>NW_027094087.1:87944372-90344372 GCF_029207755.1 Chamaea fasciata
TTACCAAGTGACATTGGTGACAATATGGTGCCCCATACATAAAATACAAGGGATGTGACGGTGTCAGGAGATATCATAAAGCACAAGAGTAAAGCCTCCAGATAAACTGTGGACAGTTCTCTTTTTTTCTCCTTAGTTTGCCTGTTTAAAGATGAGCTTTCCCGACCTTTGCTCTTTAAAAAAGCCTGGGTTTTGCTAGTTCATTTTCTTGCATTATTACCTTTCTCCAAGGGCATTTGGAAGGTAAACACTGGATTCTTTTCTGCCCTCTCCAAAAGATTCTAGATGCTGAAAGAAAAATATTTGAAAGAAAATGTCTTTTCTCTTTTAAAAAACAAGTCTTTCGGTGCTCTTCATAATTTCTACATTCCTTTTGGGTTTGGACCACTTGATGCACACAGTTTGTATCTTCATATCATTGTATAAAACCATGCTCATTAAGTTAAATCAAAACTTTATGGGAGAAAAAGCTTAATTCCTTCACCTTGGCTGAGTTGCCCACAACCCTCAGGAGAGTTTTGCAGAAATTGGCTGCGTGTTGACGAGAGAAGCCAGCAGTGGTTTATGAGCCAAAGGAAAGGGGTGCAGTCTGTTCCCAGGGAATTACCAGGCAGCAGCCAGCTTTCCTGGGAAGCAGAGTGCTGGGAATTTAGTGAAGTCCCCTTGTCCTCCATGGAGTTTGAAAACATCTCTGTGAATGAGACCCACATCCTGGGTGTCCTGGGGTGGCTTGGTCCCCGTTTTGGTATCCAAGGAGCAAGCCTGCGAAAAGAATAGCAGACATTATTGTGAAACTCTGGGTTCAGACACACTGTCCTTTCCTCTCAGGGAGGTTAAATTTGGGGGCTTAAACCACATTCAGGCTTGCCAGCATCAAGTGATATTCTAAGGTAGCAGAGCAGAGGGGACAGCAAGAAATCCATGCTAGGGGTTCTGTTTCATGTCATGCAACGTGATGGAGCCACAGCCCCCAGTCTGCCTTCAGGTCAGGGTATTTCCTCCCTGTCAAAAGGCTTTAAATGAAATCATCACAGTCAGTCAGCAGAGTGGGCTGGACACTGGTACCGGAGTTTCCAACATTGTACAGGGGAAAATGGAGTAAAATAGCGTGATGGACAGGGTAAGAAAGCCAGGTGTGAACTCTGCTCCTTTAGGCTTGAAAGTCAATTGCAAGCCAGAAAGTTAGGTTCAGTGACCACGGTGGCAATCTTATAAAGTAACATTTATATCTGTGTATTTGTTACCCCTACAGGCATTGCTCTAGCCAGTATAAAAGGCCTTTAAACCATCCCCAGATGATATTGTCTATTCAGATTGAAAGCCTGTCTCACAGCCATGCTGTTCCCCGTGACATCCAGACCCAGGACACCCAGCTGAAAGCAGAAGTTACTGACGAACAAAGTACAATAGGGGACTGCTGATGGTGAAAGGAGAAGCAGATCTGCCCTCTTGTGTACACGGCATCTACTGCAACTTTTTCTAAATTAATATGAAGTTAATTTATTTCTTGTAGTAATAAATACGGAAAAGATATTAATGCTTTGAGCATTTTAACTTCACCACAAAAAGAAGAACAAGAAAATAAAGGATGAAGAACTGGGTTATGTCTTCTCTGGAACTGGTTTGTAGACCTGAAGGTAAGCAATGTATGTAGCATGATCAGGAGAAGCTGCTCTGAATACTTAGACCCATCAAACTAGAGACTGTGAAAATATAAAAACCAAAAGAAGATAAATCTGATTGCTAGGGAAATTCAACCACCTGCAAAAATTATTACCATTAAAACTAAGCCGCTGCTTTTTGCTTTTTTTTTTTAATTTTTTTTTTTTTTTTTTTTTTTAAACAAGGATGCCAAGTAGCTTGAGGGTTTTCATTGCATTCATCACGGCAGGAAGGATCAAGAGAGAAGATTTTGGCTGAGGTAAGCATATTTGGCCAGTCTTAATTAGATTGGAGAGGGACAGAGGGCAGCCGGCTCCATAGGGTTGGGAAGGTCAGACCTTCCACGTCCTTCTCCTTCCAGCTATTTTCTTTTGAAGCTTCACAGTCAGTTCCTTTAGTCTCTAATATATATAAATATCATGTATTAGACATGGAACTTTTAAGAAATTATAACCTGTACAGTCTCTCTGGACACGCAGATCAAAAGATCAGACTCTCAACAAAGAGAAAATGTAACACAGGTTGTTTCAACCACAAAGCTCAGGCTTGTCTTGCCACAGCACTGGCAGATCAACCTATAACCAGGTGCTCATTTTCTGTTTGCAAACAACTTAGTAATGTCTGGGAATGAAGAGTAGAGCTTGTTCTGGATTGGACTTCTAGGAACAGAGTGCCTTTCCTTTCCTTTCCTTTCCTTTCCTTTCCTTTCCTTTCCTTTCCTTTCCTTTCCTTTCCTTTCCTTTCCTTTCCTTTCCTTTCCTTTCCTTTCCTTTCCTTTCCTTTCCTTTCCTTTCCTTTCCTTTCTTTCCTTCCTTTCCTTTCCTTTCCTTTCCTTTCCTTTCCTTTCCTTTTCTTTCCTTTCCTTTCCTTTCCTTTCCTTTCCTTTCCTTTCCTTTCCTTTCCTTTCCTTTCCTTTCCTTTCCTTTCCTTTCCTTTCCTTTCCTTTCGCCTTGCCTTGCCTTTTCCCTTGCCTTGCCTTTTTCCTTGCCTTGCCTTGCCTTGCCTTTTTCCTTTCCTTGCCTTTCCTTTCCTTGCCTTTCCTTGCCTTGCCCTTGCCTTGCCCTTGCCTTGCTCTTGCCTTTGCCTTTGCCTTCCGACCTCTTCCCACCTCTTCTCTCATTTCTTTATCAACAATTACGAAAAAAAATCAATTGAAGGAAAAAAAAAAAAAAAGCCAAGGCCGTACTACAGAAGAGCCTGTCAGGAGACTATGGATTTTCAGCTGAATAGGCCCAGCTGTAAATGGAGTGAAATTTGGATGCAGCTTTAAAACACAGGCTACAGCAAAAGGTGCGTTTTCAATTTGTCATCACTGTTCTGACAATATGCTAGGTCTGATGGCATCAGTTTTTTCTTCTTCGTAAACAAGGAAAAAGCAATTTTATTCCAGGCCTCAGGATAAAGTAATATATAACAAAATAAACAAATTCTTCAGCATATAGGAATTCCATCTTCCGTAGAAGTGACAAATGCTGTTTAGGTGATTTCCCTACAATTTTCACTCTCCTGATTCTCTTTAGAGTGTTTTCATTAAGAGTCCCCAGTGAGATCAGCTATAAAGCAATTTCACATGAATTAGCCTGGTTTTGTCTGAATCAAAATTACACCAGCAATAAATGTGACTTGGTGGATCCTGTCTAATAAAACTTCATTATAAAACAACACTGATATCCCTCCTTACCACAGGACAAACAAGAACAAAAAGTAAAAGAAGTAATTTCTGCCACTGAAATAACACAAATAATTATTATGGCTCACTCTTTACCCCTATACCTATTTCAGACTCATTGTTGAGGATCTGGGGATTTGTGGCCTTTTATGCTTGTTTGTGCTATAAAGTGGTGCCTAACATCTGGGGCTTGCAGTTTGAAATGGTGTGCTGGGCAGCAAAACTATTTAACTGCATCATGAAACAGGCTGCAAAATATTGGATGATGGGCAGATGAGGTGTTTTCTGTTGATTATTTCTCATTAAAAGAAAGGCCAAAATAAATCCATGTTATAAGTCTTCTTTACAAAAAAAATGTTTAAACACTGTTTTTAGGTATCAGATCCATTCTTTCATTTTTGTGTGTATATATATGTATGTATATATATATATTTATGCACACATTTATAAAAACCCTCTCAAGTATCTTCCATTCTTCTAATATTTCTTTCTTCCCTTCCCAGAGGCTGAAACTCATGCACAAGAAAAGGAAAACACAGGATACCCCCCTCCTTGTTTCCTCTTAGGACACATCATGCTGGTGATGTGAGCAATCAGTTCCCAGAGAGGGGATGCCCTTGAATCCAGGAGAGCTGGAAGAATGTGGAGGTGCCTTCTCACCTTCTTTAATTTGCCATCCAGACTCAAACAGAAGCCAAGACATCCTCAAAAGGTCTTTGGGCAGTCACAGCACTGACCTCATTTTTTGCCATTTTTGCAGAGATGTCTGTCTCACAGTCATTATAATGTGGATGTTTTAGTGTAAATTTTAAGATCTATATTTTAAAAATGGAAGGAATCTGCAATAGAGTCAGCAGTTGGCAATATCTGAATGACTAATAGCCAGCAGAGTTTAATGTCCCTTAGCTTCCTCACAGGCCATCAAACCCGAGAGCTGATCATTAATTGCCTGCAATAGCCTGTGCCATGGTCATTACTGCTTAGTTATTCAGATGAAATGAGTAATACCAATTTTAGGACTGCAGTTTTCATAAATGGAGAACTCAGTCTTTTTTTCCCCAACACTTTCCAAGTCCAATCTGACGTTATTTTTCTCCCCACTTTAATAAACAATGCTCTATGCCTGTTAAGCTTTCATAAAAGTAAAGACTTTTCCTATGTATTAGCCTATAGAGCAGACAAATGACTGGATTATATTCAGTGATTGATGCATCACTGAAAAAATAACCACAGAAATCAATCATGGTACGTAATAAATGAAAGAACTGGAAATTACAGGATGAGCTGCATCCAAACTGCAGGGCAGAGGCAGCGTGTGACTTGGTCCTACTTTCTGTCCCCCAGGCACAGGGAAACCTTTGAGCTCAGACTCCTGGGTCTCCCTTCTGAGGAACCACAAGGCATGGGGAAGCTTTGTTTCATCAAGGTACATAATTTGTACAGGGTAATCTTCCAAAATCCCCATATCTCAGCCTCCTTGATTACACTGCAACATAATCCATAAGCCCAAGTTGGTTTAAGTTTGTCTTGATAAAAAAGTCTTGTAGAGAGTCTCAAAATCATGTGCCCTCATTTTTGCTCCTGAATCCAATAACCCTACTTTCTCCACTATTTTTTTTTTTTTCCAACAGAGGGAAAAGTGAGTACAAGACTGTGGTGAACTCTAGCTGATCCCTGCTAAGGATGTGTCAGCTGCTTGGTATCACAGGTAAACATCTTTCCTCCCCAGAGGAAAATTTACAGGCAATCTTTGGGGAATTAAATCTAAATGAATGTGTACGTGTTTTTAGCATGCAGGAAAGGTATTTAACATCAAAATTACTGAGCCATAAGGTGCCAAATTCTTCCCATCCCAGATGAAACTTTGTGCAAGAAATGACACACCAGATCTGCCTTGCATGGATAACCACAAATAGCAATTACAAAATTACCTCCTGGGCATGTTTTGTATGGTGAAAATCTTTGGTGGGCAGAGTAGAAGAGGTCAAACTTGTCAATTATAGCAGTTTCTCCTGCTTTGAAGATCAGTGAATTTGTCAGTTATGGAGTCAGGAGAAAAGAGGCACCAGAACCAGCCCACGCACAACAGTTCACAGGCAAAGATTCAGGGAAGTTTAGATTCATGGTCTTAATACACTTCATCAGAGGTCACTTCTCAGCTAATCATTTTCAAACCCCAATGCACACCCAGAGTCCTGAAGCTTGTTCTGACAGTGTATAGTTCAGTGTGCAAAAAATACTTTGCAATCTCATTGTCCGTTATAAAGTACTGTTATGACCATGTTTGCACACACTCAGAAGCAAAATCATAAGACAGTTCTGAATGCCTCACCTTTGACAGCGCTTTTCCCCAAGGCAGGTGCTGGTGGACCACCACCCAGGTTTAGGAAAAAGTGCAGGGAAGAAGGGGCAGAAGAATATGAGTCATCACTTCATCTACTTTCGTTGTGAACACCATCCTGACCACATGCCTCTGTTTCTATTTGTGTTTGCATGCATACAAGTCATGGGTTGACAAATGGTGTGTATCAGACAGAGTTTGTCTTCAAGGGATGCCACTGTTGGGTGTTTTGGGGACCTTGGCCTCATTTGCTTGAGAATCTCTTCTTAGTCCATTTGGTGAAGGTACAAGCAATTTTACTGCAGAATTCCATGTTACATAAGTCTGCTTCTCAATGCAGCACTTTCTGCAGGTTCTGCTGGACAGAGTGGGATGGGAAGCTCTCAGGTCTTTGCACAGCTATATGCTGTGAGAGCTTGCCCAGCAAAAGCAAGGACAAGAAAAAGCATTTGCTAGGGAACAGATGCAATATGAGCATCTTTGCACAGGTAAATTAAACAGGGCCAGGCCATGATTTTCAGCACCGTTCCTCCATATGTCTGTGCATCTTATCAGTGTTTTCCCTAAATAGATTAGGTCAGTCTATGGGCAGTCATCTAGATGGTGCCTAGATGGAACTCTGAGGTTAGGATGTGAAAGGACCACCCCAGCACGCCTGGACATGACCACACTTGAGATTTTTGAAAAGGAGTACAGAAAAAGCTTATGAGCCTAGAAATTATAGGACTGCAAATTGCAGAAATTGTAAATCTTGAAACTCCTCTGTTTGCTTTCTTTGTCTCTTATTAGTTCCATTTAAAATACTCTCCAATGATGGAAATAGAGTCACTGTTTAAAAGAGTTCACTGAGAAAATGAACAAGCAATGCAAAACCTGAGGCAAAGAAAAAAGAATGAGGAAGAAGAATGTCCTGTATCTATTTGGTTACAAGCTCTTGATAGGTTTCCTGCAGTCACATACAGATATATATATATATATACCCTATATATCTATATAGGGTATATATATATATCTATACCCTATATATATGTATATACCCTATATATCTATATAGATATATATATACACATATCTGTATAAATACACAGATATGTCCATCATGGTTATCTTGAAGATCTAGCATATTATTGTTATCATTTTACTGCACTGTTTGTCAGGTCCGTGATAGATGTGAGCTTTTTGACAGGAAATGATGAGAATGTAAAAACCTTTCTCTGGAGGTCATTTCATGCATGGAGAGCTGCAAAAGGGAGGGCAGCAAAATGAGAGTAGGAAATGGAGAGTGAAAGGATGTCAAGGGCATTATCATGATAAAGTGATAGGAAGAGAAGATGAAAAGATCAGGAACAGAGCTACATAGGGTCTTGATAGTAAAAGTGGGATACATGTATTTTTTTAAGATATGAAATAGAGGGAAGACAGCTTTGGAAGATGAAGGGGCATCAGTGGTGTGTACAGTGTGATGAAGGCTAATCCATTCTTAGAAAGGAAAAAGCAGCTAAGAAATTATTTTGGTCCAAATGTTTAGGTTCTTCCTTCTTAACAAATGCTGCTGCTGCAAAAACCCATGGACTGTGTGATTCTTAAGACTAACTTCTTGAAGCTTTTCTTATGTTTAGAGTAACTGTCCACTCTTGCTCACACAGTCAGGTCTCACACAACTCATCTCTGCTGTTCCAAAGACAAAGCCATGCATTTGGAGGTGAGGAGGCAGCACCACAGATGGCTCCTGTCCAATCAGGCAAAGGCTGCCCACATCTTACATCACTGAACATGTTATGTCACAGATGGGAGAGAGTTTTGACATACCAGGGAGGCGTGTGTCACCCATCCTCAAATAGGTCCTGATTGCTGGCAAGCTGCCCTGCAACAGCTCAGCATCCCAGGGTCTCCTGTGCCTGGGACCTCTCCTTTCAGACATCACTCTTAATCCATTGTTGTCCCTTGTATCAAGTAAAAAGAAATTTGACAGTATAAAGAATACAGAAAAACTTCAGACTTCTACATTTTCTACTGAATTAATCATCTCTGGCAGATTTGTGGCTTCCTGTGACCCTTGAGTTTCACTGTCTGCTAGCACATCAGGCACTGATTTTCCTCTCTTTTTCCCCTACAGCAAGCATTACAGTGATCTTCTCAACACTGACAGGGACAGGGCTTATTTCCAGTAAAAGGCCACCATACTTAGCTGTGCAGGGTAAGTGAGGTTAGGGGGGTAGGTGCATGGAAATAATAAAGGCACAGAGGGCAGCAGACTTTCAGTATGTTTATGCAGTTAAATGTAACAAGTTCAGACACTACCTTTTTTTTTTCCATTGTTCACCAAAAAAATCTCTTTATGTTGTTTTCTCTCTGTGAGTGCTTTCGCATTTTTCTTAACCTCTGCATTGCAGTGCAGCTAGGCTGTGCACATGAAGATATACTCCCTGCCCTGGGGAAGATCCGAGATAAGCAGGGAAGTGACACACAAATGGCAGGGGGGAGAGAGCGATCTAATCGACTGCCCGCAAGCTTTGTACATTAAGATAGCAAAAGCACACACAGAAGAGGAAAGCTGGTTTCTGCTGGGAGAGGCACACTTCTCTCCCCCTTCTCTTCTTTGCCCTTGTCTTTTCACCCTTGTTGCCCTCGTGCCCTTTTCGTACTTCCCATGCTGAGATGATGTTAAGCTTGTGAGGGCTGTGGTGTGGCCTGTGTACGTATATTGGCCGCTTAGTTTGTTTTCTAATTTAGCTTGCTGCCTGTCTCTGTCTCAGCTCGTGGCCTTCAGCCTGGCAAAGGGATGTCAGCTGTTCCTTGCTAAAATTGGCTCCATTCCACTTGCTGTCTGGTGAATACCTAACACCTGCTGATGGTCTCCTAGTTTGGGAATTTTCCCATGTCTCCCGTATTGCACATAATGGAAAATGAGCTATTTTTCCACTCCTCCCTTTCTCACACCTAAAAAGTCTTTTCAGGTGTCAAACCCGAGTTCACCAATACCAAAGGATTTCCTGCATTTCTATTTCTCTATGTTGTTTATCCTGGGTGGAGCTTTTGAAACTCTTCTTCAAAACCATATGGCTGTGGTTGCACAGGGGATATCATATAGGGCTCCTGTTGGTGTTATAACACACTTGGGCTGCTGTGCAATGCAACTGTGAAGCTGAGGTGACCAATACTGCTCCTGCACCATGTAGGATGCTGTGGTGTGTGCCCAGAAGGAAGCAGGACCTACCTTCCATCTCATTGCAGGTACTTAAACAAAGCTTATGAATCTCCTGGTGCCAAACTCTAGTGGGGTAATGATGCTGTAGAAGATTTCAGAGGTCTAAGACAAGCACAGTAAACTTCCTCTACAATGAATTTCTTGGCTTTGGAAGTTCTGGCCAGGGGAAAGATGGGCATTTGGCTTGGCATCTCTACTCTTCTGATGGCTTTTTTCATCCTCCTTTCTTACAGACACTTCTGAAAAGAGCTGTCAGATCACAGCTGCCTGTTTCACACCTCTCTGAGTGAGCAAGGACAAGGGCAGTGGAGCCCTTGACACTCATCTCTGGCTGTCACCCAGACAGCCTATGTGCACTTGGGCAAGTTGTCAAATCCTCCACCACCCCTCCCCAGCACGCCACATTTAACAGAGTTCATTTCTGAGCTCTCCGGGATGTCTCCTCCTCCGCAACCACTGTAGAATCATCAGTCTGGATCCATGATCTGTAACTTCATGCATGTAACTGGAGAGCCTGGTAAACATTTCATCCCCATCACCTGTCTTTGTGGCCACTGGATCGCCAGAGACAGGCATTTCCAAGTGAGAGATGAGGTGGGACATAGTGGTCTAGCATGAGTCTGGGCTGCAACTCCCCTTCACTGAGTCCACAGCACCTGGTGAAAATGTGCTGAAGCTGAGGCATGGATGTTACAACATGTCACCAAAGTGACTTCTGAGTCGGAGTGTCTTCAACAAAATGTCTGAGACATGATGGAGTCTTTATATCCATTTGCTGGGAGGACTTTGTCTGCTATCTGTTACGAAACTCTTCCCAAATGCAACTTAATTGCTTAGCCTTATAAAAAATTGTATATTCCCTGACTTTTCAGAGAAGAAAGTGTGTTTCTTCCTGTGGCTGTGACAGGAACAGACACATTGATACCTCATTTCACTAAAAGTGATGTTGCCTTTCTCAGAATACAGATAATGTAGGATACAGATTTGTAAAGTAACTTCTGAAAAGGCTACTTCAAAAACATCTAGCCTCATTAATAGAGACAGAGAGCTTCAAACAACTGTCTTTGCTGACCTAGCTCATAAAAACGTGGAGATTTAAGCAAAGGAAAGGTTCCAGTGAAGTCAATGGGCTTAAAACTAAGGACAGACCAGTAGGATCTACACGTATACAGGGCTAAAAGTAGGCTGACATGCTTTGGCAGGGTGAAGCCCTGCTGTCAGGCTCACTGCGGTGACCCAATTTCTTTGCAGGTCTCTGCAGGGGAAATGCTCACTCCTGCAGTTCATCTCTTTCCTTCAGTGTCATTAGTTCTTATCCTTCCATGTCAAACTTTGCAGAGGAAGGATTTTGCTGCACTGCTGAGTGTCTGGGAAACAGCAGCTAATTTTTGCTTGTGGTTTAGGAGAGGTTTGTTTAATTCTAGCAAAAAAAACCCCAAAAACAAACCTGCCCTGAGTTTTCCTATGCAATATAAGGGTTGGAAGGGAGATGGAGCCCTGCTTTGTCCCCTTCTCAGTCAGTGAGCAACTTCATTGCTGTGAAGTTTTGGATAACTGCCCCTCAGAGAGGTGGTAGCTTGAGCAGGAGAAAGGCTGTCCTTCTTTTTTCCCTCAAGTAAAGCTGGAGGCTTAATTCACTGGACAACAGACACACAAAGATCCACCTCCATGGTGTAAGCACGTGATGGGGGCAACATCTAGGGCCGGTACAGAGGAGAAAAATGGTTTGGTAGCTGCTTTGAGCTGCCAGCTGTGTGAAGAGAAGATTAGGTTTCAGATATCTTGGCCTGTATCCAGCACTGCCTTTCTTATGCAAATGTCTCTACGCTATTTGATTTCCATTTTCCGTAACATCCCCCTCAGTAACATGCAGTTAATATTTATACATACTTAACTAATGCCCAGTTCATATGTACACACTGCACTGCGGTTCTACATATTGGTTAACCAAACTTTGTCTGGATCCTGCCCTGTCTACAGATTTGTATGGGTGCAAACAGGTTCACAATTTATCTGATGCAAAATGCTTGAGAAGTGAGAAAGAAATTTACTTTTACAAGCAAAGTATTCAGTGCTAAATAAAGTGTATAAATTTTTTACATTACTTTAGAGAAGGAGATGCCATAAAATAAAACCTCACGGAGCAAGGACACTCCTGGAGAGCAACCACTCAAGAAGCAGGTAAGTACAGGTCCTGTGTCCCTCGTGCCAATGACACTGTGTGACAACATTCATTCAGCTGACTCGCTGTCATGCAAGGATGTACTTAAGAAAAATTCAGTGCTTGATAAGAAATCATGCCCAGCTAAGCTACAGCCTAATTCTTGATAAGAAACAAGGCTACCTGATTTTTTCATGATCATTTTTGATGCAAATAAAAGAGTTGTAGAATCTCCCTTTTACCACCAGAGGTCATAAGCAAAACACCGCAGTCCCTCAGTCACTCTCCGAGAGGGAAGAAGCGGGAGAGTCAGCAGAAGTATTCCTACATTCTTGCTAAGGAAAACGCAGGCGGTAACCATAAGGATCCCCATCAACTGTGAGATCCCCCTAACTGCCCAGGTTAGCAGTGCAACCATCAGTGTGCCAACACGGGAGCTGGGAGACAGACAGGTGGAGGGGCGCTGCTTGCACACTGCTGGGTGTAACACAGATTTGTTGGAATATTTTGCCCTCTCGTATTTGTTGATTCATGAACATTAATGCAGGAAACTTTCTGTGTTTTGAAAAAGGTAAGCAGAACCCAAAATCCCTTTTGAAACCTGTGTGAATATTCAAAAAAAGGCACTTGCATCTTCCCTCAAAACGAACTTTTCTTGTTTGCAGATGCATTTCAGGAATACTAGAAAAGCATCTGAGTATAGTCAGAAACCAAGAGAGGGAATTTTCCTGACCATAAAGCCTGGATCAGCGTGTGGACAAGAAATATGAGCACGTGATTTCTCTGACCAGCCATAAGACATGAAAATTGGAAAGGCAGCAGAAAGCTTAGGAAGAAAATCAGCTGAAGTATATCCAAGCCATAAAACTTTAAACAGTTATTAAAGTCATGGACTGTAAACAGTGTGCACATCATTTGCAAAAGGAAATGTGCTTTGAGGCAAATTATTTACAACAAATACCTTCATCTCTTCTCCCTGCCCCTTTGAGCACAGCTCTGAGCAATGCATTTCGGAAGGAAAGGACCGGGGTTGGCAAATAAAAATTGACATTTTTTTTAATTCAGAAAATGTCAAGACAAGCAACTGTGCCCTGCTGTAAAGCACCATCATGTCCCTACTGGAGCTCTGTGTGCTCTCAGTTACTGGTCACCAGGATCAGTTATCTTCTCAGGAAGAGCACACATGAGGAAAGAGAAACAGCATGAGTAATGCTGCTGATGAGGCAGAATTTCCCAATTTCCTCCACTGTTTTACAACTCTACAGCATACATATTTCCATTATAAGCAAAAAAGGAGTAATTATACTCATATTAAAAGAACCCTACTCTGTTGCTTTGGGAAATTCTCACTGTTTGTTTCTACTGAGAGATAAGACTCCTGAAAAAGATGAGGTTTATTCCTCGACATTTTTAAAATACAGTTCTGAGCAATGACTAAAAGTAAGCTTCATTTGCAGTGAGTTATCACTTACAACTCTGACAGAGAAGTTTATTACAGGAGTCTTGACAGCTCATTAACTACCTTACTGAAGAACACTTGTGCTATAATAAAACTACCATCACTCCACCTTTGCAGCCAGAGATAAAATGAACAGGCCATTTACATAAAATGTTCAATCAACAGCCACAGAAACACAAGCCTCCAAGTCTCAAGTGGGTTCTATGGTGGGGTTTCAGTGGGCTGTGGGAAATGCCTGTCTCCTGCAGAGGAAGGCCACCAAACCAGGGCTACCCCACAGCTGCTCTTTGCCCAGCCCATTCAAGATCTTAGCCTCTTGTCAGCCACTTCCTCAACCCATCAGGATTTCATGTGGTTTCCCTGTAGCAGGATGATGTCGGAGTGAGCAGTGGTTTCTGAGGCAGTCTTGCCATTTCTAGCACCTCCCCTTAGAATAGCTGTGGGTCCACCTTCTGTTGCTTTGATGCTGTATTAACCACCCCTTTTTGTCGAACCTGTTTCCAAAAATCTGTCATAAAAGGCTCCAGGATTTAAATACATCTCACTGATGCAAATCAAGCCAATTATACTGTGTACTGCCCTTAGCAGACAGAGGAAGTTTGCTCTCCCTCCCTCTCATTACAACCTGATAGGCTGGAGGGCTTGTATGGGTTCCTGCCCTCCCCTCCCCCTTACCCCCTGGGGTTTCCCCACAGTAAACACAGCAAAATTCTCTAATTTATACAGAAATAATATTTTGTAGCTCTCCTGTCATACTTCTTTTTCTCCTCCACTCTCTCTGCAGCTTGTCATGTCTTTCTTTAAAGTGTGGTTATCAGCCCTGGAGAGAGTAACACTCTAGCAGGAAACTTATCGTTATGGATCAGAGAATGTTAAATACTTCTGGTGTCTTGCACATGACATTCCTGCCAGTGAATCCAAGAATGGGAGTTGTCTTTTCTGCAGCACCATCACACACACATTTTTAGCTTATGAATCACAGCAATTGCTGAATTATTTTCCACTCTAATGATGACTTACTGTTAGTTCTCCATTGTGCATTTCTGTATTCACATCTTATGACTAAAGGAAGCTTTTTGAATTTCTTTTTACTGAACACCCTGCAGACCTTGGATCACTTCTGCAGCTTGTCAAAATAATTTAAAATGTTATCTCTGTCCTCCAAAGCACTTGCATCCCTCCCCAGTTAGCTGTCATATATGAATGGCAGAAAAAATTGTTTTTCAGTTCTATTCTACAAGCTGCTTAATGTGACAAAATCTATGGTAAATCCCTGCTGAATAGTATTTGAAACATATCCATGTTTGACAAAACCAAAACCAACTCTAAGCATGTTTTCCTTCAGTGTCCATGTCCACTCATGAGCTAGATATCTAAGCTGCTGTTACAGTGGGTGGAGGTTGGAGAGCTCTTCGGCTCATCATCAAGTGGGCGATGAATGGCCAGGTGACTTTGTTGTCTGAACTGTACAGTGGTGCCCTTAGGGCAGCCATACAGGGCTGGCAGATATGACACAAAGATTACTTTGGAGATAGGTTTGACACGATTCTTCTCAATAACTCCAGGATAGCCAGGTTTCAATCGCTGTATTATCTTTTGGTGCTTCAGTGGTGTTTGCTTAATAGGCTTGTTCAGTAACTCATTCTACGCACTGAAGTTACATTCCTTGAGCTCTAGCTCCTCCGACTGCTCTCCACCTTCCAAAAACGTATGCCATATCACCAGTTTACCCTTCTCTAAGGCATCCCATAACCTCTTCAAGACAATTGACAGAGAAACACAAATTGCTTCACCAAGATCTGCAAGTTTGCCAGTGTTTGTTTCATTGGGTGTTACCTATTTGAATGATTCTGCTTATCTAATGTCGTTTACACTGTTCTTTGAAAGTGCAGCCTGCATTTCTAATCCCTTATTAAAACAGTGATAGATATCTAGTCTTAATTTACCTTGTTTAGTGATGAGTGAGGCTGTTGAATGCTTCCGTCCTTGTTGCTCTTCACCTTTGTGAGTTGGTGGAACTCTGATTTTGTTTGTTCTCTAGCTTTCCCTATGTTCCTCAAGGTTCTCCCTGCTCCTTGTGCTTTGTAAGGCGTTTTACAGCTTGGCCATTCTGAATTTAATATTATATATTGTGGATGTGAGGACTAGGGAAGAAAGATTGTTTTTCCATCCTGAGAACTAGACACTGGATTCAGTTACTATTAATATTATCTGACAACAGTATTGAACACCAGTGATGTCAGGTTTTGGCTTTGGTGTATCAGTGCTATTTTGCAGCTTGATTAATTCAGTCTTACGCATGTAAGAGTGTATGATTGCTTTTTTAAGGCTGTTTTGAACCAGTCTTTATGTAGCAGCAGATGATATGAGGCAAAATTGAAGGTTACAGGCAATACCCCATATATAATCATACTTAGTTTTGCATCTTTGCTTGCAGCATGTGCTTTCAGGTCACTGAGATCATTTTGTTATCATGTTTTCTCTTGTACTCACCTCAAACAGGAATATATACATTAAGCTATTAAACAAGGTCATTTAAGAAAAAAATATTTGTTTTTGTTGTGGGGTGGTTTTTTCTTGTTGTTGATTGGGGTTTTTTAAAATTTTTGATAAATTCCAAATGTTTATTAAAACTACAGAATTTCTGGACTCATTGAAAATGTTGAGCAGCAAAGGGGAGACACATTTGCTAATGGCAAGTAGCCCATCATTCAGCGTGGTTGTGATTAAAGCTTAAAATGGTCTTGGTTGCAATCTTTTGAACTCCAAATTATGGCTCACATGGCAGATTGATTCAGAAAAGGTTTATACTTCATTATGCTGCAAGATGATGGATAAGCTTGCAACTACATTTGATCAGTGAAGTGTAGGAACAGGTCAGATGAAGTAGCAGATGGAGCAGGTTGAGAAATGAGGATAGAAAGTTAATTGTGGCCAAGATTAATTTCCTTTATTTGACTATGTGGGAAAAGGGTTTGAAATTGTTTCAAAGGTGTTTCTAATTTCAGAAGACAAGAAAAGTATTTAGCACTGCACATGACTTTAGGCACTAAATTTAATCTGTAGATTTCAAAGCACTTCACAAGCACAGTGGTTAATCTCCTTGCTTGCATCTAGAAGAAGAGGCACAGACAATTTACTGAACTGCTACTCCACCCCAACTTTTCCACCCAAGTTTGATGCAGAGTCTGCTGTCCCCATGTAACATATCCTCAGACCATAGACCAGGCACAGAAATTCAGCTCCTCTCTTAATGTCCTTGGAGAAAATTGTAAATGGGGTCAATTCTTCCTGGAATATCCTTTTGAGTTCCCAAGGGAAATCTGCATGCAAATGAGTAGAGACAGGAGTGTCTTTGACCACAACTTGGTGCTGTGTCAGGATGACATCCTAGAACTTAACAGTTAATGAACCTGGTGGCACCTTTCAACACTGGGCCCAGTCTGGACAGCTGGTTTGTCAGGATCTTAGAGGCACACACATGCATCTGGCATACAATTGTCTTTGTGCATCTGCTGAATGCAGAACATACAGCCATTTGTACAAAAGTATAGTGAAAAAAAAATAATATTTCCCATTAGGTTTCTGGAAACTGGATAATTTTTGTGCACTTTTCCTAAGTTATGTATTGCCTTCTTCTTACTCTTATACATTGCAAGGTTTCCTGCATGTCACTGGAGTTCTTCGTGCTCTGTCCCATAAATTCACATGCAACTTCCAGTCATCCCAAGTGTAGTTTGCAGTCCTCTGTAGCTTGTCTCTATGCCCCTTAGAAATCACTGACTGATTTCTCACCCATTGAAATCAAATACCAAAATCCTGTAGACTTCAATGACATCTGAAATCAAATACCAAAATCCTGTAGACTTCAATGACCTCAATGCTTTTTGTCTGAGATAGTTAAGCAGAAGCCATTTGACTTTAGATACTGGGTGTGTCATCATTCTGAATAAGCTGCCAAAAGAAAGTGAGAATGAACAGTTTTTCAACCATTTTAGCTCTTCAGCAAATCTGGAGCTGTACACAGACCTTCCAGTTTTCTCAGTATGTGTCCTGTCAGTTTGTCTCCACTTGAGAGAGTTCAATATCATAGGTGTCACAGTCATATTATAAAACAGACATTTCACAAAAAAACTGATTTCACAATGTGATTGAAACATATTAAAAATACCATTTGCTGTATTTACAAATCCTGGCAGCTAACAGGGGCACTCACAAAGCAGATGGGAATCTCTTCAACTAGTGTTTACCAATTTGAGGTACTTCACTGATAAGGAGATTTTTGTAAAAGAGTTTTTTTTATGTAGGGGTAGCTGTGTACTGATGTTAAGTAGGAGGGTAGCTTTTCTTGAGCAACACAGTTAGATGTAGTTCTGATCATGACAACTAAATAGCACATCTCCTGGCACTCAGTAGTGAAGCAAAAATGGCAGATAGTATTTATTACATCAAAGAAACTGGAATTGGTATGGGGCACAGATCCTGCAGATGTTACATAGGCGAAACAGCAGTGAAGTAAATTGGAATTTTGGCTGAGCTGTGCCTCTTGTCATCACATGGCTTTGAAATCTGAAAATGTAAGGCTTGAGTCTAATCATTCACACTCATGCTAAGAGTGGGAAAATAAATGAACACATAAATAATGGTATAATCTAATGGTATCTTCTCATATAATCCTGTCTTCTCTGTACACTTCAGGTTCTGTCCACTTACACAAAAGAAAGTGTATGTCTTCTATAGCACTTCTCGCCCAGAGACATCAATACCCCTCACATAGAAGAGGAGTATTAGCATTGCTATTATAATTACTATTATCACTAGCCAACAAGAAATGTGCATGTCTGCACAGTGCAGATGAACCCAATCAATGTATGTGTACAGAACACAAAAGCCTGTAAATATTAATCTGAAATATTATTTCAATAGCACATTTCATTGCATAACAACACAACTGAAGCTCTTGTTAAAAGGGCTAGGGAAAATTCTTTCCAACCAGTTTATTCACTCAATACAGATAACTGGAGAAAAGGACAATGACCATGAAACTAGCATTAATCTTCACATATAATTGATGATTTAATTGTAGTAGTCTTTCATGAAGCTAAATAATCACTAGTTGATACAGAATTGTTCTCAAGATTTACAGAGTAAACACCCATCATATTTTAGACATCACACAATAGCCCAAGCTATAATTATCAGTTCATCATTAGTATTGTTAAACTTATCACGTAGACACTGGAAATCAATCCCAAAATACCAAAACCTCAAGCAGCATCCTAATTAATATAAAACAACCTTCATATTCACATTATTGACTGATTTAAAATTAGTGTATTTAGCCAGAACTCTGGTTCTGCATTTAAAAGAGAAGCATGATCCAACATTTTGAGGTAAACTATCATGTTGCTATGAAGAAAAAAACTGTCAAGATAACAAAACATGGAAAGTAACAGAGAGATGAAGTCCAGCAGTGGTAGTGCTAGAATATGTTATTAATTTTGGATTAGGTGTGAGTGATGGGTTTAACATTTACACTAAAGATCAGTATGGAGGGATTCCTTCCTGTCCTTCTTTATCAAAAAATGGCCCCCTTTATGACCTCTCGTCGGAGTGATATGTGAACAATTTATAACTAAACTATATGATGCTGCTAAAGCTCAGGCAAATAACAAAGGTTGTTGGCAATGATAAATTGTGGCATGCCATAGAGAAATCTTTGTCGGGACTTTGCCACCATTTTTCAAAAGATGGTGGAAAAATCTTCATTAAAATAGGGAATATATTTGAGAGCAGAGCAAGTGATTACCTTGTTTAGCCAACATCTTGCCCATAGTGCAGTTGGTAACCATCTGGCTTTGTACTATTTGTCTGTGGCTCTGGCTGTGCCTGACCTACATGTGACACTTCTGAGCAGATGTGCATCAGGATACAACAGATGAGAGAATGCCAGCCTCTGCCAAAAGGACTCCACACATATTGAGAAGGATGAATACCAATAAATCAGGATCAGATGGGATGCATTGTATAGCTTTTTCAGAGCAGAGAAGCAGTTCAATTGTTTTATCTATTAAATTAATGGATAAAGGATTTAATAGTAGTATGTCTTCCTGATGTATTTGTCTTAAGCAGTAACACAACATTGTGTCCATCCACGATCTTTTATTTTCAGGGTATTAGAGACTAAAACACAGGTTGGATGTCTGGAAACTGAGATCCTCTAAAACTACATTAATTCCATCCTATTACCTTCCACTTACCTTCTATTCATACTTCATTTAACTTGTATGACTGACCGAGGCATATTATCAGAGTTCACAGGCTCAGAATATATATTTAAGATATTACAGGAAGTGGATGGGGGGAGGGGCAAGAGGATATTTAAAAGTGTTCAACAGAAATAAGTTGAATGCAAGTATGTTGGAAGAGGGGCTCATGAAATCTATGCAATAGCCAAGGCAGGAAAAGTGCTGTGCTGTCAACAAGCATCATGGTGAAATGGAGATAACCACATGCTCAGCTAGTATGCCATATTTGATACAAAGCAGCCTGGAACCCTTTATTTAAATTGCAGGAAATGGCATTTTGTGCTAGGCACTTGTCATTTGGAAGATGTGTTCAATTGGTTAGCCAAGGAGGGCTCATCGTGAAGATTTTTTGAGGGACAGGATCATTGGTGTTGAGAATAACAGTTAGGGCTATGTATGGGACTGAAACTTCAATTTTACTATCTTTTCAATATTAGCTTTACAGTTCTGCTAAATTATTTCCAACATAGTAGGGTCTTTAATTACTACAGTATTTTTAATGAAGCCTCATCTAAAGATCTGTTTTAAACCAGACAATGCCTGTTAACAATACTTTGTATACTGACTTCTTTATACAAAGAATGAAAATAGTTTTCTTATCTAATGTCTGCATGTCATCCGTCATCAGTGGATATATCACAGGCAATTTATAAGCATTTGTAACAATGCAGTGAACTACATGATTTGAAATGTCAGAATTTTTCTTAAAGAGAACAAATGGGCAAAAATGAGAAGCAAAATTGATGAGAAAACAGAATACAGTTGATTTAATAAGGGCACATGCATTTTTTCAAAGGCAGATGAATAAATTTAGAATAGAGGTATTTGTGCCTTTTTGTATTATGATGATTATTCATATCGATATTATTAATTTAGTTCTATGTTATTTTAATCCCAATATTTTCAGAATCAGAGATAAGTTTTAGACATCTTTGAATATACACTAAAGCTGCATGTTTAGCAATAACGTTTTCCCTAGGACTGACTTCCTCACAATAGAGATCTCTTCATTTCCTGCTCCCAGTTCAGTTTTGCACCTGTTGCAGACATTAGTGAGAGCCACAAATCTAAATGCTGTGATCTGAATAGTGACTGCTTCAATAAACTGTGTTACATTATAGTAAGCTGAATTAGGACTCTTTCCCCGAGGCATACACTTTTCCAGGGCCACCAGATTTGGTGTGTGCTCTCAGAGTCCTTCCCCAGTGATGCATGGGAACCAAGGAGCAATGTTTCTCTCCATGTGTTCAAAGAGTGGAAGAGCTTTGCATATTGTGTTGTTTGGCTCACACCCTCTTTATCTCCCTGAGTGCTGTCTGGTCATGCAGTTCTGGTTTAACCTATCTGTTAACAGGTGACTAACACGCAGTTAATACTTGAATAACACCACAGGTACCTGATCCCAGCTGGGCAAGTGACTATCTCCCAGAGGCTTAGCTCTTGTAAAGGGATAAAACCAGGCCCTCTAGAGATAAGCCTAGGGTAGCACACTGATGTTTGAGGGACTGTGTGCTAGAGATGTCTTTGGTCTAGCATCTCAGTGGAGGTAGGGGATGGAGATCCATGTGGCAGCTTAGACACAAGGGATATAGATGTGTTGGAAACCACAGCAATGCCTGAGAATGGTCATGTAAGAATTAGGACTTCTTGCCCACAAAAGCAACAGGACCAATAGCTCAAACGAAGTGCATTTACACCAATGCACACAGCACAGGCAACAAACAGGAGGAGCTGGAAGCCATTGAACAGCAGGAAAATCATGACACGGTTGCCCTCAAAGAGACATGGTGAATGACTCACACACCTGAAGTGCTGGATGGCTATAAACTGTTCAGAACAGACAGGCAAGGAAGAAGACATGGTGGAGTAGCCCCATGCGTTAGGGAGCGGTTTGATTGTCTGGAGCTTAATGATGGTGATGACAGAGTTGAGTGTTGGTTGTTAAAAATCAGGGGAAAGGCCAACAGGTCAGATATCTTGGTGGGAGTTTGTTATAAACCACCCAACCAGGATGAAAAGGAAGATGAAATACTGTATAAGCAGCTGGGAGCTGTCTCATGATTGCTGGCCCTTGTTTTGGCAGGGGACTTCAACTTACCAGACATCTGCTGGAAATACAACACAGCAGAGAAGAAACTGTTCAAGAGGTTCCTGGAGTGTGTGGAAGTTCATAACTTCCTGACATAGCATGTGAAGGCCCCAGCTGGGGAAGGTGCCCTGTTTGACCTGCTGTTCATGAATAGAGAAGGACTCAGGGGTGATGTGATTGCTGGAGGCCATCTTGGGCAAAGCAAAGGAAGGCACCCTCAGTCAGTTTACAGGTGACAACAAACGCAATAATTTTACCTTCTTGGAGAAGTAAGGGGGGGAGCAGCAGAACTGCTGCCTTGGACTTCTGGAGTGGCTGACTTTGGCCTCTTTAGGAGATGATTGAAGGAGTCCCTTGGGAGGCAGTTCTGAGGGGCTAAGGAGTCCAGGAAGGCTGGACATTCTTCAAGTAAGAAATTTTAAGGCACCAGAGAGCCCATCCCCATATGCCAAAAGAAAAGCTGGCAGGGAAGAAAACTGGCCTGGTTGAGCAGAGAGGTTTGGCTGGAACTCTGGAAAAAAGGGAAGTAGTGTTTACAGCCTTTGGAAGAAGCAGCAGGCAACTCAGGAGGATTGCAAAAATGTCATGAAGTTACGCGGGGAAAAAAGTCAGAAGGGCCAAAGCCCAACTAGAATTTAATCTGGCTACTGCCATAAAGGACAATAAAAAATGTGTCTATAAATACACCAGCAACGCAAGGAGGGCTAAGGAATGCAGCTCAGTGGAGAGAGAAACACAGTGACAAAGGATAAGGAAAAGGCTGAGATGCCCAATGCCTTCTATGCTTCAGTCTTTAATAGCAAAACCATTTGTTCTTCAGGCATCCAGCCCCCAGAGCTGGAAGACAGGGACAGAGAGCAGAACTCCCATAACCCAAGGTGAAAGGCCAGGGACCTGATACACCACTTACACACACACAAGCATATGGGACCAGATGGGATCCACACATGGATACTTAGGGAGCTGGTGGAAATGCTCACTGAGATACTTTCCCTCACTTATTAGCAGTCTTGGCTAACCAGGGAGATCCCAGATGTTTGGAAGTTGGCAAATATGTTGACCCTCTACAAGAAGGGATGGAAGAAGGATCTGGGTAACCAGAGGCCTGACAGCCTGACCTCAGTGCTAGGGAAGGTCATGGAGCAGATCATCTTGAGTGCTGTCATGCAGCATGTACAGGACAGCCAGGGGATCAGGCCCAGCCAGCACAAACATGGGTTTTTCAAAGGCAGGTCCTGCTGGATCAACCTGATCTCCTTCTATGACAAGGTGACCCATTTAGTGTAGGAGGGGAAGGCTGTGGATGTTTGCCTGAAGTTTGGTAAAGCCTTTGACACTGTCTCCCACAGAATTCTCCTGGAGAAAATGGCTGCTCATGTCTTGGACAGGTGCTCTGTTCTTTGGGTAAAAAACTAGCTGGATGGCTGGGCAGAGAGAGAGGATGGAGTCAAATTCAGCTGGCTGTCAGATGCCAGTGGTATTTCCTGGAGCTCAAAACTGGGGCCAGCTCTGCTCAGTAACTTGATGACCTGGATAAGGAGAATGAGTGCTCCCTCAGTAAGTTCACAGATGACACCAAGGTGGGTGGGAGCGTTGATCTGCTGGAGGGCAGGAAGGCTCTGCAGAGCGATCTGGACAAGCGGGATCAATGGGCCAGGGTCAGTTGTATGAGGGCTAGCAAGGGCAAATGCCAAGTCCTGCACTTAGGTCACAACAATCCCAGGCAGTGCTACAGGCTCAGGGAAGAGTGACAGGAAAGCTGCCTGACAGCAAAAGAACTGGGGGTGCTGGTCCACCGCTGAACAAGAAGGCCAATGGCACCCTGGCCTATATCAGACATAGCGTGGCAGCTAGACAAGGGCAGTGATTGTCCCCCTGTACTCAGCACTAGTGAGGCCACACCTCAAATCCTGTGTTCAGTTTTGGGCCCTTCACTACAAGATATTGAGGTACTGGAGTCCAGCGAGTGAGTCCAGAGAAGGACAACAGAGCTGATGAAGGTTCTGGAGCACAAATCCTATGAGGAGCAACTGAAGGAGATGAGGATGTTTAACTTGGAGAGTGACCAAGGAGTCAGTGACCTTATCGCTTTCTACAGCCATCTGAAAAGAGGCTGTAGCCAGGTGGGGGTCAGTCCCCCCTCCCAAGTAACAAGTGATAGAACACCAGAAAATTACCTGGAGTTACACCAGAGGAGATTTAGGTATTAGAAAACATTTCTTTACCAAAAGGGCAAAAGATGTTGGAACAGGCTTCCCAGAAAGTGGCTGAATCACTATCTCTGGAGATTTTTAAAAGAGATATAGATATGGCACTTAGGGACATGGTTTAGGGCTGAACTTGGCAGTGCCATGTCAACAGTTGGACTCGACGATAATAAAGGTCCTTTCCAACCTAAATGATTCTAAGATTCAATGATTCTGAAAGGTGAGGCGAGAGGAATTACACTGTCACATTCAAAATTCCCAGGCACTTTGCAGCTGAGACAGGACCTCCCATCAATATTTTAATCCTGCATTTTTCACAAAAGCTACAAGGTCTTCTAGTTAACTTGATTTTTAAAGTAAGTAGAAGCAATTTGCAGAACCCAGGAATAAAATTACATCAGAATGACAATCTTTAAGGCTGAGCAAGGAAAAATTATGATGGTTTCTTCGGCACTAATGATTTGAGATGTATACCTAGACTTTTGGGAATAAGACTACAGAAATTAATTTTTTGTGGTTTCTATTGGCGCAATATTCTTGTAGGTTTTCATTATAGCATTTAAGCTCTGAGATTTCCTTTTGAATCACAGAACAATAGATTAACCTCAGCGCTAAGGAAATAACCTTTTTTTTTTTTCTGAAAGCTTTTTTATAGGCTAAGTTTTGTCCTGTTAGGAGTAATACGGATAGAGAAAACAAAGCCTTGCCCTAACAGAAAATCTTTGACAGAACTCCAGCAACAACAGTCAAACTGTCTAAAGGGTCTCGGAAAAGTGGGTAGTCCTTGAGATTTTACAGAATTAACACCAGACACTAATTCTTGATGTTTCAGAGGCTGCAATTCCTCTCACCTAAACATAGGCATCTACAAAAGAGATGTCTCCATCTGAGCTACTTTTTCTTATCAGCAGAGAGAAATGAGCCCTTCTCCCTTGTGATTCATCTTGTCCTGAGGTAATCACCCAAACCAGATCAGATGACTCATGAACTAGAAATGTATGTTTCTATCCATTAGTCTAGGAAGGGAAACCTGGTCTAGCTCAAGTGGAGACATCCACCTGGGAGATGCCTCAGGTTAGGCAAGATGAATGCTATCAAGTGTCTCTCCAGCATTTCTGTCCTTGGTAGAGTAGACAGGAATAATTTGTCATAAAATTATTCAAAAGAAGCATTCAAAACAGGATCTTTCCATGTAATAGTTTGCTACAGGGCACTGTCCCTTTCTGAAGGGAAGGAAGAGCTGAAATAAGGCAGTTACCCTGGAAGTGATAAAACATAAAAGGCAGAAGTGGTCTCCATAAAAATTTAGGGATGCAATGAAATGGTACTTTGCTGGTCTAACAAAGGAGCCATCTTTCAGAACTCCAGAAATAAGTGAAAGGCGGCATGATAGAGAACAAAGATCCCCCATGCTCTTCTCATCACTCTCCTCTTTTAGGGGGTGGGGAGCGGCAGGTTTGTCATCAAGAATTGTATTATTAGAGGGATCAGGAGGAAAAGAAAGAACAATAAGACATTTAAAACCGATTAATTAATTCCAGGTGTATCTTTGAAGAACACTAAAATATTCTATTTCCTTTTGTTTGCAGTATATACCTTCTTTTAAAATAGGTCTGATGGGAAAAACAGAGCATAACTCCATATTTATTGCATTTCTGGAAACATGCCTGTATTTATTACTAGCATCTGCTGATAGTGACAGATCTTGAGTAGAGTCCAGAAGTCCTGAATAACACTTGGCTTTCTTTGTTATGGTAAAAAAAATTGCTCTTGCAGGCTCACTGCAATTAGCAAAGATTGTATTTTGTTCTGCATGCCCTTTACTAGCAGTAATCCAATATTGAATTGCCTCAGAGGGTCTCAGCAATAACTGGGTCAAACTCTCTCATAACTCTTTTCACTTGACCTGGAAAATTGACACTTCTATAGGAGTGCACAGTATATATTTATATGATCAAATCACCATGTGTATTTCAATCTTGCACTCAGTTCTTCATTTATTCACCTTCATTTTATGATTTATTTGAAGTTTGTCCATATCTCAATTTTCTTCCCAACCTATTTAGTCTCTAGATAAAGACCACTTAGCTGCTAGCAGGAGCAGAATTCATCTTCATACAGCATTTATACTGAGCATGTTCTAATTAAGTCAGTTAAAGCAGCTATCTGCAATTCAGCATGTCTGAGCAGCTCTCCATTCATCAGCGATCTCCTGTAAACACTTAGGACACCTTGACCTTGACTGGTTGTGAGCATAGAAAAGAAAACATGACTGAGAGTCACAGGTTGTTATTTGGCAGTAGGGTGGCAGTGTTTTAAGCTGCTTCTCCGAGTTGTTCCTAGCCATGAATGCAAAGAATCAGGAGGAACAGTAGCAACTCACAGAGACTACTAAGGCCCCATGGCAGAAATGCAGGGTGCCAGGAGGGGAAATCTCTTGATGTGGTCAGAGACATGACATGGTATGACATAGATTTTCTATTTACTACTCATGAAAGAAACTGGGTGAACCATACTTTTCTCCAATGTGAAGGAAATATATTCTGACTTGATTTTGTAGAAATCCAGTATGTCAAAACTAGGCCCAGATTCAACTGACAAAATCTTTCCCCACCTACACATACTTTTTTTCCTTTTAGCTGACTCTCAGAAGCTGGTACAGATATCATCAAGGTTTCCTCATTACCATGGTCTGAATGTTACACTAATTCTATGTACTACACCCATAAATATTTTCCGTTTTGGAAACTCCATACGTAAAGTTAACATTTTAGTAAATGTTAATATCTAGGTTTTTGAACCAGCAGAACAGATATACTGAAAAAATATGTGGTTTGCATGTGCGAAACCAGGACAGAGAAGTATTGCCACTCACGTTCCTGCACTTTGCCCAAAGTCCAGCGATTAAAGCAATCCCCAGGATACGTGAAATCCAGGGCTTATTCCTGTCATAACCAAAGTGGATCTGAGTCCACACTTACCTCCCCAGAGTGCCTAAGCAGTCTGTGTAATATAAGGATCTCTTGTCAATGCCACTCCTCTTCATATCTAAAAGGTTATTGGGGTAGGAACGGGTTCCCTGGTATCTCAAGTCCCGAATGAATGCCCCGACCTCTACTCCATCTGTCTTTCTCTCCTGCCTCTGGCTCAATTTATATTTAACCACTAAGCCTTTGTATAAAACAAGCACTACATTCTTTACTTGCTTCCGTGCATTTTGAATGCTGTCTGTACTTTGCACTTCATTTCATGAGGGATTAAAATGCTTGAAATAGATTTGATATGTTTTCCTTCAGCCTGAAGTGATAATTGATACAATTTTCTTCTACAAGAGAATTTTTTTAAGTTTTAATTTTGGCTCAGGTTTCATAGTTCCTGTTTTTAACTTTTTTCAGTTTGAGGGATGAGCTAAAGAATCTTTTTTGTTGTTTTTTTTTTTTTTAATCCCAATTTTTCTGTTCTGTTTGTTACACTGTCTGTTGTCAACTGCCTTGAGGTTTTGGTAAGGCTTCAGACACTGAATGCCCTTGCCAGTGGAGACTAAGCTTAAAAATTTAACAGCATTTTCGGTGTTCAAAGCTGGGAGAGTTTGATTTGTTGAGCCTGCTAGTTGAAGCTGCTCAAAGTCCTATTACACAGTATAAAATGCTCATAATTTTCAATCTATTAAACCAGTCTCATTGCATTTTGCTCTTATTCCCCAATGTTTAAAAAAATGCACTAATTAAGCAAAATGAGTGCAACTCCTGTTTTATTTAAGGGAATTTTGCCTAAATTCCCCTAAATAAATTTTCTTAAACTACCCCAGATAAAAACTTTGCAGGTGAGGTAAAGTAAGATAAATTTTAACTCTCAAGGAATGGATAAAATTATAATCAAGAGCTTATTATGACCTGGATATTTTTGGCATTCATTTATAGATAGCAAATAGGTTTCTTGTATGTCATCCCTCTAGCAAAAGAGAGTTGAAGACAGGTAGATTTTATAATCCTATCCTTACTCCACTCCCGGAAAGCTAAGGATCCCAGTGAACAAAACATATTTTTCCCACAGAGAAATCACAGTAAGAAACTTCCTCTAGCAGCATGCTTTGACTCTCCTTAATTGGCTAAGGATACATTCCCCCCCTCAAGGGGTGAGGTCAGGAAACAATGGGGATCCAAAGAGAGGTAGCAGCTTCAGGCTCTTCTACAAAGAAGCCCTGATGAACATCCTGTGTTTTGCCTATTTTTATCTCCATTGTGCTCAAAAATTTCATAAAAAGCCCCTATTAAACTTCAGCAAAAGAGCAGCTTATAGGCAGGAACTGAAGGTTTGATGACATTAGGCTAACGTTATCACTAAAATGGCGAGGTGAGGTAACCTGGATAAAAAGTGAGCCTTAAATACAAAAATATGAAACACACATACATAGGAGGCCAAAAATCCCTCACAGACAACTATTTGCATAAGTTTTGTTTTTTTCTTTTTCTTCAAAAGAAAGAAGTGATGTGATTATGCTTTTGATCTCACTGAGAAGTAAAGGCTTTGGATAGCATCCCCTAAATGCAGTAAGAAAGTAGAAAAAACACACCCAAACAAACAGAAGATAAAGGCCTGGATGAAGTGCTGCATAGAACCATGTCACTGCTTAAGGTGGCATTTTCTGCTGCCCATGAGGCTGTGACCACACTCAGAGCATTACCACTGGCTACTAAGGAATTGATGCCCTGGCATGTACGCCACGGTTTTTTTGTCATCTGAGAAGCCCTGAGACTCCCAGCACCTCCAACTTCTGCTCCAAAGAAGCACAATCCTGTGTGATATCTCCCTGCCCCTTGTTTTCTATCCATACAAATGATTCTAACAGTATTAGATATTTGCATTTAGTAGCAGAATTCTAGAGAGGCCTAGAGTGCCACTGGCTACAATGGTAACTGCATGTAACCAATCACCTACATGGAGACCTCACAATGCAGTGGTCCTCAGGAACAGTCCAAACCTACTGCAACACTTAATCAATTCTGATAAAGCTAACAAAGAACAGCAAGATGTTAAGGGAGCTAATGCTGATTATAAATTAAAGGGAATCCTATTTGACAACTAAATCCCATTAAAATAAGGAGGTGGATTACAAACAGCATGGTTGAAAATGAAATGGGCATGTGGAAAATTTTCTGTAGGCTAAAAACAAGAGAACACAGAACAAGTTCTTAAAAAGGATGAGTGTCATGGCTTATTAACCGTTCAGTTCCATTATTGTGATGGCTAGTGCCACACATGCTCACACGGGAGAAATGACATAGCATAAAAAGAAACTAGTCCTTTTATATGCTTTTATTTGCTTTGTGATGGCAAAAGCCTGCCCGTTAATCACCAAATGTAAGAGTCATCAAATGCCCATGCCGCAGACAACTGTATGTGATCTGGTCACCCTGTCATAGACTGACATGTCAAGGACACAAGTTCCCTCATTCGTTTTAGCTATTCCTCTCAGGGTGGAAAGAAAGAGGCCTGTTCCCCTCTGATGGTCTGCTAAGGTGGGCAGAGGGGTCCCACCTAGAGCTACCTGTGTGCTTCACAACTTGGTACCCTCTTACACTGGCAAACACCAAATTCAACAGGACTGTAAAAGCTGGAGGACTGAACCTTTATGCCAAAATGGGTCATCTCACAAAATTTTGAGTTTAAGGCCTGTGTATTTTGGGCTCCTGGCTCTCAAAAACTGGCTATGCTGGGTGAGCAGATCTGTAGAAGTGTTCACTGAGCCTACTTTGATCCAGCCAGCTCAGGCTGTGACCACATAGCTGAAGTTTGATGTGGCACTCAAGGCATCACCATGACCATCGTATTTCATGTTGCTGGAGGCATTTTCACTGAGGAGCAGTACTAGCTGTCCTGTGCTGAAGACCTGAACATGTGCCACCTTCCAGGGCTCTGTGTTGTGGTGAGTGCACACTGGTGTTCTGAGTGATGCCACGCTCTCACAAGCTTTACAGACACCATCAGTGGCAAACTATGTCTTACCACTGCATAAAAACCAAATGCCACCCTCAAGTAATCAGAAAAAAAGAAGCAAACCCCAGCAGCCTGACCTTTATACAACATCCTCACTTAAAAGCATGCAGCAGTAGACGAAAGGCAGGCTCAGCAACTGGTATTAAAGCAAAGGGACATTTGCAATGCAGTGGGAAAGGAAGACAGATGGGATGTCTCACTGTGAAAGGGCCCTGCTATGACAGCACACAGCCATTTCACTGAGACAGATATCAGATGCTGAGGAGGAGGAGTTACTTGCTGTGCTAGAAGATACTTGTTACAGTATTTCCTGACTCTGTATGCACAGAAAGCAATGTTATGGGAAAAATTCACCCTCTCAGATTATCTACTTTCCAAACCAACAGAGATACAACAAAGATGGAAATAAATCCATAATATGTGCATTATGTATCTATGCTCCAAATCAATACTAGAGATGGGCTACCAGTGCGAAAAGCCAGAGATCCAGACCAGAGATGCATGCTGTATTACAAGGACAGAGAGAAATCTATATGCTCAGTGTATTTCTCTACATTCTATGCCAATATTCAAGCTAGTTTACTCATGTGAAAAATTAGTGCTACATAGTTTGGAGGGGGAGAATACATCAATAGTTATACTGTGGAAATGTGTGCTAAATAACAAAGATCATCTTCATGCCATGACTATCGAGTGCATCTGTATTGTGCAGAGAAATTCTACAGTCCCACAAAATATTTAAGTTAAGCAGACTTTTTTGAAAGAAGGATATTTAACTTTCCTGATAATTTTCTTCTAAACTTCATCAGGTGCTCTGAAAAGTTACTCACTCCAACTTGGTGTTTTCTACAGTGGTCATCATGGTAGTCAGTGGCCAGACTCAGCCTGGGTAGTGCAGCACTGAAGTTCTGTCTCCACAGGGGCCAGACCTAACCTTGTAACCAGCAGTGGCTTCCTCTTTCCACATTCCACTGCTTGCCCTGCCTTTGCTCCATTTTACTCAGAACCGTTGGGCTTTGCAGTTTTGCGGCACATGAAAAGGAGAGGCAGGTGAAGCCTGAACCACCACATCCAGTTCTATGGGATTTGGTTGTTTACTACTAAAACCTTCTTTTGTCAGCAGTCACAGCAGCATAGCTGGCACAGAATAGGCACAGGGGGAAAAAAAGTCTTCTCCTTACACAAGGTTTGCCCAGTCTCAGGTTTCGTTATCTCTGACCCTTGCACCCCTCACACATGCTGATTTATTGCCGCTCTCACAAAGGCTGCCTTCTGTGAGCACCAGGCTTGCACAAGCTGCCCTGCCCTGCTGCTCTCTTTTATCCCTCCTCTGTTTTTGCAGACATTTTCTTCCTTTTAGCTTATCAACACCAGGAGGGGATGGCTGATCTGAGCCCTTACTCTTTCTATGGCTGTGGTCTCACCCCCATCAACACCTGTCTCTTTCATAAATTAATCCAAAACCAGTCAATAACCCCATCAAATAAGCCATGTCCCTTCTTTTGCACACACTTTTATCTTGCTCTGATTAGTATCCCAACAATGAGTCACCAGCTCTTTAGCCTAATTTTGGGAACTCCACAATAAACCAGCCTGTTCAGAGGCTCACCGTTTATTTTCCACGTCAACAAAGGAGCCATTTCTTTAGAAAAAAAATTTACCCTAATGCTCCACTCAACACATTCAAGTCCTGATGAATAACTGTGCTCAAATAATGCCCCTTCTTATTGAAATAACAAATAACATGAGCATTTGAGGGCTGCTTATGAGCATACCTTGCAATCTTGTGCAATACCAGTAAATCACAGCAAATCTGTAAGGGAAACATATTCAAGAGGCTCTGGGAAACATTTCAGATATATTTTGTTGGGCATCTGATCTGGGCCTGCTCCAGAACTTGAACCTGATAGAACTTGCTAAAGGTTCAGGTAAGGGTCTCCCCAGTTTGCCCCCCAAAAAATTTCTTATGCCTCTAAGAACTAATATGCAAATGAAGGTAATCAAACCCCACTGTCTGCATGGTCCTCTAAATCCTTTTCACAATTAATTTCTTCCTGAGAGGACTGTCAGATCTGTTGTCTGGCAATGTTGCAGCTGTGAAGCCAGGAAAACTGATTTCAAAACTCCGGAAGAACAGACTCTGTTTTTATGAGTGTGGGGAGATGTGATAATTTTTGTCAAGAGCTTTATGTAACAGGCAGGTAGTAGTTCATGTTTTCTGCCATAGGCACTGCAAGTAATAATGGAGCGAAGTGGGATTTTGGAAAGTGCCAGACTCATGTATTACACTATTGGAAACATGGTGACGAAGAAAACATACACCACTTATATTTGGGAAACATATTTTTGTTCAAAGTATGTCTTCTGATTTCTGCCTTATCTGATCATATATATCAGAAAATAGCTCTTTTTTAGTTTTATTTGGAAAGCATGTGATGGGTTCGTTCAGACACTGGCCTGAGATCTGAACTCCTGGAGGGTAATTTCATGTCAGATTCTCATACCTAATACCTCTGTGGCTTTGGGCATGTCTGATCCTACAGTGTACACAGCACTGTGCAAGACCCAGGTCCCAGTCCACCAAAGATCTTAAGCACATGAATAATTTTTAGTCCCTTTGACTTCACCGACTAAACTGCTTAGATGGATTCATTCCTAGGCACCTGATCTTCCCACCTGAATTTCAATATTAGCAAAATGAGGATAATTCTTTCTTTAAGATAGATGGGTATATCGAGCATTAATTAGTTAATCTATGTGGAGTGCTTTGGAGATACAAAGGCTATCTACATGTTAATTTATGCAGATATTGGAAGAAGTAGAGGGAAATAATTGCTGTCTCTCACCTGTGCAGGGTTTCAGAACAGCATCCATTCCCTCACCCGCTGTAGAACAGAAACTAAATGCTGAGACAAGCCCACGCCTAAGAGACACACAGAGCACGCTTATCAGATTCAAAACACTTTCCCATTTAAGGGAGGGCAATCAGCTCTGTATTTGCATTTCCCTTGCAAATGAGCCTCATTGACTCCTTAGGCTGGCTTTGCACTAGCTACTTCTCGTGTCTCAGTGCCGTGGTAGCCAACTGCCTCAGCACTGTAACATGCTTTCATCTATCCTGTGTCTGTACTTAATAACGAGTCTGGCAAGTAGGTTCCAGCACCAGCAATTGGCAGATTCTCACCCATTCTTGTTTTGAGATGCTGAACTTGGGCCATATGAGATCATGATTTGGCCAAATGCTTACCTTGAATCTATAGATAAATAAATAAATTTTTTAAAAAGCACATAAAAGGAACTGGTTTATCTCATGTCATTCTGTAAGTTGTTCATTAAAAGTTTTTTCCTAACAAGCTCTGTAAAATGGCTTTGGCAAAGATGCTTTTGCCATTTGCTCAGGAGGTCTGCGGATAGCATCGTTATCTCTCCAGAACTGGAAAGCCTTGGCAGCCTTTCCCTTTCCCATCTGACAGAAGTAATAAACCACTGTTAACCATAGATCCAAGCCTCTTATCAGTTGGAGAAAAGCTGAATGGCAGAGACCATGGAGTTTCCATCAAGTCTTGGTGCTGGGATTTCTGCCTGGTGTTTCAAGCTCACCCCATCTGGCTGTGTTGCGGATTTGGTTTTTTTTCCACTGAGAAATTATTTCCCCAGCTAGAAATAGAGTGTGAACATAAATGCAAGGCTTTATCCTCAGATCTTTATCTGCTTGTGGACCTGAGGAAAGTAGGAAGAGACCTAAACAGGGCTAAATAAGCTACAAGAGAAAAAAGACTCTGGGCAAATCCCTTGCAGATAAAAATCTCAAGAAACTCTTTCTAATCCTGATGGAGTTAAGCCTGAAAGTACCTGCTGCTTGTCAGCTGGAAAACAGATTGAAATGTGAAGTTGGGGGGGGGGGACGTCAGGTCTCCCCCATTCATCCTATGGGATCCAATCACTCAGCAGGGGTTCTGGCACCTAGGGGAAGCTGAGAACTGGGACACAGACATCAGAGGGGTCTGGCTGAGTGAGTACAGGCTACAGTGAGAGCCCTCATACATCTCTGGGCAATGTGACAGCTCTCCTGAGTGAAGAAATCATTATAAAATTCACCTTAAGTAAAGCTGCCACTGCCTAGAAAGTGTTTCTAACATGTCAGAACAATATCACATAAAACATCAACAGTGAATGTATGTAGCTATACTCTCTGATTTATATCTTCTCTTTCCCTAATCAAGTTTTGTTGCTAGGAAGCTTGTTGATAACAGAAAACAAACACTGGATGAAAATGAAGAGAGTATGTTTTTATCATTTTTTTTCTCCCTTGTTTACCAATTCATGTTAGGTTCTGAGTAAACTTGTATTCTTTTCTAATGTGAATTCCAGCTCTTCTAAATTACATCAATCATCTAGAAAATTACATCGATAATGCAGAAAATACATGAAACTACTAACTGATACCTTGTGGCTTCCTGGAAACTTGGACCTCGGCAGGCAGAGGGCTGTAACCTGCGAGGCAATTGGTATCCAGTTCATGGAGATAAGAGCCACATGTCCAGGATTATTGCTAACACAAGAATTTTACCTGCAGACAGCTCTGCTGACTGTAAGCAAAGTCACGTTTTCAGTCCCTGTGCATAGGACTTTATTCATATATTTAAATACAGCAGACAGAGCCTACAACTTTAAAAACATTATGTAATAATCCATATAGTAACACCATAGGAAACTGCCAGTTACTGTTTGCTCTACAGCCAACCCATTACACTTTTACAATGAGCCAGATTTTCTTAAAATTTATGATTGGCTTATCAGAGGCAAAGTACTTCAGTATTGGGTTGTTTGGGGGTTTTTTAAAGACAGAAGCTTTCAAAAACTCAGCTGTGTATTTTGGTTTTGTTATGGTATCATCCATAGGCTCTGCTTGGGGTTGCTGGATACAGTACAAACAGAAACAAATCAAATCAGAGACAATCAAATCCAGACAGAGAGAAATCAGAAATCAGAGGCTGGCTGTACCTCACAGAATTTATACTCTCAGCAGGTGTGGCAGATAAAGAGAGAGAAAGAGAGAGAGAGTTGTGCTGGAGAGGGGAAATCCATGTAATGATGGAGGAGCAGTGGCACAGAGAGATGCATTGACTTTGGCCAAGGTTATGTGAGAATCCTGAGCAGAGCCAGGAAATGAGGCCAGAGCTCCCGAGACCCTCAGCCACAAGGTAGTCCTTCCCACTCTGTCTATCTTTCTCTTCCTCTCTTTTTAAGGCAGAAAGTCTTTTGGCTGAACACCTGCAGTTCCCCAAATTCCTTCTACTGTTTGCCATTCTGGGATTTTGAAGACAAGCAACCCCCTCTTTATCTGGACACACCCTCATGTAGTCTGCCTGTGTTCTACAGGTTTATTTTCAGGCTCTGTCCTGATGATAATAATCATGACAGTGAGTTTTTAAAAGCAGGGATGAGAGAATGACAATTTATTTGGCTCAATTTCTCTGCCTAAACTAGTAAACAAATATTATCATTGCAGATGTGAGTAGGAGCAGGATAGTCTCCCGTTAAGCAGCATGCTATTCCCCACCAAAGAGACTGCTGCTTTTGGCAGCCTGCATGATTTCCAAATTCCAATGTAAATGTCCATCACTAGGCCAGGTGACAGCAAAAAGCAGCCAGTACAGTGGGTGGTGGGGGGAATGCACCATCCAGCACTGGAGGGATATTTCCAGCTCTGTTCATCCTTGCAGTCTCTGTGCTCTCTGAGCCACAGCCCAAGAACAGAAGAGCAACCGATAGCAGAGCAAAGGCATCCCGTTCTGGTTGACAAGCCAAGCAGTGCCCTTGCTGTGGTGCAAATGAAACAGGCAAGCAGCCACAGCTGGGGAGTTTGGAAATGGGACCAGCTGAGTGAGGCTGACAGGTCTAGGGCTGTCTGGGAGCAAACCTGCACTACCACCTGATGAACAGCAGTGATGTGGGAGCAAGATGTCACCCAACCCAAACCATCTGGTAGATGGCTTCTCAGCTTAGCTAAGCAGTTCAGAAGGAGCAATAGTGTAATGTAATTACAGTGATTCTGGGATCAAAGCTGCGTTGCGCCACTGAGACATATCCGTTTGTAGCCGGGAGATCTCCAGCATGGCACGGCATGCATTGGATCGAGCAATCCCTGTCTTCCAGAAATGCATATGTATGTATGCATAGTGGATGAAGCTGTGAGCAAACCTTGTGAGTACCATACACGCAGCCAACACAGCTCTAGATCCCAAATGATGCAGGTGGTGCGGTCATGTTGCAACATTCACTTTTGGGATAATTAAAGGCACCAAGCATTTCAGCAACTTGCAAGTGATTGCAGACAAAGCCTTTAGGATTCGTGTTACTTATCTGTTCTAAATGCAAAGGGATGTGGAGGATCAGCTCAACTAGAAAAGCAAGGCATTCTCAAGGGGCATGGGGAGAAGATATTCTAAATAGGGCTAGATAATATACAAAAGCAGAAAAAAAATGTTTACATGAAATAACAACTTACAATAGTGTTAAGGAAGAAACGAAGCTTACTTCTAAATGCCATATTAGCAAACTTTTCTAAACAGTGTTGTGCACAGGTTTGTTATTGATATTTGCAATACAGATGATGAAGGATGTCAAAGCAAGGACATCTATTGATACAATATTGAAAACCAGTGGAAATGAGGATCAGTAAAGAGGCCACAGTTCTTGGTTCCAATTACTTTTGGATGTCAACCTTTGCCAGCCAGTCACTGGTGTACGTGTCTGTATCCAGTGACGCCCCTGCCAATCTGTTTAAGCACTTGTGAATGGAAAAGATACTTCACAGGGAACGGATTCAGTATTGCCACTAAAAGATTTGGGACAGTGTGGTTGAACAAACTCAGCCTAAAAGAATGTCATTTCTTCGGAATGTAGATGTTTATTTGCTCATCATAGTGTAGGTGTGTCATTATAAAGACCTTCGGGGTTAGTAAATGTGACTATTTGGGTCTGACTTTATATATAGCACTCTTGATAGAAACCTGAAATCACTGAGACCTCAAGCCATCAGATGAAGTTCTTACACAAAATGACAGTCAACAGGGGCAGGAAGGGCACATGACTATGAGTTGAACAAGGTTGTTTGCACTTCCTCGGTGAATCACCTGAGCATCTACAGCTTTGCACACAAGCAGTCATTCTAACGAAATCTCACACTTCAGAAGTTCACAGGCAGCCCCAGCAGACTGCAGTTAATTAATGCATTACTGTCAGCATTACTATCATTTTGACTTCTCCTGAAATATGAGAAGATGACTTGCTCAATAATGGCTGTAGGATGGGTAACAAGGCTGGTGAGTCACACAGGAAGTTTCTGTACGCACTCAGTCAGCCAATGGTCATAACTCTGCAACCTGTTCTGTGGGGTTGGTGCACACTGCCAAACTTTCAGAATGACTCTTTCACAAATGTATGCAACTTTGCAAACACCTGCTATGCACAGAAGGGATTATTTTGATCCAAATTTGAAGCTTCAAAAGTCAGGATGTGTCTGCATAAACAGGTGTGGATGAATGCATGTGCTTTGCATATTCTCAAAGGCAGGTGCAAGAGGAGCACATCTGCTTGTGCACAGCTGGGCTACTTATTCTTAGATGTGTTCAAACCATCTCCTTTCTCTCTTCCCCTCCAAAGGTGGCTGACCAAATCACTCAGTCAATGCTAGGTAAGTGGTTGATCAGTTTATTTACTATTTCACCCTCTTTCACTTCAAAAACAGCAATGGGTTTACATTTTTTTCTTAAAGCCTCTCCAAAACCAAAATCAAATTTCAGATGAATTTTCAGGCCTTTAAGGGAATATAAATGCAGGGGTTTGTTACACATACAAAAATGGGAAGTTGTCTGGCAATTCTTTTGGCAGCCTTAAATTTTTACTGTAAGACACAGTAAATAATGAGACAGCTGGTGAACCGTGGGTAATCCATGGCTGACAAAACTTTGGTGCAAGAAATCTGATTAAGTGATATTCACAGTGCTTCTAATCTTGACAGCGGCTGAAGCACAGCAGCAGGCTCAGCTTGGAGCATGGGCCTCCCATCAGTGGTGACAGAGCAGTCCTTTCTGGACAGGTTATTGCCCTGTACTGCATGATCAACACAGATGGGGGATCTGAAAGTGACGATTTGGTTTCCTTGGTCAGATAAACTTGCAGGGAAATTATGCTCATTTTTAATTAGATGGGTATGAAGAATGCAGTATCATCTGATGCCTAGACTTATCCTATCTTTTAGGCAAAGAAACCTCATGTTAAAAGGGGAGACTGGTTCTATTAACAAACCCCAGAGAGAGAGAGGATAGAGAGGGAAAGATTGATAAACACAGGAGAGTGCCATCCTTCAGACCTGTGCAATAGATTCTGCTTTCTAACAGCTTACAGTTACAGTTTTGTAGCAATCTGTATTTTGAGGTCTTTAGTTCAGACTGTCCAATAACATGGAGGACTCTAAAACACATCTTGCTTTATACAGAAGGTGCAAGGAGAAGCTATGAAAATCCCATGGGCAAGGTATGATTTTGCTCCTGTGCTGCTTTTACTCCTGGGTTGTTCTTACTCTGTCATTTCTCTGAAACAAGGGCAGGGTACTGTGATTCAATTCTGCTGCTGCTGAACTCCTAACTCAGTTCACATAACACAACACTGGGGCACATAACGTGGTGCACAAGAGAGGGTTCTCATAGTGTCTGAACTGGGTGAGGGTGGCAGTTTTCAATCCTTAGATTGAAAACTTCAGTTTCAAAATGAGAACGTGGCTTGAATGAGAGAAGCAGGACCTAATCCAGACAAAAGAGATTCTTACCTTCTCACCATTGTTTCTGAACACCCAAAGGTAGACTGGTGCAACCTCTGGTCTCAGTGAGCTATTATTGCAAGGGGCCAGATGGACTCTCTTTGAACCAAAATACTACACAGTCTAAGTAAAATCTGAGAAATTTACACTGTCTCTTCAAGTGCCGGCAAGTTAGCTACATTCCCAAAAGGTACGGAAAGTATAAAATCAGTCAAGTTTCATTATGAATGGGTTTACTAATTTAGCTGACTATGGTTGAACCTTCCAGACTAACACAAAATCTTCTCATTGTCACATTCTTAAATGTATAAAAACAGCGATTTAGAAATAAAAAATCTATTCAGCAAAGACTGCAAGCTACTGTGCTTCCAACTAGTAGAGGTAGGGAAAACGTGGAAACCTTGTGAGAAAGGATTTCCTAACAGAACCAGTGAAACTCTTGTATAGATGTGAAATAATGCTGAGTGCCTGGAGGCAAAAACTGAGTCGAGGACAAATACTCGGCTCAGGCTATTGCAAGGCACAGACTGCCCATCTGCACCTTCACGCCAATTTTTGAACCAAGAGTGCCTTGGGGGTTAAACCAACAAATATGTCTATGTGCCTGTGAGCTCAGTTGGCATTTTAGAGCAGCTCTGCAAGCTTGCTTCCAACCCACACTCATAGATATTGGATACTAAAGCTTGTCACATTAAATGTGTCTCTGGATGTTCTGTCCACAACGTGACCCGAAGCATTTTCTTCAAAGTGGCTGATACATTTCAACTGAATGCTGCAGCCCTCGGTGCCATGCTTGATTGAACAACTTGTCTCTACTATTAAAATGCAGAAAGAACTTAGACGCTTTGTCATTAAATAGTTTTCTTGTCAATTGATCTATCTTGTAGTGGAAAGACAACTACTAGATCCATCAATTGCCAGCAAAAAAACAAAGAGTAGGTCTTAGTCAATTAAATGGGCAAGTATTGCTTGACAGCTCCCTTTGGGAGATGGTTCATTTGGGGCCTGACTATTCAGCAAAATTAGCAGCTTCAAGCACTGGAAAGCTGACCTCAACTGAAGGTGAGCTCTCATCTGCAATGTGTCTGTGGAGCAGCACTGTGCGAAGGAGGAGCACAAACCTCTCTCTGCTCCCCTGCTGAGGACCGTAAAATCTCTTTTTTATTCCTATGTTTCTACCCCCAAGAGTTTCATGCAGCTTTTAAGTGGTATAATTTTTTCCAAAGTCTTGGTCTTTTCCCTTTCTGTTGATATTTCATTACCATGCATTTCGTGACTAGTGTGCTCATCTCAAGCCCTGGTAGCTCTTGCTCCTCCCTGGGTGCCATACCTTGAACAAGCAGCAGCACATGTGGTCAGGGGGGTGCACTGAGACAGAATTGGGCACAGACAGACAGCTCACTCAGTTGAAATCACTTCTCATTGATGAATGGCCAAAAATGACCACACACAGACTGCAAGGGGAGCACACGTTTACCTACAGCTGTGTCACACAGGGGCTTTTCATTGAGCCATGCCCTGTCATTCCCCCCCCGATATGAATGTTAAGCTTTCATTGTATACTGTCGTTCTTTTTCCCTAGAATTCCATGTCTTCCAGATGTCCCAGGACACCTCTATGTCAGAAAAGCCTGGCATGGTTGTCACAGACACATCCCTGTCACTGTCCTACTCCGTGGGAAGTTGTGTCCATCTCCTTCAGCATTAGAAATTGCTTGCCCTGACACTTTTAATGGTTGCTGCTAGCAATGCTGCTCACAACCCCTGCTCAGCAAAGCCTCCTGGTTTGAAACAGGAGCAAATATCTTTCACCCATTTTACAAGTAAAACTCCCTAAAAGTTTCTCTGTCTCTGCACTGACTACCAAAAACTTGGTTTCTTCATGGGATTAGCTTGTGCAGGTATGTACAGAACGTGCTCAGAAAAAGCCAAGTGCTGAGCAGGACTTGTGATGCACAAATACTTCTTATATTTTCAACCCAGTCATCACTTTGCAGAGCTCGCCAAATCTGTTTTGCTTCTACTGCATGGAAGTAGAGTAACTCTCTCTTCCTGCCTAAGCTATGCCCCAAATGCTCTCAATGCACAACTACACTAATTATTACACTTAGAAGTAAGGCAGCAGTCAGTCAGATGCTGTACTTCAGGCAAAAATCCCTGTTGAGATTCAGCCACTGCATGAGAACATAGCAAAATTTAAAATGTTCCCAATTTTTAAAAGCTACAAATTAATGCGGAAACTCAGATGAAGATCATGCATATTTAGAGATGTTAAGGATTGATAAATCATATTTGCCACCCTTGCAACCAGTTCAAGTTTCAATTTAAGTAGAACTGAATCACCCAAGCATTTATTTCCATTACAGATGGGTGGATTCAGACTGTAAGGTTTACATGTCCAGATTTATTTTCCTCATGTTCTGCACCAATTCATTCTCCAGACTAATAGAAGTTGCAGAAAATAGTATTCACAGTGGATGTGCTCCAAAAAATTTGAAGCTCTGATGTCCATGAATACAACCAAATAATTTGGAAAAGTGATTTTCTATGTCCTAAATTGAAACTGGATTAGTGATGAAAGTTCAGTTGTCTTTCACTTAATGACATCATCCCAGATACTGAGGGACATGCTCAGCTGCTAATTAGAAACATTGAGTTTACAAGGAGTCTGTGTGGAGCTGAGAAATGCAATGGCCACTCTGTGGAAGGAATCACTGCTCATTTTCCCATTGCATTTATAGAAAGTGAAGCCAATAAATTAAGCAAAATGCAGAATGCTTCTCTGCAATCAGCCCTTTGCAACTTGTAACAATTGCAATAAATCACCTTTCAGCCAGGGTAACATCTTTTGATGTGTTTTTACATCCCGCCCAGCACAGCATGGCCATGATCCAGGAGTGGGACTCCTTCAGCAATACCTGAAAGGGAGCAGCAGCTGCCAGGTGGCTGCAGCACAAGGGAGAACTTGGCTCCCTCCCACTCTGCACCTGGGGTGCTTGTCAGAGGGATTCTTCCCACCCCTAGGGGCACAGCAGACTGCCCAGGATGAGAAGTTTTGCTGTACCTCTGCTGAGGACTGCTTTTCAGAGAATCTCTGGAGGATTGGGGGGGGCTGTATTCTGTTTGTTTGTTTGCTTGGGTTTTTGTTTTTGTTTTGTTTTTTCTTTTCTTTTTTTAGTTTTGTGTTTTTTCGTGGGGTTTTGTTTTGTTTTGGCTTTTTTTTTGGATTTTGTTGTTTGGGGTTTTTTAATAGAAAAGGAAAGCTCAGTAGCACTGCAGTCCACAGTCAGGAGCCCTGTGGAATGTGACTGCATTCTCTGCTCAGGGATGCCTATGAGCCCAATCAGTGAATCCCATTGGATGGAGAAGATAGTCAGGCTGGGCTCAAGGTCTGAACTAAAGCCATCGGTGCCCCATTTTCTGCTGTCCTGCAGTTGGGATGCGGATGAAGGGTGGCTTGCCACCTTTCCACCCATGGGGAAAAGTCCCTGGAGTGAGTGTGGGAGAGGCAGCACCCCAGTGAGACCATGTCTGTCAAAACCACTTCAGCCCTCAAGACCCATCTCCCAGGAGCTGCACATCCTGGTTGTTGGCAGTAGAGGACCCCCAGGGAGGCTCAGTCACAGAAACAGAAATGTTCCTGCTTCTCATTCAATGCAAAATAATTGCCTGAATACATGTGAGGAAATCCTCTCCCTGAAGCAGCTTTGGGAATATGACAGAAGGCATGCTCCACTTCTGGCACAGATAAAGCAATTTATCCTTCCTTTTGCTGCAGAAAGCCCTGAATTTCTCTCAAGACATGACAGTTGTGTATATTAGTACATGATGAGGAAAGAAATTGCTAGAAATTGTCTGGGGTGGTTCGGTGGATTATATTTTTTGGGCCACCGCGGGGCATTTTCTATCTACAGAGTTGTGTCAGCGATTTCTGTGAGTTTATCCCCACTCTGTCGTTGTTGATGTTGGTGGTGCTGTAAATCTGCCTGTAAGGCACGGCTTGAAAAAGCAGCATGTAAAGCAGAAATTTGTCCTTTGTATTTTGAGCAAACTAGAGGCAGAAATTACATAAGCTGGCTCCCCAGTTCTGTCAGACAGTCAGGAGTCTGCTTCAATGGTCTCGTCTCCTTGCAAAAGTTTTGGGGTTGAGTTAGCATTTATATACCCCATATATATACACTTATATATGTGCATTGATATAAGCATGTATGAAAATACAGATATATGCATATATGTGTGTGTATGCATATATACATATGTGCCTCTGTGTGTACATTTATATATATATATATGAGACAGAGGTTTCAGATGAGGGGCTGTGTATCTATAATTATCTAGACTCAGTGAAACATATTGAACATTTCTTTATTACAAGAGAAAATGACTGAACGTGTATTTTACATCTTCTTTTCTCCTCTCTAATATCTATCTTGTTTTATTTTTGTATTTTGTTCCTTCTTTTCCACTCTGTTTGGTTGGTTTTTTTTTTTGTTCCTCTAAATGTATTGGGTGTTAAACAGAGTCAAAAATTTGCTTTGCAACAATGATGAGTTTCACTTAGGGACGAAAAAATCTTCCGAACAAGTGTATGTAAAGAAGATGCATTTGAATATATACTGTGTCTCTCACCAGCAATGCTTCTCCCATGTCTGCAGCTTAATGTAAAGATACCACTACACTTACATGACTTGTTATGGCTGTGTGGTATGTAAGTACATATAGAAACATACACTTGAAAAGTATAATGAAAATAATATAAATATTTGTTAGCATACTTAAAATTAACACCTACATCTCAATACTAGCATGTTTCTGTATGGATACATGTGCTTTGTTTCTGTATGTATCAGCCAGCCTTTCTATGAGTGCATGTGTGTAGGAGGAAAGGATATGATTATGGATTTGCATAAGATCCTGCACGAATGTAGACTGAAACTGAAAACAAGGAGAAAATTATAGAATCTATTTTTAAAGTCTACATTACTGCAAATGTTGCTTCATCAAGCTCTTATCATTGCTGATTAATTATGTAGAATGAATGAAGATGAGTTCTAGCCTTATCTTCCATGTCTGCATTGGAGAAGAAATTTAAGCAGGGTGTTTTGGGACACTGGCAAAGAGGTGTTTCAGTAGCCAGTGGAGTACCATAACCTTATTTTTTTGTCCCCTGGACATTCCAGTTACTGGTGTCTCCCCTCATGCATGAGATTATTGATCTCCATGGTAGTAATGAAAGACGAAAAGGTCAATTTTTAAATGTGAACAGTAGGGACCCCTTGCTACTCCAGTGGCTGATGTAGGCAATCTGTGCCCTTCCCTTTTGCAAAGATCTCCATTATATCAACAATATTGATCTACTGTGGGAAGATCTTGCTTTCCTATCCTTTTGTCTTTATACCACTTCTGTCCAGCACTTCCAGAATGAAACCTTTTAGAGTTTTGATAGCTCCCTGCTTCCTAATTTTCTTCTTTTCCAGCCTGGGAGTCACTTGTATTATACCACCTGAAGCACAGCTCTTAGCTGTGCTGGTGCTTTCTTGATGGCTGCTGGAGGAGGTGACCCACCTGCAGGGCACCTTCCCCATTACAGCACCCCAGCCTCTCCTTGCAGCCCCCGGTGGTGCCAAAGGGCGCCAGCACAGCAGAGAGCTCTATGGCTGTTGTTGTAGGTGGTCTGTGCGATCCAGGCTGCGCCACAGGAGACAGAGGTGGGATAGAGAGCACTAATGTAGTTTGGTGCAAACAGATGAGGGAAAAGGGGAGCAGGATATGGGGAGTTAGGTTATTACATTTTATTATTTAGGGAAAATGAAGAATGGGTACCAGGGATGAGAGCCCAACAAGACAATCTGAGAAATCCCAGGAGTGACAGCCTCACATTTCGGGAATACAGGGACCAGGGAGCACCCCACCCTCATATCTAGGGTATGGCAGTTACAGCTACTGCAAATATCAAGGCATTTCTAAGCTGCAGACACAGCTGCATCATGTTTCAGACAAACAGATAAAGTGCCTCACTGTTGTCTTCCTTCCTTCCTTCCTTCCTTCCTTCCTTCCTTCCTTCCTTCCTTCCTTCCTTCCTTCCTTCCTTCCTTCCTTCCTTCCTTCCTTCCTTCCTTCCTTCCTTCCTCCCTCCCTCCCTCCCTCCCTCCCTCCCTCCCTCCCTCCCTCCCTCCCTCCCTCCCTCCCTTCCTTTTTTCTCTCTTTCTCCCCCTCTGCCTTTCCTCTTCTCTCTCTCTGATGCAGTGAAAAGTATAAAAGGATGCCTGCCCCACATGCTAAAAGAACTGAATCAAAAATATCCTACTTTCTTTCCATGTTTTCTTGAACTCCCATGTTTCTTTAAAAAAAAAAAAAATTTAACAGTACCACACACTTGTAGACAGGAAAATTGATCTGCAATTTTCTGGTTTTTTGAGGGTTTAGTGCAGCTGGAATTCTATCAAGGATGATACTAGCCCAGACTTATTTCTGTTCAGCAAGGGGATGTATTAGGTGTGCGAGAAGAATAGGAAAGTTTGATGCTGGTATTCACAGCGATTCAAGTTCAAGTAAGCAAACCCAAAAAGGCATTGTAGAGGAGACTCTCACTAATAACCAGAAGTTTTGGATTAGATGTTTAGTACAGGAGGTAAGAGACATAGAAGAACATTTGGAAGGTGTGAAGAAAACTAGTCATTATGGTGCAATGAGATACATCAACAAGACAACCAACATGAGTTTCTGAGAAAGTTGAGGAACTCGAAAAAAAACCCCACACAATTGCAGCATGTCTGTCTACATTTCCCAATACTCCCCATCCCTGAAATAGAAAACAGAATAGAGGAAGAAGTAGGCAGTGTGCCTTTGGAAATCCTGCTTGTCAGGCTCTGCTTAAGTCCCTGGGAAGAGATAAAACTAGCAAGAAAACTGAAGAAGTGAAGGGCAGCCAAAGGGGCATCAGATAAGACAACTTCAATGCTTAAGAGGAAGCAGACCCCATTTTAAAGAGAGAACTGAAATAAATTGCTGTGAAATGGGAATGACGCAGAACTATATTTAAACATTGTTTTATGTAAACTAAAATGAAGATGGAGTGCTGGCAATTAGGAAACATCGACAAAACTTTAGCTGTTGATAAAAAAGCATGTGAGACAACATTTGGTAAATTAGCTGCCCCAACTAAATTAATCCATAATATTGAAGGGATTAATAATGAATTGCATATCATTTCTCATGTCTCAGAAAAATGGAAAAATACATTAAGATGGGGAAACAATATAAAGAAAGACTAAGCTTGCTGATTTAAGACACCCGTAAGCAGGGAGATAACTATAAAGGATGGAGGCGTTGAACGTCCCATTATAATTGGTAGCAATTTAGGGCTTTGTTCAGTTGCTAACACATAGGCATGGCCTGATGGCCCCAGGGGACAGCAGATACGCACTGGGGACTAACAGTTGTATGACAGGAACTACAGGAAACTCATGTCTCTCTGGAGCATAGGACTGGAGGCAAGGCAGGAGAGGGCAGGCCTTGGGCATCTCAAAATGAACCAGGCGCCTCTGGTTCACAGCCAAATCAGGAGCTGGGAGCAGGAGATATGTCCAGCTTAAGGCTCCAAATGCCCAACACCACAACTTAGCTAGATGTTAGATCTCCTACTACATTCCCCTAGTGAAAAGTAGTTCAGTATAGCTGTTGACATCTAAACATCATTCCTAAAGATTATGTCAGCTGATCTAAGGTATGGGGACCTCAGGCCCTTGAGTGAAAGATGCAGCAGAAAACATTGGCCCAGCAGCTGTGTGATATGCGGTGACCTTCACTATCCTGGTATCACTTCAGACCTGTCCTTTAGAGAGGTTTATGATGGAGCAAGCTTCCCCCACCCCCCGCCCCCAGCTAATGAAGAGAGAGATGCATGGAGGTAAAATCCCTCTTGACCCAAAGCAGACCTCAAAAATAAAAGGGATTCCCTTTCTGAAGTGCTTGTTGCTCCTGAGAGAGTGATTTTTCTTCGCATTTAGAGCAACAAAGCCAGGTTCCTCGTGGCACATGTGAAAGGAAAGCAGGTCTTTTTCTTCTCTCTGGGATTTGGGAGTGATTTCACCTGAAGATGCTAGGTGATCTCATTATATATGGAAAAATCCAAAAAGAACTGCATCATGCCTAATTTTCATCCATAGTGTGTAAGTAACCATGTTGCCAAGTGAGCAGAGGCCTTGAGTCCCCTCCCTGCAGAGCTGGATCTCCTACAGAGCTGGATCTCTGCCCCAGGTCTAGCTTGTCTTGACACTCAACATTCTATGGGGAGAGGAACCCATACCCATGGGGTTCTGCATGGGTCCCTGGTGAGGATGGGACACCCGGAGCCAAGTGTGACACCCTGAGTCACAGCGATGGGCCAGACCCAGGAAATGAGTCAAGCACTCATTTGAGTGGTGGTGAAATGAATCCCAGATTCTTCTGGGAGAGAGTTGCAGAAAGTGTGCCCACAACAACACAGTTGGATTGGGTGATGAGCTGGAGAAATGGGGGGTGGTTTTTCAGAGGGGTATTGAGAATACTTCCTGCTGACAGTTTTGTACCCTGATGAAATATGGCATCACATCTCTGCAACTCCAGCTGCTGAAGAGGGCAAGTAAAATGCCAAGGGAAGGGAGGGGATCCCTACAACATATATGTATATATATCTCATGCAACTGGAAGAGATTCAATTTGCAGAGATTAAGGTGAACATTAGAGCAGAAATTCCATAAGGATGATGTCTATGAAATTACAGAGAGCAATTTGGGAAACTGTGATTCTTAAGCACGAAGGGGAACAAGAGTGCATTGTAAGGCACAGGATCTCTCATAGTTAATAACTGTATTAGAGTGATGTAGTGTTCATGCCAGAGTTAAACATGAATCACAATGCAGACTGATGCATAAACACCATATTATTTTATATAGGCTATATATGCACCATGTCAACAACACGGTTATTTTTATCTGCCCTTTTAATGCAAGTTTAGAACTTCCCTGAGCTAGTCCATAAGAGTTACATACAATACTGGGCAAAACCCTTATGATGTTTAATTTGACCAGTGCTTAAGGAATGTCCTAATTATTTTTTTTTTTTGGCATTAGGAAGTAAATAAACTTCAAAAGTTTCCCTTGACAGTAAGCACAAGTTTATCTTCAAATGGTTTTGGACTATAATGCAGTACTTGTAAATGAAACTTTGGAGTTTCCGTAGTTATCTGGCAAGTGACACAGACTAGGGTTAAGAATGTGACCATCCACTATGAATAGTTCCCACTTTCATCTTTAGTATGTGTATTTATAGAACTACTTATTTTATGCTTAATGCATTTAGTGGTAGGATCACTGGAACTTGTTTCTGGGCCCACTTTCCTCTTAGAAAGAAGCACAGACTGCTGTCTGCTTGGGGTTTGACAAGAGATGGTATTTAACATTTATCTTGTTTACACCTAAAAATGAGGAAAGAGCAGGCCTGGTATGTATAGATCTAAGCATTAGCCTGTCCATTTGCCAGCTGAACATTCAATCACAGAAGTTGCACAAACAAATTAGGCATACAGCTATACAAACCTAGTTTGAAAAATTGGGCCATGTGTGGGTGTGTGCATCTAAATATTTTACAAGCTGAACAATTACCCTGGAGTATTTTAGGTTAGAGATAGATAAATGATATGTCCATCGAAATTTACGTCTAACCAAAGATTCAAAGATGAATATGCATAAAATCTTACAATTATCAGGTTTTCAGGCGTTATGGGCATCCTTATTTCAGAACAGTGCTGGGCAGAGCTCCATGCTTTTGTGATTCAGTTATGTGACACAGAAGTAGCAAAAAGGCTACTGCCAGGATCCAGGTTACAAAAAAATATTTCCAGTAATCTATTTCATTGCTGCAGTATAGCAGATGTTAACAGTGAGGAAAACACTCAAAAAGGTGAACTAATGGGTGACTGTGAGAGGGGATGCCCAATGCTGCCACTCAGCCACAGTGGGGAAGGCTCACTGACAGGTTCAGGAATTTGAAGGGAGTTTGTTCTCTCTCCACAGCATTACTTCAGTTCAGCTCACAGGTCTCCATGCAATGCCTGGAGCCTAGTGATGTGGGGCTTCCTGTCTGCTCCATGGTATCATACGCATCCCTGCATGGCTGGACTTGGTCTCTTCTCAATGGCTTCACATCCTCCTTGATGAGGGCACAGCTCCAGCAAGAAGAGTGAAGAGCCTTACCCTCCTGAAGTTACCCCACAAAACCATTTTCTTTTCTGAATCTAGGACCTTCTCTTTTATGTTTCATGTTGTAATTACAGAATCTAAGTTACTATCCCATTAAGTGGTCTGTCAAAGGCAAATCTATGGCTAAGTCATGAGCAGAATTTGGGAATGGATTTGGAAACAGACACAGGCTTAGACCAAAGGACCTTGTTTGTATTCCAGCTGCTTAGTCTTGCTGTTCAAGGGTGCTCCCAGGATTTCCCAGGTGACTAACATTACCTCCTGGCACCAAAGGCTTCCCTGCTGTACTCAGTCCTACCACAAGGCTCGTATCCCATACTCACTTAAGTTAATTATTACTCGTATTGAAACACTCCCTTTTAATTAATGGGAGAGTTGATGATCTCATATGTTTATCTGTTAGCAGTTTTGTTACTGTTTAATAACTAGAACCCTAGAATGACACAAACCCAACACATCAAATGATGGTGGCTGATTGTCACTTCAAATGGTAGAGAGGGCTGTGGTTTGGGGAAAATCCTGCTATTCAGGGCCACGTTCTTGCATGTGGTGTTTGGTGAACACCACCAGCTAACAACCACTCTGAGACTCTTCAAGTCTCTTTGAAGGAAAGCAATGGAAGGGGAAAAAGAAAGTCAATAACAATAAAGTAGCAGCCTCTGTCACACACCTACAAGTGAGCAGACCTCATTCCCAAGAGGCTGGCAGATTACCACGGTTATTCTTGCAGCTGACTGATCTGTCAAAAATTATGATTTTCTCTTCTTCTCCTCAATTGAGATCTTTTTATTTTGTCTGCTGACTTGAAAAAGCACCCCAGAAATATATTTTCATTTCAGTTTCTGCTCATCAGGATGGCGATGCAAGTGAGGGGAAAGGAAAGAAAAGAAAACTCAAACAACTCCCCATGTGTATTTCCTGGTAGTGTTGCCTTAACTGACACATGTCAAGCCCAGAAATACAGAAGACAGAGCATACCAGAACTGCCTACAAACTATCACCTTTACCACTTTTCCAGCAGCATTGCCAACATTACATTTCTCTGTCCAGAATGTTCCTGGACCACCAAGACTGGGAAAACCTGTGGGAAAAGTAATGAAAGCCCAAGCTACCTTATTACAGCAGTCCCTATGGACAGCACCTATGTGTGTATCTCTCCTCCCCCTTCCCCTGCCCTGAAATACTGAGAGTTTGTGCCCGTAGGTCTGGAGGGACCTACTGAATGGGCACTGCAGAGAAGGCTCAGCCCATTTCTGGGTGTGGGACAAAAGCAGACTGTCCAGAGAAGATCCCTTCTGGTGCAGATTTCAGAAAGTATGTTTTCTTCATCAGTAAACAAACAATGAGTCATTGGCTGTCACATGGGAGAAAATGAGATTACAAAGGATGTATAAGTAAATAAATTAGTTCCCGTTAGTCATGGCAACAGCTCAACGTTTCCACCCTAGTGTTTTATTCCAATTCATCTTTCTGTCTTTATTTTTGTAATATAGTTACTCTTTTACTTTGGGGAATGAAATTCTAATAAGATTCTCTTGTAGATACAGTTTTTAAAAATGCAGTTCTTGTGTTAGACCACTTTTGAGGACACAGTCTTTATTTTTTGAAATTTATGTTCCAGGATGGAGGTGTGGAGGAAGAAATGAAGCTGTACCCTCCTCTGCCCTGAGAGTGCTGCAGGTTTTGCGTGTGGCCATTTGTCACTCAACCTGCAAAAGGAGCTTTTACCATACATGTGTCTGTTGCTCAGCTCCCTGCCCCAAATGTGGGTGCATTACACTCTATCTGTTTTACAGATGCCATCCAATAGAGCTCTGGAGGTTTGCTGACCCCTCTCCCCAGGCATTGATGCCAGAATACTGTGATCCAAAGAACCGTGTCTCTCTGAGGAAATGTCTATTTTAAAACACGCTTCTCCTCCTTTCCTTTACATCTGTGTCTCAGAGTAGTTGATAAAAACTTTTTTTTACCCCAGATCCTGCAGAGATGAAAATCTTGCAGAAGAGCTGTGTTTTCATCTGTGGTTTTAATTCATTTTTTCCAAAGACCTTATTTTGCTAGATATGCTGAATAATCTACAAATTATATAGGATGTTTTAAATATGTTTATTTATTAAAATTCCTCTAATCACAGTCCATGCCCTCCAAAGTAGGTGAAGCTGGAAACTGCCAGAGTCATGTCTTGATTTAAATGTCACAGTTCTCATCTATAGGCAAAAGTGGTTGTTACTGTTTTTGCTAAGATATGAAAACGACTTCAGAAATTATTCCAGAGAACTGAATAATTTAAATATTAACATTATTCAAAGATTTCCCTAAAACTATTTTCTGACTGGTTTTGTCCCTTATTGTACAACATAGGAGGAATTTAGGGAGATAGAGCCTTTTCTGGTACATTCTTCAATACATGCAACAAAGAAATGCACTTCCTTTAAAATAGTATCAAAAAGCATCTCTCTCCCTCTCTGAGTACAACTGTTTTTATACCTGAAGATGCTGCTAAATATTTCTGTTCTAATCGTAAAATTCACTTCCAGCTATAAAGGTGATGGCATTTTCTTGGGGCAGCTGTTCAGGGGTGACTCAGGAGACACTCAGCAGGACTAGAGAAGTATGCTCACAGCCAGCATTAACAAAATAAATCTCTTCATACTATAAATGAATCTGTTTGACTTGGTTGGAATTTTTAGGTCAGTGCACCAAAAATGTACTTGGACCTTTAATTCCACCATATTTCCTGTATTTTCAATAACAATACTTTCTTGAAACTATTGTCTTTAGTCACCCAGCAGAGGTGATAAGTGAGGGAAGGAGAGGAGGGAAAACAGTGTGGAAGGGATATTAGCCCCTGTATGCACCAACAGTTGCTGCAAGGTTTGTGAATGCAGCAGGTAGAGCACCTGGAGCCATCTGTGCTGTTTATACAAGGACTCTTCTTATTCCTGTCTTGCGAACATGTTTAGGCTGCAATAAATTGAAAGCTCTCTGTCAAATTCTCAAGGCTCTCAAAACTTGGAAGCGATGTTAGTACAAATTTAAAATAGGGGACTTCACAGATTATTCATACCATCAACTTAAAAGGCTGTGGGATTTGTTCCAGTACAGCAGAGAATTTTTTCAGTGTTGGTGGTAGCAATAATCATAAGCTGAGGCCTGTGATTCAGTTGATGGTGGACTTAATTCATGATGGAAGCCTTTATTTTTAACAACAAAAGTGAGAGGATAGCAAAATTCTGTTACAAGTAATAAACGCCACATATGCAGGGCTGAAGGCTGCTCTAAAGAGTGAAAAAAAAACCCAAACAAATCTGTAAGGGTGATGGATTTTATCCTCTTTCTTTCCAGCAGGTTAACTTTAAAGTATCTTTTTTAAAATTGACACTCCTAATGAAATAATTTAAATACCACAAAACTATGTTTAGTTCCGCTTATTCCTGTTGTCAAGGGCATTTCTACATGAAACCTGAACAAGAACAGGTCAGGTGGAGCAATGTGTGGGTGAAAGCACTTCCTCTACACAAAGTATAGCAAGACAAGATTGTATGTAAACAAGTACTGATTCATGGTTTTGTCTTTGAATGAAAGGGACAAATTTGTTTCTAAATTCTTTATCTTCACTTCTGACTGGAGAACTGATTCTCTGATGCTGGACTGAATAAATCACAGCTTGTGTTCTGTTATTTTGATTTTTGCTTTTATTCAGGGGTTTTTTGGTGTTTTTTTTTTTCCTTTCAAGAATGGAAAGTAAATATATGAGTCTCACAGAGAAAAAATAAATTAATTTCTTTCAAGGCAATCCATCTGATTTGAGTTGTTCATTTAACAGAGGAAAGTGAAGTTGAAAAGCAACTCTCCAAAGGCCAGCTCTGACAGAGCAAGAAGGTAAGAATTTACCCATCTCAACCTGTCAAGAGCTGACACTATTAGTCTCTATGCTGCTGCATAACAAATACGTAAGGTTAACAATTAAAGGATGGCTATTTTCATTCATTTAAATCACAGGTAAAGTAAGAAACTGAGGGCTGGGTTTATTTTTTTCAATACTTTTGAGACATCAAAAGCACTTGAAGCAAAATAATTTCAATTCTTATTTTATGAATATAAAAGTATTTGTATTTTCTTGTTGAGACAGTGGGTGGGAGCAGTGGAATCAGGAGCTTTGTATTGAATTTCATCTCCGATAATGAATTCCTTTTTGATCAAAGGCAAGTCTCCTAACAGCTGTATGCTGTAATTTCTTTGTCCTAAATGTAGCTGTATATAAAGTATACTTGCCTCATGGGATATTTCAGCAATGAATAGAACTGTATGTGTTGAAAGTACTACCTAACGCCACTATAGCTGATTTTTAGGTTGATGCTTCACCGCCTAGGTGCCCTAAACACTTTTCTCATTACCTCATTATTTTCTTTACTGTTTATATGTGGCCTGCTCAGGCAGAACCCATTAGGCAGTGATAAGGAAAGAGGGAGAGATGTTTATAGTCAAGTCACCAAAAAGTCCAGAGGTATTTTTCTTTATATATTTGAAATATTTGCAGCCAGAATTGGAGGGGGAATGGGGAGGATGGAACTTGGAGTTTGAGGGTTTTGTCTGGGTTTTTTTAAGACTCCGGTATCTGCAAACATTTGGAAGGATTTCATGGTTCCCAAGTGTTGTCCAGCTCAAGTCTGTACATAATTTGAAAATGTACCACCTATTTTCTGAGATTCTGGGGAAGTCACAATATAGACAAAGGTTACCACCAGAGTCACACTGGAAATGTAAAAACTTGTGCTCCCCAGAGTGTTTATTCAGGTAAGAAAAGTTTATGCAGCTTATGGAAGAATTACTCTGCGAGGAGATTAAATTTCAGTAGCTTTTATATCTCATTTCCTCAGTCCCTCTGTCATCCCCAGAGCTTAACTCCTTCTTTCGGAGTCCTGAATGAGTGGGGAAAAATGTGTTGAATTTAATGGTTGGCTTGGGAAGTCTTCCCCAAAGCACTGTTTGTCCATTATAACTGGCTGTCTGTTGCACTTATTTTGTTTTACTGGCTATAAGGACATGAGTACTTACATTTGCTCTCTTTCTCAAAATATTGTGGTTTCGCTGAGTGGTCTAGACTAAACTGAAGAAATATATCAGTACTAGAGAGGATGGTTTATTTTGGTCGTTTTACCTGTGTGTTTTCAAACTCCATCTGTACTGTGAGTGTCAGGCTGTGTGTGGGAGCGGAGCTGCAGTGGATGTGCTAGAGCCCTGATTGCCCATTCCTACACACACACACAGAAGAGTTTTCCCCAAATGCTCCACTCTCTTGTAGAGATGGGAATTGGAGATGTGAGCAAGGCCAGGGACCTCAGCACAGAAAGCACAGTGTGCTGGGGAAAGGCAGATTTCACAGGGACTTAGTACCACATCCCTTACAAGCACTGTGTAATTTAGCTGTAGGCAAGGCAGGGTTGACCACACTGTGACTTGCATTAGCGCACCACCCGGACTGAGCCAGAGGACAGACTGCAGTCAAGGTCAACCAGGGCTGTCCTTGCAGTCACCCTGGCCTTCCCCATGGTACAGAAGAGATGCTGAAGCCACTCACTGCCCCTTCAGCTTGGCTGGGGTGAGTGCTGTTCCTCGAGGACACCTTTTTAGTTCCACTGCCTGCCTGTGCGGCTGTTCTGCTGAACAAAGGGACACCTACATTTCACCAGAACCAGCTTTGATAAAATGTTTCTTCCAAGGGAAAGTCAATATGCCTGGGCCCTCGCAGCTCCCCAGTGGCTTGGCCTCCACCTCCAGGCCGTGTGCTCTGGCAGCCTGTCTCCTGCACTCCTGGTGCCAGGACGCCTGCTCGCCCACGGACAGCTGGGCTCGGAGCCTAAAGAAACCTGTTTGCACTCTGGCTGCAACGAGTCCAGCAGCCTATTTCTTGCTCCTTCTCTGGGAAAGACTACACTTAAGAGACTGGCAAAGCAGCCCTGAGCACGCTCCAGTCACGTGCAGAAAGGATTTGTATTACAACTCTCCAGCTGCATGTGCAGCCCAAGCATTCTGGCCTTGTGCAAATGCAGCGGACTTTGCCTATTGATCTATTTTTCCCTCTCCAAGAGGACTTTGTTATGAGATAGTTGTTCAGAAATTAATTTGTGCTGCACTAGTGATTGTATTGTTATTCCTCCCATGTGGCTATGGATATAGATGATATTTTACAGCAAATCATGAAGAAAAGACTAATGCTTTGAGCAAGGCTGTAATTTAAAGTTATCCAGAGAACACGACCCATGCTTGTATTCTTACCTCTACAGCATTGCAATGGTACAACACCAGCTCTAGTCCAGGTGATGTTCTGACTTAGATTTTCAACATGACCATGTTTATTCTAATTGATAGGTTTAACATTTTAGACCTGCTTCATCAGCCTAAAGTATGAATTAGTGAGCACTTAAACCTGAGGCAAAATTTTCTTGTGTATGAATAAGAGATTGCAGGAGTCCAGTATAGGTACTCAATGTAGAAATGCCTTCTCTCTTTTCCTGCCTGGGATGCATGAGATGTGTCTGCGGTTCAAGGTTTTATTTTATAGAACGTATATATTATTGCCTCAGAGTTGATGAAAATGAAAAAATCAGTGATCATACTCAATTAGTCTAAATAGCATCACTTCATCATTTGTAACAGGACACAAAATAACCTAAAATATGCCCATGTAAATTGCTTCTTGCAATACTCTTTCTTTTATGTCATTCTAGTGTGAACATCCCCCTTGAACACTTTCCTGTATTGGACACGTTGATTGCACTGTTCATTTAGCAAGCAGAAAATGAATGGAAGTGCTATTAAACATACCAAATCATTTGGATCAGAATATATCCACTTCCTTGAAAGAATGAAGGTTGGGAAGAGCATGTAGGAATTACAGCAAACATGTAAATTTAGAAGATGCAGTTCAATCTGGGAGCTGAAAGAGGAGGTGAGTGCCAACCCAGTCTGGCTCTGCCTGGGTTGGCAGCAACTGCAGGGCAGGGTGAGCCAGGGCTTCTGCGCTCTGGGGCCAGGGGTGTAACTGGGAGGAAAAGAAACTGGCTGGAGGGGATTGGATTACTGACTGCTGTCTCTCCCAACCAGAATGAGGGTCAACCACGTTCCACTGATTTATCTGAGGGAGAGGAGTTAGAGGAATTAATTTACTAATCCCACACCCAGCCTCTCTCTTCCCTGACTGCAGTCTTCCACTAATTTCCCAATACAGATTCTGTCTTCCTCTGCAGCTGTTTGTTATTTGCAATTTTTAATAACAAAATGCTATTTCCTAAGACTTGGAGACTTTCATTTCTTCATCAAATCCACTTCCACTTAATGTACATAAAGGATTTGTTCCTAATACATAAAAGTCTGTAAACTAAAGCACTTGTAGTAGATTTTTCCTTCTATCAATTTAATCTGAGGAAATTAGACACCTGTTCTAACAGTAAATGAACGTTCAAGAAATTAGGGAGAATCAGAAGGCAAATTCTTCAATCACTTATAAATCATGAACATATACTTTTTTGAGTAGCCCTGGAACAGCATGCAGGAGTTGTTTTTAGGCGACTAAAGATGGCTCACTGCACTCCTGTAGTTGTTCAAGAGAGACAATATGTGGGCAGAGGCTCTACATGACATTGCTTCAGCTTCCTGATTGTATGACTGCAACTTAATGAGCTGCTTAGGGCTCGACCCAATGAAAGGTTTACATGACTAAAAAAGGGCTTATGTATTATTAAGATTCCTGTACTCAACATTGCAAATCCATACCTTCCTGTTTGATTTTGTAAGTCTCTAAATGCTGCCAGCTCTGCACCTGCACGTGTCTGGGACCATCCCTGATAGTCTTGTCATGTCTGGGTGTGATTGCAACCCAAAAATGTACCACTTATTTGCCTTAAGGGCCTGTCACAGTAGACTTGGCACACAATTATTGGATGGATTCACCACAGGAGGCAGCAGTGGTTATGGAGCAACTTTGGCTATGAATATTCTCCACCTTTGTTTCTGAAGGTAAAGGCAAATTCAAGGGGCAGGAGAAAAGGTGTGTAGTGCCACTGTGTAATATTACATGGAAAAGAGGGAGTCAGTAAAATCCAGAGATCTCTATCTCCTAGCCAGCAAAGAAAGTTCAGGATCCCTTCAAACTGGCCAGAGGGACAGGGGTGGGATTTCTAAGAGATGCTCATGCACCATGTTTTTTGGTGCCACATTGCACCAAAGAAGAAGGTGCTGTCTGAGAATGTTCATGTTCTGATCCCTTTGCCCCAAGGATTTCACACTACAAATCCCAGGGAGTCAAATAACTACTTTGTGACCCCAAGAACAGAGTTTGCACCCATCTCTCACACCCCTTCCACCACAGCATTTCTCTCTGTATCTCACAGTGACACCAGCACTCACATGTTGGCTTTGTACTTGAGTCACCTCAGTTCAACAATCAAGAAACAGCAAATCCTACACAGCTTTATGCCACACTAGTGAGTCAAAGGGAGGGTCCAGTCAGGGCCAGAGCTGGTATAAGCAGGATGCAGGACTGGGAAAGGAGGAGAGGCACATGTTGCCTCCCTTCTTTGTCCTTAGCTGAGCATTTTGGCACCTGCATCCACAGGCTCCACATGTGCTCTACAAGGAACACACTGCTGAGTTCTGGGTTTGGGCCCTGCTTGCTCACAGTGACCATTTCTGATGATGAAAATATTAGTAAAGATCTGAGAAAGAAGACCAGTAAAATTAATTAGAAACAGATTAAGTAATATAAGAATAGGCACCTGTACAAACAGTCACATACAGCTCAAATTGTGGCTCCTGGGGACATGTTTGTATTAGATACATGCTCTCATAGCTTTGAATACATTTCCTCTTGGAGAACAAACTTTTATGATTTAATCTAGGAATGAGCCTTAGAGACACCACAAATATCTAGGGTAATGTTAACCTTTGTCTCAGATAATCAATTCTTGTTGGTCAGCAAATAATTAATCTGATTTAAGGAGTTCTTAGGTGACACTGGTAAAACCCACACACTCCTGCAGTGCTGTAGGCAAAGAATTGTGACCAAAACACAGTTCTAAATGCGACAGGTTGCTTCATCCTTGGCACTAGCTCAGCTGATGTATGCCGGCAGCAGAGATCAAGCTTACCAAGACCCCTCTGCCCACCCTGCCCTTTAGAAGGCAAGGAACTGCCAGATGAGGACCCATAAGTAGACCACAATTTGACCTAGAGATACATAAAACCAGTACAGCATTCATTTAACTGAGAGAAAATAACTGGTAGAGATGTTCCTCAAGCTGCTTTATTCTGCTTATGTAGAATGTTACACTGATTGAAGACATATGCAGAAGGTACCTGAGAAATGACAACTGAAAAGCAGATTTGCTATATGTCTTAATTTTACTTTATAGCAAAAAAGACATACAGGCCTCTTTGAGATTAAAATCCATTTTTATATGCGTATTATTAAAATGAAAGAAAAAGTGAGAAAGAAGAAATTTAAAGGAGAAATGAAAACAAAAAAAGGAAATGGAGGAAAGAAAAATGTCTTTGAGAGTTAGTTCTTCAGCCATTTTCCTCTGTTTTTGAGCTGGCACTCCATGACAACATTTCCATTATATGATGCCTCTGGTGTATTGCTATCAAAGCATACAGGATGTTTCCATTGAGTGGAAAATTGGCAAGCCTTTCTTGTTTACAACTGCAAAGGTAAGAACTCTAATAAAGTAATGGACATAATTATGACACTTTTAGTCAAATTGTGGGAAAAATAACATTACATTCCCTTAGCCTGGCCATTGCACCTGAATGTGTTATTCTTAAAATCAACACTGATGTTGCTTGTTAACAGCATCCCTGCTCAGAGGGCTGTGCACACTCAGTGACCTCCTGGCTTCAACAAATCATAGTAAAAACACTCTCTTGCAAGCGTCACTTAAGGATTTTCACAGCAATTGGTGCTCTCAATAGGGTCAGCTTTGGAAGAAGAGTGTGAGATTGATTTCTAGAGGCAGCAAGTGAAGCTCTGGGCTAGAAGGGGACTGGGCAGTTGTATCTATCTCAGCAGAGTACCTCAGCAGTCCTTCCAGGCCCCACTGTGGAGTGCTACTTCTTCCCAACTGCCCTTAAAAGATCAAGTCCCATCTAAGGCTGAAATATAAATGGGTAGATGCTGCACTGCTGTAGTGACCATGGCATCCCCATTACAAAGATTGACAGGCAAAGTAGTGTAGTGCAAGCCTCATTAAGAAAAACACTGAATGCAGTGTAAAGCAGATCTATGCTGTTTAGAAGCACTTAAAAAAACACAGGACTACTATTCATAGAATCACAGAATCATAAAATTACAGAATAAGTTGGAAGGGACCCATCAGATCACCGAGTCCGACTCTTGGCCCTCTGCAGGACACCACAAGAATCCCACCATGTGCCTCAGACATTGAGTCCCTTCTTCTTCATCTCATAGTGCCTCAGGTATTGTAGGCTCTCTCATCACACCACTCCCTCCCCATCCTCACATCTCAGGGAATCAAGCACTTCCCTGAGTATCAAGCTCTAGACTCCAGCAAGTCTCTTGAATCCTCATCCTCTTAAGGCAATTCCCTGGCAAAGCAGCCTATGCTTTCAATGCTTTACCTTTGTGGTTCTCAAAGCGCTTTATGAATGTTCACCAAGATTATAACACCTGTGAGGGGTTAAAACATTGCTACTTTCCCAAGGGTGGGTAATGCGATTTTTGGGCATCCCCATGGAGATGTGTGAAAGTTTCAGAGATACAAAATGCCCAGAACTACCAGCTTCTGGTACACATAACTTGTGACCCAAAATAAGCACTATTAAAAATGCAATGGTGGGCTTGCTTTTATTTATCTCCTAGTAAAAAAGAGTTTAGAAGTAAAAATATTTTCAAGTGCGTCTCCACAGCTCTGAGAGTAAGAAACTTTTTATTTGCTAGTGCTTTTTTGCTTGAAGGGACCTGAGACAATTTAACTAAAGATGCAATTCAGGCAGTTTTCTCTGTAAGCAAAACAAAGTACACACCATATTGGATGACTCATAGTGAAATTGCAAGAGCAGATGAAATCAGTGGGAGCCACAAGCTTTTCCGTAAACAATTTCAAAGTTACTGACACCAAAGCACAAGGCAGTGCAGTGTTAGGCACCTGTTAGGGGAAGATACAATTAAAGTACACGACACTGTGAGGCGATGTGTTGAACAGACAAACAGTAGAGTGGGGACCAGCACAAAACAGCATTCGTAACACCTTCAGATCAACGTCAACAACAGCATGTCAACATAAAGGTACATTTCATTCCCTCTGGATTGGATATTTCCCAGGAATTCCCTTCCTGGGGGTATTTCGGTGGAGAGGGCCCAATGACTAGGAGGTTTGGGACAAGAATGAGGAGAATGCAACCACTCCCCGTTATCATTTTTCCCGCCCACCCTCCCACGGTGAGGAGCTTTTCTCCCTCCCAACACTTTCACAGGAGCTCTGAAGCAGCTGGCAAGGGGAGGCATGCCAGCTACAGCTCTGCTGGCAGGGGCCCTTAAGGGGGGCTGCAAAGGCAACTGACCTCAAGCTCTGACCCTCTGCAGGGTTCCCTGTGGTCTGCTGGGAAACTCCTAAGGTAAATTAAACTGTTCTTTGGGGTGAGGGCAGAGGAAATGGTCTTTTCCTGAGTGATCTGCAAAAGGTCTATCATGACCTACCAGTGTCAATACAAAGTAAATGAGCTGTGATTAAGTTTGTCCTGTCAGCTAGGGACCTCACCAATCGAGTATTAAATCCCATGAGAGCGTGTTACGGCAGCATTGAGTTCTACAGAAAGTCAAAGTGTAGGTGATTTCAAACCTAGAACAGACATGATTGTTAGTACTGGGTCAAATAACTCATTGATTGGACTGCTACTTTTTTGTATGGCAGCTGAACAGTGCTGTGCCTCCTGCCTGGTATGCATTCACAGATAAGGCAAGCAACCTCCACTCAGGAGAGGATTGGCATTGAAAGAGCTGCAATATTTTAAATTGGGATTTGAGGAAGCATGCCGACCTTTGGTCTGAAATAGACTATTTCTTGCTGAGTAGAAATTGGTCCTGTATTTGGCAGATGGCACTGACTCAGGTGTTTATCCAGAGTGCTCTGATGCATATGTCCATGTATGTTCACAGACTACAGACAAACACGTAGTGACTTAGGTTAGCATGACAAAGGTGTTTGCCTAATGAGTATCAAAACTACAAACACAACCAATACTCCCAAAATCTGTTGAAGAAAAAATATCACCTGATAAATTTCAGCTGGGTACTGAATTTGTCAGCTAAATCAGGATTGACTTTGTTGCTGCAAGCCGTAATGCTAAAATAAACCACTTGTATAGGATGCCCTTCATGCTTTACATCTGCAAAATATCCCTCCATCATTCCAGTGAACTATTACTATAATGGTATAAAACCCAGGAATACTATCAAAGCTTTCCTGACTAAGCCAAAGCTATACAGCACTTGGGTGACAGTGACAGTTGGAAAACAAAGACTAGGAACACCGACTTCAGAATTATTTTTCCTGTCTCTAGACAATTCTTGTGTGTAATAGAGATCAGGTAAAAGAATGGTAGTGGTACAGATCTGAGTTTACATATGCTCAGCCAGTTGTTATTCCTATGTTGCTGTCTTTGCAGTAGCAGCTTAGAACAGGATTGCTTTAAAAAGCCCCATCCAAAACCAAGACACCACTAAATGTATTTTTAAACCTGATTATTTTTTCAAAGCTCCTTTTTCATAACTAAAAAGCTTTTCCCTTAAAATAATTGTGATAAAATCAATATTCAAAATAAATTTTAATTTATTTCAGTTAACAAACCACAGTTACAATTTTGTATAGTTAAAATTTTTCTCCATCTCTGATTTAAGCATTCAATATTTCCAGATTTTTAAATGTAATATTTGTATTAGACCACTGATTTTTATAATGTTGTCTGTTATTCAGTTTTTCTGTTATGTATAATCATTCAGCAATTTCAATGATGACTGATGGAGTCAGGAAAATTTCACTTTCAACCATATTAGTACTTCACACTATTTTTCTCCCAGCTAATTCAGATTTTAATTAGATTGAGCAGCAATTGATTGTACTGATGTACTATTCAATTAATTCCACAGTGATGACTGAGGTTATCTGCTGAGTGACAGCAAAATACCAGAGTACACCAAACTTTACAATAATTATGTACCAGTTCTACTGGAAACAGTGGTCCATCATCTTGTATACGCAAATTCTGATTTTAAAGTCACAACTGCTTAGGTATTTTTAACCTATTTCCTATTAGAAAATGAGGACTACTTCATTTGTTAAGTGCAGAGATCATAAGCTCTGTAACATTAAGAAAGAACTTTAAAAACTGGCCACACAAAATATCTCAAATTTAAATTTTTCATCAGAGGCAGGTGAAGTCTTGGTTTGTTGTTGTGTGTCCATTGTTCTTTGCCTCTCACTATTGTAGATCATGTAGATACAGGGAAAATCATCTAGTGATCATACTACTTATGGTCTTGTCTTTTAATTCAGGATGGAAAAGTAAAACACAGATTACACTTCTGTATTTTCTGAACCAGAAAAAAAAAGATTAGACTATGACCATTGCAGATGATGTTTGGTCTGCATGGATTGTACAACTGTCTAGACTGTAGACTAAAACCTTGTGCACTGATCAGTAAGAGTCTGCATTACCCATTCAAACAGGAAATGTTGCATGAAGGTAAAATTCATGCCAGCATATAATAGCAGAAAATGACTTACAATGTCTGACCTAATTCAGAATCGTCAACCTCAAACACTCAGAAATGCAATCATGACACCAGTCTTGGAACTAATGTAAAATCCTGACTTAAAACACATTGATTATTCTTTTATCTACAGTTTTCTAAGTTCACAGAGAGCATGCTTCCAGACTTTCCCTGGCAGTCATGAAGGATGAAAACATTGTTTTGAAGGCTGCACTTTTCGCACAATCTTACGCTTCCTGGGGTCAGTGCTCTGAGAGATACAATATATTTTGTATGACAATTAAAATTCTTGGCAAAACAGTTTTCAAAGGCAGGGCCTATGATTAGTCACCAGTTATTAGAAAATAATTGGGAAGGCTAATGAGGAGCATTTGTTTCCTTCTCTGCAGTTAACTACAGCATTGCCAGTTTGTGAAACTGACACCGGTCAGACCTCTAAAGGGTGAAGTCAGCTCTTTGATATTAAGTTGATAATTAAGGCTGTAGACACACAGTAGAGAGCCAAGTAAGAACTTAAACAGAAGTCAGCATGATGTCTTAAGATTGCTGCCTTCACTCACAACCTGCAGCTGCTTTTTCAACCACTTGGCCCAACTCAGGGCTACCATCCCTCTGCTCCATTTGCCCAGGCTCTTGGGGTGACATGGTCCAGTAATGTATCTATGGATCTGCAGCACATCACTATGCCACTTTTTCAGATCATGGCTGCTGTACAAAGCTGGGATGGGCCAGAGAATCCTGTCCAGGCACACAAATGCTGCAAGGCTGTGGCTGTGGGACCTCAAGGAAGTTGCCAAGGAACTTGGCCCATGGAGTTTGAGGGCCCATGGGATGAGCTTCCCTGCATCAGTAAACAACTACGTATACTTGGAAAATGTTCCTCCCAAGCAAAGAAAGCACCGGTCCCTGGCCTTATACAACTCAGAAATTGGTCATGCAGCCTATTGAATCTCCAGGTAAGACAATCTCCTCTGTTTCTTTTCTGTTGCCTCTCCCTACACATTTTTTCTGTATGAGAGGGGAGTATCAGCCTGCAGTCCTGAGCAAAGTCCAGTGTGGGCAATCCTATTTTGCTGACATAACCTTCCACAGCAGTGGAATGCTATATCTGCACCAATGGCTCTAAACTGTTGCACAGCTGTGGCACCTATCAGGAGGTTGTGTTCCTCCCTTAAAATGGCTGCCCCTCATGGCTGGAAGATGCAGTGCCCGTGTCTCTGCATTGTGCGGAACAGTCAATTATGGGCAGAACTTGGTATTTAAGTGCAAAACGGAGATTACACAGCAGAGTCAAAACATTTAACAGAAGCATTTTGGATTTCAAAACTGTATGAAAGCTCAGTTTTAACCTTTGAATAGAGTTCAAAAGATGTCCCTCAGCACACTTCCACTTTTAAATAAACAGGAGAATCAAGGGCCCTGACATTTCCAAAGCCCAAAACACCGGTTTGTTTTCCTTACATAAATACTTTGAATCTCAGCAACTGTCTACAAAAGATAACGACAGAATTTGTCATAGTTAAATGTGATCTGCTGATAGATTTAGCTTGCAGTTTTACAGCACCTTTGGGGAGCTTTGGTCCATTGAATAGAAGAATTTGGATGTATTGTGAGCTCTAAGGACACGTTCTTCCCTTCAACGTTTTTCATAAATGTCATTGAGGATGCAGCAGCCATGCAGTAAGTGAGAAAAGCAGCTGCCTTACCGTCAGGCTGAATTAGAATCATAGCGCAAATATACTTAAGTGACTCAGCAGTAACTAAGTGAGTATTTGGGATCTTTTCTCCCCTGGCAGTGGTCATGTAATTCCCCTTCATCTACATGGGAAAGGACCATATGTTTTAAGCAGAAACTAAATGTGTAGTGATGTAAACCCTTCAAGATTTTTCTCTTGAGAAAAAAGACAGTGACAGAAGTTTTCCATTATCTTCTGTTATTCTGTTGTTTATGTTATTAAAATGAGCATTCTTTTCCAGGTTAGGGAGAATTAAAAATCACCAGGGGTGCCCAGGGGTTTTTTATGTTTCCATTTGTTAGTGACACAATATTAACAACCCCACATGTATAAATGGAGTTTATTAGACTATTGATACCTTTAAAAGGCAGTTTTGAAAATCAGGAGTAGCAGCTTTTGAAAGAAATTATTCACAGAATCATAGAATAAATTAGGTTTTGGAAAGATTTCTCAGATCTTGGAGTCCAACCTATATTAACTTGGATTCGGTGTATTTTCTCCCCAATGGACTAACAGAGTGATCAAACACCTTTGCTGTCCACCTCTGAAGTGGACAATGTTGTTTTCCAGATCTTCAATTTACCAGTCCCTCTGTCTCACATCCCTGCTAAAATATCTCCCTATGAGTATTAGCTCATATTCTAGACAGAGCAGCTGGTGAGAAAACCTGATGTATCTGGAGAAAAGATCAGGTATTTGCACAGAAGGCAGAAGGAGCCACATCTGGGAGGTGGTTGTCTCCTGCCACAATGCGTGTAAATACCATAGTGTGGTTTGGATCTGCATGGCTGGGATCCCTCTGTTCACATGCCCATCCTATGGAAGCCACCGCTCTGCCAGGCCAGTGGTAAAGCACAAGCAGCAGCACATAGGGGACAGAAAATGGATAGTCATGAAAAAAGAAAGGCAAAGAAAAAATAAAGAACTATAAGCCAAAAGACATGCTATTGTTTTTTTAGCATCTTGTGCAAGACACGAACATCAAGATGAATTGACTGACATTATGTAATTGAAAGTAGATCTATCACACAACCTCTGGGTCTGGGGTTTGCATGTAACCCTGTTTGAAGCAGCAGCATGAGGCATGCTGTTTCTTTGCCAAAGACATAGATACATATTTCTATTACTTACCCATTTTTTTACTTTTTAGTATATAGTTATGGCCTTAGGCTGGGAAAAATATTTATGCTCTTCCCTCCGGTGTATATATTTTCTAAGGACAACACCACTCTTATGCATATGCAAAAGTGCATGCTTTACATATTTACTTTCTTTATACAAAACAGTGTGCCTGCCACATCATGTACTGCTTTCACTTCTGTGCATATTCCCCCAAATTTATCATCTTCTCATATTTAGAACGTAATTCTCACTCAAATCACAAGCAGCCAGCTCTTCTTAATAACAGTTATTTCAGAGATAACAGCTAATTATGACATTTTAAAAGGCATACATTAATGTTTCAGTAGGCTCAATATTTTGAAATACTACTCAGGGCAACATCTTGTTTGTTTTTGTGGGAAAACCTAAGGATCCATTCAGCAAATAGGCAGTTAAAACATCCTTCAACACACAAACCCTTGCAAACACTTTCTACAGTGTCTTCTATTCATCATAAGCCACACTTTGGAAAAAAAAAAAAGCTTTAATGGATCGCTTCTTAATGTAATTAAGTATATTTAACAACAGTATGCTTCAGAGTCCTTAAATTAGTCCTTTGCCTCAAGACAATGCATTCATCCAAATCCCTCCCTAAAACATTCTTATTCTGTAAATCCTATTAGCATTAATCTACTAAAGTTAGGTGTGTTTTATCATTTTTTTTTTCAGATACCTGGAAAGCTTTGAGAGCTACTGCTTATTCAGCAGCTTATGGTTCCTTCTGGAGTCTAACTCAACCTGGAAATTTTGAAGGTTTCATGCCACCTTTCCTTGGACATCCTCAATTCAACAGCACGATAGGGAAAAGAACAAAGCGGAGGATTTATTGTAGGATGGCATTAGCAAGGGTGTGGTAAGAAGGGACAAAACTGAGACCGAAACCTAACTGTGTACTATAAATGCAAAGGAGAGAAGGGATAATTCACCTCTCTTTTATCACTTCCACAGTTCATTTTGTTCCAGAAACAACAGAGACTTTTATCTGAAAGTCCTTGGATGACCGATCCAATTTAAATTCAGCCTAAGCCTCTGCAGGCTGGAGTGAGGCCTGACCATGCTGTGAGGCGGAGCCAGCAGGGACCCCAAATATTTTCCAGCTCTAAAAAAGCATGGTCAGATTATTGTTTCAAAAGGAAGATTAACACCACTCTGAACTGAAGTCAAATGCATGCACGAAAAGCCAGGAAAGGGGATTTCTGTTCCTCCCTGAGGTGCATGCACAGTCTTTCTTGGAAGAAAGAAGTGGCCGCATTTTCCTTTCAGGTTTATCTCACAGGCACGTGAAAGGCACTTGGGGCTTCCCAAACCATCAATTAAATGTTGTGAGAATTTGTAAAAGTTAACAACGGGAAGAGGGAGTTATTTGAGGATTTCTAAATCATTTTAAGCAGGAGCATGGAAAGACTGCTGGGCATACATTTTTAAGTCACCCTATTTCAAGGTTCTAAAATCTTTGTCGCAAGATCTCACTGCTAGATTAAGTTTGGTCACAGAAAACAAGACAGCAGGGCTGCTGACTTTAATTTGGATTCAGAAAGAGTGGTGTTGCCTAAGCCTTGCTACCCAAGCCAGGAAATGTCTCCTGAGGAGAACCAGTAGGGCTAACACTCCAGCCTCCTCTCCCTCAAAGCTGCCATGTCGTAAAGGGTTTACAATATTTTAGAGTGGCTTCCCCCCCTTCCCACCCCGAGGCATGATCGTTCCCCACAGATCAGGGACATTACCGGGGGGAGTGTGCCAAGGGGAAAGCACCAGGGCTGGCAAGTTGGCTATTCCCACTAGAGACCGGGGCCACCACGGGGGGCTTCTGTCCTCTGCCACCACGCATGGAGGTCTTTCCCGTGAGTGGAGGGGCACAGCGGCCGGCACGGACTGGACATACACTCAGCCACGGGGCTCTGCTTCAGAACTGGCTTACCCCAGGGCCCGGCTTGAAGTGTGTCAGGGGAGATTTAGGTTGGGCATTAGAAGATTCTTCACCCAGAGGGTGGTTGGGCACTGGAACAGGCACCCCAGGGAAGTAGTCACCAAACCTGACAGAGTTCAAGAAGCACTTGGACAACGCTTTCAGCACATGGTGGTGGAGTGTCCACAGCTGGCAAAGAGTTGGACTCGATGAACCTTGTGGGTCCCTTCCAACACAGGATATTCTCTGATTCTGTGGCCAGGGCTGGCTGCCGCGCCCATCAGCCTCAGCCGAGGTCACAACACCGCCCGACCCGGCTGATACACGGGGCGCCGAGGCTGAAACTTCGCCCCGGAACCGGCAGGGAAGAGAAGGGCCGGGAAGAGCTGGGGCCGCAGCCACCCCGCGGCTAATGGGCGTCGGCGGAAGCGCCCCAATACCACGGCTGGAAATTCCCCGGCGGCAGCGGCCCCGAGCCCCGGGCCCGTGAAGCCCCCGGTCCGTGGCAGCCTCGGGGCGAACCGCGGCGCGCCCCTCCCCCCTCCGGGGCGCTTTCCCCGGCCCGGCACCGAAGCGCGCACGTCCCCCCATCCCCGGGTCGTTCAACGTTCGCCACTGCTGTTCCCAACCGCTTCCGCTCCCAGCGGGGCAGCTTGTCCGGGAGCGCCGGGTCTGGAAGGGGGAGGAGGTGTCAGGGCGCACCAGCCGGGCCGGGCCCCCTTTGCCCCGCCCCGCGGTCCCGGAGAGGTCCCCCCGCAGAGGGGAGGGAGTCGCCCAGGCTGTCCCTGCCCGTCCTTCCTGAGCTGGGGCGGGGGAGCAGCGGCCCTCCCGGCGGGCAAGGGGGAGCCCGGGGAGCTCCTCCCGCGCGATCCCGGCAGCGGCAGCGGCAGGAAGGGCAGGGCGGGGGCGGGGGCTGTGCCTGTGCCGGGGGGGGGCGGTTCGCGGAGGAGGGGCCGCCGCCGCCGCCGCCGCCGGGCGCAGCAGGCAGAGGGAAGGCAGAGAGCGGAGCTGCCGCCGCCGTTGCCGCCGCGGAGGGCCGGGGCCTTGGACGCGTCCGGCGAAGAGCGCAGGAGGAGAAGGAAGGGGAAGAGGGGGGAGCCAGCCGGCCCCTCTCGGAGGACGCGGCCCGCATCCGCCTGGGGAAGGGCAGAGGGAAGCGGAGGGGGAGCGAGCGGGCGCTGCTGCCGCCGCCGAGGAGACAAAGAAGCGGAGCCCGCCTGGGCTGGGAGCCTCCCCGCCGCCGCCGCCCGCCCCGCTCCGCTCCCCGCCGGCCGGCCGGAGGTGAGCGCGGCCGCGGGCGGGACTGGGATGGGGCCGGGGCGGGGGCTTGGGCCCGCCGCAAACTTGTGGCGGCCGCGGGGGACGACGCGGGTAAGGGGCGCCGGGAGCCGGGGAAAGGCGGGTGTCACCTGGGCGGCCGAGGCTCCGCGACCGCCCCGCGCAGGAAGGGGCCGCTACCTGCCGGGGGTGGCACGGGGGGCCCGGAGCGGGAGGAGGTGTTTGTGTGCCACGTCCAGTTGCGGGGGGGGCTCGGGGGCGGCTCCTCCTCATCCTCCCGAGTTGCTGCTTCTGTGTGTGTGCGCGTGTGACAGCCGCTGCTTTGTGCCGCCCGGCTGGGGGGCAGCGCCGGGCCGGGACGCCACCCCCCACACCCCTCGCGGGGCTCCGGTGAATGGAGGCGGCGTATCCGGCGGCTGCGGGGCAGCGCCGGGGGAAGGCGGGCAGCGCCTCCCGGCCGGAGCGCGGCGCAACCCGAAAGTTTCCCGAGCGGGAGCGGGAGCGCCGCCGCCCCGCACGGGGACCGGCGGGTGGCCGGGCACACCGGGCTGCGGCGGGGACATGGCCCTCGGCCCGCTCAATTCGTTTTGCTTTCCGTCACCGACTTTCGACTTTAGTAGGGCTGCGGCTGGGGGTTTTCTCAAGGAGCGCCGTGCACTGTGGCCTCGGTCGATGCCAGTGCAGGTAAAGGACATAAAGGTAAAATTACATCTCATGTACTGAGTGTTCAGTGAAGCGCATCGCTGCGTGTTTTGGGAAGAAGATTACTGAAGTTTATAAGTCTTCTTGCTCTGTTTCAAATGAAAAATGTGCCCAAGCTAACAGCTGCCCTTTGCTGGCGGGGTAGGCACTTTGGCCTATCTCAGATCAGGTTGTCAGATCGGGATTCAGGTTTGTAATTCAGCTCTGACCTGCAGCTGGCTGATCGTTGAGGGCTCTCGGCTCTAGTTCCTATATGTTAATGTCTTCCACTGTTTTTTAACAGTGAACGTGGCCCTCTGCGTGCATCAGGGTTATTCCGTGAATTCTGTGTAGTATTTCACTCGGAACTGTCAATTTTTTGTCAAACAAAGAGAAACCTTTTATTATTTTAAAAGTTGAATGGTGACTGAAAGTCGGCAAGAATTTAAAGCATTCTTCAGCTTGAACAGTGTTTCTTCCCATGAAGGATTTTTGTTTCTGAGGAACATACTGCTGCTGTCCTAGCAGCTCAGCGTGGGAGAATTAGACTTCTCTTTCATGAAATGTGGTAGTGGCCTTTGTAAAAACAAATTTTCATGGCCTAACCACGCGTGGTTTATATCATTGGGAGTTTGGACTGGTAACTTAATATGGAGGAATTTGAAAGGACTCACTGGGTAGGAGATTATGAAGAATTTCTGTTTGAAAGTACTTGTTTTGCCATTGCTTTTTAGGAATCTGAAGCAGTCAGCACCACAGATGATGTTAATGGTACTGTGTTTTCATTTTTAGGATTATGATTTCTGATGTAATGTTGTTGCTTCTCTGAAATACTGATTTCACAACTCTGGAAATTGAAAGCCTCTGTCTCACTCAAGTGCGTTTAAGAAGTTAAGCAGATCGTTTTGTCTTTGTAACTGACTTTCCTCTTGTGACTTTGTCAGAAGATGTCACTTTTGGGAACAGTGAATAAATGTAGCAATAGAAGGCACCTGTACCATGAAGATCAAGTCTGTAATTAGCAAATATTTTTATATAGGCCATGAAACAGATACAGATTCATTATAATGTTAGCTCTTATTGCTGTTGTTCTGTCTATTGCAACATTAGTTGTTGCACTTGGTTCTTACTTCTACCGCATTACATTTCCGACTGCTTTTGTGGAAAAAAAAATTATACACAAAATTTTTGCTATATTTTCCCAAAACTAACAGCAGAGTTAGCCCTTGATAGTCTGGATGATCCTTTTTATTACATCCTGGCGACTGAACATATGATAAATTCAGAACTTCAGTCTTTGCCTTGTTGCTGTACAGAAAGGGAACTTACCTCCCTTTCCTCTCTTCTGTTTTCCTGGCTAGCTGTCTGAAAGCTTAAGGAACGGTATTTGCTCTCTTCCGTGTCACCTTCCATCTGCTGTTAGCTAAAGAAGAGGCACAAGGTCAGGGGTGTCTGCTGCTTTTCCAGCCTTAGTTTTTTTGTCCCTTGTGTTGCTGTTGGTATGTTAATCCTTTGCAGCGCTCATGGCTTTCTCAGTAGAAACTATAACAGTAGCGACTGGAAAAGTGATACCCAGATAGCTCTTTTTGCTGGTCGTGGTCTTGAGCAGCAGCAAAACTACCCAGAGTATCTGCATTTTTCATGCTCCTTGAGCATAAAAGCTGCTTCCAGACTCGTGGAGGCAGGTGTTGTATCAATTTACTTGCCGCAGGTTTGAAATCAAAACCAAGGCATCTTTGAATGTAAAGCAAACATTCTAGAGAAATATTTTTTGTTTGTATGGAGGGACTGATGGTTTCTAAGCCGTGGGTATTCCCAAGCCCCACTCCCACTGTGTTTTGAGGAAGGAGAATTGCTGATGTGGATTTGATAGAGGTGTTTGAGGGAGTTTTTAGATAGCTGAAAACTGAAACCAGACGCTGCTGTGTTTTGGTTAGTTTGGTCAGCCCAGGGTGAAGGTGCTGGGTGCTCGTCGCTGGACACCCTGCTCCCCCAAAGTAGGTCATTGGCGTGCCGAAGAGGCGGAGAGTTGGGGCACTCTGCAAGGAGAGCTTTCTGCTTCTCATGAAATCATAAACTTAAAGATAGTATGCTTTGGCCTTGTATTTACTGGGTCCGCAGAAATGTTGTAGAACAATAGTTTCCAGGGAGTGAAAGTCAGGAATTCTCGCTAGTTCCTGAAGTGAACGATGTTTAGAGTTGGGATGGTGTTTGTAATGTGGGAAATAGCTTTGTTTTGCTGTGCCGAGGGGAGGAAGTGAGGCCTGCACTAATCATTTCACCTGTGCACGATTGTCCAGTCTTTACTACGTGAATTCCTGGTGCACTTTTTGAGAAACAACTTTTCTGTTTGTTTTGCTTCGCAGATTTATGTGTGTTGGCCCAGGAATCCAAAAGTTATTTCTGTTTTAGGTAGTTCCAATTTAAATTTTTCCTGCAAATTAATTAGGCCCATTAGTTTTCTCATAATAATGTAGTCAATAGTGTTCTGCCCAATTAAACTGTTGTTCTGTTCAGTAGTGGGTAAAGTAATTCTTCCAAATGCTAAATTTTTGTTGTTTTTTTTTTTTTTTCCTTGAAGTAATCCTTTTTCCCCATCGTGAGAATTCTTAATTGTTTCATAAATGCTGATGACATGAGTAAGTTGAAAGTGCATAACATGAAATACGTATTTTTATATTCAATTAAGTATATGTGAGACAACAAATCAATTTGTTTCTTGCCATTAATGAAGGGAGTTCATATTTTAAACCCAGCATAAATAATAACTGTGTGCAATGAGGTGGCCTGACAGTGTACATTTTTAAGCTTTCATAGAGTACTGCAAATTTTAAAAATTCAGGTGTGGAGGAATAAATCTTGATTAGAGAATAGCAACCCATTGCATTTTAAATTACTGCAGCTATACACAAAACTCTGGTGTCAGTGAAGTTTTAGAAATACTCATGCTATGAAAAGCATTTGTTAGAGTGGAAGCTCAGGTATGCTGGTATAGCCTGTATTTGTTCACAGTTGTAGAAAAAAAATTTGTGACTTAAAGGCTTTTTTGCACTGTAGGTTTGCTATGCTGGTTTTGGTTCTGATCTCGTTAGCCAGTATTAATATGGTGACATGTAACTACGGTTGATTATTTGGTGGAACAGACAGAGTGATGAACATGGGACTCGGCAGATCTCTGAATTCTCAAAAGTGTTTCTACACTTAAAATCGTGACAAAATCTCTCTTACAATTGTGACAAAATACAGGTGCAGAATAAAATGCTATATGGGTGTGTTTTTACCTTACCAAGTTTTCCTCTACTCGTATCAGTTACTCTATGCAGAGTACACACAACCATAGAAACAGACGTGAAAACAGGTAGTGAGATATACCACAGATAGAATATAGCAGAAATTTTATTAGAAAGAAACCATGGCTGTAGTATATTTACAGAATGAGGTAGCAACTGTCTTAGGCAACCTCCTTTTTAAAATATTTTTTTTAAATTAATTAAATTAAATACAAACTTTGCTTCAAATAAGATGTTTAATCAGAAAAAGAAATATAGTTAGGTAGCCTGTTGTGTTTCAGCAGTTGTGCTGTTTGGATAAGTGGGGTATCAATAACCAAAAATAAATGAGCAGGTCTTCAGTTTATTACCTATTTAATAGAAAGGCAGAATTTAGGCTTCTGAGATGTTTGAAGTTTTTGTATTCCAGAAATGATCAGAGTATTTATGAGGGCCTTAATAAAGAGAAGTGGCACGAGTGTGAAAGCAGGTACCGAAGTTTATGGAGAAGCTAGAGGTTCTGTATGCTCTTCCTGATGCCGTCCTGTGAGTCTGGGTCACGTCCTCTTACAGTGTGAGAAGCTGCTTTTAGCTGAGTGCTGTCTCTTGCCTGTCTTTCCCTACGGCTTACACTGGGTCAGCTCTGTGCAAATACAGAGGAGCCATCAGACCCTGCAGGAATACAGGAAGAGGGTTAACAAAGGAAGGTGCTTTTTGCTCATGCTGGGGTGGATTATTGGTTCTGCTAGCAGTGCATCATTTAAAAAGTATGTGTTTTATTTTTAAGAAAATAGAAGCAAGCTCTTGGAAAAAAAAATTGTCAATTTCACTTGGGATTTAACTGTATTTTTTTGTTGTTTTTATTATTTTCAAAAAGTCATTAAACACGGTCTTACAACCTTTCCTTCAAAATAAGATTAGATCCTTGCAAGGGTGAGAAAGTTTAGAAAGGAATGATGATACTCATTAAGCATATAAACTATAGATGAAACATAGTAGGATTTTCTAACTCATCCTTGTCAAATTTAAGTTGGCTGGAATAATGCTTTTTTATACCAATTAAGTATTAGTTAACTATATAGTAAAATAAAACACTTCATTCTTTCAGTGCTTTCATAGGTTTGGAAGACAAGAGGAACACTGTATCCTGTTAAAACTTACTCTGTATATGGAGTTAAACTGGTGTATTACTCTAAATTATTTAGAGCGTTCTGGACTAATAAGCATTTCAAGGAACAGCAACAAACGAAGCCTCCTGTTCAGCAAAACCTAGAACTGATACCAAAGAAGAGTCTTAAGCATTGATCACACTGACCTCTTGGTTTTAATGCAGTGAGAACACCCTCAGCGTACCGTGGCTGCAAGGTTTTTCCTTCCTGTTCTTAGAGTAGCAGTGTATCCATCGCACTTATTTTCTCCCACATGCGTTGTGTTGGACTTGGCTCCCAGTGCCATCCTGGGCCACTGCTGTTTCAGGGGAGCTGACTTCTTAGTTGACATCCTAATGATGTTTTGGATGACGACAAGGAAAGTATTTTTCAACCTTTTAATGCAGAAGGAGAGATACGTGGCTCTATGATATGCTCTCGGGCTGAATTTTGATAGCTGTCATGACAACAAATGACACATTCATTTCCCCGAATGGATGGTGTCCTTCCAGACACACACAGAGTGTTATCAGATTTGACAGGTCTTGAATGATGGCATGTCAAGCATTCTGGATTCCACCACAGGAGACTTGGGCTGCTGCAAATGCACACTGCCACCTGGCTTAGTAAAACTTACCTTAGGCTTTTTCTTGGGTTTGAATTCAGGGGTTTTTTAGTTGGTTCTTACAAGTATCCTTTGAGTTTTCATTTTAGTTAGATTTAATATTGGCTGAAAGTTTAGGTGGTAATTTTAGATTGAAAATTTGTTTGCAAAATAATAGAAGAGAAAAAACAGTATTTGGACTTCATCCAGACGCTTTAAAGATGTATGTGTTTTAAATGCCTTCAGTATATTTAGTAATAATTTCAGCAAAATCGGAAGGATAGGTTTTGAGTATTTGTTGGGTTGGAAATGTGCACTCTGTTCACTGATTTTTTTTCATTTTGTATTAGTGCTGTCAGTCAGTGGTGGTACAAACACTCCATGGTAGTTCAGCTGTAGAGCGCAGGGCCAGGAGCTGACACCTGTGTAGATGAGCTGCAAACAGGGGCAGTCGGTGGCACAGATGGCTAATTTTGTTTATTTATAGGACTGGCTGTTGTTTGTATAAAGGGTTGCAGTCTCAGTTGGCCAGGTGTTTCTGGTTTAACTGGACTGAAGAAGTCCTGTAAGTTGGGTAAACCCCTGTAGGTGCTGGGTTTTGTGTGTTTTGTATTGGAATGTTAAGATGGATTATGGTCTGTCAGTATCTAGTATTCTGGTAACTGACTCAAATGACCTGCAAACCGCAGTTTTTCATGCATGATGGTGGCTTTATTTATTTATAGTTATGAATTACTTTTGTTAACAATACTGTCTAGCTATTCCTGCAACATAAGTGAAATGTAACTGGTACCATTTAGGTGCTGGGAAGAAGGTACCATGTTTATATCTTTAATTAGTCCTTCCTGCCAGAACTTGGAATTCTGTGTATTTAGCTACTTTGGAAATGTAAGTTAAGACATAGCATTTTTCCCAGTGAGTATTGAAATTTTGTATGAGTCCCTACTATTTTTTCAGCTTTGTGGTTTTAATTGAGAATGTTTTTGTTCCAGTCATAAAAGAAGTTGGTTGTGGTATATCTTGTTTAATTGTGCTTTCCTTTAATCATTGCATGTTGAATGCAAAAAATGTAGGTGGCATTTATAGGTGTAAAGATGGGTATTTTTACATCCAAAAAGAGTGAAGCCATTTATAGTATAAACATCCTGAGCTTTACTTTTCCTGTCTTTTGGAAAAAAGATGAAAAGAAAAATTGATGATCAATCTCCTTTCTTTACATTTCAGGTCTGTAGGCAGTCTTTCTGCTAGTGCTGCAGGGATAATATAGAAATAATTATATTGTGGACTATTCATAAATTCACACTGTTTTGAATTCCATTTAATTCAAATAGAGAACGAAATTAATGCTAATATCCCAAATAATTAATGCTATAATAAAGGCTCTGCCTTCCACTTGACACTAAATGACTTATGTTCTGTTACAACAAAAGGCCTAAATCATTTTGAGCATTCAATATTAAAATTCTAGTTCATGAATATTAGAAATTTAATCAGATATCTCAGTAAAGACTGTGTGGATTGTATTGGGTTTAAACACTGGTAATCACGAAGCTTGTGTTTAGCACAGGTATCAAAATATGACACATCATTTTTATGAGCTTTGAGGCTTGTAGGGGATGCATGGGGAATCATAATGAACTGAAATGTTATATACTTCCTATGGCAGAAAACTGTTAGAGTCTGGGTAATGTTGTTACTGTGACAATGTGTGTCTTCCTCGGTTAGCCCTGTCTTATAATACTCTTGGTTGTATTCCTTTAGGATCTTTTCTGGTTTTGCTGACGGGAGATTCTGGATTTTTATTTTTTTTCAGGTATTTCTTTCACCTCTCTGGAAGACACGGTGTCAAAGCTTTGTCAAAGTTTCATTATTTGTTTTGTATCCCAACTTCTCCCTCCATTGCTGTGGCCCTGTGCATGTGCCCTGTACCACTAGTGCTCCTGTTGGAGTGATTGTTGCTTATTTACAAAACACGAAGCTGACCATATGTACATCTTCCCCAAGACGAGGACCACTGTTACATTGCAGGTCAATTCTTTTTTAGTTACACATTCTTTACGTGTCACAACATGTACATTGAATTATGGAACTTCTGCTGTAGTGTCACACAGCCAGCTTATTTTTAGAGGCAGACTTTACACATATACGTTGTTTACATCATTACTTTTCCAGCAGTCCCATAAAGTCAGTGTGGCTTCTCATAGTTAAGGATTGTTAATTGAACAGTAATACTGAGCTGTTGTAGAACAGGTATGGATCAGGCAGTGCTTGATATAATGCCTGCTTAAGGTGATGAAAAAGGAAGTTAGTCCCTCGGGGGGAAACAAGGAATTAGTTAGTTTGGTGTTTTATTTAAAAACATGGAAACCTAGAATTTAAAACAGACAACCAAATTAATGAAAACGGGAAAAAAAAGGGAAAACTAAAATGTGATGCAAGAAAGGGTCTTAAATGCATTGAGGGTTGTAATTCCTGTTTTGGAGGAACCAAAGTTTGAAAAAAAATATATTAATGCAGATCATGGAAATTCATAACTTTTAAAATGCTTTACTTCCTTGCTTCCCCCCCCCCCCCAATAATTTACCTGTATTAGGTTGTTTAATGGTGCAGCTAGACCTGATTTCAATGTTCTGTTATAAAAGTCTTTTCAGCTTGCCCTTGTGATTTGTCTGTTCTGTTCTTTGATGTTTTTTTCCTTCTTTCTGGATAGATAATTTTAGTGGTTAAGTAGCTGGTCATTTGGATTCCTTTGAGTTAATATAAGTGATATACTTGTGGTTACAAAAAGATACCATACATAACTGCAATCTGAATTAATGGCTATTGACGTACTCTTCTGCAGCGATGGCATACATACCATTACTGAGTGTGCATAGCATTTGAAGCAGCTTGGTATTTAGTAGATTATACTGTGCTTGCTAAGCAGGTAGTAAAATTTTAAATGCTTCATTCTTTAAAAGTAGCAATCCTGAATCTGATGTCAGTGAGTCATGAATGCAGGTGAGTCAAGGTGGAGTTGTGCTAGAGAGGAGGTCATTTTTCCAATGCCACTCCCTGATCAGCTCTGCCTGCCTGTTGCCCACCTGGCTGGTAGCAGCCCTTGTCTCTTTCTCCTGTGCCATTTTCCTCCCACAGGCTTTTTTGAATGTGAGGGATGTGCCTAGTTTGCAGGATGTCATGCCTGATGTTAAGCGGCTGTATTTCAGTGGATTGTTAAATTGTTGGTACTGTTGTTCTAAAATTGTGGCACCTACTCCATATTAAGAAGTCCTCCACAAAACCTAACAACAATCGAAACTCCAAACCTCAATATTAATACTTGCACCTGGTATCAATATAATTCATAGTTTTGGCAGCTGTGTACATGTACCTTAAGATTTTCTTAGGGAAGTACCATTTTATTTTATGAATCTGTAAACTCTTAATTCAAGAAAAACTTTGATTTAGTTGGTCCATACCTTGATTATTGTGCCATTTAAACTGATGGTGATCACCTGTGTCTTTGCTTTGTAATCTCTTCTCTCCTCCTTTTCTATTGCACAGTATTTTGTTGATAATTAGGATTGGGAATAGCCTTGATTGTGAGTAGGCTTGTTTTTGGGTTGTCCATAATTAATTCATATGGCAGAAATATTTAAGCAAAGAAAGTAAAATATTAGATAAAACTAGAAAAAAACATATTCTGTCTAGCATGATTACACACATTTGGGAATGAGTAAGATTTGACTGAAACATTGCAGTTACATGATGTGCAGAAGCAGAGTTGATGAGATTTCTGAAATGAGGATACGCTTGAACCCTTGCTTACAAGATTTCTGTGTAATTGTTTTTAACTTCCTTCTTTTATGAATGTGTTCTGGAATTGTGTTGGGGTATTGGGGTGGGCTACCACATGGGTTAGTCAGTACATATCTTTCCTTAAATAAGAAGAAACATTTTTACATTGAGAAATGTAGCAAATGTTTTGCATTATTTTTCTAGTTTTTTCAGTGGCATTGATTTGAAGTACTGTAAATTTATGGCAGGCAGAAATGACCGTGTGTAACTGTTTTGCGGAGAAATCTGTTTTCCTGCAGCTGATGTGTGCGACTGATCACCCTGTGTTGTCTTGCATCACGCAGCCCTTTGCTCTAATACCTCTATCAAAGCATCCCAATCTGCCTCCTTACCCCATCTCCCTTCTGTTCCCTTTGCAGCACGGGGTAGCACTGGTCAGTGCCTCAGAAACCCACATCCTGTGGTTAATGCACTCTTTCCAAGCAGCACAGGGGCTGTCAGGTAGCTGAATGGCGTCCAGCTGCTGTGTTATGAAGCCCTTTGTCTAACGATCTGCTGTTAAAGTTCCCGGGGAGCCTATTACTCATGTATTCTTCATGCTGGAAGAGTCTTTCCATTAAATTAACAGCTGTGAATAGGATTTGGATGAAGATATTTTTGTGAGTGTTTTGTTGGCTCTCTATTCTAACTAAATATATAGTTGCACACAGTCACAGAAATGAAGCTGTCTGTTTGCTTATGTCTGCTCAGGGTAGGAGGAAGTGTAGGGTGCTTTACAGGTTATTCTGTTGAATAGCATGTTCTTATTTTGTGCCTTCATATGTGTATGCTTGCAACTTGGTATTTGGGAATGATTAATTAAATCTGAATTAATGTGGCCCAAATTGGGGTAGGATTTACCAGTATGAACTGGCTTTGGGCTAAGAGGAATTGTATAAAAATAACACTGTACTTTCCTTCACTATGCATCCTCCTCCTTCTGCTTGTCCACTCTTTATAGTGTGGAAGAGCTTCTATAGAGAAAATTGTGTGATGAGGTTCAGCACTGGATCCCAGTGTCATAGGGTGTTAGGGCAATGGTGGAAGAGATATTATTTCAGATTTTTCTTTTTTCCAGTAGCTGGATATTCACTTTTTTTGTAATATTTCTTTAGAACATTGCTGTTCCACAAAGTCTGTGTTGTTCTGAAGTAAAAATGTAGCCTGGGGTTTTCAGGTTGTAGATGTACTGTAATATACTTAGTGACAGTTGCTGATTCTGAGGACTTTATATGCAACACTGATCTGAAACTTACCAATTTTAAGAGGGGGTAAAGGAAAGAGAGTTGAAAAATAGAAATCTTGAGTTCAGGAAGAGTTAGACAAAGGAAGTGTGATTCACAGTTAGTAGCCTTAAATGTATATGTACATTTTAAAAAGTTTCATGTAGGCATACTTCCAAGATTGTTTTTTAAATTAATTGTTTTGTGCTTATCAGCTTTTGCTGCAAAGGGGACATAATGCAGTTTGCTGAGTCATTGACCCTTGTAACCAACAATTTGTATATCTTCACCTTGTTCAGCTTCATACCAAGAAGCAGTAGAAATGTGATTTTTATATAAAATCAGTAGGTGAATATACTTGTTCACAAAGGAAAGACTTAAATTTTTCTCCAGTATGTCTAATTTTTTATCATTATGTATGGACTTACAGAATGTGCTCGGCTGAGATTGATCACTGGTGTGTGAAATGACCAAATTATAACAATGGAGGGTTTTCTGAGGTGGGTAATATATTTTCATATGTAGCTTCCAGCAGTGACTTTAATACACTGAAGGCCACACTTTCAATGCTTCTGTTATTGAAATGTAGTGCTCTGATCGTTTTTCTGCTGAACTTCAATTTAGAACTTCATCTGGAAAACATCCAAGGAAAAAGGCATCAAAGCAAAATAATAATTGTCTCAAAATGCAGGAAGATCTTTAAGTATAGAATTAAAATAGGTAGCAAGAGCTTGAAGAAGTGCATTGGGCACCTTAAAGGCTAAATCTGTAAATAAGAAAGGAAAAGACTGGCATGTACCTTGATGTTGTAATAGTTTGCTAACCTTGCATACAGGAAGTAAACTTCTGTGTTCTTACTGTTTATAACTTTGTTTCCCATCTTGAATCTTTTGGCTTTGCTTTACCTAAAGGATTGTTACCACTTTACTGATAGATCCTCAAGAGCTGTATTGCCACTTGCAGGGCCCTGAACTGGTCCTCTGCTGCACTTCAAAGCCACCAGGTGAACTCTTCCAAATGTTTAATCAACTGAGTTATGATACTCAAGCCACTTACGAATGTGTTTAGTTAACTTTTCTGAGGTTTAGATTTGGGACTTTGTAAAGAAAAGCACATTTGGGAAGAAGAAAATGGTGATTAAGAGAAGTGTATGCACAGTTGAGAATTTATTTTGGCTCTTTGGCATTTTAGGAGCGCCAGTGTGAGAACAGTTTCTCTAGTTCTTCTGTCAGTGTAGTAATAGCTGTGGGAGGGTGGTGGTGTGCATGAGGCTTCAATAGGTGACAGCTTTTTTGCTTTCTACAGCTACAATTAAAAGTGTCATAAATGTTGAATTTCACACTGCTTTTATTGGAAGAATGATCAAAGAAGAAATGTAGTCTGTATTATCCAGGAACATCTCTATGTATCATGCTGAAATCATTCAGATTTTCCTTTCTTTACAGTAGGTCTGTCCCTGTCAAACACAGGTTTTGGTGGTTCTTGAATTATACTGGCAGCATCAGCAGATGGTTTCAATGCCATCTGCAAAATATATGGAAAGTTCTATAAAGTGCAGATTTTCTAGGATTTTGTTTGGTTTTACTATGCTTTGCAGTTATTATTAAAATATTCAGGAAATTTAGCATACCTTATTTGTCTGCTGGGCACAGTAAAATCTTGCTGTAGCATGTGGAAGCCACTTTTCATCCCACCCACAAGCTCAGCGTACCTGAAAAACCCAGTTACTGGCTGTGGAGTGTGTTGTGGAGAGATCTGCTCTTCAGCCTAAATCTTAGCAGACATGGGGATTTTCTTCACCTCTTGTATTACACAGGACTCTTCTGCTTGCTTTTAGTTTCTACATTGTCTTTTCAGCTCAGCCCACGCATTTTTCTTGCTTTTCCAGGAATAGCTTCCCTAGATGGTAACACCAGCGGCTCGCAGCTCTGTGCTAGTTTCGCCTGGGGAAAAAGCCCTGGCTTTCTCAAAGCCCTCTGCCTCTAGCAGCAATGAGCAGATACACCCATTGTTAGGAGATGTGAGTGGCAGGTATGTGGTAGTCTTGTCTCTGCATGGCTGAAACCCTCATCAGCTGGAACATCTGAATGGATCCTCATCTGGGATGAACTTGATGGATTAGTGTAGTGGAAGTGTGTGTGCTGTGTTACATATCCCAGCTGATGCTGCCATGAGTTGTTTTAGGTGCTTGCAAATTCACTCTCCCAGATATGGTCGAAATGCTCTTGATTTTCTTCTTTATTCATAGAGATGTTGCAATAGACCTGGATTGCACTCTGATAATAGAATCGCCTGTATTTCCTTGCTATTTTTTTTCCAAGTCACCTCTGCATACTCTGATAAATAGCCCACTTACACAGTCTCCAAAACAGGTGTTTACATGGAATACCCACATGCAAAGTTTGTTACAGAGTTTAGGGTCCACCCCTCTGTAGTAAGATAATTTTCTTGATTTCTGTGTGTGTTTAAAAACATAGTATCACCCCTAAAGCAGTCTTGTCAACGGAGTTACTACTCCCTGTTAATTTTCATCCTTGGGGTAAAAAGATGTGTGTTAGGATAACTTAGTTTCAAGATGGAATATGAGGTTTAAAGAGAGGAGCTGTGTGTGCCTGCAAAAAGGTGAATGATTCTGTTTCTCTGCATCTGCGATTTCATCCTTGAAAGAAAAAAGCAAGGAGGAAAGTTGTTGTGGTCATGGAATGCTATTTGATTTCAGCTTGCTAGTCTGAGCTTTCTTTCTCAGAAAAGAAAGATCATTTAATCACAGATTGCAAATAGTGGAAATTAGACATCCCTGGAATGTAGAGATGATAGTAGAAGGATGAATTGAATTAGTTGATTTCTACCTACAGGATTCGCTCATTTTGGCAACAGCAAGATGTTTAGTTCAGCTCTGCCAAAGTTTTTTGGAAATCTCACTCTAATTTGCTGAGCTTGGAGACTGTGTGATTATTTCAGCCAGCAGGAGAACCTTATTTCTTTGTCAGGTTTAAAAAAAAAAAAAGTCTGTTTGCTAATTCTTTGGGGTTTTGTTTGGGGAGTTTTTGGGGTTTTTTTTTGAATGTTACTTCATCATGTGCACCATTAAACATTTTATGTAGGAATGAGAAGTAATTATTTCTTCTTCAGTTGTTTCACACTGGAATAGCCATAAAACCCTTGATCCTGATTCTTCTCTGTTCTGCAGCTTGTAACTCATTTACTTTGTGCTCCAAATGCAATGTGTTTGTATAAATCTACTGTTGATGTTGATGTGTCATTTCTACTTCAGTCTCACTTAAAGCAAGTGTAAATAACTTTTCAGAGTTGCAAAACAGTAGGGAAATAAGCCTCCGCAAGCTAAGGCATCAGATTTATTTTCTGGGGCAAATGAAGAGGTTCTTTGAAGCCTGATCAAAGCCTAAGCTTTCCAGTTTTGCTTAGTATAAAGGTGGTGGCGTTTGAGCAGAATTTGTTGGCTTCAGGAGTTGTGTTTTTTTTTTTTTTTTCTTTTTTTTTTTTTTCTCTTTATTAGGGCTTTATATCTCTGGAACTCATATTCAACATATTTCTGGAAATGACAAGTGTAATGCCATATGGCATACCAGATTTCAAGCCACTCTGAGGTGCATGTGTGAATTTTAGAGTGCCTGGAAGAAATGAATGAAAACCACATTTTCAATTTTATCTATTGCCGAACACTGTAGGCAGAGGAACGGGAAGGCTTTGAAGTAAATTCTGCTGGAGGGATTGTGTGCTTATTTCTGAGCCACCATCCTAATGCAGCAAGGTGTAGATGTAATTTATGTTTCAAAATATGCACTAATTTCAGCAGGGCTGTCAGTTTATGTGCTGCTGTGCTATTCTGGGAGATTGTAAGAAATACTGAGCATCTTTTTGCTATTGGCAACTGTTACCATTTTCAATTCTTCATTTCCAGCCCTTTTGGTGCCTAAACCTCTCTTTCAGACTTTAATGCCTGAACTTAATTCTTAAATATCGTTGAACTGTTATTTCTGTATATGCTCTGCTTCTTTAAAAGGTTCTGTATTGATTATACTTTGAGTAGATTTCTTAAGCTTTTGTTGTTTAGTAAAAGCATTACTGAAGATATTTGTACCAGGGTTTGTTTTTTTTTTTTTCATTCTGGAGATTATATAAAAACTTTTTAAATGCAGAAAAGATGTTTGGAGAAGTTGTATCAAGTTTTGGTTATAAAAAGCATCTCCTCCTTGCAGAGGGCAAGCTATTAAGGTAGTTCCTTAAGATCAGTTGTGTGATCTGCTCATACAATTCTGTGAATTTTCTTCAGAATCAAAGACAATTTTGAAGGGGTTTTTTATGTGGGAAAAGGGAAGCAACCTACTTGTGAGATAGCTAATTTGAGTGATTAATATTTTGCCACAATAGTTGCTTAGCTGGTAGAATTTGGTAAAATTAATCCTTTCTTCCTCTAGCAATAAGAGAGTGTTCACAGGGGAAATCACATTATGCTACTAAATCCTTTCCCCCAATTTTTTCTTTTAAAAAATGTACCTCGGTACAGTAATGTTCATGAACACTTTGAACGCACAGCCTCATGCTCTTTGATTTGTGTGAAACCCTAAGGCTTTTCATAAGATTCTGAGTTTCCACTATGTTTGGTCATCTCTATGATTCAATTTAACTTCCTGTGTGCCAGTTAATTGCTGTTTCTGACCTTTTGTGTTCCAGTTGTTTCAAAAAGATGACCGCAAAGGAGTGATCCTGCAGCGGTGTAAAGCAGCACTTTTACAGGTGTTTATGATTACCATCATTTCTGATGTTTTCACACACACAGTGGAAAAATGTTTTCCTTATTCCTAGAAAATACTGATTTGTCGGGTCTGTGTTATTTAATAAATCAGTTTGCCAAAGTTGGATGTCCTGATAAAATGAGAAGCAGGAAGCTGTGGCCAGGAGCTGCCCTTGGAATCTCTGTGTGTGCAATCCTCCTCTGGCCTTAGGGACAGCTTTCCCCGGTAGGAGGTCGCAGTCAGGAGCCTGGACAGACACAAAGTGGGGGGTTTCTAATGCTGAGTGTATGTCCTCTTGGTGACAGTGGGGAACTACTGAAAAATTCATGGAGTTTTCAAGGAGAAAACTATATGCCTTCTTTCCTTCTAGATGTTTTTTGATTCCCCCCCCGCCCCCCCCCCCTTGGTGTGTGATGTGTTTTCAAATTCTTCTTTCTGATACAATGGATTATTTTTTTTTTACTAATTTAAGCAAACTTTTTTAATACAAAGTCTTAGTTCATATCTGTATTCCCCTTAAAGACTTCCGGAGTACAGAGATCCACACAATAGTAATAAGTCATTGTTCTTTGCTTTTGCAATTCTGTGAAACCATACATAGCACCAAGTATATATTCAATGAAAAGTTTTTATTTGAAATCAAGAATTTGGAATTTCTGAAATGCAATTTCTGTGTGTTTTGGTAAGATTAAAATAGAGGACATTTTAGAGTTTTTAACTTTACCTGCTTTATGCACAAACAATTTTGAAGCATTAGGTTTTGTGTCAGAATGGCAATACACTTCTCAAATTGCCATCCATATAGAAATTTGTTTTGGAATAGTTTAAGATGGGTATTAGAACACTGTGAATTTGTTAGTTAGTCCTCTTTCTTCCTACATTTTCTTCAAAACTCCTCTTCCAACATTTCTAGAAATTTTGTGTATATTCATATCTTTAAAGGAACCTAGGTAAGAAACTCGTGGAAAAAATCACAAGATGGAACATGTAGTCAGTCAGCCATTTGAAGAAACCCTGTATGCCGAACTTTTCATCATGTGTCTCTGACTTGGATCAGAATTAGAAACAAACATCTCCTCAGTTCTTCCCTTTCTGAAAGACTGCCTTGAATTTGTTAGCATTTTATTTTATCCTTCAGGATTAAAGTTTAAGCTGTCAAATACAAAACCCTAGCTAAAACCTGAGCTCTTTTGGTGTAATAGTCATTGCAGGTGATGTGTGTTTCCTTTATTGTGTATAAATGTTCTTAAATGTATTATCTCTGAATTTCAGTGTATCAAAAACAGTGTTTGTTCTGAGGCTATTACCAGCCAACCCTTACTTTCTATCAAATTGTTCTGAGTACTGTAATGATTGGTGGTTGATTGTCATCAGTTGAAGTTAAAACTAAGCTCTGCATAGGTCTTCTGTGTATATTTTTCCTTCCCTGTCTGTGAAAACCTTTCTGCATCTTTCAGTGTTCCTCTGACATTTTGGCTGCTCTTGTCTTGTTTCTTCGTCTGCTTTTTCACTAGTTGACATTCTCATGTGAGTTATCTTTACCAGCCACTTACTAAAAAACTACATCTGCTATCCATGTTCTTGTTTTGAAAACACCAGCAAAGAGCAATTCTGAAATAAAACTGTGATTGCATGCCCATCCGAGCTTTATTGCTTGGTAGATATTGCAGGTAATGGCACAAAGGAAGATATGATAGCCTGTGTTAGCAATCAAAATGTAGCCCTGGTGGATTTGTAGTCTCTTTTACATGTTGGTGCTGTTTGTAGAAGCTCTGTAGACCTGAAGCAGAACTCTTGCTGCCCTTAGGCCATCAATTTACACATACTTCTGGTTCTGCAAGTTTTCTTTGAAATCATGGATGTGTGTGGTTGGCTTGTTTTGGGTTGTTTTTTTAGTGAAGAATTGTTTCATAACATTTGGTGGTAATTAGCCTGAGTCAGTCATTCGAGATGGGGATGGGGAATCCTGCCTTGCTGAGAATCACAGAAATCCTGTGATTCTGATTTTTGAGGACCCCATGATCTCATACCATTTTTTGGTAAAGCTTTTGTATAGATACACAAGATGCCATTCAAAGTTTGTGGATGTGTGTTTATTAGTCTAATAGCTTATTCTTTAATTTGACTGATTAACATGTGCCAATAACTTTCCAAAGCTTGTGCTTAAGTTGGGATTATCTACTCTTCTGCTCACCAGTGTAAGTTGTGTTCAAGTAGCAGGTTCATGCAATCCTCCTGTCTCTCTGCTCCAGGGAGAGCAGTGATAGGAAAGAGAAGGGCTTTTTTGCCTGTGGGGACATGAAAAGACTGGACAAAGAAAAAGTAGTACCACCTTCCTTTGAGGTGATTCTTCCTTCAGGCTTTATTCAAACAGGAGGCATTTTTGCCCTGTGACAGTTTGAAGTTTAGTTCTCAGACCCAAATTCTCATTTTGAAGCTCCCATCAGGTTGTATTCTGCAGAGAAGAGGAGTCATGTTTCTGTGGTGAAGCCAGCTGGCTTTTTTAGGAGAAAAGCTAAAACTGGCTTCTGAAACACAAGCTAAGCAAAGTGTGTAACATTTGTCCTTACAGTTTATAAGCGTGGCAGTGTCTACTTCAAAGTTTTGTGACATAGGCGTAGAAACCCATGCTAGAAATTTTGGTGGTTATGGCCTCTGTAGGGTTGCTCTTTTTTCTGTCTTCTGTTTCCTTTGTATTTCACAAAGTAAGATAGTAATATGTCTCAAAAAAAAAAAAAAAAAAAAACCACACACAAAAAAAACCCCAAAAAAAAAAAAACCACAACTGCCCTGAATTGCTTTGCTTTGGGTATTTTTTGAAGTGTTGAATATTGATTGACTCTTCCTGAGCTCATTAATGCCTATCATCAGCAGGAAACATAATAATTCTGATTGAAGGAAGTTGGCACATGTAAAGTTACTACAAGCTGGTAAAATGCAAGGTGAGAATAATTTTTTTTTTTGCAAAGGAATGAATGAATGAATGGTGTACCCCATTTATGGTGTCAGAACCAGTACTAGATGATGCATCATGCTTTTTATCCTTGATATTGTTTTGTCGTGCTAGGTTTATTTCTGATTCCTGGAACATCACCAAAATTTTGAATCCTGTTCACATGGCATGTCTGTTCCTGGGCTGATTTTTTTTTTTTTAAATTTTTTTTTTTGTTTGCCACCATATGTCAAATGAGCTAAGAACGTGAAGCTTGTTGTACTGCTTTCTTAAGGTACCTAGTGCTTCTAAAAATTCAGTAGCTATAATTTGAGCACGTGATATGTTCACAGTCTGTAGGTAGGTTCTAGTTTTCAAAATACTTAATTCTTACTGGAAACTGCTACTTTGTATTTGTCAGGAAGAAAGCATTTGTGGCATTTGTTATATTGCATTGATATTAAATGAAGGGTTGCTATAACTATTTTTTTTGAGAAAACTTGTGTGTATGCTTTTAGCAATTAGCAGTGAGTTTTTGAGACTGTTGCTCTTAGGGTTCATGTCATAGACTTTGTGTTCTGAAGCATGTGGGTTGCTTGTGTTCTTTTGCAGTTTGAGACGTGAAACTTCCCTAATGGATCTGCTCTTGTTATAGGATCCGTATTTACCATCATAGTTTACTGAAAGAAATGGTAAATTACAAAGAAAACCAATATAGTTGAAATCCTGCAGAAAGGAAATTGTTCTGCCTCCTTTAAAGTTAACCACAATTTTCAAAATTATTTAAGTATACAAGTGCAGTTTAATGCTTTCAGATTTTTATTTGCTGAAAAAAACTCAGAGATGATACTCTTAGCTTCATTTTTAGACAATGTTCAAATCATGAAGCCAGTGTCTTCATATTTCTCTTAGCAAAGCTTCTGTTTCTGCAGGTCAATAAAGCCATTTTAAAGTGTGTGCAGAAAACCCCATGGAAATACACCAGAAAAGCCCATGGGATTGAGTAATACTCATGGAAAAAGGCCTCCGCCTTTGTTTCCTTTTGTCACAGAAAGGAAAAAAAAACAAACAACCCCCAGCCTCATGTTATTGTCTTTTAATCTCCCCTGCACAGAGAAAGCTGTGGCCCAGATCTTCCCATTTTAATTGTGGAATTGGAGTATAAACCTTGAAATTACTTAATTATCCTCCCTCCCTACATCAGCATCCTCTCTCTTAGTCTGGAATTTATCTGTTTCTCAGGTTATCAGTAGGCATATAAAGGATCAAATTTAATAAAACTATAGCTAGAATTGTTTAATGAAATGTCTGAAATATTTAAAAGTCTGTTGTTGAAACTTTGAGCCTTTCTGTAGTAGAAACAAAGCATTTGGCATGTGTGCTTGAAAGTGGACAGCATATGTTTTCTTAGCTTTTGTTTTTTAGCAACAGATCATGTGTTTAAATGGCATCGTGACATTTTGATTTCTAGCCTGCATGAGGAAGATGATTTAGTCAGGTTAGCTATTGAGAAAGAGCTATTCAACAAGGCTCTTGTGTACCCTTCAGAGAGAGCTTGGACTGTTGTGACTGCCTACTACAAATGAGGGATTTTTAATTTGTTTTCTTTCGGTTTTTTGTTCCCAAAAGAAAGGACAGACCTGGACATCTGTAAATGTTCGGGTTTGGGTAGTTGGATGAGCTTGGGATATACTGTATGAAGAGAGTGACACATGATTATTATATATCCATGAATAAACTGCACTGAAGTGGTGAAGTATTCAGAACTTCTGAAAATTGTCTGAATTTACTTTGAAATATTTAGCAATGATAATTTTTAAAATCCAGATAGAGTAAGAGCTTATATTTTAAAATTTCATCATGTTTTCAGTATCTTTCGGATTGGTGAGGTTTTGTTTTGATGTCCTCTCTGTTCTCCAACATGAGGTAACCCTGTGTGAAAAGGTTCTTTACCCAGGAAATCTTTAAAAAACAACAGACAAAATAAAACAACCCCTAAGAAACAAGAAAATGAGAACTTGGACATCATTGGAGTAAATGTTGAATTCACCTGGTGGTTGTTGTTATGGTTTACATATGTTTTGAGCATTGGGACCAGGTCAAACTTCTGTGCCACAAGCAGAAGGAACAGTTGTTTGAGAACTATGAAATAGCAACTGTCTTCCTCAAGGGATGGTGGGAAGAAGAGGCATTTCCCAAGTCTTTCTGAAATGCCTGGCAGAAAAAGGTAGCTCTGAATTTGCTTTCTTGTAAATGAAATTTTATTAAGCTGTGATTGCTATCTATGTCATACTATAAAGATGGTTGAAAAATGTGCTGATTCTCATTTCATTCAGTTTATTGTCATACCGTATGGGATTTAAATGAGACCTAATGGAGTCGTAATTGGATTTGATTGGATTTGCAGTGCCTGTGTGACATGAAGGAGGATTCATGGTACTGTGCTCAGTCTGTTGTAGAGAGCAAATGCAAAAATTAAATCTCATACAAAACTGGAAACAAATAGATTGATTGAATATATCCTTTAAAAAAAAAAAGTAAAGTTGAGGAAAATTGTAGCTGAAGAATTTCGTTCTAGGCTTTGTCAGAGTGCTTCTGACAGGCTTAATGACTGCATGATTCACTTGGGAGATATTTTCAATTAAGTGTATATTTTCATATATATATTAACTGTATATTTTCAGTATATTAACTGTATATTGTATGTAAATAAAATAAAGTTATTAGTTTAGAAGTTTAGTTAAAATCCTTGTCTCTGATATTCTCTGTTATGCTTTTACAGCAGAAAATAACTAGGTTACTGATTTGAATTTGGTGCAAACTGGTAATACCCAAAATTGCAGCCTTGCAAAGCGATGTCTGTGAATATCTCTGAAAAAGGATTTTGAGAGTAAGTGCTGTCAGAAAATGATAGCTGCTCTTCATTGGCACTGCTTTTGAGTTAAGGCTATCTTGAGTTCTGCAGTGCTACCCTGCATTTGTGTATTAGTTGTTTCTTTGAATTTCTTTTTGAATTAGCTCTCTACTCTAGAATGTACGATGTTTTGAGACTTTTCTGAGTATTGCTAATGACTGTATTTAGGAAAAAAACAGAAACAAAAAATACCCACCTCTAATTGTGTGAGTTATGGTGTAAGAAGCATAGGCTTGGAATATGCAGTCCTAAATATAGCCACATTAATAATGAATGCTTTACTCTCTGCTGAATTTTATGCTGTCTTGATACCAGAGGCACTTGCAATATATATATAGTGAGTTATATCTTTACCACTGAAAATATTCTGGACAGATCAGGATTAGAAACTTTGTCTAAACAAGTCTGCTATTTTTGATTATCATTTACTTATATTTAAAAGTTTATTCCTCTATTCATAATAGAGATAAGGCTTTCTAGGTAGAATGTATTTACTAACCAACATATATTGCTCCAGATATTTGGCATGTGCAATTTTTTTCTTTAGTTTCATAGCAGTCTCTTGAATAGCTTCATTTAAAAAACAGATAAACTTACATTTTAATATGCCTGCAAAGAAAGAAAAAAAATTCCTTATATTATTTCTTTGTTGAATTAAAATACTACTTCCCTTTCTCCTTGATCCTTATCTCTTCTAAAACCGCAAATAAACAGAATCCTGTTGCAGGGTTAGTAAACTGAATTTGCCACATAATTAAACAGTAACACATACACTTCCAAAGAAAAAGGGAAATCAGCAGTTAAAATGGCTTAAGTAAAGCAGCAAGGAATCATACTCTTAAATTAAAATACCATTTGTCAATGAATACCATTTGTCAAAATGAGGGAGAGTATTATTTTCTTTTATGTAGACTTCAGGTAAATTTATTTTGTGCTTCTGGGAAGTTGGCATGTTATACTACTGCTATTAATGTTTTGTTGGGAAAAAGAAGTTTTGGAAAAAAACCAAAATGGTAATTGAGGATGAAGAGATAAGCAGAAATCTTTGTAATTACTTGAGTCAATATGTCTTTTTTCAAAGAAGTGGACCTGGAAGCTATAATCTTGGGGGGCAAATTTGGACAAGGTAATTGGCTTTGACCTTTTGCCAGATGTCTAACAGTTCCTTTTCCCCTCTCCCTTGCATCCAGATAAATGTCATGCCTTTAAGTTTTTGTTCCCTTGTTCTGGTTTCAAGAGTGGAGCTGCTTATGTAGCTAATCGGCGCTTAAAATTATTTCCACTTCTAACCCCAGTAGGACTCTCTTTTGGGGTATTCAGACAGAATTGACATCATTGGATTTCTGCCCAGATACTGTATTTAGATAGCTTTGGAGATGTCATTAATTTGACAGCTGCCATAGGAAATCTTTGTTTTGACTATTGTTACAGGGCCTGCAATGTTTCTATTGCATTTTCATTTGTAGTCTGCCACTGAATTGCTGTGATTAAAATGAGTAGAATAAGACACCATCAAATGTTTACAAGACATGAAAGGGAAAAAAATCAGTGCTAAAAACCTCAGAAGGTAGACTGTTGCCAAATTTTATTTGGGTATGATGAGATTCTGGAATACCTAGTTATCTTCCAAACACCAGTAACAGCACAGCCTGTGGCTAGAGTTGCTGTGTGCTGTGGTGGAACCAAAGCTGCGTTAACGTTTCTCTTGTTGCCAACCTAAAGCAAAGTTTGTCTGCTTCAGGCAAAAACTGCTTCAGCTGCTTTTCGCATGGTTAACTTGGAAGAAAAACAGGTTTTTTGGGGAACTTTCTTTTTGGGAAGTGGAGATCCTAGCAACTCAGCTATTATTTCTGAAAGACATGGATCTAAGGATCTTTCTGCACAGTGAAGGTGGAGATTCTGGGGACTGCTGTTCTGCCATGTTTAAAAAGGACGGTCACCGTACCACTTATTGAGCTGTTTAAGTGACAAAACCACTTCCAAATTCCATGTGTTTGTCTTCCAGTTCCCTTTGGCTCTTAGATGTGAACCTCTAGCTTGGTAGTTTGGTACTTGAACTTTATGCAGGTTATTGCAACTTGAACCTTGTTTTTCATCAGTTACATCATCAGAGGAGACTCAGAAAAACTTTAAATCTGAAATATCAGTTATTCACAGCCTTTGATGTACAAATAGACTGTGACAAAAATGTCTTACTCCTCCAAAAGAAGATAATTTTCATCAGAGCATTACTGAGTACTAACACCAAATATTATTTGAGCCTGTTCTGGTGTCAGTTAGGGATTTTGTGATAAGTGGTCTCCCCCATCTCAGTTTTACTGTTGCATTCTAGTTTAGTGTCTGTTTATTCAGATTCTTCAGCCCCGTGCTTTTTGGCATTGTGAATGAAATACTGAGTTTCAGTAAACAGTAGATCTCTGCTCTTCTTGGTAGTGGTGGTTTAGAGAGGTTTCAACTTGCTCCCTCAGGTGAAGTCATTATAGATTTCTTCACCTGAAGGCCATGATGCCTGGACTTCTTTCTGCTGTCCTGTCCAAGTCAAGTGGCTTGTTCATGCTGACACTGCTTCAGATACAGTTTACCTCAACAGAATAGTGCAGAGCTTGCAAAATCTTTGGTGTCAGATACTCTACTTGGACAGTAATGTCTAAAGCATCCATATTCCTTGTGGCTGAGTATCTGGAGGAAGGGTAAAACCCAGACACTCTCAGCAAACAGGCTCAGGTGTGGGGAATGACAGCTGCAGCTGTTGGTGATGGCAGCTTTTGCTGGGGAGTGCCCAAACCAGGCCTTGTTCAGCGTAAATTATCCACTTGGCACCTTGCAGTTTGAATTATCAAGAAGTTTCTGACTGTGGTTTTCTTGAGGACCTCAGTCACAATCTGCTCTGTGCATTTCCTCTAGTTCTCTGTATCTGCCTGGTGGCTTCAAAGACAAACACTGACCTTGATCTATCCCTCTTAAAATCACCATTGCCATATATTTTAGCACGAGGCAGTAGTGGCAATATTATTTTAAATTCAGACAGTGCCATGTTGAATGTACACATAGGAAAAATTTTCTTCAGACTAAGAGAGAATGAATAATTTACCAGAATAGAAACTCTAATAAGGATTTCAATCAGCCTTTAACTTTTTTGCTAGAATTGCCTGAAGGCTAAGTCTGCCTTACTTGACTCTGTAGCCCCTGGTACAGTCCATTTTTTGTTGTATCTCACCCCAAAGCAAATCATCTCAAATTGTGTAACTGTGAGGTTTATTTGCTTATTTCAAATAAGCAAAAAATTTCATTTTAGCCATGAGTGGTAACCAGTTGTCTCTGCCTAGTGTTTCTCTGATACTTAGTTAGTGTTACATTCTTCTGTGTTAGCTAATTCATTGGAATATGTTGTTTTCAGTTCTCCAAAAGGCATCTGTGAATCTTTTTCCAGTGGAGGTGTTAATTTTCAGTAATCTACATGTGCAGATTACTAGATTACTATAAAAAGTATATTAACATGCTATTTGTAGTCATCTCTCACAGTCCTGAAATCTACAAGTATTGACTTTAAAGCTCTGACTCTAGTAGAGAGGTTTGGGAAAGTGGTATAATTCAGTGAGTTGTGTATGTATTTGCCTTTAAAATATTTTACATAAAAATGCAATAGGAAAAACAGATTTGTGAAGGAGCTGCTTGGCGCTGGTAGATTGCTAACCACTGAGGTCATCCTCAAAGATTCTGAGCTGATTTTGTATTTAATGGAAAGGACTGTTGTTGTACAGTTTTTACAAACAAAGCATTAAATTATTGATAAGAAAAAGGCTGAAGCTCAAATGGAACCAATTATTAAACTGTATGTACAAAGCACTAGTTTATGAAATTCTTACTAACTATAGATAAAGATGTTTCTAAAAATGGTATCTGTAATTTGAATAATAATGCATCCTGTTAAGGAAACCAGAATAATTCTTATGCTCAAATCATGGCCCAGGAAACTCTCTTAGTGGAGTATTACCTGGGGCTGAAGTCTAATCCTCTCCTTTCCCTAGAGACATTATTGTGAGACAAAGTTTAAGAGCAGCCTTGGTATGTATAGTTCAGTTTCTGCTTATCTATTGACAGTTACAATGGGCAGTGCAAGTCTTTCCACATACATTTGTAAGGGTTCTTGAAGTGGTTAGAGTTGTCCTAAGCATGAATCAAGACCTTTGTTGCTTCTCCTATGTGGGCTTTAGGGATATTTATCCATATCCTTACAGAGACAGCTTGTAAATCCTTAAAGAAAGAAAGTAAGAAAGGTTGCGAGCTCTGTTCTCTTATTGCAGATAAAGAAGGAAAAATAGGGGATTGATATAAAATGGAGTTTGAATACTTCGCTTTTCACTGATAGTTCTTGAATAGGAATGCTAAAAAAAAATGGAGCTATGATGGTGGCACAGCACCTTGGTTGTGTGCTTCCTTCAGCTTGCAGAGTGGTCACAGCTTGCACTTACTCTGATGCTTGATTTTTGGTCTGAACAGCAGATGTGTGGGGTTTTGGTCATGGGAGTTATTTGGTTTTGAGACTGCAATATTACATGTCTTCATAGCCTTCCTGTCGGGGAAGCTTTCTGGCCACCCATTCATAATTTTTCCGCTGTGGTTTATGTTGAGTTTTTTTTGTTGTTTCCTCATGCAGGGGCTGCCACAGAAGTTTGCAGCTCAGCATAATTAAATATGAATTAGATCAATATCAGCAAGTATCAAGACAGAAAGTCCTGCTTAATCCAGGAATTTTAAAATTGCATATTACAGTCAGTTTAGGTACTAATTTGTTATCAGTATTTGGGTTTTTTAATAGCTCAGACTTTTGGGGGAGACCTATAGAATGTAAAAAGCATGCAATTTCTCTTAAAATAATGTAAATTTGTACAATATATATTGTACAAATCTCAGCAGATGCATCTACTAACAGATGTAACTCTCCTCCTTTCTTTGCAGTTTAAAAAGATGCTAGTCATACAAGTGATTGGAGGATATACATACAAAAATAGGAAGCTTACAATGGCAGTTAGGTTTTGAAAGACAGTATTTATTTTAAACACTGATATTACTTGAACAACCAACTACTTGTGTGTCATGAGTAGATCAGGTGGTTGTGCAAATATATGTAAAAAATATTCTTGTTTTTTGAAAACATGGCATGTGTACTCCAGTACAGAGAATACACACTTGACTGCAGGAGTTAAATGAAAATACAGGTCAGCAAAGATTCTTTGTATGTGATTAAAGTCTAAGCCATGCATGTTTTCCCCAGCTGCATTTCTCTTCCTATTCTCCCCCAAGTATATGTTTATTTAAAAAAAAAAAAAAAAAGAGTTGTTCGAAGGACCAATGATACATGTCTAACTGCTTCCTCTTTGATACAGACAGCATGGCCAGAGGTGCACAACAGCTCTTGCATCCAGACAGGAACACAGAGAAGATGCACAACCTCCTCCTGCCTGTCTGCTGTTCAGTAGAGACATGAATTTCTTGGAGTAACTTGTACAGCCTCTGGTGCTGACTCCAAACCTGGACTGCTTAAAAAAGCCCATTTAAACACAGAAATTTCTCTTTGCTTCAAGGGTTGGTCCCATTTTTATAGCTGGCATACAGGTTCAAATCTTTCCCAGTGTTTTAAGTATCTCACAGTCTTTTATGCATGCAAGGCAGTGAACCTGTTCTTGTCGAGCCTCATATCATTTGCTTCCTCGCTGTTAAAGAATCACGATCTTAAGAGAAGAAAAGCTTAGTTGTATTGACTATATAGTATGGAAGGATTTTAACTCTTTTGTTTATTTTTAAAATGTTATACACATTGTAATGCAGCGTTGTAATTTGCTGCCTTTTTGAAATCTTGAATATGATGTAAATCCACTTTTCTTTTATCTTTTCTCCTTGTGTTTCATACTGAATCTGAAAGTGTATTACTACTTTAATATAACCATTTTCTTAGCTGTAGAAGAAGGTAATATTGAGTGAGTTTTGAGACGATACATATTACTAGGAGGTTTAAAATACAAAGCATATACTAGAGTATTAAAAAACTTGTTTGGTTTCTTTTCCCTTTAAACAAATTCAGGCATTGGGCTTAGGCTGAGTGCTTAGACTGATTTGTCTGCTGCTCCATGGAACTGGATTATGCTTGCCCAATTGTCTGCATAGTTAAAATATTTTGAACATAGCCTATTTTAATGTAACTTCTTTTGAAATGTCTCCCTAATGGAGAAGTCTTAATGGAATACTTTAATAGCCCAAAGTGGTTACCTGCAATTGCTCCAGTGTATTTCAGTCAATTACAAGGGAAGGCAATATTTAATGTTGGAGTGAAGCTAGATGGTGTAATGAACTGGCAGATTGCCAACTTGATCTTCTCCACAGGAGAATTTGTATTAATGTGATGCTTTTCATTTGTTCTCCAGAAGGTCACCAGTAATATATAAATTGGAGTTAAAATTCCCACTCTGTGCAGTACAGGTTTATGGTCAGATCATTCTTGTGTATTAGCATATTAAGTATCAAAGAGATTATTTTAGCTATTTCATGTCAGAATTTAAATAGGAGGTGGTTGGGTATTGGGAAGAGAGCCTGAGAGAATTGTCATCGAAATCACTGCTGTAAGGTTGCATCTGGATTTTAGCCATGGAAAGAAAGAGGGGCACATTAGAGCTATTAGTGAAAGAAGAGGTGGTTAATAACTGTAGCTGTTACTTGTAATGTAATCAAGACCACTAATTTATTCTGTGAAGTAGTAACCTTTATAATAAGGTTCTTACATTAGATGTTACTGATATTTACCTTCTGGTGCTCGTTTGCAAGGATCAAGTTCACATTTTTATTTCTGACTGTTGACAGGGGCTTTTTACTGTGGAACTTTTATAGTCCTTGTGTTTGGAAGACCTTGATTTAGAAAGCAAATGAGTGACTAAAGTTACTATTGAAGACTGCACAAATTTTTATTTTTGCTTTGTGTGTTTATAATCCCATGTTCATCCAGTTCCTTTACTCTGCCATTCCTATTCCTTGTCATAGTCTTCTGTTCCTCTGCTCTGGGCCTCAGGGAAATGTAGGCTATGAAGGGACTCATGAGTGGTAAGGAGCTGTGGCATTTTAGATGTGGCAGGACTGATATTACTCCAGTAGTAAATGCATTGAGTGAGGTATGGCAAATGGACATTGTGCCAAATGGTGCAGAAGTGATAGGCACTGGGGATACCATAGGAGAAGACTGCCCACCTCTGTTGCTCCATTTGCTTTGCTGACTTCCAAAAAAATTGTTGACTTGATTTCCCAAGTTTTCCAATGTTGCACCAGTTTGTCTTTTGGATGAACACTAAGTCCTGTGTGTTGCAAGGCTTTTGAAGGTGGATGGAAATAATTTTGTACTCTCAAAACTTAACAATTCATTCCCCAGAATGTCGGTGCTATCAAATATTTCTTTCTAGTCCTGGCTGGTAGGATATGACAGGAGAACCAGAAAACTCCCATGTATGGTGCAAACTCTGCCTGGGGGCAGGTAGTCCCAAACCATAACTGCTGTTACAATTTTTTGACCCTTGAAAAGAAAGGTCCTGAACTTCTGTAACTGAAGATCGTTTCAAGGAACACATTTTAAAGGAACATTTCGAGGAGCATTTTAAATATAAGTGAAATGTTCGAGGTCTGGGTTTCCATGCTGTGTTTGTGTCACTTGGCAAATCACAGTGTTTTGGGCAAAGTTTTGGACTGTGGGGGTGTGTGATGGAAATTGGCTGTTCCTCTGGGGAAGTGACTGTTAGTGTGACTCTAGCAGAAAACTTCCTCTGGCTCTTGCAAAGTCAAGTGAAGATTTTTATCATGAGAAAAATAGAAAATGGGGTCACAATGTGGAAGGACTGAACCCAAGGACAGAGACCAGTTTGCAGCTTCTGCTTGTGTCTGTTAGATTGACAGAGTTTTGTTTCAGTCTAAGTGTTGTTCGGAGTGATGGTTTTTTGTGCATCTTCTTCCTTTGACTATTTGCACTATCACCATTAACATTCCAAACTGCTTTCTATGTGTGTTGAGCTGCCAAAATAAAACGATTCTTGCTGTACAGAAGGAAATTAGCATTGTTATGTTGAGATAAACACATGACTCATTCTTTTCTTATGCCTTCAGATGAAATTTGGACTTTCTTTTCCCAACTGTACTTCTTCTCTATCTAACTAATAAATGCAGGGCTAGTTTTTCAGGTATTGATGAGGAACAGTGCTATTTTTCAGCTCACTTTCAAACACATGTTCTCTTTGCAAGTGTGCATTTGTGAAGGTGGAAGCAATAATTGAGGGAGGTATTGTGTTTTTCTTGAAGGTACAAACCAAAAATACCCTAACAAAATCAGAGACTTGGTGCAGCACTTCAGTAATAGTTGATAATGAGCAGTAGATGATTTGTGAGGTAGGTCAAGGAAAGATAGTACTCTTCAGAAGATCTTGTACCAAAAAAAGAGGAGATTTTTATTTTCTCATTTTTATCTCTTAATATTAAAAGTGTCCTTATATTATTGACAGGAGAAAAACATGTACTATAAAACATTCAGCCAGCGGGAAAATAGATCTGTTCTGCCTCAGGGTTTTAATGTTGCTTCATTTATTAAAGTATCTTTCCCATTTACTTGGTATCGTCCCACAGTTTCAATAGAGCAGTTTTCAGTGAGAACACAGTTAAGGTCTATAACTGGTTAGAAAAATTGATATAGAAAAGTGTTGTTGCCTGTAGTCTGAGTCTGCAGAACACTGAAAACCCAGGTGGGGCAGCACTATTCCAGCCACCACCTGGCAGAGGAGAAGCAATTGGTCACCTTCCAGTCCCATCTGCTTTCTGCTGTCACAGGCAAATCTTCATTGAGGTGGTGAACTGGTTCAGGAGGCACTTCAGTTGGAATAACATTTCCTCATAATTTGCCATCCTCCATTATTAATTTTTTTTTTTTTAATCTTGTGTGTTTTTTAGGAGGGCTGGCAACAGTTTGTCTCGCCTTGCAGCTGCTGGGGAGCAAAGGGTGAGCTTCCGGGAACTGAGGGTCAGGAGCTCTTGTGTTCTTTACTCCCTAACAATATGTTTAGGTTTAAATGTTTGTCAAACTGTGACTTAGTAGTTCTGTTACTCCACCTATTAATGAATGGTAGAGTTAATCTCACTTTGAAACATTTGTGTACGGTATTTATAATACCTTTGTCAATAATTTTTCTCCCCTCACTTTTTTTATTGTGCATGGGATCACTGGGTGACTTGCTCCTTTGAAGTTAATTTCTTCTTAGGTTGCTTTTGTGGAGTCACAACTGCTTGGAATCTGTTCAGAAAAGACTTTGAACAGAAACATTTGTGCATGAGTGGCTTGGGGTTGTATCAGAGTTTTAACACCTTGTCCTTATGAGGTAGAAGCTGCAGCACAAGTTGCTGAGAATTTTTTTTCTTCTTTTTGAATTGGATCTTAATGGGTTTTCAGTGCCTGAATTTGTTAGGCATCCTGTGGAGGTAGAAGGGTCACTAAAAAACAGAAACAAGTCTTTAAATACTCTGACATCTCTTCTGAACAGTTACTTTTGTGGCCAGAAATACTTAACAGAACAATGGAGGCCAGGAGGGACCTCTGGACGAGCCATCCACGTTCTGTCAGGGACCATGTTCAGTAGTATTTGAGGCTCTCCCAGGAAGAAGGCCCATCCCTTCCCAGAGGGTATGTGGCTGTGCTTAGCCACCCTTGTGCCTTCTTGACATCCAGCTAGAATTTCCCTGAATGTGGTTTTCTGACCCTTTGACAAACTTCAATACTGCTGTTCAAGCTCCCTCGTTGGGTCACCATCTCTTGTGCCAGAAGGCTCCAAGCCACATGTGGTAGTAATCCAGCTGAATTACACATCTATATGTGTGTGAGTGCCTTCTGGATGGAAATACTTCACTGCCCTACAAAACTCCTGGCTATGCTTTTGTTGCTGCATGTCTTTTCCACGTGTAGAGGCATTTTCTTTTTCTTAGAAAGTACAGTCAGGTTAAACTGACTATACAAGAGTGAAGGAAACAGTAAATAATGGTGCTTTGTAAAATACAATCTGTCAAAAACTGGGCTGAATTTTTGATTCAATTTCTTGACTGATTTTTCTCTGTATTGTGAAGGCTTAACTTGTACATGGTTTGGGGTTAAAATCACCTTGTATTCACTTAGAGAAGTTAAATATAAAGATGGGGTCTGTTTATGCTAAACAGGTGGGTTCAAGTTCAAGCCATTTTGCCTGCTCTTCAGCATCTCATAGGAGATTTTGACAGCCTGAAAGCTAAATGACCTATTTGGAAGTGTTCTGAGTTTAGTGCTAGAAGTAAAGTATATGTTTGTTGTTTCAGGTGTCAGTGTGTATAACTTTGTTGGAGAGTCCTGCCTTTCACTGCTTGGATCCTTTTAACAGTGTGTCAAAGGTGAGTGGTTCAACTTCAGTGGTTATTTTCATAACTTAAGATGACAAGTAAACTGGATGTATTGCTTGGTTTTGGCTTCTGTGTAATAGCAGTGTAGTTGTGATTCTTTGAATTTTTTTTTTTAACTGCTGGATGAATGATTAAATAGCGTGCCTTTTCTGTCAGTGATCTGGGGCAAATCAGTTCTAGCTCTTACTTTCAAAAAAAAAAAAAAAGATAGGCTCAGAGTATTAATTAAGAACTAGACATTACTTCCACTGTTTTATGCCTTCTATCTCCTGCTATCTACTGCTTTGACTTGGGATGTTTTCCCCTGAAGGTACTGCCTGAAAGCACAACATGGTGCTGTGGGAAGTATGGAGGAGAATCAATCATCCATAAACCATGTTTGTATTATTCTTTGGTTAATTCTAAAATCTAAGCAATAGCTTTGAGAGTGTCGAGTATTGGAAGTATTGGTTGGAAAGGTTTTTGTGAGAGCAGAAGAGAATTGCATTCAGTGTATAGAGAGCATCTTCCTAGGCTGACTCTTAAGACCTGAAATAATCTAATGAAGCTGATGTTCCTGTAGAAGTCTTTTTGGGGTAGAGTATGGCTAATTTCTTCCAATTTGTGTACCCTGTTGTCAGTTTCTAGTAGCTGTAGTTGATCTCTGTGGCTTAATAGGAATTTGTTAACAGAAGCCTTTAATAAATGACACCTCATTACAACTGTACCAAAAAATAAAAGCAAAATGGCAGAACATGGAATACACGTTCACCATTGTAGTAGCTGCAGCATGGAATCTTGGCTTTATTCAGTACTTTACCAGGTGGATTTGTTACTTCTTACTCAAATTCTCTGTTAATAAAATAAGAGTAATGTAACCTTCTTCAGGAGGAAGTTATGAAGTCCAATTACTGTCATTTTGGAGCGTTCAAGTGGGAAGCAATATATTAAGTTGTTGTGTGCCTTGATATTTGCTGTGAATTCTGTTAAATACTTGTTCAATTAAGTGTTATGAGATGTTGAAATAGATTTATTTATTCAATAAAGTGTTGGTGAACCAGTTAGAATTAAAAATGCAATCCAGTCAATTAAAAATGCAATCCAGTCTTAGCTGTAATGTCTGATATGTTTTTGCAAATTATTGATTTTCTTTTAAACTGAAAAGGAAATACTGAAGTAATACTGAGATAGTGGGCTTTTGCACTATATTTTCATATTCTCTGACATATGTCTTTAAATGTACTGAAAAAAATTTATAACCCTGGTCTTTCTAATGGATCAGTGTAAACCTTGAACACTTAGGTGTTTAAAGACTAGTATTTTATTGACTGTGGACTAAATTACGTATTTATTTCAAATGTGTAATATAAAACACATTAGAGTTTTAATCTTTGAAATCTCTTTCTTGTCCTTTTTATAATAATTTTAGTTAAATGTTCGGTGAAAATAATTTTTAAAAAGGTCCATTGCTCACTTAAAGGAAATAGGTGTCTGGAATCTTGGTTATGTACTTAGTCGTCTTTATCTCGTGAGCTAGTTGCTGTGATATATGGCGTATTGAATATTTTTTTTTTTTTTACTCTTTAATCCAGTAAATGTGGAGGGTAACTAAATATGCCCAAAGTGGAGTTCTTTACTTTTTATGTGTTTCTCCAAGAGGCAGTAAATAGATAATAGCTCATTGAAAGAAGGTTAAAAAGAACTGCCTTGGACATGTCAGTTGGTGGGGGATGTAAGGAGTGTGTCTCTTTCTGTATCTTTTTTTTTTTTTTTACCTTTCTTATTGAAGAATAAGTACCCAGGATATTTGCTGTGTACAATTAGACCATGCTCAATTTCAGTAACAAAATTAAATCTAACTGCATTAATATTTTACTCCTTTTTCCATCCTTTGTGTGCTTGTTTCTGATGGACTGTATTCAGCTTGGTAAATACGTGAATCTGCAAAACCTGGAGCATTCTAATGCTGTTCCCAAAAGGAAATGAATATATTGGTGTAGGTTCAGTAAAGCCTACATTTGTAATGCTTTGTTGAACCAGAACATAGTAAACCTTTTGCACTTTGAAAAGGAAATGAAATAGGCAACAAAGTAAATTTTCAGAAATTGCACAAAGTCCTAAAATTTCACCAAATTGCAGGCAATCGTGTATCCTTGCAGGATTTTGTTGTGGTTATCAAGGTCTGCCAAGTCTTCTGCTACATAGCTGGGCAAGCTGGCTTTTTTTAGTTGTTTGCATTCCTCTCCCTCTTCTTTAACATCATATTCTGTGTAGTGATATTCTGTACTTTTGAACTTGTTCCTCATTTGCTTGTAGTAATTAAATAAAAAATAAGATCTCATATTGTATTTTCACAATAAAGTATTGTGAAAAGTGGTTGCAATATTGATATGTGCATTGGGCATTTTGTATTTTAGATTGAAATCTTCTGAGAAATGTTCTGTGATTTTTTTGAGACTTGATACACTTGTATGGAATACTTGGTTCTTTAGGGTTACCTCTGTACATAGGAGGGAGGTTGTTTGATGAGATCAGAAGCAAACCGGTATGAGCAAAGTTCTCAATGTCTTCGTACTCAGCAGATTTGTCAAAGGCTACAGTACCACAGCATAGAACAGAAATCCCGGTCTGTAAAGATTCTCAGAGCAACCATGAAAGAGATGAGCTCTTCACATTTTGAGATTGGGAACCTGCACACATCTTCTGACAGACTGATCCTCCTCCTCTGTTCAAGAGCTAAAAGCACCATAGACATTTCAGCTTGATGGAACTGTTTGTGATGCTGTATCAGAATATTTCTTGGAATTTTTCTGTGATTCAGCATTTTTTTAGTTGTTGATTTTGGATATTTTTTAACCCAAGGAAAATGATCCCTATTCTCAGTGTTTCATATTAGTTAGTTGTGGGAAACTTTGATTCTGACAGTTATGAAGAGAATGGAAGGTATGTGCTGAATGGATGTCTGGATTCCTTTCCTTAAAAAAAATATTTATGTAACTATGCCAATTATCTCAGGTGCCCAAAATGATTGTGAGACTTTGAATGCAACTTCAGTGTTACTTAAGTATATTTACAGACATTTAGTATAAGAAACAAATTTATAGAATACTGCCTGTTATGTTATGCTAGTGGCATAATAGTTTCTGACCTATAATTGAGGACAGTGGGGAAGAACCCTTTCAGCCCTTTCTTACACTTCCATTACCACAGGTACACACTTTGAATAAATTGGTCTTCCCTGATTACATTATTTGCTTTTTTATTACTATTTTTTACTGCATTTTTTCTGTTTCTCTTTGTAGTAATTGTAGTTCTTGCTTGAACTATAGGCATGTTTTAATTTACTACTGATATGAAAGTTGAATATGAAATATGAATCAGTTGTCAATTTTTTCCAGTTTTGATAGTTTCATGTGCAACTCGTGTTTGTAGGTATCAGCAGTACCTGTTACAGCCCACAAATATCCTTTGCAGTGTGCTTCAACTGCAATCCTTATAGATTCCTACAGCTGTCATGAATGTAGGAAAATTAATTTCAGTAAAAATATAACAGTGGCCACATTTTTTTCATGATGGAAGTAGTTTTGGTGTATGATAGCCAGTGTGGCCACTGTCTGTCTTGTCATCCAGCATGTCATTTTTTCTGAGCCGAATGGTTTAGTGTGTTATCTAGATGTTGAAATCTGTGGATTTCACAGAAGAGAAGAATGTTTAAAAGTTAGTGTGGTGTATTTCTTGTAGAATTCTGTTTCTAATAACTTGGTTAATTAATCTTGGATTACAATTACTGTTTGCACTGTAGTTACAAGGCTCCAATTCTACTAAGCAGAGAGGACTGAGAAAATGGGCTTGCCTTGTTTATTTTTTAAGCCAGTAGCCACACAAAGCATAGAATACTGTGCATACAGATGCGAACCTTTTACAGTTTATTCTTCTTTCCCTGATTTTAAGTTTGAGAGCCTTATTTCAAGACATCACAGGTTCCTTGTCATCTTGTGGATTTCAGCCCTGCTTTCCTATGTACTGTCTCTTCACATCCTTTTGTTTCAGGGATTGACTGCAGCTTGCATCCCTACTTATTTTGGAGGCTGTTGTTTGTGTCAGCTGCTCTTAGTTTTTCTCCGCAACAAAGCCTTGGTGTAGCCTATTTTCTACCTGCCCCATCCTCTCTTTTATTCCCCTACCTTTCTTTTAAATGATCCTTCTCCTGATTTTTGATTCAGCAGCTGTATGTGTAATCGTTCCAGGCACTGATGTTGCCGCTCAGACTGTTTCTTTCCTTACTGGTTTGGGTCCTTAAATTTTTGTTGCACACCTTTTCCTTGTGTCTGCTTGTCCCACCTCTTCCTACTAATGCTTAAAATTTACCAATAGCCTGATTTTTTTTAATGTGCAATACCATCATCTTAGCAGACATGTTCCTGTATGTGAGCTAGAAATCTGCCTTATGCAAGCAGCTACAGCAGGTGATGTCAGAGAGATTATTTCCCTGAAGCAGCAGGTCATTGGGAAATCCAAATTTTCCCAAGAGGCTGATTTTGAATTCTCTATCTTGCACCAAAATCCATAGCTCTTAGCACATTCCTTGATAAGCTCAGTTGTCTCATACCATTAGTTCTCAGGTTATCACATACCAGCCTCAAAAATGCTGTTGAATGAGGGTTAGACTTCTCTTTATATTTGATCTCTGTATTTGTTTTCCAAGATTAAACGGTCAGGGTATTAGTTTTCCTTGCTTAGTTCTCCCGGAAGATTACTGAATGGTATTTTCTACCAGCTCTGGATTTGCATGGGATCTGGAAAGGTCTGTTCCCTTATTGCTGGAGAGAGGGCTGGTTTATGATGGTGAAGATCTGGATGCATGGTGATATTTATCGCAAAATGAAAGGCTGTTGACATCCCTAAGTTTACTTGAATGTTTTTTACTAGAACTACAAACTTGTGCGTGTATGTATGTTTATAAAATTGGTTTTGAAACTACTTCATAAGCAAGGCTTTAACAATTGTGCTCCATAGAATTTGAAAGGGATGATGGAATCTAGCTTTCTCAGCTGCTGACTTGCACTTCAGGCACTCTTTGGATGCTTGGCTGCTGTAACATACTTTCTGACTGCAGTAAATTACTGAAACTTCAGAAGTCTTGAGCTGTGAGCTGTAAGTCTTCTTCCATGTGACTGCTCACACGTCATTATGTGGTCAACATTGGGGTGTCCCATTTGTGTGCTAGGCTTATGTCCATTGTGTGAAGAGCAGCTGCTGCTTTGTATTATTCAGGAAAAAAGGTGGCAGGAGAGATCAGAAGCCTGCTGATCGTTGTGACCTGCTTCCTGCCTGTGGTTTAGGAGAAGGGGAGAAAAATGACAGCACAAAGGAGGTCACTGATCAGCTAAAGATTCTGGCCTGTAGGTGGTGGCTGGGCATTTTGGTATTTCCACATCCTGAGTCAGTACCCTAATTAATCCTGCAAAATTCTTCAAAATAAGAGAAGCCAAAACTGAGGGCAATATTTGATGAAATGACGTGGTGCTGCTTAGCTTTACAGACTATAGCTTGGTTTCGGGGTGGAGTTTTTTGAACCTAGATGTGTTTATTACACACTAGAGGAGCAGGAACAAGGCATCAAATAGCAATTCAGATCAAGACCTGTTCCTCAGAGTTTAATTTGCAAGAAGCTAAAGAACAAATAAAGTAAAAATGCTTGGTATTAGTCACTTGAAACAGTCAGGGCTTCTGTGGTACAGGAAAGGAAAGGGGATGTCTCTTTTGTAAGTTCTCCCCAGGGTTCAGAGAAGGAGGGGGTGAGTACATCTTCCTACTTCCTTCTCTTTTTTTCTCTATTTTCTTTATATTCTATTTTATTCTGTTACCTTGAGGTGATTTGTGATTTTTTACATACTGGCTCCTATTTCTGTTTAGTCATGGGGTTTTAACTTTCTGCTCCTTTATTACACTGCTCTACAGCTCCCAGTATTTGTTTTATCAGTTTTCTTCAGAAAGCCTTTCGTTGAGGCTTGGTCCAGATGTGGTGACACTGTTGTCTTATTAGAGTAAGGTCTGAGTTAGGTGATGAAGAAATTGTCTGCTTCTGTTGTAACATTACTTTTAACAGGGTTGTGGTGTGTTGATCTTGGATATTGACTACAAGTAGCAGTTAGTACTTGACAGCTTAGTGTAGCACCTTAGTATTTTGTATGACTTCCAGCTGAACTGGTGTGAGAGCAGTGGCATAGTCATTTTTATTGAAAATCAGTAGCAATATAAAGTTTTTAATTTGTATTAATCTGGAAGGAACAAGAACTCTGTGGTTAAAGTTCCACATTTCAGACCTGTGGTTTTGAACCTGTTTTTTTTCCTTTATTTAATCTTTGGTCTTGTACAGATGTTAATGCTCGCAAGCTGTCTCCATGTTTGGAAATTATTTGGCTGCTATTATTTCTCTTTCATTTTTGTTGATGCATTTTGTTGTTATCTAGTGGGAGTAAGGAAGAAAATATGTCTGCAAACATGTGAGGGTAGAATGTCTCATCAGTGCAAGAGTACCTAACATTTCTGGATGAAAGAGAATGTAATGTAACAGCCAAAACCAAATGTTTAATTTTGAACCAAGTTATTGCAGGGAGGTTTTATTCAGGAAAAGCAGGCTTTGGAGAAATTTGACAGAGGAGAAAATAATAGGAAGAGATTTAAAGGCATTTGGAAGTACTCCATTTTGTTCAAGCACTGAGGGTGAGAGTTTGGCATCAGGAGGCAATGTTGGTCTGTCTTGAATGTTGTCTATTTCGCTCCTAAAAATATAGACTTTTCTAATTGCTTGTTTTTGGTTTTGGGTAACTGTTTCTATGGAAAAAGTCCGATATTCCTACAGTGAAAATTTACTTTCAGAAGCTTTTCCTTTTGAGCAGCAGATCTGGTGCAGTGGAAAATTGTGTTGGGATAATAGCAGTGCAACAACTTTTGAGATGTCTTTGTAAGCTGTCTTAGAGCAGCTGGCACCTGAACTGCAACATAAGAGCTCAGAATAAGGAGCATCTTCCTAACATATTTACAGAAGCATGTGTTCTCTGAAATACTCTTGGGGTTTTAAAAGAAGGGTTTTAGAAAATCCCCTTTCATCCTCTTTCCTGTTCTGTGAAAGGTATTTCTCTCTTGGCTTTGTGACCCTCTCCATCCACTGGGGAATTAACAATAGCTAACTGCTGTAATTGTGTAGCAGAGCACTCACAAGTACAATTATTTGGAAGAGGTCCTCATTTAAACTGGAGGAAGATACGTAGGAAATAATTTGATTGAAATAAATGAATGTTACCACCAATCCAGACCAAAAATGTGGTCTTGGTTTTAAATTTAACTAAAGTTATAGGACAAGTAATTTTGAAACCTGTTTTGTTTGGGTAACTTTGAGGGATAGCGTCTGCTCTGTGTTAGTGTTTTGGGAGCAATAAGAGAGGATTCCTGTATTGACTCTGAAGTGCTATTAGATGGAAGAACAAATAATTTTACAGGGAGAGACTGGGGTTGCCATTTCTTGTCTTATACTTTCTTGGTTAGCACAGCAGTCAGTGTGACTGATGAGAGACTTGTGAAGCTGCAGAATTCACTCGCATCTCATAAAAGATCCAAGAGTGTTTCTTTATTTAAATTGTGCTTTTGCTTGGTACATGTCCTATCAGGAAATTAAAAGCATAGCTCTCTGAGTTACTATCTCGTGTTCCAGTCTTTTTCAGGAAGATGTACAGATTTATACAGGAATAAATGTAATACTATTAGCTGTCTCTTAATGAAATCTAATACAGCATCTTTCAAGCTGCCTCTTTGGTTACATGCCTAAGCACAGAATCAAGAATGGTATCTTACGTCCAGTGATTATTTTTACCTGTACTTTTCAAAGACCCTGCTTCTAGAAAGCAGCTTTTTGCCTGAGAAACTCTCCTAGATATTAGAAATAGGTGTTCATTAACCCCAATTCTGCTTTGGAGCTTTGCCTTGAGATCAAAATTGAGAAGTATCTTCCCCTCCGCCCCCCCTCCACTGCTGCATGCATCCTTTCATATTGGATCAAAATTTTGATCCAGGTGACTTTGTAAAAAAAATCCAGAAATCTAAGAATTTATTCAGCATTCAAAATAACAGTAAGCTGGACAGTTTATGGGAGCAGAGTCTGAACAGGACCTTTAAATTATTTAGTACTCTGTGAACTAGAAAGTTTAAAATTATTATAACAATTAAAATTGTTTTCTCATTTTCCTACTGTTATGGGGTAGATTGATGAGGCGATTTTTAGAAAAGCAAATGATAAATTGCTTAAGACTGTAGAGTGAATTTTGTCTAGGAATGGACAATATATTCTTTTTTTTCCCCCCCTTAAAACTTTGGAAATAAGTGGGTTTTTGAACTGAACAAACATCTCTTCCTCTTTCTAGTTAAAAAGTGAATATATGATTTTTCCTTTGGGGAACAGAAGGTCAGCGGTTCAGTTTTATTTTCAGCATTTTATAGACAGTTTAAAGTGAAATCCCCTGAAAAGTAGGTAGCGGTGTTTCAAGGGATTAGCAGTAAAACGTAGCAATCCTCAGTGATTCTGAGCTTTGTCCTTCTGTGCGAGATCAAGGTTAAACTTCTTATGTCTGAGGACTGTTCTTTGTTTATACAATACATAAATGTACTAATACTTCCAGAGAAGTGTAACTCCTGCAGACCATTGAATGTTTGAGCTATGGGTAAAGAAGCAGCAGTGAAGCAAATCTTTCAAACACTTTATTATTTGGAATCTTGAAAGAAATTCAAGGATGTCTCCTTTATAAAATCTTACGGTGTTCACCATGTCCTGAGTGGCTGACTGGTTTAATGTTGAGAAGGAAGGTTTATTGATAGTAGGGATGAAAGTCTGTGAACAGGGGTACACTTAATTTGTTCTTTCATAGAGCATGTATCACCAGTCTGTCATAGAGCTAAGTTTACCTAAATGTCCTCTCAGCAGAGCATCTGGTTTTATTTTCTGACCTTATGTGCTTGGCTCCGTCCTACTCTGTTTTTGTAAAGAACTGTGGAGACATTGTTAGGTGTGAAATCATTTGTAATTTTGTCTTATGTAGACACTTAAGGTGTGTTTTATTCTTCCTTGAGTTTCTCTTCTCTTCTCTTTTATCTTGTTTATTTTTGGTTTCCTGTGTTTCTCAACAGAGAGGTAAACTTAAATGCTGTCTGCCTGGAGTGGAGTGAGAGCCATGCAGAGCAACAGCAACAAACATTAAGCTTATCTGTGTCTCTGACTTTGCAGAAACACTGTAACAGCCATAAACCACCACAGAGATGTAGTCATTAATCATTGCTGCTGTTTTAGAGGTGAGATGAGGTCTCTTTTCCAAAAGTTTTCTTTAGGGCTGCAGAGTTTATTAACTGCATCATTTTTCTGGAACTGCTTTTATAAGAATTCAGGAAAAGGTGGGCCAATGCTGTTTTCTGGCCCTCTTGCTGTGTCTAAATGGGAGGCAGTTTGAGATTCTGTTGTGTTTACTCTGCAGCCAAGAAAGATGGGCCAAAAAATCTACCACCTTCCTGTTTGTCTCGTGTTTGCAGTTAAAAGGTATGAAGATGTTCTCTCTGCACAGTCTGGGTTTTCCCGCTGCAGTCTAGAATGTACCATTGTTGTTGATTGCCTTCAAATAAAGCAAGAAGACTTTTTGCACTAACAGTGAAAATAGTCACCACAGGTTGGGTCATTCACAGTTGCTGCATCTGCATTAGGCTGCTGATGGAGGCAGAAAAAAAACTTTGCAGCTGGTGCCTGTACTTGCCTGAGCCCTGCCTGCTGCTGGGGATTGCAGCAGCAGGTGCAGGAAAGAGAGGCTGAGGGCAGATGGCACAAGCACAGGGAGGGTAAAGGCTGGAGGAAGGTCTTGCTAGGAAGTGGGATATTAGCCAACTGCCTGTCATTGGAGTTGCTTTATATTCAGACATTTTTTTCTCATCTTTCAATAAAATAAAATCAGCAAAGATGACAGTTCACATATCTTGTGTTTTCTGGTAAGTATATGATAAAAGGGAATGAAAAGATGTATAGTCTTCATGATATGGGGAAATACCTTCTTCCAAAACTACTGTTTGAGATCAAACAGTAAAAATCCTCTCTTAGAGTTGTTTTTTGGGTTGTTTTTGCTTGGTCTCTAGAAGGTTGCCAGTCCTGTCTGTTAATCTTTGTCCTGTCTTCTGAGTGACACACAGATACACGTTTCCTAAAAACTACACATGCCCCAAACAAATTGAAACACGTTTGGTTTTCTTAATCCCTTAAGGTTGTCCTCCCTTATTTATGGAAAGATTTGAGCTAGATTTTTCTTACAAGCCCTTTGCCTTATTTGTTGGTGACTATACTAAGCTTAAAGATGTGATGAAGTGTTTTCTCTGTAATTTCTATTACTGTTGCTAGCTATCTTCTAAGCATAAGTAAGTTATAAGGCTTGTAGGTAGTACTGTGTAACTGTAACATGAGCTGCTCTAATACCAGCTTGTTCCTGTAGAATACCAGCTTTTTGTCCTTTGAAATAGAACTTTAAATTTAAATCATCTGTCAGATGCTGAAAACAAACACTGTCTTCTTTATAACATGCATACTGTTCCAAAAAAGGCTATAGAAATATCCTTTTCAAGTAAAGCATCAAAAGAGTTTTAAAAACTCAGCTTCCTGAAACAGCAGGGCACTTATCACGTAAATAGAAAAGATTGTACTTAGTATTATGTGTTTTAAAGTCTGCTGCATTGATTAAGCATTTGTATCTTGAACTGCACCAGATGAGGAAATTTTGTGGTATAGCAGTATTTCTAATGAAAATCTTAAAAAATACTGAATTGGAAGGGTTAGCTTGTGTGAAAGTCACAGCATGAAACAGGAGTGAATAGCACATAAAATTAGAGTGGTATTGCATGATTAGCAGGCCAGAACTCAGATTTGTATTATTCCGATGTTGCAGCAGCCTGGATGGCTTTCTCTTTGTGCCACCAGGGAGTTAGCAGCCTAAAATATCCACTAGTTTTCATAGAATCATAGAATATTTAGGGTTGGAAGGGACTTCAAAAGGTCATCTAGTCCAACTCCTCCTCCAGTGAGGAGGGCTGTCTTCAAGAAGATGAGGTTGCTCAGAGCCCTATCTAATCTGACCTTGAATATTTTCAGGGGTGGAACATCTTCCACATCTCTGGGCAACCTGTTCCAGTGTTTTACCACTCTCATTGTAAAAAAAAAATCAAAAAAAAATCTTCCTTATATCTAGTCTTAATCTACCGTCTTTTAGTTTGAAACCATTACCCCTTGTCCTATCCCAATAGACCATGCTGAAAAGTCTGTCCCTGTCTTTCTTATAGGCCTTCTTTTATGCTATAAAGTTGTCTCTTCTCCAGGCTGAACAACCCCAACTCTCTGAGCCTGTCTTCATAGAAGAGGTGCTCCAGCCCACTGATAATCTTGGTGGCCCTCCTTTGGACCTGCTTGAACATGTCCATGTCTTTCTGTGTTGAGGGCCCCAGATCCAGATGCAGTATTGTGGGTGGGGTCTCACCAGAGCAGAGAAAAGGGGCAGAATCACCTTTGACCTGTGTCCATGCTGCTTTTGATGCAGCCCAAGATGCAGTTGACTTTCTGGGCTGCAAGTGGACATTGCTGGGTCATGTCCAGGCTTTCATCTACCAGTGCTCCACAGTCTTTCTCTGTAGGGTTGCTCGCAATCCTTGCATCCCCGAGCCTGTACTTACGTGGAATTGCCCTGACCCAGGCACAGTACCGTGTACTTGGCCCTTTTGAACCTCTTCAGGTGCCCATGGGCCCAGTTCTTGTCATGTCCCTCTGGATGGCATCCCATCCTTCAGTTTTGTCAGCCGTAGTTTGGTGTTATAAGTAGACCTGCTGAGGATGCACCCTGTCTGTGTCACCAGTGAAGACATTGAACAGTGCTGGTCCCAGTATGGACTCCACTTGCCACTGATCTCCATCCAGACACTGAGCCATTGATCAGTGTCTGGATATGCTCTGGATGTGGCTATCCAGCCAGTTTGTCATCCACTGAGTAATCTATACATCAAATCCATATCTCTTCAGTGTCGAGTGAAGGGTGTTGTGGGGGACTGTGTCAAAGGTCTTACTGGAGTCCAAACAGAAATCGGTAGCCTTTCCCTTATCCGCAGTTGTAGTCACTCCACCATAGAAGGCTGCTAAGTTAGTCAGGTAGGGCTTGCATTTGGTGAAGCCACTTTCTCACATAACAATTAGCAATTTTATTCCTATTTGATGTTTTCAAAAGTCTTGTGTTTTGTCTTGCAACTTTTGACATTGTATGCCTCAAATTATGAAGCTGTATTAGTCTGAATAATGGGCAGCTCTGACTGTGAGGTGACTTGAACTTGTTCAGAGGATGGCAACAAGGCTGGTGAGGAGCTTGGAATACAATTCCTGTGAGGAATGACTGAGGGACCTGGGTTTGTTTGGCCTGGAGAAAAGGATACTCAGGGGTGACCTTATCACTCTCTGCAACTTCCTGAAAGGTGGTTGTAGTCAGGTGGGGGTTGGTCTCTTTCTCCAGGCAGCAACTGACAGAACAAGAATACGGAGTTTTAAGCTGCACCACGGGAAGTATAGGTTGGATATTAGGAAAAAGTTTTTTACTGTAAGACTGATAAAGTACTGGAATGGTCTGCTCAGGGAGGTGGTGGAGTCACCATACCTGGATGTGTTTAAAAAAAGACTGGATGTGGCACTCTGTGTCCTGGCTTAGTTTGAGGTGTTAGGGCATGTGTTGGGACTCGATGATCTTGAAGGTCTCTTGCAACCTAGTGATTCTGTGTTTGAAAGTTTGGCTTTCAAGAAAGGAAGAAAAAATGTGTGCTGGAAAATTAACCTCACTGCATTCACTGTGCTTGGCAGCCTCTTCTTTTGAGGGCATTCCTACTGGTCTTGTACAACAGACACCTGTGCTGCACCTTCCTGCTGAAGTGGAGGCTGGAGAGCTGGAAAAACCTACAGCCATCAGATATTGACATCAGTAAGAATCTGGACTGCAAGCAAAACATAAATGGCTCTTGCTGAGGAGATACAGCCTTTTTGTTTAAAACTTTCTTTTCCTTAAATGTTGAGTTTACATTGAAGAGGCCATTTGAAGCAGTCCCTGCTTGCTTGTTTCATTTGAGCAGACTCATTCATGTGATAGACATGATGAAAGCTTTGGATGAGAAATTTTTTTAAAAACATTATTTTAGATAAACACGCAAAGATTTCGTTTTTGTTGAATGGTAAAGTGCTGTTCCGACTCTTTAGCAGGACAGATGTATTACTGGGTGTTTCTAACATATATTCCTCTTTTTTTTTTTTTCTTTGTCTTTTAAAAAGACTTCTAAGCCACTTACAAGACAAAAAAAAAATGTGCTTAAGTTTTGTGTTCTGTTGGAGCTATGCGGAAATTCGTTACCACTAAACTGGTCTTGAGGTTTCCTGTTTGCAGTTGTTCTGCAACGTGAGATACAAGGTGCCAGCACATAGCTGCAGCTGCATTAGAGGTTAGGGTATCAGATATGTTGTGGGGTCAGGAGAGGCCAACCTTTCCGAACAGTTCTCAAAGGTCTTTGGCTGCAGAAACAAACCTCAGCCCTCACACCACTCTGCCCATAAACAGTGGCAGGCCACACCAAGGGACAGGGTCTGAGGTGTATAGGTAGCAATGTCAAGTTAGTTAGTACAACTCTAGATTAATGATTAGTTATGAGTGATCCTTCACTATTTTTGGAGATATACCACCTGGTTATGTTAACAAGAAGTGTCATCTAAAAGCCCCATCCTTTCTTGTGCCTGTAGAAGGGGACTGTGGCAGGGCTGTCCTGGTGCCATTAAGTGTTGCACCGGCCTGGATTGCCCTCACCCTTTCATCTGTAATTATGCCTTTCTGCTTGTTTTTACATTTTTTTTCCCCCTAAGTGACTTGAAAGCAAACCAAGTGCTTTTTGCACTTTAGAGCAAATGTCCTGGTGCTGCCAGGAAAGCTCATGGCAGCTACTGAACCTGCCCTTGAGTCACTCCTACATTGTGGCTGGGGCTGTCCCTCAGCTGATTGTTAAATCTGTCCAACTTGGATGGGTAGGCCTAAACCAGGATCTCAAAAGAAGTTGAAAAAAAAATTAGTGAACAGCTAAAACTGTAATAGCTTTGTGGATGTTTCTGATACCTTGGGGTGTATTTGAATATTAAAAATGTTTTAAGTTTTCTTATTACTTTTATATGCTAATTAATGACAAAGAAGAAAATGGTTGTCTCTGTAAAATAATCCCATAAGTAGAAATAAGAGTTAAACTTTTTTTCCTGCATCATGTGCAGTCAACTTAATATTCTATCTAATTCTGTACTTATTCTTTTGCTAATATTTAAATTACTGCAATGCAGTTTTAATACCATTTTTATAGTTCTTGATGAGCTGAATTTTACTTTATTCAGTACTTTCAGTTTGCATTTCTGGACTTGAGCTTATTGCTATCAGGTTTTCCTTTTCACAGAAAGGACCAGGGAGAGGGGACACAGAAAACCTCTCAAGCTTTTTACCTCCTCTTTTAACAGGTTATTTTTTTAACCAGTTCTTTTGTAAATGCTAAATTGTGAGAGTAGGTTGCAAATTGTGATAAAACATTCCTCCTTTGCAGTGGATTGATTTATTTATATCTTTGTTCACATTTATTTTTCACAGCCTTCCACTCATCTTTGCTTTCAGTTTTGGAAGACTGACCCCTTAAAATACAGACAGCAGCATCTATTGATTGTGACTGTGTCTTCAGTTTGCACATCAAAGTAAATTAGATAATAATTACTTGCACTTACTCAGCTATCGCTTTTAGTTCTGTAATCAATGCATCCTAATGAGTCCTAATAGTGAAATACTCCAAATTAATTGTGAAGTTTGTGCTAAAACAGTCAACTATTTTAGGTTGCCTGGGTGTGGGGGGCTTTTTTGCTCTGGTATTGGTTTGGCACCCTAGAACCACATAGCTGGGTGATGAATGCTTGTTCACTACAGCGATTTAGTTAACTTCCTTTAAAAGAGAGAGAGAGTAGTCTTATGGTAGTTTTTGATGCAGTGACCTCTTTCTGAAGAAATGTGTCTCTTGGGGTGGGTTGACACACATTATATGAAGTATTAAAGTGTTAAACTGCAAAAGCAGTTAGACAAAGTGGCCTTTATGTGATCCGTCTCTATTTGTCCAAGCACCAGTAAATAGCCCAAGTAACAAAGCATGGAAAGGGTTTTACTGGTTATAACAAAGGTTATAATTATAACAGCTGGTTATAATTTGGGTCAGTTTGTTTATTCTTTTTGTACCTCTGCATTTTGAGATTTCCTTGTAACAGTCATTAAGAATATGTCTTCCTTGGTTTAGGTTAACTTTGGCCTTTGAATGGAGGAGATATTTTCCTATTTCTTCAAACACGTTCTACTGGAAATGCTAAAAGTAGATCCAAAAGGTGTATTATTTCTCACAAGTGTTTGAATTCACATTACTGGTTCTTTTTATAGCCTTCTGAGTTCTGTCTTTGTGGTAGTGTTTTACTGGTCCTTGAGAACTGAACAGAACAATTTCAGATGTAAAGATGGGTTTTTTTAAAATGTTTCTGTATGTCAAAACTATTCATGTAGGCTGATGTAAGAAAACTAACCACACACCCACACCTGAAACAAAGAAAAAACCTGTAGGTGAAAACAATACTTCAAATTTCCTGAAACTGTAGGCAGACTAACCAGAGATTGCATCATCATAAACAAGAAAGCTTCAGATGAAGTGATCTAATAGAAGTTATTAATTGCAGAATACAGTAAGCACATCCAGGTACTATGAAACCAGTCTGTATGAACCCAGACTTTAAAAAATTTATTTTCTGCAACTGTATTACCTTAGAGAACCAAATATTGCCTGTTTGCCATAGCTTATGAAAGATTAATCAGTTGGGCATTAACCAGATAGCCAGCCTGTCAGCAGCAAATGCTGCATTGTTCAAAACACATCTTGATTTTTCAGAGTTTGGGAACAGGAGGAGAGGTTGTTCAGCCTTCAAATCTTAGAGTAAACCATGATATACCATTAGTTAGTTTTCCATTCTTCCAATGTAATTAACTAAATACCATATAGTAATTATATTTTACTTAATATTTTATAGCAGTTAGCTGTGTTGTGTACATCAGTGTCATGTAAAAGCCTCTGTATCAATTCTGTCCCTTTTTTTCAGTGTATCTTAGGAAGACATCTAATTCCAGAACAGTCTATTATATCAATCAGCACTGCCTATTATTAGAACTTTTGCTTGTTCCCTTGGTGAGGGATTAAATTTCAAGCATTACTGTCAGTCATTTTTTAGTCATGTTTCTTTTTGCTAAACAAATTGTGAACAAGGAGAGCAACTGCTTCCTTTTTCACTGCATTTTTACCTTCTGTTTGCACTGTCCTAACTAAACCTGTGACGTAACTGTGAGCCTTCCTCTTCAGGGCAAGAAGAAAATGCTTCTTTTCTACCACTGGACCAGGGCATTAAAGCAGTCATAGTGTTAACTTGTGTCAGTTTGTAGGAGATGATTCCAGTTCAGGTGGCATGCTGATAAGAGTCCTTTCCTATTTGTTGTTGTGGGAGAAATATATTAGTCGTATATGGGAAAGGGGAGAGAATGAGGATTGGAATCCCAGCCTGGTAAAAAGAGAATGGGGTCTGCATAACAAATCTTTGTATTTTGGTATTTAAAAAGACACCATATGAATAAATCTTTCACATGAAGAATCAGTAGTAGGTTTACAAGCTTGTTAAAGCAACTTCTCTTAAGTTCCTCTATGTTTAAATTTCCATCATCTCAAGTATTACTTGCATGGTTCAGTTTTAAGCATGGCTTCAAAATGGCATAGGTGTTTCTTTGTTTCTTTTTTTTTTTTGTCATTGCTAAGTTGTTGGATTGTTGATAGTTTATTGAACACAACCTTTTCCTTTCTGGACTTTCTTCTCATAAAGTCATACAGAAGCTACAGTACTAGATATTCCACCATTGCCTGCATTTATTCTGCCATATGGTTAGTTAGTGTTCCTCACCTGTCTGAGCAGACTTTCAGTACAGCCGTAACTGTCTTGACTTTGGCTGAGTTTTTGCTCATTGCCTTCTTGGCTGGGCATTTTTTCAGTTTTTGCCCTCTCTCCCAAGGACAATTTTGTGTAGAAAAATTTTCATGTGTGCTTCTGCAGTAGGGCAGCTTCCGTTGAAGACAGGACATCCTTTCCTAACAAAACCTAATCTGAGGGGAGGTAATGACGCAGCTGTAAATACACAAGCTCAATCTAAGCTATATGAGTTTTAATATTTCAGCAAAAATACAATAAAATAAATTAGTAAATAAATTGGTAAAATAGTTTTTTAAGACTGTTAGCAGTGAAGGAATTGATGTATTAAAAGGAGTTGGAGTTGTGTATTGGTATTACAACAATTACCTTTAGAAGGTCTGGGTTGTGCTGTTCTGTTTGCTCTCAGTTCATATGATGTCTTCATTTTGGGTTGTTTTTGGTTTTTAAGGTTAGAAGTTGAATTGCCGTAGGAGTAAAGTAAATGACCCTTGATATGGTAAGGCAAAAGCCAGAGTCATGTGAAACAGTATTGCGTGGAAAAAAGACTGTTGCATTTCATGGATTGTATGGAGGAAAGACTGTAATAATTCCTTGCAGAAGTATTTCAGAGCTTTTCACTGGTGCTTTTTAAAGTGTGGAATGTTGTTCTGTCAGGTAGAGAAGACAACTCAGTATTTCAGCACTAGGACTTCTGAGCATTTTGAGAAGAAACTTTCCAGAAAGTTGTACACTTTTAGCAGTAATGGATTTTCATTTTCTAGATGTGAAGGAATCTTACGTTGCCATTAAAATCTTTGGGAGCTGTGGTATCTTTTATTTTGCAGTATGTGAGCAGTACACTAAAGAAATTTCATGCTTTCAGTCCGTGTCAAGTTTTTACGGTACTCTCAGATGATTTGGGAGGCTGTTACCGTGTTTTTGTTTTCCCCCAAATCTCGTTATGTTGTCTGCTTATAGTGTGTTATTTGGCACATGGCTGTGTTGCAGAAGGATTTCAAAACTATTACTTCTACAGTCCCCCTTCTGGGAAACAAATGTGTCCTTATTTACGTACTAAGAAATCTTAGCTTTGCAAATGTCACAGGAGCAGCCATATTGTCCTTGATGGAGACAGTCTAATGATATAATCATAAGGAAATAATTTTAAGACCTTTAATATATTTCCCCACATTAAAAACAAATCAAAACAACAACAAAAAAAGCAAACAACCCCAAAACACCAAATAAAATTCACTCCCACGAAAAGAACAAACCTGAAACTAACAAAATAACCCAACACAACTAAATTGTACACGTGTGTATACAGCTTTAAATGGATAAATGTTTAGCTGCAATTACATTATGCATTTTGACTCTAAATCCTGTCTCCACTTGGGAAGGAAAGCTTGTGCCACTAAACATTTAGTAAAACCTGGACTACTTTACTGAAAGGGGTTATCTGAACATGGTGCTCAGGAAACTTGGCTTCCCTATACCGGAATTCTTCTGCTAAAATTGCATCGTGCAAGGGGTCTGCTTGGGAAATGCCATCATTATTCAGACATGTCTACACTACTGAGAATTTAAGAAATTGAGTAGGTTTGAGCACCCTGTCCTGGTGAGTTTCAGAGGACTACAGTTGAGATTGTCAGCCCTGGTAAATAGTTTCTTCCTGTGTTTCTGTCGTTGCTGTGTGCTTTCCCCCACTGTGGGGTAAGACTTGATGACTATTACAATAGGGGTCAATTCAAATTCTTTTTTTCTTCAGTGGTATAGTAAGAGTTTAACAGTTTTCCACCAGTCACTACTCAAGTATTATTCCTAATGGGGGGGGGGGTTATTATTAATATGCTGTAATACTGACCATTTTAACTTGCCTGTATTGAGAAAATAACATTTGTTAGAAGGGGAGCCTATGTAGTGGGAACATCAACCAACTGCGTTCATGATGTCCTGTTCCTTCATGTTCTCCGTGTCCCCAGGAATAGTAAGAATTGACCATTTTACAATTGCTGAGATAAAATAACCCAACCTAAATTGGAGAGATAGATTATATTGACAACACCAGCCGCCAGAACTTGTTTGATTGCAGTCCCCTGTGGCTACATCAGCTTATCGACCTGTAGGCTCTCTGTCCGTTTTATGTCAGTCAAAAAGCGGGGCAGTTTATTGGAGACTGAGGTCCAAAGTTCAGGCTCTTCTCTGTCATTGTCAGATGGGATTATTATTTTAAGGGGGAAAAATGGTTGAATAGTTACTGACTTACTTCTTGTAAAACTGTCAGTTCCACTGCATAAGTCACAGCCTTTTTGAGCTGTAAGGATTGTGCTTCTCAGTTATTCAAAGCATCATAGCTCCTTTTTAAATTCGTCTTGGGGACCTCAGCCATGCAAATGCATATTTGAATAATGTTTAAATTATTGTATGTTCTTTGTGGTTTTTGATTGGAAAATGAAAACTTAAAGCTGTTCAACTCAGCTTCAGATTTTCAAGGCCTTGGCCGTGAGGGTTGATTTTGCTGGTGCTTGCCAGAGCTTCGCCGTCAAATGGTTTAGCAACCGTAGCTTAGGCCTATATGTTGTTCTCCTGGAAACAAGATTCATGATAAGAGGAGGCTATTAATTTATAATAGGGTCCGCTATTATATTTTATGATTATAGGTGAAATAAGGAAAGCACTTATATTTTCTAGAGTAGATAAGCTGGGTTGTCTGGCATGCAGTTTTCACAGTTTGTACTGTAGCTAAAGGGGGAGGTGTGTATATGTGTTTGTGTGTGTACTTACAGACTGCAGAAGGAGCACTTTTTGGGATATAGGTGATAAAATTTAAATGCTGAACCGAATTTCTAAATGAAGTTTGGTTTTTAATTACCTTTCTGTTACGTAAACTACTAGGTATCAGAGAAGATCAGGTTGTGGACTTCCAAGACCTAGGCAACAGAGTCAAATATTACAGAAATCTTTGGCCATCAATAGTTTGAAGTACTTTTGCACCTTTTTCTACTAATCTGTAGTTTAAATTAAATCTACACCTTTATTTTAAAAAACCTAAAATCTGCTACATTGATTTTCAAATATGTTCTCACCTCCTCCTCTCTCTGTCCTCCTCCACTTCCCTCTTCCCCAACCCCCATGGCAGCAATTAGAACATTTTAGGTGACTTCTCAGAATTTAGAAGGTAAAATCAACATGTCTTGGTTGGCATTATAACATATTTGAATGTCATTGGTACTAGCATTGGACTTTTCCTTGCACGCTATTGTGCTGCCTCACATTGTTCCTGGTAATTGCTGGGATGCGTAGGAAAATGTGGAGGCATGCAGCTGTCTTTGTGCAGCTGACAAATAGCTTTGAATAAGGTTGTTCTTACAGGTAGCTGACAACTCAGATCCAGTCTTAATGGAACTCTGGGTATGTTTCAGGTAGGGAAGAAATGAAATCCAGTGGGTGCTCTTTTCCACCCTGCTGAGTAATGCCTGATACTGGACTGTGCTGAGCTGGGATCTTCCTGGGAACAAAGGGGGAGGGAAGACTTAAAGGCAGTTTTGTGCTGCCTGCACAAATTGTGAACAAAGGCTTGCTAAAGACAGTACCCTCTTACTGATGGCAGATTTCCTTGCTGGGTTGCATTACTTACTGAATTATTTCTTAATTTTCTACTAAATAAAGATGGACAGTTTTGTTTAAATGCAGAAAACTTAGGTATGTGATATTAGTATGAGGATGCAGAACTACTGCAGAAGGAAAATACATTTTTGGAATCCTGCTGGGGTTTTTTTTCAGATCAGAATTTGGAATGCCACATGTGGGCATATAAAAGCATACTTTTATAATGCTATATGCAAAAATTAAACATTTTATAAATAAGCTTCTGTTAATATGTATCCATATAACATTTTATATACATTCTGAGGAAGAGAATGTAATACATTATGACTAGAATTTATTATCAAGATGTTGCCATATTTTAGTGGCTCTAAAACCAAAAAAAGTCATTATGACTTCCCTTGTTTTTAAAAGAGGGTTTCCCCTATATGGCATTCTCATTTTGCTCTTGCCTTTTTCTTGCTTATTTTACAAGAATTTAATGGAAAAAATGAGTAAGAATTACATGACATAATTTACTGAGGATAATGTTTTAATATTTTGTTGCAGAAGGACTCCATGAAAGATGACAGAAGAAGTTATTGTTATTGCGAAGTGGGATTACACTGCACAGCAGGACCAAGAACTTGACATCAAGAAAAATGAGCGTCTTTGGCTATTAGATGATTCTAAGACATGGTGGAGGGTAAGAAACGCAGCCAACAAAACAGGATATGTGCCATCAAATTATGTGGAGCGAAAAAACAGCTTGAAGAAAGGTTCTCTGGTTAAAAATCTAAAAGACACATTGGGTAAGTCCTTTTGTATTTTGGAATAAATTTAGTAGACTTGATGAGTTTCAGGTTGGGAATGTACTGTGGATATAAATATTTTAAAGCATGCATGTTTGGATTGTCCTTATGCTTAGTTTGAGGTGACATGATGGGTAGATGATTGAGGGAGGGAGAGACAGAGCAAGTGGATGTGGGTGGAGAATCATGTGTAAAAATCTGTAATGTGTTTTCTTGCATCACATCCAGAAAAAAAGATGTTACTCTTGTTCCAGTTTGTTAGAGGTTGTCTATTTTCAGTGCCTGAAGAACTGTAAGTTTCATACACATATCAACTGCTGAATCCTTTCCTTTCATGCCAACTCCTCTCACTTGAAAGATGATGAATGTAAACTGGATTGTTCAGCATAGGTATCACAGCCAAAGCTAAATCACTTTATGAATGGGATTTTGCAGTGTGGCGATGTACAAAACCAGGGGTTAAGTTTCTGTGGTGAGATGTTCTGTTGACTTTCAAGTCCTGAAATACATATTCTATTTTATACCTGCACATAAAGTCTTCACATCAGTATCTCATACATATAAAATAATCTAGCTTTGAAAAATTTTGTGTGTATTTTAAAGAAATCTGTTTGAAAGTCAAGTGATACGTTGTTTTTTCCTCTTTGACTTTTAAAGACTGATTAAAAAGGGCTTTGCATACAGCTATAAAAGGTTATACCCATAGTGATAAGTTGTTGTTTTATGCCAGGAAAACGTACTAGTGGTATTTTAGGATGTTATGAATAAAAAAGAAACAGGCGCATTGAAAGTGTTTTGAGGGATTTTCTTTTGCTTCTGTTTTGGATTTTTGCCTGTGTTTTATGAAATCCTACATAGTCCTACAATTTGTTCTGTTGCAGACTGCTGTACAAAATGACTCTTCAGTAGAAGAATTTGGATTTGGGATTGGACTTAGTAGAAAGTTAAAAGGTTCACTTAAAAATAACATGGCAATGGCTTATGTGGGATTATACTGTGCCAAAGTTGTTTCTAACAGGTTTTGTTTCTTAGTCACTCCCTCATTACCATGTCTTCCTCTGCTGAGTTGCCACAAAGTGCGTGGTAACTGGGGACTAGAGGATGGGTGACAGGCAAACAAGTTTATCATAAAATTTACCATGGTAGTGTTTAGTACCACAGTCCTTTCTACAGATACTCTTGGAATATACTGATTACAGTGCCAGGAAATGTGATTATCCCTTTTCAAAGATTTGTGTGGTTAAAAACAAAGTCTCAGTTGTAACATTAAGCTTCTTTTATATAGATTTATGTTTATAATATAAATTTAATGTATGTATTTTGTCTGAAAGGTACCTTAGGAAAGGATTGTAATTGTTGTAATAATATTTCAAGTGTTCATGTAAAATGTGGGCAATATTTGCATGATGTAAGCACATTTTTATTTATGTCCAGCAGAAATCTATTTTAAGTGAAGGGAATGGAGGTGTGTCCTAGCCCGTGTCCTAGCCCATTTTCAGTCTTAACTAAACTGCATGGTGCAGGGTGCTTCCCTTCACTCTGGTGGTAAATGATGAAAAGGTGTGAGAAAAAAGCTTGGTGGTTTCATGGCTGAACCATCCCTAGGTGTCACATCTTCCAAGCCTCAGCCCTTTGCATACACCTGCATGGGTTTTTAAGTTCTGAAGCACTCTTACGACAAGTTACCTGTTCCCTGTTCCCTTTTTAATGGTTTTCTCTGTGTGTTCAGCTGAGGTGGGAAGTGCCTTATGATGGAGTCTGGATTTTTGTGTGCTGTGACCACGTTTACCTGGTGAGCAGCCAGAATGTAAAGCACCTCTCAAGCTCTTTTAAGCTCATACATCCTGTGACAGTGAGAAACTGCCTGAGGCATACGTAACTCACAAATGGATTCAGAATATTCTTAACAGCCACCCAAAAGAGCTGGTGCTGAAGAGTATTCTTTTCTATTAGTTTAGGTGCTGTGGACTTCTTACCTTAATGAAACATGTATGTGCTGTGCACCACGTATCTGTACAACTTTTTTACCTTTCCTGAATCAGAGTTCTCAACTAAACTATAGTCTTTAAGCCTTTCTTGTCTTGCTGTACAGTAATTTCCCATTCAGAACAAGCAGACCATGTGTCCTTCCTTAGAGGATCTATTGTTTTGAGAGGCCATCCTCCTTTTTAAACAAAGGCTTGCAAATTGCAAGACTGATGCTTCATCTAGTGAAACAGCTTTTGAAAGTTTTGCTTTGCCCAGTGGAGCAAGTTCTTAAGTTCGCTTTATTCAAATATGTCTAGTGTATTGTCATGCCTGCCTCTTCAAGGAAGACAAGAAAATTCTCATTAAAATACCTCCTAACCCAGCACAGTTGGGAATGGTGGTCATGAGTATTAGTCCTTAAACCAAATCTGTTTCCAACTTTTATCTTGAAGCTACTGCCAAAATACCAGGTACTGAACTTAAAAAAAACCCAACAGAGTGTCACTTAATAGTCTGTCAGTAATTAATCATGAATCTTGTGAAATTTTAGGATGAAAACAGCAGACTCATGTGTGCTTCCAGTGATATACCTGCACCTCCCTTTCATACTTGTGTTGCTCAAGCAAATGGTTGTTCCCGTGGAGATGCACTTTTTCCTGCCTCTTTCTTAATAGATTACATTTCCTTGTGTTAAAAAAACAATTCATCTGAAAGCATCATTATCATGCATATGTCATGTGTTGTCTGTGTGATTACCTGTACTATCTGCCACTCTTGTGCTTATCCACGGTAATTACCGGTGCTTGATTTATGTTTTTATATTCAATAAATATGAAAAGTGCCAGCCATAGTTCAAATTGTGGCAGACCCCATAGGAGCTGTAACTATTTAATTAATAGTTCCCCTCATTTGCTGTTGAAGATGCATCATCTGAATAGTTGTTCATCTCTGGCAGTCTGTGTTCCAATGAAATTTTATGCCACCAGTTATGTTGGTGTCTTGTACACGTAAACCAAATACGCCAGAAAAGTTTACTATCTTTTTGAAGTTGCTTTTATCAGGAAAACTTATACTCTCATCACAGAATTAAGTCATGCCTGTTTGATGCTAAAAACTAATTTTCCCGGAACTGTTGACTGTCATTAATTATATCTCAACCCTTGAATATTTTATTAATAGAGTCCTATCATCTTTACTGTTTTTTTGGCCCACAGTTGGTGGAAGGTTAATGGACATATGGGTACCTAGAATAGGCAGCTTGATGTTTTAAAATATCAGCCCAATTTTAGCAATGTCTTAAGGCTTCTTGAATTTCCATTTTATTTTGGCATTTTTTGAAAAAAAAATCAAATAAAATGTGTTCAGAGACAGCTCTCCTAAATGTGTTGGGTGCTTATTAAAATGCTCATTAACGCTTGTTTAGCATATGTTCGTTAAATCAGTTCCTTGTTGACTGTAAAACAGCTCACCCAAAATGTCAAATGACCCCCAGTAATTTCTGAAGAGATACTTTAGAATCATCCTATGCCATTTTACAAAACAGTACCCTTTTCTACACCATTCACTTTGCCTTTGCCTTTTTAAGGGCTTGCTCTATTCTACTGTATCGTCTTTTAGTCCTTATATCAGGGAATTTTCCATAACTTTTAACTCACCTTAAATTACTTGGAGAAACTTATGAGTCTTGCAATTCTTCAACTGATGGATGTCTGGTTTTGTCATTTTTCTGTTGGATATATACTACTTGTGCCTTCTTAAATCTCTTTCTTGAGTGAGGTCTAATGAATACTCAGCTACAATAGCCTAGTTTTAATTATGGAAATATAGTGTATAGGCCACCTATTGAGTATTTTAAATGATTCATCTTCTCATTCCCTTTTTTGTCTTAGCTGAGTGATACTGCAAGTAAAAAGTTAATGGTAATTTGGCTGTTTCAAATTGCTGTCTTCTGTTTGCTCATATTGAATGAAATCTGGTAATTACTACTATTCTTAAGGCAAAAGCCAGCTTCCATGCCTGTGATTAAAATTTCATCTTCATTCATTATAACAAAGTTTAAAATAGTTTCCTTTCTTTTGCAGGGAGGGTATTTTCTATACATTTTGCGTGTCTTAGTAAGCAAGATACCTCCAGCATGCATCTTTTAAACTGTAATTTTCTGTAATATAATTCTTCCCATGTGCTGGGGGGGTGGAAAGGAATTCCCATATCCATTTGGTTGGAGTGGGTGTTTGCCAGCACCACCCCCAGAGATGCCTCTGAGTGCAACTCCGCGGGTTTCCCCTTCTGCAGCAAAGATGATCTATGCCTGCTGGCTCATCTTTGTCATGCCAAACAGAAACCTTATCTGAAGGAAGCCAAAATAACTGAGAAGTCAGTTGTTTGTGTACTCAAAATAAAACTTCTACATTTTTTCCATCCCTTTGCAAGTCATTTTCCTGGCAGCAGCACAACTCCCCAGGCAGCAGCGTGCCATGAGTGACTGAAGCGTGTGATCCAGCAGCAGGGTGCCATTTTCATGGGAATTCATGATTTTCTGAATGTTGCTGCTTTTGCTTCACAACCAGCACTGCATATAGGCTTTTCTTAGAGGTTTCTGGTCTTGTTCTCCTTGGTGAACAACTAGATAAGAAACCTTGAGGACATTTTTACTCTTGGTGTCGGTTTTTGAACAAATGCCCCGCAAAAGAAAAAGGTTTAACAAAATATGTATTGAAAAGGAGATTGGACACCAAGAATACAGGACAGGAGTTTACAAATCTGTAGGAGCAATAGAAATGGATGAGTTTTGGTGGTATGGCAAGTAACAGTAACCTTGATAACATTTCTCAGACATGTTTGGGTTGCATGAGAGACTTTTTAAATGGCTCCTTTGTTAAGCTTCTGTAAGTCTGCAAAACTTTTCAGTAACTTTTTAGTTTTAATTCACTCAGTATGCCAGATTCATAAAGTAAGAATTGCCAAGGGAGATGTAATGTAGAGAAGCCAGTTCTTGCTTGCATCAGTATTCCAAAGCAGGTAATTTCAGAAGTGTTATGAGCATCCAGTATTTCCTGTGTTTGTCAAGCCCTGTGGTGTATGTCTACCTGGGTCAGAGCAGTCCCTGAATGCGATATATGCTGATGCTTCCAGGAATCAACAGTTTTATCTCTCTCTCCTCTCCCCAGTTTTTTTATGAAAATGCTGGGTTTTTTTCAAATTAATAACTTAATGTAACATACAACTTCTCCATTTGAGAGCTACTTAGTGCCACTTTCTCATTGCTCGTTTGGAAATTGACTGGGAAGTTAACCCTTTTTTTCTTTGCAGTCACTGCCTAGTAAGAAGCAGAAATGAGGAATTGATCATTCTTTAATGCAATATTTTTTAGTAATGGAAAACTGTCCCTCTTTACTGTTGGTTAAGCGGCTTGGTGTACTTCCTTTTTACATACAAATATTTCAATTCAGATTTAAACAATTGCCATCATAGTTCTGTATGACATGGTTATGAAATCTTTCTCCATAAGTCATCAACCTTTAAGTTCTGGGGGGTGTGTTATTGGCTTTTTTGTTTGTTTGTTTTGTTTTGGTTTTGTTTTGAGGACTTTTTAATTTTAAAAATATCTTAGTGATCCAATTTTGGTATGATATGGTGGCAGATTTAATTCTGTAAGGTGGTATTTTGACATTTATCAGATTGCTTCTAAATCTTAAGTTTTGAAATTTGATTACTAACGTCTTTTACTGGTGAAAGTTACTTATATGACTCTGACATTGTGGGTTTTAGCTGACTATTTTCCAGTTCTTCCACACTAATTTTTAAAAGGGTAATCATAAGAAGTATGCACAGTATTTTTGGCACAGTCAGAGCACTATATTGAGTCTTCAGTACTCTTTGCTTGATGAATTTGCTTGTTTATCAGTGACCTGTCTGAGCCTCATCTGCACGATCACAGAAAACACATTAAATCAGTAATAGAACCAAGTACCAGTTTGAAAATATTTCTGTTAGTTCTTAATTAGTTATTTCTAATTCTAGTCTTCTCTGGATACCATAAGGGTATAAAATTTGCTACAGAAGGGAAGAATGGTGGAAATAAAAATAATTAGGGTATCGCTGTATAATAAGTATATTGTTGTATAGCACAGCCTCTTAAGCCTTATAGCCCATGTTAATAAAAACAGGTCTATCTTACAAGACAAACAGAAGTTCTTTTAATCTCTTTAGAACTTCAATTTCCCAATGTTTCTGGCCTTGCTTGTTACAAACCTGTAAGAAATGCTAGTCTTTCCATTCAAAAACCAGCATTTAATAAAGTTGATTTTAAAAATACCTAACTTCCTGAAGTATATAGCTGCTTGTCAAATTATTTATCACATATAAAAATTCCTAAGAAGGAATTATATGGAGGTTTTTTTGGCCAAACATCTCTAGCTGAAATTAGTGATAAAATCAATCCCCTCATGGAAATTCAGCACAAATGAAGTATTTTTTCTGTGTCACTTATTGTTGCTTTGAAGCTTTCTAGCTTGTCAGAAAATGTGTGCATGACAGTAGTGGCATGTCTTTTGTGCTTTTTGGAGGACTGAATGAAGAAATTTAAGTTCAAATTTAGGGAGAGGAACTAGAGGAAGCGTTTATATACAGCACAAAGTCTTGCTCAGTTTCCTGGAATCCTAGAATAGCTCATTTCATGGTTGAATTTGGTCAACAGAAGCACTTTCTCTGCTGTGCTTCATCCTGCTTTGTAGTTGCATTGGTCAAAGTAAGCACGTTTGTTTGTGTGACAGTGTGGCAACGGTGGTGACTCTTCACCAGTGATGAAATTGAGGAGAACATGGTTTTGTGGTAGTGAGAGCAGCAATAGGAACTTCTTTTCGGTGTGGTGTCTTTAGTTTCGGGGGAAAAATAAGCTGGAACAATTGCATTTCATCCATGTTCACAGTAATAATAGATGATTGTGGTTACACAGATTGCTGAGAAAGGAGGAATGGGTGACGTTCACAATGATTTCAAACACAGGGAAGAGATTTCTTCCATTCCCATCTAGAGCACATGAGTTAGGTGTTGGCAGTGCTGATGCCACTGGAGTGGAGGCAGATGATTAGTATAATATGTTATTGAAATCCTTTGGTACTTTCTGGAAATATATCTGCCTCACAATCATCATTAAAACCTAGATTTAGTTAAAGTAACCATTTTTACTTTATTGATGATCTTTGAAAATATGGAGACATAATGGCAGTAGTTTTGCATATGAAAAATTACATAAGAACATACTGATGTCAGGGTAGGGTCTGCCTTCTCACTATCAATTAGATACATAATTGCAAAAAAAGTACTAATTTTGAATTACTGTTATTATAAAATGTTAAAATATTTATCTAGAATGTGAAACAAACTCCGGACTTTATGGTTTTGGACCTGTTGTACACTTGCAAACATTTAAATAATTCTAATATGCATATCAACTATGTCCACTGAAAGTAGCATTAAAGGAATCCAAGTCTCTGCTTGGTGGAACTAAAATCAGACTTTCTAAAAAATACCGTGTTGTAATTTCTAAAGAAACATCTGGTTGAGAAGGAAAAAGTCTGAAGTTGCAGAGCAGACTGATGCAAAACAAACAAACAAACAAAACCGCAACAAAAATCCCCAATGAAAATGAAACACAGACTTCATTCCTTTTAAAGAGCTGAAAGCAAAGTATTTCGGTGAATATTCCGGAGAACTCATGGTACAGAACAATGCTTCCTTCATTGCTTAATAAGAGCTTCTCTGCTGGATGTATGTATGTACGAGGCCCTTTACCTGCTCCAAAGTGGAAAGTCAAAAGCAGTGGCGAATGCAGAACCTGAAGCTTGTTGCAGTGCTAGTTTGAAATGGTTCCAGAAGTTTGCTTTTTTTCAGTTTACAGTTGTATAGTATTCTGTTGAAATTTTGGCTTTATTGGGGTAGGTCATTTAAAGAATGCGCTGCTTCAAGAATTTAAAACAAATATGTAATGGAAACCATGATGTGTGCTACCTTTCAGCAGATTTTCCTACTGTGATGGTTGCAGTAAAATATTGCAAGGCTGAAGGAATAAAGAAATCCTCCTATTTTTAATCTATACTGAATAAATAAATTTGTTCATTGTATTAGAGATTTTATCTAATAGGTATACTTTTTCCCCCTTTCCCATGCAGAATGTCTGTGTGTGCTTGGAGGTACATTGACATTTACAGATCAAAGAATGAGCCTTTATTTTATTCATAATTATGTGTGAAAAGATAAAAGGATCACGTTAACTCAGTGTGGCTGTGTGTATTGATGTCTTTGGTATTATTTCCCTCAGTTGTCATCTTGGAGTATCCTTGGTTTTGCCCCTCTCTGAGCCAGTTATATTTCAACCTGTAATGTCTGGCCTTAGAGCAAGCCCAAAAATTAGCTCCCAAGGTAGTTTCACAGCTCACTGTTGAAAGAGTGACTCCACTGCCGGTAGCTCTTCCTACGCACCCTGTTCCAGCTGTGGAGGCAATCTTTTTCTTTCTTAGCATTAAAAGTTTGTGTCTGAACCCTCAACTCTTTTGATGTTTCATTTTTTACATAGAAAAAATACTTTAATCATTCTGCTAATTATGTCTCTTCTTCTGAACCAGTGAAAATAGATTATGTTTTTTTTCCTGGTACTGTCTTGCACTGGATTCCTTGCATAGTGTTCCCTTCTTTCTTCCTTTCCCTCAGGTTCCTGGGAGAGCTGAAGTTGACTGAGGCAGCAGAACTGGGGCTGTAGTGTGGGTCACTGCAGTGCACCCATCTGCCTGGTTTGGGCTTTTTCCATAAGCACACATTTATTGGGGTACATGTATTTGTGTGCTCTGCATGCTGTCATCCCCTTTGGCCTAGCACATGAAGCTGGTAGCAGAGAGAAGAAACAGATGACAGTAGCTGAGGTATTAGAGGTATTGTGGACCTTGTTGGTGTGTGGGGCTGGGTCACTGTTCTAAAGACCCAACTAAGGTAGCTGGCAAAAATCAGTAGCCTCTGTATGTACTCTGGGGGACATCATTTTCCAAGGAATGACAGTGACTCAAAGGACACAGATTTTTCAGTACATAGGTGGCAGTGGCTGTTCTTTCTCCCACCTTAGAATCATTGGGGAGTTCTTTTCCTTCAGATGTGGATATTTCCTTCAATGTGCAACCTTAAGTAATTCTTTTGGTATTACTGGATGGATTTTTTTTTTTTTTTTTTGTGGCTTTGGGCTGTCTTGAGGTTTAATATTCCAGGGTATTTTTAAGTATTAATTTGTTTCTTTTTATCTACTCGTTTCCACTTGGGTTCCATTGCTTTCTGTTTCTCAGGTTTTTCAAAGACCTGAACAATAGGTGGCTATTCTGTGACATATTCTCCTACCATACAAACAGAATTTGTAAATTAGCATTCACGCCAAACGAAACTGGGCTTTGTCTTAGAATATGTAAGGAAAGGTTTCCTTCCATTTTCAGAGTCTCAGAAGTGTTTTGTTTTGTGGAGTCTTTCCCTAAAACAGGAATTGACATGCGTGGAGTGTATGTAGACATAAAGCACAAAGCTGCGGTGCTGGAGAGAATGCCCCCCTCCGTTGTTTTAAGGGGAAAAGTTCCAGCACAGATGGCTTTTTTTGAGAGTTGCTTCAGTGGTGAATGTGATTATTTACTGACATATATTTTTGTGGTCTCAGCAAGTTCTTTTGGATGGACACCTTTCTTAATGGCTGGTCAGCTTGGACGGATAGACTTTTAAGGGTGCTCTTTCTAATAGATGACTATTTGTAGCTGTATTTTGCACTGGAAGTTGATTAGGCTTTAGACTGTCTAAATTGTATGCAATCATTGCCATCACTCCTGTTTGCAGTCTTTGAGTTTTTTTAAATAAAAGGAAATAGAAAATGAAAGAAAAAAGAAAGGAAAAATGTATTTTGATGTGATGGAAGTGTCATTCTTCTTGTATATGGGCTCTACCGGTTTACTAACCAACCTAGATATTTTTTAAGTTTTTCATTCAGGAAATTGTTCTCCAGAACAGGAGATAATGTATTACTTTACTATTACTCTATAGTTACTGCGTTTAAACCTACAGAAGAAATTGTTCTGGTTTGAGTGTGAGTCCTGGGGTTTTGTGTTTTGGCTGTGAGGACTAAACCTCAGAGGAGATGGACTGTTTTGTTAAGTGAGCCATTTCATCCTGTTACTTCCCCTTCAGAGACAGAGGGGCCTGATTCTGTGTATGTAATTGCAAATAACCTGAGAGACCCTGATTAATGAAACTGCGTGCATTTAAATTCAGAGAGGAAGTTAGGTGCAGGAAAGATGATGCTTAGTTTGCTTTCCCCTTTTGGAGTTTGCAAACTGCAAAAAAACCGCAGTATCAATGACAGGCTTCTAACGATTTTTGAGGTTTCTAAGGAGAAAATGTAATAAATATCTTGTGTTTTCTTGTAACACTTATTTAATGTTGGAAAACACTAGTGTAGTGTAACACTGGCATTCTGGCCATATGGTAGAATTACTAAGGCTTTATGCCGTGTTTGGTATGGGTCAACTGGAGTAAAACACAGTAAGGTCAAAGGATTGTCGTACTTTCAGGAGGGACTGTCTTGAACTTTTTGATGCTGAGATACTTCCCTTTATCAGTATTTGGATCATTGTCTTCTTAAGCATTTCTTTGAGTTAAGGGGCTGTATAATTGGTGCTTTGTAGTTTCTCTGTTCAGGTTTGGGCTTGTTGATCCAAACTTCAGTCTCCATCTGTAGCATCTATTACATCTTTGCTTTTCAGATATAGAACTGAGAGTAATTTGAGCATACAAGAAGTGAAATGACTAAGTTAGAACTATAGTTACATGTGTTTAAAATAGAATAATTCTATCTTGGTTATTTGGAAAGGTCTTTAAATTGGAGGGTTGTCATCTTGCATTCAGTATAGTCTACTTTGTACTTGCGAGTTTTTTTTTTTCCCCCAGTTTCTTTTTAATTGAGTGGGTTAGTGTTGGGAAGTCAAATTTGTATCCTAAGCTGTCCTGTGCACCACTTTTACTTCATATAAATGTGAGGTAGCTAAATATAAATCATCTTTTCACCAAGTGCTGGAAGGGGAGCAGGAAGATAAGCTGTAATATACTTCCTGAGGGACAGGAGTATGCATTGAGGTAGACAGTTTGGAGCATCTCATTCATATTAGTGATTTCTTTGTCAATATCCTCTGTTAGTGTTTGTGAAGGAGGCAAAACAGTGTAGCTTTTCTTCTCTACATCAAGGGAACAGAAAGCAATGGGAAGTCCTACATGGCTACTGTGCCCTCTCCCCACACTTTATAGATATGTTCTTAGAATTATAGGGCTGCCTTAGATTTAAGGTATTTCTGGATATCAGGACATCTTTCAGCATCAAGATAACGTAATTTATAAGGTTAAAAATCAGGGGGAAATATTTTTATTTGTGTTTGAAAGCAGTGACTGCATATTTAAAGCAAGCATGTTTCAGTTTAAATATGTAGAGAGAAATTGGAATGGTAGGTCTTGAGAAACCCCATTCATTTTATATGCCTTCTATTTTCCTGTTATATAGAGGATTTAAAATCCCAAGACCATTTAAATTTGCCTAGTGAGTCTACTTAATTTTGCCACCAGGGTAAGAACATACATGAGGCAGTTTATGGAATCCTCCAGATCATGCGTTCCTCTCTGGCCACATGTGTCCCTATATTACATATTTATAATTTTAACCTTTTGCTCTAAAATGTTCTGGGTAGAGAAAACTCTGATACTGGAATTTGAGTGTACCTTTCCTAATCACAAATAGGCATGTGTAGCAGAGTGTAAATTACAGAAATTAATGCCGTAGTTGTTTTTAATGTAGTTGTTGAGTTGATTTCTTTACAGAAGCCTCCAGACCAAATAGTTTGATGCATGGAAAACTTTGACACTGCTTTTTCCTGTATTTGAAAAGCAGTGATAAAGTAGCCTGGCTGTTGAAATGTCAGAGTTTCACTTTGACATTTAGAGAAGAGTTTCCATTTTCTGATTTGTTCTAGTGTGGCTTTTTTTTGATATTCAGCTTCTTAGAGGAGATACAAAAAGTCATTAATTGAGCTGTAAAGCTTCGTTTCTGTATCACAAATGCAGTTGAAGATTTCTGGAATTTATAGCAGTGTCCTTTAAAGAGTGCCATTGATGGATATGTTGCTTCTAAAACACTAACTATCCCATATGGATCTTAGCCTTTGAACGTTTTCTTGGAAACTGTACATGTAGGTGGAGAGGGAGAAGAAGTGGGAGGTTGCAGTCTGAAAATGTGCAGAAATGTTTGGTTTTTCTTTCTGTGTAACAGAAGAAACTTTGGTATGCTGAATTCCTTAGTAATAAAGAAGCAAAGACAAGTTAATTTGAAATTATGAAAGTAATAATAAATGACACAGAACTACATGAATGTCTGATTTGAATATTCCAGCTGACAAGAAGTTGTGTTTAGCTCTGTACTGAGTGGATGAATTACTTAATTTACATTGCATTATGGTGAGGTTTTTTTCTGAAGAATTTTCCTGAGAAGTTAATTGCTTGCCTCTTAGTACAATTTTTAGTTTATTTAAAAACAGACACTGTACACTTTGCACTCGTATTAAATGTATTCATTAATATACAATATAATTCATTGTCGTAATATTTAGAGATGAATAACTTATTTGTTAAACAAGAAAAGATCATTGTTTTTAGCTGCATCTGCACAAAGTCAGATGAAATTGCAATTTTGTTAGAATACTCAAGGAAAATAATTTTAGGTATCTTAAGGGAAAATTGGCTAAAATGTTGAAGAAATACTACTTCTAAACAAAAATGAACTTTTAGAGATTTGCTTGTTTCTGTTGCATCTAACAGAAAATACTGGATTGGTAAACTGAATGAAAATTTCTGGTTGCCTTGTCTTTGAAGATTTTTAAAACAAGGAGAGCTGTTGTGTAAAATTTGATTGAATGTTTACGGAAACTGAAACATATCTCAATTTCAGCTGAAATTTATTTCTTAACTTTTTATGTAACTGAAATTAGCAGCAATTATTTTAATTTTTTTTCCTCTCGGTATTTGTATTGGAAGTTCTCCTAGTTAATTTGTTTGACTTCCTCAAATTTATCAGCCTCAAACTTGTTTATCTTGAATCTTTCAGCTCTTAAATGGAAGTCGATGTTTTAAAATATAATAAGGTTAAATTTTTCAGCACTCGGGAGTGCTTTGTTTCAGTTTGAATTGTAATGGGGTTATTTTTAAGGAATAAAACCCATTGCTATAAAAAAATGGTTAAAATGAAAGTATTTCCATTAAAATTGTACTGTATTTATGTTCTTTGTGTGACTTCTGTGATTTTATGGGGTTCTTTGGGGGTTTTTTATAACCATAAAGCAAGTGGTACTGTTAAAAGCATTTTACTCTAGAGGAAGGGTGCCTAAATTAAAATGCATTAAAATTAGTATGAAAAATTTCACAAATAATTGCTTTGTTGTTTGGGGAGTTTTTTGTTGTTGGGTGGTTTTTTGGGGGTTTGTTTGTTTGTTTTTTGTTGTTTTTTTTGTTTGCTTTGTTTGTTTTGGGATTTTTGTTTGTTTTGGTTTTTTTGTTTTTGTTTGGGTTTTTTTAATTCAGAGAGTAATGGTCAGTAATATTTTTAAAAAATTTAGTTACTGGGTAATTCACATTTCCCATGAAGGATCTTTTTTTAAATTCTTTTTCTTCCCATAAGTAAATTTTCAAATATTCATGTTAAGTTTAAAACCCATGCTTTGACAGCCTGTGTGAGAGTTGTGGGTGTACATGTGTCCTTTTTAGCTCTAGTATAACTTTCTGTGTTTTGGTTAGGTGATACAGCATGTTTTCATTTTTTAATTGAGAAAAAAGCTTGTTATATTTGTAAATAGACTATGAAAGAGAGTACCTGTTGGTATTTGATGCAATATTAATTCAAGATATCTCTTTGGTACCTCTTATCTTGCTCAAGTTACTTTTTTGCCAATTTACAGCTTTGTAGTAATATACAATAACTGATCAAAGACTAATTTCAAACATAAAGGTTTGAATACATTATAGAAAAATTAGTTCTGACTTATGATAAAAAAATCTATTAAGATATGTTAATATGGCAGGAGATGAAAATGTACAAATAGTTGGCTTTCTAATTGCCATGGGGAGAACTAACAGCTTTACTCAGCAGCATCCGTTTTTATATTTCCAGCTGCATATTTAGGCTTAAAATTGGCTTCTCCAGCATTGATACAGGATATTTGAAGAACAACATTTAATGGAACTCTAGTCCCTTAAAGAGGAAGTAGTTTTCAAAACGCAGTTGTATTGAGACACTTTTGTTGGTTTTGCAGTGTATTCTGTAGTTTAAAGGTCACTTTTGGAGGAGAGTGTCCTTCCTTAATTGTTATTGATATTTGAATACGAAGCTATTGGAGGATTCTTAAGGAGTTGTATCTATTGTATTTAGTAGTATTTGGTCTTGCCAACAGTGTCTCAGAAATTGTAATTTGGTCTGAATAATGTTTTTTGTATATGGAAGAGGGGAAAATAGAAAAGACAGTAATATCAAATCAAGAGACAATAATAGTAAATCAACTTTGAAAAAAGTCAGCTATCAAATCAACTTAAAATTGGTTCAAAAAAGAAATGCAAGTGTATTTAGTCTAAAGTTGAGCTACGTACAAGATTTTAAAAATTTAGGGAATAGTCTTGGGAAGGGGATGCTAGAGAATTTGACTGCAAATACCTTTAATGTTTGGTTCATGTTATTCTTAAGCAGAACCTAACTGTGAGTAGGATAAGTCTGTGGAGATATTTTTTCATCTCTGGGGATGATCAAATGCAGTTAAAATACAAAATGTGGTCATTCATCAGTTTCAGACAAGGCTACCAGCTTGCAGGAAGATGGAATGACTTGTCGAATAAAACATCGTAAAATTACAAAGTTGTCTGTTTTGTAAATAGTCTTTTTCTAGTAAAGGTATTGTGGAATATTAAACCATAATTAGCAAATTGAATACAAGCTTATACTAGTGGCAAAAAATCCCTTTCTCTGCAAGTGTTATGTATGTGTTTGATAAGGTATGTTTTAAGGTAATGTTTTAAATATAGCTAAACTTGTTTGTCCTATGAACCAATTTTCATAGAGGTTGTAGCTCTGCAGCCTTGTTTCAACGCCATCACTGAAGGCAGAAGAGAGAGGAGTCCTTTTGTTTTTAGCAGGAGAAGGCTGCGCAGCTGGGGCCTCTGTGCTGACAGCAGCCAAGCTTCAGCCGAGGAGTGTGGCCAGCAGGGCGAGAGACACATGTAGGGGTAGGGGAACTGGCATTGTCCCAGCATCGGGCCAGAGGAGAACACCCAGAGGGAAATTCCACCACTTTGAGCTTTGGGGCTTAGGGGAGCGCAAGACATTTCCTAGGGAAGTCTAAGGAGGATGAGGTGGGAAGGCTGGAAATGCGATGGGGAGAGGGAGTTGGAGGTGGAAGCTCAAGGACCTTAGAGATACAATGGAAAGGCTGTCTCAGGGACAAGCTGGTAATGAAGGGGTGCTTGCACAATGGAAACTTAAGTGACAGGAAGCAAATTCATAGGAAACTGGTCTTCAGCCTGCTGCTTAAAAAACAAGCTATTCCTTAGAGCCACAGCTGAGCTAGGAAAGGAAGGGCAGCACGTAGTGATGCGACAAGCACGTTTCTGAGTTTCCCTAGGACTAACCATGGGGCCAGAGGATTTCTTTCACTGCTGAGAGAAGGAGGATTTATAGTGGATCCTTCTCCTGGGAAATGTTCCTAACCAGTTGGTTCTTTTTCTTTTTTTTTTTGTCTCAGTAATATAGCCTAAGAATTATACCAGCTTACATCACTCAGCAATGTATTCATATGAGTAAAAATGAAGTAACTGGGTTACTTGTAGACTGTGAATAGTGTTACTTCCTACAAATTGCAGTAACAAAACAGGCTCTCTGCTGCTTTGCAATGCTTCTTTTCCTTCCACACTTTTCTTCTCAATTTAAAGCTAAACTCTTGCTTTAGATTACTCCTTATGACAACTCTTTTTGTTACAGATGAACTGTAACCAATGAGTCAGAATAAGAAAAGTACAGTTGTAGTAGATAGGTAGATAGATTAGTAGATAGGTTTTCATTAGAACAAAGAAAATAAAACATGCTAAAACTATGATGGGAATTGCAAGTATGTTCAACTTCTGTACATGTGACTCCCTAAGTGCTTGAATGTTTTGTTTTCCATTAAATCCTTTCTATGGGCTTCATTCCATTTGGACATAATAGGGATCCCCTTACAAAGAGTGTTAAGTGAACATCTCTGTTCGTAGAATGGTGGTGTTTACTCTTCTAGAGTCGACTCATGTAGACTGTACTTTTTTTAAAGGAGTTGTGTTTTTTGTTACAGATGCATATACAAAGTTTATAATTGTCCTAACTTTATTCTGGCTTAGCTGTGATGAGCCATCCCACTAAACTGTATTTTTAGACTTTCCTAAGGAAATGAAGCTTACACTAGTCATGCTGTCACAGTCAGCTGTCATAGTCCGTCCATCTGTCCATCCTTGATAACTCAGCCAATTTTAGGGGATCTTGACAGACTGGCAGAGATAAACTAGTTTTTTCCAAGTCTGTGCCTGGGAGAGTCATTGCTGTTTCTCTCGTTGGAGAAGAAGGCAGAGCAACTCCAGCTCTTTGCTCAGTCCAGGTAGGGCTGAAAGGCAGTGGGGTAACCAGGAACTGTACTTGGCTGGCCAGCCCAACAAAGGCGGGGAGGAGGGCAGCACCAATGGGAGATGGAGTATGCTTTGGAGGCATTTTGGAGATGGCAACGGGGAAAGAGAGGTATGAGAAGGACCTGGGGCTGTGATAGCAGTCATACAGTAGGGGGTCTTACTGTGAATCCTGCAGGAGATACAGGAGGAAGAGGAGGAATAGCTCAGCAGGAGGTATAAAGAGGAAAACAGGAACAGATTTCCTTCATTCTGCTCAATGAACAACTTGTTTCCTCTTCAGTCGTGGACACAGTTATGAATGTTGCAGCCTCACATAAAAAATGATTCTTAGATAATGTGCATGCCCTTTGCTGTGCCTGACTGCAGATAGGTCTTTGCATAGTTTGTTCCTTGGGTCAAACCAACTGGAAAGCCTTTGGTGTACATTGCTGCTATTGCAAAAGGTTAATCATTACCATGCTGTCAGCCTTAAAAAGTTCGTTCATGAAATGTTAAGCTTAAACTGAAGAACTCCAGTAGTCTTTATTGATAGAATTTAGAAACTTTACTATGTTTCTTTTGGAGTTTTTTCCCCCCAGATTTATAATGATTTGTGTTTAATGGGCATGATAGGAAGCAACATTTGAAATGTCAGATGCACCGTTGGAAAGTCTGTTGAAAAAGACGGAATTTTTGAAACTCCAAATGAAAGAAAGTGCTTGAATGATAACTTTTTCCTAAATATTTAGATACCTTTATCAGATTTCAGAGGAGTTTTTTGAGAAATTTTGGGTATTTACCTGTTTGTCAACAGTTTTTTCTCTAGATACTTAAGGTTATAGCATTTCCTTGTCACACTATATCCTGAATTCTCAGTTATCTCTGTGCTCTGAGTTTCAACTGGTTAGGCCAGCTACTTCACCATCTACTGCTTTTTTCATTAGTTCTTTTGCTGTAATTCCAAGAAGTGAACTGTGTATCTTCATTAGTGAGCCCATAAAAGCCTAAGTTTTTAATCTGAAAGGTTCAGTCTCACTGGAGGGCTTTATGTAGAGTGAATCTATTGAAATACAGTTGCTTGTTTTCCATGAATTTATAACAAGTAATTTCCCCCCTTTCTTAACAGAACAACCCTTAAGTTGTGTTTGTTTATATCACTGTAATTTAATGCTCGTTAGTTCTGAAACATCCTTGTCTTTTTCGTTAAAAATGATCTCTAAACTGCTGAAAATTTCCAGTCTTGGCAGAGATCAGAGCCTGCCCAGCTTCTGATTAGTACTCGCTTGTACACTCTTTTCCTGTGATTGTCTCCCCTAGTACAATAAGCTGCCTCCCTCATTTTGCCTGAAAGTGCAGCCACTGGCTCCTGGCTGAAGTGATGTACTTAGAATGACATTAGGATGTAGCAGGCTCCAGCAGGAAACAAGGCCCTGCTGGGGAAGGTCAGGAAACACTTTAGGATCATCAGAATTTTCTGCAGTCTTCTGAGACCATAGACCATGTATTAATTAATGTGTTTAACCCTTCTAGACAGTAATCCCTGCATGGCTGTGTGTGCACTGTTAGTCTGTGCTGTACAGATAACTCTGCAATAAGCATGAAGTTTTGTGGTGAACAAACAGCTTTGCTGAAGATGCCCATTGTATATGCAAGTACATATATATCTAAATATATTAAAACATACTTTAGCAGTGGCTGGACTGAATAGGCTTGAATTGTTAAAAATGAAATAGCATACATTTCCTTATTTCAGATTATTTGAGGAAGCAAAAACAAAGTACCTTTATTTATATTCCTTCCATTAAGTATTGCATAATCAGCATGTGTGCTCTTGTGTCTCAACTAAATCTCTCATCTGCCACCCAGGCTCTAGGAGTACGGAGAAAAGTACTAATGCTCCTATTGCTGTGACAGTTTTGCTTTCTGTCCCTTGCATGACATTTTGGGTGCTGCTTGGTTGTGCTGTACTGAGATGTAATCTTTTGTTTTTCAGAAGTTTTATAAGTGAATTTCACCAGAGAGTGCTACTTGTTCACTTTATTATTTTGTTTATATATAAGCTTAAGCAGGGATTGCTACAAAAGTTTGAAAACTACACCAAGTGTGTTGTGCAGTTTTCCTATATTTAAACAGACACATTAGTATGGTTTCTGTAATAAAAAAAAAAGTCATGTGTTCAATGTTATTGTTGTTTCTTCTGTACGTTGTATTTAACACTATAATTAAAGCCATGACAGGGCATCAGAATTTACAGATTATAGGGAAACATATGCAAATGGTCTTCCTCATCATCAGGTTTCTGCTGTTAAAGTACATAATGAAATGTAGGTGAAGGAAGTGTGGGTTTCAGAAGGGGGATTGCAGTTGGAAGGAATTGCAATTGTGCCAAAGCAAAGAGAGCAATACAATCTGCAGAGAAACTTTAGGTTTTATTTCTGTGCTTGTTAATTTTTGTAGGTTGTCTTTCACTTTTTGTTTGAGCCAAATTGAAGTCGTCTCAAAAATTAAAAGGCATGGTCATTTGGCTGGAATTTAAAGATACATAACAGCAAGCTCAAGAAACATTTCAGTGATTAGCTGTTCTCCTAGTGAAGAAATTACTGTGTTTAAGTGTGTTTAGACTCTGCTACTTCTGAGAAGAGAATAGAAATCATTATAACACAAATTGCTCTTTGCCTAATGGTGCATCAGCTGGACATTAACGAGAATCTCTTAAAGGTGTTGCTATTTCCTGACTATGTAGTGTTACAGTAGAGATCTCCATTTAGCAGTGTTGTTGAAGTGAAGGAGGGTACAGCATGTCACCACATCCAGCTTTTCCAGTCTGGGGACAAGCATTCCAAGTGACCACTTTACATTTCTGTCTTTAACAGGCTTGGGAAAAACCAAGAGAAAGACGAGCGCGAGAGACGCCTCCCCCACTCCCAGCACAGACGCAGAATACCCTTCCAACGGCAGCAGTGCTGACCGGATTTACGATCTTAACATTCCCGCCTACGTGAAGTTTGCCTACCTTGCCGAGAGGGAGGATGAGCTGTCCCTCGTTAAAGGGTCCCGAGTGATTGTCATGGAGAAGTGCAGCGATGGCTGGTGGAGAGGCAGCTACAACGGACAGATCGGCTGGTTCCCTTCGAACTATGTGGTAGAGGAGGTTGAGGAGGCAACTGCAGATTCACCCAGCTTTCTCAGCTTAAGGAAAGGCGCTTCCATGAGTAATGGCCAGGGCACCAAAGTACTCCACATCGTTCAGACACTGTACCCATTCAGCTCGGTCACAGAAGAAGAGCTCAATTTTGAAAAAGGGGAAACGATGGAAGTCATTGAAAAGCCAGAAAATGACCCAGAATGGTGGAAATGTAAAAATTCCAGAGGTCAAATTGGTCTTGTTCCTAAAAACTATGTAGTAATCATTAGTGATGGTCCTTCCATGAACACTTCCCATCCACCTCAGATAAGCTACACGGGACCATCTTCTACCGGACGATTTGCTGGAAGAGAGTGGTATTACGGAAACGTTACCCGGCACCAAGCAGAGTGTGCCCTGAACGAAAGGGGAGTGGAAGGAGATTTCCTTGTTAGAGATAGTGAATCTTCGGTAAGTGGTGCTCGGCCTGCAGGTTTGTAACCCCCCATTCATGGGTTAGCAAGCACGGCACTTAACAGAGTCCTTATCTTTTCACCCTTAAAGAAGCTAGCAGGGCTTCAGCATTACCAACCAATACCCTCCCTGCTTGTGAGAATTGGTCTGTCAGTGAAATGCAGTGACATTTACACTGAAATTTAACAGCTGTGGTCTCTATTATCCAGGGATTTTTTAAGTTAGCAGACAATCAAGTAAATATTTCAGGTTTCCATTTGGCTTTTCATATGTTTCTCATGCAGTCCTCAAATTTAAAGCACTACAAGATAAAATAATTCTAGTTGATTGAAGATTTGATCATTGATTTGATCTGAAAGCTATTTTCAAATAGAATCTTCGCATTGGTTGGTTCTGTTCTGCTTTTAATTGAATAATTACATAGTTTCTTTAATAATTAAAATCCCATTTTAATGTATTTTTGAGTTACTTAGATCATTTAGATTGTAATAAGGTAAAGTTATTATTGTATCTAGTTAAGATTGTGAAATACAACAGAGAGGGTCAAGTCAGCAGCTCATATGCCTTGTAAATTGAGCCTTGATGACATCAGAGGGATCTGAATAATTTTGATTATGGTTCATGTAATTCTGAAAGTTCAGATTTAAAAATCAGCTGAAAGGACTTTCATGTATGCTGAGACCAGAGAATTCACAGTTAAAGCACTAAAATGTTATTATCCTTTGACTGTGATTTTGAAAAGGTGACAGATTTCAATCTTACATCATACATAACATTGACAAAATTGACAAAGTGCAATTTCGTAACAGTTCCAGATATTTTTATCTGAAGACAGTATTGTCTGGTTAAATTTCAGGCACCTTGATGAATTTGCTCTACAGAAAACATGATAGCTATTAAACTACCCTTTCTTTGAAGCTGTGTGTCATTGAATTCCTATTTCTGCTTAATTGTAATCACTAAACAAAGGCAAATGCAAATAAAGCACAGGAGGAACAGGAAAAAAAAGAGGATTAAAAAAAGGTAAACTAGAGGAAGATAGGAAGAAAAGTACAAATTTAGAAATCATGACTGATTTACAGAGTCTGCAAGGAATCAAGTTTGTTTAGTCAAGAGAAGAAAAGACTGATGTGGGACACAGTCTTTTCAAATGTAGAAAGCCACTGTAATCATTAAATTACAGTAGTTCCTTTTTTCCCCCCAACATTCCTTTTCTGTCAACATCCTGTCTGATAGGGGCATTCTGGATATGGTGGATTCTTGGTGTGTCCGTCCAGCAGGTAGAAGATCACTTTCAGCTCTAGAGGCTGCATTGTGATTTATCCTGAGACTGTAGCTATCAATTTCCTTTCATCTCTTGGGAAAGAGCCACAAGGAGAGTTTGAAAATTAATACATTACTTAAAATACAAAAATGCTTACCTATTATGCATGACGTGTCACAGTGACCACTGTGCTATGGCTTAGTTTTTTTGCTCTTAAGAGTCTGCCTCTATCTTTGGAGTAAACAAACTACCTTGAAAGAGCACATTAACCTTTTAATTTAATGTGACATTATAACACCAAATCCTTGTATTCAAAGCAGTTTCAAACTTTTTGCCTGCATTGCTGCTGGAGAAATCATTGCTTTGGAGTACATTCATTCAGAATGTAGTCTTCAAACTATTTCTAGCATCTTATGCTTAGTGGGATAACAGAAAATTTTTTCAGTTCATATCACAGCAAGTTTTTTGCACACCTGCAGGAAAAAGAAAAGCACTGAATTGAGGAACTTACCTTTCTTCCTTCTTTTTGTACTCTTTGGTCTTGCAAACCCTATCTTTGAGACTATTTTTAGCAATGAGAAAACTGTAGGTATTCATGTAAACGCCTCTCTTGTATTAGTACTGCATGAGAGTTTTAGTTTTTATTAGGTCTAAAGAAATAATTTACTGCATCTCAGACTTTCGTCTGCCCTAATCTTTATGTATCATTCCATCATATAGTGTGTTTATATATGTGAATTATAAAACACTGGGAATTGCTAGGTTTTTTTCCCTGGAGTGCCACAAGTGATAAAATAAGTGAATGGGTATACTTGATAGCATTGAGAAATGGATCGTAAAAATCTATTTCAAACTTATTATGTATGGAATAAAGAAAGAGTTTAGCAATAACTCATAAATTTCTGACAGTTGCTGTATTTCACACATGTGACTACAGAGGTTGTTCAGGCTGTGGCTAAAAGTCACCAGGAGTGTCTTCACAATCTGAGCAGATGGTCTTGATTAGAGAGAACAGACTGAGCAGAGCCAAGCTGTCAGCTCTCTGATTTGCTCATCTGACCACCAGACCAGCACTTCCCATTACACTGTGTTGTTAACTCACCTATTAAAGCTGCGGATGCAGAGGTTATTCCTTTCTAGAAAGGCCCATAGATCAAACTGTGAGTCATGCTGCTAATCCTGTGCCTGATTTTTGACCTGTTTTAGAGTTTTCTGTAGCCTTCCATCACCATAGTTACAGAAATTGGTCTGCAGAAAAGTTTTCCATAGTTTCAATTTTGCTCTTGTTACTGAGCTACGAAAAGCTCTCCTTGGATAAGTGAAGGTTTGTATTATTCTGTATTCGCTTGATGAGACTGTCATGTTTTTGCATTTCAAGTGTTAGTAGCTGCAAGATTTTACAATATTTCTCTAGGTTTAACTTACCAGATGTTTGTCTCACAGCTAGATTCCTTTAGCCAAAAATATTCTCTTCAGTAACACTTAGGTCTACAGGCTGCTACCATAGAGGAGAATAACCTGAGATGAACTCTGTAAGTTAGCTAGGAGCCTGATTATCTTCATTAATTACGAAATACTATTATTAGAACCATAAACTTGTTTGAACCATTTAAGCCTATAGTTTATGTAACAGGCACAGTTACCTACTGATAACATTTTTGCCAAGTGTGTTATACCTAAGTAATGTCACCTTAGTTTTGGAGATCTAAAAGAACTGGACACATGCCTAGGTAGAAATACTGCTAACTAGTTGTTCTTTCCATTGCAGGCTACTAGGTTAATGAAACCTGTGGTTTGTCTCATTTAAGTTACAAAACCTTGGTTAAAAAAAAAAAAATGGCAGATTTAACCTATGCAGTCTCTGTAGAGCCACTTTTTGCTTTGCAGGCTCTTCAACAGTCACATTTTTGGTCTCTTTGTGTGGTTCCTAACCCAGGATAAACAGGTCTTAGCTGATACTGGTCGTCTTGGTTGGGTGGGTGATCATCGTGCTTTGAAGATCTCTGATTTCACTGAGTACAGAACCAAATTTGGGTGGGAGAGGGTTGTTTTGTTCAGATTCACACCAGAAAACAAGTGTGCTCACTAGTACTGTAGCTAACAGGAAGCAGGAGTGTCTCACCTGCAGCTTCTGAGCAGAGCCTTCACTGCAGACACCCTTAAACTTCAAAGGGAGCTTCTGTCAGAACTTATGGGCCCCTTGCAGTCCTCTGCAGGTGGGTGCGAAACTGGCGATCAGGCAAACACCAATGCCTTGTAGTCCTGTGAGGTCTTCTCATGAAGCAGAGAAGGTGTTATTTTTCTCAGACTATGAGTGAGCTATGCAAATTTTTTGATGATTTCAGGAGCAGTTACTCATTAGGAAGTAATGGCTACCTCCTGCTAGTAGTGTCACAGCATTCAAATTACAGTAACCCATCCTAAAGAGAGTTGCATAGTTTTAAGATGATACTGATGATTTTAGGTGTATTAAAATGATACTGAAGCTTGTAGGTGTGACTGGGTTTGTCAGTTTTTTGTGAGATCATATTTAGCTTCTCTGTTCTTTGTCTAACAATGACAGTAGAGGGAGGAGACAGAGATTGAGAATTTGTATGTTTTTGTGGTGTTAATTCCATAGCATTCAGAGTGTCTCATGTTTTCCTGGGGTTTTAATCCTGCAATGGACAGAAGGAATGAAATCTGGCAACTGTTTAAAAAGTGAACATTGGTCATGTTCTATGACATGCAGTGATTGATAAGTTCAGCAGACATGAGGAGAAAGTTTTTCTTTTAAAACAGACATAAGGAAGTATCCTAGTGGCTTATTTTACATGGAAGAACAGAAATCTTATTAGAGCTGCAGTTGAAGATCAATGAAACCAGTTTGTGTTTCTGACCTGTGTAATATTGATTTTGGAACATGAACATTACATAGAGAGGAGAATGGTATTTGGTTATATCCAAATGAAACAGAACAAGTAGAAAAAGGAATTAACTCTCCAAGATGGCTCTTTCCAGCCTGACCATAGATCTTTGAGCTATGACTTTGAGTTTTTTGGCTGGGTGGCTGAGTAAGAGAAGTGAGGGAAAACTTGGGTATGGAAGTGGAAAGAGTTGGGGAGCTCCAGGACAGGTTCACTGATGGGAGCTCAAACAGTCTGGAATAGTCTGAAGAATGAGTGCATGAGAATAACTTTCTTGGAGAAAGGACATCGGCAAATGGAATTGGATTGAAAAGGAAAATTTGAAATAAGTTACAGGATCAGTAAAAGACTTCCAGAGGGAGCTGTTTTTCTCAATGTTGCCATTTATAAATGATAAAATTATCATTTCATTCTCAAATTGAGAGTGTGAAGAGGCAACTCTGTTTTTCCCATTTCACTTGTTTTTCCTTTTATTTCTTTATCACTTGTTTTCATGGTAGTTTTCCATTTTTTTCCTTTTTTTAAGATCATTCAATTCCTCACTAAAGAAATAAAGAAACAGCTTCCTACCTTTTGTCTTCCACATGCTGTAGGCACCAGCTAGCTCATGGTCATCTCTAGATAAAGATGTGTTAAAATAAAGGAATAAAAAACAATTCAAAGTACTACTACACCTGAACTGGTGCATTAGAGGTAATTTAAATTTTCTGGTTTAGGAATTGATTTAACTTCAAGTTAGGTTTTTCAGGTTTAGGTCTTTTCAATTACGATGCTGTAAAAATACCCAGTTTCCCTGCCACAAAGCTATGCTTTCTAACTCTGTTGCAGAATCACCAACTTTTCTATAGACTTAAGGGATTAAAGCTTACTTCTGTTGTGCCTTTATTTGGTGTATGTGAGTCCTTTATTCCTGGAAAAGTTACTGTGCAAACATCCAAATGTAGCAAATAATTTAAGAGAGAGAAGAGAGAAAAATTGGCCAGCAGTTAGAACGAAATAGCTTAAACAGTAAATAAACAGACTTGGAGCAAATCCAAGGAGGACAGCAGGGAACCAATTCAAACTGCATCTAACCAGCATACTTTGAAATGGTAGTGTTAAGAGCAATAGTTTATTTAGATTTTTTTTTAAATAGTATTTTTCATGAATTTGCATTTGTTAGGGCAGGAAGGAACTGAAATATAAACAAAAACAAGCCCAATTGCTTTTGCTGTTCATTCTTGAGTCCTATAGAAGTTACTACTCTGAGACCAATAAAGGGTTTCAGGATTTTTGCAACAGCTGTTTGAGCTCTTCCATCTCTTTGCACCGGATGATGACTCTCAAAAGAGTTAGATCAGCCTTTCCGCTTTTTACATTCTTTTAAATTAAATCAGATAATGAAAAGAACAAACTTTGTAACATATTCTGCAGAAAATATGATAACGTCTTCTACTTATGTATCAATCTAACTAGCAGGCTCCAAGGCTATGGAGAATAGACAATATTCAAAAGATATGTTCATTCACTAAGGTTATAATTAAACTGGCAGAAAGAGTATGTAATGCGTTGTGTGGTTCACCTCACAAAGATAGAAGTCTAGCCAGTTTATAAGCCTGGGTTATAGGGCAGTACGTCAGAGGTCCTGCATCTCTCTGCATGTCATTAGCACATCCTTTATGGCCAAGAAATAATGATTCTTAACAGATTCAAGGAACTTTGAAAGCTCATAATTTTGACGTGCTAAAAACAACTGTGCTTTGTCAGAAAATACTAAATTTTTTTGAGAACAAAGTGATTATTTCACTTACTTTTAAACTTTTACCATAACATTGTTTCCTGTTCCCAAAACAAACAAACAGATGTTTAGTTCAGATTATGAACTTCTCATTTGTAAGTTCTTCTGTTTTAATTGAGGGCCTTTTGATTACTGCTTTTTGTTTGGTGTAGACATTACTCATTGAAGCAGCAGAACATAGTCAGCAAGATTTGATACTGGTTTTTGAATTCTAACTGGCTAATCTGTACTTGCTGCCTCAGTCTGTCCTTAGTGAGACCCTACAGACCTGCCTGTGTTCAGGGCACAGTGCTCAACACACTGCCCAGAGCCTATGCTCTAAATTTCTCCTCTACGACCCCAGGGTCCCAAACCTTCTGGAGAGCTTTGTGCAGGGCCTGTACTTTGTTACTGTTTAATGGCTGCTGCTTGGAACTATGGAGATTCCACGCAGGTTCCAGGCCTGCATGGCTATGGCTGCTGGAGGGTTTGTTCACATTGCATTCAGGTCTTTAACCACAAGTGTTTGCACAGCCAGGTTAGCTTTAACCCAGTGTGGTAGGCGCTGAAAATAAGCCAGTCTTGCTGTGAGTTCTGTGCAGCCGCCTTTGTGATGCTGCTGAGGCAGGGGCTTAATATCAGATATAGCTGGCTTAAAATATCAGTTTTCATACTTGGAGTTAGGGATGGATGACGGGGTGCAAAATGTATCTTGGGTGGAGCACTGGAAATCCCAAAGATACACTCTTATGCACATTTCTTTCCATCACTTTCTCCCACCCTTCCCAGTCCCCTCTTGGCAGTCACAGAGAGTGTTCCATGTATTTTGAGCCAGTGGCTGCTCAATGCCAGAGGAAGCCTTCCTGCTGGAGCCTGCACTGAACTGGTCAGGGCCCAGTGACCTTGTATTATAGATGGAACAAGTAATTATCCTCTTGGTGTTCCATAAAATAATTTTTTAAGAAGTGATGTCTGTTGATCTGGAATGTAGTGGCTTGAGGTAGAAGAGGGTTAGGCCAAGGGTGTGGGGAGCTTGCTGCTGCCTTTAGCTGTACAGAAGGAGAAGAGCTGCTGCCCAAAGCCAAGCCTCGAGTCTGAGGAGTTGGACGACAGCCAGATCAACAGGCATGGTAGGAGCTTTGTTTGCTGCAGGCAGGGCAACATGGAGTCAGAGGGAAAACAAGAGAAAAGCATTAGTGCTAAAACAGGTGAGGGGGAGATGCAAGAGGTGAGATTTTGGGATAGGCAGGATGTGAGGGGTGTGTAGGCAGAGACCCATTTTATTGCAGGAATAAAGACAGCATGTCTGAGAAAACGCTGTCCTCTAGCTTTTTTGGGTATGTACTCAGGGTGTGTTTGACCCCTCGTAAATGCAGTGTAAAAGACTCCGGGTGTGGTTTTGTGAGCTGAAGTCTGATGTCAGCAGTAACATGTGAGGGCTCCTGACCCCTCCACTTGGTCCTCTGCTGTGCCACAGTTGTACTCAGGATTGTTCCTAAGGCAGTGCTGTGAACCAGATGGGTTTTATTTAGCCTGGGCAAGCAGACGTTTGCCGTGCTGGTCCAGTCAAAGCAGCAGCGTGGTGGGATACAGTAAAGTTCTGTGGAAAGCCTGGCATGTGCCTTCAGCGGTTTGTGCATGGAGCCATGCCTTCAGTGGGCTCAGACACTGCAGCAGTACTTCCAGAGTGTAGCACCGGGCACTACTTAAATCCATTAAGTGCTTGTTGCAAACTCCAGTGTGTGCTTTTTATTATTCATTTTCTTGCTGGCTGGTGACACCTACTTCCATACACCTCTCACAGGGCAAACCCATGCTCCCATCTGTCACATCCCACTCCTACATGGAAGGGAGCACCCAAGATTCATCAAAGAATGGCAAAAACCACAAGGGACCAAAGGAAGCTCATGAAGTTTTATTAGCAAACTACACAGTTGGCGTAGAGATTCATGTTTTGCCCCTACTCTCTAACAGTGAGAGTAATAATAAAAGAGGGGAGAAAGAGAAGGTGAAAGGGAGATCAGATTGCAGAGGAAAGGAGATCTGCAGTCCTGGATCCAGGATCAATCCAGCCAACAGGGTATCCAGGGCCTGGGGGGGGTGCATCACCAAGGCTTTGTGGGACTACCTGGTTATAGGTAAGTTTCCCCTCGTGGGATTGGGTTTCTTGCTCTTCATGTAAATGAATCCGCCTGTGTACTCTTCTGGACCTCTGTGGAAATGGCGGGAGCTTTGAGGGTCTTTTGGTGGTCTTGATCCCCCTCTACTGGACTTGCCTGCTCCTTGACCCCATTCCTATGCCTGCACTGTTTTGTGTTGTGTGGTCTCCATGGACCAGAACAGGAAAATTGACCCCAGAAAGGTGCTGCCCTTCCTCTGCACATCCCCCCTTTTCAGCCACATCATTTTCTAACTCACCTGCTTGAATGGTTGTCGGAATTCGAGGCACAGCAGCACATTAAATTCTTACTGCCCAGGCTTCTACACCATCTCTCTGGCCAGTCAGCAGCAGTAGGTGGCTGGAGACAGAGTTCAGCTGGAAGCAAGGGACACTGTGTCCTTTCTACCCTCCTATGGTGGTATGTGATGAAGAAAGTGGAATGGTCTCATTCTGGCTGTTTGGATGACAGTGCTCTCCTTGTTAAAGCAACTGATTGCCAGAATGAAGAGATTTATCATTAGAAATTGTCATGTCCTGAGTAACTTAATTAGTGCATAAATTCTGTCTTTTGTGGGTGGTGTGATGGTGAGCTTTGTACTGTTTTTCTTCTGTAGAAAATTATCTGTTATGTATATATAAAAAAATCTTGTTTTACAAAGAAAGTGTACTCAATGGGAGAAATAATTCCTTATACGTGTGGTAGTGAAGATAAAAGGTGTGTGTTTTTGTCTTTTGCAGTGCAAAGCAAGAATGGCCCTCTAGTGGTCACTGCTTTAAAAAAAAAGAGAAATGGGGAATTTTCTTCATCTCGCCCAAGCAATATTGCAGTAATTGTTTTCTCCAGGGCACTGTAGTGAGGAAGACATGCATGATAAAAATTCTTCCCTTCTCCTTGACGTTCTTGTGCTTCTAGATTGAGTAACTAAGATAATATTTGCAATTTAGTCATGTAATTGGCAACTTCAGACTGTGCATCTGGGGAGCTTTCGCTTAACTGACTTAACTGCGCACGTTAATAACAATGGCAATTATTTATTGAATAATAGGCTATTGGGATTTTTATGTAGCTAAAGCACCAAGCTGTGGAACAAAGACTAATGTAAATTATTGTCAACTATATGGCACAGTTTGTTCCTGAAACTGCAAAATTATGCCATCATTTTGTTCACTTTTATGTAATTTTTTTTTTTTTTAATTCTTCTCAACAGCCCAGTGACTTCTCAGTATCTCTAAAGGCATCGGGGAAGAACAAACATTTCAAGGTGCAGCTCGTGGACAATGTCTATTGTATTGGGCAGCGGCGATTTAATACTATGGATGAGTTGGTGGAACACTACAAAAAGGCTCCCATCTTCACCAGTGAACACGGGGAAAAGCTATATCTTGTGAAAGCACTTCAGTGACGTTGAAGATGGACTTGGCCACCTGGGCCTCTTATAACTTACAAGCCTTAGGTCCTAAATTCACTTTTATAGAACAGAGCAATATCTGAAGCAGGCTTAAGGAATAGGCTCTTTCTAAAGTGTTTGCTCTGTCTGTTGCTGTTTGTCCTTTTTTTTTTTGTTTGTTTGCCTCTTTTTGTGTTCCAGTTTTGTTAACCTCTGACCACCTCTCTTAAGGTTGAGAGCTTCCCTTGGGTGGCCATGGCAAGCACTCACCTTCCCGGCAGAGTTCAAAACGCCCCTCTCCTGTGTACGTTTACATAGTTAGCTCAGATCAAGGAGGGGTGTTTTCAATTCATACCAGTGTTAATCTGTTCAGACTGCTCATGCAGGCAGAACTCTCCGTTCAGAGACATCAGGCACAGTTTGAATGCACTGAAGCTGCAGCTGCTTAAGTGAGAGAGTAGACATAACAGTTGTGGCTGTGAGTTCTGTAGCTATATCGCTTACCAAGTAGGATAATACAAAACCTCCTAGTTCCTAGAAGCACTCTTTACACTGTACTCTGCTATTACATTGCCTCTCTGACTCTTTGTAAAGAGTACACTAATTAAAAGCATTTTGTAATAGTACTTCTTAAACTACTATGGTAAGATTGTAGTAAAAGAAAACTAGTGTATTTTGGTCTGTAATTGCAACAAAGAGAAATTTTATTTGAAAGTTGATTACTAGAGAAAGAATAATTGAATTGTAAAGGCTGAATGTTTTGGTAATCTACAACCAAATGTGCCATCCACATAATGCTTTTTCCTCTTGCCCTTCTGCTTGTTTGAATTAAACGATTATGTATTTAATTCTCAAAGTAATATGTATCTGTAGCTGATTGTTGACACTAATACAGAAGATTAATAAAAACTGATCTTGGGGCAGGGTGGGGCGGGCTACCAACACTATATATATATTTGCTTTACGGAAAGAAATCTTCAGGTTTTACAGAGGATGGCGTGGTTGGTAGGAAGAGACACACAGAATGTTTATGAAGAAAATGCATTTTTCTCTTTTCTTTACATTTAAACTCCTTTATGGTTTAAATATACAGTCTTTAGATGGCACATTCCTGAGATTGAAGAAGGGATCATGAGATCTCAAAATCTTGCATACTCAGTTTTTTGGATATTGTAATAAAAAAGGTATTACGTCATGATGGAGTACTGGATTTATCCTTGGGTGGTAGTCCTGGTGTTACTTTAGCAAGGTGAGATAGAATGAATAATGAATTTGTTTGTCTTGGAATTTGTGTGGCCTAAAAAGAAATCATCTGCATCTGCAGAGGACAGTTTTGATATGAGGCATGTCTAATGAGCTCTGTGTTTCTTGTTTCTGTGATAATTAAGTCCATTCATAGCTTTAATGAAAACTGCAAGATGGACCTGTTAAGACACATTTCTTACCTATTCTGTGTTTCAACCAGTAGTAGTGCAACTACCTCTGTGTATAACTCTAGAGCAGGTTAAGCAGATGCGAGCACTGTCTGACTTGCTTTGGGGTAAATCATGCCACTGCCAGGAGACTGCACTGGCACCTTTGCAAATGAACTGCAGTCTTGCTCAGATCCAAGAGGCAAGTACCATTTCTGAAGCTCTATGCACGTACTGTTTTTCCACCTCTCTTGAAATCTTATTTCTGTAAGGTTTTCTGTATTTACAGCTTGTATTGGAACTAACAAAATGTATTTTTCTGTATGTGCATTAACTAAAAATTGGGTAGTGACACTTGCACTTGGTAAAGCTTAATGAAAGAAAGCAGTGATTCAGAGCAATCCAAAATGATCATGCATTATCCTGAAGAGCACCTACCCACAAATATCTTCTAAGAAGATAAAAGTTTTCCTTAGGAAGTTGGTGAGAAGTACCAGTTGTTTACAACTTACCTACAGAAGGACGCCACAGTGGGCTTCTTAAAACCTAATGAGTGAATTCTGTAGAGAATGTAGGGATTTGCCTTCTAATACCTAGTTTTTTCTTTAGGTGAATCTAAGCATGTACCAGGTATGGCAATAAATTAAGAAAGTGAGCTATATGTTGTATGAGCATTTTCAGGTTTGAGTGATTTGCTTTTCAGTCTTACTGTCTCTTGGTAGTGTTTGCAAAAATTATATATGGGAGTGGTTTACCTTTTCAGTAAACTGATTACTCTTTCATGCCGTGTTCATTTTTTTCCTGAAATATTCCCTATGTTTCCTGTTTCAGGAGCCTTCATATGCCTCTTGCAATCTTTTTCACTTTTTTCTAGTCCATTTTTACAAGCTCTCTTAGTTCCTAACTCCTTTCTAGTCGTAGTAGCTTCGAACTAAATCAAATAGACATTAGAATGAAAGTTTTACCAAATGCTTTATATTTTAATGGATTTATCAAATTTTCTTTGCTTGTTTTTGTTGCCTCATCCTCTGTAAACAGCTTCTGTGTCTTGAGGTGTGAATCGTAAAGTACTTTGTTTTGGAAGCAGTTAGTTAGTTATGACCTGTAAATGACTAGTTCAAGTAATTTCTTTTTTTTCAAGTAAGTCTCACCTTGGTTTTTCCCATGCTGTATTTTATCAGCATGCTTTCTGTTCAACAGGCTCATTAATAACTCTTCAGTTATTCCCATCATTATTGAGGTATGTTCATACAAATTTTGCCACCTTTTCCTGCCCTTTTGATCTCATTCATTGGACTTGGCTTAAGTGTTAATAATCTTCAGTACTAAGTGCTTCATAAAGGAGCAATAGACATTGATTTTATTATTATTTTCCTATTTTGTACACCTCATTCAATTATTTGACAAAATCTCACCTTTATTTTTTGACTACTTACGGCCTCTTTGTCAAATCTTGCGACGGGGGTGGGATTTTTTTTTTTTTAAATATAAGCAGAGTCATGGTGACCTGAATTTCTTTGCTTCCAATATTCATTAAAGACTAAAATAATTTCTGGTGGAGTAGAAGTTGTGATTTTTCTTTATGGTGCTTAGTCTGGCTTTTGCCATCCTATCTGATTCATACAGGTGAATAAGTTTTACTTTTAAGTACTGTTCCTGCGCAGCTGTTAATGTTTTCTTGCCTTGCTGGTGTCTATGGAGGAATGTGAATGACTTGTGTATCTATAACAGTTGCTGTACTTTCCATACAGAAATTTTAGATCCATGTTTATAATTTTAGCTCTGGGAGCTTGATGGCAAGCTCCCACTTGACATTTTCTTGACTGTTTTAGTATCACCCCTTTTTGGTATCACATATTAGTTGGGGACAAATTAGTAAAGGGTTAATATAAAAGTGCACCGAGAACATGCCAGGTAAACTCACATGGACCTACTGTGTTATAAAAGCAAAGGATTTGCTTATTCTTTGCTTTTGAGGAGAGTAGAGGCAATAAAGAGATGCAGTTGGGTATTTAACGTCATCGACTGTATGAACAAACTCTGAAGTCCCACACCTGAATGGTTCTGCTCAGTGTTCTCTATTCAGATCTTCATGTCTCATAAATGTATATTAAATACTGAAAATTTACAGCTGTTCCTCCAAACCTTTATTGTAGCTTTTCTGTACTGTAAAGTTTGGTGTCTAGTTTAATGGTTTCACTATGGGGAAAGAGAGATCTTTCACACTTAGAACAGTAACTTCTGTTAAAACGCAAAGTTGAAGTACTTTCAAAATGCCACCATACAATTTCGCCTATAAAAATGAGTCAGATTTTTGCCTAAATTATAAATAAAAAACTAGAAAAAGGATTACAGGTCCTTTGAACTAAGTCTTACAATTTTCTTGGCAAAAGCTACTAAATAACTGTGAGGGTTTTCATTTCTTCTTGGTCTTAAGACAGTTTAGTTCAGTGCTTTAGAGGTAAATAAAATTTGGGCAGTCTCTGCAATCTAAATCTGACAGGTTCTGTTTTCTTACTCCAGTGGCATGGGATGACTCATTTTTGAATGGAAACTTGTTAACATATAATAAGCTGTGAAAATTGTATTGCTAAAGTAACACTGATCCCTTAAAATGCTCTAGGAACTGTGAACCTTCCTATTCCTTTCTTTTCAGCACATTCAAAATTCAGTGCCTTTTTTATGAAGTGGAAAAGTGCAAGCCAGCAAGAGTAAAGCATGCACAGTCCTGAAGAGCATTAAAGATTGCCTGTACCATGTGAATGGAAGAATGCAAGTAAATGCTGCCATTCATTCACTGTTTTGACTAACTAGTAAATCAATTGTGCAATACTCCTCTAGAAACTATACTGCAATTGCAACCCAAATGTGCACCAGCTTTAGTATGTGATAACAATGCCTAATGTATGTTCTTGTGCCAGTGTCTTGCAAAAGCTATAGCTTGCTGGTTTTTTCTCTTTTTTAGATGGGCTTTCATGTTGTTGGGAATAGTTACAATTTGTTGGAGAAATCAACACATCATGTTTTTTGACCTAAATTGACTTCATGTGAAAAATAACTTAAATCTATTATACTTAAAACTGTAGTATTTTCTGGTCTTTTGCATGCTGCTGGAACCCTGTGCTCTTTTTGTATTTTAAAATGTTTGGATTTTTTTCTGGCTTATTCCTAGTGTGTCTTTTCTTGTTAGAAAATAGGCTGTTTCTCCTGTTGTTACTTGAACTATCCACCCAGGCTGATACAGAAGCTGACTAATAGAAGTGGCATGTAGCCATTGACACATTGGACAAGTTTTTCCTTGCATTTTCTTTCCCATGTGATAATATTAAATGGCTTAAGAGTGGGAGGTTAAAAAAAAAAAAAAAAGGAAGAAAAGAAAGAAAAAAGAAGACTCTCTTAACTTGACAGATTGTCTTCAGCAGTGGGAGTCCACAGTTATGAGGAAAGAGCAACAGGTAAGAAATGTTCTTTCCTATTTTCTTAAATGGATTTAGTTTGCAGTTTAGCTTGACATCTTATGGCATGTGTGCGTGAAGTAATACAAAGGTTGACAAATTAATGCTGATTTAGTCCATTTTATTGAAGGAATGGATGGATAAAGTTGTTGATCTCAGTGTCTTACTATAGAAAATAGTCATCTTAAAAAGGAGAGAACTTGAATTTTGGGTCTTCTTTGTTGGTGGTGGGACTTTTTGTTTTGATTTTTGAGGAAAGAATTAAAAAGAGGTGTCTTGCTCCAGTTTTCAAGCCAGATTTCGCTTCTAAGCTTCTTCCCAAAAAACTTTTCTTGACTGTGGGCCAGGCCACGGGGAATGTGTTAAGTGGAATTATTCTCCACCTGTAGTTGAAACTGGTGGTGAATAATGGGCTACTTGGTTTTTTGGTTTTGTTTTTTTTTTTTAATTTTGATCTCCATTAGATTGGATACATACATCTATATGGTAATTAATTAGCGAGTTCTGTGGGTTACTGACTTAGTTTTTCACCTGGATTCAACTCTCTCAAGTTGAAATAAGCTTGATGACTTTTTTTTTTTTTTCAATAATCCCTTTTTATGTCACAGAACCAGTAGTGCATTCAGTGCAATTATAATTGGTAATGCAAAGAAGCCCTTCAGTTGTGGGCAGCTGGTATGTTTGGAATACTAAGTCCAGAGACGATGATGATGATGATAATACAGCCTTAAAGAATTGCAGATAAGGGCACCAGCAGACAGTTAGAGAGAACAGGCTCTGGCATCATTAACCAAGTGTCTTGATGGTTTCTCTTTGGAGAATTAGGATGTTTATTTTCGTCTGAATATGCACAGCTAATTTGTAGAAGTTAAACTTAACCCTTTTTTGGTGTACAGTGTGTTTAAACGTAAGTAAATTCTCAGGAATTAGCACTGCAGGAGAGAATGTGAATGTTGAGGCCCCAGGAAAATTAAGCGTACTGGTGTTTATGACAGCTTTCCTAATGAATTTATATCCCAGTCAAAAGTGGGGTGCTATTTGATGTTCCTTGTTTTTGCACTGGGATTGGCCTGGCTTTATGCTGCCACAACCTGTCTCCACCAAAGACAGGGCAACTCTGATTATGTTAGAAGAGATTTCCATAGTGTCAGGGCTAGTGCAACTAGCTTGGGCCAAGCACTGGAGTACAATGTGAAGAGAACAGGTGTTGAAGAAGCCACCAGGAATGGGTGGGTGCCACAGAGAACTCATTAAATATAGTTGTGTTTGTCCTTTGCCCTTACTAGTTCATCAGTTCATCAGTGAATGCTGACACTATCAATGTTTGATGTTTTGTGTTAGGTCTCAGGGTTGTTTCTTGTGCTAACAGAGATCAGATGTGCCACTTCTCTGGCGTGCCTCTGTGTAATCATTCTGCTATGAAGTTCAGAATGGTTTAAGAGAAATTATATCTTCATTTTAGCTGGCAGTTCTGGTCCAGTATACCTATGTTGTCGGCCTTATGATGTTCTTTAGTATTACTTTTTCTGTAAGAAGTAGAAGTCTGAGCATGTTTGAAAAGTTACCCTTCTCAGCTCAGTCCTTGGTCATGTTAATGATCATTAGATTACCAGTCATGGGCTCCTCCATGGCAGCATCCCATATTGTTTAATAGTGGTCTTAGAGGTTTGTCTCCCTAAATTAACATCAGATTTGTCTCCTTTTTTTGCTCTCCTGTTCTTTTGTTGTTGTTGTTTGTTTGTTTGTTTGTTTGTTTGTTTGTTTGTTTTCCCTTAGAAATACATGTGCATCTGTCTTTACAGTCTTGTTAGTTCCTGGGAAGTATTCTGGTCCTTGGCTGCTCTCCTGGAACTTTGTCGATCATTTGGAACAATGACCTTTCCATCCAGTGTTGGCTTCCTGGGAAATAATACTCTTCATGATGAATTGTGTTATCCTGTGTTGGGGAAATAAGAGCCAAAGGTGCTTTCCTACCTCATGTTAGTCCTGGGAAGCATTTTGTCCTAATAGAATGAACTCTGGCCATTCTTTAGAAAAGAAACAAAAAAAAAGACGGAACAGGTTACTCTTCCGGTTTAAATCAAATGCTCTGTAAAAGCTTGCAAATCATTCTAAAACTATAATAATGGAGGAGCTCATTATGTAATGCAATGCCAGGAACTACTTTGGTTACTTATGGAAGGAGGAGATTGCTTTCCTCAGCATTAGCAGGATGTTAATTCTGCAATAGTCTTGGAATTTCTGAAAAACCAGCACAGCCACCTTCAGCAGTATATCTGAAATCAAGCTGTGCATATTGCAGTTCTGAGTCTTTGAGGGTAGGGCACCACACAATCACCTAGCTTGAATTTTTTATTATTTTACTGTTAACTGCAATGATTTTACTTTTATGATGACTCAGATGAATAATTTTTCTTGTGTTTTTCCTAGTGCAGTTGCATGTGGTCAGGCATAATTTTCAGTGAAGCTGGTTGAGCTTCCAGGTATCCTGCTTGTTCTGTGCTTTATTCATCGGCTCTCCCTTCCTGCCTCGTTTGTACTTGGTCTCCTACTCTGCTTTTTTGCTTTTCTCACCTGTTTTCTCTTGTGCCCTAGAGCTTCTTCAGTTTTTCATCTCCTTCTTGTCTTCAAGTACTTCTACGCTCCCTTCATTTACAATCTTTAATATTTAGAGCCTGCCTAATGAAGAGGAATGATTGCTTTGCTCCACACTTCTCCCTTACACCCCCAGATTGCAGAGGAGCAGGCTCACTTCCCTGCATGGAGCTGTATTTGTGCTGTGGGAACATCAAGGAACAGATCATCAAGCAAATAACTATATGACCTGAGCAAACCTGTTCTTACTCACAGAGGTGGTTTTTGGATGGTACAATGCCCACTTGAATCAGCAGCTTGACTTTGGAGCTTCAGTGCATGTGTTCTCACTGTGGAAGGTGCTCAAACAGCCTAAGCATCTGCAATTCTGAAATGGGGATTGGGAAAATACATGGCCAGTATTTCTGCATATTTACCAGCATGCTCATCAAAACAGGGGCAGTGAAATTCTTATGTTGGTATTTGGGAGTGTTGGCCCATCCCTCCTTTCTTGCTTGCTGAAATTTCTTCTTGACCTACTGGCTGGTATTTTCCAGCACTGAACAGAGAGAATAGCAAGGATTCCTCCAAGAGAGTTGCAATTCAGCAGTAGCAGCTTTTGAGATGTGATTTGCTTGAATTGCATTGATCCGTACTTAGGCTGATAGAGTGGAGTTGTTACACTGGCGTATAACTATAACACTGTGTTATAGCTGTAGATGCTGTAAACAGTTTGTGCTGTTTATTGGGACTGTTATAATTATGGTGTGTGCTATAAAATCTTCATTCAAAGCCTGATATCATAAACAAAGCCCTTTAATTAAAAAGAAAAAAATAAGCCCCATCCCACCTACCAAAGGAAGGAACAGCTCAAACTGAAAAGAGGAGCCAAAGTGATTGTTGTGCACTGTACAGTGAGGATGGAGAGCAAAGAGCATACACCAAGGAGCCATGGAAATGAAGCAGCATAAAAGGACTGGTGCCAGCACCATTGGGAGGGAGTGTGCTCACCCACACGAATAGAGTGATGCATTTGTTTGCACCAGTGAGCAGGAGCTGAGTTCAAAATGATCGCACAAGGCATTTGCTAAGGGACCAGGTTCAGCAGGCCCAGGCCAGAGGAACTTCAGTTTCATTCTAAAGAAGTTCATGCTTTTTCTCTCAAGATACAGAGGCAGGATATAAATAGCAGTGGGCTTGAATAAGCAGTCAGCCTCTGCAGCAGGAAATGAAGACATCTATGAAATCCCCTTTGTCCCAGATAGATTGTGCATGTTTACTTTCCTCCATTTAAAAGACTGCTTCAGATTTGATTTGTTTCAGAAGCCTTTCTGTAGACTGGTCACCAGGGAAAGGTTTGATTACCCTTGAGAATGAGTGTAATCCATGTCGTCCTAGACCACACATGGTTGCCTTCATCCTTGGTGAGCTCAGTACCTTAGGGAGAACCAATACTTCAACAATTTTAGTAGGGTACATAATTGCATTAAAACTCCTCTGCTCTTCCTCCTTCCCCACCAAACTGATAGGCTGGGGACACATACCCCTTTGGCCTCTATGATATGTTTTGCAACCCTGATACTTGAGCAAGTTGTTTTAAGTCTGATACTTGTAGTCAAACCACCTTGAACTTGCTTTTACATCAGCCTTTCCCACTGACTATGTAAAACATCTGCACTTATATAGTCATATCCATGCCAGGATATCACTGCCCACTGCCATAAGAATAATGTGTTGCTTGCCATCAGTCCACAGAAAATACAGGACTGCTCCATCCCAGGTGGAAGAGCAATATGAGGCTATCTGTCAATACTATGTAATTTCATGTCAGCATGGATATGAGTTGGATTGGGAGCTGGTGATACGTAAAACATGATGAGGAGAGGTAAAGTATGATGTGTGTCAATTCTGAATCATCTCTTTTCAATGAAGAGGTCTTAATATCTGTGCTGGCCCTCCTATTTATACAGTTGTAACTGTATACTTACCAGTACACTTACATTAGGGGATGCAAGGCCTTAAAAACACTGGCTGTGATGCTTCTGTTTCTAAAGCAAGAGAACGTAATTGTTGCAAAAGCAGTGAGTCTGAGCTAAAATATATCCTTCTTGTTAGTGATACTGGCTGACCTGGTCTCTTTGCTGGTTCCTCACCAGTCCTTGTGTGGCCTTGTACTTTTGAATGAGACCCATCTCCTCCCAGTCAGGATGGGTGCAAGTGAGTTACAAACTCTTAACAGAGTGCTCTGTACTAATCCTCCCCTGGGCTTTCAGCTGCTTTGCTTTCCAGTTATAAAAGCCATCTTTTACTGGCCTGAAAAAGAAAGAGATTTTTCCAGAAGGTTTGAGCTGTGTCAGCAGACATTAGGAAGAACAGTCTTGAAATTGTCATGATAAATTGTGATCTAGAGAGCTGTAGATTTTTATGCTCATCTAAGATGATAGGTACTGAAAAAAATAGGAAAAGTTAATGAAGACATTTCTTTCTCTGAATGTTGTTCACCCTTCCTGTAATCCCTATCCTTTCCAGCTAATAGAGAAGTTTGACAGTGCTTCCCCCCTTCTCAATTTCTTGCCCTAGAACTCCGGAAACTGGCCAGTCTTGGTACTGTCTTCTGGTAAATGATTACAATTTATGCTCACACATGTTTTGAATATACAGGCTTCTTAATGTGTTTCAGCAAGATTTGTGTCATTATGTGAGCACAGACAAAAATCTCTGCTCCTCAGATGCTGCCTATTCTGAGAAGCACACATGTACATTGTCTGGCACCCTGATTGTTAGTTTGAGAATGCTTTTGTTTTTAATGTACAATGACCATGAACTGAGATGCAGAAAAAGGAAATTATTCGCAAAGAACCTCGCAACATTATGCAATAACCACAAAGAACATCAACATTTACTTTACAAGTTCTTTAAGGGCTTATACCAAGGCAGGCTGAAATTTAATGGAAAGATCAAAATGACTAGACTTGGCTTTGGATCAAACTCTAATACAATTCATTTCTTACTGACTTCTGTTTGATATCAGAAGGTATTAAGGCACTTGCACTTAGGATTTTAAGAGGCCTAATTTTAGAAGATATAGGGGATCAGAAATGCTAACTTGTATTCCAAAGCAGCTGACTAAATTATATATCAGTGTTTTCTGAACTATCTTAGACAAGGCATATTTACTTTACCAATCTTGCAAAAAGTATAAAAAATAAAGGTTGTGCCAAATCTGCAAAGAGAATGTCATATGAAAGGGGATTTCATGCTTACTTCAGTATGAACTATTGCACTGTTCTTTATTTGAATCTGACTTCCTAAGTTTTCTGCTGTAGAATTAGTGTGGCTTTTCTCAGATTTTCTGGTTATTAAAATTCAGCCCTCTGTCTTCAGAGCTCCCTTGTCTAATGTTATTTGATCCTACCTAGGGGAATGTGTTTTAAGTGTTAGATATTTTTAATGGATAAAACCTTAATAGTAAAAATTTAAAGAATATTATACTTAGGGAGTTAAAAACCTCAACTTGGAGAAGAACGTTACTTGCTTTCTCAGTTTATTTCACCTTTCAAATAATGTTCCAGCTCTTCAAAGAACACTATGATATTACTGTGCCTATGCACTTGGACCTTACATTCCCATCCCATAGAGATTTTGCAAGTTTTCTTCATCTATAATAAACCAATATTTAAAATAAATTCTGGATGTCTCACAGAATCGCAGAATGGTTTTGGTTGTAAGGCACCTTAAAGATCATCTAGTTCCAACCCCCCTGCCATGGGCAGGGATGCCTTCCTTTAGACCAGTTTGCTCAAAACCCCATCCAGCCTGCTCTTAGATACTTGTGGAGATGAGGCATCCGCAACTTCTCTGGACAGCCTGTTGCAGTGCTCCATCACCCTCACAAGTAAATAATTTCTTCCTAATATCTAATCTAAATCTACCATCTTTCAGTTTAAAACCATTTCCCCCATGTCCTGTCACTACATGCCCTTGTGAGAAGTCCCTCTGCAGCTCTCTTGTCAGCTCCCTTTAGGTACTGGGAGGAGCTACAGTGTCTCCCTAGACCCTTCTTTTCTCCAGGCTGAACAACCCAGATTCTCTCAGCCTGTTTTCCTAGGAGAGCTGTTCCAGCCTTCTGATTGTGTTTGCAGCCCTCCTCTGAACTCCAGTAGGCCCATGTCTTTCATATGTTGGGGCCCTCAGAGCTGGATGCAGCACTTCAGGTAGAGTCTCACAGGAGCAGAGTAGAGGGCAGAATCCCCTCCCTTGCCCTGCTGCCTACACTGCTTTAGATGCAGCCCAGAACCGTCAGCTTTCTGAGCTGCAATGTGCATATTATCAGCTCATGCCCAGCCTGTATTTTTGTCGAAACATATTTTCATCCAGTCTTTTGGAATTACAGAGGAGACAGTGTCGCATATATTCCCAGCTTTGGAACTTGCCTTTGAGGTAGTCACTTGTTGCACCATCGCAGTGAAAAACTTTCTCAGTGTATGAAGGAGCCCAAAAAATAGATTACGAATGATTGTTTTCAATTCCTTCATCTCATGGATTTCGATTTTATCTATGTGATGGTATAGCAGTACTTCACAACTGTAACTGAAGTTTGGCAGTTTGTTCCTCTTGAGTTCTCTTTCAGCTTCTCTGTAAGAAGAATCATTAAGCTTGCTGCTTAATGATGTTCCTTTCTTTACTGGTTGGAACTGGCTAGCTTCACAAGCTTCATGTTGTAGTAATCATTATAAGATGTTTAGTGTTGGAGATTGGATACTTAAAAGAGCAGCGAGTTTCCAGGCAGGGATCAGATCCTGACAACTGCTTGCAGAAGCATTTAGTGAGGTTGTGCACCTGTTTACTGCTGCAAACTGGTCTTTTCTTTTCTTTTCTCTTGCTGCCATTTTCCCATGTCTTCAGTGATTCACAGCCTCCTACACGGCAGTCCGCTGGGACTGCCAGAGATGACAGTTATTAGTTGATGTTTCTTGAATGACCCAAGTTTTCCTTGTAATCTGATTCCATCAAGGGGATGGTGTTAGGCCTCTGGGATTTTCAGGAATGACTTGCACTGCACACACTTAAAGGAAGCTTGTTCAAAGTGTCCTAAAACCTTTTAAGTCTCAAAGGAATCACAATTTTTCAGTTCTGGGCTCAAAAACATGACTTCCTCAGATGTCTGTGCTCTTTTGGATGAGTATGCTTGCTCCATGCCAAGCTCTCCTTTTTGCTTTTCTCTAGTCCTAAGCTCCTTTGTGTGTCGCAGTCCTGCTTGGAGGTGAGGCACCTATGTCAAATGACCCCCTACAATATCCATGCTTTCACTGTTGTGCCCTCCTCTTCTATCTCTGTGCTCAGTATGTGAGATTTCTCAATCACAAATGAAGCTGAAAGCGCAACCTTGGGCCTTACTTACGAAGCACTATTTTAAAAGCCTCTACAAATTTCAGCTTGTCTTGAATGTGTGATGGTCCACTTTCTTGACAGACTAGTATGTTTCCATTTTTTATTTATGAGAATGGTAATGAATCACAAATATCATAAGATTACTTCTGTACACTGTATACATGCTTTATAGATGCCCCCCAAAATAGAGAGAACTAAATAAGGAATCAGAAAAATTAAATGGTACCGTGCATTTTCTGCCATTGGCTTTTTAGAACTCCTGTTCTTCCACATGCTTTGCAGCACTGAGAAGTATAAACACAGCGAGTTTCTTCCTTTTTCAGCACTGTGTATGGGACAGTGTACCCCTCTGCTACTCGAATTCATTGCCAGAGTTGCCAAGTGGCAAATCACATGGATTCATCATATGAATGGACGTTTGTTCATGTGGAATTGCTTTGGTGCTGCAAAACAGTTTCCTGTAGGTCACTGATTTGCCATCATTCAGGTGCTCAGCAATGTTATTCATTATTTCTTTTTGCTGTTGATCAGAGCCACACCTCAGGCAGTGAAGAAGGGTACAGAGGATATTCAATATAAATCTGAACTGTGCAATTCTCTCTTAAGGTACACGTTGTAAAGAAGGCGGGGAATTAATTCCCCTGCTGCTTCTGCCACAAGTGGGATTTAAGGTGAGCCAAGAAACTTCAGCTGATGCTCCATATTTTATTGTGTGTCAGGCAAGCCTGGAAACTTCCTTCATGAGGGCTGTGCATGCTCTTGACTGATGAAAGATTCCACCCGCTTTAGCAGTGGGAGGTTGTTTAATTAAAGGGAATAAGTAGCATGTACTATATCAAACACTTTAATTCTGAAAACTTGGAAATGAGAATTAATAGATTCATGCAGAAGTGTTCTTACAGGGGATTAATGACTGTTGTTAAGCTGGTGATTATTCATTTCCATTTTGAATACATTGGTCTGAGAATATCTTGGGATCCAAAAAATTTAAAAATGGAGATGTGAGGCCTTGGGGGTGGGAACTCTGGGGCTGAACTGTGTTTCCCTTCAGTGCCACGGCATTAAAATGCACTGGCTGGTGCTTCAAGTAACTGTGACTGTCATTTTCACCCTGCATGTGCCTTGCGACTTTCTGCTCAGTTTTCATGCATGCCATAATACTGAGGGTAAGGTTTAAAGAGAGCAGTGAAAATAAAGGTGTGATATAACTGCTAAAAGCCCAGTTTCATCCCACTGGTTGAGGGGAACCACAGTGAGGTTTGTATGATGTTCACATGGGCTTTGGTGTCATGCTGCTATCACTGACATCCGCAGTCCTCCAACAGTCTCTGAGACTTGAATCAGACCTAGTTTGCCTGGATTATCAGTGCAACTTGTTTTCTCCTATCTTGCTTCATCCAGAATAAAATAAACTGCTTCACAGTTCCAGGACTGGGATTTTTAACAAATGGGCAGTATTAAGAGTAAGCCCTTTTAAAAACGGTGTCCTGTGAAATGGTATTTGAAGAAAAACATCATGGGGAGGAACAAGAGAAAGCCAAGGTACACAAGTATGAGTTTTTCATGCAGCAAGCGTGGGGTGGGGGGTGAGCAACAAAGATCAGGCTGGGGAATGAGCCTCCACTGACATTCACACAGAAGGGAAAGAGCATTAAATCAGGTCTATTGATTGACACTGATACAAAAGTAATGCTTTTCTCTTAAGCACAACTCTGCTGTCACAGCTCTTCGGTTACTGATGTGTGCTCCCAGCAAAAGACATTACTTTAATACAGAGCTGTGAGCTGCAGGCATAACTGAGGCTGTGGCATATTCTCAAGCATGGTTACAAGCAATTTTTTTTCTAGTGCATTTTTCCATCTGTATTTTTCTCTCCTGTGTGCTTCTGTTGATAGTCAGACTTTCTCAATTGTTTTTGCTCACATTAAGTGGTAGGAGGAGGGAAGAGTAAAAACGTGAATGCTTATAATGTCCCTAACTGTTGCAAAACCATTATTGGCAACAAGTGACATCAACACGGGATTAGAGAAGCACAGAAATAGTACGTGAGGGGTTAAAAAGACAATGTAAGTGGCTGTGAATCATCATCTTCCCTTTCTCAAATAAAATGCTCTCATCCACTAACTCATCTATCTCAGTCCTCATTAAAGTTAGAGGGAGCCTTTCCATTAACTTAAAAGGATATTGGATCAACCCCAGATCCTCCATGCTGAGTGTAACGGGCACAGTTGTTAAGCTCAGAGGTGAGCAGAGGGAATTTTATGACTGAAGAGTCAGTGTGAAATTTCAGCCCTCTTGAATCCACTGGTGAAACTCCCATTAACTTCATTAGTGCTGGGATTTTGCCACTAGACTCAGCATGGAGTGAAATCAATGTGGCAAGAGATGGCAGGATGTTTGACAACAGAGATGCTAGCTGTGTTTTATCCATGGCTGGAATGCTGAGGTGTAAACTGTTTTTTCTGTTAAAGTTTCATACTACCATTTCAGTGGGAATAGGAGTATTGAGCCTGACTGAAGCTGCCTGTCTTGTAAGGAGAGAAATTTCGGCGTGGCAGCTGGCATGGGCTTTCCTTCAAAAATCCTCCCTGGGAGATTGCCGGTTTATCCAGAGGTAGCTGTATCTACAGCAGATAACTGGAATACATGCTACATTTCCATCCAGCAGCAGAGATCATGCCCATAATCCCTTCCCAGGTAGAAGAAAGCATAAAGCTAGAGTTCAAATAAAAATAGGGAATTTGGAAGAATAGAAGCTTCTTAGAAAGTAATGAGCTGTACCCATTCAGCTGTGCTATCTGCAGGGAAATGATATATTTTTGAATTGGAAAGAGATGCGTGTGTGTAAGAAGGAGGACAAAATGATTGAAAACACATGAGAATGGAAAGGGTTTTCACCACACTCTCCCCGAATCTGAAGAGAAAGATGTCCATTATAATAATTGCAGTGTAAGCCCCAGAAATATGCTGCAGTGTGAGGCCAGATCCATCCCTGGAGGGCTTGCAGGCAGAGATAAATATAAAAAGTCACAGGGGTTCAGGGATAGGTCAATACAATGATTTCAGTTTTTAAGCAGCTAGTGCAGGGTTTTCTAGAAAAGACTGGAAATCTTATTTCCTTTAAGCAGTTGTAGTTGAACTTCAAAACCCAAAGGCTCTTAAAACACCAGTTGCTTTCTGAAATGGTGGTGGTTATCAGTATCTAATTTTAGCCTGTTTCCCAACCGGGCTGCCTTTGAAGTATCACTACTGAGAATTGCTCTGTGCTCCTCTCTGCCCTAGCCTACTCCCTGAGCAGGCTCTGAATGAAAGGGTTTGTTGTAGGCATGTGCTTCACCTTTTACTTCTACGTGCTGTTGACTGGTTTAAGAAGTACCTTCCTCAAAAGAGACAAGGGTGATAACAAGGCGATGCTTAATTGAGGTCCCTGAAAGGACCTCACTGGCTTTAGGCTCTGTCTGCAGCCACTAAAGGTTTGCATTTGGGGAGAGCACGTAGATGCTGCATTATAATGCCTGCCTTTAGATGTCCTGCCTGTAAGTCTGACTCCTGGTGGTAAATGGTTCATTCTTCCAAATACTCTCTTACTGGTAGTGCCAGCTTGTCATTAATGTAGTGAATCATTAAATGGGGAACATTTTTCCTGTCTACTTTTCCGTGCTATAGTGTAAAATGTGGTCCCCCATTCGTGCCTCCAACACCCACCCTCCACACTCCCCATTCTTTTCTCTTTCTGGAGCATTCAGAGTGCATGACTTCATCTGCTTGATTATCTCGAGCCTTGGGAATGCTGGCTTTGTCTCTGAAACCACCAGAATGTGCTGAGCAAACACCGATCCCAGTCAGGCTGCATCAGGGTTGGCAGTTAAAGCCTCCCATGCAAGAAAACTTGCTAGGAGCTGCTTTTCGATGAGATCATCTTTAATGATAGGGGGTTGTCTTATTTTGGTGGACTGGATTGTACACGAGGGCAGTATCAGGGCCAAATAAAAGAGCTGTTGTTTCTGAATGTTTTTGTAGCTTTCTAGGATTGCATTTTTGCACAAAAGTGGGCATTCATTCTTAGCTATGTTGCAGTTTCATCTTTCATACTGACAATGTGGTTTCTGTCACTGGCAGCAGTGCCAGTAAAACCTACAATGGATTTTTTAAATGTAATTGGAGAGGGAGTGTCTTTTCTCCGAGAGGCATGAAGAGCTGTATCTCTGACGATGCAAACTTCTTAAGAACTGTGCTGTTCACTCCAGTCTGTCTGGCTATAGAGCATTGTTGTTCTTGTGCATCAAGCAGCAGGAGTAGGCTGAAGCAATGGAAAGGGAAGGATTGCTGACGGGTATCTAATGGGAGCCATTTCATGGGAACTCCCATGATTGGAGTGCAGGAGCTCTCTGCAGTACCTCCAACTTGTTGAGGGGTGTATTTGCTGCCACAGATGTTCTGATGTGCAGAACAGGAAACTAGGATGGGTTAGATATTACTGGGATACAAGGAAGAATATTATGTTTCCGTGTTAGCTGATAATATCTAAGCTATGCAAATGCAGTCTTCTATGGTCTGCAGGTATCTCCTGCCCTTCATGAGGAAGATAAGTTTTTAGAGCTGGCTCAGAACTCAGGCTGCAGCATTACATTGTCAGAAGTGATCCAAAGGAGGGGAGGTAGTGTGTGAAAAAAAATGGACAATGTGAGCTGCATACCCTGACCCCCCAGTCTGCCAAGGCACGTCTTGACATCTTGAATTTCCTCCTTGCATATTCAAAAAATATGGACCTGCCACTGTTTTTACACAGCAGAGGCAAATAATGCAGATGGCAATTACAACCACTGTTCAAATCTTAGTCAAGCATGTGCTTATTAGTGTGAACAGTGTCAAGGTCCCAGCTTTCTCCCTGTCAGGCAGTACAACCCCCGCAGGTTTAGGAGCTGCCAGTGCATGTGAGGACATTTGCTGTTTTCTGTCACTGTTCATGCACGTATATGAAGTTGAGTGTTACCCTGGTGTTACAGTGATTGCTTCCAGCACAGCTTTTAAGGGGAAATAAATCATGCCAGTCAAATTAGGAAGTGATCCAATATCTTGCTCCTAACCCAAATTAAGTAAAACAAAGCTTGTATTTTATTCTGGTTTAGAAGAGGTTTAAATCTTTGGCATGGGGCCCTCTATACTCTCTTCTAGTCCATCACACAAGCATCAAATAAATCGTTATAGCTTGGCCAGAAATGCTTAAAGATGTTTTAGAAAAGAGCTTATTCTCACTGACCTGAGAAGATAAGCTTGTGCAGAGCTGAAACCAGCTTTCAGGAGCTCTGCAGGTGGAATCTTTGAATGTCCAGCCAAGAAATTGGCTCAATTTTGATTGTTTCTATTAAGATTAGTACTCAAGACAGTATTAATACACAGTTTTGCATGGCCTAACAAAGAGAAGATGTAGCTTTATCACAGATGATGAAATTGAAGTCTTTTCCATTGAGACAGAAGCTAGAGAAGGTTACTGTGTCTCTGAACATTTTAGAATTCTCAAATCCAACAAGTTCATATCCATTAAATTTTAAAGACTTGGAGATAAGAGCTCTGTTGATCTCTGTATGTTGATTTTTAGTCAGTGAGTGGAAAAAAGTGTACTGCTAACAGGCTATGAAAATTGGGTGCTGGTGCTAAGTATAGGTCTATCAGTTTGACACTGATCCAAAGCAAAACAATGGAACTGCTGAAATTAGAGTCCTTTATTAACAAATAAAGGGAACAGCACTTCATTAGCATCTCTCTACCTGAGCCTAAGGAAAATGGATCTTGTCAAACCAGCCTGATGTATTTTACTTTACCAAGATCGCAAGCTTGCCTGATAAAAGTTGCAGTAGTCGCCCGACTGGGCCTTCTTCACATCTTGATCCAGAGAGAAAATTACCCATGTCCAACTAAGTGGTTTTGATGCTGATGGATCTCCAGGTGGAAATGGATAGAAGGAATCATCTCTGAGCTGTTGGTGTATCTAGTAGGGTTCCTCAGGGGTCATTTGCTGGTTTGTTACTATTTAACTCTTGTATCAGTAGCTTGCTAGAAAACATGAAATGACTGCTGCTACTGTTTGTATCTGTGCCTGTAGACTGGATGCAACTGAGGGAATAACTAAGTCAGCTCACTGTAAGAGCCACTCACATTATCTGATAAACTGTGAGAACATAAGGAACACTTGTATACTATTTGCCTGGTACAGGGTCTTCTGTTTAAACTCAGAACAGCAGGTCTTGAAGGGGCCTGAGGCTTTGGTCCAGCAGAGCAACGACCAAGAGGTCCTGCTGGATGGGAAAGGCAGTATTAATCCCAGCACTCTGCCAGGTTGTGGGGTTTGATAAGGCACCATTGTGGATGTGGAAGGAAACGTTAGAAAACTAAACTCAGTATTGGTAAAAAGGAAGTGGGTTGTTTACAAAGTCACTGTAGGTTGGATAAAATCCACTTTTGTGCAGAGGGCTAGCACAGATGATATCAGGGTTTGGAATGAGATTTTCATCTTGGTCTGCCATTCAGTGCAGAGGTGGAGTTTCACCTAAGTATGTTATTGTGCTACATCAGGATTTAAATTCCTTATTTATTGTTTTCTGGCAAACATTTAAGTAAATGTTGCATTAAGTAGATATTTATTTTTAATAACATTGGCATTTATCTCATTTTTCTCCTGACATTTTTAGCATCTTCACAGATACCTGCACAGCTATTTCTGTTCTACAATTTGCAGTAGTTAATTGATTTTCTGCGTATCTGTGGGAGCAGCTGTCAGCAAAGAGAAAGGGAGGCAGGCACTCTAGTTTCACATCCTTTGATTAAAGGTAAATTGAAATAATTAAAGGTGTGGTATTTAACATAGAGGCTTTAGGGCTGAAAACCAACATCCTGATACCTGCTGAGAAATAGCTTATTCCACAAATAATCTCTGTTCTAGTAACTCCTGCCATGGCTAAGGCTAGCATTGGAATGTGGCCCACAGTAATTACTGTTTTGAGACAAAGGGGATGCTTTCTGTTCACCCAGAAATAAATCACTTTGATTGCTTTTCTCCTATGGCAAAGCACTGTATGTATAATTTAAGATGTACAGCGCAGCAGTGGAGCCTTTTAGAACTGGATCATCCCACCGGTCAGCAGTAAGAAAGCTGATGCAAGTGATGGGTGAGCAGATAAACACTAACAGTTTTGGGAGCTGGCAAGTGCCAAGGATGCTACATGTACAGCTAAGAGCACTGTATGTGTTTCAGTCTGGAGGTGAGCCCCAGCTTGCCCACGTGTGGCTAAGCTGCAGGAATGTCTCAGGATTGCTCTTGGGGGTTTGCCTGAGTGCTGAGTGCAGCTGCAGTCGTGTCGAGAAAACCAGTCCATCCTGTCAAGTGCTAATAACAGGAATTAAGTAGTTCTGTAAACACATTTTATGAACAAGTATAATCAGTTTGGTGTCTCTTAACAGGCTGGTATGTGATGACTCTGGAGAGCCTTGGAACGGCTTTAGGAAGGGGAGGCAAGGCAGAGCATCGTCCTCTCTGAGAGGGTATTTGCTGAAGGTGTGGGACTTTCTTGTAGCTGTGAGTGGGGCTGCTCCACGCACAGCTGGGGGCTGACCTCACACACGCAGGGTTGTTTGTTGTAGTAACCAACCACCTGGGAAAGGTTTCTAAGAACAGGTCTTTTTTATTACTTGGTGAGCACTCAAAACAATTAAAATTATGGCAGAAATTGCTGATGGGCTTGTATCAATTTCCTTTTGCTAGCTGTGTTTTCTTTCTTTACTCTGGGGTCTGAGATGTTTTTGGAATACCAGGATCTTTGTCCCTCTCTTTCATGGCTCCAGCTCCTGTACAGGCTGTGAAATCAGCTTCTATCTCTCTGTGTCTCATCCTGCTGTGAAGTCATTGACCTTTTAGCCAGTTCTGTAGATAAACAACCCCTTCTCACGGTGCTATGAAAGCACATCTTGCTCTACATGCCCCCAGTTTCTGTACTGGAGGCACAGCAAGAACTGGAGGAACCGCCTCTGCCGGCAGCCACCCACCTCTTCCAGGGCTTTCCACCTGAGCAGGCAGTTCTTGGTGCTTGGTGTCATCCCTGCTCTGACTGAGAGCAGGGGTGAACAGTGAACATCAAGGTTCCGTGTCACAGAGCATCTGACAAAGTCAGTGCACCTGGGCTTGGTGCCATGCTTTGTCTTCTGGCTCAGCTGAAAGGCTGACACAGAAGTTTTTGTAAAACATGTTAGGTAGGCACCCAGAACCTGCTACAGACGAGATCACTTCATTGTTCTGGCATGTGTTCATCCGAAAAAGCAAATATATGTAGTTTGCATGTCTAATGCATCTAGAGGAGACAGAAAAAGATCGGAAAAGAGGTTGTTGTATTTCCTTTCTAGTCGTTCTACTTTTGTGTAAAATCAGCATTGTGATTGAGGCATTCTTATTATAATTTTGCGGATACTTGTTTGTAATGGGAAGCATTGCCATGTGGCATTCTTAAAACCCATTTTTGTTTTGTTCTTTATGAATTCTTGTGTTTTCAGTTCTGAGTAAATTAAAGGGGTTGGGTTGGCAGTTCCAGGTGTAGATGGTGTCTGTCCATAAAGCAGGTCCTGTACAGTAACAGAATTAAACTGCCAGTTTAGGTGTGCTTGAACACCTCCGATTTGATCTGAAGAAACCTCCATGCCACCAGAGAAAGTCAGCAATTTTGTTTTCAGCACAAGCATGAACTTTCGTGATGCTGAAGTCATTCAGCTGACTGAAGTAAACTGACTGGTGGTATTTCTGCTCTTCCATCCATGTCACTACTTACTGATTATAAAACCCTTCCTCTTTAGTCCTGTTGATAGCAGGTTTTGTACTTTCTTCGTCTGCTGGGCTTCAGTAACATGTTTGCTGAGAAAATGTCCTGTTGTCTAATCTTGAGCCTGGTGGTTTTTGCTACATTTTCTTTTTAATTACATTAAAAAGAGAAAAAGCAGGTGGGGGAGAACTTGGATCCTAATAATGTTATTTAAGCAATGAGTTCAACTTGGAGGCTAAACCAGACCTTTTGCTTTTGAATCATTCTGTGGGTGGTGCTGCTACTGTACAAGCACAAGGTGCCCTTTCTACATTTGTAATTCAAATTAAGTTCCAGCAATATGAGTGCAGATGTAACCAATCATTGGTACTTATTTCTAGGCTCTTTCTACCTTCTTATGGAGAAAAAAGGTCTTTCTGATGCTCTTTTGAAGCTGAATATGATGCAAAAATCAGGCAGACCTTTCATCTTCCTCTCTCCTGATGCTTATGATCTTCTCTTGAAACATGGGGACAGTGGCATGTGTCTGGCATATGCATCATGTCTCCTGTACGCAGGGCTGGAGACAGACCATGGCTGTCTCTGTGGAGGGCCCCAAGAAGGTATTTGTCCCAGCCCCAAACTGTGGAACAAACAGTTTCCATGAAGTCTGCACCAATCCCTTTTGCAGGCCTGGATCCCCCATCTGACACGGGTCCCAGGCAGAAGCTGGGCTGGGCTGTGTTCACACAAGGACAGCAGCACCAGGGCAAACAGCCCTTGCCTGCACCAGCAGCTATTAAAACACAGGGGAGGTTCCTTTTCCAGAAGCCTAATGGGACGTGTTTTAACCTCTTCTAATTGAGCAGCACTGCAATACAAAATGCTATTTGAAAATCAGGCTTCCTTTGCAGGCAACTCTCCTCTTTCACCTCTCTCACCATGGCCAAGGCATGGAGCTGAATTACAAGCCCTGCGGCATCTGGGTAATGCCTGACAACAGGCCACATTCACAAGGGGCCAAAGCTTGGTCTAGACTGGGGAGTGGACGTGGGGAAAACCATCTCCTTTGAGGAAATCTGGCAGCTCCAGCAGACTGACACAGTCCCTCTGCCCTTCATCCAGGCCGTGGTTAGCCACTGGTCTGGCACACTGGCAGCATGCTCTCTACACTTATCCTCTCTCTGCCAGGCACAGTCTGTCTCTCTGTGCTGACCACTGGAAAAGCTTGTAGGGGTTATGGAACAAAGGTTTGCCTGTCCAGCTGGTGGAGTGAGAAGCGCTCACTTTTGCATAGAGACGACAACAGCTTTTTTTTTTTTTTTTTACCAAATTATTTATTTGAATGGATGAAGCAGTAACTGAGGACTGTATCCAGAGTAATTTAAAACCAAATTAATGCCATGCATTTGTAAGCCAAGGCACAGGGAGGCAAGTAAATCCTTCTTCCTAGTCTCAGGGGAGTTGCTTTTTCCCTGCAGCACAGGAGAAGGGCTCATGCATGCGTAAAATGCCATGTATTGGCTACAGCCATGCTGCTGTTCAGATGATACCACGGGTAAGCACACAGTTTTCTTCCTTCTTGACCTAGTAATGTGTGTGTCCTCTCATCATCATCCCCCATTTTATTTTAATAGCAGGCTACACCAGCAGCATAACAATTTGTTTCACAGGGTTCTTCCTCATCTCAGGATGATCATTAGGAAAAAGCTGGGGTTGGATTGACACACGGGAAATTGTTATACTGAAGCTGGAGTGCATGAGGAGTATGGCCTAGCCCATCTGCGTTCAAAGGTAATGATGCTCTTGGTTTTTTAGGATTTTTGGGATGGAAAAAGTCAAGGCTGGGTGCAGCAATGCTGCTCTTTGCAGCTGGCAGTGCAGGGAGAGGTTTGCTGCCCCGTTATGTACCATCTGCTCTTGGGCTGCTGGAGAAGCTGACAAGTAGCTCCAGATAACCACCCCGGAAGGGCATTTTTCAGAAACTGCTTCTGGGATTGTCCTCAACCCAAAGACCTGTTAAAATCAGTGTTAGACTGATGAACAGGGATTTCTGCTCATTGCCATAAAGGCTGAAATGACTGGATAGAGAAAGCTATCCATTTCCAGTTCTCCTTGAGGAGATATTTCTGCCCAGGATAATGCCCCTCTGGGGATGGAGAATGAATGGAAATTAGTTATAGGGAGTTCCAAGGGAAGGCAAAAATGAAAGCAATTTAATCATAAGGTAAGTATTTATGTTGCAGAAATAACTAATCTGTATTGAGCAATAAAGATCTTGGGATATAGAACAGAAAAATATATTTTTTGCATGTAAGTACTTTTGATGGATTCTGAATACTAGATTGTATACTGGAGTAAATTTGTACCATTAGTTCTGTGCAGAAAAAATGAGATTTTTGTAAGGGAAACAGTAGCAGGATGTTGTCTCATAGAGAGAGATGAACGAACAGGGACTGTCACTTTACATTTACATCCAGAAAAATTTGGTTTTTTCCTGTTAGTATCTTGACCAAAACCCAAACTTTTTTTTACTGCATACTCTGTGCTGCTTTGCACTGTACTGCACAGAGTAAGGGCAAGTGCCTGAAACATACCGATGGGGAAAGCATAAAAATTATTGTACAAAGAGAGATTGTTTAGATATCTTTATTTAGCAAGTGAAGTACATTGCCAATAGGAAGGAGAAAAATGGAGACTCAGCTGTGTTTACCAAGGCAACAGAAATTTTCCTGAAGTGAGGCCAACTTTGATATGAGCTATTAATTTTGCTTGATTTTTGCAGGGCTACTTCTGAACAGGAGTTGAATGTCATGTTTCTGTGTGAGGGCATAAACATTTTGCTTTCAGTTCATGTTAGTTTTGCATCTGTGCTTCTAAAAGCTGATGGCTGGTCTGGCACTTGAAGGCCCATAACTTGGCTGAGGCTGTAGCACGGCCTGAAACAAGTTGTGCCCTGTGCACTTTTGGGAAGGGCTGGGATCCTTGTGGCACCAAAACAGGCTCTTGAAATAGAGCCAAGTGCGTTGTGTTAATCCTGTATTTTTTGCCCTTCTCCCATCTCAGCAAAGCTTTTCCTTGTGGCCCTGATCCAACAAGCCGTTTGACTGTGTGCAGGTGCAGGCACAGGATGGGACCTCCTGGAACGTCCCGCTGTGTGATGAACTGTACTTTCGATGAAAAAACAACTACGAGACAACTTCTGTGGCCACCTGCCCCTGCCAGCCCCAGTCTTTTTTACTGCTGAGTACAAACATCTTCCCAGAGCACCAAGGTCAAGGTGACAAACTAGGAAATACCAAGTGAAGGTGCAAGTCCCTACATTTTACTCTCTGACCTTCAAAGATGGGTGCAGCTGTCGTGATTTACCTGCAGCAGTCTGGCTTTGTCCATGAGAGCAGTTTTGCTGGGTGATGCAGCAGGCTGTGCCCGGGTCTCGCTGCTCTCTGAACACACTTGTCTGGGCACAGGTTGGCTCGTCATGCAAGGCCACCTGCAGCTCTTGCACCACCAGTGATCCACATTGTGCCAGTTGTCAGTGGCCAGCACAGGTGGTGGTGATGTCCTGGAGATTGCCATCTGGGAAACACTAGAGGAGGGTGAACATTTTTCTGCTGGATTTCCTATGGATCAATTTTTTTAATGTTCTGTAGGCATGGCCATCAGTTGGTGGTTTTGATACCAGCAAACCTATGAGATGTCAAGTCTATTTCTGCCTTCATCCTGCCTCAGGTAAGTGCCAGTACATGGATGTCCTTTCTTATCCCACTAGGCCACACGCTCCTGTCCCATTGACCATAAGCCATGTCTTGCCCCTTGGAGCCTTTTCTACTGCAGATGTGAGAAGGAGCTCTGAGTGATCTCCTGTATCTCACACCTGCACTGAAAACTACCCTTCCCCATTAACAGGACTTCTCAGCCTTCTCTTCCCCACTGATACCTTTCCTCACAATTTCACTCTATTATTCCCCCATTTTCCCTTAGTTTCTGCCAAGAAGAATTTGTTCAGTTTCAAGTGTTTTTTAGATTTCTCACTGGAGTGCCTCAGAGTGAGCTTGCCCCTCCTCATCGCTTTCATAGCAGACCCAGGTTGTAAGAGCATACCGTTACTTTACTTCTTTCCACGCATGGGGTGAAGAGTACATTTTGTGGGTATTGTTCAGGTTTTGGGAATGGTGAACTGTCCCACTGATTCTGTTAAGAAAAAGAGAATTGAAGGCTAGAAATTTTCTTGACCTGCCCAAGCATGTGTACTGTGGCCCATTTGCCTGATCTCTTTCACATGTGACTGCCCCGGAAGAGCTCTATTGTTTTGGCAATACAGTGTTGAATTGGCCATATCCCAGTTGGGAATTACTTGGTGCTACTTAAGTGGAATTGTCAACAGGCTTGCAAGTATGAAGTTATGACCAGAATCTGCTTTTGAGCAAGTTCTGATAGACTTCTATCCACTTCAAGAAAATTATGAATTTGTCTGTGGATCATATCCCCTGGCTTGCACAACTGAGCGGAGTCAGTCTCATGGAGTTATTTCTGGTGTTCACCTCATATCAATAATATTTTTCTCCTTTTGAGCACTTTGAACAGTCATTTTGTACAGCCAAGTTTGTGAGATTTGGGAATTTTATTTCAAAGGACTTCTAGGTAACACCTAAAATAAGATTTGATTTTAACCCTGAGGAAGAAAATAAAACTAATGGGCATGACCAAATTCCCACTTACTTAGGAAAAAATCTGCAAACATCCTTTGACAAATGGACTTGAGTGAGGCTTAACCAAGGACCCTAAGCCATGGGCCCAGATGAAGAGATTCCCAGAGAAGTCTTTGTGCAGCTTGTTCTTTCCTTTGGCACCCCCAGGGTTCCTAGGCAAATGAGAGCTTTCAACTTTGTTCCTTTCCCAACCCAAACCTTAACCCTAAGCACAGACTAAGCCCTTTTCCAGGGACCACAGGCTGTAGCAGAAATCAAAAAGCTATCATGGGAGAAATATTTTTACATTCTCTCTTGTCAGCCACAACACAACTGGAGTTCTAGGGTTTTCCCTCTGCTTACCCTAAACATTGGCCTTGGCTGGATTATCCCAAGCCACACCAATGATGAAATTTTCAGAGACAAAATCCTAATGAATCTAGTCCTTCCCTCTGAGGAGCTTCTTGGCAGCTCCATGTCACATGCAGTTCTAGGCTATGACATTCCCCTGAACTAACCCTAGCCCTAAATCTTCTGTGTGAGTTGAGCATTTGCCAAAGAGACTAAGACATGGCCAAGATAACAAACTTGTGAGGGGAGAAAGCTCTTTGCAGCCTCTCCTTTGCCTTTGGCAGTGCATTAACAACCCCATGCCAGCTGGAGCCGTAGGACCTCCAAGTGCTCAAACTGTAACCTTAAGCCCAGGTGTGGGCTGCTTCACAGGTAAGAACACAGCTGAGCCTGAGATGGAAACTGTAGCAGGTTTAAATTTTTTACTGTTCATTCCAGCCTTTTCCAAACACTTTGCAAACCTTTGCCATCTGGTGCACTAGGCTTTGTCCCTCTTCCATCCTTAGCCTTAAAGCCTGAGGACAGCTGATCCTCAGTCAAGCACAATGAACAATGGTCCAGATGAAAAAGCAATCAAAGGAGAAATATTTCTGTGACCTGCACTACCCTTCAGAAATCCCACACCAGTGCCATGATAACTGTTGCTGTAGGCTTTTTCCCTTTCCCAACACTGAACTCAGCTCTAAGGCTGTGCCTGGGATAACCCTTTGCTGAGGAATGAAAGCCCAAATCAAGCAATTGTTAAAGGAATGACTTTCCAGGGGACTGCTGCTTCTCCTGGCAGTCTGTGGGAAGTGCAACATCTACTGAAGCTTCAGGGTATCTCTCCCTCCTAAAGCAAAAACCTGACCTTGAGTTAACTATAATTAGGGATAACTTGCTGTGGTCCCAACAAAGATGTCAAAGGAGCTATCTTTCAGGAAACCCAAACCTTAATCCTAACACTAAATGTGGAATGAGCCCTGGGTCATCATTTAAAGGAAAAAGGGGTAGGGAAGAACCATTTTTCTTTCCTCCTCCTCACTTTGAAATCCCCGTGGCAGCCCCATGCCAACAGAGCTCCTGTCCCAACTTTCTCCCTGTTTCTGTCCCAAACCTAACCCTGCCCCAGACTCTCAGCTTACCTTGAGCCCAGGGTAAAAAAGGTTGTCTGGGGGTAATTTTTTTTCAGCCTATACATTGCTTTGGCAGTCCAATGCCAATGGGGCTTTAGGCTTTGTCCCATTCCTAAACAATGTTACTGTAACCCAACTTCTATCCCTAAACTGGGCTCTTCAAGAGATAATCACATAATTCCAGTGTTGAAATGCTGACAGTCTCCAGCTACTTGTTTTTACTGTTTAAGCCCTGTGCTCCTTTTGACTCTTAACGCTGCAGCCAGGCACAGCACAGTTAAATATTAGTAACAGACATGTATTGCTAGTGTGTTTGTGAGCCCTATTTCTTCCTCTCTAATGGAAAAAAGAAGAAAACAAACCAAACCCAAACCCCTCTGCCGGGTAGCACTGTTGTGTGTGGTTTATTATGGGAAGGATTGAAGAACATATGACATCCTTGTGAGATGAGCACATTTGTCCACTAACCTGTGTGGACTGTGTGATGAACTGGTGGGGACAGGAGCTTCAGACACCAGCTATCTTCCTGCCTGTTCTGGTACAGGCCATGCACTCTTTGTCCTCATGCTGAAGGCTCTCCCCTGGCATCCAGCTGGAAGAACAGAAGGATCCAACCAACTCCCTGTTCTTTTCCATCCGGCTCTTGCTGTTCCTGCCAACAGCACCCAGAGAAAGACCATGTGTTTATTTTCATGTAGTGTCTCCCACCCATCAGCTGGAGCAAGGCATGGATCCTTGCAATCTCAATCCTACAGGCATTCCCTCTCCTGCCACCCCCTTCAAATCTGTGTGCCCATGTTGGAAAGTCACTTTATTAATAAAGTAAAAAAGCTGCCCATATTCAGAGAGATTATTTCTGTAACTTCTGCTGTGTGTTCCAATATTCTCAAGGACCTCTGCATCTTCCCTATTGTGCTTTAATGCAGGGAAGGATGGGGCATTCACCCCCCAGAAATATTTTCCATCAGGAATAAGAATTCGTCATGTGTCTGAAAAATGGAACAGTGAATCTTAACAGATCCTCACCCTGAGGTGTGCTCTCTGGTAATTACTGTTTCAGATGGCTCTGGATGAGGGTTATCTCCTCTAGCTTCTCAGATCTTTAGCAAAAGACTAAAATCTGCTCCTTGAGATCAGCCCAACTGCACCTAAAGCTGTGGCTGCACCTCGACTCAGAGCTGTAGGATTGAATTTAGACTGGCACAGTGAAAATCAAGGTACATGTGCAGCATGTGCAATTGCTTTTTCAGAGAGCTTGAGCGTATGAGGCCAGAGAGGGAGGATGTCTCTGAAAGTTCGAAGGAAAATGGAAAGAGCCACTGATAGGAAAGAAAATCGCTGTAGTAAAGATTTCTGTAGGCAAATACCAGGTTGAGTGCTGATGAATGGTAACTGCCCAAGCATAACTCATGAGTTATTGTGTGGTGGAAAGGAACAGACTACACTGAGCATCCTCATTCAGCAGAAAGAGCCCTGATGCATGTTTATGTGATACACAAGGGCTTACCTACATGGTTTTGGTAATGCTGTAACTCCATCTGTAGCAATTAAATCAGGACATCCCTCTGGCATGGGTTCAGTTAGAATGATGGGATCCAATTCCTGCACATTTAGTAGAGAAGGCTGTGTGGATGTGAAAAACTCCAAGCTGATAGAGCTACCACCTGCACAAAAGTTTGCAGCATTATGATGACACTGGCACTGAGTCACAACTCTCTACCCAAAGGTAAATTAAATCACTAAAAAACACAAACCAAATCCCTGTGACATAATTTTTAAAAAACAAAAGCTTTGTTTTGCTGCATGCTCATCTTTGCAGCTCCTTGACACTAAAGACCAGCAGGATACACGGATCTGCAGGCAGAGGAGGTAGAAGGCTGTGTCAGCCAAGGGTGGAAGAGGTGTCCTGGCACAGCACACCGAAACCCTGCTGCCAGTACCACCCGCGGGGCTGTTGTTGTGTTGTTGTTCAGGGTAACGCCAACAGGAGCAGGACCTGAGGGAGGGTTTGATGAAGCAATGGGGAAGGTGCCTAGGGGAGGAATGAATGGTGGAGCTGGTACAAAGGTAAAGCCATCGGTAAACCCATAAATCTCCAGCCCTGGCACATATCTGGCCATTTCATGAGCTCGCTAGGTCAGTGATGAAAGACTTATTCATCAAATCATTGTATCCTGAAATGTGTTGCATTTTAGTAGAAATAACGCTTTGAAGCAAGATATATGATTTCTTCCTGACCCTTTCAGCTCAGCCAGAACACTTTTTCATGCGATTTAACTGAATTAACAAGGGCTGTGACCTGATGAAGCAGTGAATTCTGCAGTGCTAAAGACAGAGCTCTCCTGTCCCCTGGGCATGGGGCTGTGACACCAGATCAGAGCAACAACTAGGAGAAAAAAAATAAAAAGAGCTTTAAAAAGCTGGTGGTTTTTTGGGGTTTTTTGTTTGTTTGTTTTTGTTGTTGTTGTTGTTTGTTTTGTTTTGTTTTTTGGGGTTTTTTTTTTCCCATACTGGGTGTTGAGGTGGTGTGAATGGGCAGGCTGGGGTGAGGTCTTTAGCTTGTCTTGCCACAATATTTTCAAGCCTGAGTCAGTGGTTATGCAAAACAGAGGAAGCAGCAGAAATAACAATTTGCCAATATTTGCTCTGATGTATTTTGGTTAATTGTGCTCACAAAAACTTACAGAAGATTACAACCTGCTCATGGGACCAAATTAAGCTGAGGAACATTTCTTTTAGATTTGAAAAGAGAGTGAATTTCTTCGATTATTCATCCACAACAAACAAGTTCATTCTCATTATAGAAATCAGGAAGTGCATTTCCAGCAGGAGGCGTGAAACTTGCATTACCACCACTCATGCAACAAACTGAAAACAAACTTTTAAATTATGGTCCTCTCTGGTCACAGCATTTAGGGTGATATTTAGAAAGCCCAAGGAAATCTGTGGGCCTCTAAAATGAGTAACTGCATGGAGGTGGATTTTTATTCTTCCAGGAGTGACTATTACTTCCTGTGGTTACCCTGAGTGGGGGTTGTGTTTGGTGTCAGGGCAGTGCCTTGTTGCACACTCAGTTCCCCAGCTCAGGGTCTTTTGCAGTGCCTGAGGGGGGTGCATTGAATGAAATGTGTTTACTAAGTCTTTCTCAAAAAGTACATCAGGAGGAAGAAGAGGACCCCCTCTCCTTAGAAAGTGCTGGGCTTAGTCCAGGATGTGTTAGATGGGAATTGGCTTCCTCCTCTTTCCCTCAGTTTCCTTGGGCTCATCTCTCACACTTTCCTGTTGAAACTTCTTCCCTTTGTTTCAGTAGTCACCTGGCTAGAGGAAAAAAGAGCAAATACCAGGCAACTGCGATAAAAATATTGGTGGTGGTAGTAGTAGTAGTAGTAGAACTACTACTACTACTAATAATAACAATTTACTCTTGAACAGCTGCACGAATAACATTGGGTTCTGACCATTTTTCTGATTAGTTACTTGCACCTCTGAGAGGACAAGAAACAGGAGATTTGTTGGCCCTGCTCTCCATATGTGAGACAGAAGGACACTAAGGAAGCAAACCTGTGTCTGCTGTCCTTTCCAAACTCTTCTTACTCTTCAACATAGTCAGAAATGTAGGATTTCTGCCTGTTCAGCTCTGCCTGGGAGGGAATGCAGCTGATCTTCAGAAATCAGGGTGAATATTCCTTTTGCACAACAAAAAATTGAAGTGTAGGGAAATGACAAGAAGGAGAGAATATACAAAATTGCTGAAGATTATTAGTATTGGCAGATGCAGGATTTGCCTAATCAGGAGGGTAAAAGACTGGGGAAAAGCAGAGCCTGAGCTTGAATGTGAATATTTCCAGCTTTGCACATTGCCACTCTGTGTTTAAGGAGGGATCAGTCAGGGAAGAGCTTGCAGTAGTGACTGTCATGTCTGACAGCAAAGCCAAAAGAACTCTCTTACAAAAATTAAATCTTGATCCCCGTCCTGCCTTTGCCCTCCCTCTCAGATCACTAACCATTGGTTACAGCTTTTCCAGGCTCAAAAGGGAAAATGCTGAACTATTATTGCTGGACAACTCTTCCTCCTCCAGGACATTTATTAAACCAACACCTTTATTATTCGAAATATTTGAACAAGTGGTAGCATGGTTACCTCCCTCTTTCAGAGGTCTGCTGACACCAGCCCTAACACAGCAGAACAAAGCAGAGACTTTTGCCCAGCACACCATTTCTCCTCACCCCTGCTCTCCCTGCACAAAGTGACCCCTGATGAAGGGCAGGCAGAGGCCTGAGCTTTAGAACAGATTATTTTGTTCAACCTTGGAATTGAAAACAAACACTCCCCAGTCTCCTTTGATGCCAGCTGACCTGAATCAAAGCTTGCAGGCCCCTGGCTGATAATGTTTACCAGATGCAGCAGTGAAGAAGGGTTTCCAATCTAGCTTCTCTGTTTCTAGGCATCCATACCAAAAATTAGGTGCATGGGTAGGAGTTTGGCACGTGACTGCTGTGAGGGAAGGCTTGTTGCAGAAGAGAAAAAGCAAAGAGAAAATTATCTTTCTGCATAGCTCAGTACATTCAGGTCCTTGACTGGATTATCTAATAATCCAGATAAGTGCAAAATGCCTGTTACAGGTTCTGCAGTGATGGGGATTGCTGGCAGCTGGATCTGTGCTGACATTTGGGGGAGCAGGGGGAATCCTGTGCAGCAAAGACCTTGGCAGGAAGGCAGAATTGAGTGAAGGGAGGGAACAACAAAAGCAACATTATTTTTGCTGACAGAAGCAGAAGAAAATGGAAGGCACTCTCAGTGGCAGATACAGACCCTGGCAGGGCTTGGTGGTGCTGGGGACACAGATATCTCGGTCACCTGCCACAGGGACAAAGAGAGATGATGACAGATACCTGATCACAATGTGTAGAAGAAAACAGTGATGCAAGGCAGATGTTACTTCATAACCTGCAATCATCGTGTCAGAGAGCCCAGTCCTGCCAGCAGCTCAGTGATGACAAAGAAAAGGTGCTTTGGTACTGAGGGAGGAACGAGGTGGTCACACAAGAAACTCACAAATGCTCGACTTCCAGAGGCTCAATCTATTATGCAAGAACTCCAGCTGAGCCTGTTGAGAATGGGAGAAGGAGAAGGAGAAGGAAAGGGGGAAAATGTAAGCATTCATGTTTTGGAGGCCCAGCTGCTCAAAGCAAATCCAGACAAAAGGCACTGTTGTCCCACTGCTGGAAATAACAGCAAGATCAGGCTTTGGGGCAGCAGGAGAGAGTTAAGCATTGCATGACAGGACATGTCCACCCTTGTGACAGCTGCTGTGCTGTCTATACAGCTTTGTATATGATACAGAAAATTATTAAACAAAGGAAGAATATCCAGGCCCCACAACTCCCTGTGTGTCCTTGCATACCGTGGGGTTGTGCCTGTACTCCCAGGACATGACAGCTTGCCAGCCCTGCAGTCACATCAGTTCCCTGGGGCTCCTGGGAATGTGCTGGCCATCCTCGGGGCTTTCCTTTCGGAAACTGCCTTAAAAAGCAGCAGCAGGATGGGGGCAGGGAAAAGAGCCAGAGGATGTAAATCTTGTGCAAAATTCTGTGAAACAAAGGCTGCTGACCGTGGCCTGCATGGGGGAATGAAGCTTCTGTGGGGCTTGGGGCAGTGGCAGGAGATGTGGCATGGCTGCAAGTCCTGCATACAGGGAGGGAGAACAGAAAACAGGGCTAGATCTGAGTCCACAGGAATGCGCTCCCCTTCCTCCTCCTCCTTTTGTGTGTGTGTTTAATTACCATCCCTGACAGACCATATTAGGGTAGCTTGACCTGGGCTAAAACATCTCATCTGTCTTTGCTTTTAGAAGAATCGGGGCATAATCACCTCCTGTGGGCAGTGAGCTTCACACTGCCCTCCTTCACTCAAGGCTTCGCTTCTGAAAAATCATTAACTTGCTCTCAGCTCCGTGAGCTTCCCTAGGTGTGACAGCCAGAAGGCCAAAGAGCATGGCATGGGATGTGTACATCCCCTCCAGGGGCTGAAGCAGCTGCTGCACAGTATCTGGTCTCTCCATCACCTGCTAGACCTGCATCAGCTCCCACACCCCTGTCCTTCATGCATTATTGACACAGAGGAGCCATAACCTCTTCTCTATTACTAGTCCCAGACAAATCCTACAGCCTTCTCTCAAAGATGTTTTTCCCTCTGTTGTTCTTCAGTGTCTTTGCCTGACCAAGACCCTGATATTTCATGATTCAAGCAATAAATGACACATAATTAAAATACATGCATGACCTATCATATGATGTTAACCCATTCTTCACAGGGAGTGAGTGGCAGCTCTCCTCAACAGATCTCATCCCTTGTCTCCCAGGCACCTGCTTTCTTCCATCCTCACCTCATTTTAGAGCTGCTAAAACATCACTGGGATGTCTGAGCCAAAACTTCACAGAGATTAAATTTTTGTTCCTCAGCTCCTTTGATGCATCCTGCTGCATCCATTCACATGCAAGATGTGAGTCAAGGATGGAGTAAAATGGACCCTCTGCACAATCTGGTCTCCCATGGGCAGGCGAGAAAGAAGGTCAGGGCTCTCCCATGTCTGAACCTGAATCCTGGGATGAGGTCTGCCTGGCCCGTCTGTTTTCCTGTGTTCTCATTCAGCATGTATGTAGTCCTACCGGGAATTTCAGTCTCAAACCCACTACTAGCCTGGCCTGATTCTGCTCTCCCACCCCCTCCCAGTCTGTCCACAAACAAATGTTTGTTTTGGGCTTGGACTGGAGTCTGAAGTGATGTAATAGGTGTCCCAGTGTAGTGGTTTGAAAATAAAACCAGTGAGACACTCCAAGTCAGAAATACAATTTAATAAGAAGAGAAAAAAAAAAGTAAAATAAAATAAATGCAATAATACAAAAGACTGCTGATAGAATCAGAATACAACCTGACACCCTGTTGGTCAGGGTGTTGGAAACAGTCCAAAAGTAAGCCCTCCTGCAGTGGCAGATGTGTTCCTGTTGGAAGTAGAGGTGGTCCCATAGAAAAAAGGGTCCAGAGATGGGTGCAGTCTTCCTTCAGGAGTCCTGTGGGAACACTGAATGTCTCATGACACTCGTGGCTCCTTTTTATCTAGATGGAAATGGTTTGCCTCCTCCTCTCTGGGTAGAGCATCTCACAATGGGATGATGTAATGTGTCATGTCATTGGTGAGCTTTAATGGCCCATTAACAGAAGATATCCCCATGGAGGTAATGGGAGGGTGAACAGAGATAAGAAACAATGCCCCACTTGGTTTTAACAGCTGGCGTGTTGTCAGAAAGGCAGTCACCCCCTCCTTCCTGGAGTTACAAGAGATAAAGAAAAAACACCTCCCTCACTGGGTTTCAACAGATGGAATGGAATAAACATTTTTTCTGATTACAAAACCCAAGACACCCAGATAGGAAACTTGGGCTCAGGGCTGGTAGAGGCTGTAGGTCTGGGCAGTGCAGGTGTGGGGGTTGCACCCCCTGGCCCTTTCTCCATGTCCCAGCAGTGCCAGCAACACAGTGCCTGCTGCCTTTCCTTGCCTCTTTCCTCCCAAAGCACTTCATGCATGTCACTCTGGCATACACCTGCCTCCTTACCACAGGGTCCTTAAGGTGACATGTATTTAAATATTATTTAGGATGTGGTTTGCATGCTTTTGAAAGAGCAGTGTATAGGGAGAGAACCAAGTGATGATTTTTTATAGTCCTGGAAGATCTACAAACCCAACACTTCCAAAGTAACACAAACCACTGATGAAGGGAAAAGCCATGTGTTGGTACCACAGGTGAGCAGCCAGGCATCTGCTTTAACAAGAAGTGTTAAAAGGTCCCCAGTGAGCACACCCTTGCTCAAGTTCCTATTAAATGGAAATTCAGTCTCAAGAGGATTAAGTTTTCTTTTTTTCCTGGAGATTTCTTCCAGCCATATTGTGCCAGTTTCAAAAATTCATGTCTGAATCATTTATTTTTAATAGGTAAATATCTTCCTTCTGTCTCTCCTTTATTCAGGTTTTCTTAGTGGGACAAGAACCAATTTTTTTCTTCTTTGTTAATAGAGAATGAGTCTCCCCGTCTTGCTCCCTTGCACTTGTGGAAGTTTTTCCTTGAGAAGTCTTGCCAGTCTTGCCAGAAGGGGAAGGTGGCCATGCTTGTCCCATCCAATGTTGTGGCTCAAGGCCACTCTCAGCTCATATGTAATGCAGGGCCGCTGACAAAGATCTCTGCTGTGGTGGACAAGTCCCTCAGAAACTGTGTTTATGTGATAACATATTTTTGTTACAATATATGCGTCCCGCTCCTCTTACAGAGTTCATTGTGGTTTTCTTTCTGCCTCTGTATTCTAGCACCTTCAAACAAACTTCAAAATCACTTTAGTGGCCCTGTTGTTCTCCAGGTTGTTTGCCGCCATCTCTTGCAAGCTGGAAATGAAACCTTTTATCTCATGGAAGGCCATATACAGATGATGTGTGTACCTAGATGGATGTGGGTTTAAGTGTGTCTCCTGTTTGGGTGCTTTAAACTCACAAGCTATGTGAGAAAACCAGCACTGCAACTTCCTTCCCCTGGCTTCTCTCACTGGGCTTCACCATCTTTGTGCTAAAATGTCCTCCCAAAAGTAGACTGGCAGCAATGGTGGGAAGGTGCTTTCATGTCCGACCTGATACACTCAGTCTGGGCTATGAAAGTGCCTGAATTACACCCTGCAGCTGGGTCGTTAACTGCAGTGATTAGATATGCACTAGCATGTGTAAGCAAGTGGATATATCCAACTTTGGGAGAGATTTTAAATAGGCAGCTCTGGCACTCCTCTCAGTTTTTCTCAACACGAGGATTTTCTGCTTTACTGGTTTATTTCTGGATATGCAGGCTGCAGAAAAAGGAATTTTGTTAATAGAGACATACAGTCTCATTTGTGAAAATAACTTCATAAGTATGGGAGAACATTGTGCTGTTTTACTTAAATCTGCACATGTTTTGCTGACTTAGAAGTTTGGAACTGCATTTCAAAGACTAACTCCCTAAGCTTGATTGGTGTCCTTTATCTTTTGATGTTTAAGAAGTTTTTCTTTCCAAAGTCTTCTTTTCTTTCAAGGCACTTCAATGAAAAGTCTTCTTTCGCCCATCTTCAGAACTGCACGTAACATCCTTCAATTCTCCCTGATTTATCTTCTGTATTCTCTTGACTCAAGGCAGATCATAAATTTGCCCTAATTTATGATCTGCTTTTTTTTGTTGGGGTTTGGGTTTTTTTGGGGTGGTTGTTTTTTTTTTTCTTTGGGGGGTTTGTTGTATTTTTGTGGGTTTGGTTTTTTTTTTTTTTAAATTTCAGTTCTGCATTTTCTGAGACATTTATTTCACTCTAATGAAAAAAATGTATCTACTGGGGTATGCTTCTCCAGTATACTGTGGTGTCCTACCATGGCAATAGAGACAATAAATGCATCAACTGGAAGCAGAATCAACTTCTTCCTTGCTGATATTTCAAGTATCTGGACCTTTTTATTTTTCCCTTTAAGTACTACTACTTACATGTTCAAATGCAAAAAAGTGTGTTTAAAAATAAAGTGAAAGGTCAAACTCTGACCTTGTCTTCTGTGGGAACTGCACTGATATGGTGCTCAAGATCATGTTCTGGTAGGAATTCCAGAGTAGACAGAAGAATCTTTTTTATTTTCTTTTGACTTTTTTTTTTTTTGGTGCAGCAATAGCTACAGGCTAGAAGACCCGCTTATGTCTTGTTTGAAAGCTTCAAAACAAACCACAGTTTTTAGTGACAGTTCTGGGACTTGTATTTCACTTCATTTTTCTACTTTTCTTCTAGCTTTTTGTCACCAAAGGTTTTTGCAGGAAAAGAGGATTATAATTATTAATTTTAAAGAGGTCATCTGCTCCTGCTTCGTATCTCTCTCTCCTGAAACCATTATTTTCTGTTTGTGACATCAAATTGTTGCTGTGGTAGCAACTCAAAAATAGAACATGACATCATGCAGGGAAATAACAGCGTATCTGGGGAACTTTTACAGGTGTCCTCATTTTCACTTTTTGTTTTCCCAAACCCTGATTTTATCTGTTTGCCTGAAAAAATAATTTTTCAAACAATAAGTCACCTACCTACCTACCTACCTACCTACCTACCTACCTACCTACCTACCATGTCCCTTGCTAACATGTATGGCTACCCAGAGTTTTCCTGATTCAATATTAGATGTTCAACATATTTAAACTTCTAAATCAGGGTTTATCACAAAAATGCAGCTAGACCCTCAGCCACAGATTCCCTGGAAAAATGCTCCATTGATTGGGACTTCTGCCAGAGTGGGATAAAGATTAGTAAATTCCATACTTCTGATGGTCCTTTGTAGGACCCAGGGCACATCCTGTCTTCCCAAAATGCTCAGTTTATCTGAATAGGGGGATTAGGGAAGGTTTGAACCGGACATGATTCTTGGTGTCTCTCCTCCTTCTGGAGGTCAGAGACTGGCTACTGCAGGCGGGGAGAAGGTGGACAAGAGGCAAAGCTTCTCCATGTAGGACCAAGAAACCAAGCAACCTCGTGAGGTCATCTCTCTGGTCTTTAAACTCAGAACTGAGATGATCGCCAGATTAGAAACAGGAACCAAATCAAGAACCAATGAGTTGCCTCCAAAGATATCATCTGGGCTTTTTCTGCTGACATGCTTCTTACTCTGTCATTGTCCTAGGTCATTAGGACCCTTATTGCCACCTTTCTGTGGTCCTTAGGGTTGGCTGTTCCATACTTTATTTCTGCACCAAAGATCTTGATTTTCTCATGGATTAACAAAGTGTTTTGTGGCAAAGCAAGGAAAGCGTGTGGGTCCTTCCTTTATATAGTTGCCTGTGACTGCCAAAGACTGGATATAATCACTCTTCAGGCTTCTTCCAGTTGTATTACTCATACTAGTAGTTCTGGCTGAGCTTGTAGAATAGTTTGAATTATGGCCCTGACTATGCTTTACTTGCATTCAGGCCTGTGTTGGGAGCAGGACTCTTGTAATGGGTTCTGAAAGTCACAAGTGACCCAGAGGAAGAAGCTAAAGGGAGCAGTCTGCTGCCTGAAGTCCACAGATGTCAAGGATTTGAAGCCTTTTGACTTTTGCATCCCAAATTCTTCTTCTGATTTTGACTTTTTAGAGAAAGACTTTCTCATCCCCCATGCAGAAATGGAGTCTCTTTACATATCACAGTCTTAAACTTGCCTGAGGCCTCTTGCCACTTTAATCATGAAACAGAAATTCAAGAATCAACAGGAAAGACTTTTTGCAGCCACCACAATACTGCAGATACAGTACCTTCCTTATTTTCTCTATGAGTTTTGTGTGGAGTTTGGCTGAACTGGCTGTGGGATTATTCCTTCATTGCCTGCTTCTCTGCTGGAGTTTTGGAGAACTCATCACAGTTCTTATCACCCCTGCCCATGCTTCTGATCCTTTGTCAGGTCTCTCTCATCATCTTTCATCATCTTTCATCAGGCAGGATCATGCAGTCTCTCAGACCCTGGACAGGTGGAGGCATCCTCACCCCACAGACATTCAACAAATCTGCATGGCTGCATTACTGTTCTGGCCAGAAGGCATTGTCCTGGCATGGGAACTGGAGAGCAAACAACCAGGGCACATGAAGAGGCTGAGGGAGAGTTACCAAAGCTGCTCTTCAGTGCTTTGTCATGGATTCATATGGCCAAAAGGATCTGAATGCAGCATCAACTAGAACAGACCAGAGGTACCTCCTGCACTGCACCCTCAGTGCCTCTGAACATAGCAGTGGCTTTTCTCAAAGAGAAAGCACAGGGGACTGTGATGCAGTCTTCTCAAGGTACCCCCATGGAAGGTCCAGGGGAGATGGGAAGATCCATGCCAGTGCCATGGTAATGAGCCCTGCATGGCTTCTGGACTGACTTACAAGGAAGGAAGTCACCTCTGTCTACAAACCAAGAGAAGAAAATAGGAGCCAAAGTGTTGCCACAGCAATTTTACAAGTCTTCCTTAGAGATATCTTGATAGAAAAAGCAGGAACTAAAAACACACAGTATAATGGGAAATAGAAGGTTTTGAAAACATCTATTGTGCTGCAGAGATAAAAAGATGCCTGTGAATGTGTTTTAAAAATGGGAGCTTTATCCTCATCTTTTTTATTTAGTACAAAAGCTGATTGCATTCTCTTTCATATGAAAAATCATAAAATCATAAAATGGTTCAGGTTGGAAAGGACATTGAAGATTATCTCATTCCAATCTCCCCCCCCACCATGGGCAGGGACACCTTCCTCTAGACCAGGTTGCTCAGAGCTTCCTCCAACCTGGCCTTGAACTGGGCATCTGCAGTTTCTCTGGACAAGCTGTTCCAGTGCCTCACCAACCTCACAGTAAAGAACTTCTCCCTAATATCTAATCTAAAGCTGTCTTTCAGTTCAAAGCCATTATCCCTTGTCCTATCACTGCATACCCTTGTAAGAAGACCCTTTCCACCTTTTCTGTAGGTTCCCTTTGGGTACTGGAAGGCATTTATAAAGTCTCCCTGGAGGCTTCTCTTTTAAAGGCTGAACAACCCCAGTCTCAACCTGTCTTCACAGGAGAGATATTTCAGCCCATTTCAAAGATGTAATCATCTTTGTGGCCCTTCTCTGCACTCATGTCAACAGATCCGTGCCTTTCCTATGCTGGGCCCCCAGAGGTGGATGCAGCACCCCAGATGGGTTCTCACCAGAGTGGAGTGGAAGGGCAGAATCCCTTCCCTTGCCCTGCTGGCCTTGCTGGTTTTGATGCATCCAGGACACAGTTGGCTTTCTGGGCTGCAAGTGCACGTTGACAGCTCATGTCCAGCTTTTCATGCACCAGTACCTTTAAATCCTTTTCAGGGCTATTCTCAACCCATTCTCTGCCCAGCCTATATTTATGCTTGGCCTACCCCAGTCCAGGTGCAGGACCTTGGCACTTGGCCTTGCTGAACTTCCTGAGGTTTGCATGGTCCCACCTCTCAGGCCTGTCCAGGTCCCTCTGGATGCCATCCCTTCCCTCCAGCATGCTGACCACACCACAGAGCTTGCTGACACCAGAAAACTTGCTGAGGGTGAACTCGATTCCACTGTCCATGTCACTGACAAAGGTGCCAACAGCACTGGTCCCTGTATCAACTCCTGAGGAACACTGCTAGTCACTGTTCTCCACCTGGACATAGAGCCATTGACCACAACCCTTGGAGTATGGCCATCCACCCAATTTCTTATCCATCCAGTCCTGTATCATCAAATCCACATCTCTCCAGTTTAGAGACAAGGGTGTCTTCCAGGACAGTGTCAAATGTTTTTCACAAGTCGAGGTAGATGATATCAGTTGTTTTTCCCTTATACCCCAGTGCTGTAATCCCATCATAGCAGGCCACAGTATTTGTTACGTATGGCTTGCCGATAGTGAAGCCATGTTGGCTGCCACCAACAACTTCCTTATTTTACATGTGCCTTAGTATAGTTTCCAGAAGGCTCTGTTCCATGATCTTGATGGACAGACTGGCTGGTCTCTATTTCCCCAGGTGTCTCTTATTTCCATTTTTAAACTTGGAAGCTATATTTTCCCTTTCCCAGCCAGTGGGGACTTCCCCAGACTGCCATAACTTCTCAAGTAGGATGGGTAGTGGCTTAGCCACTTCTCTGGACAGTTCTCTCAGGACCCAAGGATGTATCTCCTCAGGTCCCATGGACTTGTGCACCTTCAGATGAGCAACAATTAGCAATTCCTCATTCTCCCATCCCTGCCTTTGCCTTCTGCAACTTGAGTAGTGCGGCTGGAACACTTTCCAGTGAAGACAGAGACAAAAAAGTCGTAGAGTACCTCAGTCTTCTTCTCCATGCCCCAGGTAACCAAGTATCCCACATCCTTCCTGAGAGGGCCTACACTTCCCCGTGTTTTCCTTTCATCATGTGCCTATAGAAGCTTTGCTTGTTATCCTTGATGTGCCTGGCCAGGTTAAATTCTGTCAGGGTTCTAACTTTCCCGACTTGATCTGCTTGAACAGCTTAAACAATTTCTCTGCATTCTTCACAGGGTGCCTGATCTTGTTTCCACTCACTGTAGGCTTCCTGTCTGTGTTTGAGTTTGTCCAGGAACTCCTTATTCACCCACACATCTCTCTCTGATGTTTCTGCCTGACTTTCTCCTTGTTGGAATGCACTGTTCCTGAGTTTGAAGGAGGTGAATCTTGAATATCAACCAGTCTTCTTGGGCTCCTCTTCCCTACAGTGCCTTATTGCATGGTTCTTTATCAAGCAGATCCACAAAGTGCTAACTCCTCTCATTTATTCTCCATGCTGTGTGTTTGAGCAGAGGCATTTAAGATGGGTCCCCTGATGACGATGGCTGGCTGCGGTGGCAGGAATTCCTTTGTGCTGCCCTTCAGGTGCTCTCCTGATGACCTGTGATCCTTCTCCAGGATCTGGGCATCTCATGCTGGCCCTGGCATCAAACTGGAAGGGATGCATTGAGGTCTCCTCCCTGAGAAATTTTATTTTAACAAACTTTAAAAACTTTGTTAAGCTTTAAGTTTAACGAACTCTTTAGTTTAAATAAAACCAGTGAAAAGGAGGGAGTGGTACATTGTTAGCTGCCTATTTAAAAACAAAGGAGCTGCAAACAGTTATTCCAAAGGCATTTGATTCATCCTGCTCACTAACTTGTTACTCAAGTGGAATAATTAATTAATTTGAGGCACTCTGAAACATGCAAATGTGTTTCTCAGCATCTCCTGTAATCAATCACTCTACAGGGAGACAATTAATTTATCAAAATTAGGAATTACTGATAGGGCTGTTTCAGAGTTCCTGTACCTGTGGAGAGGAAAACAAAACAATTAATTAAATAAAAAGGAGAATTTCTCCAAAGCAATGACTCCCCAGCCAAATAAAATTGAACCTCTTGTGGTAATGAATTTATTTTGGGCTTGGTGAGGAAGGTGGTGATCTCCAAAGCTAAGCAGCTTCCACAGACACCAGTGCCCAGAAACTGTATGAGCTCTCAAACTGCAGTGTTGTTGCCAGGTGTCAGCACTTTCTCCTCCTAAGCCGTTCAGCAGCATTTGAACACCAGCTTAATTTTAAATTCATTGGCTCACTGATTAACTGCTGAGGTGCACCTCCATCAAACATGTGGCCGCAGGTCAGGACACCTGGGCAGGTCAGAACATCTGGGCAGCTGCTCCCTCCACCCCCAGTGTCACCCCCAGCTGGAGGTCACGGTCCCCACAGCAGTCCTTGTGGAAGACTTGACTTTTCCCTTGGCCCTGGCAGAGGGGGAGCTACCAGGCCTGAGGCTGCTGAGTTTGGCTGCAGGGCTCTGCCCTTTCACAGGCTCCAACAGCTGTTAGGTGCACATTCACTTACAGAATTTGATGTCTTGATGCTTGTTTGAAGCTCAGCTCAATGGAACTCCAAGTTTGGGGGGTTTGAGTGGTCCTACAATGCAAATATTAGATTATAACTTATAGAAGTAAGAATAGGAGAATGAACTAACCGAAAGTTTGCCTCAAACTCTGTTGAGATCAGTGAGGCTTTTCTTTTGAAGCCATTAGGGTTTTGATTTGGTTCTTGAGAAAAAATATTTTTTCCATGAAAGAAACACTAGAAGTATCTTTGTTGTTCCTGCATTCAAGTATGGGATTCTTCCACATTTTCTCTTCATAATGAATTATAGACTTATTCCTAATCAGATAGCAGCAAGGAGTGAAGAACAGATCCTATACACTAGGCTTTATCAGAGAGATAATGAAACCCACATGACATTTCAGGGCGAGCTTTGAAAACCTTCTCCTTAGATAAGCTATCATCTGCTCTGTAAGCAAAATTGTTGACTGTGGGTTTTCCCCCCTTGATTTTCATTAACATAATTATTTGCATAAAAAAGCAAGATTCTTGTTTCTGAAAAGTCCATATTCTCCTGCTGCTTGTTTCCCCCCATGCCCCCAAAGTTTTCATTCTCTGTTGGCAACTTGATAAATCACTTCCACTAACTCAATTATGGTATCACCAACACAGCTTTATCACTTCAGGTGATAAGGAATAAGCAGCAAGCACAGCCACAAAACCTGCAGGAATAGCGATTATGTTTCCATGTCATTTGCTCCATTAACAGCTTGTATGGAGTGTTTGAAAAAAAAGAAGGAACAAAAAGAAGACATGATAGAAAGTGATTATATTCTTTACATATCTCAGATGCTTACAGCCGTGGTAATGCATAAATTATGAGCCTCAGGTAGGGCCTTCTGAGAGCACTGGAAGGACTTTAATCAGCTCCAATGAGTTTCAGATAGAACAATTTGGAGTGAAGCAGGATACCATTATGTAATGACAAAAATTAGAAGGACAAAAAAAAAAAAAAAAAAGAAGAAAGTGAGAAGAGAAAAAAAGGCTGTAGGCATTTTTGCTGACTTGGATATGAAGGCTCACAGCAGAAGCAGAAAGAGATCCATATCTAAATGGAAATGAGGAAACCACTACATCTGACTGAGATTTTGCTGATCCAGTCTAATTAACCTGGTAAATGTTCAGATACTTTAGTAATTTAACTTTAGAAGCTATATTGCTTCTAAATAAGCTCCTGGGATTTAATTTTGGCATGGAGATCAACAGTATTCTTGTCTTGTCTTCCACACTACAAGGGTCTGGAGCAGGATTCTGGCAGCCATCGTTATAGTCCAAGCCACCACCAGAAACAGATTTCAAGAAGAAGAGATCCACATTTAACTATAGTTAAGAAGACCTGTGTAAAAAGAAAAACATTAAAGAATTATAACTAGCAGAATTTCATCTAGTATTTAAATCATTAAGTGCTACAATCAACTTGTGCTATAAAATAAAAGGCATTCTGAGAAAGTTAGGGGATGAAACTGTAGTGATAATGACAGGTTACTGAGAAAGAATAATTTCTGGTTAATAGTCACCATCCAAAACATGTTTAAATATTTCTAAAATAGAGGCACATTACAGCTTGGAAAATATAAGGAGTACCTATAAGACAGGAGAATCTGTCCCAGACAGGCCGTGAGAGTGATTATGAATAGCCTCCTCAACACAACTTCCCAGGACAGTGTTGCACAAGAAGAGGAACATCAATCAGAAGCAGTCACGCTGCTGTTTGTCTGTGCAGAGTGCACAAGACCACTTTGAGAGAGATGCCCAGGTATGGGGTCCATGCTGCACGAAGACTGAAGGATACTGGGGAGACCTGCAGGAGAACAGTCCAAGTGACCCTCAGCCTGGAGACCAAGCCTTCCCATGTTTGACCTGAGGTAGAAAGGCTGTCATTCTCACCTAGGAGAAAATTTTAACAGCCTTATGTTCTTGCAGACAGAAAAATCTATCTGATAAAGGAATAGTGGGGTGGTATAAAGTTACAAGACAAGGGGATAACAAGATCCAGTGGGTAGAAATTTATGTCAGGTGAATTCAACCTTAACACAAGAACTAATCTCCCACTGCTAAAGTTAATGGGATGTTGCGGAGCCTGAAGAAGGGAGAAGGTGGGCACCTCTGTCACTTTGTGATAACACAAGCCCTTTGCAACATGCTGCTCTCTTTGGATCACCTGCACATAATCCACACAGAGTCACAGAGTGGTGAGCAGGCTGGAGGGACCAAGGCACAGGGGACAAGGTGCAGGGGGAATATCGGGGCAGATTAGATCTGGTACAGGCATATACTTGTTATTTGCACTGCTGCAGGTTGTATGGATGAAAATGCAGTGATTCGTCTCTCTGGTGCCTCCTTGCTGCTGGATGGATGAAAATATAGTGATTCCTCTCTTTGGTGCCTTCTTGCTCCACAGAGAGGCTGGAGAGTGCCACAGGTCCAGGCAGTGCCAGCACATGTTGATCAGGCCATTAGTGCAATGAAACTCCCTGCATCCAGGCATTGTGCAGTTGCCTGGGAGGTTCTGGGGGAATATTTTTAGCCTGCCGATGTTTGCCTACTGTATATGTATTTCAGAAAAGGCAGAAAGAGGAAATTTAACTCCAACAAGGCACAGTAAATCCAAACAGGATGGATCACAGCACACCAAGGCAATTGTTTGGTGCTGGGAGATGATATCAAGACCCCCTTTTGCAGTTTATTTAGTCCATTGACAGATACAGAATTGGCCCAGAAGAAACCTTTGAGTAACACGTGCTGATGTCCACCATGCTGAGAGGCCACCGTGGGAGTGCTGACTCCTGCTGCCTAATCTCATTTGACACCAGCACAACCTCCTTAGTTGATGGAGCCCAGCTTTGCTTCTGTCTCCAAGGAGGAGAGGGTCAATGGGATGCAGCGCCATGGAGGGAGTCAGTTTGGGTTTCCTGACCTTTGGGTACCTGAATGCTGAGCAGAAATGAAGAGTTTTCAATTGAGATCTGGACTCCTCAGGGTTCCTGCTGAGCCTGGGTGCAGCCCTCTAATTAGCAGGAAATGATTGCATTTGACAGAGGAAGAGGCTGTCAAGTAGTATGGGAAAAATTACTTTTGATTTAGCAGAAGTCATTTTAACCTGAGGTGTCCTGTAGGAAGTAGGTGCAGATATAAAGCCAGCATTTCTGGAATGAAAGGCTGCTGAGCCTGAGGTTTCCTACTGGCTGGCACCTCTCCACCTTCCTGCTGCATCAGAGGGGTGGCAGGAGCCAGTGGGGTGGGATCTGCCAGGGCACGTTTAGGCTGGTGCTGGACCTGAAGAAGGCTTAGGATGTGCAAAACCTCTTGAGTTATTTGCTTATCAAAGGATTTAGGTTTAGCTTTCCAGAAGAAGCTGGCACAGACTGAGCCCTGCTCAGCCCCACTGATATCCAGGAGGAACTGGTCTCCTCAGTTCCTGGACCTCTTTGAACATCCCAAACTTCCTCTCCCCTCCTGCCCCTGGGGGGCTGGGACCTTCTCAGCGTGCTTACTTGTGACTTATTTCATAATGTAGCAAAATAGTAGTGATATGGCAGATCTTAAACTCACTAAACTCCAGCAACTAGTGTAATATAGAGTGTGAAGAGCTGGCGATCATAAATGGTTAACTAACAAGTGTTTACGGCGCCTCATGATAGTTGCTGGCACTAAGACAAGGGCAGCAAAAAGTGGATTAGATTAAGATAAATGTGAGACACAGGCAGAAACAAGTACTCTAGCAGATGTGTGTGGAAATTAATGGGGTGGTGATAATAACAAATTCTGATTCGCCACACAGTAAATGTGTCTCTTGATAATCGGTTTCCAGCAGAATACCAACCAGGCGTGCAGAAGACAGAAACCTAAATGGGGTGACATCTCCACATTGCCAATGCATTGGATGGACACAGAAAAGCTCAAAAAAGATAACTGAAAAAGTTGAGTTTGTTTTGTCCCCTGCAGTCTTCAAGATTTTATTTTCTGGATCTGTGACCAAGTCTCTTGACAAATAAATCCCCAGGGCTACCAGGGAAAGATTTCTCCCAACTCGAGCTGAGATCTTGGCCATGTTCCAACCACTGCTGCAGATATCCTGTCTGACATGGGGCGGGCAGCCACCACTGACCCCACATGTCTGCTCATCTACCAAACTGGGATGTGAAAGCTCCCACACAGCACAATGCTTTGCCAGATGTGTTGTTGAACTTCATGTGTTTATGTTTGTGAAGAGAACATAGGATGAAAGGCATTGCAGAAATGCAAGATATGATTTGTTATGATTTAAAATCCATTCTTGTTTAGCAATACTACTTTCAAATATTTGCGTCCTGCAGGCATTTCCAGATAAGGACTCAAGCCCAGCTTTTCTTTTCCGGTACCAATTTTTTTAAAAAGCAGAGTGGTTTCCAAACCCTTTGGAAATGGAACTTTGAGCTGGCCTGCTGCAGCCTGTGTGACTACAGGAACCAGGCTGTGGCTCCACAGGCATGGAGGCATGGAAAGCAGCTCAGTTCTCGCCTCTGTTTCCTACATGAACAGACCCTGTATCTCCCCCAGCCTCACCCTGCGCAGCCATCCTTGCATGTATTGATGAAGGTAACACAAACTGAGCTGGGACATTTTGCCAATGTGTGTGGGGTTGGGGCTGTAGCAGAGCAGGGAGGGCAGGAGGGCAGGAAGCCCCGAGACTGGTTTCACCATGGCAGTAACAGTTAAAAGGACCCACCTCATCACTGGTACCTGGAATTTCTTCGCACTTACCTGAAGTGAAGTTTGCATGAATGTGAGAAGAAATCCTGTGGGATGTCTCTGAGCCCCTGCTAAAATCCAGTAATTTGAATAAATATAGGAGACTAAAGACAGCGGAATTTACAGATTTCTATCTTACATCCTAAAATAAATATGACATTTTCCATTCCCAGTGAAGGCAGCAAGTATCTCCCTGCTCAGAGTCTTCCAGCTGAGAGCACTCTGTCCACATGTGATGGTGCTGCTCAGATACTCTGGCCCCTGGCCTCCTTTCTCTGGCCTCCCCATGTTCAGCCATATCAGACCTGGGCCTCATTGCCTCAGGCTTGGGTAGTGAGGGGTCTGCAGCTGAGTGCAGTGCCCAAAATATCCCCAAAAGGAGTGAGTGGGGACCCTGCTGACTTCAGGCTACCAAACATGCAGCCCAATCAAATGCATCTAATTTCCCAGTCACCGCTTCTTGCACACATGACCTGTTAAAAGGATTAAATTAAAAGAATTCCCAGAGCTAATCTAGTGATGATATGATGAGAGACAGGAGCTCAAGCATATCCCAGAGGTGACTGATCAGGTTTCCTAGGATGTATTATTTATGGGGCCATCTGCTTTAGACAAGCATTGAAGTCCAAAGGGGAGGAGGATTTTAATGGAATTCACTCATTTAACTGGGACAGGGTGATAGTGGAAGGGATGCTGTAGTTTCTCACCATTCTCACCACCCTTCTCCAAAAAATGATGCAGTAGTTATTTATGGAATAAAGCTGGCAGCAGGGTACCTCTGTGTCAATGCCTTCAACAAAATGCTGCTGAGCTCTGAGAGCTCATGTGTGTCTTCACAGAAGGGGCCATTCATAGCAAGGTCCATTAGCATAAGGGAGAGAGGTGTAAATATGTTCCAGTCTGAGCTACTGGTACTGTGAAAAATACAGGAGTATAAACAGAGCCATGACTGGAATGTGAGGAGGTGGGGGGCAGCCAAAAAGAGGCAGAGTCAGCAGGAGAACAGGAAGAATTTTCCCAGGATAGATGATTTAGTTATTATATAGCTCAGTAACTGTAGGATCTGTTTACAGCAATTACAGACAACACAAAGCAAAATCACAAATGTATAAAACGAAACTGTCTTTCTTTCTGATTTAGGCTGACGTGCTATTTAAATAATGTGGGTCAAGCAATCTGAAATAAAATATCTTCATGAACAGAATTCCCTTCTGTCCATCTCCCACAGTGCTAAAAGTAGCCACCTTCTGCTGACATTTCCCCATCGCATGTGCATTATCAGATTTCTAAATATTGAAGCTTCCTTGGGGAAACGTCTAAGCCTTTCTTAGTGATCAGGAATGAAAGTCCTGAAAGTCTCAAAGCTTTGACTGGGAAAGTTCTATTAAACCTTTGCACAGATATTTGCTGGAAGCTACCTGTCAGTTTGCTGCCCACTTTCCAGTAATTCAGACTAATGACTCGTCAACACCCTTTTTTTTTTTTTTTTTTTTTTTTTGCCTTTTGCATCTGTCTAGAAGGAGATTTCTGCTCCAGTTACTGGTTTAATAACACAAGGCTATGTACCGAGGCGAAATTCTCACTCAGTCTTACTTGATTTGTCTCATGACTGTTTTCCTTATTTTTTAGTTTTTGAAAAACATTATCTGAGCAACTAGTTCTAGCATACAAAGATTTGTACTTCTGAACTGGGGTATTGCTTTAGAGCTGTTCTTCTGGACCCTGGGTTTATGCAGTAAAGTTTTGATTACAAAAGATGCAGCCTTAGAGTCACAGGCTATAAGAAAGGTGGCTGTGAACAACATCAGAAATCCTTTTATGCAGTTTTTGCTTAGCTGAAATTTTGGTTTCTATATTATGGAAGGCTTGTCCTGGAGTTGCTACCTATCAGTGTTTTACCAGACAGGGAATTACACTTCTGTCTGGTGGTTTGTTGTATCATCCACATGCTGGATGTTCAGGCTGGGACACGTGGCTTGCAGAAGGAGCCTGGATTAGGCCATATGGCAGGATTGTTCTTGCTCATGAGCTTCACTGAGGTGCCTTTCTGGTGTAGCTGCCATCTCACTTCACCCTTGCCAGTGGCACACTGGGGCATCATTGGGCTCTTCTGGCTGGAGGATAGTCATGGATCATCATGGACAGTCAGGGATCATCATGGACAGTCATGGATCATCATGGACAGTCAGGGATCATGGCAGCTGGGAAGAGGGAGCAGCAAAGGTCCCCCATGAGTGGCCTTCAGACACAAGTGTAACATCAGCTACACCTCCATGAAGGCCTGTGGCAAAGGGCTAGGTGCCCTCAGCATCCCCTGCTCTGCGGCACCTGGACAGTGAGGGTCAGGGTGCTATGAGTTGCATGTGTGCAGTGGAGGGGGTCACACAAAACCCCCTCCATGGGGCAGTGCAGGCAGGGGTCCCTTGCATACTGCCAAACATCCATGAAAGCAACTCCTTGGCACATGCTTCAGTCTCTAGACAGCCAGCATGGTGTGTGCAGACAGAAACTGCATGAAGATGAGTGCCTGGGGACAAGCACGGACATGCACTCTCTTCTTGCTGCAAAAGTTGGAGTCAGCAAGGTGATAAAAAGCAATCACACCAGTGGAGTCCCTTTTTGTTCCCATTGCTGTAAAAATAAAACTAGTGGCAGATTTGTCTCTCCACCTCCCAGCCCAAAGTTGTCCCAAGGACTGGATTTCTCTCCCAGATTATTCTGATTGGCGGCACTTCACCTACTTCAAGGAAATGACTCAAAAAGACAAGACCTTTGGGCTGGACGGAAGGACAGAGATTTTAAAGCCCTTGCAGGACAAAATACTGGAGGTGCTTGTCATCTGGGTGGCTTTTGAGCAGGTACGTCTGCAGAGACTTCATTTTCCAGGAAAACAGGCTGAAATGTTATCAGAGCTCCTTAAGGAATACCTACAGGAAACAAGCCTCCCTCTGCATTGGTACAGCCCTTATCACAAAGCGTCTTGCTGCTGCCACTGTGCAGTTAAAGGAGGGGTTAATCCTCCATTACTGCTGGGCTAGTTTTTTGCTGGATTATTCTTCTGCCAGATTATTCTTCCAGTGACTTAGTGATTTAAACTGTGTGGGTGACGACATGATGTTGGAGTCAAGGTGGTATAGGTGGTGAGAGTAGCTCCTGGAAGGGATGAAGGGAAGAAGAGAGGCTCTTCATGGTGATGAGACGTCACAGTGTGTCTCAGTCTCATCTGACTTGGCTCTCGACATTGCATGGTGTTTTCCCATCCCCTGTGCTGTGTCTCATTCAGGCAGTGAGAGGGTGAATCAGGAGATCAACTGAAATGATGGGAAGGTTGTTTCTCTCTTTTCCCTTGGGGTATTTGCTGCCAAAGTTGCTTCCCTGATCTGGACCACTGCACGACTCTATGAAGGGCCATGTGGGCAGATACAGCAATGTGGGGAAAAGCAGAGCAGAGTTTGCTTAACCCACCTTTGCTGTCAAAAAAGCATTCACTGTGTCGGAGCTTCACAGATCAGACCTGAAGCTAAATTTTATTTTTCTTAGAAGACATCTCCTTAAGTAAACACTGATGTTTTCTGTGGAGTCAGCAAAGAAAAGGCTTTTAGTGGCTTCCAGGTGCAGTTCCTTTAGGTATAAAAATCTGTGCCTGGTGGACTGGGTTTTGCTGAGTAAACAGCAAGCCACAGTGCTGGTACTTTTGAGGTCTGCATGATAATGTTATTTTCAAATGGTGGCAGTAATTAAAGCCTCTCTTCCCAGTACTCCTGCTTGAAGGTGGACACGTGGCTGGGTGCCTGGAGGTGAACCCCATGTCAGTGTCTGGGCCCTTATGGACTGCTTACAGCTGCTTTGCCCCTGTATGCCCAGGTATGTCCCATGAACAGGAATATTCACCCTGATGTGGCCAGACATCCTGAAGTATGATCCGAAGGGTACATCCATTTCCACTGGATGTCTGGATATGGATCTTAGCCTTATCTTATTCTGACACTAAAATTATATAACGTGCCTCCAAAATACAGCTGTAACTTCATCAAGTGTTTAAATTAATTGCAATCTCCTTAGGCCATTTGCAACATTACTGGGATATCCCACTGAAAAAAAGACCTTTTTAATATACAGATGCCACACTCATTGTCTGTTCCTCATTACCTATATATTCAGATAAATTAATTTGATATTATTAATGCCCATCTTGTTTATTCCGCCTGAATCATCCAAAACAAGAGGTTGAAACCACTGTACTTGTGGTAAAACACAGTTTTGCTCCCACAGCCTCGTGAAGTTTTGAGCATAATGGGTTTTTACCAGGAAAATGGGTCTTTATGAACTCCAGCCTCATTCCCTGAAGTAAGGGGAGACTGCTGGTCATGCCTGTGGCCTCTGACCCTCCTGCTGACCCCAGGTGTGCTGTCCCTCCTGTGTCTCAGCTCTGCTTACCAACACGGACTGGTTCCCAGCACCTGCAAGGAATCAAAGAGCACTAAAATGCTCCCTGGAGCTGGGCGCTCATCGTACAGTACAGCTGACACAAAAGCTGAAATTCCTTTCACATGAGAACATGGGTACATCTGCTTGCAATCATCTTCCTCCAGGCAGCCGGCCTGATCAAGAAGAAATGTGATTCTCTGCACTTGGTCCAAGGAGTGCTGGGTAGACGCCTCCAGCCAAGGGGCTGGGATTTGGGAGAGGCAGAATAAACGCGCCTTTCACGCCCGGCATCCCCACCAGTCCCGCGGCTCCCGTGCTCCCAGCCTTGGTCGCTTCTTGCCCTGCTTGCAGGAGGCAAGGCATGCTGAAATAAAGAGAAACTTGTTCTGTGGCAGGAAAGGTCATTTCTTCTGGCCAGGCATTCCTACCCTGGGAAGGAGACAGGAAGCATATTACATTAAAGGTAAAATGATAAAATATTTGTCTGCTGGAGGAAGGGGAGGAATGTCAAAAACATGTCAGTGTCCTTTGGAAAAAATTATTGTGATGTCTTACTCTTTCCCTGATAACAACTGTGGGGTGTCATAACAAAATGTTTTAGGCTTCAGTGATCTGTCGCCTCATGCAAAGCATTTTCCTTGCTGGAAGGATGCTCTGTCCATCTGTGGATGCCTGTGTGTGTGCACACTCTGCAGTAGAGGAAATGACTAAAAATGTTAGAAGTGAGTGGACATAGAGGGGATATTGGCAGAGTCTCTGGGAAATCTATTGTTTGTTTGTTATTACTTTCTTTGTTGCAGCTGACCAATGAGAAAACAACTAAAAATATCACTGCTTTGACAAAATGTGCAGTTTGTAACATAGATGTCTTATGGTTTGTGTCTTCTGTAGATTTGACACATTCTGTGTTAAAACTTGTTTTTTGTGCTGCTACACAAGAGGACTGAGGAAGTAATATATAGGTACAATTAAGAATGCCATGTTTGGGGAATAAAGGAAGAGTATTTGTAACAAAAGGAAGCTTGACAATTGAGTGGCTCAGCTTCACTGTGATTTCCGAAAGCCAGCTGAAGGCTGCAACTACAGTGTACTTTTAGTCTTCACATCTGGTCATCAGTTAATGTATTTGTAAAAGCTCGGCTGCCCCACCTCCTCAGGCTAGATTTCACCAGCTCATAGTCCAGATAGCCTGAAGACTTGAGCCAGGTTTGCAGAAGACTTTAAAAACTCCGTGATGCAGTTGTAGCTGCAGTGCTCCAAGGGCACATGCATCTCAACCCAGCCACAGCATCCCTACAGCTGGACTGATTAAAGTGGTCAGAAGTGACAGTTTGCCACAATCCTTCAGGAAAATGCTGTGCTGCAGGCTGGGCAAGAGGACCTGGGGGCAAGGTAACCTACTCTATGTGTGCTGTTTGGAGGCATGTGGTTAAGTCAGGCATGGGCTGCTCCTTAACTCTTTGAACTGAACCCTTGCTAAGGTCTTGGTTTCAGCCAAGCTATATTCTTGACCTCAAACAAGTGTCTAATAAAGAAGACAATTCTCTTTGGACTTTTTTTAAGAATCTGTCTTGTTTAGGGAAGTTTTGTTTGGGTGGAAGCACACCATCCCTTAGTAAGTGCAGAAAACAGTGATGGACAAATAATGTTTTAAAAAAAATGCATGCAGAGGTTCTGCATTGCAGTTTATTAACATTCATGTACACATATAGAGTTTTAAGGTGACTTTAGAATGATCTGTGCTAGGGCATGAAAATTCAAAGGGAAACATCTGTCATTAAAAACAATAGGAAAAAGCATTTATTTAGCACAGGCTGACATACAGAAATGTTTGCATGCTGTGTTTGGCTTGATTTACTATAGGGAAGACTTAATGATGTACAGAAGGGTTATCTGTAAGAAACTGTGTTGGGTCTGCTGTTTTCTGGGGCTTCTCATGTGAATGTTCATTTGGGTCTGCAGCACACTTACACTCTGTAATAAATCCACCACGGCATTTTTTAAAGGGCTCATACTCAATGTATTTTTTTTAATATGGCTTCATTCCCTGTGAATACTAATGCGGATATAGAGAGATGAGAAGCTTTCCGATGACAGACAGATGGGAAGCCTTTAAGGCTGTGTCAGTGGCCTCTGAAAATATTGATTGCCAAGTGTGGTTACTGAGAAAATATGCTGAAACCTTAGGAATTGAACAGTTAACAGAGCGTGCATCAAACCTGGATCTTCAGTAATCGGAAGGAAAAACCCTTATGTCAGTCCTTCCCTGTGGCAGCCATTAACTCTGATGGTTGGGTCTCAGTGTAGCTATGGGAAAAGGCACATCTGTGTTCCTTTGCTTTGTGAAGGCTGTGCTTACAGAGAATATTCTTACCACTCACCACACAGATTTCATCCTCAGCAGGAGGATGAGTTTTCATTCTAGGAAAGAGGCACAGGCACAAGTCTTTAACTTAGAGGAGTAAATGGAATTTGTCAAGGCCTTGTAAAATCACTCTTGCCTGTAGGTCTTTCTAATGTTACACCACTGCCCTTTGCCTCCTCTGCCTCTTACTTGCAACCTCTCTGTTCCTTGTAGTGCTGTCATCAGCCACCAACCTTTTTCAGGTATTGCCTGAAGCCACTGCTGAGCAATTGATGGGAAAACAATATAGTGTTAGGTTGGAAGAAAGTTGGCTTCAGCTGGAATTTTGTATAAATTTGGACAAATCCATTTTATAGGTGACTTGTACAAACTCTACACTACCACCTGTCTTCTCCTTCCTTTCAGATCCAAGAGAGCTGCATTGATTTTAAGGCTAGATGACATCATTCTGGGCTGACCACATGCATAATTCAGGTCCTCTGACATCCCTGTACAAAGTCATGTTTCAGGATCAAGAAGAGTACCTGTGACAGACTGTCTTTTGACAAGGAGAAAAAAAAACACTCTCCTTGATTAAAAAAGATCCACATAGTCCAAGACAATTCTTTAGAAGTTGTTCCAGTATTGTTAACATCCATCTGATGTTTCCCCTTAGAAGTTAGACTCTGAGCCCATTACACATCCAATTAGGTTAAAAGTGCTTCGGAAGGGAGGCTGCTCCACTACTGGCACATGCATTCTCCCAGCACAGAATTCAGATATCAGTAAGAAAAATACATATGTTTCATAATTGTAGTTGTACTAGTTGTAAACTCAGCCTCAGATCATTTGGGACTTTTTGTTTCTAAAGCTGCCTATATAGTCAGGGAAGGGAATAGAAGGATACATTTTCCAACATACTTGCTATGCAGAAGATGTGCTTAGATATTTGATTAATATTCTTAGTTTGTATTGTTTATTTACATATAAGATTTTATTCCTCTGTAACAAGAGCTTATTTCTAAATGAAAATATATGATGTTTAAGTGGAGACTGGAGATGAATAAGAGAGAGACAGCTCGGATGAAATAATAAGAGTTGGAATTTGTTCATAATGAAACCAAAATGAAGGTATTCTGTCAGCCTTTGTTTTAATCTGTTTCTTTTTTTAGCCTTGCCTGGAGTTGCCTGTGAGCTTGCAGGGAAATCAATTTATGCCTTGGGCAGTGGGATCTCTCCATGGCTAGGGAGACTGATTGATTGTTTCATATATTGAGACTGTAGGTTTGATAGGAATTCTATAGGAATGGCGACAGCCGTGGAGATTTGAGGGTTTTGGCTTCTTTACTAAAATACATACCTTGCAACATATGTTCCTTCTTATCAGATAAAAAGTCATCTCTCTACTGTGTATTTCTCTCTTCTTTCTCCTTTATTTCTCATCTCTTTTGTGTAAATCCTCTCCTTCATCTTCAAACATCTCCGTATGGATTGTTTTAAGTACAAAATAAAATTACTAAATCATGTAAGATTAGTATTATGGAAAAGCTTTTCCATGGACATGTTTAGTGGCTTTGTAATGATTCAGTCATTTGGTTGTATTTGGTGCTTTTTTTTTTTTTTTTTGAAGTGTAAAATAATTTCTCATTACATGATCAACTCAAACCACCATGACAAAAATTTCATATGAAATTTTACTAAGGGTAAAGGGTTGGCTCTACTAATCCCAAGGGTTCCTATTATATTTAAATTAGCAGAACCAGGACTTTTCTCCTAAGGTGCCTAAACTTTGCACAGCAGGCAGCCAAGCTCAGCCTCTGAAAAATGTGCTCCCATGATGGGTACAGTGTTCTTCAAAGTATGAGTGATCTGTCATTTCCTCTTAATTGAAAAAGACTAAACAGCAGAAAGCTTCCTATCTGCTCCTATCTTCTCCCTGCTGTCCAGGGAAACATTGGAATCATCATCCCTGGAAGTTTTTATAAGGTGAATAGATTTGGCACGTGGAGACATGGTTCAGTGGTGGACTCGACAATATAAGGTTTGTTGCTGGATTACATGGCTTTAAAGGTCTTTCCCTACTAAGTGTTTCTATGATATGGTGATCTTACCATCTCTGATTAATAAGTGGTTATCAACAACTGAAATTCACGAAGAACTTTTTCACAGTAAGGGTAACAACATTGGAATGGACTCCCTGTGGAGATAGTGGAGTCACCATCCCTGGAAGTGTCCAAGAAACAACTGGACATGGCACTGCATGCCATGCTTTAGTTGACCAGGTGGTGATTGGTCAATGGTTGGACTTGCTGACCTTGGATCTCTTTTCCAACCTAAATGATTCTGTGTGATTTCCAATATCAAAGTTATATTGCTGTCCCTGCATCTGCATTAATCAACATAAAAATTAAAAGTTTAAATGACCGTCTTTATGAAGATGTTTCTATTCCAGTTATAACTTGAACAAAAATGAACAATCTAACACCACTGTGTGGCCTCACCCAGTCTATCATAGAGTCATTACTATGCTTGTGTCTTTTCTGTAAGAAATCCACAAAGGTTTGTCTGTGTGTTTGCTCACCACTGTACGGCTGAACTTTAATCTGAACTCACACACAAGAGAAAAATATTGGTGTCATCAGGGCATCAGGACATTACTCAGATCAGGTCCTCCCCAATTCCAAGTACCATTCCAAATACATGCAGCCCATTTTAACAAATAATTACCTGGTGGAAGCATATTTTCATTGTAGCCATTAGGTGATAACATTACCTAACAAAAAGTCACTCACTGTCCTTCACTCAGGAACAGTACTTCAGATCTGCCATGCAGAAAGTGAAAACTGTTAAACGAGGACAACATACTTTAAAGCAAAAATCACTGTGGTCCCCTTTAAAATAAAAAAGGAGTCAGACACAAAGATTTATAAAGGCAGATCTTGAAAGAGAAAGAGGTGAAAAGAATTTTGTGTTGGTTTTGGTAAAATAAGTGATCTAATTGCTCATTACAACTTGAAGAATTACATCTTCAGAATTCCTTTCTCTGAAACTGATTAATTTTCAGATTAAAGTTGATATCTGGTCTGACCCAGAAACTGAGTGATGTGACCCAAACCATGGCTGTCCTGCCTACGAGGACATTTTTGATGGAAGAGAAACATCATTCTGGAGATAGATGGCAAAATCTTAGCTCCTCTGTACCATCCTCTGTGGCAAGAGTTCCAGGACAAAAGAGTAATTATGCCAGTGCCTTGAGGAGTGAGCAGGGACTCCAGAGGCCTGTCAACATTAACGAGAACAGGCACATTCTTCTGCTCAGCTGATGGAGAGCCAGCATGGGTTCAGGAGTTGTGCAGTCCTGCTAGCAGGAGGAGAGCTAATGTGAGCTGGGTCAGGCCCCTTGCTGTGATTCAGGATCAGAGACCAGCAGCCTTCCTTTCTGTCACTCACCAAACACAGGCCCAGGAGTGCAAAGAGATGAGCATGAAATGCCCACCTTTCCAGCAGAGCCACATTTCTGTACAACAGTGTTTTTTGATATCCAGGCATAGAGTGGGATTTAATCTTTCTGAGATAAATGGGATTCCATAGGGCTCTTGTGATTAAAAATGCATGTGTGCATGAATACTTGCAGGGCGGGTACCTAAATGATCACAACAGGCAAAAAACCTGCCCTCAAATTTCCATAGCCCACAGCTACCACCCGCCCTTTGAAGTCGATGGCATCCAGGGACAGCTGGGTGCAGTGGGGCTTCACAGGGGAAGATTAAAGATGTCACTATCTCTTATTCAGCAGCAGCACAGAGAAAGTACAGAGAGTGCATTCTCCTGGAAACAAACTGAACTGTAAATCAGAGAGGTAATCCAACATCAGATGAGCAGGAGCTTGTTCACAGGCAGGGCATTGGTGAAACCAGGAAGCACAGATATAAAGCAGAGCCAGCAAGAGCGGCCACAGAGCAGATCAAGAGAGGTGTAAGGTCATATGTGATAAAGTCAGGAAGACAAGTGAGGTTTTCGCTCCAATAACCTGAGAATCATGGTCCAAGCTGCGATACACTGCATGTTACTAAGGCTCCCAAGGGCTCCTGTTTGACCTGAGGAGAGAGCAGGCACCTGCCCTCTGCTGCAGGTGACTCTGCCATATTTTGTATTTTGACTGTTTGGGCAGACGTTTTGCATCCCGTGGGCCTGCCTCGGGCAGGCTGGCAGTGCTGCTGAAAACTGCAGCCCATGTGATTCCTACCTGCCTGAGAAGGCAGGTAGGGGAATGCAGGTTGTTTTGTTTATGCTGAAAATGCCTGGTACGCTCCAGGCAATGTTCCAGCTCCTCTGCTTTGAAACGTTGGCTTCACACTGAGCCAAGGGTGGCAGCAGCTCTCTGGGATGCTCCCCTTTCCCTTCCCTGTGAAAATGCACCCACTTTCTCCTATTTCAAATAAAACATCCGTATTTTTATACCCCGTGCTCAGTAGGCTCGTGCTGTGTCCCTGCAGGTCTCTGAGGCTCCTGGCTGTGCTGGTGAGGTTGCAGTGGAGATGCACAGAGCTTGCCCTGCTGCCCAGGCTGTCCAGCATTGTTGTGGGATCCTGGCACTCTGGGGACTGAGGCACAAGGAGGGAAACCTTGGGTAGACCTATTACAGATTCACCTGTCACTGTCCCAGGCTCTTTGCTCCTCAGAAGGCAAACCTGTTCTGCTAGTAAACTTCCCTGCACAGGCTGAAATCCACTCTGGAACATGCCCACGTTTAACTGGGGTCGGGTCGTAGCTGAGGGGTCACGAAGATACTGATTTGTCCTGCAGAGACCAGCCTAAGGCACTGCCAAAGCCTCAAATGCAAGACTGGAGAAGGAGCAAATCAGGTGGGTTGGAATTTGTGTGGGGTCAGATTGTTTTTCTTTCTGCAGCTGCTCTGCTTACCAAACACTGAGCATTGCCAAACCATCTTCCTTGTGAAGCCTGAGGAAGGAAATAATGCTGTCATGATGAGGATCTGGTTGAGGGCCCAGGAAGACATGGCAACCAGAACAGAGCTTATGGCATTACTGTTGGACACTCTTCAGGGAAGGGCTGGATCACTGGGAATATTGGTCACTGGTGACCCGATGTAGCACAAGGTCAGATAGCTTTTTTATTATATGAATAACACCCACACCCTGAGAAAGCCTGAAGTTTTTGGGAAAGAACAGAAATGTATACAAACCATTAGGACAGCAATAATCTGTAGGAAAGGGGATGCTAAAACCAAATTGTTAAATCTAAGGTTTTTGAGACTTTGCATTTCCTAATCTTTGAGTGGTGCAACTTGTTTCTTGGGTGGGTCTGGGGTTTTTTGTGTGTTCAGGGGTTCTTTATCAGAGTGTGTGTGCATTCTGGATGTGAATAATAAGGCAATGAACACAAGTAAAAAAATAGCTCAGAAATAAGAGTTGAAAAACCCCAATATTCTGAAGCATAAAGAATAAGTATCTCAAATTACGGCAGTAAAGGAAAGAATGATTTGAGTGAAATCAGGCCAGAAAGACAGGTATTAATGTACTACAGTCCCTCTCCATCTCCCTTCCTGTTAAACTTGACACACAGACTTGCTATATGCTTCCAGGTTTATCCTAAAAGTATGCTGAAGGCAGTGGAAGAGAAATGGAGAAGGATTTCTTAGAGAGAGAATGTTTTTATCCCTCTGTGGAAAAGAAGCAGCCATGATCTGATAACGTTGCTGAACTAATCTGCTTCTCACTGTGCTTATTACCAGAGCAGTAAGGTAAATTCTGCAGTGAGGGCAGCAATGTACTGTCAGCCAGTGAAGGGAGGAGGATGGACGGACCAACAGACACCATTTCTTATCTGGCAGACTCAGACAGAAGCTGAGAAAAATATCAGCAGTAGCCCAGCAGGAGAAAAAAAAATTCCCAACAACTTTATTTTAAGCTCTTTTCAATGGAAAATATGAGCTCTAATATTTATTACTAAAAAGGACCAAAGAAACAGAGCAACCAGTTGAGATGCAATGGCTGAAATGTGTCCCAAAGCAGGTACTAAGGACAATGAGACTTACAGCTGACAAAAATTAAACTTTTCCTAAAGAAAAGGTGTTTACCCGGGGACTTGGGGATGGTCTTGTCATTGTCAGGACCTCTCTGGGGCAGTGGAAGAAATAGTATGAAACTCAAAATATTTTGGAAATAACTGACTTATGATTTAAATATTCTTCCTTCTGTTTGGAAGGAAAACACAGCTCCTGCAGTTTTCTTGGAACAGGCTGCAGAAAATGCTTTGGAGTGCCAAGTGCCTCTACCCTAAGGCAAGCAACCTGGACAATATGGCTGGAAGATTTATAAAAGCCTTATTAGCAGAAAGTAATAATTTTCTGAGTGTTAGGAACATTGTTCAGTGCTGCCATGTTCTTGATCAAATGGATCATTTTAGTCTATTTTTAAAATCTACATGGTGCTTATTTGCAAAGGATGAAGTGTCATCTCCTGCACTCCCTGGCCAATTTCCAACTTATCTGTTTGCCTATTAAGTTATGCTGATGTTGAGCCTCATTATTTTATCATAGGTTTCATTATATTGGGTGGGGGAGTTTCCTTTGAAATCCAACTTTGGGAGCCCTGTGATTATATAAGCATTAAATCTACACTGTATTTAAGAACATTACTGTGTTGAGACACTTAAATTCATGAATCCTAATAAAGAAAGAGGGAAAGAAATCAAGATCAATCTCTTCAGTGTATTTTTTCTTGTGCTTGGAATTGCTGAATATCCTTGAATAGCCATTACAGATACTACCTCTTACATTTTAATGAACAAACCACAGTTCTCTCAATAGCTACTGTGATGAGAGCCAAAAGCAGAGGAGTCTCTGCTATTCAGAGATCTCTGTACAAAATTTTAGGCAAAATGTAGAATATTAATAATAGTAATAGTAATAATAGTAAAACATTTTAAAATTCAGGATGCTGTGAGCCAGAGATTTCCCCTCTCCCCATTAAGTTCATGTCAGTTAAAGAACCACACATGCCCACACCATTTCAGGCAGCTTAAGTTTAAACTGCTGGGCTTAAAATCAATATACATAAACTCAGAGACCACAGAGATGATATGGGGTTGCCTGAGTAGCCACCAAACCTGCTGCAAGTTGAAGAGCTATTTAAAAATCTAGGGCCTTCTTTGCTTACTGTGAAAAACACACACTAAGTCCTGCAGGCTCCAAAGACAAAGCTGGCTAGTAGCAGACTCAGCTACCAGAATTTCTTCAGTGAGCTCCTTGGCTTGCTCCTGCCTGTATATTCTTGAAGTCAGGTTCAGAATGGTTTCTGTTGGATTGCTCCCAAATTTTTGCCTCAGGCTTGCAAGATGTAGTCCTCAGTCTAACCCCATGCTGGGAAAGTAATGAACCCACCAGCTCCATCCTGCTATCCTGCTGCAGGCATCCCTCCAATTCATGGTCTTTGTTATGCTGAGAGGCTTGATGGAGTTTGCACCATTTGCACCATGCTGAAAGGGGCCCTGCTCGCTGCTCCTCATTCCAGAGCTGTCTGGGGAACAGTCCTGCTGACAGCATTAATTAACATCTTTCAATAAAATTTCAACATCAAGGGTCTACTACTGTCACCAGTGATGATGAAGGACATTTCACCAAATGACATCATTAGTGCAGACTTGCTTACCTAATGCCCTTGAGGATGCTGCCCAGCCATGCCAGCAAAGAGCTTCCAGCACTGGTGTGCCAATGGAGGCAAATCAAGCCCTTAAACAAGCCTTGTGTTTAAAAAAAGACTGGATGTGGCACTCTTTTTAAACACATCGAGGGATGGTGAGTCCACCACCTCCCCCACCAGGCCATTCCAGTACTTTATCACTCTTTCCTTGAAAAACTTTTTCCTAATATCCAGCCTATATTTCCCTTTGTGCAGCCTGAGACTGTGTCCTCTCGTTCTGTCAGTTGCTGCCTGGAGAAAGAGACCAACACCCACTTGTCTACAGTCACCCTTCAGGAACTTGTAGAGAGTGATAAGGTCACCTCTGAGTCTCCTTTTCTCCAGGCTAAACACCCCCAGCTCCCTCAGTCCTTCCTCACAGGGTTTGTGTTCCAAGCTCTTCACCAGCTTTGTTGCCTCCTCTGGATGTGCTCAAGCATCTCGACGTCCTTCCTAAACTGAGGGGCCAGAGCTGGACACAGCACTCAAGGTGTGGTCTCACCAGTGCCCAGTACAGGGGAATAATGACCTCCCTGCTCCTGCTGGCCACACCATTCCTGATACAGGCCAGGATGCCATTGGCCCTCTTGGCCACCTGGGCACACTGCTGGCTCATGTTCAGGTCCCTTTCCTCCTGGGCACTGTCCAGCCACACCATCCCCAGCCTATAACGCTGCAGGGGGTTGTTGTAGCCAAAGTGCGGGACTCCACACTTGGACTTATTAAACTTCGTCTTATTGGACTCTGCCCATCTATCCAACCATTCCAGATCTCTCTGTAGAGCCCTCCTCCCTTCCAACAGATCAACACATGCTCCTAGCTTAGTGTCATCTGCAAATTTACTAATGAAAGACTCAATCCATGTCATCAATGAAAATACTGAACAGAGCTGGCCCCAGCACAGACCCCTGAGGAACACCACTGGTGACTGGGCCCCAGCTGGATGCAGAACCATTCACCACCACTCTGGGCCCGGCCATCCAGCCAGTTCCTAACCCAGCAAAGAGTGCTCCTGTCCAAACCATGGGCTGCCAGCTCTTCCAGGAGTGTGCTGTGGGAGACAGTGTCAAAGGCCTTGCTGGAATCCAAATAGACAACATCCACAGCCTTCCCTTCATTCACCAGGCGGGTCACCTGGTCATAAAAGGAGACCGGGTTGGTCAAACATGACCTACCCCTCCTAAACTCATGCTGGCTGGGTCTGATACCCTGGCCATCCCGTAGGTGCTGCGTGATGACACTCAGCATAAACTGTTCCATTACCTTACCAGGTACTGAGGTCAGGCTAACTGGCCTGTAATTACCAGGATCCCCCTTCCTACCCTTCTTGTGAATGGGTGTCACATTGGCCAGCTTCCAGTCATCTGGAACCTCACCAGTGATCCAGGACTGTTGGTAAATGATGGAGAGTTGCTTTGCAAGCTCATCTGCCCACTCCCTCATCACCCTGGGATGGATCCCATCCGGGCCCAGAGATTTATGAACATCCAAGTGTCTCAGCAGTTCTCTGACTGCCTCCTCCTGGAAAACAGAGGGATCATTCTGCTCTCTGACACCATCTACCAGCCCAGGAGGACAGTTGTCCTGAGGACAAGCCATCTAAAGACTGAGGCAAAGAAGGCATTAAGCACTTCTGCCTTCTCTTTATCTGCAGTTACTAAGTTCCCTACCGCATACAATAGAGAACAAAGGTTGGTCTTACTCTTCATTTTGTTGTTAATATATTTGTAAAAACATTTTTTATTATCCTTCACATAAGTTGCCAAATTAAGTTCAAACTGAGTTTTGGCCTCCCTAATTTTTTTCCTACATGACCTAGCAACCCCCTTAAATATTTCCTGATCCACCTGACCCTCCTTCTAAAGAGGTTCCTCTTTTTATTCCTAAGTTCCTCCAAAACCTCCTTGCCCATCCAGGCTGGATGTTTGCCTCATTGACTCATCTTTCAGCACACAGGGACAGGCTGTTCCTGTGTCCTCAAGATCTCTGTTTTGAAGCACACCCATCTTTCCTGAACTCCTTTGTTTTTAAGGGCTGCTTCCCAAGGAACTCTCCAAGTAAGTCTCCTAAATAGCCAAAGTCTGCCCTCCAGAAGTCCAATGTTAGAGCCTTACTGATGTTCCTCCTGATTCCTAAGAATTCTATAATTTCATGATCACTGTGCCCCAAGTGGCCTCCAATCACCAAATCTCCCACCAGCCCATCTCCATTTGCAAACAACAGGTCTAACATAGTCCCTCCCCCTCACTCCCCAGCTGTGACAAAAAGTTGTCCTTTGCACACTCCAAGAACATCCTGGACTGCCTCTTTTCTGCTGTATTAAGTTCCCTGCAGATGTCTGCCAGGTTAAAGTCACCTACAAGAACAAGAGCTGGTGATCCTGGTGATGATGAAGAAAGGGTGGTTTTAAAGAGAGCAGTGTCACTGCTGATGGAGACATCTCAGGAAAATGCTGCAGTATTCCAGCTGCATACACAGCAACTGTGGTTTTTCACGGTAAATAACAGAAAAGGGTACTGCAGACATGTCAATAAACTTGGATATTCACTCAGGGATAAATACTTGGAATAACAATGTAATAGTTGCAGGCTCAGCAGAAAAATATGTGTCTAACTACAATACTAGGGCAACACTGCCTTAAGTCCTTAAAACAGCCTGAAAAGAAATAGAGATTGCTACTGGGAAAACGTCAGTCACCTTTCACCCCTGCCTTTGAAAAGAAGTGCTGTTACGTTTTTTTACTTCATGTCAAAAACTTCTGTCTCTTGAACTGAGAAAATGACCTCTTCTCGAAGACACTGCACCCAGTTTAAATCTGAGTTATAATCTTCTGTCAATCACTTCTTCCATCACTAGAGCAATGAATTTCTGCAATAACCTTGTACTAGAGTCAATCCCTTCTCTGGGTTTCTTAAGATTGCATTTTATCCCAGCAGTTTCTTGAGTCATCATGATGTGTCTGGTATCCAGAAGAGATTCTGTGCTTTTGTATTTCCTTGGCCGTCAGGCACAAAGCACCTGAAGTTCTGCAGAGCCCCAGCTCCCACACAAGGCTTGTTACAAAAACAAACCAGCTGAACAAAACACCCTTTGCCATTACCAGTATAGCAGTAAACCATGAATATTCATGAGTTATTGCCCTGGTTTTATAAATTAACTCCATCACAGCTTTTCCATGTAGTCTTGCACATGTGCTCTTCCCTTCTGTCCCTTCTAGCTATATTCTGCAAATAACTATCCCAAAAGCTCTGGTGGTTTTAGTAAACAGGCTGTCAGCGTTAACCCGATGAAAGGGTGCATTGATTCAGGAGAAGGGGCGTTTGCTCCAACACACGGTGTGGTCTGCTGACACGTGAAGCATGGGACTACAGGGAAAAACCACTCGAACACAGTGACAGAAAAGATGAACAAGTTCACATTTGCATGGGAGTTGAGCTGGGACCCCAGCCTCCTATGGAAGTGCTTCCATCACAGGGATGGGGAAGGTACTGCTCCCTCCCGCTCTCTCTCTGTAGGAAGATCTGGCTCCTGCAAAGAGCAAGAGGCACTTTGGGTGGAGCTGTTGATCGACTTTGACTGTGCCGCTTGAACGGGGATAACAGAATCATGGAATGGTTTGGGTTGGAAGCGACATTAAAGATTATCTTGTTCCAGCCCCTCCCCACCATCAGCAGGGACACCTTCCCAAAGACCAGGTTGTTCACACAGCCCCATCCAATCTGGCCTGGAACACTTCCAGGGATGGGACATCCAGAATTTCTCTGGGCAGGCAGTTCCAGGGTCTCACCACCCTCACAGTGAAGAATTTCTTCCTAATATCAAAACTAAACCTCTTTCAGTTTGAAGCCCTTATCCCTTGTCCTGTCACTTCATGTCCTTGCAACAAGTCCTTACAAAAAGGATGAGCAGAGATGCCTGAGTTTTAGCTCAGGGGTGCTGGGGGATGAAGGGCAGTAAGGGAAAAGCTTTAAGTGCAGTTTCAAGTGATTTTTTTCAGAAGAGGAAAGATGTGTGGGGCAAACAGGATCGATATCCTGAAGCAGCATTCAGGCTGGGGCTGGGACACTGCTGAGAGACCAGCTCACTCTGGTGATTCTTCTGCATTTTACAGTGAGTGGTGAAGCCAGCCATAGGGTCTGGGCCCACTCCCACAATCTGCTGTGCCTCTGTGGGTTCCACATCTCATCACACGGAGTTGCCACACCACTGCACAGCTCCCCCACCATGCACTTGTGGCTATGTAGATATATACACATACATATTCAATCCACATATTTATATACAATTGCAATATATAGAGTATGCACACTGTGAGTGTGTGTGTAGTCATCTGCAACTGATCTGGAACCGATCCTTCTATCACAGAGCCAAGGCCCCAGCACTTGCCAGATTTTTCACAAGCAGTTTACAGAGGGAGCCTTGCTCTCCCTTGCTCTCTGCTGGCACAGGTTCATCAGGAGGTGAGATGCTCATTATGGTCTCCTGAGTGCTGTGGGTCTCTGCTGTGAGGGAAGAGAGAGGTTTGTGTCTGAGGATGGGTAAGGAATTAATTAGGAATTCATCTCGGGCGTTTCTGGCATCTGGAGGGGAAGGAACTGATAGAAGATTAATTCACCAAGGGAAGGTTTAAGTTTGATTTAGGAAAAGGCAAGAGTAAGTTTAGGCACCATTAGACTTATGAAACTGCTGAGCAAGGGCTCTTAGTTTGAGAGTTTGGCTTTTGGTCCCTGAGTTCTTACAATAAACTAAAACCGTCTATACGTAGAAAAAAAATTCCAAATTATTTTTTAAAGGTAATCAGCTAAAATGCATTGTGATTTTCTGTGGGTTTGGGCGGTGGGAGGAAAGGAGACAGAGAAAAACCTGAACTAAGTCACCTTTGGTTGATTCTGTTTAGTTTTTCCATCAGGACAATCTCTCCATTTCCACGTACTGTTACAAGGATCTGACAAACTGGGTTTATATCGAGAGCAATGTGAAATGACACGCTACAGCCATTTTAAATTTTGTTTTAAACTCCCGTGTCAGAAAAGTCTGCATGAACCGCCGCAAGGTCTCTACCAGCCTCACTGGATTGACTACGTGTGACTCGAAAAACCCTCGTGTTTCTGGGAAGTGTCCGAGCACACGGGTGGGCGCCCGGTGCAGCGCAGAGGAATCTCGCCCCGCTCGGAGCGCGGGGTGCAGTCCCGCGGGATCCCCGGGATGCCGATGCCGGGAGCGCTGCCCTCGCCCCCCCCGGCCCGGCCGCTCCCCGCCCCTCCCCGCCCGGCGGGACGGGCCCTTCCCTCCGCTCCCGCTCCTCCGTCCCTCCCTCCACCTCCATCCTCTCCGTCTCCTCCCGCGCAGGTGGGACTCCTCTCCTGGCCGCCCCTGCCGCGATGCCGCCGCCGTGTCCCCGCGGGGCCCTGCCCGGGTCCTCCCTCCTCCTCCTCCTTCTCTTCCTCCTCCTCCCGCTGCTCTGCGCGGCCCCCGGTGAGTGAGCGCGGCGTGCGGGATGCGGGACACAGGGAGAGCGTAATCCGCCACGGCCCGGGAAGCGGGAAAAAAACCTTCCCCGGGCATCCCGCGTGGGTGAGGGCCTTCGGACGCTCTAAATCTTGTGCAAGTCGGGCATCTTTTTAAAAAGGTGCTTGTTTGCCAGTGACTGAAGCATTTCGGAACAGCCGAGCGCTTGCAGGTCTCCCGTTGCGCTGCCGGTCTGGGGATCAGCAGGAGGACTGCTTCGATGTGCTTTGGGGCAGGATGCCAGGCACAATTTTGGAACAGTCTGATTGTTAGCACAGCCCTCACCCAGTGACCAGGTGTTTTCAGCATTATCATGCTGGTCTGGGTGCTGGTACTGGCACCAGCTGCAGTTTTCTAATGAAAAATATAATAATTTACTTGGTGAAGAAGGCCAATATAGGGTTCCCCTTGCCAAGAGAGCTGGGGAGAGGATGCTGGAGTGTCAGAAGCTTCCTTGCAGTGTATATTGCACTCAGGTGTGGAAACGGGAGCAAAGAGAGCAAGTTTCTCCTTGGAGAAACTGGTCTGCTTTGCCTGTTGAACGGGAGCTATGACGAAAACACTCTTGGCAGTTTTTGAGAAAAATTTTTTTGAGAAAAAAATCTGCTGTTGTTGTTATTTGCTTCTCAGTAAATGTACGTGTTTTATTTTTATTTGTCTAGATGTTTCAAGGGGAAATCAGCTTAAACTGATGCTTCAGAAACGAGAAGGTAAGTAAAGAGACAGCAAAGTGCTTTCCTTTGTTTTTCCTCGGAGCCGGTTGCTGTCAGTGGAAGCTGCCAATGATCTCTCCCTGTACCTCCAGCTCCGGGAGCACAGAGAGAGCAGGAGGCTACAAGCACAGGGCCACACTCACTACGGGCCACACCAAAACCTCCTGCTCAGGCAGAGCCTCTGCCTGCATGCCTGACTGGGATATGGGGGCTCTGCTTACCACAGCTTCTCTGAAATCCAGGGCTCCCAGCCTCAGGCAGCACACCTGCCTTTTGCTCTGCACAGAGCACAGCACTGACCTTTTCCAATGGATGCACGGCAGACGTGGCATTTATCTGGTTTATTTGGGGAAGTCACAGACTTTTCCAAGGAATTATAATGCATGGAAATACTGCTGGCTCAGGTACAGGGAAGAATATGTGCAAACCTGGCTTGCCTATGATGCCTTGACTTGTTCTTTTTGTCTTCTTGGCCCCATGTGTGCTTCCTTTTTGGAAGACTGCTCTCTTACGGGAGAGATGATAGCCAAAGGCCCAGCAGTCAGAAGCATGGAATGGCTCACTAGTTGAGGGAAGGTGGTGGAAACGATGCCAACTGGAACAAGCTGCACCACAGCAGACGAAACATCCCAGAAGTTTTGGCCAGCTCCCCTCAGCCTGCTCTATGGCTGAAGCAAAAAAGTTATACCTCCACACAGGGGACTGCCACTTTCTGCCAGGCTTTCTAATATCATGCTGGTTGTTTCTTTTTCTGGCATCACTCCACACCTCTTACCAGAACTAAAATATATATCCCACCCTCCTTTGTTTCCCTTGTGTGCGGGTTCTTTACATCACCATTCTGCAGTGCTTGTGTGAAGATAGGAGTGACCTTCCTGCACCACAGCAGTGGCCACTTGTTTGTTCAGGTCCCCTAGGGAGAGGGACTGCATGGGGAGGGCTCTTGGGGGATGCAGACAACGTGGCTTAGATCAGGAAGAACTGCAAAATTGATGATGGAGGGAATATGCAGCCTCTTTAATTCCTGCCTTGCTCCCCTTTTCTGGTTGGTTTCTAGAAGCAAGCAGGCCAGGCACACAGTACTGCTTCCCTTGCTGGCAAGTGTCCCCTTGTGTGAGGGCTCATTTGTGGGACATTTGCTCAGCTGTCCCTCTTCCCAGTAATAACACCCAGTTGGAGCTCATGGTGAGTTACCAGTTTCCACCTCATCATTGCAGGACTGTTTCCCACTTACTACAACAACTCATCTATCACTTTTATCTTTAGAATCTCCTTCTCTCTACAGTCCTTTGCCTTCCTCTGTGAGTCTGCCCAGCTCCTACTTCAGTGCTTTTCTCATGTCTACTTGACTTCCCTGTCTGCCCCAGTCTCTTCCCTCATATCCTCCAAAAATCCCATGCACACCTGTGCTCCTGATTTCTTCCTCACTGAAGTGAACCATCTGAAGGCAAGACTTCTTCACACTTCTTGTTTCACAGCTAGATCCACACCATGTTTTCCATGTGTGGCTAGGGACTGGCCAGTCACAGAATCATAGAACTGTCAGATTAGAAAAGATCGCTAAATTTAAGTCCAACCATTTACCCAACAGAGCCATGTTCACCACTAAACCATGTCCCCAAGTGCCACATGTATGTATTTTTTGAACACTTCAAGGGATGGCAATTCCCACCACTTCCCTAGGCAGCTTCTTCCAAAGCTTGACCGCTTTTTAAGTGAAGGAATTTTTCCTAACATCCAATCTAAACGTTCTGTGGCACAACTTGAGGCCATTTTTTCTCATCCTGCATAGTCCTCTCATCCATGTCTTTGGGAGGTATATCACTTCTTCCAGCAGCCACTGAAAGATGCTCTTAAGCATGGAGCAAGACCCTTCTGGGTTTGGAAGGTTGAGGGCATTTCCATGCATCCCTCATGTAGGTTGCTAGGAAAACCTGATGGGCTTTTATTTTCAGGCATACAGGGCATTTAGTAGCTCTCATCTAAATGCTATTTTTTTACACATTAGATTCAAAAATCTTTTTAAGTGTTTCTCCCTTCACTCTAATATGTTATCAGTGTTTCTCCAGCTTCCTCAGTCTTTTTAACTTTACCTCTCTTCTTCAAGCCAATTTCTGCAACTGTAGCACTTAGGGCCAGTCTCCTGTTCTCTCCTGAAAGCACAAACACATAGTGTATATGTTCCTTGAGTTTGGGTGTTTTTATTTAAATCCCTTAGTTAGCTGCTGTACTTGAGCTCAGAATTGCTTTTCAAGGATTCAGGAGAATGAGGGTAGCAGAGAAATCCTATTACACTGGTGATTCCTGGGTTTATTACTGTTACTCTGCAATAGGCATTGCACTGGCAAGCACAAAGGTAATGGCATGATGTGAGAATCATTTTCTTACTCGCTGCAAGCAGCATGCTTCAGGCTGGCCAAAAATTTCCTGGCATGCCTTTTGTGGGGGGAATTAATTTCAGCCAATGCTGCTGCTGTGAAGCCTGAGGTGTCAGTGAAGGAAACGGCAGCCAAGGAGTTCCTGAGCAGCCTGAGACGCCAGAGGCGCCAGCTATGGGACAGGAGCCAGCCCGACGTGCAGCAATGGTACCAGCAGTTCCTGTACCTGGGCTTCGACGAGCAGGTGAGCGTAAGAAATGGAGAGGGCTTATGAAAAAGAGGGAGAATGGACAGGATAGAACGAGGAGGATTGGGTTTAAATGAAAAAAAGAGAAGAGATTTAGGTTAGATATTAGGAAGAAATTCTTTACTGTGAGGGCAGTGAGGCACTGAAACAAGTTGCCCAGAGAAGTGGTTGATGCCCCATTCCTCCTAAGTGTTGAAGGCCAGGTTTGATGGGGTTTTGAGCAACCTGGTTGAGTAGAAGGTGTCCATGACAAGATTTCTTCTTTAAAGTGGCAAATGTTACACAGAAATATAACCTCTGTTACATGTTAGAGATCCTTGCACTATTTTATTAATTTAAAAAAAAGTACATTAAGGTCTTGCATGGAGTTCCTACCTGATATCAAATTTAAGCTTAATAAATTGTAACTGGACATATGAACAAAGTTTGCTTTGTGGAATAGGTTGCCAGATTCAAAGCAATCAATCATATTTCAGGAAAGCAATTTGTCAGCCTCAACCTAATCAGCTTTTAAACATGCTGAGAAATCCACACCATTGTGCTGTGATTGGCACTCCTCAGTGAAATGGCACTGATATGCACCCAATGCACATTTGTGCCTCCACAGTGTGGGCACTCCTGACCATCATGAACACTGGGAGATGTGCCTCCACTCTGTATCTGAAAGGAAAACCATTGGATAATATTCAGTCAACCTCCCTTCAAATGAGAAGGACACTTTTTTAAAAACAATTTGTAAAAACACTGGAGTGGAATCAAACTCTGCAGAAAGCTCTACTAAATAGATGCTGGAATAGGGCAAAAAAAGTGTGTTTGGTTGCAGTTCCACATGTAGAATCATTTCCGCTTTTAATAAGAGGTAAAAATAGTTATAGATCTTGAATTCTTGGCTTCTGTCAGCTGCATGAATATGCTTAATGAGATTGCATTGGCACAGGCAAGAAAGCTTCATGCTATGTGGATTGCTTGGAAGATGAATGCCCTCATTTTCAAAGCTGCAACAATTAGAAAAATAATCCTTTGCTTGAGCTGAAATAACGAAGGGTACTTTTTTCTAAATTCTCCTGGATATTATGTGGATAAAAGTCACTTCTCAACAGCATGGCTACATCCCTCTTCACTAATAGGAATAGGAAAAATAGGAAAAGTGGTTTTATACATCAGAAACTGAAGACTGGGGGAAAATAGCAAAAGGAACAAGGTCAAACCATGCAGATAAAGTGAATTCTCCTCTGAATTCCTGTATGCATTTCAAAAACTGAAATGAGGCCTGTTGTGGGATACAATGAATCCACTTAGTAGGTTTTCTTGAGTATTAAGACACAGTCTTAACAATGAAATAACTGTTTGTTCCAGCAAAGGACTTGGTCCATACTTATCCATTGTGTATTTGCAAAGCTTTTTTTTTTTTTTTTTTTTCCCCCCAAATCTCAGCCAAAAATATTTCCAAAGAGTCATTCAGATGGAAAGGCTTTGGCTTGGCAAGTATTTGATATCCTTGCACACTATTTTTCCTCTGCTGTTGTGAGCAGAACTGAAGTGCTTATTGCATTTCCATAGCTGGAAGGCTGCATTGTACCTTTGTTTTTACCCGTGCAAGATGGCAGTGAGAGATCACAGGCAGAAAGGAAAAGCCTGCTGCACCCCAGTCAGGGACACTGCAACTAAAGGCACGTGACAAAGGAGAACTAAACCTTTAGATTTTTAACTATAAAATATTGACATCAATTTACAGTCCACCATTGACAAGGCAATCGAAATATTAAAGGTGCTTAGTGCACATTTCAGATGAAGTTGCTGTCAGTAAGCACTTTGCAGTGGGCAGGGGTTGTGGGGCTGGGCAGGACAATTCCAGCACACAGGATCCTGATAACCCCATGGAGAAGGTGGGTACAAGTCACTAACCCCCTTAGATCTAAAGATTTCATTTATGACAGATGCGCACAGGATTCGAATTTCTGAAAGAGGCTCTTGCACCACTTCTGTTTCATCTCATCACTGTAGTTTCAGGCTGGAAAGCAAATGCTGTCTTTTTTTTCTGGCAGAAATTTGAAGATGACATCTCCTACTGGACAAACTTGGGGCGTGCTCGTAATGAATACTACGGCGGATACTACCAGCACCACTACGATGAAGATTCCCCGATTGGCCCACGAAACCCACACACCTTTAGGCACGGAGCAGGCGTCAACTACGACGATTACTAAAGAATGCCATTTATCCTCCTGTAGCTGGTGCCTGTAGGGCTGCACTGGGCGAGGTTGAGCCCTCCCTCAGTCAGAACGACCCCGCTTTTTCTTCTATTCATGTCAAACAGCAAGAGTAAAGGAACTACCAGACTTTGATGAAAGCAACATGACTTTTTTTAACTATCATTACTTAGTAGTACACTATATATAAAAAGTGTTGTAGAAATAAAGCTTTTTTGATAATCAGGTTGCCATTATTTAGTAGGCATCACAACAGCAAGTTTAATTCCAACTGTATTACTACAGATTCCTTTTTAAAGGGCTTTTTCATTTGCTGTCCTACAATCAATTGCAAAATTACATTATATCATCTACTTTGGCATATAAAATACATAATATAAGCCAGTACATTTAAGATGTGCCTGCCCATTCACATTTCTATTAACAAATAAATCCAATTATTCTTGGGAGAAAAGAAAAAAAAAGGTATCCTGTCAATTGAAGTGCTGCCTCGTTGCCTCCTCTGCCGTTTCCATACCTACAGTGTGCAGCCCTCCAAGCCTGACATGGCAGTTCTGCAGCTCCTGTTGGGTCAAGGACATAGCTATTCACAAAAACTAAATTCAGTGCAGACGAGCTTGCCTACCTACAAAGCCTGTGAAAGGATCCTCCAGGGAACGGGCTCAAGGCAGGAACTTGACTTCAGCAGTAATTGCTGAAGTGCAGAGCATCCAACCTGAGCGGCCCCAGCCCCTCCCAGGCATGATAACCCAAAGGTTATCTTTGCTGAATACTCCCCTTTGTGTCCATTCCACTTAGCGTCAAGCTTTCAGCCTAGCTCAAAATAGGGAATAAAACAACAAAGTAAGCTATTTAAAATTAAGTTAGTGTCAGACCACATCCAACACAATCCCTTGACATCATAATTTCCTACTGCAAAATTCCCTCTTATCCCAGTTCAGACTGAAACACACACATTAGGCTGAGCATCAAAATATATCAGAGACCAGGCATCTGTAGTAAAACACAGTAGATTAAAGGGGGATTGTTGGTGGCATCATGCATGTTAAGAATCCCAAAACACAACCAACTTTTGTATCACAGCAACATCAGCCTGGGAGGGAGATTTCAGCCGCCAGGGGCTTCAGGAGGAGCTGGGCAGAGGAAAGCACTGCTGGCACTCGACAAATGCAGAGGACTGGGAAGGGGCAGGTGAGAAAGGCTGGTTGCTCCATGACTGCTGGAACTGAAGAATCAGGATAAAGAGAGATTAAATGTGTTCTACCAACTGTAGCAGTCAAAGACAGCATGGATGCTTTAGCTGCCTCTCATCCAAAGCTTACAAGAAATTTCTAAAGCATGGATCATGGCAACACTGTACTTCACACTTCACTTCTTTCTTAACTTTGAGTGTATTCCCGAATCTTTTGCTTAAAGCCCTTGTGTGACGGACTTCTGTCTAAGAGATGAAGCCCAGCACTACGCAGCTCCCCGCAGGAACACTTCCCAGGAGACAGCTCTTTGCTGAGGGAGCCAAACTGAACAAACACGTTGGTCACTTCTCTGCACACACAGATCCACACTGGCCTAACATGCTCCAAAACCTCAGCCTTCCCTAGGCTTAATCTCAGCAGCATCCTTGCCAGTTTAACTGGTTTAAACTGGTGAGTTTCCTTGGTAGAAGAGGCTTTATTCCAAATACAGAATAATCACATTCTCAGTCAAGCACAGACTCTTTTGCACAGTTGGAAAACCTATTCCTAGAAGAATACTTTCATTTTGTGTATTATCCAAAAGAGTGAACTGAATTTGGCAACATTTGAACCATGCCGGTAATTTCCATCATTTCCTAGAATTTACAACTGGGAATTCAGACCAGCTGAATAAGGAAGAATGAAAAAACTGCTGTAAATAAAGACCATCCTTCCCTAGGCCTTTGCAAACCCTGACAATTCCTGCAGGCTGACTCAGTCTGGCAGCTTTCTGTGCCTTGCAGGTTCACAACCAAATCTATGGTCTCTGTCTTCTGAATTCTCTAAGAGGAAAAAAAAAAATCTTTTCCATTAGATTGTGTTGCAGGGTTAAGGAGTGGGACAGAGTTAACCTTCTACATAACAACACGTATGACAACATTTAAATTTGTGACTAAACCAGTGTAGGCAGAACACAAATGTTTTTGCTTTGGGTGACCAGGGCCTGCGCAGCCTGTTTCCACACTGCCCCCCAGCAGGCAGGCTAGGAGTGGGCGAGAGGCTGGGAGGGTACATGTGTGAGAGAGCTGACCCAAAATGGACAATTCCAAATGACATAACAACTTGCTCAACAGTAAAAGCTGTGAAGAAGAGACTGGGGGCTTTTCCTTCCACAGAAGCCATTTCTCAGAGACTGGGTAAGCATCAGACTTGCTTGGGAGAGATGGTGAGCGACATCACTTAGGTCGTCTTCTTCACTTCCTCATTAAACTGCTCTTCCCTCAACCCTCAAGAGCACTCATCCTGTTGTCTAATTCTCTCCCACCGGGGCAGGGGAGGGAGTGGCTATGAGGGCACTTTGCTGTCGGCTGGGGACACTTACCACAAGGCAATGGCTCCGAGGTGAGGGCACCCTCCTTCTTGCAGAGGGGTGCACCTGCCTTGCAGTGCAGCAGCTGCAATGATGGAAAGCAAGCAAGGATGAGCCATCAGGCTTGGGCAAAAGGAGGTAGATTACTGGGGGGGGGGGGAAAAATCATCAGATATGCTTGGAGTGCTTCAAAGTTTAATTTCCTTTGACTGTTTCTGTCCCAAAACATAGACAGAACTGTGCACCTCCTCTCAGCATTTCCATTCTGCTGTGCAGACAGCACAGAGCACTTCACACCACCATCATCCTCAGCCATCCTAGCACTGACATAACATAACCTCTCCAGCAAGACAGAAGAGCAGCAATTGTTCATTGTGGCTCCCTTCAGAGCAGGAACAGCTTGGCCATACTCCAGTGCTTCATGTTTCAAAGCCTGATGCTGCAACATCGCCGAGTTTGTCAGTGTCAGCCCGGCAGATCCAAAAGACTCACAGGACAGTGCTGCCTCCTTTGCTGGTAATGCCTGCCAGCAAACCCTTCTGCCAAAGAATGGAAGTATTACTGCTATGTCCTCTTTTCCTTTTTTTTTGGAGGACAGGTCATCATTCCCTTTAAGTTCCTACTTGTGACACAAATATGTTGGGGATGGGGGATTGAGCACTTCTATCCCAGGACTGTTTCCCATGTGGAAGATGTAGCCTTCCTTGCTTAAAACAGCTTTCTCTGCAGTGGGGTGGACAGAGCCCAGATTGCTGTGCGTGGCCTTGACAGCATTTCAGGCCAGCATTCCCTGTGGCTCTGTGCTTTGGACCTTCCAGCTGTTTCAGCTGTGGTATGGACCAGAGTATTCAGAGGATCCTGCTTCTTGCTGAGGAGCATGTCACCATCTAGGGAAAACACTGCAAGAATAAACAAGAACACTGGTGCTTGTTCCAGGCTGTAAATGGCAACAAACTAAGATGGACAAAGACCTGTCAGTTCTCCTATTACGAAATAAGCAAGTGAGAGAAGGACTGAGACAAGGAACAGAGAACCAAAATCTGGGGTTTTTTTGCAAGAAATATGAATTGTTATTTTAGCAAAGCCTCCCTGTTGGTACACAATTCCACTCAGGAGCCTCCTGCCACACAGGAGCCCTGCTTTGCTTCAGAATTATTGCTGTTCCTCATGGTAGCACCGAGGAGTCAAGAGCTGCAAATAAGGCATTCCCTTCTGCCACCTGAAATCCTTGCACAGGGAAACATTCACAACAGAGAACCTATGGATTTATGGCAGCTACATTCCCAGCAACTTCAGGGAAGGGATGCATGGTTGTTAGGGGTAGCAGTGTAGAGTATACAGTTCCCTTGGTGTTAACAAAGCGTCTTCTTCCAGTGGACCAGCCCCTAACAACGGTCAGAGACCTCCTGGCCTCAAGCAGCCTGAAACTCAATACTAGCAAGGCTGGGGACAGGCTTAATCCATCAAACTAATCGAAGCCTTGTTTGGCCCTCTGTAGCCTGTTCTCAAAGGCAATTACGCCTCTTTCAACTTTGAAATTCAATTCAAACCCTGACAAAAAGTGTAATTTTTTTCCCAATACATTATGTTTCTAAAAATTTAATGAAAAAAATAGATTAAGACACATTAATACCAAGATGGCAGTGAACTCACTGGCTACTAAATCCACCAGAGTCTATAGATATAGATTAAGAGAAGCTGCAAACATATAGCAAAATTTAGGCATAAGGCTTCTCTAGACTACATATTCATAGAACTACATGAAATAAATTAGGTCTGCAAGCCCTTCTGTAGCTTGTATGTAGACTAGCAATGTGGCTGACAATGCTCCTTAGCAGCCTACACAGAGAAATAAAGGAAAAGTACATCATGCTTGAAAAAAACAAATAAAATCCAACTGTGGATCTCATGCTGTAGTAACTTCCAGCAGCAGGAGTGGTCCTGCTTGTGAGGATCAAAGGATGCACAGCAGCAGGTGCCTTGCACACCTTCCCTTCTGGAAAGCTGGTCTCACTCAGCAGCACCAAGCTGGCTAGTTCCCTCTGCCGCACTGTGCATTTCCTACTGAGTGAGGACTTGCACCCAGCGCACCAGCCAAGTTGCCCATTTGTACAGATCACTGTGCGTAAATATGCACCTCAAATTTGGTCATGTCAGTTTTACCCTGTCTGCCTGACCAGATGACAGCAGAAAATTCCAATTCTCAAGTCTTCTAGGGGGAAAAAAAACCCCAAGAGCATGTCTCAGCTTCATTTACACCCAAATCCTGTATTTCCAAGCTTTCAATGCTGTATTCTACTTAAGTCCAGTAAAAGTAGCTTTTCTGGAGAGGCAGCAACTCTTTCTTACCGGTGGTTCCCAACACACTTGATGCCTCTTTCTCCTGCTGAGATGTCTAACCCCAGACAGGAGCAGAGCACCAACATGCAAACATCCATCTGCCTTCTTGAAGACTCAGTTCAGGCCAGACAACTACAAAGTACCCCAGCCTTTCAGTCTCAAGCATCAGCAGACCCCTAACACAACTCATGCCTTTCCAAGCAGCCCCGTGGTCAGTCACTGGCTTCAAAACCTAATGGCAACAGTTGTCTCAGCTCCTGGTGCTGGAAGACACTATTAAAAAAGAATATGGGAGCTGAATCAGGAACCTCTGAAACAAAAACTGGAAACCGTATGAAGAAAGAAGCAAATCCAGTCTTGTCTTTCGGGCCCAGCAGGTGGCATCACACACACTCACAGATGGGCTGTACTGGTACCAGGCACTTCCCCTCTCTTCAATTTGCTCCTTCTATGAAGAAGTCAGGCTGTGAAGTAACCTAAAGAGCTTTTAAATCCGTCTCCCTTGTATCTAAAGGTTCGGACTTCCTGGGGGATTTTTTTTTTAACACAGACATTTTGTGCTAGTCTGTAGTAGCATGCTTATGCCTGTACAAATTCACATACTTTGTACTGAAGTCACTGGATAAAATAAAAAACAGCCCTGGAAGTAACAGCTGGCAGCCAGAGCACCCATTTACGCTCCATGGCTGTGCTGAACATTGGACCAGGGTTGTACCTGCATCCCATTTCTTCATAGACTTTGGCATTCAATAGCACAATTTGCACAAGGAGTGAAACCTAAGGAGAAAGAACATCATCCCCCAAATATAATCTCAAACCTTAAAAGCCTAAGGTTTTTTGAGGGTTAAAACCACCATGCTGGGAGCTGATTAACAGTTCTCTCCAAAGAACTATTGAAGAAGTGGGCACTACTTTCACACATGTCCAGCTGTGGCTTCGAGTACAGGGAGTGGCTGTGCTTTGTGAGTGTTTCAGTAATGACAGGTTACAGGCTCATTTGGAGCAGCACACCATGGTGTACTTTCAGGCAATTTAGTATGGAATAAATGCCCAGATCAAGGACCTAGATAAAGGCTTCATACAAAAAAAGCAGATCTCAAGCTGCTCGGCTGTGAAAAGATGGAGGTAATGTGTAATATCTAAATTTCACCTCTGAATCCAGACAGGAAAATGCATCCTGGCACCCCATCTCAGCTGTATGGCAGATTTCCAATGGGAGAAAACGTGCACTCAAGGGCAAGGAAAAACCCATTAGTCTTAAAAGGATTCCTGCAGACCCACTCCACGGAGGGCACAGCAATGAATGCAGCAACCCAACCACTGCTGGAGTCACTAGGTACTTTACCAGACAGACTGGATGGGACTCCCAAGCCATGCAGGCACTGTGAAGCTCTGGCAGACAGCTCAGACAAAGGGGCCTAAATGCCACACTGCTCTTGGAGTCTTTCCAGGGCTGGGCACATCATCATTGCTACTGGTAACTCCCAATTTACCATCAACCTAAAGATATTCCAAAGCTAATAAAAACATGAAGCTTTAATGAGATAAAGTCAAGTCACTTTGCTTGATGAGGTTTAGGATTTTCAATTTTGAGTGGCACTAAGCTTAAATATCTTTTAAAAACTAGGAGAACTACTAAAAATAAGGGGAATTGAAGTTTTTTTGTTTCGTTGTTTGCTTTTCTTTTTTTTGCTAAGATGACAGGCATAGTTACTGAAGTTGAAAGCATTTACTGGCAATTTATTAACTGCTTATAACAAACACTTCCTCAGTACTTCTTCAAGAAGGCTGAAGTTATGCGCCATGGTTATCATACTCCTGTATCACTACCAACTACCTGAATTGGAATAAATCAGGATGGTTTTGTCCAATCTGTTTCAACAGACATCCTGCAGCCCTTACTATACACATATGTTAAGAGACAAGCAATTCAAGACCAAAGTTATTAACTTTGAGTGGATTATTCACAGACTCTTACTTTATAATTCATACAAAACAAATCCACAGATGTGCAAATCCAGAGAAATGCCCACAGTAAAACCTTGAACGTAGTAAACTGAAGTTTCAGTATTTTATTAAAATAGCATATTCAACCACTGTAACCAATAATACATTAACTTTATTCCCAGAGTACGCACAACACAGTAGTGATTCAAAATATCCTTATCCATGGTAATCAATGAAAATATCTCAAATTCAAGTGTACAACTAAAACTAAACCTTTGAAAAAATCTCTCCTTTAAAGAATACATAAAGCTCTCATACAGAATTCTTTTAAACTCTTCTATATGCAGATGTCAGTGTCTCTCACCTGACAATACCACTAGTTTTTTTCTTATGCATAGTAGAACATCTCATATTTTATAGTACCCATTTTATAAATAAATTGGCATTTTCCATCCCATTTGTGTTTATCATCAGCTTCACAAAGAAACCAGTAAATAAAACTGTCAAGGACAGTCACAACAAAATGATCTCACATCAAGATATAAAACTTGAAGATACTAAAAGATGCTTCTACTCTATTTTACATAAAAAGACAGATTTAAAAAGTGCAAGGCAAGATTTGCAGGGAAAGGGAATATTTATGTTATTTTTAGGCACATCCACTTCTTTAAAGCAAGCTTCAGAATGAAATTCCAGTTCGTTCTTCATGATACCTGTTTTAAAGTCTCTCTCGAAAAAAAAAACTTAAAAAAAAAATTAAAAAAAGTTACATCTGTCAAATGTCAAGCAGGGAGTTTCCTGTCCAACTGAGAGTCTTCAGTTATGTCTTGTTCTTCCTTTTTTCATCCTTGCAGGTTTTGGTTTGGGAATATACTGATTGTTTGCCTGATACTCAAGTTCTTTACGGAAGTAATGAATTGCTTTATTCAAACCTTCTTCCAATGGGACCTGTTCCCAAAAGTGAGGAAAGAATCGTATCACTCTAGGTTCACATCAGCTCATTTCACAACAGTATCTTTTATAACACAGCTATCACAAGGCAGCCAGGGAGTCTCACTCTCAGCCAATCTAAGTATTAACAGCACCACATGCTGGTTACATCTCCTCACTGCTGATATAGCTGAGCTTTTAGACAGCACATATATTTTCTGACATAAGTCGCAAAACCCAGCAAATTTAAATCTCACATATGGTAATGATGGGTCTGTTTCGTATCAAAACAGACACGCAGAATTCTACTTTCAATTCTTAATGCATTGAAAGAGACAAACACCCTGCATTTAAGCCCCTTCTGTTTGTAAGGATTAAAGATCCTCTTTCGCAGCATGGTATAAAGCTGGCACCCAGTATCTCATTTGATATTCTTAAATCCTATACAAATAATTGTAATCCTACAAATTGCAGTGTTTAAATACAGGCATAGAATATGGAGACAGGAACAACAGAGGACTTGTTTTCTCAGGAGCCATATGCTCTGACATGCTTGCTTGACACCATCACCAATACAGGGAGATAAAAACAGCAGCACAAAAACTGCTTGCCTTGCTGTACCAACTCTGTACTGCCACTTCAGAGCAAGTTTTGTTACTGCCTGCACCAAACACAGAAGGCCAGATATATAAAAGTTAAACCTTCTGTGTTTGCAACAATTTGCTATCACCCTTGGGCTGTCAGACATGGTCTATCAATACCAGGTGCCTCTGTGAATCCTTTCAGAAGGGTCTGGATCTTTTTCTATTATTAGACTTACATTTACTAGGTAGGTTCACGTTTCCTGGAATGACTTTTTTCTGCAAATTTAAAAAAGGCTGCAAACCATTGTGCCAGTAAGAATGGGGAGCTGGCTAAGAAAGTTGCACTTTTTCTGGGAATGAAGCAGATCTTGCCTCTCCAAGCAAACCAACTCCTATTGTCAGCAACAGGATTGAGGATTGCAGCAACACCAGCAAACCCATTAGCTACGGGCTTGGTAACGTAAGTAACTATGTACTACATACTTCAAATGACTCATCGGGCTTACAGAAAGGTAAACATCTCATAATACACAAATGAAAAAGTTAAAATGTTAAAACTGTTCTGGAGATGGCATTAGGCAGATATACCAGGAAGAACATGCTATCAATATGGCCCTCCCTCAGCCCCCTCTGCCTCCTGTTGGTTCTACCACACAGCAACAGTAATTAATCTGTACATACCACAGGTTCCCAGCCAAGCAGTAACTTGGCTTTTCTGATGTCAGGTTTTCGTTTCTGAGGGTCATCCTGTGCTTCTGAGAGAAACTGGATTTCACTCCCACTGCCTATTAAACAAGACACTGTGATTTACCATCTGCAATTCACTATGCTTTGCATTTATATTTTTTCTACCAAATGGAGCAGCAGGTCTTTCTGCAGCTCTCTGCTTCTTAATTCAACCACTGAAATGCTTTGCACAGACACAGGTGCACTGCATGCAACAGCTGGGTGATCCACCTGTCCCACAGCAACATGGGTTCACAAAGCATTTCACGATTTCAGCATGGATTCATGAAAATTTAAGTTACACTCACAGGCCAGTCTATTAACCTTCTATGAGGAAATAACTGTTTCAGTAGCCAAGGGCAGAGCAGTGGATATCACCTGCTTTAACTTCAGGGATGCCTTTACACTGTCTCCCATAACACCCGCACTGGATGAGCAGTAAGGAGGACCGAGAACTGCACGGCCAGGCCCAGAGGGTGGTGATCAACTAGAGACTGGTAACTCTGCAATACCCCAAGGGTCAACATTGGATCAATACTGAATTGCTGATACACCGGAGTACTGTGCTGCCATCCAGACCTCAAGAAAGGAGGCTGGAGAAAGAGCTCACAGGGACTCCATGAAATTCAACAAGTTCAAAGTCCTGAATCTGGGGAAGTACAGACTGAGGACCACCCAGCTAGAATACAACTTGGCAGGAAAGGACCGAGGGTCCTGGTGGGCACCAAGTTGAATATGAACTTGTCATGTGTGCTTGCCATAAAGAAGGCAAATGATCTCCTGGGCTGCACAAAAGCTGCCAGCAGGACAAGGGAGATCAGCTTTCCCACTAATCAGCATTGATGAGATCCATATGGAGAACTGGGTCCAGGTCTAGGCTCCCCCGTACAAGGGAGACAGGGACATACAGAGCAAGTGCAACAAAGGGGACACAGTGATGATGAAGGGACTAGAGTACGAGGAGAGGCTGAAAGACCTGGGGCCCTTCAATCTGGAGAAGAAAAGGCTATGGGGAATTTCATCCATGTGTATAAATACTAGATGGGGGGATTAAGAAGTGAAAGCCAGGCTCTTTCCAGTGGAGCCCAGTGACAGGACCAGAGGCAGTGGGCACAAACTGCAACACAGATGGCCCAAGGAGGACATGGAGTCTTTACCCTTGGAGATAACTTGAAAGTCATCTGGACATGGTCCTGGGCCAATGCTGGCTGTAGGTTGCCCTGCCTGAGCTGAGGGGTTGGACCAAGTGGCTTCCAGAGATCCTTTCCAACCTCAACCATTCCATGATTGTTAGCACTTCGGCATTACAAAAGGGCATCAGTTTCTCTTTGCCTGTGATCTCCAGTCTGATTTAAATAGCCAAGAACTTGCCTGTCTTCAGAACAACACACAGAAAAAGGCCAATTCTTCTAACCAAATCTAGCAAACAGTTTACATGCCATTTAGAACTAAACCGCCTCCCTGAGTGGACTGGAACATATCAAGTTGTTTGTGAACAGACAAACAGAGGCGGCAATTAATCTATGTGTCTGATGGGTTTGGTGCTGTGACTTTTCCATTTCCTTCCCTGATCTGTGGATTCAAAGAAGTTTTCCAGAGGGAAGAGTCTTTTATTAGAAACAACACATGCATCAACTTTGGTGTTACATGTTTGAACTTGTCTTTTTCAGATCTGTCAGAAGCACTTCTGGAATGCACTAAAAGCCCTTGGCTAATGGCAGCAGGATGTTTCATCTCATTATGCAGCCACACTAGAAGACCAAGCACAACCATTTCCTTCTGTTCTTGAGAGCTCTCATTTGCTACAGGTGTCAGAGCAAGAATGAGGAGGAAGCCACAGTATTTTCTTCCCAGGTGTTGTCAACCCTTTCAGGAATCACTGTTAGAAACAGTGAAAAGAACAGAGAAAGACTGTTGCCACAGCATGGGGTTTTCAATGGCAGTTGAAGGACCACAGCCTGCACAACTGTGAACCACCACCTTCCTGAAGGACCCCTATCGCAGCTAAGATATTATACAGGACATTTTCATTCATTTATTTTACATTTCATTTATGTACTGTCCCTGTGCCAAAACAAACCTAAAAATTTGTCCAAACATTATAAAAATTAATGGGTATAGATTGTACAGATACACAGAAAATGTATTCATTTTATTCTTCATGTAATAGTTTACAGACAATTGAGAGGATTTGGATTATGTTATTAATATTTAATGATATGATTAAATGCCTTTGATAAAAGTATTAAGAAATCCAAAGACTAATTAAATTATCCAAATATTACACACACTCATCAAGTAATAATTATCTAATGACAATAAGTACTTCATAAACTTTACAAAGAATTACTAATCATACTCACCAACAAGTTTTTTAATTAACTGGGCAAACTCTAGGATAGTGTGCTCTTCTGGATTTCCCTACAAACATAAGAGATGCACATTTCAATAACAAACACCTTACAACATGCTAGACACAAGATAGTTCCAACAGAGGCATGTTAAACTCTGAAAAAGCTAAACTTTACACTTTATTCTACTTTGTTGAAAAAAAATAAGAAGGCAACTTTGACAAGCTTCTTACTCATTACAAAATTTGTCCTCCATTACATTCACACTGGTAATTCAGTGTATGTAGGGAGGTGTTGCTCCCTGCCCTCCCCTCCCCCCAAAAGGTCAGTCTGTAAAGAGCTGGCAATCACAGTAAAGGCCTATGACACTGAGCAGCCCACACTGCCACGTCATTTGGAAATCTGGATTTAAGGACTGTGCACAGCTGAGAACAGGTGTCGTGAAGAAGTATGCTAAGTTCTTGGTTCATCCAAAGTTAGGAACTCAGACTCGTTTAGCTGCAAACAATTGCTTCTGAATCTACTACAGCTTACAGACCATTTCATAAGGGTTATTTGCTTTCCTATACAGTATTCCTTTTCTTTTTTTTAATCAACTTGCACATAAGTTTCTGATCAAAATTTCACAATGAAATGCTGAACACTTTCTGCTAGCATTAGTTCACCTTCATCAGACTCAATTTTCTCCATCCCTAGCTTTCCTTATTTCAAAACTCTTTTTTACCACATCTCGTTTGACCTAAAGCTGAGCACTTAAGATATATATAGATTTAAATACTGAGTTTTTGGAAGACAAAGCACGTGATAGAGTTTGAACATATCAGCATTTGGAAAGAAACACAGAAATTAATTCATGGCCACAGGAGAAAGCGAAAATCTAGTGAACAACTGCTCTGCAGAGTTGAGTATCTGATTTGGCAAAAGCTGGCATACACAAGAAATGACTTGAGATATGCATCCTTTTTCTATTCTTAAATCCACTACTAAAAATAAGGTGATAACAAACAGAATAGAAGAAAAATCTTACTAGGCAAGTTCCAAGCACTTTAAACAATATTAGAGAACTATACCATAAAATACTATCACATTTTCCTTGAATCCATGGTAGTATGAAATTATTTCTAATTATCTAGAGCTAAGGATTCCTTCAGTGCTTTCTTTCCACTAAAATCAGTCTTCAGTCATTTTCTTGGTGCACTTTGCATGTGTCGCCCACACATCCTAATTACATACATCTTGCTAAAACAAATGGAAAACTCCAGCAAATTTATCCTGTCCTTGGAACTGTAAGATCTCAATATCTAGGGGCTTAGTCTTCTTATTCATAAAGAAGATACATAGGAGAATATGTTCTTCATAATGGAAAGAGCTTTCTTTACTCCATTTGTTTCCTCTAGAAATCAGTAGCAGTGACAAGGAGGAAAACAGGTGGTATTGACCAGTGCACTAACTCAGGAGAGTGGAGCACACATACTCACCAAGTTGACAGGACTGCTGACATTGCTGTTCATCAATGCAACCAACCCGTTCACAAGATCACTGTAAAAGAGAGAAGAACAGATTGGGGCAATTTCCACTTCTCTATAAATACTATTCTTGGTCTAAAAAGAGAGCTGACTCCAAAGAGCCTCAGTAAAACAGATCAGGCAGCTGAGAAATGCTGAAATCAGATTTATATGGGTGCATGTTTTCTTGAGTGTTTGTATTAAAAAAATATTAGTATTTCTCCTTCTCTCCAGTATCCAAACATATCTGGAGGCTGATTTCCAATGCATTTCAAACAGAATAGACCAAGTTGTAATAGAGGCATGTAACATTACCACCTGGTTTGCAGCCTGTTGTTTGAATTGTCTTCTCATTCTCAAAAATTTTTAAACCAAGTTTGTAAAAAAACAGTATTTTGGTGTTACTTTCCCCCAGCAACATAACCCATTGTTATTTTGGATTATTAGCCACAGATGTTGGCCCTAGACATAGAAATCCAGATCCTTTTCATTATGACTTATAATTAGGAAAGGAATGGGTAGTTTGACCTGATGGGGTTTCTTTAACATCTACTACCACTGACACTACTTTCAGAAGAAGGAAAGAACATTTCCAAGCAAAAAATGCTTAAAACAACCCAGAAGTCCAGCATGGGTTTTTTTAGCTTTTTTTTTTTTTGCCTTTTTTTTTTTTTTTGTGCAGTCTGCACACCAATGACAGCAGTCCCAAGAACACGAGGTGGCAGCATTGCATTAAAATGCAAGGAGTGACAAACTGTTCAGCACCAAAAGCTTGGCTGTTACTTCCTGTCTCTGGAAGGGAAGAGAATGTTAGTATCAAGTAAAATTCTAAACCAATTAATACGCTTCTCCCTGATATTTTTAAAAATTTCCATCTTCCTTCTGAAAGTAAAGCTGCCTCCTAAGAGCTCCAGTAAAGCAGATCAGGCAGCTGAGAAAAGCTGAAATCAGATTTCAGTGGGTGCATATTTTTTTGAGTGTTTGTATTAAAAAATGATTTAAAAAAGTAAAGCAAATGCACATGCATACAAAGCTGACCAGGCTAATCCAACCATGAAGTAAATTATCAGACAGAACAAACGAGGCTTACCTGACATACTGGAAAGCTCTCGTCTGAGTTCCTGGTCCATAGACCTAAAACCATATAAAAATAGGAAAGTTAATAAACACAGAAGTCCTCACTAGCCCAATTATCTTTTCCTTACCATTCTAGAAAAATGTCTCAAGGAGAAACACTTGAGACACAAGCTCAGAGTTACAGGAAAGGAAAAAAATGTGCTTGCAGAGCCTTTGACAAAGTATCAGTTCATTGAAGGTCGTCTTCCTCTTGGATCTGTCTCCACTAAACATATCCTTGGGCATTTTGGTAACCAGAACTCTGCATGAAGGAAACCTTCTCAAGGCTGTAGGACAGTGATGCTTTGTCCTCTCGTAGAACACTGAAAGAAGATGCAGCCTGCACTCAGGCAGAAAAGAGTGCCAAAGATTTAAAGTAAACTTCAGACTGCTATGATGCGGTTATGATGAGCAGTTTTGACTTGCTCATTAACAACAGTCAGCTTCAAAGAGACCACTACTAAATGTTAGTGGTTTCTAAAAAAATTGTTGAGAAACAGCACTGTGTTTAAAGCAACCAGGGGGGGAAAAAAAAACAAACAATAATCATGTGGCTCTGAATATTACTATCAAGGGAAATGGGAAGCAGAGTAATTTCTAGATGATACAATTCACAAAGTCACCAGTACAGATTTGTATCAAAACCTTAGAAGGGACAAAAAAGTCTCCTCAGATTACATAGTGATACTTTGGAGCAAGTCGTTGAAGTTCAAACAGACATTGATGCATACTTGAAGTGTACAGAATGCTATTTGACACCATTATTTTTTTTCCACAGTTTAATCAAGTGCAGTACTAAATCTTTAAAACACGAATACTCACATTCTGAAAGCTATCAGTAGGCACATTTAAGTAGTGAAAACATTTCAGTTTAACTGGGGACACACACATTTTATCATCAACCTTCTGCATCAGAAAGGTTTTTGGAAGGACAGGAAAGAAAGCATGCTTGTTTTCCTTGAGGAAAGAAAGGGCACTACAATGGTACACAGGCCACCTGTTACTTGGTAAGCCTTGAGCTCTCCAAGGCTGATTAAGAGCCTGGAACAATTCATATTTGAGTACACATTGGGTAAGATCAGGAGTCTAATTAAGAGTTTACCCAAAAACTGATTGAGAAAGGAATGCACCAGGAGCACAATGACAGCCTGATGGACTCCCAATCAAACAGGAAGCAGATTTTATGCATTTATGTAGAGCTTCCTGCATTTAGCTTTACTTTTAGCATGTGGGCTAAGTTTTACAGAACTAAGTATTTGTACATGATTTTTGCAAAGACAGCCAAGTGGTTATCTTTCTGACACACAGGCAATGGCTGGAAAATACAATATAGTTTCTATCCTTCAGTTTCTCTTAATAGATCTTTCCTTTACAATAACAAAACAACAATCATCATGTTTGCATAGGCCACAATTTCTACAACTCAGTGATACTGGTCTCTCAACAGATTACTTACTCCACTTGAACACGTACTCTGAACTGAGAGACCAAATACAAAAGAGTTTCTAAAGAAATCCACATGCTTGGTATTCCTGTCAGCCAAATTCTGTGGTGATGTAAGACTGATTTTTTTTCCTAGGTCTCAGCCACTGCTTATTGCTGATAATTTTATTTGACCTGATCAGCTAAAGAACTCTCCCCTTACATCTCTTCTCAGATCCAGTAATTTTCAACATCAGACAGTTATTTCCTACAGAACAGTGATGTCGGGCAGAACATTTTATTTTAACCCCTATTACAATTATATTCTTGCTAAAGTTTAGACAGCATGGCAATTACAGAAATAAAATAAAAGCTTCCAGTATGCCCTCCCACAGAAGAACATGGACTCCAGACTTCTCATATTGATGCTCTGAAATACTCCATGGACTGTATGTTTTAAAACAAGGTAAGTGCTTTGTATTTCATAAGGCTTCACAAAACTTTCTGTTAGTGTTCTCACTCTGTTCTTATAAAAGACTGCAGTACTACTACCAGTAAGACTTGAGAAACTATGCATAATCAAAAAGACATTTGACAGGCCAAATATGGCAATAGCTTGCTACATGCACTGGGGACCAAACTCAAAAAATGGAAATACCTTCTGATCCTCTGTAAGCCAGTAAATTTTCTAAACAGCATTTAGAAGCTCAGACTTTATGCCCAGGGATGCCATCCTGGGAACATCGACACTCACAAATCAGCACATGGCCACACTCATATTTTGATACAAGCAAGTCCTACAAGGACGCAGAGTATCAAAACAAGAAGCTCCACCTTCTTGATTGCTTCTATTTGTTTAGTTCCAATAAGCAAGTTCAGGAAGACACCTGGGTAAGAAAATGAAACTCTTTCTGCAGGATTTTAAATTCCATTTTTTTAAATATTTTGATAGGAAAAAAGCACTGACCCACATGGTTGTGCTGTCTATGTAGTGCTGATGGGATTCCTATCTAGGGCTAGCCAAGCTGGGCTCACTGGTTTAGTCAGCTACATAAGACTAAGCCCTGAGGTCTGCACTCTTAATGCTGACTTATATGGCAGACTAAATGTCATATGCCCCAGTAAAGACTGGGTAAGTCACAGTCAGCATCACACAATAGCTACCATACACTAAACACTAACATGATTTCTACAAAAGCAGTAAATCTCTGGAGGAAAAAATAAATCTTTATGAGACATGGCGAATACAGCATTACTGCAGGCCTGTAACTCTGAAATAACCACAAGCCTAAACTTAATTTAGCAAAGGCTAGGAACACCAGAGTAGCCAAAATTCATCATTGATGACATTAAAAAATAGTCACAAGTTGCATAAGTGACCAATCACTGTTAAACAGGAAGCGAGCAAATGCTGATGTCCAGAGAAGACCAATCTTTCAAGAATACCAGTAATTAAGTCAGGTGATGTGCATTGCTTTGCAGAATGTATGTGATCTGAACTCCTTAAATTTTCTTTCTTTGGAAAGAATTCTAGATTTCACTCTGTCACTACGGTAGTGTCTTACCAGCAAAGTTTTGCAGGGGGTAGCCACACTTTGGCACACTTACTGAAAAACGTTGAAGTTAGAGGAGCTCTATCACAGGACACCAAGCTTCATCCTGCTTGGCATGACTTATTCCCTGGCCTAAACTCTTCAGTGCTCTGTCCAGTTTCAGATTTTGCTCTGCAAGAATCAGAGTTGTGGGAGTTACCACAAAACTTTCATCCTTTTTCTCCTTGGATCGTCTGCTTCTTCTTAGAGACATTCCTGACAGAACTCTGGATTTTGTTCATATCTCCAATACAAAGAATGCCAAAATGCTTCTGCAGATAGCAACTGGTAGCCTTGTTTATTTCTGGGAAAGAAAGATCAACCTCATCGACAGAGCACATCTTCAGACATGTCATTCCATACACTTGAGTTTAGTATACCGGAACACTACATTTTGGAGGAGGGGAACATCAGTATTTTCTAAAATCTATCCTCATTTGCAAGACATCAGGACAGGATATAAAGATGAATGGTTCTTCATATCATCAGGAGGTCGTCACTTACTGTTAGTGGTTCTCCCTGGAGAGCTTGTAGGATAAAATTACTGACAACTCTTCCATCATTCATATGCATTCGGGGACCAAAGGTATTGAATATTCTGGCAACCCTCACTTCAACTCCTTCCTGTAGCCAAAGAAAAAAGAATTGTTACTTCCTTAATAAAAGCCTCTTTCTCCCTGAAAGTGTAAACTCTCCCCTGTCAAAAAGCTTTTAAGAATTCATCTCTCAGCTTTAACATGCATTATTTTCTAATAATGAAACATTTCAAATCTCTCCTTAGCCATTCTGAAAAATATAGTGCATATAGTAAGGTAATTTATACTAGTTCTCAGTATTTGTAATGCAAATTTAAATCAGTGCTAGAACAGCTCATGATTTTAGCACATGCATTTTCTTCCAAGAAGAACTTTAAGATTTTTCAGTAATACCTTTCCAATAACAACTTACTTCACCTAGGTCTTAGCTACTTTTTTTGCACATAAGTGAAGTCTCACTATTACCAGATATAGTACCAAGGCACCATTTCTGTAGATTACAGAAGTCCATACTTTAGAAAAGTTGAATATATCAGAAAAGTATCTTTTACAAAGACTATAAAGTGGTTTTGTAACCACAGCATTTTCTAGTGCCCTTCTTATTAGGCTGTGTAAATGCATGCACTACAATCTTCAATGGTGCAGCTTTTTTTCCAATAAACAATTTTATCATTTCCAGAAGTTCTTTCTACAGAGTATTATACAAAATTTCGAAGCAAAATGCAACAAATATGTGAAATGGAAACCTTTCTGGACAAAGCATTTTAACACTTAGAGACTAGACTGAAGTAATCTCCCTCTAGTTATTTTGATTGACACAGTCATTTGGACAAGCCACAGTTTATGATAAAGTCTACAAGAAGGATGTTCAGCCCTTGGGAGCTAAAACAGGATACTGCTGAGTTCAGAGCAATATGGTATGCTGTAAGCAGATAGATGCTACCATCTGAGAGTGACAGTCACAAGGTAGGGAAGAAGATGTCAACCTCAGTGCAGGCCTACGTATCCTCCTCATATTACCTGGTCCTCCCACCTCCCAGAAAAAGACATCCTTGTATCAGTTACAGGAAAAAATTTGTCTGAAGCAAACTTTCTGTGCTCTGATTCAATTGAAGTCACAAGCTCAGTGCTCTAGAGTTGCAAACATTTCCTTCCATAACCATTCCTTCAGAAGATACACAGAACATCTTGTATTTTCCATGTATTTTACTAAGGTTTAGACCAATGCTTTCTCTTGTCTTGGAAGAGGATGTATGTGGAAAAAGCATATTTTTGGTACATTCGTGGCTGAAAGCTGCAGCTCACACACAATCTGCTCAGAAGAGACCTGGAAACACATTTTTCTTGGAAATAAATGTAGCTTCATATACAAGAGACACTTGCAGGAAAATATGACCTTCTCTCTCAGGTCTCCAAGTGATTCATAAACAAACGAATCCTCAAAGATGTTTTGTGAAAGCAGCAGAACTAGCTTTTTACAGGTGAGAGACAGGCAAAAGGGATATTCAAGATATCAGCTATTACTCAGTGTTGAGAAATCAGAAACGCCAAGTAGTACACGTGAAGCCCAACACCTCCCAGTATGGAGAAAGTCAACATTCAATTCCACTCAGCTGCAGGTAAGATTTCATTTGTCATGATTGAACCTTGTTTGCAACTGCAACTAAATGGTAAACTAACAGTAACAAGGGAGCCAACTACTGTGCCACAGCAAAAGATATACAGTCTTTGTTCAGCAAGCCTGTATCCACAACAGAGCCAAAAAATAACCTCACAACATCCACTGGGTCTTTCCCACTGAAAGAGACTCTGGAACAAGCAGAAGTCCCTTTCCATGCAAAATGCATCAGCTGAGAATATACTCTTTACCTCTTGTTAGCTAAAAAAGTACAGCAGTGAAACATTTAAAATGTATACTTCCAGCAGTATGTGACAGAACCATTCCCAAGGCCTTCACTGCATGTGGGAAGACATACTCGTACAGAGCTGCTCCTTCCTTTGTTTTGCCCAGCACTCTATCTTAAGAAGGCCACTGAATCCTTTAGGAAGGGGTTGTATTTCACATGGGCTTTCCAGATACTTCCATTAATAACAAGTGCAGAAAATATGGCACTTGGAAGGCAGTATTCAAAATAAAAATAACTCATTCAACAATGCTGACCAAAAAGCCTCTTTTGCACTGCACAGCCACAGCAGCAGCCTTGCTTTCCAGTATTGGTTGGAAACCAGCAAGGGATCAAGAAAACAAAAACAACACATTCTCTACAGGCACTTACAGTCACAATGAATCCATTATTTCTTCTCCCTTCTATTTATTCACCTCACCCCACTGTAATGTTGTCTTTTAAAAGGAGTAATCTTTTATTTACAGTATCATCTAGCAAAGCTTTTCTCTGCAGCCTACTGCTCTGAAAAATCTATTTTCCATGCAGCTAATTTTTCATTTGCCCCTTTAAAACTGGAATCTGTCTTCTCAAAAGAAACTCTTCCACAGACAAAGAGATTTTGGAACCAGTAACTTCAAAATTGTCATAACTCTCCTTTTGCTGTTTCATGAACATCTCATTTGAAGTGATCCTTTTTATATGTTGAGTAACTTTACTCCTTTTAGTATTACTTGTCTGTGTCTTAGCTATGTCCCGTTACTCCGAATATTATCAATACCATGTAGCAATGACTGACTACCTCTACAATATTTCCACTACCAAAGTCAATTAGTTCCCCAGGTTTGCAGCAGTAAGTCATGTACAGTATTTTACTGAATCCTAGAGAAAGGAAAAAAACCTATTTGGCTTATATTTATACTGCTAAATGTAAAGAGAGCTTGAGATTTATCCCTAATGCTGAGATAAAATGCCATCAACTGCCTTCTGTCCTCACAGTTTAAGACAATGCCTTCCCATAGCAGACTGATCAGAAAGAAAATTCCTTGAGCAATCCAAAAAAGAGCCTAAGAGCAAGATTATAAAACACAGGATTGTTAACTAGCAAAACACTTCGGCTCACTCTGTTATTTATCAATATGAATTTCTTCACACAGACAGGGCCTGCACAGATGAAAAGAAACAGTAAAGAAGCAGGAAAGGTTGCAATGGCTTACAGAGATACCTCCTCTGAATAAGTATTCAAGACTGTTCTATAGCTGTCAGTCAAAATGTAATATTAATTATCCAGTCTCCCCTGCAAAACAAAGCTGTTTATGGTTTTCAGCATGAGTCTTTGCCAGTGATTTAGTTTGAGAGATCTCAGGTCTAAAAACTACCAAGGGTATCAAGGAAGCTATAATAACTCCTTCATTTAAAAGGACATATTTTAATTTTATAAGCTTTAAGAACAGGTTGTTTTGACTGTCTTAGAAAACAGATCAATACAACTCAAACGCCGAGTTTCTTTTAACCAAAACAATTTGAACATGGTATGTTGTGTATCCTTGTAATTCACAAGGATATCAGGCAAGCTTCTCCTATTAATTACCAGTCCTTCTTTCTTTCTTCTTCCTTTCCTCTGTGGATCTATCTGAACAGAAAGTATGAGTTAGACCTTCCTGCACAAAAGATCAGGAAAGGAAAACCTACAAATGTCTGCTCTCCAGCAGACAACTGAAATTTAAAAAAATCTGCTGGGGAAGTCCAGGCAGTAGCAGGGGTGTCACTGTGACATACAAATCTTTACCAATGTCTCAGCCAAAATTACTTAGATTGTTGTCTGCATTCCTTGCTCTAACAGTCACTTTCTTACTGATTCATATTCATTCCCATGTGTTTCACAGATCAGTAACTCTCAAAATTGTTCCCAAACCTTTGAATTGCAATCACAGCAGAATTACTATCACTGTGTACACTGGATCCACCTATGACGTGTTTAAGCTACAGTACTCTACAATGAGGCTGGGTCCAAGGAATTTTATTTATATGTCCTGTCAGTTGGATAAAAAATGTATATAAAATACTCTGTTACTCATAGCTTTCTGGTATTATTTTGCAAAAACAGTGATGCTGAGATGTGAATGTCATAAACACTAAAGCTCCTAAACAAACCGGGAAGGACAGCCTCAACGATCTGACTCCATACTTTGGGCATAATGCAGGTCCGTGAACACAACCTACAACTTTATGGTTGAAATATTACCATGCTTATAGTTCAACACTTCAGCTCTTCTAAGGCAATTCCAAAACTATCACTTAATGTCATAGTTGTATCACAACCAAGCCCATTTCTTACCACTAAAGCTTTCAGAGTCACATAGCTGGTGTGAAAAAAATAGATGAAGAAAGTGGAAGGAGAAGAAAAATTTTCCTGTAACATTCCCATGTGACCTGAAGTGTTGCTTCAGCTCTGGAGAATTTCCTTACAGGTCAGTAATATAAGAAAAGAAAGAAATCTAGTTCACAAAACACCCTTAATATGCACAGCATTTAAACTGCTGTATATTTTTATTTACAACACACCTATGCAGATGATGCAAATCCCTGCCTTGAAGATAGTATCACATTCTAGTCAGTACGTGAACTAATGCAGAATATTGGAGCAAACATTAATACCTAGATTTCCAGGTGGCTCCAGAATGCCAAATGCAATTTTTTAAAGGTCGAACAGATAACTGAATGGCAAGTCCTGAACAAAGCACAAAATTCACACTGCGATACTGTATGCTGAAACTCCCCTCTCACTGCTTTTTCTGGTGGTAAAGTCAAGAAATGCTTAATTCAAACGGTCAAAATAAGCGAACACCAGCAGAAAAGAATGCACTAAAAATGCCTTGGTCAGTACAGGCTACTGAGGAACTCTGACACCAGCAAATAGTCAACTTTGACTAGATTCAAAAACCATTCTGATTCAAACAGGCTGTCTGGAAGTATAATGCAGAAATTTAGTTTAACTTCACATTTTTTGGAAACACTATTAGGTATTTAAGGTACTCAGCAATGTGCATAATGATGGAAATCTTTGTAAGAAATGACCAAAAATGCAAAATAACTTTGCCTGTTTCTTCATTTTATTGAAGCTGAGAGATTCTGGAAATATATTAGCCTGAAATACTACAAATCCTACTGTTTGGGGCTAGGTCACTCCTACTGAAAATCCTTTTAAAAGCACAATGCTTATTTGCATAGAGGAAATCAGACCTTTTCAAAAGGTAAGGTTTCCCCCACCAATAACAGCATGTCACCTAAACACTACCCATCCCCCCTCTCTTCTCCACACCAGCTCAACAGTGTTTCAGAATATATCCGAACACAGGACAAGCTTGGGCAGACTTCAGTAACCCATAACGAAGTACAAGAAATACGTCACAGAGCTGCCCCTAGGACAAACAGCTCATGTGCATCATGATTTTTTACTTAATGTACGTGTGCACTGCAGTTCCACCTTACAAACCTTTCCCATTCATTGTAAATCCTGCATAAAATTTATGAGATGGTATCATGACTCATTCTGTGATTTTAAGATACAGCCCATTTTAAAAATTACCTACTCATGCCCCTCTAAGAGAATACTGCAGTGTGTACCACAAACCTGCAAAAAATGCAACACCTTACAGCACAAGGATTTCTCATAGAACTACAATCTTCAACTGAAAAAGGGTTTTCAGACTGACAAGGAATGTTTTGCTACAGTGAAATACCGGAGACATCACCCTGAACAAGAGCAGTATCACCATGTTGGACCTTCAGTGATTTAAAAGAAAACAAAGGAGACAGAACCTCAGCCTTCTCTGTCTGGTAGAAGAGAAGACAGAATTACTACTCTATAGTAAAACAGCATTTCCCAAAGTCTTATCACTTCAGCTTGATTCTGTTTTCAAGGTTTAAAAAAGCACTTAGAATTTTATAATTTCAAGGTTTAAAATTCTATACAATATACTATGTTTCATTTATACTTTTGTATATTAAAGCTGCAAATAACAAGAAATACTGATATGATTTTCCTTAGCGTGCCACATTTGCTAATTGAATAGTCTCCTAGAGCCTAGCTGAACCACAATTAAGCAAGATTTACATACAGGTAAAGAATCAATGAGAGTCAACATTAGTTAATGATGAGTTTCTACTTGCTGGTTAGGAAACACAAGGAAACTGGCATGTATAATTTCTTAAACACATTTTAAATTGCATTTTCATTCTCATGTTACTGTCCCTGTCTGAAAACAGGCATTACATAGCCAGGTATTCATTAAGCTCTGTATTTATACCTACATAATTTTAAGAGATTTCAAAAGTACTTAAAATATATTGCTTCTATATAAGTACTCAATAAAGACCTTCCCCATTCTTACCTGTATATTCTGATTTTGATTATTCTCCAACATTCCACATTTATCAGTAATGGCCCTATTCAATCCCATTGACTTCTGAGCACACTAAGGTCACCTCAGTTTAATCTGTCTAAAAACTATTTACTATACTGAAAGCGATACTATACCTATTAAGAAGACTAAAGCATATTTTCTACAAGACGACTGCTCATCTGAAAACACGCAACAGGTGAGAGCAATAAAACCTTCCCATTAAAGAAAACAGATTTTGCAACAACAGGATAAATGTTCCTACTCAAGATGTTCTCTTTTTCCCTCCTACCCCTAAATACACATATTCCAGTCTTGCCATATATAGGCCTTCAATAATTACAGAAAAAACACCCAATTTCATGCAAGTTTAATACCTGCTTCATGTATGCATAGCACATGGTCTCTGCAACTCGCTTTCCTTCATCATAGCAGGCTCTTGGACCTATTGGATTCACATGCCCCCAGTAATCCTCATTTTGAGGGTGAACTTCAGGATCTGTGGGGGGAAAAAACACCTTAGATTATGATATATCAAAAGATGAATATATATGATGAAACTTTCAGGAGAACATTGGTGTTACACAAGTCAGCACAGCTTCTCTCTGAATTCTGCATTTTAGAAAATCTTACATTTTAACACCATTTCTTTAAAGTGCAATCACTGGAACCATGAAAACAGCAGTGGCAGAAGATGAAAGACTAGTAAAATAATCGAGTACAAGCAAACAATAGCCAGCAACTGCTTTCCCTAAAAGAGTGTGTGAACAGAGGGTTAAATTCAACTCTTCTCTGCAAAGACAGACTACCTCAAGGGCATAAATATGACTTTTTCCTAATGTGTCTCAGAGGAAACATTACAGGTTATATAGGCAGCAGTTATGTAGAGGAGGCATTATAGGTTATACAGGAAAGTAAAGCATATTCAAATTTCATGAAATACAAAACAAAGGAAGAAAAATGGAGAAAACAGGGAGGTACTGCATTTCTTAAGGACATGAGTGACATACCACAAAGTACTTAGCATTTCTTCTATTTTACCCTAAGCATTTTTACTAGTTATCACTAGGCACAATCAGGTTAAACAATCCTTTGGTTTGATTCAGTATACAAGCTCTTGATCATAAAAAACAAGCAACCAAACAACAATCACCTAGGAACCTGGATGGTGTGTGCTTTATATGCTTGAAGAACTACAGACACTTTGTTAAATTTCTCTGTTTGTTGTCTTCAGGACAGTATAATTTCTACTGAGTTTAAAGCTTGCAAACATTACTGTAGAATTTCCTAGTGTTGAAAGCTAATTTTTGAAACAGCCTTGACAGTCAGTTCTGATTAAACCTTCCTGATTTTATGCTGCTCAGACATGATTATGAATGAATTAATGCCACATGAAAGCCACAGAGCAATGGTAAAAGCTTAGAAGATTTACATGATTATAAAAGCCCATAGCAATCTTTAAAGGGTCTGAAAAGATGCTGTGGGAAAGCAGATACTCCAGAACGGAGTTTGTTCAGTTACAGAAGAGTCCTTGGGGCTACCATTTTTCTCTGCAGAGCCTGACCATGGATAATCTAAGGCTCAGGAAGCAGTAGGAATGCTGCACATCCTCAAGCCACTTTGACTAGCCAATCATCTTAGTGATCTCTTTGAATCTTCTGAAGTTGCTCCACACAAAGCTTACACCCAGAGGCATGTTCTTTGTCCTTCCTCACTTTTTGTTTACAAAGATTTGTATCTTGTAACACAGGTGACCATTTTCTGTTTATCTGTTTGTTCTTACAGCCAAGAGTCAAATCTACTCCTGCTGAGCAGGGCACTGTGCCTGTGTATCTCCACTCATCTTGCAACACTGCTATTATCAATTATGCAGTAGTTCAGAAGGAAGTTTCTCTAGCAGGCACAGGGTCTGCTACACACCCAAGGAAGTATTAAAGATTCTTGCTGCATCCAGTCACCATTGTATCCATCATTCTTTCAGTCCTTTACTTCTAACAGTAAGAGAGAGAGCACTGCCAAATACTACATTTTAAGGGACACCAGAACTGCATGCACAACCAGTATTTTCTTAGCTTGGAGATTACGTCCTTTGTCTCTTACACACCAGGGCAATTGCTAAATCTTAACAATACAATTCCTATGTGATGGGAAAAAGATATGCATATTTATTATTGAAATGATCTTTCTTCTCAGGTTATCATTATGGCATCTGGACTTTAGAGTACAACACTCAACTTCCCCAAAAGCCCTTTGGAAAAAGAGATGTAAACCAGGACACAGGAAAGATACAGACAACACTGCAAATCTGCCACCACTCTTGACTAGAAACATAAAACAAGCACTGTAAACACCCTTCTCACATTTTAAACTGTAAGAACATCTCCTAAAATAGCAAGATAAGACAGTGATGAAAACCTATTGTTCTGGTACCTGACAAAAGATGTGTAAATATCCTTTTACACAATCATATAGAAAGTGCTTTAAATACTGTTTTATTCTTCTTACCTCCATAAACCTCTGATGTAGAGGCCAGCAGCAACCGTGCTCCAACACGTTTAGCTAAACCTAGATTTTGGGCAATGGAGAAAGAAGAACGTAATTAGAGCAAGTGCAAGAATCTTTTACTCATGCTAGCTGTTTAAGTGTGATCCTGTTTTACATGTTTATAAAAAGAATTAGATTTTTCTAACTAGGCAAATTTCACTGTAAATCACATCCATAGCTCCCACTTCCAAACTAGAAAATTAAAGAAACAGCAGAGCAGCACCTGTATGTGATGTGTTTGCTTCTAGGACTAGCAGTTGCATTGAATCAAGATCCAAGAACTTAATCTATTACAACCTAAATAAAGGCCAAGGAAATCAGGATCTTGAAACCACATAGTATATTATGATTACCAAATCCTTCTTTACATAGATTAAAGACAAGCTATGCAAAGAAACTTCTACAACATAACATGTTACAGGACAAAAATCAATCTTTTCTCTTTTATTATGCCCTTTTAAACTGCTTGGATGATCCTACCCATCACTTGAGATTCTCCTGCATTCCATTTCAATGGCTTTCTGGTCTTCGAGTTGGCATGGCAAATCAAACAAACCTCTCACCTGTGCCATTCTGATACCTCAACAGCTTCTGAATCACTTGATTCTCTGAACTGTACTCTAGTCTAGAGTATCACTCAAGTAAGAAACTAAGCTATACTAATGCCTAGGAGTTCTTCTGACTCATAACAATTCTTAGGATCACTGACAGTCAGATCATTCTGCATCACACCAAATGGCACAAAGATGGGAGGAAAAAGTAGAAAAGGCTTTTCATAGACCCATTCCCAGCATCAAAAGTAACAGGCAAAGCTGAAAATACGGCATTGCAATTACCCAGCATGAAGTTAGATATTGAACACTCTTTCAGAATTTGCTAGCCAAAGCATGCACAAGAGGGTGCAGTACTCCTGCTATCTGGAGTTTAATCCAGTGCAGCTCCACATAGTCCAATGTTCGCTGAGGTGGAAAGAAACACTCACCTACAGTAATTGTGGGAATATTCCACAGTCACCAAAGTGAAAACTGCAGTCATGAACACAACTGTGCTATAAAAATCCCATGCTCTTAACTGTCCCTGTTACTTCTGTAATTACTGCACACCCCATAGCCATGTTAAAGGCACAAAGTTCTTGTGCTTTGACAGCCATGCTGTCAGTGTTCACGTGCAGATATATTTAAAGAAAAAGGACAAAAGTCTTCAAATAGGGTAAAAATACTCCCAACCTTATTTTGCTTAAAGAAACAACTTTTTAAAATGCATAACTCATTTGCTTCATCCTCCCCTCTCCCCAGCAACTCTGTCAGGATTATATAATGTCTAATCACGTTAATAAAAAAAATTCCACTTACCCAGCATATTTAATGTCCCAATAGTGTTGGTCTTCAATGTTTTTATAGGATTATACATGTAATTTGGAGGAGAAGCAGGAGATGCTAGATGATAGATCTGGTCCACTACAGAAAAATGGAGGGGATAGCATTGTAATTTTCCCACATAAGATATTAAATGAGAAAGTATTAAAGTTAAGAAACTTTGAGCACTTCCTGGCACTGGAAGCCAGAACTTCCTGTATTGCTACCTACAGATGGTATCTACACAAACCTGTTGTAACTCTAAGAAAAACTTGATTTTTAGTAAAACAAAATCTAGAGCATAATGTAACATATCAACACTGTTGACATGGATATAGATGTCTGTGTTGGTGTTCACACTTTTCCACTTGTAAAAATTTCACTGAGTACTTCAGTATTTGCAATATTCTTTTACCCTCAAGTTCTCAAGTGGCTACAGGCTTCAGAGTATTTTTCTAAAATAGACTGTGAACCAAAAATGGTAGAATTTTTTTTTTCAGTATGAGGAGAAACCTTTTGGGAAAATTAAATACTGTATTTTTATTTCGAGACCCTCTGTCAATGAAACATTAATCAGCTTTGTATAATTTATAAATTAAGTATAATGGCAAGACAAACATGCAACTTTTGACTTTTTTTCCTGCTATTTTTGTTATATATACATAATGCTTTGGAAAATACAGTATTTTAGCTTTAATTAAAAAACACAAACACACAAATCAAAACCCAATACAGAGATTTCAGCACACTCCTTAACTCCCTGTTATGAAATACAATTAACCAAAGAACTAGTCAAAATTCACTGTCTGAGATGATTGAAAGTTGGAGGTATTAGAAACAAAAGACTGTTGGAAACAAATTTGTTAAATTATAATAAAAACAAAGCAATGAAAACTGTATTCATTTTCATAGGCAGTATCTGATATTCAAAAGCTCAACCTGCAAGCCTTTCATAACATGACTGTTGTAAATGTGTAAATGTCTGTCTTCTATGCAACTTGAATCACAGCAAGCCAGAACTGTGTAAAAAAACCCACCTATGAATGAGCAACTGCAAAAGCAAAAATTAAACATAAGCTCAAATGGGATGTTTAAGGAAGAACAAATCCCCTACACCAAAGTCATTCAAGAAAAACAATCACAAGGTGAGGTAATAATTAGGATGGCCTGATAAAAGAAAGGGAAAATAACTCCTTTGTGTTTCAAAGAAAAGTTAGGTTTGGTTGCTTTTTTTATGAAGAAGACTTGACATTGAAACCAGAAGGAAGCTGGAAAAGTCAAGGCTAGCTGCTATTCTGACAGAAGAAAATAGTGCATGGCATAAGGCTGTCTTGCCCTGCAAAAGAACACTGCTGATCAAACAAATGCTTTCCTTCTATTTCCTTAGGTGTTTTATTATTAAAAAGCAATAGCAAATCACAGCATTAAAAAATAATCTGTACTTAGACCACATTGATTTTTCTTAGCCTTCTGTTGGGGGCTTTGACTTTCAGAGTATCTGTGACATAATGAACTTTTTTCTCCAGTTAAATTACTTCTCCTACTTAAAACAGGGCAGAAGCACCCTTGAGTTCCAAATAAAAAACAAAAAACAAACAAACAAACAAACAAAACCCAAAAAAAACCCCAAAAAACAAACCCCCCCCCAAACAAACAAAAAAACCCCCCACAAAAACGAAACAAAAATTTTCTTTTTTTTCCATTTGAATACTATACTTAAACAGCACAAACTGTATATGAGTTACATGTAGTAAGAAAACAAAAAAAAATAGAAATGGTTTGAATTGGAAGAGACCTTAAAGATCACCTAGATCTCACCACACATTCCACTAGACCAGGCTGATCCAGGCCCCATCCAGCCTGGACTTGAACATTTTCAGGGATGGGGCATCCACAGCTTCTCTGGGCAACCTGTTTCAGTGCCTCACTTCCCTCACAGTAGAGATTCTGTTTCCTCTCTCTAATCTAAGCCTACCTTCTTACAGTTTAAAGCCATCGCCCCATGTCCTATCACTATATGAAAAAATAAAATATCAACTATGAGGTTATCACCACTCAACTAGCTGAAAACACTGAAATACTAGAGGAATGTGCCTCCTGTTGAAGACTTCCTTCCCATTCTCAAATTTCATTTGACAAAGCAAGTACTCAAACCTTTGCTTTCTGACCTCTAATATACATATATACTAAAAAAAAAGCAGACTAGTAGGGCAAGAGCATACATAAGTGGCTTGAATTATCCACATGAAAGTCATCCCTTACTTTCAACAGTCTATTGAGCTATGAAAAAATGAAAAATTGGTAAGTTTTCAAAGCACCAGCATCTCCTTCACATTAAACATTACATTCTTTTTAAAACATTCAGAACATTATATTCTTTTTAAGATAAGCATGCATTCTAGCAATAATGCTTTAAAAATACCAGCAATATTGGCATGGTAAAATATTCAGCTTACTTTCTTTTTGAATCCCTAATGAAGTGTGCTTGTATAGAAGTCAAGTTTTTCTAGATTAACTGTTGTGCCTACTGTCTACTGGGCAAGCTCAGGTCCTGACTTCTATGTAAAATAGCTTGGATAAGTACATACTGGATTATCTGGAGAAAGCATTCCAAAGTTTACCCCATACTGCAGCCCTGCATTGTCACTGCAACACAAGAAATCCTGCAAAATAATTTAATTCACTGATTAAACTCATAATGTTAAGTGACCAAAATAAGGAGAAATTATTTCAAGCCATACCTCACCCCAGAGAACAACTGACTATCAACATAAACATAAGATAAGCTCCTAAGGCAAATTTAATGCCTGTTACTGCAAGTTTTACTGTCTTGACAGAGTAATGATATTTGACAGTATGCTCATGCAGATGCCACAAAATATATCTACTTATATGTTGCCATGCTCTCTTTGGTCTACAGCTGTTTATCTCTAGAGCACAGATGAAGCTTCAGCTGCCTAGAAGATGTCAAAATAGCTCAGACAGCTACAGAGAAACAGTTTTGGCAGATGTGTAACGCTGTTGACTATTTTTTCTCACATAAAAAGGTGCAGAGAAGTACAGTTTCATGTAGCAGGTTCTCTGCTATTTGTTCTTGAACGATCAGGAAATAGTCCATCGAACCACTATCAACTCTGGTGCAGCATCAAGAGAGTTTGTCACACGAGGCATCTGTTATAGCAACACAAATAGCATCCAAAGACAACCTGACGCAGCAAGAGCTGGCGGAACAAAGTTCCCAGCTCAGGCTTAATTCCAAGCCCTACCTGCACTGCTAAAACAACTGAAACTTTTAAGAGTGTGTCTGCAACTTGAAGCTAGTTAATTGTTCTGCGTTATGAAGTGTGACATGGAATAACTACTCCTTACTTTGGTTACTGTGACACTGTAAGCTTAAGCAGAGAATAAAGCTGGAATCAATTTTTGTGCTGGGAAAACAATGCAAAAATGTAGCATGGGGTAAATTTTAACTGGTTTGTCAAACTTCAGTACACTTCCTAGAGATGAGTTCTAAACATAAATAAAATATATGACTGCCTCAAGTTTTGTTTAAAGTATCCCCTTCCCACAGCATGCTACTGTCATAAAACCAAAGACAAGGGGTGCACTGGAAGGTGGCAAAAGGAATGCTCTGTAAAGATGCTGACTGATGCTTGCAAGCAGCAGGTAACTCAAGCAGTGGTGCAGAAAAATTAACAAAGCAATTGCTGAAGTCACCTACAGCCAACTCAAAGCTGAACTCTGACCTGAGTTTTATGCTGTTTCTTATACCTATTCCTTCACAACCCTTTCTAAATCAGGTTTTTGACAAGCTGTGGTGGGATTTTCAGAAAGAGAAAATGTCACTTCAAAAGCATTTTGGTCTGTTAGTAATTTACTGCCCAATCCTAATCTATCAAAGCAGAAATGAACTCTTTTCTGCCTCCCTCTCCATCCACCTAATTATTTTGTTTTGTGGTTTCTTTAGTTTGTTTTTTTTTTTTTTTGAATATTACTAATTTTTAAGACACAGCAGCTCATATAGGAATGGTTGCTTTAATGGCGTGTGACAATTCAGATACAGAAGGTCAAAAACTACCATTCCTTTTGCTCCACAAAGATACACCTAGGCCTATGATTATCCAAGTGGTCATATAACTGTTAGCTAGAAACAAATGCATATAAAACACAAAACCCCAAAAACTCCTTCAAATATTCAGATTTACTTATTTTTAAACATGAAATTAAGTGTAAAAAACTGTGCAAAAGAAAGATAGAAGGCAAGAAACCACTCTCCTTCTTTTAGTCCTTCATTCTTCCTTTGTTTCCCAGCTAGCACTTGTTTTAAATGAAACAAAGAAGAAACTGGTGGAAAAACAAGGTTTTCCTTGCCAGATGTACAGTCTTGCCTGTCTCATTTGCCTCAATGTACTTTTCCCCTGTGCATAAAGGCAAAAATCGATCCCTGACTCTGTTGTACACCACAATAACACAAAGACTCTGACTTCAGAAGGCTGAAAATGACTCTTTCATTGTTGGGATGCGTCTCCCTTTTTATACTACTCTACACAGACCAATTCGATTGGTGAAACAAAGACAAACCTCTTCAACCACATTGGTCAGAGCAGAGGGTCATCAAGAAGAAATCCCTTCTAGGGAAAAAATGTAAACAGATTTACAGTTACAAAAACATGTCTCTTGTTTACAGAAAGTTCCCTGAGAAAGGAATTTCAGAAACCAAAACATCTCAGGCACAAACCAGGGCTACAGACCCATGTAGGACAGGCAATCAGGCAGCTACAGGCCCTCTGCCTCTTGTCTGGGAAGGAAGATTTTGTATATCAAGCCTCAGAACAATGAAAACCATCACTGGTTTTCCAAAATATTTAGAGAAAGCTGGACACTTCAGTAGGGTGAAAAGTTTCTACCACAAACTTTTCATATTTGATCCATCAAGCCGACAATACTGAAGTAAGAATTTTTTCCTCATTCCACCTTCCCTCTATTAACTGTCAGGTCCGAAACATACCTATTTCTTTTTTTTTCCTCAGAATTTCAGCAGGCCAGCTAGACAAAGCCATCTACCCAGCTTAGCTGACAACCTTGTGCATAGTAGCACAAAGTTAACAGTTATTTAAGATAGCAGGCAACTTAACCCCATTCCAGCAAGAGCTGTGGAAAGCTACCCAAGCTACAGCTTTTCAAAGCATTAACTGTTTCATATTGGGACACTAGCTGCCGAAGGACAGAAAGAAATACATCTAGTAATTGACCTCCACAACTCTTTCTTGTTACATGAGGTAAAGAAAAGAAGTTTTACAACATTTAATACAAAGCCTTGAGCTAGCCTTGCAATAAAGTCATAGTGCACTTATTTGAAAATAGTTGTGTGAACAGTTGTGCAAAGTGTTGGATTAAGGAACATTAAGGACCACAACAGAACAAATGGTAACAGTAAAATTCTGCGAGTTTTGTATGTACCACATATGGAAGACTAGAATTTTGTTAACTGTGAAGAGAGCAGCAAGTAGCTTACCAAGCACATGATCACAAACTACTGTTAAGAAACATTAAACAAATTTGTCATGCTACAATTTATTGAAAAAAAAAGTAAAAAAAAAATTCATTTCAAAATAGCACAAACACAGAAGCTGGCATAAGCACTCAAGCCAGGTACACAACGTACACTGTGGCAAATATAGAAGCCTGTGCTCAACATAAAGTTTAAGAAACATATTGCAAGATAAACAGCAACTAATATTTGCCAGTTATGTCCTTCCCTATGTGAAAAGTTTTTTAAAAATCCCTAAAATTTAGCATACATGGAATCTGCAATACCTAAATTTGAACACAAACATTCAATCTTGTCTTTTCCTTAATGCTAAAAAAGAATGATAAATAGAACCACTTGTCCCATGGTAACTAGGACACAAAACTCATAAAACTCTAAAATACTACCATAAAACTACTTTCCTTCGTATCATCTTTATTTTCTAGCCCTAATACTGTGTATGTTCTTCATGCTTCCTAAGTGAATGGTAAGGGAGAAATCTACCACCTTTCCCGTGACAGGAAATGACCTTCATCTTCAATTTCTGCCTTCAACACGTGTCATGGTCCCAGAAAGGACTAAACGGGTCACTAAGTCCACTAAGCACCTCCATCCATCACTGTATTTGCTAGTCAGGAAGCCCTGAGCAGAAAAGCTTTGATCAGAAGCATACAAATAAGTTTCTACAGCTTGAATTTATGAACTTTTTTTTGTAAAAAAAAACCAGCTGTGCCAATTTCATTACTGGAGGTCAGGTTAGAGAAGCTCACACAATGAAGTGAGACATTTCTATTGCCCTTAACTAAAAAGGACTACAAATACAAGTTCATTTATCTGATGTTAAACACATTGTCTGTAATGTCAGGCAAACAGGAATAACTTCATAAAGATTTACCATATTGCTCATACTAGAGCAGTTTTGGAGAGCCTCAAACCAGAGACCAAGCTCAAGGCACCACTGCACTTGGCTCTGGACAAACAAAATAAAGCAGCATTTGTTACCCTCTGCCTTGCCAATAGACTTTCCCGACCACACAACTTAAAACCAGAAAGCTGGACATATTAAGCACAGAGAATGAAGACTAGGAAGGGAAAAACTTGGGATGGAAATATGGAAGGAAAAAAACCCAAAACAAACAAACAAAAACCCCCACAAAACCAAAACAAAACCCACAAAAGAGGTGCCATGTTTTAAAGACACTCCTTGTGTTTCTATTTGTATGTGCTTTAAATTACCTGTGAGAGGACTTGAAGACTGAACTATTCTGGGATACTGTAAAATACTGTTTAGTAAAATGTTACCATCCTGATACCTGGAAGGCTGTTATTCACAAAAAGGCTACAGACTACTCTTTTGACCAATCTTGTGAGACTGTTGGTCTTAGCCTTAAAAATCAACTCAGACCTACAAATCAGCAGTCTTTGAAAATAAAAGATTTTTTAGTCCCAGTCAAGCAAATGATTTATTAAAATTCTATAAATTACTTACCTATGTAGCTAGCAACTACAACACCTGCAAACTCTGAAAGACAATATCCTTGTCACTATGTGCATCACATGCTTCCACCCTGTCTCTCAACTTGCAAAATGTGTTTTTATTATATACTTTTAAAAGCTTTTTCAGTGGGAGTCAAAAGTGCCCAAACTACCTTTATGTTCACAACAGTCACTGAAATTACAGTCAACATTTAAGAAATGTTTTTACAGAAACTGGACAGCTGGCACGAGGAATTAAAACAGAACAACAAACCAAGACCAAAACTGAACAGCTTTAGTTAACTTAAGATAAGTTAATCTCAGAACATAAGCCATAAAACAGTTTATCATTACCTGCCACTTACACTTCTCTCTCATTTCTTATTATATTACTTAGGTAGTGCACATGAGCACGTTTTAAATGAAAGTTTTTGAGCATCAGAGTAGAAGTACTCTTCACTGCTCTGCCCTAAAAGTTTGGACAGCAGTTTCAGCTGCCACAGACTGCAATTTTAGAAGCACCATACAGTATTTTTCAAAATATACTGTGCACCTTTAATTAGGGAAATGAAATCAGTTCAACTGACTCAACTGCTTCCACTGTTGACTGTAAATCTGTGGCATTTTCATGCCTGTTTTTGTTTCAAATTTGTGAAAGGCGTGGAAAAAACAAAACACTACTAAGCAACCAGAAAGAAATGCAAGACCAAAGTGTGTTCCTGTGAACTGTGAAACAGTTCAGCTGAGGACATCTTTCAGATAAATACAGGAGATAGCTGGGTTTAAAGGAAATGTGCACATATCACTTTACAGAAGATTGTTTTAAGGATTCCAAAAGTTGCTGAGGAAGCAGGAAGAAGAAACTCCAGCAGGAGAAGGATATGGGCTACATATAACTGTCTGATGTTTTCTTCCACATTTATTCAACCGCCATGTGTGCCCAAGCGTAGTTGAAAACCAGACCTCAAGACTAAGAACTGAGAGACATTTTTTCCTGTTTAGGGGTCCAGTCTGTGAAATGATCCTGTGCTGTCTTATGACATCACCTTGAAAGTGGCTTGGTTTTTCATGTGTGCATTTTTGGGGATTTTGCGGAGTATATGGGCTGTGTATTTTTTTAAAAATTTGTTTCCATATATCTGTGTTTTTAGGTTGTGGTTCTTTTTTGTTTGGTTGTTTTGCTGTGGGTTTGGGGTTTTTTTTACACATATATTCAAGTACAACAATATTTCACCTAGAAGTACAGACTTTGGTGGCTGGAAGGGAAACAAAAACAACCCCTTTTTACTAGAACACAGAGTCAACTCTAATGCAAAGATGAGTAAAAACAAGACAGCACTAGTGCTTATGTCACTATGTAAACCAAGTATGTTACTAATAACATAAATTTATTTAATACAGAATTTCATTTGGCATTTTATCTATTACCCTCAAGTAGGGTACATCACAGTAACACCACATGAAGCATTAATTCTCATTTGTTTTCCAATTAACATGTGTGTGTTTTTACATTATGGTTTGTAAGAACACGAGTGACACTGCTCTCAAGTGACTATCCTGGGGCATTTGTAATCTTAATGACTGTAGAGAATAAGGCAGCAAATAAGTAAAAGTGGATTTCTATATTTTTTTTTCATGATAATACAAAGAAGAGTGTTAATTCTTTTTCTTTCCAGACTAACCTTCAGAAAAAAACCCCGTCTTCCTGTACCAAAAAAGTGCCCATTTAATAGTGTATTAAAACTCTACGTGAGGGCCAGACTGAAATGAAAATATGTTTAAAAACACAGAACTGAACTATAATAGGGAAAAAGGGTTAATATAGCTACTTCATACTTTTTTTTTTTTACTATTTTTCATCTTTCAAGATTCGTGAACTCCATTCATTCCACTAAAGAATTCAAAACCCTTTTTCTTCTGCTTGAAAAAAACAAAGTGAAAACTTGTGCATTTCCATTGACATTTCCAAAAGCTAAAGCAAATAAAATCCTAGTGGAGGAGAAAAACACTCAGCATTAGAGATAACTACAGTTATCACAGGGCTAAAAAATAAAATTTGTGTTTATGTGATTTATTACTGTCTCTGGCCAACCTAGATCAAGATCCAAGAATGCCGAGTCCCACTTCGTGTCATGGATCAAAGAAAATGACGCAGCCAAGGCAGATTGTGCGTAGGCATCACTGTGAAGCTCAAAGCTATGAATCTTGAGACTAAATTCACTTTTCCATATCCAAAGTGAAAGCACCGTTCTTTCTAGACCAAAAATGAGGTCTCTCAGAAATAAAGCACTGATTATCCCCTCTGGAACTGAACTGTCAAACAACCTTATGTAACCTGTTTTAAACAGGACAGCAAATACAGAGAAATTCTTTAAACATAAACCTACTTTTTATCATGACTGCACATTCATTCCAACTTCTATTTACAAGTAAAAGAGAGAAACCAGGACTAAGAAAAGAAGTATCTGATCTATACACCAACTTGCTGATCTGTCACAAAAACTATCCCCCCCATTGCCTCACTGGACTATAAACTCTGCAATGAAATAAAATTTTACCATGTCCTTAGTGTATGAAAGTCCATTTTATTTCAACACTTAGCCATGCCAGCCTCAATTTATACTGTTGGAAGATGAAAAGATATTCAACAAACTACCCACTGAATAACACGTAATAATTAGCTGTCAGTACAAAATAGGGAATTGGTGTCTTGATTACATAGGCTATAGGAAAGGTAGCTGAAGGATCTCAGAATTCCCATTCATTAGTGCCTAGTTAGCTGGGCAACAATATTACCAACGATGGTAATTCTCTGAGAAAGTCTCAAGTGTAATCAGTCAGAAAGAAGGTAATGCATGGAAAAGATCAGAAAGGCTGACAAATTGATCTGGGCGAGGTATGAGCTACCAGCACCTGTAGTCAGTTAATAAGATCCTTGTTCCATTATCCTGTCAGTGGAAGCAGAAGTTTGAAGTAAAATACCAGGCAGTAACTGAACTAGTGCATTGTCAGAACAGAGCAGGAGCACGTGTTTTTGCAGGACTGTTTCAGTAGTGTTGCCAGGAATTCGTCACAAGCAATAATGCAAGAGATGCAATTACTAGAGATATTTCCTGTGAAATTCCACTAGAATTCAGCAGGAATTAAAAAGATGAAACCACTCAGTCATTTCTTTTTTTAAAATGAACAAGTACATTGCTACAGAGTTTTAAAAGGATGGAGCACACTCACCAGAACTGCAGTGTAATTTGAGAAATGCTTTCACTGACTCATTATATGGTTAGATACTCCCACAGAAGTCTATAAATGCGTGTCTTTCAAATACAACCATGTTAATGGTGCTTTAAAATCTGACTATTTAATAGTCTGAGGTTTATGATAGTTCAGATGTTGAGCCACTACTTTAAAGCAGAATATACTTTTGTTTGCTTGCCTCTTTCCTTAGGATTGGTGTATTTTTTTTTCTTTTTCTGTTGAAAACTAGGGAAATTCAGCACTGCTGCTTTCCAGCTCTCCAGGTTTTAGAATGCCTGTACCTAAAGTAGAAGCAATGTTTTCTACAGAAGACAACTGAAGGCAACTAAGGAAAGTTAATTTTCTCTCAACTGACCATACACAGTTGCAGGATGCATGTCTAGTATAACTGCAGCCCTCAATTACACTTCAGTTCATGAAATCTTTGGACCACGGACTCTGTGCATAAGCCTCTCTAGGCACATAGGGAAATGAGACAATGGATGGGACAGACAGACCGACCCACTGCCATCTTGTCTTCTCACAAAATCAGATATATCAGCATGTTTTTAAGGTCTCTTTACTCCCATCCACACAGAAAAGAACTGATTTCAAAGACGAAAGTGCTCTGAACCTCTTACTCCATACTGTTCACAGAAAATAGGCTAATAATGAACAAATCATACAGATATTAGATAGTCCAACCCGGAACTCAGCATTTAAATTTCATTTCTTTACACACACACACACACTCAGAAGGCAGAAAAAAAGTGCAAATACTAAAACAGAGACTACGTACCTTCAATGTACAGGGGCTCAACGACATCATGATTTATCAGTTCGAAGTTCTCATGACCAATCCAGTGCTCCACATTTCTTTTCCTGCCCGTAAAGAAGTTGTCCACAACTGTAACCTCATGGCCATCCATCATTAGTTTGTCAGTAAGATGAGAACCCACAAACCCTGCTCCTCCAGTTATCTGCATTAGGACAGTTGGTATAAATTTCTTTTTCTTTTTACAGAAACACTAGACAATGTCTACAAACATAAAGACAGAACAGTAGGCTTCAGATCTTTGCTTACTCCAGGAGAAACAACTCCATTTCCATGTGTAATTTTTTCCCAAGATTTACAGCTTTTAAAATTTCAAGAGATGTACTTGACATATTTCATCAGTGTCAGGCTAGAAGGTCAGCTACCTATTCACATCAACAAAATCTCTTTTTCAGATTACATTACTTTCCTTTTTTTCCTTCAAATTGGATTGTGCTTTTTTTTGTGACAGTGAAGTCTTAAAAAGATGCAGAAAGGTAATAGTAGACATTTCTGAAAATCCCGTTTCTCAGGAAAAAATAAAAAGTATCACAGAATGCCAGGTTATTTTCATGTCAGATTTATCAAACATGTCAAATCCAGCTTCTGTCTGGTTTATTGAAGACACGCTGGGTGTTCTAAGTAAGTACTGTAAGTTTTCAACCACAAAGGAGGTAGGGAATTCTCTGGAGACCTTTTGTTTGAAATGCCTGCTAAAACCAAATTCATTGTATGTTTTAATTCATCCATGGCTTACATCATCCTGGCCTGCGGAGGTCAGTCAATTGGATTAGATGATCTTTGCAGGTCCCTTACAATTGAAAAAAACTATTCTACAGCATCAGCTCTGACATACAGCATTTGCCTGTCTTGAAACTCTTACGTTCTGCTGCAAAGAAGCAAGCAGAAATAAAATATTTAAAACTGTACTCCTGTTTCATTGAAGAAACAAGAGAGTTTATTAATGTTTCCCTTTTTGATCCAGAGATTTTAAGAGTAAACAAGCAAACAAAAATCAGTAATTCAGTATTGAAGGAGTCAGCACAATAAGCAGAACTGCAAGTTGTGTGACACATCCAGACCTACCTACAGAAGCAATTATTTTCTCTGCACTTCATAAACTGTTTTCAAGAACCAAGACAAGACAGATAACAACACTCAAAAAGTAGACTTATAAAAGACCTGGGTGGTATCAGATATATAATATATCTGCATGGTCAAATTTACATTTTGAAAGTTATTCAGCTATTGATGTCCATTCTTTAGCTGTAGTGACAACTAAGTAAACAACGAAAGGACAAGGTGGAATCAAGCAGGAATCTAATGAACGGATGGTGTACTGCAATGACAAAGTGCTGTGTGGAAAGGGATAAGATGCCTGAAGTTCTTTCAGTTTGGGTTAGTCAAAGGCTAAACATTTATCCTGCCCACTACTCTGTCATCCACTGTTTTAAAAAGCAAGATTAGCAGGGTTTTTTTAATACTAGAAAAAAAGCAAAGGAAAACCTCCAAAGAATGAAAAGGAAAAAAACCCTACATTTTTTTTCTTTTGTAAAAACTTGAATGTCCACTTCTTGTATTCCCATCCTTCTTTTTCTTATTAAAAATTCGGGGGCACCAGTGTGTCAAAACAACTGTAAGTAACAGTTAATAAAAGAATCAATTAGTTGGTCTATTTAGTATTCTCCTGAGTGTGTTAGGGCTTCCCTATGGCAGATTCAACATCTTATTCAGTTCCCTGACAAACCTGAAGGAAAAACAGGATTTAGGAGAAATTCCCTCTGGAATAAAAGAAAGCATCTTGAGGCCCACATTATGTTGCAACAGAGATGAGGGAAGAGCAGGTTTCTGGCAGAGTGCTGAGAATGAGGAAAGAGGAGCAGTAGCTGAGGGAGAACAGCCCTTTGCCATGTGTCACCACTCACCAGAGAGAAAAAATCAAACCCATGCATGGCAAACCAAATGTCGTGAGCTTATCCTGACTTGCAAGCAGGCTGCAGCCTTGCTGAATGTTCCAAGAGTTTTGGCTTTGCTGTGGTAACCAGGACAAGACTTTTCTGAACCTACTCCTACAGCTGAGGCCCAAGGAAGTCTCCTGCTGCTACTCTTATTTCCAAGATTCTAGAGAAGATAAACTCAATGCTTGCAATATGTCTTTCGTGCAGTAAAAGGAAGTGTCTTTTTCCCCAATATCCTTTTGAAAAAAAATTACAAAGTCAACCAAAAAATGGCAAAAAAAGCATTAAAAATGAAGGAAAAAAGCACACACACAACAAGAAGAAAAAAGCACCAAAAAAAAGTCAAAAAAAGCACAAACCAATTCTCTGTGGAAAGAAGTTTCTAATTACCTTAAACCTACAAGTAGTTTTTATGATGAATCTAAATTGGCTTTATTAACATATGAATTCCATGGGTATTAGACAAAGAGCTTAAGAAATAATTGAAAAAGGAGTAGAATTTCCCCTGGAAAAGTAATAAAACTATGTAAATTATGTTTTGTATCATTACTTGAGGCAACATTAAAAAAATGCTTTATCACTGAAGTTCTTTGTACAACCTTCCTGTAATTACTCATAAAAGCATCACTTCTAAATATTACTTCCTGCAAATCACAATGACATATTAATCTACATAATCATTAAGTTGTACATGAATCATATCCATATTAGAACTGGAGTACCAGCACTTGGGTCTTAAAAAGGAATTCTTTATTAAGACAACATTAATGAAAAGATTTAATTACTTAGTAGTGCACATGTGCTTGGCGATTTCAGCACCTACTAAAAGGCACAACTTTGTCTATTTATTACACATTTCTGCTGTCTCCAACCAGATTCAAAACATCTTATGCCCCATAAGGAAATTATATTAATAATTTTTCTGTTCTCTGCTTTTATCAGTTTACTATTTTCAATTCAGAAAAAACCCACCCAGACTGAACCAATGGTAACACTATCTTCCACAATAACAGAATTCCTTCTCTTGCATATGAAAGCCTCTGGCCTAGTCACTTCAGAGAACTCTGGAAACAGATAAATCATGCACAACAGGTTGAGGATCTGTTTTCAGTGAAAGTGACAGGGTATCTGGTCTCAGCTCAGACACCACCACTACTAGAAAACACCTCCAAAGAGACGCTGTTTAATAAAAAGTAACTGCTAGAACTGTTGTCTCATCAGGACAGTGCTGTGAGGATCTCCAGGCTGGAGCTGTAGACTGCAGTCAGAATTATTAAAAAAAAAAAAAGTTACATCAAATTAGGAACGCATTCTGGAAAAAGATGTAATATTAACAAAATACAAAGCACAAATACATGACCTAGCCAAATTCACTTGGCTGGCCAGCTCTTGAGAATTTTGAAGTGTCATGCAACATTTTTATGGGAACTTCAGTTACTCAAAAGAACATGGATTATTTCCCCTAGGATTGTGACAGCAACACAGTAACAGAAAGGAACTGCCCACATGGGCAGGAGGCCTACGAATGCCCATCCGAGTTGGCACAAAACAAGTCAGAACAACCTGCCACTCCTTTTGGCCAGCTTTCTCTGTAGTCATTTAAATTCTACAAAATACACAGGGAACCAAAAAGCTATTCACCCCAAGTCATCTGAAAACACACCTATTCCAACTACTTGCCATCTCTGTTGAAGCAACAGATTTCAACAAAATATCCAGTATTTTTCAGTGGCAAAGTCTGGAAGTGAACATTAAGAGCTCCACAGCCTGTTAACAGCTTTCACTGACACTTTTGTTCTCACTTACACAGAAAACATGACATTAGGGTTATTTTATACGCTTGCAAACACACAAAGTACACAATTTAGAAATTTTCAAAATTAAATCTCTCTATTTTCCTCAGTTTATCTTCTCTATTCAACAGGGGCACTGGGAGTCTACAGGTCTCCCTCCTTCAGACTCCCATAAAAAAGATAGAACACCACTGCAGAACGAAACTAATTTGGTAACACTTCTTTGTGGAATTTTGCAACAGCAATGAAGATTATTGCCTAAAAACACAGAAAATAATTTTATCTGCATCTTTCCAGGTTTTTTCTTCAAGATTTTGAAGTCAAAGCAAACAAAAGCACCAGCTAAGTTAGGCATGTTAGCAGGGTTTTGTTGTAGACTTTACTTCCTACTAGGGAAGCAGAAGTTCATACTCCATTTTACTCATCACAAGTAGCTTTACTTTCTCTGCCTTCAAAACATGGGACAGACAAACAGAAAAAAGGAAAACTCTAGACCACAGATAACTACAAAAGTGTTTGCTGACAAAACTGGAAAGCTGATTTCCAGCACAATTTACTAAGCTTAAAAATGCCCTGGACAACTACTTGTCCTGATTTAACCTGCCATCCTCTTCCACCCTCAACTGCTTATGATGCTTCAAAACAACAGAAACAACAGAGAAGATACAGAGAGATGAACACTTCTTGCAGAGAAACTTTTTTTCTAGCCTTGTGACTAGATTTTGCCCAGTTTGGTCATACAAGGTTCATGTCAAGATGTGCTTAAAATTTTCCTGGTCTCTGCAAGTTTAAGCCATCTGGGAGCACACACAAAGACTCTTTGGCAATGTGATCCTGGAAAGTAACAGGTAAGAGCAGTTTAGTTAGCAAATCAAACTTCAAAAGCAGAGTCCAAGTGTCTTGTTCATATGCTGAGTTTGAGAACATCAACATAAATAAGTGAAGCAGCACCCTAAAACCTGTCCAACACATACGACATCCAAGGTAATTCACTTCATCCTTTCTCATCTCTTTAATCCTACAAAACAGATTACATTCCACAGAATTTTTTGGTATTTCCCCAAAACAACCTCTGAGTAAACACAAACTTACCAGGATTCTTTTACGATCCTTTTCTGACAAAAATTTCACTGGTGGGTATTTCTGGGTGAAACTACAGAACATTTCAAAACAAAGAAGAAAACTAAGTTAAGTTTCAGCCTGGTTTCTTCACATACATCTTTGATATCTGATAAACTGCTCTGAAAACCTTCCATTCCTAAAGTTCTGCTAAGAGTATATTTAGTCCTGTATTCTAAAAAAGAATCTGGGTCAACACAAGACAATGCCTATGCATGGTGACATATCAAAATTCATCTGCAAAGAGTGCTTTTAAAATTTCTGCCTGATTTTATATAATGAATCACTTGACTTTTATCTTTTGAGAGCAGAACTACTGCCAGGCATGAACATCAGAGGAGAATAAAACAATAAAACACCAGCAGTGACTGGACACCTTCTTTTTAAAGTTTTAAAAAGTAAACAACCCTCTTAAAAAAGCTCTGGAAAACAAAGCTAATTTTGTTGACTTACTGCATTGACTTCAAACACTTCTTGAAGTTTCAATGTGAAACTTACAACAAAGTTTTAATTCTCCTTCAAGTTTTACAAAAACCAATATAAATTTTATGACCAGAATGTTGAAGAAATACATTTTAAAATATTTCAACAATTTCTCCAAGAGAGCTTATTCAGTATGAAAACTAATCTTAATTTTCTTAGACATACTATACTGCCATTTATTTGATGGTCTTCAAGCTAGCAATTTAATTTTTGCATCTTCTTTACAGGAACTTCATCAAACCAAAACCACCATAAAATAAAATTATGTGACATATGAACCTTAAGTGCTCTCTTCAAGCTCTTGATGCTTCAAACCTTAGAACTTCTCTCCCTCCCTGGCATGCATTCTGCATAGAGCAGTAACGTCCTCTGAAAGGTGTGAGTTTTATTTACTTCAGTAATTAGCCTCATAGTCTTGACAATTTAATAGCTCAGGTTTTCCTTAACTAAATGTCAGTGTGACACTGCACAAAAATTAAAACTATGGTTACTCTTCTTCAGTAAGTCCACAGGCTAGAGATAGTCTGGTGTAGCATGCAGAAGCTAAAAATGCCAAGAGTTACATATTCTTCTACTCACAAACAGTCACTGATTAAACTGACCCTACAACTGTGATCTTGATGTACCTCCTCCTCTGCTTCTAACCCGCAGTACTGGCTCAACAGGAATTCTTCAGCACCAGAGCAGACATACTTCTGTACTTTTTCCAATTTTCATCACAGCATGAAAGCTGCTTTCAGTTTTTAGAAGAGGGGAAATATGGCAATGGAACTTTCCAATGTTAGCCACACAGAGAAACTGAAAAAGAAGCTACCCACGCTTGCCTTACATCACTACACAGGTCCCTAACAATTTCTTTGATTTACATTGAAGCAATGAGAGACAGCGGTGCACAAGCATGATGCAAATGTGTAAAACACATTCTGAGACAGAGAGGAAAATTCACTCATAACAAGACATTTATGGAGTTCACAAAGTTTCAGTGTCAAATAACTAGATGCAAGGCAAGTCTCTCTCCTCCATTCCCAAGACCACTATTTTAAGGTTCCAGTAATCCAGCCTGGAGTCATATTGCTGCCAAAGAGACCTCATAACCATTTTTTGCTTCTTCTATTACACCAGTAGCAGTTTAGAAGCAATGGGATAGAGTCTGGCAGCCAAATGATGACCTTTTGGCAACAAAATGGAGTTTATCTTGACTTAATGCTTGTTTTGATGACTACATGGCAATGCTTTTGCTGAGAAAATTCTTTATACAAACTTTACAGCTCTAGCTCCAGTTAAACAATCTCTTCTCATAAGACTAGCATTAAGGAATACTTGTCTTTCCTGATTCTCAAAAGCATGAAGATGGCTTGCTTTCAGGTTTTATCAGCTTATGAAGTAAGAAAACATTGACACTAGAATAAGCTTTGCAAGCAGGATCAGCTTTCAGACATCTGACAGTGAGTAGTTATTTACTGCCACTTCACACAGATATAAAATTTTAAAAAAATAAAATTAATTGCAACAACCCACATTCAGCTGAACCACCAGAGGTAAATGGCTACGTTATTTGAAAACCAATGAAAGTACAATAATAAGAGTACCCCTTTTGTGAAAGTATAATTTCCAGATTGGTTCATACAGAGGTAAAAAAATACTTTGGTTCTTTCTCCTTTTTCCTAGAGGTTTGAAACAAGGCTTATCAATACATGTGAAAAAGCAAGAGCATTCATTTGGCTTGTGGGAGAAGTTTTAACAGTTCTACTTAACAACTTATTGCTCATTTGAAAAAATGAAACAATTATTAAATAAAAAAGAACCAATCAGGATACCCTCCCACAAAGGTCTTCTGTGGATGGCAGAATAAAATATGTGAATTACCCACAACTGAAGGTTTACTGGACTATCAACAAAGATTAAATAAATCAACTTAATATTGTAATTGGTAAGGTGGTGACACAATCTGCAATTTGTTTTACGTTGCCAATATATGCCTAGCTCAACCTGGGAAGTTCATGTGCACATTAAGAGATGAGCAACCAGCTCAGTATTCTCACTGAAATAAACTGCATGTGGCAGGTCACTGAACCTTTCAAATCAATTATAAAAAAACAGAACAGAATTTTTTTCTTTGTTTCTTTTTATCCTTACAGTCCAGGAGGGGTGGAAGAGGAGGGGCAGCTGCTCACTGACAAGACAAAACTCTGAACACCAAAGTATGCAGGTGTCAAGCATCTCACTGGCCAGCAGCAATGGCATTCTGTCCCCTCTCCAGAGGAAGACACACAACCACCAGTATGCAATACCCCACGAGAGCTTACTGGTACTGCTTGGACAATCCAGACCTGGCCATTTGCAATGCAGCACTCTCTGCTTTGCCTGGGACACCAACAGTGTCACCTGCAAGACACTGACAAAAGCAGCAAGTCCTTGTCAGAGCTGACAGTTCCCAATGCCATACCAGACCTTATTTGGTGATGAAGTCATCTGTCCATGAGGACACCCAGATCAGAGAAAGATGAACCGGCAGAGTGAGTGATAACACATTCCCTTACAAATCCTGAGGTAAGCAGGTCAGTCAGGCTCATCCAAAGCACACACACAGGCTAAGATGCGCAAGTAAATCACTGTGCTGTAGCTCAACCAGAGTAACTGATCACAAGTATGAGAAAAGTGTGGTAAAACATATTTTAAGTCTCTTGAAGGTGAAACCAGTGTGCCTTAGCAGACATAAACCATGGTAATCCATTCATCCGCTAGACACCAAATAGCAAATTCCTCCACAGGATTTGAACTTTTATGAGAGTCCAGCACTCTCAGCTTGATTTAGAAGGATCAATCAGCCTGAATACCTTAACCATTACTGCTTCAGCATTGAATGTCCTGTCCTCACTTATATATGATAACAAATCAAAGGTGCTGAAGGTGTACACAAAAATTTATTTCAAGGCTACAACTACAGAACTGACTGCTACAGAAAAGAAATTGTGCCTTTGAGCTGCTTCCCAAATTCAGCAGATGACATACCTTTTTTCTAGATCTTTGATTTTCTCCCTTAGAGGTGCAACAGCCTAAAATAAAGGAAAAACATTTAATCTTTGAAGAATAGAACAGGATTCACATCACAAAACATGCACAGAGGAAGTTGCCTTAGAGCAAAATTCATGGCAAACAGACTCCTATGCAGATCTTTACTGAAGACACTCCAAGAAACTTACATTTTAAAGCCTCCTTTACATAAAAAAACCCCTTGAACCTTTTCCTCCAAAAATCAAATCACCTAGAAAAGTGTGAAATTAAATCCCTTAGCTTACCACTGAAAACAAAACATCTCAAGGCTACCAGTACCATAGTCTTGACAAGGACTTCCAATGTCATGATTCCTATTTGGCAAAGTGAAGTCATAAGTGACTTGTCTGAGATTGCCAACGCTAATCTATATCCAGCAACAGAACAATGGGACAGTAATTTAAACACCAATTATTTAAATGGACAACAGATAAGCATACAAAGGACACAGACACAGAGAGGGGCATTATCTCCAGTGAAATAACCGTAATTCTCTCAGAACATGCCATGCAAAATTAAAGATATATCATGTTGAAATATCTAAATATGTTCTACATCATGATGTGAGGGTATATTTAGGCTTAAAAAAATATTCAAAGGAAATTTGTCAGAAAATATAGTTTACCTACCAAGACTTCTGTTTGCATTTTTGCAGCTTTAGAAGAGAAAATCACTTAGGCTGGCATCAGTTTCAGTTTCTTTATCACAGGACTCAAATTTCTAACAGTCCTGCTGAATTTCAACAGGAGTCCCTGAACTCTTATTTTTAAGTCCACTAAAGCCTTGTCATTTACCCTCTTGGTATAGCCCTCTTGGGCTATACATAAGTTGAAAGCTGTCAGAGGTTCTAAGTGGTACTAAGGGGCAGCACATCAGCAATCACCATTAATTTGTTTTATACAAATACTTCTGGTCAGAGCTAGACAATTCAAGAACTTCATAAATTGAATAAAGCTGCGTATTCATGTTAAGAGGAAATAATATGGTACTGGCATTTATATTCATTAAATATTTAGCTCCGTGGGACAGCAAATAGTTCTTGAAACAGCTACACTTATTCTGATGGTCTAAGACATTATACAACTTTAAAAATAAGATCGAGAAATAGCCCACTTCTCAGACCTTACAGTAACTCTGATCTACACATTGAATTTCAAGTATTTTGCCATTCTTAAACAACTGTAATTTTCACAATGCTTGTTGCAACACTTACCAGAATTTTTTTAAAAAAACAAACAAACAAACAAAAAAAAAACAGAGAGAGAGAGGAATGCGAAAGACAAACTAAAAAGACAAGCTCTTCATTTTTTTTTAGCAATTTCAGTGGGCTGCTCACTGTGTCCAGAGGAACAACTGTCATATAAACCTGCTGGAATACAAGACACTAGGCAGACCAGACTACACTAGAACAGGAACACACACCCATACAAGGGTAAGGGGTATCAACCTCAAGGACTTCTCTATCTATTCAATAGTTCTTTTTATTGTTATTAGACTGGAAGGCTGAAACATTTGGAGAAAGATCTGTTGCACACATTCTCAGTATTTCTGAACAAACTGAGGCTGAAATGGAAATTCAGAGGTACTGGTACAGCAGTTCTGTAACGCACACTAGTGTGTTCAGACCCCATGTCTACTCCAGAAATTGCCAGGAATTGTGCTTAAAGCCTTGGCACTGCACACCCTCCGCAGTCACAAACCCTGCTATATTTGTTCATTAGTTAATAACAAAGCAAAGCAATTCAGGGCACCTTCAAATTTGTAATGCACCTTGTACATACTTCACATTTTGTAAGGCAGTCAGAGGAAAGAATTTGTGTACATCCTTTCAGAAACAAATAAAACAGTTCTTGGGAGGGTTCTACCATAGCGTGTGCAGCAAATGTACCAGTAGATCCATCACTTTCAAGAAAGGTTTTAATGAAAATAAAGTGGAGTCATAGATCAATGTTAGAAAGTCCGCTAAAGAGAACAGTTCAAAAACTTATGTACGGACACAAATCCAATGCTTTAGTTTCAGCAGAATCATGAGTAATGGGATAAAACTAAATATACCACTTCAATATGAAATGAGTGAAATGGAGTCCTCGAAATAAAACAGATTACAACTATTAGCAAACTAACCTCCTCTATTCTACTTTCCACCTTCTGATCCCCATTTTCTTGAAGAGACCTGTTGGAAAGAAAAGAAAAAATCATAATCCACACCTAAGCAGTAACTGCTCCACTGCACCTGCATCATATTAAAACAGCATCCACACAGCATCTCGAGTTACTATTATTTCAAAAACATAATTAGAACGAATTAAAGAGGATGGTCTAATTTCCATTGAAATCCATCAGTTTGGCAGAAACTGATACAAGCCCACAGGAAAGAACAGTATCAATAGAAGCTACATTCATTTTACATAGAAAATTAACGTCATTTTAGAAAAGAGTCTAATTACTGGCTTTGAGTGTAACTTCACTGTGCAAAGGCCCAAAATGTCTCTTTGAGGGTCTGTTTACTGTATGCTGACAAAACATTTTCCCTTAGGCAAATGTATCTCCCTTTGAGCTTTTCCAAACACATGGGAAAAAACCCCAACAGTACTAAATGTGTCTTCAGCCACTGCCTGATGGGCAATACTGACTTCTCACATCAATGTTACTCATTTGAAATAAGGCCAAGAATGAAGTATGTCATGGTAACTTGTGAAAACAAAACACTGTCTAAAAGGCCGGTGTCTTGCACAAATCTGTGTGGCCTTATTTAGCTGATTATGTAAAGTGTCTCCATTATGTTCACTTCTGAGTAAACTTTTACAAGTGTAGAATATGTATTTTTAAACTCTACCTCTTGTATCAAGGATATGCAATTTTCCTTACATTTGTGTAATTATATTTTTTTTTCAATTACACCTTCTGAAAGAGAAATTATTTATCTCACAGTAGTTAAGTTTTTGCATACTAGAGGGTTCATGGGTATCCAACATAAAATGCAGTTCTTTCAAGTGAAAAACAGAGCTCCTTTACTTGGGACCTGAACTCATTACACCTAGAGAAACAGAAGATCCTTTGTTAAGCAGACATATATATATACACCACGCTGTTAGAAGCTAAAGCAATGATTGCCTTCATAATCCTCTGTAAAACTCTCACTTTTTAAAAAAGTCAACTCAGTCTATTACTGAGGCAAAGACCTTACTGACCACATTCATTTGTATCTCTAAAGAATAAAGTAAATTCCTACACTAAGACACACATTCCCTGAACCATCTGTTCAAACTAAGTTGTCATTTATTGCACTAGTAGCAAATAAAACCCCTGCAGCTAATGTAGAATGAATTTACTACAAGGAAGCGATATTAAGCTATCCTGGTGGATTTTGAAAATGTTTTCTCAAGTAACAGAAAATAGAAAAAACTAGGCAAACAACTGTGGAACAGATCGCCTTTTCTCTCTTAAAAGTGAGGAAGGAAAATTTGGAAAACCCTTCAGAATTTAAAAAGGTCCCCTCAAAAATAGTTCCTACTGTTTTTTACTCACCAATCCTGCAACTCAAGGACTGGCAACTCTGCAGTCTATTTTTCTAATGAGCATTTCCTCCTAACAAAGACAATCTTACTGGCTGAGGACCAACATCAGTCCTTCAGAAATAATTTCCCCCCTAACAGCTCTATAAAAGACATCTCAAGTAAGAATTCAGAGGCAGGTAGTAGCAGTATTTGTAAGGACAGCTTATTAGGAAATAAACACCCTGGATCCCACACCCACATGTCCTCCTCAAGCCCCTCTTTCATGTTCTTGTCCTTTGTTAAGAAATGCTCAGCTGCTCCTGTAACAGCTGCTAAACTGCCATAGTTTGCTGGTCATGATAACATGGTTATCTAACTAATATCTCTATCTGCAAGCCACAGCAGCCCTGCAGCTGTTTGCCTGACAGCTGAGTACTCTGCAGCACGGGTGGGATCCAAGAGGAGTAGAGTGAACTACACAGGATAGGAAGAGACTCCACGGTGAGCTGTCCTGGGTGAATTAGAGTCTAGAGAAATTTCTTTATTATTCTTATTTTGTCTCAAACTTTCACTACCATGTGCTGCTACGAGTGGCAACAGAGCACTGAAATCCTTTATTAGCAAAACAACATGGTAAAATATTTTGTTCTCTATACACAATGACTTTGCTGTAGGGAACAAGCTGTCTCCATATTCCCTTCAATTTCTTCTGCAGCTGGGTCTTCCCGGTGAATTTTCCTGCAGCACAAACTCACATGCAAGCAGAAGTGTGAAAATCTGCACATTTTGCATACATATCGTTTGTCTTTCTCTTTCTAAAGGAAAAAATTCTAGGGGACAATGCAGGATTTTCTGCTTTTCAGCACTTAAACCATCAGATTCTCTACCAATTAACTGTGGAGGAGGAAAAACTCTCCAAAGTACATTTCTGATTCTAGGTACAGAAATACAGTAATGGCAAGCAGTGGAGAACGTGCTGCTCTTCAGTATTTAAGCCCACATTATCACGGAGATACAGTCACATCTGTGCTGAGGAAAAGACGAATCCAAGCCTATACAACCAGGCATGCCAACCAACTGGCCAAAATGAGAAGATGAATTTGTGCAAAGAAAAGCAGATGTAGTGTGAGTAAAATCTTGGGTGAGATCAATAGCAAACGTACAACCATTTTTGAGACTGAACACTTCGTATGTAAAAAAAAAAAATGCTATCAGCTGCTTAGCAGCCACCCAAACAATAGTGTGAGTGGCTGTTTTTCTCCCTACCTTATATATATTGAAGGGAAAGGTAAGTTAATTTTATTAAACATAAGGATATTCAATACAAAAATTATATACATTACCTCATATTGACAAAGTTTCCCCATACAGCTGGAAAAGAAGAAGAGAAAAAACATCACAATGTCATATAGCAGTACCCGAGGTAATTTTTTCCTATTATCACTGGAACGAATTTAAGACAATATAATAAAGTATCTTAATCACAAATTATCTAAGTAAGTTACATATACACCCCCCATATATAAGTGTCCAGAATTTAGTTTCAGAGTGTGGCTGGAATTCTGATGAGATTACATGAGACTAAAAAATATGCAAGAATTATCTAAACCATAATTTCTCACTGCACACAGATTAAATAAACCAGAACATTCGACTTGTTTATTAGGGATGCTGGAAAAAATGACATGAGCAAGAAAGGAGCCCTGTAGACTCAAACAATACAAATTGGAAACTGCCAGGAGACACAAGACTGGCCACTACACGTAAGAGCTGAACCAGTTCAAAGAGGTGCCTCAAGAGTCCTGCATTAAAGGTTGCAAGTGCTTGTGTGCACACGTAATTGTGTCTAAATACATATATATTGTGATGAAGACACAAAAGGTACCTAAGCAATATAACGTAAAATGCCTCAGTTAAGCAACCAAAACTCATTTGTGACTGTATGGAAAAAGTTTTACAGAAAGATAAATCCCAATATAAATCAAAGACCAAAGATGTAAGAGGTATTTTCGGTTTACAAAAATATCCAGCTGCCCAAAATACTTTCTACTAGAAAAAAAAAAAATCTTCTGAAACTCCTCTGGGTTTTGGTGATTATAGGAAGGCTATCAGAACACTGACTTTGCTTTTAACTTTCAACTAGGAAACAGAATGCAGTTTAAAAGTGAAAAAATGAGAAGTCATAAGCCAGGCTACACTGCCAAGGAGGACTTGACAAGTCTGCATCAAGATAAACAAGGTTAACGCACAACAGCTTTGTAGGGGACTCTACAAAACAAGCAACACAGGAAATATACTCCAAACATCTCCAGAAAAAATCATTCTGGAGTTGCCATTTAAGAACAAGGCTCAAGCTAAGAACCCAAGTTACACTGGGTCTTAGGGAGTAGCCCACATGCAGTATTTAAAGCGTCCACAGATTTTGTAAGCTGTATTGCAGGTCTTGAGCAGCAGCTAGTAAAGTATTTTGCCTACCTTTAAGGCTTTGCACATACATTTGCATCACTATTACTGAACGAGCTCAAGCAGATGATGAGGTGTTACAGAAACAAAGCAAAACAAAACGCACTGCTACAGTCACAGGCACCTTCCAGACAGGAGAAAAGAAACATTACCAGGAAGGAGGAGTGGGAGGACACAAATGAGGATTCAGTAATGCAGTTATTCTAGCCTTCAGGGGATGGCAAAGCTACTGAACTGTTTTTAAGTGCTGAGTGCTGCTGAGTAATTCACAAGTAACTCAAAAGAATCCATGACAGGCTACAAAATAAGCCGTAGGAGGGCCCTGTGTTATCTCTGGTGATACCATAAAACCTCCTGTCATCTTCTGGGGAAGAGATAGGGAAGCTTTATTATATAAGACCAAATGATCCATAAAATCCAACTGAATTTTGAAATAATTTGGATATTGTGTTAAGTAGATAAAGTAAATTAAATGTGGTAAAAACTGGATACAGTGTTGAGCACAGTTAAATTCAAGTTATTTACCCTCGGGCTATGATTTTAGAATTATGTATGATAACACTAATGGAAAAACACTTTGTTTTCTTTCAATGAATGATGATGATCTGGCAGTTACAGGAACAGAATTCTCCAGTTAAAAACGACTGAGCTATACTTACAAAGAATTCGTTTTCTGGGCTACAGAAACCCATACAAATAATGTAAGTGGTTATGCAGTGGCAGGAAGCATCTGGGTTTAGCTGGTGAAGTAGGAATTGATTGAAGAAAAAAAAAAAAGGCGTTGCCAGCTGCAACACAAATACCACCCTCCCAGTTTTGTTGCAAAGACAGTGAAGCCACATGGCATACAAAGAACTGGCTTCCTAAAGAAAACATGTGACTTATGCGTGCTCAGTGTCCACAGCAGGGAAGGGAAGCTCAAAAAGGGAAGTTCACATCCTTCCACAAACACTGTTTGCAATATCCCAGTTCTGTAGGAGTACACGACCTTGCATTAAACTTTTACGAAGCATACTGGGTACCACTGGAAAAAAAAAATCAAAAATTGCAAAATTAACCACACAGGAACTATTATACAGAGAGATCTGGAGAACCCTGAAGTCCCTTATGTAGAGAAATGTTGCAAAAACTCACTTCAACATACTGACTGCCCTCATAAAGGATTCTGAATGGACAATTCTAAAAAGGATCTCTTTGGCTACTGGTGCTCACATGGAGCTTACACCAAGGTTGAAGGGATCAGAGCTAAGATTTCTGTACAAGAGTGGAAATAATGTTTGGCTGTTTTTCTTCCAAATACACAGCTGTTTATATAACAGGCTTACCCAGCAGGAGAACCAGAAGTACAACTCTGGCTCACAGAGGATTTCCTTGCCCTAAAGGTTAAGTCAAGGCTGGTTTGACATTCAGGCAAGAATGATGGAACATAGAAGTAAGTAGGTCCAAATCCACAAGCAGAATGATGAAAATTACAAGCCTAAATTCAAGATGAAAATCCTTACAGGTATCACAAAACCACTTGAGAGGTGCATCGAGTTCAGGCCCCAAAAGCTGCAAACACAGATGGTTAAAAAAAATCTTCCACATCAGCAAGGTCATGAACTGGGCACTACACACAAACCCAGCTTTCAAAAGCATGAGACTCCTAATGGACCAAATTTGAGCAAACACTAACACAACCCAGAACCTCACTGTGAAAACCAGTTTTAAAAATTCAAGTCTAAAGCCAGATCTTTTATGCCAAAAGATACTAATCCAGGATAACAGTCCTGTGTCAATTCTCAGACTGCAGAGATTTAACACCCTCACCCCCCACAGAACATACTCTATGAAGAACTTCCAATTCATCCAGCTAGAGAGCATCCATAAACACAGTCTTCCCGTCATGTACTGGAACTCTGTGCAAGGGAAGAATTAATGATTCATTGGACTAAACAGAAGCATGACTTGTAACCTAACAATAAAGACACCTACAAGAGAAAGAGACAGAGGTTCTACTTCTTCGTTCAAAGACTGATTGTAAACCTCACCCAGTGACTGATTAAGGTCATAGTAAGTTGCCATTAGGGAAGTGATCAGAATATCTGAATTGTTGCAGCCTGGTTCAATGGCCTGTAAGAGGAGTAGAAATAGGACTACACCTATCTGTTTTAAGGTAATTTTTTTTCCTTCGCATCCTTTTCATAAAATAACGAGAGAAATAATTTTTATCATAGCATTTTTGCAAGGAATAATTGCAGGTACCATGAAGAATAAAATACATAACTCATAAATCATTCCCACAGAAATTACACTTTAAAGTGAAGGCTTCCAGAGAAGAACAACATGCCTTGAGTGAAATGATGAAAAACTCTCTAAAAGAACCTCTTTTAGAAAAAAAAAAAAAGATTTGTTTCTTAATGCCCTAATCACAATATTGTTATTAAAGAGGTATTTAGACTTATCTGACTAAACATTAATCACTCAGGGTTTTTAGAAAACCCCAATGCTTTTTCTGTTTCTTTCCCCAGCCTCTGAGATTAAGCTGTAACTATTTGGCAAGAACAGCCTTACAGTAGAATTGTCATAGGTTTTCAAGACTTCTCAAACCTACCTTAAAAGACAATTAGTCATATAACATGTTGCTGTTTTTTTTCCTACTGAATATATTTACATTCCTGGAAATTTAAAAGTTTGTTTAGTTTTTCTAGAGAAGCCCTGTTCTGAAATGATGCTGGATGCAGAGGACTGCAATGACTGGGATATTCCAGCAAAGGAATACTCCAGGAGCTATCCTCTGGATACAAACCAACGGTGCCTTCAGGAGTTAAAAAAAACCAAACAAACAAAACAAAAACACAACAACAACAACACAAACTACAAAATCAGTTAAATCAAAGTTGAAAAATACTACAGAAACCCCAAGAACTTGGCTGGGGTTTCTCTGAGCATCTACTACTAAATGAACATTTCAATATCAGCCAGATTTTGACCATAAGCACTTCATAGCAGCCAAATGCTATCCTTCCAGATCCTCAGAACATAGGAATAGGATGTATGTTTTCATCTGAATATCGTTTGAATTTATCATCTGCAGTAATACTTTTTGTACAGGTTCTATAAATTACAGACTACTGTGCTAAGAGGACCTTGCATGCCATAATTAACTCATCCACAGCAGGCTGGGGAACCAGAAAAATAACACTGCACAACCTGAAGGTGGAAAAAACCACAATCCTAAAAGAAGCCTCTACCTTCACCTCTCTTCTCTGGGTCTCTTTAAATGACATTAAAATCAAGTCACAGACTATCACAGGCCCTCAACAGTAATACACACTCAATCTAAAATTATTAGTGGCAACACTAGTTTCAGCACCACATCCATTTTAAAACAGGTTTTTCAAAAAGCAAAACCATGATGTCCATAGAGATCTACTGGTACCAAAACCAGATTCAATCTCTTTTAAAACCATATTCTTTCCCAATTGCTTTGCTGTTTGCATTTTCAGGACACCGTGTTAAAGAAACTTTTACACAAACTTTTGTCTAAATAGATATAGCTGAAAGCATTGAATTTTCCCCTGTATCTCCCACCTTTCAACTTCTGCTCCTCAGAATAAAAAGATTACAAGATGATGTTTGTTGTTGACAGATTTCACTATCAACAGAAACAGTACACAGGAATAATATGAATTGATATGCAGTCACAGCCAGAATTTCTAGAGCAAACTCGTATGCTCTAAACATCCAAAGTGAATTGCTTCAGTCAAACTTTATTTCAGAGAGATGCAACAGCATTCAAAAGAGGGTTTGGGGTTTTTTCTTGCTTAAATCTGACTCTCCACAGTCACTCAGTCTCCTGGAAAAAATAGTTTTTGTTTCCAGATGCAAACCTGATAAATAGGGAGAGCATGCAAAGGGAAATCATAAAATGCTTTTTAACACAATTGCAATTAAGTTTTTATTTAATTACATTACATATTTAATAATGCAAAAAACAAATTATTTAGGAAACTTAATAAATTATTAATAAAAATAAAAAATTATTTCCCACACAACACCTTGTAGCTAAATTGGAGAAATATGACTTTGATGGACTAGTCAAGAGATGGCAGCTGGATGGCTGCATCCAGGGCTCAGTGCCCAAAGGGAGATCAGTAACAAGTGGTGTCCATCAGGAAGGTGTATTGGGACCAGTACCGCTCAGCATCTTTATTAATGACACAGACAAAGCAACTGAGTGCATCCTCAGTAAGCCTGCAGATGACACTGAGCTGGTAAGTGTACTGAGGGAAGGGATGCCACCCAGAGGGACAATGACAAGCTTAAGGAGTAAGCAAACATGAACCTCAAAAAGTTCAAGGTGAAGTCCAAGGTCCTGCACCTGGGTTGGAACAACCACCAGGATCAGTACAGACCAGGTTACAAGAGGACTGAGAGCAGCGCTGTCAAGAAGATCCTGGAGGTACTGGTGGAAAATTTGGATGTGAAATGGCAGCATGCACTTTCAGCTCAGGAAACTGAAAATCATACGCTGGGCTGCACCAAAAGAAGTGTGGTCACCCTGTCCACTGAGGTGATTCTTCTCTCTACTCCACTCTCATGAGACACTACCTGCACACAGCTCTAGGGCTCCCAGGACAAGAAACATATCGACCTCAGAGAGGGTCCAGAGGAGGGCCACAAGACATGGTCAGAGGGATAGAAAACCTCTCTTATGAGGACTGTCTGAGAGAGCTGGCTAGAAGAGCCAGGAGAAGACTCCGAAGAGACCTTATTATGCCCTTACTTAAAAGGGGTTTATAAGAACAATGAAGAAAAACTTTCTAGTGAGGCCTGTAGAGACAGGACCCTCAAGAGGCAAAGGTGTTACCCTGAAAGAGAGTAAGTTTAAGTAAGATGTGATGAGGCAATTCTTTACTATAAGAGTGGCAAGCCACTGGAACAGGCTGCCCATAAAGTTGTGGATGGAAACCACACCTGCAAACAACGTGAGGATGGACAGGGGTCTAAGCAACCTGTTCTACTGGAAGATGTCCCTGCCCATGGCAGCCGGGGGCTGGACGAGATGATCTCTAAAGGTCTCATTCAATTAAAACCATTCTACAATTTGGCCAATATATTTCAAACCACCTTTTATAGTCTAGATTCTAGAAGACTAAAAAACCCCTCTCAACTATATTCTGTCTGTAATTCCAGCAGTATGTTAATTTGCTTTAGAAAATTACGTTACTGATGAGAGTATTTTGCAATATTAGTGGAGATAACAACATACAATTACTAATCATAGCTTTGTATTAAGAAATGTCACCTTCCTGAGTGAAGCTTATGATTATGCCTTTGGGAAATGTACAACAATCTGAATATTAAAAAAGATTTAAAAAAAATACACCTCTGGTAAGTCTACACAGATCTCTGTAAGGGAAATAGTTCTTCTTGTTCCATTTCCTGAACTGATGCCTTGCTCAACAGTAGTTTCTGCCCCAAATCAAAGACAGCAGACAGGAACTGCAGCTTTTTTTTTTTTTTTCCTTTTTTACATGAGAAGTATCCTAGACAAAAGGACACAGGGTTTGCTAAGGGAAAGACGCCCTCTCTGTATCTTGGACAGCACCACTGCCACTCTATGTCAACCCTTCAGCTAGTCATCAGCTAGCAAAACAAAGGCAACACAATCACCAGGAAATTTCTCCACCCTCTCTTAAGAATAAACACTTAAACCTTGGCAGACCAATACTCTCCCACAGCTGTGAGATACAACATTATGCAAATTTTCTTTCTTTACAAGAATTAATGGAGCTTCATACTGCATAGGAAGGTAGCCAAGGATACTTTTTCTTACATTTCAATTAGCATCATCACTTTATGACTGAATTTTGTTCTTAGTTCCCCAGATGGAAAATTCTCTTGAAAATTGCTATTAAGTCTTTTTAACACTTCTCTGTTCACTGTTACTGCTTCCTGCCTCATATCTTCAGCATATCATTCTTTACCACTGCTCCTCCACTGACCCATCTGTTAACAGCTAAGATTGTTTTCAGTGGACTCACAGAATGTTCCAATGGTCAGCACCGTAACTGATGCAGACTCACTTTTCCCAGCGACCTTTCACAAACTCCTTCAGAGAAACTGATGCAACAACCCCCACCTCTCCCTCTCTACAGTCCATAAATTAGATGCTGGAAACTACCAGTTTCAACCAAACTCTGGTTTGGCCAACCAACCTCAGAAAAAAAAGAAACTAGAAACAAATGTCAGAGAAATATTCCCCTTTGCAAAAACAGACGGTAAAGAAGGTGGAAGCTCTAAGAGTGTTTCTCCTTAAATAAAATGATGACATTGCTGTCTCCTGCACATGCTGTAGAAGAGACAAATACTAAGTGGAGGTAAAAGATTAAAGACAAATATTAAATGGAGATAAGAGAGGAACCATAAGATTAATTTCTCCAGGATGCCAAAAATTGTTTTAAAAAATCATGGCTAGCAAGGCGCAATTCCTGACCAACAACTGAAGCATGAACAAATTTTCATAAGCTAGACAAGTACAGCTAGTTGCAAGCCTCATGATCAGGGACAGTGAACTTATTTGCATATGCCCACAAATGAAAGGCAATTTGGTGAACGTGAACCCAGCCAGCAAATGTTTTGGGTCTGATTTTTTTTGGTGGAGAATCCACGGCAAGCTGACACAAAAAGCAAGCAAGCCTGATGCCCTACACAACCATTTCTAACTCTTCCATGGCAAATCAATCCTGACATCTAGTTATAAAATGGCTGGGAAAGAAAGATTTCTGATGCTGAATAACATAGAGACAGAGAGCCTGAAGCAATAGGGCAGGACCAACTTGATAACTGCTTTTCTATCATGAAAAGTGGAAGTAAAAGCTTATCAAAGCAAAACATTAAGTAACATGTAACCTTCAGTTTGAACACATGCAAGACAAGCAACATGCAGGAGGCTGGTAAGATTCAAACTGAAAAGCTCACTCACACTTCGACATTTTGAGAAGAGAATATTGCATTCTTTCCAGCTGATGGAAATCTGATAAAAACAAATGGCTAATCCTTTAAAACAAAGGATAACAACCATGCAAACTAACAATGCTGTGAAAAGTCAAGCCACTATACTACAGGATGTACTTCCCTTACATTATTTTGACATTTCAGTTTTAAGTTGTTCTAATAGCTGTGCTATAATTTATCTTACAAAGGAAATGAGGTCTTAAGCTTGGATCTCCTGACAGCACCCTACTATTCCATTTTCTCCTTGGAAAAGGAACAAGGCTACTGATAATACTTCCTGAGAACCATTTGATCTACAAATGAGTAAAGAGAACTGTTCTACTTTACCATAAATAGAGTTCTTAAATTTTTCATTAAGAACGTGCAACTGCCCTGTCATACCAAGACATCAGCAGATTATTTACAGTAGCATCAAGATTAAAGCAAACCATGCAGATTGATGAGCTCTGGTCTTTAAATCCTGGTTGTGAGATTCTAAGTGTATTTCCAACAACTTAAATAAAGTCCTGATTCTGCAAAGACAGTATCACTGAAGCTTGGTGCATGTCCATGTAAAGCTGAATAAACATAAAAAACTACCAAGGGAGTGAGTTTAAGGTGTCTATGTATTGACATTCCAACACACAGGTGAGGCTTTAAAAAACAGAAGAACGCTCTCAGCCTGCATATAAGTCATTCATATTGCGGTGACACTGAAGTTTTTTAACATTATTGATTTAATTGACTGCTCTTTTATGAGCTGTCTACCTTTCTCATTACAGACAACAAAACCCACTTCACCTCTGTTTATAATCACCTCATGTTCTGAAGCTGTGGTTTTACAACAACTTCAAGATGATATAAGTGGAGCTCATGGCTGAAAGAATTTGTTTTGGTCCACCTCCACACACCTCTCGATGCCACTTTGGTTAGCACTAGCACTCCTGCAATATTTTGCTGGGGGTTAAATCAGAGGAAAGCTGGAGCAGAGGACTTCCCCCAGAGGTTCAATTTGCATTGCCCTTTTAAATGCGCAAAGTTTCCCACTACATGAAGACAGCACTGAAGGTGAGTCAACTAAGCTAATTATGAAAAATATAAAAAAAAAATAAAATTGGGTAGCAGTCTGACATACTACAGAGTGATTCAGACAGTTTGCTAGCTGCAGTGTCTCCAAATTCATCACCTGGGCAATGGGGAACAACACCACCCCTTTCACCCAGGGCCTACAGAAAAGGTAAAGGTAAATATTAAATTTTATTCCCCTCCTTTCCCCAGGAAACAGTTGCTTAAGTTACAACAGCTTTTAATTGCCTGCTGCATAGATATGCTCCTTTCAACATCTATTTTTATACAGACAAACCATGCATAGCACAATGTTTAAGTGAATGGTTTTTTTTTTAATTAATATAAATCAGATTTACAGAAATGATGCATCAAATACTACCTTAATTCAAATCCAAATCAAGGATCTTTCTGGCTGTAAGTGCTACTAGAGAACCGAGTGAAGTCCATAAAGGAATTCTAAGGATCTTTAAAATGACCCTAACAGTGTATCTAGTATCACGGCTGTACTTAAACCAAAGTAAACAGGAATCTCCTAATTGCCGAGCATGTGATGGCAACACTGCCAGCAGCAGTCTCAGCTTCTATCCCATTTCACCGCTGTGCACCGCCTCCTCAAGCTGGGCCAAAACAGCTGTCAAATACCCACACCGTCAAACAGCTATAACACGAAAGGGTGAACTCAGCCCAGACCAGTTCCTTCATCTGGTGCACAACAAAGAAATTTCAGACACTGTATGGATGTGAAGCAGAGATACCCAAGGCAGCCCAGCCATCCACCACCTTCTGTGAAACTACAAAGAGAGCCACTCGATGACTCTTGAGAGAGAAATAGCTCAGTCTTTCAACTGTATGCAGAAAGTTTTCTCTAGTTTAACTCGCACATAGAAGTTGTTCAGGCACCTTTGTAACAAATTTGCCTTCAAAGACAAAAAATTTCTATAAAATAAGACATTTTTTCTAAATGACACTCCCAAAACATTTGCTGAGGGTTTCACACACAGGCTGACAAAATGGCACTATTAAAAAAGTCTATCCTCTAGTTCACAAAAGAGTAATGTACTTGCCAACATTTCATTCCCTGTAGAATGTGCTCCAAGTCTGAATGCCCATGCTCTAATACTGAATGGAAATTCATGGAAAGGAGGCACACAGCGTAAAAACACTTAGTCATTTGGAGAGTACTTCAGAAAGAAGGAATGTAAGAAGTGCCAGCACATACACCTACACCAGCAGCTCAGTTTTCTCAGATTCTCTGCTATTTCAGTCAGATAATGCCTGCAAACAGAGTAGTGATGATTCAGTAACATTGTGAGGAGTACCCTTTTAGGGGAGGTGAATGGGAGGATAAATAATCACTTCTGAGAAAAGCAAACAAAAAATATTCTCTCTAGAATCTGATAGACCAGTGGCATCTGCTACCATACCATCCTATGTAGCTGACACCTAAGGATTCCAGTACTTTTGATCTCTACTCAAAATATGGGAAAGCACAGCATGTTAGATCTGCTAAAAAACATGTTCCCATCAGACACCAACTTATTCCCTTTTCAAGCCACGTTTTTGCCACACTGACCTGCAGTCCCTCTCGTCCTCTGCTCTCCTTCTGAATTCCAAAAAAACAAGCAGTCAGAAGGCTTCTCCTTAAGGCTAACTTTAACTCACAAAGTTAGAAAGTAAACACAAATTACTGACCATAGAATATGATTAATACCTAGGTCCCAATGTCCACATCAACGGCCACTCAAATTCAGCTTTCACAGAAGCCTATTAACTTTCATTTAGAAAACTATTATTTTTTGCAAAACATGTAAGCCTTTCAAAGTAAGAACTGGCATTAAGCTGTCAGGATGATGCCTTGAGAGGCTACCTAGAACAAAGGCTAGACAGCATTAAAAGAATAAAGTAGGTATTTATTAAAAAGGCCTTCAAAGGATACACCTTGGGCAGTACAAGAGCCCAGCCGAGGCTACACCCAAGATAGATGACGGGTCACAGGTTTTCATACTTTTATAAGTTTTGGTCTATTTACATATTGGAGTTAATTGTCCAGTTACAGCTTCAGGTTATGAAATCCCATCTTCCCAGATTGCTCTCCTCTATTTGCTGTTATTCATACTTTTTGGGCCTGAAGCTGCAACAGTTCTCAGGCTGGAAAAGGATTGTTTTGTATAACTAAACTGTGAAGAGAACTTGGTAACACTTTCTGTGAAGTTCAGAGTCATATACTAATGTGGTACAGAGTCTGGAAAATATGAAAGCTAAAACTTGAAGCATCAAAGATGCAAGGGACCTGAAGTCGCTTGGACAAACACCGTCCTGAAGGTCAGAGCTGAAACACAACTTCAAAGGTAACAGAAGTATCTAAATAGTGAGCTCCAGTATAGACAATAACATGTGGCAATGAGGGAATTGCTGTGTTTCTGTGGTAGGAAACAGTACCCCTCTGACAAAATTACTTGTGTTGTACCCCTCCACCTTCCCAAATTCGAAGGGAGGATCTGAAATGTGATGCACACACTCACCCCTAAAGCTAGCTCACCTATATGTATGCGCCTTCAAGTACCAAGAGAATGGTTTGCTCTCTACCTAAATTGACATCGTGCTGTCCGCACAGAATCTACCTGTGTCTGAAAACAAAACAGGCTAAAATAAAATAAATTAAAATCGCACAAGAAAAAAACAAATAAGGTTAGAGAGCTGACAGGACAGCGTTTTAAATCCATCTTAAATCTATCTGACTCACTCCTAGTAAGTGAAGTCATAAACATCCCCGTCACTGGCTATTCTAAGATTTTCTCAAGTACCTCTGCGCCTCTCTCCCGGCTCTTAAGACTCCAGCTACGCGCTGAGTTAATAAACAAACATTTATTTAGCCACCAAAGCATTTGGGAGAATTTTACAAAAACCAGACGCGAGGCCTACCCTGGAAAAACTTCCCTGAGGGCTGCTCACCGCTACCAGGTGGCGATCAGGGCGGACAAAGCGCGGTTTGAGAAGAAGAGCGGCTGCGGAAACGCTCCCCGAGCCACGTCCCGCCCGCACCGCTCCCCGTAAGCTCTCGGCACAGGGCAAGGGAGCCACGACCGACGGGGGACGCCCGGCACGGCTGCCCGCCGCACTCGGGAAAGTTTCGGCAGGGCAGGGAACGGGGGAACCCCGAGCCCGCCGCCCGGAGCCGCGGGGAGCCCCTGCCCCGCCGGGGCCGGAGCAGCCGCGCTGCGGCGCGCCCGCAACCAGGCAGCGCAGCGGAGTGCGGGAGGCGCCGCCGCATCTTCCTCCTCACCCTCCTCGCTCCCACGGCGGCCGGAGGGCACGGGGGGCGCCGTGCCAGCGGGCAGTCAATGGCCGTGCCAGACCCGCCCCCACCCCCGCTCACTCACAGGCGACGTAGGCGACGAAAGCGAGCCCCATGAGCAGCTTCATCCTCCTGCGGTTGATGGCGGTCAGCAGGCGCAGCAGCGGCCCCTTGCTCACCATGCCCTGCGGCGGCGGCACGCAGAGCGCCGGGCACGGCCGCGGCCACCCACGGCTCCGCTCGGCCCCGCTCCGCCCGCCCCGGAACCGCCCGCGCAGGCGCAGCGGCGGCGCGCGCCCGCTCCCCCGCCCGCCTCTTCCCTCCCCGGCCGCGGCCGGAGCGGCGGCGGCGGCGCATGCGCGTGGCCCGCGCGTCCCTCAGGACGGGCGGTGCGCTCCTAGCCGCGCGCTCCCTGCGGGGTGCCCGCTTGCCGCCGACTGTGCCCGCGGAAATGGCGCGTCCGCAGCCCCCCGTGCCCTCGTCTGGTCTTTCACGGTGCTTCAGGGTCAGACGGGCTTGGTCACCTGTCGCTTCCTACTGTGATTGTCCTTGGGTGGTGACCTGCTGGAATAAACAGGCAGACGTGGGCGCACACATCGACGACACGTGTGTCACGCTGGCACCTTCGGTGCCTGGTCTTTTGAAATAATCATTTGCCTCGTCCCCAATGTGCTTCCCATATTTTCACAGGTGTCTGCATAGTAAAGAGGACCATCTGGATGCAATTTTGCAGAATCGCAGAAATGTCTTAAGTTGGAAAGGACCTTCAAAGGTAATCAACTCTTGACCCTGCAAAGAACGGCCCCAAGAATTACATCATGTGCCTGAGAGAAGTGTCCAAATGCTTCCGGCAGGCTGTGACCACTTCCCTGGGGAGCCTGTCCCAGTGCCTGACCACCCTCTGGGTGAAAAATCATTTTGTGACGTCCAACCTAAACCTCCCCAGGCACAACTTCAAGCCATTCCCTCAGGTCCTGTTATTGGCTGCCAGAGAAAGGAGGTCAGTGCGTGCCCCTCCACCATGTGAGAGGTTGTAAACTGTGATGAGGTCTCCTCTCAAGGTGCAGTAGGATGACCCTGTTTGGGCACGGAGGCTGGACCAGATGACCTGCTCTGGTGCCCTTCAATCTTGCCCCTTTCTGTGTCTCTGTAAATGAAAAGTGTGAGGATTTCCCCCTTCTCCCCCACACCCCTGCCAAGTACTAGTTTATGACTTCGCCCCTGTTCAGGATAACAAGAATACAGTTGGTTTAAAACAGCTTACATTCTTACTGCAGCTTCTGTCTGAAGTCCTCATGGCATGTTACAAACTGCAGATTGATATTTGCCTGGAAGGGTAGGTGCCTTCCTGATGTGTCAAAACATGTTCTCCTGACAGTAGATACACTTAATCTGAAATCTCTTTCTACAACCTGACCTTCCCCTTAAGTAGTGTGGCCTCCACACAGTTTGTAAGGGATATTCTTTCTCACACTTCGCACGGGAGAAGACTTCGAGAGCAACTGCTCTTGAATTAAATTCTTCTTTTCAGTATAGAAATGCAGCTTGTTTACACCAAGAAACTATGACCTCAGTCTGACAGAGGCTCATACAGTTAACAAGAGTTAACTCCTTATTACAAGGAGTAAAGTCAGTGAAACAAATATGTGAGTGTCAGAAGGGTAAGTGCAGTAAGATGCTGTGCAGAGTGATTAAAAATATCCCCCTCTGTGAGACCCATGGAAGAAAAGGCACTTTTTCAGGAAGCCTTGAGAATTGAGATTTCCTAACCCTGGGCTCTGATTGTAAGGCCACTCCTTTCCTCTTGAGTTTGTTTCCTTTAATCTGTGTGTGCTATACCTAACTTGCAAGTTCATTCTGCTGCTTCTAGCTACATGGAGTAAAGGGAATAACAGATTGCCATTTAAAGCACAATCTAGCTCGGAATTCATCTTGTGTAGTAATCTCTCAGAAAGTAGCAGAGTTTTATACCAGCAGTAAATTTGGCCATCAAAAAGTTACAGCTGAACTGTGCTGCATGAAAGCTAGAGAATATTACAGGATATATCCATATGCACAATACAAAATCCACAAGCCTTTAGGGGTGCCCAAGACGCTTTTAACAGTTGCCCTGCCCTAAGCTGGGCTGCTCAGTCTGTGACTCAGTAAGCTGCCCGTGTAAGGGACTTTGCTTGGCACCTCGCTCAGTCCTCTTGCCAGTTTCACTGCAGGAACATGTTCAGACAGGCTGCCATCTGTGAGGATGGGAAAAGGAGAGGGCAAAGGAGCAGGATGCATTATGGAACTTCATGGTGGAGGAGACTTGAACTCTGCAGGAGACAGGCTGGCCATGCTCTCTGCAGGGCCAGCTGTTTGTCATGTGTGACACCAGGGCCAGCTGTGTCTATGTCACTCTGCAAATGAGACAGAGTGTGTCTAACTTAACTGCAGGGGGTGACTGTAAGTCTGTCCCATGTCAACTATGACTATACACATGTACCTTGTAAGTACTGTAAATTTCTCCAGACCCATCATGGCAACAGCAGGGACACTTATTTCAGGATACAGCTGGTCGCATTCACAACCTTGTGCCAAGGACTGGCACCAATAGCAGAGGTTCTGGTGTGTAGTGGCTGTTAAAGATGCCAAGACAAGGATGATACAGTTTTGAGTGCTGAGTCTTAGTGTACTATAAATCAGATAGCAGGCATCCATCTGCCTTTTGGTCCTTATCTTGGTCAGGCTGATCGCATGACATCAGCTAATGGCAATCTTCACTGAGGTGGTTTGCAGGCAGTATACCATCTCCCACACTGCAGTTTTCAACTTTAGTTCTCAAAGTGCTTTTTGAGAGCATTTTGATTGTTTTTGTTCACTAAATCACAGCCTGTAACACAGTGGGGGATTTTAAATGATGGCATTTTAAAATAACTTTTGATAATGGTTAAAAATGTGAATGCTCAGGTATATCTACCTGAACAACCAGTATGAATTTCAAATTCACAGCATTGTTGCAATGTACTTTTTCTTGATACCAGATCAAAACTATGCAATTATGCAGCTGTTGTTCCAGAATCAGGAAAAAAAATCCCCACCAAACCGACTGCTACAATTTGCAGAATTTTCACAAGATGCCGCATGTGTGAGACACTTCTGCCATGTGGAAAAACCCAGGAAAATCTTGGCTTTCTGTCCCATTTCATATTTCTTTCACCATATGATGTGGGAGACATAAGTGAACACTGGGCACTGGGACCCGAGCAGAGAGAATTGCTGTGTACAAGATAACAAAATAAGTTACAAAACTCTGAAGAAAATGCGAGGATAAAATCAAGCCATTACCAGCACCCTACTTTCATCTCTTGTAACTTTGGTCTCTAAATCAGGAAGCTCAATGTAGCCAAGAAAGTAACACAGTTGCTCAGCTACTTGTATGCTTCCTCATCACTCAGCTGCATCCTAGGGCTAGTGATGCTTACCTGTGAGGAATTGTTTTGGTATTGTTATCCTCCTCGAAAAATAGATGATTCTGTGGACTTACACTATTGTACTGCACAGGCACATCAACTCAGAGATACAAAGCCCAAGATAATCTTGAAAAACTAATGGCATTCATGCATGCACATATTGTAAAACATGATTAAGAAGAAAAAAAAACACTGGAATGTGATTATTTGTTTTGGTTATTTATAGTTTTAACAACAGATCATAGTGGGGAAGGGAACTCAGATAAAAATGAGTTATAACTAGCAGTGTTTCTTTTCAGGAAAAGTTAGAATTTTGAGGGTTTGTGGTTTTTATAAAGGCTAATGAAAACAGAATATGCAGTTCTGGGAAGAGAGTCTATTCTTTTAATATTAACATCTCTGGAGGAAAAGAAAACTGCTAAGTGCTTCAGACAGTTATTATTTATTATTTGGATGGTAATAAACAGTTTCAAATACAACTGGATCATAACAGTTCTAAGCAGAATTGAGACAATCCCAGCCATTGAAAACATACAAATTAAGAGACAGATCATCCAGAATGCAAGCAAACAAGTGTCAAAGCATATGAAAAAGACTACTTAAATATGGATTTACAGAAATTAAGTGAATCATTTAATAATTTAGACAGTTATTTGCAAAGAATAAATTATAACATCTAAGGAAATAATTGTATTTCAGACTGCAGTGAGGTCTATTTTGTTAAGCAGTTTTGTTCATGTGGGCATAGTCCCAGTATTTCATTCTGTAAAAGTTGAGGCTCTTTTTTCACATCAGGCATATAGAAACCCAAGACACAAGACTACTCAAAACAGTTGCTTCAGGCTTCAAATTGATATACTGACTCCATTAAAAAAATAATTAAACAACATTTCTAAATTGACTGATGGCATTACTTACATAAAGTACTTGTTTTTCAGATACATTTTTCCCCTGAGTTAACTGAAAGCAGCCGTGTACATTTTCAAAGTTGGAAAAACATTTTAAGGTGCTTTATCTATTCTGAAAGTGCAAAAGGCCACATGCAAGATGCTTTGGTAATTGGGTCAGAATGAAATAGAAGAGCTGGTGGCTAAATTAGTGATCATAAAAACTTGTGAGCAGTTAAAACCACTGTTCCTCAAGGTTCTTTTATCATCCATCAAAGAAGCTAGTTTATTAGCCTGGGTCAGCAAGTTACTCATTCACTGCTGTTTTACATTTCATAATATCCCAAGCCCTTTGGAATGTTTTAATTGGTATTGCTCTACCCTAGAGCAGTTTGGAAGTAATGACTTTGAGCGCATCCATTTTGGGCTGTATTCAATCCATATCAAGAAGAAATTAATACTGAAGAAGCCTATGCCTTCCTCTGATGATATACAGCAGTCAAATCTGTATGGCCCTGTTTACCTTTATATCATTGGCCCAGAAAGTGAGGCTAGGAACGTATATGCATGTAATATGCATGTGATGTAGTGGCTGAGCACTGCTCCTTTTTAAGAAAAGCCACTTGGGGTTTATGCTGGAAGTCTGTGCTGGCCACTGTAGCACCAGGAAGAGGGAAACCCTTTTCCTCTGCATCTTTCCTTGCAGTAATACTAGCTGGATGGGACTTTATCCATGTTAGGGCTGTGCTTCAAACAGGTCTGCCTCTCCTCATGCAAATCTCAGGCAGATGACTTACAAGCCACTTTAGTGGTAGTGCTTCTGTGTCACAGCAATGTGAGAATTATCATCTTAATTGGGAATAAGGAGCTGATGCTAAGTAACTGAAGAAGCGGGATTGCAACATGCTGGAGAGTACATCTACTCTGCAGTCTAGATATATCTATTGGTGTTTTCTCCTCTGAGGCAAGGAAGGTATTAGTGCTCTTCAACTTCTCTCAGGCTGTCAATAAAGCAGAAAGTAAACAAGGTTATTAAAGGTGTTCAAGAGCTTATACAGTTGAATTTATAGAAAGATATTACTGAGAAGTGTCTGTATCACAGTGCAGTTGAATTGCATTTGGAGTGCAAACATTCCTACTTCTGCTTGATGTTATTACTCTTTCACGAATTTCTCTAACTGTAGTGCCAGAGAAGTTAGATGGATGAGGGAGAGGACATGTACACACATACATTTCTGGAAATGTAGCACAGAAGCATTATTAAGTTTATGTAGTTTTTAGCTATGACAGTCCATGGGCTTATGAAGAGGGATCTAGGACAGCTGCAAAGAGCATCCTGTATCATCTGAGTGATGGGGCAAAGTGTACCCTCAGCGTATTTGCAGATGACACCAAACTCATAGAAGAGGCTGATATGTGAGAGGCCTGTGCTGACATCCAGACAAACCTTCCCAGGCTGGAGAAATGGGCTTACAGGAACCTCCCAAAATTCAACAAGGAGAAGCTCAAAGTGCTGCACCTTGGGAGGAACAGCCCCAAGCAGCAGTACAGGTGGGGGACAAACAGCTGGAGGTCCTGGTAGACACCAATTTGAATATGAACTAGCCATGTGCCCAAATAGGAAGAAGGCTAATAGTATCTTGGGCTGCATTAGGAGGTGTCCTGCCAGCAGATGAAGGGAGCTTTCCCCTCTACTCAGCACTGGTGAGGCCACACCTGGAGTGTCAGGTCCAGTTCTGGGCTTCCCAGTACAAGAGATACATGGATATACTGGAGAGAGCAGAGAAAATGGCTCCTAAGGCAATTAACAGACTGGAGCATCTCTCTTATTAGGAATAGCTCAAAGACCTGGGACTTTTCAGCCTGGAGAAGAGAAGGCTCAGGAGCGATCTCATCCATGTGTATAAATAACTGAAGGGAGAGTATAAGGAGCATGGAGCCAGGCTTTTTTCAGTGGTGCCCAGTGACAAGACCAGAGACAGTGGGCACAAAGTGAAACACTTTAGTTCCTTATGGAATCAATAAACACTTCCGTACTGCGAGGGTGACTGAGCACTGGCACAAATTACCCAAGGAGGCTGTGAAATACCTGTTCTTGGAGATATTCAAAAGCCATCTGAACAGGAACCTAGGCAACTGACTATGGGTAGCCTTGCTGGAACAGGAGAATTGGACTACATGACCTCCACAAGTGTCTGCCAACCTCAAACGTTTTGTGATTTGGTGTTTACAAAGCAAACAAAAGCACAGATCCACATATTTTACTTAGATGTGGGCTTTTGTTCTTTTCTGGGGTACAGCTGAATAGATACAAAACTAGGCAAGTGCCTACCTTTGTATAAATTAGCTTTAGTTATCTCAGTAGAAATATTCCTGTGAGGAAGGAGAGTAATGAACAGCCTTGTGTGTAAACTTACTCTTGTTTGCAATTACTGGCTTTAGAATTATAGCCTATAGTCAAGGTAATTTACAGTATCAAATTTCTGTTTTGAAGTGAGGAGGATTAGGAATTTCCAAATAGGTTTTCCAGTAGCTAATGAGATTTAACCAAAGAAATTTTCATTGCTGCCTTCCAAATTTAAATTATGGTCTTACATAAACAGTAAATTCCCCTGGTGAATTCCAGTTAAATGAATTTGGAGATTGTTTTGCAGCCCAACAACCAACCAAACCTAGCTAAACAATCTTTGAATTTTCTTGTTATACAGAGAATAAATTCACTGCTGGTGAAAGCAATATCCCATAGATTTCCAGATCATCTTACAAGCATTGTGATCTTTTGAGTATGAAACTTATTCATAGAAAAAATGATAATTCTTATGTGCACATCTTGTGCCTCTCATTGGAACTGAAAATTTATTACGGCAGTGCTTACTAGAAACAACCAGCAAAAGGCCACAAAGGTCTGATGTATACAGCATTTGCATTATCAAATAAAAAATAATTATCAGAAATTTATCTTTCCATGTTATGCCAAGGCTTCTGTGGGAAGTTTTATAAACAAACAAGTTTACATTTATCATAGGCTCCACACTGGGCACTTAAACTAAGTTGATTAGGCCAAGCCTGGAGTAAGCATACAACCTTACTGGTTTATTCAGCCTTCTTTTAGCTATGGAAACCATACTGTGAGCTGAATCATGAATTGAGGAAGGAATGCAATGAAGGCAAAGCTGAAACATACACCTGAACTACATTTGGGAAATATTCCTAGGTCCCGAACTTTCAGTGTGTGGACTATGTTGAAGCATTCTGCCAAAAAAAAAAAATTCTACTGTCAGATTTACATCTGAAGTCTGGAGGAGGCTGTAGATCAAAAAGATTTGGAAACCTTTCTTCTATGCACACGTCTTAGGCTGACTAGGTAGGAATAGGATCTCAAACTCTGTTTGAAAGAAAGAATGTTGAAAGAAAATCATTATGTTGAATCGAGTCATTGGTAATTCCAGCAAATACATGGCTCAGGAACTTGACTACTGTATATGCAAATGCATTTTGACTATACCTAGTTGGACTGATAGTACAGATAGGTGCACTTCCAGATAGTACCAATGTGCCTGCATAAATTAATTGGCAAGGGAGAAATTGGAAAATCACTCCCTTGCCAAGATAACTTAAACTAGTACCCTGAAAACAATCAGGCAACATCAGTAAGATAAGGAGCTGTTAATGTAGATTTTGCCCTAATATCTGTGCTGGTGATGGCTGTGATTTTTTTACCCTAGGTACATGCCTGTATAAATGTGTGTGTACATTCCTATGTCTCTCTGTGTCTTCCTCCCTGCTTTCCTGTCTCTCTGGTCCCTCAGTAATTTTTTAATCACCAGCTTGTTTCATCTGAAATAGCATAACTCTTAGAGATGTTAATTTCCCCATACATTTATTTGTGGTAGGCCAATGGGAAGTGTATATGTTATTCTTAAGTCTTGTTAAGCCACAGAAATTCTATGCAGGAGAAAGAAAAATATGAGCACTTTGACCATGAGAGTTTCAATCAGATCTCAAAATTTATTAGATATGAAACAATCCAAGCACAAAACAAAAATACTTTTGAGACCAGGGTTAATTAGTTTTCATCTTCCTGGAGCTACTAATCCTTGTAGCAAAACTTAAGAACAAAGTCCACAATGACAGCTTCCTGGGATAAAGAAATGAGTCCTCGGAAGAAGAGAAGTCTACAGAAGATGGAAAGTACTATGGAAAGAGGGAAAGGAAAAGAAAGTAGTCTGTTGAAACTGTGCCCAAATATCTTGAAATAAAAGCTTTAATTCCCGTGTTTCACTCAATAGTTTTGAGAACAATGCCAGATGATGACAATCTAAAGTAGATTTCTGATCCTTTTTTTTTTCTTCCCACACTGAGGACTCCATGGCTTTACAAAGAAGAAGAGTTTGTTTGTGTGAGGAGAGTAGAATGAAGGGTGACATCCACATGAATGGCACTTGTGTGCCTTTGCTCAGTCCACCACTCTCACCCAAAGTGAACTTGGCTGTAGAGACTCCAACTACTCATTCATCTCATGCAGCCTCCATTTGCTAAATCCAGCCAACTGGAGAGGAAGTGCAAGTAAAACCAGTTTTGTTTTCCATCTGTCAGGCAATTCACTTATCTTCTATATGGTTTTCACATGTCAACAGACAAGAAAATGCATTTAAAGGCCTTGTTTTCCATTTTTTAGAGAAAACGACCATACTGAAATATCACATCAAGAAGCTTTGTCTAGAAATTAGTGTGCTCTCCTCCAGAAATTCCAACATGATATTCCTGACTACCTTCATAATTTATTTCAATGTTTATAGCTGTGTAGACTTACGGTTTACAGCACCTAAATTAATCTTGTCAGACTATAAAGTCTGGAATACCATTAGAGGTGCCACCCTTCACATTTGTCCAGCTTTAGTAAAGGCTTTGCTCATACATTTATGGGCAGAGGCACTCTGTGTGGTTGCTGAATGAAATAGATATGCCTGAACCAAAAATCTATTGAAACCCCAGCTGTTAAGCACCTCTGATGCTCTTCAACTTAGTCATGCACTTTGGGAAATAGTTACAGTGTATCACCAAGGGCAAAGAAGCCTCTCTTTTTAACTGTAGTTGCTGTATATTGCGCCCGGCGATTAGGTAAGATGCTGTCTGTAGGACTGTTGTCCTCACTGGGAGCTGAGGTACCTAGTACAAAATTCCTGTTGTTGCTCACTGTTTTCATCTCAGACCACGCATCAAAGCATCATTAGAGTGCAACAGCTGTTACAACAGCACAAAAATCTTTATGCTCCCCAGCTTTCACGTGTCATCTAGTATGTCCCACTGTCAGTCTTGAGGATTCCTTTGGGTTCAAATGCTCACAGCTCCACCTGAAGGGTGGCCAGATGTTGGTCCTGGAGACACAACAGTCAAACAGTAGGAAATAGCAATAGTCCAGAGACATGAACACCTGACAAAAATTTTCCTCTTCCCTACGTAAAGCTAGGCTAAGATAGTGGACAAAGTAAGTAAAAATGAAGAGTCTTTATGAAGAGGAGTGCAGAGCTGGTGTGGTGTTGTGGATTGACCATTGGAGATAGCTCAACTCCATGCAGCTGTTCACTCACCACCTTCCCATCATCCACCCCCTGGCCATGGGAAGGAGGTGAAATGGGAAAACTTGTAGATTGAGAAAAACACACTCTAATAGGTAAAGCAAAATTTGCACATAAGCAAAGCAAAGTAAGGAATTCATTCAACACTTCTCATGGTCAGGCAGGTGTTCAGCCATCTCCAGGAAAATCAGGCTCCATAACACTAACGGTTACTTGCAAAGATGAATGCCATAACTCCGAGTATTCCTTCTTCCCCCCTTTTCCCTCAGCTTTTATAGCTGAGCCAAGCATCGTATGGTCTGGGGTATCCCTTTGGTCCACTGGGGTCAGCTGTTCCAGCTGTGTCCTGTCCTAACTCCTTGTCCACTCCCATCCCCCTCACTGATGGGGTGGGGTAGGAAACAGAAAGAGCCTTGACACTGTGCAAATCATGTCAGCAAGAGCAAAAATACCCCTGAATTACTAACACTCTTTTGGTCACAAATCCAAATCACAACACCATATGAAGTGCTATGAAGAAAATTAATCCTGTGCCAGCCCAAACCAGTACACATGTGCAAACAAGTGCCTGAAGAAGGGCCCAGGAAAGGTATGGGATGTTGGTAGCATAGGCATCATGGCCTAGTACATTCCATGCTGTCTGTAGATGTGAGTAGACCACTAAGAAAATAGCGCTGCAAAAGCATACTCTGTGGTCTCGAGTGGGGCTTTCCAGCTAGGGTTTGTACATGGACATGGCAACAGCATCTCGCTGTGGGTTCACTTGGCCTGGAAACTCAGAAGGCCATTAATATTCATTAATCAAATAGGGAAAATGAAGGCTGAAAGGAGAGGGAGAGGATACTAAGAAGAGTTTTAGCGCAGTAGCTTTCTGTACTTCACATTTTTACTTTCATTGACTTTGTCTGCAAAATGCTTCTTTCAGCATTGAGCCTGTTCCTGGGTATTGCTTCTGCTTGCAATGATTTTTAGTTTATGCTCTTCAGCCTTTAATTTGTTAATTTCCTTCCAAACACACAGACACTACCTTCCTCAAATTTCTTTTTTTATATACCTGAACAGTGTGGAAAGGCAGAACCCTGAACAATTAATGCAAGACACTGAAAAACTGTCCTTGCTTCCATTTTTTTTTAGATTTCAGTAGGTTAATTGCCTCTTGAGCCCAATGAGGTGTTGGTGTCTGCTAGATTGCAATTGCTAAGGCTCTGCTGGCAGTAAGTTAGAAATGCAAATAGGGTAATAATCATCTGACCATCCAGTTTCCAAACAAAGCCTGGAGAAATGTTATTTAAAATCTCTTCCATCAGCAGAAGCAATCCTATAGTTTATATAATTCTACTTCAGTCTGATAAAATTAAGAAATGTCTATTTATGATCTACCTGCTCACTGATTTTTGCAAAAGAGAATAATTTTTTATTTATGTATCACTGACTCACTCCAATCCTCTAGGAGCAAGCTAACGCAAGGAGAGGGAAGACAACAGCTAAGGGGTTGTTACTCAGAGGCTTCAGTATTCAGTATAAATGTTAATATGTTGCCTTTCTTCCAGAATATACTTTTTAACAGTCCTTCTACTCCCTGTGAATTTGATGGGAGCTGTACATACAAAACAAGCCTTTTATGAGTGTGAGTCATTGAAAAGTCTGTAAACACCCTCATACATGAAACCTGATGAATTTCTTGAGGTATGAGTTAAAAGTAAGGAAGTAAGGAACGCATAATTCAAAAAGGTGAATAACTAAGTGATTTGTTGTAGACACAGAGTTAAACTACCTGTTTGATGACCATATCATAGAATGATTTAGGTTGGAAAAACTCTTAACATATCAAGTCCAATCATAAAGCTAAAACTGCCAAGCCTACCACTAATCCATGTCCCTAAGTGCCACATTCATATATTTTTTGAACATCCACAGGGATAGTGGTTCCACTACTTCTCTGGGCAGACTGTTCCAATGTTTGATGATCCTTTTGTCAAGAAGTTTTTCCTAGTATCCAGTCTAAACCTCCCTTGGCTCAACTAGATGCCGTTTCATCTTGTCCTATCACTTTTTATTCGAGGGCAGACACTGCAGTTCCTTCAGCTGTCTATCACAGGACTTGTGCTCTAGATTCTTTGTCAGCTTTGTTGCTCTTCTCTGGATGCAGTGTAAGTCCCAAACTAAACTCTGGATTGGGAAATTGATAACAAAGGATCCATGAAGGTTGAAGCAGAATCTTTTCTGGCTGTTCTAAGAAAAATTGGATCACTTCTGTGCAGACTTTTTCCAAAATAAACATTGAGATTCTAAACCAAACATTCATTCCAGAAACTCCTACTCTTCTGTACTTTCCGCTGAAAAAATGCATTTGCAGAATGATAGTTCTATTCTGTTTCCTAAAGGCTGTATCTGCAGTTCACATGTAAGCATGTGTTGCAATTGTGTTAAATTCTTTGCGACCGGACTTCAGCTGTAACTGTGTTGCAGAAGCTAAAGACCTCTACTAAGTTGAAAAATGTGAGTGGAATCTTTACCCACCCAACAGCCTTTTAGCAAAATGGTTCACATAATACAGATGAACTCCTTGCAGGTTCTGAATCTACTGGAGTACAACTTACTTGACACCAGGACCACAGGAGCCACTTTATAGTTCATTGTTTGGATGGACTTTACTCTGAGTTAGCCAATTTTCCTGATACATTATGCAGATAATTCAAGGCACAGAGGTATAGCTTCAATTCTGGGGTCAGATGTCTAAGCATTAGTCAATTGTGGGATTCAATTTCAGGTGATTAAGTCCTTTATCAGCTCTAGCTCAAAATATCTACCAGGTTCCCACAAGAACTAGGTCTCTTTTGAACATCCGTCATTCTGACTGGCCCTTTTTTGCACCAGTTATCATCATGGGACTAGATCAAAAATATCTTCCCCCTTATTCATAGTGAAAAAGAGGAAAACTGGAGCAACCTATAATACCCTGGGATTGCAGGTTGGAGTAGTTGCACAAGAGTTAGCAAAATCGGTATTACATGATTTAAATAGCAAAGATTGTCTCTGTAAGCTTGGAGGAATGCCTACTTTATGGATTCATGGGGTGTTTATAAAGAACTTCATAGCAAGGCTCTTATCTGAGTCTCTCACTGATTTTTCCATCTAAATTAATTTGGTAGTTCACTCTACTCAGCCAACTAGTTATCTAATTATAATCTCACATTCTGATTCAATGTTTTTCATTGACAAGGAGTCTGAATTCAATACTAAGAATAAAGACTTGTCTGGTTAAATTGTGTGAGTATATATTCTTTTTCCATCTGTCACTGAGAAATAGGATGCATGTCACCTAAAATACAACAATCTCTATCCATTTTTAAACACAAACAGATGGCAGTTTATTTTTCCATTTTTCTGAGATTCAGTATCCTCAAATAGTGTGGTTGACAAGTTTTTCTTACAGCCACATGTCTTTTTTGACCATAGAGCAAACAGTAAGATTTACTCTAAAAGTAACTCCGTTTTCATTTCTTTCAAGAGATCATCACCATTTAGAAAGAGAACCCACACTGAGTGCTTATTTTGGAAGTCCAGAGGATATTAGCACATTCCTCTCCCCTCCCAGAAGTTTGTCTGCCTGGGCTTGGTATCAGGAGTTTAGCTGTCTGTGTTCAGGCTGGCTCATTGAGAAGACCTTGTGAAAAACAGATGGAAGATGCCCTGTCTAAGGGTCCCCATTCCTTTCCTTCAGAGTTGCTTTTAAGCTGAGTTTCTTGCCCCTGTCCCCACTTAAGCTACCTTGCAATTGTGCCACAGTCAGGCCCATCCCCAGCTGTGGATGCTGTTGATCCAGACTCTGGTCTTGACATGTTGGCTTGACTGTGACTTGATCATTCTGCTTTGTTCCTATGATCTTGTCTCATGATCTGAACTCTCAGCCTAGCCGAGGACTGTCACCACACCTTCTCTGATTACCTCACTCACGTACTGTGGGACTTGACCCTTACAGCCATGGCCCCTCTGTCAGCCAGCTGCTTCATCATCCTTGGTTCCCCACTGCCTTTTCCTTATGGCATGGTTGGACTTTGCTGCTTCCTGACAGGGAGATTCATGGCAGCAGGCATGGGTTTTTAGCAGTAGCCTGGGTATCATACTGTGCAATGCCTGCCTGAAGAAAGAAAAAGCATTTGGGAGGTGAAGAGGGCTCTTGTGCAGGATAAGGAATAGTCATGCTAAGACCTTGTCTACACTTGACAAATTTTCCCTTTATAATTGTGCCAAAAATAAAGTTCTATCTTCCCCCATCACCCACCCACTGAGATATACTCTCAGCAGAGTAGTAATGTAACTATTTGACTTACTATGAAGGGCTGAGGGGTGTGCTCTGGACTATATGAAATACATGGCACCTATAATTTTCTAACATGGGAAGAAAAAAATCATACACCTTCTTATCACTCTACTTAAAAAAAGGCAAAATTTTAAATATGCATTAGACTCCAAGTTTTATTTTTTATATAATTTGGCTGGTATTTGATTTACCCAAACAATGATTCTGTGCTTCTTACCAGTAAAGTCAAATCCAGACACATGAGAAAGTTTGTCCTATAGTGTTATGCAACGATGCTTAGATGTACATATGCAACTTTTTCTTTTTGTCTCTCTGAGCAGTTTGCAGTCATACTTTACACTGCATGAATACAACTCCCTAACATGCAGGTGGTAAAATCACACTGGAGCTAATGTGATGGGGGGCAGGTGTGGATTTCTTATCTGATGATAAGTAAATAGTTGTGGGTTTACATTAGCCCACAAGGCTGTTTTCTGCCTATTTGTAGAATTGCACTTCTGTATGACCTTGACTACTGCATTTTAGGATTGACCTTCTTGCCTTTTGAAGGTTTGTAGGCTTCTCCTATAGTTTTCTCTCCTTTAAATTCTTTCTACCACTGCATGGTTTTTTCCATGTTAAAAAACTTGTTTCTAATAATACCTTCTTAAAGCTGAGAAGGACTCTAGTGCATGCTATGTATGTTTTACTTTTAAAAGTCTAGATGGCTGTTTTCAAAATCAGTTTCATTGCCCAGGGCTCAATCTGTGTCAGACTTATTTTGGAAAAGACATTAGTGATCCATCAATAGTTACTGGATTACATTTATACACAAAATTATTCACAAAGAAAGAGTTTTTCTGTAGCAACTTCCCAGTTATATCCAGAATTCACACAGGCCGCATCATTGCAGTAACAAAGTACTGCAAGCAAACCAGCTCCACAGTGGAAATTTTGCTGTGAGACATCCATCTAAATTATGCATTCTTTATATGTTCTGCATACAGAGCTGGTGTTAACCAGGGGGAAATAAAACATTTGAGACTAAAGCATAAAGGTAGGAACTGCAGTGTGTGGAAAGAAAGAGACCTCTTCCTCTGCTTTATTTGTTGTGTCAACAGTGTAATTTTGTTAAGATTTTACAACACTACCCAGCACGCTCATTTATGTATTGCAATCCTTCCCCATCTGCCAAAAGGCTTCTGCCTCTGGGAATGTATTACACTAGGGCATTGGCATACTGTGTATTTGCATTTGTCTGAAGGGTTTCCCACCACCACTGCACCTCACTACACTCATAGCTACTCTGATAGCCTGCCTTCACAGCAGACTTAACCCAATTGCAAATGTAGTGAAAATATGGTATCAGATCACTCAGATTAAATGTATGTTAGGTCTGGCAGTCTTCATCCTCCGGATGCAGTAGTACAGACCAATGTGACTGTGTCCATAGAAACACTGTCCCAGCACAAATGTGATAAAAAGGACTGTTCAATGAACTCATTCACAAGGTGCTCTCATCTGCCCAGAGATGCCATCTATGGCGGTAACATGAAAACAATGCTTTATGTAAGTAGTTTCCAAGCAGTCATTCATTATAAATGCAGACAGTTCTGACAGTAAAAGCAAACAGCATTTGGCAGCATGGACTTAATAAGAATGTCATTAAGAAATTCAGTCTGCCAACTAGCACGTGCTGCGTAGTGCAGTGACTGGACTTCCCTGCCTCTTTGCCTCTTTTTTTGGCTGCTAATCATAAAAACATCACTGTAATTGTATTTTCCCTTTTGATGCATTCTACTGGTACCATACCACATCTTACCAGAACACTGATATCAGCTCGTGGCAATCTGTATTCTCTGTTGGTGTCTCTAAGATGGAACAGAAATAAAACAAAAAACGCACAACACGGGAGAAATATGGCAAAGCAGTACAAGCCTGGTAATACAGGGGTTGGAACAGGAGGGCTAGTAGTATCAACATTTAGTTTCTCTGCATATTCATTGAATGTATTTGCAAACACAAGCCATTATTTGTGTAGGTACTTTGCAGGATATTAACCTTTGGCAAGGAATAGCTGATAAGAATGATTCCTGATGAAAACTCTTTATATTTGCTTTACTCATGCTTATTCAGTGTCACAGAAATGAAATGTGTTTAAGATTAAGGGAATAAACTAATTTTTAAAACCCCATGGCTCTATCTTGACCTAGACAAGGTAAAACATTTTTATCAAATGCCTGGAACAAATTGATATATTAGTTGCTTTGGAAAGGTTAATCTGCAAAATTGGCGTGTGACACTGAATCTTGGCATGCCATATACCATGCTATGTGGCTGTACAGAGACAAAATATAATTTAGTGCTCTGGTCTTGGTCCAAATTTATCTGACATTCGATCAACAAGTAAGACTGTATCTGCTTTTTCACTATAGGGAATCTGCAAAAAAGTTTATCAGTTCTCTTTAAAAAAATGAAAACAAAAGAAGAATAAATGGCTTCATGTTTGGAGAATGAGCAGCACTTGACAGAGACTTTTTTCTGGGTTGACTTTCTAATTGTCGTAATAAATGACCCTTATACATTTGCTGAAATATTTATTCAGAATTTAGTTAAAAGAGCAGAAGTGTCGAGTGATCTACACAGATAGTATTTCTTGTGAATAGTTTAATTAAATGAATATAAACTATCTCTAGTAAAACCAAAAAAATTTTCACAACTGAGATGTTTCAAACAGTCTGAATAATGATCTCATTTGCTTTACCTGGTGAGCCTGATTTTCTTGATGTCATATCACAGCCCTACCATTTCTCTCCATTTTTTTAAAACCTATGGGTGCATCAGAGTTTTGAACTTTAAGTTTCCATGATTTTTTGTTCTATATATGTTTTTATGTCTACATATTGAAGAGTTAGATTAATAAATGGTAATTTATTACCATTTAGATGACCAATGAGTAATTAGTCCAGAGAAGATACCTATTTTCTTCTGGATTATCAAGGCAGGATTTCCTGCCTATCCTACTGCTTTAGATGCTTTAATTGAACTAACTAGTTTGTGGACCCGATATTTTCTGAGCCTGAGAATTGCTAGCTCTTCCCAAGGGAAACTTTTCAACAGTTTTCTTTTTCCCAAAACAACCTTGTGTAAACAATATTCCTTTCCCATAACAACAAGTGTTGTTTGCTATTTCTGTTACTTAGCCAATGGGAGAGGTGTCAGTCCTATGGACCAATAACATGCCTTCTTAGTGAAGCATGTTATAAAAGGGCTGAATGAATTGTAAATAAAGCCGCCTGATTTCTACTGCCTTCTGAGTGGAATCAAGCATCTTTATTTCGTGTCCTATTGCGACACTAGTTTATATTTGCATTTCTTTCAAGAATTCCTTATGGGCAACTGAATTCTAACAATGCTAGTTAGAAGTGACTACAACCAGTACCTTTGACAATTTTACACATCTTCTCTGATATTTTTCCCCCTGTTGTGGAAAAGGTAAGGTTCATATTATTAAACTCCCCACCCTTTAAGAAAACTTTTTTGGCTCTAGCTCTTCCTTCACTGAATTTCTCATCTTTATAATTAGTGTAGTTTGAAGACTTGTCAGTTACTAACCCAGTTCCAACCCCATGGACAGGCAGAGTGATTCTGTAGGAAAGAAGTGCTATCTATACTAATAAGCATTAGTGACACTCAGGAAAACTGGGTGTTCTGAGGAACCTGAGTGTTGCCAGTTCTTTCTGACATTCAGCACTAATGAAAGAGTTGATGACCTTACTGCAGCTAACAGATGCTGCAGGAAAGGTTGCAAGGCTATTAAATTAGGAACAGAAATGCAGTACATTAAGACTAATTGAGCATGTTGGTTCCTCTTGCAACTGTGATGTTGCTGGTTTGATAATGACACCTCTGCTGAGAGTTTCTGAAGCCTTCCAGAGTTCTGACATAGGAGCAGATTAGAATTTCAGAATAGCAGCAATTTCTGAAGTAAGGTTAATGGCAGCACTGACAGTCCTGCTGACAATGAATCAGGCAAGAACAGTCTGTTAAAGATTACCAAAATCTCAGGTCTGCTCTGCTATGGAGAGTGCTGGATTGCTGTCAGAGTAGTGTGACAAAGTGGGTTGGAAGGAACCTTAAGGTTTCCCCTACACACTTGCCCTACCTTACATTTCTGGGAATTATTTGCTGAACACGTAATGGGGACTCTGAGCTCTATATGGAATTGCTGCAGTAGTCCCATTCCTTCAATGTAAGGGGAAAACTATGTCTCCAGTATGCTTGATTCTTCAAAACACTTTTTATTTCTTCACCAAATTACATCAGGAAAGACAATGTTTCCCTTGAACCAACTGCTTTCCATAAAGATTGCATTTTGGGGAGGAAGGGTTGATTCAGATACATCAGGAATAGCAGTGATTCCATCAGCAGAAAATCAGTGCACTAGGACAGCACAGCTGAACTCACAGCATCTTGGGGTATTAGTTTTGGAAAGAAGAAGCAAAAATAAGAAACGCTACTCATCTCTAGTGGCAAGAATTTCAGAGACAAGTAATTGTTCTCTTTAAAACCTATTTGAGTTTTGCTGCAGAGAAAGAATTGAAAACTGGATCCACTCTCCATACTCTGTTTTATGGGTCAGTTAGGAATACTCACTTGCTAAGAAGTTGCTGAGATGCCCAGCAAATTGATCACAGAGATCACCAGGACCATGGCATAAAAAATACTTAGTGCACCATGACTCTTCTCTGCCCTCTGCCTCCCCTGAACCCTCCCTCACAGACATCTAGAACACAGACAGCAGTTGTACATATTGCAGTTTGGCAATTATTTCTTAATTACTGACTTGGTCTAGTCATTACAGACTGGAAAACAACTCATTGGGTGGGACTTGAATGGGTCTTACATTTTTCAGAATTGATTGTCACACAGCAATTGTTTTGATATTACAAGTTCTCTAAAAGAGGCATTAGCTGTTTCTTTAAAAAGTGAACAAAGGTTATTTTTTAACCAAGTTTACCCTCACAGGGAAGCTTATATCTCATTCACAGGTTGCAGTTCAGTATTTCTCAAAACTTTTTAAACTATAGCATCAGTGAAGTGGACAATGTCAGTCAAAAATGATGGAGAAGGTAACATTAAAACATTCAATAGCCCCATCCTTCAACAGATTGCCCATCATCTCTTCTCCACCATGAGGCATTTCCTTCAGCAGATGTCTTCTCCTTTCCAGCCATTACTGGCAGAAAAAGTAGCAGATGTGTCAACATGTCTTCCAGCAGGCTCTGTAATTTGCCAGAATTTAAGATATTGCCTTCACAACCGCAGAGAAGGGAATGTTTGTCAAGGAAAATGGGTCTTGTACTGCAGAACATACACATTGTTCCTTTGCTGCTTTGTGTCTTTAACTCCGTTATGAAACTGCACCACTAAAAGCTGAAACCATGGTAGATTAACTTCTCTGGAATTCATGTGTGTCTACTTGATACTGTGAACTCAATGAATCCTGGAGAACATTTGACTTTGTTTTCTATAATTTCATGCCAATATTTTTAGCTTTTTACTCATGGAAGAAAATTTCAGAAATTGAAAAATACTTTAAAAAATCTCTATTTCAGAGGTACTCACAGGAACTGCTGTTAGCTTTCTCATGGAATACTTTTCATATAGATGAAGTTCCTTGATTTAAATAAAGCCCCAGCTGTGTTTTCTATTTTTCCTTCTTGATAAACCATCTGAGGTTGCACCAAGAGTACCCACATGAAATCCATACTGGGAAATTCAATCATGCTTGGGATTTTGACCTAATGGAAACAAGGACACTTGAGACAAAGAATTCTCATGAGGCTTTATGATAGGAATTCTTAAATAAGTTCCTTTTGATTACTGAAATATTTAGTTTATCAAAAAATAATTATTTTTTTACTTTTCAGGACTTTTTTTCAGGGAGAAAAGTGTGATTCGCTGATGTTCATGATTTTGAAAACTTTGAATTGAAAATTTTAAAAGCTGGTTTTGTTCAAAATTTAAAGAGTTGTTTTAGTCATCAAAAAGCATGTATGATGAATAGAGCAGTGATTTTTAATGCTTCTTAAAATATCATCTTCCCTGCTTCTATGCTCTTAATATGAGTGTGATGGTAAACAATGCTGACTCTTTGTGTAACCTATTAATTAAACTGGGAGGTTGTCTTGCATTTGTAAATAAATAGTTGGAGAACATGTTGACTAAGAATAAGATTGAAAAAATCGTAACACCTAATTTTTCGAAGGTGACAAGAAAAAAAAATATATTGAAGCATGGACTTGCTGCTTAGTCATTATTTTCCACTTTCCCCCTTTTCCCCTTGACATTATTAGATTTGTCATCAGTTGCTCAGTATATTTGGCCATGCTGAATCAGAAAGGGAACAGAAAACAATTAATTCCACTTCCTGATAAATCTTTCCCATTCTGTTCATTTTTCCAGGCAGCGTTCAATCCACTGCTTACAAAGCAATTTTATTCCGGGTCTTTGCAGATACTGATGAAAAAAGTTTAAATATGTGTTTTGAGCTGTAATTAGGCATTACTGATTACTCAGATTGAAGCAGAAATTATAAATTCAGGTATGTATGTACTTAAATCCAGTACTGTTAAGACCAAAATTAATGGATTTTGGCCATTGAAGGCCAAAAAACCATCTATTGAACACAAAGGGAAACAATACACTCTGATCCCAAACTCATACAAAAAGAACAAGAAGCACATGAGTTTGGACTTTGACAGGCTGTCTCCACCAAAGAAACTGAAATTCTGCAAGCTCTACTTAGAATTTGAGAATTTTTATTTTATTCATTCATTATCTTAATACTACACTGCAAGTCTCCAGAAGTGTCACAGAAGTTAAACAAGAACATACTTTCTAGAATTAGTAACAGAAAGAGTAGATCACAGTTTGGATTTCATTTTCAAGCTTTGGACACATTGTGGAGACAAGAGGTTCAGCCTAGAAAAAGTTCTTGTATGGCAGAAAAGTGATTTATTTTTTTATGTGACAGACAAAACTGTTGACAGGCACAATGAAAAGCTCTAAAGCTTTTCAACATGGAGAACAATGCCTGAAGACCTGGGCAGTTTCTCACAGAGTCTATCTATTCTGTTTTTTAAAAAATGTTCTTATTAGTTGAGCTTTTTTCCAGTAAGATTTGTATATGACTTCATATCTGCCCAAAAATAAGTAGGAAATCATGAAGTTGTATTAGTTTTATTGTGATTTTTAATCGAAATAGTGGGATTAATTTCCACAATCCCCTTCTCTCCCCTAAAGCTTCTTATTTTCATGAATATTTCACATGCCTACCAAATAAGTAAAAGGACTAATGTGCACATCTAAAAGTTATGTTTCTGTCTCTATTTTTCTAATGGTTCCATACTCATTCTCCTGATGTCAAGATAAGAAGGTCATAGGAGACATTACTTGCCATTTGCTGGAGCATACTATGGGACTCTGTAGCTGCATCTGCATTACACTTTGCTTTGATACACTGCTAAAGCCATGTAGTGAATTCCTCTGTCTCTAGCTATGCATTGCCTGCTTTAACTTGTAGAGCAGTCGCATTTGTACAAACTCAATATTTTTTTGATGAATATTAAACAAAAATCTATGCTCCCACTGTGAATCAAGTGCACCCCAACCCCTAAGAGACCTGAGAGTTTAAATAAATCATGGTCCTTCAGACAACTTTGGTCTGCTGCAAGAGGGGTGGATAAAGGTAGAAGTTCTGTACCATCCTGTACAGCTATAAAAGACAAACACTGACTGCTTCCCCGCTGAGCCACTTCACACCCAAGTACTTGGTAAAGTTGATGTTGCCTGATTCTTCACTTCCTATGAAATATTTTAATCTCATTTCACTTTGATCTCTTGCATGCCTCATCGTTTTCCTTTTTTTTTTTTTTAATTTTTAAAAAATTAATATAAGCAAAATGGCTCAGAAAGTGCTCAAACCCCATGGGATTTCCCAGTCTAGCACTTGATTTGCTAAATCAGTGCAATACCTTCATATATTGACAGCTTGTTCAGACATAAAACATTCCAATTATCTAGAACAGTAATCCCTGGGATAGAAACAGATAATTTCATAGTTTTTTTAAGAATCTGCTTTTAGTAGTCTGATTCAGAGGGAGTGCAGTAATTTAGGATTTACTTAGTGTGTTAATGCTGAGCCAAATCGATGTGACATATTTATTCCCTTTAATCACATCAGTGTTAGCTTAACAATTAACCTTTGATGATTCAAAAGCATTTTGAAATGACTAGTGGCACTATAATTCTATATTTAGATCTAATTAAAGCTTTTGTTCTGAACATGGTTTTCCCTTTAATGACAATTGCATTACTATATGTGCTACAAATGCAATCATATAATTGAATGTGTTTGAAATAGTAGCTAAAAAAGAACAAATGGACAGTCTGAGTGGGGAAACACTTCAGGAGAAATTGAAATGGTAATTAGTTGGCTAGCACAGCATTTTTATATTACATTATGAAGAGCAGAATATTGACGTTTTGTGTTTTATTTTCATCATGTCACCTCCGGCTTTTGCCATTTATATATTTTTGCTCCTTGAACTAATCTAAATCCACGTCTTAATCTTTTTTTTTTGTTCAAAAGAAGATTTTTAAGTAAATATTACTGTCACTCTTCTTGTAGTGCAAGTGATTGCTGGGCTTGAGCTAGTTTTAACTGAAAGCAATGGAATGCTCTCTCTATTTTCAGTATTTTCAAGGCAGTATTTTCAAGATATGCAGAAGGCTTAGCTATTATTCTAAATTGTTACCACTCTTAATTGTTTCCTGTGTTCTAATCTTATCAATTCTCTTTTTTAATTTATATTTAATGAGAATAATTAAATTCAATTACTAAATTGAACAATGTTTCATTTACATATTGCATGTATTTATAAACTTGTAAAACCCACAAAAATACCTATATATACACTTCCCCCTCCACCCCTATTCCCATAAACTACACTGTAAGCAAATGAATGCTTTTTCTGGTAGCTATAAATTAACTGTAGCAAAAATAATTTTGGAATGTGTGTTTGGTAGCAAATATCAGCACACAGGTTTCATTTAACAGAGCTAGGTGAATGAACAAAACAATGGAGAAGTCCCATCAATTTAATTCCTTCTTTCTCTCAGGCCCTGGTTGGGATGGCTTTTCTGTCATGGTGGGGTGGGGGAGAAGAAAGGGCAGAGGGGGTGGAGTGGCTTTATTTGAGTGTTTTCTCTTACCATAGGTAATGACACCCAAGTCAAAAGGGCAGACAAGTGAGAGGAAAAACGAGGTAGAGGGGTGATGTCATTTCATTTCAATGGCAGGAGACCAAGTCAGTTATAAAGATGAGAATGTCATTTCTTATTTATTTTTAGGTAGTATATGACATTCCCCATATTGATCCCATCCCTTTTGCTTTCTATGTCTTCTGTAGAGATTTGGTACTTGCAGATAAGGAATTGCTGCCTGGGAATGATATATGAAAGGGGAAACAAGTAATTCCCATGCTTTTGAGTGGGAATTCACTGGGGTTTGTCAGACCTGCTGTGCAACTGGAAGGGGAAAGTGTTCCTGGCATTGCTGGAAAGGCTGCTCAGCTGTGTTTCTAAGTGGACTGGAATGAGTTTGTTTCATTAATAACTCTGTATTTCCAAGGGAGACAGAATTTTTGTAAAGTAGAGGAATTGCAAAAGCAAGAATACAGGTGCCTCTCTCAGATGGCCACCAATGGCGGGTTAGGCAGTGAGAACTGTCATACAAACTAGCAAGAAATAAATCTCTCCCTGCTGCCTCACAGTGAAATATCTATTTTTTTCCTGAAGTGTGGTCTTTCTGCCAGTTATGAGCAGCAATAAAGGTGCAGTGAATAGTGGAATATCTGCAATAGGCATTTTAAAAAGGTGTTACTTTTAAGGACTGTGCCAAGAACATTTTACTGCACAAGGAAAGAGAAGTATTGTTTGTGAGGGGACACATAGCACAATTAGCAAATAGTATTTTGAGTAAATCCCAGAGGGTCTAGTCCATGATAGAGGATAAGAGAGAATTAAAGAATAGGTCTTCTATGAACTATGTTCTGCATAAAACTAGTGACTGATTGAATAAACGGTGTAAAATGATGAGTACACAAATATGACATGAAGTTGGAATCATTTTCTTACTGGAGGTTCAAGCTTTCACAGGAAATCAACCATTCTAGACAGATTTTGGTAACACAGCCTGGCAGAAACATAGCCACTCACCTCCCCAAATTGTACATAACTTTGTTTCCTTGAGGTGTCAGAAATCAGTTAAGGGGACTAGGTAGTCTTGCTTTGGCTTGTGCTGTGATGGCTCTTCCTTCACTTTAGCTTGTAATTTCTAGACAACATAGCATCTTCAGGATGGTTTGGAGGTGAGGAAAGGAAGGGATGTGGTCTCAAGGCAGCCTTCACCATTCAGTTTCTGAAGGGACACAGGAAAAGGTATTTTTCTGTGATGGTAGTTCTAATTAGTTCTTCAAAGGCATAGGTGTCACAGTCATCTCATTGAGGGTGAAAACTGTGTCTGCTGAGACCATCTGTCAATGAACACATGAAAAGCAAGGAATTCTGTGTACAACAGAATCAAGGTAGCTCATCTTCCTGTGTCTCTTCCTCTTTATCTATTCCCTGCTTCCTCACCCTGCTAGAGAAAATTCTGGTGTTTAATGGAGAGTAAAGCCACCCCTTAATGGGAGCACCAAATACACAACGTGACTCCACAAGCTTTATTTCCTTGTATGACCACAGTACAAACCGTCCCTTTCCCAGTTTAAACAGTTGATTACAAGCTATTACCCAGGGCAGCAGTAGGGGAAGAAAAAACACTGCAGAAAGATTAATCTTTGCTCATGTACAGCAGTGGAAGTCTAGCATTCCACTGGTCTCTGAAGGGATCTTCAGGTGGGAGTTTACCTGCTTAAAGATCTTGCAGTTTGTCTCATTGTATATTTAATTTTGGCTTTTTTTTTTTTTTTTTTCATTTGCTCCTGTTCTAGCTGAGACTGGACCACTGGGTACCAAACCCAGTGCCCACAGGGAGCCTACAAGGAACAGAGCTCTGCCCCCATGGCCTTGGTTACAAAATTCTAACCCTCTAATGCAATAAGGCATCTCAGAGCCGCCTCACAGCAATCTGTTCTGGTTTTATATATGCTTACAGTATAAAATCTAAACTCTTCAAAGACGCCTTTGCAGGATTTTTCTCTCCCTGGGCAAAACTATGGTGAAGCCATAAACAGATCTAAATGTGAAAACAAATAAAATTTGCGATTTAGCATTTCTCAGCATCAGTCAGGAAGGAAATATATGAATGCGTCAGTGTTCTGAATTAATTTTAATTTGTCTTCCATTTGATTCATTTCACATAGTTTAGCATTGTTTAAATTCCTGTGTTTCACTGGAGCTGTAATTTTAGCATGATTTTTGTATAATATCATGTTTTGAAGACTTTGCAAAGTATTTACTGCTAGACAAAGATCTGAAGGGAGAAGGGAAGAAAATAGAGAACTTTCTACAAGACCAGAAACAGAATGTTTGTGGTTGTGGTTATGAGATTTATTCTTTTACTTCACTAAGCATCTACAGTGTTAGTGCTCTGGTATTCTGCTGTACATTGTTGTATTTGATTAGATGAGACTTTTGCACTCCTTAATTCTCATAAATTGACTTTCATGCTGTTATCCTAACTAAAATTGTTTTATGAACAGTGAGAAGAAATCTGTATTATTTCATACACAAACATAAGTCAAAACTCTTCTTTCAGGGAATCCCAAGGATTGGCATGGTACAGTCCATTTCCCATGCTGTCTCTTTTGCCAACTGAGAGAATGCAGATCCGAGTGGCTGGACAGGAGGCAGAAATTTTGTGTCAGACTTGGACCAGTATTTGTGTATTATGTATAGAAATGCAGAGTGGGTGAAAAGAAGCACAAGCTCTTAAGCCAGAGGGTAACAGTGAGGATGGGGAATGGAAGTTCTATACCAACTATTCTCAGCTCACCGCCCAGAAAGCCAAAATTGTCCTGGGCTGTACCAAAAGCAGCATGGCCAACAGGTTGAGGGAGGGAATTCTACCTCTCTACTCCTTTCTGAGATCCCACCAGGAGTACTGCATCCAGATCTGGGACTCCCAACATAAGAACAATGTGGGCCTGTTAGTGAAAATCCAGAGAAAGTGCATGAAGATGAGCGGGAGGGTTGGAACTAGGTGATCAGTAAGGTCTCTTCCAATCTAAACTGTTCTGTGATTCTATGATTCAATCTATGATTTTATGATTGTATTCCCAAGATACTGTTCAGCCTTTAGCATTAGCCACCAAAATATGTCTGGTTTATGTAGTAATTCACACTGCACTGAAGTTCTTTTAGTATATCTTATGAAAATCTGTTGCATAAGAAGTGCCCGAGTGAATTCTGGCCAAAGTTTTGGTTTTCTGCTAATGAAAACTTAATTCATTGACTTTTTCAAATGAATCAGTTTATTATCTGTAGGGCAAAACTTAAAACTTGTTTGAGTATTTAAGGTTGATTTGAATATGTTTTATAATAAAGGAATTTGCACAGCATTGTCAAAACTGGGAAAAAATACTCAGCAGTGCATCATCAAAATGTATTTTCAACTTAGCGCTTGAAAGTATTTTCAAAATTCCTACCTAAGTCAATAAGTTGCAATCACACAGAATACACATGAATGAATGATTGATTTTGGCTTCTGAAAGAGTAAGATTATAATAACAGAGAGTAAAGCACCCGTGTCATTTCTGCCTTGAATGGCAGTTAGGGTAATAACACTGAGTAATGAACTGTCTAGTGCAAATAATGAGAACAGTTAAGCTTTCATGGTCTAAACAGCATGCTTTGTGAAGAGCAAGATTTATAAAAAGCTTGTTTCGCAAGAGACAGCACCATCAACCCATATGAAGACCTATGTAGTTATGATTCTTATTTTCAGCTCACAGTACCCAGCACTGCATTTTGCATAATTAAGGTAGCATAGGCTGCTATGTAAGGCTCCTCAGCTGGCATACATACTAGTTACAGTAAGGCTTTCTACAGTAAGGGTCCCAGTGTTTGATATTTCCATAAATATCAAAAAGAAAGTGGTTCAAGTCTTTGAGCATAAATGGTTCTGGTCAAGTTAGTGGAACTGTACCCCACTGATCTCAGCTCAGCATATAGCTCATCCCAACAAATATCACTAAAGCAGCAATTAAGTTTTTCTGAAAATATGGCAGTTTTATTAGCAAGTGAATCAAACATTTTCAGAGGTAGCTTTTTTTCTTTTCATTGGCTTACGAGGACACTGGATGAATTTCTTGATGGCTTTCTAAGCCTATTTTACAGTTAGGGAAAAACAGTCCTAGAATTTATAATGATTGTGTCTGTTCATTTATAGTTCCTCAAATGCCCACAGTAAATCTGGAAATACAATAGCACCTATTCTATACCAGAATAATTCCACTTGTTTCCCTTGTTGTCTTTGTTCTTAGGCACTAGAACAACATCTTGTTGCGCTTACGTTTACAATCTACTGCAATTTAATAATTTTCCCCATCTCTGCATGGTCCTTCCACATGTGACATGTGACATGCTTTTCATGATGAGGCTCTTCAAAAGCAAAATGTCGGTAACCATAACAACATTCTGGTGACCCAGTCAAAAGAGTATTTTAAAAACAACAGCAACCTAAAAAGAGAAAATCCTGGCATTGCAGCCAAAAAACATAGGGATGTTGTGTTCCTAAGGAAGTTGATGATGTTTGAATTAGATTGTGATTTTCTTGCTGTTTCAGCCAGTTTTACCTGTTGCAACTTATATTTTTCAGAATGGTTAAAGCATTGAATGTTTTCAGTTTTTCCATTTTGATAGATGTGCCAAAATGTTCAGGCTGTACCCTGACATTTTAGAGAGGAAGAACTATTAAATTTTTTAATAATACTGCTCCAACAAATCAAAGAACAAAGATATTTACATAAGCAGGAGTTGCTGAAAGATGCAGAAGCTTGGTTCTGCAGAACCAAGTGGAAAGCTTACAATGTAATCTCACTAACTAAACACTTCCAATCAAGAGTATTTAATGCATCAGAGCTTCCTAAAAACACAGCACCTTCATTACCACTCAGAGACAGAATGGAAACAGTATTGATCCAAACTACAGTGGCACATTTCTGGGCAGGCTTCTTTACTAGGTTTTCTAGCTTCACTTCCCTTTCCACCAGTCCGTCATGACTGGAAAGTATAAAAAGTGTATATAAACCAGAGCGGTCTAATGATGGTGGAATGGGGAGTATTAACAATAGATAATTGGGGGTTTTTTTATTATTGCTTTGGTAAACTCTGTCAGTGTTTCAGCTTTCTACTATTTTCATTTGAATAATTTTCATTTGAAATTACTTTTATTGCTGCTTCTCCGCTTCTAGCATCTCTGGCCAATGTGCTGTGCAATTATTAAAGGGTCACTAAGTACCAGGCCACTTTATGGAAGCTGTCTCGAACCCTGTCTTTATTTTGATTTTCTGCAAAAGACTGAACTTCTGAAAAGAGAGGCAGGGGGTTTCAAGTGTTCCTAAGGGATTTGCATGCTGAATATTCTGGAATAATGTATAAATTTGACATTTAGCTTCTGTAACAGCTGCAGGCCACTCTCACCATCACTTAGTGGAAAGAGCAGATACTGCAGGAGTCACATCTGTTCTATTCTATTAGATATCATACTTTCAAACATTGACTACATATAATTAGGTATTTATCCTGGTTCAGAATTGTGCAGGCAAATTGTGACCTGCTTCATGACAGAGTACAAAAATACTTTAAACAGAACCATTCCATCATTCATCTGAAAGGAAATGGAATGCTGTCTTTCAATATAATGTTTTTTAAAGAAAGATGACAGAATAGATTTTGTCACAGACGTATGATAAAAGGCTGTCAAATTCATGCTGGTGCCACTTTATAAATATTAGTATGTCTGCCTTTTTGTTTACTGAAAAGTTGTCTTTGAGAGAAATGACAGCTATATGTTATTAAACTAATTTTTTACAGGTCTGCCAAGAATGTATGGCTAGCTGAAAGCTGCAGAATTCAGTTGTGCTGTTGTAGAAAACAATGTAATGTCATTATTTCCAGGCCCTTTGTAAACAGGTTTTCTTTAAAAGAAGACATGTATCTTGAAAGGGGCACCTTGACCAATTTTTGTTTAAGAACTGATTTTTTTCTAGTTATGACTAGAAATATTTTTGGGTCTATTTCTCATATCTTAGGTTTCTGTTTCCCTTTTCATTCACAAATTTAGTTTGTTTCCATTATCTATGTTGATATTTGAGGTATTTCTATTCATTGTTTTCCATGAAAGAAATTTATTTTCAATTATTTTATTTCAGTTTTAAAACATGGAAAAATTGGTGTCCAATTCTAGGGCAGTAGCTGAAGAAAATTTTGACAAAATATTGTGGTTTTTTTTCAGTTGAAAGCATTTTTTTAAAATTTATCTGAATTGTCTCCAATGCTTTACTCCAAATCTTGTGTTTCTCTGGTATGTTGAATACTTGCATTTTTGTATTCCCTCTCCAACACTTTTCAGACCTGACAGAGTTGTGTCATTTGCCTTGCATAGCAGCTGGAAGTTTTCCCTATCCTTGTCTAGTATTCCTGTGTACAGGACTTTTCATAGAAACACAGAATCATCAAATGTCTTGGTTTATAAGGGATCTTTGGAGGTCATTGAGCCTAATCCCCTTGGCACCTTCTGTGCAGAGCTGCTCCCCAGACAACCAGCCCCCAGCCAGCAATAGTGCAGGGGATGTTCTGTCCCACATTCAAGACCTTGCATTTGGTTCTGTTGAACTTCATAAGATTCCAGACAGCCCATTCCTTTATCCTGTCCAGGTTTTCTTGAAGGATGATTTTCCATCCAATCTGCAGTCTACAAGAGGATGAAAGAGATCTTTGGCTATTTGTTGCTTAGCTACAGACAATTTGAAAGGGATCTTCCAGACATTAACAAGAGTTAAGGTTAGATTTATCACATATAGTTTAATTTAACCTTGGACTGAAGAGTATCTTACTGCTTATGTGCACTGTGCAGAAATTTAGGGGAGATCTAGATGCCTCTCGTGATTCCTATCTTCCCATTCAAAACTATGCATATTGCCTTCTGAAAACATCTCTTTTGATCTCTCTCTCTCTCTCCACTTAATGCAGAGAGAAGCTCAAAACAAGGCTTACCACTATTTAGTGTTTGGTAACCTGAGGGCTTATCTCTCTGGGTCATGCTGGACTTCTAGTAAAGTTATTCCATCTGTGGAATAAATAAATATTACGCATTGAGTACTAGACTGTGCCACTGATCACACATCCACCTGCACAAGTGTTTTAAGAGCAGCTTCCTTCCTCTTTTTCGAACTCCTGGCAGGAACAAAGATGGGGATGAATGCATTGAGAAGACTGTGTAGCTAGCTACTGAATAAGAGACCACTCTTACATATTGGGTCATTCCTTCTGCTATATCTTCTTTCACTTCTGCCAACTTGCTTTGATGTCAACTTTCCAAATAATGAAAGTTTGATCCTGCTGAAATCATTATGTCTACTGTTTTCTATCTCTGGAGGCAGCACCTGCCATGATATACTGTCCTACTAGTGTGTGCAAATAGATGACACAAAGAACTGTGTGGTAAGTGAACCCTAAAGAAAGAAGAAAAAAGGATAGGAAATTCTGCAGGACCATTCCAGCCCAATGCACTGTGCGGGGCATTTCTAGGTGGAAACTAGAGCCCATGTCTTATGGTTACAGATTTTACTGTTCTCTGTTTTAATGTGTGACAGAGAACACTCCCCGGGGGGACATCCCTATACAGGGAACCAGGCACAACTGCTGTCACATACTCTTCAGTGCCTCCTGTGCTGCACTGCTTGGTGATGTATGTTGCAGCCCTGCAGATACATTAAAAAAAATACAGTTTTGCTGTAACACTTCTAAATTAGAGTTTTTTATGGCCACCTTTAGATACATGTGCCTGTATACTACTGATTTCTATTTCTAGTCTGACAGTGTATAAATAATACATTGCATATGGCAGGATTGACTTTTTCTTCCAACACTCTGTCACTGAGGGGAAGCAATATAATGTGCATTTTCATTTTCCTACCTCTACATTTCATTACAACCATTTCCAGCCCCACCCCCAAGAAAAACTCAAAGCCTTGTATCTTTATTATTTTAATTTATATATTCTCAGTTATATTTTAAGTTATATATTCTCTCATTATTAACCAATTGATTAGAAAGAGTATATGAACAACCTTTCTCGTGAATCTACCTGTAGTGAGAATGAAGGAGCAGGGTGTTGCCATATTGGATGAGGTGATCATCATGGTTTAGGTTACCATGGACAATGGTATCTTAAATGCCATCTGTTCAGTATATTTAAGGTTGGTTGATAAGAATGAATAAAATTCCATTTTGCATTGCTTACACATAGGTCAACTTGTCTGGATTTCTTTCAGCCGCAACATGGGATTTCCTGCTTCACCCCAAGGTCTTCTTCTACTTAGTAGCTGATGCAAAAGAGTGACCAAGTTAAACTTTATGTTTTAGTTTTCAGTAATTCATTGGGCTTTGAGCTGCTAGCCCAAGGAATTTTTTCATACCTGTTTACATTGTGCTGAAGAAAATGCTGATAGAACATCTGACACATCCAGTTATGTTTCGTTCCAAAAAAAAATCACTCCAAGCTATTTTAGATGCAATGCAACTTACAGGACTTCTAAAGTTCTACTATTTATAAAAGTATGCAGGAATGGGACTTTATAAAGCTCTGGCTCAGATTCAGAAAACAAAATTAGACTGCAGACTTCTTTTAGAGCAGATAATTCTTGCTGCTCAGTTCTTCATTGCTGCAAACAGACAAACCCAATATCAATGCCTTGGCAGCTAATGGAGATCATGGGCGAGGTTGTGAGTTTCATTTAGCATTTGGTCTAAACTCTTCATTGCAGCAATACTCAGATATCCTCTTTCTGAGGTATCCAATAACCCAAATTTTATTAAATTGTTCCTCCACGGAAGTATTACTGATCTTGACAACAAGATACATGACAGTAACTCCCAAATGAAGCCAAGCTAATAGCAGGACACTGTTCTCTTAAGGATTGGTGAGACCAGGATGCCCACATCAAGAGTAGATCAGACCTTTCTAGATTCAGCTTTTTCCCTATTTAATAGGTTCTTTGAGCAGTGTGATGAAAATTTATTTATAGACTTCAATATATTTATCAGAGACATAAAATTTTTCTATTGCTTATAATAGATCTAGAAGAAATGGTATATTAATTGGGATACTTCCACAGTTGTTTAATTCAGTGTATACATTTTATTTCCTTTTAAAAATGTGTAGGTAATTAATACTCATGCTTCTGTGACAAGAGAAATGGCAAATCATCAACTGACTTAATTGGTTTTATCTTATCTGCAGTGTCTCTGCCCTAGATTCTTATTCCTCATCCTGCTATTCTGTTTTGAGTGATGAAAACTATTTGTGATCAGCTTCCATACAGAGTAGTAATTCCAGGTACAGTGGGAAGCAGAAGAGCTGAATGCCAGCCACAAAGAACACAGTTGTAGAGCTAGCTGGGCTGGTAGACCCTTGATTCATTTTGTTAGTGCAGGGGGTCTGAATTCAGAGGATAGATTCCTGTAGTCATAGCTGTATTCAACTTGATCTATGTGTGTTTCCCCTCTATAGTTCTTTTGGATTTTAAAAAGGTGTTTGGGCACCTCCTGGGACTGCCAGGTTGTCTATTGGGGCTGCATTAGCCACTGATGTGCTTTCAAGTACCTCTGCCTCAGAAGCACAGAATAGGAAGTAAAAGAAGTGTTCTGGCATAACTGCCCTCTCATCCCAGTGCCAGAAGAGCTGAGCTGGAAAAGAGCGAGGCACAGTCCTAAAAGCACTGTCTACCTAGGGGTTCCCAAAGCTGTTGGCAAAGAGAGAGTTTAAAGAGCAGTAACAACAAAGGGCAACTTTTGGTCCATTTCTCCCCAGGGTAAGCAAGGTCACTATGAAAACTCATCAAAAACAAACATAAAGGCCATGCCTGGGCTTTTTTGTCTGACACTTCAGTATCAGGAAGGTCACATGAACTGAGCGCTGCTGCAGCACAGGGAACATAATTAAAATGTAAAATGACAGTCAGTGATATTACTATCAGTGGAAAGTTTGTCTGACTGCTGCCTGCAAGTTGCTCTGAATCAATTCTGAAATGGTGACATCACTATGAGTGTTCCCAGCAGCAAGAGTCGCAGTGGAAAATGTTTAAAACTTTGCCTAGTTTCTGACAGTTAATGAGACCTAGAGGGAATATTCATAGAGCAAAAAGCACCTTGTTTAGGTTTGTTTGCTTTCTAATGCAGAATATTTGTCTCTAGTAACTCCCTAATGACACTTCTGTCTTTCAATCTTCGGCTTTGTGCCATTCAGAATATAAATAAATAAGTAGGAAAAGAATTGTGAACCATTTTTTAAAACTGTTTCTTTGCATTAACCCTGTGGGACCTCTGCTCCTGTTTGTTAAGTATATGAAGCTGTTTACCTTCCTGGTTTCTAGCCCGGGAGAGCAAAAGGGTGTAGTCCTGAGCCATTTTGTCTTTCCAGCTTCCATGCAGAGAAGGCCTTACATGAGACACCCTGGCGTGTACACTGATTGGCATGTTACGTGGATTGGCATGTACACAGACTGCCAAGGCAGCATTCTGGTGCCTGGGGCAGGATACAAGGGTGATGGCTCTACCTCGTAATTTGATTTGAAAGAAGGGCTGTGTTCATTTAAATGGAGTATGGAGAATCCTTCCTGCACAGCCCATTGTGCAAACACAGTTTAAGGAGGAAAATTTTGTTCTGGAAATACATTTGTCCTCTTTTGGTACCTTCTCAGGACAGATATCCTTCTCAGCCTGCCTGGGCTTTGGCATGTAGGTGCAGACACTGCCTGTGACACCGACACTCACACACCGTTACCAAACAAACTGGGGGCCCCACAGGGTAGAACAATTTGGGTCTTGTCTGCAGGGAGAGGGAGTGGGAGGGGAGAATGAAGAGAGTTGCAAAGCTGGAGGTTACAGTAGAAGGTCAGTACTAAGTGTGTGTGTGAAGGCACAACAGAGGGAAAAAACCCCTTCAATTTAGCCATTTGTTAGAAATTTTAGTAGTTATCAAACTGAGTTTTATACTTCCTTTTGAATTAGTCTTGCTATGTCTAGATTCACTCCTTATGCTATATTGATGTGATTCACTATTTTGCTTATTTTGGAGATGAACTACCTAGCAAATCTTAAAGAAAACACTATGATGTTCAAGGGATACCAGGTCAATAGACCTTCACAGACAAAGCTGTATGAAGTTTACCAGTTTCAGTTGGCTAGAGTTCTTGAATTTTTTTAGTCTTTATCTAAATGATTTAAATTAGAAAAAAAGTTTTTATCTTAGTAGAGAATTTCAGAGGAAAGTTCTTTGCAAATTTCACTTTTGACATATTTTGTTTAAAAGGTGATTACAACGGTGGTGATACTTTGATTCTAAACTCAGGTTCTGGAGTTTTTATCCCAAGGTTACTCTGTACTAAATTAAACTTATTTTTAGGTTTGTAAAGCTCTGCCAAACACTTGGGAGGACAGACTTGGAGTGAAGTGGATGTTGTTTGCTTTGGATTGCATTGTAAAAGCTTTCCTTATCCTGTAAAAGCTTCTCCTCCACAGAGAATAGTTTTCTATTCCTTTCAACTGACAAAAACTTTTCAGTTGTGTTTGCTTCATAAAATCTTTTCCATAATGTGATGTTCTGCATTCCATCTTTGTGAAATTATCTAAAAAAACAAGCATATTCAAGGAAGTACATGTGTTTTAATATAAAGAGGCACCTCTCATTCTGCAGCTATTCCATATCTTGCTTACTTTGGGGGTATAGGGGAAGATGAACCTAATTCTTTGAGTACCAGAGTCTGCAGAAAATCAGAAGTGGGACTAATTCTGTAACACATAAAGGACATTCAGATCTTGGGATAGGAATAAATAGGATAAATGTCTGACACATTTCCCCATCCCCTATTTTGTCAGATTGAAAATCTTGTCAGATAGCCGTCCTAGAGGTCATTCATCTTTTGTTGACACTCTTGAGGAAAAGAAGAAATTACTTATAATTTAAGTAACATAAATGAATTTTCTGAGTACATTTCCACTTTCAAATTAGAATGTTTCTTCCTGCTTCGCATGCAGCACAGTACAAATAAAGCAAGAAATGCACAACAAATTTGCAAAGAACTTATTTTTCATACGGGACTGCATAGCTTTTCAGGTCTTCAAACACTATATATATCACAAGAGAAGAAATCTAATCATCTGGACCATCATATCGTGGAATTATTCAGGTTGCAAGAAAACTTGGTGGGTTGTTAGTCCAGCAACTTTCTCAAAGACTCAGCAACGTGGTAAGACCAGATTTGTTAGGAATTCATTGTCAGGTCTTGAAAACTACTAAGAACAGAGATTTTACAGCCCTTGCTACACTTTTGGATACTTCTCCACTTCCAATTGCAGTAGAAATACCCAAGAAAGCACACAGAAAGCTTTTTCATATAGCACAGGAAGTGATTATTGCCTTTTAATTTGTGCATGTTGCATCCTACCTGCACCTTGGTGAAAGAAAGCTATTCTGATCATGTTTACAGGTTTATTGTTTTGTTTCAAGTAATTAAATATATTTGCTTATCTAGATCAAACTACTTCAGAAACAGACTGGGGAAACTGAGCGATATTTTCTAAATTATTTTTTTCCTCAAGTTGTATAATCTCAGGAACTATAAATAGCTTTGTCTTTCATGTTTTTGTTTTATGAGCTACTGTTGTCTAAAGAGCTTGTGTCTTTTCCCAGTTGCTCCAAGACAAAGTGGTTTTTCGTTATTAAGCAGACTGGATTTTCTGTAAGCTGTACATTCTTGAGTGACATATTCTGTAATGTAACTGTCATGAATGTAAAGAGCTGGGGTTTTCCATGTAAAAAATCAAATTAATGTGAAGACACCAGCTTTATGAATAGATTCTGTAGGATGTTAATGCTATAAATATTAGAATGTTGCATAATAGTTCCAGCATCCTGGGCTGAATGGGGAAGGGCACTGTCAGCAGATTTTGGGAGGTGATTCTTCCTCTCTACCCAACTCTGGTGAAACTTATCTGGAATTCCAGGTTCAGTTCACAGAATCACAGAATCATGGAATGTGTAGGTTGGAAGAGACCTTCAAGATCATTGAGTCCAACCCAGCCCATACACCTCAACTAGATTATGGCATCAGGTGCCACATCCAGTCTCTTTTTAAACACATCCAGGGATGGTGACTCGACCACCTCCCTGGGCAGACTATTCCCGTATTTAATCACTCTTTTAGTGAAAAAATTCTTCCTATATTTCCCTTTGTGCAGCCTGAGACTGTGTCCTCTTGTTCTGTCAGTTGCTGCCTGGAGAAAGAGACCAACCTCCAGCTGTCTACAACCACCCTTCAGTTATAGGCTCCCTAGTAAAAGAAACACATGGATTAGAGTGTGTCCAGTTAAGACCACTAAGATGATTAAGGTACTGAAGCATCTCTTGTATGAGGAGAGGCTGAGATAGTTGGGATTGTTCAGCCTGAAGAAGAGAAGGCTCAGTGAGTCCTACTCAAGTATATGAATATTTGAGGAAGAAAATAAAGCAGTCAAAGCCAGATTCTGCTAAGCAATGGCCCATGGCAGGACAAGAGGCAGTGGATAAAAACTAAATACTGAAATAACAATTAAATACAAGATTTGTAATTTTTTCAGTGGAGGTTAATAAACTCTGGCACTCTGCTGCTCTGAGAAGTTCTGGAGTCTCCATCCTCGGAGGGATCCAAACCCTTCCTGGTCAGTGTTCAGTGTTGCTTTAGTTGACCCTGCTTTGAGTGGAGGATTGGACTAGAAGGTCTCCAGCACTGCCTTCCAGCCTTAACAATTCTGTGATTTGGTATTCAAATTCAAATTGGTTACTCAAATTCTTTAGCCTAACCTATTATTATAACCTTTTCTATTTCATATTTTTCACAAAAGACGCATTTGCTGTGATGGGGCTTTACTCTAAACATTGCTATATCTGTGGGGGCTTTACTCTAAACATTGCTGTATCTGTGGATGTATAGCACACCAATGTGTGCTAAACCATATGGATCTATGGATGTGCAAACCTAGATAAGGCAGCTGAGGCATTAACATAGGCTAATGCCATGTGATTACTTCTTTTCATCAGAACAGTTCAGAGCAGATCTATCTTCAAGTCCAAAATGACATATTGAACTGTGTTCATTGAACATAATTCAGAGTGAGAGTGTGGAACTTCCACAGGCATTAAGAATGAAAGATCAAACCCTTGATTATAAGATTGCTACTTCTCAGTTTGTGGCATTCTGCCTTGGCTTCAGTCCAACCACAGATTTCTTTTAAAAATATGACTAACTCTCAATTCTCTTTTTTTTTAATTAAGAGGGGAGTGGAAAATTTAGCTTCTCCCTCCTTCATGACAATATTACTTTTGCAGTCTTTTGGCAACCATAAATGAAGTACAGCCAAATTTTGAAGATGAAACTTGGTGTTTCACCTTCCTGTTGACCTAAGTAAAACTCGGAATCATGGGAAACAGAATTGTGAAATATAGGCATTGAATTTGTCCAAGAGAAAATTTCTATCTCTTTTTATGTAATAGGAGGACTTTTGCCTTATTTCTGGACCTTCTTAAGGATGTATTAAAAAAAAAGACAAGTTTGAGTTTCTTTCTTTAATAGCCACAGAAATACCATCATGGCTATATCAGTAATTATGAGAACTACCACAGCCAGAAAATCATAAATCGGTCATTGTAACTTCTGCATTAGTTCTTGGTTTTTCTGACTGATTGCTTCTTGTTATCGTTTAAAATATATTGTTCAAAGTTTCTGCTCAATTTCAATATAGCATTTTCCAATATTTGTTGTTGGAAACATATGACTGGAGATATCTGGACCATTGCACAGACAAATCTGAATATAACTTATTTGTCACTACCCTATTTTTATTTTAAATCCTTCTTCTCTGATTCATTTTTCATGGGTTATATTGTAGGAAGTGAAAAAATTATTTACATCTTCCGAGTCCATTCTTATCTCAAAGCATCTATCAACAGAGATGGAAATATCCTTCACGCTCAGATCAGTCTATAAATTTTAAGGGTCAGTCCTCCTCTTTTAGGAAAGTAATGTTTTGAATACATCCATACAATTTTTGTGAGCTCCTTCAGACTAATGAGATCTGGCTCACATCCTTTAGGCTGGGGCTGAATTCTCAGGGGAGTAATTGGAACTTCATGTCCAGAGTTGAAATGGACACATTTTATGTGTATAAGCAGCTAGTGTACCAGGGACACTAACACTAAAACAGGGATCAAGCCAAACTCATGGTGTATATGCACCCTCTGATGGTTGTTTCAATGCACCATTTAATTTTTATTTTTGGGGATAGGATAATATGAAAGCTGTGGTAATGAGTTCTTTTCCTCTCTTATTATATCCTTGAAAATTGAAGTCTACTGTTTCCCAAGCACAGCTTTCCTTGAAAATCAATCTAAATTACCCTTTTTTTCAAGTGTGAATTGAATGTACTGCAGCTATTGCTGATTAGCTGTATGCGGGGCCATACTGCTGCAGAGTCACATGCCTGTTTGTGTTTATCTTCATTCATTCTGAAAAGAGAAGGTCAGAAAGGAGAAAATCCAGCATAGAGGAGTGGAATTGATTTGGAATGGCAACATGAAGTGTTGTGATAGAAGTGCTAAAACCAGCGAAAACAGCTAAAAGGGTAGAGGCATTTGTAAAAGCACAATGTGCAAAGTGTGAAAAGAGACAAAAGAAACCATGTCTGGCTGATTCCTGTCACGACGGTCATCAGTGTCTGTGCTGTCTGCTGGTTGTGACCCTGACACAAGATAATGTGTGTGAACTCAAACATTCTTTCTGGTGGGAAGGCTTCTGCCTGGGTGACCTCAGCTGTTAGTTTGTCTCTGACTACCAATATACCTGCCATGTTTTTTTAATTCCTCTGGAATAATCTATATTGAGAACAGTAATATCTTTATTTAAAAATTGTTAAAATAAGGGCATTCATTTTTCCTTTATAATCTTGCTTTATAAAATGAATCTAGTCTACTGATATGGGCGGCCAAGCCTCATATGTCGGGTGAGCGCTAGCTAAATTCAAGTTTCATATTAGTTTTGTCCAAAAATAAACAAATTCTGCTTGCTTATTTTTGTAGACTAAACTGCTTAAGAAATTCAGTGCCAGAAGTTACACTGAAGATAGAAATTAATAATCATAACCTGCAACCCCACAAATCTGCAGAATATTTGCCTCTGTGTTTTAGATAAAGAAACATTTACTCTGCAAATTCTGTTAGAATAGCATTCAACAGCTTGCTATACACACAACCTAATAGAAATGCTGTAATGTTTCCAAAGCCCTCTTAGCTTGCTTAAGACCAGCAATTTCCATGCATATATTAGCACCAATTAGAAAAATCAATCTTCACTGCCATTTTCCTGAAGAGTCCACTGTTTTCTTATAGAAAGCACATATTCAGTGTCTATATCTCTAAAGTGCAGATGCAGAAGCAGGAACACACATGAGAAATAAATGGAAAAGGCCTTTCCAGCTCACTGAGTGAAAGTCTAGCTCTATTTTGAATGCCATTACTGCATCCAAATTTCTTCTTCAGCACTTGGGACTCACCTGAGGAGTGATGTCTTTTATGGAACGCTTCACCAGTCTTACTTGCAGTATGTGCTTGCCTTGTAGTGCTTTAAGTAATGAGTTTCCAGCAGGCAGCACTTACTTTCTTTGTCATATTGAATTTCCCTAAACTTAAGAAAACTTAATGTAAAAGTTAAATTGTTAGACTGAAATGCTTACCCCACACACATTGCTCTTTATCCAAGTTCAACCCTTGGTTAATGAGTTGAAGAGGTTTGTTCTTATCACCACTGGAACCCAAAGCCCTGTAGGGTGTCCTACCTGCATGGACAACCTGCAATTTCTTCTGCCCTCTCCTGTGCAGTTTTTCCTGTTAACTCCCACATACCTGATTTCAGTTTGTTGTTTGGACATCTTCTTCAGGAGATACATCTTATTTATTCCGTGTCTCCATGGGAGGTGGGAACATGTACCTGGTGGGGAAACACCTTGGCAGTTGGGACTGCAAGATGTGTAAAACTGTTTGTATGTTGGTCTGTAACATGGAGTTGGTATGTGAAATGGAGTTTTGGAATGATCAATGAATCGAGCAGAAAACTGGGGAAAACTGACCCTCTGTAAAGAGGCAGGCTTGAGGGAAGGAGTGGGGTGGGGATGGAGGACTCTTTATATGCATTTAGTCTGGCAAATAGGCAGTAATTTTAATTAGCTGCATGAGCAATACAGGAATTGTATTTGCTGTACATTATGACCTTTCAATTTTGGTGATTTACCACTGTGTGGGGTTTGTGGCAAAGGGCTTTTGATGGCAAGAGTACATGTCTGGCTTGAACTTAGTGACCACCAGGACATACAGGTCCTTTTCTGCATATCCGCTTTTCATCACTCGGTGATCCTCATCTTGTAATGCTGCCTGGGGTTGTTCCTCCCCATGTAAATGGCAATGCAGCTTAGCTACACTAAATTCCTTGTATTCGTTCTTTTCTCTTTCAGCTGCATCCATCTTTTTTTTTTTTTTTTTTTTTTTTTTTTTTTTTTTTGTTAACCTCATTACCCTGTAGATATTTCAGAGAAGAAAATAACTTTGTGAGTTATATCAGAGAGCTCATCTGACCACTCCATAGGAAAAGCCTTCAGCTTGGGATTGTGTCTCAGTGGCTGTGCCCAGACAAGAGAGAGAGCCTGGAGCACTAGACTGTTGGGTCACAAGTCAGTCTCAGCCTTAGTAACTCAAATTACCAATAAAATGCATGACAGTTATCAACATGGAACTAGTCTAAGTGTGTTAGAAATCTACTGTGTTTTGAAAGGGGAATAATGTGTAATCCAAATTCAGGTATTTGTTATATACTAACAGGAATGAATAACAAGATCACAGACAGCCTGTTGGAGCATTTTCCTTTCTCTGTCTCCTAAGTTTTACTTGGTTTCAAGAAAAAGTGCAGCATGAAATATGCTATAGCATACTATTGACTTCAGTATGATCCATCTGGGAAGTAGGTGTCAGTTCTGGACCATCCTCAACTTTGTGCCACTGAGGCCTGAATTTGTTTTGACCACTAGCAGTGGCCAACGTCATTAGAAAACTCCAGTAACCAAGTCCAAGATTGGCACTTACACATTATTTTCTCTTGTTGCTTCAGACATTCCTGCAGCAGCCTGGATGCTGGCCCAGGTTAACTGCAGTCACAGGGACAGGAGGGAAGCAGTTTGTCAGCACATCATATATCGCTGAAGAGTTTGGCTCTTGGGGATGTATGTGAGGCAAAATTCCATCAGGACAAGTCTAGTACAGAGGTGGGCTGGCAGACATTTTCATCCTCCCTTGGTAAAATGATAAATTGACATTTTAAATGAAGATTTTTTACTCATTCGTCTTCTGCTTCACAGCGACAGGACCTTTGATTTATTTCTTCTATTGGTACTGCAACTCTTTGCGTATGTTACTGATTCAGTCACAGCGTGTCGTTCATTGCAATCAAAAGTCTCATTTCCTCTCACGTTTTACTCTCAGTTATTTCCTGCCAGCAGGGGTCACACGGCTACCGCAGCTTCTCATCACCACTCTGCCCAGTCACTGATTCCAGAACATCTCTTCTGGCTAAGAGACACACGGAAATGCCTCTCAGAGATACTGAAAAAAATAGCTTGTAATGACATCATATTACATTTTCTGGGACATTATAATAATATGTATAATATTTTCTCTGTAAGAGCCCATCTTATCTGTAACAGGGCTTCGGGGTTTTTTGGAAGCTCGGATTTTTAAAAATAGTATTATTACTGTTAAATGTTGTAATAGTTCAGATACATAAGCCCATTATGCACTTCGCTGTGTTTGCAGGCTGCTACTGCTTTCCCACTGCTAAACTTGACTCACAAATCTCTGCTACAAATGAATACAAAACTTCCACTAGGAAAGGAAAAAATGAAGCAATTGCCTGTTGGAACCCCGCTAGGAAAAGCAAAGTTACAGTCAGAATTTTAAATAAAACATTAAAAAAAATATAATGCTTTCATATCTGATATACAGGTTAGAATTGTCTCCTTGGCAAATTTTGCTTCGAGGAAAAAATTAACAAAGGAAAGAGCAATTAAAGAATAAAAGGCTATTATAGCATTTGAAAAAATACATTAGGAGGATGTAGTGTGAAACCTTTAGCCTACTTGTGCACAGTATGGGTATTTCAACTGCAAAAAATTAAGGATTCTACTGAGGGGCCAGGGTTCTTTTGCACAAGATGCTTTGTACACAAATATCAGAGGGACAGGATTTTTCCAGGACAACCAGAATCTTGGTTGGATAGATAGAAACAGTGGCTAAAAATATTTTTCCTGTCACTGTTAGCTGTTTTAGAGATTCACAGCAGTCACTCTTACAAAGATGTTGATACCTCTGGATGTTACCAGCAATGCACAGTCTCTGGAGGGCACAAAGTGCTGCTCTCACCCCCCTTTATATATTGCATCATGAAATATATGAGAACAACACATTTGACAACTGTACTGAAGTTTTGGATTAAATTTTCAGAAGAAATGGTTGAGGCTGTGGCCATAGGAATACTGCAGAGAAAGGCAAGGTTTGCTGCAAGGGGCATTATCCTGCCATGCCAGGAAAGCTCCATTCTTCATGGCTTCATTCTTCAGCTTCAGTCAGGGAGTCTGGACTCACATGTAGGTTTGAGCTACAGGTGGCTTGGTGGCACTAAGAGTGGCCTTTGCTCTGTCACCACATTTCTGCAGATTGCTGGTTGTCTGAAGCCAATTTCCAGACCTTAGCAGCATGAGAACTTACTCAGATTTAGTTTCAAATGAACAGCATGAATATATCTTAAAATAGAAAAGGAAAAGGAGAAAAAAAGACTTCAGTCCATGACTGTGAAGATACTTTAAACTGTCATTTAGATTATTTGATTGCCCTTGATAATTTTTTTTTTTTGTAGTGAACTGAAATGATTAACTTCAAAAAGTGCCAGGAGAAGAAATATCAGAATTATCAAAGGGTCAGAGTCTTGTAGGCAGTTTTGAAAAAAAAAAGACAAGAAATGAGAGGATGATTCTGCAGGCCTTAAAGGAAATACCAGAAGATGGTGCAAATAGACATGTTCAATTATTTCTATAATGACAGCACCAAGCAGACATGCAACAATCTGTCTGTAACTGAGAGAACGGGCTCACTAAATGAAGTTAGGGCTAAAATCCATCTTACTTTTTTTCCATACAGCTCTGCTTCAAAGGCATTCCAAATCAGCAAAACATTACCACATTAGACCAAGAGTTTTAAATCAGATGTTAAAATTAGTTTGTTCATTTCTGTGAAAGTTTTCGTAACCTTCAATTATTCCCATGCAAATGGCCTGAGAGCTATGAAGACAAAAATAGAGGTGCACTCAACAGCTCTCATTTTAAGACTCTGGAGTTCCATATATTATCTATTACAAACACTGAGACGTTGAAGTGAGACCAACTGGTGAGCTTTAAACATTAGATCAGAAATTGTAAGATGAGTGTAACTAAAGAACTGATACCTAGAGAGCTCATTATCTAGCTTCCTATGATCTTACTGATGTTATTAATTTCCTTCTGTCAAATAGGCAACATAGTGTGAGATGCTGAATGACCAAGTAATTTCAAGAAGAAATAATTAAAACATTTTCAGCTGTAAATCATTCTTCTTTTTATGACAAATGACGGCATTTTCATGGCATAAAATTATACTACAAATCATGAGGTTAATATGTGAGATGTGTTTCAATTCCATCATAAGCTGCAGGATACCCTTGTTGAAAAATTTGTCTCTTCACCCAGAAAAATTATACAGTGCATAGCCTAAAAAGTAGTCAAAGCCCCTCCAAGGGAGATTTCCATTAGTGCTGTGAATCCTCTTCTACCTGATGGGAAGTCTCCAGCAGGAGGTCTATCCTGAAGAGATTGAAAGAAAAAGTTCATAAACACCCCAAGTGTATCACCTCAGAAGAAACTAAGAAGAGATGCAAGGGATGCAAAGGATGCTGGGTGACAAGTTGTGCCTTTACTTAGATTCAGATGGAGATAAAACTGTCCCTCTTGCAGAAAGCCTCCATGTGGCAACACCTCAGAGACACTGAGCAACACAAAGAGAAAAGGACAAATTGTGTCATCTCTTCGCCACTGCTCATAAGGCAGGGACCTTAAAAGGACTTTTGCAAAAAAAGAGTTAATAGGAATTAGAGTGGCTGGGCTCTCTAAGCACTCTGAAAGTTGTGTCACTGCTTCTGGAGGTGAGCTCAAAGTGGTATTGTGTCCCTGTTCACCACTGTGCAGCAGCATGAGTTTATAATCTTCCATCAGCTGGTACCACACCTTAGTTCATAAACCAGCTCCTCAGATTCTGGTTCTCAAACTGCGTCTTGGGCTCCCTGCATCTACTGCATTACACCAGAAAGTTCTGCCCCCGCTCCTCCACACCCTTTTGACCTTCCAATAAGGCCTCTAGAGAAGCTGATTTGAAGTTAGGTATGGACAGACATCCTCAGATATCTGGGGTCCCTGTGCCTCTGGGACCCAGAATCACTGAGAACACACAGCGCCCTGGAAGGTTTTGTGGCTTTGTTCCTATGAACCAAATTCTCACTGAAGAGCCGTGAGAGAAGAGGCTAGAAAACCTTTTATGCCCTGGAAATGAGTCAGTTTTTTCTTCCTTTGTAATATTTTTTTTGGGAGATGGTGAACTGAGAGTACAACTCAAAGGTCTTTTAGAGGCTAAAGCAGTGAGGTGATGGTAATGATCTGTAAAGGTTTTGTCAGTGCGTGTTCTTAACGGATTGTTAGTGTTTAATCACCACTTGAGGGAATGCTTTATGTGTCTGTAAACATTACTATCCCAAAGATGCTGAGAAGATAGTACTTCTAGACAAATTCTTTTTAAATGTGGATGAAGTTGCCTGGGGAATTGTATTTTGGCACAATGATGTTAATCCTGCTAGGCACAATACTGTCTTTGTTGCTCATGTCACATTTTGCAGGACAACTTAGTCAGACCTCCATTGTTTTTGGTTTGGGGTTTTTTTGTTTGTTTGTTTTTTTCTTTGCCCTTTACTTTCCTTTTCCTATTCAGAGAAGAACATTCATCTCAGCACCTTGTGTTCAATAGAGCTTCTCAGCTGTCATAAATTCTGACCTAGACTGACAATGCTTATTACAAAGTTCAAAAATTGATTATTTTTTCTCTGGCTGTGTTAAAAATAGTCAGAACTATAATCCAGTCTTCTACACACCTGACAGACAAACACTCTGCAAGCTTTCCACAGTAACAACATCACTTGGGAAGATTTATTGGCTGCCAATGGGAAAAGAATTGAGCATGTATTGGCTACTGAAATGCAATGTGCATATCCAAGGTTATAGCCTAAGCAATGTAATGGAAATATATGCTAATCAGCTCTTCATAATGTAGGGCCACAATCAAGCATCTTGACTAATTTTACAGTATACAGCAGAGTAGAATTATAATTTCTATGTCACCATGACAGTAATTCAGTGAAATGCAAGGCACTTTATTGCATATCAAATAAACATTTTTATAATTATTTCAATTTTGTTCAGAAAAACAGGATTGTGAAAACATGGCAGAGGTATTAGATTTCAGAATACAAAGTACACCTTCTAGTGTTGCTCATTCTACTCCATATTTTACAAGCCACCAGGAAGAATCAGGCATTACAGTGGCTACAGCATGAATTTTTGTGCTTGTTTATAGGTATTAACAGCATGTTTTAAAGGAAGTTAATAGCATCAGTTATCATTGTGTTGAGAGAAATGAACAATTGATAATTACCAAGAAAGATGTCTCCTAATATTGAAAAAGTTTGTTATGTTCCAGGAAAAAAGCAAACAAACTAAAATTAAATCACTGTTCCACTCAGGTCTGAAATATGAACTTTTACAGATATACATGCTCTGGCAAAAAGGAAACATTAAGTGCACCTGATGAAAAAAAACCAGCAGGTGGGAACAAGTTATATGTCACTACTGGTAAATTAGATGAATGATAATTAGATAAATGATAATTCACAGACTAGTAGCAGACGAATAAAAAACCCTAACGTTGAAAAATCTCCCTAAGTATCAAAAATAGTATCACTGCAGAGTTTTATCTGCATAAACAAAATTAACACCAGTGTTTTGGGACAGTGAATATATTTATGTATTCTTAACGTACATCTGACACTACTGGCACCAGACTCAATTTATGGAAATATCTAAGACAGTTGACATTTTGCTGCAGAACATAAAATTGTACACGAGCCGTGTCCAGCCCTGCAGCTCGTAGTGTCATCAAATCTCTTGTACTGAGAATTAAAAGGATTAATCGGGTTAGTCAACTCAATTAAGCTTTTGCTCCCCAGCTTTGAGTCCAGTGTTAGATTTTATCTCACAGTTTATGAAACACCAGGCAGTGCAGCTCTAAGGAAGATTTCAGGTCATGGTTAAATTGTGTGGTGGCTTTGCCATGAGTGCCACCACCTCAATTCCTACTCCTTCTGCCCACACATCAGCAACTTTTTCCCTGCACAGAGGCTGAGGGGGTGGTTTCTTTACAGTAGGAGTAAACAGCAGTGGTAGATTGGTAGGGATCTTTATCCATCCTGGTTAATTCAATCATGGAAAACAATTTTGCAATTTTTTCAATTGGTGGTGACATAAAACAAATGCAGTTTCCTGGGAATAATGTTTTCCATTTCTAAGTGAGTCCATTATTTGTGTAAATCTTTTTTCTTGGACAGAAGAAAGCCATTCCTTAATGTTTTGTGTGAGACAAAGCTTCTTTACTAGTCATTTAAACATATCATATTCTTTCAACTCTTTGAACTTTTTAGGGTTTCATTCAGTGTTGAGTATCAATAGGGTGACTGAACCTTTACAGTTCAGACACCTAAATGTGAGATGACCAGTCCTCAGAAGTAGTTATTTGTTTCTAGTGAGTCTAGGAAGGTAGTTCAGTTTACATATGCAATTTTAAAGCGGTGAAAGTCATCAGAGAGGAAACTCAGTCCTTGGTACAATTTGGTAAAAATTATGGGATGTCAGGAACTCAGACACTTGGAAGTCTTTTGAAAAAAGCATCCATGTGTAGTTTTCTTATGGCCTGGAATGCAAGTCATTCTGAAGAAGTTTTAATTTTTATACCTTGTTTTATTTTTTTCCATCTTGTTTTCTTTCTTCTTTGTTTCCATTTTTTCAATCTGATTTCCTGTTGAAAAACATCTGTTTATCACTCAGAAATTCAGATTTTCCACTGGCAAATATATAAAAAGCAAAACACAATTATTTTCATAAGTTTAGTATGACTTAATGGTGTATAAAGAGGAGTAAATACATTAGACTAAGTAGCTGGAGAGAAAATCAAGAGTTCATTGTTATTTCACTGTTTATTGCGGAACCCAAAGCAATGAAAAGTGCTTATAAAAGCACTTTTCAAAGAAAACAAAGCACAATCTTTGATGTCTGCAGTTCACCGTAAACTATTTATATATAGTTTTGTATCTGTGATATATCTATGATGTGGTGTGTGTGTAATGGTATGCCAAATACAGATAAACCATAAAACCCATTGTCTAGTGATTTTTAGATCAGAAAAAAGAAAGTTAAATAGCCATATTCAAATGATCATATTCTAAATAACTGTATCTAATTAAAGTGAAGCAATGATTGTTCAGGTGAGTAAGAAAATGTATGATACAAAAATATGAAAAAGAAGTGTGTTTATGCCTTTTTCATCTATCACCAAACCCGTAAGTCTTTCCTTTCTTCTCAATGTATTATGAATTTTAAAAAGGAAGACATAATAAATAGTCTCAAGAAAGTAGAGACAACGAGAGGGTGCTAAAGGGAAATCAGATGTGTGGCATTGAAACTATATTGAGAGAAGATCACTGACATCATGAGAATTCTGTTTGTAAAATAATACATGTGTGGAAGAAGCCACTGAAAAAAACCCCAAATAATAACACACAAACCAAACAAACAAATAAAAACCAAACATACACACACACACACATGTAAAGGAGAGAGAAAGAATTCTGTTAGGAATACAGAATTATCTGGAAGATGTTTGCTCAACTAAGTTAAAAAGAGGGAAGAAAGAGGGGCCCTGAGGAAGCTTTCCACAACAGTAGGTCAGCTAGACCTGTTTTCAGTGACACCAAAAAAAATTCAATGATAAGTTCTTCAGGGTAAATCCCTCTAAAAATTCCTGCTCCAGCTTCTGTATGAATCAGAGATTATTTTTCACTTTAGAAATCAGACACTTCAGATGAGGGAACCAGGGGAACAAAGAGGTAGGAGTACAGAACTTACAGTTCAGCAGTAGCAATGCTTTGAAAAGATGTTTTGTATGAGGGTAGCCTATAGACAGGACAGGAATGTGAATGCCTCTCACTCCTCTGTTCCCAAAAATGTTTTGTGCGCACAAAGGAATGACGATTACAGTGACTCATGTTTGTGTGACCCATTGAATATCTGGGTACATAAGTGCCCCATGTCCTTATTTCAGACTGTTCACAGCTTGTGGCAGAAGCAGACTGGCAGGAGACAAATGCTTTTCTATTCCCCAACTTCTGACCAGCCGTCAGCTCAGCTGTGGCCTGGAAATTTTCTTTATATCCTACATTGTTACATTATAATCTTAAATCTATTTAAAGAGTGAGTCTCTTGATGGTCACATTCTTCTGGGGTTCAGTTCCCAGCCTTGCTTTTTTGTTGACATTTTAAAGCAGAAATCTGAATTTGTTCTTAAAGAATAATACACTAGACAGACAACTTTCTGAACATGAAAACAACAAAATCTTTAAAAGTGCCATATAAATATACTGCAGCACTTCGATATTTTTCTGGACTATTAGCACATGTTCTGGTTCGGGTTTTCAACTGTTTAAAGTGTCTGAATTTTTTCTGTACACACCAAGCTCAATTGCAGAAAAACTGTATTATCATATCTGTGTGAGCAATGGTCATGGCCGACTCTCTTCACCTTCCCCCTCTTCTTCTTCCCTACATTATAGATTTATAATTTATAATGCTTTCATAAAGTAGGCCCCTAATCTTATGCACTGGTAATCTCTTAATTAGTCTTTAGAGAGGAGAAACAGGTAGCAAGCATGTTACACTATTATGTTGAGCATTATATAGTATTGATAAAAAATATGGTCAATAATCAGACAACTGTGTGGCACACATGCAACCTTTGTGCTATTGTTAAATTAATTGTTTTTACACCTTTCTGATAGGAGAAAAAGAAAATCAAGAAACCTGCAGCTTTCTCAGTATGTCTCAGACCACAATTGTAAATGTGGATGCAAAATCCATTTACAAATGTATATTGATAAATGAGGTGTTATTTACGAATTCATCTTCATGTTTATGTTTCTGTGTGTGAATTACGGTACTGCAACAAAATCACTGAAAAAGGATATGTAGTACTAATTATGAATAATATAGCAGCATCTGGGAGGCTTGGGTAGGTGCCAACATAAAAGCCAATGCAATTTTGGTTTAAGAGATGGAGAGGGGGTTTCTGAATACAGAATATCTTTCTTGCATGTTTTATACCCCGGGGAACTAGCTCTGTCAAACCCATTCAAAGTTTATGACTTGCATAAATGTTCAAGGCATGAATTGGAAGGTAAGATTTTTAGGAACCTGTTTAAAGTTAATTGCTTTAGGTTAAATACCTCAGTAGAGGACATTCAGCAATAAAAGAATAGAGGTGGTTCAGTCACAGAAAGAGCATAAGCGCAAAGGACAGACTGTGGTCAGAGTGGTGGTCCAGTGGTGTAAAGTGATTCTAAACAATCATATCAACTAGCTTGGTTTTTGCCAGGCAAAAAATCAGTTTTGATCATAGCTAAACCAATAGTAATCTAACCGTGTTCTAATTGCACAAAAAGTTACATATACTGATGAAAGATTTTTGAATGCCTTTTTTTGCAGCCTCTGAGAGATAATAAAAATTAAGAATTTTCAAGGAAGTGAGTACAGTTTTATAATGTTTTTATTGAAACAACAGCCCACTAGCCTCCTTATACATTATCCATTTCATAAAACTTAGTTTTCTTAGTCATATGAATTTTTAAGGCAGAAACACAGATATTGTAACTCTTTAATACTTAAATAAATGCCCAGACGTAGAGATTGGAAGTCCCAACAATCTGTACATCTCTGCAATTTTGAAATAATATGAGAGATCAAAACATAGTACAGAATATAGAAATATATTTGTTTGTTCCTCCACAGGGTTTGCTGTTTTCACTACAGTGGAATTTTGTTTATATCAATGATGATAGATGGTATAATGTACCTGTTAACAACAAAAATGGTTTTTAAAAATTGTATGAGAAAGGGTAAGTAGAAATTCTGAGTGCTTTGCACAGAACTTAAAATGCAGCATCAATAATAGTATTTTATTAATTTCAATATTACCAAGTCAGTGCCATCCCAGAGTAAAGAATCATATTGGAATTTTAAAGATGCTGATCTGTGCAAGAATGCAAAATAATAATTTTGGTTAAATTATTTTATTCCTGACAGTATAGAAGCCAACAAATAGCACAACTTGACTTTCTAATCCTGTCCTGAGTTTGTAGGGTTGGTATTTGGAAAGCAGATTTGTACTTGTAAACTGTTCAGAGCTAGTAACATCATTGAAAATATTTAAAAAAATGAAAGGAACATTTTGGCTTGCCCTTTTTTGGCTAGACTCTTATTTATAACCAATGTTTCTTATTATGATCTTTCCATAAAATTAAGCCAACTCCTCTCTATATCTCCAATCCAGTAGACATCTTTTTTTGGATCTAGCCAAATTATTTTGTAATATTTCATCTTCACACAGAGTAAATGCAGTAGTTTATTAACTTGAACTGTTATCTTTTTAGCAGCCAAGATAAATGGGAAATACTGACAAAAAAAGGGAAAAACATAACTGGAAGATAATTATAACAATTAATTAAATCTAGTACAAGGAATACTTATCTTTGACTTTTGCTGGAACACATCTCAGGCTAAAACACATTCCTCCAAAGAAACTCATTGTTAAAATCAGATCCAAGTTATTTTCATTCTAACTCAGTTATAGAGAGTCCTTCTGAATTCTGGTCATATTGTTCCTGAAGAGGAGTACAGGACTTCTGCTTACAGTAAAGGCAATTTCAGAGACAAAGCTCAGAAAAATTTAGTTTTCAAAAAATTTGAAAATTATATATTGTCAATTGAAAATGTTCTCCATTTGTATCGGCTGACAAGTGTAACACAGTGCAATGAATAAACTTATCTGGCTAGATAAGAAAGCATATAATACAACTGACCCAGCTCATATGTAATGATTATTTTTAATATTAATGAAAATATGAATTTGACTCTAGCCTCTCACCCTGTTCCTTTTTCCTTTTTCTACTGCGAGGAGCTATTAAATAAAAATGTTAATAAAACCACATATTTTGTTATAAGATAAATTTATATGTAGAATTACATGTCATACAGAAGTGTGCATAGAAGAGAGGATAAAGAATCTTATTGATGAGAGTTAATAAGATTCCTAAATATGCAGATTCGGTATCTGTAACCAAAATGATCTCTCAAACAATTTTTACTTGATAAAAAAATTGGCCAAATACTCCAGATGACTATGAAACTTCTTAGATACTGTATTGAACACTTCAGCATAAGATGCAGCTCATTCAAAAGAAAGCTTCACTGTTCATTACTCAATCATCAGACATCTACTGTATATTTCATCATGGAATGCCAAAAATGCAGTAATTCTTGAAAAAATATATATTTTTGTCGTGATTCTCTGAAGTTGGTAGAAGAGTTTTGCCTTTCTCTTCTTTAATTCCATATTTGTATTACTTTTAGTTTGTGTGTGTGTGCATATGTAACTATGGGTTTTTCCCAATATCTCTGAGGGTCCAGCCCTTGCAGAGAAGTGGCTAAAATCAATTATCGAGATGGCATGATTGAGTGTGTCCTGAAAAATCAAAAAGGTTTTAATAAAGAAAGAAAATAATACAAAAACAAAGGCAAAGCCAAACACAGTATAGAGACAAGTCTCCTACTTGCTACAACACCTCAAAAAGCCTGGAGTTTCTTTGTTCTCTCCCTTTAGTACTCAATAGTTCAGGTGGGCTGTTTGGCTGTTGGTCCAATGAGGTCAGCAAGAGGCTTTGAGCTACACTCCCCAAGCCCAATCAATGCTTTCATGCTGGCACTGAGCCAGTTACTGTCAGGAGGGTATGGAAAATTCTAGGTAAACTTCCTAAAATGTCTAAAGGTGAACTGAAACTCTTTCCTTATACAGGAACACTGGCTGGGAGTGTGGGGTGCATGCCAACGTGCAACAGCAATATTATTCTCACTTCTTGCTTAGAATTTCCTTCTTACTTCAGGAGTTGCTGCTGAATTACCATTGTTCTTACTATTATGAGTGTTTATGTTCAAGACATTAAAAGTCTCTGTGCATCAGGGATAATATAGAGCTAAAGGCAAGCATGAGAACAGAAATCAGTGTGCCGACTGAAGTTATTTTAGTTCCTAGAATCTTCACATGTCTTTTCAAATATAAAATAATTTCTGTGTAGAAGCATGACAGTTCATGACTAATTAAAATGCACCCTGCAGGCCTCTAGAGTGTTTATCTGTCAGCTTACTTACCTACCCTCAAATTAAGAGCCATTAAAAACATGACCTCCAAATAGATTTTAAAAGTCAAGGATATTCAAGATTTATATTTTTCAAGTGTGCAATATCTGATCAGTTTGAAAAGTTTGTGACATCTCTTACAAAACTGGGGACTGAAATTTTTACAGTCAGGGATATCTTATAACATCCTTGTAGCTTAGATAAAACACCCATTCATTTGTATCATGAGAAGAAGATTGAAGACCTAATTTTTTTTTATTTGTATTTGTAAGGGAAAAAAAAAGTCACATTATGTCCTGTTAAATAATGTGTACATAAATAATTCAAGCAGTAGTTTTAAATGGTACACATATTATAAATGTATTTTTAGAACTTAAAAGCACAGTTGGATAAGTTAAAATCCTAGTCAAATTAAGGAGAGATAGGAAGGATGGGAAGGAGGCAGAAATATAAGAAAGCAGAGGAAAAAAACACTCCGGCTACTTTTGTAAGAAACTATTCTACTCTTGAGAGCATGATGGATCAGTTCATCAGGCAAGTCCTGCTACTTTCCTATTGCTAGCCAGGGCAGAGAACCTGCCCTGTATGCTTGTCCTGGCTCAGGTTCAGGCTCAGATATGGGATAATGCACAGGTTACAGGCAGCAGAATTGTTCCTGTGTGACCTCTACCAGGTTATCAGGCTGGAAGGATGATCCTGAAGCCAAAAAGAGGTTTATTCCAGGTGTGAACATTGCTCATGGTGGGAGGCTGAGGCATGTGAAAGAGGAAGAATGTAGGAATGGGAGCTGCTTGCTGAAGGGCAGCTTACACATCCCTCCTGTACCTGGCATGTGTCACAGCTGCTGTGTTCTCTTGCATCCTTAGACAACTGATGCCCTGCAGGACCTCAGAAGGTGGGATGAAGATGTGCTGGGAGCGGTGAATGCCGTCCCCCGCTGAGTTGGCCATTTTGTGCTATTTTGTTTCTTTGCAGTCAAAGGAAGAAAAAACCCCATGCAATCCATAAGGTTGTCTCTTTATATTGCTTGTCTCTTCCCTTCTTGGAGGCATCTCAGTGCTGTATCTGCAGAGAGCAGAGCTGCCTTCGCTGGGTGTTGAAATGATTTACAGGGATGCCACCACTCACCCCAAGGACTGCAGAGGATGCCCACAGTGGGAACAGAACCCCAAGGATCTTCAGTCAAGGAAGAAACAGACTCAGTGGAGATTTTATCTTCTTCAGTGAACAAACAGCCCTTTCAGGAGGAAAATTTTACCACTTCCCAGGAGCAAGTTTTCATTTTAGCACAAGACACAGACCTGACCCTAAAGAAGGATATTTTCACTTCATATCTCGTTCATCTTGTTTCCAGTTCTGCTTACCATTAGTGAAATTTCCTGCCAAGTGATGGCTTTAGTATCAACTTGTAAATTTGCAATAATACTCTACATCAGTATTTTTAAGCCAGATGCAGAGAGAAGGTTTTCAGATATTTGCATGGTGGAGCAGTCCTCACTGGAACCCACAGAAGATTTGTTGTTGGCTACAACTGACTTAGATGTTGACATTCTAGGTGAGATTGATGCCACTCAGCTGAAAAACAGGCTGCTCTTATGAGATAGTCATCTAGAATAACGCTACTTTGCAAAGTAATTCATTCCATCCTAAGACAAGTAGCTGAACCTGGAAATGCTGTCTTTCCAACTACTGTGAGCATAGGTGGATTACTGGATGGAGCTGAGCAAGTCAGATGGTGAAAGACAACTGTCACAAAAGCCTTCCCTTAGCTGTAAAACTGTCCAGATACAGAAGTGTTGGCAGGACACTGAAACTCCACCTCCTTCCAAATCAATTCTTTCATGTTCAGCAATTTTATGTCTTTTCCTGTAACCACAAACCCCAGCCAGCCTCAGTGTGTTAAAGAATCAGATCAAAAGACATCCAACTCTCTAGTGCATTAGGATGAGGAGGGCAATGACTGACTCATCTGCTGATCTTCATTGGCCTTGTCTTAAAACTGCACAAGTTTCCACTTAGAGCTTAGTAGTGTAAACTGCACAAGACGAAGTTAATTTTCCACCTACAGCAGAGAGGCAACACCGATGAAATTATGCTGTTTTACACTCCCCAGGATAAAAACCATCCTGCCTCCTCTGAAAATCATTAGTATAGTTCTTGTAACAGTGTCAATGTGAACAATATCTAATAGACTCAGCAATTCCCTCTTTCTAACTATCACTTTGTGCCGTCAGTCTCTGAGCCTGTGCACATGAAGACTGGAGGAAGGTTACTTAAAAAAAGAAAACCCTGCAGCTTCCCCAGACTTCGTCAAGTGAAGCTTGCTCAGTGGAAGACAGTAAACACAAAGTGGTAAATCTTTTTGGAAAATAAACTGTTTCGTTGAAATTTCAAAAGAAACTTCTGAAATTTCAGGTATTTCATGCCCCTGCCCTCCACAACATTATTAGCTCTGTGCCAGTGCAGTGGGTGCCTCTGACACTGTTGAGTACCTTCTTAAAAGAGGTATTATACCTCATGTAATGGTACGAGCTTTAACAAAAAGACATTGTTTCTGTTGGACTGTGTTACTATTATTCATGTTTTCTCTTTGATATGTAAAAAATAGCTTATTTATATTGAAATGGTTATTGTATTCTCTTATAAAATGTATAATAATTTTATTTCTAAATAATATGGAAAATACTTCTATGAATTCATCTACCAACAAACCACAATAAACTATCACTGTATGCTTGAATCAGGAAGAGACAAAACCCAAACTGAGTTCTTTGACATAAATTTCATGGCAGAGACTATATTTCAACAAGTTCAGATTGAGAATGTCCTGGACAAATACATTAACCTGGGAGAGCACTGAGAAGATTTGGTTTTGCTTTTGGAAGACGGATCTTTACTTCAGAGCAAATGAAAGAATCAAAGCTATTAGAGTAGGGACTGTATAAGAGTGGCTATTCCTATAGCAAAGCCTGAAGGTTCACTGAGCTAGAGGATTCTATGGTTAGACAAGATAATAATTTCTCAGTTAGATAATGTTTTGTACAGTTTGAATACTATTACAAATGAGGACCACAGCTCTTCTATTAATAGCTAGAAATTTGCAGATTTTTGGGTTTAGACTGAACTGTGTTCCCATAGCACTCAGGTATTCCAGCGAAGACAAGCACCTCATTGTTTGGTGCCATATACACACAGACCAAGAATCAGAATGAAAACCAATGGGGAATCAGGCACCCAGAGAAAACAGCATGTTATCCCAAGGGTATCCTCCCACCAAATTCTGTATTTTGGATTGCTGTCTCATGCATCCTTGCTTCTTGCATGGGATGCTGTACTTATTATGATCTTAATTGATCTCTGCTGTCCCATTGCATCCAGCTCACTAATCTCATTGCTACAGATCTTAGTTCTCCTTTCATGGGCCACTGACAACACCCAACACACAGAAATGCTGCCTGTGTACTCAGGGCAGGACTGACGGTGCATGTGTGAAGGATCCCTCATCCTTAGGGGCTGCAGCAGCTCTCCAGGAGATTGTTGTTTGCACAGGTGCCTACACAGGAGGTGAGATCAGAGCTTTTTAATCTCTTGAGATGACCCAGAATGGGGCATTGAATGTAAACATTATCTGCAATGGGGGCTTGTTCTATTTCTCAGTAAATTCCCAACATGCATGCTTGCATGCTATCACCCCTGTTGGCCTTAAAATACTGATATTGATTATTCTCACGAAAAACAAGTACAAAAAGTTTGACAAATTTATGAAAAGTGAAATACAGTAATATTGCATTTGTAATCAAGGTCAAAATGCTTTTCTTATGGAGACACCAGTGCTTTCCTAGCCCAACATGAGAAGGCAGAAATACAAAGCATTCTCCTAATCTCAGAAGTCAGAAACTCAACATACTTCAAGCATAACTGAAATATATTTTATATATACATATATTTACCTATAATCTTTTAGTTCACACATTTGCATAGGATCTGGATAAAAAGGTCTTATATAAATTAAGGCTTAGAGTATTGACATCACATGGCTGGACAAATGCATTATGTGATTATCCCACCAAATGTAGGTCCCCAAAGCAGGAGGATTACAGACAATGTTTTTAGGAGTGCTCTTAGATAGAGAGGAAATAAATCCTTTGGCTGCTAAAGTGTACAGGACTGTTCCATTGTCACATGTAATAGATTTTTTTCTTCACTTTACAGACTTGCAATTTGCAATTGAAATACGCATGACAGCACTTGTACTGATAGGTCAGAGGAAACCATCACCAAAGTTGCTCATGTTTCTCATTTGTTTTGTGGGGGACTTCTGTTTGTGGTCCTGATTGCATGGAAATAGTGCATGGAATAGGAAGCTCTGTGTCACTCTGGCTGACTTTCTATTAATTTACTTCATTAGTCACCATTTATAAAAATTGTGTTTCAATATTTTTATAAAATTCTATGGTGTTGATGGTGTTGGTAGTGGCAACTTGTCATCCTGAAGCACTTGAAAACTAATCTAATATTTAATGGTTTATTTCACCAAGTGTCATTATAATAGTATTTAAAACCATCCTGTTGCTCTGTGTTGTATAGAATAGCACTCATGTTCCACCACTGCACTTCTGAACCGTTATGAGTTACCTCATTTCCTAACTAACACTTGTGTCATGTACAGCAGATGAAATGGAAAGTTGTACAAGAATGCACATGCTAAAAATTTACTATCAGAGCCTAGAAATTCACATCTCATCCTGATCCCAGTTGTTTGCAGAGCTGATTGCATTTCTAGTATCAACAGAACTAGCAAAGTCAAGTGAATTACCTTGTGCCTCACAACTAGATAGTTTCAAATGTAAGAAGCCTAATGCTGGAATAAAATTTGAAAACAGCTAAATGACGTAACTTCTGTACTAACTTGACTTCCAAAGGACTGCATCACATCTTAGCCTGGTGCCACTGCTGGGACAGCTATAGGGGCACAGCACACCACAGGATGCATGTGACTTGTTCAGCTATGGGACTGTGATGCCCCAGCTTAAAGCATAACTGCAGGTGACACAAGTTTGAAGCTTTGGTGGGACTGGCTTGAGATTAACACATTTTTCTGTAATAACCTCTGTGCAGGATATCTGCAAGCTCATGGGTTTGGATGATTCCTTATGGAGAGATCTGGCCAATCCAGCCAGTGAAGTCTGGAGCACAACTCAATGCATTTTGAAGTAGGCACCTCGTGTTCTCATCTGATGTCTTCTCCATTGACTCTCTGTGTTAGGGTCTTAGTTTGTTGGCATGTGTAGGAACCTGGAGTCATCTAAGGTGCCTCAGGACCTGACATGGGACATACAGGAAACCAGTGCTCTTTTAGATTGGCAGCTGTGAAACAACCATAGAAGCTATCAAAAACAACCAAAGCAATCCCCTTGTGCACCACAGACATCACTTGTATAGTCCTGGGTTAGGTTTAAATCTTGATTTATTCTTACCCTTCAATCAATACCTGTATTCAAGTGATGCATGTGTTGTGGGTGCGTGGGCATCTGCATATCCAGGACTGGACTCTCTCAGGAACCCCAGCTTCCCGCCTGTTTCCATAAACCACAGACTGTAGATGGCAATGATTGGGAGATTACAATTTGGGGACACAGGCAGCACAAGCCAGAGGCTGCAGGATAGGCTGGTGGAGAACCAGATGGAGAAGGACAACTGGCCACAAACCTGACAGCAGGAGCGGCTGGAAAAATGTGCAAATAAGCTGAGGCAGATTTCAGGGATGGCAGGATCTGAGTTACAGAAGCTCATTGTTCCCAGCCACAGCTAAGAAACTGCTGCACAATAACTACTCCACCTTCTGTCACAGAGAGACACAAGCTATATGCTGCAGATTTTGCCTTCTTCACAGTCATAGATGGTCTTGTACTTGTGCTTTCTTTTTGCTTCTTCTGCTCCTTTTATGTGAGTCCAAATGTTGACTTCCACAGCACAGGCACCACCGTGAGAGTTTTTTTCCTAGGCTTCATGGGGGATGGAAAGAAAGAATAGATGAGGAGGCTAGGCAGTGCTCAAGCTGCTCTGCCCAAGTGTTTTAATTCATCTAAGGAGAAGACTTAGTCCTTAGTGCCAGCAGCCACTGCATGGAAAAAGAAGGTTCCACACATGAAAGAGGTGGAGCATCCTTAGCTGTTGTAACAAACATGGAACACTCTCATGGCAGTGAAACATAGAGAAATATGTTTTGTGTGCAATGCATGAGGGCACAGTCCTTCGCCCACACACATCTATTCCAGAAACAACATGCATAAAACACTGAACACTTAAACTGCATGGACTAAACAAAATCAAGGTCTTTTTGTGTATTTGGAGGCCAGTGACAGTTTGCTGACAAATGCTTGTTATCTATTGTTAATCCCCCACAAGGCAGGACTTTTTCCATGTAAAAATATTAAATGATGCATTCATTTAATTTTTTTAAAATTTTTAATTCTGTTAAACATTGATTTAATTTTTTTTTAGTTCATGTGTTCTCCTAGGCTTATGATGAACACTCAAGAATTAAAAAAACAGTCTGCCCATCACTGTCAATGGAATAGAGCCATTGCAGTGTATTTTGCTTCATTTGGGGGCTATAGTTAAACCATCTAAGATCTCTGTCATGCTGTTTTTTGTATCTTTATCTACTTGGTACATGTTGTAAAATTGTGGTCTCATTGAATGCCACTGCAAAACTCTCGTTTCAGTTACTAGGAAAAACACAAGACTTCCCACCAGAACTAAATTAATCATATCAAAAAAAACCCCCAACATTCATTTGAGAAAGTTAATTTTTAAATGAAATGAAATGACGATACAGTTTAAAACAGGTCAGTCTTTGTGGGATTTAATAGGCTTGTTCTCACACTGTGCTAATAACTGCAAGCAAGTGTTCTTATGCTTGGGCAGTGAAAGTTCATTTGAATTGCTTATATAAAAACTAGAAAATTAGAGAACATTTGTGCAAATGAACATACCTCTAAAGATTTCTAAGCCTCTCTTCTGTCAGGAAAAATTGCATGTTGAGAGTTGATGGCCCTGCACTGCTTCTGCTTTCCCCACCTGTAACAGGAGCAATGCACTAGAACCTTTTAAGAAAAGAGGAATTTTATGCTGAGAGTGCTTTTGGTCCCTACAAATGCCTACAGGAGAGCAGTCTGAGGGGGTCAGAGAGATGGAGTTGAACTTTCAGGGCAGCATACATGAAATGTATGAACAGCATGGAAGACACTTTGTGTGGATTCAGAGGGTGAGCTGGGGTTGGCATGAGCCTTGGATGTTGGTACATGGGGGGACAGAAGCTCTCCCTCAGCTGATGGCAGTGGATATTCAGTCTAGGAACCAATGTGCTCAGTTTTATTCATTGTGCTCAACTTGACAAAAACTGCTTTCTCTTTGTCCTGAAAAACTACCAATGCTCTGTAAAGCTTAAAAGACAAGGAGAGGCAATAAAATCTTGAAATATTGCTTGTTGCATCTGAGTAACCAGTTAAAACACACAATTAGTTTTAAGACTGAAAGGCAGCCAGTTTCAGCAGATGAAAGATATGCATTTGAAGATGTATGGCTGATGAATGACCTCTGAAATAAATGAAGCAGAAGATAATGTCACATTGTTGGCCTGCTACTGATATTTGCATCAAAACAATTAGTACTTACGTAAATAAATCTCTTTTCTATACACATGTCCTCTACCTGATAGGCTTTCAAATGTAGAAAACCAGACTAACCATTGATTATAAACTTCGGTGTCATAACAATAATATCTGCAATGTTTTTTGCAATTGCAGTCATTGTAGATGACAGATGTGTTACAGCAGTGCTGTTCTGAGTGAGTAATACATTACCCATTTATGGCTGTGCAGGAAATGGCTCAGGTAATTAGTGTCTAGCTAATTAATCCAGGCTCTTGGAAAAAAACAAAACAAAACAAAACAAAACCAACAAAACAAAAAAAAAAAAACCACAACAAAAAATAACAACAAACTCCCCCCCACACACCTAAAACTAAAGGGCAAAATATAGTACTGTTGTGATAGAGTAAACTGTATTATATTCTTAGATATTGAGTTTTCCTCCAGCACTCCCTAGTGGCTCATTATAATGTATCCATGCTTTCTGTGTTGCATACTGATGAAATAAGCTGTTACAATCTCTGAGTCGTTTTCTGATACAACTGTATATCATTAGGAAACATGGTGTGATGTATAACCACAGCACATCTGTTACTTCTTTATACCAGTCCCCTTCCCTGAAAAGAGCCTCCCGGATATGCTTTTAGCTTTAATTCCCCTCAAAGTGTCTGAGAGCTGAAATTACAAGGCATAAACTTTTCTTTTTCTAATTCCATTACACTATAAGAAATATTATAAGTAACCAAGGATGGGCAATAAAAAACGTAGCCTTATTTTGAAAGTGTTAAAGAGGATTTTTTTTCTGTAATATCCATCACATGCATCTGGCTTTATCTAAGCAGTTTTAAGCAGAATTGCCTCCAAATGTGCCATAAGAGCACATGAGCAGTAACAACAGATTAAATTTTCTATACCTCAGAGAATTGTGTGCGTATAGCTAAACTCATGCAAGCAGGCAGCTATCACAGCAGGGGAGGAGGCAACAAAACAACCATTCTGCCCCCAGATATTGCTGCTAACTCTGCTGAGCAGGTACCTTTCCTCCCACCTTCTGTAAACCCAACTTTAACAAGACCTGCCTCTGGGCTGTGCTCTGCTCCTGTGAGCCAAACCATATTTGAACAGCTCAGTACAAGGGAAGAGGGAAAACCTGTCTTTGGAGGAAAGGAATCTCAGTTCCTTTAGAAAAGGTGTGAGGCATCATTGTGTTATTTTAATTGTGATAATTGTCAAGGGAAGAGTGGGTGTGTGTAACCAGGAGCATGATGGAGATGGGTGCTCTAAGGAACCCAGAACCAGCAAATCCATTATATTGAGCACCCCTCTGGGAATCAGCTCTCAATCAACTTTCTATTGCAGTTTACCCATGGTCAAATCTATTTCCCTGTGTCACAGCAGAGTCATGGCTCTGGCACATACTCACCTCTGTGCACAGCTAGAGAATATTTCTTATGAGCTCTACAACTCCAGGATTAGTATTTTGTGGAGATCTGGTAATGAGAAAAAAAATTTTTTTTCAAGTACCACATCATATCCTGCTGCTTAGACCTTATCAAGCTTTTTCTGTGACTGCAACACCAAAATGCCAGGTTTCCAACAGGAGTTTGGAGGCCCAGTTAGTGCCTCGATTTCCAGAACTACTGTGCTTCAGGTTGCTGCATCTCCTTTCTGAGAAAAAATCAGTGCATTTTTAAGAATGATTTCTCATTCTGCTGTATTGATGATCTACCAAGAGTTGGCTCAAACATTAAACAGACTTTCAAGAAATGGAAACTATTCATCTAGTGGCATTTCAGGCAGCCCACAGAAACACTAAACTGTAGAATTTGGCAGTGCAAAGGTGGCCAAAGTGGCAACTATGGTTTCCAGTTGAGCATTTCTCACATAATCCCCCCAACTGTTGTTCATGCTGTTTGACAACATTTTTGGGACAGGCTCCTAATGCCATCTCTAGATTCTAATGGTCTTCAACCTCTCCTTTTTCTCCAATTAATTCTATACCTTTTAAGACATATATCCCATACATCCCTTAAGAGTATATCCCTTGCAGCACATTCCTAAATGGAGCAAGTACAATCACACAAACAACCCCTTGCAGATATTTGTCTCTAGTCTTCAATGGGGCGCCTTGCCATTGGCATGCTGTGTTTTTTCAGGCATTGTGCACATTGTCAGGTTGCATCACACTATCTCTGCCCATGAAAAATATTGGATCTGTTTTTTAAATAAAATATTAGATCTGTTTTTTAAAGCAAAACACACTTGGCTTTTCATAATTTTCTTCAACTGCTAGCCAGGTTACATCTGTGACTGAAAATTCTCTATCCAGTCTGTTAGTCCTTTATCTTTATGTCTGTGGTTTGTCCTGCATGTCTCATTAACTCTCCTGTAATAATGACATTACCTTGGTTCAGTTCCTCTCATGAACTTTTCTTTATTTTTCTAGCAGAGAAAAAACCTGACTTGCCTGCATCAGTTCCTGTACATTTAAAATGAATTAATGTTCTGACACCAAATTGCTCTTAAAGAGCAGTCTGATTAATCCACATCGTGGTACTAATTCAGCAGAAATTAAATGCCCAGCCTATGTCCTGTCTAACGACGGGAAAAGATATTGAAAAAGGAGCTCAGCTCCTGCCTTAAGAATCTATTGCATACATATAAAGAATCTTTCTGTCTTCCAGCTAGAGTAGATGATAGATCACCTAGCAGAACAACCTGAGTCACCAGTCTCTTTTATAGGATAAAAATGAAGTTATTTATAACTTTTTGGGGGCATTTTGATCTGAGAGATATGATTTTCACCTGCCTGATATCAGGATCCAAAGTCCTCTCTCTGGGGATGCCAGCCCCATATTATGCCACTAACCTGCAACTACATCCAGGCTTGATAGTGCTTTAAAAGTTAATAAATTCAATGGCAATCTTTTCCATTTTACATATGTGACTTGATATTTTGTGTCCCTCGAGTCTATTCTCAAATAGTAACTGTTAATTCTCCCTCTCTGGTATAATCCTCAGACTCCACAGAAACTGGTAAACATTTTCAGGCATCTAAAGTTGTCCTCCTAGGGAAAAAAAAAATCACTTTTTCTTTTTTTTTCTTTTCTTTTTTTTTTTTTTTTTTTTTTTTTGACGTTCCATGGCTTTACTGCTGCTTCCTGACATATTGATCAGTCTGTTTACAGTGTCAGCAAAACAAGAGCTTGAAAGACCTCCAATTTCTAACCTGTAGGCCTTGCCTTCGGGTTGTATCTGCATACTGGATAGTTTAATAGCCTGTTACTCTCAACTGCAGATTTTAATTCATATCTGTTCCTCCTTCTGCCTGAAAGTAATCTTTCCCCCATTTCTCTCACAAAAAGCTGCATTGCTGATATTCTTCTGAATTTAAACACTTTGCAACTGTCAAAGCATAATGATATTTGGTGAGTATAATTTAACAAGATTCTTTGTTTCCATGAGAAAGCTCACAATGCACTTGTTTTAAATAGTAATTTTTTCCAGAACAACTTTAAACTCATTTCTCTACAGCTGCCTATCCCTTTAAGAAAGCATAACCTTTTCTGAAAATTCTTAGAATGTATGAAAGCAGTGGAACAAGTAGAAGTTTGTCAAGAACAGAAATGAGTCCATTAGAGTATCTGAAAGATACAAGTTTATACTTGGTAAACACTGCCCCTTACTACTATTTAAAATGTTCAGGGTCTTCTCTTTTTTCCTGCATGAGTACTGGAAAGGAATCAGGCAAAAATCCTGACTTTTACTAGTAGGCTTGCATGTTGGCTTATTGAAGGGAACTCTGATCTAGATTAAAATTGCTTTTACCCAGAAGGTTTTACAAAACAAAGATAACAAACATTTGGGGGAAAAAAACCTCCCCATTTTTAAGAGCACATCTTGAATAGTCAGTTCAAATTATCTTGCAATTATTCTTAATAGTCTCAGTACAAGGGAACTGGAAAATAATGGTGGCCATATTTGAGAAGAACATACAGGAGTGTACAGAAATAAATTTAAAGTACTTTATTTCTATTTTAATTTCCAGAGAAGCACAAGGCATGGAAGAATGTGTTCATCCCTCAGATTATTTATACAAGCAGAGGTAAGATTATCTTCCATAAATCTTGAAATCATGTTCTCCTAAAAGGAAGAAGTCTTGGGTAGGAGTTCCTGTGGCAGCCAGACTTCAGAAGAAATATGTGGAAGGTTATGGACACATTTGTGTGCAATGATTGCGTCACCCCAGTCAGCAGAGCAGTACAAGGTTTTTCTGTGTTAGCACAGACAGGGCATGACAGGAACTGTCTCTGCTTACTTTTGCAGCTAAATTCACTGTCAGCAAGTGGTTGCACAGCCTGTCCAGCTGGATTCTGTTAAAGATAATAATTTCTGCCTCAGCCTAGGCTGATTGATCTGCTACTGAGAAAAGGCTGGGCAGGAAAAGGGAACAGTGGCTGCTTATGAGTTGGTGCTTCAGGTTATCCACTGAATTAACAGTTTTTAACCAAGTGATGAGTCTATTTCTGAAAAGTGATTCAGGCTCAGTTTTTACCTTTTCTTGGGGAACAACTGTGCCAAAGTTCAAACCTGACAATTTCTTGCAGGTATTGCTGTTGCTGAGCTCATTTCTTTTTGTCTTGTGTGCCTTTACCACACCAGGATTCACTTTAGATACTAACAGGAACTGTGGCTATAGCCTGCTTATGCCTCATTCAGCACCTAAGTTACCATTTAATGTCTAAATTGAGACAAAAGGCGCTGACCTCTTGTCTAAATCAAAATCTTTCAAATGTTAAAAAATTGCCATCCTGAGAAGCCAGGAAGTAACTAAAACAGGTGCACCTGGGTGGTTTTGTGTGCTCTATGATTATGAGTTCCTCTGAGGAGCATTCAAGAGTGTTGTTGACTGACATCCAAGTAGCTGGAATAATGTGTTCTTTTTAGAGCTTCTTATCACACTGAGTTTCAGTTTGTTCACTGAACCTACTGATCCTTTAAAATCATATTCCACTTTCAGTTTTAAACAAAGGTAGCTAGACAGCAGAGACCAGACATGTAACAATACAATTAGCTGAATTCTGTGTTTAAAAGCAAACTTGATGAAAATTGCTTTCAAAAATGTCAGCCCTTTATATCAGGTTGAACTGAGCACTGTGAAACCTCATCACCATGAATGCATTAAATACTTTCCATAATTAAGATACAAACATTTCCCATAATAAACTTTAAAAATTTTGTTCACGTTACAAGGGACTCAAAATGAGTTTGTATGAATGGCATTCATTTTGTCATAAGCTTACATGAAGATATTTGACAGCCATAACAATCATGTTCTCAGAAAACAATCAGTATATTTTATCTCTTTCTACTAAGTTTTTCTACTCATCTGTGGCAGCAGGTTTTGAGCCCTCAGATTGACAACAGGGACTTTGGCCATTTGAACATAGAGAGGCTGCATTTAAATTGTGGATGTCGGAATACTTCAAAATGCCTGGATCCAAGAGTTCACCCAGCTAAGATGTAGCCTCCTGTTGGACGTGGCTTTGCTCTGATTTGTCCATCACATCTTGGCTTCCATTGAAGGCAATCCACATGCCCTCACCAGACAGGAGACAGGACATGCTCTAGTCACAGCACAGCTCTGGGTTTTACCTGATGGTGCTGTTGTCCAGGTATTCCTCTGTTGATTCCTTTCCACCATGCCCTTCTCTTCCCCTGACCATACTGCTCTTCTTATCCATCCAGCTCCAGTCTTATTTCCTCTAGCTCCTCTACTCTGCTCCTCCCAGCTGTTGTGTCCTGCTGTAGCCAGTCCTTTTTCACGTGCTCTGTTACTTGTCAGACCCTTTCTGCCTCCCCCCTCTGTCTCACATACCCATTTTCTTATATTATTCTTTCTTCCTTTCACCAATACCTTCAGAAGCTATCTCAGCTTCTTTCGTTTCCTTGTCTGCACTGTTGTCTCAGACAGTCCCAGTACTTCCTGATGTCTTCTCTTCAGCCCCTCTCCACTGTTATTCCTCACCTCTTCTCCCTCTTTTGCAGTCCCAGCTTTTCCTGTTCTCCACTTAATCTCTGTGGGGGCCCAGTTCTCTCACTGGTATGATACCATAATTCTCACCTTCTCGTCTAGATTGTCAATATCCCTTTTACACCTCTGTTCCATTACTCCAGGATTACTCCATTCTGCCTGCATGGACAGTGATCCTGACAATTTGTTTCCCTAGCAAATGGATAGATAACATTCTTTTTTTTTTTTTTTTTTAAATATTGAGGAGAGGATTCCTGGTAATGTTTTGCCTTTTATGTTTACTGGCATAATTCTAAAAGTTTTTTCCCCCAATCAATACTACACAATGAAAAATAAAATGGCCACTTACTAGCTTTTGCTTGACTTTTCTTCAAGCCAACTAGGTTGAAGCTATGACCTACAGACTCCATTAATTCATCTAAATCTCTTGTTTTCACTCAAGGAAAAAAAAAAGGTGCAAAACTTCTAATACTGTTCCATGATGTTGAGACATCAGCAGTAAAGTAGAAAGTAAAGTGATCATAGTTCACATGTTAAGAAGTCCCATTTTGTGGATACAGTCAGGACACAAATGGACACTGTGATGCCACTGACCCTCTTAGGGTCCTTAAGCTTTTTAAACATTGAAGCCATCTTCAACTTAGTTAATTTAAGCATAGGCCATTCTAAGTTATAGTTTTAGGGAACAATCCTATGAGGTTGTATCCACGCAGTCCTTTGTTGGAAGCTGTAAAAATACCTGCAAAGACATCTCCAGAGTGCTTCCTTCTGGACAGGAAAAGGTGGGTGTTTTGACAATTATTTCCTTGTTAGGGCTTCCACTTTTAAGAATAGTAGATCTCCAAGTACTTGCCAAATTAAATACGGTGAAAATCTCTCTGAATGAGACAGAGAAGCGTGGAGTATGAATTTTATAGTTCAAACCAGAATGCTAATTTGATAAAAACCACAGCAAGATTCCCAGTGTGCAAACCGAGGTCTGAAATTTGCGCCAACCACAGAGGATGAAAGAGAAATATGAATTAAAGATTGTACCAGTGTTTTGCAAGTACATGGGAATGAATTTAAGATGAGCTCAGCACAAATAACTTATCAAATGTCAAACTCTACAACTCCAAAGAAGTTTTAAAGACTTAAAGGTCAATATTGTTTTAAAACCTGCAAAAAACACCTGGAAATAAAGAGTATGAGTTCTTTTAAATTAAGGTATACAGTAATCTTTATACCAGAAACCACAAGGGGAGAGCAAAACCTTCACACATGTCATTTAACTCATTCAAAGGCTCACAGGCTTTAGTAGGCAAAAACAGGGAAAGAAAGGATTGGTAAAAACAGATGTACTCAAAAGGTAATGGAGTTTCTTGGAGGATTAAGAAAGGATATCATACTAGGTTTTCTTACAAGAAAAAAAAACATAAGAGAAACATGCAAAAGAAAGATAGTAAATATTAATAATGGGAGAGTAATATCCTTTGAAATTAATTGGTAGAAAACACTAAGTTGAAAAGATTATAGTAGGGCTAAGGTTTCCTTGTGGAATGCTTCAGGCTTCTAAGAGGAAATATGTTTGAATAAGTGAACTCCAACTCCCGGTGTTAAAGTTTGAGTAAAACAGAAACCATAGGTCCTGTGGGAAGTTGTGCTCAGAAGGCTGGCTTCTGGGCAGGTTCAGTTCGGGACTTCATGTCGTCCCCTCTAAAGGTAAGGCAGAGAAACTCTTGGTAGTTCAGGCAGCATGCTCTGTAGGAATGAAAAATGAAGAATTCCCTCTTCAGAAGAAGCTGTGCTTCACAATACTCACTATGTTTTCTTTCATGAGAGTGTCCTACCATATGTGGGTAAGAGAAAATTTTTAGCCATTTAAGTTTAAAATGTTGGCTAATATTTAATTAAATATAATTAAATTATATTTAATTCTGACAATGAAAATTAAATATAATTTAATTAAATATAATTAAATTATATTTAATTTTCATTGTCAGAATTTCCAAGACAGAAGTTCTAAATTTCAGTTAAGACTAATTGTGAGCATGTGACAAAGCATCCTTTGAAAACATTTTGTACTGCCAAAACAAGACTCTGACATTGTGAGATTACACAATTTACAGTCTGTAGCAGATCTGTAGCAGATCTGGCACAGGCAGTGGCAATAAAGTATACCATGCTTGCTTTTCCCTGCTGCCATTCTGGAGGGTGACAGCCATGAAAAGTCAGTCTACATTTATTTCTTGGTCCTTCATAGAAGATGCCATTAAGACATCAACTTCTGAGGAGGGAGATGATGCAGACCTTGTGCAAAGCACTGTTAGAAAGACTCTTAAATTAATTACAGAAGTGGCAACTTCTAACTGCTATTGACAAGCTATTGACATTAACTGGTAGAAGATAATAAATTAAGCCAGTCCCACAAAGCATAATTGATGTGTCCTGGGAACCACAGCACAGGAGATAGGACACATTACCTGTACCAGCAGTCCTTTTCACCAGCAAGGGTTGAAAGGGTGGATTGTTCTTGATAATAAAATATTACAAGAAAAGATCAATCTCAAGTTGGAGTCTTGCAGTTGGGTGGACATTTTCCAGCTTTGGTCACTCTCTACCTGTAGCTCATTTGTCCCACTTTATATAAGGAATATTTAAATAAGAAAACAAGGTTAAGACTTAAAGAAGGTTAAGACTTTTTAATACTTAAAAAGAAACAAGATTAAGACTTATGTCATTCTCAGTCACTCTCAGTGACAACAGTGGGAACATCACAGGTTCATCAAGTACAATTTTCTGTGTTCAGTTTGGGTGAAAAGTGTTAAACTAGGTCCCCCTGAATGACAGAAAGAGAAACGCTGAATATCCAGCTACTGCCCGACACAAGGTTCAGTGCAAAACAGTGTGTGAGCATGTAATTAAAGATTGATAGTGGTTTGTATGTAGAAGGGGCCATAAGGACACTTTAGAAACTTCTGAAGTGTCCAGATTTGCAACTTGCACATTTTTAATAAAGCTATTTTTTTTTTCGAGTTATCTTGAATTTCAGCACAGTAGCAGAGAAAGCAAATGAGCAAATGCTGCTCCTGACAAGATTGTCCATCTGTCATGGTTTTTCCATGTAGTAGTGTTAGGAAATGTCAGCTGTCACTTGCAAGTGAATGTGTGCAGGTTCAGCTGCCTAAATTTATCACAGTGGGTGACAGACCTAGAGAAATTCATCCAAGGCTTTGTTTCTAACAGCTGCCACAGCTTTGGATGCGGCATCGATCCTCTGTTTGACTAACTCACAACACTACAAATTACAAAGCATAATTGGGCAGCAACTAAACTTCAGCCAGCTCCACTGTTCCACAGTTCTCCTCAGCCAGGTGGGCATATGCCTTTGCACCAACCAGGTTCTCAGGATACTTTGCTGAGCTTGGCAGGATTACCTGTAAGACATTTTCTTAGAGTTCCCCATAAAAGTATCACTTTATCTGGGTTCTCTCATGTGGATTATCATGCTAACCCTAAACTTTCAAGTTAGAGGGATGGTTTTTAAGTGCTTCAAGCAATGCAGCCAAGCAGGGGACACTGCAGGACAAGCTGAGCTTTGAACATGCTTATGTTCAACCTGAGCCCCTTGTGGTCCCAGATACACTACCTAAAGGAGAAGCAAAGGATAGAATTAGCTTTTAGAAAATGTGTTCTTCATACCAGTGTTTATATTTGAGTTAGCATGTTTCTCTTTATTTCAGGTGAACATAGATCCCTTAGGGCATAAGCATCCAGATGGATTACAAAGTATGACATTTTGATGTTTGACAAAGAGTATCCTTGTGAATTTAAGAATGTTTGATAAGCTTTTAAATTCTTTTTTACATTTCTCGAATTGTCTCTATATTTTTTGACTTGCACTCTTTCTTCTATGCACTCCTCTTAATTTAGAAAGGAAAACCTTGCAGAAAGTTGTTTGTAACAGGTGACAGCAATGACTAATCTTATCTTTAAGATTAAGATAAGATATACTGGCTTTGCTATGACAGATGACAGAAATCAAGTATCCACTAGCTTTTACTGTCTTAATGAACCTTCCCAATAAGCCCATTCTGTGAAGAGAGAACTGGAGAGAAAACAAGAGCAAAATACTGAAAAAATTTAGCGAAAAGGAAAGAAAACAAGAGATTATTAAAATTGGTAAAATATTTTTAAATTACTCCTGAAGTTGTTATGAATTATTATTTCTAGAAAGTGTATGTTTTCTCTTTTTTGCCACTTCACATTTTGTGGCTTCCTGCATGTTTGTACAGGTTCTGCAAAGGTAATCTCATGAGACAGAGCTCCAAGTGGCTTTCTGAATTTATTTCTATTATAAAGCTACCCAAAGTTCCAGCCTCACACAGCTTTCTCTGAACTGGGCCTGTGTCCTTAATGTAAGATCCTGAATAATGACTGATGCATGTTTGTGTCAAACTCTGCAATCTTTCTCAACTGAGGTCTTGGCTTTGTTTTTCACTGTTCAAAACCAGATCAATATGCAGCTTACCTCCGTTAGTTAACAAGAGATGGACTGTGACCTCCTCTCTCTTTCCTGGCTCCAGGCTCTAAAAATTCTCTTAAATCAATTTCAAACAATCTCTTCTCCAGTCACTGTCACCTATGCCCAAGTGTATATGGTCCCATTAGAGCCCATAAGCTGCAATTTCATACATCCTTTATGCCTTTTTACCCAGGAAATACAGCTGTTTCTCTGTTCCTTTCCCCCCTTTCCCAAGTAAACAAAAGCCTGAATGTTTCAATTTCTCATTTAATGTAAGGTCATACCTACAGACTCTGTTCTAAAATGCTTACTGTTGGGAAAAATACAAAACCTGAAAACTCTGACCACAAATGATACAAGCAAAAAGAAGTCATGACAGTTTTTTCCATCTTTATTACTTTTTCTCACTTTTTTACACTGTTCTCACATTGTTGATATATGATTGTTTGATACTGTTGGCATGTTTATTGCAGCTGAATCTTTTCATGTTGCGTTTGCAACACCAATTTTCATGAATTGTCTTGAAGAAAGCTACCTAATACTCTAAATAGAGACAGCTAACTGAAAAAAATACACTCAATTTCATGTGTATGTATTCATCTGAGAGAATTCACTATCATTCCAGACATGGTACAGAAAACTGTTTCTTTTTGGTGAAAACATCTGACAATCAGAAGGGAACTTGCTGTGAATTTCAGACAACAAACCCCTTCTGTTGGTCTGTGCATGGATGGACTCTGACTTCAAGAGCCACCACACACCTCAGTGCAAAGCCAGAAACTTTGTGATAGTGCTGAGAGCCCAAGGCTGCTCTCTGAGATGGCAGGTTTCCAACTTCCATCAGTAACAAAGCAATTAGGAACCAGACAAATTTATTTATATGGGTTAGTAAAGACTTGTTATGTGTGATAACTTTCCCACAGGAACAGCTTTTGAGATAGCTGCCAAAAGAAAATTCAATGCTATGATATTGTGTTTATTTATGCATCTGTTATCACTGCTCTTATTTACATGATCCTGGTAATTTTTTCTGTGTTTTGCAGTGCAGACACATTTTTATTGCACATTTGAAGCATTAAGTTCATATTGATGGAGATAAATGGTGAAAAAGCCTTCTGTTCAGCGCTTTTGAACAGAATATGTGTGTTCACACGTTTCTCACTGGAGATGAGAGTTCACAGAACTTCAGAAGCTCTGCATGCTCCTCTGGTCTCATTTCAGATATCAGTTTCATGTCATTTTATTCTGATTCCTATCCATGTCTGCACCCATATTCCAACTCCAGGTGGTGCCAGGAAGGTGAAAGGAAGTGAGATATCAAAGTTATCATGTCAATACTGCAAGTTGCTTAAGATGAAAACGTCAAAACTCTTGGAAAGATATTATGCCAAAAGTACACAGTAGAAATTAATCTGACAAGGGTGATAATGCCAGCTGAGACACATGTGAGGTCAGGCACAGCAACCCATGAATGCATCCATACTGCTCTTAGGTTCCACAGTTCAGAATATACTCCACTGAAGGGATGGATATCCACAGTTTATATAGTCTAGTAAGAAAGGGCTGAGGAAGGATACAATTCCTCTGTTAAACTGCTTCAGTGGGGTAGATATTATGGGAAGAGGAAACATTTATGCAAAAGAGGAAAGCTGGCATAAAACCAAACGCACAGATGCCTACTCCTAAAGTCTATTCAGCCTTTTGAAAGGGTCAAAACAAACAGTTTGAAGATTGAGCTATACCACATTATGAGAAAAGCTGAAATAATGGGTTTTCTAAGGAAAGCAGAAAATGGAACCTATTAGGTGGTTGAGTCATTCCAGAACAAAATTTTCAGATGGTTCTGGCACTGGTAATTTATTTTCTTTGTCTTTACAGAATTATTTATCATCTCAGGTTCTAAATGGTTTTCCACAGTTTAGTGGGAAAATTTTATGACTCAATTAAGGGTGGCTTGTTTTAGACAGAAGAAATTAACAGTAGTGTTGTATTGCACTGGTTAAAAAAAACAAAAACAAAACCAAAAACCAAACAAAAAAAACCAAACAAACAAAAAAACCAAACCAAAAAAAAAAAAAAAAAAACCAAAACAAAACAAAAAACCAAACAACCAAACCCCGAAACAGTACATTCTTTTGGCTCCAAAATAAAAGAGAAAAAAATGTCTACAGTCTATTATATTTTCAAATATGCATTTTGTTTTACCGGTTTTGAGCAAAAAGGCATATAATTTTAGCACATAGTATTTCAACAAGTAGCTATGAGCTTTGCTGTTTAGATTAATGTAACTGGAAATGTAAAGACCAAACAGGGTTCCTAAAGTTTGCCTCCTTTGTTTCACCATGAAAAATCCCAAAACTTAGTTTATGGAGAAAACTTTGGCTACTAAAGTGCACTGTGCATCAGACGACTGGTTCCTACAAAGATTGTTTTCCACACAGAGCTTGGGATTTTGAGAATTTTACAATTTTTCAGCATGAAGGCATTTGTGACATTTATTTTTATTTTATTTTTAAAGGCTATAAATGCTCCTTATGCAGAGTTAGCTCCAGCAGAATCCAGGTGTGAAGTCACTGTCCAGTACCCTTTTCACCCACAGAAAGGGACAGAGCTGTGTGATGGGAAATGTTGAGCTTGGGGATGGCTGAAGACACTTCAGGTGCCCAGTCAGGGCTGGGAGCAGTCAGCTTTGGCTTTGCATTAGTGAGGGCAATGAGAAGATTCCTGTAGGAGGAAACAGCTGGAGTTGAGTACCTCATTACTTCAATGAGAAGATTACTGTAGGAGGAAACAGCTGGAGTTGAGTACCATTTGCATTTGGTGGGCTATTGATGACTAGGCATGCTAGATATGCTCTGGCTATGTGTCTTTTGGTTTCCTGTCATCTGCAAGAGAGATCCCTGTAAAATGTAACCTGAAGCACAGTTAAGTAGTGACAATTTGGATAATTCCTCCAAAAGCACACCCCTGATGTGAAATGGAACACAAATACAAACCTCCTGCACCTATTTGCTGTAATTTGTAGGAACGGAGGAACGTCTAAAGTTTTCTTTTCAAATTTATAAAAGAGGAAGTGTTGGTATTCCTTTTCTCTTTGTCCCATATTCTGTGAGTTACCCATATTCTGAATGTCCATGTGATTCCAGAGGTGTGGAGGTTTGTGAGCAGCAGCACATGTTTCTGTGCTGGACCTTGGAGCGAGCACCAAGCGTACAGGAGAGCATGACCTGCTTTTTCACAATGGCAGGATGCTGCCAAACAGGTGACATTACCAGCAGGGCATGAAATGACATGAAAGCAGGCCAGTGTGTGCCTCTGGCACATGGCAGCTACAGCTCATGCAAGAAAAAGGGGAAATACAGATCTAGGAACATTTTTCACCTGCTTTTGGCATGACCTCATTCAATGGTATTTATTTATCAAAAAAGGAATCACAGAGAAGGTGTGAAAAGCTCCAGTTTAACACTGAAGTCGACTCCTCTACTGCCAAAGCAGGTGGCAGCAACTACCACACCACGCATCTCCACCTTCCACTGGAATTCTGCCTTTGTGCAGAGGGAATACAAGGAGCGTGATGTGTGGAGAGAAGGTGCTTGAAGAGTGTACATTTCATGGAGGAGTGGTTTGAAATTTTTCTTTTGTTTTGAACAGTGCTCCATTCAATGAAAATGGAAAAGAAGCCCCCAAGGACGAATCCAGCAATCCAAGGATAGTTCCAGCTTGGATGAAGGCTCTGCCAGCTGAATTTGTTCTGGTGGGAACAACTATATCGTAACTGGGGCAAAAGGGACTTCCATGTGAACATCTCCATCACAGTGAGGAGTGAAGAGGGCTGGCTGGCTCAGTGATGCTAACCAGGCTGTGACAGTGCAGCTGGTGCCATAAGTAGCTCAGTATCTCTGCACTCTGTGCAGGGACTGCAATTTTCTGAGATACTGGCCTGTGTGAGCCACTTATTGCTTGACAGGCATCACTCTGGATGGATGCAGAAACAGAGCCAGAGAGGGCTTGAGAAGTTTCCCATCCGAACACGAGTTTGGAAACCTTCTAGTTTTGGTGGATATGAAGTAAAAGTCCTAGATTCACGCATTTGGCTGCTGCAGCCTAAGTCCTGCCAAGTCTTTCTTTGAATGGAAACTTTGTTTTTTAAAGCATACTCAATTGCCTCTATCCAGTTCAATAGAAGTGGTAGCAGTGACTCCAGCAGAGACTTGGAGGGACAAAGTGCTTCTGGGGGAGAATATCGATCGTTGCAGGAGACGTGATCTCACCCTGCTCTGCTGGCCAGAACCACTTTTAATTAGAAGCTGGAGTCACACAAAATCATCAAGAGTACATCTGACTAATTTACAGAAAGTTCATCTTAATAGAAATGTATGACTGAAACCCTGTAATTTGGTTAAGTGCCCATTTTAGCTGTACTGCTAATGCGAATACTGTGAGGAAACCTAAATGCAGAGAGACAGCAAAAGGAAAATATAATCTCTTGCTAATCAGATGGAATTTAGCAATCTATAGTAGGTTTTTACTAGCTTTTATTTCTCAACCACTTAACTGGAACAGTAGGCTTTCACTTTTATTAGAAACTGCAGACATTCTTCTGACAGTCTGATTCTCTTGAGAAGACCAAGAGAAAGCAGCTATTATTCTTCATGATAAATGGAAATCTTGGAAATCTTGTACCTGATGGATATTCAGGCTGCTAATGAAGTCAGTAGAACTTTGAGATGGAATTGTAACACCTCTTTCTTTGGTAGTCCAATATAATTAGGGGTGAAGTAATGGAGAAAGGAGAACAAACAGTGGAATTTTGTAATGCCTATGGCACCCTGTACTCAGATTACACACAAATAAAAGGTGGTTTGCTGTCTGTTCTAGTAGGGAAAATGCTCTAGGTGCAATAGGCTGCAAATGAGGAACAAACTATTCAAGCATTAAAAATCTTGGATCAAATCTACTGACTTTTATGAATGTTCGGAGCTGCCTGTCAGTTTTCTCCAGTAGTTCTGAGGCTGTATACATAGGTGTTTATAAAATTGAAGTGCTTGCCACAAAATAACCCATTGCAACACATACTATAAAACTTTGGGAATGAGAAAAAGTGCATCAACCTAATTTATTTTTCCAGACGGAAAAAAATCATGTTCTTAAATCAACATTTGAGTGACACGAAAACTGTGAAAGGAGAAGTTAATTCCTTCATTTTTCTGTCCAGTTGTTTTGGTGTCCAGCTTGGAACTGCACCTAAAAATACCAAGGTTTTTTTGATAAGTGGCATTTTTGTAGGACTTTGTGTCCAAATCAAAATGATAGAAATCAGTAGATATTTATATACACATAGGAGCACAAGACTGTGACACAGAAAAATGTTTCAGAATAATTTCATTTTCCATTTCTTAGCTTCTCAGGTAGCTGCCATGCCAATGGATCCTAGGGGAAGACTCCCAATAATTATATATTTAGAAACCTTGGGTCAAATTGCATCAAGTGTGTATGTGTTATCCATCAACTCTGGTGTGATTCATATTCAGGAAAGGGTGAGATTAGGTTACAAATAAAAGAAAAATCACACTGAAGAAGAACAGTTCTCCAGTCTTCAGAAAGAATAATGTGTTTCTTTCACTTGCAGAAAGAGGTGGATCCAGAGCTCTGCTTTCTTTTTGACCATTTGTGGCTGGAGTTCTGATGACCCTAATATTCAGCTTCACTTACATTCCCACTGGAGGCTCTGGCTGGCCAAATCGACAGACTATTTATGCTCACTGCCCAGAAATAAATCTCTAGACAATGTTTTCTGTGTTGAGAATTATGTTCAAGTGGATTAACTCATTCCACATGCCAAGACTTTATTTCCACTGAGACTGTTATTTCAGTGTCACTAACAGACACAGCTACTCTTAGATTTACTTTTATGGTTAAAAATAACCAAATTAAAAGCAATGGATGGCATAGAAAAATTTCTAACATCTCTTTGCTTGAGTTTGAGTCCCTTTGGAACTCATAACCTTGCTTCTTTTCACTGACATCCCCTCAGTAGCCCAGAGTTTGACTGCTTAACCTCACAGGGCCAGAGCTCTGTGCACAAGTAGTATTATTCTCCTTGTCTCAAAGAAAAATGGAGTTGCAGTCACACCCCTAAAGGAGTAAAAAGCAGATGATTATGTCATCTTGCCTAGGTCACAGGTAAGGGATAAGGACATACAGGATGCCTTAATTTCTTCTGCTCCTCAGAACAATGATTGTTCACACTATTGGTCCCCTCTGCTTTGATTAATTTCACTTTCTCTATAGCCAAGATGTAATGATCATGTAAACTTGAGCGAGTTTTACAGATAATAGGGGCTGAGGAGCCTCTTACACACAGAGATCATTTTAAATAAAGTTCTGCCATCAATAAAGTATTAAGAACCTTTTTGGTAGAGTGACCTGGTTTTGTAGCATCTTATAAAATGATTTCCTGAAAAGCCTGAAACCCCTTGCTTGTTCGTACAAGGCACTTTGGCTGGTCTCTCACACTCTGTCTAGATCAGCAGAAAGTCTTTAAATTCCTATGCAATCATTTTGTTCTCCAGTGCAATACACCCTGCCATTTGTTTTAAGCTAGAAGCATTTTTTTTTAGCTAGAGTTAAAAGATGATGAAAACCAGCAAACAAAAAGATTTACTGCGTGGTGCTGGTGACAACCTGTTGCCCACAGTCCCTGTGGGGACTCTGTAGTGATGGTAATGGATAATCTATGAGTTAGTGAGGCTGCTTGAAGTTTCCATCTGAGTGCCATTGCTGTAAGTGCAGGCATGTGCTCACACATGCTGAGAGCTGGGACTAGTGCATTGATCCAACATCAACAAGTGCAGACATCTACCAGGCAACACAGGTGAAGTACTCAGCACACAACACCAGGGCTGCATTTACAAATGGAAATTTCAGCCCTCTTAATTAATCTGATAGACTTCAAGATGTCAATCAGTACCCAGGAGGCTTTTTGAGCCTCAAGGCAAAGAGACAACAGACCTAAGAATAATATTTTCCTTATCTGAATTAACCAAGTGACTCTGAAAGGCTTTAAGACAAAGTGTCAGCAGTGTTACAGCTATTGCACACTAAGACCCATAAATCCAGGTACACTAATGAAGTGCATGTATTCTAGGCATTGATTAGCTGGTTTATCTACATGAGGTTGTAAGATATCATCTGGAAAGTAACTGCAAGGACTTCAGCAAAACCATTAGTGTTGATAAACTTGGGGGAGAAAAAAAAACCTGGAGGAAAAAAAAAAAAGGCTTCATTATTTTTTTACTAATTAAGATATAAACAAGCTGATGTGTTTTATAGTGTCAGCTAAGCTATCTATTTTGTAAAGCTACTTGCACGGGTTAGAGCTCCCTTTATAATGTAGTCCAGAATCAAAGGCAATTACATACACAATGTTCTAGAATTATGTACACAAAGTACTAGTACATCATGAGTTACTTCAGGCTGGGGTTTCAAAATGTGTTTCACACTTGCAGGAGTGCTTTGTGGCATTTGGAAAAATGTATGCAGATATTCAAGTAAAGGATGCCAAGGGGGCACCAGTTAAGAAGCCGAATAACTCTATTGGCCTCACTTTCTACATTTCTGTGACTGAAATAATGCTGATCTGCATCTCATGGGAATGGAAAGTTTGCTGGAAGTTATTATTAAACAAACAAACAAAATCTTTAGAGGTTTCACGGGAGAGAAAATTCCTATGGAGTTATCAAAATTTTCCACATCTCTCCTTTCACATGTCCAAAATTAACGGATTGAATTTCAGGATTGACTACAGCTGTGAGTTGATGGGAGATAAAAATGTATGTGGAAAATAAATCTAATTCCAATCTCTCTAAATAATTGTTAAACAGTTTTAAGTTAAATTACTGAAGAAATACAAAAGCAATTATTCTTAATTACAGTATAAACACATTTTGGTATGGTTAATATTCAGCAAGGATTATAACGACATTCCGTCTACTCCGTTAGAAGTTGAACTTTTTTTGCTTCCTCTCAGAAAGGGTGTTGAGTTGCAGCCTGTGATTAGTCCCAAGGCTACACCCTGATGATGAATAAAATGCTGCCATCTTTTGGCTGCACTCGACAGGAACAGGTAGAAAAATTGCTACAAGGTTTTACCTTCAGAAAGACAAGAAACCATTGCTACTTCTGCGGTAGTTGCTCCCACGGGTATTGTTATCAGCCATACCCCATGATCCTTGTCCTCTGTCATAGTCTGTAACTCCACTGAACAAAAGGTGCTGAACAAAAAGTGTCTCTTTTTCCAGATAATGAAAAATATCCAAACCAACAACCTAAAAGAGAACTCCCATCAAGAAAACCAAATAACGAGAATGAGGGGGATGGATTCACAGGAGAATTCATCTAATGGCAGAAAACCCTAGGGTACAAGGAAACAGAAAACACAAGGCTGTGTTTCCTCTCCTTACATTCTGGAATGCAACATTTCTTTCTTTTATGTTAAGTAAGGCTTTTCTACTGTACACTATGTCACTTCTCTCTCTCAGAGATCTGCAGAATGCTGCAGCAAAAATATGTTTTCAGAACAAAATGATTCATAAATCCAGGGGGTGTTTAAGCACTACTACTCAAATATTTGTTATCCTTTTGCACAGGAGTGAATAGAAAAAATATCTAATTGTTCACATTTTGTCAAGATGTAATTGTAATTTGTATACCCAGCAGCAGTTAAAACCTGCCCAGCACATAAATATTTCTCAACCCTCCTTTTACATTCTAATACTGTCAAGGGACTAACTGTCAGAAAAACTAAAGACGATGCTTTGCAAGGATCATTGCTCATTAGGTTAAGGATTATTCTGCATGCATATACCTGGATTTGAGGGTTTTGTAGAATTTAGTTTGTTAGTGGTTGGGTTGAATGGATCAGGCTTTGGCAAATTATCATTGATGTGCCTCCTGCAAGCTTTTAGGGATCCTGTAAGGTAAGTTGATATAATTTGAGACAGACTCAACACTCATCTAGAAAATGTATTCATTTAAAATGTACATAGCTCAGACTTATACGGGTATTATTCCACAGGTCTTGTCTTTGTCTTGTTCATATTTTTTCCAAAAATAGCCTAATTTTGATCATAAAGTCTAAAGTCTATTTTTCCTACCACTGAATCTATAAGTCAGCAAGAGATGTTCTCTCTCAACCCATAAGAGCAGCTATATCCAAGGAACACCCTATTCTGGGAGGAAATAGATACTGTGCTGTACTTCCATATTCCTAGCAGAAACCTGGCTGAAAGAAGCTGCTCTTCCTTCAAGCCCCAGACCCTAATCTCACTTTCCTCTCCTATAACAGTTCCGTTTCTAACTACAAAGATGAGATAAACTCAGTTTGGGAGAATGAATCTAAATCAAAACCCAAAGAAATCTATTCTCCAAAGTCCAAAGATGTCGCCAGTAGGGACACAAAAGAACAACACTCACTCGACAGGTTGAAGTGAGGAAAGAAAGGGAACGTTTATTGTCGTTTTGGGTTTAAATAGGATTTGGAGTTTGGTTTAGGATTGGAGGACAAAGGGGACAGCCCTCTCACCTCAATGGTCATTTCAGAAGTCCATCACACATTGGTATGTGAAAACAATCTACTTGTTTATGTTACATCTGTGAGAAACTCCACTAGAAATATGTAAACAGTCATCAGAAGGCTGAAAATCAGGGCGACACAAAGACACCACCATTTTAATGCTCTTCTGCACTCAAGTCATGTAATTGAAATGAAGGGCAGAAGCTGTGGTGGTTGGTAAAGTAGTAATACCCGCCTCTGGCACAGTCCTATTCTCTCAAGTCTCAACAGCCCATCAGCTGAGAGGAGTTGACTTCCAACACTGGTGGAAACCAAGAAAGCGATACATTCAGAGCTGACTTTCAGAAACCTCAGAGTCTCAGTCCAGGTGCTTTAGTACCCATTAATATTTGCAATCTGGGTCATTACTCTGGATTGGGAGAGGAATTTTTGTCTGAGGACACATCCTGAAACATCAGAGCAATCCTGCCATCGCATCCTGTAGCAGATCCCAGTGCAAGGGATGTGCGTCCTGGACTTCCACTGGGTCACTGAGGAGACAAGGAGGGAAACACTGGGCATTTCACATGCTGTTTGCCACACAGGTGTTCACGTGGCTGGTTTCCTCAGCCAGCCATTTCTACTGTGGATTTGCTGGTTATTGTTAAAGTTATGACACAGGCTTGGCAGACATTTGACAGAGATGTCAGTTCTTGTTTTCAGAAAGTGGCAATGCTAACTATGGAACATGACAAGTATTCAGCAAATTGGTTTTTGCAGAATATGAATGTCGATGTCATTCAATTATATTTTTGGCCAGGATTGCTGTAAAGCCTCCAAAGTATTCTCTTAGGGATTTGTAATCACTAATGCCAAGAAAAAACAGCTGTCATCTTGCTAAAAAATCTACTGAATTTCATAAGAAACCTTGGTTTTACGTAACATGGCTGCTTCAGCTAGCAGTGTGTATTGCATCTGCTGCAAAACCTTGTTCTACAACTAGATCTAAAGGGAAATAGAAAGCAAAGAAATATTTTACTAATGATGCCTGCTTAAAACGTGCTTCCGAATGTGTAACACTCTGAAATTTCTATAACATGGTTATTACTTTTTTCTGTAAATGAAGCACAAATTAGGCCTTGGCTACATCTGAGAGATAAATGTGAACTGTGAGGGCAAATGCTGATAGACAATTTATGTCAAAAGATGAACTTGATGCATACATTTATTTTCCATGAAGAATGAAAGATAGTGCGAATTTTATAGGTATTTAATGAAATTGTGGGAGACTAGATTTCTAATTTTGGAGTCAAAGAAATAGCAGCTCTCTCAATTTCTCATAGAACAAAACACATGTTTAACATTGACCGACTAAAACTGACTTTTAATTTAATAAAAATACAGAGACTATCAGTTTCACTACTCAGGGTGTCATCACAGAACATCTGCAAAGCTATCACTTATTACAACTTCAAAAACAAGTGATTCAGTAATATGACAAACATTGCTTTTCCTGAATGGTAGAAAATATCATGGAATTGATAATTTTGTAGGACATTATCTGATACATTTTTCTGAAAGAAACATTCTGAGAATGAAACCATCTTTGTCCTCCATTTGCACCAACTTTATATTTTTACCACTAAACTTTCAGGGGAAAAAAATCATTTTATTAAGCCAAACTGAAATTTTATCCTGTAAATTGAAAGTCAAGATATAGTCCCACTCCATCATAACAGGCTATGAGATTTGAGATTTTACCTGAAGAAGGGTAACACAGGAAGAGTAAGGAAAAGAAAGTTTGGGAGAGGCCCTAAGGAAAAAATAAAAACAGGTGGTGGTAAAGCAAGCAAAAGACATGAGAAATTTATTTTCAAATTCCACTTATAATTTTGACAAGAATGAAATCTGGGTCCAGCTAGGATGCATTTTTCTAGCAGAGAAGCATTTTGCTGCAGGGAATTGTAAGCAAGGGAGGAAGATTTCCATAAGGAGTTCCTTTTTTTTCTCCTTAGGATAGACTGGAGTGATAAGTAGATGAATTGGAAGTGATCAGAATAATGACAATTGTGGAAATGAAAATATTCTTTTTAAATTCTCTGAGATACCAGCTCACAAGAAGTTCAGTTTGTGTTGCACTGGAGATCTCGTTACTATGCTTTGACAGACTGTGCTTTGCCTTAAAACGGATGGAAATAATTTTCATCCTCCAGAAAACAGAATGTGTTGATGGAAAAACTACCCCTCCAGGACCAATTGCTAAGAAAGAGACAAGAATGGGACAGCACTTTAGAAAAATTGATTCTGCTCCTGACTGCTATAGGAAAACTTACTGGCTAGTAATTTTGAGTCCCTAGACAGATTTTTAAATATTAATGAAATTCTCAGAATGACACAAAATGTGTCTTTGTACATGTGTATAAATCAAATGAGTATATCCACTGTTGGGCTTCTTTCACATTGTTCCACTTTAAAACCTATAGTCACTTCAAATTCATTTAACTTCTGAGGCTTCCAGATTTACATAATTTACCTTTACTTAGTTTAAAAAAAAAAAAAGAAAAAAGCATAGTACACACAACCAGTAATTTTGAAGCTCTTTTTCTGAACTTTTCACATCAATTTTAACTGGTGTCATGCTTGAAGCATCTTTAAATAAGTAAAATCTTTTATAAATGAAATTTTTGATTGTCACAGAATCAAATTAAGCTGGACACTAGAGATTTAGGTAACAAAAAAGAAAGGAAGAAAAAAGCCCAACAATAAACATCTCCTCTTACTAAGGAAATCATGATAGAAGGATATGCTACTCATCATCAAGAACACAAGCAACAAAAGGGCAAAAGTTTTAAGTCTACACCAATTTAAGTCCTGAACATGGACATGATCCTTTATATCACCCAGAATACAAGCAGTAACACCAGCTGATAAATTCTAAGGGACAGATTCCAAATCCTTTATGCCCTTTATCCCACCTCTCTATTACTACTCAGTCATGGTACTGACATGCCTCAGCCCAAATCTCAGCCAATCCCTGCTTGCCTTGTGGCTTCTGGATCTCCAGCCCAGGGATATGGACAGGGTAATTCAGGACAAGCAGCTGATTTTTGTGCTCAGTTCTCCCCCTGAACCAAGGTACAGGAGAAGTCAGGAATTGTGAGCTGAGATCTTGTGTGGATCTTAAGCAAGGTTTATACTCTTGGGCCTGACAGCATGGAAGGTGTCTAGGGGTCTGTAGCTCAAAGCCAGGGCTCTATACATGTGAGAAAACCTACTGAAATGGAAGGGGGCAGCTGTCTCCTGAAAAATGCACCTTATTAGTGTTGAGAAATAACAGAACTGGCTTTAATTGCATAGCACAGGTATCTTCAGCAGTGAAAACATGGCATCAGATATTTCAGGGTAGTACAGAATCAGCCTGGCCCAGATGGTTGGTGCCCAAATCAGTGTCACTTACCAAGAATGCCCAGGAATAAGAACAAGTATCCACAGTGTACAACTGAGTTTCCCACTCTAATATAAACATTATTTTCCAGCTACCAGATAACCTCCATACTGTGAAACAAATTGAAGACTCTTGCCAATCTTTCAATACATGTAATTTCATTCTCCTCTGTGATGACCTCTCATCCTTTTCTGCACCCTAGTCTATTCCGTACATCTAATTCTGATCTTGGTGGGCTCTACACCTGCCTCCTTTTTGCTGAAAACAGTCTGTCAGTTGAAAGAAGCAAGTCTCACATCCAGTTTGAAATATATCTACTGTAAAAAAACCCATCTTTGATTCAAAGGAACAGCTAAGCAGTTGCAAAGAAAACTAAGATGTAGCACTGTGGCTAGAGCCTGTTCAGAAATACAAAACAGCTCAGCACCCTACCTTCTCCCTGTGGCAGATCTGACATTTCTGTGCATTGCTAGCTTGGACTAACAAATTACTCAGTATTTTCCATTAACACTCCTGTTGGCAGAGCTTATAAGTAGGGAGATAACAGATTTCAGCTGAGCTGGAGATAATGCTAGAAAGCAAACTGCCTCAGCTGTCTACCAAATTACTGACAAGCTCTGACGGTACTCAGTTGTCTCAACCACTGGTGGAGGGAAGAATGGCCACACAGAACAAGGTAGAGAAAAGTAGTGCTTTGTCTTCCTCATCTCAAGCAATGGTTTCTGAAGAATTGGGAAAGTCACAAGTTTTGTTCCCTTTCTATTGCCCAGGAGAAAACATTTTCTCAAAGAAGAATCAGATCAGAAAGAGGTTCAGGGGTGAAGAGCTCTGGATTGGTGTCTTAGGTTTCTGCAGCCCCTTGGAATTTGATGAGATGGATGCAAAATTCCTCAAGGTGCAAGAGGGACTGACACAAGAATTTGGGAAGCAGATATGGTTGATGAAAAGCACTGTTGGGTTATAGTATGACTATGAAGAAGCAGAGGTAGTAGAGACTGCTAAGGAGGCTCTATACTGTTTAGCATTAATTCCTGGGTACACAGTAAAAAGATGTGTTTTCAAGAGTTAAATGTGCAACTGCAAGCATCACTAATGTTCCTCTCTGTTTCTGTCACTTGCATGCTTACTCAGACACACACCTGAAGGTGCGGTGCCCAGCAGGGCAATGCAAACTGAAGGCTTAAGTAACCAGGCCTTCAAAAAGTCCATTTTGTCAGAGGGAGTCATGATGATTTTTAGTCTTTATTATTTGGCATGCTGCAAAACAACATTCCAAAGTCCTTTTTGTCTCTGAGCCACCTTTATAATGACCAGGTGTCTTGGTTTGGGAAGACAGGTATCTGCCAGGTAAAATTACAATCAGAGGCTCTTTGGCAAAGATTTGGGAAATAGGAATAGCAGTTCTTTACTAGTATGTAATACAAAGCAAACAAACACAAAAAAACTCCCCCCCTACCAAACAACTACAGCATTAATGACAAACGACAACAGTACCAAGAACCTTGAGGGCTTTGTTTCACAAAACCCAGGGCAGTTTGGTTTCGGTGTCCCTGCAGGATCCTCAGAGCACCAAGCTGGAACAGTGGAAAGTCCCGGGCTGGTAGCTGGGATGGCAGGCTGTCCCGGCAGGCAGGGGCAGGATGTCCCGGCAGCGCAGGGGGTGCAGGGTCACGCTGCAGCAAGAGGAGCAGCGCCGAAGAAGCCGAAGGCGAGGCAGTGCCTGGACCAGCTCCCGTGGGTGGCAGGGAAAGCTCAGGATTCAGGCCGAACTGGTGATAGTAGATTTCCCAGGACTGGATCCCTTTGGCCACAGTGAAACTCTTCCAGCCAGCAACAGCCGTTGTTCTCTCTCTCCCCGAACGAACACCGGAAAAAGGCCCCAGCGCAGCTGCCTCAAGCTCTGTCTTTTACCTGCATTATCTCCCCCTTCCACCTTTGTCCACCTCTTTGTTTCGGTTAAGTACTCTCAAGTATCCAACACTTGGTCTCCTTGGTAACTTATGGGGAAAAAATTCTTTAGAGAAAGAAGGAACAAACCTAACCCCCAACACCAGGCAACAAAGGAAACAGAAAGTGCTTCTGGGCAAGGCTGTGGCCAACCTGTTTTCCAGTGTAAGTACTGGGAATGATGGAGCTGACAGAGTGAGGAAGGAGAGAAAAGTGCCTGTAATCTGTTTTTCTAGGATATGTGCTGGCAATGAGGCAGGATGGAGAACATCTGTGGGAGACTTCTGCTGGGGAAAGGCTCTCCCAGCCAAATGCAAATATGTGAGTGTAAACATGTAGAGTGCCAGACCTGTCTTCTGTAGTCCTTTGATCTCTTTTCCTCTGCTCTTCTGTTTTCAATCAGCATCTGCACTGAATATCTGTCTTCTGAGGACCAACGTCAGGAATGTATGCTGTGCCCTCTCCTGGCTTCCATGGGAAAGCACGAGAGATGCCAGCAGTGGTTTGGAGGATGAAATACACCAGGGTGTGAAGATTTCCCACCCCTGGTCTGGCTCTGGTCAGCCCTGTTCTTTCTCGATGACAGCAGGTCCGAGAAACACATGATCTCTAGAGGGAACAACAATGTAAACTTGCTTCCACCTTGCATAAAGGTAAGGTACTTTGGGCAAAGCCCTAACAGAAAACTGAGCTTCCTCCATAGTTCCCTGTTTTTCTGAACAAGTTCCTTTTGCTGCCTGTTTCCCCTTTACTTCAGCAAAGAAAGATATTCCTTATACATCCCCCATTACACTAGTGAAGTGAGGCACACACCTGTTACATGGAGTCTCTTGCCTTCTGAGGTAACTTCTAACTATGTCTGGATTTCTGAGAGCTCTCCTGTGGCCTTATGTGCTGATGGCAGAAGAATCTGGGCATAAGTTGTGAACAGAAGGGCACAGAATCTTCTTTGGCAACTTCAAAATAATCCCTGCTAAGCATTTATTCATAGAATCATAGAATTGCTGAGGTTGGAAAAGAAGTCTAAGATCATCAAATCCAGCTGCCAACACAGCACTGCCATATCACCACTAAACTACCCAGGTGTCACATCCACACACCTTTTGAACACTCCCAGGGATGGTAATTCCATCACTTTCCTGAGCAGCCTATTCAAATGCCTTTCACCCTTTCAGTGAAGGAACTTTTTTCTAACATCCAATCTAAACTGCCTCTGGCACAACTTGGGACCATTTTCTCTTGTCCTGTCATTAGTTACCAGGGAGAAGAGGCCAACCCCCACTTGGCTACAGCCTCCTGTCAGGTGGTTGTAGAGTGAGAGAGTCTCCCCTGAGCCTCCTCCTCTCCAGGCCCAACACACCCAGTTCCCTCAGTCACTCCTTATAGGACTTGTGCTCCAGACCCTTCACCAGCTCCACTGCCCTTCTCTGGACACACTCCAGCACCTCAATATCCTTCTTGTAGTGAGGGGCCCAAAACTGAACATAGAACTCGAGGTGCAGCCTCACCATTGCAGAGTACAGAGGGACAATCACTGCCCTGGTCCTGCTGGCCACACTGTTGCTGGTCCCAACCAGGGTGCCATTGGGTTTTCTGGCTGGGAACACTGCCAACTCATATTCACCTGGCTGTTGACCAGGTATTGACAAAGCAAAGTTACAGGAAGAATGGTTTCCATTTACTATAACCCTCAGAAAGAAAGCTACCATAAAGATAAACATTTTGTCCTATCTAGATATGCTGTGTAGTGCCTGGACCTTGGGGCAACTCTCAGCAACACCAAAAGTGAGAGCAATGGAATTGGTTAGAGAAAGAATAGGGGACATGGCCACATTTATTCTTCACACACTGTGGAGTCAGGGAGCAGCTGGGATCTGTTGTCCAGATCCACACTCTGCAAAATGCTTCCTGTCTTACTAATTAGATGCCTCTTTATAATCTTTAGGTTAATTAAATACAAGTTGATTGTGATTTAGAAATTCAGATGAAGTCCAAAGATGAGAAAGAAGCTCACATAGGTATTTCAGAGCCTCACAGAAGCCTAGGAAAAAATCATTCCCCAAAATTAAGACATGAACTGAAAGAACTGGTTTACTGAATGGTCACATAGCTCTTGTTGTGATAGTCAAAAGGCATGTAAGGCAAAGTTTCTAGACAGAATTTCTAGCATCTTTTATTAGGCCAGATAGTATACTTGGATAAATAGATAAGCCTTATGCATACACCTCCTAGCCTCTATTACAAATAGTATCTTTTATTAGACCACTTTTTGGACACCCACACTCCTCTGGCTTATCCCTTCTTAGAAAAGAGTTGGACGGGATTTTCAAGGATGTCTCAAAACACACTAGATACCTCTGTGTGGGTAGCTGAATCTAAAAATTTGATTTAGGTGAAGAAACTTGGCTTTGACTCACAAATTCTCTCTTAGTTTATGTGAAATTAAAACTATCTTCTTCCACATTGTTCTGCAGGCATTTCAAAATCTTTTAATAGTGGTTTTAATATAATGTAACATGTTCTTAATTCCAAAACAGGAATTACTGTATTTTTATATATAATCCTAAATTTTAGTAGCTGCTTTCAGTCTTGCATTCGTATGATTTCTGCAGAATAAGGAGATTATGAGCAATTTCAATCTTGGACTCACATTTAGTGTTCTCTCTCCAAATTCACAAACTGTGGAATCTGTGCCATCCAAAACATCTAAGTATGTAATCCAGGCCAATGCATTTGTCGTCTGCTGCCATTTTTTATAAGCAATCAATGAGTTGGTTTCCTAGGCGTAGGCTGTGGGATACTGTGATAAATTTGAGGATACTTTGGTTTTGCTTCATTGTTAAATACCATCACAGTAAGGATCTTAAGAATTATTAGTACTTGTAGGTGTGGACTGGCAGAAAATAAGAGTTTTCCTCCCTTTCCCTGTGTTTTCTCCTGATTTTGTTACTGTCATGCAAAATAAAATTATTCCAGTGTTATCACAGCAGTTACTTGGCAAAACCACGGAATGCACCCCCACTCTTTAATATCTTGGGAATGCACAGCATGTCACTGAGCCCAGGAACTGCCCTACATCATCTCTTGAGCCAATGAAACCATGACAGTTGATGTCTTTTTCGCAAAAGTAAGGAAGGAGTCAGGAAACTTTATTTTTCTTTTTGGAACACCAGAAGAGAGGTTACTCCTAGTGCTGAGCTGGACTTATAACTGGGTCTATCTCAAAGAGCAAAATTAGAGAGATTATAAATGACGATAGTAAAAGCAGTTCCCATAGGAACACAAGAAAGTAACTTAAAGGACTCTTACATGCTTTCAAATCACTGGTATCTGGACACAATCTCAACTTCCCACGTGCCATAGAGATGTAGGTGAACAGAACAGCAGGTGCTCTCAGTACTGCTCCCCACTCGATTAATTTGCTGTCCCTTCTTCTGTATGATATTTGAGACTTCATTTAAACACACAAGATTTGTTTGAAAATAAGAGGTAAGCAGGAAATTCATGGAAGATGCTTGAATTCTCTATTTTTTTTTTCATTAAACCACCCCAGGAATTAAAATCAAACGCTCCCACTTAATTTCTGAAGCACTACCAGGATGTCAAAATTAGAACCCAAATGGACACCGTCTAGAGCATGGCAGGTCTTCACTGACACACCCTGGCAATTAGTAATTCTGCCAAACTGCTCTGAATCTGTGAAACAAAAGAAGAATCAATGAATGTAAACTGCCTGATGATTGTTTTGTACTCATAAGGGAATTTTTTTTGCTGCTACAACACACTTTTTGAGTTCTTTCAAGTTCATTGCAGGTAAGTGAATTTCAAATCACTTCTTTTAGTATTTTTAGTAAGCAGATTCGTCTGACTTTGCAACAGGTAATGAAGTTCAATTTAACACCACATATTTTCATGCTGTTGAAAAATTACTATAAGTATGTGCAACTAGTGACTGCACTTGTTTTTGTAACTAGATAGGGAATTTCAGAGATAGACATTTTACAAGTGACGTTTTAAAAAATGACCTCTTAATTTTAATTTTAGGCATCTCTAAAGGAGGTACACTCTTGCTCTCTGAATGTGACATTTGCACGATATTTTGGTTTTGTTGGTTTGTTGTTTTTTTTTTTTTATTCTGGGAGAAGCAGTTCTTAGTTTACAGTAGAATTCTAATCAACAAAATTGTGATACAGTGTGTTTTCTGAAAATGATGGTGTTAAGTATTTTCCTGACATATTTCTTCAGTAAATCATTTTAGTTAACGAAATAGTTTTACTTAGGATGAATTTTGGAACAAAATATTCTTATTGATACAACATATGAGGTCTGCTGAGGCTTCCACTGGGGAAACATTTTATTAATAAACTTCCCAGGATCTTTTTTTTTGCTTGGCCGCTTTTCTATAACAATAAGTGCATTGGTTGGTCTGTCTTGAAGCCAGAGATGGTGAAAAAGCTGCAAATGTGATCAGATAAGAGGTTAAATCTAGGTGGATTAATATGACTATGATGATCACTTTATAGGCTTTAACTGTGATCTACATATTTAAAAGATTCATTAGAAATTCAGCAAGAACCAGAGCTAAGAGGTGTTATACAAAGCACAGTATACTCTAGAATGTTTTTCTCTCAGTGGTTTTATCCAGCAATTCATTTCCCATGGGCACTTTTTTTTCCTCTGTGGAAAGACCAGAGCAGTATGTCTCAAAAAGCAGTATAGTAGTAGGCAGTAGTAGTGACAGAAAAACACAGTACTACAGTTTTTCAAGCCATTTGCTATTTCTGCAATAAACAGAGATATTTCTGAAAACATTGGTTTCAGCACACAGCGACCACAGTGCTTTGTTCAGTCCGTAAATGCGTAAAACGTAAAGATTTCTGGAAAACACAGACAAAGCAGATGACTGATAAATTACACACAAGATATGTCTGGTTTTGGTTTCGGCAAGTCAAACCCACCACATTCTGACACGTGTTTAAACTGACCGCCGCCGAGCCGGTGTTTACACCCGCTCGCTTAACAAAACCAGAAAAAGCGTTTCCCAGCAGCAGGCGGGAAAAGCGCGCCTACCCCACGCTCGCTGTGCGGACATGCGGCACCACCAGGGATGATGCCCTGGGGCAGCATCCCCGGCTCAGAGGGGCAGCCGGTGCCGGGGCGCTGGGTGCCCGGGATCCCCGGCTGCGGCACCGCCCCGGCGCGGGCGGAGCTTGCGGGGGCTGCTCCGCGGGAGCGGGACGAGATGCGCCTCGCTCCTATTCTTTAAGGTAGCAAAACCATCTATCTGTTCACTCTCTCCCGCCCTCTCGAAGCTGGATGTCCTCGCAGCCCACCGGGGAGGGGAGAAGGAGAAGGGCGAGCCCGCCGCCTCCATCCCGCGCAGCTCCCGCTGCCGGCCACCGCCGCTCGGCAGGGCAGCCCGGGTACCGGGACTCCTGCTGCCGCCGCTCGGGACGTGTCTGCCGGAGACTTGAGTGGCTCTTTTCCCTTTAGGTTGCTGTGGATGAAAGATACAGGTGGGTTTTTTCTTCCGGTGTTCTGTGCCACCCTCCCCTACCTAAAGAAGTGTGGAAAAGTTTGTGAAAGAAGAGTCCTGGACGGAAGTTGGCTGTAGAGGCTTTTTCTTGGAGCAGTGTTTAGAAGCCTGGGGTGAACCCGGGCGTTCAGGATGTGCTTTCAGTCCCCGCTGCCGCCGCCGTCCCGGCTCGGGCTCTGAGACACTTCTGATGGCTTCAGCCCGGCTCAGGAATGGGTCTGTCTCATTTACTCCTAGCGTAGACATTTCTGTGTATAAACTTCCTCTGTGCACGTAAGAGGGCTTGCCTTAACTTTAAATATAGTAAATAAAAGCAGCTCTTTTTTTTTTTTTTTTTTTTTTTTCAAAAGCAGGGGTTTGCCACACTTAGATTTTCCCCTTGAGTAAACAGTACAGCTTTCAAACGTATGAACTTCATCAACATGTGTCCTGTACTTACCTTGTTCTCATTTCCATGTCTGTCTATGTCACGAACGTGAACTGCTGAAAGTCTGTTGATCTGCATACAAGAGATTCTTCCACAGACAGGAGGTTTTGGGAGCTGGAAGATACCTGAACTTCTGAACCACAGAACTCCTCTCAGTCTTTTAGCTTAGTCCTGAAGATCTCTCGCTGCATCTCTTGAAATCTCTTAGTGTGGCTTGGAGCTGGGAAAAATAGTCCAGAACAAATTGGAATTCTGGCTTCAGTGTTGTTAAGTTCCATGAAGACCCCCATCTTTCAGCTGTGCTTTAAAAAGAATTGTTTCAGCTGATACCTCTGGTTTTGGATGTTTTCTGTTAAAAACAATTCATCTTCTCTTCTCATCTGGAAGATGAGGTCAAATGTATGTCAACTTAAAAATACAGTATTCCTGTCATAATTCTGTCAGCAGGTCAAAAAAGTGATTCTTCCTTCATAAAATTTCATCAAGGATTGTCTTTGGAATGTTATGTAAGGGAGTTGGTTTTGATTGTTTTTTGCTTGTTTGTTTGTTTGTTTGTTTAATTTAGCTTTTCATTAGAAATACAAGTTCTTAAATGAAGGAAAACCACTGTTTTAAAATTGATTTTTATTTGAACTGAACAACAAGTTGATTTAGGTTGTGTGGATATATAAATATAAGAGGTTTTTTATAGCTCCTTTATATCCCACGAGAATAATGTAGATATAATGGAAAAGGGTAAGGTTTTTAGTAATGCGAAGTTTGATTTTTTTTTAATCCATTTTCTTCAGATTTTAAATATTTAAAGTGAATTAAGCATCATCTTTGGCATGTTGCACAACTTGCAAGAGAAGACGGTAAAGAATCTCCCAGCTGGAAACCCGTGAAGCTAATGTGTTCAATAAGTTATTTGGGAGCAAAGTGAGAAAGGAAATAAACCAGCTTCAGTGCTCAAACTAATACATGGTGTCAAGTGCGAAAAGAAGCCTCCCTCAGTATTAAAGCCTGTGCTCCCACAAGCTGACCTAACATCTTCTGAAACCTTATTTTTTTCCCAACAGACTACTTCAGAGAAAATACAAGCAGTGATGGGTGTCTGTTTTGCTGTATCTTTAGACTTTTACTGTCAGGACCAGTTAACAGATGCAGCATTTAATAGCTGGTGACGTTAAATGAACTTTTGGCTGTTTTACCTGGCCATATGTTTTGTATCACTTTGGGTATGTTTTCCATTTCATGTCTACTTTGACAAATTCAAGAAGACAAACTGGATGTTATTTGCTGTGGATGGAATCATAGGTTTTATTGTTTTGGGGTTTTTAAACATTTTTTGAGAAGCAGAATTGGCAATCCTCCAAGCTCCTGAGTTTTCTGGAAGTTGGGAGGGTTTAGGCTGTACTTCTAGCTCATGGAGCCCTGGGGAGTGCAGAATGTCCCCTGTTAGACAGGGTTAATAGAGCTCCAGAATAACCTCTAGTAAACCAAGCTATGTCTCTGGAGGGGGAAAAAAAAAAAAGAAAGAAAATTGAGTGAACCTTTGAGCACAAAAGCTCATCTACAAGTGTTTTTCAACAATAATGTGCATTATTCAGTTAAATGCTAACATTAGGTAATATTAGACCCATTCTTCAAGGGATTAATTACGGGATTTTAGAAGCTTTTTTGAAATCTGAATTTAGTTTTTACCTCATCCATAAATGTAAAAAACTTAGCCCTTTATACATGAGCACTTTATACGTAAGTCTTAAAAAGAGACTCCCACATAGCTCAGATCTTCAGATGTCTTCCTCTGCAGACCTCTGTCTTTTAAATTCACCCAAAACTTTTTGAAGATCGTCTTTGTGCATCATGTTTGTCATCTTTTGATATCGAGTAGCTGCATGGCTTGACCTTCACAGTGTGGGTACTAATGTTTGAAAATGTGTCTTACACTGAACTGTCAGGACCTGCTCGTCTTGCCTGGGCATTAAGGTATCATTTCCCAAGACACCAGGGCAGAACTTGCCCAGCTAAAGCTGTGTGAGTGATGGTCAGTGGAGAAATTACCTGGGCACCATTCTGTGCCTGCACACCTGGTGTCACACTGCTACATTCTAGTCAGCTGAGTCACATCCAGGGAGTAAATGTCCCTTTATAAGCACTCTAAATATGAACTCTTATATGTTAAGAATGCAGGATAACTGTATAATAGACCTACAGTTTATTGTATATACTTTGAGCTGTATTTTTAATCATTGGATAATTTGTGTTGGAACAGACATTTAAAGGTCATCTAGTCTAACCCCCCTGCAATAAGCAAGGACATCTTCAATTCAATCAGGTTGTTCAGAGCCCTGTCCCACCTCACCTTGAGCACTTTGAGGGATGAGCATCTAACACCTCTCTGGGCATCCTGTTCCAGTGTTTCACCACCCTTGTTGTAAAAACACTTCTTCATTATTGACCCCAAATTGACTCTCCTTTAGTTTAAAACCCTTGCCCCTTTGCTACAGGCTCTGCTAAGAAGATTCTCCCCATTTTTCTCAAGTCCTCTTTAAGTACTGAAAGGCTGCAACAAAGTCTCTTCAGAGCTCTCTTCTCCAGGCTGAGCAACCCCAACTCTCTCAGCCTGTTCTCATAGGAGAAATGCTCAGAAGAGTATTTTTAAGATTTGGTTTTTGTTCCACTGATGCTGTTTTACACTACAACAATGCGGACTCCGAGTTTCAGAAAGCTGAAAATGACTCTTTTATTTTTGGGATGTGTTTTCTTTATATACTTTTTTACACAGACCAATTTGATTGGTGACAAGAAGACAAACTTCTTCAATCACATTGGTCAGACCAGAGGGACATCAAGAAGAAGTCCTTCCTAGGGAAAGAATGTAAACATAGACACAGTTACAGAAACATGTCTCTTGTTTACAGAAAATTCCTTGGGAAAAGAATTTCAGAAAACTAAAACATCTCAGGCATGAACTGGGGCTACATTCCACTATATTTTAACTCTATTCTTTTAAACACTATTACAAGTAAATTTAGAATTTATTCATGTTAGACCCAGTTAGTTTCCTTCTATAACCTGCAACCTGAATTTGGTAGGAGCTTTTTTTTTTTTTTCAAAATTGTAGGAAGAGGACTTAAGAAGTTCTTTCTCTTAGATGTGCTGCCTGGTACCCTTTCCAACATAAATTACCTCGTACCTCCTAAAGGGGGAGGAAAAAATAAGAAAACATCCGTGTTTCAGATTGTCAATGACCAAACAGTAGTAGGTCTGTGAAGTGTACGTAATTTACTTACCAGAAAAAAACCTTTAGACAGCCTGTATATGTTGGACTTTAAAATCACTGGAGCATTTAGCACAGTGAGTTTGTGGAAGTAGAGAAATAGAAAGACAAAGTACTTATTCCAGATGTTTACCATGACACAAAGATATTAAAAAAAAAAAAAAAGCAAGCAACCCCTGAATCCTCAGTAAACTGAACTCTCAGTTTTCCCATTGTTAAAATTCATATTTTTCTACAAGACAAGTTCCAGAAAACAACAGTTAGGAGTAATATAGTAGATGCTGCATTTTAACATGTGCAATCATTCTAGGAGTATGTGACGCGTGAAGGAGGAGCCTTCATACTGTTTAGTCCAGCAAGCTGTGGGTATCATGCATTTTGCACTGAGGAGTGGAAATTCATATATATATATGTATGTATGTATGTATGTATGTATGTATAGACACATATACACACATCTCCATTTTAATGGAAAATTCTGTGCAGAATTTGCCTGCAACCACAGAGAAGGTAGGCTATGTAGTTATGAATCCACATTAAACACTTTCGTTGCATGAAGTGCACAAAGAATGTAGTCACTGCATGTGGGTAAAATTTACACCTGTGATAGGAGAGATGTGAGGTTTTGGGTGTCCAGCTGCTTTATAAATAATAAAAGAAGACATCTGTTCACTGGTAAATGTGGGAGGAGAGATACTGTTATTACAGATCTGCAAACCATTGTGTGCACATGAGAGCTTGAGGGACTGCATTTGATATTTTTCTTTCTGGGTAAAGAAATACCTTTTCCTCCTAAATATGTCATCATTTTAATCAAGGTCAAGCCAAGAATGAAACTTCACTTGTTGTAGATTGACTTAATGTGGAGGAAGACAAGGTTCTTCCTCTGGGAAGCTGATGCAAAAGATTTGTTTGGCCATGCATTTTCTCAGGTGAGGAACTTTGCTGGGAAGGTGCAAACGACCTTCTCCATGCTAAACTGTGAGCTAGGGGAAAATTGCCTAAAACATCCAAGGAAATGTAAACAAAGTGATGTTTCTGTTAAAAATCAGAGTGAAAACAGAAAAGAATGAGAGATATTTGTTACAGTTCAAAACAGGAGGAGCTGTTAGTAAATTATGCACTTATTTTTTGATCTTTGTGTGGAAGTAGTTGTTTGGTTTTAACCACTTGTTTTTTCTGTATTTTCAGAAAGACACCCATTGTCAGAGCCACTGATAGGGCTCCATTTGCTCTGAAGGAGGAGACCCTGCTGAAGCACCATTTTAAGATACCTTCCATTCTGAGCATCAAAAAAGATCATCTAATATTATCCCAGGTTTAAACAAGAAAGATGAATTTGAGGTGATTGTTCACTTGGTTCTGCTGCCCTGGAGTTACTGCGGAGCAGACACCTGGAAAGACACAGTGCAGAAAAACAGTCCTGTGCTACAATGCAGTGTTTCACACCTGCATAACCATCTAAGAGATATCTCATCTGAGTAAAGATCACAAGGCTCCTGAGATGATTTAATCTGGGATGGAATGACTTCTGGGAAACTGTTGGAGTACTTCAACAAAGGGCACCCAGTGTCTCTGCCCTCACTGATCCATAACAAAGTCCGAAATGAACCACACTTGGATGTATAACCTGAGCTTTGGTGCACCTGCAGATCCTGTTGAGCCAAAGGCTGGACTCTCACGAAGTGGGCACACAGTAGTGGCTGTTTTTCTTGGATTAATCTTGTTTTTTGGCTTCTTGAATAACTTGATTGTCCTCATCCTCTTCTGCAAATTTAAAGCCCTTCGTAACCCAGTCAACATGCTTCTCCTGAACATCAGCATCAGTGACATGTTGGTGTGCATCTCGGGCACAACCCTCAGTTTTGCATCCAACATCCGTGGCAAATGGATTGGAGGGGACCATGCTTGCAGGTGGTATGGCTTTGTCAATTCCTGCTTTGGTAAGAGTTCAATGGTGATTCTTTACTATTCTTCTTTTTAACACTGGTGCATGAAGCAACGTGATTAGGGAGCTAAATTCTCTTCTGTGGTGAGCAGAAGGATACTTTTATTGCCTTGTTATGGTCAAGCACAAGTGTCCTGCATAGTTTAAAACATATTTAAAGAGGACTTTATGAAAGAGTAGCAGAGATCTAATAAATATTTCCTAACATATCTCATTCTTCAAAATTACTTATTTCTTAAGAGCTAAAATAGAATCTAAAACAAGGCAAGCCACTGGAGGGAGTTTGATACAGTGTATGAACACATGTAATAGTTCACTCTTTCTCAGGGAAATCTGTGCCATTGCTGAACTACAGGTCCCTCAGTACGGTTTCTGTCATGAACAAAGCCTGAAAGTACTCTATTTACCATTTTTAATTATCTCTCAATCAGTAATATGAATTCCTCATGTGCCAGATAGTGAGTTCTCATCATTAGATGATTTCTGTTCTTCAAAGCAAAATTTTTACTTCGAATTTACTGATGCTTGCAGCTTCAGTAGAAAATCAAGTTGCAGGAATAGATTTGTCAGAAGTGATGGGAGAAGTAGTCAGTGTTCTCCTCTCCGGACAAAGTGGTTTTGCAACCATCTTTTGCACTCTAGATGTAAGTGTTGTAATTGGTGGGTTTTTTTGTTTGTTTGGGTTTTTTTTTTTTAATTATTAAAAGAAGATAAAGAACAATGAACAATCAGAGGGAAGCCTTCATCCCTCCAAGGATGAGGCCTATTGCTTGAAGATGCCTGTTGCATCACCAAGCAGTGATCACCCTTTCTTCATTTATTCATAAAAAGATCCACTAAAGCATGAGCTGGCCTGTGGGTGCATGTTTAGATGTGATCCTTACCTAACACAGACCAGGGGACTTGGCACAGCTCCTTCTTGCTCTACATCCTTGCTTTGGTGCCTCCAGGGCATGAGAACAGGTCTAACACATTCCTGGCTCTTGTCCTACCCTGGATTGCAGCACATCTTGTGTAGATCCTTTTACCCAAGAAGTGCTCCCACAGCTCTTGCTGTAAAATCAGGTGGTGGATTCAAACACATGTTCTCTACCTGAATTATAAACTCTTTACTACTTCCAGTGGTGTGGTCTCTGGTACCTGTGTCTTCCTCAAATGTGTGCTCCACTCATGACTGTTTACTCATCCTGGCAATTTCCTCTGGGAAACTTGCTTTGCCCAAAGTGAAGTCTCAGGAGTTAGTAATGCTGTGTAATATAAGAGTACTTACTTTGGCCATCCAAAAATAGACTCTACAATACCTTGGCTTGTTTTGGTAGGTTGTTTTCAGTTTGGTCTGTGCTGAGCAGAATGTCTTGTCTTCCATGTTTCATTTCCATTTTTGTGTGTTTTATGAATTCAAATTATTTCTGTAAGTAGTTTTCTCAGGCAGAAAGAACTTAGGACTGTTTTTTGCTTTTTTTTCCTTTTCTCCATACTTTGAGCTTTCTTTTTATTTTATACCAGTGGGAGGGGGGAATAACATTTGAAGAGAGAGGTAAAAAAGGTGGGTGTTCAAGGGCTTAGAAAAAAAGGTGTGTTAAAGGTACCCTTTTGAGCCTGCTGGTTTCTGTCTGGATACATGTGAGTTACCATCCCATTGACTGTGGAATTAGACCTGCAAATGGGTGAGTTTCTCCCAGGGTGTTCTGTTTGTGGAATAATTCTTCAGAGTCAGATTTATATGAATCAGATGCATAGCAGGAGTGTAGATTTCTGTGTTATTGTTATACCTGTTTTCATGTGATAGTTTCTGCTGTAATTCTTAAAATTGATCAGATCATCAAGGAACACACAAGCAAACAAAACAGCAAAACCCAGAATGCCAGAGGTGGCCTCAGCTCCTCTGAGTGATGTTGGTGCTGTTAGTGGCGTGTCCTGGGAAGCTGAGGCAGCCTAAATGCAGGTAGTTATTAAACTGTCTATAGCTCATGTAAAAGTCTTGCAGCACTTACAGTTTTTCTTTCATTAGTGTGTATAAAGGGCATAATGAAGTTTGCTTGCAGAGTTATAATTGAAAATGTTGATTGGGATATAGCATAAGTAAAAGCAAATAACAACAGCAGGTTGCCTAACCTTTATGTGACTTTACAAACAAATTTTATCTGCTAATAAATATCATTATTCATCCTTCAGCTATTCCTAAAAACATCTCATAAATTTATTAGCTAAAAATTAGCTTTCCCTCCTTGGTACCTCATGTCTGATTTTGGCCCATCAAAGATAAGAGAAAGGGCCCTAATTCTCAAGATCCAGAACAGAGATGTGTGGTAGTAAAGGTAATTAAGATGAACTGAAGTTCAGGATCAAGGTTGATAAGAATAAATGCTTCAATATTCTTATCTGAGTGTTTTTTGTCATGGGATAGATGATCCTACTAGGATAAACAACAGTATAGGAACATACTGTCAATGATGTTAATGATGTTAAGTGTTAATGAAGTTAAGTGGTGATTTGGTTTTGGGGTAATTACAGTGGTGCTGGGTTGCTGGTTGGACTAGATGATCTTGAAGATCTCTTACAACCTTGATGATTCAGTGAGGCTCTAAGTTCACTGGCCCCACTAGAATTGCACTTTCTGTACTAAATGAAGATACATACCTTTTTTTTTTTCTAACTCCACTGCTTTTCTAAATCATGAAGAAACTTTAAGTGGACAACTAATCTTCATGACTTGGTGATTGTTTCATGACGTGTAAGACACAACTAAGCCAAATTCAAACTGTTAAAATATTTATAAATACAGTTCATTCTTACAAGTCTTCTGAAAGGATTGCATTTTAAAAGGTCATTTTCCCCTTTCCCATTTGCTTTATGATGTGATGAAAGCCTCCTTTGTGTTTTAAACCAAATGGAGAGTGAAGGTGTTATCCTTCAGGTCTGTGGCTTGGATGAAACCTGAGGGAGTGAAAGTGGGAAGCTGAGATTTGTTTCAAATGTAAATGCAAGGTGAGAGATCAGTCTTTTTTTTTTTTTTTTTAATAAAATCACATGTCTGGGGGGTGATCTGGAAAGCAGATCTGATTCCCCTCCCAGCAGTACGGACAGCAGGATGTACAGACGTACATTGATGCCACTTAGTGGGAAATCAAGTAAGCTATTTACCAGGCAATCCATTGCCTACCCCAGGCACTGGAAAACCATGACACAAGAACGAGCACCAGGGGTTTGCCATAGGCACAATGGAAAAAACTTATGGACAAAGTGTAGTTTCTTGGTTTAATTTCTTGCTGCTATCCCTGTATCTGCTTTGTGATTTCAAACCATACGTGGAAAGCACAAGGTTTGGAAGCTAATGGGAAGTGCAGATGCTGATCAATAAGCATGTAACAGGGATTTTAAGGAGAAAATTAAATATTGTGAGATCTGCTATGAGCTGTTGGGTCTTGATCTGGGGAAGCACCAGCATTGGAGCTAGAGGAGAAACAGCATGGCCTGTTCCCGGAGTAAATGATTTTACCCTGGTGCTCGTCCTTGCAGCTCTGTTAAGTAGGTCAGTGCAGTGGAAATTGTACATGTCACTGAGTTGGGGAAATGGATGGATTTTTAAAATTTGCTGCCATTACCCACCACTTTGTCATGGTTTGACAGGCTCATGGTTATACATTTAAGCAAACAGGGAAAGTGACACAGGAACAGGATCTATTTTCACAGCTGAACTTTCAGTAAATTTTGCAGACAAAGTGAAAAAGGATGCTTAAATAGATCATGAAATTATTAAGCATTAGATTTTAATTTAGGAAAAATATATTATTTTAAATGCACTCCCATAGAGACCACATACACCAGAAGTGATATGCCATCCTAAGATTCAATTTATCTTGCAGTTTTGACCATCTCATGTGCAATCTCTCCACAGTGCCTTATTAAACATTTCAAATCTCTGGTCAGATGAAAACTTTCAGAAAAAAATTGTCTTTTCCCAATATACTTGCACTAATGTAAACTTCCCAAACATGTAGAACAGGCAGAATTTGAGCTCAGTTGACTTCTGCAGTTCATTCTTAGAATCGCCACTCTATGCCATGTCATATCAGGATTATATATTAAATAGATTGATACGTATGAAAAAGACAAAGCTGTCTCTGGCTCCAGAAATCCAACACTGGATTCTGATGCTGGAAAAGTTCCCGGGCACGTTACTAGCAGGGAAATTTTGGTGCCTGTTGAACTGTTAGCTCTTGTTTTCAGGTGTCTGCTGGTTGTTTTCTCTTTCTTAACCTTCATGGTGGTTAAAATACCTGGCAGCTTGCCTGAGAAGTTGTTTCCAATATTGCATAGTAAAAAATGAATTCTGATCAGTGCTGTGTAAAAGACCATCACTGTTCTAGAGGAGCCAGAGATGCCCATGTCACACAAAAGCCGTGTGACTCTATGTCTATGTCTTCCCACACAGCAGCATCCTGTCAGTCCTGGCTGCAGCAGAGGGCTGCAGTCCTGTCTGAACTGAAGTAAGGCATGTAGATGTGCCCTAATGTCCATTGATAACTCAAGGTCATACCTAAATGGGGATGTTAATCTCTTTAGAAACCCTGTACTCAACTCTATGTGTAGATTATCTTTTCAGTCATATTAAAGCAGTTATCGATTTATTCTCTTGTAACCTGCCAGAGAGCACAATGAATGAGAAATGGAGCTGCTCATGATTTTGCTTTGAAGTTCAGCTGCCTTGTGACATTAAACAAATAATTTTTTTACTTAGTATTTTACCTTGATTTTATATGTGTTTTAGACTCATTGCATTAAACTAAGGTACTTATATTTAGAATATAGACTTCCAATATACTGGGAACTCTGTTTATGGGATGCAGTTGAGATCCCAGATGTAATAAATGACTCTTCTGTGGAAAGATACAATTTTTCTCCACAGAAAAGACATAATCTCACTTGACTTGATCCTGCAAGAACTCATCTGATGTTTTCTGAGCTTTGATGCAGCAAGTACTCATCTCCCAGTACAAAACCACTCTTAGCATCTCCTCACCTGCCCGCTGATGATTGATTGCTCCTTTTCCAGTGGGCTTGGAGTGGGATTAAAGGTGATATTGCTATAAATAAAGCTGGTAGCAAAAACGTAATTCTGCAACAGACCATGAAAATACTCTCTTTTTGAAGTGCATAGACTCTGTTATGCCTGCAGTCGTGACCCGTGCAAGCTTTTCTCAGTAGCTGGTCAGTATCAGAAATAAGCTTCTGGTTCAAACAGAGGGGGGAAAAGCCAGTGCCTGACTCATAGGATTAAGCCAAAATGTTTACAGTCTCTTAAAAAAAAGGAGAAATGCTGTCATGACCTAGAGGGCTTTTGTTACTTTAATAAAGTGTAACAATTGACAGTTTGGCCTGAATTTTTCTATGTAATTTCCAGCAGCTGATATGCATTAGATTTTATAGTAAACAAAAACACAACAGTAGTTATTAAGAAGATGCATAATCTGAATTCCTCTTTTGGCATCTCCTCTTTAGAAAAACTGAAGTTAGCCTGCTGTACTTTTTATTTAAATGACTAATCTATGAGGTAGCTGTATATTACTAAGTACACTTCTCAGGGCCATACTTACATGGAAAAAATGAAATGCTCAACCCTTTAGCAACAGATGGGAATTGTCTGACTAAAACCAGACATTTTCCAATCCCCAAGGCTTCTTTTATAATGAATAGAAAACCAAATCTGTAGTGCCAGCATGCAAACTGTTTGACACATCTGAGATGTTCTCTTCAGGATGATATGACGTGTCCTACATGCACACCCTTATCTCCATAGACTATGAAAGGAACCCAAGCTCAGGGGTAGATACCTGCTCTGTACCTCTCTGAAGTCATGAGATGACCTTCACAAATGTTTATTACTTCTTTTGTCTTTCTCTAATTTTCTTACTTTTGCTTATAATTCCCTCCCCTCTTCAGTATCCTCTTCCAGGGTGTTTCCAGGAATTTCTATTTCCTATAGGCATTAAACACTGTACAAAGTTGAAATCACCTAGAATAGTTGTGCAAGAATATTTTTAAGATGTCTGTTGTGTTTCCGTGAAGAAGTGTCCTAGTCCTCTTACCAATTTTACAATCCCAAATTCATCATGTAGGGAAAATGCTGTCAGCTCTTTCTACAGGTAATTTCTAGAGCATGAGTACTGGAGTTCTGCATTCAATTTACATGCTTAAAGAACCAAGACAACTTGGGCAAAAAGTTTGAAAAACATGATAAAGAAGGAATCATGCCATGAAAAGAAAGTGGAAGACCTAATGTCCTACTTTGAATGTTTTTCCTGAAATGAGAGAATCCTTCACTCTGGTAGACACTTTAACACCTTTTTGAGATAAGAGAAGGTTTTACCTTGGTTACAGCAGAGTATCACCCATGATGTGTGCTGGGCTGGAGAGGAAGCACTATGCGGCCCCTTGCTCAAGCCCTCCTCTCTTCTCCCTGTGGAATGGGGAGGAGAATCAAAGCAAATTTTTGTTGAGATAAGAACAGTTTAATAATTGAAGATAAAGTAAATACAATAATAATGGTAAATAATAACTATGATGACAATATAAGAGGGAAAAAATTGGTGCACAATGCAGTTTCTCACCACCTGCTGACCAGTGTCAGACCCTTACCAGCTGCCCTTCTGGGTAATTCCTTTCAGCTTATTTATTGGGCATGTTCTTCTATGGTCTGGAATATCCCTTTGGTTAGGTCACCTGTTCCAGCTATGCTCCATCACAGTTTCTTTTGTGTACTTCCTCACTGACAGACCATGAGACAAGGGGGAAAAAAAAATCCTTGACCTAGGATAAACATGATTTAGCAAAACCCCCAAAATACCAGTGTGTTGTCAACACCGTTCTTGTTCTGAATAGAAAACATAGTACTATGAGAGCTACTGAGAAGAAATTAACTCTATCTAGCTAAAAAGCAGGACAGTGTCATTCAATTCACCCATTAATAAGGTGTTACAGACTATAGCTCTTGATGCTAATGATCAGATCCTGTGGTATGCAGTAGGTGTCAGTATGAGCAGCCATGGTTGCTTCTCTTTTCCCTGGTCAGGGTAGGTCCCGCTGGGCTCCATCTCCACACCAGGGTGCAGTAGGACTGTGGAGTATACCAGAACCCCCACACTTTCCTCTTCCTCTCCTGTCTTATCTTTCATCTCTACATAACTTCAAGCAACGCCTCAAACAGGAGCTGGAGGGTGCTCTGAAATCATCCTCAGGTACCCTCAGTTTGCACCAGCAGCCACATGCAGAGGGAAACATTTTTTCCCTTAGCTGCCATCCTTAATGTTTTTTGCCATGTTTGGTTGTATGATCTAGAATCTAGAGACCGTTTTCCTAATGCCTGTACAAAAGAAAACAGAAAAAAATGTGCAGAAATAATAACAGTGAAGGATGGACACCAGTTTGTGTGTGTGTGTCCCTGAAAAGAGGGACAGAAGAATTCTGTAAGGAAATCGATCACCCCTTTGGCATTTTTTTGTGTAAAGATGTCAGCTGCGGATGCAAAAAAGTGTTCTGCCCATGCCCAAGGTCTGGTTCTGTGCATGTGCAAGTGACTGGAGGTTTCTGCCAATGTTTGATCCTTTCCAATTGTGCAGCCATGCCTGCAGCACAGTTGCATACTTTTGGTTCTGTGTTATGGCCACAGATTGCAGAATGCTGGGGACTTTTTGCAAAGAAATACACAAACAACATCAGTTCACATGGACAGCTTGAATAGGACTTTAAAGGCAAAGACCATGTTGGTTTCCTTGCAGAATTATCCTGATGGTGAATTGAGTCTAAAAGGTCATGGGTATAAGCCCTGCTGGAGATAATGAAACAGAATTTTCTGTCAGAGTGCAAGTTTATTCATTGATATTTCCAGGCCCTTTTCCCTAGACCTGGGTCATGGCATTAACCCAGACAATGCTATGCCTGATGTAGGCTTTCTTTTGATCTAGGAAAAGGCAGAAACCAGCTCTGTTGGTAGTCTGGCTACATACATGTGAAAAAAAAGTCATTGAAATGTCGCTGGCTTTTTGGTCCCTCAGTGGGTATAATGAAATTAAATAGAGCCCAGTAAATAAGCAATATTCAATAAAAACAAACAAACAAACAAACCCAAAACAAAACAAAAAACCCAACAAAGCACCACATTAGAGAACAATGGACTTTGCTTGTGGAGGGCTATTAAATCATATTATTTTTAACTGTGTGCTTAATAATCTCTAGGAACTGTTAAGAGCATCCACATGCTGACACATCTTAATAGAATCTGGCACTTTTTGGAAAACTTTTAAGCTTCCTCTGTAGCCCCTGAAGTATGCTAGAGAGATGATACTATCTTTGGCTGTTCACACCCAAGTTGTATACCTAGTGACAGTTTCTTAACTCATGACCTTTATTTTCTATGTCTTTTTCTTTTTAGGAAGCATTTAAGCAGAGTCTTCCAGTCCAGTAAGCAGATGAAACTTAGAGACTTTTCAGTGATAAAAAGGATACAGAACCATTGGTATCGTTCCAAATAACGACACAATAACTATAAAATTCTTTTTTCTCCTCAGCTGTGGCAAATACTTCATACTTAAAAGTAATCATTAGGGTTTGTATTCTTTTTCTTTTTGCTTGGGGCTTTTTTATATTAGTGTTTCTGCTGTGTTTCCAATTTTAAAAGTGTATTAAGTGAGAAAATAATTTTGTTAAATTAGTGTGCTGACACTAAAAAAGAAAAATAAGTATCTTTGAAAGCTAAAACTATTCTGTTTACATCTGTGATTTTCTACATATCAATAATAGCTGAGAAACTGCTTCTGAAACTGAAGGTTCAGTAATGTCAACAAACTACAGCCTCTACTGATTCACAGACCATTTAATTGCTTCTGTGGATTTCTCAGCTAATATGATTCACTTCTTAAATAATCCAAATGCCTCCCAATACTGGGAGATTTGTGGTTTGGGTTTTGATATGGGTTGTCTGGGTTTTTTAAAAACTAACTCAAAATTTCCTCTGTCTGCTGTAGACTTTCCTGTAATTGATACAGGCAGGAGGAACATCAGGAATCTGCGGACAGCAAATGCAAGGGAGTGAAAACACCACTCTGAAGGCACTCCAGGCATTTCATCCCCGTGACATCCCCCCATTCCAATTTTGTGAAGTGTCTCTGTGCTTTCCCTCCTGAGCAGCTTGGGACTTGGTTGCCCCTTTCTCCCCTCCATGCTGTGCTGGCCCAGTGAGGATCAGGGGGCGCAATCAGGATCACCCCAAGCAAGGGTGAAAGCTCAGGTTCCTGGGGCTGCTTGACTCCCCAGGCATCTCTCTGTGATCTGGATGGCAATGCCTCTAATCAAGGTCACCTGGGTACCATCTTTTATACCATTGTGCCAGACTTCACCTGAAGGTTTCTCGTGCCAGCTATCAGCTTCAGGCTCAATTGCTCTGGGCTATTTCAGCCAACAAGTCTTCCCAGCATGTTGTAAAATTATGTTACTTCTTTTATTTGTGGTTTCTTAAGCCTGTTTCACAGAAGATGCCAATATGATGGAAGTACAGTCTCATCCTGTGGCCAGATTCAAACTTCTGCTGTTCCTTAATGAAGTGTAACAGCCACAAAGCAGAAGGCTGGTGACTCACTGGGCTAAGATGGCAATCTTTAGATCTATTTCACAGTGTTTTATTAGAGGCAGACATTCACCACCTGCGAATTTTCTTGTGTTGTTTTTCAGTTATATCTTCTATTGTTTCTTTCCCCTGCTCCTATTTTTTATTGTTTCTATTGATTTCACTAATGCAATTAAGAGCAGAAGTAGCAGATAACTATGGCAAGAGGGAATCAAAGTCAACAGGCTTCAGAAGAATCAAAAGAAGGAAACTTTTTTATGTTGACTTATTTTTGTAGAGATTTATAACTGTAGAAATTTGTTCAGGACCAAGTGACTGTCAGAAAACCAACTATGAAAAAAAAGACTTGATTGTAAAAATTTTCATAAGGAATTGATCATTTTTACAAATCAACAGCGATGTAAAACTTTTCTTAGATTAGGACTTTGGTCATTTCTAAAATTCAAAACCATTCACATAAATGGCATTTTATTGCTTAATATCTAAGGGTTGTCTGAGTCTAGTACAGACCCCTGAGTATTGGAATAGCACATTAACATCTGGCAAGATTTGCTTTCAGCTAAGAAATGGCACGAATTTTACAAAACCACAGATAATCCCGTTTAACTTGACCTTGTGAGAATTTTAGGACACACAATGCTTAGACCTAATCCTTATGTGCAAGTGCACACTGAAGCATTATTGTTTGCCACATTTGGAGTTTGGGGGTTGTGTTCTGCATTCAGGCTGTGTGTGGAGTTACCAGGGGACCTCTTTAGACTGACTGTTTAATCACTCTGATGAAATTAGGCAGGCTGTTAAGGCGCTGTGCTGCAAGCAGCCCAAGGCGGAGCAGGGTGGGCACTGCGCCCCCCTGCGCTGCTGGTAGCAGAGCAAGCACTGCCTGGGAGGCTGGTGGCCATCCCTGTGGCTGGTCTGTCTGCCTCACTGTGAGCTCAGCAGGAGTTAATTAGGAAGAGTTCTAGGGTAGGAGAAAATATTGTAGTGATGACAAGCTACAAATTCTGCCTCTCAGTGAAGGCTGGAGTATGTACATGGCATTTGCCTGTATATTATCTATGTTCTGTACACTGACTACGGTACACCAAGTAACTCTTCTCTGTGCAATTCTTTGTAACAAATCACAGCAGTTTGCCCTAATTTATCCAAAGTTTGAAATTTTGCTCTGTTTTTAAACTGCTCAATTTTCAGAGAAAAAATGTGTGGCAGTGCAAGAGGGCCAAGGTCCAGCAGTGGCTGCATGAGTTTGTTGAGGATTGCTTTACTATGTGTATTTCTTAAAATTGAAAATGTATTTCTATTTAATATCCTTGGGAGAAGCAAAGACCACATCACAGGAGTAGGATGAAAGGCTTCCAGATAAATATGCCAGTCAGGATTTAAATAGACTTTTTCTAATGGGTAGAAAGCAGGTTATGAGGCAAGACAAAGCCTTAGTTTAATATACTTTGAGATAAGAGCAGTGGACATATCGCTATCTGGTTTGCTTCATAAAACAGTTTTTCTCTATTGGTCAGTGCACCAAGGGGTGTTTAACAAGGAATTTGAGAACGAGTAGGAGTTTTACAAGTGAGTATCTTTTCTAGTGTTGCGGACACTCAGACCTTTGAAAAGAAATACTGATATCAGATACAAGCAGGTATTAACCTCTCACTGTGCTGTAATTGTTTTTTCTTATCATTTCAATAACTAAGTTATGCCTTGCAAAGTGTTGTTTGTACAGATATCAAGTATATGCCCTTCAAGGTATTTTCTGTTCTTCTAGAATACTAAACTTAAAGCTGAGATAATTTTCAGCATCCAGTGATATTTTTCCAATATCTACTACCACAGCCTGTGATTTGTGATGTAGGGACGCCTATCTTCCCTGAAGAAGTACTTTTGAATCTAATTGGTCTTCCTGCATCTATCCCCAATTCCACTTGCTCTCAGGAAACCTGCAAAATTTTGGTATGCACAATATAATATGTCAAGGAATTCCACTTATTAACTATGTACTATGCAAAGAGAAGTACCTTCTCCAATTTGTTTATTCTGAGTCTGCAACCTGGTGATTTAATTTGAAAACCTACTTATTGTAGGAAACACTAAATAATCTTTCCCTGGCCACCTTTTCTCTTTATTTTCTCTGTTTTCCTTTTCTAATAAGTCCTGATGTTTGCTTTTCTAAATGCTGCTGAACATTGCTGCTTAGTGGAAATGGTTTGTGTAAAGTTCTCTGTCATAACTGTCTTTGCAGAGCAGTAGGTCAGAAACAATTGCTGTGTGTTTAAAGCCAGGTCTGTTTTTCACCACATATGGCTGTTTACATCAGTATTGCATCTCATCTGCTCAATAGCTCCGTTTCATGTGGTGGTGCTGCAGTACTTCACAGTCAGGTTTTGTTGATTGTGAATTATTCTCTGTAGTATGATCAGAAAACTTGTCACTTTTTCCCATCTATTCCAGATCATTTATTAATGTGATAAATAGCCCAGGGCCTAGCGCAGATCCATGGGGAACTTCACTGTCCACAGCTTAGACTAAGCAAACTATTTTTTTTCTCCTGTTTTTTATTTCCTATCTCTATTTAATTATTTATTCACATGCATATTTCTGTTGTTGCGTGACAGCTTACTATCCTCAAAAGCCTTTGGGCTAGTCAAAGTTCTTTTAAAATCCAAGTAGGTTTTATCCAAGTAGGCATCACCCCTGTCTGCATGGCGCCGTCAAAGACCTCTGATGAATTAAGTTAGGTATGCCTTCCCCCTATGATAACCATGCTTGTCCCAATATTTCATACCTCCACTACTATACTTCCTAGTGCAATTTTCAGCCACATGTCCAGTGCTGAAGATTAGACTTATTGGTTGGGTGAAAATGTACTGCAAATGATCTCTGTTTACATCTGTTATATTTAATTTTTCAAGAGGTGCAGCAAAAGATCTCCTCTTTGAGGTCCTTTGGAGGGGTTAAGGAAGGGGGTATACTGCTTTTCTTCATTGCTCATCCCTCAGCCATCAAAGTGGTCTTGGATAGAGACAGAAACAGCCTTCTCTGGTGTTTCATCTCACCCCTACATCATGTGAGATTGTGGAGTTATAAAACTCTATTAGAAACTCCTGGCTCAAAGGCAGTGTAAAGCCTGGTCATCGTATTTTGAGACTGCATTCATAGTATCAGATGTGACTCTTTATTGACCAGTTAATATCTTATTAGAACAAAAACCAGTTTGACCACTAGACATTATTAACAACTTTACTTGACAGAGGAGTTAGTATTTGTAGTGTGTTCCACCCCTAGGAATGGTAACTGCCAAAGAACCCCCTGAGATTATAGAAAACCTCTAGAAATATACTCTTATTATTAAAAATAAGCAGTTGGATTCAGTGAAAAGGGAGGAGCTCATTGAAGGACGTTGGCTGTGTGCTCTGGTGGATGCTTGGCTCATTGGCCAGCAGATGCTAACACTGTCTTTTCACCTCTTAGCTTATTTGGTTCCATGTCCCACATACAGAAACCCTGAGACTGCACGTTATATATTACAGCTGTGCACATCCTCAGCATTAAGGAAGATCCCAGGGATGCCCCCACATTTCAAAAGGAGCAGTCCTGGAAGGAGATGGGGGGCCTGCAGGATGGTGTGGGCATGGGAATGCAGCAGTGGACCTGACTGCCCTGAGAGCATCCTCCTGCTACTCCAGCACTGTACATCCATTTCTGCTTTTCTCACGCACACGAGCCCCAGAGATTTCTCCCGAGATGTTGCTGTAGAGGAGCTCCATCTAGCGCTGACATTTCTTATTCCAATTCCCTAGGAAGAATAAATATAAGGCGGCAGAATAAATATATTGATACGGAGGCAGCCAAGTCAGGAAGCTGAATTTGCCAGGGCCAGCCTGCTTTCCAGAATGCAAAGGGGACCTGCATAGCATATGGAAAGAGAGACAGAAGTGAACATTCAGGGATGTTTTTGTACTGTGCTGGTATTGAGATGAAAAAGGGAATTCTTTGCGCTATTTATGCCACTGGGAGTTTGTTGTTTGGATATACAGGCACATTAATAACATTGCAGAAAAATGTAGTAGTACTCAGTGATGCACATTAAGTCACCAGATAGAGCTAGGAATTAAGATCACCTTTAAAGCACAAAATAAACACCTTTAAAAAAATCAGCAAAGGAGGGAGAAAGAGGAAAACCTGACATATTTCTTTCCAAATAAAAGCAATAATGCTCTCTGTATTGAAGATGCCATCAAACACAAAGGAAAGGGTATGTTGTACAAAGGATGAAACACAGAAATAACCACTGAGAAAAGAGCAAGAAAGATTTATTGAACAGGACCAGTAATGCTTGTTGTCGTATTTCTCTAGGCACAGTTGGATCCAACCAATCAATCCAGTGATTTCTCAGTGATTTCTTTCAAGTGCAAAGTTAAACTGTAACTCCTCTTAGAGTTAAACAGGAAGATAATTCTTTGGAGAAGGGGATGATTGCCTGTTGTAATGGAGTTATGATTCCAAGTCATCTTAGCAAAAGAAAACAGATAATTACAGGCATTAGATAAATGGAAATTGGTGGATTTATTTCTGTTCAAAACAAATGGCTGATATCTGAGGTAGCTTGTATTTGGAAAATGATTGTAACTGCTAATGCTCAACAAATGATTGTGGGAAATATTTTCTCAATTTCAAATATGTAGAAATGCTTTTAACGCATTAAAAATCAAAAGGAAATTGTGCTCTCATCACTAATATGTGGGAGCAACTGGAATAAGAGTCACCAAATTAAAGAATATTTGATTTTTGACCATTTTTTCTATGTTTATCATATAAATATTTAATAGGCATGTCCAAATAAAGCTGATAGTGTTTTTGAAGCACACCCCATTCTCAGCCGCTTCTGTCAGTTTTTGAGGCATCTATCCACTCCTCTGCAGTTCATATCCTTTATACTAGCCCTGAACTTATCAGTTGTTATATTCACATTGTGGTTTTGCTATATCATAAAAACGTTCTGCTGTGATTTCCTTATTTTCTGAACTTCAGGCAAGTCAGGCTAGTACTGGTTGGCTGTCCACCAAGACCAGACCTCACTCTGAGTCCATTCATCTTAACTCTGAAGTGTCCTCTAGGTTCAACGGGCTTTCTTTTTAACTCTGAAAAGGTTTGGGGTCTTCTGCCAAAATCTGCTGGCAGTTGGATGCAGGCTCATAAAATAGATGTCTTTTTTTTGTTGTTCAGGACAGAAAAGGAAAAAGTGGACAAAATTGTGGAGGTTTAGTGAAGGAGCGGTAGCTATATATGTCTGCCACTCTCCAGACCTGTTTGAATCCCTTCTGAATATTCATTTGTATTTCTCATCTCAAAAAAAAAAGAGAAAAAAACCCCAAACAACACCTCCCTTGCCCCCCCCGCAATAAAAACTGAAATCTTTGATAATAATGTTTTGTGAAATTCCATATTCACAATCTCTCACATGTTTCTCTCTCAGATTTGCTCATTTTACAGTACCTTCCCACTGCCCTGCTGGTGATGAAAGTTGCTATCTAACTTTACTGTGTTCTATCAGTTTAACTGAATTCATTTTGTTCCAGGCTGCCTATCCCAGATTTCACAGACCAATTAACATTCTCACTGCTACTTTTTGGCAATTCCAGTATCATGAAAAAGGAGATGTAACCTGCAGAACCTCACTGGAGACTGTATATGACATAGATTTTTCCCTAGCAATGAAATGTCTATTATGAGACTCAGAGCTAGAAGGCAGAATGGAATTTCAATTTTTATTTAAACAATTAACAAGTTTTGTTCTTTTTTCCTCTGTGATTGTGTGACTTAGGAGTTTTTCATATTTTACTAAAGTGCATATGTGTCCTGATTTAGGGCAAATTTGGGAGGTTCTGTAGAGAACTATCAGAAATGCTCTCATTGATATTCAGGAAAGTTATTTCCCTGGAAAACAGTACTGAGTCACTGATCAAACTAGTTTTGTATGACTCAATAACATTCCCAATTTGAATGTAGCACATTCAGTAGCACAACATGTAATTAAAGTCAAAATATAAGGTATTAAGAAGTTTCATTTGAAGAGAGCTGTTTCTTACTGCTGTTCTTTTGTGTTTAAATCCTTGGGCAAGCACAATGAAAGGTATCATCCCAGAAGAAATGGCAGAAGAATACCTCAGCACAGGATTCCCCAATATTCCGAACTTGAGGTGTATCTCCATCTTACCTCCTTCATCTTATTGTGCCACAGAGCTTTTTAGCATATTTTCCAGCTAATGGAACAGCAGATTTAGCAGTTGAAAACTGAGAACTGGAAAGAAGGGAACATAGCTGTGTTAGGATGCATAGCATTTCTGAGAGACCTACCTGTTTCTCCTGCTAGGTATTTACCAGCACAGCATTTCTAAGTGGAGACTAGAGCATGCCTCTCCATCCCTGCTAATGTCCTTCCAGCAAAGTGCTCTTCCTTGCTCGCTGCCTCTCCAAGTTCACTGTTCACCATGGCCTGACTTCAAAAGGAAAGCTGCAACTTCTGGTAGGTCCCAGCCTGCCAGCCACTGGTTCACATTCCTCTTGAACTTCCAGCTGCATGATGTCCTTCCCAGGTGGCCTTGCTGTGGGGAGGGGGCAAAGCTCAGCACTGGTTGGATGTGGTCAGGTTGCTATTCAATGACAGGCACATCATTGCTGCAGGCATGGTTTCAGGGGAGAGGAAAGGTGAATGTGTCCCTGGAAGTGTGTCACTTTGTCTCACTCTTCACTGGGGGGATTGCTGGCATCAGCCCTGTGGACCTTGTCCTCTGTCACCACTGCCTGTCCCCTTCCCAGGTCCTCTAAGACATGGCTTGGAGACATGGTTCTGAAAGATTGGCAGCCTTGGCTCCAAGACATTGAGCTGAAAAGCAGTGCTGGTGCAGGAAGCATCTGCAGGGAACAAAGGCATGGAGGGGGAGCTGGTTCCAGCCAGGCTGAGCCTAAAGGAGCAGAGTGGAGCCAGGTATAGTAGGGTGGAACAGTTCAAAGTGGCCGTGCCACATGGAATTGAACCGGTGGAACACAGAGATCTGGAAAAAACCAGGCATCACAGCACAGACTGTCCAGCTCTTGGGGGACTTGTCCATCATGGTTTTCATTGTCTCAGGCTTCAGAACAGGAGCATTGACTGCAGGAAGTACCCACCATCTTTTCTTCATCTGGAGAAACCATGTGGTGCTGGGCATGGGAACAGCCACCACCCTGACTTTGTCCTGGTGGCCATGTAGAACTAAGCTGAGGTGATGAAGAAAAGCACCTTCTCTTTTTGTATACTTTTGTTATTAATATTGCTGCTATTACTGTGCTTTTCTTATTCAACTACTGTTTGCTTTCAGTAAATTATTATCTCAACCTATCATCCTGGCCTTTGTCCCTCCCATGCCAGAAGGGCAGGGGGAAGAGAAGTGGCTTATTTAGAGATTCATTTCTGGCTGATGTTAAATCACCACACCAGGATATTATGCGAAAGCTGCCCCCCCCAGGAGTGGATATTACATGCACACACATATATGAATGAAGTATTGTGAATGCATGAAGCATCATTGTTTCCTCTTCATTCAGCAACACATTTGAGCAGCAATGGTGGGACTTGCTTTGGTCAGCCTCTGCCACAGGCAGGCTCCTCTGGAGTAATTAGAGGGTCCTGTAGATGCCATGTGGGAATTTAGTATCACTTACTATCCCCTTGATTTCCCTTCTGCATGGTCTGATGCACCCCTGGGAGTGTTCAGCTTGCACCATCCTGCCACGGGGCTCAGCATCAGAACAGCCAGGCACACCCTGCTTCCATGCCTTGCAGCAGGCTCTCAGCTGCATTTTGCCCTGTCTCTGTCTCAGCAGTTGGGTTTGGGCTGGGTGTGGGCTGCGGTAGTACTGGGACGTGTATGGACTTGCTGCGGGGTTACTGAGGTCAGTACAGATGATGCAGGGAGGGAAAGGTGGTGTAAAGGCCTGAAGACAGCACAGCAGAGTGAGAACAGTTTGTGCAGGTAACAAAGAATTCTGTTTCCAGCAGTAAAAGGTATTGACTCATCCAAGCCTAAGGGATTGCATGCTGATAATAACAGTGTGATAATTCATGGGTGGAGAATCCTGCAACCACTGAGAGGAGCATGACCTTAAGGAAATGACAACAGGGAGCAGCAGTCTCACCTCAGACATACAAGGTTTGTACGGACAAGATTAGTAAGCAGTGAAGTAGACTATAACAGTAGACTCCTGAAGTGTATAAAAGCTCTATCCAAAACCCAGTTTTGTTGCCAGGGGTAACATGTAAGCAAGAGGTTTTATGTACTGGAACTGGAGTCTCTTACTCTCTCTGTTACACAAAAAAATTCTAGACAGGATCTCTTAAGCACAGACCCTATGGGTGTGAGAGTGTGAGTGAATGAAAACGATGAGACAATGCCTGTGAGTGGGTAAAATCAACCGTCATGGAGGTTGGGTGTGGGAAATCTATCTTGGGTTTTTGCAAGCCCTTGGATTTAGTTTTTCTCCATTAATTTCTTGTTGAAGAAGGTTCTAATGCATCCCTCCATCCTCAGTCTGCCTAAGTTTACCTGTGTTTTCTTTTCATTGCTCCTGGTCCTTGATAACTGGAACATAGTGCAGGATAACCCTTTCAACATGCAATCAGGACTGCTCCAGGAAGCCCCAGGACTCTTACCATGATGTACTGCAATGACCTTCAGGCCATTTCAGAGGGCAAATATGTCTAAGTTAGTAGTCAAAACGCTGATCCAGTGTAGGCTGAATTCCTGGGATTCTCAGTTTTTCATAGCCTCCAGACCATGGGTGAGCTGCATCCCCTTTCCAATTACTACATCAGTGAGCTGCGTAAACCATCAAAAACTAATAAGAAAATGTAACGCTTTTAGCTAGAACCCATGGGAACAAAGTGTAATGATTTGCTGTGCCTTTCACAGCATACTCTGTGCTGTGCTGCCAGGGAGAAATGTACAGATCCTTAAATAAAAGTAAATAATAGATAATGTCTCAGATGATAGCCCTATAAATAGACATCTGTCCTAGATTATGACTTGAAATTTAATTTCTTGCACTCTACTCACTGCACCTAATTGCTGTGTAGCAAGTCTTATGCTCCACACCCAGCTAAGTCTCAAAGTCACTTATTTCCATGGTTAACTTTTGAATAATTACCTGTTCCTGTAATGCAGTCTGCAGTGGAATTTTTGACATTTTTCAGTACTGTTAAGTGATAATCTCATTTTTGTTCCTATATATGCATGAAATGTTGGGGGAGCAAATTACATTTCTCACTGTGATTGACTCCTGTGGAGTTATTTGTCTAGGTACCAGCTTGAGGCTCTAAATATTTGTTGGAAGCAAATTCCATTTGGATTTTCAATTTGTGAACCTAATTGTGTTGCAATTCTAGAAAAAATTACTCATTTGAAATTAATGTACACAGTCTACACAGTCATAAATGTTACTACTCAATACGAATGAAACATTGGCATAAAGAATTATAATTATTTTCTTCTTTTTATGGCTCACATTACTTTTTTTGATTTGTTTTTTGGTTATTAAGGCTGTGGAGATTGCGCTCAAGTCTTTTCTTCAGAGACTATCCTAAAGTATTTAATTGCTTTTGGTTTTTAAGCTGAGATTCTCACTAGTTCCTCTGACTGCAACAGATAGTGCATGAAATAGAATACCAGCTAACTGCAGGATTTCTAACAAAGGTCACAACAGTTAAATGCACCTGGCATTAAGAGAACTCTGTATGCAAAGCTAGGAGGCATAATGAAAACTGGGAGGCTTTATGCTACTTTTGCCAAAATAGATTACAAGAAGGGCATGAGGAAGGGCTGAGGAAACTACAAGCCTGTTAGTCCAAAATCAGTACCTGGAAAAATTATGGAGAGGATCACACTGGGTGCTATAGAAAAACATATAAAGGACAAGGCAATTGTCAGATTTTTGCTGGCAGCTCATTCACTGCCAGCTGACAGGTCATGTATACCTGATCCTCATATTTTATTTCCAGCCAGTGTCAAATTAAGTACTGCACACAAAGTCTGGTTTTGCCTTTGTTATGAAATTGTTGTTTCAGTCCAACAAGTTAATATCTGTTATAACTGATGAAAGGATGGTGGTGTATTTCTAGGACTCAGATATTGAACTAATAAAAGAGTGAGATTAAAAAACTTGTTCGGTTGGGGGTTTTTGTTAATTAAAAAGGTGAGGATATTCTTAGCAATCAGGGAGATTGGAGCTGCTCTGCCCCAACATTGCAACAAGGTTACTCTTGATGTGGTTTGGTTTTGATCAGTCTTGGCTTCTGTGTTAAGGTGAAAGGGCCTTCATCAGCAAGGTTGGATGGAGCTGCAGTGATGAGGCACGTCTTGTGACTTTGTGTACACTGCCCAGTGTCACACAAAGTAGACTGAGAGAAGGTTGCAGTGGCCTCTGTTGTTCCTGTTCCTGCCTCGCCTGGGTAATAGGTGTTTTAATTACTTGCAGCCAATTCCCAAATGTATCTCCCTGTTGGAAAAAGCTACTTGTTAAATTTTTATTTTTATTTTGGCTTTCAATTTATATTTTTGTCTTTCAAAGCACCAGTTCTATTCTTTCAAAGTAGTTATAATTTTTCTGAAAAGTTAGCTGGGCTTACTAAGTTTGAACCACATAAAGAATGTTGAATTACTTTATCTCTTATGAACTACCTCTTCAGTGTACTCCTCATTTCCCCTTGTCTTGAAAGTATTAGAAGTCAGTGTGTAGTGATATTAATAGTAGTGCAATTAAAAAGTTCAAACCTTGAAGACACTACTGTGCCAAACCCAAAAATAATGGCATTTTCCCCTGATCTTTTGTGGTCTGGGATTCCATAAATTACAATTTTTGTGCTCCAGAGAAAAGTGTAGTTTGTGTCATGTCAGTGGAACTCAATAATAAGGTGAGCAAAGATGAATTGGCTTCTGCCAAGGTGTTCAGTTAAGCATTGGGAATTTTCCTCTTTATAGAGAAGAAAATTATTTTCTATAATTTAAAGACAACTTTTGTACTTTTGTCTGATTGCTAGTATTTGATTTATTCTTGACTGACATCACCATGATCCTAATTTAATATCTGAACATTAATTCTATGCCAGTGTAAGACAGAACTTTTTTGCATCTGAAAACAAGTAACCTTGTAATCATGGTCAGTTGTCTTCAGAGGCATCCATCATAAACACCAGTGTGAGAAAAGCTAAGCATCTTCCTTAGGCAATAGACGAAGAGGAAGTTAAATGTACACCATAAATCATGACAATACACACCGGAAGTAGTTGCTGGGCAGTACCACAGCCACAGGGATGAGCAGGCAGAGCTGGCAGCCAGGCTGGACCTGAGAGCCCAGTGGTGAAAGCAGCAATCCAGGAAGCAGGGCCCTGAGCCAGGAAAATCTGAACATCCTGTCTGGGTTTTCTAAGCAGCCCCACACATGCACATATATACGATATCCTCAACAAAAGTCCAGCTCGCTAGCCTTCTCATCAAAGTGGGGAAAATGTGGTCTCAATTGCCATCAGAGGTACAGCAAGAACAATAGATCCTTGCCGTAGAGCACCCAGCTGGGAAGGGAGATTTATTGTTCCTGAGACAGTTTTCTGTTAGTCCATGACTGTCTTATCTAAAGTACAGAAATAGATCTGTAACACCTGACAGAGGCCTAATTTTCATTAGATATAAAATCTGTTTTTTTTCCTTAAGTACCTACATGAGCTAAATGTTTTTGATAGAGAGGAGCTCTTCAGTGAAGCAGATAAAAACACAGAAAGCGGCAATGCAAAGAAAGTGAAGATAATTAAGCGTGGGCTGGGAGCATGAAGAGAGCAGTAGATTCTTTGCTCTTGAGACAAGGACTTTCAAGAGCGGTGTTATGCAGGAAATCAGATTAGGTGAAGGATGATGAGAAAGTCTCCCCTGTCTCTAAAATAGCCTAGCCTTAAAGCAAGTTTATAAGTCAGCTGAATTTAGTGGACCTATTACAGCTGTAAATGTATCTGTTCTTTAGGACTGACTTCCCAGTGATGCACGGAAAATAATTTAGTAGACTCTTGTAACAAAAAAGACATTTTCTTCTTCAAAAGTTGCCTTCTCCTCACACCCTTTTTCTTTCTTTTCCCCTGAGAAATAAGGCAACCTATTGCAACAAGCAGTGCTTTCTTTTCCCGCGGGTTCTTTGCTTTACCCAGCTCTGCACAAAGTAACTGCTAATTGTTGTCTGGATGACAGAAATAGCTGTGCCTGCATCCAGTTAACTCAGAAATGAGTCACTGAATTGTAAGGAAAAGTAGAGCAAAATGTGTCTGGGGAGAATATTCTTATGTGGGGGTTTTTTGCCCAGGTAAGGGATAGAGTAGTGCTATTACCAAGGGAAGTCTCTGACTCACATCTATTCCATGCCTGGGAAGGAGCTATAGGAGAAGCTGACAGTTAAATGGGGGAAATGGATTACAGCTATGAATTCCCCTGAAGAACACCTTTTCTTTTAACCCATTTGCTGGGAGTAGGTACCAGTCAAAATCAGAGAATTTTGGCAGGCTATATATCTCAGTGCTACTGTATAGTTGATTTTTGCTAATAGCAAAGATCAAGAAAAAACTCATGGAAAGAGCTGACATTGATCTATTCAGGTTTTTCATCTTATAGGAGCAAAAGAAGGGAACTGGAAAACATTGGAAAATACAGTTTTAAAACACTTCAAACAAGTTCCTTCTGTCATAAATCCTGGAAGTGGTATCCAGTGTTGTGTCACCAAGAATTGCAAGGAAGCTGCAAGGAGAACAAAACCATAGGAAACAACAAAATCCTCTCTTCAGGTGACTAAAAACCTGCCATGGAAAACCATAAAGTTTTGTAGAGGGGGTTGGGTCCCAAACCTTGAAAAAAAGAATGGAAATATCCTACTACCCAAATTTTAAACCTTTCCTCTACAAGATATAATGGGTTTATGACACCTAGGGCTTAATATTAACCTAAATCACTTTTAAACCTGATTATGTAATATAAATGTAAATAAAGTTGCAACTTGCCATATCCCGGTCTGTTGTGGTTGTCTGTTTTTTCCATATATGAGTGATCAGAACTGAAGGTTCATCTAGCTGAGGAGAACAAAAGAAGAAAAAGCTTCTTTCACTTTGGGGCTCCGTGTCTTGAATAATTGTGGGTTTTTTTGGTTTTGATGTTTTGGGTTTTTGTTTCTTTGTTTTGTTTTTTGGGTTTTTTTTTTCGTTTGGTTTGGTTTGTTGGTTTTGGGGTTTTTTTTGGGGGGGGGATCTGGTTGTTTTTTTGGTTTTTGTTTTGTATTGTTTTGTTTTGGGTTTTATTTTTTGTTTGGTTTTTTTTTTCTTTTTTTGTTTAGTTGGATTTGGTTTGGGGTTTTTTTGGCCTGTAAAAGTCAATGCGCTATTTGAAAATGCTCACAGATTTTAAAAATTGAATACTTCTTGTCAAGGGAATCTTTCACCATTTTATTAGCTCAGATAGAAAATTGATTTCCCCTGAGTAATACTAAAACAAATAAAGCTGAAAACCTGACTAGAAGATGAATATCTCTCAAGTATAAAATTCTTCCAATGTAAGATAAATCTGAGTTAAACAAAATTTGTCATGATGGACAGTGCAACCAGGACCAATGAAGATTAACATATAGAGAATAACGGAAATAGTTTTCACTGTTGCTTCAAATATATAATAACCAAAAAAGTCATCTGCTTTCTTGGGATTTGGAATGGACACATGCAAAATAACGGAAGTAAGCATTTATGTTGCTTGGTTCATTGCAGGTGTCGTGTCCCTGATCTCCCTGGCTGTGCTATCCTACGAGCGCTACAGCACTCTCACCCTGTGCCACAAGCGCAGCCATGATTTTCACAAGGCTCTGCTGGCAGTTGGTGGCTCTTGGATTTATTCCCTGGTCTGGACCGTGCCACCTCTGCTGGGCTGGAGCAGTTACGGGGTAGAAGGTGCAGGCACAAGCTGTTCGGTACGCTGGTCCTCAGAGTCGGCCGAGTCCACATCCTACATCATCTGTCTCTTCATCTTCTGCTTGGTTGTCCCCGTGACGGTCATGGTGTACTGCTACGGGCGCCTCCTGTACGCTGTCAAACAGGTAAGCACTCCTGGTGCAGCCTGCTCTGAGGCAGGTTCTGCATTGCTCTTGTATGAAATTTGGAAATACTGATGGTAGAGGGCAAATCAGCAAGCCAAAATGAAATTGTAAAGACCGAAGAAATCCTCAAGCATGGAGCATGAGGTCTTCACCAGTCTTTTTAATTCTCCTGAAGCTCCAGTCAAAACAAAGAGATAACATCATACAGATACTGATTTCGTGGTTGGTCATACTGTGGAAAACAGTATATGGGAAAACCAGCGTATCAGAGTGAAGTTTACATTTGTAATGAAGTAAAAATACATGTTTACCTGTTTATGAATTAGACATTCATGCAAATACTTCCTCCTGGTTTTGGAATAATTTTTAATAATTTAATAATTAATTTAATAATTAAATAAACATTTAATAATTTCTGCTTCTTAATCTCTGTAATCTTAACTCTACAGTAATGTAATTTTACTGTGATTTATTGAGTTATCCCAAGAATCAGCTTGTAATTCTAGGCAACACTCAAATTTTTCTTCTAACTACAATGACCACTACCACTACTACTACTACTACAACTATTACTCCTACTACAATGATGCTTCTCTCAGTGGTTTAAGGTGTGCTGCAGATATTCCAAAATGAAACAAAAGACCCTGAAAAGGATGTGGTATTGTGAAGTTTGAATACTCTTGGGACAGTAGTGAAAGGGTTTAACGATGAATAATGAGAGAGGAATTAATGTATAGATGTTCTCTAAAAAGCAATTCTGTAAAATGTTCAGATGAATTAATTGAGGGTGTTAAAAGGGGAAAAAAGCAGTAAATCCCTGAATTGAGGCTCTCCTACAGAGTTAAAGTGAATGTAGTTTGCTTTGATGAGTCATAAGGAATTAAGTTTGATTGTTTTACACAATTTGTCAAAACTTTGAGAATGCTATAAGCCCAAATGGGAAATCTTCTCTTCTTTGAATACTGAGTGAACCAGTAAAATCCCTTTGATGAATCACACATTAGTACTCTTCTTAAAAGTTGTGCAATATAAATATGGAGAAAAATTCCCGTGATTGTAAACCATTCAAGTGAAATATCAGTCCGTATCTGATCTCTGGACAGCAGTTCCTTTTGCCATCACCTCAAAGTAATAGGCAGGATCTTGGAGTATGTGGTACTAAAAACCTGCAGAAGATGTTTCTTAAAATTTTGGCTTCTCTTTCCTTCAGCCCTCACTGCCCTTGCTGACAACAGTCATCATCCACAATATGCAAATACCTGTATGAATGAAGCTTCTGCAGCACATACTTAACCTCTAGTGCTGAATGTAGACTTGTGTTATTCTATTCACTTTTTTTTAAAAAAAATCAGTTATATCAAAGGCTTTCATAATCTCACTGGTCTGCCTGATGGGTCTCAAGAAGTTGTGACAAACATACTGAGGGAACAAAATATTATAGAAGTGATATGTGCACTCTATAGCCATTTTGTATTTGGTCATGAAGACTGGGTAGACTGAGTGGAAGATTAGGTTGATTGGTCAACTGTCCAGAGGGAAAAAAGAAGAGGGAAGGAAGAGCATTTTCCACAATCCTCTCTCCTCCATTCTCCTCATGCCTTCCAAAGTGATCCATAAGCCTGTGGGATGCTGAGGTTAGAGGAACCTGAGAAAATTTGTAAATTGTGCAAATGAAAGAAAATTGAACCCAATCTTGCATAACCTGTTGGAGGGGCAGGCCTTAGGGCACTACTACTTCTTAAATGTAAAGGAACTTCAGTGGGGATTAGATTATATCTTTAAAGTTGTAACTAGGGGTCCTAAGAGCTGCCTGAGTATTTGTCAAGTCTTGAATAGCTAAACCCTACATTTTTACACAAAATGTCTAATGCTTTCCTGCTGTTTGTAAAAGATTTTCTTGATGAGTTGTATTCACCAAAGAGAATCTCAATCAGAAAACTCACCAGTCCTGAGTTTTCTGTAATGTACCAGGAGATATTTTCACCACCATAATCCTAAAACCTTGCATTTCATAAATTTTTTGTGACATATGTATAAATTTCTAATGCACATATCATGACACAGTCACTGAAACAAAGAAGTACAGGCTTCTTTCCCTTTGGTCTGAGGTCCTCTAAGTCTTCTGTAATAAACAGGATAGTTCATGAAATGCTATGGTATGTCATGTTTCAAACTAGAGGAAGAGATGAGCAATGTGCAAATGAACATATGATAGTTCCTATATAAAAGTACAAAAGTAGGATAATTTAAATAAGGTTAAGGGAGTTACATTCATTGTAATGCTGTAACTTTCTGGTGTGGGCAAAAAAAATTACCTTGCCATTTTCTGGCCTTGTAGGTTAAAGTCCTTCTGTGACTCTCTGTGTTATGTATTTGAAGCAGTATGGGAGCATGGCAAACATAGTAAGTGCGATATCCCAAATTCAGCTCCTTGCTATGTCTTCTGACTGCGTTTCATAATTTTGCCGTACCTATAGAATTTTTTTTATGTTAGAGCATTGTAGCAACAATGGTATTGAACTCTGAAATCAAGACTTCAGGAGTTATGCCATTATTAATAGTGCAGTGTAAATTTATTGAGGTGGAAGAAATGTCTTAAGATATTTGGGATAGCTAATGCACAAATTGGCAAGATGCCTTCCTTTTTTCTTTGTGCAGACAGTGATTATAGGTCTGCCTTTCTCTTTTTCTTCTCTAAATTTAGTCAGGTGCTGTAGCATTCTGTCACTTGAAGCATTAATAGATCCCATCAAGTCATCTGCAATCTCTGTAGTGGTAAAATGGATTTCAGTAATACAGGTTTTATGAAAGATCATCTTTTCAAGGAATTAGAAGTCAATAACCTCCTTGTATAAATGATGCTAATAGCAAATGCCATTAAACAGCATTAAAACACAGCTCCACCACTGTCTCAGAGATCTTGCCATTTATCATGCTTGAAGACCCTTAGGAATTACTTTTTTTTTTTTTTTTTTTTTAATTTATGGGGTTTTTTTTTTCCAAGGCTGGCTTTATCTGGATGGTTGAGTCGGATCAAAGGGACAAAATTTTCTCTCTCACAAAATTTTATTCATGCACATTCTACAGCACAAGGGAATGAAAATGAGGATGGTTTACTTTTCCCTGTACCATCACTTTTTTTTTCCAGTTCTTTTGGCCTATGATGCTTCTCTGTGACTCTGTTCTTTCATTCCCTCTGGAAAAATGTTCTCTGTGAAGTCACTGTCGGTTGTTTACACTTTGAAAAGTGGGCTCCCAAATGTGGAATTACAGAGATTAGCATTGTGATCACTGTAGCACAAAAGACGCAACGTGATTAAAATCCTCCACTGAGGGACCCAGAGAACTCATGTGAACCAGCCTAATGAAAATTAGCCAAACTTTTAAAAAGAGACCTCTTCAGCCTGCATTATCTCCTACTTACATGCAAAAATCCTGCCCAAGGACTAGAAGAGTCCCAGAAGGATGTTTCAAGAAAAGTTTTCAGTTTGGTTTTATAAAAGACTCTCATCTCGTTTTCAGTCTTCTTTGATTCGAAGCAGTGCCTGAACAAAGCTTAACAACTTTTCATAAAACATAGCTAGGACATGGAAAACAGTAAAAAGGACTGTAAGCAGACCACAAAGACTTAAACATGCAGTTTTTACCCTGCAAGAGACTTTGTGTTGAAGTGGGCAAAGGGCCAATGTTTTATGGAGTTCTGGAGAAGGTGGACTTACAGTGTGACCTGATAGTCCTATAGTGTGGTGGTTTTTGGTTTGTTTTGTTTTCTTGTCATTATTTCAGTTCTACTTTGAGTTTGTCTTTGAAAAACAAAAAGAAAATGAAAAGATATTTAGGTAAAATTCAAATACTATATTAGGCAGAAGTTGGCCTTACCAGTATGTCTTGTTCTCCATCCTGTGATGCACCTGTTATTGCGTAATCCCTCAAAAACTTCTGGTTTTAACTAGTGACCAAAATGTTAGTCCAGATAGTGGAATTACCCAACTATTTCCATTTACAGCAATTTTTTTGTTTCTTTTGAAAAGTGCCACATGATTTCTGACTTCCTGATATCATAGGAGAAACAGCCCTGTGTTTATCCCATCTCCTGACTTTTATGAGTCTTGTCATCTTGTTGGGGAACTGGGAAAGTCAAAGTTACACAGTAGAGAGCTGTCCATTCCTCTCTCTTCCAGATTTCAAAGTACCCAGTTTAGTGGAGGAAAAGTGCTTCCATCTCTTATGGAAGAAGTAATGCCCCAGAGTGAAATTATCACTTGGTTATAAACCCAAGGATACTAATTTTTAAATCTGTATAGTGAGATTTTGATTCTAGGTTATTTTTTAAAGATTTGGGTATAAACAACAGCGGGGGTTTTGAAATCTCCTGTGCCCACACAGGAAGTCTTAAGAGAAAAAGAAAAGAGGTAATTTTTTATAATTTCTGATTCCTTAATCTTGTTTTATATCTACTATTTGAAACAGTTAAACAATATCTGTAAAAGCATTTATTGTATCATTATTCATTAAAATAGCCAGGAAAGGACAACAAAGAAGGACCACGCCTATGAATGTTTTCAGTTTTCCATCTCTTTTGGAAATGATCATTTGGAGGAAGAGAAGACATTAGGGCAGAATGCTTAGTCATTTAAACTGCAAAAAATCTTCACATAATACAAAGAGTAGAATGGGAACATAATTGTTGTTCCATCATTCCTTCATGTGTTTCATATGCCTATTTATAAACTTGATTTTCTGAAACTTGATCTTTGATGGCACTGAAATTATGATTTATGTTTAGAAAACTGATAAAACAATTATGCACCATTAAATCTTAACTTCTTAGAACCTTAAATAAAACCAGGTTTGTAGCCATAGAAGCAAAACTCAAAATTTTTCTAATTGTTTAATTAAAAAAATTAATCCTAAGAAAAGTAATGCAGGTGAAGATGATGTAGACTTGGTTGTATGGTTCCTGTAGATCATCCCCTTCAAATGTCATTAAGTACATTCGGGTTTTGACTTAATTTCAAGTATGTTTGACCCTTGCTGCATCTAAGCCTAAGCAGTCAGCTGAACTCATTAGACAGCCATATCTTGTTATTTTTTATCATATACTCATAAATTTTATTTCTTTCCCTTGGATCTTCATATGCCCTTTCCCTCCTAGTTTCTGATGGCATAGAAGAAAAATGATAAATAGTTTTGCCTTTAATTTTTAAACCTTGCCATAAATATATAATAATTACATCTTATTCAAAGCAAAAAGAGATTCAGTTTGCAAATTAGTTAATAGATGTTTTTGGTCACATCATCATGAAGAAAATGGAACTTACTAAAATAGAAGTTTCAAGTTGAGAAAATTGTAATAAACTTAGAAAATGTAATGAAAGGCGCAGGCTGGATTATCACCTGATATAAAGTAATACACCTAATCATAAAAAAAAAAAATCCAAATTTTCTGTATGGTATTCAACAAGCACCTAGCAGTAAATATTCAACATCTTTTTACTGGGCGGTTGTTTGACCTTCACCAAATTCTTCATGCGCAAGCCACTCTACAGCCAGAATTCAAAGTTGGCATTTTTTGCATTCTGTGATAACAGGAATATTTTATGATAATAGACACTGGTTTTTTATTCTTTGATTCTATGGTATTTGCCATAAGAATGGGCTTTAAGACAGCAATTTACAATCTGGTGTAACACTGTATTTTTTTCAGAATTTCTGGATTATATCTCCAGTAGAAAAGCTGACTGCTTTTTGTTGTTTCAAGAGGAGCACTGGAAGATATTACACTGCATATACTATGTATCTGTGATCAGTGATCAGTTCTTTGAAGTTCGGGTTATTTTCAAGTCTTCTTGGCTTCTAAACATGATCAAAATCATTAGAATTCTGTAGGTGAGGTGATACCTGGAACAAAAACGCCATGGAATACTTGGAAAAAAAAAAAGACAAAAAGTTGTATCTCGCTATTTCATAGTAAGTTATTAAATTCTGTTGAATATGTAATTTATTTAGACTCAGATTGCAATCTGTAGAGTCATTACATACATAGAACTCTTTCTGTTTAAAAATTTTCTGATAATTTCTGTAACCACTCTCATCTTCACAGCCCTTGAGTCCCATTGCTTCTTTTCTCCTTTACCTTCACACAATTCTTTAGATAGATCTCCTCCTTCCTTCAGTGATTTCCATACATTTTTTTCCTTTGATGGTTTGAAGATGCTGTGAATATACACTGATTTTCCAAGGCTTTGCAACGCTGATGCTACTATTCCTATTGTACTGAAGAAAAGCACATAGTTTTGAGAAATTACCTGTGAGAATTCAAGGCATTTTAAGAATCTAGCCTACTTTTCTTTTCTCTATGTTCCCTCTATACTCAGTAAAGAAAATCACATCAAGGAGATTTTTCTCAAAACCAGCAACTTTTTTTCAGCTGCTGGTACATAAGATGAGTAGCATTAAAAGAAGCAAATTATATTAGAGCAAGGAAATAATTTGATCTTGAAAAGAGGATATGATGTATCAATAATTATTATTTTTTCAGTGGCACTTGTTTTCAATTATTTTCAAAAAAATGCTATAATTGTTAAGTCATTGTGCCATTATGTCGTTGTTATTTAAGGCCAGGACATAATATAAAGTACAAGCATAGCATAACTTTTCAAGCAAAATCTGTAGCATTCTGAGACTAACTTCTGATATTCATACTTTTATAAACAGCAATTTTCAGATATAAGTATTTCCTGTTTCAAACAGTTCTATCCTTACATTTTTGTTCAAGAATATTTCAGTGAAGTAAGTGCTGATTATTCCTGTTAGCTGATTTTTTTGTTGTTGTTTTTTTTTGAACGGGAAACCTGTTTGAATAAAAAGTTGCTTTCATTAGGTAGAAGGAAGATTTACTAGCCTGCTTAATTTTTAAAGAGGTTACTTAATCTTTTACTCTTTCATGACTATTAGGGTTTTCCTAGGAGCTGAAGTGATTATTAGGTAGCTATCATGAAAACACTGTAAATATAGTATTGATTTGTGGTTTTCTGCTTTCAACTGCAAAAATATTTCAGTTTTGTGCACTACATTTATACCAGCTTTTATTAAAGGATTCTGTCTCAAGGGAATAAAGTTGTGTTTTCTGTAACAGTGGAGAAAAAATGTCAAATCCTTAGAAATAAAGGAGAAAGCTCACTTTTTTTTTTTTTTTTTTTTTTGTGTGTGTGTGTGTGTGTGTGTGTGTGTGTATGTGTGTGTGTGTGTATACCTGCAAGGATTATGAGTTCACCATTTCAGTTTTAGGAGAGTAAAAGTATGTAGGAATCAATCCTACATAAAATACTTTTCAAGGTCTTTAAGGACATCAACAGCTGTTCTTGCACAGACACATCTAGCTCACGAGTGACTGGTATACTCACTCAGGGTTGTTTTCATTATTTCTAATTAAAAAGTGTTGGCCAAATGTTAAAGCATGTCATCAGATTCGTCTTTGAAGCCTGATCATGCTGGAAGGGAAACTGACATGAGAAAAGCTGATGATTTTCTTTCCCCTGTGCTTGCAGCAGTATAAATCATTAGTTAATTGTCTGCCTTTTGCGGAGAAGCAGTGATAAAACTTTAGTGTAAATCAGGCACTGTACAAATTCTTTGTAAATCAAATTAATGGCTAGTCAGAAAATAGGAATTCATTGGGTTTGCCACTTTTCATACTTTAGATAAACTAGGGAGAAAATAATTCTGTCATAATCTTTAATAACAAGCTAATAGAAATTTAAGACCTGATCCATTAATCTCTGGATGCATTATGTACATAAAAAATAGCCTGTGGTTTCATGAGCCTTTCAGTTTACAGCAAATGGTGTACATCAATACCAAGCACTCATAACATCTCAGTTCAGGGTATGATTTAGTAAAGGTTTTTCCTGATAAGAAAAAGTATGAGAGGTTTGTTTTTTGGGTTCTGTTGTTTTTGGTTTGGTTTTTTTTTTGCTCACCACTTATAAAACTGGAAAGGGTAAATGTTCAGAAGGGTGTTTTGCACTCTAAAACATGCAGAGTTTTGTACTTACATTTCAGCATGCAAGAACTTAGCTACACTTACTTACTCTTCTGTAGTTTAACTCCACTTCAGAGACTAACTTGTGACCTCAGGCAAACTTCGTAACTGAAGACTTGGAGGAAAATTAATTGTCCAGCATGTAGCAGCAATGTGGCATTGTCCCCTAGAGAAACACTTCTGAAGGTCAGTCTGCAAAGGGATGCTGCTGTGCCATGAAAAGAAGAAATGTGCAATGCCCAAAGGCCTTCCCTGGTGATCACCATGCACTTGGTAGCACATTAACTGTGCCATGGTGTGAGAGGCCAGTCCCCAGCCAGTGCTGTCCAGGAGGGAAGTCAAAGCAGAGGGTCTTGGTTACAACATGTAAACTATAATGTATATAGCAAACCTTCAGTCACAATTGTGAAATCATGGAAGAGTTTGGGTTGGAAGAGACACTAAACATCATGTAGTTCCAACACCCTTGCCAGGGGCAGGAACATCTTCCACTAGACCAGGTTACTCAATGCCCCATCCAAGGTGTCCTTGAAGAATTCCAGGGCACAGCTTCTCTGGGCAACCTGTTCCAATGTCTCACCACTATCACAGTATTTTTTCCCTAATATGCAATCTAAACCTGCCCTCTCAATTTGGAGTCATTCCCATTGTTCTACCACTACATGCCCACATAAAAAGTCCCTCTCAAGCTTTCTTGTAGGTAGATCACCTTTAGTTACTGGAAGGTGCTGTAAGATCTCTTGCAAGCCAAAATGTGCTTCTGCTTTTTCCTAGTGGAGCAAAGTGAGTTAACAAGGATGTTTGACTTTTTCATCCTTATTTCATCTCAACATTAGTCCCATGTTACTTAAAGCTCCAAGGTTTGGCCAGGGGCATTTGTAATAGCTATTACTGTTCATTGGTTCTGTGATTTAGCCCCCTTTCCACTACTGAAAATCCCAGTGGTGCCTGAGGCAGTATATGTTGGCAGTAACTGAAGGAAATAATTTTACCTGAGAACTTTATCATAAAGTGGAGAACAATGGTGTGAAATATCCACATGCTACAGAGGTATGACAGGGATGCAAATGATTATGTGCTTACAGAATGAAAATCAAAAGCATATAAAAGAAGAAAGTTAAATATGCAAAATCTAGAACACACTTTGTTTCAAAATTTCTAATCCAGTGTCTTGTTAGTGTGCAATACTACCCACTAGGTAGGATTTTTTTTTTACCATCTTAGTTGAATCTTGCACATCTGCATGAGTACCTCTGTATAAACACAGATTGAAGGCTTATGGCCAGAGGAATGCAACTGAGTAGTCATGCATGTATTATCTTAATAATAGAACTGTATTAAACTATATAAATTAATTATAATGATCGTACATTTTCACCACAAATTAAATAAGCCTAAACTTAGATTCCCTGGATAGTTGGCACTAAAGCTATGTCTTCCAAAAACTAAAGGTGAGAAAACCCAGTAAGATTTGTCTTACCATCTCCAATGTTTTCTGATCCTGGATCTTGAGCTTAACCTGACTAAAGCTAAAGTGGCCTAACCTACCTGTAATGGATATTACTTTTGCTCAGTGATTACTTATATTGTAATATTTGTATCACTTACTATATCCTGTATTTTATGGTGAGTGTTATACCCTGCAAAAGAGCTAGACTGAAAACATATATGCTTCCTTTATGAAACCATAATTTATTTTCAGTGGAGCTAAACCCAGATGTGATGTGAATATAACAGATTAAATGAGAGTAAGTGTAAAATTTTGCAAGTGATGCAAGCTTATATTATCTTCAGTCTTGTACCATCTTGAAATTTAACATGTATCTGGAGTGAGCAGGCCAGTCTTTTAAATCACACACATTATAGAACCAGAACAAATTTTTTGCATGTATTTGTGTGGATTTTTCATGCAGGAGCACGCATGCAGATAAGTCTGCGTATGCTATGTTGACATGTTTCTACATGGTCAGGAGCCTTCCTTGACCTTGAAAAGAATAGTACAAGCTGCCTTTGTTCATACTACACGGTGTTTGGCCTTGAGCATCCTCTGGACCTTACATGTCCCTTGAAGATGATAGTTCATATCTTCTTTATTTGCCAAAACCTAAGTATCTAGAATAAGATAAGGGCTGACTTCCAGCTCAACAGAGTTGTGTGCTCCTCTGGTGTGGAGCTGAATGTTGATATGCTACACCCTGATCTGCATAGTAGAGGAGTGTGTGAGTGCAAGCCTGTGGCACAAGCTGGAGATCTATGTAGAAAGAATGGAGCCAAACCCAGTGCAGCCTTTTCCATGCCATCTACTGGAAGTTGCCACTGATATTTTTGGTCACCTTCTTGAAGAGTTCTGAGGCAAAACTGCGGGGGATCCAAGCATGCTGACAGTTAAGCAGGATGGATGATCAGGGACAAGAGCTTTATCTCACTTTGTGAAGTAGTTTTATGCAGTAGGATGGACATAGTTATGCCTTCTTTTAAAAATATGCACCTATTCCATGTCTTCCTTTTCCAAGGAGGTTTAGTTTTCAGTTGTATGTGTGTGTGTGCGTGTTACGAAAATTGGAATTTTCTTTTTTTCTTTAAAGGCAGCTTGTTATACAAAAAAGTGCTTTGTGTGCACATGGATGTCTAAGATTTAGGCTTGCTTTCTTGTGTTCAGACAAATGTGCATACTACTTTAAATAGTTGTATGAGAAATAGAACTTAGGTTGAGAAATAGAATTTCTGGTCTTTTTCCAGTTTGAGATTTTTTATGGAGGGTTTTTTTTTTTTTTCATGAAAAAGGGAGACACACACAACACAAATCTTAACCTCACTATTTTTCACCAGTTTCACCTGCAATTCATCAGTATTTTATTTTTTCATAATCCTCCTCTGGAACATTTAGATGTTTAAAGTAAAACAATTTCCTCTTGATCCTGAAACTGCTCAGGGCCCTGTTAACTTTGTACAGCAGCACTTAGCCAAAGTGAAATGGAACCAAAGATCCTGGAAATCCTTGGAGCTGATGGCCTAAAATGCCTGTGAGATCCAGTGTCCTGAATAAAACAGCTCTGTGAGGTAACAAGGCACTAAAAGGCTGGGCATTTTTTGGTGTCTGTCAGGCATATTGTCAAGGAAGAAGAGAGAAGCCCAGGGACACTTTGATACCACCAGAAGTGTCTCAGATTTGCATATTCCCATAAGATGTTTTAATTTTTGTGAATCAGTTTCCCAGTGCAAAAATGTTGTGCTGGGAATTCCTTTGACCTTAACTGATCTGTAAATTGCCAAGGAAACACTTCTGTTGCGGTGAAGCTGTCTTACAGAATGTTAAGATGGTTTCTGTGTTTCTAGCTTTTCCCGCCTTCTCCACCTTGCTCAGTATGCATACATGGTATGATAATAACCATGCAGCTCTTGCATTCACATAATAGTGCATTTCTTCTGGGGTTTAACAAGGGTAAAGGTGCAAATACTGGTGTTCAGCTCACTTTGCCTCATCATTACAGCAAAGAGGTGTTGAGAAGTCACACTAATTATGATGTTCTAAGAATGTGTTCTCTCACGTTCATGCAGTCAACCCAAATCTGTGTTATCACAAGTTTTGTTGTGGAGTTTATTGGTCTATACTTGACCCCCCCCCCCCCCCATTTTTTATTAAAATAAACAGCCAGGATATTTTATGGAATTCTTCCCCTTGATTAAATTGTTGCTGTTTTGCAGACTACTTGTCTCCGTCTTGTGGTGAATCAGTGGAAATTAGCTTGTGTGGCCGGTAGTAGATTGAAACTGGGGTCATAATTCAGTTTACAAGTATCTGTTTTCTCACTATATGTACTATACTTATTTCAGTGAACCTGATAGTAAAGTGAGGGCCACTGTCACAAGTGAAAAATTACAGCAGAAATAGGGCCAATAAAATTTTAAACACAGATTTATATTTCAGGCAGCTTTGGATTAATTTGAGTCAATAATATTTGATGACCAATATTCTAAGTGCCTTTAGTTACTGGCCTTGGTAGAATATAATCTTAGAGCACAACAACTTGGGGCAGCCAGCTGGGTGTCTAATAATGTTTTTGTTTGTTTCTTTGTTCGTTCATTTGTGTGTAATGCGTGGCAGGGGAATAAGTGGGAAAATCAGGCTGGAGCAGGAGGAAAGGAGCAGTCTGTAGTCAAAGCCACTGCCTTAGCCACAGCAGAGAATTTGTGCTGTTTGTGGGGGCCAGGTGACTGCTCCTGGGCAGGTCTGGGAGAACACACTGCACCCTGATGGAGAGCAGCTTCCAGAAGAGTGAAACCCATCCTTGTGAACTATGTAGAGTAGAGGCTTCTGAGGCTTTTTAAATTTAAATACTAACATATAGCTTTTCAAAACGTCTGCTCCTTCTGGAAGAGTTACAGTTCAGGCCCTTTCCAGTTTGCCCCTGACACTTGCTTTATGGGGAGCTTCCTTTACTGAAGGAATGCTTGTCCAAACCTTCCCAGGAGAAATGATACCCATCTATAGCACCATGTACATAGTTTTACATTTCTTCTTCTTGGGCAGATGTTTCATTTGAATTTTACTTCATTAGTAATGCAGTTGTTAGATGCTTTTCAGCTGCTTAATTTTAAAGATCTTCATGTTAAAAAGCTCAGGAATCCTTATGCAGTAAATCAATATTCCTGTGCACAGGTAAAGGATAGGAAAGAAAAAGATAAGGTCTTAATTAGCTAATGTTTCCTTCAAAGAAATATGCATAAGGTGTTTTACTTTACTTCTCAAGTTGTTTTTAATCTGTTGACTCTCCAACTTTTCTGTTTCATGGTGTTTTCATTGTAAGTTAACCACTGTCCCCTTTGTGGTCTTAATTCATTCTTCCCTTTTTATCTCAAGGTATAAAATTGAAACTAGTGAACGTTCACTCTTAATTTATAGTGTTTAGGGTCCTGAGACTTCACTTCCCTCTTCATTAAGCATCTTTTTATTCCATGGTTCTTCTTTTAAAATGTCTACACCATATGCATCTTAAAACAACAAACAGTGTTCTCTGGCTTGAGGTGCAGTCACCTGGGCTTACAATGAATGGGTGATTATTTGACTTTAGTAGTACAACTGACATCTGCTAAGCAGCTAAATTAATCACAGATGAGTATGTGCTAGGGTTGCCTTAGGGTATATTTCAGACCTTCTCCTGTACTTGAGAGTGGCAATCTGAATTTAAATGGGAGACCTGTCAACTAAACAGCTTCTAAGTTAATCAAAAGCATGTAAGGTGTTTTCTAAGGAGATCTCAACAATGTTTATTAGAAGAGGCACAACATTGCAGTTTCAGATGGTTGTGATATTAATTTTATCTGGTAATACAACGTTTTACTTGAAACTGCCCCAAACATGGCAAGATAGATTTCCATTTACCTGAGATCCTGCTGCTGATATCTGGCCTGTTAAAGATTAAATATAAACAAAGTTTTAATAAAACCGACCTGCTCAAAAATCAAAAGGGGAGAAATTCATAAATATTCTGAGACTAAATTAAAAACTACCAGACAAACAAAAATTGAGCAAACACTCCCATATAAAATGGAACTTTCCCTACCTGGAGCACACTGAAGTATGCACTTTGTATTATTTGCATTGGCAGTCCCATTAAACACACTTAAAAATTTGGTTATATGTCTGTAAAACACTCCATACAAGCTACTGCCTTGCACAGAAAAGAGAATGAATACTGCTACTAGTTCCTGGTTGCATCTATCCCTGGTTAAATACCAGTAGCACTCTGCTCTGCTCTGATGCCCTCAGCATGGAACTGAGCATTTAAAAACACCTGTCTCTGGGAAAGTTCATTTAACAAAATCACCTTGAATATTCCTACTTTCTCTATTGTTATGGCTTGCAAGACCTCAATAAAAGGCTTTAAAGGCCTTACCTGATGCTTTTCTCTCTCTCACTCCCTGAGCAACCTCAGGATATTAGTTCAGTTTAAATGTCAAGTTGAAAGAACTGGCTTTCACATTACTCCAACCTGGCCTTTCTGCATCAATGTTTAGTCTTTCTGAAGAAAATTTGTAACTGTGGTTGGCAGTCTGGCCTTGGCCTTTTGTTAATTGCATGCTACTCCTGAGAGAATTTTCTTTTTGTATGTATTCCTTTCACTTTTCAACAGTGTAAATGCTCTTCTGCCCTGCCTATGCTTCTGTGCTCAAGGATGGTCAAGGCTCAGCAGGTGCTTAGTCACGTCAGCCTGGAACATTTTGAGTTTTCTCAATATATAATTGAATGGATTTGCTTTGGTCTCCAGTACTTGCCAAGTAAGTTCAGGATGTTAATTCAGTCTAAATGTCAAGTTAAAAGAAATACAATTCCAGCCTGCTGAATCGTCTTGTTAACTCATTCTTCTTTTTACTTTGACCTTTCCTCAGGGAGGTACAGGTATTGCTCGATTAGTTTCAGCCTTTCCAGAAGGATGGTGGAATTTTATATGACTACACCATCTCTGAGGTCATTAAATTCACACTGGACAGGTTTTATACTGGCTCTAACTGTGTCTATACCTACTTACTCATTGCACTGTGAAGAATTACTCTGTCCCGAAACTCAGAAATGAAAGTGTTGCTCACTTGTGAGCTGAATTTCCAATATCTATAGTTAATAAATGCTGACTCGAAGAGGGTTGAACTTGTTAGCAAACCATTGCTAGAATAGTTTATATTTGGGAACTAATTGTCCCAGATGTACTGACCCTATTGAAATTAGAATTAGAAGGAGTTCTAAAGAATTATTAAAAACATCTGTGTTGATTTTTCCTGGCTGTAATTGTTAAAATAAAAAAAAGGCACATCCAGAACAAAATTAGGCTGTAAACAATTATTATTCTAGTGCAAATCTCTTCCTTCCAAAATAAAGGATATATTATGCAATTGGAAGTAGTAATAATTTGCAGATTGAGAGAGTGAAACAGATCTGACTGCTTGCCATGTGCAGAATGACCATCCTTAGTGTGTGACATCCTCAGTCGCTGCAGCCTCCTTTAGCAGACTTGCAGTAAATATCCGTGGAGATCATCAACTGGGAAGTGAGTGCAGTTGATGAGGAAAGCAAGGGACAATGGCCAACAACAATTGTCTGAAGCAGAAAGCTGAGAAACATGCATGAGTAGCTTTGTGTCACAGATCAAGAGCACCTGAGGTACACTTATTTGTTCAAAGTAACCTTATCATACATTATATATATACATACATGTATGATAAAGGGCTCCTGGTTATCACCCTCCCAAAAAAAGGCAGAGTTAGTTTAGGCAATATAATGAAAAGTTCACTTCTCTATTCAGGAAAATCAAAAGATGTTAGAAATTGCTAGGAAATGGATTGAAAGAAACATCCCCAGTGTTATACCATTGTATAAACTTGAATATTGCAAGGAGTACTGGTCATCCGTTTGTAAAGAATATAAGAAAGACAGAAAAGGTGCAAAAATGGTAACAAGTGCTATCAGAGCTACAGAAGTAGTGTTCAAGGAGAGATTAAAAGTGAGAGAAATATCCTCAGAAACCAACATTCAAATATTAATGTCTTTCAAGTATGGTACTTTATTTCAGACACTCAAGGTGAAATCCCAGATTCCAAGATTAATATAATATGATTAACATAATATGATCCAAGCTGGAAAGAATTCGGGCCCATATAGAGTACCACTGAGAACCCTGTGTATATAGGTAGTGTTTCAGAAGCAGAACATGAGTTCTGAATTTCCAGGTACAACTCCATATGTGAGCAAGAGTTGACTGTATCACACCAATTCCTTTCTTCCCCTGCCCTTACCCTTTTCCTTTCCTTTGCTCCTCCTTTCCCCCACCATTTTTCCCTCCTCTTCCATCCTCTCCTGTCCTTTTCTCTCCTTCTCATTCCTGTTAGTCTCAGTCAACAAGAAGCTTGCTGATAACAATTGTTTTCATCTAAATTAAAGCACACATTAAGGTATAGCTACCTGATCATGTTTGCTGACTGAACCATTCTAGTGGAACCCCTATATTAGATTACTCTTAGCTTGCTCCTGGAAAAAACCTGCAGCTGCATGAACTGATGCCTTCTTGGAAAGAGTCAGTGGTCTCACTGGCAGAAGACCAGTTTGCCATCTGTTCAACTGCCACTTTGCTCTTTCAGGATTCTAATCACCACAGAAACAAATCAAAATATACTAAAGAATAGCCATCATGTAGTTTTAATTCTTCTACTGCACCTTTGTCTTTCCCCTTGGTGTATATGAGAATACATGGCAAATAGCTCAAATGAACCATTACAGAGTGATAGTGATTTTTCTGCTTGGATACAAAATGTGGAATCTGTATTGATTGTTTTCAGTAGTCATCAGTACTGTGTTATTCATTGTGTCCCCCTATAACCCAGAAATCTGTGCTACCTGAAGAAATAATTTATAAAAATGCTACCTTTTGTGCAGCAGCAAAGTAGCAACAATATAGTTGTGTGTGCTATACTATTCCCCTTCAACAGATGAGGAACAAATTTCAGGGAAAAACAATATCGTTTAGAAGTAAAGTTCCAAACCCAGGTATCTTGTATCTCAGTCATCTTCTAAGAGGTTATTTTGGTCTTTTTCTTACTGAAGTTTTTTCTTTGCTATAATAATACTCTTTTACAGGCTCAGACCTGTCAGGATTCAAAAGAGTTAGTAGTATCAAAGCCAATATAGCCTGATGAGCTATTGGTGTTTTTCACAGTTTTCTTCTAAAGTAAGAATGCCTATCAGGAAGATGTGTTTTACTTTATGCATTATTACAGTTCACATATTAAAAATGAAATGAAGCTTGCCAACTAACCAAGTTTTGCAAAGTTGCACACTGTATTTTTAATGTGTAATCTATTTCACTTCCCTATCAACAGTATAATTCAGCATCAGTATACTTTACAATTGTGTGTCAGCACTATCTGTACTGTGCTCTTTCTGCAGAGAAATGACAAGGATTTATCTAAGTCTGGCAAAGTGAACACAGCTCATGACTTTTACAAATGCCTGGCTTTCTCTTAGAAGTGCCAGTAGGATGCCAGCTGGGCTATTAGTGCTATAAAACTGCCACTTCTTCCCTAAGTGATGATGGTGACTCTATAAAAATCACTGACCCGCCTTTACGCAAGCTTGGTGAACTTCATTTCAGTGAAGACCATTTGTAGCCTGTTGCAAAGTCAGCAGGAAATACTCAGTAGATCCCTGCTTCTCAGATTAATGCTCTGTGCTATGGGCAATTTTAACATTTACTCAGCATTAATAGGCTTAGTTGTGGCCTACTAATCCTTAGTAGGTTCATAAGAGAAAAACCCTCTTTTCTATTGATCAGTCTGGCCATTTACTGCAGAAACATCAGCCAAGGAGATTTGTTTCCCAATGATCGACTACCTGGACATTTCCAATTACCTTCTTTCAATGGACTCCCCATTAAGTCATAGTCTGGCAACACCAAACAGGAGGTAGAAGGTATTTTTTTAAAGCTTTTTCTTCGTCTCACTACTCTAGGCTTTAAAGTCTTTGTAGTTGAATATTCTGAATCGGAGCTGTCAACATGAGTTGCCCAAAAGCTGGCCAGAATCAAATGTACTCACATTTTGACAGGTAACCTGGTCTAGAGGATAAAAGGGAAACTAGTCATTGTACAACTCAAGTTCTTTGCACATTATATGCCCTAAGCAACTAGGAAAGTACTGTCCTAGAGGACTCCCTTTAAGGACTCCATTTCATAGAGATCTGTCAAGTGCTTTCAGCACTCTCATTAATGGTATTGATCTATAATTAACACTCGGTGAACATGAGGATTGGTCAATGCAAGTGCAGGGTTTTGCACAACGAGAAATCATGCAAGATGAATAAATGCAGGCTGGGAATCAGTGCAGTCTAAAAGATCTAATTTGGATAGTGAGTCCCACACAATGTGTGGGTTTGGGAACACGATACCTTTGCAAACAAATAGATCTTATTGTGGGACAGGTAGGCAGAGGTGTGGAACACCTGATTGTGCTCTGTTCTGTCTCCTTGATTTTGTTAAACCAAGACATGTACATTTTGAGAACAGATATGTGAACAGTTTTCACATGTAAAAACACTAGTACTAAAGAGAAGCAGTTGTGACTCATTGTGCTTGTGTACCCTTACACTAATGGAAAGACACAATGAAACATTTTCTAGAAATGAAGGTCTAGATCAGATGTTACTAAAAAGTTTGTGAGGACATAAAAGTGTTGAAATCATGGAGAAGGTTGTTCAGGGGTATGAAATATCTTTCTATTAGACAGTAACTCTCAGACTGATTGAGAGTATTTGTCCTGCATTTAGTGCATACAGGGGAAGGGGGAATGATGGACAACACCAAATCCCTTGAGAATCCTTCCAGTCCTCTGGCTGTAAGATTTTAAATGCATCAAAATTCATGGAATCTCTGATATTTTTTTGCAAAGATAGTAAAACCACTTTATCACGGTAGCGGGAAATATATGGTACTAGAGTAGTTTATGACAACATGAAAATGAAATGGTAAGAAAGCAGAGAAATTCAGTCCTTTGTCTCCACCAGCTGCTATTTATTTTAATGTGCATTTGATAAAGTAATATAAACTTTCAGAATGCCAGATTTGTGAATATGTAACAAAAGCTATAACCCAAAACTTTGCTGACTCTGTCACACTTGGCATTTGTTTTCACTTAGAGAGTATTTTACTTGTAATGCTTGTTATACTTTGGGATGCATATTTCAGTGTTTCTGTTGCATTAGAAAACACGTACTTCCTTTTCTTTTTAACTGTTATGGACAACTTCAGAGACGAAAAAAGGAAAAAAACCCCTGATTTAATCTGGAGAATAACAATCATGTATGGTGGTAAAAGTATAATTCAGAGACATTTTACTAAAAAAGCCCCATACATATATCTGTTTTTTTATACTCCTTTGCTCTATTTTCTAATGATGGTGCTGACTCTGCAGGGAAGACATCTAGATGGTTCCACTTTAGGCCATAATTCGGTGTAAATCTGAAATAAGAAAAAATGGCATTTATATCCCTCCCTCAACCATATGTATCTAGAACTTGCAAGTTTTCAAGCATCACTGCTTCCACAGATCAACAATCTTCCATCAGAGAGGATACAGGGGGTAGAAATTTGAAACCTCTCAACAAGCTCATCCATTTGAGTTGGAAGCATTTGGAAAATTAGAATATTTTGAGCTATACAAGAAAGCTTTTTTTGTTGTTGTTAGTTTTGTTCAAGATTCTAACAAGGAATAGTATTTAGAACACAACTGCCTATCTTTTCTGTATTGTGTAGGAGTCACAATGTGTTTTTACACGTCATACTGCATACCACAAAGCTATGGTCAGAACATACAAAGGCTGGATCTTGCATGTCTCAGAGTACTGGGCATGGATAAACTCTGGTCAGTTCTTTTAAACTGGGCACTCTGGGGCTTGTTTCTCTAGTTTATTTCTTTCCATGCCATATTGCTGCCCACCAGCTCCCTTATGCTGTATCTGACACCTTCAAAGACTTCCCATTATTTATACTGTTTTTTCTTCTGTCACTTTTGGGTATGGCATATCTTAAATATCCTTTTAAAGGTTCCTAAAAAATGGAATTTATAGATCTCTGCAAATAGATCCAAATTTCTAAAGGCATGATGATCCCAAGTGCTGAAGGCTTGGAGAAGTCACTCCCACGCCCAGTTTCCTACATCTTGTTTCTATGTGAAGCAATGTCTGGCTGCCCACAGTGAACGTGCTGCCCCTCTTTTTAGTGAACATTTCTGACAGAGTGTGTTCATTCCGACCAAGGGGTTGAACACGCCCACTACCTTCCCTTTCTCGGTGGGCTCTGATGTAAAGAGGAGTGCTGCTTTGAGATGATCCTCAAGGGAGTGTTAGAGGGGTAGGCGGGGTAGATGTTCCCAGACTGAAACTGTGATGGTTCTCCCAAAAGACTGCAAGTGCTAGTGGGAAAGGCAGCATCACAAAAGCCAGAGCCTGTAGCACCAGCCTAGAAAAACCTCTGTGGACAAATCACTAGAAAGGGCCAAATATACTCTAGGGAATGGATATTACTTTTTCCATGTCTGATTCTTTATTCTTTCCTTATCTATTCCCTGATCTTTTTCTTAGAATCTTTTATGCTGTCTTCACCTTGTAATGTCAAATTTTGGTCTAATGCTACGAATACCCCAACTCCAACAGAACTTTTTTAAAAGTTTGTTTTGTAGGGGCAGGAATGAAAATTTAATAAGAAAAAGGATATGGGGATTTTAACAAGAAAAAGGGATTGTTTTTGGTTTCGTTTTTATTAACAGTACTTATTTTTGGTATATGTAAAAGACAGCCAAAGTACCTCATGCTTCTGGTTATATCCAGTAGCTGATGATTTTATATAATTTATAAATGACTGTCTGTAATCCACAAGCTGCAGAAAAGGAATTTATCTTCCTTCTCTGTGTGTGAAGATAAATAAATGTTTATGAACACCAGGCTAGGTACAACTCACTAAGCCAACTTCCCCTTGCTTACCCTCTCACCTATCAGAGTGAGGGTTAGAGAGAGCTAACTTCTTCAGGTGCAACACAATCCTGAGCACACCTCTCCCAAGGAAAAAAGAGTGTACACCTGAGCTTCAGTCCTAATGGTTAAATTTAATTTGTCCAGCTGAGCTGTTTACAATAATTTCTATGTCCAGTTTGTCATTCTGAGTTGAAAAAAGGATAATATGCTGTAGAGTGGGATTTAATATCAGGAGGGTATCAAGGGTCCCACTGAGAAGAGAAGAACTGAAGACTTACAGACTTCTCAGGGTTGGGTTGGTTTTGTTTTGATTTTTTCTGAATACACCTGTGCCATGGCAAGTGTATAAGAATTTGAGGGAAAACATCTGGAGGAGAACATTTTCAGGCTATTTTTGGCTTAATTCCTGTATTTTTAAAGGTGCCCATTAGATGAAAGCTTTGCAAACACTTTGTATTTATATTATTTGTAGGATCCATAGGATCTGACAAGCAGATCCAAGCACATCTATTAGGCTTATTTAAATATAAATAGCTACTTATCAAAGGCATACCCACATGTCCTTAATGATTCCTTGCTTTATGTCAGTAGAAATTTTCAGGAAAGTGGGAGAGGATCCCTCAGTAAAGTATGGGAAATATCCACCCTCCTCCCAGGAGAAAGGGTAACTGTGGTTAGGTACTGAAAGACTGATGATGCCTGAGAGATTTTATCATCTGATTTCACTGCAAGGAGTGCAGCTACCAATCCAGAGGAAAGCAAAGCTCGAGTTCTCCCCCACAAATGCTAGCCTGGTGAAAAGTAGCATTAAATGTGAGTGGGAGCTTACATACCTGCAAAAATGGACCTAGGAGAATAGCCAAGCTCCATTTTCAGGGAAAACATTACCCTGACACTTTTTTTTTTTTTTTTTTTTTTTTTTTTTTAAATTCACGCCCCAGATTCAGAGAAAGTATTGATATTTAGAGCAGAAAAGGTTGTGGTTAATTTAATTCATGAGGTAAAGAGGGTGGTGAGTAATACTTGCATCATGACTTGCTTTTTTCTAACTTTCTTCTCCAAACTTTGATGACTCTGGTGTAAAAATTTTCACATAATTATGGAAATATGTAATGTGTGTATATATATTTGTAAGATATATAGTGTGTGGTGTGTATACACTTTTGCATAAATACAAAGATATGTATATACGTATTTCAAAATGTTATTTTTTGTCTTTGATTAAAAATATTTTTCCTTTAGGTAAGGAAAGTGTGCAGTCAATTTTCTATGTAGATAGTAGCATATTGCTGTTTAGCATCAAGTAGTCTAGAAAGAAACTTGGAAAGAAATTTTACACCTGTCATTTCATCTGTTGTTGAAGAGTTCAACTTTATTAGTGATGTTGCCTATACATATTCTACATTTTGCTGTATCTAGAAGAAAGAACACAGAAACTAAGAAGGAATTAAGGCTTGACATTTTCCCTTCCTGCTTCAGAAATTCTTCAATGCAAAATACATCAAAGTCAGCTTTAATCTTTCTTTTATTATTTTTTCATTTCCTTAATTGTCGGCTGGGCTGTTCAGTCAGTCAAAGCCATCATGAAAGTTTTTAAAAAACAACAACAAAAACCCTAATACAAACCAGAACTTGGTTATTAAATTATTGGTTAAAAATATAATTTGTTGGCAACCTTTTCAAGACGAGGAATGTTAAACTAAATTACTGCCTTGATTTTTTGAAAGTAATCTCAGCATCTTCCACCTTTATAATAATAGCAAGCTGTGTTGCAGAGCAGCAATATATAGTAATATAATAATACAGGTTCACATCTTCCTTGTGTTAAGGACTCCAGGGCTGGATGCAGCACTCCAGGTGGGTTCTCATGAGGGCAGAGTAGAGGAGGAAAATCCCCTCCCTCAGCCTGCTGTCCAGTTCTCTCTTGATGCAGCCCAGGATGCATTTGGGCTTTCTGGGCTGAGAGTGCACATTGCCAACTTACTACCAGCCTTTCATCCATGAGAACCCAAATTCCTTTTCTGCAAGGATGGTCTCAATGACTTTTCCTAGTCTGCAGTAATTTTTGGGATTTCCCTAACCCATGTGCAGCACCTGGCACTTGGACTTGTTGAATTTCCAAAACTTAGTGTTTGGACAAATGCTGTCAGTCACATGGCGCAATTACTGGAGATGCTCTGTGCAAGGGCAGAAGTTGGACTTTGATGATCCTTGTAGGAGTATCTAATGGACTTCTCTTTCTAAAACCAAACTGTTAATGCAACCCAGATGATAGAGGGCATATACACCTTTAATCTTCTTTTGCACACTGATGCTAGAAAATACACAGTGAATAAAGAAGGTCAGGATAAAACATGAATTACCAATGATGACAGTGACACCATGGGCTCCTTGTTTAATATATGGGAATGCGTTCACTGTGTTAGTCAAATTTCTGCTAAAAGCCCTTTGGCAGTGAAAAAAAATCCTGCATCTAAGAGGATTATAGTGTTCCTTAAGTCCGTAATACAACTCGGCTGATTTTAGCATCTATAGCAGTTATGCTTTAAGGGCAATGTACAAAGCCATGAATTTTGTATTTAAAGCATCACTTCACCTTCAGGTATTAAGGCAGCTAATTCCCATTTCAATAACAAAAATTTACAATAAAACCAGTCTTCAGCTGATATAATATGCTTCCTGTGGACTTAAATTCCTACACTTAACAGTGACATAAAATAATTAGCTATATGGCCCCTTGTGTGGTTTTATGGCTTCTGCCTTCTGTATTTGTTGCTATGAACTCATTATGTTGCCCCAGCTGAGCAAAATGCTCATGTGCATGCTTAAATCTCAGTTTGCTCACTGAATATATAAGTGTAAATGCTTTGTAGAGTTAAGGCCCATTGAATTCTAAGATGACCCAAAACAGATGTTTCTGTTAACTCTCCATTTCCACAGGACAGTACATCTCTTCAGTGTTCACTCATTTTAAACTTAGCCACCTAACTGCTAATGAAGGAGGCATTATTTTTTTAAGCCAGTGAGCTCCTTTTTCCAGGATTGTCTATTTTAAAAAACAAAGCATTTAATCCCCCTTATTATTAATCTGTACAGTACTGCTTCTGGGGTAGCACACACTGAGAAACAGATTACTTGGAGAGTATGTTTCCTACAGCTATTTTGAGCTTTACATGCTTTGGAGGTGTGGTTGGGTTTTTTCCTTGTTTTGCCCTAGGACAGAATCCACAGAGATGGGAGAGGAGAAAGCTCATCACAACTGACATTTCAGTCACTGCTTAGTTTGCTTGCAAGGTTTAGTAGAGGTTTATTCATACCAAGAAATGGAGGCCATATCTGATTTTCTGTTTTTAGAAATGCAACAGAGAGGACTGTCTTACTTACTGGTTCATGATGGAAGAAGAATGATCTTTTTTTCCATCATTTTCCTCTACTGCAGCTTTTGCATAAAAAGTCTAGATGCCTTCTGTTCATTTCAAGAAGCCGTAGTAGACTAAATGTTCAAAGACTGGCAGACTTCCCTCAGATAATTATGAATATTTTACTTTGTCTGGTTTTGGTTGTACTGTTGAATACTTGATCATGTCAAAACAAGCTCTTGTAACTGATACTGAAAGATGCTGGTGGCAACAAACACTGCTGCTCATAAATAGCCTTTTCTTCACTGTGCAGTTTTGAAGCAGTGAAGTAAACATGGTTATATGCGTGTAAGATGCACAAAAACAGATCCAGGAATGATGTATCAACTGTGATGAAAAAAGCAGTTGGAGTCCTGTTTCCATATTGCTTGTTTAGAGCAAGCTACATAAAGGATGTTTACAGCATCCTCTATTTAGGTGCACAGGGTATAATTAGTGATACTATTTCCCATCTTAATAAATACCTGGAGAAAGAGAAAATGCCTTGAAGGACAAAACTTACAAACAGGACCCCTTATTTCCAAGATGTTGTGATGTACATGTCTCTTGCTTGAAGTGGCTCTGGATGGTGCATAGTCTCTCCATCTAGTGGTTAGATGGATGGGATGCCATATATTCCTCATAACCTTTCAAAATGTTCATAGCTGAAAATGTGTGCAGCTAAAATATGAAGAAAATGCTTTACGAGAAAAAGCTCACAGCTGCATTAAGTAAGGAGGAGAGACTAGGGTAAATGTGAAAAAGAAAACACAGGGGAATTCAAAACTGTCAGGTTAGATCTTCATTATTGAAGCTTCCTTCCCCTTCTTAATAGCTAACTTTGGCCCAGCTCCCTTGCCTTACATATATATAAAAAACCCCCAGCTTGCCCATGGATGATGGGAATATGATGGACTGACTGCATATGTGCCTCTGGCACTGTGGGCCTTGCAGTTACCTCACAACCACTATGCACAAACATCCTTCAGGTCTTTCCTGGCACTTCTGCCTTCTTCTGAGCAGATGAAGTGCCACCAGTATTCCCTTGGTCCCAAAAGTCATGCCCAGATAAATCCAGAGAGAGCTGAGCAAGGAGTTGTAGTAGGTCAAACTTTTGGCTCTGGAGCACAGGAGGGAGAGGCTGTCCCCCTGGGCAAGGTGCTGCTCAGGGCTCTTCTCCATATGAAGCTGTTTGATGGCTAAAAAAAATATTTAAAGCAGCAAATCCCTGCCCAGAGGCAGGTAACTGTTTTGTCTGGGCTGGAAGGCTCCAGTGTTTGGCCTGACAAAAACCCATGAACTCAGCTGTGGTTGCCATTTGGCTGCTCCCTCCAGGAACAGGCTGATTTTCCAGTTGACTTGGACAGTGATGAGGTCTGGACTGACACCCACAATGCCTAAATTGGGTAACCAGAACGTATTACCTTAAAATCATTTCCTATGACCTACAGTCCTAGTATTATCTCCCATACCACTGTACAAGAGTGTTTATGTGTTTGGAAGGTTTACTTGCTTTCTGCAAGGATGGACCCATTCTCTTTTCTGTTTAAGGAAAGGAGACTTGTTCTCCTTAGAGGAAGTCAAGCTTCCTCTAGGTCATACCTTTTCTTTGGGTCCTTGTTGTGACAGGCCCACAGATTTGCCTGCATCCAGTTTAAAGGCTTTTCTTTCTTCTTGCAGAGTACCTGTCACAGCAGATACTTTGAAACCTTTTCATGAATCTCCAACCCAACAATCTCCACAGTTACAGCAAAAGCTCTTTGCATTCCTTTTTACTAATCCCCTCCATATCCCCTTGTCTAGAGAGGTTTATGACCTCTCTAGACTTTCACCAGTGCTGTTGAAATTTTCTATGCTCTGCTCAGAACTCCCCAGTTTCATCTTTTCCAAAACATGGAATAGTGATGCAGCCCATCATTTGGTGAGTGATGTATCTGCTACATCTTGTCAGCTGTGGATGCAGCTTTTGAGGTCAACCAATCAATGTGTCACTTGGGCTCCTTCTGAGGACACTTCTACAATGCCAGCCTCCTCACTGAACACCACCTTGGCTTCTCCCACACTCTGTGACTTGTCACATCTAATGTACATACTCAGCATGCTGCCCTAGTGATCTAAGTAGTGGTATTTTTTGTGTCAGATTGACTCAAAAAAAGTGTTGGGTATATGTGAGATGCAGCATGGCTGCAGGGCAAACGCAGGCCAGAGCTAATTGTGCCACTGTTACACTCAGTGCCTGAGATTAGACAAGCTTGTCTGTCACTGCCTCCAGCTGAGTTCTGAAAAACCAAAACCTTTCTCCTACTTCCCAGGATGAAAGCCGGGGAGAAACACAATTTCCTCATTAAAACAATGAGGAACAACCAATCCTCAACAACCAATCCTCAACAACCAATCCCCCAACCTTCTTTTCTTTGAATATAGTGTTTTCCCAACCTTTATATTCCTATATTTGGAAGGAGATGATCTTTGTCCCAGAGAAAACAGTTGAGTTAAGAGCAAAGAAGTTTTTTCCAGCTATCCTGCATAAGTACAAACTGATCCTAATAGGCCAGTATTTCTTGTGCCATTTTAAAATGTAGTTTAGATCTTCTAAGTATTTTAAATTCATATTATATATACCCTCTATGTTAACATTTAGACAGAGATTTACAAGCTCAGCTATTCTAGAATATTATTTGAATCTATTTTTTCTCATCACTATCTGATGCTTTTCTACCAGCTGGATATACAGAGAGGCATTTCTGTTTGACTACTGAAAATACAGTGTAGCAATTGTGTTCAATTGTCCAGTAGTTTTAAAATAACAAATAGAATTATTTTAATGTTAAAATGTCTACTGCTTTTTCACCTGCAAAAGTGTCATCTTTCTGTTACATGAACCTGAGTTATATTTTGCTGGAGGCCTTCCAGGACCTATAAACTAACAATTTTTAAAGATAACACCCTCAAAAAGTACGCCTACCAAAGGTGATGAAACCAAGAGTGTGAGGACAAATATGGTACATGATTTCAAAAAATCGTGTAAAAAGGCGTGAAAGTGGAAGGATACATGCCAAAATCACATCCATAGCCACTCTGCTTTTAGACATCTTTCCTTCCATCATTTATGGTCTCTATTTTGTCTGTGCAGATGGCAAATTCTTGTCTTCAAGACACGTACCTACTCACAGAGCAAAAATGTGTTGCCTGATCCGTCTGTATATATTGAAGATCATCAGCTGTGGATGCCATGGCTAACTGGGGCTTCACATTCCTTGGTTAATATTTAATTTGTAGCACAGCTGCAGCTCACATAGGATCCTGGATTTATCAGTCAGAAGTTTCCCATTAGTCATGAAAAATTTAGTTCAAATAAGCAATACAGGATTGGACCATTATCTATTATTAATCCTTTTTTCAAGCTAAAGTAATTATAAAATAAATAGGTTGCAATCTTATTAAAAAGGAAGTCCCAAGTCTTCTCAGAAAAGATAGACTTTATTTTGTTATTGCCTTTTTGCAGAAAACTATTAAAAAACAATCAGGAAAAATACTTACTAGTTTTGGGCTGATGAAGTTAGTGTGTGTTTCATTTATGGGAACATTTCCACTGAAACTCCAGATAGAACCAAGCACTCTAGAAGCCTGGAATCATAATGAACTAAAAAGAAACTTAACCATATTACTTTGCCATCATATGTGCCTTACAGTCACTATGTATGTGTTTAATTCAAAATCTGATCCATAAACACATACATTATGCAAAAAGACCCACACTACAAAGAGGTAGAAAAAGCTCTGACTATTTCCTTGCCATGCATGAGGTATGTGTCAGGCAACAGCAAATGACATTTGACTGAGATGGTTGGTGACTTCCATCTTTAACTGTGCTCCATTCATTTACTTGCATCAGTTTAAACCTATTGATACTAATTATTATTATTATTATTATTATTATTATTATTATTGTTATTATTTTAAGTAAAGTTTGGGTGTGTTCCATTACACAGAGCTACTTTTTGCTTATTTATGTTTGTAGTTTTACATGGGCTTAATTCCCCTGGGTACAATTTACTCTCAAGTGCTGCATTCAAGAGGCAAAAAGACCTTAAAGTGGACGTAAATTAGATTTGGCTGAGTACAGGGCTCAATCAATATAGTTTAAACATTTGAATAGTTCCTGAAGTCTGGCTGGCACATCTGGGTTTGCTAAACACACACTGAGGTAGAGCTGAGGAATCAGCTATAACCTCAGGAGTCTCCATCTAGGGTCAGCGGAGAGAGAGTCTCCAAAATTAACCTCCTTGCAGAGTTTGTTTTTGATTTTTAGGGAATGAGCTTGTTCCTCATTGTTACCACCAATGCACTCAGCTGCCTAAACGCTGGAAGAGTATTCTGTAGTTGTCTACAGAAAAATGTACTTATACCAAGGCTTACAAATAAAAGTTGGCTGTCATTTTAAAGTTAAAGCTTTATCTTAAAGCTCTAGACTACCAAAGGGCATAATGCTTCAATCCAGAACAGGTTAAAGGAGAATAAATTTTGAAGCACAGATTATAAATACTTCCACAGAAGATTTGCCCTCACATTGTAACTACTGGCAAATTCGTGGTAACAAGATAGATTGTTGTACCATCACTTTGAAACTGCTCATTTACATCTGCTTTTCCTGTTTAGCCAATTCTACTCAATTTCCCCAAAAATCCAGTGAATCACAATGAATCCACATTCAGCGTGCTTTTTTAAGAGCACGAAAACCTGTTTCTGATCATTATCAGGAGTGAAGCCCTTTTACCAAAATGGGTAAGTACAAGGAAGAAATCCTCTACAGGGAATGAATCCTACCACTTTAAAGTTCATCAAGTGATTGAGCAAGGCTTCTCTGGTGTCCCACTCCAAGTATGACCATGGTTAACAGCATGCCAGGCCAGCTGATGCTTTATCCAGTGTTGAAAACATCCAAGGACAGAGATACTAAGCACAGTCCCAGTGTTGTTCTGCTTTTTCCGTGCCCTTAACAGAAAATACTTCTGGTGGTTCAGTTGTGCTGTGTAAATCTTCTTCATCTCAAGCAAGTTCTGTGTACCGGTTCTCTGTATTCTGTGTAATTTGAATGAAAACACGGTACATTTACAGAAAATTCTATACCTTAAAAGCAACTGGAGATGACCTAACATCTGTTAAGGACTAGATGCTTTGTCACCTTTCCACATTTGCTCCAACCTCCACTGGGACTCTGGTTTATGCTGGCATGCAGTGTGGTTTCTGCAGAGACCTAGTGCCTAATGGAGATGATGAAAGTCTTTTCCCTGCATTCAGTCATTTTGGGGTTTGCATTTGTTTTGCTTCTGGAGCTACAGTGTTGATTGTTATTGCTGATCCAAGACCAATAGGACCAGGCTGTTCATGCAGTCAATCCAACAGCTCTGCTTGTTAATTTTTTTCCCTTTTTAAACCTTTCCCTAGGTTGGAAAAATCCACAAGAATGCTGCCCGCAAAAGAGAGTACCACGTCCTGTTCATGGTGATCACTACAGTTATCTGTTACCTGGTGTGCTGGATGCCATATGGGGTTATAGCATTAATTGCAACATTTGGCAAGCCGGGTGTTGTGACTCCAGTTACAAGCATCATACCTTCCATCCTAGCAAAAAGCAGCACTGTTTGCAATCCCATTATCTACATACTTATGAATAAGCAGGTAAGACATACATTATTTTTAAACTGTATTTTCTTCAGAGTCCATCGGACATTCCTTGACCATTGTGACTACCAGTCTTATAGATGTATCTTTAAGAATATTGAAAGCTTGTGCAAACAATACTACTGAACAATACTACTGGGGTGGAAGTGTTGGCAAACAACAGCTGTCTTGCTAGACAGGAAGAACGGAAAAATGTTTGCTTACTGAAATTTCTTATATTTTTCTGAGGGCACACTGGGTATTATTTTGTATCCTTCAGAGTTAGTTGCCAAAGGTATTTACAAGAAGAATACTCAAACATTTGGTGATGTTGGGGAGTGGGGGGAAAAATGGACTAGGAGAAAAAGGGATTTCATGACCTTGCAAACAAAATAAAGGAGACCATTTGTAATTACCATTTTCATTATAGATCCCCTTGAAACCAAATATCATTGCATTTACTGTTTTTATGGACATCTACATCCTTACTGTTAAATTCACAGTTCAGCTATGTGCCAAAATAGATAATGAATTTTGTCTCATGAGCACCAAGGCATATTCTAAAACGCCTACATCCAGTTCAGGCCCCTCATTCCTGTAAATGCCATTTTCAGTACTCAAAAGTGAGCTTCCTAATGTTTCTGTGTTGACAATTCTGACTCTGAAGTTTGATAATGGTAGATCTGAGAGTTTTAAAAGTGTTTTGCAGTAGAAAATCTGAAAAATATGCGTGGTTTATCAAAACTTTTTTTATTAAATTATGTATTAGAGGTTGTTCTCAGTTTTTTCTTCATTATGTCCATTACACTATTACAAAGCAAAGAAACACCCTTTGTCTTCTCTTGCTCAGTGTATGCTGGAGCCCACCCTTAGTATTTATCCACAACAGCATAATATTATTATGGAGCTGAGACAAGGAAAGAGTTAAGTGTCACAGCTAAGTGTATTCAGGTTTTGTCACAGTCTGAGATCATTCTTGGCCTGCTTCATCTAACCTAAATTTATTAAACAACAAAAGAATCTACTCTTGGAATTTGAGGGAAAAATCTCAAGCAAGCTGTGAAACCTCCTGAAATCAGAAGGAAAAAGTTCTATTGCCTTCCCCAAGACCAGGGCTTCATTTGCAAAGTCTAGTTTGAGCTGACATTGAAGCAAATAAAACATTCCATTTGAAAAGTGTTAATGCTGAAGAAAACCAGTAACTTTTCCCCCTTACCTTTTGTGATTCTTATGAAAACTTCTCAACAACAGCATCTATCTTGCTTCTTTATTCTCTGAGCACTTTGACTGAGGTCCTTGACTGAGAGATAATCTGATTGTGCTGTGATCACTGGAGCAGGTTATATAATATTGATAGCAGATGCATTTTGGTATTGTCTTTACACATGGAGACGTGATGAGCCACCAATAAGGGGAGGAGCTTGATCAGATTTGGGACAGATACTTTTTACTAATCAAACCTAAATGATAGCTAATGTGCAGCATTAACCTGCAGCACTCCTCTGCTGTGCCACTGTGTATTAGCAGTGAAAATAATTGGTTTTAACTGGCACCGAGAAATGTTCCTCAGTCAAAAAGGTGAAACCCATCCCTTTGTCTGTTCATCCACCTTTCAGAACAGGAACAATAATAACACCCCTATTCAGTGCATCGCTGGTGTTCTTGGCACCTCTGTAGTTGTTCTCACACTTTCTTGTAAATTTAACACCTCAGGAAAAGAAGTTGTTAATCTTCCTGGCACTCAGTTTTCCTGGTCTTCATGCTTAGCTGAGAATTGTCACGGAAGGCTGGTGCCTCCCAACACAGAAATTACCTGGCCTGCATTTTTCACAGTGCTGTTTGCAGCTTTGAGGTACCACAGCAGGGTATTTACTCCTGCACCTTACAAATACACAGAACATACGGCATAATTTTTAGCTCTCCACGTAAAAGTGTTTTTGCTCTGGGAAATGCCCTGAAGGTTGGAAAATGGTGTTGGTTGACTGCAGCTGTGGTGTTAGCTTCCAGTTGTCATAAATCTGTGCAGAGTATTGTGGAACCATCAACCTCTGAGTCAGCTTTAAAACTCATCCTACAGAGCACATCTTTAAATTAACTCTCAAGCAGTCCCTGAGTCACTTTCATGGTCCTGGAGATCTAGAGAAAGAGTTTTGTCTTTGGCATTGCCTACTGCACTGACCTGAGGTAGTAAATCACTAAGGAAAATAGTGAATTTCTTTCCAGCTGCAGGAACTCCCTCAGATGGGATGGCATGAGGTGTGCTGCTGTGCCTCTTCCTGTGCTGTCCTCCAGGAGGAGAGAAATGCACTGTTTAAGCTGGACTGTTACTGGGCTCATAACATGCCAGGCAGATGTCAAGATCCACTGACCAAACTAAGACACTAAAGCCTAAGACCAAATGATGCTGGGATGAAGCTGAAGGAGACAGTGAAGGAGATTCCATTTTCCCTGTTCTCTCTTTATGGAAGGCTCTTTTGGCTCTTGGCAATATGACTGTATGTGCCTGGGGCAGCTTCCCCAAATGTCAGGTCACAAAAAGGCAGCACACAGCCAAGTAGCTGTGCAAGGTCAGCATGCTTACACTTTCAGTGCGTCAGTCCTTTATAGTTACATAGTTAATGTAGTTGTGCAGATTTTGTTTCATCTTCTCCTGCCTCACTCAGTGTCTTTTTTTCCCATCACACATCCCTGTCAAATTCCCATTGTTCAAACTTCCCCCCAGTGCAGCCAATCCAAACAGATTTTTAATGACAGCTCGACTACCTTCTTTTACCACGGTGGTGCTGACAGAAACCTGCTCTCTCACATGTTACATGCAAGCAAGTATTGAGCATTCATGCAGGAGATATGGCGTTTCCCTGTAACCATGGGTTTGCTGCTGAGGAGGTGATTGCTGGGAGAATCCTGCTGTTGTGTGTTCCACAAAACAGCACAGGAACACCAACATGGAAATGTTTTCTGGCTGGTATAGCTGTGTATGAGGACATACTGCACTAAGAAACAGGGATTATTAGCAGGATAGCCTGGTGGTGTGGCAGCTTCAGAGGTTAACCTTCTTTTACATACCAGAAATTCATTTTTTATGGACACAGAAGTCAAGATTCTAATAATAAGTGTTCAAGAAAGTGTGGTTGTGGATGAGATCACAGTGAGATTGAGTGAATCTCCACTCGCTATTTCACATTATTTGAATACAGCACTCAGAGAAAATAGAAATTTGCTGCATTGGTACTGACAGCCAAATTTAAGTCAAGTTTAAACCTGTATCACTTACTGATCTAGAGAACCAATTTTTTGAAAACTACCAATCATATTACAGGTCACAATCATTGTTGAAGCAAAATAGCCTTGCTCCCCTGCAGCTCATGAGCTTTACAGTAATTTCTTTCACATTTTTTGTTGCTCAGGTAGTGTACCTAAGTCTCCCTGTACTACTGAAACTTAGGCTAGCACATCTAATACTCTATTGCATATTACAATTGCAGAAAAAGTCCACCCATAGTATGTGATCAGTAATGTGCTATTTCTGGTGTCAGAAAGTGCCTCTGAGCAAAAATAAGCAGGGAGAGTGTGAGGAAAGAGATATATTAAATGTGAATATAAATCCCTGATTAGTGATTTGATTTCTAGTGTCTGTCTTCTTGTATTAAAATCATTGCTCTTCTAAAAAATAGGTGACCCTGTCATTTCCCCCACGGATCTTGACAACCGATGCTTAAAAGAATATACACACTTACTTAAAAGTCATTACTACTGTGACCTTTCCAAATTTATCATGTAATGGAACGTGATGGGTAAGGGAGAAATTAGGGAGAAAGAATGATATAACTAAGCCAAGTACAAAGACTTTTTTTTTTCCTGATGAGATTTGAACAATAATGACAATGGTGTACTTAGAGAGTGTTCCTCAATGAGACCTGGGCCCAACATCACACATCAGACACCTCCCAGGCACCTCTGCTGTGGCTCTGACAGTCCCCAGGAAGTGATGCCACCTCCTCTTACCTAATGAGTGGCTTGTTGCTCAGGCCAGCCTCCTCTTCCAGGGTCTTCATGCAACTTCCCAGCTGCCAAATGAACAACAAAGAGTCTTTCTGTCCATAATAATAATCTATTTGTTCTTTGTTTATGCAGTTTTCTAACAATCCTTTTCAGTCCTTCTTGATCTTACCTTTTGCACTGAACAGGGAGAAATGCATATGAGCTTTGGGAAAGGGAGATACACATGATCATGATTAAAAAAAAAAATAACCTTAACATTCCTCCACTGGCTGTTATAACAGCTATATTTTCAGTCATGTTTCATGGGGTATTTCGCAGTTTTCAGTATTTCCAACAAAAGGTAATGGCTCATTTTTAAAACTGGAGGAATATGTGCGTAAGTTAACAGTGTATTTTATAAGTTACTTGTTTTCACATTTGGAAAGCTAAGGTATTTTAACTCTGTGAGAACAAAAAACTACAGATCCAGAAAGACAGTATGCAATTCAGGGACAATTATGCCAAACCTCATTTTATACATAAATTGGGACACATCTATTAAGTCCTGAAGAGTCCTTGTTTGCTTAGTTCAAACCTTTGAGAGCTTTGTGGACTTACAGTAAAATTTATTATCTTGTTATAATTTTTCATTGAAATTCACATAGATTTCAATACTCATGATCTGCTCTTTTTTCCCCCTCTCTTTTCTGGTAGCTAAGCTGTCTTTGAGTAATTAATAGTCCAAATAGAATGGCACACCCAAGCTCTTCAGTTGAAAATAGGTCAAGACTAAATGATCTCTTACTGCCGAATACTGTACTGTAGTGCAGCTCAGAAATGTTTTGACTTTATTTCTCTGCCAACATGTAGTGTTATGACTTTTTAAAGCAGAGGGGCAAAGAGAAGAAAGGTCTCAAGGGCACCTTTGCTGCTGTCATAAAGTATAATTGCATTTCACACAGTAAGTTTAAAATTACTTCAGGAATTTCTCTTGCAGCTCATGACAAAAAGATCAGTTCAGGTAAATAATGGGCATTTAACTAGGGTCCCAAGCAACCCCAGCCAGACTTCATGCTATCCCAGGCTAAATCCTTTGATACACCTTGTATACGTTGACATGTTCTGCCTGTCCTCAACTGGCTTGAATATCACAGAAGGGTTCAGAACTTTCTTGTTTTAGACCCAGGGCAAAACTAGGAAGCAGGAAGCCAGACCACCTCTCGTGCATGCAAAATACTGAATAAAGGTGAAAACTAATGCAGATGAATGATGAAAAGAAATACAGGATAAGCACATGTTTTAAACTATATAATGATTTTCAATTTATGATTAGGGAATGCATTAATGGAAATGAAATCCAGTTAAAAGATCTTTCTTCTGGAAGACATAGAAAGGGAAGGGCAGCAATATCTCTTTAAATCATATTTTAAACAGCATCTAATATGTTAATCTCTTCCTATATTCCTCATTTCATAGCAATAGAGAAACATGAGGCTTCACAGAACTGGGAAGAGATCTACCTCCACATTAGACAGGGAAATAAATGGGTCAGAAACCAAGGGGAAAATGCAGTGAGCAGGGTTTGTAGCAAAGACAATGGGATCCTTCTGTAGTCCATATACACCCTGCAAAAAAAACCCCAGGCATTTCTGAAAGGAGAAGAGACTCCAGGGACAGTGAACCTGAGGTGTTGAATTTGAAGTGACTGGTATGGCAAAAAGAGAGAAGGAGGGCCCAGTATTGTCTGGCATCCTCATCGAGGACATAGGATTACATGCACCCTCGGATGACACCAAACCAAGTGGTGCCCTTTATGTGCTTGAGGGAAGAGATGCCATCCATGGGGACTTTTACAGCCTTGAGGAGTGAGCCTCAGCAAATGCTATGAACTTCAACAAGGTCAAGTGCAAGGTCCTTGGTGGGTCAGGGCAACCACCAGTATCCATACAGAATGGGAAATAAGTGGACTGAGAGCAGCTCCTCTCAGTTCAAGTGGAGAAAGACTTGGCAGTACCGGTGAGTGAAAAGCTGGACATGACCTGTCAATGTGAGCTTGCAGCCCAGTAAGCCAATTGCATCTCGGGCTGCATCCAAAGCAGCCTGGCCAGCAGGGCCCCTCTACCCTGCTCTGCTGAGGCTCCACCTTTGGTGCTGCATCCAGCTCTAGGCTCCCAGCACAGGAAAGCCATGAACCTGTTGGAAAAAGTCCAGAAAAGGGTCACGATAATTGTCAGAGGGCTGGAAGTCTTCTCTACTGAAGAAAGGCTGGAGAAAGTTTGTGTTGCTCAGCATGTTGTAGGGAAAGCTTAGAGGAAATCTTGTGGTTTTTCAGTACGTAGAGGGGACTTCTAAGGAAGACAGATGGAGGCTTTTCACCAGGGGCTGTAGTGACAGGAAAAAGGGCAATGCTTTTAAAGTGAAAGAAGGTTGATTTATACAGGATATAAAGAAGTGGTTTTCTTGTTTTTAGTTAGTTAGTTAGTTTGTTTGTTTTTATAATGAGGATGATGAGACAGGTTATCCAGAGAAGTGTGGATACCCTGTGGGTAGTATCTTGAATTGTTCAAGGCCAGGCTGGACAGGGCTTTGAGAAACACAATCCTGAAAGATGTTGCTGTCCATGGCATGGTGGTTGGAAATAAATGATCTTTAAAGGTCCCTTCCAACACTACTCATGATAACATTCTATGATACAGGAAGTAATCTTTTCATATAACATATGTAATAGGTCTTTTCTTGTCTCTTCCCCTTATTCTCTAAACCTAGATGGACTAACCTGTTTATTCTAAGGTTTGATCAGTGTAACTTAGAATAAGCCCCTGAGGCATGATGCAGGTAAGCATTTCGTTATATTTGGACCAGCCAAATTTCAAAACAAAAGTATGGCTGTATCTCTGTTTAAGAGGTCATGTCCACTCTAGTGCATCTTCGTTGTGATTAGCTTAGAGAGGAGGGAACATTTCCTCAACTGCTTCCTGACAACGTTGTAGGCCATGCTGGTAAACAGAAGGGGTCAGTCACACTCCCCCTAGTGGAGACAGGGATATAAATCAGAATAATTGCTGAATCAATGATTGAATGACAGGAGATTTACTCTGCTGCCTGTTTGAGGGCTAGCAAGTAGGGGAAGACTTGACCTCTAAAATCATTGTCACCACCTAAAAGGCAATAAAACAACAAACTGTTTAAGGATTCAGATAAATTGTAGGGTTACACATCTCAAATTTTCTCCAGTAAAGGAAAAACAGCTTTAGTCAAATTGTTTGTCTATCATGATCATTTGCCTATCATGATCAGCCTACAGCTGTGCTGCAGTTACAGAACTTCATTTACAGTCAGCTGTTTTTCATACACTTTCACCTGTAACATTAAACCTGCAGGATAGATCAGTAGATAAATGGAAATTTACAGTATTCAGAGGTTACTGTAGAGCAAGAAATGTGGTATGTTCACAGCTAAAAAAAAGTGTTAGGATTTTTGTAAGCAAGGTCCCTTGGTAGCCTCATTGCTCTTGCAAGTAGACATCATAGGAAGCTCAGCCAAAGTGGTGTTTCCCTGCTGGCTTCACAGGTACATCTGTCCTCAAGGGAGAGTCTGGACGGTCAAGAGCTCAGCCAGTCCTAAGAGAAATACAGGGGGGAAAAAGATGAAATATTAGCAATTGTTCTGTTTCTCACTTTCCATTACTTCAGTGTGATCTAGATGTTGGGTGAAAGCGCTTGACAGTTAATTTTTTTTTTTTTCTGAACTGATTTCCAAGTTTGGTGTGGATTGTTAAAGTCCTACAAAGGCATATGTGATCAAAATGGCATTGCCAAGCCACACTGAATGGGTGTCACAGGATCCTCTGTTGCAGTGGTCTAAACTGCAATGGCAGGTCAGGGATCAGACTCAATTTTAGCCCAAAACCTTGGTTTGGTTAAGGTCAAACATTTATTTAGCCTCAGAATTCCCCATTTCAATTCTAATGTTTCTGTTTTTCTATGATATATCCAAGTATTATAAGTAGGACTCCAGTAAGCATTTGGAACTACTTACCATTTCAAAGCTGAGTACAAGTATAGGTCAGCTGAAGAAAACAGAATACAACGTATTAGATAAACAAAGAATTTAGTTGCTTTATGAGGACAATCAAATTCAACAGATGAAAAAGTATTGAAAAAGTAAGTGTAACCCTGGCAGTGACAGAGCCTCTAATTTTCCTCTCCTGTTCAATAAGTGAGTAATATTTTGTCATATGGTAGTGGCATAATACTAAAATTTAATTCAGAGCAGGCCTTTTTTCTACATATTGTGTCAGTTGATATTAATTCTCAGAGTTTTACTGTGTGTACCAGGCATATCTTTGCAGTCATGTATCTTACTATGAATTGAAGCAACAATTGTTTCAGATTAAATGGATGGAGAAAAAACAAAATGAGTTTTCCTAGACAGAGAATATTTTTCAGCATCTATGTAACCTCCACTAAAAATATTTTTAATTGAGTTAATCCTTGGTATCCTTGAAAAGCATATGAATATCATCATCGTAGTCTTACAGCAAGAGAAATTTGAGGATTAAAGGTTAGATTAGTGCTCAAACCCTCATGAACTTGCTTGGCAATTCTAATTCAAATCTGTAGAACTTTATTTTATGATTTTATCCTGATGTCCTGCTTCCTTCAGGGGAATAAATAAATAAATAAATAAATAAATAAATAAATCTGCTGTACTCAAAGAAATACTCATTGCCACAGCATGGAAAATACAATATAAAACTGTACCGGGCCTGTAATTCATTAGAATAATCCCCTTTTCATTATGAACTGCATCACTTAATGTAATTCAGAAATCTGACTGTGCCCAAATGAAAATAAATTTGAGGTTCATTGTCTTTTGAAGTAAAAGCTATTACAGAGCTTTGTTCCCCTGATGTTTAGTATAACAACTGCTCTCAAACTAAATTTATTTGTAGCCAGTTTATAAACCTTTATTCCTCAAAAAGCCCTTCTTCTTCGGTAGTTGCCTTTTCCTCATATTGGGACACCATAAGCAGATCACTTTCTACCCCCACATTGCTAGTGTGAACTAGTTAATTATTTTCATAATCTCATGTTCAAAACAAATATTCAAATTATAATTCTGGTACTCATGCTTGGAACTGGGTATTTCATTTGGGAAACTTTTTTAGGCATTTGCTAGATGTTAGTAGAGAACCAAACACCCCAGTGTAGTAGGAGTTATTTCTTGTTTCTGTCTTGTTTTCAGTGTTTAATGCTCTTGATTATTTTCAGAATCTGAACTGAAAACAAGAACATCAGCTCTACAGAGACTTCTTAAGTCCCCAGGTGTATGGAAATAGGCGGGGATCTGCTACATAAGGTAGTGCATGCTGAGTACTTTATGGATGACCCTGCTTCAGATGTAATATTCTAACCCTTCAGGGAAAATACTTACTGAAGACCTTACAACTCACCCAAGGCTTTACAGGACTTCTGTGTTTGCTGGCTTCAGGCTAATAGGAATTCACTACAAGTAGGATTCAAAGGTTAACTAAAAACTTATATCACTCATCTTCCTTTTCACCTTCCCCACTCTTCCCCTCTCTCACAGTAAGCACCAACTTCAAAATCAAGGAATTTCTATGTGAGTTAGGAAAAAACAAACTAAACCAGGCGCTTTTGTCACTTGTTAGTCAGTTTCCCAGTAAAGCATTTTCTCAGTGTGAAATGTGGCTTCTTCAATATTAGAGAAGCTGTTAATTTTGCCAATTTTATTTTCAGCAGGAAAAAGAAGGACATTTCAGCTCAGATCTCCATGCTTAAGCTTCTACACCCTGGTTCTTGTCAAAAGTATCTTCAATGAAAAACACTGTCCTTCACACAGCAGATCAAGCTCTTTTACCAGACTGCATTCCCCATGTGCAGGAATAGCAGTGGCGCAGGAAGAGGGAGGAAATGCAGTGAAATGTAGCCCAGCACAGTGATCTAATTTATAGGGGAACAGTCAGAATGAAGTTGAACTATAGATCCATAAAGATATCTACAAGTAACTAGATATTTTGACGGTCTGGGGTTTTGTCTGGAATTTTTTGATAATTTGTTTTTGTTTTGTGCAATATGAGAAAGAAATTATAAAAGAAATAAAAATTCTGTCAGAACAGAAATTCTGATTTCTCAGCCCAATGATTCTGTTATTGCATTACTTACATAAAACCAAATGACTGCTACTAAAACACAGTCACAAATCAACCCCCCTCTCAGTAATTTCTAATTCTGCCTTGGGTAAAATCAATACCTAATTGCCTGCAAACCAAGATAAAAGTAAAACCCAGGGAAGACTTAGTCCTCATCCTTTATACCCACCACTTACTATACTGTGGCTCTCATTTCTTGAAAAAGTAACAAGTGCCCTTGTCCAGCAGTAGAATGCTTATCTGGCAATTAAAAGGTTCTTCCAGCATTCCCACATCAGAGAATTTCCTGTATCTCATTCATAGCAATTAATGGAAATATGATTTTGGGAAACAGAAGCAACAGGGCAGGTGGTCAGGAAATCTGAGGGGGAAGGCTTGTAAGAACTTATGTTTTAGCCAGAGGTAGAATTAATTAGTGCCAAGGAAGAAGGATCAGTGTGTAAAATCCCCAAGAGCTGCTGAAGTTTCTGTGTGTGTGACTTAGCAGAATGCAAGTGACCAACCCTCAAGCAGAAAGACCCCGAGAAATTCACAAGGGAAGATAGCCATTGGTATTTTACTACAAAAATAACCCATGGAAAGAACACTTTGGATTGCCTTGTGCAGTGTTCTGGGTCTCAGCCTTAATGAAACTCTATAAGGAACATCTGGAAGATTTGCTTTCCCTAAACGTATTACATACATAGCCAAAGATAGGCAGTTCATTACCTATCCCTCCCAAAAAAACCCCCACCCAATCACAAACTTCCCTCCCCACCCCCCAACAAAGTAAGATCACATTTCTCCAAATATTTAATAATGTGCTATATTCACAGCAAGATTGGAGCAGGAATATACCAACATAAATACATAACAGTCAGCTGGAGTCTTTATTTTAATTGATTTGGGCTGATCTAGAGTCCATGGCTGAAGAACTGAAAATACAAGAAAAAACTGGGTCAGCAGAACAGCATATTGGCTATAACTAAATAAACACATAGATTTTTCAAGTGTCAAAATACTTCTTGTTGTAATGCTTTGAAACTTCCAGCAAAATGTGAGTTATTTTAAAATGATCTGGAATCACTCATCCCATATTATGGTGGTAATAGACCCTTCATTTCCTCTCATGAAGTAGAATGTTACTGTAGGGACTGGTAAATTTGCTTCTGCCTCTGTTAGTCAGGATCCATCAATCACACTGCAAAACCCTAAACAATTCTAACTTATGAAATGGGAATAGGATCCATTTTGTTGCTGTTCACTGAAGTTCCTCACGTTTGCTTTAGGAAACTCTTCTTAAGTTTCTTTTAGGTAGAAGGAATTAACTTCACATGCTACTTGTATACTGTATGGGGTTCAGTAGCCCTGTTTAAGGCCAGGGAAGAGCATTTGTGAGATAAATATGACAACTGGTCTGTTTTTTCTGCAGCGATAAACCCATTGAAGGCAACCATGTGCTGTCTTAAACCAGTGTGCATTGAAGAACACAGTAGCATTGTTAATATTTGCTGTCATGTGCATAATCAATCCCTTTGAAGTTCAGCAGCCATGCTGATTACACTGAAGTATGGGCAAAGAAAAGTTTCTCTCTGTTTCCTCTGACAAAATAACTATCACTACTTTATGATCCCTTCAGCTTTGATCTCTCACTTTGCTAACTTTATACGAGAGTACATGCTTCACGAGGACTTATCTAAAAGGAGTATTTTAAAATAATTATCTGAATAGCATGTTGTAACCATGAAAATAAGGCAATACTTCTCAGACATGGTATATGTTTTGTTGTTTCTGCCTTCCTTGCTCTTCTAACATGGAACAACTTTGTTAATATTATTTTGTTAACAGCTTACACGTTTTCTTCTTATCTCTACTTCTTGGGATGCTACAACTGCCCATTAAAATGTCCTGACAGCTACATTCAGCCCCATGCAATTTTAAAGTCTACATTAGGTCCATCAGATAGCTTATAATTTCATTTATATAGATAAAAGAAGCACTGGAAATAACTGAAAAAAAAACCCCAACACTTCTAAAGAGGAATATTGCTAGGGGAGAAAAATAATATTGCTTGATCCAGTTGGAAGCATCAGCTAAGACACCTGTCCATTTTTACTGAAAAAGCAGGCTCAGAAACACATCCAGAACCAAACCTTCCCCACTTTTCCTTTCTGGTCAGGATACAGCACAAACCTCCTGGTTTGTGTGCCTCATGGGCAGTAAGGCTGGGCCTATGGGTAGACCTCTGGCACTTTTAGTTTACCCAAGACACATGTTGCATGTTTCTTGCCTTAGTTAGCCAAAAATTCTTCATGCTGTCCCTTAGTCCAAAGTCTCGATACCTTAGATTGAGAATGCTGCCCAGTTTACAAAACATCAGACAACTCCCGAGTCATGAACTCTTAACTTCTTGAGGCACACTGAGTCATGTTTCCTACAACTGCTATCACTAAACAATGCTTAAAAGATAAAGCCTTCTAGATTTACACAAACCAAAACGATCCAGAATCCCCCAAATCTCTTCCATTAGCAACACTCCCACCCCCTGCCCCGAGGGCCCCACCTGCAGAGGAGACATACCTGCTGCACATGGTAGCAGCAGTGCCGGATGCAGCCAGTACAACCCATCCATCAGTGCTCCAGGGTGGAAAACAACTACTGCTTGGAAGGTGGGGCAGTAAAACATTTTAATCAGGCAGCTCAGTTGCAGTCAGACAACTGTCTGGGAGCAAGGTAATTAACAGCAGGTGACACAGCCTGGAGTCAGCACTGGCAGTAGTTTTCCCCTCTGGCTGCTTCCATAAAATCAAGGCATCCTGCCTTCCGTAACCCTCAGGGATTCTGGAGTCCTCTCACAAGCATGTAAGAAATTGTTGCTACAGTAATTATCCCCTACCTGTCAGCATCTTGGAACCAAGAGGAAATTTGATTTGTATTTGTCTATGTGCAGAAACAGGCCACCAGAAGAAATAGGTTTTCTTATTTCGGTTATCATACTGATGACTGTAAGCACAGGGAGGGGGTTCAGAGTGTAGCAGTGTAACCTGTTAGTCTTTCTCAGTTAAGTTTGTGGTATTCATTTGTTTACAAAGAAGCTGAACTCCAGCAAAAGTCTGTTCTTAACTCTACTATAGTTCTTCATTTTAAGATCACATTCCAGCACACTAAACTGGACAGCAGCAATACGAGCACCAGTGTGCTGAGTTGGGTTTCTTTCCAAATGTACAGAAAAAAGTAAGAAAAAAAAATGCCAAACCTAAGTAAGTGACTATTAGGAAAAAGCAACAGTCATGGCCATCTGTTATGGTACATCTTCTAGCTGTTTCTTTCTGTTTTCTTGGTGTCTTTCATAATTCCTTGTCTCTCCTCCTTCATTTCACTGGACCTCATTCTTTCCTTTTATAATTTCCAAGAATCTGGCAATCACACCAGCAATGATTCCCTCTGCGATCTGTCACAACCTACTTGTGCTGCTTGTCTTCTGGTGACAATTCTGTCTCCAGTTTAAAAAACCCCCACTATATTACTGCATTATTGTTACTTCTCAGTCAGCTTAATATAATCAGTTAATATTTTCATCAAACTAAATAAACATTTACTTAGCTTATTTCTAGGAAAAAGAACTAACAGAGCACACACTTCTTACTTGCCTTGATTACCAGGGCATGAAGCTTTGGGGTCAGATAGTACTTCCATAACAGTACTGCCATTTCTTTGAACCGCATTCTCTAGAGTATTGAAAGGCCACAATAAGGTCTCCTCAGAGCCTTCTCCAGACTGATCAACCCTAACTGTCTCAGCCTTTCCTCATAAGAGACATGCTCAATCCCACTGACCTCTTTGTGGGTCTCCTCTGGATTTGCTCCAACAAGTCCATGTCCTTACGCTGGAGGTCCCAGGTCTGGATGCAGTACTCTAGCTGGGGTGTCACCAGAGCAGAGGAGAGGGGGAGAATCACTTCAACCAGTTCATGCTGCACTCAAGACAGCAAGCTGAATTAAAAATCCCGAGATATGTCTTTCAGCCAGATCTCAACAAGCAAGCTAATAATGCAGATCAACAGACCAAAATGCCTTTATGAAGTTTCACCTGTCAATAGAACTATGCCCCTAAGAACTACTCAAGTGAAACACAGCTGGCTTCTGAGTAAAACAATAAGAGGTACTTCTAACAAGGCACGTTGTTCAAAAAAGGGCAGGGCAATTTTGGGAATAAACCTAAAAATGAGTTGCTTCCAAGGCTCCCTGAGATACTATAAGAAAGGTAATGTCACACCTCCTCTAGCTGTCCCTGCTAAAGAATAGTGTGTGAGCAAGATGTCCTCTGTACCCCACACAATATAGTTCATGGATTTACACCTCCTACTGAGGTATAGTTTGAATGCAGTGGGACAAGAATGTCCTCCCTGTGTCACAGAGAGTGAAGCTGACTGAGCATTTAATTGACAGACACAGTGATCATATTTTCTTGTTAGTTTTTTAAATAAAAAAGCAAAGTTGCTGGATTTAAAAAGTATCAGTTAGTTGCTTCATTCATAGGTTGCAACATTCAGCTTATCCCCTAGAGCACCTCACTGATGAGAGTTTTCTGAGAGGTGTTACTTGCATATCATGACAGTAACTAGCCCCTCAACACTACCTGTCAGGAGGCAGTGATATACAAAGGATGAGCTGCCTGCCAGGAGTGTACATGATGGCAATCCGACTTTTATCATTCCAGTAATGTGTAACCAACTTTCTTGTTGGCGCGGACTCAAGATGAGTCCCTGGGATGTAAACACTGATTAGCACCTCCACTGGCCCAACTCAGGCCCCTGTGTAGTTCAAGAACTACCAAAAAAGCAGCAGTGTGCCCCACAGCCAATGGATGTGAGCAGGCTTGTTGTGATTGAATTATGCAATACTTCATCACAGACTGGATGGCAAGTTACATTTTCCCTTTGGTAAGCTGTTTTTAATTAATAGTTTATTAAAAAGCCTGTTCTTCTCCCTGAAACACAACACTGTATTCCTTGAATGGGTAGCACAGGCATTTACCTGAAGTCTATCAGCATTTCAAGTCGTCAGAGCATGACCTCCATAGAGGGCTTGACAATCACAAGAAATTTACTGCTCAGAAATTTACTGAGCAGTATGTTGAATGTATTCTCCTGGGGAATCCTAGCACATCTGCTTGGGTGTGCTACATGCTTACGTGCTCACTTTAGAAAAAGCCGGCTTAACAATATTTGCCTCTTTTCTGTAGTTTACTGTGATACCTCCTTGTCAGATTAGCTGTCCATTTCCATTTCAGATTTCATTGAAATTGCAGGCAGAACTGACAGGCACCTTCCCTCTTTTGTTCCACCTGCAGTTCAGCGTCATTCATTTAAGGCAATATGAAAAGACCAGCACTCCTAAACAAATGAAAACAAATGTTTTATTTACAGGAAAAAATCTGTACACTGTGTATACATAAAAATATACAAAATCATAATAGAAAATATAAAAAGTGTTAAAATGTATACAAACACTGCTTAAAAATGTGACTCCTGTAAAATCTTAAGGTTTGTTATTAGAGTACACATTCATTTAAAAAAATCATCATACAAAATAATTCTCAAAGCTATTAAAAAAGTACACAGTCTATATTTGAATAGTTCAATGACTACATATTTGAAGAGTGATGAGATGATATGAAAAAAAGTAAGGCTTTTACACACAACTCTTATTTCAAGAACAAAATTCTGAATCTGATTGCTAAGCCAGAGAGAAGACATCTGCACTGTCAAAATTCATTAAGTGATTCACATACTCCTGACACGGGCTACTTTAAATTTCAAACAGTTAAATCAGGTATCCTCCTTGTGTGTGAGGAGATAGATGCTGGGAAAGATTCAAATAATTTTAACAGCAGGCTTCTGAATTACCTGCTTCAAAGCAGGATTTCATTTAAATATGCATCAACTTTAGAAAGCATGAAGGGAAAAATAGTAACCATTTATCGTTGCAGTCAATGCGTTTAATACTCCTTTCATGGTACATCTGTGTCACTGTCCAAATGACATTTTCCATCCTTAAAAACTTCTGAAGAGAAAAGAAATTAAAAACCCCACTAGGGATTGCTCCACATGTGTTTTGAACTCCTGTTTAATTCAGTTTCCAAAATGACTGTGTTCAATCTGTGCAACCAGTGAGTGTAGACACTTATCTTCATTTTAAGAAAAAAACAACTCTTTCGGTTTTTCTGACTTTGGCAAGAGATCTACAGCAACAAGTTCAGAATTCGGATGTCTTCACCAACGCAAGTGTGTTGACCAAAGACAAGCAATGCTTAAATTAAATTTATACAGTGAGAATGTACATTAGAGTGTTTATATCACCCCCCTCTCTCTCTTCAAAGGTACGTCATGGTAATTTCACTGAATTTATCAGAGTTTCTACAGCATAAGACTGCACAACAAGGTAAAAAAAGATGTAGTAGCTTACTCCAAGGAAGAACTGAGCTGTGAGTTTATGCTGAGGTAACTTTTAGAACTATAGAGGAATGGAACAAAAGAATGGTTTTTTTTCTAGTAAAAAGATTTTGGCTCAAAATAAGGCAAAATATTTTGTAATTTTTTTTTTTTATTAAATAAAAGAATACCTTGATTTAGCCATCGAAAACTGAACTCATAAAACGATAGAGCACCGCAAGCCAGAAAAGGTACAGAAATCACAGTGGGGAAGAAGAGCGTAATTCAATTCAGCATAAACTCAGGACATTTCCTTAAGCTGCTGCTGTGTTTCTGGTTTGTTTCAGTAACTGCTGTCCACAGCACCAGGGCACAACCATGAGGCTCAACAGTGTTTGAAGGCAACTTGTCAGTAAAACTCCACAGATTTAAAGCCTACAAGTGCAAAGGAGCTCAGGGGCCCAATAGCAGAGGCAATTGCTTGGCTGATGACGCACCTTGAGATGCACCAGGTTTGTGCAAACCTCTCTTGTCCAGGTGCTGTCCCACTCTCTTGGTGTGTGACAGCCACATGGGAGAGCTACAAAGCCATTCCTGTATCTATTCCCTGAAAAGTCTCATGATCTTGGTGAAAAAATACACTTCCTTTCACACTGCTGTTTTTAACATGCATCTAAAACCAGCACTCTCACCCATTATTTTTAGAAGAGCCATGGTTCAGTGTTATTACACATTGACTGTATTAAATTTACTGAATGCGGTTCTTTGCAAACATTTCTCTGCCTTCACAAGGGACGGGGAAATGTCCATTAATTCAAAAACACTTGGAGGGCTCTTATAAACGCCAGCAATGGCAATGCCACAGAGAGTAAGAAGTGGTGAGAGCAGCACCTCTGCAGGTCTTTTATATTTCCCCTTTACTTCTGCCCTTTCCCCCGTGCAGCAAATGGAGGGGAGCCCTCAAGTAGATCAAACAAACTTGTGCCAAAAATTGAAGGAGGACAAGACAAGGTAGGAGAGAAAATGCTCTTTAAGCAACCACAATATGTTTGAGCAGGCAGACCAGTAAAACATCACAGTGGAAACCAGTGTTAGAAAGCCATTCCAGGCTCATTTTTTAAAGGTGGCATCACAGGTTGGTCTTCCTCCTCTGTGAGCAAGCGTTTGCAGCACAGCTCTGCAGCATCTTCTGAGGTGATGGTGCTACAACAACCTCATTTGTGGAAGGAGGACTGACTGCCATATAAAGAAGGATTTGGCAAAGAAAAAGTTTTGGCTGCAAGGACTTGAGTGTGCAGTCCAGTAAGTTAAAAATATATAGTTCATTATATAACATCTCAGACCTGGTTCTGCACTGGTATAGAAATGATGTACTAAGTAGATATGCTTAGCACTTGTTACATGAAACTTTATAATTTGTCTTGTTCTGTATAATCAACAGCTATGTTGATGATTCTGACAAATTACTGAGAGAATAAAAAATACTACATAATCCTGCTGTGGGTGGTTGAGCAATGCAGTTAGTATTTTTCATCTTTGTGAAAATCAAAGTTAAAAGTTAGTGGTTGCAGGCCAGGCAAAGTAATTTTTTTTTTCTATTTGGAACTCTAGAAGTTTCTGCTTATTGAAAAGTAGCATATTCACTAGTCTTAGAAAGCTAAACTCTCTTCCTTTACAGTTATGTCATAGTTAACCTAGGGTACAGCAGAGAGAGACATATTTGATTGCACTGTTCAGACTGCTTATGTTTTGCAAATAGGGTACCAAACGTATGGAAAAATAGATTAGTTCTGTGTAGGCTATATATCATCCATGCATTTAAATAACAATGTTACTAGCTTCAAGAATAAAAGTTGCCACCACACATAACATTAAAAAAAAAATTGGTATGTACCATATCCAGAGTCCAAGGCTAGTATGCGTAGAACCTATAAATTTTGATATGTACCAAGATGCCTTATGGACATAACTATTCATACAACACAGAAGTACAGTTATTAGATCATCCACACAATTTCTGTCGAAAAGAAGAATCTTAAGATCATCATAAAGCCCAAAAAGAAGGCTAAGTCCTATATAAGATATATATTCTTCATTTTGAGGAAAGAAAAGAATCCTTCCAAAAGATCCCTCCAATACTGCTCCCAAAGAGCTGAATGAGAGAAAAAGGATTTTGTGATTATACTTACATTACAACTGAAGGTGAAATAGTCATTAGTATTGTTTGCCTTTTTTTTTTTTTCCTTTTTGGCAAAAAGCTTTTTGCTTAAGTCAAAATACAAAAAATACTTTCCACCACGACCAGTCAGCTATTCTTTTCAATGCCCCTTTGAGCGGTCTGCTTTTTTTTACTGGATGGACATGAGCAGAATATAGCTGTGCTTTTGTGTACACATATTCCTGCTGAACTTACTCTAAAAGAAAATGTACAGCCAGGTGGGAAAAAAACAAATCAAACAAAAAAAATGAGAAAAACACTCCAGATCATTAACTTTTAGAATTGCCTTAAAGAATATTATCATTATGTGTTATGAATGAAAATACCAAAGCATCTCCATATGCAGTCTGTAGTCAGGTTTTTTTGCAGACATTACAGCTTTTCTGTGTTACAGTCTTTCAAACATTTAGTAAAAAACACTGATATCTTTTGTCAGAGAACTTCTCCTTTCTGAACAGCAAGAACTTTTGAACAAGCGACTTTGATTCAGATATAAATGAAATACCTAACAAAAAAAAAAAAAAAAAAAGTCTGTATTCCTGAATGCTATCTTTGTTGACAAGAGGTGAGCCCCTTCTATGCTTGCTTGCAGTGTGATGGGTGAATGTTGCACAGCCGCCCTTGGCTTTCTTTAGATCTTTTGTATCTGTGCAGACTGGGGTAGGCAGCATTTCCATCTCACACCTTCCTCATAGTCATTTCAGGGACAGTTTTTCTTCCTAATTGGGTTACAAATACGGGTTTTTTTCTCTAAAGAAATGAGACATTTCTCTCTTCCCTTGTCAGTCAGTGTGAGCATGGGAGACTGGCATCCAAAAATACATTCAGTAGTTTAACTGGTTTAGCTGTGTACAGCCATCTCCAACCCCACACACTTCAGGGCCACCCTAAGCCCCTGTTCAGCTGGAGGCCTGGAACTAAGCCTGTGTAGGAACAGGCATTAAAGTCTGCTCTAGTGAATGACTGCACAACTTGGAGTAGCAAATACCTCATTTGGGAGAGTGTGAAAATCCATGGAGCCATGGGAAATGCTGCATTGTTCAACTGGCTGCTCTGTACATACATGAACAATAGAGGCTGTTTCACAATGCCAGGTTTGACAATTAAATAAATTCATTTAAAAAAAAACTTACAGTCTAGGATATGTGGCATGAGACCATCGACAAGTTCTGACAGTTACACCAAAAACAATACATTATATTTCTGCCTAAGCATGTCCTTTGCACCTTCATGAGCTAAGCCTTTGCTTTTCTGTGAATACTTGCAAAGTAGTAATAAATACTCAGGCTCAGAAAAGAAGTATTTCTCATGCCTGCTACTTAATTACAATTTATAGACTCAAGACTAGATTGGTCTAAGATACATTTTTTCAAGTATTCTCTTCTTGTTTATAGTACGACAGTAGTACCTTATTGCACATTGTTTCTGAAAGACTTACTTCTACAAGTGTGGGAAATTATTTCGTTTGGGGCACTTTACAGCTTTGAACCCTGGCAAAATTACTTTCCCCTTCCGATACAGATCATCCTGCAAACCTTTGTTCATCCTCTGCACCAGGAGCTTCTCATAGAGCAATGGATGGTAAGCCCCTAAGGTGCAAGCTGCATCGTAGTAGAGTTCATGGTAGTGACACAGGTCGGTCTGACGCACTGAAGGGATGTACTCGTACACATGTACTTCATTACACATGGACATCATGATGAGGATACCTGCAAAGAGAAGTGAAAATAAAAGTGAACACCAGCTTCGTCTTTTCTTGCAGAAATTTCCCTGCAGTCATCCAATCCATTTTTTCTTTCCTTCTTTTCTTTTCTGTCACACACCTTAAGTATTCTGTAAAATCATTAAATGAAGCAATGGTTCCTTTTATTTGGGCAGCTTTCACTTGTCCCTGATACATAAAGACTGTGATGCTTTTAAAGTCAACAGAGTAGGATAGCACTCATAAAGTAAGAGTGAAAAGCCTATAAAGAACTTGCATATCACCATCAGCCTCCTGAGTGAGAAGACTGCTCTTTCCCACCTCCCCCCATGTCCTCTATGGACTGTCCACAAAACATCCCCCACGAGAATCCTTGAAACATCATCTCCACCTTATTGCAATGTTGGTCTTTCTTTGTCTGAAATTGAACCAATTCCAGTTTTCCCATCTACTTGGTTCTCTCTAAGCAGCAAGACTTGGCCAAACACATGCATAAGGGCATATAAAGAAATGTAGTGGTGGCACAGAAGGCCACAGCTTCAGACAATTCGGTGAAGAGTCTCATGGAGAGACACCAGAGATGAATTCCTACTTAAAGTAGTGGTGTCATAAGGAAAAGCCCCTCACCACTTCCTTGCTCAGCAAGGAGAAATCCACAAAATGCCAACCCATTTTTTCTGCCACATGCCAATGGCACACTATCATCAGCACCATCAACTGCGGTCGTTATAGCCTTGAAACAAGAGAAATATTGCTGTTGTAGCTGCACATTTTGAGACAAACTAATACCAGATAATGATCAACAACATTGCCTAAACTACAGTACTTTCACATCAATCACAGCTCCTGGAAGCCTTTTCTGTTTCACAAAGCCATGCAAAAGGAAAGTGACATTAAATAAGTTTTGGATGCGTTGTTTTTTTTTTTTTTTTTAAGATTTCTCTTAAAAAATAAATTTGTGTAGAAAATGTATTGAGGCATTTGTAGCACTACTGGTATCCTTGTCTGTTGAATAGGACTGTCAGCTCTCAGAGGAGGTAGCTGTGTAACTCTGCTCACTTGGCACATACAAATGGGAACTGATGTAACTGGTGGGGTTTTTTTTTTCCCTGCACAACAGCTTTGGTATCATCACTGGTGTTTTGGGTAGATCTCAGAAGTGAAATGAATTAACATAAAAAAATTATTTTGGTTTCTTAATTAAGCAAAGCCATTTTCTGAAGTTTAGTGTACAGTTTGGGAATGCGGGGATTTCAAAGGCTTGCTAATGAAATGAATCCTATGTTCTCCCTGCTGTGTATCATTAGATTATCAAAATGACTTTTCCCTGCCTGATGTGTGAAGCAACTGAAAAACAATTACTTCTGTGATTAAATCTTTTATCATAAATTAAAGGTTCTGAAAATATTTTATAACTGTTTACAGCTTTACACTCTACAGAATCTATAGTCTTAGAAAAGCTAAGCATATCAATTCTGAAGTTCACAAATTAGAGTGAACTTTAGTCTTATGCAGCAAGAAACACATATTCATGGTGAAAAAAATATTTAATCCCTATCTGAACAAAAAGTACAATCTTAATAAACCATGTTTCCTTGCCTTGAAGATGTTACAGACATGCTCTGAATTGTAACCTGCCAAGCAGCTGTATCTAGAATTGTTTGGTTTTTTGTTGTTTTAGTTTTACAAATGCTTTCGTCAGCTTTTCCACTGCCAACCTCCTTCCTCCACTGATGGAGAGCCCACCTGCCATTCCAAGGTTACTGTTATTCAGCTGGATCAGAGGGCGGACGGTGGAAATGTGTGCAATAATGAACCACATCCAGAAACAGACAGTAAAATGACTTCTCTCCTGCGCCCAGAGCCAAGCCTAGAGACAATATCAAAAGCTATACCACCAACATCTTAGGAAAACTGGCTCTGGTGGAAAGTACAAGCCTTAACCAAAGTGTGTTTTATTTCACTGCCACATTGCCAGGCTAACTCTAAAAGTAATAAAGGAAGTTGCCCTTTGTGGGATTGGAAAACTGTCAAGAACAAAAATTGTGACTCTTTAGTAACAGAAAAATAGCCACTTAACTCCAGATACGGTTCAACCATGACAAAATTTTAAGCAGTATCATTGACTTTCCTGTAAATTAGTTCATGGAGGACTTAGAAGTGGTAGAGTTTTAGCTTTTAGTCATCAGTGGTTCAGTGTCCTCCAGAATCAATCTTAAAGGCACACTGGGCTATCTAGTTCAGCTCCTTACCTTTCCTGCCTGGTTCCACACAGACCGTGTTTTGGGGTTTCAGTCTAGGTTGCTCATAAATAACCGTAAGTTCTATTCACATTTTTGCTCATGTTGGATAATGATGTTTGGCAGGATGGAAGACGTGGCAGAAGTGACTTGGCAACTATTTTTTGAGTGGTAACAGCTAAGTTACAGCACATTTGTGTGTTGAAGTCTGAAAGATGAGCTACAAGTAGAGATTACCACATACAGAACTGTCCCTGTGCTGGAGGCTTATCTGTCCTGGTGGAATCAGGAGCACTCCTGATACTTCCAGATCTTGTGTACATGCCAAATGTTCAAACCCCAGTCTGGGCAAAAATGGTGGTCAGTGCCAGGTTGATCCTCCTTTAGCACCTCTAACACTACAGACCTCCAGCCCATGGGACCAACGGTGTGGTGCAACCAGGACTTCCATCCAAACCATCTATGGGTGAGATGCAAGATTACACAGGAACCTGAGGAGGTAGGTCCCTCCACTCAGCTGGCACAGCCCCCTGATTCTGCTGTTTTCCACTCAAAATGATCTGCTCCTGCTGTTTTGCACTACATTTTAAAAAAAAAAAAAACAAACCAAAAAAACCCAACAAAAACAATCAAGAAAAGGAGACAGAGAAAGAAGAAAAAAATAAAAGGTTCTTTTTGGACAGGAAGCCATATTTTTTTGTACAAATATAGTCCTCTCTAAAACAGTGAAGAAATGGTTTCATTTCTGTCTCATGCCTTGAAGTATGTGAAACCCCTCCACAGGGAACAGCCCTAGTGTTGTAGGGCCATTACTGCAAACTCCGTTTACAAAAAATGTTAATTGACCATCTTTAAAATAGCAGCAATTTAGACCACTAGGGCATTTACATCAGTCCATGTACTAGGATATATTCAGGTTTTATTCTATTTTTTTTCTAATTCCATGTGTATAGGTTGTTTTTCTGAAGTCCTTAAACAGGGCTGCCAACAGAGCTTCCTGGACTACAGGTCTCACATTCCATCCCATGTTTTTTCATACCACTCTTTAACTCAGTTCCTTTCTTTGCTTGGTTTTAGTAACATTGTAGGAAGCTACTGACATCTGTATCCAGCGGGTATAAATGTGCCAAGCTGTCTATATTTTCATCTACCTTACAACTTATTTTTCCCATCTCCCCTTCCCTCCTCCTCTTAGCTTCAGTGGTATTATAAATGTTTTAAATTACCAGTTGGTTTTTGCCACTTACATGACCCCCAAAATATTTTTTAACTTATGTTTGTACTTTCATGTTTTGGATGCAGCCTGAAAGCTAAAGAAGAGGTACGTGCCTGACTGCTTTCAGACTTGGTTCCATTAACTAATTTTGCTTGCCTGTCTATTCTGAGAAGTTCCATGTTGCTTCCCAATTGTTATATTTCTTTTTGTGTTATTGCTTGCTAAGTTTCTCTTCTGTGGCTGAATTTCTTGGCATTTTCTCCCACACCTGTAATGTCCAACTGTGCCTTGTTTATGTCCTGTCCCTGTACTGCCCTCTGAATATGTCTATACACTTATTTCTTTCATCTGTGTACTTTTCACATCACTGCCCAATTCAACATCATCTGCATCAACTTTGTTCCATATCTCAACACTCCTCCAGGATTATCAGCATGAATGAAAACCTCACTGTTGGATAGCCTGTAGGGTGAAGAATTTCCATACAATACAGTTCAATATTTCTCTTTGCTAACAGTCCTTACAACAATTTTCAGTCAATGCACAATTATTATACATATAAGACAGCACAGACTGTCTTGCACGTGACCTAAGGAGCTATTAATAAACAGGATGAGACAGTCATTGTCCAAACACAATATAGAGTCTGGACAGAATTAATTTTACTGAGATGTTCATGCCCATCTCTGACCTTGATGGTTTAAAGCATTCTTTACAGACAATGCAGGAGACAGGTATTTCTAGGGCAAAACTCATCTGACTTATTTTAGATGTCTCGTTTAGGATGTGTTAAATTGTTCACTTACAGAGAACCTTCCTTTTCGTGTTACTTTTCTCCACTGACTAGACAGAAACCAAAAATAAGAGTCTGGCACTTAGCTGTCAAGGAAGGACCTTCTCCTCTACTCCCCTATGTAAGTAGCTTTTGGAGTTTCATGAAAAACAATGTAATTGGCTTCCGAAGCACAATGAGAAGAAATAAAAACAAGGCATGATCAAATGTGCCTCTGGCGCAGTTACCCCCACCTGAGACAGGTATCACAGGCTCCTCTGCTGTCAGCAGAAGAAAGGGCAATTTTAGGAAGCAGTGCATGTCTAATGGGTCATACAAGCCATTCCCCAGAAGTTCCTGTTTTTTTCTGTTGGCTGTAGGGGAAGCCTCAGTGGCAGCATGGATAGCTGCACTCCCAGTATGGGACGAAAATTTCACATGTCGAGGAAAATATGGGGCTCACAGTAATATTTAAGAGATACCTATTTTTTGCTCTAATAATTCTGAGGGTGACTAACACAAATACAGACCTGCACTGGAAACAGCTGAAGTCAGGATGCACAAATCCTGCTCTTTGACTGACCCAGACATGGACCAGACAGACAGGGCAAATTTATGTGCAAGCTGAAGGGAGATTTGTTGGGTTTTGTTTTTGTTTTTTTTCCAGCATTTTTTAATACTAAGGTACAGGAATGGGAGTAAAAGCAGAGAATTACAAAGTATTTAGGGAAGTCCAGCAGACATGCACAACTTGAGAAAGCGTAAAACCCGGAAGGGCTAGCCTATAGGCTTGTCTATAACATCTAAATATCAAAAAGCTTTTTTGATCTTAAATATCCAATTCATATTCACATTAAGGAAAAGGTCAGGGTAGCCAGCCTGATTTTAGCTTTGACCAACATAACTGGTGCTACCATACATTCAAAATCATAACTGAGGATAATTCTGCATAGGCCACTCTAATACCCTTGCTGAATTTTTAAAGTCTTATTTGGATTACAACTGTAAAAATGGAAAATAATGGAAAAATGCAAAATAATTCTGCCTGTGTTGTGGTAGAACATTCAAAGGTGTGCTTTGTGAATTTTTTATAGTTGAACAGCAATGTTCAGGAGCACCCAACTAGATGTTTAAAAAAAATAAAAGGAAAAAAAAAAGAATTGTGAGCATAGAATACTCTTTTAAAAATACTGTAAAATATATTATTCCAAAGAAATGATGCGGTTGTCAGAGAAACAGTCAAATGCGACTTTGTTATAACAGTACAACTGTAGACACTAAAACTGTATAACATATTTTGAAATATTATATATTAGTATTTCAAAATCCTTAGCAAAGTGTGTTATCTCTTCTTAGCGTTTTGGTTAAGATCAAATGTAGTATAGTACTTTTATTTTTTCCTATTTGGCAGGTATCTATGGTGTTAGGAAGTGTTTGGTGTAGTTTAAACTCAGTCCAATTGGCACAAATAAACACAGCTTTTACAATCTGCACTGAGAACATTTAAATCAGAATTATATGAAGATTAAATTCCTTGCATGGATGGTTTTTACAAATGAACATGTACTATGAATTCTAATCAAAAGGAGAAAATGCTTTTTTGATTTCTTCTTGGCAATTTGAATAATTCCAAAGGATTTGATTTTTCAACACGAATATTGTATGGTAAGATTAAGCTTTGTGGTTAGCATTCTGATTTAAAAAAGAATGTTTTCTAGCTTACAAATAAATAAAATATAGTTTAATATATCTGAATCAACAGATGCTGTATGAAAGCAACTAGAATTATAAGTGTAACTCAAACATTCATCAAGAACAAAGAATCATTATAACATAATGTAAGAGATGCTGAAAACCTTTAAATACATATAATCTGGTTTATACTCATAATGTCTCATTTCACACACATTGTAAATTCAGTTACAGAAAATAATTTAGCTAGATATATTAGTAAGTTTGCGTTTGATAATCTGTGTATTTGAAAGCATTAAAAATAAGCACAAAGCATTTAGAATGGATAGTTTTCTATATGATAGTCTACTACTACAGTCTCTCTTGACTGGATTGCAGATACCACAGGAAACTCCTTGAACCTGGGCCAAATGTGCCTCAGTTAGTCATTGGTACATGCAGTAAAAGTAGCTCTGGCTTTTTAAGGCACTTTGTTTCTAAAAAAGGGTTCTCTTACCTCTGTTTAGCTCATGAACTATGTGAAAAATACTAACCACAAGAAAACTAGATTATTTATCAAAGAATTGTTACCATATGGCCCTATGCCTAAGCTTAGTAATTTGTGCAAGTCTTGTCATCTTTGATGTATAGATACTAGCATTACACAGTAGACCTAGAAAATTACATATTTATAACTTGGTGAATGCAAAAAGCTCTACATTAATCACAGCAATACATTCTGTAATATGAGCACAGACTGGAAAATACTGACCAGTAATACAATGTAATTCTAAATGGATTATTTAATTTTGGGTGATACATTAGAATAATAAATTTTTAATGTGATTTAAGAGGAGAGTTTGCTTTTATTTCTCTGTTTTGGGAAGGGAGAGATACTCAAGTTTCAGTGTGCTTTTTATTAGAGTAAGAATAATTTGAAGCTTATGTATTGGAGGTATTATTTATTTGTGTGCTAATACTTGAACAAAACTGGGCTGAAAAGAATGAGCGCTATTCTGTTCCTGCACCAACTGCAGTTAAAACAACTGAATAACGACAACAAAAGGCAACTCTTAATATGTTCAGATGTTTCTTTCAGTTCACGAAAGTGCATTTTTTCCTAAGCAGAGCTGGAGATCAGCTGTATACTTCTATGCAACGTGCTCTCCAAAGGCATTTTAAATTTAAATTCTTATCACACAACGTCCTGCTAATGTTGCAATGTAATGATAGCCTTGCTTGTACTATTGTCTTGATGCATGCAAATGAAGATTAAAATAATGCTATCAACTATTAATGATGCATAACTGTTAAAACTGTAATGTGAATTGTAAAGCCTCAAACAACACTTCCCTTCTCCCAACAATAAATTAATCTGGGCTTAGTTATTTTGTGTTCAGTGGATTGTATGTTATGCTAACATTTCTGGCACATAGCAATACTACCACCTACACAGACAACCTAAAATGTAAGAATCTACACAGGTCATGATTTGATTGAAAACAAACCAAAATACTGCAGTCACAGCTTTCAGCTAGCTTTTAAAAAGATAAAAGTCACTGCTCTGTAAGAGTATATAAATGTGAATTTCTATTAAAGTCACATCTGAAGAGGTAAATCAGCAAAGTGTACTGAAGGACAATGGTAAGTAGGAATTTATAGAAAATCCACTAAGTAAACAGTGGACAGGAGCAAAATCTCCACAGAAAAGCCTTTGTATAATCTTGACATTATTAAAAAGCCCTCAAACTTTCCGAATCCTAATGTACCATCCCACCCAATGAATGCAGAATGCTGCTCTTGAGAGACTCTGCAGTTTTACTCTTGGTCTTCCGATGATAAAAATTTAAGGTCAGAATAGTCTGTTTACATTGGCTACCAAAGAGGGTACAGGAACAGTCAGTTCTTACAGCAGAATGGTAACAGAAGAGACTGACACTTCATATACTATCAGATTCAATTAAACACTGAACTTTGATATGTACAGAAAGACAGGAGGAAGACTGAGTTCACATTTCACAGTGAAAGACTTATTAACAGGAAGTGAGAGGTGACTGACTTCTGTTGCCAAAAGGTAGGGCAAATCCTTCCCTAGTAACAGTGCTACTTTAGGATTTCCCAGTGGAATCCAAACCTGAGGTTTGTGTTTGGATGCTTATATATCTTCCGAGAAAAATGGCATAGATCCAAGTCCAAGATGAGATGTAAACACATCAATAGTAATTTAGCAAACTTATTTTCAGCTAAATTTGAACCAACAACTTTAACTGTAAAAAGCCACCATGGCAATCGCCTAATGCTAATGCAAGATTATGAGAATACTGTGCAGCACTTTGTTGAGAAACATGAAGGCAGCAGCTGCAAAAATGATGCAAAAATATGAAGGAATGGCTTGTCAAAGCTTTTACAAGGGCTAGACTAGGAAGACAAAGAGTAAATGATTTGTAATGAGGACGGATATCAGCTAAGCTATGACCTGCCACATAAGGCAAAGCTATGAACCAGCTAAAGTCCATGCTGGTGTCTCAGGAAACAAACCAAAAGAGACTCCCAGATTAAAATCAAAAGGTTGGTTTACCCGGTTGGACCTTTACCCACAGACTGCCCCCCCCCCTCAACCAACCCTGCTCCTCTTGTCCTCTCCCCTCCACAGATGGGACACAGACTGTGCTTCTCTCACCCCAGCAACCAGCTGTCAAAAGCTACTACCTCTCCTCAGCAACACTGAGCTGGTGCAGAGCTAACATAGCAGGGTTTGAAGGAGGCAGGGGGTCCAGGCAGAATTTATGCAGATATAGGGCAGCCCATACCCCAAAGGAAGTACAAAAATCATTATTTTCCCGAGCTGCCATGCTGTGAAAAAAACGGGAGAAGTTCTACCTCTTCTCTCTCTCTCTCTCATTCCTCTGAAATCAAAGCATGTGAGAGACTACCTCATCCCCACTGGCCCCCTTTTCGAGAGATTTAATAATATTGTGACTTAAATACTGTAATGCAGTTATTAATGAAGTTAAAAGATTCCCCTGACATCAGACACTGTGGAAGGATGCTGACTCATTGCTGCAAAAGAACACCTTGAGAACACATTCCACCAACATTCTCCATTTGGCAACAATCAGTTTCTTATAAATAGTGCTAAGTGGCAGGAATAGATACAATTGCCAGGATAAAAAGGTAGTTATTGAAGACACGGTGTAAGACCATGCTCAAACATTAATGACATTTGTGAAAAGAAACATTCTGATGTTTCTGTGTTTTAATTTATCATTAAGTGGTCCAGTTTTGTAAACCAGGCCTACTGGAGGCTAAAAAGCTTGAAACAAAATTGCCTCACTTGACTAAGAACCATTTTTGCAATCTTTTCTATATGATTAGAAACATCATGGTCCATGCTAGAAATTGCTTAGATTCAGGAATGTGTATCTCTGTAAAAATTCATACTCTCTATTTAACAACAGCCCATGTTCCTTCATATTTTAAGCTGTCTTAAGCACAGTGGTATTTAGTAGTGTGGTCATTTAAGAAATTATTTTCTCTTCTTGAAATTAAGACACTCATATTTCATGATGGCCATCACTTACTCAGTCTTTCTACTAATTCTATAGGAAATAATTTTATAGATTTTATAAGAATCAGGTAGAAGCTCAATATTTAAGATACCTCTTTCATATAGGTACACAAGTTGTGTCTGCCAGCTTCAGTTCCAACAGTGTTATTTGCTGCATGAGTGATTGAGAGATACCTGACCTGAAGACCAACATGACTTTTCAGCTTTCTGCCAAGCTGCATTATATTTTTTATGTTTTATCTTGCCCTTTATGTTCCTGACAATATGCATTTGCTGTTTCTGTCCTACCTCTGTATTTAGATTATGCTACATGTGCAATGCATAGACATTAATTCAATAACGTTACTAAAACATTAAGACTCTCCCTAATAAAATATTTAAAATACATCTATCAGAACAGCAGCTAGTTATGAAATAGGGTGAAAATGACTTCAATAATCTTACTACCTTGTTTTTTTTTAAGTTTGTAACAGCCTACCAAAAAGCACTGTTTCATGGAAAAGAACAATATAAATAAAATTCCCACTAGAGAAGAAGGCAAATTTGCATCTGTACAGAGCATATTTATCTGTATTGCTATTGTTGTTAAATTTTTGCTTGTTTAATGGTTTATATTTTCAAAGCTTTCTCTGCTTGAAGGATTTTTTTTTTTTTTTGCCACTAACATTTAGATTTGGGATTGAAGACTGCTGTTCTATTCTCATAGTGAATTTAATTCCATTTCTTCAAAGAAAGCTTTTGAAGTGTTTTTTATGTATGGTGGAAGTACAGATTGACAGCACAATGATCCTCTTCACTATTCTTACAATCAGCAGCTGTTAACTTATTTTTATCAACATCTTCATTGCTACAAGAAACACTTTTGCAAAATGTGAATGCAGCTGGTGAGATCATTCCACATGAGCTGTCTTCTCCCTGTGAATTTTTACAAGCAGGTTCCAAACAGACCTCACTTCAAAAAGTAACCAACAGCCAAGCGCCCCTCCATCAACACACCAGGCCTCCTTTACTCTCCACTCATGTTCCAGCTATGCATAACCCACTCAAGGCATAGATGGGCATCTCCCAGACACCCTCATGTCACCCCTCTGGGAGCTTCTGCACCCTCTTTAAGGCCTTTGGTGTGCTCCAAGGTATCCTAGGATGCCACTACTGCAGAGAGAAGCCCGGATAAATGCTCAAAATTGGTTTTCCCATATCAGATACAATCTCAGGTGTCTTTGCTTTCAGATTCAGATACAAAAAAAAAAAACCAACCAAAAAACAACAAACCCAACATTTTCTGACTGCAGCAAATACTTAGATCAATATCACAGTGTCAGTGAGGGAAGGATGGAGTTTCCAAAGCTGAAGATGGTATTTGAAGCTCTACTGGCCTGAGTCTAGAAGCATAAGCACAGATGACCCTGACTCAGCCTTGCCACTCTGACTACTTGCATCCTTTAGACCTGTCCACAGTCAGGACCTGTTGTACATCAGATTAGTTGTTCTGCTGCATGTATTGTGGGCACAGAGCCAAATTATCCCCACTGAAATACTAAGGAAGGACCAAAAAATACAGTGAAACACTACTGCTTCCAGTGAAGAAGAGAAGTGCTCAGACTGAGCACTGGAAGCCCTTGGCCTGTGTAGGGAATACAGCTCAGCCTGCCATTGATTTCATCCCGTCTGTATGATCTGCCATCTGCTTTCATTTGTTGTCTGAGGATTCTCTGCTCTATGATCCCAATGAGGAACTTCAGAATTGAGCGGGTCCTCAACAGATAAATTAATATGGAATAATATAAATGTCTCATAGATATATGCTTGTTTTATAGATATGGTATACAGACTATGGATGTGAAGGGAAAGAAAGCAGAACATTAAATTCACTCAACTATTTTCTAGTTCTCATACTGTGTGTTTTTGCTAGTCACTGTTTCTGTGTAGAGCATCAAGAACAAAGAGTACACATGTATGGACTCAATCCTCATGCAGTGTATAAATTTTAAATTATTTTTTTAATCTAACATTTCTACTGAGACCATCTTTGATATACCTACCAATAAACCCCGAAGAAGGAGGGTTGGGCTGTATCTTCTCTTTAGTGTTCTCCTGAATGATGTCCCAGAGCTGCCATATAAACTTTGGATGGAGGATGTAGAATGGCTGAGTTGGATTCTTCCTGCGATGCTGTACGTAGGGAGTGAACAGATTGTAGTCTGGCTTCTTATACCACTGGGAGGAAAAAAAGTCAGATTTTTTTTAATAGTATTAAACATGTTTTGAACACTACACGTACAATAGCAGAAACTGGCTTCATTTGGGTTCTGCAGAACAGAAGCAAAGGTAGCAAAGCAGCCTGCACTGGTGGATGCTTCATCTAGAAAGGCATTCCTCACTCTGGGCTATGTTTCCTTTCTTCGTACAGAGACCCAATAAGTAATTGACTGCTGTGGGATGAGCCAAGACCTTTTTTCCCTCACAGATCCACATTAAAGAAGAGGTTCAGAGAGCTTTGACATGATATGTGGGCCTGGGGGTGAATCTTCCTCAGGAAGCGTCGCTGTCGCTGACGGAGGCAGCAGCGCATGACGCAGCCGATGGCAGCCTGCGTGGGAAGCAGGCAGCCTCTGGCATCTGTTGCTAAGGGACTTCAGCAGATGAAGGCTTACTTTCTACTCTGCAGCCTGCTCAGCTCCGAGCTCCCTGTGCCAAAAGCCATCAGATCAACTTGTCTGCTGGAGCTGCAGCAACAGCCAAAGTAGAGACTCCCCCAGCGACAACCAGATGGACATCTGCTGCTCTCAGTGAGGGGGTGGACGGCAGGGCACAGATGGCTGTGGGACAGTGGACTAAAGGGAAGACTGGTGGGGAGGAAGCCTGAGAAATAGGGAAGGCACTCAGAGAGATTTTCACTAGGATGTTGTATTTTGTTTGGAAAGGCAGGAGGGAAGGTGGGGAAAAATGGATGCAATTTTTCACTTTTCCTGATAAAACCAGGAATCCATTTTTCCCCACCTTCCCTGATAAAACCTACTCCTGAAATCTAGCACTATGCCCTCCTTGGCAAGCACACAGAAAACTTGCTGTTATGTGAAAATAGCAATCTTTTATCAAACAAATGCCACCATTCATCTATCCCAGCATCTCAGAACAGTCCTCTCCAGTACAATTGCTGACTACTAAAAAGTTTTTGACCAATAAACCAATTTTGACCAATTGCTATAGACATAGCATTCTCCACTCAGATAAAGACAGAACATGGGGCGCATGGCGAAAAAGAAGAACCAGGAGACCAAAGCAGTAAATTAATTTTCTCCAGTACTTTTAAAAAACTGGGAAGAAAGGTTTAAGTGGATATCTTACCACATTCAGATTTGCAGAGTAGGGAGCAGGATCCCAGGCTACTAAGATAACATCTTTATACAAGGAGCTGTCGACAAAGTGATGGTTTGGATTGGTGAGAATCTGCAAACACAGATGCAAAGAGTTGCACAGCATTAAAAGCAAGTGGGATCCAGAAAAATGGCAAAATCCTTCTCTCAAGTGAACAGTCCTACCCACGCTGCTGTTTGTTATGCTTCAGTTGTGGTTGATTTTAAGCATCTTGTTTTGTTAAAAAAAATATACAAAAAAAGCTTAGCCATAAACAGCACTCATTACAGTTTGAAGTAGCAGTATGCTGAATTACTCTCCATCTGTGAGGGATGTGATGGGACCACTTGAGATGCTGTCTAATTGTGTATCAACACTACCTTGGATTCTGGAACTTAAAAACGAAAGCTACAGAATTTCAGATCACCTGCGGGATCCTCTTGGACACAGAGCAGCTTTCTTTGAAGGGCTACAGCCTCCAAGGGTAATGTCTTTCCCTGCCACCCATCCCCAACCACCTTTTTCATGGCTTTCTCATTTTAACAGCAAGTCAGTCTCATTTCAATCAAAAAAACCCCGCAAATTAGACCGTGAGTGTACAAACTGGAATACCTAGAAAAACAATTCCAACAACAGGCATGTTACAGGGCTATTTCTGAAGGAACTGTCATTTTGCTCTAGTCTAATGCTATCATATAACTCCTTCCTGCATCTCTCAGTACTTTGCCTGATCATCCCACCACACTGCAAATCTACTCTTCACTCCTGCTGGCTCACCTCTCCCAGGACCCTCCATGTCTAACTAGATCTCTTTGATTCTTGGTGCATCCAATGCCAGGCAGTTCAGCATTGGTCAAAACAGCATGAATTTTGCTCCAGCTGTGAAAATAATCAACATTCCACACAAATAAATTCATAACAATTTTCATTTCCTTTTAGGATCCAATGAGCCATATTTAATTATGCATATTTTTCTTCAGAAAAATAATATTGTTGCCATAGCAATATTCTTCCTACCATAAACTTTGAGTTTAATGATTTCCATCAGCCTTCTACAGTAAGAAAAGAATTAGTCATGCTGCTATCAGCATCCCCAACTTAATTTCTCAGGACAATTTTCACCTAAGAATGTAAACTCCTTTTTTGAGTATACAGAGCAAATTGACCAAAAGGCCAAGGTTTTAAAAGCTTGGTTCCACACCTATCACACAAAGGAGCTCTTACTTGTCCTTCAGTAAGCAAGAGTCCTCTGGAGGTCTTGTCCACATAAAATTCTCTTTCAGGGAGTCTGCACTCATATGTATGAGTTTTTTCTGCAATAACAGTATTTGTTGTCACTGCACAGGCTTCCTTTATGTCCTCTGGGCTTTCACAGCAGAGAATATGAAAGAAGAAGGGGCCACAGCAGCCTTTTAATTAAGTGAATGCAGGAGTTTCCAACAGTGAGGAGGGGAGGAGGGTGAGTAAACCTGTACAGGTAACCCAGCTACAGTACAGGTAGGGAAAGCAATTTCCATCAAGTGGCCTGTGCAGATTTCTCTCTTGGAGAGGGCAAGGCTAATTTCTCACCAACTGGACAGACTATCATGGATGGCTTCTGACCTCTTTGAAGGAGCACAAAGCTGGTGGGAATATAAACACTTGTGAGGATGCCATGTGAGCTGACCTGGCCAGAACTTTGCCATGTTCTGTTTTCTTGAGTGATCTTATGGGGAGCAAGCCTTACACAGTGCAGAAAAGAAGACCACAGGGCCCTCCATTACCATCCCACTGGGAATGTACTGCAGCAGCTCTGGGAGTCAGAAGACCCCAGTCTGCTCTGCATGGAGAGCAGCTAATTTAGCCATTAAATCTCTCTGAGTTTTTCTGGGGAGCTAAAAAAGCTCAGATCACTCCCTGAGAACATTTCTCTCTTCTACAGAGAGCCTACTGAGTCTAGTAAACTACTAAGAGTTTCTAAACCTTTCTCCTTGCCCAGTTCAGGAGTTCAGGCATGGTCAATGTCAGGGCATTCTGGCTAACAGTAAAATGGAGAAATAGCAAAGAAAAGGAAAAAAGCCCAACACAACCAAAAAAAGTAAAATAAAATACATGAAAATCCATGTTCCCTGATACACTGATTACAGCACTTAAGGCAGTATAAGATATTTCTGCTTTCTTCTTGTGAACAAAAGAAAGGTAGCATATTTAACCCAAATCACTTCAAAGACCTAGTCTGTTCTCCAGCCTTACAAAGATCTACAAAATGAGTGTGAAGGGAATGACAGTCCTCTTTTTGATGGCAAAGAACATGAGCTTATGCACAAAAAACACACCCACCAAGGATAGACTTACATGGGCAGTTGCTCAAAGCAGAAGAAAAACTGAACTCATAAAAATGACAGTCATTGAAAATTTTGCTCTCCTTCAACAAGAATAAATATGTGCAGAGCATGCTACATGGCCAACCATACTCCTGGTGTTGACTAAGTAAACTCACTTCAGTATATCATAAAATTTCACAGAAATTCTGTTGCTGATTTTTTGTCTGCATTTCATAAAGAGGAAAGAGGTTTACTTTGCCCAAGACAGGAATTCAGGCAATAGCATTTTTGAAATTGAAAAACTACTCTCAACCATAAGGTGTCACTGTAGTTCAAGTCACAATTATTTATTTACACCCATCCACAGAAAATCCCATTTTCTCTTGTTTCCACTCAGATGAACAAACTCACCTGATGTATAATACCCAGCACACAATAAGGTTTTTCACTAGTGCTTTCCAAAAGTTTAAACAATGATGACTTGCCTAGTGTTACACAACTCAGTTCCCATTTCTTTTGCCTTCCAGCAAGGAAATAATTGGGGAACTGGAAAATATGAGAAAATAGCTTTGGAATCACCACAGCCTGAACTTCGTGAAAATCCCGGAGGCAATGGCTTCTCCAGGAGGTCAAGGTTTTCCATACTGACAGCTCTGGCATCCTGCAGAGACTTTACAGATTAGTTCACATGAGAAACTTTATAAACCGGATCCCTGAAACATGGCTATTGAGTCACTCTACACTGACAGCAGTAAAAACATCCCTGTAGGGGAAAACTTTCACCTTCTCTGTACCATGACTGTCAAATGCTTCCCATAATACCCAACACTTTTTCAGAGGTTATTAACTTGCTGTCATATTGCACACAAGAGACATTGACTTGAACTCTCAAAAGGAAGATCTTACCTGAGAATTAATGATCCGCATGGTTGTTTTATTTCCAACATCTTTTTCATAGCCACGTGTTGGGGCAGAATTAAATCTTAAAACAGCATCATGAGAATCTAGGAGCATAAATGAAGGGGTAACTCTTTTTTCTTAGTATACAGAACAGTAAAATAAAACCAGTTATCTAAACTAATACAAAACTAATACACATTTGTCCTAATCAGGATATTCTAAGGATGATGAATGTTCTGCTATGCTCAAAGAAAAATCCTCTTGCATCTGCCATATGTTGTTAACATAAAAGCCCACTGGGAAAAAAGTTCAGAATCATCTATTAATTTAGCATGCAATACTTAAATGCTTCTCCTAATTGGATAGACGTAGTGTGGGAAGACTATTAGTACACCCAGTACACACAATTGCTCACTACTTCTATCAGAAAATTTACAGAGAATTACTCCATGCAAAAGCACGTAAATTGCAGGGATATCTAACTGCACATTTGAATGAACAGCAATGCTTAACTATTAGCTTGTGTTTCTCACTATTTTATAATACCCGAAAATCTCAGACTACCCCAAATCTATTAATCATACTGTGTACTTATTCTCAAGCTCAGTATAAATCTTAAAGAGCCTCTGTGTGGAAGCCAGCCCACACATCTGTTCACACAAAGAAACCTCAGGATCCCTTGGTGGCAAAGATCTAACAGAGCTGAACTGTCAAAGTTACTCCACAAGCAGTTGACCTTGGAGTCATGGGGAAGAGAAAGCAGCTCTAGGTCAAGTATGGGTCAAGGATAGACATCATGTGCAAGCCTCCATTGGATAAGAGATAATCATCCTCCCAGTGCCTTTTTTAAGGGGATCTCAAAGCCCAAAAGGTGTGAAGGAGAGAAAGACATTTTATCCACTGTCCAGAAACACACAGCCTCTGTTGGTAGCCTTGTATTTGGTCTGTTTTTATCTCTTCTATTGATGGAAGCTGAGAATATGAAACGCCTTAACCCACAGGTAGTTTGTACAGTTGCTCATCTCTAGTCACCTAAAATGTGTTGTCTATAGCTCAAAAACTGGAGGAGGCAAAACTCTCCAAAGATAACCAACGTGCCTTAACTGAGTCTTGGCTTTATCCTACCCAACTGGGATCTTTCATTTTTCCCCTCCTTTACTCTGCACTTCTGTTACTCTGTACAGGGAAACACTGTGTGGCATGCAGCCAGCAATCTGATCTCAGACATACATGTTAGCATTAATATGTCACATCTGAAAAGAGGGATTTTGCCAAATGCCCACCAAACCCAACTCCTCAGAACCTAAGAAGTGGAAGGTTTTTCTGTGTCCCCATGCAGGGACAACCCTAGCCTCAACACCTAGACTTCATCTACCAAGCATCTTGATTGTGCAGGAACTAGAGGAAATTAATAGAAGCTGTAGATACTTCACATATTTGGACAAGAAAAAGAAAAACATTAGTTTGGTGTAATGAATTTAAGAACATAAAGCTGGACCCATGATGGACAACTTTCAGACAATCTGTTGACTGAGAACTGGATTATGAAATGGGAATTGTATGGATGGTTTGCATCTTAATTGAGAGACAGTGTGATGCATTTCCAACATCACTCATGCTGGTTCTTCGTATACAGAAGAAAAACTTTTCCTTTGCCAAAAACATAGGACCAGGACAGAGTTTAACACTGATAATAGCTGGGTTTAAATAAATTGATTTTAATTCTAGTACGTATCTGTAGATAAGCATTTTAAAGATCAAAAAAAGTTTGGGGTTTGATCACAGACGCCTGTTACTTCTTGTGATGCCAAAATAATTGGTTCTCTCAATTAACAGCATGATCACAATGGGAGTGTTTGCTATACTTGCACCGTATTTCTATCCCTACTTTCATTTAAAAATAGTCAGAGGGGTGGGGGAGAGGAGGGCAATAGGCAGAACACAAATTAACATTTTTGCTTGTGTTTCTAATAGGAACACAGAAGAGGGAGCTAAAGGCCTATGAAGGGAAATGTTCTTCGATGCTTCTTTTATAGGTGGTTTTTGTGGGTTTTTTTTTTTTTTTTTTTTTTTTTCCCTTGGGAGAATAAACCATAGAATCACAGAATGGTTTGGGTGGGGAGGGACCTTAAAGAAAGTGTATTTCCAACCACCCTGCCATGGGCAGGGACACTTCCACTAGAACAGATTGCTCAGAGCTCCATCCAACCTGGCCTTGAACGTTTCCAGGGATGGGGCATCAACAGCTTATCGGGGCAACCTGTTCCAGAGCCTCACCACCCTCACAGGAAAGAATTTCTTTCAAGCATCTAATCTAAGTCTCCTCTCTTTTAGTTTAAAATCTCTCTCCCTTGTCTATCACTGCTGTTAGCAGTCACTCTACCCACCACAGGCTGGGCCAAATTCTCTCCTCAGTCACAAGTATCTGCCCAGGCCTGAGAGACACTTAGAAAAAACCTTCAGTGACTCCTGATACCCCAGCACTGCCTTGCACAACATGTATGCAATCTGAAAATTCTATGTAGGCTTTTTCAAACCCCATCTTCCTCCCTTTAGGCAGCATCAGATGACAATTTCCCATTTAAATCCAAAGCTCTTCCAGAGAAAATGTCATAAGCTTCTGTGCCCAGAAGCTTCCTATGAAAATGAGTACACACAGGAGCAGGCAGGCCCCAGGTCCCATGTCAAGCACCCAAATCCACACCTGGGCTGCACCTGAGTGTGCAAATATGACTTGAAGCACACTGTAATACGTAATTATGTAAATACATCACAATGTGCTACAGATTCTACAGTACAGCACTAATCCATACTGGTGGAAACTGGGTGTACTGGGGAACACTGACAGAAGATTCTGTTTCAGTCAAAGATAACATGTTGGAGAAGGTAGGGACTGCTAAGCTTTTTCACCCCAAAGATTTCTAAATCAGTGAGGCTTCCTGTGAAATTGGGGGTTATCCTGGTGTGATTTTAGCTGCAGCTAGCTGGGCACATCTGCAGTGCTAGAAGCCTACTGCAGCAGTCTGATAATCCTAGTAGCTCCAACATATCCCAGAGATTTAAAGGAAACCTATCTGTGTCAAAGAGATGATACAGTGTGATGAAGAAAGTATTGGAATGTGAAGTCCTGGAAGATGGGGAGGATTAATGAGTGAAAATCAAAAAGTTTTTATAGAGAGCTGAAGGAGATAACTCTTCTTGTACCAGAAACAAGTTTGAGACACACCTTTCATCCTTCTTTCAACACTCAGCATACTGCACATGTACTAAAACAAAGACCTACTGAGACATTAACACAAATAGCAGCTCTCATTTTTGAAAAGAAAACTGACCCGGATTAGCTTTATGATCCCACCATCCTTTTCCAAAGAGCTACCACAAAACTCCCACCTTGAGGTGGGGGATTCTGAGTGACACTCACATCTCAGCACACCTGTAACCTCACTGACACAGTGTTGCAACGGGAAAACAATGGGTGAACACACTTGAACTCATTTAAATTCAGTCTCAGAAAAGAGGCAAGGGGACTTGATCTCAGTGCATGAAGCTACTCAAGGGTGTGAATTCTTTATGTCCGTGAACTCTAAACTGGCAGGAGATAAAGAGGACACTCTACTGCTTCTTGACACGGAGACAAATGTCTGGGACAGCCATACAACCGCAGTTTCTCATGAGCTACTGCAAAATAAAGACCAGTATAACACAGCTTTGCAGAATAAAACCTGAACATGGCTTTAATCTGCTAAAGAAATAAATGCACGTTGCACACAAATGTTGAATATGGCAGATCTGATGAAACTAGTGCTGCCTCCATACTACAAGCTGTAATATGATAAGAAGACATCATTGTTTTCTTTAAATTAGATTATGACTTCGAGCCTGATTTTCCTTTCAGTTATATTGTTCTGAAAGGGAACAGCTTCACTGAAGTCCATTAGTTTACATTCATGCAACTCTAGTGAGAGAGAACAACGAGACTTTACAGATCTGTGCTTGAGAAGCATGAACCTTTCGAAATTTAAACATGAACACACACATATACATATATATATACATTTCACCCACCTATTTCGTCCCCTAGAGAGGAGTTCAGTATTGCACCAGCAGACATAACTACTGCACAGCTCCCAAAGCCATGTGTATATAATTTGCCCAGTGGAATTTGGGGAACGTGCTTTTCCCATCCAAGAGTGGAGAAGGGAGCCTCCTTGCCATCTATTGTTTTCACATTCACTCTTTCTTTTAGCTCACAGAATAGCTGGTCTCCTGTCAACTTGGAGTTTCGTTTCCCCTTGAACCGCACCCCATGCTTATTGGTACTCAAATAATCTTTCATCGCCTTCTGCAGTCGAGGGTTTAGCATCTTGGAAGAGACATCCCCTTTCCAAAGCTTGTAAAGAAAGGATTTCGACATTGTGGAATACAGCTCATCCCAGTCATCCGATTCATCAAGCATCTGGCCTCTCCTATGCTTTGTGCTCCTTCTCCTCATCCTTCTCTGATGGCTCCAGTTGTTCTGTAAAATATTTCCTTTTGGATTATTCACGTCAGCTGAAATGAATTTTTCTATCTCTTGGAGGTGGTTGTGTGACTGAGGCTGACCAGCAGCAAATAAATAATCATCATTCACTTGATAGAAAGCACTTTTTGATTTTCTTCCTAACTGGGATGGGAAAAACTCATCTTCATTTCTAAAAGCATCTTCCAATACAGTCCATTTCTTAACATTTGCAGTCCCCGATTTAAAAGTACCTAGGAGATCTTCATTAAGAAGTACCTCATTCCCATCAATGGTTTCAGAGAATGATGGGTCATGAATGGCTCCCATGATGACTCTCTGCTTGCCCTGAAGGGGCAGAAGTCTCTTAGTTTCAATGTAAGAAAAGGAACTTGGAACTGGTTCAGCAGTGTTGCTGTCCGTAAAATAGATGAATATCACCAAGAAAAGCAGGCCCCATGCAAAGATACCAAAGAGCATGAGTTGTTTCCATTGCTTCAAGTTAGGTTTCATGGCAATGCCTTTACCAGCTCCTCTGCGCCTTGAAGTATTGGTGAAGGAAAATGAAACCTGTAAAGAACATCAAATGCTATTAAAAATCATTTTAAAAATAAATACAATGCAGAAATATCTTAATACATATTGATAGATGGTGCAGAATTAATCTCCAGGCAGTAGCACAAAGGATTCAGTTGCAGAAACAGAACTCCAGAGCCCGCAGACACAGTAGGAGTGACACGCTTTGGCTGTAACCACACCACCGTGACAGCTGCTAGCTACAAAAGAAGCTGGTGGCCAGTTTCTACAGTAACACTGGATCCTGCCTTCAGGGAGATCGTGTGCCTGCCTGCTTCTGCTATACCGAGCGTAGCATTAGGAGAGCAAAGGCAAAACCCATGCCTGGCTGCATGCACAGTGGGTACAATATAAGCTGTTCTTCTCTTTACCACTGAAAGTCCTTACACAGGGGAACTGTGAGCAAGCCTGTCTCGAATGAGACCAGGCAGGGAGCACAAGCTCTAAGCTGCAGCCCTCCTCTGCCCACAGCCTGGTGGTCTGTGCATATCATGAGGGGGTGAAGGGGAGAGCATCACACAAATGGGTCAGAGGTGAATCTCTTCCTCAGCTGGCACAGCCCCAGTGGCTACATCATTTGTTGCCTAGTACCAGACCAGAGTAACTCCTGTACCTCTGCTACAGATGCTGCATGCACACTGAAGTGGCATGAAGGAGATGTGCACATCAATGTGCCAGGGGTTTTGTATTTTCCAAAAGAAGAATGGGTGGCACAACCATCTAAATACATTCCTTTGGGATAAGATAGAGATTTACATAAAGGGAGTGGGTAGAGAATGTCAGACCTAGTCCTGGAAATATGTGCCCTACTAATACCTGGGGGTTTTGGACAGCTTGTGCATTAGTGGAGGGATGCATGGTCCAAATGAAACAAAGTTTGACTAAGGGGGCTGTGTTCCAAGGAAAATACATAACACATTGCTAGACCATCGAGCACACTATGCCCTTACACGAACTCACTTGCTTAATCAAGTGGTGTGACTATCAGTTACAAGCCTGACTGAAGCAAATCCCCACCATAAGCCTTACAATTCACCTTCCTGCACCACAGTCATCATTAGCCTCAGTTGCTAACTGCAGTGTAACCCAGTGTAGTAATTAGTGACTGATTACTCACCTGATCTGAATTAAAAATAAGTCAAGCCCCTTCTTCTGGAGTTTTCTTTCTAACCCATTTGTTTCAATGGCCACTTAATGGTGGGACTTAAGAGCCACCTGTACCAGACAGCTGTGATCAGTAAAGAGGAATGGGAGCAGGGCAAGCTTGGATTTCATTGCCAGCTTGTTCCTCAGGAGCCACCACCTCACATCCAAACAGCACACACAGCTTAGGTGTCTGTGATAACACACTGCCTGCTCACACTGGCCATCAGGAGGGACCAAAATCACAATCACCACACGCTATCACCTTTCTGCAAGCTGCTTGAGTACATCAAAGCTGGTGCAGTTTAAACCCAAGCTGTAACTAAGACTGTGTTTTCACAAGAAAATGAACCCAGCAGTAACACCAGTCTAAGATGTTCTCTTCTCTGTCCTTCATTCTTGCACTGTTCCTCTGCTGCTGCCAACACCCCCATGTATGGAACTGATACAGCAGGGGAAATACACGTTAGAGGGTTTTTTGGTTGTTGTTGTGGTTTTTATTTTATTTTTTTTAACTAGGTCAGCCCCTTTATCTACTTCAGTGTGGTCACACATCCAGTTGCTTCAGCACAAATGGGGAAATGGCCTACCACAATGCAGAGACAAGGACAAACCACAGGTGGTATTAGTAGAAAATCTTCAGGCTGCGTTTCTGCTGACGTCCCAAGAATGTGAGACTGCACTGTTATGTTTCCAAACACAGTCTATTTTAATGATCTAGAAAAAACCTAGAACATTAGACAAACACAGCTGACTTTGGGGCTCAAGGCAGTGTCCAAACAGAGTGAGGATTCATAAAGTTACACTCGGATGACCAAATTTCATTGCAATTTCTAATACACTGGAAAAAAAAATCACGACTGATAACCCAGTGCTCCACATACATTTGGCTTGGCTCACACAAACCACCTGGAAGAAAGCTATTACTCCAACTGACCCATTTCCTACTTGCATTCTGCTGCTGCAAGATTGCTCTCTGCAGTACCTTGACACTCCCACACCTTCCAATTTTAAATCACCGCAGGTGATGTCCTGTGGGAGTTGCCTTACAGTATATGACAGCTGTGCAAGTTAGGTCTGCCCTGAAGTTATTGCAACCTGCCCACTCATCAGTGTTCAGATGGTTTACATTTTAAAATCAGCATTCTTCACCCATCTGAAATGCTTTCATCTCCTTTTATCATTTTCCCTGATGTGTTTCCCCAGCACATTTCAACATGTGGCTTCCAAACCACTGTGTAAGTTAGTCTTTGCTCAGTCAGATGTTTCTCCTGCTGAATATACATTTCTTACAGGATCTGCAATGGAAGCATCTTGCATGATCTTTTTAACAGATAAGCTTGCAGGAAGTCAAAGTCGTAAAGGAAGAGGTCACTGATATTTTCCACTGAATCACGTAGCAAGTCCATACACAATTTAATCTATAACAGAACTTACAATTTGCTCATTCTGCCCTCCCCAGTTTTATTTTATCTTATAACCAGAAACTTCTAAGAAATAGAAAGGTTTAGCCTTAATTCAGGTGTGAGACTACAAATTGCTAATTCTAATTTCAACATATGTGTTTTGCACAGCAGACTGCCTCAGCAGAAAAAGTCAAGACTCAGTATTCAGGTTACAATCTGAAAAAGGACTGAGATGCAGTATTAATTATTTTTAAATTAAAGCAAACAAAAATTTACCCCCCAAGCCCTCCACAACACTTATGTCATGAAAGTACACTCAACTTGGTCAGCATGCATATATAAGCATGCATATGATTAGCTTCTTTGTGCAGCAAAAACATACCCACATAAAACAAAAAACAGCATCCAACAGTATATTTGTCACCACTACAAGCAAAAGGAGAGACACCAGTGACAATAAATCCAAAAACTTTACACATTAACTACCCCAGAAGCTCATCTGCAATTCCTCGTTGCAAGTGGGGCCTCAGAAAGGATACCCAAATCTCTTGAAGACCGGAGCTATGCAGGCAAATCTCTGCGCTGCTTTAATGTTTTTTTGCTCACAAGAAATGCCTTGTCCTCCAGCAGTACAGCTGAGCTGGAAGCAAATTCAAGGTCATTACTGTATTAGTTGCAAGAGGACCTCTACAACCTCACAGGATCTTGAAGGCTGTGTGTCGAAAGCTGCACTAAGTTCAGAGAAATATCAGTTTATCTTATCTCCCTCTACACTAAACATCCAGTCCTCTCCCCCTCAGCCCTTGCAGCTGCTCACACCTTACAGTCCCTGGCTTTGAAAATGCCTGGGAGGAGAGGGCAGCCCTTCCACATGGCCCCCACCACCCTCCTGCTGGCAGCAGACCCCTCTGGTGTTCAAGGGGGTATCTTCCTCAGCACCATCCAGGGATGCACTTGGATTCCTGCCCCGTGCTGCCTTCAGCAGCACATCTCAATTCCAAAGAGCAGAGCATTTGTGTAGGAAACCAGAAATGACAATGGCAACAAATTACACTGGCTAAATAAATAAAAACAGGTGATTTCGTGGGTGCAGTTACTGAAGTCTGCTGGATGCTTCAAGAATAAGCTTCCATCTCTTTTACCTATGCTCAACATACAGCTCTTAAACTGTTAAAGCAATTCTACACAAGTTTTTAAATTATCATTAGCATTTCTTATTGTCTCCAACTTCACCCCCCTGCTGTAATAATCCGCCCTTACTTACAGACTGCTGGAGTCAAAGCTGCTGCAGAGGAGGAGCAGAGGAATAAGTCTACCCCTGGAGGAAACAACTGAGACTTAACCCAACCCAGCTTCCTCTTCAGCAGAAGTGATAAGCCTGTTCTGCCCCAGAGGCTGAAGACCTCATTTTCCTATGTATCTGCCTTCCGATGGGTTCCTTCAACTATTAACTGATTTAAGTTCCAACTACCATATGGAGAATGGCTCTTCTCCTTTCCCAGTCTGGTCATTCCCACAAAAGCCCTGGAAAACATGAGGCAAGGTACAAACCAGTGAAGTGGGCAAAAAGGTAAGACTTACTTATTTGCTTAATAGAAGTATTAGCAGCAGCTATGAAAAGGAAAGGCAAACCCCAATGGTATCTTTGAGGGATCCCAGGAGATAAAGGCAATTCCCCAGTGGAAATTAAAGGCTGATTTTCCAGAAGCAGCACCCACTTGTGGGAAATTTCATCTTGCCACGCTAAGATGCAAGAAACCAAAGAGTTCCCCCTCCCTTTATAAAGCCCATTGTTTTGCAACAAGGAGCACTTTTCATTTTTCTAAAGTAGGCCTCCTGACTATTTCTTAAATGAGAAGAGATGGATAAGGGAGATTTTTTTTAATTCCTTTGAAACATTCCTCCCTTTCAACACTGTCTATTGTTAAAATTAATTTGTACGGACCCTGGCAGCTCAGAGGTCAGGATGGTTCAAGTTGATGTGCTAAGATGTGCACTGTTATGTTAAATAGGGTTTTTCTTGGCTGCAGCTTTGCAGCGAAGGTCACCACGGGGTTATTTGGGGTAGCAAATGTTAGCAGTGGGCAACCATTCCCAAAGGGCTGAGAATCAGACCAAGGTTTATTTGATCGAAAGCTTAGGCAGCCTGAACAGATAGCAAATGCTCCGTTAGTTTGCTTCATCTCTTAGTCAGCTAATTCCAGAGTATTAAGAAGGCTCTGGCATAGGGCAAGACAGCTGGAGGCTGCACTTCCAGGGTGGGGAATACACTCGTCCTCTCATGTGGAAAGTGCCAAATTGGTTTTAGTGTTATCACATCATTTCTGCGGTGGAAGCCATACAGTCGGCAGCAACAGACAGGCAAGCCTGTGGGGAGTGGTGACTGCCAGAAGATGTATATTACTCTGTGGATGGCCTCTGTGTTTGTCTTATTGGCTCTGATTAGGCCTCTTAATTAATGAATCTCTTTTGGACAACTTCCTTGTTAGTCCCGATAAATCTGGCTCCTTCCTTCAGAGGAGTCAAGCTGCATTCAGTATTTTTTGTGGCAACCTAAGAAACTGTCTTCTGAAATAAAGAAAAAACACCCAAAGAAATCTGAAGTAGAACAGTTTTTTTCCAATATTGCCTTTTAAACCTATATTTAATTATCTACTTAGAGAAAATTCCTTGGGAGGTATTCAAATAATGGTATTGCTAACCAGAGTCACCTACTAAATGTGAGCCAGGTGTCCCAAGTCAGAGCATTTGGAAAGAGCAGTCTCAGGTTCTTGCTTCTGAGGATGCAGGCAGGCAGTGTGCCTGTTCTTAGGTCCTCTGATAAAACCTAGCATTTCAAGTTAAAAGGGATGGGAGTGAAGCGACTTCTTTTTTTATTTATTTTTACTAATGACCCATTTCCAGGAGCTTAGGCTGTAAGAAAATTGCCAAATATAGTGAAATTTGCAGTAAAACTCACTCAAGCTGGCAATTCAGCAGCTGGAGAAATGCTCAGTGGGGTTTCTGCCAAGGAACGCGTCCTAGATTATTCTGTAGGAGCATGGAGGCTTAGATGCATCAATCTCTGGGGCTTAGTAGAAGGTCAAAGTTATCTTCTATGCATCTGATATCTAGCATCCATGCTCCATCATCAAGTTCAAGCTTCCTGGCATTGAAGGCAGCTATCATTTTCCCACAGCCCACAGACCACATACAGGTTGTCTGAGTGTGGGCTGACAGAAGGGAAGTAAAAATAGCCATACCAGCTCTGATCCTTCACATGCAGACTCTCTCACCACCAGTGGAAATGTTAAACACAGCAACAATGGTCAGGGAGAACCTGGCTTCCCAGTGGCTGATGGCACCTCACAGGTCAACCTCCATCTACTCAACTTGCAGCAGCTTTTCTCAGGAGCCATGAGAGCAGCTCTCACTCTGACATGCTCTGAGATTCACCACTCTGGCCAGGATTTCCTCACAGATTTCAGGTCAGGGGAGACAACTAAACCTGTCTTTTCTAGACTGGTTATGAGCTGACCACAGTCTTGCTGTTCTAACTGAGGGTTTCTATAGAAATGTACTACATACCACTTACATGTGAAATTCAGTACAACTTCAATGTAAATCACTTCCAGGCTCTTTAATCAAAACTACAAAGGAGCAGAAGTGTCACACAGTTGTGTGAAGACAAGCAGTTTTCACAACATAACTCAAATCACCCCCACAGCCTCTCCAGGAATGCCTCACAGAGCCCCATGTACTACCTGCACTCAGCCTTATCTACTTCTGACCCCTTTTTTTAGCATTTGCTCTTGCCACATCTGTGCTATGTCCTGGCCCTGTTCACAGCAAGATGCAAAGGTTCAAGGCTGCATCAAGTTGCTGCAAACGCCAGCGGAGTTTGGCTCCAACACAGGACATGGGCGCAGAAACCACCACTTCGGCCACAGTCCCTAGCATGCCCTCACAAGCAGTAAAGAAGCAGATGAAGTAGCTTTATTGCCCTTTCAGATCTACCAGCTGGATGTTTTGGATGGGTTTTGGTCATATTTCAGCTGCCACAGCACTGTCTCTTGATCCAAACAGCAGGGGAAAAAAAATCCACTCGTATCTACATCAATATAAAACCATTGCAAATATCCTAAGACAGCGCAAGTCACTTTTCCAAAGTGAAATTCAGTATGCCACTGCACAGTCATGGAGGGATCTAGGTTTGCACAACCACCATCCCAGCAGGCTCCACTCTTACACGTCAGTAGTTCCTCTGCAGATCAAACCACAGAGCTGCATGTGGCTTTTCTGTGCAGCTCTTTCCTGCAGCTCCCCTCCCTCTCACAAACTGCAGGTTGCAGAGGAACTGCTGTTGTTCCCAGGGGATCTGATCACCATGAAGGTCCTGGGAAGCTGAATGCCGTGTAGACTGAAACACCAAGCTGGCTGGAGATAAAAGCCAGGTGTGGAAACAAGGTGACCAGACTGATGGTCATCACTTACTCGTGCATCCTCCACTCATACATAACCACTTTATTAAGATATTTAGTTTTATTGCTGCAGTGAGGTCAATGAGGAGGAAGTGAGCTGTACACCAACACAGGGAGGAAGAACCAGGGGCTGGGGGAGGCTATGGCACTAGGCCAGGAGAGAAGGAAGCCTGGCTGCAGGGCAGCACAGAGGGCAGGAAGGCAGAGAGACTGAAAATAAACTACATCCATAGTGCTACTGGAGGAGCAAAACAACACCTGCCAGAGAGGCAGCGACACTTCAGCACCACAGGGATCAGAACTGGAAGCAAAAACTTCCGCCCAGCAGAATGATCACATTCTTCCCTTTGGGGAAGCACCATGAGAGCCCTGCTACTGCTGAGGAAAGGCTCTGGACTTGAGCATCCTACCCTATTCCTCCCAAGATGGGAAAGAAGCTGCCATGTTCCTTCAGCAGATGGGAAGCTTGGGTGAGGGGCAGGAGCCACACCGTGACTCCCAGGTCAATGTGCTGCTTCCTGCCACCCCTGTGACTGGGAAAGGGTACCCTGGAGCACTGACCCTGGTCCTTGCAGGTGGAGCACAGCCCTTGCACCAGGGCACTTTCAGACTGAGCTTTGCAATGGATCGGCATGCAAAAGAGTGGCACACATCTTCCCCTGTGAACATTACTTCACACCCCATGCAGAGATGCTCCAAAATACAGGCATGGATGATACCAGAGGACACACAACACAAGCAGGAGTTTATGCCCATTTTTGGCACAGCCTTTCTCTCTTTGGGACTTATTCCCCACCCACAGAATAAGGTTTTAATCCCATTCTCCCCTTCAAAGGCAGAGTTCAGGAGCAGCCTGTGCTTATGTTCTGTGTAAGTGAACAGGATGGCAGGAACCTCTTAATGCACACCACAACAAGACAGAGAGGCACAGAGAACTGGATAATACTACTCAGTGTCTAATAAAACAGAAGAAAAAAAAATCTAGCCAACAGACATAACTGTATTGGGTTCCCCTCCCTCATTTTAAGGGACAGCTTTTGATACCGTACTTGCAAAACACATAATTCAAAAAAGGAAGGAAGTGCTTTGAGGGTTTTTATTTAAAGCTTGACAGGATAAACGAATCACATTCTCATTAAATCACACAAATCTCAGGCTGCACACAAGACTAAACCACGAGAAATAGGACGTTACAAATCCTCATGCAGTTCTACACTTCCAGCACAACAGCTCATTTTATTTCTGCTCTTGGCAAGGTTAGAATAAAAGGCTTCTTTTCTTTGATCCATAAATGTTTTTAGATGCTATATTACTTGAACTTTACACGGCAGTAATTGCGCTGAAAAAGGGCAATCTGAATTGCTTCCTTTAAGAAGGAAACATTTATACTGACACACACATGAACAGAGAGTACAGTTACAAAAGACTGTTTCAATCCCATCACAAAAAACTTGACCAAATTCACTAACTCTTCCAGGCAGAAGTGATTGGAGAATTTTGATTTTCCACTCTAAAGCAACATTTCTGAGATATACTGATTATCTGCATCTCTGTGTAGCAGTACATTTTATATCTGCCAAGTATTTTCTTACTGTATGTTTCTAACACTGTAGGCATTGTTTTGCTTTCCTTTTAATTACTAACTTCTTTATTAGACTGTAGTATGTCTTTTTAAATTTGTTCCAGAAAGCAAGCAACTCTGCCCTTGTTTAAAAACTCTAATATAGAACAATGTTAAACAAATTGTTCCCTATTTCTCAGGTCTATCTCAGTGCCAGTTCCCATTTGTTTATGTTAGCAAAGTAATTGTAGGAGAATATTTAGAAAATTATCATTGTTAACATTTCATTTCTGTATATTCATACATATACATACAAACAACATGCCTTCTATGTGCTTATTTGCCTTAGCCTAAAAGATTGAATGAAAAATTTCACCCTGGAAGAAGGCTTGCCAAACTGAAGGATGAAGTCAGTTTAGCCCTTTGTTACATTACAATCTAAAAATGAAATTTCCTGGACTGAAACAATTTTCCCCTCTTTTTTGTATATTTTAATACTTAACATGACTCTGCTGATAATGCGCCAACCTACACTAGCTGGGATATTTTGGTTGGCTTCCTAAAACAAAATGAAGTGGTATTAGTATCACCCCCCCCACCCCCCGCCTCTTTCTTTCTCTTTCCATTCTGGCACTGTTTTATGCATGGCTGTGGGCAAAATTAGTTTAAACTATGACTAGATCAACAGAAATCTCTTCGCGGGGAGGGGGGGGGGGGGGGGGTACAGCTGTTTCTAACCTGACATGAACCACTGGAACCTCAATCCTATCTGTCTGGATATTTTACAGAGAAACAGGATCTCTAACAACTACCAGCATGAAACTAGCATGAGCAATAGTGACAAACTAAGGTTGTTGGAAGATACTTGGTACTTTTTTGGTGCCATACTGGCTTTAAAACCTGAAGGTAACCAGTATATATCTAATATATTCCCTTCCTTCAATTGTTCAACAGATGGGATAATCAAAATTTTCATTAAAATATTTCTTAGTATTTCAAATGCCAGCTATGCACTTCTTGGTTTTCAGCCAACAGGAAAGCCTTTGAAATACCACCAATTTCATTTAAAAGCCCTCCTTCTAAGACTCCCTTTAAGCAGCCAAGACATTCAAATCTTTTTTGCATGTGCTCTGCCCATCTTTTGCACACCGTTTAGAAGATGTAGATGCATCTGCTGAGAAGGTGCTGATGAAGCGCATCCTCCTGGCCAGCACAGAGCATAGCCATCCTCTCATCAAGATGTCAGAAATATCTGAAACTGTCCTCTCCTCTCCTCCTGCACTCAGCATCCATGCGAGCAGACCCCCTTGGCAAGGAGTAGGTGGGGTGTGCCCACACTCCCCTTGCAAACCCACCTGCTTGCTTTCCCAGGGAGCCTCTTCTGAGGCAGTGCTTGCTTCTCTTCTGGCTCGTGCCCTTCCCAGGAAACAGGAGTTTTCCCCCACCATGGCACCATCTGCCATTTAGGAAACCTACTGGCAACAGTCAAACCAGCCACTGGGGGAATTAGGAAAAGAGTTTGAAAGGACAGAGATGAAGCATTTATGTGATTTTGACCCTTGTCTAGGATAATACAACCCCAACCCTTGCCTGCAGCTTTTAAGTGCTAAAGGCATGACACAAGTAATAAAGTAAAGCCAATTCACTGTCCTAAATCAATCAGAAGGTTTTCTCTACCAACATGAAAAGAGACTGCTCTGACAAAGAAATCCTTGTTTTAACACAGATTGATTCCTCAGCAGCACCCAATCCTGTCAAACATATTCTGCTGATGGGGTTTAGTCTTCCTTCAATCCCATTCAGATAGTAAGTAAATGGGGAAAAACGTTAGGCTGAACTAAAAACTAATGCCTAATGTTTCTAAAATTTTCAGGATTTTTGGCTTTATTTCCTGATTTACATCTATACTCCTAGTCAGCGTGTTAACAGAGATGTTTTACTAACAGTTAAAACTTATATAGCAGATATAGACTGTGCTACACAGGATGACTGCAAGCAAAGCAAAATTTTCCTACTTTCATCAGGCTGGGTTGTTAGGTATTTTTTAATGTTAGAGAAAAATACATTGAAGTTCATACTAAAGATGAGTATAAAAATGCAAATAGATGTATTAGTAGCAATCATAAGTGATGTCAAGCAGTGACGAGACTCTTGTTCTGGTGTTCAGCTGTGCTCAATCTCCTCCAAACTCTTTCAAAATTTTCAGTATCTATGCAAAACAGTCTGTTGTGCTTGCTCTGCCTTAGGAAAAAAGTAAAATTCTTACAAATCAGTATTTGGACATGAGGCAGTACAGCAAGGTGCCGCTAGTAGTAAACCTATCAATCACCAAACCTGGTTTGGTGAATTGATTAAACCAAATTTATCATTCCAATAAAGCAGAAGGAAACCTATATGGGAACAGTACATATGTTTTAATCCATCTTAATTGTATAATTTCATAGTACTTCCAGTAACTGTAGTGACTTTCATTAATATGAACCCTCCAAATGTGAAACCTGATATTAGATTTAACAGACCCTGGAGGGTCATGAGAGACACCAGATTATTCCCAGGAAGTAATGGCAGAACTTTGTTTGTTCCCACTACCCCACCAGTGCATTGATGCAGAGCTACAGGAGAATTCTGTAGCACCTCACGATCCTGAAATGACATTTAAGTAGAGGGGTAGAAAGATTTTAAGATGAATTTATGAGCAGTTGTTGACTGGTCTACTTACAAACTGCATTTATTCAAACATATCTTGTACCTCAAATTCTGCTTTTCCACTTAAAGAGCCCAAAGCTGTGAACAGTAACAGCCACATAATCTGGGTGTTTTGACTTCAGCATAAGAAAATGAACACCACAGAGCTTTTCTTAAACAAGAAGGCAGACAATATGTAATGCCCTACAAAAAACAAGAGAAACTGTTTGAAGTTAGATGGGGAGGAGTGAGTACTCACACACAGAGATCTGATGATCAGCTCTGGACCCAGAACCCCACTGACAGCATTTGCACATGAACAGATGTCACTGCAAGTCAGAATCTGGACACTGTCAAAATTTAGTCTAAAGACACTGTTCTATTACAGATTTTCTTCTATTTTAACTGCTTTTTCAGATTCCTAAACCTCTTCAGATTGCTCCAAAAGCAGCAGAAACTATTAACAGTGAACTAATTTATGATGAAATGGATTTATCATACTAACTAGAGATAATTTTTTTAAACTTTAATTGTTCAGATTTGATACAGCTCTTTAAGAATCCTATCCAATGCACTTTCACAAATCTCAGTGGATAATATTTATCTGTCTTATTTACTAATTACTTCCAAATTACAAGTGTCCCTCAGGTCTGAATCATTTTTGATGAAAGAATGAGCAGACTTCTATACCATGAGGAAGAGAAATTAAAGGAGAAGAATTTGCATGGTTCAGATCAGGCTAATGGTAAGTTTGATCTCTTTAAAGTGTTTTCTAACTTTATCACCACATGCAGTTAACAATTTGTATTTGCTAAGTGTTCTATGCAATTGCCTTGCCTAGATCTCTTAGGGTTTTTTAGTAAAAGGAGATAATCATTAAAAGCCATGGCAAAAGCAGTATTCCCGACTGCAGATACTGTAAATGTCACAGTCCCCATAAACAAACTGAGCATGGACAAGCACATGAGGAATAATCACATATTTTCAAGACATTTAAACGGAACATGCCCAAGGGCACACTGTAGAGGAGCCCATGCTTCCATCAGTGGGTAACATATACAGTCTCCTTTCCAGCAGCTGAAGAATCCAAGTTTATGTGAATTCTAATATATCACTTTTCTGCCAAGCACACTGTTGTACAAAACAGGCACACTTCAGTTTAAAATCAATTCACTTGGCTTGGGCATCAGAGAATCAGGGAAAAAATAGACTTTTACTATATGACATTAGCTCTCTAAAAGCATTGTCTTTCTTGAAAAAATAGTATTTTAAATATAGTAAATACTTTATGTACTCTATGTACTTTCTCTACTGCTACTATTTCTCCAGCATTTCAGCCAGTGACAGAAAACTCCAGATTACAGTGGTGTGTCTCCTCTGGCATGACCAATCACTATAATAAACCCTTGATTTCCAAAATTCATAAGTAGTGCCTCTATTCTGAACTTTAAGACCTTTGAAACAGTTGCATTGCTAGAAGTCTTGACCCAATTTCTCTTTCTCTTGATGGCACTTTTATTTAGGATGTCTGTTTCCAAGTCCCTTGACATTTTCCCTAAGTACTTTGCATACATGGGACTTGCAACTGTCTTCTTTTGTAACCTCACTTCAGATCGGTAGAAAATAAATGAGGGGAATCTTTTGCTTAAAAAGATATTGCATTTCAAAGAATAAAAACGTAACTTTTTTGTTTAGGAACTCTGAATGAAAAATTCAGTTTCAGTTTCTATCCCTAAACCACAATGGAACTGATGTGGCATTGAATTTTACTTTCTGAGAAACTTGGGCAGCAGCATAATGAGGAACTCTCTCGTTGCTCTGCTGTTACTGACCACACTTCTGCCTTAAAACCAATTCCAAACAACTGAGGGGAAATATCACATCCTATCACATATAAAGATGCTGACTTTAATTCAGTGGTAAGGTAAGGAAAACTTCACACTCTCTGACACATACTTACAGGGTAGATTCAGCACACATAATATAGTTTTGAGTCACAAAACCCCAGCAGTGTCCATCTGACAAATTTTGTGCCCTTGCATAGTTGTATTATTGTCTGTTAGCATTCTTGCCTCACTTACTTAAAATGTTAAAAGCCAGTAAATAAGGAACTAATATCAAGGATTTAAGGGGATATTTTAATTAGTCATACTTTAAAAACTATTCTTCAGAAAATAAGTGAGAAAATTCAGAAACAGGGTTAAAGCACTTCAGTCAAAAAGCAAACTGCTGTGGGAAGATGCCTTTACTTTCTTGAGCTGGATCAGATGTCTATCTTAGCCATGCTGAATTTCTCAGCAGTCAAGGCTATGAATTACTATTGGCTGCTTGACTGACTAACCATGGTGCTGGTATGCTTGAGACCTTCCAAACACAGCAGGGTTATTGCAGAAGTAGACAATACTATAATATTGCAGTATTACAGGCTTTGCAGTTTTCTATTCCTTCTCTCAGCTTGTGCAACGGGTTTATGACACTCCTTGGAAACTTTCACCTGGGAGCACAGGATGGATCAGCACCAGTAGTAACTCAAAACTTTACGGCTCTGCAGCCTGAAGAGTGCAGACATACTATTTCTAGAAACACCAAGAAGTTAAAAATTCTTTGAGGTGACCTCCTCCTTCGAGGCCCTGCTTACTGAAGAAATCATGCAGAGAGTCACTATGCCTGGAGTGCCTACTCCAGCGACATATATCTGAGCTAACTCAGGAATCAAAAGATGCATCCTCATATCCATGTATTTTGCTTTGCATTTTTGCTTTGATGGCTTTGCTTTTGGTGCTATCATCACCTGAAGAATTTTCAGGGTACTTTCAACTGCCACTAGTCATCGTTTTACAAAAATAGAGAGCCTAATGTCACACTGGACAGAAGCAAAGTTCCACATACACAGTGTGCTCTACCTAGTGCTGGTGTCCCTATTTATCTCATGATGACCTTGCAAGAGGAATATATATTTCAGAGACTGCAAGACTTAAGTATTTTAATTCCGTGGTCCAGGAGTTTTCTGTAGGGTTTCTATCCGGTCTGAAGTTTTTGCAGGCTGTAGTGTATACCTGATCACTGGTATAAGTAGCTGTGCCCACATTACCTGCACCCTGCACCCTTCTCAGTGGCTGCCTATTTGGAGGCACATTGATTTTTTTTTAGCTGACTCTGTTGGTCTTTTCAGTGCTCCTAATAATAAAAGGCCTGAGCAAATAGAAAAGCTACTGATCAGTGTTTTACACAGATACCCTTTTACTGGAATTAACCCAACATAAACTACTGTAACAATTGTATTTTTGGTGTGGGGTGTGGTAGGCAAGAAGCAGGCATGCCCCTCAGCTACAGCTGCTAGCCAGGAGCAGTACAGATGGCAAAGAGGACAAAGACTGGCCTTGCACAGACACACAGAGCACCTCCTGGCTTCGTGGACTGCAGAGTTTGGCAGGTGCTGAGTGATCCTGCCTGAAAGACAGCCCTACCAAACAGTGCTGCACAGCACCCTGTCTCTTCAGGAGCAGCACCTCCTCGCTTCTGCCAAGGTTCTCCTGGAGCTTTATAACTTAAGCTCCACAAAGAAAAATACAGACAAGCAGTGACTTTGAACACTCTTCAGTCCCTGCCTCAGGTTAAGGGCTCATTCCAGCCTGACATCTGTTCCAGCCCTGCTTGCTCTGTCTATACAGTAGCTCAATCAACCTAATTAAATGTCTTGAAATACAGCATATTTAGAGACCTTTGCTCATTTGGCTCTATCCAACAATAGCATGCTATGGTCTTCACATCACTCAGAAAACAGCAGTCAGAGCAGAGGAAAAGGGCTGGTGCAAAACCAGGTCCCACCCCTGTGCAGAAGTCACTGCTAAGGTGCCTCTAACTTGAAAAATTCTGTTTCCTAATGCCTATCTGAAATCTTGCCATTTTGAAAGCTAGACATTTCAGCCTACAGATTTTTAGAGCCACAATGAAGAGCAGCTCAAAAGCACACATGGAGAATACTGATCCCCATCTTAGGCCACTGCCACCCTCACAGCTTTCCACAGCAGGAGCTGCCACTAGGGAAACCCTAAATGCCAAGCTGGCCATCAGTCAGAAACATATTTTGCCTCAAGGTGAGAGTATGACTAGGCCAACAGAGATACTCTCTTCTACTGAGCCGAGAGGGAAAAGCTGTACTGAATAGTCATCTCTTAAACCAGACACTCCAAAAAGCTCTCAGTGACAGTATGGTAGGAGCAGGACTCCAAGTGCAAATCCTTCTGCAGCAGTTACAGGACTAATGTTTCTGCCTTACCACATGTGCCTATAGCCAGCCGTGCACACTTTGGCTCCAACCTGCCTGGCTCTGAATTTATCCTTTAAAAAAAAAAATCTGAAATAAACAGCAAAAATACAGTCAGTCTGAACAAGCAGTGAACAATGACAATGGCATGAATATTAACTATGCACAAATATTTCTAATGGAGAGATTAGCTTTCTATAACAAACTCTGGTTTTAACCTTCATAACTTCAACAAAGTAAAACCCAGTCACATGAAATTTCAGAGTCGTGGTCTCATGCCAAGGAAAGCTCCTCTGGAAAGTTTGAGGTAGATCGGCCAAGGCATCTTGAAGATATGAGAGTTCCTGAAAAGTGAGGTGTTCTCCATTTCTTGGACTGTTCCCTAATTTTTTTTGGCTCACCATAACTAAAAAACGGTTGGCTTAGACATTCCAAATTTGCTTGGCTACTACTGGTGCCTTTGACTAGTTGCAGGCTATTTTATTACTAAATGTGGGTTTGTGCAATTCTGAGCACTGCAGTTGTTAACACCACATGTTGGCTTGTGCACGCCACAGGCAAGCCAGCCTGGCCCACGGCAGGCTCCTCCATCACCTCATCAGCTGTGCTCAGGAGGCAGCTCGGAAGCCCAGGACCCTTCCCTCAGGTCCAACTGGGTGTAAGAACTTGGCTGGACTTTATAGATTCCATGGGGAGACATTCTGTCAAGCTAGAGAGAAATGGTCCTGGGGTGCTTCCCATCCTTGCCAGTACCAAAGTTCCTCTCTTGGAAAGGTGAGCAAACACCAGACACAGATGGTTTCCTCCCCTGACTTAGTGTTGTCCTCCTCCTAGTCCTTCAATCCATACGTAGCCTTACTTTCTGATGAACCCAAAAATTTTTCTCAGTGAACATCCACATAGTTCCCAACCCTTTCCCCCATGGATTACTGATCCAATCTATTTTCCATTTCCATGCGAACTGCAGAATGTGTGCTGGAGTCTGGGTGCTTCTTCTGCAGCAGATTCCCCCTCTCTGCTCCAGTCTCTTGGTCTCCAAGGCCCTCTTCTAGACTAGGAGCCTTGCACACATAGACACAAGATAGAGCATTAGACTTCTGGACAGGAACCCCCAGGGGGAAGATTTCAGCCCTCAAGAAGCAAATTTTCTCCCCTGAGCAAACTTAAAATTTGTGTGATGAACCCTGGAGAGACTGTACCTAAGGAATTCACTCCTGATGGGGACTGTTCTGTTCACAATCTTGATTTTGATAACGGATACTATGGCAACAACATGTATCACTTGACAGCTTTCAGCATGGTCAACTACTTTAAACAATTCTCCTTAGGCTTTGATGTTTCCTTTGTCAGTGACTATCACCTGCTACCTTGCCAGGAAAACAAGCAGCGCACAGCTGACTAGTGGTGAGAAACATTAGGCTATTGAAACACTTCCCCCTGAAGTGTGTTTCTACACGGAAACAGTGTTACAAAGAGACCTATTCTTTCTGAGATGCACACATGCATGACTCTCATTCACAGGAGCTACGCAAGTGAATCCAAAGTAAAATAGGCTTGAAAGTGTCTACATTTACCAAACATTGATCCCACACAGAAAGCCCTTTTAAGAATGACATATCCTTTGACCTTCTGCATCTTACTTTTGCTCTTCCAAAACAAAAGACTTTGCAATGACCAGAACCCCTACATTAAAAACCAAAACTGGTACTATAATCCCCCCAAAAAACCCAGAAAATAAAATTTATCTACCTAATAGGCAGTAAGAACAGATTTTTTTTTCCCACATTTCTTGTCCAATTGGAGATTTATCAGAGCTCTTTTATTTGTACCAACTTCAAATATCTGTTCTGTCACCTTTAAAATGCAGATAATCTAACTCAGAGATGTGTTCTTCTCAGGAGAGACCACACAATGCTCAATCAGGTTTTACAAAATACAGAGTCCTGTGCTGGGCCGGCACAAACCTGTGGAGCACCACGGAAAAGCTACAAGAAGAGAACTTCTGGAAGTCTGTCACAGAGCTCCAGCCTCCACTGCCCTTTGGGAAGGGTGCTTCCCAGCTCCAGCCTGCCTGCCGCCCTGTGAGCTAATGAAAAGAGCATGAGCAGGATCCGCAGGCACTTTCCTCCCCCTCTCAATCCACAAAGGGCGAGTCACAGTCTGACCCTAACTTAACACTCGAGCTGTAAACTTACTTAACACTTGTAGAAGAATTTATTTTTTTCAAACATACTGATGGCAGCATATGGCCCATCGACAGGTTTATTATTATAAGACACTTTTTCCACCAGGTTATAGTCTTTTTTATAAGCATATGTTTCAGCACATAATAAAACCCCTAAGAACTGTTTCTGAAATGTGCAGGCACAGAAACTACTTTTCAAAGTTTGTCAAGACAATGAAAGAAACAATGTTTAAAGAGACTTCCATTTTTCTAAAGGTCTTTCTCTCAATGTCTTTTAAATCCAAGGGTGCTTGGGAGTTATGCATGTTTAAAAAAAAACAAAAGGAAGAAAAAGAAAAATGAGTTCTCTTTGTTAATGCCACATTCCTCTCTATTTTGTCAAAGCAATCATTTTTATACTTAGTAAAACTTCTCCTTCCACTAAATAGACCTCTTAACTATGCTTTACATCAGAACATGTGGTTTATGGGTGAATGATAAGATTCCGAAAATTAGGTGGCATCTTACAAAGAAAATGTAAACACCACACTGCTAAAGTCACGCAAACTCATCGGTGCAAAGCCACCCTTGATACTCTGTGCCCTTCAGCTGCACTAATAAAGATCCGCCTGCGGAGTCAGGGTGGTTTGATCACCAACTTCCATCCGTCTGCAAGACTGCATCCAAGTCAAATGTCTAAAAACAAGTCACTGCTTGATATTCCTATAGTCCACATCTGTGGTCTTAAGAAAGAAGACTTCTTGTCTATGCAGCTATAATGCAATTTCTCTGCTAGCACCACAATCTTTAGGGGGGGAAAACAAGTCACATAGTGTACCACGTTTTGTTAAAAAAAAAAATCCTACACTCCACTTATTCTTAATGCTTTCTCCCTAACATCTCACAATATATTTAGCCCAAGCGGGCTTGATTTTAAAAGCAGCTTCCTCAATACATCAAAATATGACCCAACTCAGGTATGTTTGCTAGCAGCTTTGTTTCCTACCACCCAAGTTCTGAGTCTCCTGTTAAAAAGAGCCAGCAGCTAGAACACAAACTAGGATTCACCGAGGTCTACATCCTGAGCCCACTTAAAGGTGGTACAAAACCTTTCACTAGTTTTATGGGCCTGGATATTAGACCTATGGTTCCCTAAAGATACCAGAGGCCTTACAGAATGTATGATACAATGATATATTAAATACTCCTTGGCACTAAAAAGGAATTTTGCAATCGCTTTGAATATTTCATTGGTATTTAGGGAAAGAAAGAGCACTTCTTTCCTATGTATATTTGTCCCCTTCCCCCAGTGATACTCCCCACAAAAGGCAGATGTTTTAAGACACTGGAAAAAATAATCATACACAAGCAGATTTGAAGCTTAAAGAACAAAAATCTCTAATTTTATCATAGGCATACTGTTAAAATTGGCATGCATGAGCTTGCATTCAAAGAAAACTCATTTGTTAAAATTAATCACTGACTTCTCAGCCAATTTGTCAGGTAACTACTACCACGTCTGGACATGATTAGTTAGCTTCACTGGAAGATACAGGGTGCCCTCTATAATGCTTCCACAGGATGAAATCCTAAACCCTGTGAAGCCTTTGAACATTCTGCAAGCAACTTATTCACATGGAGCCAGGACCTCATGGATGCTGCTGTAGGCTCTACTTTTTTCCGCTTTCACAGATTAAGCCTTTCTAGGAGAGAAAGGCCAACAGCTTCGACAATAAGCACACTCTTTCTCCAGCAGCAGACAGAGCAATCACGGGTCCCTGGGCTGTGTTTGGGAACACTTAACTGGTGGGATCGGTTTGAGGCCAAGATGAGGCTTCTGACAAGGGGGCTGGCTCTGCTCATGTAATTGCAGTTGCTGCTCCTATGATGTGGAAACCTGTCTATTAGAAACCACATTTCACAGGTGACTGAACAGCCATCAGATGGTAACAGCTTTCATTTGTCACTGACCTCCCTTCCCTGATGCAGTGTAAGGGTGAATGGCCTGATATTCCATTGTCAGTCCAGAGCCAAACACCCCCTGCTTTGTGTAGTGAATTATAAAATATCTGCATTATTTAGACTGTGTTGAAACAGCACTCCTAACTAGCATTTTCTCATCTAGGCATCGGCCTCATTAGAGAATGGCAAATTCTTCACTACTCAGCTATGCAATCTTTGAGGGCACTTTGGACTATGATTGCAGAGTACATCACTACATTTTTATACACAGAAGGTATTTACTCAGAACATCATGGGCAGATATGACTTGGTATTTCACAGAGACCGGACCAGAGCCTTTGCTGAGAAACCGATATGACAAGTGACTGGACTGAAAGTAGTCCTTCCAGTGATGGACAGAAAGACAACTCTGCTACCAAAATCAAATACAGGACTCAGCACAGTTACTTTAAACTGAGGATCCTATAAAGAGATCTCATCAAATTTTACACCATCCAGACCTCTGGCTCCATCAATGACATAATGGATTCATAAAGTGACAGAACAAATCTCCCCATCTTGCTAAGCCCTCTGTATCTGGTTGGCCACGTATCTTCCAGCCAGACAAATACATATCACATGTGAAGAAGAAATTTTCCTTTTCGAAGTTAACAGCCATTTGGTTATTACAAAGATTTTGTGTTCATACCTCAGAGCACTCACAGTCATTTCACAACCCCAGCTATGTAACACCCTACTCTGGGACAGGATTTGTACAATTCAATACAATAAACAGTGCTCTGTACAAAACCTGAGGTGAATCCTACTCTGATGACAACCACAGAGCTATGCAATGAATAACATTTACTTCTAATTTACATTTAGATTTCTTAAGCACACCTTCCAGAAAGCATAGTGCGCTAACACACGCACACAACCAGCTGTACGGCTGCATCTCCAATGAAACCAAACAGCAATCCAGGCCATCACACCTCACAGCTAACCTCAGTTCCACCTCTCCAGCTCCTCCAAGCCTCTGGTCATCTTCAGCAGCATGGAAGAACTGGCCTCTCCAAAGTGACTGGTGTCAAAGAGGGCTTTGAAGGTCTGTAGACCAATAAGGTCTCCCAGAGCAACTGTCAGTGCAAACTCCCAAGGTCAAGGACCCTCATCAAGAACACTAGGAACAGCTCCCTGATATTTAATTCTTCAAGTGCTTACCCTTCTGGAAAGAGACAAATCTCTGAAAAATGCATATAGCAAACAGAATGCTTTTGGCATGCTTTGCCTTTACGGCCGACTATTGAAGCACTGATTCCAGTCTATGTACGTAAAATTTTCACACCAGATAAAAAGAAATCTGCATTTCTTTACAAGATAACTTTTTTAGATGTGTTACAGATGAAGAAAATCGTTTTTTTATGGTTGCACCTTAGAAAAAACTGGATCTAAAATACAAAACGTTCACAAACCCAGTAAGAAGTGTCAGGGATTTTTACATATATAATATGGTAGCTGTACTTAGCTTTTCACATGATCTTGCATTCTAAATATGTCAGCATAAGTTCTACAAGAGGAAAATGGCATTTATTGTGAAATTAGTATATGTAATTAAGCACCTTTGTGGTGGTGATTTCATCCCATGCCACTCCTTTCACACTTTTAACATAATTTTCAATATGCACAATGTCACTGGAAGAAATACTCTTAACTTCAGTAACCATTTAGAAACTTTAGAAAGAAAATAATTATTACAACTTTCCCATTTGTGTCATGGATTGATTGATACATAAATATGAATTAGAGAATTTTAAGGAAGCACAAAACACATTAACATACAAATGGCACGAAGAACAATTGCTCTGAATTACTACCAGCAAAATCAAAACACAACTGCTTTTAGTTATGCAAATTGAAAATGTAGTGTCAGGACTGCAGAGAGCCTAAGAAGTGCAAAGTTCAGGGAAAAGCCATGTATGCAGCTGCTCCAAAAATAACCATAGTCAGATAAAAGTCTGAAAGCAATTATTTGGGGTGACTATTGTACACAGACCACTGCACTAAGCTTCTATAATTAAACAAGGCAAAAGTTCAGATGGCGCCTAATAAGCCATTTACTACATTAATTATATTCAAGCGTGGCAGTGTAATGCTTGGTAATAACTAACAACAAGGGAAATAATTTAAAGAAAGTATCTGATGTTGTAAATTTCTCTCTTTTTCATTCATCAGTACCAATGTTGCCAGCCAGCCTTTCTAACACACTTCAAACACATGAAAGGGATACTGCTTAGTGTCAGGAAGAGCTATTTAAGGGTTGTAAACCTTTAGGCTGAGGAAGCCAACAGCCTTACTCAACAAAAATGATCCTTTCACTACAAAAGTAGCAGTAAAGTCAGATTTTCCGTTCCTTGGAGCAAGTCTCTATGTCTTTGTTCCAAAGTTACAATGCCACAGGAGCAACCTTTTTTTTTTTTTTTTTTTTTTTTTTTTTTTTTAGCAACAACACCATTTTAACAAACCTCTGCAGATCAACAGATTTCCCACTGACCCTATTCCCTGGATTTGTCTTCACACTGATCACACAGCCTTTGTACACATCTGTGATTTTAATAGTATTTTCAGCAAATTCTTAACAAGATAATTATTATTAGAGAGGTATTTAATGTATTTTGGCTTATTTTAATGCAATTAGTAGCTAAATGCATGGAAAATGAGCCTATACCATATGGCCAAGTACTTCTATGCAGACTGCTAGCCAATTCCCAAGCAAGCACAGAGAAGTTTCCAAATCACAGTTTGAAAATTACTGCAGAGAGATTTGCATACTATTTCTGATGGGCCAGTAGCATTCCAACAAATCACGTAAAAGTCAGCATGCCCCAATAATTTATGCAGTAAGCAGCACACATAGCATCAATTCACAATGCAATTGTTAGGATGCTGCTCTACCTTACTTAACTAATCTGCAATAAAAGAACAAACCAAACAAATTCTGTAGTATACAGTTATTTTTTCATTTTGCTTTCTTGATTTTAAATCAGGAAACAAAATCAACAGATTTTACTTATGCAAAAGTCTATGTTTAACCTAAGAGGGTATATAACAATCATTTTGCAGATTCCAAAGAACAAGAGATGCGATGAACATACAACTTCATTCATGACATCTTTCCACGATGACGTTTACATATGCAACCCTAGCATCTCTTCAAGCCCCCTTTAAAAAGTTTTTGTAACACTCTCCCTATTGTTTGGCCTTTCTTTTCATGTCCTTGATAGAAAACACATAACAAACCATAGATGTAGAACTCTGTGACCTTGCAACAAACCTCCAACATTTCGTATACATCCTCCAGCTCAGCGGAGGATGTGAAGTGTGGACAAACTCCAATGTGCAGTGTGGACAATGCTGGGAAATCCTGTCCTCTGCCCAGATGAAGTGTAGAACAGAAAAGAGTTCTCTGACTACCACACTAGGTATTTTAGACATCCTAAACTCAATCAGAGAAGACTTCTGCCTACAAACAGTTTGAAGTCTTCATTTACAAGATCTCAAATCCAGCACTTCCACAGCAAATAGCAAGATGAGCCTGCCTCCTACAGCAGAGGTGTCCACAAAGTTGTCAGCTGCAGAAATCAGTGCTGAGTGTCCTTGGGTTTGAGTACACACACAGGACCTCACCTCCAGACCCTTTATCACAGCTTCTCATTCAGCAAATACACCACATATTTTCCAAATAGTGCAGCAGTTGGTCTTAGCAAGATACACAAAAAATTAGTAGAGATCCATGGCAGGATTTCCATTCAAAGAGTATTTTAATCAGAAACTACCCATGAAAGAACATCTAAACCACAGTTCAGATTTACATAATAACTAAAACCCCCTTAAGAAAAACAACAAAAAACTGCAAGAGCTCCATCTTTAAATGGAAAAAATATGGAAATTCTTTCTCCATATCTAACAGCCCCACACTATCCAAACCAGCTGATTATTTTCAGCTAAGTTTTCCAAACAAACAAACATATATATATATATATATATATATATATATATATAAATTACCTGGATGCAGACACCACGCCTGGAAAGTTTCATTGCAAAAGGGCTAAAGTTCAGAAAGTTTGCAAGACTGAAAAAGGAAAATCAAATTTAAAAATATGCAAAAACCTAAACCTTGAGGTTTGCCGCTGCCTCCTGCCTTTCTCTTAGCATTTCCCTCCACATCTGAGATGAGTAAACGATCCTCCAAGTTATCAACTAAATTACATGAACGAGTAACCTAACCAAATTTTTTCTAGTACCAAAAGAAACACATTGCCATAACAAAATAAACTAGAAATGGTAGTTGAGTATCAGAGACTATAACATTCCCGATAAATTATAAAACGACACCACAGAAGTGATCCACACCGCTTAGCAGAGGTGAATTCGCCGAGACTTTCTCTTTTTCCTTTGAGAACATCGATTTTTATATGCTACCACAGCTGCCTAACTATTGATAAGAGCAATCTGCAAAAGCAAATATAGAACTAACAGAACAGCCTTAAAAAGCAACCACAAAAAAGGGTCTCATTTAAATTCCTGGAAAGCGCTGCTTCTCTAAACGTATCTATTCAAGCCCTCTTGAGCAGCCGAGCCCTCCTAAAACACACCCTTGCACACTCCCCGCCCGAAAACTGTGTAGCCAAGAAGCCACTAAGCCATGCCACAGAGAACCCATATGGCTTCACCTACAGGGCTTCCTTCCAGCAAACGCTGCACAGTAGAAACCCTCCCTTTCACCATCACCACCCACCTCCCCATTAAAAAAAAAAAAAAAAAAAAAAAAAAACCCCAAAAAATAACAAAACAGAGAAGTGCTCTCCGCCCGGGGTCGCCCCTACGTACCGCCGGGCGCTCAGGGCTCTCTGGGGGCCCAGCCCCCCGAGGTGCAGCAGCCGGGGCGGCGCGGGCGCTCCGCCTCGCCGCGTCCCACGCGGAGCCGCTCCCCCCGCATGCTGCTGGCCGCCGCACGCACAAAGCGCAGGGCGCGGGCAGCGGCCGGGGGCGGGCGGCACCGCGGCTCGGCCGGATCGCGGCGGCACGGGCGGCTCGGCTCGGCTCGGCACCGGCACCGGCACCGGCACCGCCCCCGGGAGCCGCCGCCCGCCGGGGCCACCCCCCGCACGCGGCCGAGCGCCCCCCGCGCCGCCGCCCGGCCCCTCCCGGGATGGGGGTGCCCCCGCCCCCGGTACCTCGCGGGCGGAGCCGGGCGCTACGGCGGCGGGGCGGGAGGTTGCGCTCGCTGGCGGGCGGAGGGGGCCGGGCGGACATGCCGGGGCTGCCCCGGGGCCGTGCCGCGCTGTCCCGGGCTCATTGTTCGGGAAGGGCTGCGGCGGGAGGGGGGGTCACCCCGGCGGCGGGGGTAGTGCCGCGCTTTCCTCCGCACGGGCAGGGGGCTGAGGACAGCGTCGCATCTTCTCCGCGTGGGGGGAGTGCGTGGGGCCGGCGGCAGCGGGGCATCTTCCCCCGCGCCGGCGGGGACCGGGGGATGCGCGGGGATGGGGCGCTGACACCGCGCCTTCCCCCGGCGTGGCGTGGCGTGCCGGGGCCGCGCTGCACCTTCAGGGGTCTGTGCTGGAGAAGTTCAAAGCGGCAGAGAAGGGTGGGAGGGGCGCGGGTGGGGGGCCGGCAGCCTTCTCGCCTTGTCTCTGTGCCCCCCGCCTGCCGGGCGCGGAGAGCGCCGGAGCGTACCGGGACCCCGGGGGCCGACCGGGGACGCGGGGTCTCTCCGTGACCGGTCCGGCAAGTTGAAGGCAGGGTCCTTTCCTCAGCCCTCCCCTGTGATCCGGGGCGGTGGGACTCCCGCACTCACGCGGTGTGGAAGCGCCGCAGCCGGCTTTGGCTCTTTAGGATTAGGCTCTGTTAATTAAGGAAATATTTTAAGCTTAAAGGTCTCCTGAGAAGAAACACATTAACTCGCTAATAAAGCGGGTTGAAAAACAATGCGATACAGGGCTGTTGGATCAGCCATCACAAAGGAAAGGAGAGATCAGAGAAATGCAGCCGGAGTGCGGTAAATGCGCCCTCCCGCCGCTGGACCCACACGGCACCGATCGCTCCGGCGGGACTTCCAGTGCCTGTCCAGCGGCACAGGAAAAGGGAAATGTTTTCCGTGCAGTGGTTGCTCTGCTTTCTCAGCTTGCTGAAAGGCTAAAATACCTTAAAGTATATTTTACTTTTGGTTCAAATTTAATAGTAGTTTACTTTGCAAATAGTCTAATAGTAAGTCATCACTTACAAATAATTAGGATAATGACAGATAACCTTTTTTTTTGTGCTCGGTTGATGCTCGAAGATAAGCATCTTTGTAAAAGCATCTGAGACTGAAGCTTCTTTGTGCCCACATTTGTAAGGTGTAAGCTGATCGGAGCAGCATGCCTGCAAAAGGCACGCCTTCTAAGCTGTGAAACAAGTGTCGAAATAAAAGCCATTAGAACTAAAGGAAAAAAGGTGCTATTTCCTAAATTAAGAGGTAGCATCACAAGGAGGTGAAAGACGAAGCACAATCAAGAATAGGTTAACAGGTTAAAAGCTATGATTGTTTTAAATGATAACACTTAAAGCCAAAAGCAAATAATGGTTCTAAATTTTAGATAAGTTCATGCACTTATTCAATTTTGAGGAATTTCATGAATTGCAAAGTAATTAATGAATAAAAAGAACACATTTCCCCCCAGTCTAGGACATTTTGAAAAAAAAAATTCAAACCTAGAGCTAATTTCTTCAAAAATATAAAAATCCCTGTTTGTCAGCATGATAGGAGAGGTTCTAACACACATAAAGACAACAAAAATTCTATTCAAGGGCATTGTAATGTAGATAGATCCCCAAACTCAGGTTTTTTGGGAACAGTGCTGCTTGAGGAATAGTCCTGTATAGCATTAATTCAAAAGTCTAAATTTATAAAGATAGTTAGCAGTTAAGGGATGGATATTTTCCTGGTATTTTTTTTTTTTTTTTGCACAAACTTGCTGCATCTGTCTACAAAATGATATTATATTGCATGCTGTCTCATAGAATAAAACGTAAGCACGTGTTTCAAGAAATTAAGTGAAAGGTGGATACTGCTTACTCAATTCTTTAAAATTACATAATTAATTTAGGAATCTAAATCTGTACAACTCTACAGACATATCCATCTGTTACTATTTTAAAATGCACTGTTCTTTAGTATGCTCATTTTAATATGCCAGTGAAATAGAACTTCAATTTGGAATAGAATGTAAATGAATAGCATAAATTAGGTGAGTATTCCAGGGAAGCTGGTAAAGCTAAGATATTCTACGTGGGAATCTGAGATAGTTTAAACACGGTATCAGGAATGCTTGTTGCCGAAGACTCCCCTTTTTTTCCACACAGCACTTATAGAATGGGCAGTTGGATTGGTGACAAATAATGTTGGATGAGCATAATTTTTATTGACTGCAGTGGGACTCTCCCCTATGAATCTAAATGTAAAATTTATCTGTAGAAGGCAGGAGGAGTTATTCTGCAATCCAATAAGGTTTGCTTCAGCCTTTGACATTCTGCTTTTGGCTTAGACTCTGAACTCCAAAATGGAAGAACTCTGCATCCTGTGTATTTCCGATCACTGGCCTGATTCTGCCTTCAATTTCAGCAGAGTAATAAAGAACAGCTTCTCTGGAAGCCAGAAGGTAAATTGGGATAAGGTCTGTGAGATCAACATCAGGTCTCCGTGATGTGGGAGCTGCCTGGGGAAGGATTTTAGATGAGAGGACAAATAGCTGGCAAGTCCAGAACGGTAAAGAATTTACTTTCACATGTTTGCAGCTTGAAGAATTTGTCTTTTATATAAATTGATAGCAATAGGGTAAAGTTACACACAGTTGCTGTTGCTTTGTTATTGAGTTTGATGAGTGGTATAGATGTATCTATCACTTTGGTTTGTTACTGTGTTAGAGCAGTGCATATAAATAAAAGGGATAAATAACCTAATTTACTATGAGCAAGAGTCGCAGTATATTAAAAACAGCGGCACAGAGAAAGCTTTTGCCTCTCCTGGAAAAAGTTTTATAACAGATCTTTGTAGTCATCATTTAAACTGGCAGGTACAGTACACAAAGATCCTTAAAGCCCAGGCACAAGCTTATTTAACCTTTTCAGAATATATTCTTGGCTAATGTGACACCACTGATGGAAAAGGGAATTCTTCTATTGACTCTACCAAAGCTGAGTTTCACCAGAATAATTGCAATTTTATTTCAGAACTATTTTGGTGTTGAACAAGTAACTACAATTAAGGTTACATGAATGAGTATGCTCTTGGTGTTCACAGATTGTGAGTCTTCTTGTGGCTCCCTGAGGTATTTTTCTGTTATTACTTCCAAAGGAGACTTGTTAGGTGGGTTCCCACTGTCTTTCTGCAAACCCTTAAACAACTTGGGGAAGTGTGCTTTCCTTCCCTGGAGTAGGAAGGAAGGAAGGAACATGCTTCAGACTGGTCCCTTTAGCACCTCATGAGGTGGTGAATCTCCAGCAGTGCTGCCTCTGAGTAATGCTCTTTTGGCCTGGCATTCATATCCTGCTACACCCATAGAGACCTGCAGTTATCACACACCATGATTCTTGTTAGTGCACACCTGCATTTTCTAGTCATCAAGCAGACTTTTAATAAGCTGAAGATACTTGTTGTTGGCTTCTGCATCAGATGCATTTCAGCATTGCAGTTGTTCAGTTGCCTATGTGGATTTAGCATTGGAACCTACAGAGCTCAATTAACATCTCCCTTAGGAGAGAGAGTGGCCTGGTTTCTTTTTCTCCTATCATCTCATGGCAGATGATTGGCAGAATTGCCTCCTCTCCCAAGCAAGGTGTTTCTCTGCCCTTCAGAAACATCGTGACAAAACTCTTCCTGACTCAGTGAGGTGGTTTAGTTTCAGATGTGTATGTACATTTGGCTGTGCTCACAAGCCTGTTACATCTCTGCCTGATGGATGTCTGCACAAAGTTACATCCTTGCTGTCTGTGTGCACAAAGTTTTTCCAAGGACTCTTTTTGCTTGCTCTGAAATTGGAAGGGGAAAAAAGAAGGGAAGAAAGAATATTTGCCAGCATGGCATAGATCATGTCAGGAAGAATTCTGTGTGTATCCTGTTGCATGTGTGTCTGGAGAGCCAGCCTGGTTGCTGGCTAATGTTCACTGGGTCTGGGCTAGGTGCAGTAGGAAACAGAATGGATTACAAATCCAGAGTCTGGCCACCAAGTATGAGCTACACTGTCTCTGAAGCAGTCCTGGGACCCAAAGATATAAAGGACACAATTTCTTTCTGGTTTTCCCTGGTCTTGAAGGAAAGTGCTAACTTGCTGTTGACCTTACCTGTATTAATAAGTAATTCTTATCCTCCAGTGTGGAAGGATGTGGAAGCTCAGATATGGAAGCCAATAAGCAGAGTCAGAGCCTATTCTTTGCCTTTGTCTCCCTCATATTTGCCTTAGGAAGGAAACATGGACTTCCAACTCTATAGCATGAACTTAGAACAACACCAAGGTCACATGTCCATTTACTTGCTTGTACATGCAACTCACCTCTATGACTTCTGCTCATCAAGAATTCAGTTTCATAAGAAACAGTAAAGAGCTGCAATGAAAAGACCAAGGTACCAGAGCTACCTTCAGCTTGTTTTTTTCTTTTTTTTTTTTTTGCTAGCTGTCATATTATTGCAGGAGTCATCCTCGGGCTGTGAAAAAGGGTGGACTTCAGCTGCATTTGTAAAACAAGTAAGTAACAGAGAGCTGGGACTTCAAAGTGAGCAGGGCTGGGAGTTCCCTGCTGTTGGCTCTGGTGCTCTGTCCCACTGACTTCAGCAGTCATCCTCCAGCCAGTGTTTTCACGGCACTGCACAAGCATTATAGGCAGAATCACACAGTTAAAATAACAAATGTCATAAATCTCTGTTTGTCACATTAACAAGATCACAAATCCTTCACAAACAAAAGACTAGCAGCATCCTAGAGACATGGGCAGTAAAATGTTCCTAAAACCCGACTGCTTTGATGAACTTGAACAATGTTCTTATCCAATTTTCTGCTGAAGCATTGGAACTTTCTGTCCATTTACCCCCATTTCTCTCTCTGTTATTTATTAGTACTGGCAGCACTCATTGGGTACTATGTGCCTTGACTCCTTGTCAACTCCTAGTGGAAGTTGAAGATGCTAAAATAATTTGTAGTGTTTGGGGAATTTTTATTAAAAAATAGTCAGTGCTGGAATTCAAACCCTGGATATTCTGTATAGTATAAATATCTAGAGACAGATGAGCTTTAGAGCAAATTTTATACACAAAATTACATTGAATTAATCTCTGCCTGCACTGAGTGGTTGTGATATATGGAGACATTACTGATGAGCTGCAGTGAGCTGGCTCTTTGGGTGAAAAGGTTAACTGAAATAAACATGGGTTTATGTAGCAGGTTTTTGAAGAAAAAAAATGTGCCTTATCTGCTGAATCATCAAGCTGTAAGAATGGAGAAAAAAAATTGTGTTTGGAATCAGAGTTTTCTCAATATACAGTGCAATACTTCCTTCTGAATTAGAAATACATATTTGCCTGGATGGTGTTATCAATAGGGAGACAGATATGTATTCACTTTGTGAAACCTTTGCAGGCAGAGAAGCTGTCCTGCCCAGCCTGCCCAGGGCAGCACACACTGCTCAGGGGCAGGGCAGCCTGTGCAACACGAGGCAGGGCAGCACACAAGGCCAGGAATAATCCCTTTGGTCCAGGCAGTGCAGGGCAGCACAGCAAAGTGTGCACCTGCATGGAGGAGAGGCCTCTCCTCTTCTGCCATCTCTGCCCCTTCTCTGACCTCCTGCTGACCACTGTGGAGGTCTGATTTACGGCATTTTTACCTGAAGGGATCTAGAAGACTCTTCCCTCTGTTCTGATCGTGACCAGCCTTCTTCTCCTTAAATTAAGGGTTTATCAGACATAACCAAAAAGTCAAAAAAGAGCACTCTGGTGATACCACTTGATCGGAAAGCACTCAAGAATTCATTCTTAGTGCCTGCTCCCACTGCAAGTGTCTGTCCTAGTGTTGTCTGGCCAACAACATTTGCAGTTCCAGGACAACGTGCCATGTCCCTGCAGGCAGGATTCATAGACTCAAGTGGGATTGCAGCTTTGCAGAAGTCCCATACACTGGTTTTGCCTGGTTAGGAACAGCTGAAGAAAGTTTTCTTACAGGAATGACTTTATGCTTTGAAAATGGGTCATCATTTTCTTTTTGATTTAAAATGCAAGGACGCTTTCCCAGGAGTAACTTGGTTGCTGGTTATTCATTGCTCCAGAGCTGGTTATTGCTAGTACACTGTTTCATGTAACTTTGCATCTGGCCTGGGAAATGCTTCCTTGCTTTCTGCTGTACACAGACTAAAAACCCCCCCCGGCATCATCTCTGCTGCAAGGGAGTGAGGATAGATCAGTGCAGCAAAGATGCGCTCATCATGCATACTTTCCAAATGCTTTAAGACAAGTAAAGAAATATCAAGAGTGCTGTGGTTTAATGGTGGTTTGCATACACACAGGCCATGTATCATACTTTAAATATGCAGATACATTTTTTAAGACAGTTAAAACCACAATTAAAATACAGGGAGGTTTAGCCAATTAGTATCACAAAGTGAGTCAGCAAGTTTTAGCCTCCACTGTTAATAGGAAGATTTGGCAAAACCTGTTTCTACCTTGCTTTGGTATTTTCACTTCAGAACTTTACAGTGCAAACATTATCTGGTTTATTTAAATAACAAAGGCAGGAGTTCTGACGTCAATATGGGAAAACAACTCTTAGGCTGATTGATCTTGTGTTCCCCACCTTTTTGGATACACTAAATAGACCATAGAATATTATCCTCTTTACAGGGCTCTTGAATGCGTTGCAGTTACTCTTTCAAAGATGTTAAATATGTTGCTGAAATTGGTTAAATACAAGCTATTGTATGAAAAATGAGAAAGCAAATAGAGACATATGAGAAAAGCTGTGTTTTGAAATGGTGTCACTTTTCTGCAAGGAATAGGCATTGAAAACACAACCTCAATTAAAGTCTTATTTTCCAGCATATTTCACAGTTTAAAGATAGTAAACAGTAAGGATTTGTGGGCACTGTTTCCCATTTGGTGATAAAATTTAATCTTTCCCTGAAAAAAAATATTATGGCCATTTAGTGCAGGGAGCCTTCTCCTCCTGTAGATAGCACCGGGTATAAACAGGAGGAGGATTGTCCTGCAGTCAGAAGCTAGGTGGCATTCGGGCACCTGTCACCATGGCTGTGAGATCATGTCCCTTTTCCTGATTCTCTTGCCCATCTGACATTGCTTCAGTCCTTGTCTCACCCAGGTCTTTCTGCGCAGAATTGAACTTTACTGGTTTTGTTTTCTATGTTCTTTTTGAAGTAAATGGAAGCCTTACTTTCTCTCTTGATTTTCCCCTCCAAACCTACCCCTTTTATGTTCTAAAATTTTCTGCAGCTTTCTTGCTGGGCTGATACCCTTCTCAAAATTGCAGTTTGCCCTGAGACAGAAATACCTCTGTTCCAAAACCAAGACAGTTTATAGCAAGAGGTGAATGAAGTTGCTAAAATCCTACTGAACGTGTTGGAGATCAATGTTTGAGAATCATTGTTTTCTTTTCTCAGTTGTTTATAAGAAAATGGCTCAGATAGAGGCACTTATGATTCCAGTGTATGGGCCATCTTCCATTTTCCAAACATTTATTTTAGCCACACAGAAAAGGTGGCAGAGAGTTGGGAAAGGAAAATTAATGTTACTCTTTGCTGGAAAATAGAATTTTGGTTTGAAAAAAGAGAAGAAAATTAAAGGAAAATGACAAGACTTTGTTCTTTATTGAAGTCAAACAGAAGTTTTTTGAATAGGTCCAAGGGAACACATTCTTTCAGAAGATCCAGTCATCACTGTACTTTTCTGAGCTGTGGAAGATTTCAGGTGTACATTCTTACTCTTCCTCACAAGGAGCAGACACTTGAAACCTGTATCTCTTCCACTTGGACATCCTGTGGCTTCTTGCTTGCCCCCAGTTAATGCTCTGGGTTTTGAACAAGAGTCTTGAACTGCAAATGGAAATTTCATTGAAACTGATGTGTTTCTATTTTCATTAAATTGTAATTTCCTGGCAAAAATAACAGTTTGGAAAAATTCCTGCAATGCTGACTGACAGAGCACATATAACTCTCAAAACAGAGGGGATGCTGAAGACAATCATTTTAGGTCCAAACTCTGTTCTTGGCTTCAGAGGCAAAATATGGGTGCAGCTGAGGGCACACACCCTTTGATTTGTGAGGGAAGTAAAGCATTTCTACAAACAAGTGAATTGAATATTGTGTCCCTTTTAGTGCAGTAATGATTACACAACTCTGTTTATTCTCTGGGGTTTTTTTCAGCTCATCCATCATTTGCAGCTCAGATTTCTACAGTGATTTCACCAAGCTGGTTTGCTGTATGATGCAAAATGGAAGTCAAGTTAATTTCGCGCTCTACCCACCTCAGTCTGATTAACTCAAATTAAATTTTGTGCTAATAAGTCTGAGTGTGTGACCATAATTGGAAAGCCTTGAGCTCCTCTGTCTGCTGGGAAAGTGCTTTTTTTTCCCTTACATCATGAAAACGTTTGAATTATAACATCTGGGAAATTTGCAACAAACAATGGTATCAATTTGAGGCCTCCATATGAAGTTTTTTCTGTTTCTCATCAGGATTGCAGCTCTTGGAACATTTGGCCCATCTGCCCACGAGAGGAAAACTAAGGAAGCAGGAGCATTCACCTATTACAGGGAAACTGCAGAACATCTGTGTTTCTTCATTAAGTGGAAATCCTCTTGGACTAATAAGTGGCTGCAATATCTTAAATAACTGGACAATTACTTAAATCTGTTACTAAAGTCTGAACTGGTCAAGTCAGTGGGAAGTCTAGCTAAGGTTGAAATCATTCACTAGCAATTTGGAGAAAAAGGAAAAAACACAGAAATGAAAGCTGAAAGGTGGAAGGCAAAACAAGGCAAGGCTTTGATCTAAGGATAAAGAAAGCTTCAGTGTGGTAGGGAAATAGTTTGGTGAATGTGAGTTTGAGCTTATAGTCCTATAAGACCTGTATCCTTCTTGTATTTGCTAAGGCAAAGAGCTACTGTTTTTCTTAACTCCAGAAAGACCTCTTGCTCCAATTATCACCTGTTCTCAGAATAATAAAATCATAAACCCAAAGTAAAACTGCAGCAGGTGGAGTTTTGGAAAAGGTAACTCTTTGTTCTGAGAAATCCTGGTATCTGTGAAGAAGACCAGGGAAATGTGCCCCAAGTACCTTGTGCCAGAGATGATGCAGGAGCACACTGAGATTTCAATAATGTAGAGGCAGGTAAATCTGGTTGGATTACAAACAGAGAAGCCTAGTGAATGTCAAACAGGATGGAAGTAGTTGTAAATATACCTACATTATAATGGAACATCAAGACCTCCTGATGGGAATTCATGGGGGTGTATATCATCCATGGGCTATCTCCCATAGCAGCAGGAATATCATGATTGTACAGCAAGTTTATTAAGTATGAAACAAGCCAGCAAAACCTAATGAAGGGTTTGAGAGTCAGAAATGTCAGCAGTCACCAGAGAGCTGTTCCGCAGATGTTTTGAAGTCAAGCCCTGCTCTCTAACCTTGGGATCAATGGGGATTTGCTATTATTTTCCACAGAGGTAGGATCAAAAGTAGAGGCACGATGAAACACCTAACTGGAAGGACTGTGGCACCACTTCTGTGTCTCTATCATATCTGAATTTAGCCTTAGAAATATGGAACAGGCCTCTCCTATTTGTCCACTGTCTCTCTGACAAATAGCCTTATAAACAAAGCATTCTCAAAGCAGAAAGGACAGATTGTACATGGCTCTAACAACAACATGGTTTTGGTCTGACTGCCCCATAATATAGGAAAATCGGAGTACAAAACAACTGCAAATAAGAAAAGTTAGCCTACTTGTACATGATTTCTATTGCAAAATAAAGCAATGGGATCTGGACTTGTGTAGTCAATAGCCCTAAATTTCTTCCCTCCCTGCTGCCATGGGAGTTTAAATTAGCCAGGGAGTATTGTCCGTATGTGACATCATCTTGTAACAACAGCTTCAAAAGTGGAGACAGGTAATATTATCCATTAATTATATTCCACATCTGTAAAGCATATACAGTGCACTGTGGATAAATAGTGCAACCTCTGGCAGGGAATTTCCTGAATATCTGTAGCCAGATTTCTCATTTACAGTTTTCTCATGGTTTTGTACAATGGGGGCAGATTGGTCTCTAGCAGTGGATGGGGAAGGGTAGGATTTTAAAGAGGTATGAGCATGAAGCAAATGAAGGGGGCTTCATCTCCCAGGACTGTGCACTGCCATCTACCATAGTGGAAGTCAGCTGTAAAACCTGGGGCTTGAAAACATAATATACATCCAGTGGGCCAACACTTGTGATGGTGTGTATATATATATATATTTTTTTTTTTTACACTAGGTATGGGGAGTATTTTTATTTTAGCAAATAAAAAAGCATGAACTGAGGTACCAAGGATGGAGTTGCTACACCAGTAGTTGTGGATTGACATGTATATGGTCACTCACAGTTTGATTTAGGCGCCTGCTGAGCCTTTGCTTTAAGTCTTATGTTTGTCTGCAATAGGGCAAAGTCACAGAGAAATCTTTTCAAGAGCTAAAGATCTTACCTGAACCATTGGAGACCCTCAAAGCATAGAGATTTCCTTCTGACACACAGGAGAAAATAGGACCCCAAGCATGGTGCAAATGTTCTCCTATTGATCTGAGTAGCTGCTGCTACTCAGGACGGTGCTTCAAGCTGGGGGTGCTGTCTCAGAGCCTGCCAGTCCGTGCCAAGTGTGAACTCTCTCCCACATCCAGACTGGCTAGAGAGGAGGCTCCAAGTCACGCTGCTGTGCTCTTTTCTGAGTGCTCCCACTCTCTTACTCCTCACACTTCTTCGTGCCAGAGGATGAGGCAAGGATAGACTTCAACCCACTTAGTCTGTGGTATACTTTTGAGTGGTTTGTTTGGCCTCAATAGATAAGTCACAAATTTTCTTGTCATTGTGACTGGCTCTTGCTATATTATCAGTTTGAATGTTGCTGAGGGGTTTTTGAACTGGGGATGTGACTGGGCTTTTAAGAGTCTGTGGCATATGGGAATATACATTAAGCCACTGAGAATATTTCATCACAAAGGAGCTTTGGAAAGAGCACGTCATATACACCTGCCAAGAAGCATCTCAAATAATTGAGTTGATGATAGTGGAATGAGTAAACTGTTTATGAGACAGTGACATTGCATCCAGCACACAGAGGACTAGCATTATAATTAATTAATGCTTATAGATGGTTCCTTAGTACAGATGCTATGGTTTTCTGTATTTCATCTTTGACAGGGGAATGCAGGAGGAGTGAAAATGCTCTGTCATTTTTGTCATGTCTTCCCTTTTGTTAATGCCTCACACAATTGGTAGTTTCAAGGTCACTTTATTTACTGATGATTCTCTGTCACCAGCAATACCAATGTTGTGCTAAAATGAATCAAAATATGTTTCTTGTAACACCCTCCTGGATCCCTTACTTTATCTCTCTTCCCCATGGTGGTAAAATAGCAATAAGGTAAATTCAATTAATATAAAAAAAAATTGCTTAGAGTATATGTTTTAGAGCCCTGGTATTTAATGACAAACCACATTATTCAAATAGGAATAAAAATATTTATAGATTGTGTTTTTCAGATGGGTTTGCAATAGAGCCAGCATGGGTAACATATGATGAGATTCCACAATCACATTTCTCCCACACATATTGATGGAAACCCTCCCATCCAAACACAATTGCATACGTCTCTTTTTTCAATCTTTGCATACATTGTTACTGTAGAGGTGAAAGAGCTGCATACATAAACCTCTCACTGCCCTACCTTCAGTGACAGAGCCACAAGTCATGTCTTGGATGCATCTATCTGAATTTTTATTATTTCCATCATTTGACGAAGGTGGATTCCTGCCAGCATCCCATTGAAATGTAATTGTTAACAGATCTGAGTGTTACCAAGACTTCTGAAAAATAAGGTAAAAACTTGGCAAGATAACTTACAACCTCTAATATCTTTTTAAGTCAAATACACAACAACAATAGCACATCTTTCTACCAAATTTTTAGGGTCATCCTAAGCTGAAAGAACAGGATGAAAATATTTTACTTTGATGCTGCATTTATTCCTTTCTTAGGTGTCTGGAGCATGATGCAGATTTGTGTCATGTTGTATCCTGGCAGACTGAAGTTCTCTGGATTTTAGTACAGGAATGTCAGTTTTACACAAACTGAATGTTGGATCCATATGTGATTCTGTATGCAGTGTGCTTGTGGACACACTTAACATGATGATTAGCAGTTCTGTCCTTTATAAAAAAATCTCTGGCTGACAATTTTGCAAGGTTTGAGAGCTGTGACTGCTCATGGACTTTTACAAGCGTTACTTTGACTGGTGCACTGGAATTTTGTTTGGGCTTTGCAGTGGCACTCATCTTAGGAGTAATCTCTGCCAGTGACACCTGATCTCTTTCTGACAAGGTGACATTAGTTCTGTGAGTGGTCTTTACTTTCCTTAACTTTCTTATCCATTAAGGCAGCATGTTTAGTTTATTTGCTACCTATGTCTGCATTGCTCTCATTTTGAAGAGTGATTTTTCTTTTACTCTGGCAGCATAATTTCTTGTGACAGCCACCTACTGTGTTTGTGGGTTCTCATTCATTTGCCACAGATTTTTCCTTCATTTGCAGGTGTGTAACCTCCACATAAGATGCAAACACTGTTAGCTATGTTTTGATTGGAAATGGATTTTATCAGCACTTTCATCATTCCAATAGTTTTAGCAGTACTTTTTGCTTAGTTTCAGTCAACCTGAATTAATCCTTACTGATTTTTTCTCATATATTACTTAGTATTGGATCAATTTCATCCCTATAAATAAACACAGAATCCTTCATTAGCAAACCTGTCATAAACCACTCTGTGGGTTCACTTTGGATCTTGTTCCAAGTCATTAAATTCATGGCTTGCCAATACTGGATTAGCTTTTTGGAGAGGACAGTTTAGATATTCAGCTAAAATCTAGCCAAGCTCTATTCATGTTGCTGTCTCTTCTTCCTACTCAGGTTAAACAGAAAATGTGTAGCTCCTTCTTTATTGTGACCTGCTGTGAAATGCAAGCCAAGCTTTGTCTGTTGCTTGGAGTCCTACTGCTTGTCAGAAGAGCTGCCTTTCTGTTCTTCAACAACACTAGGCATGGACTCCAGAATATTCTGTCCTCTCAAGGAGTGTCCTGTCCTTTGCCTTGTGTTAAGCCCTACCATATGTTGCACTGTACTGTGATTTGGAAATTAGGACTCTGAACAATGGGAATTATGGCAGTGCAAAGTGTTCCAAAATGTGTTGGAAAGTGTGTGAATATGAGACTGGTGTTAGAGTTATTTTCCTATTTTCTTTACCATGTGTAGGTATAGTAAAGAAGGGCAATGAAGTCAAAACAGAGCAGTAACAATTACAGTGTAACAAGAGAATATACTAAAACCTTCTTTACCATTCTTGTGACAAAGTACAGTCTCAGCATCATTAATGAATTTTGCTTCTGGGGATATCCTGTAGGCATCAGCTGTGCCTTTAAAAAAGATCCAGTGTGAAGAACAGCACCTTTTCCTGCTGATCTGATCAGCTTCCAAGCATATTAAATGGAAATAAGCATATTAGAAAGAACTGAGCAGACCTCATGAAATGATTTACAATAGTGTCACAGGGTGACTCCCAATAAATTGAGCATATGGTAATTGTTCACATCTGACTGTAAGCTTTCAGATGTAAACTAAAAAGAAAGAAACAAAAGTATGGTATTTTTCTGGCCAGTAATTATAAATTCAGCAGCATTCAGCAGAACATTAGCATATTAATTACATGGTAATCTTGTAACAACAACCCAATCATAATGTGTTGCTAGTTGCTATCTTTGGGTAGCATTTTGATAGCAGCTTTCATGATTTAGGAGCCAATGCCAAAATAATATGTGTGCCTACATCTCACCAAAGGTTACTTAAGAAATTTTGAGAATGCTGTTGAGAATGTTTCCCTTGCCTTCAAAGCACCCTTGATCCTGATCTTATCTTTTTATTTGTTACTACTAATCTTGTAGTTTTAAATGAGTCTGTTGGTTTCTCTCGAGCTTTTAAATGGAGTCTCCTGCAGATTGCAAAGTCCTACAGAAGTTCTCAGGAGTGGCACTGTTCTGTGGCATGGCCCTTCCAACTCCATGTCTCCTGGGAGGCTCAGGTTGATGTCTGACATCTAAGCCATTTGGTACAGTTTGACCACTAGATGGGAGCATCGGTTATTTAGCCTTTGCTTTGAAATGGTGCTCTCCCAGCCTTGTAAAAAGATATTCCCTCTTGGCTCTTGTTTCAAACTTGCAGGAGACCTGAACCTCCTCCCACTGCTGTGCAGCACATTCCAGAAACACTGGCTAACAGTGATCCCTAGAGAACATCCCTCTCAGCTGATGCCTTACATCACCAGCGTTCAAAGTGGTCCCTACTGTTTGGTATGGAAGCACTCAGTTACTGCCCAAGCGTTGAGGGACATGCTGAGAACTGCAAGAATGGTCTAGTAAAGTTGTTTTATGCCTTATTGTTTCATTGGGAAGTGGAGCATCAGTAGTTTGCCAATTGTCTTAAAATCACCCTGATCACCAGAGAAAATGAAGAAAAAGGAAAGACAGACTTGACTTCCATGGTTCAACAAACAGTGGTGGACTTGCTGCATTTCTGAAAAGATGCACAGAAAGAAAAGGAAACTTTATAATCTAACCCAGCTGCAGGACATCCTCTCCAACTCCTGCAGCTGCTGGGATGCTTCCACAACTCTTTAAGGTGAGCTCCAATGTTTAAACAGGGTACAATGAATGTTCCTCACCAAAAGGATCTCCATCTAGGGGTATCTCTGATTCTTAGGGGCTCTGTTCAGTTAAAATATCCCCTTCCTCACCTAAGCCATATTTGTAGTGCTTGAACTTGATACAGATACTCTTTAGCACCTTTTCCACACAACCATTGTCTATCCATGCCTTGCTGCTACTTGAATGGGAAGAAGGCACACAGAAAACCAGCTAAGGGATGTCCCTGGGCTCAGTTTAATTATGATCAAGCTGCTCATCCATTATGAGAGAAATGCTGCCTACAGAAGTAGGATGGAGTACAGACCTCAATGCACAACTTCTTTTTTGAGTTGAGAACGGCATTGTCTTCACATATGCATGACTGACACCCATACTTAAGAAACAAGCAAGAGAAATAATGCATGTGGACCATTAGTAACTCAGGACTGACACTTGGCATGAGTGCAGCCCAAAAGCTACTGGGTGGTAAAGGGTTCATTGTGTGCCTCCTGCCCTGGGCTGTGTTATGAGAAACAGGATCTGCAGCAGCCAGTCTATCAGCTTTCTCCCAAGCCGCCATTCTTTTCAGAGAAAAAAAAAAAAAACAAACAACAAAACAACTGGGAAAGGACATGTGGCCAAGATCTTTCTAGGTAAGGTAAGGATTCAGCACTTATATGAGAGACAGCCTAGAGATTTCAGGGAATGGAAAGAGATCACAAAACAAGAAGGCACAAGGGTGAAGAATCAGGCTCTGTCTGCCAGCCAAGTGAGAATGAGGAGTGGAAGAGATGCAACAAGTGGCTGTGGTGTGGACATGTACAACTGAAATTTGCAAATTGGAGTGGAGAGTGGATTGCTGCAGGTAGCAGTACACAGGGATAATGAAGTGTCCCAGGGCAGCCACTGATTGTCAGCATTGAGCTCTGGCAGGAGAGCTGTGCCAGCCAGGAAATAGCTGTTGGCATTGGGCTGCTGGAATATGAGGCTGCACTTAGGAGACATGACATGTGATTGTATCAAGGGAGTTTCACTTTTCTCCAACCACCTCCTGTGGGAGTTGGCCAAACTGAAGCAACTCTAAACCTAAGGCCGTGGGAAACCCCTTTAGTTGTGGCAAGTAGTAAAGGTTCATTGGAGTTTGCATGTTAATTAAGTTGTTCCATATAAGGTTATGTTTTTATGATTGCTCAGTTATGTTGTACAAATATGGTTATGTTCCCAGTTCGAGTATCTGATTGCACCCTTACTCTCAGACCTACCCTATATATTGTCATGTTTTCCTCAGTTCCGGGTCTTCAGTTGGTTACCTCCACAGAGTTCTCTTAGGTACTGTGCACAGTTTTGGGGCACCGTCCCTATTTTCTTTTATCTGTTTTTAAAGTGTTCTTTTTCTAGTGCCAACTGTCATTCCCACTTCTAATTATTTTCTTGCCACCCTCTGCCCTGAAGTCAGAGGACCTAAAGGTTTGTCATGGTTACCCTCACTGTGAAAATCCCCCACTTCCAGCTTCACAAAAATAAGACTTAACCTCTGCATCTAGGAAGAACCTCTTGGAAAGAGGAAAGCTGAAATGCCTTCAGGACCCTGAAAACTGAAGGCAAATGGAAAACATAAAAATTGGGGAGAAATGTAGTTTTAACACAGTCATGATTTTCTCTGAGCTGAGAACTGCTCATATGCTCACATGCTCACAAAAGCAATCACATCCTGGGCTGCATCCAAAGCAGCATGGCCAACAGGGTGAGGGAGGTGATTCTGCCCCTCTGCTCTGCTCTGTTCTGCTCTGGAGAGACCCCATGTGGAACACTGCATCCAGCTCTGTGATCCCAACAGAGGAAGGACATCAACTGTTTGGAGCAAGTCCAGAGGAGGGCCATGAAGATGATTAGAGGGATAGAGCTTCTATGAGGAAAGGTGAAGAAAAGGTGAAGAAAACTGCTATTGTTCCATGTGGAAAGGAGAAGTGACCTAACTGAAGCCTTCCAATACCTGAAGTGAGCCTAAATGAAAGATGGAGGGAGATTATTTGCAAGGACATATAGTGACAGAACAAGGGGGAATGACTTTAAATTGAAAGGTTTAGATTAGATACTGGGAAGAAATTCTTTGCTCTGAGGATGGTGAGGCGCTGGAACAGGTTGCCCAGAGCACTTGTGGTTGCCCCATCCCTGAAAGTATTCAAGGCCAGTTTGGATGGGGCCCTACACAACCTGGTCTAGTGCAAGGTATCCCCCTGATACCTTGCTGAAACTGGGGCTGAAACTAGATGATCTTTAAAGTTCCTCCCAACCCAAGCCAAAACATTCTCTGATTTTTTGATGCCTAAAGTTGATGTCACCATAAGTACCCTTCTGCTGTGCCAGAGGCTGTAGCTTGAAGTGTCTCATTATCTTTGACTGTAATGACTTGAGCCTCCTAGCTGTGTCCTGACAGCCTGCTTTTCCAAGGTGTGATGCAGAACCGTGTTCCTCACCGGCTACCAGCAGCAGAGATGAAAGCACACTCTGAAGTCTGGGATGTGTGAGGAATTGTATTTCCTCCTCATTAGCACTCTTTGGTGTGCACACAGCACAGACTTGCCAGTCCTGCAGGAGCACACAGCCCTGTCTGGGAACACAGGAGTGCACACCACACAAACAGTAAGATGGCATCGCTGTTTACTGCTGGACGGAACCTACCTGATTAAAGTAGGACAAACTGCTGAGTCCCAAAGGACACAGATTTGCTGTAAAACACAAATACTCTGTTGAAACCAACTGTTTTTTCACAGACTCATTCAATTTAACTGCAACCTCAAAAGATAATGTAGTTTATTGACCAAGTGAGTAGTGAAGTGGCTGAGTTTCACATTCCATCAAAATTATGTAGGTTCAGCTAAGAGTAAAACCTGTCTTCAGCTTAGTTTCATGCAAGACTGTGATGTGACTAACACTGAGATCGGATTTCACTGGCAAATCAAGTAAGAAGCAAAGTGAAGTGCAGAGAACTCATTTAAAATCACAGCTGAAATAATACCAAACATGCAAGTGAAAAAATTACTGACAAAGTTAATTGCTTTTCTTCCATATTAAGATAGTTTCAAGTCTGTTCCAGTGTGAAAGTCACTTGCAGAGACTCTAGGGCATTAAAATTAAGCTTTCTGCTTTTGATTTAGTCAAGGAATTAGCTGCATTAGAAACTCAGGCAGAGACCCCAGCTAGAAGAAAATCAGAACTGTCAAAGATATGAGATCTGGCAAAGCTCTCAAAGGCAGTACATTGACAATTAAGTTTCACACTAATCCCCATGATACATGTGCTTCTAAGCCCATGGAAATTGTGTTTGATCATTTTTTTCTAAATTAGTAGGTTATTTCCCCATTTTTTTTCATTAGACTTCCTCTCCTCTCCTCTCCTCTCCTCTCCTCTCCTCTCCTCTCCTCTCCTCTCCTCTCCTCTCCTCTCCTCTCCTCTCCTCTCCTCTCCTCTCCTCTCCTCTCCTCTCCTCTCCTCTCCTCTCCTCTCCTCTCCTCTCCTCTCCTCTCCTCTCCTCTCCTCTCCTCTCCTCTCCTCTCCTCTCCTCTCCTCTCCTCTCCTCTCCTCTCCTCTCCTCTCCTCTCCTCTCCTCTCCTCTCCTCTCCTCTCCTCTCCTCTCCTCTCCTCTCCTCTCCTCTCCTCTCCTCTCCTCTCCTCTCCTCTCCTCTCCTCTCCTCTTCCATTAAAACAGTTAACTGGCTCTATTTGAATGTGGTTTCTCTACAAGGTGAGCAGCAGCTTAAGTAGCTGTTTAGGACTCTGAAAATATTTGGGCATGCACAATCTGGTACTGTAAATTTTTTGTGCCAGGATTTGCTCTTAGTATCTAGATTGAACTTTATGACTGTGACAAGATCAGAATTAAAAAAGTTGGACCAAATTTCATCTTATTTATATGTAAGTCCACTTTAATTAATAAGGTTGTATAGTTAATATAACTACTTCTTTATACGTAAGGCCCATTCTGGATCCCATTTATTCAGTAACTCACTAAAACACGTTGGTTTGTTTTAAGACATTCTAACCTCCAACTACTTAAAATGCAGCTTGTGGGATTTGTAAATATGCTAGGCTCAGGAGGAAAAACATCACATTTACAAAGATGCATATCAGCATTAAGTATGGAATTTAAAAGCCTATAGAAATGTAGGCTTGACAGAGGAAGATGGAGCATCCACTCTCTTCCTCTGAGGCTAGGTAACTTGATTAGTGTTCAACTTAGAGTGGGTACATTGCCTCTTTCACCACTCACACTTTCATTCTTTCAAAGGGCACAGTCTTCCTTAATATGCAAAGGCTCACATCATGGATGTAGTGCTCCTGGCCAGCAAGGGCTCCACAGGAGCATTTAAAGAAATGACTCTTATATTTTGCTAACATATACTGAATTTCTATGGATTACTCTGCTCAGTATCCAAAGTTCAGTGCCTTGGAAATATTCCAGAAAAGCAGGTTGGTGCAACATTGAAAAATAGTATTATCTAATGCTTGAAAAGTTCACAGAAAAGGGTCAGCTTTGCCAGATCTTCTGATTCACACCAAAGTAGCTGAAATCACTTATAAAAATTTGTTGCTTCAAAATAAAGTTTTCCTATCTTATGAAGAAAGGTGAAGGCATGCTTGATAAAGGTGTACTTGAGGCAAAATGTGGAAACTGAAACCAAACATTACAAATAACAGCTGAAAGCTTTTTGGATAATTTTCTTGGGCTATTGCTTAAAAAAATGGTTGAAGTAACATTTTTGAAGTAACTGATTTGGGATAGAAATGTGGTTTTTATATTAAAATCTCTTTTAGAGCAAAATGCTTATGGAGTAGTTAATCTACATGTCTGAGCAAATAAACTGGCCACAGTGAACTCAAAGAAATGTGGCTTGATATCACACTGGAGAGCTATTCCTTTGGATCTTAGAAAGAAAAACTCACCTGTCCTGTGGAATGGAACAAATGAACTAAGTTCTTTTCTTAGGTAACCTTAAAAAGAAAGCTAATTAAGGAACTGCATAGAAAGAAGTGCAGGGATGTGCTTTTCTTTTCCAATGGAAGTGTGTAAGATGATTCTTACTCTCTCTATATATACTTCTTATATATATATATAATATTTATTATATATGTAGTATACACTATATAATAGGTAATATACAAGATAGATATATTATATTATATTATGTTATGTTATGTTATGTTATGTTATGTTATGTTATGTTATGTTATATATATCCTATATATGACAGAAGTCTTCTATGTTTGTCCTGTAACCCAAGTGAGCTTGGCAAATCTCATCTGGAAGGGACCTCTATGTTGAATGTTTGCTGTGAGGGAGATTTTACTTGCCTCAGCAAGTGTTTTAATTGTTTCACAATGCAAAATTTTTTCTTATATCCTAACAGAAATTCTCTTGATGAAACTCTGTGCATCACTATAAGGACATCCATTGACTCTGTAGCTGCATTTCAGGTATTGAAAGACTGTGAATACATCCCCCTGGAGCTTTTCATTCTCTAGAACAAACAAACCAAATTTCTTTGAGATTTCTTCATGCCATATTCTGCAATCCTCTCATCATCTTCACGACCCCTCTCTGGGTCCTCTCTAGTTTTTTAATGCTTCTCTCAAACTGGGGCAGAGTGTTCTATGTGTGGCCTAAAAAGTGCCAAGTACTATGAGATAATCACTTTCCTTGATCTGCTGGCTGTACTCTGCTGATACAGGCTAGGGTATGGTTTGTTGGAAGCACAGACTCCTGGTTCATGTTTGGTCTGCTTCTCCCTAGAACCCTCAGCTCCTTTTCAGCAGAACTGAACCTCCCCAGCCTGTATCCTCAAATGATGACTCAAGTTCTATTTACTGCAGCTTGGACTCCTTCACCACAACAAAGGGCTCTTTTCATTTTTGCATCTTTCTGCACCAGATCTGCTCAGTACAGTCCTTCTGCTGATCAGGATTACTTCAGTACCACATGAGGAAAAAAAAGAAAGGGTCCAAGTGGGTGGTAGACAGGATGTGATTCATACTCCTACATAGTTCCTGTCTGAAATATAAACCACTGGGATTGGCACTAAGTCCTGCACCAGAAATCTACTTGGGTAAAGGAGCTTATTGGTATATGACCAGCAAATCTGAAAGGTTTTTTCTCACAGCCACACACATGTGGATCAACCAGAGGGTAGCGAGCTCCTCTTCTTTGAAGACATGCCAAAGAGACTTCCATCGGGCAGCAAAAGAAGGAAAGATGACACATCAAGACAGATGCTGATGCCTCAGGAAGAGAAGCATGAGGAAGGAAGCACATTATCCGAGTTAAACTGCTCAGCCTCTGTTGCCATACACTAAGAGAGCCATTGAAGTCTCTTTTGCACCTCTGCTGCACAAGGGTACCTTCTTCTTAGTGGTATGTTCCTACCTCTTAAAAAAAAAAAAAGTACATATTTTTCCATATGACATGATTTATCTTGTTCATTCCCAATTAGTACTGGTGACTTTGTCCAGTCTGTTTTTCAAATTATCAAAGCAAGACTTGGTTTCTATTTCTATTTCCATTGGTTTCTAGAATTCAGTGATCCATCTCTTGGTTACAACAATGCTACAAAAAGGTTCCAGGAGTTTTGTCTACATTTCCTTTAATCAATGCCACTCTTTTGTTACTAGCTATTCCTTAAATCATTTTAAACAAGGTTTCTCTATTTCTTTGCACCTGCAGAGGCTTTTATGGAGTTATCCTATTCCCCCTTAGTCAGTTAGTGATACTGAACTAAACTTTTATTTTTTTAATTTTCTCTGGAAATGAATCCCTCAAGTCCTTTGAACATTTTTTGCTGCCCTTTTCTGAATTTCCTGCAGTTTTTTTGAAATCTGTCTGGCAGAGATGTGCTTAGGCTGGGGAGCAATATTCTACCTGCAGCTTCCTTGCTTGCTCCTCTCTGCACCTTGTCTCTGGGTTCTCAACTCTCCAGCTGGGAAATCAGTGGTACAGCCCTCAGCAGCCCTTGAAAAATGTAGCAGTAGCCAGAAACCAGCTTCCGCAGCACTAATGGTGTTGGAACTGAGCCCTCTGTATGGTGTGTGGCAGAGGCAGAGGAATACAGATGCTGCCAGTCCTGAGAAAGATACAGCCCTCCTGAGATGTGTTTCCGAAGTTTTGCATTTTTACATAAGATATAAATCAGAGTGCTTTGTAACTGAAAGCCCATGCATGTGTAGTAGGCAGATGGAGGCAGTGATCACATGCCAAAATGTAGTTTTGGGGGGAAAAAAAGAAAATGAAAAGAAAATAGCATGGTGTAGTACATATTCTCAGCCAAAGTGGAATCCCTCTTAATAGAGGAGCACAGGCTGGGAGTTAGGGGATGTAAAGATTGCTCTGCAGTTTTCACTTCCTGTGGAAGAGTATATAGAAATTCAAATCCCAGCACGAGTTTTAACACACAGCTTCCAACAGCTGTTGGGTATCACATAAGAAACTGGCAACTCTACGGCAGCAGCTGTGACTTGCCACATCCCTGGCAGTACCACAGAGCTGTAAGAGATGGAGGTGATGCAGGTACTTTTGTGAGGCATTTTCCACTTGGGTTGTATTGAAACAGAGCAGCTGTTGGTGACAGAAAACATTAAAGACCTTCCATGTTACTTTCTCCAATGGAGTCAAAAGATTTTTTTTTGTTTATAAAACATGTTTACCAATTTATGGTACTATATACATCAAGTCAAAATATTAGGGTTTGATCTTCATAAGACAAAATACGTTTTGAAGTCAGGAGCATCCTATTTCATGCATGGTCACAAGATTTTAGAGGCAGAGCTATGAATTACACTTGCAGTGCAATCATTTCAGCTGCTCTTTTTGCATTTGTCCCCAAAACAAGATGAACACATTAATCTGAAGAAAGGATGCCCATTCTGACACCTCTGAAAAATCACATGATTTTTCCATCCCTGTTGGTGGGGAAAGAATGCAGCCACAATGCAGCAGCCCTGTAGGCGGTTCTTTATTCAAAGCTGGATCAAAGAATAGGAGTTAACTATATCTGTTCCAGGACCTTCATTTCTGTCATACTTCAGGGCATTTGAGCATTACTATTCCTTTGTAATAGACAAGCAGCACCCAGTAGACAGGGAAATAATATCTAGGCAGAAAATCAGCACTGTCCTTATACAAGAGAATTTAATCCCTTGCAAACATCTTACCCTATCCCCTAGAACAGCTGGTGGGTTTTTTGACTGTCTCGGCCCATAGGAACAACAAAGAGACAGTCTGTGTGTATGTTGTATTTTTCACAATAAAAGCTAGCCTTGCTTTTACAAATAGTGAAATATCTGAAGGGGTAAAGGCTGGATGTGGGCCATGTACAGGTTTCAGTGCTTAAGGGTCAGGTCAAAGAAGGGAATGATTTTTTCCCCTACTTTTAGGGCACAAACTGCTGAATGTGCAAGATTAAATATCAGATAGGTATTTCTGTGGAATTAGTCTGTACTTGCAGCAAATTCAGTGGCACCACACAAACATATGTTCCATAGGGAACACATATATATTCCAAATGGAATAGGATTTCAGGGAGTGTTGTGTGCAGTCAGTTGGGAGTGGGTTCTCTCTACTGACTTCATCTACTATTTCTGATTACTTTCAGAGTCCTCAGAGATATAATACCCTTCCATATAATAATCTCTCTGGATACAATTCCTAAAGTATTAAAAAGAGATGGACCAGAAAATGAGCATGTATGTACAAATATATTTTCATACAGGAGCTGAGTATCCATTATAATGGAACAAAACTTGTAGCAATAAAAGAAATTAAGAAAAAACAAAACAAATTACCTCCTTTCACTCTGGAGAGTCTATCCTGAGACTCCCAGGACATCATGCAGAACTTTAGATTTGGACTTGATCTCCAAACATTCCAGGTACAGCCCCTTCTCTTCCCCCAAATTTTCCAAACTTTACTATTTGTTTAAGCACTGGAGAACCCACAAATCAGTTGATTATTGATTATTTAGCTATGATTTAGATAAGATTATTTAGATTAGAAATAAGGAACAAGTTTTTTTCAGTGAGGGTGGTAAAACACTGAAGCAGATTTCCCAGAGATATGGTAGATTCCCCATCCCTGAAAACATAGAAGATCAGCTTGGATTGGGATCTGAGCAACCTGATCAAGTTGAAGATGTCCCTGCTCATTGCCAGGGGATGGGATTTGATGAGCTTTAAAGGTTCTTTCCAGCTCAAACTCTTCTATGATACTAAGACTCTATGATTCTACTACTAGGAACAGGTCTCTGACACTTTTGGGAAAAAAAAATCTGTGAGATTATATGCTTGAAAATCTTTAGAAAAAATGTTCATGTCTATTTAACTGAGCTTCTCAGTCCTGAAGCTTCTTATATTTTCTCAGGTATCTTAAATATGTGCCCACATATGATGTTGGTTTCTTGACTTTTGCAGCAATTTTGAATCTCTGGCATCCACAAAATTATGCTAATCCTAGCTAATTAATGCTGTCTCTGATGAGAGTCAATAAAAATGTCTATAGCTGTTGTATTCAGTTTGATTTGACCATGTACTTATCTCCTTTTGTCTCTGTACATTCAATGGAGTCTGGAAGGGATTCAGCAGACCAATTAATAGGCATTTATTTCAGGATGACATAAATCTCTCCCCATGTTCTATCACTGTATTGACCAGCTCCCCACTGAGTACGGAGGCTCCCAGAACCCAAACCTTCAAACTCAAGCTCTGAGAAAGTGAAGGATGTGTCAGAAAGTGACTTAGGCTGGCCACAAAGATGTAGCACTGGTCTGTCCCAAGCCGAGCCCTCAGGTACCATACCCATATTTTTTAAAAAGAGTAAAAATAAATCAAGAAAAAAGAATATTGAAAGCAGAAAAAGCCACAAGAAAGGCACCATTCTACCCAAGAAAAGTTATTTTGTAATTACGTTTGCTCCATTTAAAGTAAATCCTCTCCTGTCTATTCTCTTTATGTAGAGGCACTGCGCACTTGGCAAGGCTCTAACTGAAACAGTGTCCTTCAGAATGCGGGCAGACAATTTTCCAGTGGTTATAAGACAGCAAGAGAGTGTGTACAGTGATCTGGGGGAGTGTGGAGGGAGCTGTGTGGCTGTGAGAAAGAGGCTGGCAAGCCCAGGCCATGCTTGCAGAACAAGCTTATTTCCAGGCAGAACCCAAAGGCCTTATTCACACATGCAGATTGATCACTGTAGTCAAGCTGGTTAAAAATAAAGCATTGTTGCATACCATGTCCACCCCACTAGTTTGGTAAGCAGAAAGAAAGCAGATGTGGTTTTCAATTCCATCTCCCTCTCTACACTCCAAGTTGCAGTGAAGGGCCTGAGAACTCTGGGAGTGTTATGGATGAAAACAGCTAGAGTAAGAAAAGTGCATCTAAAGGCTTTTTTAGGCTAGCAAGTCGTGCAGCTTTAGCTCCACTAGTAAAGAAACCATTCTTACTTCCCTGAAACCCAACGTAATCATACCAGTTAAAGGTGCTTCTAGTGGCAGGGCTTATTCTTCCAGCTGCAAAAATTAGTTTTTCTAGTACAAATGGTACTTTCAAACTGATATAACTACACGTAAACTGCAGCCTCCAGAAACAGATGTAAAACACATTCACAAAAGGGCCTGTGTCACTGTGTGTTAGTGAAAATAGAACGATAAAGCCTCTCTAACATGGGCCAGCCCTAAATGGCATGCAAAAACATGGTACTCTGAGTGGTATTCTCTCTGACACACAGAGACTTGTGTAAACTGCAAGCTCTAAGTCAACGTGTACAAAATATCTCTGCCCCACATTCCTTCTATATTTAGCCATTCAAAATCTCCATCCCTATCATGTGCATCAGCAGGAGGAGGAATTGACTGGGTAATTTATGCTGAAATTCATTCACCACATTCATTGAGATAGCTGTGTTAAACCTCTCTGTAGATTTTTCATAACACATAATGCAGTACTATTGATTTATTCCCCCTGGATTCTTTCTGTCTACCTCAGTACTGCTGCTGGGCATCCAAGCCTTTGAGTCCTATGCAGCACAAGCTACCCACTTCTTCATTCCACATACATAAAAAATGCTCTGCGGTGGTACTCAAGGGTTTTTTGTTGTTATGAGTTCGAGTGTTTCCTTGCATGGGGCTTCCCAAGGCTCCTCAGAGCCTGCTGTTCTCTTAACCCGTTCACCAGGGAAGAACTGACGCTACCAATCCTGTGCAGGGCAGTCTTCCAGCTGCCTTCCTCTTCCCTAAGCTGCAACAAAAATGGATCAGTAATAACATGGCATTCCAGGATCTGAGGAAAGCAAAGACAAATATAGATAATTTTTTCTGCTTCTACTATGCACAGTGTAGGCTGTTTTAGCATAGGACTCCATGACCCCAGCCTTAGGGAGTGTGGCCTGTCTTGTTTGCATGATGCAGGTAACTCTTCAGTATCTAGAATTTGTTTCACTTTAAGCCTTAAACTCCTCTTGACTCCTTCTGCCCGCCAAAGTGGTGTGGATTGTACACATGGCAGTGACAGACTGGGGGTTCAGATGATGCAAGACAGGGTGCTAAAACTGTCACCTCTGAGTATGTCCGTCTTACAGGCAGGAGACAAGCAAGTTTGTTTTTAATATATTATTGATCTAAAAAAAACATTTCTACTAAAAACTCCTTTTCTTCCACTTGCCAAAACAGGCTTGGAAAACACATACCGGGTCTGGGAGTTCATGGCTTACCCTAATGACAGGGTCGAATATTAGGAGGAAAGACATGGAGATAGGGCCACAAACCCTGGAAGAGAGATGCTTGAGGGTATGACAACTGCAGTACAGAAATCTCTCTGACACAGTAGGTCAAAGTGAACAAGGGTAAGATTTACATTGATTTGCACATGGAGTCTCTGCAGTCACTAAAGTTGTATCTACTCTTGTCCAAAATGCCTGATCCTGGCCTCCCAGAAGAAGTCAGGTCTTTCAGCATAGCTTGTAGAGATGTTTCATGGCAACCAGGTCCAGAATTAGAAGGTTCTTCTAATTCTAAATATATGTCCTTCAACAGGTCTACACTATAGCTGAAGGCTACACTTAAGGCAGATCAAAGTTTCATTGTGTGGCATAGTAGCTGGCATCTGATTTTAAAAGCAAAAGCATACTCTTTAAAAAAGCAATGAATTGAAACCAACTGACACCATAATTTAAATAGAAATGGTGTTTAGTTGCCTTTTCCTGTATCTCTTCTAAAAATAGATGCTGCATACACTCTCAGTATTTGCATACATATATGCATACATATAGTGGCTGTCAATCACTTGGTAAAAAGTGCACAGTTTGAAATCGAAGTGTTTACAACTTAGGAAATGAAGAAATAATATAACTCAAGCAATCTGAAGATGAGTCTGTCTCAAAGATCATATGACCTTTAGCTTTATAAGTAGGCATTTCATTTCCCTCACAGAATATCTGCCCCTTTTCAGGGCACTGAGCAGCCCTGGGTGGTGATGATCAGAGCTGTGCAGTGTGAGAATCAGTTGGCTGTAGGACATGTCTCATACATCAACTTCAACCCCAAATGAAAAATTGTAGCTCAGATAGTTGTGATTTCTGCTATCTCATGACCAGATAGTCTTAAGTCTAACAATGGAGAGTATTAAGAATTCTTTTTGTAAGCCATGGAGCTGCTGATCTTTCTGATAAAAAAATAAAGCCTATTCTTTCAGGATTTGTTGTTCTTACACTGCCATCCCCTGCTGGGCAGAGCTGAGTAGATATTAACTGTGTTGTTTAGCTCTTCTTTCTCTTCTGCCACAGGTCTTGTTTCAGACTTCTTCAAGTCTTTCAAGTCAAGTCACCTTACAATCAGAACTAATGCTCACAGACAGAAGCCATGACAAAGAGCAGTTAAGGATTCCAGCATCTAATAACAAAAAAAGGAAAAGAAAATATATTTGAGAACCATTTAAGATGCGTTACCATTCTTCCTTAGAGCTCCGGCCTGCCACATCTGTTACTTAATTTTTCCCACAAGAAATAAACTGGAGCACAACCAGTAAATTTTGAAGGAAGACATTTATAGCTCTGTCATATCTCCAACAGTCATTTTGAAGTCTGACATAAGAAGACCAGCTGCAAAGGATATGTTTACAAACATGAATTTTTTGAATGATTGATGACCACATGCCAAACCATAAATGCTGAGTAATTAATTATCCAGAGTGCCTTGTGAATCATAAAGGCAATTCATCTTTATGTTTAGTTGAGCCCTCTTGCAGGACATTATCAAAGTTGTATAAATCAAGTAAGCAAGAAAAAAAATAAGTTCCAAAGCAATCTTAAGAAACAAGACCACTGAAACCCCCTCCACCCAAAAAAAAAAAAAAAAAGCAAATGCTTATAACTATTTAATCAAACTCCAAGCTATTCTTTCGTGTATTAATACATTCCTAAATTATAAATCTGTCATAATATCTAGGCATGCATGTGATTTACTGCTTCTGACACCCTTCAGCACATGTAATTCCTCTTGCAATCAATGAGACTTTGTCATACAGGTGTAGGAAAGCTTTCCTCTTCATTATCTAGAAATGTTTGATAGCAGAAGGACTGTGTGCATAAGATCTAAGCCCTGAAATGCGGAAAATTTGGTTTTCACTTCGAGGCTTTTCATTTAACATTTCATGCAAAGGTCTCCAAGTTAACAGCTACCTTTACATCAAAGCTGCTATTAAAACTTTCCTATGTCCCACATCTCTTTTGAGGACAAAGTCACCAGTAATAGCTAGGTTACAAGTCTAAGGGTAGTGAGGGTAATCTAAGTATACACTATATTTCATACACACAAACATGTCAAAACCTCTGTCTTGGAAATTTCAATGGGGATGAAATTGCCTTTACAAAAATCAGGCGAATTTCAGTGGAAGATTTCACCAATATAATTGGCAGGATCTTTCTAGGGAAAGGAACTGCTGGAGGGATTAGGTACTGGGGGCAAAGGGACATTAAACACACTCTGTCTGCTGCAGGCTGCAAACTGTGCAGTAGCACTCCCACTGAGAGCTAATGGATGATGAAGAGACACAGCCAAAATGTCTCTGCAATGCTCATGAGCCCCGGCTGTGCTCAGGGAGAGATTTCTTCCTGGAAATCCAAAATCCTGAACCCTTCTCCCTTGGAGCAGATCAAGAAGGAAGAGCAGCAGAGGAAACTGCTTTGAATGAAAACCACATGCACAGTGTGTGTGAGGGGGACATGACCGAGGGCGGTATGTTTTATACTTTATGGAAGTGGCCCCTGGGAAGCTTCTCTTTGGATGGTTTATGAATGTAATATTTGTTCCACCATGTGCTCAGCCATATCTCTAAGGTCTCTCTGCTGCAAAATATAGCCCTGAACAGAGTGGTGAAGCTCTTGCAAGGCTTCACTGACTCAATGGGATTCTCACCAGTGCACAGGCTGCATTCACCCTAAAATAAAACTCCAAAGGAGTTAGTGACTTGTGCACGCAAGACTTTGCATGCTGCGTGTTAAATCTATCTGTAGGTGGTGTTAAACTTAGAGTGTGGTCTGTCATTTGGAATGCCAGTGCACTAAATAGAGATTGTCAGGAAGATATTGTCTAGGAATATAAATGCCATGTGTTAAGTGCAGATTTTATTTGAAAGCTAGGAGGAAAAAATTACTTGGTTATTGTGCTGGTTTTCGTTTGCTTGTGGTATTTCAAAAACGTGGCATTTCGTGTATTGCACTCCAGCAAGTTTGGAGCAATTTGGTAGGAATCCTGGAAGCTCTCTTATCACAGTAGACCACTGCACATTCAGAAAATCTGTCTATCATTTGAGTGTTACTATAGCAACAACCTAGTTCCTGCTTGGAAAATACTGGTCCACTTCTGCCTGCATACTCTGCTCTAGAGTATAGCTTTCTCCCATGGAGCAGCAGCAAAACGTCTTTTAGCATTTGAGGCATAAAATAACACTTGGGAAAGGAAACTCCATGGAAATAACACTGCCCTACCATCCTGGCATGCACTAGTAGGCAACTTATCTACTTCCAGATGAATAAAGCAGTGTATCTAAAGCAGATTCCTGATAATTATTTCCAATTTTGTTGCTGAACCCATCTACATTAAGAAAAACCAGTTTCACAACTTTTTAACCAATTAAACACTTTTCTTAGTATTGCTATAAATCAAGACACCCTTTTCTTGGTGGTTATTGTCAGTTCTTCTCCAGCTATTGGAAGGAGTGTACACTAACCCACTAGATACAGTGATTACAAATGATCTCGACATGGTGCCGTGGCAGGCCAAACTAATGGTGAATTTAAATCCAAATCTTCCCAGTCACAAACAAGGAATTGTTCCAAGATGTATCTGAGGTTTTCCAGGAGAGAAGGGGCAGGATCCCCTGGACTCAGGAAGGAGCTCTCCTGTGCTGCTCCCAAAGTCAGGTCACCAATGGTGTTGGTGATACAGAGTGCTTCGGCAGCATGGGATGTTTCTTTAGGACAATGCGTTTTGCATGGTACAGGTGTCACAGTTGTCCAGGCATAAGGACAGTGTGCTGGCAACATGCCTGCTTTCTAGCACAAAGTAGAGAGGTTTAGCTTAGTCCATCATTCTTTTCCAGCAGCAAAGTTTCTGCAGGCAAATGGCTCCCTGATGGACACACCACAGCTTGTAGGTTCTGTCGACACTGGCCCCAGGACAGCCCACTGTGTCCTTAGTGCAGTTGTTGAGGCTCATAATGAGGTTCATAAAGGATAATAATGAGTCCTCTGTTCACCTTTTTCTTTCCCTGTCTTCCTATAAAACAGCTTCTAATTCCTTTCCTGCAGATCAAGCCCACAGGAAGTAGCAGGGTTTGTGTCCACCTTTCTGAGGAGAAGGAACAAAAGAAAGTACTTTAAAGGCATCAGGTTACTGTAAACAAAGTTGATCAGCTCATTAATGTGTGATCTGGACTTCAATGTACAACCATATCAATGCAAAGAGCATCAAGGAGGAAAAAATAACCTCACAAGTTGATCAAGTTAGATGCCAAGCTGTTTGCGGGGCTTGGAGTTTCTTAGCCCATTTTGTTCTGATGTTGTCAAAGGATGATTTCAGAAGGATTCGCTCTGAGTGAATTCCAATAGGATTTACTTTAAGTGTTCTTTCAATACCTTTGGCTTCCTTCCCCAAATTCCCTGGCATACTTACCTGTATGAGTGGGAAGAAAGTAAGGAAATGTCTTTAGTTTTGAAAATTAGGTAGGTAGAATTTTTTCGAGGATCATCTCTGAGTATCTTATAGATCATTGGTGTTACGCCCACCAAGGCAGAGAAACTATGCTCAAATCTTCTGTTACATATATTCTTTTAATCTTGTACCCCGAACCCAACAGAGACACCTTTTTTCTGTGATGTCTATGTCTCTGCCAACTTCTTAAAAGTTTTAATCTTTTTTTATCCCAGCAGTGAACAGCACAATTGCAATTTTAACAGTGAAGTTTTTATTCTGCCTCCCTTGGTTCAGGCTGGTAGAGTGTTGAGGTTCTAACTATTGAACTGCCTCATCATGATAATGATGCAGAGATAGTTGCTTAACAAATTTCATCTTCAAATGATGCACCAAGGAATAGAGAGAGTATTAGTGCAATTGGTTTTGCAGCCTCCATTGGAATGGAGGAGGTTTCACATCTCCCTCCTTTGTGCCTTAATCCTCTTTGGAGATATCTCTCCTGCACACAGCCCAATGTAACTTTATTGGAGCAGGAGCATTGTGGGGGCAGCCAAAACAAGAGGCTACAATAGGATGATCTTGCATGGAAGAGTTTGCCTAAGGAGGCTGAAGCTGGTCAAAACATCTGGAACAAAAACTGTGTGTGTGTAATCCTGTTCTCTTCACTTAAAGCTCCTAATACTTAGGATGGAAAAAAACCTGAAGTCTCAATGTTTTTCTCAGAACATCATTCTGTCTTCAGCTCAGGTGGTGCATCTATTTTATGCTTGGAATCCTTGAACTGTTATAGACAATAACATCTTTTATCTCTCCTAGTTCCTTCATGCCCTTCATCCATAGCAAAATCATTAGGGTCATTTATGAAGTTAATACAATGTATAACAGGCTTAACTTCTTAGTAATTTTTCCTCTTTCCTCTGTTATTTATCCAGCTATGCATGTGGTCTTTAGAGATGGGGAAGCTTTCTTGATAGGGAAGGCTGGGAAATGCACCTTCTAGTAATGGCACAAGGTAGTATTTAATTTGGTTTTTAATGTGATTTTCAAGGCAGCGTGACCAAGAACTTATCTTTCTGGTCAAAAGAAACTGCCATTCTTTAACACCTGTTAGGAGCTTTTCTAAATTAATTTAAGCTACCAGATTGTTATGAACATCTCCTGTTGGAGGCTTGTTGTCCCACCATGGGTGTGGGGTTTATTCTTCCAGCATGCTGTTTTGCCATCCCCTCATCCCTTTCTGAGCCTGGCTGGCCTGAGAATCCAACCTGTCTCTTGCACGTTAAATTGTGAAGCTCTAACCATGGCCCAAGGGAACAGTGCCAAACAACATGATTTTTTAATGAGCACACTCAGTGTGGGTTGCTCTTGTTTAACATAAAAGAAAAACATAATCCCTGCTCTAAGCCATTTGCAGTCTAAGGGCTGGGTTGTGGCTCCAAGCAACATCCAGTAGTGGGGGGAAGGTACAGAGGGAGCTACTCCTGAAGGCATTTTTACCAAGTCTGTGGGAGCTCAGAGAGTAGCAACTGCTGCTACTCTCATGTATAAACATGGGGAACATGACTGACACAAATTGGTAGCTCAGCTCTCGCTCAGGGGGAGGCATGAAGCTTCTCTCTGTATCTGGATGCCAGCAGTGATGCAGAGAGAAGGGTCCTTGTCTCCACCCCATTTTTTCACTTGTGCAGAATTACAGCAGGAGTACATGCAGGGATGTTATAGGAGGTTCCAGCAGAGCAGACACATTGTTCTTCACAGTTTTTTGCTCCAAACGTTGATAAGGATACCAAAGCAATTTTCTTCCTGGGCAAACAGGTTGCAGTTATTTAAACAGGAAGGGCAAATAGACTTAGGTTCAGCAAAAAAAATGAAGGCCTAGAAAGGTACTTTCAAGCCATGTCTGGTTATGCAGATTGAGAGATGGCATCATGGAGCATGTCATGTGTTTTTCCCAGCATATGATTCAGAGGTGGCTTCCTCTTCATCACCTGCTTTTGGAGATAGTAACTCACAAAGGACCTTGATCTGAAACATTTTACAGAACTGGACTTCTTGAATCAGTACTGCTTCAGTCCTTCAGAGGAAAAAGAATTTGCCCAGCAAAAGAAGAAAAGCTCTTATTGCTACACACAAAGAGCATCTGCTCCTAAACAACCAGCTGTCTCTTAACAATTTTTTTTCTGCAGGATATAAAACCAGGAAAAAGTAGTTTAAGTCCTCAGGCTGGTAGACAAACCTTCCAGGTAAGAACTGATACTATAGATTCAGAGATTTTGTTTTTTTCTTGACATCAGAGAGGCATTTTGCCAAGAGAGAGGCGATCAGAAGTAGGGTGTTAAGAAATTAGTTGGGGAAAGTCATCTCAAAACATGGAAATCTGCCAGGTATCAAATGAATAGCTATCTAGGGAATGAGAACAGGAAGAAAGAGAGAATGGGAAAAAGAGGAATCAGGATGATCTGGGACACTTCCTGCACTTCTACATCTGTATATAGTAAAGAGAAAATTGTAGAAAGAAGATTCATGGAGAAAACAGCATATGAAATGAAGCTGCCTAAAAAATGGAACATTTTTAGACCGAAGGAAGAAACCAGTGGAAAACAGATGCCAACAAAGGTCAGGTTAGCAAACCTGACCTTTTGCAAGGATGTATGACTTCAGAGCACTATTCTAGCAACAGAAATGTGCACTTGTCCTTAAAAAATGCAACACTCTACTCGACTGGTTGGCAACTCATTACACCTGCACATCAGAGAGCCAGGCACAAAACCTGAGCAGTGGTAACTCAGAAGTCTATAAAAGATGTTAGGAATGAATTTTTTAGATAAGTCTGATATAAAGAGGTACAGTATCACAGAATCACCGAATGTGTAGGTTGGAGGAGACCTTGAAGGTCATTGAGTCCAACCCAGCCCTAACACCTCAACTAGATCACAGCATCGAGTGCCACATCCAGTCTTTTTTTAAACATGTCCAGGGATGGTGACTCTGCCACCTCCCTGGGCAGACTATTCCAGTATTTAATCACTATTTCCGTGAAAAACTTCTTCCTCATATCCAGCCTATATTTCCCTTGACTCAGTCTGAGACTGTGTCCTCTCGTTCTGTCAGTTGCTGCCTGGAGAAAGAGACCAACACCCACCTGACTACAGTCACCCTTCAGGAAGTTGTAGAGAGTGATAAGGTCACCTCTGAGTCTCCTTTTCTCCAGGCTAAACAACCCTGGTTCCCTCAGTCATTCCTCACAGAGTTTGTGTTCCAAGCCCTTCACCATCTTTGTTGCCCTCCTCTGGATGTGTTCAAGCATCTCAATGTCCTTCCTAAACTGAGGGGCCAGAGCTGGACACAGCACTTGAGGTGTGGCCTCACCAGTGCATGGAACAGGGGAAGAATGACCTCCCTGCTCCTACTGGCCACACCATTCCTGATCCAGGCACACTGCTGGCTCCTGTTCAGCTGGCTGCTGACTAGAACCCCCAGGTCCCTTTCCTCCTGGGCACTGTCCAGCCACACCATCCCCAGCCTATAACACTGCAGGGGGTTATTGTGGCCAAAGTTCGGGACTCAACACTTAGATTTATTAAACTTCATCTTGTTAGACTCTGCCTATCCATCCAACCATTCCAGATCTCTCTGTAGAGCCCTCCTCCCTTCCAACAGATCAACACATGCTCCCAGCTTAGTGTCATCTGTAAATTTACTAATGAAAGACTCAATAGCCTCATCCATGTTATCAATGAAAATATTGAACAGACCTGGCCCCAGCACAGACCCCTGAGGAACACCACTGGTGACTGGGCCCCAGCTGGATGCAGAACCATTCACCACCAATCTCAGTATGAACAAAATTGCCAATACTCCTTCCTTTGTAAATAGAATCTATACAAATATTAAGAAATTTTTAGCCTGGCATAATTGTGTATACAGTAAGAATTATACCAGTATTACTATCTAAAAAAAGAAAACAAGTAATTTAACTAATTTAAGCCGATGAAAAACCTGTGTTCAAATTATGTTTAATCAGGACTGACAGAGAGCTCAGTATCCCTAATTTTCCAGCGTACCCATACTTTGGGTAGGGAAAACTTTCCAGTGTTCACTACTTTGGGAAGAGAATCAAAGAACCTGAAATGGTACCTAAACTAAGACCTCATATGGTAGCACTGAAAACCATCCGCAGCCCAGAAGTCCCCAGCCTGGGATGAGCTTGCAAAAAGCCAGCAAAATCTAGCAGATGCCTAAATACAAATGTCAGTGCATGTTTGGACAAAAGACTGGTGAGCTGGATATATTGTCCCTACCCAAAGGCAGAGCCTTCTCAGATAAGGCCAGCAGTAATGTTATGGAATCGTAGGATGGTTTGTGTTGGAAGGGTCCTTAAACATAAACTAGTTCCTATGGGCAGGGACGTCTTCTACTAGACCAAGGTGCTCAAAGCCCCATCCAAACTGGCCTTGTACACTTCCAGGAATGCAGTATTTCAGCATGTACTCAATGTGCAGGAACAGGAGCAGGTCCAGGCTCATTTCAAAACACCTTTGAGAAGGGCAAGGTCTTCTTCTCTGGTATAGTGACTAAAGCCTACATATGAGACAAGAGGAAGTTGCTTCCATCACCCCATCAATCCCCAAAATGTGAAAACCCACTTGTCTGTCTCCGTAAGTGCTGCACAAAATAGACAGATCAGTTTGAAAGGTATGCTGTCCCACTCTCCTTTTGGAGAGACAGTGCAACCAGTCAAAGGCACATAAGCAGAATAGGGCAAGGGGTGCATGATCTAGCCATGTGCTAGGGCGGAATTTTCTTTTCAACTGGGTTTTTTCAGCATTAAATGCAACCACTCTGAAGCCTGTATGGATAGCACAAGAATGTAACCTTTTGATGACAAGCATATGCACCATGGATAACCTTATCAGACCTCAGCACAGGCACACACAGGTTGAAAAACATTTGGCATGACAACACTGATTTTTCTTGCAGCCTTGCCAAGCTTATCTGAGCCTATTCAAACAAACACTACAATGTATTGTTAAGTAATGAGTTTCCTAAAAAGGGCCAAACTCTGTGTTATGCCTCATAGGAACAACTGTGTGAGTGGTCCTTTTGTGCACAAGGCTCTACAAGTTAATATGATTTGAAACCAACATCACTTTCATTTGGCTGTAGTTTCTTTCCAAAAGAAAGTTGGTTATGGTTTTGCAACAGTAAATGGGGAAACATGCAGACTTTTGAGCTTGGTTTTTTTTAATTACTGGTGCAGACGTACAGACACATGAAATATGTGATGAGAGGTGGGAACCACACTTCCATAAAACTGGTTCTAGCTCCCTGAAGGCAGTCACATCTCACACAATTTTTAAATTATGTTTGTCCAAACACAGTTATGCTTATGTTAAGAATTATGGCGTCATTACTCTGTATTAAAAAAAAAAAAAAGAAATTAAATCTTCGACTACTTAAAAAGATGAAGCTCAGTCTAACATTCTCTCTGCTGGAGTACTGAGGTTCTCCTTGTCAGTCTGGCATGGATACCATCAGTGAGTCTTCACACTGGGCCACATACAGATGCCATGTAGGGAACATTCTGCTATTTGCTTTCGTGCATTGTCCTGCCAAGACAGCAAAGTATTTTCAGCACCTCAGAGCTGTCACTGGACCCTTCCACATGACAAAGTTTAAGAGTAATCTCTTAGTCATTTAAGAAGTTAAAGAGTCATTTAAGAGTCATTGGAATTCTGCTATGGGACTTTGCTGTAGTTTAAACAGTAATTGGAAGTTTTGTTCTTGTTTCTGCCCTGCCTTTGATCACCATGGAGTTGACCTCAGAGACATCTCCTGCTGCCAGTCTTCCTGCCATTCTCGGCTGTTCTCTCCCCCAAGGACCAGCACACTTTCCCTGCTTGTTCTGAGTGAGCAGTGAGCTCATGGTATAGTTATCACATAAATAAACTAGTAATTTCAAAAGTCTGACATACGATGGCAGCTACTATGTGAGATTTAAATACAAACCATAGGCCAGATGACATCTGCACAAATATACCATTTACGCTGTCAGGGAAACCAGTACCATCATTCATTATTTTATTTAGAAGTGGTCGCCATATTGTCTTTTGTTTCCCCATCTAGCAGTTTTTTTCCTTGAAGGAACATGGTCATAGGAAAACAAAGAATGCAGGAGGATGGGTAGAAGTGATAGACAGAAGCACTCCACAAGGTTTACATAGTGGTTGCAACCAGTGTCGTGATGCATAGGTCAGGGATGTGCAAGAAGTAAGAGGCCACTAATGCTTGTGAACAGTCAAGGTCAGGTCAGGTAAGCAGTTCACAGAATCACAGCATCACAGCATGGTGGGTCAGGTCAGGTTGGAAAGGACCATGATGGATCATCTGGTCCAACCTCCCTGCACAAGCAGTGTTATCCTAGAGCACATTGCACAGAATTGGATCCAGACGCTCCTTAAGTATCTCCAGGGAGGGAGACTCTCCAGTCTCTCTGGGAAGTCTCTCTCTTCCTGTGCACAGGTACCTGCATGCTAAAATTCTTCATGTTCAGGTGGAACTTCCTGTGCATCAGTTTCTACACGTTACCACTTGCCCCATTCCTTGTCACCACTGAGAAGAGCTTTGCTGCATTCTTTGACACCCTCCCTTCAGATATTTATGTATGTTGATAAGGTCCCCTCTAAGTCGTCTCTTGAATCTGAATGGGTGCAGTTGCCTCAGCCTATTCTCACAAGAGAGATGCTCCAGTCCTCTCATCATCTTTGTCACCTACCACTGGACCTGTTCCAGATGCTCCATGTCTGTCTGGCAGTTAAGACACCAGACCTGGACACAGCACTCCAGAAGTGCCTCACAGGGCTGAGTAGAGGGACCGGATGATCTCCCTCGACCTGCTGGCAGTAGTCTTTATCCAGGTAGTTGTTTCATCATAGAGGGCAACTAACTTGGTCAAGCAGGATTTGCTTTTAATGAATCTGTGCTAACTGCTCCTCATCACCTCCTTGTGGAAAGAAATGGCCTCCAGAATAAGGCATTCCATCACCTTTTCAGGGATTGAGGTAGGGCTGACAGGCTAGTAGCTCTCTGGGTCTTCCTCCTTTCTCTTTTTGAAGACTGGGGTGATGTTTGTTTTCTTCCAGTCCTCAGGCACCTTTCCATGTCCTCACACCACCTTTCAAAGATGATTGCGAGCCTCATTATGGTGTCTGCCAGCATTCATGGATCATCCCAACAGGATCCATCAACTTGTGGATTTTGAGTTTGCCTGTGTGCTCTCTAACACAATCCTCCATGACCAGGGGAAGGTCTTTCTCTCAGTGGCTCATCCTGTCTTTGGGGTCTTCTCCAAGAGAAAATGGAGCCTCAGAAATTGTTTTGTCCATCATTCTTGAAGCTTCTGGACATGTCAGTGATAGTTCATGGGCAATGACATCAATCAGCAGCTACAAAGACTCAGTGAAGACTCTTGAGACTCATCTGAAGAGGAGGAAACTAGAGACAACCCCTACTTCTGCAGTGTCTGAAACTTACTCAAGTATGGCCTAGTAAGCTGCAGGTCAGGACATGTTCATCAATTATGTCACACCTGACTTCACATTGTGCCAAAGTTTTCTGTTAAAAATGTTATTTTTATTGTTATTATTAACTGCTCGTTTCATGATAAAGTATACAAAAAAAAAAAAAAGAAAAAGGGAACAGGAAGCATATAATAGTATATTCATAGTTATTCACCATGTCAATTGCACCCTCTTCAACACAGTTGTGATGGTTCAGAGTAAAATCTGGTTCATAATGCTGTGGGAATCTGACATACTTTTAATAGTCATAATCCTAGCCTCTTCTATCCCTAAATCTGCTCCAAAGCTTTTAATTTCTAGTTCAATAATACAAGAGTTGCTTTATGCGAAACTGAGGGCTCAAAATCAGTATTTTCTACTGTGAGTAAATTCCCTAAATTAGAAAGTTATACTTAATAAAGAGGTAATTGCCAGACACATGGCCATTAGGACTCTAAGACACACCATTTTTCATGCCAGATCATCCACATGGAAAATATTGTGACACAGTTTCCTAATGCCACCAGTTTTCTTCCACTTGGAAACACCTAGAACTCCATTTCATATTTTCAGGCACTCAGTATGTGGGAGTCTGCAAGCCACAGGAGCTGTGACAAGCTAAAGCACTACATGCAAGTCCTGGTTACTCTTTTTGTTTTAAAAAAATTCTAAACCAAATCTAGATTGATCCAGCTATAATCCAGTGCCACATGCTGGTTATCTAGTCCATCTATAGAGACAAGTAATTATGAGTTGTCCAGGAAGTATGTGACCAAGATATGAAGGACATTTCTCCCAGTTAATTCTTTAAAGATTAGATGTCTGGTCAGCCTGGACAGCAGGACATGGGAACCACTCCCTTTTTTTCCTTGATCTTAACCAACACTCTGTTCCCAATTCCAATGGCAAAATTAGAAATTATTTCTATTCAAATGAAATGCTTTTTCAACAAGCAAGAAAATAATTTTATGAATGTTACTCTTTTTATTATAGGCATACAACAACTGCCTTTCACATGAAATAATTCTTAGACATCTATATCTGAAAAACAGTATCGTAAATAATGAGCTCAAATACCTCAGAGACTGAGGATATAAAGTCATGGCTACTCAAATTAAGTAATTTTTAAAGCTAAGCATGGTCACAACGTCTTTCAATAGGTGTGACAATATCCTAAAATGAAAATAACATTTTTTTCACCTCTCTAGTTTTGAAGTGCGACTAATTGTACTTAAAACAAAAATTAGAAGATTTTTTTTTCTGTGAAATGAATTGTGGTTATGAATAGCAAGTTTCATCCCTGAAAGTTGTAAAATGACCCAGACATAAATCTTGGAAAATAAATGTTTTGAATAAGCATAATAATTTAGACCTAACTGCACGGTCATAAATAGGATTCTTTAATGTATAATAGGGTCCAAAGTTTCATAACTCTCACAATAAATCTTGTTTCTGTCTGGGGAAAATGGCAGGGTCATGCTCAAATGTGCTCATTTAGATTTATAATTTCTTTTAGCCTGGTTCATAAGACTATTGCCTCAATATCATTAGTGAGTTTTGTAGGCAGTATAAATCTCGGATGGAGTTTTTGCAGAAGCTTAATAATTTGTCCTAAAAACTCTTGGTTATATTGAATCATTTTCTCACATCATTAAATTAATTTTGTTTTCTTTCAAAGACTATAAAATTCTTTCTCACAACATTCTAGACATTTCAACCCTGCATGGAAAAGAACCATGTAGAGGGATTTCACATTAGTGATAATAACATTAAAACCAAAACAGGAATAACTAAATAAAACAAATCAGAGGCTCCAGTCCCATATTTAGTATGCATCATCAGTAAAAATCAGATGTACTGATCAGTGAAGCAATTTGCAGGCAGGAGTTAGGAGTGAGAAAGCCTGGGATTTCCTGCCAGCTGCATCACAGAATTCCTGTCAGATACTGGCCTCATCATTCAGCTCTTGCAATGCTGCCAAGCCCCAATATGCAAATTAATTAACCAACTCTTCACTTCACCAGCCACTGAGATTAAAAAAGTATTTCTGAAAGTACCTCTTGTTTCTTTGCTTTCTAGGCTGGTGGGGGTCTTCTTTACACAACTGCACTCATACTCCATTTCATTCCTGAATATAATTTATATTCTCACACAGTCTCTTGGATCCAGGAGCTGTAGTGTTCACAAGATATGTATCATGAGGTCTGCAGTGGAACCAAGAATTGGTAACTACTCTCCTTGGTGGGTCCTGCATGCAATGAGAATTCCCTTCCACTGATTGCATCTACTTCACATGGATTTATGAAGACTTCATTCATGTTTGCAGGTCTCTGAACTGCTCAGGAGAAAGGTGCAATATCTGTGCTGTGCACAAAATGTGGTAACATCTAGCTTTGAATTCTGCTCAGCTGTTGGCCAGACAGCTGATGAGACTTATCCAATTTCTAGAGCCCTTCATCTGCTCTATGAAATGGAAAATAGCTGTATTTATGTAAATAATAAATGAAATGCCAGGAGGTGGCACTTGAAAATATTTACTACATTTCCTGTGCTTTATTTGGGCCAATAAAAACATGTTTCTGTGTACTGCAAATGGTTTCCTCTATGCAGCTCTTCACATCAGCTTGTAATAAGAGTAGGTGCAGTTCCTGTGCTGTTATATCGGTGCCTGTGAGTATAACCCCATCTCATTTGCTGCAGTGGCAGTAGTGCAAAGGAAGACTCACATTTAGCCCTTTGTCTGTCTCCTGCATGTGACTGCTTCTGAACTCCAACACACAAAGGCAGTCCCTTAACCTTCACACAGACCAAGCACCCAGCTTTGGGAATAGTGGCTTGCAGTGGAGACACAGTTTTTGTAACACTGACTTTCTGGAATTGCATTCTCGCAAGATTTAACTGCACACAAAACAACTGTTAATAAGGTCTTCTTTGATCTTTGCACAGACTTCCACGCTTATTTGATTTTACTGCACTTTGAAGTAATTGTGGGCTATGCTATGGAAATATAGAAGGAAATCTCTCTAGAGAAACATAGGGAAATTACTGCAGTTGGAGAACGATAGAAAACTGAGCTACAAAGGACCAGGAGAAGTTACATACTGAAAGCATTTAATTTAGCATAGATTTTGGATGATTACTACAGTATAACAATGTCAAATCAATTTAAAACTGTTCTTTGCAGCACTATTGTGTTAAAAAGGAAAAATACTTGTTTCTGAATGCCTGGTGAAATGAAGTAAGTTGAACATTTCCCATTCCAAAAAAGTTTTCAACACCTGGATTCTGCCTTTCTCCCTGCTCAAGGCATTCCATGGCAGTGCAACTTCAAAAAGATATTGCACTCGTAGCTAGTGATCCGTTCTCAGGAATGCTAAAGAGAGTAGAATCAGATATGGCATAGCACAAAATTTTATATGGCGGTTTTGTAATGAGAGAAACAATAATTTTTGAAGTAGAAGGGGGAAATGGTCCTCTGGTGTGCTTTTTTTACAGCAGCCAGGAAAAACTAGTAATATGTTAGAAAGTAATTTTATGTTTTGACCTCTCAAATTCCTTCCAAAGTGCTTTCATGCGCTACAAGAACTGAGCTGTCACCCCCATACCAATTACTTGAATTCTCTAATCTCTTTCCATTACTCTGCCAAATCTGAGTTTCTTAATCCCTTCCCTTACTGGAGGAGAAAATCTGTCCTGCACCCATAGAGATTGAAGTGATATTAAAAGGCTGAGGAGAGAAACCGTGCACTTGTTTGCCTTTCAGCAAGGAATAAATCATAAAAGTCGGAAACTGCCTCTGAGTGTTAAGGAAAAGAAAGAAGATGTGACACGGGAGTGAACCTGATTTTGTGCGTCCTGTTGTAGTCCATAAGTAATTCTGCTGAAGCAGCAGTCACCCAGGGTTCAGTGCCATGGAGAGCAGAGTTAGGCCACTTCAGCATGCCTTGTGTCTATCACAACAGACACACATGAAGGCAATTTACATTTTATTTCATTGTGGATGTGCTACTCTTCCTATACTACTTAAAGTCATCCAGTAAAGATATCACAAGGCAGCAGGAAAATAAGAGAAGCAAGCAGTAACTTAGCCACTAAAGCATATATCCATAAGCATCAAAGCATTGTAAGATGATGCAGAGGTTTTAACCCTTCTCTTGCTTTTCTGAAATGTTCTTTGAGCACTCAGGAACTGCCATGAAGCACTCAGAACCTCTCATAATCTTGGGAGTCCAGGACAGTTTCCTGCTTCAGCAAAAAAAAAAAGCAACTAAATAAAAGACCTTTCACCTTGAGAAAAAGATCATTGCAAACCAACTCCTTTAGCCAGGAGGATTCCCTCTGTGGTCAGCAGGCCTTCTGATTCTTCTGGCAAGGTTAAGAGGACACTCACCTCCTTGAAGACCCCCACCCCACACACATTTTTTTTAAGGAAGACACAGGTAAGCATGAAGTAACCAGTGCAAACCAGCAGAGGCTATCAAGTCCTGAAAATGGGAAAGCTAGTCATTGCAGCCATAGCTGTATTGCAAACTGCACACGCATCTCAGAGCATAACGACCCATCCCTGCCATCCCACCCTTCCTGAGGGTCCTGGGATAAATGAGACACATTCCCTCTGGTTCACAGAAAACAAGAACAAGATGTTGGTTGTAATAACAACTGGCAAGTTGAAGGAAATAATGCCTGGATCTCCACAGTGGACAAAAGCCTCCCAGGGATAAAAAATGAGCTATTTCCTCTAGCAAGGGCTTCCAGACTGCAGTACATCAGCCACTTCAAACTGGCCCATGCCAAAACAGGATTTGCCTCTGTTAGCAGTAGTTTGGTTGTCAGACTTGCTCTTAAAGTCTCACTGCCAAAGGCTTCTGACCAACACAAAGTTGACTCTAAGCACTGTATCCACCTGGCCAATGGCTCTGCCAGAATGTCTTCCACTCTGAAGCTGCAAATGCAGATGCCAGCTCCTCAGCTGAAAATACAGATGTTAGCCCTGTTCCCCTCCTTGTCTCATTCTCACTGAGTAGTCCTGCTTCTGATACTGTAAGCACAAGAGCTTGCTGCAGGACTGCAGATCTGGGCTAAGGTATGCACACTGGTCTGAGCAAGACCCGGAGTTTATGATGAGGCTGTGAAGCACTCCAGAGTTTTTGAGGAAATTGGATTAGATGCTTTAATATGCACAATAAAAACATCAGAGTTATATTGGTACTTGCATTACAGCTCTACGTAAAGTGATTTCTAATTTTTGTGATACTTAATTTGTGATTGTCCTGCCTCAGTCATTTTAAATAGTAACAGACAGACTCATTCCACTTGTAGAAAAGAGATGATTTTGCCACATTTTTCAGCACAGGGAACAGAGACTCTAATCCCACAGCTTTTACTGAATGCAGTGCCAAATCCTCATTCATTCAGGCAAATTACCTTTAAAGGTTACTCATTGGTGAATGGTTGTAGGATCATGCCTACAGAAAGCACTTGTTGGTTTAATTTGCTCTTGCATCTTCTTTAGTCTGTCCTGGTATCACTACTGAAACTGCAGCCAGCTGTGCTGTTTAAATCAGTTCCATGTATTTTTGTCTCCACAACTGCGAGAGAACAAGTCACGAACATTGTGCTCTCAATAAAGCAGAATCTTCTCAATGAGTAGTGTGCCAGTGGAAATACACCAAAATTTTGAAACCAAGAGTACAGCAGGTATGTAGACTTTGACAGAAAATTAAATTATAGTAGACAGTTCTATTTCCTTGCCTCCTCAATTACTTCTGTTAATGATAGATTCAGATCAATAAAACTATGTTAACTAAAACAGAAAAAGAAATTACATCAGCTTTGTTTGGAATCCATTCCTAAATCTTTCAAATTGCTTTCTGTAAATGAAGAAATTATTTTCTCAGCTCTCTCGGGAGTGATATTTTCCTTTTTCAGATGAAAAAGTAACTTGCATCCAAGGAAGAAATCAAATGAATAGTGTGATAGGGTGATGCTTTTTTGGGGGGACATTTTGCTCCACCTATATGCATGTAAATACTGGTATGACAGGCTTTAATCACATTTTCCTTTTCAGCAGCCCTCCCTTTTCCTCCATTTCTATCAGTCACTTGTGATGTGTCTTTACTCTTTATTGCCTGACAACATCTGGCCTATGATAACTACCAAATTTCATGCTCATAATAATTACATCACTGTTGACATCCACACTTTGTTGCTTTCAGGTTGTGTTTCTGAGCTTATGATAAAAACAAATAGCTGCTCATCAGTCTGAGAAGTCATCAAACAACACCCAGAACAACACACATTTCTATTGGGAGAATGTCAACGAGACATCCCACTGCACTAATACCACCACTGTGGAGGCTAATGTCAATGCAATGCAAACAGTATTAATCTAAATTCTCATGAGAGTTTCACTCAGATTTACTACTCAGATTGCTCCTGCAGAAGTACATCTCAGATCCCTAAATAACAAGTAGTACTGACTCTCTGAGTGATCCCTTCAGTGCAGGTTTGGGAGCTGTATGAACAGCAGCAGTTCCAGGGGTGGAGTTCAGAAATCATGGAGTTGAATATATTTTAATTGCCTGATGTTCCGAGTCTTATTAATGGACATCTGTTTCCATTTCTATAAGATTTTTTTCAATATGTCTGTCCATGTGTGTTATTTGCTTAGTAAACTTCAAGTGTGAATCTCAAGCGTGAATTTACTTATGTGACTTGTCAGTGGCAGGAGGTGAGATGGCACAAAAGGAGGTGAAAGGTTAAGGGGTTGTTTCTCCTCTATTAATGCCAATTGTTTCAAGGCAGGAAATGTGGCCATGGGGTCACAAAGCAGTGCTGTCCTTCCCCTCAGGCCAGGCTGGAGCTGAGTTTATTGCTGCTGAAAAGAAAGGTACACACTGCTGTGATCCAAACTCAGCGCTGGAAGTGGTTTCTTCAAGAAATATTACAGTCCTGGAGAGCACATGGATTGTGAAAGTTCTCACACACTTTTATTTAGTATTTTTGTCCTATAGTCACCACAGCTCCTCATGCTGTGCTGTTACATTGAGCTGCATTCAGTGACAAGGTCTTCAGTTTGTGCAGAAATTTTGCAAATTTACTGGCAAAGCATCAGATAAAGTTCAAAAGAGGCAGATAATATTCATCAGCACATCAGCTCAGTAAAACAATGCTTTTACTCATTCTGGGCCATGGAAAATATCTGGCTACTTCTCTTCTGACACTTAGCACTACAAAGCTAGTGCTTTGTAGTGCCAAGTTGCTCTGAAGTTACCAATTTTTATTTTATCATCCCAAATTTTCTTGACTTACCCAGTCTTCTGAGCACTGATTTGGAGCAACTTGATCTGACTTGACCTGCTTTTTCTCTCTAAAAGAATTTATTATTTTTACGAATATGAAACTTTTATTTCCAGTTTTCTGTAATCTCAGTGAGAAGTTATCTGCATGTCCTTCAATGCTTCCAAGCAGAGTAAAATTCTGTCCACTATGATTCAGTGCTGAAATATTGCAATGAGTAGATGACCCTGTCCAGTAAAAGCTTTGTCCCTGGCCCTTGCAAGAAAGGAATAGAAAGGAGATGCTAGACTATCTTCTCATCTGATTTCTTTTCTCATCACGGTTACAAAAACTTCAGGGAGGAAAAAGTAGGGAATGGAGGGGCAAAGCAGAGCTCTGCTTACCCTTGTTCCGCTTTGCTGCTCCGGAGGGAGGTTTTCTGAGGCAGTCTGAGAAGATCAAAAAGTCAAGTCCTTAAAATTTCACCAGTTTCAGCTATGTTGCTATAATAGTCTATTTTTTGTAACAGTATTAGAATGATGGATGTCACTTCCCTTAGTGTCATTGCATAGGATACATCCACTTAATTTATGCAAAGTACTTATCAATAAGCATCTGGTGAAAAAGTCCTCTGATGAAAGTGCTTCAGTTAGCTGCATCGTCAGTGGAGAGATGTAAAAGTCTTTGAGACCTCAGAGTAAAGCCCTACTCTGATGCATTCATTTATGTGGAACTGGTTCTCCTTGGCCAGTTCCTTAGTTCCTCTCCTGCTGTATTGTGTCAGCCTCACCACCAGCCTCAGAGTCACCCTTTGCGTTTTGCTCAGGTGTGTTCAGACTCAACTTCTTTTGGTGTACTGTCCCGGTTTAGGGCAAATTTGGGAGAAAACTTCCATATAGGGTCCCTCTGGGAAGCAAACCCAAACGGGTCGTCCCCCCATTGGTCCGGGAGAAAATCTCCTCAGAGAAAAGTGCAAAAAACTATTTATTCAACAAACAAAGTGCCCACTAGCATAAGAAAATTATAATATGAAACAATAAAACCTCTTGGCAGTCTGAAGAGAGATGGTAAATTGAGAAAGTCCTTGCTGTGAGTAGCTCAGCTCACCCAGTCTGTCATCAATCTCTCCGGTGGTGGAAAATGCCGTCCTGGGCCCTGGTGGGCCACACATTTGAGCTCCCGGTGTCTCTCTGGGTTTTTCAGTCCAGGACAGGTTCAAACAGTCCCCCCCCCAACAAACAAACAAACAAACAAACAAAAACAACAACCAAAAAAAAAAAAACACACCAAAAAAACCCCCAAAAAACCAAAAACCAGCCCAGGGAACTTCTCTGCCTCAGCTAGCTAAAATAACTAAAAGCAAAAAAGATCTCTGTCCCGCTGTCTGTCCGTGCTTCAGATGAACACAGTCCAGGCAAGGAAGGTGGAGGAGGGAGCAGCTCCTCCAAACAAACTGCATGCCTCCTCTTCTCCCGGGTTTGCTCTTGGAACCAGTCTTAAAGGCACAGAACACAATAGCCAGTATAAACAGAACAGACGGCTGGGGATACAACTATCATAAAGTCACCCTAGGACATATAACCTCAGTGACAGTGGCCATATTCTTAAAATATTGCTCCTTGGAGTCTGTTTCTACCATTTCTTCCTCAGTTTCCCTTTTAGCCTGGCTTGTGCCGCCAAATTAACACCAACTAAATCTCGGAGGCAGGATCAGTGGGCACAGTAGGGCATAGCTCCTGTGACAGGGCGTGGAATTTTGTAGGAGATTAGCTTTAGCAGCTGGGTCCCTTGAATGGGACTGTGCAGCCAGGACATGGACCCATCCCTTTCCCCTTGCTGTGCTGAGAGGAACTGCAGCTGTGCAGGTGGTGGGGAGGGCACAAATCTCTAGAGCCAGTGCAGAGAATGAGAGTGTCAACCCCTGCACGCTGCAGCCCAGCACGCGGCTGCTGCTCTGCAGTGAGCAGGGGTTTGTTCTGTACTAGTATTATTTGTGACTGTACTTCTCTCCTCGCCTTGAACAGTGTCTTCTTGGGTCAGATCAATCACAGTAAATCATGTCATGTAAAGCTTGCAATGTGGGCGTTGAACAATAGTAATTGAAATTTTTTATGAGCTCCAGAGAGAAAACAATCATTCTATAAACAAAAACTAAATAAAAATAAAATCTAAAAATTCAAGTTAAAATTAAAATTAATGTTTTCTGTCCTCCTAGTGATCCATTTGAAAATCTCGTTGCTGTCTCTTATAGATGAAATAACCCTGCAGCTTTCAAACAGGATGAAATTAACTGAGCAGGTCTTTTCCCTGTCTTGCAATACCCAAGCCCATTTCATGTCTCCAGTTTAAGACAAGTTCTGTCATGACAGAGAAAAAAATGCCAGACAAATACCTGCACTGAGGTTAGTACAGGATTAGGCCTCCATCAGTGGTGTCAGCCATTATGAATTTTAGTGTAAAACTTGTCCAAAGTCTACAGTGAGGAAGAGTTATTCCATGTTTGGGTATTATGCTTATCTCCTGACTGTAAATGCCTTTGCACATCAGTAATCCTTCCTGCACAGGTCTGAAATTTGGGGTTACAACAAATAATTAAAACAAAAAACAATACAAGTGCCTGTCAATAACAAACCCACAAAAGAATTTTGATTGCTACTGTATAGATTACATTATTCTTACTTTACACAACTTAAACCAGCTGTTTGCAAAGCCCTGAGCACTGGTTAGAATAAAGTCTCAACATGCTAATTCCTCATCTTTTTTATAACATACAATTGAAGTTCTTTGGAAATTATAGTTTTGTATGCACTAGTTAGTGATAACTTTTCATTTAAAAAATAATTACAGAGTTTCTGAATTATATGTATTGGCACCTGCTTAGTAGGGGGTTTTTGACAAAAAAAAAAAAAAAGAAAAAAAGAAATGTCTGCTTGTATTCAAGAGTATGTAATGAACAATGGATGTTGCCAGAAGAAAATAGCAAACTATTATAAAATGAAGATGTAACAGTAATGTTGGAAAAACAGGATAACAATTAGAAAACTGTTCTAGCAAACTGCCTGCAGTGTTGGTGCAAACTGGAGTAGTCCTTTGGGCTTTATAGAGTTGTGATTAATTACTTCAGCTGACAAACCCAACACATTGTTTCCTTCTCATTCTCTCCCACCATCTATGTAAGACAGTAAAAGGAAGAAATAAATGAGAAATAAAAACCACATTGTCTTGATAGATGAAAATGAACTCTGATGCTCTGGGTAATCTAAACACAGATTTTGTCCCTTTCACCTAGAAGTCAAGCAGCTGGACAACAGAAAATTGGAATACCATGTTTTCCTAGCTGTACACTTAAATTTTATAAGGGGAGAAAATACTCTAAGAACACTGATTTTAACACTGTGAAAGCAACAGGAAAAAACTGGGGGGCAAGAATAAACTAAAATTCTTTTGTATGCAAAAGAGAAAAAATAATAGCCAACAACATATGAATACAGTAGATTTATCTATGTGACCTAGAACAGGTGTAGTAACCACATCTGCCTGGGACAGTAAATTTGTCATGCTGAAGAAATCCCAGAGTTAAAGAGCCCAAGGAAGCTGACAGTTCTCCTCTGTGATACCCTGGTTTGACAAACATTTAATGTAAGACTTCTCTCAATTATTTCATTTTGGCATGAAAGCAGGACATAGACAGCACTGTTTTTCTCAGAAGAACAGGTAGTTGTATTTGTAAAAGGTCAGATATTCAAGCACAGGTAACTGAAGCACAGGTGGCAGATTTGTCCCGTGTTCCAGGTTTAACGCTGACAAATGGTGCAGATACACTCAGAAATGAGAGGCAAAGGAGGAAGCTCTGAACAAGCTCAAAGGGCCTTTCATTGCGAGTATAGAGCAATCTCAGTTTAGAGTAAAGTTTCTTTGGTTGTGAGTCAGATAGGTGTGGGTAGACAAAGTTAAATCATATAAGTCACCTATGTAAAAATGCAAGCAAAATACCTGGTCTACTTGTTCACAAGTGTCCAATGACTATGGGATCATACTCTTGATGGAACACAAAGGGTTGCCAGCTGATAGAGATTTCCTGGTCCCCAACGAAACCAAAAGATCCCAAACCCAGGGGATCACCCACTGATTGACTTTGCAACAAAACAGCCTGTGAATCATCAGAACAATGACCACTGGGGAAACAGCAGCCGTTACAAAGAGCTGAAGGTTGTAGCTGCTCCAGCTAGGCCTGCACAAGCATTTCTGTCCCTGAGACAGACACACAACAACTGTGAATAATCTGGGTTTAAGATGTCATTGATCATCATATCCTTTCCTGAGCAAGGGATAGAGAAAAACAGAAAAAGGTGAAGGGCAAGTCAAGAACCACAGAATGAAACTCTACGTTCAGATCCTTAGGAAGGAGACAGTGTTTAAAAAAGAGACAAAAGGTTTGAATTTGTAAATCTATTGGATTAAAGCCCAAATGTTGTATTCCATCCTAGGTGGAGGAGATCTACTTCGTCTGGCTTTGCAAAACTTTGTGGGCCAAAATAGCCAAGACTGGTCTGGTCCTGGGTCTATAGCTCAGCCAAATGTTTGTTGATTTCACTGTTTAATTTCGCTTGAAGTTCTTTTCCCAAGCCCTTTAATTAATTTAAACATATGTGAAGTACTTTCAAAGTCACTCTACAGTTTGGGCAGATGTAAGATTAGAGCAGTTTTGAAGCATTTCCAGGGCATTTAGAGAATGTCAAACCTTACTGGAATCCCAACAACTGCAGTGTCACTGACAGACATGCAGTGTGCAATATCATCATGGACAGCCCTCAGGACATGACAACAAAGTTATTTTACCCTTGACAGAAAATTCAGTAGCCTTTTTGTAAATTGTTTCTCCTCCTTTCCTAGGAGCAAATACGAATAGGATGAAAGGATGTAGTTGAACATTAAATAATTGATTTCTATGACTTAAAAGAGGTGGGTTTCTTTCCCTTGCTTAAAATTTATCAGTTTATTTTGAACAATGTCTTCTTGATGTCTGTGGCTTGAGAGAAGGCTGTTCAAGTTGGGAGAAATTGTTTTCCTGGCTGTACCATGTATCTTCACAAAGCCAGGAATGTAGCTGCAATTCAAAGATCATTTTTCTTCCTCTTTCTGAAATATCTAGTTAGAAAGGAAATCACTCAGGTAGGAGTGCAACAAAAAAATTAATTATAGCCGAGAATTTATAATGTAATGGTAAGAAGTGTGCTTGCCCTGTTGGATATAGATATGATTGGGAAGAAGAATGACCAGGAGGCCCACAGTGTTTCTCTGGGATCAGAGGCGGTGCTCATCAAAGAAAGATCTCATCTGTACAGAGATTCCCTGTGTGCTTCATCACTGGCTTTTCTGTGAAGACCCCAAACCTCACTTAGTGAAATGATCTCATTATATTGGATACTGCTAATACTTGTGAGGGGGATTAGCACAAAGGCTTAGCTGGATTGTAGCAAACCACACAGATTGGATCCATACGGAAGAGACAAAGGCACTGTAAAAACATTATATTCCTGAGTACTTTACTCTGTAAATGCCAACAGAGGTTGATATCAATCCCTAGCCCTTAACAAGCTGTGTCTATGATGGGAGAGGGAGGGGACAGGAAAATAGGACAGTGAAGAGGATGTGGTATAGTTGATCATTGAGGATGTGAGCACACTTGAGTTCTGCCCTAATTCATTTTCATATTTAATATCAGATCAATAAAATATTCTGTAGAAGAAAAAGCAGTCATTTTTTTATTAGCTACCTGAAAGCTGAGCAGAGGAACTGGTAAAATTAGTAGCAGAAATATACTCTTAACAGAGAAAAATGGATAGGATACAAAAAGAAAATTCAGTAGTTGGATTTTCCTGTGTTTCTTCTATCTATTTATTGGTTTATATTCTAGAGTGCCTTTTTTTCTCAAAGCTAAACTTCACTTTGCAATGAGATAATGTGCTTTTCACAGATCTGGACATTTGGGACTGCAGAGTAAAAAGGGTATCACTGAAATGCCAGCAAAAGGTGTATAAACAGTTGCACACTGTGAAAGGAGATTAGGCAGTCTTTATCCTCACCAATGAAATATCGAAACATCTCTTTCTGGTCTGCAGTACAGATGTGACAACCAAATAATCTGAATTATTCTGTTTTCCACTCTCTTCTGTCATGCTCTTTTTGGCACTTTGCACAAAGTAGATGGATTAGTTGTGAAGAGCTGTGCTGATATTACAGAAAAAAAATGGTATTTGTTGAAATACAATTCTTTAAATAACTTTGTTGGTAGGTTCACCCTCTTGGAAAACAGGTGCCCACCAAAACTGCTTTATCACTCCCCTCTTCAGCTGCAGACAGGAGAGAAAATACAATGAAAATCCCATGGATTGAGAAAAGAACAGGGAGAGATCACTCACTAGTTACCATCATGGGCAAAACACTCTCAGCTTGGGGAAGTTAATTAAACTTGCTACCAATCAAAACAGTGTAGGATAATGAGAAGTAAAACCAAATCTTAAAATACTTCTCTCGCACCCCTCCCTTCTCCCTGGGCTCAACTTCACTTCCATATTTCTCTAGCTTTTTTTCCCTCCCATGGATGAGGGCCCTCCACAAACTTCTCAATGTAAGTGTTTCCCATGGGCTGCATTTCTTCTTCCAGCATGAGTCCCTTCCACAGGGTGCAGTCCTTCAGGAACAAACTGCTCCAGTGTAGGTCCACCATGGGGTGACATGTCCTGCCAGCAAACCTGCTCCAGGGTGGTCCCCTCTCTCCACAGGTCCTGCCAAAAACCTGCTTCAGTGTGGGTTTCCCACAGGGCCACAGTTCCTTCAGGCATCCACTTACTCTGTTAGGGGGTCCTTCATGCACTGCAAATGGATTTCTGCCCTACCATGGACTTTCATGGGCTGCGGGGGCACAGTTGCTTCACCATCATCTGCACCATGGGCTGCAGTGGAGTCACTGGTCCAGCACCTGGAGCACATCCTCCCCTTCCTCCCTCAGTGACCTTGGTGTCTGCAGAGCTGCTGCTCTCATATGTTCTCATTCCTCTCTCTGCGGTTGCTGTTGTGCTGTAACTTTCCCTCTTCTTAAGTTTGTTAGCCCAGAGGCAATACTACTGTTGATACCAGGCTTGGTCCTGGCCAGCTGTGCGTCTCTCTTGGAACCAGCTGGCACTGCTTCCACTGGACATGGGGGGAGTGTCAAGTAACCTCACAGATGCCACCACTCCCAGCAGCAAAACCTGACTAAGCAAACTCCATAAAAATATGTGTCACTTCTAATCTCAGGGTACATGTACCAGACAGGTCATCCTGCAAGCACCTAGACATTGTCCTCAGCTGTTGAGATCATAATTTTGCTTTGCTAATAGCAATTTAGTTGCTTGAATTAGCTCATTTCTGCCAAAGGTGGACCATGGTGTTCAAATGGAGGAGGAAAGCTGAGCATTACAGATAATTTGTTTAATCTGTATGAAAATAAAATTATAGTGGGAGGTATGTGAATGTGAACTGCCTTCTAGCTTCACCAAGGAGGATTACTATTGACTAACATTGATTAAGTGCGATGAGATCCTTTTTTATTTTTTTCTCTGAAGAGGAAAGCAACTTGATTCATTCATTAAATAACACATAGAGAACAGGCCCGTTCCCAAACCATATACTGCTCAGATATTTACACTTCCCACTTCTTTCTGTGTTTGTCTGATTTTGGCGGAACTAGTTTCCCAAAGAAAAGTAATAATAGCGAGAATTTTAGAAGAAGTGGGCTATGTTGGGCTCTTCATCACAAACAGCTGTTCAGTGCCCTAATTAGACTTTGTAAACCCATTCTCCTGACACAAGAAAAGTCACAGGGTTATTTGCACTGTGGTCCCAGGGAAAGACAATCAGCTAAGACACTGACATGCTAATTAGCAACTGCTGCTTCAGACTTATTGGTTTGAAAGGAACAGTCATTAAAGCCAATTTAAACAAACCTTAAGACCACGTTGTTTTAGGGTTTTTCTTTCTAGGTAGTAAGCTTTTGTAATCCTCTGAGGTGTTTATCTCTATAACATCAAATTTCAGCCTTCTAAAACTGGTCCCTTAACTCTGAGCAAATCTGAGTGTGGTGCTTTTGTTGCCTTACTGATGATTCTGTTGTGGGAGCCCACAAGAAGTAGTTTGGACCGAATGAGTTCAAAATAATATTTGTCCAGCTTCCTAGTTTACCTGAGGAGGATCCAGCTCAAAACTACCTCATATGTATAGAGTAGCAACCTGTAGATATCATTTCTGAGAGAAGACTGTTTTGCCCTTCCAAAAGAATGCTTCTGATGCAGCCACATTAATACTGTCACGATTAACCCCAAATTACTCTTCCTGCATCGCAGAATGTGATGCTTTTATTCCAGGATTTTTTTCCAGGAAGCATTTTAGGGTGGGCTGATCATTTCAAAATATTGTGATTTATTTTGGAATAAAGCATTCACTGGGAAGAAAATGCCATGCAATTTCTGTTCATTAACAATCCTATTTGTTTTTAATTTAACAAGGAGATATTGCATTAGGAGAGAACCTTTCCAAGTCATCCCTATATTTTAAGTGAACTTTGAGTTTATTCCTTGACAGCTTAGCATGAAGAAGTACCTGTTTCTGCAGCTGAAAAAAGAAGTGTGAACAGTTATATTAGAAAACTGTTAACAGAAGTCTGGGGGATCACACTTTGGGCTGAAAGTGTAAGGACATCTTTAGTGGGTAAAGGGCAGGAGTGCTCAGGGAAGTGAATACACTGAAAATCCATATTCCACTCGAGACTGCCACTAACTCCTTATTAATTCCAGGAGGACTGGGCTTCCCTAGCTGTACAACCTGGATTTGAGGTAAGGCCTTCTGGATGCTGCCAATTCCGTGTGCTTCGTTCAAAGAAAAGTACTTTTGCTGCCCAGGGGAGTGGTGGAGTCACCATCCCTTGTGGTATTTAAAAGACACATAGATTTAGCATTTAGGGACATGATTTAGTGGTGGGCTTGGCAAGGATTAATGGTTGGGCTCTGTGATCAATTCTATGATTCTGAGTACCAGACACTTGCAAGAATGTGGAATTTTAGGAAGCTTTTTCTCATACTGCAACATTACAGTATCTTTCCATGTTTCCTTTTGTCTGTCTCATGGTAATATCCACAGATCTCTTGCTGTTACACAGATTCTTAGAAAGGCATATGATTCTCAGTAGGGATAATGGAAGTGATGGTGACAGAACAAATTACAAAGTTAAAAGAAAACCCTGAACAGGAAGATTGTGTTACTGAATTAGGCATATTATCTATTATCATTAAAATAACTATACTTTATCCAATTGTAATGCGACAAAAAAACAGCTAAATTGAAAGTAAAGTATGATGACACACAGAAAATGTGATTCTATGATGTCTTTTCTGTGACCTGAATGAGTTTTGATAATTCCAGATAATTCCTGATGGATGCTGAAATAACCCTAAAAGAAGTAAAAACTGAGCTCTTTTCTCACTGCATTCCATCACAGCCACATCATACCTGTGTTTCTATAAGTGATCAGTGAGTTTTAGTATCCACCAAGGGACAACTGATTTTTTGCTTCTGGAGAGTGAATGGTAGATATATGCCTGATATCACCAGAAAAAGAGATTAGGACAAAGAATGGCACCCAAATTTCCCTTTTGTTTCTCAAAATATGGATGTGAATGAACAAACATTTGCAGCTTAGCCTGCACCCAAGCAGTTTTGCTTAGGGATTTCTCTCACCAAGATGCATGCAAGATCATAATTAATTCCTTTTCAATTCTCCTCAAAACACATTTCCTCAAGAAAAACCTATGGATTACCCCTCAGGACCTCCAGCATCTGTTTTTCTTTAAATTTTGATTTTAAACTTTCATTTCAATCCTTCTTCCTACCACACCAAAGGAGCTTTTTTTCTGCTCACCTCTTGAATACATCCTCACAGTTCTGAGACATGCTATGTTTCCCGTCAAACCTGCTGGGCACTAACCAGCACAAACCAGCCCCCATACCCTAGTGTGGTTCAGAACACCACAAAACTCAGTTACTGTTGTACCTGGCTGCTAGACCCTTGGGAGTTAGTTTTTTGCATTGGAAATGGACAGGCTCTGTTTGCCTTGCTGTCCATCTCCATACTTGTGAGTAGGCGTTTGTCTGGAGAGTAGGTTGGTCTTAAAATTGATTACTCATTTCAGTGATTTCTTAGAATCTTTACATTTAAATCTTCCTTCCTTCCTTCCTTCCTTCCTTCCTTCCTTCCTTCCTTCCTTCCTTCCTTCCTTCCTTCCTTCCTTCCTTCCTTCCTTCCTTCCTTCCTTCCTTCCTTCCTTCCTTCCTTCCTTCCTTCCTTCCTTCCTTCCTTCCTTCCTTCCTTCCTTCCTTCCTTCCTTCCATCCCTCCATCCATCCCTCCATCCATCCCTCCATCCATCCCTCCATCCCTCTCCCTGCTAGTGTCAGAATTGCCCTTGGCATTCTCTTTCCTCTGCTCTGCAGGTGTGGGAGTCCAGGCAGAACCAGGCAGGAGCAAACCTCATAAAAGAGATGGGAACCCCAGAAGCGTAGGTGGAATTAAGGCAACTGCCCCAAAACACTGAGCCAGAACCTCTGCTGTTTGTCACTCCTCAAGCCTGTACCTCCTGGAATGTATCAAACACACGGGTCTCCTCTTGTTTTCACATTCACCTTTCAACCAGTTTCTGTGCAAACTGTGGTTATGGCTGCTACTTTCCCTCTAAACATAACAGGAAAAGTAGAAGCCTCCACCTCTTCCCTCTTGTATAATATCCCACTGGGTCAGAACGCTTGCCCAGAAGTGACAGAATCAGGCCAGTTATCTTCTCTCCCTGAGAAAATCCATACTTGAAGACTATTTCTGCCATTCTGTAGTTAGGTCTGCCATCAGTGAGAAGGGCAAACCACTTCCCAGGCCCTGCTTTGAAACCCTCTTCTGTGTTTTGCATTGCAGAGATGCAGAGGCTGTGCCTTTCCCATGCCCATAGCCCTGTGTGCTGGGTGCTATGTAGGTGGGTGGCATCCTAAATCCCTGAGCAACTTGGCAGCCTCCAGTTCCCTGACACAGCACAGGACATCCTGGGGCTCAGCACCTGCTTTGCAGGGTGGTCTCTCCCGGACCTGCACATAGCAATGCCTCTTTTGAGGTGCCCAAAACCCTGACAGGCAAAAAGAATGGAGCTGGACGAACCAGTCTGACCCCCTTTTGCATTGATACCTGATGTTCTGAACAACCAGAAGCTAATTCTTGCTATTGGGTGAAGTTATCACAAATTTATTGAGCCAACTAATGTCCAGATTTGACAGCAGTATTACTGCGTTCTCTGCACCCCGGATATTTTGTGGGACTGTGACATGGATGAAAGCTGGATTCCCCAGCTGTTTTCCTTTTGGGAATATTATAACTTCTCTGCTTCCTTCACCACGCCTGCAATTTCTCAGCAATCATTTCTGGCACACATTGATGTTCTCTTTCCTGGTCTTGTATGTTTGTTTTTTTTTGTTTGGATTTTGTGTTGTTTTTCCTCACTTGAAAAGTTTTCTTCTTTCCAGTAGACCAGATTGAGGACTTTTAGCCATTCTAATTGAAAGGGAAATGGAGTGAAAAAAGTGAAGAGGTTTTCTCACACACCTTCAATAATGAAATATCAACAAAGGACTCTGGATGCAAAAAATATTAAATAAAAGGATCGCTTTCAAAGGCTCAAAACATAGCCTACTGAAGGCTTTAGTTAAGTGCTTATCCATAAAAAGAAGTAATCTTCTTTGCTCTGAAAGATCAGTCTCCTTCTGTAAAGGGAGAGCCTGGCCCAAGGTATGTTGCTGTGACAAGTAATAAAGATGGAAATGAGTGATTATTTTAACATCCTCTCCCAATACAATCTGCATCTACCTCTGGCTTTCTACTTGCATTTCACGAGAAAAATACTTCTGTGGTGTGTCTGTGAGTGAAAGGCTTATGTTTCCGAAAGTACATCTAGTCACTGCTGCCAGCAGAAATAATAAAGGTGACAGGCTTTCCCATATGAAGACACACTCCTGTCATGTTTTTATAATCATTACTTTATTTAAAATGGAAAAATCCTCCTCCTCCCACTCAGCATGTCTGCAGGACCAGATGCTTGTGTTAAAAGCTGCATTACTCATTTAGTTTTTTCATCATCTCTTCTAACATGAAACCTACAAGACTATGAATTTAGAAAAACAAAGTGCTGTAATAAATTGCAAAAGAACCCCCTTATATACTTCTCATTAAAAACCACACTGCCCCCCTGCATTCAGTCCGTTCTGAGTCCAGGAAGAGAGGGACTCCTGCATGGGGCCACACTGCCATGGGGAAGCAGCTTCTTAGGCTGAAGCTTGGATTGAGGAGTCGGTTCATGATAGACCCCTAAAGTCACTGTGCCTAATTTTCCGTGCTGGTTTTCTTGTCTAGATTCACACGAGAGAGGTTCCTCTAGGCAGAAGTACTGCAATCCTGCCCTCACCCTACATGCCCTTTCCTGATCATCAGAGGCAATCTCTGCTCTTTTTTCTCTTCTGCTTCTTCTAGAGCAGACTCAAAGCCAGCTGTATAGGTGGAGGCATTGCCATGGCTCCAGGGAGCTTAGTTCTGGCTCTGCACTGCCGGAAGCAGAATTCCCTGCCATGACTTTTATTACCCTGTTGTTATGAAACACAGGTTATTTGGTTTATTTTTCTGGCAGAGGTCTGCTGAAGTGCCAAATGTCTGCCATGCAGTCCTGATTTCTGTGGTCAACAGATGTCCTTGCTGCATGACCTAGTGTGTTTTAGTCTTTCTTTCATTACTTCTTCATTTTCTTGTAAGGCCCAGGGGGGAGGTGTAATATTCTCTTGTCAAATATTCTCTTGTCATGGAAGCTGTTCCTGCAGGAAAGCAAGCTTCTTTCTTAGAAGAAGAAGGGTTTTGCTGGTCAATGAAAAATAGGTTGGAAGGGGGATTTGTAATGAGAGAAAGGTGCTCCCTATCTCCATGCCATGAAGCTTTTCGTGTGTGTACGAGAGAGGCTGAGACGAGCTCCCTCCTCTGCGCAGGTGCCACTGAGAGCAGCAGGAGCTCAGCTCCGATTTTTCCTTGGCTGAAATGGACTCTGTCACAGCACTAGCAAGGTGGAACAAGTTTTGGCCTCTCTCCTGTCTCCTTCAGCATCACCCACTGCTCTCAAACTGCAAAGAAGCCAGGAAAAAAAAAGCCAGAGCCATGGAGAGGCAGGGATGGAAGAGCAGGGCTTTCTAGCAAGTTTCTGTTCCTACCCACCCTTGGACTAAAATATATTCACAGGGAGATGCATAATTTTGTACATTTACTTATCCATGAAGTATTTTCCAGAAATCACTTCTGATTAAAAAATACAAAGAACTTCTTGTATTAAGTGCTAAAGAAATACTTCATTACTGCTGACATACAGATAATTGAAACCATGTGGAATGTACAACATATATTTAATAAAAGCACCACTGATTAAAAGAAATATCTCCTGTTCCCCACATGTGCTCCTCCATACTTGAGATGACAACGTGGTGGTTTCAAAAGCACGTCTCTGTCTTTTCCTATCATGAGAATACCTGAAAACAGAAGTTTTTCCTTGTAATGAACAGAGTCAGATTCCTTCTTGGCTGCCTACGTTTCCTACTAGTACATAAATAGACCTGAGTCCAGAAAGTTTATCTTCACTCAGAATCCTACATCTTGATCAGTTCCAGTGTGTTATAAAACTGTCAACATTTTTACTTTGTTTTGTGCAAAATGGCCTAGGATTTTACTCAGCTGGCACCTGCTAGGCTACAGTTCTATTTCTGATGTTCAGAATGCTCTGTTACATCACCTTCAAAGCTAAAAGGAAAAAAAGGTTGCTCCCTTGACCAGGAAGTACAAAGAAGTATGAAATAAATAAGACAAGTTAACCAGGTTTTGATTTACTAAGCTGTAAGGAAAGAAAATCTCAGAGTCTGTCTGCCTATCTCATTGTTCTCACATACTTGCATTTTACTTCGTAAAACAAAACCCAGATCAGTGTTACAAAATTAAATGTTAGGAAATAAATATAAGGAACTTAAATAAAGGGAACGCTATACAGTTAAAGCTTAAAAAAAAAAAAAAGGGCAGATGAAAAACTGTAAGGTTAAGTGAAAAAAGGTATCTAAAATAATTTCAAAGGAGATGTTTTAAAATTGCCATGACAGCAGCCTTTCAACTGTGTGCTGAAGAAACTGGAAAGTTACTAATGATGCTTCTGATACTTCTGCTCCTACAGCCTAGAGTTCTGGCTTCAGCTTCAAAGAGAACGATGCTCGCACCTTCTGTTTGCAATATAAAGTTCTCTTCATGCTCAGTCTACAAAACAACAGGTATCTATGCTCTTTCATGTGTATCAGAAGATATGCAAAGAAAAACTTCCCACTGAGATGATCTCAGCTCAAAGTCCTCTGCCCAGGCTGTGGAAGGCTCTTTTCTGGATGTGTGTGCAGCCGCTGTTACAAAGCTGCTTGTTAGAGCACACTGGTGTGCTCCCAGCAAGCTGGCTGTTTAGCTGGTGAGAATGGCTCAATCTCCCTGACATCAGTGGAGATTCAACCACTTACCCCAGCACAGGAGTTGAGCTAGCTAATTCATTCCTCTCTAAGGCGGGTCCAGGGTCCAATCAAATCTTCGCCAACCTTAAGCCCCCTCATCACAGCAATCATAGAGGTGAAAATATTAATATATTACCCAGCTATTTGGTGCACAGTGTCTGAGGGCCAGGAACCAGCAAGAGTGGCAGTGTAACGTAGGTAGCAACATCAGGCCTGAACTCAAAGTCGGCTCAGGGATGTTGAGTCTGTGCCTGCCTTAAACTGCTCAGTGACCCCTGGGTTGTGGTGGCCCTTGTGAGAGCATTTGGCCACCAGGTAATGGTGCTGCATGCCTATTTTATACTTGAAAGACCATATTTATGTTATCAGTGGAGATGAAGTAAGGAGTGAAATTTGTGAAAAACATATTTTTTGCTGCATTTCTGTTATTCCGTGAGCAAAATAACTGTAAAATTGCAGTATTTTTGGAAAATTGTCTCCCACTCAAAAAACCTCTGAATATTTTTTCTTTGCAGTTTTGTGTGAGGTGTTTTCATGGAAACTTTCAAAGCAGATAGTCATGTTTTCTGGCTGTATTTTTATTCCACTTTGGCAATTATTGATCACATGGTCTAGCTTACAATTCTCTGATTATCTTGCATTAAGAAGAAGAGGTGAAACCATGCTGACTTTATTTTCCACAAGAGTATTTCATATTGTGGATCTTTCTGCTAGATAACTAGGTGGTAATTAACTCATCCATCTTTAATAGTCGAAGCAAAAGTGGGACATGACTGCTGTGATTCACAATTAACTGTATATTTCCTTTTCATTATCAAGGCACACTATGCTAGGTGAGGATTTGATCTGTCAAATTTATAACATAAACCTTTCCTTGCTCTAGAGGTACCTGCATTTTCCCATCTATGTGCATGTGTGTTCTGCCCATTCCAATGTTTTTAGCACCCACCTTATCTTGATCTGACAAGGCTGCCTTTACCTGAGAGTGTTCAGTATCCTCTTTCTTCTTTGTTGTCCTCGCACTGAGTACCAAGAGTGACTTTTCACTGAGTACCAAGGGTAACTTATCACTGAGCGTGAGTGAGCACCTCTCATGACATACAGAGGAGTAATTGCTGCACCAGGACTTGTTGCATTGTCAGGAGAGGAGAGAAATCCTTCATTTTTAGACAGTTATAGATATAAAAGGATGCATGGACAGGTACAGAGGAAGCACCTGATGTAACATCAGATGCCTTTCTGCAAAAATGTCCCAGAAATGCCAAAAACCATAGGGTGTAGGCACACATTGCAAAGAAATCCTTGGTTACACACGACTATGAATAACAAATCGCTTGGGACTCTATTTCCTGTTGAGTTCAGAGGCTGGAAAGTGCAGTTTCTTCATTAAGCTGCTGCTTGAGAAGATCTTTCAGGTCTCTGGCAGGGGTTCCATGCAAAGCAAGAGGTATTTCAGATTGATCTTGTGTGACAACACAGCTGTGGGAACTGAGAGATGCAGGTGTGAACTGCTTCCCTGGGATACTCCAGTCTTTCACATCTTTGCTAGAAATAGTGATCCATTGTATGTTTGTTTATGGCTCTGAGCATATTGAAGAGAAGTCACTGTGCACACATACTAAAACGCAGTGGAATGAACCTGGACCCTCTGCCACATTATTGGTGCATGCTGACAGTGTGAAGTTTGGAGACCTTTTTCTCTTTTATTCAGATATAATAAATGTTGAATACAACCTCCATTAGTGGGGAAAGAAAAAGGTCTACAACAGCAGAACCAGTAGCCCAGGACACTCATGTGGGAGATAGGAAGACAACATCCAAATCTGTGGTCTAAGTCAGGCAGAACTGCAAGAGATCCCACATATTCACTGATGGTTTAGACTATCAGGTTGCTGTTGAGCATGTCTTATTTCCAAACAGAACTTTTCCAGTTCCTTATGGTAATGGCAAGACAGGCGCACCCACATAAGAACGCAACATGTACGTACACACAGATCTGATGGCATTAAAGGTGACATAAAATGTGGAAAAAAAATCATTCAGCATCTGTCAATCACTCAGCATCCTTCATTTGAACAGTAACATCAGATTTCACAAAAAGCAGGCTGTGGACTATGTAGAATGGAGGCTATAGGATCTTCCTTGGCCTAAATCATAGCAAGAAAGAGTTTGCTCACAGCCATAGAACACTGAATACATTGGATGATGGAATTAAAAGGTGGTACTTCTTTTCATGCTCTAGGTCTTTAGACTCCAAATGCACAGTTTACATACCAAAAAATACTTTCATTTTCAACTGACATGACTAACTTCCTATCATACTTAATATTTTATTGTACGCTAGATTTTCTTGGAATAGATGTATATTTAATCCCTTCTTTTGCAGAGCTTGAATTTTTACTTTCCTCCCTTTTCATCTTTGCAAGAATATAGTTGACTGTTTCTGAGTTCTCCCCATCCTACTTCATAGATAAAAGGACCAATTTTTGGAGATAGTTGGCTGCCTAGAAAAAGTTGTGTCAATAAATTACTTGTTCCTTCTCAAAGAACATTTCTATATGTCTTACTGACCTCTTGCTCCTGGTGTGCTTGAAACATTTATTGGTTTTCTCACCATTCCCCCACTCTGTGATGTCTAGGATTTTCCACTTGATTTCTCATGTGCTTTCTTCATTTTATTTTTACCATCTTTGTAGTCTATGGCCAGACATTGCTGCAGTTGTGGCCAGGAGATGAGGTCACCAGCTACACGTCTGTATTTGGCAGAATTGATAGCTATCTCTCTATTTTTGCTATAGTAATATCAGTCAGAGACCAGAGGTCGGAAGTGTTGTCACAACTTCATTTCCAGTCCTTGCCTTGAACAGGGGAGGGGCTGAATAAGCAAAGAGTGGCACCATATGCACAAAATTTAACTTTGCTTTGCTTTTCTTTACTGGAGTGATTTTCAGCCTAAGCACGAACAAAAGTCAGATAAATATTTATCAACTTGATTCTTATCTGAAACAAAACATATGCTCATATATTCGTTATCAGGAGAACAGTAACATAAATAACATGATGGCACATACATACTAGAGATCCAGCTCAGGAAGTGTTTGATTTCATATATTTATGGGAAAGCACTATTGGATTTTGGCAAATATGGCATATCTTAAATCCTAACTGTACTTCTATGTAAAGCTGCAAAACTAGAAAATGCTAGCCACTCTGAAGGACAGTAAGTACAAATATTCATATAAGGATGAACCTTCAGGAGGAAGAAAATGCACATAACTACATCAGATACTTGAAATGAGAAGTCTGACATTTTTTACTTGGCCTGCAGTAAAGAGAATCTAAAAGTAATTTTGTAGAAGTGCCTCAAATCACAAAGTATTTTTGTTGCTAATGATTTCAGTAGTATTATATTTGTTGTAAGCAATTCATTAGCACTGCCTTTTCCTATCTTACCATAAACATAGAATAGAATAGAATAGAATAGAATAGAATAGAATAGAATAGAATAGAATAGAATAGAATAACATTCAGCTATTTTATTGTCAAAGTTATTCTTGCAAAAGGAAATTAAGAAGAGAAATTATCAAAGATTATCACAGCATTAAAGCTAAAGAGATACAAAAAAGCTCTGTTTTAATACCAGGAAATTACATACATGTTGCTTGTTTTAGTGTTCGTCTCTGGAATGCTTTGACAGGCATAGCAACCAAACATCGCCAAAGTCAATAAGACTGGCAAGAACAATGTCCATATTTAGGGGACTTTGTGGAAAATACAGGAAGGTTTGAAAATCCTGATAAAACTGACACACAGGCCAGCACCCACTCCTTGGTTTTGCTGCCAGGATCCTGGGAGACTCCATTCATTCCAACAATATTTTTCAAGTCTGGAGGAGACAACAAAGCCAATTTCACCCTCTAACAGACTCAACCCTGTGTGTGCTGCTGCTGTAGTCTGGCAGAACACTTCCACCAGCAGGTTTTTCACACTGAAAAATCCCACTGTGTTTTCTATTCACTACACTGTGGTCTTAGTAAGAGAACAGCAGGATTACAAGCCACCTACTTACCGTGCTCCTCTGTGTCCTGGGAAGTCAAGATGCCCTGTACCATTTGAAAGGTAACTGGAATCTGACCTGGGAAAAAATGATAAAAAAATTGAGTTTAACCACGATGTAAAGTCATGCAAAAAAAATAAAAAATACTACTTGTCCTCCTATAATTTTAATGAAATACAAAATAGTGGGTTTATGCAGCTATGTTCACATACTGGAAAATTATTTTCATTGTTTTCAGGTGTTAGTGTTTCAAAAGGGGAAAATAGTGTTGTTCATGAATTGTGATACAGAAAAAATATTCGGGGGGATTTTGACTGAGTGATAAGCTTGAAAGCAGAGCCATGATGAATAATGTTTACAAACAATAATGTGCTAGGATAAAAAACTTGCACAAAGAAAACAATAGGTTTTAAACTCTGAGAGGTCACATGAAGGGTCGTAGCTATGTACAGTTTAGAGAGTTTTGGGTTTAGAGAGAAAAGGTATGGATAATAATTTGAAAACACTGTTTATCCTATAATCATCTCAAAAAAACCCCAAAGAACTGCCTGTCTAGTTTAATCTAGCTTTTTTTCTTTAACATCTGAACGAGTCTGTCACTAAAAGTCATGAGCATTTTACTCTGGTTTTCTGATGCATGTACAACTGAATCTTCAAAGACCTGTAGCAAGAAGTTATCTGCTCTATTTTACAGCGGAGAGGAATAAGAGAAAGAATTGAATTTATGCAAGAGAAAGAAGAATGGATAACTAAAAGGATTTTTACCCTGTTTTTCTAAGGAAACTAGACCTATCCTGCATGTTGCCTGTGCTCTTTTGTGTCTGTGAGCCGGACATATAACTTTAGAATATGTTGACTAATTTCAGCTTAATGGGCAGAAAGGTAGAATTATCAAACATATTGAGTTCTTACTATTACCAGACATAGAGCATTGGAAATCCCAGTGAGTTATTCCACCAGACACCAGGAACGCACGTCCACGAGGGAAAGTTTGGATGAAAATTAGAGGCAACCACTCAGTGCAAGCAAGTTCTTTTGCTCACAGTGTTTCTGTAGTGTGACAATTCTTTTCTTAACTTGAAGCAAAAAGATGGCTCTGTCTCAAAATGGAATCCAAAATGGATACAAGTTCACTGGTTACTGAACAAATGACAGAGAAGAAGGTTGGAGGCTTATAATTTCCATTTGCATTAGCTGGGTTGGTCTTTTAGGGCAATCAGTTTTGCTTCCAGGAAATTCTTGAGGTGATGAGGAAGAAATAGAGAAAGTGGCTAGGTCTACATTCAGGCTGAAAGAGGAAGATGAAAGACATGATCATGGAAATAGTGGAAATAGCAGGAAAGTGTGGCATATGGCTGTTTCACAGACACACACCTGAAGGGATTAACACAAAGATGGTCATACCTAAAGGAACACCAGTCAGCAGAATAAAAACGACAGCAGTCAAATTTAGGAACTTCAGTTACACTGCCACACTACAATAAAAAGTTTGTATGCCTACTCTCTGTTTCCTTATGAAGAAAGTACTAAAATTGATCCTGAAATGCTGCAGGAAATATCTTTAAAAATGACAAGTTTTAAATGAAAAATAGCACATCATTTGGGGTTGCCCCAGTAGCTGTCAGAAAGACCTTCTTGGGCAAAGTTCCTGTGTCTTTCCTCCTCCACACTGATGAAAATTATGTTTTGACAGGTTCTGAATTCAGAGGAACAAGATGAGGAGTACCTGACCAGACAATGTCCACCATCCAAATGGAGTAGCATGAAAGGAAAATTAAGTGGTGCCCATTAGAAAAGGAGAAATAGCTTTAGTGCTGCCCTAAAAAGACCTCCCAGCTACGGCTCAGTTGATAGGTGCCATTCAGCAGCTGATTACTTATCTTTAAAATTTGTCCCAGACAGAGGGTAAGAAGAAGTCCAGCATGGAGGCTGGTGTACCTGGGGTACACATAGACATTCCAGACAGCAGTACTTCTCTGAAGGATAAGGTTAAATTTTCTACGACAATTGTAGGAGAAGCAAATGACAACATGGCTGAACTATAAATCTTGTCAAAATCACTATCAAAAAAGTGGACATGACTGATCTGTTTCTGTAAATCAAAGTTGAACTTCACTGCTTTCTTACCCTCAAGAGATCATTAGTTGCTATGGAGAGCTTCTACACAAATACGACATTGTACATAGAAGTGAGCACCTAGCTGACAAAAAATCTGGGAAAAAACAAACATATATTTCACAGGAGGTCAGAAAGAACTGTTAATTGAGGTGAATAATGACAGTTATAAATATATAGTGCAGCTTTTAAAAATGAAGTACATGATTTATTAAAATGTGACAGTTGCAGAGAATAGATTTGGTTTGCAAGGTAAGGCTGCCATTCATATAACTTTATGTCATTTATCACAACTTCACAATTTTTAAAACACAAATAGTGTTTTAAAAAATAAATGCATCAGCTTTAGTAAAAATATTAATTACTATTTTGTGCCTAGCACCAGAACAATCTGATTATCCATTTTTCAAGACTCAAAGACACATTTCTAATAAATCATCAAAAAGCACACTCTTAGTTTAGAGAAATAACCCTCTAAGCAGGGAATTATCCAGTGTGTTTCTTCATTTTTCCATTACCACAGTGCTCTTTCTGATTTCTATCATGATTAATCCGAGCCAAGATTATTGTTAGCATGAAGTGTTTTCAGCTCTTCCTGGAAGGCAAGTGTATGGAATATTGTATTTCCATCACCGTATGATAAAAACTGTGGATAATTCGAGTTTGGAACCTCAACAGAACAATTACATTTGTAAGCAAAGAATTGCATAAGGTTTTGCAGACAAATTGAATAATAACTGGATGAGAGCTCTTTGTGGAATGTTAATCATTTTCACAGTCATTAATATGATAGATGATGAAGGGTAAAGGTTTCATACATAACTAACATTAGTTACTTATGAGCGAGCAACAGTTTAATTTAAAAAGCTCAGAATACCTCTTTTAACTAGTAGAATATAGCAATCCCCTCGATTTTTTGAAGATCATCTGCAGATGGCACTGACAGAAATGCAGAGACAAGATTGCATGGATAACATATAGTTCAGATGTAGTTTCTCCACTCAAAATCCAGTGATAAAAATATTTCTTTCCCCTTAATTTGTTTCCAGATACAACCTGAACAACTCTGCAAAGAGTATATTTCCCCAACAGTCAGTCTGCTTGGTAATATTGCAACCAAAATATTGCCTAAACTGGAACTGTGTGAGACTGACGTTTTTTTTTTTTTTGTGGTGGGTGTATTCTGCCTATTTTCAAATACTGCTTTGCATATTCTCAGTTTTGCTTTGGAGTTCAAATTCAGTAAACATGATTTCCTGAGCATGGCTTAAACTCATAATGAGTTTAGGTTGGATGGTCCTGTGTTTTCTTTGCATTTGCTCACACAAGCAGCTTCTGCTGAATCACAGCTTCCCTATTCACGTTACCAAGCAGCCTTTTGCATGCTCAGGGTCTCACCTACTTTATGTGATGAAACAATTGATGACCGAAGATCGTGGTGGTGACAATGGGTGACTGTAAGAATAACTGCATTTGTTGGGCAGAAGTGTTTTTAGCCTGATGCTTCAATAGTGGCCAGGAATGGATGATAAGAAAGAACATAGATGTATAAGCTGATTCTTCTCCAAGCACCAGGACCCTGAGGTGATGACATTTGCAGAGAACAGAAAGTATTTTTAATCAGTCAAGACTACAAACAGATTTGAAGGATTTTAGAAGGACCTTAGGAAAGGGAGAGATGAGGGAATGACAGATGACATGCTGCTGTTCTCAGATGTCAGGTAAGGGGCACGGAAGGTGTCCACTTGACACCTGAGCCACTGGGACTGGTTGCTGGGTTATACACTAGGTATAATTACATGAGTAAGAGACATGGACATCAGTATGGAAAATCTAGTAAATCTCAAAAGGTTTATCCTATCAAAAAGGAATGCCAAATGGCAGGATGTGAATAAATGGGATAATGAAGCCAAGAATGTAGGGAAGTTTATTTCATTTAAGTGAATAATATGAATCAGATCTAGTGAATAAGAATTAATAAAGTCATCTGCCTTGCAAGTTTATTGAGATTTCTAAATCGATCCATTCCTCATATTTCTATGTCTGTTTCAAGTATTTTTCATAGCAGTAGCACAAACTTTGAACTTACTCTGTAATGAAATCCACTAAAGTTACAATGGTGCCAATGTGCTCAATGGAATCCTGGCAGCTCAGTAGTAAAGGAGATGGTAATAATCAGAAAAAATGTAATTAAGTTCTATAGCACTTTAAAATAGTTCAGACACCATATATTTTCAAAACTAAAAAGAGAAAAGGTGTATAATGAAATTAATTTTAAATGAAGAGGTATTTTTTTCCAATACACCAGTCAAAATAAAGTAATGGTCTGAGGACTGTCAAATATTACCATAAAATAAATAAAATGACACTAAATGACCTGACTTGTTCTCTATTCCATGACAGCTTTCTCCAAATTTAATTCACACTTGGAGTGTACTTTGCCCCACAAGAGCAGTTTCAGTGATATTCCAAAAGTTTTTTTCAACAAACTCCAGTAATTTCCTAATAAATACTCATATTTGTGGCAATGACAATAGAATTGTTAATTATTTATTTATTTGAAATTTTATTTTTGTATGTTCCTTCTTTCTAGGACTTGGGGGGGAAGCAGAGGAGGCATTTTGAGCTACAGTATTGAAACAGTAAGCAAAATATATCACATACCGAAATCTTAGAATCAAACAAAATGAGGATTACATATTCAGGCTGCTCTGCACTCTAGATCCTTGTCAGATCTGTCAACACAGCTGGTTAACTTTTACCAATTCAATACATATCAATGCTGTAAAATGGTTATTTAGGTAGCACTGAAAACACTTCCAGTTACTTGAGCAGTGTTATCCATCATTGTGACTGCTTGCTTGAAACTTCTGACATTTACATGATTATCCTTGGGGGAGGGACTTGGTTGTTATTTTTAGAAATATTTTCTCTGTCTCTAGCAACTTATTAACCTGATTAGGGATTCTTGTACTTCTACTCTTCCTGCAAAAGAGAATTCACAAATGCTGTGGTGCCCCACACAGGAGTTGATTACGGATTCCCTTTGAGTTTGCCCAACCTAAAATACCTAATACAACTAAAAAGGAGGATAAAAATAGGATTTTGAGTCCTCAAAATGAATTAAAAAGAATATGAATATCTGCAGTGGTGATTAGGGACTTGGTCAGTAACAGTGTGTGTGTACCAGCATAACAGAAATAGTTTTTTTCCTAGAATAGGCATGGGTACAATGATACAGAAATTGCCTTACACCAGAGCAAATATTTCCATGTTAAAAAAAAATCAGAAAAAGAAGAAGGAAAAAGAAAAAAAAATCTGAAAAAAATCAGAAAAAGGAAAAAGAAAAAGGAAAAGAAAAAGAAACTGGTAAACAGTTTCTTTAGAAGTAGCTACAATGCCAATGCAACAGTGTTTTTACGAAAAGGTTTATTATTCAAGACTCTTCTAGCACATAAGTGTTCATCATTCATGTCCTTTATTCCCTCTGCTTGGCATAGGGCTCTTCTGCCATCATTTCAGGTCTGCTTACCTTTAATTTATTTAGCTCAAGAGCTAAAGGTAGAGGTTTTTTCCTTTTCCTGTTCACTTCTGAAACTGATCAGCTCAGGAAAAAAAATATGTAAAGCATGTTGTTAGATTCCCTTACCATGGATTCAAGATGCAAAGTCTTTTTAATTCAGACTGTGGTATCATGGCCTTGGGGTAATCAGGAATTAAACATGGAGCTGCTGGCTCTCTGACATGTTTTCCCTGAGTGTACTATCTATTTCACCCTTCAGTACATTGTCTCCAGCATTACTGCTTGCGCCTGGACAGGCTTCTTTCTGTTCAGGCTCCTTTCTGTGACCAGCAGCAGACAACATGAGCTCTGCTCTATTCAACATCCTGTGTGGATTTTGTGCCACATTGCTGACCTTTTATGATACCCTATTGTGACACTCTTTTTTTCTAGTCAAAAATCCTATCACATGGAACAATTTCATCTCCATAATCCCAATACCTTTTGTGTTATCGATGGTTCTCAGGCTACTTCTTGTTAGCCTCAGTCTAAGATAATTCTTTCAAGCTGCTGTGAAGTTGGGTCATTTTACATTTCTTGCTCAAACTTGTCAAATTTTATAACAGTAATAGGTAGCACTTGAATCACATTTACTTCAAACCCTTCTTCCCGCAGCTTCTTCCTTTCAGTGTTTATCAGCACTCTTAAAAGCATGTCTGATATAAAAAGCTCTTTACTGGGACGGTATTTCAGTTTAATGAGGATTTTTGCAATTTCATGATCATTTTCTGAAGTCTAGGTAGTGCTTCTTCGCACAATGACTTCTGTAATAGAGCTTCTGAAGTTTTTTAGGCTGCATCTCCTCTGACCTATTTCTCTTTATGCAACTTCTCACAAACAAAAATATTTGCTGGTGTCTATTTTCCAGGCTAAGAATTTAATTTTTGTGTTATAGCTAGTGTTTCAGAAGAATGGACAGCCACTCAGAAGGGCAGAATATGTTGTCTACCGGCTGCATTAGATTTTTCTTGACTCAATAAGTGGGAAGAGGCAGCTGCTACTGCCTCCAGTGTGCTCTTTAACCTCCTGGCTAGTTGCTAAAGTTTTCTCCCAGTCCCTACTTTGCCCAGCATCCCTGTAGCAGAGTCTGGCCTTTTCAACGTTTCAGTTTTTCAAGGTGGGAGTGTCATGTTTAGTTTGACTCAGTATTGAGCTGCTGCACTTTGTAATTGCAAAAGAGGAAACTGTCATAAGTCTAATGAAAGTCTTTATTTTCAAGCCTCCATAATCATTATTGTAGTCAACTCAATTCACTCCCCCTCAGCCTCAGGCACTCAGTTTTATCCTGTCATCTGGCCTGTTCATGAGATTCCCCTTTGTTCACTCTGGGTGACAGGCAGAGTTTACTCCAGGAAAGGCATCTACAGCGGCTAGACCTGATGGCTGAGTGGTCAAGACCTAACATAGCTGTTAATTGCACCAACTTGGTAATGGGGATTGTTGTGGAAAGCAGAGCTATCCAGGCTGAGTCTCTGCCCTTGTATGGGGTGGTGAGCAGGCAGAGTGGGCACTCTGCTTACCACTGCTCTTGGAGGTCAGGAGGGAGGAGTGTGTGGGGCCCAGCTGGGTTTGGTGTCAGATCCTGCATGCTGGCTGGCCTGTGGATTGCTTAAGGTAGGAGAAAATCAGAAGCATCTACTGGGCATCCCTTGTGTCCCCTACAACTTTGAGCAGCCCAGCCCCTACTGCCAGGGCACTTGAGTCCATCCATCAGCTGCCCAGCTGCCTGGACACAAAAGCTCTTTTACCAGTGCACCCTTTAACCAGTCCACAAGCCATGTCCCTATGTACACCATGTTCTATCCCATGGTGTCTGTAACGAATGTGATACTCAGAAGCTGATACTGCAGCCAATAACAGTTAATTTATGAGGGAAATGAAAAAGCCTATGTTAATATATATTAAGTCTCACCTACATACTTCATGTATGCCACATGATAGGGCTTTAATTGGCTGGAACTGTAACTCCTGCGGTGCCGTGAACAGCTGGATGCTGTGTATGATTTGGGGCAGAGTGGTCAATCAGAGAGTAGCAAACACTCTGGTTGCAGAATGTACTGGTTTCCAGCTGGGAGATGACACCAAGAAATGAGTGAGATTTCAAAAGTCAGTAATAAAGCTGATTTGGGTGCTTCTCTGTAGGCATCTTTAAAGGTTACATAACACAACTTCAGAGCATGGGTCTGGGGAGATACCTCGTCATATGGCAAATTGATTTGCTTATAAAATTGCATCAAATGGTATTTTTAACATAGCTTACTTTTCTCAGCCCTATTTTAACTTGAACCATAAATTCACTTTGCTTCTGTGCAAGAATTGAAAAATGCTTGTGCTGTATAAGATTAGAATATTTAAATCAAGTAAATGGTAATAAGAGGTTTGCCAATGGCCTAATATGGATAGTGGTAAGTCAAGCTAGCAGCCTTAGTCATAAGAACAAAATTATTCCTTCCTCCCTGAGTTCAGTGGCAGCAAAAATAAAGCTTTCAGCAGAAGACTTGTAGTTCACACAACATTAAGCACATTCTGAGTAAATTTCATTTGCACAGCTACTATATGTTTGCACAAACCAGTGTGAAACCTGCCCATCATATAAATAATCAAAGGAAATGAAGATATGTTCAGAGCAAATTTGGCTTGGAAGTTTCTTGCAGCAGCAAAGTCTCTATGAGTCAGCCAGATACTCCAGAATGAAATATTCAGAAAAGGATTTTCAAGTTAATTCTGTGAAATTAGTTCCTCATATTCTATATGATACGAAAAGGTGTTGAGCTTGTGAAGACAAAAAAAAACCCATCCAAACTTTCTATTCTTGGTACATTTAGGAAATTAAGTCTGCCTCTTCAATTCAAAACTTAGAGACAGATAGGAAAATATTATGAGTTATTAATGTGTCTCCAGCATGCTAAAAGCCACAGTAAAGATTTTTAAATGTTACTGATCCCAGAGAAATATAAAAGAATCCCTGTGACTGGAATGCCCAGGAAAAAGGAACAGTCTTTCAAGAACACCATAGAATCATAGAATTGCTTAGGTTGGAAAGGCCCTTCAAGATCATCAAATCCAACCATTAACCCAGTAATGCCAAGTCCAGCATTACACTATATCCCCAAGTGCCACATCCACATCTTTTAAATACCTCCCGAGGTGGTGAATGCATCACTTCCCTGGGCAGCCCGTTCCAGTGATTGACAATTCTCCGTGAATAAATGTTTCCTAATATCCAATCTAAAGCTCCTCTGACGTAACTTGAGGCCATTTCCTCTTGTCTTAATGCTTGACATTTGTGAGAAGAGGCTGACTCCCACTTGCCTACAACCTCCCTTCAGGGAGTTGTCGAGAGCAATAATGTCCCCTCTGAGCCTCCTTTTCTCCGGGCTGAACAATCCTAGCTCCCTCAGCCACTCCTCATAAGATTTGTGCTCCTGACACTTCCCCAGCTCTGTTGCCCTTCTCTGGAAAGGCTACAGCCCTGCAATGTCCTTCTTGTAGTGAGGGGCCGAGAACTGAACACAGGATTTGAGGTGTGGCCTCATCAGCGCTAAGTACAGGGGGACAGTCACTGTCCTGCTCCTGCTGGCCACACTATTGCTGATCCAGGCCAGGCTGCCATTGGCCACATGGGCACTGTTGGCTCATGTTCAGCTGCTGTCACCAGCACGGCCAGGTCCTTTTCCACTGGGCAGCTTTCCAACCACTCAGCCCCCAGCCTGTAGCACTGCCTGGGGTTGTTGTGATCCACATAAATGATCTGGCTCATGGCTTTGTTTAAACTCGTAAGAGTTTATAGTGTCTTTAACAGAACCTGATCCTTCTGTGCTCCCCATACAGAGCAGCCACTCTTTTCAATATCAGGTCTTTTTTTTATCTGTATTTGAGTGAAAATTATACACACTTTCTAAAACAGAATGGAATTAAAAATCCATAGCGATCACCGGATTATCTTGAGATATAAAGCAAGCATTAGGCTTTTGCTAGGATGTTTTGGCTTGGAAAGGGGTTGACTACTTAAGAATCTTGTGTCCTTCTTAAATGTGCTTCTGCTTCAAAATTCTGAATTAGTGTCCGTGATGCAGGAAATGCTGTGGTTTTAGGGGTTTTTTCCCCCAAGGAAAGTTGAAGAAATTACCTGGTGGAAAATATATAGAAATTTATGTATGCTTGCAATCATAAGTGTTTAATTGTTCCCACCAAACATTTTACTAAAAATTCAGCATTAAGACTCCCCCAGAACAAATTGCTCACTATTAAAATGCCAACTAAACAAATAAATAATTGAAATTAAAGTATTTTGGAAAAAAACCCAATCAACCAAAATAAAACAGCTGTGGCTAATAGACTCCCCTTAAAGCATAAATTCAAAATATGGTGCATACCAGAAAAAAAAAAAAAAAGAAAAAAAAAAGAAAAAAAAAAAAAAAAAGAAAAGAAAAAAGTATGATTACATCAGAAGAAATTTGGAAGGAATTTTTTTTTTTTTAGAGCAATGTTAATCAGATATCAGATCTCCTAAAAACAAGGAGGAGTGAGAACAAGAGGGTAGAAAACCTGGGAAGCATTAAGTGTTAGAGTTGTGAAGGACAGGACTAAGAGGCAGAGACTTGCTCTGTGGAAGCTCAAGATCCTGTAGTAACACTGCAATGATACTCAAGAGCAGCTTTTCCGTTTAGACAAGGATGCCAGGAAATAAAGGGAAAGTGATAAAGAGGTTGACTGGACAAGCCATGAGATGCTTGATCAGAAGATCAGCCACTTCTGGAGGTGGGCCAGACTGAAACTTTGTGAGTTTATGAGTTTCTGTTTTACAAGAGACAGAGGAGTTTCACACTATTCATAGTCCAAGTATATAGTGTTTGTACAGTTAAAGCAAGGGGTGCATCATCCCTGCCATGTTTTCTTTCATGTATTTCTTGTCAGCAGTACAAGCTTTCTGAGTTTGTCTGCAAAGCTTCTGCCATTCCACATTTATAGGCTCTGTGCAGCAGTGAGTTTTTACTTAAAACCAAATCCACATTCTTTTCTTTTGGTTTCCCTGAATCTTTGATTGATCTTGGTATAAGGATATCTCAGGGCCATTTTATTTTCTATGAAAATCAAGACTAGGGAGAACACCCCAATAATCCAGGAACAGAACTGGGGAAAGGAGTTAGCCTGAAGTCTGCATGCCTGGAAGATCCCTTTTGCCTCTGAAGAAGATAAAACTTCCAAGGTTGGAGTTCCTGCCACAGAAAAGGAAAAGCAGGAATGAAGCTGAACCTGACTAGAATTCCACCAGCTCAGAGTGAGTGCTTCTGAGGTTCAAACAGAATTGAAAATGTAATGTCAGTCAAATGTGATTATGTCCAAAAAAAAAGCTATTTATCTCAGAGCAAAAGGATTGAATAAGTACAAAACTGCCTCAGCACCTGCCATCCCTACCTCTGTTTCAACCTGTAGTTAGTGCTGTGCTTCTTGCGTGTTTGCAGCTAAAAATTTGGCTTGTTATGCTCTATTCTGGGGCCAGTGCAAATTACTCACTATTGATCAGTGAATGCAAGCTGACTTATTCTGGTTTGCTCCTGTTGGTCACGGGGCAAGATACAGCAGATTCTGGTAGTACCTTTGCAATTAGATGAGACTGGGGCAGATGAATAGTCGTATTTTAAAAATGCCACCAAATGTCACTTCGCCCATTGTGTTACCTTCCAGCTCCATGATAAAACTTTAAGACAATGTCTAAGACTGATCCTGTGAAAACATAGCAGTTAGACAGCACTGAGTATAGCTATACATTTGTTCCCTAGAAGGCCTGATCTTTTATATGGTATCTTCACAACAACAGACCAGGCATATGATGCTAAGCCGCAACTGGGATTTGCCACTAGTCTTTGCATGCCTACAGACTGTATGTGCACAGCATAAAATGGCAGATGAAAGAAATACGAAAGAAAAGACATTTTCACCCCCTTGGAAGTAGAGAGAGGATGTTAATTCCCTAGGCCACACCTCTTCCCTCACAATCCCTTCAGGAATAAGATGATACCTAATTTGCTAATTGCTACAATGTTAGAAGGATAAAATTTGTTCTTTCTGATTCTATATCCTTAGATGTGCCATGGTACCAAAATATTAGTAACTGACTGGGCTATTATTATACTATCTCTTAAAAATTGTCAATTAGAACAATAAATTGAAATTAATACAGCTATAGAAAGACCCCTGTAAACAACTTGTGCTTGTTTTCCCAACTAGTAGGCATTATTCTTTTACAGGTATCCCATAATTGGTACCCTAAGCATTGACAGCTTATTGGTTAGGTGGATGTGTTACTCTTTGCCTCTGTAATGTTCCTTTAATGGTATCTAAAGTGAAGTGTCTAGATTCCAGCATCTAAACCTCTTAGACATTTCTGATAGTCTAACCTCAGCACTTTGTCAGCATTCCCTCAATAAATGCCCCTCTCTTTGTCTTTTATCTGCCACAAAAGACTGTCTCAAAGCTATAAAAAAGTCTCTTTCTTCAGTGACAAAAGACACTGCCACACTTCATCTTCCTGAAGGGAATTAGGAGCCTCTTGATTAACTTCAGTGGGAGCAGAGTCAGACCCAGAATCTCACAGTATCCTTTCTTCTGCTTGATAAGTTGTAGTTACTTTGCATTGTTTAGCTATGTACAGACCATATTCATTAGTCATTTTCATTCGTGACATGGATGAATTCATTAGTTTCTGATGCTGATTTAGATTCATAACTATTACTTATAATTAATTGCTAATGAAGGCTATTAGTGTCTAGCTGACATTTTTCCCTTCCCTGCTAAATGCTAACAAGTTCGAGCACAGGAAAAAGGTCTTGTCTTAAACAGGAATTGACTCATTTTAACAAATAAGCCTAAACAGTGCTATTAGCCTTCTAGAGCATGAGATCTTTTCTACCACAAGTACAGAGTACTGCCTTATAGAAAGTAAAATAGTAAAATATAGAAATATAAATATAGAATGTAAAATAGTAAAATCAAGGTTACAAAAAAAGCTATTTTGTTTTTTGCAGATGTTTGCAAATACAGCCTCATTCATTCTTCCCCTTAATCTTCCTCCCATAAAGACATACATGAGCCACAGAGAATTATTTCTAGTACATTTATACATTGGCAAGCACGGACAACAGGGCATCAAGGGAAACTCTGGTCTCTACTGCTTGAAAAACAGTCTTTCAATGATGTCAGAGAAGCTATTCCAGATTGGATCTGGAGTATAAAACTTCTGAAGCTCAGCTTTCTCCATTTCCATTTCCCTCATACACCAGGCCAGCTGGAAAGAGCAGTTAAAGATAGACACCATGGGTCTGAAAGCAACATGACGTGCAGACAAAAGGGAACCTTCTGGCCCATGTCAACTTTTGAGAAGACAATTCTCCCCCACATAATTTACTCGTTGAAGAGATAAAACAGGAATAAAATGGCATAAATGAATGCATTTCAACTGGGACATGGGAGTTCCAGTTTTATTTCAACTTTACATTTGTCTTGCCATCCTCAACAGAAGAAACAGAGAACTTTTTATCATTACCTCTGAAACATAATGTCCTCTTCTTACTGCACTGGTACACGAATTTATCTCTAAACCTTATGAGGTAACTGCTTCATGAACCTGTCTTCCCTTGATTTTGGAAAACTACAGAACACACAGAGCAGTGGTCAGACAAATGTATCAAAAGAAAAAAAAAAAAAAGGAGAAAATGAGCAGGTATCTGTTCTCTCAATTGCCTGAGTACAAGACAGAAACTAGTCACACAAAGGGGCACTCATGGACCTTGCAGAAATGCTGTGTCCTTTCAACCTTGTTAGGAGCACTTGGCAGGATGAAACAGGAAAAGGGAAAGCCAAGATACCAGATATTTTTCTCCAGAAAACATTGTTCCTTTGCGTGATTTTTCCAGCTTTATTTTGCGGGACCACTCTCAGAAGGAATTCATGAAGAAGCACATACTAAGTTGTCCAGTGTGGAACTGGGAACAGAAAAGGCACAGAAGGTTGAAATGCCAGAAAAATTTGAGGGAGCCTTGGGCAGATACTGTGAATTTGGCATTCCACGGTTCTGCTTTGTAGAGAAGCCCTTATTAATTGCTCTTGTAATTTAATATTAATCAGAAGAGCCTATTAACTCCAATACTTTATAAAAGCTATTTTCAATAGGTTTTATGTAAGAAATACTATATTTGGCTTAGCATTGGGTACCGACTAACATTTTAAACTGAGACATCAACATGCCTAAAAACATTCAGGGAAATCTTAAAACAAACAATGACTATAGCAAATCTGAAGGATGTTAATATAAAGGTAAATGACCTGCAAAAGGCATCTTTCCAAACCACTGGGAAATCAGAATGTTTATTTATTATGGCAAATATGTACTTGGCATTTGAATTTTTATACTATGTCTGCCTAGCTCTTCTAATCATTAATGTCCCCATGGGCCAGATATTTCATTTCTGCTTAACTCAAGTGTGAACACAACCTCAACTAGTTTTCCTGTATGGTATTTGTTCATGCTTTCTCAAACTTCTTATTCATAAAATCTCACTGATACAGCCACTGATAATAGCCAGACTACAAGAGTGGTGTCTGACAGTTGCTATCCACTCGGCCTGCTCCACTATCCCCAGATTTCATTCTGTTTGTCACCATGCCTGGACTGTTCTGTAATTAATGAGAAGTTTAAAATGGAAAGGCAAAGGGGAAATGGAAAGGCAAGGGGAAAGGGAGAAGCTCCAGGGCTGAGTGAACGGTTGTGTACTAGCCCAATAAACACAAAAGAGACTTGGCTGTAAATGATGAACTTTGCTGTTAAAGACCAGTGATGTGCAGTTGAATATTATTGTCTATAACTAACATTCATCTTGGAGGTGTGGGTAGATCATGGAGATCATTATGTTGAGAGAATCTCTGGAACCTGATGCAAAGGGGTTTTCTTTTCGGTTTTCAAGGGGACATGTTCTGTGAAAGCTGTTTTACTGCATGTGAATAAATAAGACCCACACATGGAGAGGAAACCATGCAAAGAGAGATCACAGAAAAGAACTGCATGCCCAGGACTCACTGTTTGGAGCTCTGCTTTTCTCTGTCTTCTTCCATCATCAGCTGTGGAAGGTTGGATGACAGGGCAGGAAACCCTAAATTGTGGCTGTCCTTTTTGTGTTCTATAAATCACATTCCCCATGAGTTCTGAAAGATCTGAGGTTAGACCTTTACTAGCAATGTAACCATGAATCAAAATTCAGTGGAAGTCAGTATAAAAGTTTGCACAGATTTCTATGAACCTTGGATCAAAGAATTATACACATGTAATGTGCTCTATCCCAAATTTTACAGTGTCCCAGCACTGCAGTTTAACACACTAGGCTATTTCACTATTTAAAAGCAATGCTAAAAGAGCAACATATTTCCAGTCTTGTCTGCTGCATTATTATAATGGATTATTAATACACATTCATTGTCAAAATAAAAATAACAAAACTCTGTTTTGGCATCAGTAAGAGTGACAAAACATAAATAAGAGAAGCAGAAAATGATCAAACAAATTAATTTTCCTTTATAGCAATTTTTAATGAAGAAATATCAGAACTGCTTACAATTCATGGTTTATAATTAAACACACTATTAATATTTAGTGGTTTTTAAAAAAATATTGTATTCAGAAGCTGGTACATTAAGAAAAAGCACCAGACCTCATCACACATGTGATGGTTCAGCTGTATTTCAAATATATAGAATAAAGATGAAGGCATCTTATTCATGGCGTGCAGTCTATGAACCAAAATTGCCTCTGGATTTACAAATATGTAGTTAAATATACCACTAATTGATTCACTGTGATTCGTGATTAAAGGCCATCCTTGTAAATGTGGCTTCTAGTTAACATTCTTCCCAGATGTTTCCTTGGCAGATTCTATATCTAAAATGATTAGAATGTAAATTATTGATGTTCTTTCTCATTTCAATTATTATCAGCATTTGTACACTTCTTTTTCTTTTTTTAATATTTGAAGTCAGTTCTAAGGATAATTTCTCCCTGAAAAATTCAATGCCAAAACCAGGTGAAATTGAAACTCCTTCAATGCTCTAATTTGCAGTAGCTTATTACTTTCTCTTTTTCTCAAAGGTCTGAATTACCTTTGTGCAGTTTTAGTACTTGTGGGTTTTGCTCATATATAATTTGGGGACATAAATTTGAAAGAAATCTACTTAGCTAGCTCAGTTATACATGTATATATTTTACCCTACTTACTTTTGGTATGCTAGCATAGACACACACACCTATACGTATGTATACACTCTAATGGATGCCCACGTGCCCAAATACAAACATACACCCACTCGCAGTGAAATGGAAATACTCAAAGGTTATAATGGATGAAATCTCCAGGTGGTCTAAATCAAGGTAGTTAACTGCTATTAATGAGATTTTGGTGTTCTCTTACTGAGATATAGCCCTGTGTTTGCTTCAGTAAAGAACATGTGACTTCCTGGAGTAGGAGAAAAAAAAAAACCTAGGTGGACATGAAAATAGCACACTTCCGATATTTCAGTCAGTGTTTTTCAGCATGACTTAAATATACCCTTTCAAATTTTGTTCTGTCTTCCATACTCTGACAGGGAATACGATAGGCCCAAAATCTGCTTCCAGAGAGAGAGGGTTTACAGAACCCCTGGAGAGCTGAAGGAGTGATTGTGGCCTATGACATTGCTGCTCATGAGCTGCTGACAACACACCAGTTGGCTGTCCAAGAGATGGAGTTGATCTGCCAGATAATGGCATTTAATTAGAAATCATTACATCACACACATAAATAAACACATACATTTCTTTGCTTTCAAAGAAACATACAGAATGGGAGGAAATGATTAATATTCAAAGTGTAATCATCTTTCTGTTCTTTTTTTTTTGTTCTTTTTTTTTTTTTTTTTTAGGAAGTTTGAAGTCCTTTGCTAATGATAGACAGCTTAAGCAGTCTCAACATTAGTGGAACAGACCAGAGCTCTGAGTCTGGTGACTTTAAAGAAAATTTGGGTGGTGGGGGAAGAGGGAGATGAGGAAGGAGACAAGAAATTTGCAGTCACTTTCCCAAACCTTTTCAGAAGAATGCTCCTCTTTAACATATATACATTAAAAGTTGAAATCTTTGTGTGATTGAACTGCTCTAATCTTGACTTCTGTGGGAGGCTTGACTGCCTACATGACCTTCTTTTTTCCCCAAAAAAACCTAGAGAGACCAGAAAATTAATTTGTCATGGCTCATAAGAACTGCTGCTTATTGAAGTAGAACAAATGTCTCTAGCAATGATGGGAAAATGTAACAGAATCTCTCTAATCACAGCAGAAGTGGAACTGGTACATCTAAGACAAAACATTAAATTAAATACCTTTCAAAGAGTGAATACAGGCTTTACTTCTGGCAATAGGGACTCTAGAAAAGATTTGGTTGGCAGTCAGGTTGAGATCTTAGAACAACACAGGAAGCAAAGGTGATTAGACTGAAGACTGTGTAAACTGAGGGATGTGGAGTGGAAGCCGAGAGGCTTTATAACTGCTGTTTTGAACTGTAGTGGGGAAATGGCTTGTGGCACATTGCAGGTGGTTGCAAGACTTGGAATTCAAAGGCAGAAACAGTAGTTGTTAGAGAAGATGGCCAGCATGATCAAATAATTGGAAATTGTCCAGTGGAGTGAAACATGACAGGAAAAAATCTATTTCCTTTCTCAAAAAAGAAGCTTTAGGAAGGCTTGATTGCAACCTAGCAGAAGGTAGAGTAATAGGAGCCAAAGGCTGCAAGCTGAAGTTCAACAAACTCAGAACACAAGCATGGTGCACATTTCAAATTGTGATGATGAATAGTTTTTGAGACAACTGAGCAATTGTTGACAAAGATCCAAGATTCGAAAATCAAGCCAGATTTTTTTCTTCCCTCTTCTCCCTACTCTCCCCCACCCCTAGGAATATAGGTTCAGGTTAAACCAGAAGAAGATTCAGATAAACTCTTTGAACAATTCTTTCTTCAAGATCAAGCCTGATGGTTGCAACTGTCTGGCAAATACTCTCTTCTACCACATCAATGTTTCTGCCTAAGCTGTTGGTTATAAACTGAATCTGTGGCAGGTATGTTTTTTCCACAGAGTTCTCAGCATTTCTCTGATTGCTAGCACACTACTGGGAAGGTCTCTTTCTCTCTCAGCCACATTCTTCATTTCTCCTCCTCCACAATTCAAAATGTCTTTATTACTGCTCTGTGCTAGAATTCCCTGTGTCTGGTGCATTAGTTCTGTGCAGGCACTTGTGTGGTTTTATGCATGCACCACCAGTCAGGGTCCTCTATAAGCCCTAGGAAGCAATGCTTTTCCAGCAGGTCACGTTCAATTCTCTGACTCCACTGGAGCAGTTTTCTATTTCAGCAAGTTTACATTGAAATAATTATTGACACAAAAATCAAACCACTGTATTAACCTCTATTTAAAAAACTATTTTTGAAAGGACAATAAATATCAAAGAAACATAATTATTAGAAGTACAGTTAGACCTTAATAAACTCACACAGGGAAGTCCTTAAGGCAAGGAAGAACTCTAAACAACACTGGTGTGTGTATTTATAAAGTATATGTGACCCACTGCTGTGCTTTCAAAGTAGCTCCTACCCTAAGGTGCTGAATGTCCTCTGCTTCAAAACAAAAAAGCAAAATGCTGCACAGCTTATGTTCAAAAGCCTCAGAGTGATATGCAGGAGTCTGTTATAAACACATTGGCCAGGTTCCTCCCACCTGTAACTTTAAGCACTAACTAATCCATATAGTTTTGAGAGAGAGGAAAGATCATCTTGTTGAAGGGTTCTAGGCTAAAGCACTTATGTCTGTACACAGAATTGGAAGTAACTATGCTCTCAACTTTGGTCTTAAATAAGGAAAGGAGAGGAAAAGAATTTGAATGCTAATATTTCATATTAACACTCATTTAAGAGGATGCAAAATATGATCCCAGACCCATTTCTTAGCCCAATTTCTGTTCTCTTAATCTTTCTCTTTTCTCCTTTTTCTTTTCATTCTATCCTTTTATTTATGCCAGCTACTTGATCCACATCTGCCTTCTGTGCCATGTAAGAAATATCTTTCACCACATAAACATGTACAGGAATATTTTCATATTCTGTCAAAATCCTCCACTCTTATCTGCCCCCTTTGTCAGCTGGGAAAGCTTCACTTTCCACAACAGTTTCGACATAAGGACAAATACTGTGATGTCAGCAACCTGGGGTAAAAAATGAGACAAGGATATCTATCATTGTTGTATATCCATTTTGGACAGTCTCATCACTGGACCAAACCCAGAGACACGCTGCTGCAAGCAAGGAGAAAACCCAGCTGTGAATGCAAGTGAAAGAAAAGATGATGCAGAAATGAAGAGTGATATTTCTACCCATGCTCTTTCAGTCATAATGCTGTATTAACAGAAGTTTTGTACTTCATGGTCATTAATCATGTGTTGATGTCCATACAAAATATTGTAAGGGTAAATCTGATCTGTCACTGAATATCTTATGAGCTCTACTAGATAAAACAGCCCTAAAAGCACATTCAGGTTATTTGAGCTCCTCTAAGAATTTTAAAGAATATCTACATTGCTAGCATCTCTACATACATTTGGTTCTTCAGCAGTGCTGATGCTTGAATCAATTCTGCTCTAGTTTAAGAAGTAAAAAAGGCTGCTGCTTTGAAAAATTACAGAGGTTTTGATAATGTCAGGGCAGCATTGCTATAATAATTTCAGACAGATGGGATGCAGCTGGTGCATTCTTCCCTACCATCATCAACGGGAGTTTTTCAGTAAGGTTGCTATGCCTTAAACCTGAAGAGTAAAGCAAGGACACTTGTCATAACTGATTGACAGCAGCAGTGGGAGGCATATATCACCATTGGTTGAGATCGGTGCGATAATGGGTATGTTAAAAATCGATGTATGTACCATTACAATGTAGCTAAAAACCCGATCATGTAGCTTTAATATATACCCTTATGGTCTGAGAAGAATAAGACTGCTCCATGATTAAACATTGCTGAAGGAGTAAATTTTACAGAAGTTGACTTAAAGTCTGAAAGATTGATGAATATGCAGGTAGTCTGAAGGCTATTTTTTTCGTTCTGGTGTTTTGGCTGGGAATCTAAGTCTGTATCCCTGTCCGTGTGCTGTCTGTGGCTATCTCACACTTCTTTATTGTCAAACCAATCCAAAGAATTTCATTAATATGTTTCCTGAGTCATGCGAATAAGCTCAGATCAGGCCTTGAGGCTTCACTGGCCTTCTACACGTCTCTTCTAGAGGGATTTAATCTATTTTTTCTCTAGCTTTTCTGATGCAAGATATGTTTGTTCTTTCCAAAATCAAATCCTCAGGAAGAAGACTTGGGTCTTTCTCTCCTGGAATAGCATCTATGACCACATTTGCATGAGCAAGCCAAAAAGAATGGAAGCATAGGAGAAAGTACTGTCCCTTGACTCTTCATGCTGTTGGATGTTTGGTAAAGCCGTAGGAACAGTTTTGGACTGGGTTAGAAAGTATGGTTGGAAGCCAAAGGCTGTCTGTTTGCATGTGGTTTCCCAGATATGGAAGGGAAAGGGCACTGCTTGCAATGCCCCTGAGTTGTGCTACACCATTTAGTCTCAGAGTCTTAAATCCTGTCATCACAGTTTCCAGCTCATTTAGTCAAACCCAGAGGCATGCCACTGGAGAGAAGGATTTAAGTGTACTGGTGGATAAAGAACGGAATATGGCCCAGCAATGCACTCTTACAGCCCAGAAGGCCAATTGCATCCCAGGCTGCATCAAATGAAGCGTGGGCAGAAGGTCAAGAGATCTGATTTGACAACACAAAGCTGAGAGGAGTGGCTGGTCCACCAGAGTGCTGTGTTGACCTTCAGAAGGACCTCGACAGGTTGGAAAGATGGGCAGAGAACTGCCTGAAATTCAACAAAGTCAAGTGGAGAGTCCTGCCCCTGGAGAGGATTAATCCCATGTACAGGCTGGGGACTGACCTGCTGGGAAACCGCTCTGAGGAGAAGGACCTGCGGGTCCTGGTGGACAAAAAAATGTCCAAGAGCCAACAGTTTGCCCTGGCAGCTGAGAAGGCCAATGGTGTCCTGGGGAGCATTAGGAAGAGCATTGCCAACAAGTCAAGGGAGGTGATCCAGCCCCTTGTCTCAGCCCTTTGAGGTCACATCTGGAGTGCTGTGCCCAGTTCTGGTCTCAGTGGAAGAGAGAGATGGAGCTCCTGGCGCAGGTCCAGCAGAGGGTGACAAAAATTATGAGGAGATGGCAGCATCTCTCTTAGGAGAAAAGGCTGAGGGAACCAAGGCTGTCCAGACTCAAGAAGAGACAACTGAGGGGGGATTTCACCAGAGTCTGTAAATATCTGAAGGGAGAGTGTCAGACGATGCAGCCAAACTCTTCTCAGTGGTGACAAAGAATGGGACAAGAGGTAACAGGTAGAAACTGGTGCACAGGAATTTCCACCTGAACATGAAGAAGAACTTTGGTATGCAGGTAACTGTACACTGGAAGAGAGAGACTTCCCAGAGAGACTGGAGAGTCTCCCTCACTGGAGATACTCAAGAAGCATTTGGATGCAATTCTGTGCAATGTGCTCTAGGATAACACTGCTTGTGCAGGGAGATTGGATCAGATGATCCACCATGGCTCCTTCCAATCTTACTCATTCTGTGATTTTGTGATTCTGTCTCCCTGCCTGGAATACTGTGTCCAGCTCTGGGGCCCACAGCACAGAAAAGACAGGGACCTGTCCAGACGAGGACCATGAAGATGAAGATAATTAGAGGAATGGAGCACCTGTCCTGTGAAGAGAGATTCAGTAAGTTGGGGTTGTATTGCCTGGGGAAAAGAAGGTTCCAGGGAGAACTCAGAGTGCTTTCCAATACATATAGGGGGCCTAAAAGAAAAAAGGGAAGAGACATTTTTACAAGGACAATGATTCTAAACTGAAAGAGGGTAGATTTAGATTAAATAGAGGGAACAAATTCTGTATTGTGAGAGTGGTGAGGCACTGGAACAGGTTGTTCAGGGAAGTTGTTGCTTCCTCATCCCTGGAATTGGTCAAGGACATGTTGGATGAGCCTTTGAGCAACCTGGCCTAGAGGGAGGGACATGTATGGCTATGCAACAGAGCTGGAACTAGATGATCTTGAAGGTCCCTTCCAACCCAAACCATTCTATGATTCTACAGTTCTATGGTAATAATAAAAATACAGTGGCATGGATGGCAGTTTAAAGATAGCATTTCAGAAGGTACAATGAGCACAGTGTATATAACTATGTATTTATGTGTCCATACTATTTATTTTGTGTGTGTTGTACATTATGTGTTTAGATTTTCATTTCAGCACCATTCATGTATTCATGTTTTTGTTTACATTAAAAGTTTTCATGAAGTAAGGAACTGAAACATCTAGAAGTATTTAATTCAAATAAAAACCTCTGAACTCTACCAAATTATAATGTTTTGATTCCATAAGTATGATTTTAGACTATTTTAATTTTAGAGCAAATGTCATATTTTTAGTGCCTTTTTTATAATGAATTTCAATTTCCTCATGGAATTGTCAACATTTACAAGAAAACAGCAATTTCATTTCCTGGCTAGCTGTGCACAATGAATTTATCAGCTCCTCTGGTTTGCAGTACTTGCTGTGTCATGAACTTGAATGAATGATAGCTGCTCCATTTGGACATCTCTTATTCAGGATTTTTTTCAGAACAGCAATGGTCGTTAGTGTATTTGAACAGTGATACAAGATGAAAGGAAAATCCAGACTTTTGGGAGAAAAGAGAGACTCTCAGGAGCTCTTTGTCAAAGCCCATTACCATGACCTTTCCCCTGCCAAGACAATCTTGCTACGAGAGGCTTTGAAAGTTGCCCATTAGTGCAGAGATTTGCTATCCCTTGTGCTGTTTGGGATAATAGCTGAAATAAAGACATGTAAGTGTATTTGTCATGTGTACAGACACCATCTGGAATTTGCTTTAATCATTCCATTGCAGGCCTTTTCTAGAATCTGTAGGTTGAAAGCTTGTGTAAGACCAGAGAATGCCCAAGAAACATAGATGACCATTTATCTTCTTGTTGTAATAAAAAGGAAAAGAAAATCTTGTTGAAAATTAGTTATCCAGCCAGTCTGGGTTTTTTCCAGCTGGAGGGGAAAAACGCTTAAGGAGTAAAATAAAACAAAACTGTCTTTTGTAAATAGCAGAGACTGGGAACTAATTATGAATTAATATTCATAAAGAAAATGACAGGCTTTGGATGCCAAGTTTCAAATCTTCAACATGCAGCAATCAGAAAAAATCCTCCCATAAGTCAGAGCAAACTCAAGTCCAACAACCTGAAATTCTACCTCCAAAAATGCATCCTGTAAATGTTCTGTTAAACAGGCTGTACACATCAATGTAAAAATTGTCATTTAAAACTAGAAAAAGAATATAATAATACCAAAAAACCTTTCTTTCGAGGATTGGACCTTGAGTGAAAATGAGTGCACACCCTATTCATTACAAGTGGTATCTCTAAGAACTCTGTGCTCAGAGTATAGAGATTGATAAGGGATGGTCTAGTGCACATGATTTCAAAGCAGTATGCTGATATTTAGGGTAGAAGCTTGGCCTTGGTGCAGTCAGGGAAGACAAAAAAGGGAAAGAATTCAACGTGTCATGCTTTGCAAGTTTTCAGAAGTACGTATATTCTTACAACTTCAGTGCCCTGTTCTGCCAAAATACCTGTGAACTTCCACCATTTTCATTCTACTTCGCAGGCAGCAACAGAACAGATTATTAAACCAGTTGGTAATAATAACTTCTAAGACTACTTATATTAATTTTTCTTGATACAACTCTTCTCTGCCCCCACTTTCTGAGTGACAGCTGCCCAATTCTCATTCATACTGAGTTCTTTTTTGCAGCACACCAGAACAGGTGGATGAAACTGGATGCTCTGAGGCTCAAGAAGGATGAACTTACAAACTATGAAACAAAAATAGAAAGAGTAAAGAAGGAACAGTTGTTGAAGAGAAACATGACCAGGTAGAATATTGAATTGAGGAGTAAGAAAGGAGCTTACACATCTATGATCATCCCAGTTCCCCTTTCCATAGATGGCCTCATAAACCTTATCTGTTCATGAGGGATTCTTCAGACAAGATACTTTAAAACAGAGGTGTCCCTACCTTAGTTAGCACTGTAAGTTAGGTTTTAGACTTATTTGTGTGGCCTGTGAAGCAATGACTGAGCTTGCAATGAGTAAAAGGGTGTGGAAATGTGATTTACAGGGAGTCTATAAGCCCTCTGGTTCCTATGTTGGTCCTACAAGCAGAAAAAACATGTAATAAGTGGGGAAAGAATATAACAAAACTCCTGCACTTCACAGGGCCACCAACTCAGAAACAGATGAAATAAATTAGACAAGAAAGCCAAGCTCTGCCATAGAGATATGAAGAAGGAAAGGTACTGGCAGCCTGCCAAAGCTATCCCACCTGCACTAGAGTGATGTGTCACATTCACATCTGCCTGTCAGTGCTACAGGAGAAAGAGAGACACTAAAGGAAGCATAGAAGGACAGGAGATCTCTTTTCCTTAGATTGCTGGCACTACTTGTGCTGAGAGATGTAACACACACCATTTTGTCATCTGGACAGCAAACACACACATCCCTAAATGTGCTCCCAACCCAAGGGTGAAAAAACCTGAAGGACATGCTGCTGAGGTGAAGGGGGAAAATTTTGGGAAATCTGAACACCGTTGAAGTCCAAGGCGTAACAGTTATAGACAAATGTTAAGTGACAAGCAGAATGTGCTTCTCGTTACCAGGAGGTCACATCTCATTATCCATCTCCTAGGTTCCACTATTTAATCCCTCTTATAATTGCCTGCATTAATGTGTTGCTGATTTTGACTAATATGATTACAAAAGAAAATAAAATGGTAACATTTCCAAATACACAGCATGTTGTACTACTTCAGAAATGCTAGTGTTTCAGAACTCCCCAGAGTTATTCCTGTGCTGAAAGCCTGACTATCTATTGTGTATTTTATAAATTCAAAAGCACACACTGGATGATGCATTTCTGTTGCAAAACAAAATGAAAAGGGGCAGAAATCTGAGAGCAGTTTAAGTTTGGCGGAGGAGACTGAGTGGCAAAAAAAGCCTGTAGAATCAATGATGAAGCTGAGTGTCTTAAACACTCATTTGCAGTCATTCATCTCTGGCAGAAGATGTGAGCTATTATTCTAGGTGTCAGGAGTAAACCACAATGCTGGGTCTGTATGCACCTTATGTGAGCAGAATGTTTGTGAGTGCCTGCTTGCATCTGTACAAATCCAGTTCCTAAACCATTTTGCTCAGGATGGATAGGGAATAGGATAAATTCTCCAATTTTATTTGTATTTTAGTTGAATCCAAGACACAGAAATTTTATGGGGTTGGTTGGGGGCTTTTTGGTAGTATTGTTTGTTTGTTTGTTTGTTGGGGGGTTTTGTTGGTTTTGGGGGGTTTAACTCCAGAGAGAGAGTGCTTTGGTGGACATATACTTAATATTTTTCTGCTACACTTTTTAAAGAATAAAAATAAATTATTTGCTTTGTTTTCATCAAAATCTCCAACACACTACACCCTTTATTTTGGGAGGTCTGTTTTTTTGGTTTCTTTCTAAATGTAAACCTAAGTATCATCCAAGAAAATTGTCATAATAATGACAAAAGTTTCTAATAGCTTTAAGAGTTATTTTTCCTAAAGAAAAAGAAAATCAGTGGTCAGTTTTTTTGACTGTTTTTCTGGAATCAAGATCACTTATTGTCACATGAGGTGGTATCACTTTAGCAGTGAAACTCTTTGGTTCTGTTCTACCCCTCTGTCACCTAAACCAGATCATCGTTCTTTTCTGTTTTCATAGGGATAAACCTGTTTTGTTGCTTCAGGCAACTACAACCCCTTTTTTTTTTTTTTTTTTTTTAATGGGCTTCAAATAAAGTGTTGATAAAAGAAAGTAAATTATTGTTATGGACTCAAAATAAGGATTTAGACATTAAGACCTAAGGTACTGATACACCATAAACTTGACGCCTGCTCAAAACACTGTATTCTTTTTCTTTCAGACATATTATGAATGATTGCACTGCAAATAAATTATTGTTTATATTCTCTCACAAGTTGTTTGTATATATATATATATATATATATATATATATATATATATATATATATATATATATATAAGAGTTTGTTGTTTTCTTGCTAGTTGGAATATCAGGAATCAGTAGAAATAGCAGCCCTATTTGTCTCCATTACTGAGGCTGTAATGACAAATGGGAACTGGAGAGAGGATCCAGGTGATCCTGTTTCAGCAGGATCTCTCTGCTGACCCACACGGTAAGTAAATGTCTTCAAAGGAAGTAGAAAGTCAGAACTTTAAATATCTCTGTCATGTTTTGTGGAGATGCATTAAAATATTTATGTTATGTGTATCATTTTACATGAGAAAACTCACCACTGGTTAGGAGCTCTCTGTCTGGTTAACTACCATGTTTGCTTGCTATCATCACCTCTAAGATCTTTATTGCATGAACAAAAAATTACCAGTAATCAATAAGAAAAATAATTATGTCTGTAGAAGGCAAATGTATTCATAGATCCATGATAGTTGATGTCAGGCTAGCCATTACACTGCTTTCACATTTAATTATAACCATTTTATTTTATGACATTCATTCTCACAAGACCATTAACATTTTCTCCATCCCAAAGCCAAATAATCCCCTATCCGAAGGGAAACAGAACTATCTGAATTAAAAAGACACTCAGGCATCTGACTGATAAGGTTAAGTAGTTAGAAAAAAAGGATTAATACAGGAATAAGATTTTGATTATATGGCTGAAAATTAAAAATCCACATCTATCGACATGGGACAACTTTTATCTTTCTGATATAAAAATCATCCTCTTATAGCCACTCAAAGAGATCTTGGAATCAAAATGGCAATATGTTTTCCTCATGAACTTCGGTATTGGGAAAAACAACAGAAATACCTGGGGTATAATTACGTTTTCCATAGTCACCTTCAAGATGTGCTATAACTCCTGTTGAGATTTGCTTCCAGATAGGTCAATGCACGCTTTGAAGCGGAACCTTGTCTGGTGTAAATGGTTCAAGCTCTATTGACTTAGATAGCAGTACAGCAGCCTACAATAGCTGGAGACCTGTATGTGAGTATCCATGAGCTTACCTTTTCATGTGCGTACAAAAAGTTTTATTTAATCAGATTAAAGTAAAAGGATTTTCATGTGGAGCAGAGGGTTAGTGACACATCAAGCAATGATAGGATACCCAGTATTTTAGACTTCAGAATGTATCTTCTATAAGTTTTATCAAATAAAAGGAGTAACGTATTAAACAGTATTTTAATGAAAAAAATCTCTTGTGGTGCAAAATCAAGGGAAAATAACTTATGGTAACACTTGGAGAAGTTACCCACTTTTTATTGAGGACTGTCTCTTTGTAGCTATAGGTACAAAGCACTTATCATTTGTTATCTCAGTCACTCTGCCAGCAATCCTTGCTTTAGAAAAGTATTTCATCACAGAACTGTCCAGCTAAATGGATGGCATTTCCCAATGCCAAATTTATGGCTCAATTAAAGTCAATCTTACCCTATCAGCTTTCTAGTGTGTATACAATTAATAAAAATAAAATGGATACCTATCATTTCTCATGTCACGATTTTCAAAACAAGAAAAATTTAAATCAATGCTCTTTACAGGTAATGGAATTTAGCATATGTCTGTAGGCTGTGCTACTTTCACCTGAACTGATAAAATGTAGGCATTGCTTTTCTTTCCTGCAAATGAGTCATTCATTCATTCATGTTTTGTAGGCTTAGGGCTGACATGCACACAAAAGATTGCAAAAATTAAAGATTTAAGAGTGGTTTTATTGGGAGGTTGTTTATTTTACCCTCCAAAACATGCTCATGAAGGCTTTTCAAAACCTACAGAACACTGCTTGTTGTCACTGGGCTTTATATGAGCCAAAGAAATGATCAGGACACAACAGGGACCAAGCAAAAAACAGTCCCTGCTCTGTCTCAGAAGCATGGAGGAGTCCAGCCATTGTCACATTACCAAATGGCCCACAGCCTGCACATTCTCAGGATGCAGGACTCAGAAAACACTTTTAATTTTTTTTTTTCTTGTGTAGAAAAAAAATAGCATTGCATCATGTAGTTTATCAGAACATGGATTAGGTATAACTATATTTTGCAAGTGTTTTCATTAAGGTTTAGGAAAAAGCCATCACAAGTTTTATGACCTCAGTGCTCCAGTTAATGACTCAGTGGCCTTTAGCCCTTTTATTTTTGTACAGATCTGTGTCAGGGAAACAATGTGAAATTGTAAATAAACCCTGTCAACACATTTAACTGCCTTAGAAAAATAAAATCGTTATATGCAAGGATTTTAAAGGACCTACAGGGGGATATTGTTATGTCTGATGATTCTGTGGACCAGCAAATATCTGAGCTGCAGTGGAAAACATTTTCTTTTTTCTCTGCTTTCTTTTTTCCCTTTTTTTTTTTTTTTTTTTTTTTTTTTTTTTTTTTAAGAACAGTGGTGTGTCAGTTTATCTTGGCAGCATTCCATGTTATTCAGTAATAGAGTAATAGATGTCACCTCAATACTTTGCCACAAGCTCATCTCCAGATATGGTTGCTCCTAATCTATACAGTTCTACAGAGCTGGCAACAGTAGGAGGAACTATTTATAATTACATTGATAAACCTTTTTACCTTTTTACTGTTCAGCCAACTGATTCTGTGTTTGTGCCTGCTGCTTTGTTTACCACGGTTTTCTCAATGAAATGTTAATATGCTCCAGTAAAAGACTGACACTCATAAGCCATCGATGAGGTCATTCAACACGCAGTCCAATATGCAGCATGTATGCCAGAGTAGAACAACTTAATTAAATCCTTCCTCTGAGGATTAAGAGGGTTATTCTGACAGGCTTTTACAAGCCTGGGCGTGCTTGCATGGCGCAGAGGAGAGCATCGCAGAGACAAGGAGGCAGCAGAGCAGCTTGAGGCAGCACTGCTACAGTGCAACGCCTCCGACTGGGGGTTCCGGGACACAGCCAGGATCTGCAGACTCCATCACTCCAGGCTGTGCCCAAGGACTAGCTCAGGGTGACCCTCGAATTTGAGCTGGGCACAGTGGGGGCTGAAGGCGTGCCATTGTGGGAGAAGCCCCAGGACTGACAATGCCAGAGCAGGGACACCAGCAAAGACACTGCAGCCACGGGTGACCGTGCTGCGGCTGGGATACCCCGAAACTGGGCTAAAATCAGCAACGAGAGATATCAGTAGACAAAAGGAGAGAAAAATCAGCAAGAAGCAGATATCAGTAGCCAAAAGACCCCCAAAGCACATGGAGTAACAGGCAGAAATCATCGTGCCCACAACCACAAACCTCCTGTGCCTCACAGGCAGAGCTGAAACAAAGTGAGTACAACCTGTGGTGTAAAAAGGGTAATTTGAGAAGGTGGAATGAGAAGTGCTCTAAGTGGCTGTGTTCTCTTTTTTTTTTTTTTTTTTTTCTTGTCTCAGTACCTGAATGAATGATCAGAAGTTTGTGTTGTCAGTATATTAAATTACTAAAACAAAAAGATTCAACCATAACAGCTGATAGCTGCTCACTATTCTCACTACTTAACTCAGATTGCATGATTGTATTGGGTTTACATGGCCACGGTTTTGCAACAGGGGGAACTATAGGGGTGGCTTCTGTGAGAATCTGCCAGAAGCTTCTTTCATGTCCGACAGAGCAAATGCCAGCTGGCTTACAGATGGATCCACCACTGGCCAAAGCCAAGCTCATCAATGACAGTGTTGGCACCTCTGAGACAACAAATTTAATGAGTGGGAAAAAAATTTAACAAGTGCTGCTGCTGTGCAACAGCAACAGCAACAGCAGCCAGAGAGAGAAGTGAGAATACGTGAAAGCAGCAGCCCTGCAGACACCCAGGTCAGTGCAGAAGCGGGGGCAGGAGGTGCTACAGGCACCAGAGCGGAGATTCCCTCACAGTTCATGTGCAACCCATGGTGAGGCAGCTGTGCCCCTGCAGCCCCGGGAGGTCCATGGTGGAGCAGAGATCCACCCACAGCCCATGGAGGGACCTGTGCTGGAGGTGGTGGCTGCCTGAAGGAGGCTGTGACCCTCCGGGAAGCTCACACAGGAGCAGGACCTGTGGACCCCCGGAGAGAGGAGCTCACTCTGCAGTCTCTGTGGGGTCACACTGGAGCAGGCTGTTCCTGAAAGGCTTCCCCCCTCAGAAAGGGACCCATGCCAGAGCAGTTTGTTAAGAACTACAGCTGCTGGGAAGGACTCAAGTTGGAGGACTGTCTCTCATGGAAGGGACCCCACACTGGAGCAGAAGACTGTGAGAAGCCCTCCCTCTGAGGAGGAAGGAGTGGCAGAGATAACATGATGGAGTGACTGCAGCTTCCATTGCCTGTCCCCTGGACATCTTGGCAGAAGGAGGTAGAGAGTTTTGAATAAAATTAAGCCTGGAAAGAAGGGAGGGGAGAGGTGATGGTGGGTTTAAGATTTGATTTTACTTCTTATTATACTACTCTGATATGTTTGGTAATTAATTAACCTAGATTACACAAATCAAGTCTGTTTTCCATTATGGTAACTGTTGAGTGATTTCTCCCTGCCCTTATCCTGACCCAAAAGCCTTTTGTTGTGTTTTCTTTCCCTTGTCCAGCTGAGGAGGGGAGGGACAGAGCAGCTTTAGTGAACACATGGGACAACCAGGCCAACCCCTGACAATGATCAAAATATTCTTTTATTTCTCTAACATAATCAAAAAATCTTCACCTTGTAGCCCTCCATTTAATCATGGTCTGATGCCTCTTGCTCGTACCATGATGCTTTATGTACTGGCATCTTCCCATAACCTTTCCTCCTTTCCCAGCACATACTGGAGGCTTTTCTTTCACCGCCAGGTTACTGCTGAGGCCCAGACACCTATTTTGACTGTTCAGCATCAGCCAGGCTTCTCAGCTTCTCTCTCCAGGGTACTGACTCTCACCGTGGGCCTGAGCTCATTCAGTCTTTTTCTTTCTTTTATCTACCATGACCATCCTTTGGCTTCAAACCTCTTCCCAGTCATACATTAGTCTGGCAGTAGGAAAAAACTTTGGCACAAGTAAAGGCATATGTAGATGAACTGGTTGATGAGTGGATTGAAGGCAACCCCTCAAATGAAAACTTGATGTGGGCCGTGGTAAGAGACTTAAAACAGATGAGTTCATTAACATCTGAGTGCAATGACAGATGAGAATGGCTCTGAAGTAGCCAAGTGTAGGTTGATTCCAGTATGATTCATACCAACAAACCCAGAAACAAACACATCATCATTGCAGGAGAAAGCTTCTGTCCAACAAGAAGCTAGGAGGAAGTGAAAAATGAAAATGATTGGTTAAATTATTGGTACATACTTTGATGTATTTCCAAGTAGATAGATAGGTAGATAGATAGATAGATAGATAGATAGATAAAAGACAGATGGATAAAGAAAAACAGCTGGTTAGTTCTGGGAAGCAGAGGTGCTATAAAAACTTTTACCTTATCTAAATCTAATCAGAGGAATATGGGGGGGTTTTTTTGTAGTGTGATGACCCTGAACACCCTGCTAAGGAAGTAGCTCATGTAAAACACGTTAAGCACAGAAAGAAGACAGTTGAAAATTTAATGCTGTTCTTCCACATGTAAACAGAAGAATATTAATCAAGAATGGAAAGGTCACATTGCCTCTCTAAGTACACTGAAGGGATTGCCTGTTCTCAAACCTAACGATATCTAAATAAATAAATCTGAATGTTTTTCCTTCTCTAGTCATGTTACAGAAAATCTATGTAGACTGCATTTTGCTGTTCGTCTAGGTCCCATCAATCCTTCCTTTTCCCTGCATCGGTCTTATCAGTCCTCATGTTCTCTCCTGGTAATGAGCATGCAGAGCTACATCTGATCTCTGTGCATTGAAGTGAAAGAAAAAATCAGACTCCTGCTTAGATCGGCAGTTAAGACAGTCATTTATTTCTTGTGTTTATTTCTTTGAAATTAATGAAATTATGTGATAATAGATTTTAAGATGACAACAAAACCAATCTAATCTGTATCAACAATAGAGATCAAAGCTTATAATTTCCATTATTGGCAGTATTAAGACCTACAAGAGGACTAATTTGTTTAATTCAGTGCCAATAAGGATAATTTCTTTTCACTTCTTGTTATCAAGTTTTGCAGAATCATATTGTTTATCAAGCTGTCTTCATAGGGATCATTCTTCATTGTAGTGTCAAGGGATACTTGGAGACAAAATTTCAGATCTTGACAGCTGATTTGTGCATAAAGCAGCATGTACTGCCTTTTTTGTTCAAAATCCCAAATGATGTCTTGGTACTTGCATGTTAGTGCAAAGAAGGTCCTGTTCTTAATTCCACCTGAACAGATATGAGTGTGCAGGCTTATTATCTGTCCTCAGCTTGGTCCTCAGGTTCTGGGAACATAGTTGACAAATGAGTACATTTTTCCCAGAAAAAAGCTCTCTCTTCTCAGGGAGTAATACTTTTCTTAATTTGTGATCTCACCTTGGCTAAAGTATGTTGTTAAAATTAATTCCATTCAAGATATCCTGCATTGTAATTTCACCCATTCTTTGGGGAAAAAAGAAAAAGAAAAAAAGAAAAAAAGAAAAAAAAGCTTCTGCAGTGTCTCAAGTTTCTACTAAGATTACACTGATAGGCACCTGTGTCACTCAAGGGATAACAGTGGTCTGTATTTACTTTGATTTAGGAGCAGAGTCCATTCATTTACCCATCTATAAATATATGTAAAAAAAATCGAAAAGCCACTCTTCCAAATGGAAGGTAACATTATGCTTCAAGTCAGATATAAAGCGTCTGAAATAATTCTCAAACTCCCACTTCTCTAAATGTGGATTTATCACTAGAATAAGATGTTGATTTTAACAATTTCAGCAGTGCTTAGCATTCTAAGTATTGGCATGGAAGGGACACCTAGAAGCATCTCAAGATAAAAAAGAACTGCAGACTGTTACACGGACAGTGGAAGTAAAGACAAGCCAAAGGGAGCAGAGACAAAAGCCCCTGCAATTCTACAGGGGAATCTCATCTCAATGGTGATGACATAGATAACCACAGTAAGACTCTGAAGATTTAGAACAGTACTTCAAAGACTCAGCTCCCTCTGTATCTTCGTGAAAATCTCCAAATAAATGTTTAGTCTTTGAAGGAGACCTGGATTCTACCTTTGTGCTTCAACTGTCATCATAATTCCAAATCACGAAATGTTTTTAGCAAAGCTGCTATGTGCCAATACACGTTTTTAAACAAGAACCAGTTTCAGCAACTCCAGTCACTAGTCACGCTTCAAGGAAATAATGGCAAGTTCCTTTTTAATTCTCGACATCCGACTAAGAGTGACATTGAGAAATGCTTTTTCAAATGTCACCTCCTAATTTCTCAGTCTCCTGAAACAGTGCTCCTTAGCAATAGTTTCATTTACTTTAGCATTTCATAAGTAATCTTGCTGTTTTAATAACAACACCAACACAAACAAAATTAAATTCCCGTCTCAGACTCTGATTGCTGCAACAGATAAAAAACCACCCAAAAGAGGCATCTTGTCATCATTGTCTTTGGGACAGGGAGAGTGGTGGTTAAGGATTCCATGTATCAAATTATAAATCCAGTGTAAGAGTTTCCTTATTTCTGTAGGTAAACAAAACCCATTACATTTATTCTACCATGTTTTTCTAAGACTTATAGTGATTAAAACTCTCACACCTAATATGGAGATGAAAAAGTATGCTAAATTGGGAGAAAATAAAAATTTAGTGTGTCCTCACATCAGGAGTGTGCAATATTTATTCGGGTATGCCCTGTAATGTCTTCTCCCTCATAGATTCACCACACAGAATACAGTTAAGCTAATTACTGAAAATTCATTGTCTTCCTTTAATTGCTTAGTTGTTGCTAGCACACTAAATCAAATACTTGTTTCTCTTGCTTGCTTGCTTGCTTGCTTTCTTGCTTTCTCGCTTTCTTGCTTTTTTCTTGCTTTCTTGCTTTTTTGTTTGTTTTGACTCTCTGAAAAGTTAATTAATCCATTGTCATCAAGCAGACAGACACGTGAGTGTTCCAAAACTTAGTTATGGAAATGGCAAAAGTAACAGGTTTGAACAGTAATATGACAGCTCCAGCAAATACTTGCCAGTGAATTTATAAAGTTTATGCATGGCTGCATGAATATATGTTTATGGGCTACTTCTCTACTAACTGTAGTGGTGAATATATCTGCATTTTAATGATGCTAAACATTTTCAGAGGCAGCTAATCTCACCTACGTAAACAAAAGAAATTACCCACCAAAACTACTATGGAACTCTGGATTGATCTGTACTGCATTTCTTGGTCTGTGTAGTCTTGTGCTTGTATTTTGTTCTGACAGTTAGGAAAATACCTGGTTTAATGGATAATATCCTGTACTTTCAAAATGAAATTAAAAAAAGAAAAGGAGAGAAACAAAAAGGCATAATTTCTAACACAGGTTTCAACATCAAAGCATTTTTTATTTATACAAAGATGCAAAGTACCTGCCTTTTGAAGGTTTTGGTAATTGCATGTCTCCAGTCTCACAAGATTTCTATTGTTTATCAGCTCTTCTCAAGTAAACTTACCTTATATAAGGACTTCTCTTGTTACTTTTATTTTCCTACATGCTATTTTGAATCATTTCCTGTTTTCTTCTCCATGACTTTTTTCTCCCTGATCCACAATTTCTAGTTTCATCTGCCCTCCTTCTTTCCTGCTCATACCTCACATAGCTTCATAGCTCTTTCTCTTCATCCTGTCACCAAATACTTGCTATTTTCTTCTCTGAACTCTTTTAATCCCCTTTTTTTTCACATTATTATAATCATGTATTTTCCCTTTTACATCCTTTTTTGGAAGTACTGATCTCCTCTGATTTTACTGGGCTCTGGGAGAATACAATTTGCTTATAGCCAAAGCAACACATGCTTTGTCTCCAAGAGCAGTCGCAGTAGCACCGCAAGGACAGTTTTCCACCACCTATAGAAATAGGATTTATTCTACTGAACTCATTTAGGCACCCTTTTAAAGGCCTGAAAGTACAACACCGTCATTTTAGGTCAGTATGTTTGCCAGGAACATTTCTCAGTGAAAATTCTTGTAATATAATTATGTCCTGGATGAATGTCCTTCTTAAATTCTGGCCAGCAGAACTCCTATCAAACAAGTTAAAACCTGCAGTAGGACCTTGGGTGAGATTCTAAAGAGACATCAATAACTTTCAGCTGAAAAGCTTGAGTTCAGACAATAATTGGCAGTCTCTCTTCTCTGGGTCTGGGAGAAGGAAAACAAAATCAAAATCAAAATCAAAAACCAAAAAAAAAAAAAAAAAAAAAAAAAAAAAAAAAAGAAAAACAAACCCAAAACCAAAACCAAACAAAACAAAACAAATAAAAGAAAAACAACAACAAAAAAGAGAGGCAGAGAGAATGATCTGTAAAATATCTAAATCTTCACCTCATTAAGATTCAGCTAATCTTGTCTTGGGCATGAATGCACTTAGCAGAGGTACACTTCATCCAGTAATTGTATTTTCCCCGACATTTTATGAGTACTTTATTTTTTCCATAGTGGATCAGAACCCAACAGAGAATGCAGGAAAGTTGTCTTTTAGAAACTGAAGCATTTTCACGCAGTAGATTTAATTTGCCAATGCCTTACTAGTGATCCAGTGGTGCTAGTTAAGGCTGCTAAGTCTATGTTCAGTTGAAACTGGCCTTTGGAAATTAGGATTTGATAGGGCTTAAACCTTCAGTTCAAATGATCTTTCGTTTTTGAGAACAGTTGTATCAAGTCAAAAGATAACTCTTCACTTTGACCCTGCCGTAGAAATTACAGGAAATGATGATTTACAGTGCTGTACTGTCATCTGTTCACACGAGCTAATTACTTGCATGTCAAAAACCACTGGAAACTTATGTTAGAGTGCTGCCAAAGGTCTGACTTGATCTTTACACACAAGTAAACCTCTGTATGGTGCTAGATTACCTTATCTGAATGAAATATAAGGCAGTAATCACAAGTTAAGCTATGAATTTTGAATGACTTCTGAAATTCTGAAGAGAAATCGGATGGCTTAAGAAAGGAAATGCAGTTTTAACTCTGAATTTTCCAAGTTTATGTGAATAGAAATCAAACCCTTTATTATTTTAATTCCTTAGGGTGTGTTATTTTCTTGATCTTTCAGATCTCCCTCCTTCAGGCTTTCTATTGTGCTTACAATCACATAAACCCCATTGTTATTATGTAGGATTATGGCTGACACTGGCATCTATTGATTCTACAACATGTTATTGGTGAACCTATTTAGACACCACCGAGATTTTCACATTGTTCTGTAGAATTCATCCAGGAGGTATCCCTGCAATGGTCTTGTAAAAAAAATTGTTTGCATTATGGATCAGGCATCTTCACATGCTACCACAAGCCAAGTTTTTCCAACATGCAGAGTACCCATGCTCCAAAGAAATCCATAGGTGCCACAAGACCTCACCAGCTTTGCTAACCATCAGTGTATTGAAAAGTGCTAAATTCAAAATAAATACCTACATACTTGAAAACTAAAATCTGAGTTTCAGTCTCTGATGGGCATGAAACAACGTGATACAAGTATAGAGGGATTGCCATCCATTACTTCCAACACTCTTTACAGTCCTGTACTAGGGTATTCAATGAAGTGAATGGGAAAAAAGCTCAAAAGAAGCCAAAAGTTCTTTAAATAGGGGTAGTTATTCTGGGACTCTTCTTGAAAGAGTTTTTTTCAGACTTCAAAGGTTTGCATGGTTTCAAGGGGAAAATATCCCTGGAGCAGAAATCCATTGAGGGATATGGTCAAACCGCAAGTGTGACTTGCTCCAGAAGTCCTACAGCCTCAGCTGTCTGGGAATCAAGGGAGTGCTTGTGCAAAACATGGCGTGTGCTTGCTCTGCTCCTCTACTTCGTGTGTTGGGCTCTGGACATACTCAGAGGCAGGACACTGAGTTGAAATTAACTTCATCTTCTGTATTTAAAAAATATTTTACAATTATTTTTGTTAGTTTCTTTCTGATTCTTTCCATTCCCCTCCCTTCAAGTTCTCTCACCTCTCTTCTCTTTTCACTTCAATCATGTCTACATTATTTTGTTTGTTTGCTTCTTTTTTGATAGGTATGTTGTTTGTTTATTTGTTTTGGTTTTTAATTCTTACATTTGCCTTAGAGCTACTAGCATTTGCTACAAATAAATTAGTGTTTTGAATTACAGAATAAATCTTTCTGGCACTTCTTTCCTGGAAGTGGCCAAGGAAACCTGTGTGAATCCAAAATCATTTTTTCTTCAGTGGGAGTGATGTGCAGCTAGAGACCAATGTACTCTGCTTTTTAAGATACATCAAAACAAATCTCTTAACTGAAGTTCAGAATGAGTAATAAGCACAAAAGTATGAATCTGAACATAATTCCTTAATTTCTGATCAAGAAAGTCAAGGGTAAAAAATTCAGAGACATCATTCCATTGAGGACAAAAGCATTGAGCTCCTCAGTGATGTCATGAGGATTTGGTCCACAGATTTTACACTGAAATGCTGACACACGCTTACTGTTGCAGTGCACAGCATGTTGCTATAATTATTCTTTTCTCATATTCAGGACTTGAGATACTGCTTGGATGTCTGTCCTCATGTAACAAAGCTGTCAAGCTTTTCACTTTGAACAGAGCATGGTCACAATCATAAAATTATATTTCTTATTTGAGAAAGCAAAAAAAAATCTCGTGAAGTCCAGGGGCTCATTTGTCTCTTTGGCAGGAATGAAACACAAGGAAAAATACTTATTTGCATGGTAGCAAGCAGTTTGTGCTGCTATTCATGGGGTGCAGCAAAACTGGATGTTTTCTTTAATCCTAAACATGTTAGTAGGTTACAGTGACTGCAGAGTCAAAATAATTTGGGGCATTTGTTCCCTCTTGTTTACCATATGCAGAAAGTTCACATAAAATCTCTGGAGTTCTGTTCCAAGAGCATTTTTTAGTAAATTAATATACAGTCTTCTTGACAGTGTTGTTGGACGTTCAAGAGAGAAATAAAAATAAACTCAGAATAAATCAAATCAAATTTGTGTAAAAAAAAAAAGTGTGCTGAGTTGAATAACATTTTTTCATTTACTTTTTCAATTATTAAAGTAATGTATTCAACTCTACTTGAAACATCTCTTTTCAGTTGCAATCATTTTGAAATAGATGCAATTCCCTTCCTCCTCCTGAAAAGAGTGAAGAGAAAGGGAAATTCAAATTGAAAATCTTGACTGAAAAATTGAATAATTTCATTTGGAAAATGTCACAACAGAACATATATTTTTCCTCTTATTTTCTTTCAGTGGAGAAGAGCATTTCCATGCAAAGGAAATGAATTGATTAAAACTTTCAGAAAAAAAAAATCTGCATTTCTGGCCCTCAAAAAATGTCATGCAGCTTAACCACATGAAAATTCTCCTCTTGCTTCATATGCCACACTTTTCCAGGCAACACCCAGAATATCAGGGTGTTTGTTGGACACAAAGAAATAATGCACAGATTATTATTATTTTATCATTCATTAACAAACACATCAGAAAACAAAATGAGGGCCAAGGACTATCTCCATCCTTTGTTGGTTGTGAGGGGAAAAGTAATGACAAATTCATCCAGAATTCAGCATGGAATATTTTAGTAGCTGTATCAGTAGCTATTAGTGGCAGTTTACAGTACTGTACTATTGCATTCCAGCACAAAAAAAAAAAAAAAAAAATAAAAAAAGCAAAAGCGATATCAGTATTATACAATTTCAAATTTTCCCCTAAACGCTTCCAATAACTTCAAGTTACTAAATCTGTTTAAATTTATTGGCCCTATTTTGCTAACAGTATCAGAAAAAGGGGATGTCTGAGAAACAGTTCTGGATTAAGGGCAAGACTAGATAGTGGTGTGCCCTTTGTAAAGCATGTGAAGGCAGTAAACGTCTTTTCTGAGTTTGCAAGGCTTGTGCTTTGAATATTGGAATATTGACCTCTGAAATCTGCAGCAAAAATCTGTCTAAATGCCTCCTTGGAGTCTGTGGCCTGGTGAAGGGCTGGTGCTGTGTGGATTTTGGGCAAGTCTTACTCCTGCAAGAAAGGAATAGACATAAAGCAACCCAGGTCTAGAACTGTCTGTCAGGGGAGGCCTTGGCTGATGTACCAGATCATCTTATGTAATATTGGGATATCAGGGTTGGAAGGGATCAGTTGTTAACCTATATCAGAAACAGAAGGAAAAATAAGACATGACATTTTAAAAAAGTGATTTTTAGTCAATGCAACTTGTGAAAAAATTAACATTGTGACAACACAGACACATAGGAATGCAGATGAAAGTATTCAAAATCAGCATGGAGAACACCATGGAGTTCTGCTTGCTGCAGGACAGGTGAGGATGGTGTGAACTCATTGCTGGCTCAGAGCTCACTGGGGAGGCTGCCTTGAGCCTGTGCTGAACAGAAAGAGGAGTCTTACAACATACTATAGCTCAAAAAACCCAAGATGAATATCTAGTCATATTATAGACAAGTTTCCCAAATTCATTGCACAATTCAGGAACATGTTTTTGTCATGTATATTGAGGGAAGTTCTGTCCAGTTTCTTAATCAGGACTGCAGATAAAAAAATTCAGAGGATGATGATTATATATACAGGGGCCAAGTTCAAATCATTGCATTATTCTCTCTGTTTTATAGTGATTACCATGTTTTCTGGTGTAATTTTAATTTTGTATTTCCAATGTTTAGGCTCTTCAGCAATAAAATACCATTAGTGTTTATCCTCTTTAAGCCACTGACACAAATTAAAAACTTTAAATCAAGAATTTTTCATATTTGGGAAAGCAGAAAGTGATGACAACACTATATTTGTCATGGCACAGATAATTAATAGAGTAGGCTTAGTTCAGGCTGTTTTCTTCCTTGTTTGAGAAAGAAGCAAGGATACTAACACTTGCAAAAATATACTTTTATTATTTTCAATTTATGTATTACTGATAGCGATAAAGAAAATCTTAGCAGAATTTAAGTTTTTACCTCTAAGAGAACACTGTTCAGATGGTTTGTGAGTAAAAAATACTCTTGTCTCATTTTCTCTTTGAGGTTTTCTATATTTTCTAATAAATTATTCATTGTTTCACATTATGATTCTTGAGCTTGCTCTCAGATCTATTCAATCCCCATATATGTAAGTTTTGTGAACACTGTTTGTAAAGATCATGTAGAGTCTAAGTGCATTAGTGACAGAGGTCATGAAATATTGAGAGACTTAACCACATGTGTGAGAGAAGTAAGTATTTCTCCCAAAGGCCCAAGAGGTGACCTGTTCACATATAACACAAAGCCCAGTGCAATATTGACACACGATATCCTGCTATTTGGAATTAATCCATAAAATAACACCAGCTCCTGTATCAGAGTATTAGGTACTACAACCCTTGCAGAATCTCAGGGTGATCCAGGGAGATGTTTTATCATTACAGCAGTCATAGCAAGAGGGGAAGGAAATTAAAGTGAAGAATGGAATATTCTTAAATCCACAAAAGGGTTTTTTTTAGTTAAAGTTAATTGACTGGTAAAATCTCCTTTAGTGCTTTTTTTTCCCCCAGTCAAGTTCACAGCAGAATATCAATGAGGTTTGTTGAAATGGAAACTTTTCACTGCGCATAATTAGAGTAAATGAAACGTGCATCCATTCTCAATGTGCTTCTTTTATTCCTGTAAAGTTTAATTTCTTTAAGAATGGAGGCAGGAAATAAATGGGGCAAATGTCAACTTACATGAGAAGGGTTTCAAAATTTCAAGGCCAGTTCAAGAACAATGATTTGGATCAGAAATCTTCCTCTGTGATAGCCCAGTTTGTGTGCCTCAGTCTTGCCTGTGAAAAGGGGCAGCGCTAACAAGAATTAGGCATAGAGAGTCGGAGAGAATTTCCCCTCAGTATGCCACTGGAGTAGCCTGATCTGAAAACCTACTGCTCCTCTGGTGCCTTGGGTTTTCTAAATGTCGAGTACCATTAATATAGGTAGAGCCAAACTGTGCTGTTGTGACTTTCCTGAGAGGAGATCCCATGAGGGATTAGCCTGAGCCTGCCAAGGCCACCTGGCTTGTAATGTGTGTCAGATCAGAAAGAGAGCTGCACTTGCTCCACATCAGCCTGTAGCAGAGATGGGAATAGGGTTTTGGTGATTCTGACCCCTGCAAGTAGGGAACCAGTCAGGTTAAACCACAAGGGCTGTAACAAACTGTAATTCTCTCCATTTCTGTAGTGACCCCACCAATACTGCACTGCACCATGACAGGAGGTGGGCCACCAAGGCAGACAGAGAACAGAAGCAGGCAAGGAAGAAAGAAAAATATTCCATCCTCATTTGCAGGTAGGGATATGGGGTGAACTTTATCTAAGGACACACAGGAAGGCTGGGCAGAGGCTAAGGCTGTGCTCTGAGCATCACCCTGGTGTCCTTGTTGCAAACAGCAGGAGTGGTCTGTCCACTCCTCTTGTCAGCTGAGCCTTAACAACCTACTGCCATGGCAGTGCTCCCCTCTCACCCCAGCTGCTGAATGACACTGGCTGAAGCCACCACCATGGTGTTCACTGCAAGCAAGACTTTCTGTGCTCCTGTGACAAGCTGGGAATGTGCCTGTGGTTAGAAGTATGAGAGTACAAATGATACATGGCAGCCTCCACTGACCACTGTCCCTCAGATGGAGTGCTGTGGGTTAGCCATACTCCTGGGAACACAACTCTTGTCTCAAACCAACTTCTCCTGGCTTGAATATCCACGAGGTTCAGCAGGAGGGGTAAAGTGTATGTGGGGAGCCGAAGTGATTAAATTAAAAGATACATTTCTGGTTAATTAAGCTACTCCTGTGGGACTTTTCAGTGTGATTGAACGAACCATGAAAGCCCTCTGGATGTGCTCAAGCACATAGTACTCCTGGTGCACTTCCATGGATGCTATCAGGATTACCAGAGAAACCAGCATAACAGAGATCTGGAAAGCTTTACCTTGTCAGATTCATTACACTGAGCTTCCAACCATGAAATGTAAAAAAGACAGAGGGCAATGCATATTTCTCTTGGTGGGGCCAATTCTCCTTGTTTTATTATCACTGGATTTGTAAATGTCAGAAGCTGAGACACAAAACAACAGAGTATGAACTGTTAAAATGGCTCTTTACACTCTGTAGTTCTCTGCAGTGAGATGCCTCTTGCTATAAAACTTGAATTTCACTAAGCCTGCAGCAACATTCTGCTGCTATTATTCACTCCTTACTACAGAATTGCTAAGTAGTCTCACAGCACACCCAGGGCACTGTCACACCCGACACTCTGTGGGCAGGCTGCATGAGGCAGAGCCTGTCCTGAGGAGCTGCCAGCCTGAGCAGATCTCCCTGTCCCAGGCAGGATGGGGCGCTGGACAGCTGCCCGCTGGAGCAGACAGGGCACAGAGGGGCTGGCCCCACGCCAGGCTGCAGCTGCCAAATTGTCTGCTGGGCAGATCATCCTGACTTTAGGAGGTTTCTCAGATCAGTGGAATTAATTACTTACTGGACATGCCCCTATCTCTTCTTTTAAGTAGTTTAAGGGGGACTAACTTTGTGAGGCTGAAGGCAGCTGGGATGAGTCTCCTTGAGACGTTCAGTATCACACAGAAAAACTGCCAAGGACTCACGGGGGGGGGGGGATTTTGTTCCAGCTTATCACCTGTTCCACAAATGCACCTTCCTTCTCCAGCTCATGAGAGGCTAGTGTTTGCCTTAAACCAGACAAAATGTTCACAACTCACTTTAGGAGAAAGAGAGTTGGTTCACAGCATCCTTCATTCTGACCCTCAGCTCTTCCACTTCTTTGTGCAAAAGACAAACCTATTTTCTAGAAACAGCATCTTCTTTTTCTCCTCCTCTGAAAAATGCTACTCTTGCACTTTAATTTTTTTTGTGTCCTATGAATAAAGGTATCAATTGATGAGATACACATAGCAGTCAGAACTGAAAATATGAAACATAGTGCTATTAATTTGGGTCCACATAACTTTGTTTATCACAGAAAAAACAAATTGACTATTTTTAGAAAACAGTCATTCCTTTATTTCATTTGCCAAGAATTTCTAATCTGAATTTCAGGGAAAAAGCTATCTGCTACTTTCAGACATTCATGTGATGAGAGGATCTATCAGGTGCGTGACAAACAATTGCATTTTCTGTACAGCATATTCAAATTCCTCCAGTATTATTCAACTTCTCTCCCCAAAGCACAAACAGTGGTGGCTATGCCTTAAACATAGACTAAGCTTAGACCTGACTTAGCTGTGCTTGAGGAGAAACTATGTTCATGTCTTTGTGCATTTGTTTTTCTTTATGATTCCTCTCTCAGATTTTTATCCTTCTGACCCTGAGCAAATTTGTCATGGCAAGATGGACATCTGGTTTTACAGGCTTGGGCAAAGTAAGCAACATGAGACTAGGAACAGAGAAGCAGAACACTGCATTATAAATGGCAAAATCCCAGAAGCTAAACTCAAGGAGGGGCAGAAATTGAAACACTAACACAATATGAAAAGAGGAATGCCATTTAAATTAACAATGTAAAGGGGCAGTCTGCTATGGTAACATGGGAAATTTTTCTAGCTCTCTTTTTCACTTTGTCTTTAAAGGGTTTTGTTTCTCTGAATACAAGGAAATTGCATGCTTTCTTGAATAGGATTCCTTGACATGATCATATCCCTGAAAGTAAAGTTTGTACTAAAGGATAAGCAAATTACAGTGTAGAAACTGAAGCAATCTGGGCCATATAGGATGTATATAGGAACTCTTTCCTCCAGTATAATAGTAGTTGTTGTCCAAGGGGTTTCAAAGCTTAGGTCCACAGCAACAAAACAATGCTGCAAATTTAGTGGGACTGATACCTAATCTCCAGCTGAAGTGACAACCGTAAACAAAAGACAATTATCCCTGACAACAGGCTGACACTACTGGCACATCAGTCAGCTCTGATATGCTGATCACAGTGCCCGCTGATCAGTTTCAATATCCTGCCAGGAGCTGATGTGTTTTTACTAAACCATTCAAATATGTTCCATTGTCTCTGCACAAGCTGGATGCTGTTAGGCAGCAGCTTCTCTTCCCCAGTCCCCCTCCTTCTCAAGAGATATCTGGCATGCAGAGGTGCATAAGGCCTGGTCTGGTTGTCACTTCTTATATCCTGGTGCTAGGGCCATCATGAGAGGAACTCATCTGGAAGAAATTACTCTTCAGGGGCTGCTGTGTTTTGCATTGTTTTGAATTGCAAAGGTAAAAATACTTGGATAATGCTGTTCCTGTTGTCTCTCTGCGCTCTGTGTATCTTATTTCGGGTACCATGAACAGTGCTGGCTAAGTAAGCATGAAGTGCAGCATCTGCTTTGCTGTCTGGAGAGGTGCAGCCTGAACAGGCTCCCTCTCTATGAAAAAGCTTTAGGGAAGCTTGGGGTTGCCGAGCTAAGACTCCTTCTGGAACTGCCTTGGGGCAAGTGCTACTCATGGTGGGGTTGCTTAATAGCTGTCTATACGGAGTTCATATCAGTTCAGAAAGTTTCCTCCCCTGACAGCAGATACCACAGTAAGTATGTAATATAAATTGTGCAAATTACAGATTTGAAACAAGAGCTTTAAAGGGCAATGAGAAACTTCAGTATAATCAAGTCCATGTATTTCAGTTTAGTTTTAAAAAGCAGAGAAGATACAAGGAAGGGACAGGGACAATTTTTCAAAAAATCTTTTGAGGATTAAGGAGTGAATCATAGAATCATTTAGGTTCAAAAAAACCTAGATTTCTTTAAAAAAATCTAATTACAAGGAGGACCAAACCTAGTAACTTGGAAATTCTACAACATTGACAAGCACCACATAAAACTACATAACACATTCTCATAAAAGGTAATGTGCTCTTCTGCATATTGCACAGGAGCCAAGCATGAAGACTTTGAGCTGGATCATCTCTTCAGCACAGCACCAGGGGAAAATAAATTATGATCTTCTGGGCTCCTTTTATATCCCAGTTTGTTATTTTCCTCACTCACTCAATTATCTCCACTTTTTATTTTTGTTTGCACCTCAGTTTTCACCTATCTTTTATGCACCATCCTCTGACACACTGAATCCTAGTTTCTAGTAGGAACAGGATGCTAGGTGTCCAAGGCAGTGCCACAGATCAGGTATAACAATTTTTATATTGGTTGCGCCTTCTTGCTACTTTACTGTCCATTTCCTTGAATTCCTGTCTCCTCCTGTTCAGTCTTCTGTAAATTGTCTCCCTTTTCAACATTCCTCAGCTCAGTTTAATTTCTCACTTCTATTTTCTTTTCCTCTATTCCATCCTTCAAATACACACAATGCTTATATCTTTGCTGTTATGACCAATAGCCTAATGATGATTAACTTGGATTTAATTTTACATCCTTGGATGTAATTTTCAGCATGCTGTTGAGAGAAGTGAATGCACTGAGTCTCATAACCACTGTCCATGAGCAGAGCAGAGCATTTCAGGAGCCATTGCTTGTCCCAGGCATGCATTTCTTCACACATCCATTTCCTGACAGAACTCACTTTTATCAGCTTTCAGGGCATCTTTTCAAGCCTCCAATTGCTTGGCATAACAGTGATGGTTTATCTTCAAAGTTCAATATTTTCTTAGAGCTGGCCTGCCCACAGCATGGGTTACCCTGTGTTAACTCTGTGTTTTAAATCAGTCTGAGGCAGTCTCCTCACACTGTCACTGAATGAGTTATTCTGGCCAAATTCAGACCTTTAGAGCACAGCTGTTGATGTCTAAGCAGGTCACTCAAGGTTCCTGTGGTAAAAATTGTAGCTTATAAGTCATCTCATCCCAATTTAGACATCTGAATACTCAGATGATTTGCAGCTTAAAACTATTCTGAGCTGAGATAAAAGCAAGATGAATCCCACCTACCCACTGAAATGGAATGAGATGAGGAAGCTGATGTCCTTGGCTTAAGCTAGCCATAAAACCCAGGTACTGTCTTTTATGAAGAAAGGTGACCTTCACTCTCTATATAGGTATTCAACAACTATCCAAAATGAAGGGATGCACAAGGCCCGTGGTGTATGAGCTGATTTTGGCTGGTGACAGTTTTGTATGTTAATGGTAGGAGGCAATGAGAAGTTGGAAGGAAGTACAAGACACAGCTAGGGCAGACGCTGAAAGCACGGCCTAAGACACAGGCACGAGGAGGAGGCACTTTGGACTGAATGGTCGATGAGAAAATCTTGGGAATTTGTTCACGTTTCTGTGTGGTCTACCTCTGCTTTTCTGAAGGAAACCGGACTTTGTGAGTGAAATATATGGGCTCACATCAAATACCAGCCTGATCACACCTAATTTTTCTCACCAAATGGAACGTCGTGCAGTAACATTTTGAGCCATTAGGGTCACCACTGAGACTGTGTGGTTGCCTTCATTATTATTCTTTCAGGTCCTGAAGCACCAATGAGCCCTGCCATTTGTCTGATAGGAGTGTATCATCCTTTGCAGGAAAATTTATTAGCATGCTTAGTTTTACTTTCTGAGCATCAAATGTTGACTAGCAGCATTCTGATTGTTTGGATTACCAACAATTTTTGCACATCTACTGACAAACAACTGAGGTCTCCTAATGATGATTACTCTGGCATACAAACACATTGTCTTCTAAACTATATTTCCTCAGCCTTTATCAATGTCTGGGAAGTTGAAAATCCCATTGCTCTTAACAAATGAAAGACACCCAGTTTTATGTTTTGATGAATGTGAGAGATCCACAAGTCCTTAAGCCTTCTGCTGTCCAAGCTACAATGGAGCTCAACCTGAAGATCCAGATTGTGGAAGGAAAATAACACATGACTGGAAGGAAAAGAGCACGAAAATAGCATCAGAAGAAAGCTTTTCAGTTTGCATTTTCGTAGGCTGTGTATGTCTCCAGTAAATAAAAGTGGCACAGTGGCAGACAGCTCAGGCTCTCCCTGACAAGCCAAAAAGAAATTAATAGGAACTTCTTTGTTGAGTAAGGATATTGGAGAAATCACGTGTGCATACAGGAGCTGCAGAACCAAGAGAAAGGCAGGCCATAGACCCTGGATTAATTCATGTCAGATAGGTTACATATGAACCAGTCTGAGGAAATGGAGTTGAATGTGCTTTCCTGGGACACCACACCTGGGAACAATGGGGATTTCTGGGAAGCGCTCCCCAGTACACAGGCCCCAAATGTGCAGCACTGGCATACGGGGCCACAAGCTAAAACAGATCCAAGCGAGGATCCAAATGGTGCTCGAACAACATTGGACCATGCAGGGCAGAAGTTTGCATGTCACATAAGTAAAATCTTCTATCTGAGGTGACATTCTGGGCTCTACATGCAGTCAAATGAGGGTTACTCCTGAAATAAAAAGTGATATAGCCTAAAAAGGATATTTCCATGGGCTGTTTAGGAGAACAGGAAAACTCATATACCAGTGTAGGCATCTATTTAACAACAAGCAGTTTTAACACAGTGTATTCCTTACTGGGTGCCATTTGGGGAAGACTGGGGACAACTGTCTGGCCACTGGCTGTCCTATTTAACTTGCTGCTTCATAAATCAGAAGATTTCATCATGCACCAATGTCTTTTGGGGGAAGCCAACACTGCTCTGCTGCTTGTCGCACATTGCAACAGGCTGTTGGTCTTTTTTTTCATGGAACTTGGTCTATCTTGTGACATTTTCTTTCCAGTATGAAGGATATTTTTTTTTGTTTGCCAAATCAGTATCTGTGATGGTCTGCCTTCTGATAGATTTCTTTTAGAAACAGAGAGAAAAAAAAAAAAAGTCTGTGTAGGTATAGTACAACAGAATGTATCAATGAATTTAGGAGTGGAAATTTTCTTTTTTACAGAAGACAGCAGGTCTCTTTATTCTTCTAATATACGTCTAAGTGGAAGAAGTTCCAGATGGCTGATGACTAGATTTGGTTGCTAAAAAGTGTTTATCCTTTAACTTTTGCAAATTCATCATTTTCAGGCAGAGTTATACTCCTAAAGACCCATGATTAGCTTATTTGTGACAACATGGAAAATGAAAGAGGTGTGTAAAAAACTCTTATGTGGTTGTATTATCAATTATTTCACCGTGTTCTTTGGATATTTCTATGTTTAGAAAGTGTGAGGATTGCAGAGCAAGAAATTTTTTTGGCTGCAACTTTTCAGTAAACCTATTACTGTAACATAACCAGTAGTTTGCATTGTACGCTTAAATAACATTGTAGCCTAACGTGTAAGAATGCCCTTTGGATGGAAAAAAAGTCACTTTATGAGCACTTTACTTACTAAAAGCATTTTTGCTCTTACATAGTCATATTTTAGCTAAAAATTGTAATCCTGAAGTGTGGCTTCTTTTTTTTCCCTATTTTACATGGAAATTCTTCTCCCACAGTTCGAGGTCAAAAAAGACATTCCAGACAATGACTGAAAGTGATTAGTATAAGAATGCACACTGATTTAGATTTTCAGAACTGATCAGCAGTTGAAGACTGTACTAGCAATTTATGTGGTGTTTCCAGTTTACTAGAAGTTAAAATTTATTAGCACATTTTGAAAAGTACCATGCTAATCAAGATAAATTAACTAATGAAATTCCTTGATTGTTAGACAGTTTACAATTTCAGAGGTGCTTTAAATAAAATTAGTTTAGGAAACAGTTTCTGACAGCAGATCAGATGAAACCATTACTTGCACTGGGAAAAGATAATTTTTTTTTCTTTTATGCTTTTTCATATGTGACTTCTCATATCTTTTCAGTAAAACAATCCTAGTCCTGCTCTATTGGATATTTACTTTCTATTTATTTTCCTTTCTTGCCCTTTTCACTTCAAGACTTGATTATATTCATCCTAATAAAAGATTCGGTGTGCTACCACCGTGCCTGCTACTCCAGCACAGGAATAATGCATGGACTACAAGGTAGAAACCTAAGCCTGCCACTGCAATTAGAAACAGTTCCAGCAGTCTATTATAGTCTATGATAGTCCAACAAATCTAGCATCAGACTCCCTTCTGAGTGCATATTTTATGTGCTAGAGATATGTATATAGTTTTAATGGGAAAGACTCATGATTCTTACTCTTACTTAAGAGTGAAATTCAGACACACATAAAAAGTGTATTAAGTTGAGCTAAACGAATTTTCATATTATTCCACAAGAGGTGGTAGAGATGAAATCCGACCTTCATTGGTGGTAAGAGTTCTTCAAGTCTGATGATGGTGAATGACTTCTACCCTAAACTCTGGCCGTGAGGCCCCTTCCACAGCGTTTTCTCCCAACCAGCCCACATTAATTTGGGAAGAGGATCATCTTGGATGAAGTCAGCTCTGAGGACACGCAGCTGCATAGATTAAACTATCACCTCTCAGTTATCTACACACACTGGAGATGCTGAGCTGAAGTTGGCTTCCTCTTTTGCTCAGTTCTTCAATCCCAGAAAAAGGTTCTGCAGAAATAAAAGTATGTAACAGAGAACTGCACAAACAGTCTGTGTGCCAGGCTAGAGCTCTTTACATGACAACATAAATTCTTGTCTGCAGCCCACAACACCTCCAAGAACAGAGACCACGGTTTCTGCCAAAGCCCTCCTAGCAATGCTGGCACCAGTACTTTGTGCTCTTTAAGCCAGATGCTTCTTATTTAAGAAAGCTATTGGAAACATATAACATCAATAAGAAACTAATGTTATCTGTGTTCATATCTGGCCAAGTTGTACAGAACTCAAGGCTGGTTTGCTTTAGGAGTGGGCTGGAATTCCTGATTTTCTGAAAGAGATAGTAACTGAAGTTGGAGGGATAGAGTTAGCTTAGGGGAGGAGACGTGGCTGTGAGGTTGTTCATCAAGTGGAACTTTTTCAGGGTGGTGTGACACTAGAGTGAAACTCTCCTGCGGGGGGGGGGGGGGGGGGGGAGGAAGCAGAACTGACAGGCAGAAGGAAGGAGGATACACATGGATAAAAAATAATTTTAAATCCTGAAGTATTTATGTATTTCTGTTTGCCCTTTGTATATTATCCGATTTGCTCTTTCACAATAATTCAGATATCACCAAACATATGTAGATCTATGCAAATCCGCAGACACCTGGCTTGTGTTCTGGTGATATTGCCAGTAATGCATATAGCTTGGTTAGAAAAGTTAAAAACTAGTAACAATAGTCCTGTGCACCCACAATCCCTACATTTCTGCTTTCCTTTCCTCTCTCTTGTTTGTGAAAGGTTGCCTGCCTTGCCTGCCTTTCTTCAGATCTTTTCTATTCCAGTAAGGAGCTGTCTTGTGTGAAAATCCTACCTCTGCTTTTACATATTTTCTGCCTTCCACAATATTCAATAGTGTTGATATGGTTTAGCAAGATATAATTTTTGTTTTATACCTTTTCAATCTTGTTTTCTCCAGACTGTCCCTCTTTCACTTGACAAACCTTCCAGCCTAAAAAAAAAAAAAGAAAAGTAGTCCTTAAAAAAACCAAAACACAAACAAAACAACAAAACCTTCAGAATTAGGTTTTGGGAAAGTAAAAAATATGTGCAGTGTGATAACTAAGCATGGGCAGCTCTGCTGTGTGGCAGAGATTGCAAGCTGGATGTTTTTCTTATGCTCATACTGATTGTAGTTATCTTCCCAGTTTCTCACACCTCATAAATTATACACCCCTGCAAACTCTGCCAGTCGGAATTTAGAATTTTTGTCCCTTTACCACTGGGAGAAATTGAACAATTAATGAAGCTGTGGCAACTGGTGCTTCCTCCCTTCCTGGGGAGACAGGGACAAAACACATCCAACGTGGATGCAATATTCAGTTACTAATACCTACATGTGAAATTCCTTAGGCCTAAATCTGAAAGAAGAGCAACCTGTTTTAATATTCCATTTCGAAATGTTTTTACAAAAAAAGGGCAGAAAAAATAGGATGATGAGGGAGCCATCCTGCTCTCCTGTTCCCCTGGGTGACAAACATAACCAGAGCTTTTGCTGTTCTCTGTTTTCTGTTACAGACATGCTCCAGAGACACATGCTCTGTGCTGCTGTAAATACACTGCTTCAAATGTCAGACCTGATTTACTCTTTTTTTTTGGAAAGAGAACAAAGAAAGTTAGTTTTTTGAGCCCAATAATGACAATAAACAGCAGTTGTTTGAAAATATCCCAGACAAGGGACTAAATAAAGAGGGTGCTGCTTCTGCAGTTAACTATTATCCATACTATTCCTACTAGCTGCTACTCATAGTGTAAGCACTTCCATGTGCATTAACAGTGTCACTGCTTGTCAAAAAGTAGTCTTATGAGCCAAGCCTTGAAGAACAAAGCACTTGTGTGTCCTAAATTTCCACTGTAGTGACGATACGTGCTGTGGTTTAATCCCAGCCGGCAACAAAGCACCACAATCGTGCTCTCTCACGCAGCCTCCTCCTGCCCCCAGAGGAGGGAGAACTGGAACGGAAAGGTAAACCCCATGAGGTGAGATAAAAATAACTTCATAATTGAAACATAATATAATTATAATTATAAACATGCTAATAATATTAATAGTTGTAATTATAAGGAAGGGGAGAAAGAATAACAGGATCCAAGAGATGAAAGTGATGCACAGTACAATTGCTCACCATCCGCTGACTAATTCCCATCCCAGGGCAGAGACTGGCTCCTTTTGGGAAATTCCCCCAGTTCAGATACTAGACATGATGTTCTGTGATATGAAATACTCCTTTGGCCAGTTTGGGTCAGCAGTACAAACTATGCTCTCTCCTGGCTTTTTGTGCAGCTCCTCATCGACAGAGCATAAGATGCTGAAAAATTCTTGATTAAGGGTAAGCACTACTTAACAGCTGTAAAAATATCTGTTATCAGCATTATCCTCATACTGAATCAAAAACACAGCACTGTACCAGCTACTACGGATTAAAGTAACTCTGTCCTTGCCAAATTCAGGATGATAAGAAATGTGACTCTCCTGAAACACAAATGGTAAAACCAATCATGATCTGCTAACTCGGATGTCGCATTTTCAAGCAGAGTTATTTTTGGATGCATCTTCATGGCATAACACAAGGCTTTATGAGGTTATTCAGGCTAGTGTGGACCCTGGAAACAGCATGGTGCTGGAGTCTCCATCAAGGCAAACATACCTTCCTAGCGCAGCAATGTTACTTTCAGTAACCCAATATTGCACCTTATTGCTAAACCTAGAAGGCCATATTTAGAATTTAGTATTTTACTTATATAAACCCAACATAAATGTGTCTCGGAAGCCTGTGTTTGGGTTTCCTGTTTTTGAAAACCTTGCCTGCAATGTTTTGCACCAGAAATTGAATACTAGTCAAATTATCCTATCTAAATATGTTAAAATAGACTTACTCCTATAAATATGCAAGGCATCATGCAACTCAGTGTTTTCAAACAGATTACATCCTATATAAAAGAGGGGGGGCGTACTTCACAAAAACATGAGGCAACTGTAATAAATTAAAGTGCAAGTGAAATGTTGTCTAAATTCTTATGCATGGAACTGCTTCACACTTCTGCTTGCTGCATCTCATTCTTCTGTGCTTATTTAAAGCTTGTACCTTCCTAAGAATGAAAATTTTATGGAAACAACCTTAATGGAAACATCTTCTGAGTGCCCTCTTGCCACTAGCAGTATAAATTTTTTTTTCACATGGTGTGTACATAATTTTCTACAATGTCTAAACAATGCAGCACAGTCGACAATCTTGTTCCTGTTAATTGCCAGATCCTCCCTTTCATATATCTTCTCAATAAAAAATCACAGCTGATGCTGTCAGGTTAAGAATCTCACAGCATGATTTTGGGGCCAAGTCAAACATAAATTACCCTGTGTTCACACTGGTAACTCCTTTTTTTTTTTTTTTAATTTGTTTGTTTGTTCTGGATCTGTGGAGTAAGAGCTTTGAATTTGTTCTGATATGTTAGTGTTTATTGCATGTACAGGACCACCAATTTCTGAAGCACTTGGCTTGAGAAACTGTGCTGTGAGTAAAGTCCCTCTTCTTGCTTCTGTCTCTGCCTTGCTGCTGCCTGGACTCTAGGCACTGAACACCAAAATGTCACCAGGGACGCCAGAAGACAAGTGGCTTCTGTTTGGCAGCTCTTTCTTTGTTAAACAAGAGTAGTGCTAACTCCACCATACCACTTTTTCATATGCACAGTTTTCATGCTTTCTACAAAAAATTCTGTCTCCTTTAGTTCAGAGTTTCCTGTAGTTTCCTGGCCCAAAGCACTGCATGTCTTGATTTCATTTGCAACCTGATGGCTTAGGGCAGGCATGGCAAGCAAATCACCTCCATCACCTTACTTTTGCACCCCTCTTGTCCAAACTTCTGTGTTCAGCAGGTCTGGTACTCCCATTGGTATCAAACATCTTGGTTTCTGTGTCTCTGGAGGCATGTCTGCCACGTAAGCTAATGCCACAGCTCTCATCTTATGCTGAGTGCAAACCCCAGCCTGTGAAAAGCAATGCCTTGTTTCACCAACACTGCCAAGCCCCACTGGGGAAGGTAGGAGAGAAAGAGAACCATTGCCACTTGCTTTGCACCAGAGGGTGCTCTTGGCTCCATGGAACTCCAGATTCTGCTGCTGCTAAAGGGAGCCTGAATACGGAGTGGGATCCCACCACCACCCATGGTGAACACATAGCATTTCAGTCCCTCCTTAGGGCAATATGAAAAACTAAAATCAAGGCAAAGAGGTGTAGTTTAATGTTGCCTTCAGCGTTCCCTGGCTCAGATAGGCATCTCACTATGCCAGAGAAACGAGGTCTTCTGTCCCAAAGCAGCATATGTTAGCATCATTGCTGTCTAGGCCAGTCCTCTTCCCCTGTGAAATCACTGTTCCCTCAGTAAGGCACTGCCCCTGGCTCTTGGTATGGGTGTGCAGCCCCACACACCCAGCCTTCACAGACTCTCTGGCTTCAGCAGCTTCCAGGTGCCTGAGAGGTTTAAAACAGTACCCAGGACTCGGTGAGACATAGGGCTGATGGTTCAACTAAACAAAGTTCATCTCACCTCACTGTGAACCGGTCTGCCAAACGAGCAATTAGAACCAAAAGTACCTCATTATTTTTATTTAGTTTTAGTGCTCAAGCTTGTCCCTTTGATCCTCTGAATTATAAAGCAATTGTGGAGCTTTATTGAACTGTACCTACCATGGAGCCTTTAATGATCTTCTTCTAGGCACTCTTCATGATAATCTACTAGATCATCCTGCACCAAGCTCCATCTTTAGGTAGCAGGTATTCCTAGCCTTCCTATGAGGTCTCTCAGGATGTTCCAAGGTACCTTTCTGGGCTTCTGCTGCCAGAGAAATTTGTCAAGGGACAAAATGATCTTCAATAAGCTGCCACTCTTATTTACTGTTCTTTCATTTGAGACAGGGGGAGACAAATGGTGTTTGTGGCACTTCTCTTTATTCCTGTGGAGCATCTATATCCCCAAGATTGTTGCAGTTGTTTTCCAAAACCAAAATTAACAAATTAGCTTCGGTCCTTTCCCTCTAATAAATTTCACATGAGAATGGTTCAAATGCCTTAGATGTATTTGCTCCTGGAGTTTGTAAACATCTTTTGAAGAACATTAGGGTTCTTTGGTTTTGTTTGGGTTGGAGTTTTGGGTTTGGGTTGGTTTTTTGCAGTTCCTCATTGCATTGCATTGCATTGCATTGGATTGCATTGCATTGCATTGCATTGCATTGCATTGCATTATTGTTCAAACCTTGTTAGCTGCAACCTTATCGTAGGAAGTTTTTTCTCACCTCTACTGTGATCGGCAGATCTAATGTTTTCTTGGTTGACTGGTTGGTTAGACAGATTGGCTTCCACTGTGCCAGGGATAGCGAGTGCCTGGAAATAGCCTCCATTCACTAGTTAATGAATGGAAACACAGGGATTTGAACTACGAGTACCCTTAGTTTTGCAAGCAACAGGACATTATCTGTATTCCATATTTAAATTGATGGCACTGGCACTGCAGGATGATGAGTTAAACGTACTATTGTTTTACTCTTAAATTTCCTTAAAAACACTTCCTGTCTTCCCTGCTTCTCCCATCCCAAGAGTAGAAGGCTCAGATTTTCTTGCTAATGGACCTTTTCCATGATCTCAGATGTGTTCATATGATGATATCATAGCTGGAACAATGGGAGTAGACAAAGTTTGTGAGTGCTGGATACCAATGTGGCACCCTGGTTCTAAATGGATCCTGCATTAAATGCAGAGAGATTGTTTGCTGTCGAAAACAAAGTAAGACAATCATTCTGTCAATGAAAATAATTAGAAAATATATTCAAAATACATTGAAAATGTATTGCTGTAACCAGCTTTGCTTTCTGTCACATGCTTTTTCCAGTTGGACAGCTTTCACCCTTTTTTGTTCATTCTAAGATGAGCCATCTTCTCCAGTCTTCTTTAAACCACCAAGAAGCAACTCAAAGTTTGTCTTGAAAATCCAGATGGAAGATTACAAAATCTACATATCTTAAATGAGATGGATGAGTAATGCAGCTTACTTGTCCAAATCACTCAGCAATCCAAATTACATGCCACATGTTACTCCTTAAGCTAGTCAAGAACAGTTTCCTTCTTTTTTATTTTTCTTTATTAATTCAGTCTAAGTGCCTTTAATAACTTCAGAGCTGAACAGAAAGAGCACTGCTGTAAACAATGTTTTGATTTCATCTGACCTTTGCATTATGAGATGTGCTCTTAAGATATATTATCTGAAATATGATGGTCCTTAATTTTTTCCTCAAACACACCTGGCAAAGGGATAATGAGCTAGAAAAATATGCTTAGGAAATTCAAAGGGGATCTTTGGTGAAAGTAGGGCAGCATATTGTATCTGTATTGCATCTATAGTGCCTTGGAAAGTATATTTCAGTGGAGCTTCCCAATGAGCATAGCAAAATAAATGTTTGCTTGCTTTGCACACCATTCTCATAAAGAAATAAACCTGTCATTTTTAAATATAACATTGCATCTACTTAGAATTTCTAAAGTTATGTTCTTCAATTTGCTAGCACAAAAATACCGATCCTATAAGCTTCAGCAACATCAAGTAATGTCTGTGGGGAGTTCAATCAATAAATAAGCTCTCTTCTGTTGCCAAGCATTTTCACCATCAAAAGACTTTGTTTAATGCTGTGAAAATGGCCAACTCTACTGTGTCACTCAAGAGAAAAGGAAATTTGCTGCCTCAAAGCATAGGGAAAAGAGAATGATGGGTTATAATTATTTCCCTGGAGCTTCATCAGTTGGTTTGTGGATAAACCTTAGAGGTAAGAACTGCTGCCTCCTGGGATCTGATCTCAGAAGGACTGAGAGGGACATTTGGACTCTGCAACAGAAAGTAACTTGACACCAGACATGCCCCCAAAAGAGGACTGAAGCAGCAATTCCAGCAAATGGAACTGCCAGATTTCCAGTACATAGGGAAAAGACTTGAGTCTTTGTTTTCTAATGTGCCAGAATCAGGGTGCTTGCTCTAATAGTAAGCTCTAGGGAGTTGTTTGAACCTATAGCAAGAAGACAGTAGCTTGGAAAAAACCTCTTGGGAATTTTGTTCTGTGCTGAGCCTTGGCTTGAGTCACCTTATTGACCTCTGATTAAATGCATCTAAAAGACAATAGGAGTTATAGATGGGGGGATCTGGATTTATCTTAAGGCGTTTTACAACAATTCTGATAGAACTAGCTGAAGGAGGCCGTTTTGCATCTAACTATTTGAGTTTTCTTTTTAAGACTGTCATCATAAATTAGGGTTTTAGTTGAGCTAGAGAGGTGGTCACTTTTATTTTCTTTCTCAGCATAAAAAAATAATTTTCAGTAAAGTCTCTGTGCTGCTTTTTCAGACTAATGTTTTGACTCTTCTCCCTGTTCTGTATTGGACTATTGTAACTTGTATTCTCCCCTCAGTGTTCCCAGTGGAGAATGAGAGAAGCAAGGATGTAGAGCAGCTGTTCTGTACAGGATCCCTGTCCCCTGAAACAGCCCTTGCCTATTGTCTTCTGTTCCTAAAACCAGGTTTAATGCCCCTGGAGTGAATGAGATTACTCACAGAGCAGTTCACTGAATGATTTTACTTCAGCTGAGAGAAGTTTCTGGCTCTTTAAAGGGGGCACAGTACCCTTTTTAAATTTTGTTGAAACATATTTTAATATAAAATATACTAAATAGAAAGATAAGAGCATGCAGTACACCAAAATCTGCTCCTGTTTCACAAAGCCTGTTCCAGCTAAATTCACCAGCTTTGGTTCGGGAGACAAACACAGCAGTATTGTGGACTGTTGTGCTGAAGGTGCCAGCTGTCAGTGATGTCAGTGGGCTTCTGGACAGAAAGAAAATTCTGCAAGAATACACCTTGTTAGGGAACTTGTCAGCTCACTGTAGATTTACCTTACCAAGTCAACTGACAGAAACAAACACCACAGTCAGTTGTTTGCTACTGATAGAACTGCCAGAGAAATTAGTATTTCTCAGTATTCTTGATACAATTGCCACATACATTCCCAGACACTGATTCCAGAAATGGGATGCTGAGTCTTTTCTTCAAACACTTGGATGAAGAGATCATAGTATTTATTGAGAGGATCAACAGTAGACGGGGGAACAGAAGTTTTCTGAGACCGCTGCACCAGTCCTGGAAAGCCTCTGGAGCCTGCAGGTGCTTCTCTGCTCGGTACTCGGAGGGAAATGCTCCCCAGTACCACTGGCACCATCCAGTTGTCTGAGGCTGATACTAAGAATATTCTTTCACAGGAGCACCTAAAGGCTGCAGGCAAGGACTGTGTGGGTGCTGCCTGTGTAGGTATTGTGCAAATAAGGCACAGCCTCTGTCCTCAGTATGCTGCATAAGCACAGAAGACAGAGGAAGGGTGCATAGGTGGAAAGGGAGGAAGAAATATTTTCTGGTTTTTTTGCTGATGAGGAGGCACCCAATCTGAAGGTCTGAGCACTAGCAACTGAACATCAGGGTCAGATTCCCAAAAAAGGAATTGTTTATCAATGTTTTCCATTTTCCAGTAGCATCATTTCAGACATTCATGAAGAGAAAGGAATAGTGTTGCATTTGAATGAAAATTCTTAGGTATTGTGGCAATGCATTAAAACACAGTGCATTTGAGTGCTTGTCAAGTACAAAATGCAAGTGGCTGATGCTGCAGTCAAACGCCTTTTTCCAAGGAATCAGTTGCTTCCTTATTGCATTTATAAAATATATCTCCATGGAATTATATTTTCTGAGACATGAATCAACGCAACATATGTTATAGTGCTTCAGCTTTGTTTTCATAATGAAAAGAAGCTGCTTTAATAGCATCTATTATAGTGGTAGGAACGTATCCTGCCACAGATTCTCAGTAAAAAAACCCCACCAATAGCAAGTCAAAAAACTCAGATTCAGGTTTAAAGGAACAGGATGTGATTATGTCTACTATTACCTAGTTATCTGTTCTGCTCTTCTTCCTTTCCTTAATTATTTAGCAGTGTTAACACAGAAATGCAGTAAAGAAAACACTCAAACTCAGTATTATTTCTGAATACAGACAGTCTTCTTTAAACCAGAAAGAAAATTTGACTAAGGCTAAGTCCTATAGAGGTTTTTTTTTCGGTTTGGTGGGTTGGGTTTTTTTTTTGTTGTTGTTGTTTGTGGGTTTTTTTTTTTGTGTGTGTGTGGTTTTTTTTGTGTTTTTTTTGGTTGGTTGGTTGGTTGGTTTTTTGGGATTTTTTTTTTCCTTTAGGAGGGTAGCTTTCTTTACTGCAGTTGTCTTCTAAAATATACATTATAGATTATCTTCCTTTGAGAGAATAGTAAAAGGAAAACTTGCTGTACTGGGACTTGGTGAACTGCCTCTAATCTAATTTATATTACAGGGTACCAATTACTGGGAAATTCATATACTACTAAATGTCACTTCCACTCTTTTCCTAGCAATGACAAAAAAAAAAAAATTGTAATTCATTCTAATCACGAGAATGCCACACTGAAAAATCTCCTTATTGTCCCTTCATAATTCCCTTCATATAACTCCATGATTAGGTCCTTTTCAAGGACCCCTCACCCTTCCAACTGCCCTACAGTAGAAGGAGGTAGCAGTTGTTTGGATCTTGAGTTGTTTCTCTGGGGCCAGAATCTAAAAGGCAATGACAAGAATTTTTGGATAGTTTTCTGTCCGTTTGACCCTGCCAGAGTGCAAAGAGTTATACAAAAAGGAACAGTTATGATTGCACTAGGCTTTTACATACTCTGAGTACTCTAGCTGTGCTTAATATTTCATATTTCCACGTAGCCTGATGGACATAAAGGTGTAGAATGAGTGGAGATGGGATACCTGTTCCAAAGAGCTTCGGCCTAAGTCATAAGCACAGAAATTTCCCAGGAAAAGGGAGAACAAGGGAGATGTCTGAGTACAAGAGTGCTTTGAAGGTGATAAACCATGGATTACACCAGTCTCTGCTTTCTTGGTTTGCTTTTGCAATTCTTGTAAGCAGAACTGTAGTCAAGTAATGCAAACAAAAGCCACTGCTGGCACAGGGAATACTCTTTCAAAATCCCTGTTTGTTCAGTCAACAAGGATATCTAGATCTTTATGCTTTAGTGATGGGTATTGAAATGCCTGGATTGATACATTTTGCTATATATAAAAATAGATAGGGGAAATAGTAAACTTTGATATATAAAAGGATGATAAACCAGAAATATAATTTAAAAGAATTCTGCCAGTGTTTGAGTGTCTGGCATTTTCTGCTTCACGAATTGTAATCTTTAATGGGGGCCAGGTAGGAGAGCTCATTTCCAGTCAGAGAATAAGAGAGAGAATTTCTGATGAAAACCCAGGTTGGCTTGAAGGTATGTTTAGATCTCCTTGGCTCATACTGGCAGGGTCTGAAGATTTTTTTATCAGCAAGATCTAAGGACCATGCCTGGTCATCCTCTAGAAACAACTCCCTTAGGGCTGTTAGGGGGGATGGAGTGAGCCACTGCCTGGTGACACACACTGACTGCAGGCTGACACAGTCAGATCAGCCCAAGCACAGGCAACATCTCCTGCCTGCCACCTAACAGGGTATCTGCTCCTGTATAGATGTGTGGGTACACAGCCACAAGTAGGGTGGTCTTGTCTGTGAGACAGGTAGTCCCTTCTACAGGAAGACACAAATAGTTCCTGCCTTCCCACAATTCTGTGAGAAGGGAGAGGAGGCAGATTTCCTGTGACATGGGTGAGGGTCTGCAGAGTATACACTGCCTGTGATAAACACAGATTTTGCCTATCAGCAAAGATGCTTTCCTATAGGTTTTTTTTGCATCATCCTCACAGAGCAAACTTCCAATAGTAAGAAAGATCATGGCATCTGGCCCCTGGTGAAAAATCTCCAGCATTTCTCTACCATCCTGACCTGACATAAAGATGTTTTGAGAATATCCTGCCATGCTGATAGCAAACAGATGACAGCAGAGTTCGCTTACTAAAATGAGTGTGGTCAGGGCTGAATTTGATTCAAGGATGTGCCACTGAGTTGGAGAGCTACCTGTTCCTGCTCCTCTTCAGATTGGAATTCTCCTCATTGAGCTGTTTCTCCTCTTTCATACATCTGAGCCGATGTTGAAAGCTAAACAAACTTAGGAAAGACAACACTCAGTTGTACTCAAGAGTATTCCAGCAAAGACTTATGTAGTGAATGGATGAAGATACAAAAGAACCCCAACAACAGCCCCTAAAACATCTTCTTTGCTTATCACTTTTTGCCCCCCCTGGAAATTATTATTCTCTACATTGCACTCTAGTATCATAGTTAATGTACTAAGCAGCCTGGGCAATGATGCAATTTTGACAACATTTTAATTTATTTATGAACTAATGTTGACTTTGACAACCTGGAACACGAGGCATGCTCCTACTTGCAATTTCCACTGGTACATGTTACATAAATTCACTTATGAATTCCCTAGTTCTCCATACCCCTTCCCATGATTCCCCTGTCATCATAACATAAAATGACTGAGTTTCAGGAAAAATATCGATTCTGTGCGTGGCTAATCTCCATTTTAATATTTGCTTTAAAGTTGTCCCTTAATAAACATTGAAGTCTTTTGAAAAGGGAAAAATATGTCAGTATTGCTCTTTTGACCTGTAGAAGAGATGTAAATTTACTCATACAAACTGGAAAGCCACCACTGTGGACTTAAAATCTAATCCTTTGAGCTATCATGTTTGCTCAGTAGCAAAGGAAATGATGTCTAGGGACACTGAGTGGCAGTTTCACATCACAGGTATATCTTTTCTAAATACAAGGAGCAGCTAACCCCCATAGTTATAAATACAACTGTGTCACCTATGTATGATCCAATAGACAGCTGTAGCCAACAGTGGTGTGAACTGGACAGACAGTAACAAATGAGCCAGTGGCTCCGTGCTCAGCTAGTCAGGCTGTCATGTCTTCTAGATTGGATTTATCCACCAGGGAGGTAGCTGTGGGTTCAATTCAGAGAGAGTCATTCTGTTAATGCTCTGTATTCCCAGACAAAAACCTCGGCCTGTCCCTGGTTAATTCATTCTTACTTTTCAAATCAAAACACAGCCAGATCCAAGGTACTGGGACCCTCAGATAACAGCATTATTTCAGCCTCTTGTTTCAAATGCCACTGCTCTACTGGGGAAAGGAGAGTTGTGACCTGACCTCTCCAGTGGCCTCTATAATTTTCTGTGGAGTGCAATGAGCTTGACTCATAGGATCGAGGCAGAGAAGAGTGTCTGGGAATGATTTTCACTACATGTACTGAAAGGACCTACCTGAAGAGTGCCACTTTTCATGTGGATGACTAATAAAATGTGTGATACAAGTGCAAACATCAGCATCTTGAACAGTAAATGTGCATCTCCCAGCTTTTTGAACTTTTTGTGAGCATAGCAGGTCTATACAATCAACACCAGAAACGTGCACAAGAATATAAATGCAAATAAAAAGCACACATTATCTCCTCTTTAGCTTCAGTTCTCATCCCTCTTCTGATAAAAGTTCTACATTTCAAATGCCATCAGTCTGGCATTTGGAAGATATAGTTTCTTCTTTCTGAGCCTATTAACACATTCAACACAACAAAGGAAAGGACAACAGAAAAATGGTAGGGGTAAACAAAAAAAAGCACCACACAAACACTTTTCTTGCAGTTCTGAGAAGCATTTGCTAATCTTATCTTCCGTAGAAAAATTCTGCTCTGTTTCAGGAATTCCTGAATGTACTTAGCGTTGCTCTTCAGCACGCAAAACATTCATGATTGCCTTCGCATCCCAGCAATCCACAGAAGATTTTACACATTTATTACAGAAAATCCTTTAAATCTAATAGATCTTAAGCTGCACACGGGTTCTGAGTGTCCCCAGAGCTCCCTGCCACCCCCCCTCCTGCCTTTTGCTGAGTTAATCCGCAGCTCTGCCGGCTAAGGGGACTTACCAAGGGCTTTTCGATGGGAGGAAGCAGTTAGGAGCTCGCACACACTGGAATAGCTGCTACCCAGTAATGAAGCAGGAACTGAGAAGCCTCACTCTTTCAGCAGCTATTCAGGTAGTGCTGCCAGCTTTCTCCAGCTCTCTGCATACACACACACGGGGCGGGGGGGTGGGGGTGGGGGGAGTGGGAAGAGGGGGGAGACAGAGAGAGGCACAATAAACTCTGACTATAATTATGAGAGCTCCTTTCTACAAATTGTAGCAGCAAGAGATCCCTTCAGCAGCCTTTTCAGCATGATCTCTTCAAAAAGGAGTCGCAAAAAATTGCATCCTTCCTACTCTCTTTCACTGTAAGAAAAATTAAAGCCAGCACTCTCAGAGATTTAGTCATTGATGTATCATAGAAAGGTTACTGTTGATCAGAGTTTAATATTTTTTCCTTTTTTATGATGAAAGTTTTATTATGAAATCTAGCCTAGTTTGCAGTCTAAAAGAGACCTGACTTTGCTCTTTATAAGGAACAGTCTCCCAGGAAAGCAGTTTAGATCAATAATTTCATGCATTTAATGACTGTATTTATGAAAGAAAGCATCCAGGCTAAGCGATTCATAACTGGAAAGGTAACAGTTTAGTAAATACACATCACTGCCTTTTTGTACCTGCATACACCATTAAAGGAAAAAATGCAATACTACATGTAAATTCATAGAAGGATTTATAATGGAGTATTATTGCATTTGGCAAAGGGATCTGAAGGATTTAAAAAAAGCTTAATCTCCAAGACAGATCCTTTCTTTACAATTCTTCAGAATTCTATTCTTTAGAATCCTTGTTCTTTGAAGCCTTAAAATTATTTATCCTGTCATTACTTCTGATGTTACCTTTGATAAAAACTAGATAAAATATATTGTCTTCATAAGTAAAAGAGGGAAATGTTCTGGAATATTTCCCGCCATCAATCCATCTTTCTTTCTCCCACATGATCACTCATACACTCACCTACACACATGCACTACACATTAGCTGATGTAACAACTGGGAGGGCAAAATAATACATTTCCTTCCCTTTACCAGCAGCCTCATTCCCCAGAAAGCAGTGGCTTTGTCCAGATCTTGGTACAACTCCCATAACCACAGGGTCATCCGTAAAGCAGATGAAAAAAGGGTGAAAAAAAATAAGCAGGGTGTATGAATCTGACCTTGTCCCCATGAGCAACACAGGGACCACCAGGGAGCCAGCTTGGCAGAGCCCTAGTGTGACAGTGACTTCAAGGGCTGTTAGTTGGTATCATTCAGAGGCATGAGGAGACCTTGTAACAAGGATGGAAATGGGAAGAAAAGAGGAGAAAATAATTGGCAGAAGCCTATTAAAAAAAAAAAAAACATCAGTCACAACTGAGAGCTGCCTTATTGATAGTTCTATCTAATACATGTTAGTGCTCTGCAACATTCCATGAAAGGCTTGTTCAGCCCGCTAACATTTTGCAGGGGATGTTTTCAAACACAACTGACTGGTTGTTAATCTCCAAAACATGTACTTAATTTTAAATTACTTTTAATCAAAGACAAATAATTTTAGGGCCTGGTAAGTTTATTAGGAAATCATAAGACATGAAGTGTACTGAGAGAAGCTTCTTCCAAGGCTTTGATACATCTCAGTAGCAGAAGAAGGGTGAAAAGATGGAAATTTCTGTCCTTTTTTGCTCCTGCCACCCTCCTGCTCAGAGTGGATTAGGCACTGGATAGTAAATACAACCTTGTGTTTAAACTGCAGACCAAAACTGTCTGCCACCTCTTGATCCTGAAGAAGCCCCAATGCAGATGGCCACAAAGGTATGTGGGGTCATTGGTGTCATAGACAGAGGCAGGCATGACTTTCAAGACCTTGTTTTTCTTGGTATAAAAAGCAGGGACTATTGGTGGCCTATAGCCCATACATTGCTCATTTGCTGTGGAAGTTCACCCTCACAAAATACATGTTTCATGTCTCTATCCATCCTCTGGAGAAGTTAGTCAGGAGATTGGCAAGCTATGAAGCTCAAAATGCCAGACAACTTCTCCCAAGGCCAGAGGTGTTTTGCCAGTACTGTTGGGGATTCCTGTCAGTACCCTCTCTCTCATCACAAACACCCTGACTGCAGGACCTTGAGGCTCTGAGGTTCACTACTCTCCCATAGCTGGCATGTCCCTACTCCAGCAGCAGGATGGAGTGTGGCTAGGGCAAGAGCTGCAGGTGTCTGCTGTAGGCAGAGCTTCCCCACCTTGTGAGCTGTGCTAGCTGAAGGTGCAGGTTTTGAAAAACTTGTTTCTAGAATTTACAAGTAGGCAGTGGCAATGTGTTTACTTTGTGAGGGCAACCTGAATAACTGACATCTGAGATCTTTCTGCATTAAAAACAAACTATCCAGCCCTTTAGCTATTCCTCCATCTGGGCTTGCTAAAAAGAAGCTTCACAGAAAAGAATGGAAACAGAGTTCAAAGAACACCTCTTACTTTCAGAAGGAAATGAGGGCTCTGTTCTTAGGGGATTATATCAATTCAGTCAGATCTGTGGGATGTCACTAGTGAGTACTTGAAACTTTAGTGAAAAAAGATTCTTTTCTGTACCACAAGTAAAGATTCTGGGAGAACTCTTCCATAAATTACAGCTCCACAACTTGGAAAGAACTAACAAATCATCTGTGACCTGTGAATCTAATTTTATTGTACAAAGAATGTTTCCTCCAGGGCTCTTTCCCTGATGCATGTATCTATTTGCCATTCTTCTTTGACATAAACCAATTTCTGTGGTTTGCTTGTCAATAACTATCCTTAATTTTTAATGAGTAATACTAAAGCCATTGACCTCTAGTAAAAGCAGGTTCTTAAAGAAACACCTCTCATTTGCTCTGAGATGTGCAAAATTTTGCTTGAAATTCACCTCTGGACTAAAATATCAATTTAATATACTGGACGATGGGGGTGATACAAGGTTTGTTTTATTTCTTGCATGGATTCTGCTTTCCATCAGTATCAACTACAAGTCTTACACACTCGTATCTTGCTTACTGTCTGAAAATAATAGACTTACCTAATACAGCATATGGTATCCTTTAGCAGTCAATGTGGACTGGGCACTGACTGGTTCGAAAAAGTTCTAATAATGTTTTTTTCCTCTGTCTCTTCTTTTTCTAACCATTTCCATGATTTATTGAGCAGAAGGGTTTCACTAGGGAAGGAGACATTAGTGTGTGCTTTATAATGGTGTCAGAATTATCCCAGTGTCAGTATTACTAATACAGGAGAATCAATATCAGTTTTACAATGAAAAGAAATCTGGACGATCTGATATATGGAAGCACATAAATCATGCATGCATGCAACCACTGCCTTGTGAGTGACACCACACTGGCTTAGATAAAACTGATTTCTGAAGACATAACTATCCCCTTTCACTCCTTTCTCACAAAACTCTAATCATTTTACAGTGCAAAGGTAGACACAGTCTGCCTTTCAGACAGTGATTTTTATGTGTACTAGATTGCCAGAATTAAGCATGCACATTTTAATGTCACAGGTGCAAGATTTTACCCCACTGATTAAAGGAATCACCTCCTTGATTCATGGAAAATTCACAAAAAAGAGGAGTGAAATTTCTAGGATAAAGCTTATATTCTCTTCTCATTTACATCCTGGTAAACCTAATTTCAGTGTTTTGCATCAATACTAACTGTGGTCTGCAACACAATATTAATCAAGGTAGTTGTTAAATCTATTATAGCACGTAAAAAATCCGCCAATTCTATCTGAGATAGAGATTCTCTCTGACACAGAGATTTTGCACCTGTGAATATTGATGTGTGTCTTTTATAAAGTTACACAGAATCAGCAGGAACTTCTGCAATGTCATTACAGAACCCAAACCTCAAGGTCAAGCTGTAAAACCCTCAAGGTTTCCAGGCCACTGGAATTTTGAATTCATTATTCTGAGGAGGCTATTTCTCCCTAAATGGAAGGAGTTGACAGCAAGTGACAATTCTTTGGAATTTTGTATCAGCAATAATGCATGGCTTGTGTCAGCTGAAGAGAAAGGTAAATCACAGTAATGTTTATTAACTAATTAAAATTACATAATGTTTTGCAATCCAGGATGAGCTGGGGAAAAAAACTCTTTATAAAACTTTTGTGATTGTTTTTTCTGTTTTTAAAAGAAAACAAAGACCTGAGTATGTACTTCAATAAAACCTGAGCTATTGAGTTGAAATGATGTTCTATTGAGGGTTTTTTTGGCGTGTTCATAGTAAGGAAGGTTCTAGGCAGATCCCTGCAGAAGCTCAGCCTCACTGTCATGCAGTGGCAGGCTTCCATCCCTGCATTTTCTACCCTTGCAGATTGAAAGAGATGAAATTCAACACTGGAGAAGCCCTCATCATATGAGGAGCATATATCACTGCAAAACTGCTGATGTCTGCTACAAAAACACAAAGGTGAGTTAGAGCAACCCAACTGGTAGCTCACCAGTAATTAAAATAACCTTAAAGAGCATTTCCATGTTTTTGTTTACATTCAAGGAGTTTTAATGACCCTCACCACCTAGAAACTGAGGGGGGGGGGAAAAGCAGATTGCATAGTAGTTGCTATTATGTGGAATATTAAAACACCTGAGAAGTAGAAAAGAAGGACTTTAGGAAACTAATACCAGGGGCAGACTTGTCCTGGGAAGGTGACAGCTAGCAGAACATCTCTGTGAAACATGCAGAAACAGCAGCACAAACAAGTGAGATGGGTGTGAAAGTGGTCGCTGCTGAGTCCAGTGTTTTTCCAGCAAGTTTTTAACTCCCCATGCTTTGATCTGGCAGGGAGTCACCACAGAGCATGGCTTTCTTTATCACTCTTGGAATTTTGAACGTATTGGAAAATTTCAGCCCTGGCCATTAGAGCATTTGTACCAGCGCTCAAGTTAACTGATTTGGCTGCAGGTCTATTTAGTCTGCCTCTCCATCCCCATCAAGGTGCTCTTCCAGTAACCTCTAAGTGATCTAAAGGAGCTTGTTTCCTTCTCCTGACTCTGGAGGGCTCTGGTGGTGGCTAACATGCACGTGTGTGTGCTTCTGCTGTGCTTGATGAAGAAGAATCACGAAAGTATGACAGGAAAAGAAGCCTGCAAAAAAAGGTTTGTACTGTTTGCTTTGAAAGAGCTGAAAAGTGTCATTGTGCAGATGTCTTCCAGACCTGAGTGCCGTAACTGTGGGGCAATCACTAAAGCGCCTGGAAGGCGCCTAATAGTATATGGTTTCATGATATAACATGAGATTAATTATCAGCTTGCCTCTGTCAAAAGGCACAGTCTTGTTATTCCCTCCCAGCTCCTCATCCCAGCTGTGATTTTTGTGGCATATCTTGAGCCAGAGCCGACTCTCATCTGAGTGCACAACCAGAGGTCCAACACATTTAAAAGGCAGAAAATTCACCCAGTATATAAAAGTAGGTGATATGTCTCTGTGGCAGTGATCAGAAAGGGTTTACTCCAAGTAAAACACAGTGACAGCACAGGACTGGGTAAGGAAGGAGCAGAGGGTGTCAGATTTCCTTTTCAGCAATAGAGAGCACAGCCTATCATAAAATCATACAGGAGCATACCTCTGTGGTAGTGTACTGCATTGCAACTCTCCACAGTCACAGATTCCTTTAAGATTGGTTTTACATTAAACATTGTCCTATGCAGGTTTAATCAGCAAGAAACAATGTACTGCACCATCAGAAAATTAAGCAACTCTACAAGAAACCAGATTTGAAACATCCCAGGGCTATTCCTTTAGATTATCAGAGAGAAAAGAAAAAATCGGCAACATTCTAATTGTTATTTTTTTTGTTTCCTAGAAAAAGGAAAAACAGGATTTCACTGTCGACCCTTTTATGTGAAGGGCTACTGATTAACCCAGGCCTTGTCAAAGATAATGGGGTTAACAGCATGAAGAAGGGGGAAAGATAACATGAAAAGGGAAAATTGAGAGAAATCCTCACTTCAGTCTGAGCCTAAACTCACATGAAAACAACACGATTATGCACAGAGCATTGCCTACCATCCCATCCAGGTGGAGGTGATTAAGCTAGGAGAGCAGTGTGTGTAATGTGTGGTTTGGAAGGGTAATTGGCATGTTCATACAGTGGTTGTGCTTGGAGGCAGAGGTAATCCACCCCTTAGGCAATGCTGCAGCTGCTACCCAGATCCCCACCTTTGGGCAGAAAGCAGAGCACGGAGGAAGAGGAGTCCTGCCCTGATATTGCCTGGATTTGTCCCTGTGCCCAGAAACACAGTCAAGCTCCCAGACACAGAAGGATGTATATCCAACATGAATGTAATCTAGCTGAAGAAATGATGGCTGAAAACATGAGACAACACAGACAAGATTGGGGTTGTATCAAACAACAACTACTCTTTAGGCAAAGCACAAATAAATTTCCTATGATTATTCTGGCATGCCAGGCTGAATTTCTTGCAGGTCGTAAGTCCAGGCTGCTGTCTTCTAATTTTCTGTGAGTCCTCAATTCCTCCTCAGGCACAAAAAAAAATTTCTGGGCCATAACTACTTAGCTGCATTGCCTGTACACCCTGACACACTGCAAGGAGCCTAGGGGAGGGAATATGAGGAGGAGGTGAGGGGTTGCTGAGGGAGTCAGGCTCTGTCTCTGTACCTTGCCATGCCTTGGTAAATAGTTGTCCCAAGGAAAAGAAGCCTTTGACTTTGAACCAAGACTTGTATTGTTAGTCAGGACACAACCGGTGGTAACACAAGGCCATCTGATGACACCTACAGCAAGGGAGAAAGTATGATCAGCAACCTCCAGAAAAAGAGGCAGCAAGAATCAAAATCCTACGCTGACTACCGTGGAAGCTGGATTGTCAGATAAAAGTTGAACAGAAAGAGTGGATGCAAAAGCTAGGGAAGAAAATTAATGTTAGCTATTTTTATTGTATCCCTGAGGGAGAGAGATGAGAACAAAGAATGCCAAAAGCATAAGAACAGATGATAAAGGTTTACTCAGCTCAGAAAATCCTACTCTAACATTTCTTATTCTATGAAATATAAATTATGCCATTAGTACTTGAGGGGGTTTTTATTTCTGAATATGTACAAATCTAAATACATTCTACTTGGTGTCTGAAAACCTTGAAAGCATGAGAAGACTTGAGATTATCCTAGCTATACAAATAGGGCATTATAGGAAATATACTCTTTTATTTCTTACTCTGTCCTAGGTAAAATAGTGCAAAGTTGCTCCTTATATGAAGAGAACATACACTGCAGCCAAAATATTTGGAGTAGAACTTTAGCTAAAAATAGTAAAGAATGGAATTAGTGCAATTTACACCAGTAGAGCATCTATGAACTTGAGACAAGTGTAACAGAGGAACAACATACTGCTGAATCAGTTTCCTCCTTTTGTTTTCAGTTAATTCCCCCAACACTGCCTGTACATGCTCTAAGCATTTTTGCAAAGATTTGGTTTAAATTCTCCATGTTGCTATGCATTAAACTATGAATTTATATTTTAGCTCAAAGAATTCACGTGTAGAGTTGTTTTTGCCAGACATGAGTCCACAGAGGAAAAAAAGGCGCAGAAAGATCGGATAATAAGAGAATTTAGAAAACAATGATAAATCCTCAGAAACATAATTGAATATGTTGTAATTTTTAAATACAATTTATGTTTGAGACTTTCCTCCTTTTCTGTATAAACCCACAGTACCGAAGAAGTAATAATACCCTATGCTACCTGGTGGGCATAAGAAAGAATATGGCTGGATCTCCTGGGTGCTCAGAACCTCCAGAGGTGCAACAAGGCTTAAAGTAAGGATTTCAGAAAGCCAAATTCAAATTCCGGAGTCTAAATCTTCTGCTTAGCATTTTTCACAGTGAGCCCACTGAGGAAAGATGGGGCAGGATTTTGCTTAAGCAACAACACAGGAAAAGAGAAAATGCCTACCTGCAGCAGCCTACATGGTCCAGATGTGTCTGTACTGCCTTTTGTGCTGCACAAGGGTGCTCTGGCCAGGACCTGTGGCACAGTACAGAATCTGCTGCAGCAGACGTGGCATGGAAGGCTGGTATCCATGTGCATCTTCCTTCAGAATATCAACCTAAAGGGGCATGAAATCTGATGATTGCGGTGATCCAACGACACGCAATTTAGGAATTCTGGCTGACAGGTAGAAGTTGTTGCTTTGAGAAAGTTACTTGCAGTGGGGGTTGGACTCCTCTGCTGGCTATGTGACCAGCAAGAAAAGAGAGGTAGCCTTCATAATTTGAGCAAGACAAGTCATCAGGCTGTCTGAAACCTGGGAAGACTAGCTGGTTTTAAACAGCATTACCAGAAAATTCATTTTTCCATTCTATTGGCTGTGTGTGTGTGCATGTGTGTTATTGGCTCCAGATTTTAAGTGCCCCTAAAGATGTACCCAAAGGTCTGAGCTTGCTCAGGAGTTGAAGGTAACATTGAACTTGAAGATGACAATGAGAAAGGGCTATGCTGGCCTAGGGCAGAGAACTTTCATGCTGCAGAATTTCATTTAGCTGGAGAAGTAACCAAAATACAGTCTGTTCCCAGGAATGTGAAGGGGCAGGGGGAAAAAGTGCCATAGGAAATGAAAAAGCAGTGAACACGTTATGGGAAACCTAAGAAACTAAAAGCTTAGCAAATTAGGATTCAGTGCGGTAGTATGGAAGGCGGCCATGTAGGAAGTTGACCTCTTAAGCCTGTGGCATTTCCACATTTTTCCATATAGCTGCCAGCCAAAATGGGTCTTGATGCTGATGGAGAATTTTGAATGGTACCCAGAACAAACAACATGCATGCTGCTCTAATGTTAGCAGTGGCTAATATATGGAGGTCTTGCTGAAGAGAAGAGTTGGGTGACTTAGCCCAAGGGGAGGCAGCTGTCAAAAGACAGCTCTATCAAGACATCTCTAAACTGAGACGTACGGTTCTGCCATCACTGACCCAATTTTCATGTACTCCTTGCAAGGAAAAGGGTAGTCTGTTATTAACAATGACCATGAGGTTTTCCTATCATAAATCTTTGCACTTTGGAGTCAGAGAGAAGTTGTTGGCACAACTGCTGTAGCCACTTTGTTACAGATCTTGATGGATCAAAATATTAACTTAGTCATGAGATCAAGCATTATTCATCAGATGGTACAACGTGTTGCTTTCTAATCACCTGTTTAAGGAGATAAAAATCCAGTGTTATAAAAATATTTTATCTTGAGTTTAGTAAGTCTTTACTAGATTCTGTATTTACAAAAGCAATTTTCTCAACACAGAATGCATCTTTACTGTATTTCTCCAGTGTTTATTGACCAATGGAGTAATTGAATGCACTTCAAAAGAAAGTAGATAAACAGATTTTGAAGACACGAAGAACAAAAAAAAGCAAGACCTAACAGCTATTAATTATTTCATCTTTATGTATGTAACACATCAATTTTAGATGCACTTACTTGTTATTATACAGTTGTTATGGAAGCATCAAGCTGTTCACCAAGCCAATGCAAGGCATTTTAAGCAGTACTAAGTGTAAACCCAAAAGAATAAATGTTTTTTTAATTAGGTGTTTTTTTTTTTTGCTTGCATTTTCATCCCAGTAGAAAATCCAAGTGAAAACCAGAGGCCTGTTCCTGCCAGCTTTTGCTCAGCTAAACCATCCCATCAGTTTTAACACAATAGTGGAAATGTTGAAGAATTATCCATATGAGCAAAACTTTAGGAATATCAGCTACCATAATTGATTGCAATGCTGTCTTCAATGCATTGTTGATCATATAAAAAAATTGTTTGATTTCAGGACATAGAGAGTCATTTTCAGATTTATTATTATGTGTCTTTTAACTAAAGCAGACTGGAATAGATTTTTTGCTACCTTGCACTCAATATAAGCATCAATACTGTTCAGCAATTTTCACCCAGCTTGACCATGATGTCAGTTTTCAAGTGAGAAAGCTGATCAAGGATATGGCTTTAGATATTACATCATGGTGTATTATTGGTAGCTTCACTTTTAGGGATTGTCATTTTTTAACCTTTTGTGGAACATCAGGGTATTACTTGGAAACATTTGACTAAAATGCTGTGAGATGAGTTCTTTCAGAGAAAAAATATGGTTTCCTTAACAGTGGAATAATCAGCTTGCTATGGGAGATCTGTTCAAAACCTGTGATGATCTAGAGTTAGGGCTCATGACATTCTGTTCTTTTTTGTCCAGATACAAAAGCTGGCCCACCAACAGCACACTCCAAATATTTGGTCAAAGAGCAACAGAATGGGCAAGGTCTGAATGGACCACAGTGGACTGGCCCAGCCTCCCTGCTCAAGCACCTCCTAGAGCACATTGCACAGGAATTGAGTCCAGACTGTTCTTGAATATCTCCAGTGAGGGAGACTTCTGGTATCCTCTCCCAGTGCTCAATTACTTGAATAGTAAAGATTTTTTTTTCCTCATGTTCAGATGGAACTTCCTGTGCATCAGTTTCTGTCCATTGCCGCTTGCCTTATTGCTTGGCACTGCCAAGAAGAGCCTGGCTCCACTCTCTTGACACCCCACTTCCAGATACTCAGTCTTGGAAATCATCATTGCAGTGCAGAACATGAGTAAAGCCTAGTCCTTATAAAAATTCTAGTTGAATGTTCATGGTGACATTTCCCAAAGAAGTCAATAGTTTGTCCTTTTTTTTTATTCCTAAGGGCCTCAGAAGGAGGTTAGAGTAAGGTTAGGAAAACCAGAGGAAGTTGTTTCCACCTTCAATAGCTTTACTGAAGTTGCACAATAAAAATACCTTTCCTTTTTGAGAAATTTTAACTAATTCAGATCACTGAGACATTATGCCTCAACACGGAGCTAGTACACAATTGATAGTAATTATCATCATAATCATGTTTACAGTAGTGACAGATTGCAGATTAATTAGACAACTTAGAGATGGAAGAGAGAGCAAAAAATCATCAGCTAAACCATGTTTAGTGTGTCTACAGCTATTTTTTTCTTGGGTATGCATTAATTTCACTTAAGTGTGACCTGTATTGTGTTTTTTGAAAAAGGACTTGGGGCCACTCCTGTAGAGGACACTGCATGTAAGAAGGATGAAATGTGAGGAGAAAGATAGGTCAGTCATTTGTAGAGAAGATCCCTGACCACACAGCAGAGAGCCTCACATTGTGGAAGAAACCGGTGTTTAGGCACCCGAATCTCACACCTTCAGTGTTTTAGACTCAAGAAAAGCACCTTTAGTAAGGGAAATACCTTTTTACAATGAATGGCAGGTTAATGGCAGAGACACTTAGTGGCTACCCTTATACCAAGCACATGAGGTGGTATTTCTCTGTTCAGAGATAGGATGGGTCTAAATGACCCATGAAACCACCACATGATTTGCAGTTGTTCACAAGAAGTGATAGCTCACTCAGCTGTCATCACCCTTCAGCACAACACCAGCTGAAAGGAAGGGATCCAGCTCATTCATTAGCATGAGAGTGTCATGTATGTACCTGAGTTTCATCTAGTGTTAATCCTTTTAATTCAAACCTTTTTTTCACAGTATGTGTTAAATTCCCATAGAAATATTTCCATTGATCTTGGATTTTGCCTTTAGCACACTTAACTTCTGTGTCTGTAATAATCTGACACACTTTTTTTACTATGAGAAAAATCTTTCTTTTTGACTACAGCAACACTGATTGATTCTGTGCTTACAGATGGATTTTGTTTTATGGGCTTTTTTTCACTCATGCTCCAGAAATGTATTGGTTGGTTGTATTCCCATAACTGAAATAAACCAGTGGCACAGGAGAAAACTGCCACATTTGCTGAAACTCCACAGACAAATTGCTATTCCTTTAGCTAACCTTATATTTTTTTATTTCCCAAGAAATGTGCTACAGTTCTAAAGAGAACAATTTCAAGGAAGCGGAACACTCTGCCTTTACAGAGAAAAATGAGATATAATGGGAATGGGAAGAGAGTAGAGATATTTCTGGTTATACTGAAAGTTTTTACTCTTTCCCAGTAAAACATTATTTAAAAAGTATGCAAAGTTCAGGGCTGTTGGGTTTTTCTAAAAGATGCCCAGTCTTAACTCATTAATCAGGTGAGTGGCCCAGAGAGTTCAGTAGGCCCATTCCAATGAGTGATGGCATTTAGCAAACTCTCACAAGATGTAAAGTTAAAACACCAATTCTTTGAGTTGCTTCATGCTGGCAGGTGCCCCTGTGTCTGCTGGGTCTTTAAGAATAGGCACAGGATTCCATTCAGGCCTTGACATTCTGGGTAAATGGGCTATTTTTTTTTAAATGCCATGGCATACTGGCTGTGCTTTGAGATATGTTCATATGAATGAGGTAAAGAATGGGAAGGCTGAGTGTACACACAAGCCAGTGAAAGACAGTAGCTGTCTAACTTGAGCCCTGTTCATGTGGGGAAAAGGTTCTTAGACTTTTGCTCCTTTCGCTTAAATTGCTTTGCCGTTATCTGTATCTCTAATTTTCTAGCAGACTTTCCCTGGGAACAGAGAAAGGAATGGACATATTAGAGGGATCAGACAGCTGTGAGTACAGAATCTATTGTGCAGTTAGAGTCAAATTATTGCGGGTCTGGTCCTGGGGCATGCCCAGAATACACAGCCCTTACCAAAGTCAGGATAAGCAGCCCTCAGCATCTCACAGATACAGGCTATGGCAAAATAAGGAGTCATCCAGGCTGTTGCTAAAATTGACAGGATTTTTAGACCTAAATCTGTAAGACAGCTAACCTCTTAAATGCATGATTTCCAAATCAAATCACTTTGACGCTTGTGTGTCCCAACAGATTTATAATATTATATATCCATATGCCTACATGTCCACCACTACACAAAAAACTATTGATGACCTGTTTGACTCTTTCTACAATGCCTTCACTTTAGAGCAAGACTTTCCCTTAATACAACCTCTTCAAGCAAATAGATGGTTTCATAAATGTAGAATCTACACAATTAGGGATAAGACTTCATAGAAGAAAGCTGGAATGCAATTCCTAAAGAAGCTGAAAAACTTGTAATTAAATTGTTAAATAGCCTGTTTAGACCAGAATTCAGATGTAGTTCAGAGCCCACTTCTGTGAGTGGTGAAGGGTCTTCTCACCTTTTCAAAATAAATATTTGATGCCCCCATCAGAGTGGAAATACCGATTATAACCCAGAAAATTTCTCAGGTTTGGGGATTACCTAGCTTTTGTTCCATGGTTGTTGAGTTGTGGAGGCAAAGAGCAATATTAATGGTATATTACAATGATTGTGATAATAACATAATTGGTTTTTCTAATATAGGTAAATTGTTTTCTCCTGCATGTTTCTGGTGGTCAATTTAAAATTGATGGACCAGTGTATTATACTGACAAATTCACCAGGTGTCAAATATCCAGAATGGTAATGGAATGATTAAACATTTTGAAGGAAACAAGGACAGATAGCAGTAACAGCTAAAAAGGATGGCAAAGGAAAAAAAAAAACTGAAACGCTGTGAGAGTAACAGCTCTAGTTCTGGTTGTACATACACATATGACAGACCCTACTTTTCATTTTCAGAGCTACCAACAGGAAAACTGCTCTAAACATGAGCTATAACTGTCTGTAGGCAGATTTATGTTTTAGCCAGTCCTTTAAAAATGATGACAGGTGTTGGAGATGCAACTGACATTGACGGGATTCTATGTATAAGGTGTCAAGGTTTGTTTCAACAGCAGATGGGCAACCAAACAGTGTTGAGCCTTGAAGGCAATGCTGTCTTCAGGTACTAAAGAGGAATTTGTCTTAGCTTGATTTATGAGGAGTAGTGAATTATGTGGTCAGTATGGATCTCATCTAAAGCTAAAATGAGCATTTCCTGCCTGTAGAAATCTCTCCTGACTATTTCCAAACCAAGATAGCAGTCCTGGAGATTTTTTTTATTCCTCTTTTTTTCCTCCCACCAGTTACTGTAATGTGAGGTGGTTTTCCTTGCCTCGTGGTTCCTCTGACTTTTACCCTTTTGTCTGGATTTTGTAGTTGGCAGGTAAACTAATAATAATTTTTCAAAATAAATTCAGCAATTTTTTTTGTTTGTTTCAAATTACACCTCTCACACTCTTTTCTTAGTATTCTTTTTTCATCTATAAGTCCATTTTTTCCTTGCCTTTCTCATGCTTTCATGTTCTCTTCCCCTTCTTTATTGCACAGTCTTTGCCCAAGTTCCCACACCCTGAACCCTCTCTGTTTTCATTCCTAGATGTCTCTGTCTCCCTTCTGCATTTTCCAATTTCCTTTCCCCCTTAAATTCTCTTTTCACAACCTCTGTCTGGCTATGACTGTCACAGTATGAGGGGAAACTGGCACTTGACCTGTTACTCTTCAGGCTCCAACACACTCAGGCATGGATTCTCCAGGGTCACCACATTTTTGTCTGCTGGGAACAGCAGAGAAACAGAGAGACACCTCCCACCAGTGCAGCACATCAGTATTTACTGATACAGAAATGTACTCTCTGGGAATGGACACCAGGGAGCTGTTCTTCCAGTGGTTGGCTACTAATAATGACTGACAGTCACTTTGAGTTCTGGAGTGAAGGATGTTTTGAAGGACACATTTTCTTTTGCCACCCTGTTTCTCATAGTGCCAACTTCACTGGTTCATGGTGATGACTGGTGTAATAAGGCAAAAATGTGGCTATTTAAACTTGAAGGTTGTCCTCCTGTCATTACCATTAAAAAAAAATATACCAAGTTAAGGTCTTTTCTGATTGATTTTTTTTCTAAACATGTCAAATTACTTCATTAGGCTTTAAGATAGCATTGATTTGAGCAAGCAAACAGATGCAGAAATATTAGTGAAGGTGTAATTCATGTGCTTTTCCCCCTTTTTCAAGATTGACCTAAGATATTTCAGTGACAGTATTTTTTTTCCATTGATAACCAAACTGCCTCAGAGAGTATGGTCTCTCATGACATTTATCCCATCCTATTTAAGCAGAGAGGTTTGAGGGTTTTCAATGCAATCCATTCTACAGAAAATGCATTGTTACGGCTGAATACAGACTTGTATCCAAAGTAGGACATTTCCTGGTCAAATTGCAAAACTGTGACAAAAAATTTCCCTGAGTCACCTAATTAGACCCTATCTGTGAAACATTTATAAATGCAACTGCCTTCTAACAATATATTCTCTTTTTCCACTTCTGCCTCTGAGTTTTGTGTATATTTGTTTGTAGATACAAAAAGTAAGGCCTTCCCATCACTTGAAATGAAATAGATCAAGGTGAAGATTACAATACTGAAGACCCTTCACTACTGTAATTATGTCACAGTAATCACTTTGCCCCACTGGTGACCTCCACCTTAGTTCCCAGGATGAGCTGTAATTTGGTTTCTTTGCCAACTGAGATCTTCATTCATCTCATGAGGTTACTCCAAGCACTGTCTGCAGCGGGATTGTCGTATTGCTTTTGTCTGCAGGCTGGACTGAAGGAACAACTGTCTGTAGTATTCACAAAGGGTACTATTAAGGATGAAAATAAGAGTTCAAGAAAATGGGAAGACGAGCTTCCCTAAAATTCCGTTTCACAGTGAAATATCATGTCATTTACAATGAGAGGAGTAGTTATGGAGGGATGGTGAAATTTATCAGAAATATGTGGTATTGACCATTACCCAGTGCAATTAATTGTGGATAATATGCTTGCCAGAAAATTGATCTCAAATTGTTACATTTTGACATTGACACAGAATTTATGTATACACATACATCTGAGGTGAAAGCTCATAAAAACCTTCTTCTTGCTTCAGTTTCCCATCTGGTAAAATCAAGAAATATTTAAATGTATGGTCCCTTCCATAAACGAAGATGCTTTGTTCACATGAAGGGTTTCCTTGGATATGCAAAGGCTATGTATTTACTTTCAGTACTTCCCCTTGAGTTACTGCTTTCCCCTTTTTATCATTTCTATAATGTTTTCATTTCTTCCCAGCTATCTCAGTTGGAAATATTTCCAATAGTCCCTTTCCGATATCATTTCCACAGCATGTATTATTTATTTAGATGTTGCTAATAGTACAATATTTCAACTGTCAAGAAACCTGATGTCCAGACTTTCTCACTTCTTTGGTTTGAATGACAAATAAGTTACACCTTCTGGGCATATTCTTAATGATAAATAGTAACTCTCTCCCTAGCTTTCTAGACCTAACACAGGGAAAGGACTAAATTTTCTGAAGGAATAAATTCTTCCTGAGTTGTACAAAGGGTGCCATGACAGTATTTTTCAGGTCTGCAATTAAAGAATTTCTAGTTTCAAAGTAACAGGGGTATATGAATTACTCCTCAAAAGCAAATTTGGGAAGTTTCAAACTTGACTGGGAAGCACTTATATTTCCATTTCTTCTTGTCCTTCAGAGCAATGACTTTCAGTGGTTCTTGTCCAGTGAAGAGCCCAGTGAAACCAAAATTAAAGGTCCCACAAACTTCTGTAGAGTCAAGTCTTAACTGAAATTGTAAATTAATCAATCAAATAAAAATATGGAAAGATCTGTTCCACTTTCATGGAAGAAATTTTTGTAGGTATAATCTTTCCCTTGTAGTCTACCACAGTTGCAGAAGACCTTTAACCTTTAGAGCAACCAAAGCAATCATACTGTTTATTTTGTTCATGTAAATAGTATCTGTTTTATCTATAAACCTCCATTTTTTCATTTAATTCTGTGAACATAAGTAGCAACAAGTCTTCTTACTGGCAACATATCTCCTGCCAGTCATTGTCTACAGACCACTGCATTCTGGGTTCCTATTCCAAGTTAGGAGCACAAGTACCCTGGAGAAAGAACAATATAGTCCCAAAGAAGAGTTCTTGCTTCAACTGTATTTCAAAATGTTCCAATATGACTCTTGGAAAAACTGTTACAGGACAGTCTGAAAATGTATCACACTGTTCCTTATTTGTGTCCAAAGTAGTTGGCTTCTCCAGGGTGTAGTATAAGTGTCCTCTGTTGATTTGGGATCTAAAGGAACTCAACCAATCAAGAGGTCATGAAAACCTCCAAACTGAGCAAGCCAGAGAATCCACTTTCCAGTGACTCTTAATTTATTGTACAATCAAGAAAAAACAACAGAGTCCTGTTATGAATGACACAGTTGCAAGTATTCAATAGTTCTGGGAATTTTACTTGAGCTTGTGTAGACATAAACACTATATTCCAGGATGATTTTCTTGCTGTAAAAATAGCAGAGAACTTCAACGCAAAACTTATCTGCTGACACACTAAAAGACCAGAAAGTTATTGCACCATACCATAGCTCATTCTCATTAAACTGAATCAGATTTTTAAAGTTCTCCTGACAGATTGTGCCAGACCTTGTTCCTTGTCATCATTTAAGTATAGCTGCTCAATAAATGCATCTTCCTTCATAAGAAATAGCACCAACAGTTTGTTACTTTGCTTGAAACAGCAATTTCCACTCTCAAAATATCCATGTAAGATGATAGGGTAAATTATAGATATATATCTCAGACTGTGCTTCCTACTAGAAGCCTGTATAATTACATTATGACTCCTCTGGAATCTCTTTTTAGGATTTAATGCATTTAAGCTTAGATCACAAGGAATCTGGCCAAAAAAAAAAAAAATCTGACCTTCTGATCTTGAACAAAAATTATTAAATTATGACTTTATACATACACATGCCTATACCTCTGTATATTTATGGAGAGACAGAGATAGAAAGATAAAGACAATTCAAAGAAAATTCTGTTTATATTTCTATGTATTGCATGTGTGTATGCCTGTTGTACACAGAGAGAGAGAGAAATCGGATTCTAATGACTAAAAGTTAAAATAGCAATTATGACATTTGAATATTTGTATGTAAGCAGAAGTGCTTTCTCTTTTTTGCTTTGCGGATTACCTGTGTCAATGTTTCAATGGAAAAATACGAAAAAAAACCAAACCAAACAAAACAAAAAACCTAAACCAAAACCAAAACCAACAAAAAACCAACCAAACAAAAAACCCCCAGTCTGACTAGAAAATGTTGCTGGACAGTGCATAAAGTTTAAATACATACACTTCATTGTGGCAGCTTCATGGCTGTAAATGAAATTAAAAAATGCCAATAACCTCCTGTTCTGAAACTGTGGTGATGTAAGCAGGGTTTCTTGAGATTCTCAATACCACCTTTGAGAATTTGCATGAATGAAATAAATTAGATGTTGTATAAATATTCTAGGAACACTTTCCCAGAAGGAAGTACAGTTGAAATGTGTCAGTCTTTTGTTTCCAGTAATGATAGGGAACATTAGGTAAGATATGTTTCTCACCATAAGCCTTCACTCAGATATATTCAGTTAAGGACTGGGCAACCCCTTTAAACAGCAGTTGTGGGTTCATACCACCTCCATTTACTATTCAAATAGCTTTGTTTTCAATGTTAGTAAAAATATGATATCTTTTCTGTGCATAATATTATTCTTAAATAATACATTCTGATTTTGGTGTTGCTTAGAAACAAGCCTGAGACTCTGTTGGTGACATAGTCACCTAAAAGATATTATCATGCTCTGTAAATGCAGAGAAATTCTGTGTATTACTACCAAATGAAATAAATTGCAGCAGAAAAGCTTGTATGGACATTCTGCAAATTATCCTTGGGTGACAAGAATAAGGCCATCTTATCACCTAGTATAGTTTGGTCACTTGGGGATTTTGATTTAAGTTGCAGAGAGATGAGGGAATTCACATTAGTTGTTTTTTAAGGCAGTAGTAGTAGTTTTTATATTTCTCCAAGGCAGTAATGTTTTTCAGTATCCTTTTCCCCCAAAGGTTTTGATTGCAGCAAAAATGTCTCTTCATCCCATTTTCTCATAGCTCTTATGACTGACAGAAATATGACAGAACAGCTTCCCTGTCATGATTTGTCTTGATGCTTTCTATATAATCTTTCTATCCAACTTTTTGAAATTGCCTTACAATCCAATAAAACTAACTCCTACTTACTGCTTAGAGTTGAAAAGACAAATGCTTGATGCTTAATGCTTAAAAGACAAATGCTTAAAAGAATATTTGAATACTTCCTATGGGACCCAATTAAGAGAACCCAAATTTCATTTTTCAGGCCCTGATTTCAAAATTATGATAAATAAAATGATTACTGCAGATCCCAAACTGTTGGCCAGTAAAATAGGAGCTATGTGTTGGGTAGTGCAATTTATGAGTATGCATTTGCATATACGCAACTCTACTAATGGCTAAATTCAGAATCTTCATGTTCACAAATAATCTTTCCAGGCTGAGCTGAAAAAGCACAGTAATTCTTGTGGGACTAACTTTAAGTTAAGCATTACAAATATATTCTGTTGCGTTTCTTTCTGCTATCTCACACCAATTCCCACCATATATTTAAAAATAGTTTTTGAAGTCATTGCAAGAATAAAGCCTAAATCAAACTGTACATGAATTTCTAAGAGAGAAGAGGCTTTTTTTTACCTTTCATTGTCCCAGGCAGGCCACAATCCCTGTTTCCCTGCAGCCTAAACTCTCTAGGCACACACTCAAGACACACGGCAGAAAAGTGCTACTCTCTGACACCATCTGCTTTGAGCTTCTCCTTGCAGTGGCGGTCAATATGTGAACACATTAAAGACTTCTCTTCTTTTGATATTTGAGCATTGCCTTGGGATATGCTGGTCACATAATTTTCTCTCAGTAGCTAATGATTTCCCATCTTCCGCCTTGTTCCAAATTGGGATTTGTAGGGAAGGGAAAGGCCTGTCCTATTGCCTTTAAAACACAGTTTTCTGGGTCTTGTGATGTATCTTGCATCAAAAGGGAAATATGACAAACCTATTGAATATCATCTAAAATCTCTCTCCTGTCTTTCAAGGACCTTCAACCCACACAACTTTTCTTCCTGTGAAATGCATCTGCTCATTTTCAGCTCTCTTTTGACACTTATTTTTCTGCAATCTTTCTATTCCATCAAGTAATAATGCTTTGTCATTTGCAGGAGACTGTGAAAATGAGTACTCAAGTATCATGATCTTCCAGATAGCCAAAATCTTATGGTAATTCCAGACATAATTCAAGGTAGTACTCGAGGGAACAAGAAAGCAACTGTTCACAGCAGAAGTCCGAAGAGACTCTTTCAACCTGAATCAATTCACTTCCTCCAAGGGATACATATGAAATTTTGTTCTGTGACAATAAGTTGCCAGACCCTGCAAGCCCAAGCACACCTCAGTAGAAGAGACATGCTTAAGTACTTTTCTACAACCAACCCGAGGAAATTGTCAAGACCACCTGCCCAGCATTGCAGCAGCTCTATGACACTGTAAAGTATTTCTCCTTGGCAAGCTCTGAACTCTTTAAACTGACATTTAAATTTCATTCAGGAACAATTTCTCCTATCTCTAATCCAGGCAGGGTTTTGAAAGAAGTGTCTGTTGGAAAGGCCTGCACTGACCTCCTATAAAAGTCAAACCTATTCTGCTTGGTACCACTTTTCACACAAAAGAGAAAAAGGACAAGCCTGTAGAGGAGGAGATGTTGGCTGAAATGCAGCCCAGATATTTCAGGGAATCTCCTGTAAAACACAGTACTCCAGAGCAAGCACAATTATTGCCCCTGCCTAGGATTAGCCTGGCTTGCCTTAGATAGGCTCTAGAGTGCAGATGATAATAAATGTCCTTAGAAGCCTAAAAGGGTCCTTTAGGAATGAGAAAAGGAGAACTGCCATACTGGATTCCCTAATTACTGCTACCCTCAATTATTTAACCTCTCATCTCTTAGTTATACTAGTCAACTAATTTATTGGAAAAATGTTGGATGACTGTAAGGTCTAGCCAGCACCCTAGTTATTTTGTTGTGACTCTATTACTGGTTTTTTGTAAGACTGCAGGAGGACAAAAAATGTGAGGAACTATTTGCCTTCTTGTTCCTGGAAAAGTTTCTTTCCTTCAGTCTGCATATTTTGCAACCATGGAGGGGAGAAGTAAGGCCCATGTTCCTGACCTCTTTTTTAGCACTTCATGAACTGTACCTCATATGTTTTCCTGCTGAGAAAATATGCTGCTGCTCTTCTTCATGGAAAGACCAAAGATTTATATGTCTTGACTTTGAACTGTGCACATCAATTCCAGCTCATGGCTTCAATAGCTACAGCAGTTAGATGCCTTTGAAAATGGTCAGCTGGAGACAGCAGATATTCCCAGGTTCAATCAGACAGGAGATAATCACAGGCATTTTGGGTCTTTAAAGTCAGTGTGACTTCCTCTGTGCTGTGCCACTAAACCATTTCATTTATGAATTAGACATTGATGATCCTGCCCAGCTCCACATAATCTATGCTTTTAGTCCACTGAGAAATCAGATATCTTACATGAAACCAGAAGTTGACTTGTAGACAGACATTATGATGCAATGTCAGTTCTGCCACTTAATTCTGATCAAATTACTTCTTTCGAAAAGAGAACAGAAACATTTTTTCTAGCAAAACTCAAGTTCTTCACAGAAGAGTCCATTGTCTCCATTACCATTTTTATGTCAACGATTTGATAATCGGCCTTTTTGTTATAAAACACTTTCTCATGCAAAAATGTACAATCAATCATTTCTGTTTCCATTGCATACTGACATTTATTGGTACCTTTTATATGCAGTCTCCATGAATAGTGTTATAGCCAGATGAAGGGAAGAGCTGACTTGAACTTCTAGCTCACTAATTCTTCACAGATTAGTGCTGTCAGCACTGATGGATGAAGGGAGAGATCTATCAGAATGGATGTGAGGGGGTTCACTCCTGCTTTGTAAATCATGCAGGAAATCCCAGTGTAAACTAAGCCTCTACCTCTCACAAAAGTTAAAACATCACAAGCAGAGCAATAAACTCCCAGTTAAATTGGCTTTTTGTTGCTGCTGATCAAATTTCATATAATCCTTCCCACTTGTTTTGTCTAGTGCTGCATTAGTGATGAAAGGCCTTCAGATTTATTAAAAGAATATAACAGCAGGACAGAACAAATTAAAACAGCCCAGAAACTCATGAGTAGGGAAAAGTGCCTAATGCCTTTCTGTGTGCTCCTGTTGGTGATCACAATTCCCATGGAAGTCATGTGGGTGCAGAGCTATGCAATAGCCTCTAGAAGTGATCCCATTTTTTTCGACTGGACACCAACAAATTGAGCAGTGTTATAAAGCACTTTAAACTATATTTCCAAGGAAAAATTATCTCTGTTCTTCCTCGCTAGAGTAAAAGCAAAAGTTTTATTTCATGTCTCTGATACAGGTACAACAGCAACTGGAACACTCACTGGGGGTCTGTGGAGTGGGAATCTGTATTATTATTTTTTTAATGTAAATGTTCTCTCTTAACTCCCATGGTTGCAGACCTGCCTTCTTACAGGTTTTTCCTCTTGATATTACTTCAGGGTGGGCCCCTTACCTTAGGCAGGGACACAGAGGTCCAGCCTTTAAATGAAAGCTGGCAGATGTATTTTTGAGACTCCCTCCTACAGCTTTATAACTTTTACCTGATATAGGACGTAGTTTGATCTTCTGAGAGATTTTCTTGTTCTCATCCCTGAGACCGTAATGCGGTCACCTACAAAGTAGCATCTGGGTCAGGCAGAATTCCAGGAACAATTTTTCATTAAAAAACAGTATAGATGTATTAAAAATATACATGAATTCTCTTCAACCATTAGAGGAAATCACAAAGACTCTGGTCTCTCATTCAATAGATCCTAACCACTGCCAGACAGATCCCAATTTTGCTTTAAAGAAACTATTAAATGCTGATTGTTGGGATTTATGAACTATACAGTAATTTCTAGTGAGATTGATAGAAGAAGGCAAAGAAGAGGTAACAGAAAGATCTTGGTTATTAAAGCCAGCCAGGGAAGGCTTGGAAAAGAGATCATTTCCTCTGTGAATAATATCTGAGTAAATAAGGGAACAAAAATCACTGAATAAGTTTCTCTTTGGGAAGAAGAAAAGCTCTTTAAGCACAATAACTGGCTCTGAATAAATTTAGACTGGAAATAATATGTCTCCTACCACTATGTCAGTGCTGCTCTAGAACCAGCTTCCAGCTAGAGCTAAAGGAGTAAATGAGACAAGTAATTCATGGGACAAAGCTAGGTGATTACTTTATGAAGGCATTATCTACTTCATGGCCAATGCTGACTCAGGGCTGATATTAAAGAGGGTCCTTCCAGTCCCATGTTCCTAGGAGCAGTGCCCTAAGATGGGAGATGTCTCTTCCCAAAAGGACATTTCTCATTTAGTACTTTAAGGTCAGAACATTCAGTACAAAAGTGCAAATGTTAAGTTTGAAACTCTCAGGTTAAAATAAGACAGGAGGTGGGCTGCATTTTCTCTTAACAAACCTAATTTTGTGACAGAGAATTATTACTGCTTTTGATGGAATCCCTCTTTGTCTGAGGATGTATGATTGAAAAAAAAAATCTATATTAAAGGTTATTAGAGATTTATTATTGTCCTAAAAGAAGTCTGAAAAGGAAACAATGGGAGAAGTAACATGTAAGTTTTCTCATTTTTAATAGTTGTCTCCCATTACAACTTTCCTGAATGACTGTTCAAGTATTTCTGGCTTAGGCTTCTCCTAATTGCCCCTTGAAAATTTGAGGACACGTGGCTGCATTATTTTTTAAAATATAACAGGTCCTGTATTGTGTGCTTGTAGTTCATACTGCAAAGAGGGAAAGGGGAAGGAAATTTCAGGGTGTCTTTTGACTCTGTGCACTATTACGTCTTCTTGATGATCCATTGATACGGTTTTCCACTTGTTGAATGGTTTATTAAATGTCTTTCAGCCCATGTTGCATAGGCACATTACTCATTAGAGAGACTTCAGGTGCCATCAGCTCTGCAAAGCTCTTCTTCTGGTGTGAATGCAGAGAAAGAGAAATTATCATTCACTCCGCTTTTCTAGCAAGAGGTTGGCTCTTGACTTGCTTGTTATCATGATTACTGACAGCCTTTAGACAAGAAGCTAATTACTTAGGTTTGTCTTGCGATATGGGTTTCTATGGCTGCGGTTAAACTGTGGGGCAAAAAGTTGTCTGGGCATAATGAGATCTGTCCCAATGTCACAGTCAACATCTCATAAAGAGGCTTTATCATAGAATCATGGATTAATTGAGGTTGGAAAAAACCCCTAAGATCATTGGTTCACAACCATTGATGTAGAACCACCATATTCACCTTTAAACTAAATCCCTAGGTCACATTCTCATGCCTTTTGAACACTTTCAGATGTGGTAATTCCACTACTTCCTTGGGCAGCCTGTTTCAGTGCTTGACTAGACTTTAAGTGAAGAAATTTTTCCTAATAGCCAATCCAAATATCCCCTGGTGCACCTTGAGGCCATTTCTTCTTGTCTTCTTAATAGAGCGCATCATAGTTTTTCAAACCTCCTTTTCCTTGTAAAATACCCAGAGATGATACACACCAAATTTCCCCAGGGTCAGTGCAGGCTGGGACCAAGATGTGCAGCCTCAGCACACAGGCTGAAGGCCACAGAACAGTTAGTGTAGGTACAACCAATATCACCATGGAGATTTCACTGTTGTTTCCATGGCATTTATTGATATTTTGAATTCTTCTTGAGTAGTGAATAGAAATTAAAAAGACAGGCATTCTACTTTACAGAAAGAGAAAAAGAAAACATGCAGCACACTTTAAATTCACTATTTAAGAGATTAGTTTTAAATCTTAATTAGCTGTAAAATAGCTTTTTGTCAAGCACTGAATCTCTTCTATTACGCATTTTTACATCATGTTTTACTGTCCTGTATTTATACCTAACAATAATTACTAGCAGGAGTTTTGTTAGGGTTTTAGCTAGACACTGAATAGATGAAACTGGATTTAAACATAAGAAAAATCTGGTTTACTGTGTAGAGTGATCAAACGCTGAAGCATATTTCCCAGGATGGATTCGCCTAATGGAGCATCCATCCCAACAATGGAAATGTTCAAATCCTGACAGTATATAACACTGGATAACTGGCTCTAGTTGACTCTTTCATCAGGGGATTGGACTAGAAGATGTCCAGAAGTGCCTTCCAACACCAGCAATTCTGTGATTGTAATATCAAAGCAGATACATAAGAAGACGCACCACCAGACACTAACCTACAAAGTACCAGATTTCTTTTTGCTAATGTGAGCGGGAACTAAACAAGATCATGGGTGGTTTGCAGCCTTGACAGGAAGTCTGAGATGTGCTTTGTTATAAATGTAGTGTTAATATAATCCCCCTTTCTGTGAGATCTATTTTTATTTTTAATAACTAAGAAGAACTTCCCACCTTTCATATTGAACTGCATGCATTTTCCTTTATTGATATTCTCCACATTTTTCTGTGACACCAGTATATACCAATAAATAGCATTCTCTAAAAGAGAAACAATGGCTTTTATCACTTGGATAAAGGAGAGAGGATTTTGTTTCTTTGAGGAGAAACAAGTGCAAGAGAGAGAGGTATATCAAACACAATATGTTGATTTTATAAAATAATTAATAGAAGACTCAGAACATATATTTTTGGCAACATATCAGTATTAGAGTTTTACATTTTCTCATCCTCTTTCTTTGCCAGTGGATTTTCAACTGCCGAAAAAGAAAAAAGAAAAAAAAAACAACCTTCTTGAATAAATAGCTAATCAAAACTTAGTCTTATAAGAATTATTGGTTTGCTGGAATTTTTCCTGCCAAAAAGCTGAATTGTAGGACATCTGTTGTTCTACTTTCTGCTCCCTAAGAATGAAAAGTCTTTTATTGTTTACTGGTCTGATCTTTGAAATGGTTCACAAAACATGTTTGATAAATAATAATAGCTTCTGGGGGAAAAATTAGATTTGGTTCATTGCTAGTTTTAAAATCACATTGTGTTAGAATAACGATGATTTAATTGGTTTGTCAGAGTGGTTTCTTTCTCTTTTGGAGCTTTTGTAGGGTATTTTAGCTGGTATTAAATTGTTCTTTTCAGAATTCATAGCAAATTTCAAAGATATTTAAACCAAACCCGGATAATGACTATTAACTCTGTTTCACACTATTCAAACATTGTAAAAACTAATATTGAGTGGGTCTTGCACAGGTGGAACATGGATTTGTGAGATATTTGAGCTTTTACAGTTCCTATTGAAAATCTAGAATTTTTGATAGGCTGTTCAATGTCAAAGAATGGGCAAAAAGTTGTGAATGCATTTTAAATCCTTAATATAAGAACCGTGACATTAAAACCCAACACCAGTAAAATGTTTTCATGTAGACGGATTAATTTGCAGCAATTCTTATGAGTACTGAGGTGTTATGGACAGTACAAGAAGGCTCAGCATGTGCTCAGACATGTCCAGATAAGAACAACAAGGCTGGTGAAGGGTCTGGAGCACAAGTCCTGTAAGGAGTGGCTGAGGGAGCTGGGGTTGTTCAGCCTGGAGAAGAGAATGCTCAGAGGTCTCTCCCACCTCTGCACTCTCTACAACCACCTGAAAGGAGGCTGTAGCCAGCTGGGGGTCAGCCCGCACCAGGGGAGGTTTAGGTTTTACATTAGGAAGAATTTCTTCACAGAAAGAGTGATTAGGCATTGGAATGAGCTGCCCAGAGAGGTGGTGGAGTCATCCCCGGAGGGGTTTAAGAAAAGACTGGATGTGGCACTCAATGCCATGGTCAGTTGACATGGTGATGTTAGGTCATGGGTTGAACTCAATGATCTCAGAGGTCTTTTCCAATCTGGTTAATTCTGTGACTGTGATAGATATTACCATGGCTCAATATTTCTTCATATTGTTTCTAGATTTAAAAATATTTCCAAGTTTCTGGTACCCCACCACACTGCATTGCATGTCATGCCACTTGACTCTGGCCAAGAATATACTGTACATTGCCATAGCAACCGTAAATCAAAAAGCAGATATTTTGCATATGACTTCAACAGCATTTTGTTAGTGCTCATTTAATATCTTAAATTTCTCTAGTTTTACACAGCTACAGATTCACTGTCTGCACTGTATATTTCATGCTACAAGGAGTCAGGCCCTCTGATCTTAAGTTCCAATTATGGTGTTTTCAAGATATGATGGCTACAACTCAGAAGTTTTGATAGACTAGGAAATTTAGATAAAAATCCCAATTGTTTCTTAAACCATCTTAATCTTTTAAGTCTATTAAACCAGCTGGAAAGTTTTCAGGGTACAGTGTGATTTGTAAAATTTGCCTAATTTCTTCCTCTTCTTATACTTTCTGCTCACATTTCCTCAGTCATTAAATATCTATCCCAAATCACTGGAATGGCAAAGGTATAAGGAAAGAATGATTTAAAGACACAGACTCGATATGCATTTGGAAATTCCAAGAAGTGATATTCAAATTTTTTTTTATTTTACATTTTTAAAGTTTCTGGTGGACTCTGTCCTAGGCTGTGCAAGGCTTTTCTCCTCTAAAGCACAGAGTGATTAGACAGAAGTGGTTTGCACTGAGATGGGGCAGCTAAAAGATGGTTGAATGGAGGATTAAAAAATAGCACTGTATTTATGTACATCTTTTGACTAGAAAAAGCAAAAGAAGAATTAGCTTAGGAAAAAAAAAAAAAAAGAAAGGGGCTCTTCTCTTTTTCTCCCATATAAATATCACTCTGAGAGCCCAAATTTAGTCATGCCCTCAGTTTCCTACTTTTGAAAACACACACACCAGCAGCTTGTAGAGGATTTGCTGAAACTCCAGATTTTGCATATGTGCAAATATTCTCCCCCTAGAAAATTCCAAATGCATGCTGTGTCAAAGGCTCCCTCTGATACATCTGCACAGAACTGTGGCATTACTGTCTTTTCAAATCTAGACACCACAGCCAAAATTAACTAAAAACACATCTGTTAGAGAATTTCCCGAAGAAAAAAAAAAAAAAAAAAAAAAAAAAACAACAAAACACAACAAAACATTAACCTTATAGGTTGTACAGCAATTCAGTAGCTCAAAGAATGAAATAGTAATTTGAATGGTGATCAGAATAGGATACATGTAGAAATCTAGGAATTGGGTCAACTTTCCTTTTAATTATTTCTTCATTGATATAATTAACCATATATATATATATATATCTATATATATCTATATATATCTATATATATCTATATATATATATATATCTCACCTCTTTTAGGAGAAAAGCTTACTACCTCCTATTATAGCCATTATTAATGTAATATGAAAATTACAACAGTTTATCTGTTACAGCCATTTTAAAAGTACCTGTTAGAAAGGCAGAAGAAACTTGGGCAAGTATTTTAAGAAGCATCTTCAATTTACTTTCAAGTTTCTGGTAAAGTTTTACTAAATACCTGAAGCTAAACTACCAAAAGTAAAAATTCTAGTGCTCTGCACTACAAGCTCATCTTTCTGAGTGATTATCCAGTGTTTTCAATCTCTGTTTCATCAACTGAAAGAGCCACAAAGGGCTCCATGAATACCAAATCTTTGCAAATTATCCTGTTCCATAGCAGGTGACAAGAGAAATAAAAACAGTGTGCTTTGTCTCATCTATAACATCCCAGTCAGATCATTCTCTTTTTATACATATATATCACTGCAGAGTGCCAGTAGGAGAATATTCTGATGTCAGCAAATGATTCCCTAATGGGGATCTGATAAGCACTCTATCTGTATTCGATTTGTACGTAAATGGTGCCATTTTTCAAGTGCCAAACAGCGCACTCTACTTAATTGGGATGTGCTTAATCAGAAACATCATTTAATGGCACATTGTTTGGGGATCCTGTTTAAGCCCAGTGATAATTAAAAGCAGTGGGTGCTGATTAATGGTGGCAGTAATTCTGCATGTCGGGACACTCTCTAATTATTTGGTTTGGTGATGCCTTTTGTGTCTCACTCTCCTGGCAAGTCACTCAGTTTGCCTCTTTAAGAACTGATTTCACTCTCTCCAGCAGAAACAGAAGGATCAGTAACCAGCTCACTCCTGCCTGTTCCCAGTACTCAAGGGTTCCTTACAAGTAATGTTTCTGATTTGTCACTAATAATAAGGATAATAACAATTCTGAGGTTATTTGAAAAAGCATTCTTGCTAAATTACACTTGCTTTTACCTCTTGCCGATTAGTGGTGGTCTGAAATGGTAAGGTTTGTTGGGAAAATAGTTTATTTTCACAAGAAAAATTGCATCTCCTGCAATAAAGATGATACTGAAATTTGGCATTTACAGCTGTGACTTAAAGACAGACAAAACTGAGACATACATCCAACCATTTAATAAAAGGTAGCACTCCCCCCTGCAAATCCTTCATCACTTTTTGCTCAGCTGGAGTCTGCAAGGGAATGAACAAATTACAGAAACTCAGGACAGCTGGGCTGAGCTTCCCTTTGTTCTGTGGTAGTCCAGCTGGTCACCTGTAATCACTATCGTATTTTCCAACACGGCAAAGACACCACTAAAGGCTCCTTGAAAAGTTCACCATGTGCACACCAAAATACAGGTGTGGGACTGTTGATCAACTGTGTTTTACTGTCTCAGTCACGCTGGAGTATGCAAAGCAGGTTCATGCCAAAACCTACTTGTCTGTTGGGTTGTGATGTATTCCACACGTAATCAGCTGAAAGAGTAATATTTTTATTTGTCAATAGCAAATAAAGGTTGTGAAGGAGATGGAGGGTTGAATGTTATGTAGTGAGGTGGTTGATTGAGGCCATCCAGCTCTAGAGAAGTGACGACCCAGGCTTTCCTGCACATCTCAATTGGGGGTTCAAAAGAAATGTCCAAGAAAATCTTCATTTAGTCCTGCATTGCAATACTTTCTTCAGATATCTAATAAATCAGCAGTAACCAGTGCAAGAGCATGGGCTTCAGTGAAGATGCTAGAATTAATTTATTGGTTTTACAAATCTTATTCCTGCCTACCCCTTCTCCCCTCCCAGAAGACAACTAATGTGAACCTGCTGGCCCTATTATAGTGAGTCTTTAAGCATGGTAGCAAAAAGTTATCAGAATTCAAGAATTAAGTTCTGAAAAAACCCAAAATGCAGATTCCTGAGAGAGAGAGAGAGAGAGAGACAGAATGGAAAAATATGTATTGATCCTAAAACCCTTTTAAAGAAAGTACAAAGAATATTTTTCCTTTAGTTAAGGTGAGTAATAGGAAAAATAGCAGTGATTAAGGGTTTCTTGATGTAGTTTTATTAATTTTGGATTAAATATTTGCTTTAATGAAATGAAAAGATTTTTACCTTTGACTTCAAGAAGGCAGGACTTCATCCTTTCTGTTCTTCAGCAACGCGCAAGCTGTAAAAGGGTGAGAATCATCTTACTTCACCAATATTTATATTTGAGAAAATTCCATCTACTGTTAAGAGCAAGAATTTTTAGGGTGAAACCAATATGATCTATTTTAGATGTATATTTTTTAGATGACCATCTTTAAAAGGGATTAATCATATCCCAGAACTCTTTTTTTTTCAATTTCTTCACACTTACAATAAAAAGAATATAAATTACCAGTATCTACATACAAAAAGATGAATCCTACCCCAGAGTGCTTGTCTCAATATACTTCTTGTTTTCTTATGATGAGCATGCAGTAAAGGAAATTCTGGTAAAATTAATTTATATTTTTTGTTTGGCAAATACATATCTTTTGGTGCAATATTCTTATTTTATCTTATTAATCACTAACACAATGTGAAAATTTGTCATGTGTTTTATTAATTCTGCATACATAATTGTATTCAATATTTATATGGTCATATAATTAATACACTGTACATTCAACAAACAAATATAGTAACACAAAACCGTTCAAAATTGTGGGAATATCTGTAAACACTAAAAATAGAAATATTAACATACTGTTGGTTTGAGGGTGTGTATTCATAGTTATTACATTTTCCATGCCATACCGTGAATGTCAGTTTCATAGACCTAGTTAACTGTAATTTCTTCATTAATCATTTTATGTTGTAAAGGACTGTAAATTTCTGCTAAATGTATACTTGATAAAGACTGTCTAGATGAGTAAAAGCAGAAAGTTAATCTTTGCTTTATAATAAATCTGAAGTCACAGTAGACTTGGGCTTGGCTAGCTGAACCACACTTCTGTTTTCTACAGATTTGGTACAGAAGTGCTCCATACTTACAGGAAGGAAGGCAAACAAGGAAGGACTGGTTGTTGCTGGAAGAGGTGTGTTCTCCTTACTGCGCTGTGAGATAGGCTTTCTAACCAATATATTGCAAATTACTAATGCACCACTCACATTACAATTGCATTGCCTCTTTTGGCTTTCTCATACATACATAATGTTGACCTTTCTGCATTCCAAATTAGTTTGTGCAGTTCTATCATTGATATTGTCTCCAAACAAAAATCAGTCAGGAATTCTGTTCTCGCTTTCTCATGGGTGTTTCAATCAGATTCTTTACAGCAAAAAAACAGTTTTGAAAATAACATGTGGAGTTTCCCAGCAGCAGTTTCTTTTAGAATGCCTACCAATTGTATTCTTCCTAGTAAAAGAACAAAAAGTCTATTGTAGAAACAACAATAGAGAAAGTGCTTGCTCTTTAACATGTTTACATTTGGAATTTCATCATTCTTCAAGTTATTCATTTGCCTGAGTCCATTTCACATAGCCTCACGGCAAGATTTTCCGTACAAAAATTACCAGTTTAGAAGGAATGGTTTTAAGGTCTCCAGTATTTTATGTGACAAACTCTAAATGCAGTGTAAATTCAGATGATTGACAAAGAGAAGAGGGAGTGAAGAGAAGCAATGCTGTTTTACAGTGCTGCCAAAGCCTGTCTGAAATACAAAGGCAAAAGTGTTTTTGAAAAAAATCTTTAAAATTCTCTTGGAAGGCTCTTTTGTTTCTGAAAGCTGTCAGAACTACTCAAAAGACATTTCTGGAGCAAAAACTAAAAAAAAAAAACCATTTCGGTTGAGCTTCAAAGTTAGAGCTTTGTAAACTTTTAAAACACAAGACCTGAAAATTTTCCATTTCAAGTATTATTTCATTTTAACCACAGTTTTTATACACAGCCTTATATGGAATGTAGCGGCAGAAAATTGCCCTGTCCTCAGATTGGCCTCAATTGTCCAGAGGAAGAGAAGTTGTAGGAATGGTGGTTGAAGGAGGAGAAATGTGGAAGGCTGGGAGACCGTGTCCATGTTGGCTTTTGGGAGGGGGCCTTGAGGACCAGTCATGTCTGCTGTGCACTGCGAACGTGCAGGTGCATAAAACAGCAGAAATGCTTTGTCAGGAGAGCCAGCAGCCACTGCATTGTCTGTGGAGAGCTCATTACCTGTGGAGCTTAACACCTGGAGAATCTTCCTTCAAAACAAAAATGATGAAGGCTATGACTTTCTCATGCACCTAGGCATATGGGAAAATACCAAAAGAATTTGATATACCTCCCCCTTCCCAATAAAAATCCAAATATTTTTTTGTTTCGGGCTTGCAAAAAGGAATCCTACTACCTCTTAAGTACTGGAACTATGACCATCCCTCCAAGTCATCTTGAGTACCTCCAATGGTAGCAGGATGTCTGCCTGGAACTCAGGTGGAGGCATAGGAACACATGGAGCAGCACACAGACCTATTACTGCATTTTTAATTGATCTGGACTAGTGTTTCAGATCAATTAAAATTCTGGTGGGAGCAGAAGAATTTTCTCATCAGTCCAGTGAAAGGGGGAGTTAGACATAAAATGTGTGATGACAAGAGTTTACACTGTGAGTGAAGCATGTAATGGAGCATCAAATGTCTATTGGCTATGTTAGAATAGGAGGGAGGAGTTTATTAATTTCATATTAAGGCATTGTGTGGTTACCAGCTGAGTATCCCTGAGAATCAAATTCTGCTTTGGATTTTTTTTTTTTTTTTAATATGGAATTAACTGTTCTTTTAATTGTTACCCTCAAAAATAGCAGAGAAAACTTCCATAATCAGAGTTGAGTTGTGTAAGTCACACTTTGACAACCAAAATGGATATTTCACCACAGAGATTGCAATATGGGGTGAAAAAAAGACACAAAATTATACAGAGCAAAAAGGTGGGGGTTTTCTTCTACAGGCGTCCTTTGTCTCCCAGCATAGGTGAAATGTAAAAGTCCAACTTTGTGTTAACAAGATGTTAATCTATAGCAGTCTTGTGGAGGGGCAAAAACTCATGCTCTAATTATTGCCAAAACAGTCATGTCCCCTAAAGCAAGTGAGGCCCCCTATATCATCTGAAGTGATCAATCTGAGTAACAAGAGGTAGCTGCCTTCCTCAGCTCAGCCATGCCCAGGGTGTTCACTCATCTCTAGGGATAATGGTATTGCAAATCTGCATCTCCAAAGCAGTCAAGCAACTGATAACACATTTGGCTAATCTGCTCGGAGAAAATGGCCTTAAGACTGGGTGCATCCAGCAGAGCTTGCTCTTCCCTGCTGAGAAGCAACAGAGGTGAGCAGCTGAGATCCAGTACCATGAAGATTTTCTTGACTGAAAGGTTTATACAATGATGCAGAATAGGAAGCTCATGAAAGGCTGTATGAATATTTCCCTTACCTCACTTCAGAGACAGAGAATGTGTTAGTGTGGCAATTTGCCTGTTCCTGTATCTAAACTGTTCCACAGAAATTTACTCTTTTTGAGCCTACTGTAAATATATGGCACCCAGCAGAGCTCAAATCTCCCTGGAAACACTCTAGCTTTTCCTGGCCCATAGCCAAAACTGGTGAATGCACAGAGGGACAAATTATTAGAAGATAATGGCAAAAACCCTCCACAGTTCCCTGTGTCCTTTTGGAAACTTGATGGATATCCCTCCTTTGGTAGCTAAATATAAAGGGCAGAGTTCAGGAGCAGAGATAAGCAGCAGGAGAGAAAAATTTACCACAAAACAAGTGATGAGAATCCCTGTTATTTTTCAGACACCTTTTAGATTGCCCTCATGAGATTTACCAAAAGACTTTTCTTAGGCACTGCAGACAGTGCTTTACACACCATACCCTGGAAAGTGAAAGTTTCCTGAGTTCTCTGGAAAATCTCAAGCCTCATTTCTCAGCTTGATGAGGCCAGTGAAATCTATGTAGGCATCTTTTAGGGGAGGTTTAAACCATGACACATTTTTTGCAGTTTATTGAGCCTGTAAAGGGCAGAAGATCACATTATTCAGCTCCACACCACAGTCATCTTGGTACAGCTGATGCCTATGTCAAGAAAATGCTTATTTTTCACTCCTCCCATTTACCTGTCAAGAAAGAACAGAAAAAAAATTCTTCCCAAAGTGTGCAGCACCCAGGCCCTGAAAGGCAGAGTCATGCCCTGGCTTAGCCTGTGAACATAACCCAGCCCCATAGAGAGGTAATTATGTTTTGGGAGCTCAGCAGACTGTGCATAATTATACTCCAAGGAGGATTACTGCCTTGTATGAATAATACCATGATGCAATGGCAAATGCAGAGTGTATGCCTCAAACCTGCCATCCAGGCTGGATGACAGACCCCTCCCGGACCACCCTGCCTGCTGCACAGATTAGCTGTCCCCGCAGGAAGAATGCCCTGCATGAGTCAGTTTCCCATACAGACCTCACTTTTTCAGAGACAGGTAATAAATGAAGTTTTACTCCATTCAGGAGATGGAGAAGTAAAGACTTGCTTGTCAAAGAAGTAAGATTTTGAATGTGAAAGGGAGGAATACATTGCTCACGTTGCCTGCAGCTTAATCTGGACTAAATCATCTCTTCCAGTTTCTCCCTTCCCAGCTTCTTCTCAGCCAAGAGACCTACACAGTGATTCTGGGATCCAAAACAGCTTTCTGCTAAATCTGGCACACCAAACAAGCAGCTTAGCATTGCAAAACCTGTGCATATAGGCAACAGCACACAAAGCTTTGCCCTTGGACATGGGCAGTTGTGTATGAGATTATTCAGGGCTTCCCTGGCTCTTCCTGTTCCCTTCCCCCTTCTCAGGGCAATTCAGCAAAGCCCCTCGCACCACCTGCCCACCCACCATCGAGCACAGGGAAACACGAGATCTTTCTGTGTGCTGTGGAAATGGGCTGTTGGTAGAGGTGACTGCAGCCTGCAGGAGATTCCTTTGATCAATTAAATAGAGGCAAGAGAGTAATGGGCTCGTTTGCCCTGTTTATCTGCTGGTCTGCTTTGGGCTCCAGTCCTCTGTTGTTGCCAGGTTTCTCAGTTGTTGAGGTTACTAACACCTAGTTACCTGTCCCACTTCCTCTGCTTGCTAGCCATCTTTTGAAAACTTCATGTTTATAGCATAGAGACACTGCACAGAGTAGCAGAGTAGATATAGCATAGAGTAACTCTGACTTTTATACCTCTATTGAGGGCAGGCAGCTGCAGGGAGATGACCCCAAATGTCATCCCAGCCTCAGCTATTCTGGTGGCCCATTGTCTGCTGGAGCCCAGAGTCCTTTAAATATTGTGAAAACTACCCATTGCATTGAAAATCTTCCCAGCGTCACACAAGCCTGGTGGAATCTCAAATGGTTTTGGGAACAGATGTGAGATCTGAGGAGAGGGAGAGGGAGAGGGAGAGCAGAGGGAGAGGAGAGCGGAGGGAGAGGAGAGCGGAGGGGGAGGGGGGAGAGGGGAGGGGAGGGGAGGGGAGGGGAGGGGAGGGGAGGGGAGGGGAGGGGAGGGGAGGGGAGGGGAGGGGAGGGGAGGGGAGGGGAGGGGAGGGGAGGGGAGGGGAGGGGAGGGGAGGTCCTTCTGACATAAGAAGAACATCCAGCTAGGACAAACACAGCTTTCCTGACTGACATGCAGGAGTTAATATGGAACAGGGAGAAAATAACCCCCTCCACTGATGGGGCTGGATGTGCAAAAATAAATACTGTTACCATCCTTACAAATTCATTTAAGAGCACATATTTAAATGTACTGACATTATTCAAGTGTACAGAACCCTTCAAAATTAACTTAGGCTGATTACATCAGGTACTAGTCTACCTGATGTAATCAGTTTTAAAGGAGAAAAAAGTTAATATACATTACTTTTAATTGGGATCTGAGTGTCCAGCTCTAGGGCACTTTTGAAAACCCTCACCTTAATGCAGCCATCCCTGGCCAGCAGCCTGATCAGCTGCTCCAGTCCTTGGGCAGCAACCTTCAAGAAACACCTCTGCCACAGATGTTTGTATAAAATACTGGCTTAGTTTGCAATACATATGCTCTCAGGAAAAGTTGTTGGCAAGCTTTTGACTAAAAAAGTAGAAACTGCAGCCCTTTGACAGATGAGGTGGGTAATTAAATGTGACAGGGGCCTAAAGGGGAAGGGTGGGGGCAAAGTGCCCCAAAATAAATAGAAATCTAAACGGCAAAATGTGGGTAAATATATGTCTAAATTAATGTTGTGTTGAGTAAAGCATCTAGATGGATGAAGAAAAAATACTCTTTGCCCTGTCAGTGTGTACCTTATGCTTTGTAGCAGTGATAGATCATTGGCAAAACAAGAAAAAAAATAAACAAAAGCAAAAAACAAAAACAAAAAAAAAACCCAAAACAAACAACCAAAAATATGCTTAAGTTATTCAGGTTTCGTAGCAGTGATAGATCATTGGCAAAACAAGAAAAAAAATAAACAAAAGCAAAAAACAAAAACAAAAAAAAAACCCAAAACAAACAACCAAAAATATGCTTAAGTTATTCAGGTTTCTAATGATAAACATGGTCAAAGTCTAATGTTAAAGAAAATAGTTTTTCTTCAAAGAAGTAAAAGAAATAAGAAGAAATATTAGAGTTCTTGGCATATCTCAGCAAAATGGTTAAACCAACAGGTATAATACCAAACCTACACTGCATTTTGGATATTTGTTGCAACCACAAGGATTTTAGGACACAAAGTTTCACTGTTGTTTAGGCACCTCTTGGGAAGCACAGATTTGGACCACTTGTGTCTATAAACATTTTAAAATGCAATAGTTTGCATATGCTGTGATGATAGACTGCAGCAGCTGCTGGACAAGTTTTGGAAAGTGTTTTTTACACTGAATAATTCTACACTGTCAAAATGTTCAGAATGAAGTCACTGCTGAAAGTGAGAAGCAAGCAGAAATTTTAAGAGCCGGTGAACACTTATTGCTGTCAGCCATTAATGGACAAATAATCCCTGTGATGGCTAAAGTGGATTTAAGTGTAATGGTATGTTATAGTGGTGATCTGTGATAAATTTTCTGATGCTTTTAAATTAATAAGTCAAAAGAAGTAAGATAGCCTCCAATTTCTAAAATATATATATAAAAGTTTTGCTGGATTATCCTGGTTTGTATATGTGACAAAAAACCCAAGAATGCATCTACACAAATATATATCTTAACTGGTGACTTTATAAGTAATGTGACAGCTCCACAGTATTCAAAAAGTAGATAAATGTTAAAAATAGTGAGGAAATTGCTTATCTCTTCATACTGTACTGGTATTGAAGTATTGATTCATACTATAGCATCAATCAGTATCTCACAGCAGGGGTTGAGGGAAATTTTCTTTAGATATGAGGTATGTCCCCTGTCATTTAGTTCAGAAAAACAATGCTCAGGAATTATGTCAAAATATTTTCAAAGAAGCAAAATTAAATAGTAAATTGGTAATTTAGAGAATGTTACTGAACTGTGGCTTTCTTCAACACTGAAAAGTATCTCGAAGCAAAAAGAAGGTGTCCCCTAATACAGGTATTTTGGATATTAAGGCTAGATCCTGAAAGTTACTGTTGACTCATCATGTTTCAGCGGGTTTCACAGATAATTAGCACCTCTGAGGCTTGGGCTCAAAAGTGTGGTTGGTCCCTTAGCTCATGCACAGGAAACAAAGCAGTAGTTTTCTGGGAGTGCTTGCTCCGTACTTGACATCAGTTTTTCCTTTCTTTTTAACATGCAGTCTGTGCACTTGCATTTTATGTGCAAAAAGCCTTAAAACCCACTCAAAACAGAAGCTCTAGAGCAAAGGGAAAGTTAAGAGGGAAGAAGCAATTAGATTAAGAGGGAAATCTTTTGTTAGTTATGCAAGAAAGAATTCAGTGGCCTACACTCTCAACCAACATAAATCATTGTTGTTCCAGTGGTGACAAGGGAGCTGTCAAATTAAAGCTTTTCACAGTCCTTCCCTTTCTTTCTGTAGCATCTTTTCTCCTTCAAAAGAATGATACTGCACCTGAGAGAGCTGCAGGCGTAATGCTTGAGTTTTACTATTACAACACACCTTTGTGCTACATCCCAGTCAAATCTCCTATGTAAAGTCAGTTTATTTGGCCCAGAAATATCACCATAATGCAAAAGGAAAATGTGGCAGTTCAACAGAAATAGAAGTGCCCGTATTCCTGCCCTTCTGCTCTCTACTGGCATGTGGGGTAGGAAATGGCCAAAGGGAGAAGCCAATGCTTGGACGGGGCACATGCTGCAGAAATCACCAGGCTGTGCTTCCATAAGCATAACACTACCAGCCAACAACACAAAATCAGAGCAACTCTGCCACAGGCTCTTGCCTTGCAAAGATGCTCCTTATGCCTGGAGGATTTCTAAAGGAGAACTTCATGCCCATTCCCCCAATACATCCTGTAGTGAAAGTATGAGGATTTCACTCAAGAGATTCATATGCAGCCACAAATAGTGTTCTACTAATTAACATTATAGTGCTGGGTTTAAATAGCTTCTGTTGTTTACAGATGGACTGTCAAGACTGTCACTGCTGTATGACTATTTTAAATAGAGGTATAATCAATTAAATTGACTACATGTGTTCAAAACTGCCATGAGAAACCTATTATACACATACAGAACATTAGAAAAAACCCTTTACAGGAGTTACTCATAGAGAACCAAAATAAATTACAGAGTACCATGTGCCATGAGGACATTATTCATTCATGACAACATGGCTTTGCCTTTGATAAACCCCTCACTGTACAAAGGGAGCCACTGAAAAGTTACATGTGGCAGCACAGTAGGGACTGGTGCCCACAGTGTAAATACAGTCACCAGTAAAAAGTATCTCATCTGCAACTGCAGATGTCAAACACAGCCTTGGTGGGATTGGTGGAAACTCTAAAAGATAGAAAATAGTTTGGCTTTACTAACCCATCTGTGGGACCCATGTGTTTTGCAATGACTGATTTTCAGTCAGTCAGAAATCCCTGTCAAGCACAAATGCTGAGGCAGCCAACACAGACAAGGCAGCAACTGTGGGGTTGGCATCACAGAGTAATACGGTGCAGCTGGAGTATGTTTTGCTGGGACTCCTAATGTCCAGTTATTAAAGAAATTATCAGTCATTTGCTTCTCCACTGTGACCAGACATTTTAGGTCTTGGATTAGATTCTGTTGGCCTTTTTTCTCCAAACAGGTGGATGAACTAGAATTATTAATTAAAAGAAACCATAAATATGAATACATTAGGGAGCAATGCAATGTAATGTGCATTGTAAAACCTCAGTTTAAACCTTGATTAGACAAAATGTGTATGTTGTCTCACTCACTCTGGGGCAGGAATTGACTAAGAAGGTGATGGAAATGTCCATTTCATAATATTGCCCTCTAATGGAGTGGTAGGTGTATGTCTGAAGCACTTTGCCTGAACCAGACCTTTTCATTACATAGCCCTTTTTCCTTTATTAATCTACAAGATTCACTTAGAACATGATGGTTCTGGACTATCTTCTGTCATTAATCTCAATCACTGTAGTATCCGAGAGACATACAAACACATCCTACAAATATAATGGAAGTGGACCTGCCTTGAAAGCTAAGCAAACCTTCACAGGAAATGTGAAGTCTCAAGTGTCACAAATTTCCACTCAGATGTGGCTGCAAACCTTTCCTCCAAGGTTTGGTATTCTCCAGAGTAAAACACAGATCATGCACCTGCTCTGCTGTCCAATAAGCTGCACCACAAGGGTTGTACATGAGTATTTAAAGATTAGTCACCAGGGAGGTCCCAGACCCTATGCTTAGTAAAGAACAAAAATGGATCTTGCATCATGTGCTAAAAATGGCTAAAACTTAACCTTCAGAAAATCAAGTTAAGGGAAAGCTTTAATAAAGTATATTGATTCTGTCATGTATATGCACCTGCCAGTAATAGCTACCAGTTTCATTAGAGTGCAGACCAAGACATCTATCTTTCATCCAGAATATAAGGGTAGTGGAATGGAAATCAGGAAAGCTCCCTTTATTTAGGCTAGTGCAATTTTCAGAATGTGTTCCTTTGCACCTAATATAGGGAGATATAAAATGCAAGAATAATTGTTTAATTGTAAGAGAGGAGTCCAGATTTAATGCCAGACAGGATAATAACTAAATCTTGTAGACATATGTGAATGCAGAAAAGAGATTATATCAGTTATGCATATGAGTAATTTAATATGGAAAAAAATATGTGAGCAAGCAGTTGTGGGGAAGATGAAAAGTCACATTGCATAAAAGTGCCCAGCATTACTTTGTGAATTAGCAATGCTGTGTGTCATTCAACTGTTGGAAAGAATCAGGAATGTCACTGTGGCAAATTCTTGATATGGCATTACAGAAGGTTCTGCTGTGCTTGAGATTAATTCAGCTGGCTTCCAGTGAGCATTAGCAATACAATAGCAAGAGGTTTGCAGGGAAGAGCCATTCAGAAATTTACACTTAATATGAAATAACTATTCTAGTGCAGAATCCTGGACATGAATAATACCAAACCTTTGACAGCAAGCCTGTATTTGATGGCAAACAATTAACATGTATAGAATTCATACATTCAAAATTCCGTGTTGCTTTTTGGTTCCAATAAGCACTATTCAATGGTGGGAGAAAAATGAATCAGAAAAGTCACACTGCTCAATAGTATGAGAGAAGAGAATGCATTTTCTTCCTGAGATTATGAGATGCATACAAGTGTGGGGACATATGCAATATGCTAAAATTTTCTCCTGAAAACTTCTCCTCATATCCTGTAAAGAATGAAAACCAAAAGGATTGCTACGGTACTACACCAGAGAATATTATTAGAATTAATCCCAAACTTGCAAACAGAGAAAGATTTCAGTTGCATTCAACTGTTGACAATGCATGGAGGGGAATTATTAAGGTTGGGGTATTTTTTTTCCAAGCATTTTGACTCTAAGCATTTTCAACCGTGATTTAAAATGGAAGCTCACAGAAATCCTGTAAAAATATTATTAAGAAAATTCAATTTTCTTGTGGAGGAAGGAATCTGAAATTGAGTGAGACACATATGCTAACAGAGTAAACCTTGACCCAGGAGATTTGAATAAATGTATAAGTATTCTGGTAACAAGATATTGGAAACATCAGCTGTCAACATTGAGGCATGACTTTTGGCATCATAGTACATCATTATCCATTGCCTCGGAGACAGTTCAGAAATGAAAGTTGTTAGAATGCTAATGCATTAAAATAAACTGAAAAAAACTATGCAAAACAGTGGAAAATAGTTTACAGTGACTGCACCTGCTTAAAGTTGTTCAGTTCAGTTTCTCCACAGCAAATAGAAAGGTCGAGAGGCAGTTTTAACACTTCCACTTACTGGGAGTGTTTTCTGCCATATATAGTCTCACGTCTTATCAAATTTGTGTAGAGGTGGCAGATTTCAGCTGAGGTGATATTCTTCGTCTGGAGTGATTGTCACTGCAACTACTCCCTAAAGCAAATCAATCAATGTTTTAAATGTTGGTGACTTTTTATCCCAAATTTGTTTGTTGTCTGTCTAAGCACAAGGACAGCAGAATGTTTTTATTTTTATTTGTTCTATATTTTATCCAGCTAATGCCTTTATTGACTTGTAAATGCCAGTCACGACCAATTCTTTCACTGATTAGACTAATCTAGGATGCAGTCACTAATGAAGATGATCTTGCTGATCTGTGCTGTCTGGTTACTTTACAGCTCAAAATGCAGTTTTAGTTTTAGACTTTGTGTTGAGGAAAAATCACACAACAGAACAGCAGCTTTTGAACTACAGTTTTACAAGAGTTTTTAATCTAGCATATGTTTAAATAGGCATAATAATTAAAGTAATGAATTCACCAGTACAGTCAGGAAACGGGTTGAGTCTACAAAAATAGAGGCTGGGGGGAGGGGGCATTTAATTAGAATGTGTTTCCTTAAACTTTCAAGGGCAGAATGAGACATTTCCTCAATTACCACCTATATTTTTCATTAAACCTCTTCCAGTATGTTTTGGGACTGTATGAGGCCTGTGGCCACTCGAAAAATCCTATCTCACCTAAAACTAATTTCACTGAAAGCTCTCTGAAAAGTACCCATCTTACTGAGCACCATATCTTTGGTGAAACACAGAAGGGCGCTTGAAATAAATCCATTCTAGCAGCTATGGTTTTGTCTACTAATGAAGAGGATTATGACCATATGGTACATCCAGATTGTATGTGGAAACAGTATTAATTCCAGAAAATCGATGTTATGCTCCTGATCACAGTAACTGTAAGAAAAAATAATATATACATGCATAAATTTACAGTAGCTGTAGGGAGCCGTTTCCCAGTTGATGAGTAACAGATAAAATGTTCTTATTTCAGTAAGGGGAACATGCACAGTCCTTTCGTCAATCAAAAGTGAAATCAGGGTGTTTCTGGCCAATTGCTAATTCTCAATCACAAATCAAAGAGAATTATGCCTGGTTTCAACATTCTGTGGGAGCCCTCAAAACTGCTAACTTCTAAAAGTCTCTCTGTTAATTGTTACAATGAAAGACTTGGTATATACTGGCCTGAATTGTGCATTGGTAAGAAATTATTCCTTTTTAGAATGGCAGCAGGTGGGCAAGACCCTCAGTCAGTTGATGACATGAGGACGAACACTATTTGGTGGACAAACAAGCAGGGATTGTACATTTCGTTGACAGAGATACTGTGCATCCTGAAGAAGAAAAGACGTAGAACTAAGCCTTGTGAAACTTTTGTGCACTCAGAAGCACCTCAAATGTACCTTTTGACCATCATGGATGGGCTTTTTCAATCTGTCATAAGAAAAGCGATGGTCATGTGTCTGCTTGGCTGTATACCTTCGCTGTTGATATCATGCAGACAATTCTGCTGAATACTGAGTGGATTCATTAGCATCAGAATGAACCCTATGGCCCTAAATGGGAGAGTATTTCCTGGCAATGCTGCTAGCAACATTATTCCAAGTTGGTACGTTCATGTCTGCAGGCTGATTTAATGGGGCCAGACACAGAGACAAAAGCTAGCGAATGTTAGAATTAATTTTCCACTATTTTTCTCCTCATGTTGCCAGACAGAAAGTGTAGAAATTGAGTGGAAAGGAGAGGAAGAGTTTGAAGGGACCATCTGGCTCAGAGTCTTGGCCTCCAAAATTGCTTTACAGAAGATACTTAATGCAAAAGTGAAGGCCTGAAGTTTGTTCCATATTCTCTTACTCATAGCAATTTATTTTAATTTTCAAGTTCCACCTCAGTTTCATTTACATTTCCTTTTCTTTACATTTAACTACAAAAATACAAAAATTTCTTGCTAATCCATTCCTTTTCTATATTTTCCAGGGGAGCTCTCTTTCTTCTTTACTACTTCATCTTTCTTAGTAAAAACCCAGAGTATTGCACTGCAAACCTAAAGCAGTTCTATCCCTATGTAATGAAAACTCAGGGTTTGATTCTCATTAGCTTTTCAAACTAACTTTCTCTGTTTCTTCACATTTACACCTAAAAAGTCAAGCAGTGTTTTCTCCTAATTTTCAATCTTTCAGCTAAATAAGTCAAAATCTGTCACAGCTACTCAATCCAGGATTATTTTCTATGAATATTTACTCTGTTTTTTGCTGCTCATATAATCCAAATCTAAAATATCATCAAAGTTTCACTGATTGTTTGTCAAAATTTTTGCTAAATATAATATACGGATGTCTGGGTCTTTCCATGTTTGGTATTTTGTGTGGTTGGGGGTTTTTGGTGGGGTTTTTATCCCTCCAGCATGTATTTTAAAAGCTGACATTTTCTCTCTCTCTCTCACTCACTCTCCCGCCCCCACCTCCACCACTTCTTTGTATGTATTTCTCTCATTATTAGCTAGATCCACATCCAAATCTGAAAAGTCTGTAATACTGTTTTTATCATCCTTCTTGGGGGTAATCTTTATAAGAACATATTTCATTTTATTCTTGCTGCCACCGTACAATTCATTCCATCAGCCACTTAACGGGTACAGCAGCACAACCAACTCCCTCATTTCTCTTTTCTCTAAATAAGAATGTTTTTACTCCAGCTAACCCAACCTTTCCTACATTTTCTCTCTTTTCCTGCAATGTCTGGTTTCATAACTTTTCCAAGAATTTTAGTCTCCTCAGAAGCATAAAACAAACATTTCAGATGTTTCCACCAACTATGAACTGAGTTCCCAGATAGAATATACATGTTTATGTGCATTCCTTAACTTGCAGCTGAAGCTTTGATATAAAGGCATATGATCACAGCATGCAGACAGTTTCACATGGTGGTGGTGTTTTGCAGGGAGTAGAGTTGAGAGTTGAGACTCTCAACTTTCTCTGACAATTACCTGGCTCTGGCAAGACCCTTTCGGAAAAGTAATGTCAAACTTCATGAATAGGTAGGGTATGTTTGAATATACCATAATAATCATCAAGAATTATCTTATTACTTTTTAAACTCTTTAATGTTTTTAATTTGTTTTTCTAGACAGGAATAATCCCCATTTTTTCATTCTTGGACTTGGTTTCCCCATCACATTAAACAGTTCATTTTCTATGGAAAGGACTTGGCTGCCTGCTCTGATGTGAAGAGTAACTAGTGGCCTTTTTCTCCTTAATGTCAGCTTGCTCTTCAAGCACTGTTTGGTTCTCTTTCATAACATGCCTTCTTACTCCTCTCAGTAATCAGGCTCTGCTGATGCTCTGATGCTAGCAACAGACACATCTATTTCTCTTTGGTATTATTTTTTGCTCATTTTTCTTCTTACATCGCATCCTGCCTTTGACCATCTCTGATCTCTGGAGCTCTCTCCTATTGTTCCTGGACACTGTCTCTGAAGGATTTTACCATCTCATTGTCTGGTCACTGTAGACTAGCTCTTTGCTTCATATCTGTTAAAAGCAGAGATACTGCAGATACCCAGACAAATTAGAGAGATGGGAAATCACAAGTTGTGTGAAGTTTAATGAGGGCACGTGCCAGATTCTGTGCCTGAGATGGGGCAACCCTGGATGTGCAGACTTGGGAATGAGAGGTTGGAGAGTTGTGCCCACAGAAAGGGACCTGGGGGTCAGCGGCAAGTTGAACATGAGTCAGCAGTGTCCTGGCAGCCAGGAGGGCCAGCCCTGCCCTGGGGGCATCAGGGACAGCATGGCCAGCCGGGCAAGGGAGGGGATTTCCTGCTCTGCACTGGGGCAGCCTCTCCTTTAGTGCTGGGGGTAGTTCTGGATGCCACAACATAAAAAAGATACTAAGCCATTACAGAGTGTCCAGAGTAGACCAACAAGAATGTTGAAGGGCCTTGAGGAGAAGCCATACACAGAGCAGATGAGGTCACTTGGTTTGTTGAGCCTGGAGGAGAGGAGTCTGAGGGAAGACCTTAACACAGCCTACAGGTTCCTCATGAGAGGCAGTGCAGGGACAGCCCTGATCTCTTCTCTCTGGTGACCAGTGGCAGGACCCAAGTGAACACCATGAAGCTGAATCAGGAAAGATTTAGGCTGGATATCAGGAAAAAAGTTCTTCACCCAGAGGATGGCTGGACACTGGAACAGGCTGCCCAGAGAAGTGGTCACAGCACCAAGCCCGACAGAGTTCAAGAAGCATTTGGACAATGCTCTCAGGCACATGGTGTAATTCTTGGGGACGCTGCTGTGCAGGGCCAGGAATTGGACTTGATGATCCTTGTGGGTTTCTTTCAACTCAGGGTGTTCTATGATCCTATGATTCTATCTAACCCGTTTTATCAGGCTGCTGATTTTTTCTTCCTTAACAGAATGAGACTGCACCAGTGGTTGAGTTGTCTTGCACATAGTCCGGCATTTTCTTCAAAGATGTGTGATGCCAGTGTTCCTCTTTCTTTTAAACAGATTTTCTTTTTGGGTGCAAGGTACCTGCAAATCATCTCAGCTTTCTATCATATCCATAAAATTTTTTTGAGGTTTGCTGTTGTCTTCAATTATCTGTCTAGGGCCCGAAACCTCTCCAGAAGCTCTGTCAGGGAGTATCTTTTATAAAGAACCAGCTCTAAAATGATGCTAATCTTACAGATCCAACATCCAGCCACTTCCATTAACATATTTGATATTTCCCTTGCTAGCTCTTTAGCAGCCTTCTCCATCAACTTTAACATTTCCTAATATAGTAAAAACCCAAATCCTATCTCTCTCTCTCTCTGACTCTCCTAACTCATAAGGAAACTCATGGTTGTTGCCCAGTTAACAGATTACTCAGCATGTGTGTTTTAAAAGCTTTGTATTGAGTCTGCCCTGCCCTTAAATTGTCTGAGCTAGGATGAGCTTTCTATTCCCTCAGCTTCTGCAAGCTCAAAAAAAGATAAAAAAAATAAAAAATCACTCACTCTCCCATGATCACCACCAAAATGTTCTAAGAAAGAGACACTCCTTTTAAATGAAATGGCAAATTAAAGTGCCACCAAATAAAATCTTCCTCAACAACAAGAGGCTTTGCCTTAGCTGACAAAGTTTGTGGCAACTAGCCATGGTTTTTTAGAATTAGCAAAACAAATCAGTATTCCAGGCTGAAGAGAAAGCACAGAGCAGATTACCCATTCTTGCAATATGGCATAGTATCAAAAAGAAAAGTTGAATATGATCCGAACTCAACTCAGAAGTTTTACCTTATGGAACAAAGGCAAATGCTTTTATCTTCTGGTTGTGTTAGCACAGTATTGTGTGTGGTTCTGAAAATGTCATTACTTTATAGCAGGACATATTTTTTTAAAGACCAAAAGAAAATTATCCAAAATTAGAAGCATCCTACACATGAAGCATCTTAAAATATTTAAATATGTACTTCCTTGCACAATGATCATAACCCATGAAAGTTCTGCAGCAGCAGGTGATGAGTAAGAAATCTTGGTGTAAGCTGAAGAGTGCATCCGTTTAATGAAAAGGCATTGCCTTTATTTCACTCTGATAGTAGCTACATGTTATGGGAAGACTAATGCCAAATATAAAAAATAGTAGAGTCATATTGATTTAGAGTTTTCATCAGTCTAGTCATCAGATTTAGAGTATTTCATCAGCCTAACAGTAGGAAAATTGTTCCCTTAAAATCGATGTTTCAGTTAAATACTGAATATCAAGCTTTTGTCTTTCAGGATTTAATAGGGAAAATCCACTTATCCCTTTGATCAATCATGGGTGAATTGGTCTTTCTTTTGTTGCAGTTTTTGAAAATCCATCTGTATAACTTTCACTATAGTGTTAATACCTTCCAGGCTTTAAACAGATTGTGGAAAAAAAAGGAGGAATATTTCTCTTGGTCCCTAATACCATTAAATGCATTGTACTTTTTAGTAATAACTTAAGAAAAATAACTGGGAGGAATCACAGTCAAATAACATAGCAATAACATATTTTTAAATAATAATAATAAGATAAATATTCATCATTTTGTAATTTTCAAAAGAATTTTTTAGAGTAATATAGGAAGACCTTTTCTTTGTTAAGAAGATTAGAGCTTTAAATGTTCTTCTAAACACAGTGATCCAGAAATAGTTAGGGTGGCAACACAGGTGGCGTTGTAGTCTCCCAGTTTGGTTTTTTTTGTTGTTTTTCATTCTAGTCCATGAGATAGGGAATTTGCTATCAAATTCTGACCAAAAAACACCTTACTTTGAAACCTAAGATGACTTGTTTTTTTCTAATAAATAAAAGAAAATAACCTTTGTGGGATAGTCAGCATTTTTAGGACAGCTGAAAATTAAAGAGAACTTTGAAAAGGAGAAGTTAGGCAACAAAACTCATCACAAATAAGTGAACATGATCTATCCAGTGTCATTTTTCAAGCATAAGAAATTGCAGAAGATGGACTTTACTGCAACCCTGAGAGACTGTGCATAGTCCCTGTGAAAAACTTCTTGGGCTGTGGTGTTAGTGATATTAAAGTCTAAGAATATACTGATGTGCTAGCTAATCAAATTTAAACTAATTTAGATACATTTGAAATTTGAAATTAAACCAGGAGTTCTCAAATGATAGTGATTATATGTCCCAGATTAAAAAATGAACTATGTGGGATTAATTCAATTTTATGTGAGTGAGATGATATTTAGACATTCAAGCTCCATGAGTGGAAATCAGTACAGTGATCTGGCAAAACCAGAACTGTATAAAAATACCCCATGTGGAAAATACCCAAGCAGACAATCTGCCTTAAAAATAATAAGCTGACTAAAAGGTGGCTATGAAAAGTGTAACAGTGAAAGACCATAGCCTACAGAGCAGATATTAAAACAAAGATTGGAAAATAAACTAACTCAGGAGGAAAAAACTTTCTTTATTGGTGACTTGAGACAATACTAGCAGCCTCTGATTGCCATAGACTCACTTCTTTCCTTCTTTGTTTTCACATGAAATATGTCAATGTGGGAACTAAGTTGGAACTTGAGTAAAGACCTTGAGGTATGGCCCCTGGAAAAGACAGTATCAGTGCTAGCAGACGTGAGTGAATTATACACTGCTAAACAGAGATGAAGGATTTTATCTGCTTACTATGGGCAAGTACTGATAAATGATTGTGTAATTAAAATGGAAATTGAGTCCTGTGCTGCGCTGGCTGGGGTGTGAAGAGGCATTCTGAGGCAGTGCGAGTCCTCCTGCTCTGGTGGCAGGCACAAGGTTAAACATCTGCTCCCAGCTGTCAGCCAATGAGTCAATCAGCTGATGATCCTCCCCCGTTGAAGTCCTCCATTGCATGCTTTGAGACTTGCAGACACTGAAGGAGCACAGTGCTACCAGCAACAAGAGGTTTGCCACATGGCCTCACGTCTGATAACTGAGTTTATCCTGGCGTAGTGATCAGATAGCAGCACTAATTCTGGTGAACCCACTTCAGACTTTACCTGAGGAACATAGACAGTCCCCATTTGTGTACTCAAACAAAGGAAAATGGAAGTTAGAGAGGAAATTTTTGGTAAAAGAAAATTATTATTTTGGTAAAAAGAAATTTTTGGTAAAAGGAAATTATTAATGTGAAGTAAGCACATGCTATAAATAACATATATAATAATAATGTTATTATAATAGTGACAGTCTAAGCATATAAGCCAAGCTAGGTTTACTGAGAGAGGTAAGAGATTTTACTGGATCAGTGAGGTCATCAGTATAAAAAAAACCAACAAAAAACGGAAAACCTTTCAAGTGCTTCTTCACTTTAGAATTTGGTAATTGGCATGCAAACTGACCCATTGCAAAGTTAATTACATGAGCTATGTTTGAGAAATTGGTCTCATCAATCATTAACCAGAGTTACCAAAAATACACACTTTTCATAGGTAGGAAGAAGAGAAGCTGTAGAGATCTTCTATCACTGCTTAGAAGCTGCTCATACTCTCCAGAAATCCCTAATAACTCAATTGATTTAAACCTCAAATTCAGCCCAGCTGAAAGCCTAGACTTTAAAGATTAATAACACTAGAAATGTCTCTATGTCTTTTTATAAATTTTCCACACATGTGAATTACTCAGTCACTTTCTATCATATGAAGAATATCAAGAGGCTACTGTTCCACTCAGCTCCCAGTCAGGCATTCCCTTTTCTCACTCCCAACTGGACCAAAGAGTTAATATTGATAGGCTAACACTCAGAAGATCCTAAAAACAGAGCTATCAGGGTAGGATGTGGAACATGGACTGGGGAAGAAGCGTGTAGTTGTGAAATCTCTTTATTGATGCATTAAAACAGGACAGTGGGGGAAGGTAAAGAAAGTGATGGGAAATGTGGATTGAGAATATCTGTCCTGTGTAATGGACGCCCTGTTGAGAAGTATCCCAGATCATCACAGCTGGATCTAGGCAGCATGGAAAAACACTTGGTTCTGACAGTGGTCTAGGCAGCAGCATGAGACCATGGTTCCCAAGCTGATAAGTCCTACCAGTCAGTTCATCACTGCGTGTTCCCAAGCTGCTGTGATCTCCACTATCTAAAATGCTACAGCACAGTCTTCCAGCATTGCAGTATAGGCATGCTTTAAAGATATTTGTCTAGAAGTAAACTAGTAACTATTAAAGAGTTAACTAGGGAGAAAGGGTTGCTTTGGAAATACAGACTCAGAAGTACAGAAGTACAATCTTTACCCTATATCCCATGTGATGTCTAAAGGAAAAAGACTGCTCTTTATCCTCCTACCCTTCCACGTTCTTCCCTCTTTCTTTGGACTTACACATCCAAGATGTGTATGAGGAACTTCATGGATGCTGATGATTTTAGTGCTTGCTACTTATAACATAAAAATAAGTTCTATTTTTAAACTCCCCTCTTTCACAGGGAGGAGTGTGGAACCCTCCTGAGCTAGAGCTGAAACTGAACATGGTAGAGATTCATCAATGGGAACAACAGAGCAATTCTGCTCCTCAGATCTGCTGAGAGATTCCACTGTACCATGTAAGAAGATGGATAAGTTTCTCACTGTAAAATCTCTTTCTCAACAAGCTGAGTGAGATGAAAGTAACACAGGAAGAATCTAAGAGATGTTCACAGGGAGGTGTTGTGTGTCTCATAAGGTGAGGGGTGGCTGAGCACTACATGGTAAAGACTGAATTTTCATTCTTGAACTCATGAAGAGCTTCTTATGATCAAAGTGAGGGAACCAAAGTGATGCTGCTTCAGTACTAATTTTCAGCAATATGAGAATAAAAAAATAAAAACCCAATCCAATGCACAGTTGTGCTGGAGGGAAAATTGTTGACTGAGTTCTGATCGTTTGCTTGTTTTGTGTTAAAAGTATTTTCTTGATCTACCTCAGTGGAACTACAGAGAAACTGATATGAACCTTTTTTTCTATCATTTTTAGTGTCAGTGAAGCCCAGTGTTAAATTATCCTATATGTCATCAGTTGTTAGTGTGATTTTTGGCTAAGAAAACAGTGAAATGTGAAATTTAAGCTAATGTGAAATATATCTTAGTCTGAAATTGTCCTAAATTTAGGAAAGTAGAGACTACTTAAAGAAGAGTAAATTTTTTTACTTAAATAGTGTTTGTCCCAGGACTGGTGTTGGTACAGGCCCCAAATATGTCAGGATTAGTGTCAGACAGATCCATGGAAAACTGAAACCTGCATAATATCATAAAGTGGTAAAATGGCAGAAGAGTTTAGTACTCATAACCTCAGTTAAGAACACTTCCCCATTTCTTCACTCAGAAAAGTAATTTGGAAAATTAAAAACTCATAATAAACACTTGCCAAGCTACACTAGGATCTAAATGGCCTGTTGTACTCTGTACTGGTGAGTCACACACAGTAACAACAGCATGGTGCAAAATTACTCTGATTAAATGCCTCTAAGAAGCCTTTGACATTTTTCGTATGCTTTTCATCTTCCAGAAGCAACAGACAATGGTGCCTAAAATATTTTTTTTCACACATTTTTTTTTCCTACTGAGTCTGGAAATGTGTTAATATTTTTTAATAACTGTCATTTAATCTTAACTGGTTTATCCATATTGAATGTGCAAAAAAATCATAGCTTTAAGAAATGACTGCGTCAGGGATTGAGACTGTAAGGACTAGGGCCTTTTGCTTTGCAAATGACCTGTGAAGAATATGATTCCTAGGAGAAGGTGTACAGATTAACTCCGGGTGCATTTCCCAATAATATATACAAAACCAATACCTTAAAATAAATAAACAAACAGAAAATCCTTCACTTGCTCTGCACTCACAATATGTGTCTGAGTACAGCTAAAGCACTCTGAAGAAGCAGAGATGAGGGAAAGAGAGGAAAACAAACACCTTTGAGTTTCCTTAGACCATAAATAGCGTGTACATACATTACTGGTCAATCTCTAACAGTTATAAACCGGACTAGTTCCACAAAAGTTGCTGCTTCTCCTGAAGGCAATGCAGGTGTGCTGATGGCATTCCGTAGCACAGCAGGGACAGGGGTCATTTCATCCTAAGAGGTCACGGTAATCCATGTGCAATGGTGGCAAAACAGAAAAATCACCTGGGAAATGAACTCTCTGAGGAGCTGATGGCATTTGCATGGTGCCCAGTACCTATTTACTGATTTTGAAGTATTATTAAAGCTTTTCACAAATTTCTTGTATCTGTCATTTTTAAAAGACAGATTCTCAGCCACAGTTCAGCCTGCTACCACCAGTTCAGTTCCCTGCCACCACCACTCTTTCCTCTACTGCTGCCTTGAGTCCTTCCATTGACCCACACACATAAGCTTGCTTCTCTGGTTCCTTCAATATTATATGTGAGGTTCTCCAGTTGCACTGCATGTCAAATCTTTTGGTCAGCACCACTGTCTGCTGTCAAACTTGTAATCAGGCTTTTTGTTAAGAGGGCAGAGATATTTCCCTGGCCTTACAACTAAGACAGGCTGTGCCTGTCCATGGGTGCAAGTACAGTTCAAGAAGCTGTGCCTTGGAAATATGAGCACTCATGGAAGACACAGGAATACAAGGGAAAGCAGAGATACTTGGAGGCAGAAAAGATCAGTTAGAGACTTCAGGAGCTGTGGCCACCACCTAGAAGGAAAGCAACTGCCCAGGAAGCATAGTGCTACTTTGAAGCACTGCTACTGTGTCAAGGCAAAAGTGAGTGGATGCAGGCCACTAGCCGAGGAGAAGCGCTGGCCTTTTGCTTTTTAAAGTTCTTACAAAATCTGACTTTTTCAGACACCTCCTTTCATGCCTTCATGCAATCTGACAGACAGAATCCTCCAGTAACTAGAGTTGTAACCTCTTTTACACATGCTTTTATACTTTAAACCAAGACAATGAGAAAAAGGGGATATTTAGGTCCCTACTCAATTTAACCTCACATTCTTGACACTTCTTTGAAATTGGTTAGTTTTGCCATGCTGCTTCATGTGTCATCTTCTCAACCACTATAAAATTTCATTCAAAATAGGTGAAATCACTCAAACGATTCTGAGATGACAAGTCGTTTAAACAGAGGTACAAAATCTTAGCTGCTGTATATATCCGTATAGCCATCCTTTCAATGCATGAAAAACATTATGCAAAATAAGACTTTTCACATGATGTATTCTTTTCTCCATTTTGGTTTCAGTCTGTGACCCCTATATTTAAGGACCTTTGTATTTGTCTGCCTTGGTATTTGTAATGGCAAAAGTTCTACAGCACCTCTGAATTGTTTTTCAGTTTTGTCCTTGTGTGGTGTCAGTTCTTTGTTGTTAAACCAGATTTACACAGAGATTGTGACAGTAACAGCAGCAGCCTGTAATCTGTCAAGTCTGTCTGAAATGTCCTTCAGTTGCCTTTGTAAATTTAGCACATCTGTATAAAGCCCCTTCTGTAAAATGTATGTTCTAGTTTTGATCAAGTCCTCCATATGCTCACAGCAAATTTCAAGACACTTCTGGTAGTGGTATGCAAATGCGGAGATAGATTCAAGGCGTTTTGATACATCTCTTTGTGTCTTTTTCCTGCTGCAGTAATTGTTTTGCATTTCTCATTTTCTGTGGTATATTGATGATGTTAACATGGAAAAAGGTTGTAACTTTCCTGGTTTCTACTTTTCAGACTCTCTTTATGGAGGAATTACCAACTGGTCCTCTCATGTTTGTTTTTTTGAAGATTGTTCTATGTTCAGTTTTTAATTTTATAGTTGAACATCTCCTTTTCTGGAAAATTTGGGTCAGGGATTTAAAAAAGCAGGCAAGACTACGGTTGAAAGATATCTCTCTGAGGCTTTAACTGCTTCCATTTCCTATTCTCCTACTTCAAACTTTTGAGGAATTGACAGAAGGGAACTATCCAGGTTTTGACTCTTTTTGAAAGAAATGTATGTACACTGTTTTCCATAAAGCATAAAATTTTGGGATACTGTCCTCCATCCATTAAATAGAATGACTCCCAGAAAAGTACTTTGCTCTCTGCTGGGTTGTCCACCCTCCTAATAATCTGATAGATATCTGACTTCAAGGGAACACACTTAGCATGTTGCTGAATGAGGAGGCACCACCAGGAAGATGTAAATTAACTTAGATATACAGAACAAACCCCATCTTCCTGTCCTCAATATTCACATCTTGAAGCTGGAGTTAGACACAAAACACGTTTATTTTTTATAAAACACTGCTGGGCAATGTAACTGTGACATTTCTATTCTGTACTCTTCTGCTGAGGAGTTAAGAGTGTTCCTCTTACATGTATCAGGTACTGGTTACACACCAACGCCTTTGGAAAGTTTGGCTGCCAAGCAGTGACTTCCAGCTGCCAAGACAGTGCTCTACTTCCAAGCAAAGGACAACTTTGCATGTACTTTCTAATTTTTTTCTGTTAAAACTCTATTTGTTATAATATATTCACAGTAATCTGGGGTCTCCTCTGGAGACGATCCAGGCTGTAAAAATCCCAGTCTCACCTGTGTTTTAAGACCCTGTCTGATAGGTATAACCCCTAAACCCGCTATGGTTACACATGGAAATTGCAGAGTGTAGTGGTTTGAAAGCAAAACAAATGAGAGGCTCCAAGTCAGAGATACAATTTAATAGGAAGAAAGGAAAGAAAGTAAAATAAAATAGATGCAATAATACAAAAGACCACTGACAGAGTCAGAATACTACCTGAGCAGACTGATGGAAGCAGTCCAGATGAGGTGGTCTTCCAGAAGCAGTGATCCTGTAGCAAGGTCTGGTAGTTCTGTTCCTCTGGGAATCCAGTGGGTAAGGGCCCCCTTTACTGTCCCAAACCCCAGATTATATCCAGGTGAGAATGCTTGGTTCCTCCCCTTGGGCGGAGCATCTCACAATGGGATGATGAGTCATGCAGGGGGTCCTTGATAGTCCATTAAACAGAGACAGCTCCTGGAGGGAGTTACCTATGAGTAATGGGCAAGGCATCTGATGGGCCATTAACGGAAGCTACCTTAGGATGAGCCAGGCACTCTTCTTCCCCGTGGTCTTCAGGCAGACAACTCAGTGCCACCTTAGTGGTGAGTCCTTAAGATTTCATAGCTCTCTGCAAGCAGAATATCAAACAACATGGATTTCTGGTGTCTCCAGAGAAAGGCAGCAGCTGCATAGGATATTTCTAAGTTTTGTGTTTCAGGGAGGATATACTAGGCCTGACATGTAAGTAAAACTATCTGGATCCTTTTTTTTATCTATTCTGAGTTTTTTACCTCAGCAGTTTTAACTAAGAAATACACATCCTCATTCTTAGTAGGTAATATTAAGCATGGTTGTGTGGTATTTCTCCCTGATCACTGATTACTGTAAAAAGTGTTTCAGTCATGCATGGTTCCATCACTGAAAACTATCAATAGAACAACCTGTCATGTTTTCACTGCATTGGAGCCCTGTACATTTGCTTATGCCCCAAAATCCCCAGAGCACTTATGATGCCACGTAAGTCCAGGCAGTTCGGGTACCACTTGGTAAGTCTTTTTTCTCTCTGACACTACCAGGAAATCCACCAGTGTCTTCTTGTTTTTAGGTTTTCAGGATAGCTAAGATTTCCATTCACAGCTTGAAATAAAAGCATAATTTTTTAGTGTCAAAAGCACTATGCATAATGTTTTAGTGTCAAAACCACTACAAATGTCTCATTTGGTTTCATAAATGTGAAAAGTAACATTCATCTTTCCCCAAAAGTAAAAATGAAACTTAGAATCCTACAAAATCTTAACAGGAAGAGGAACAACAATATAATTTTTTTTCTTGGCAGATAATGAAAAATATTAATGTCTATAAATATCACAGAAGCCAACACATTAAAATTGGAAAGGACATACCAACCAGATCTATTAGTTAATCTCCTTGCAAATTAAGTTCTATTTCACACTATACTATGTCATTCGTGCTTTCTAATTCTTATTTACCACAATCATTCAAGTGCACAAAAGAAACTAATCACTTTAATGACTGGAAGACCCTTTTGAATGATTGAATTTTGGGGAAAATTAAATAGTATGAAATCTACAGGAAACAGAACTGTCAAAACTGTATTGGGTGATCACACGGTGATCAGGAGTTACTATATCATGTGTCCTTGAAATCGCCATGTTAATATCTGAAATGCAAATTCTCCAGCTTTTACATATAAGACATTTAAAAGTGAAACACACAGCAAATTGAGCTCCCCTGTGGATATTTAAGGGTTACAAGTGAACGTAAGTCAAAACACAGTTGATGTTGAAATTACAGTAGCCTAGTTACAAGAGGAAATATACTGATGATGGAATGAACCCAGAAATAGCTGATGCTAAATTAGCCTGGTAAATGGGCAATTAGCATGGATGTGGTGCGAACAAATATGCCTCAGGTTTTACCATGCTAATTACTCCGAGGCTTCATCATTCAGACCTTCACGGCCTTTTGTCTTTTCCTGCGGTTGGTAGGTACATGTCACATTGCAGCTAAGTTTTACTGTGGGAAAGGAAAGGGTAGAGCAGCTTTCGCTGATAACCACTGCGTGACATCCTCAGTTTGCTCAGCATTGCCCTTCCCTTGGTGTAGTGCATGAGGACAGCCAATGCTTTGGATCTACATGGGCAAGGGCTCTGCCTGGTGGGACGCCAAGGATAGACAAGGTGAGTATATAGCCCTGGTAGGCCTCGGCACACCAAATCTGGTTGGTTAAGCTACATCATCCATTCGTAGATATCTGTTTATTGCAGCAATTATGGTGAAGACTTAAAAAAAAAATTTAAAAATTGTCTGATCTGTCAGGACCATTAGACTACTGAGACATTTTCTGAAACTGAGGCCGGTCATTAATGAGTGGTTTCAAACCACTACAGTAATTTTATTTTTTATGGATTTCCATTATTTGAGCAGTGGCAGAAATATATTAATTAATTTTTCACTGATGCATCTAAGTAACCTTTACACACAGCAGACAAATAAAATCAACAGTGAAATCATGGTTTAATTATTTACCTAGCAACAACTTAGAATCAATACAATGTCACTTACTGACTGCGAGAACTTAATCTCCTTTCTATTCTCTCCCTTTTATGTGGTTATCGTGCAATCAGGAGAAAAAAGATGATGGGATTTTGCTCACGTAATTATAGCTCATCAAAACGGCCCTCATGAACAATTCATTCATCAGATCTGACCCTTTATCTCTTGGAGAATTATCTGTGAATTGATCATGGGTTTTATTATTTAGTTGATGAAGAGCTTTTTCCAAACACATCTGAGCCTGACTATAGCGAGTACTTCAAGAGTTTGTTATTTAGCCTTCTCCGGCTGGATGTCAGCACTCTTGTATGGTATAATTTTTTTACTGTTTGGTTAAATAGATGTCCTTTACAAAATAGAGCCATACCAAAGAAAATACTAGAGTGCTGAGATCTTCCCAGGGAGAAAAGTGTATATACCATGGAGACGAATTAGGAAATTAAAGGCCTGAAGTACAAAGTGTAGGTATAATGTGAAATAGGAATAAAAACTTACTGCTGTGTTTTATCATTTTATATCTGCCTCAGTATATCTCATTGTTGAAACATTGCCCACCCTTCCAGAATTTCAGACTTTTTAGAAATTATTCTACAGTAAATATTAAGGTTGTTACATGTAGCACTTCATACCAGGTTCTTAAAAGTTTTGAGTTAGTGTCAGAAGGAGACACTCTCATCGCTCTCTAAAAAAACAATTTAAGTTTTCAGAGAAAATGCTGCAAATGGTGTAACACACCATAAATACCTCTACAAGTGTCTTTCATGAACTCTTGGAGTGCAGATCTACTTAGGCTACTCCTATGGATTCCCTTCCTTCTACCATGCTTAGGTCTGTTGCAGATCTGTGGTTAAGTAGGAATGTCAGATTTTATGCTTTCATGCATATGCACCCATTTAACTTTGTCCTCTAATTTCTCCAAGACAATTTCTCGGTCATTGCAGAATGGTGATATTGAATCCTGTGGTCTACCTGGGATTTTGACACATTCTAAGAGAGTGGCAGTGCCCTCCCTCCTCTCTCCCCAAACCCATATACTCATTACTCTCTTAAAGTGAGGAATACTTTCTGGCTTGTTCAATAAAATATATAACACTGAAATAATATACTCTACAAGATGACAATAATAAAGCCGGAATTATTCTTTTATCTCTAGCCAAAGTACTGTAAATTTGGCGAAAGTGTTCTCACATATTGTGCCTTCTCATGTACTATGTGATGTGTCTGTCAGTCATCAAGCCTCTAACTTGTAAATTTGCATCATCCCCACCCTTCTGTCAGTGTGGTCTGATTAACTCGGCTCTCAAAGAGAAAATGTGTGTGGAGCCTGTGACAGCCTGAAAAGCTTTTTCCCAAATGTAATCTTCCAACACATTTGGGTAAGCACTTACAAAGCAATGACTATCCTTCACTGTGGGCCTTTCTGAGGTTTTATCTCACCACATTCTTGTAGAGACAAATAATACTCATGATAAAGTGCATGTCACATCCCGTCACTGCTTCCTTTCTCCCCTGCATCAAACAAAATCAACCTGGTACAATCTAATGTGGAAGAGTGACACAGATTGAATGATTCATTTCAAATGAAGGGGCAAAAATAAGAAAGTAAGAAAAGTATTCTGAGAAAAAAAACACTCTGTGCATGCTCCTCTGTAATAAATTGTGTCTCCCAAGTCTCACTTTTTGGGAAGAAACCCTCTGTCTTCTGAGCACAGGGTTCAGTCCAGGTTAGTATCTCAGGATGAATTGGGGTTTTTGGTGTTACTTTTCTGCAGCAAAGACAGTGATAAAATCTCACTCATTAACTTACAGATTTTCCGTCTCTGGGGATATGACATGTAGTCCCTTTCCTTGGTCAGAATATTAAAGGCATTTCTCTCCTCATCTGCAGCTAAATTTCAATCAAGAAATAAGAATTTAATATTTTTGAAGTTTCTTTTCTTCCTCCATCCTTTAACTGAGGTCAGCCATGAAATTTTACAGTTACAGAGGAGATGAAGGCAAACACAAATGTGCTCACCCAAATCATCTCCTTAGAAAATCAGATGAGGAGAAATGGCTGGGTTCTGTCAGAACAAAAGATAAACCATATATATCTTAGATAAGGAACTGCTCAGTTAGCTGTAAAAAATTTATCATGGAGTGGCAGGGTAGTGAGAAGAATGGAGGAAAACGTTCTTTGGTAAGAAGGCAAACAGTGTGAGCTGACCACTAGAGCAGAGATCTTTCCTCCCCCTCTCCTGTGTCTCCCACACCCCTTCTAACTGCCTTGGGAAGCACTCTATATCTTCTACACATTCCCCTTGGCTATCCCCAGACATTCTCCCCATCCCCTGAGTAACTGTGCTGCCCACCAGCTGGGGATATGTATGTGCCATGGGCCCCCAGACAGTCCTGCCTGCAGGGTCGGGGCTGCTGAGCTGGGCAGCCTGGAGGAGTGGTGAGTGCTCCCTTCTGCCCCCAGTGAAAACAGCAGGAGGTGTCTCCCTTCTAAGCAGGCCCTCACCTTGAACACCTTTGCCAGTAATTATCATGTCTGAGACATCTATCTGCCTCTGTGAAATGGGATGACGGCTTTGAAAAACAGGCTGTTGTCATATGTACTTGAGGAACATGCACCTTTCTCCTTAGGAATTCAGACTAAAAAGAATGCCTGTCTCAGAAATTCACCTTTGACATGAGAACTATTCACGCAATTCAAGAGATATGACAGCTTACAGTTCTGCTAAAAGTATCATCTTAATGATCATATGAGCAGAAGATTTTTATTTTTAATGTGCATTTATCATTGTGGTATTTTTTACCTAGCACATTTAACTCACACACACTTTCTCTCTCCCAGCCATTTGCATTTGGGTATTTAAAACAAATCTAAAACTGTGCTGGTATGTATGCATGTACTTACAGGTACTTCGAAGGTTTCTAGAGAGATTCCTCCTGTTTTATGACCTCTTATTTTCTCTTATTATTCATCCTTCTCAGATTGGAAAACAAAGACAGAAGATTGCAGCTCCCAAACATCACTTCAGGGAGGACAAAAACATAAGCCATGATCTCAAACAGACTGAGTTGCTATCTGCTCTTTCTATCTGAAATGGTTTTTAATATTATTAAGCTTATTTTTCCATCAATACTGCACTCTTGACTTAACTCTCCACTACACAGTTGTCAGTGTAGACCAAATAACTAATTTGAAATGGCGGTGTAAAGTACACGAACCTAATTTGTTTATGGATTGTAAAGGTCATTTAAATTTAATATTCATATTTTTTCACTTCTGAATACACAGTCAGGAAAATACAGTACATTGATACAAGTGTAGGAATGTGGCATAAAGTTTGGAAGGAAAATAGTATTTTAATAACTTATAAAACCTGTTCAGATGCCCAAATAAGGATGGCAACTTAAAATGAATAAGGAAAATAATTTCTTAACATAAGACATAGTCTATATTAAATCAAAACTTAAGTCTGGCTGGTTTGCCACTTGAACGGAAGGTTTATTTTTATGTGTTCTATAATTTGATCAGAATTTGGACTGCAAGTAATTGAGGACAGGCAGGTGGAGGAAGAGTAAAGGCAGAATTTTTTACCAAGGGATGTGATTTTTGCATCGTGTTCAAAGCAGAAACGAAGTCAAGGAGCATACCTCCCACCAGCACCCTCAGGATTAAAATTATGGAATGAAATCAAGTACTTTCAAACAGTAGACACTTAACCCCAGGTCCCTCATAGCCTCTTCAGAGGGTCTGAAGTTCTCTCCCTCTCTCTGTCATCAGGCATGAGGAAGAGGCAGTGTTCACATCCTTTTGTCACCTGTGCTTTCCTTGCTGATCTGTGTAGCAAATCACTGGCACTTTCTACTGCCACACAGCACTGCCATGGCTTCAGTCTGTCACTTGGGAACTATTTCATTTGGATTCGACTTTGGGGATGATTCCCTACAGGAAAAATTGTCTGTCTCCTCTTATCTCAATGAAAGGCTGGCATTGGGCAGTTCAAGGGGCTGAGGAAGAATAAGAAAAACCTAGCAAAACGTTCAGAAAAGCCCTCCATGTCCTCCAGGGAGTCCTGGATGAGGATGGCCAGGTTTGGCCCTCTATACTGTGTACATTGCTGTGCTAAAAAGACATGTTGTTATAAGGCTTTAGAGAAGCTTTCATGAATTTCCACTGGTCAGCAAAGATTGATTTTCTTCCCTTCAGTGACTGTCTCTACAACCTGTGATGGTCTGGGCAGTTTCCCCTGGTGAGCAAACTTTCTTCAAAGAAAGGTTTCTAGGAGTGCAAATCCAGTAAGAGGAGATTAGTCAGGGTCAACTGAGAAATCTCCAAGAAAAATATAAAGACTCTCCTCTGGATGCACACAAACTCCTTGTCTCTTCCTGGCTGAATTACTGTCCTACTCCTCAATAAAGCACTTGAATTAGCAGCTGGCAACCAGCCAGCATGTCTTTCATTCTGTCCAATAGGTGAAAGGCAGGGAATTTGTGAGCTTTTCAGAGCACACCAGTGATGAGTTTGCTCAGCAGAGACTGAATATCTGGTGAACAGTGTGCCGCAGCTTTTGTCTGCCAATGCTATCATTCTGTCTATCCACCCTTTGTCCCTCCTGATTTCCCCTCATGCTAACATGGAATGACGGGCTTGCCCATTTAAATCTGCAGGCTAAATTTCAGCTTCATTACTATGTATAAGACCTATTTTCACCCCAATTTAACATTAATAGAGTAATTTACCAAGTTCTTAATTGAACCACAAATCTCCTAAATTACTTTTTTACTTCTTCTGTATGGATTCAGCTTAATATTTAACATTTCTTCTAACTGAGTGTTTATACGAATGCCACACTTGTGCTCCTCCTCTTTGCTTTCTATTTGGATCCAGGCTTAGAGGGCATCATGACCGTATAGCTTTACTGCTGTCTGTTCCTGTTAGACTGATCTGAGGAAGCAACTGTGACCACAGCCTAATGTTGGACTGGGTTACGGCCTATGACAATGAACTTCTAAGCAATAATCCTTTACAGTAATTTCTTTTGTGTCTGCAGAGTAAAGGTCCAATATCTTTTTTCTCATTCTAGCTCTGAAGTCATTGCCTTCAAGGATTTCTATCCCTAGATTGTGACTGCACCTGAAAGAAGCAATGTGAGCTTGAGGACCCCATGGCTTGGTGCTTTTATCCAACACCCACCCTGAAAGTATTTGCATTGCCTTTAGGAACAGCCCAGTTTAAGAAATCTGCTGATTGTGGCAGACAACACATTTATACTTGCCTAAACTGGATTGTCTTGTCCTTTTGAACGCAAGATTTTTAAGAAACTTTCTAAGAGGTTGAAAGAAACTTCCTCTCTGTCCCTTTAGAGCTTTCTGTGTCTTGGACTGAGGCTCTTAAAACAGATTTCATAAACACAAACGGCTGGTAAGTCTCTACTTGAGAAGGGGCTCTGAGGAGTCTAACCATGTACTGGTCTCAATAGTCTCAATTTAACAGTGAGTCTCCATTTATTTATTGTTTTATTTATTTGCAGCAGCATAATTTTCTTGGAAAAAAGTAGTTGTTTTCCTTCCTAAATTTTTCAACAACTGAAATTCTGCTAAGGCTTAAATATTTCAATGGAAGGATGGGGTGGGGATGTATGTTTGGACTTATTTAAGTTCAGGTTTTGCCAGCGAGGTAAGCCCTTTTTCTGGCAATGTTAATACCGTGATTTGAGGATAACATTGCAATGTCTCCTAGCTCTCATAAGAATCAGAGCCCCCTTGTTTTTGTCAAGAAATACTTTACAATTCAACCTGCAATTGCACTGTAGTTCTCAATGTTTAGGAAAGCCAGGTAGGATTGACTTTCCAGAAGCTGAGGTGAAGGTTTACAGGGACAGGCAATGCCGTAGTCGGCTTTCTCTCAAGTGCCCCACCCACAATAGGACATAAGCTATCATTCAAAATATCTGGCAATGGCAACAGACATCACCTTTTCAAGAAGGTTAAAGTACCTGAGAGCTTTCTCACACTTTTAAGAAAATAAGTCGGGATTCTATTTTAAAAGTACAGTAAGATAAAAGAGGGCTGGCACAATAAAAATCTTTTTATGGCAGGATAGGTGCTTTGGGGGTGAATGTTCCGCTCTATTTTTACCTTTCTGGGTGGAGGAGCCTTAGGATTCAATGTGTCCTGGCAGTCCGTTGTGAAATTGCATTTCAGATGACAGGAAAGGGACTTTTAAAAAAGCTGAGTAAAGGCACATGAAGGGAACAAAACTCTTTCAGAAGATAAAACAGCTTCAGAAGCATTAAAGTTCACACACTTGCAGCTGGAGCTACTTTTGTAGTCCCTGGTGCTGATGAACTTTGATATCACAAAGCACAACACCCTTCCTCTGACTATTTTTAAAAATGGCAACCACCACAAATTGCTAAAGGTGGGAATAACATTCCTGGAGTGTATTGTAGTAATAGGACCCACTGCTGTCATTAAGGGTTTGTATATCTGTTTGCTCTGGTATTCCTCTCTGAAGTCGTTCCTGCTTTGACAGAGAAAAGGCAGGCTAGAGGAATTGATAAAACACTTCCAGAGCCCTGAAACAGACACAGACATCATCTTGTCCTTTCAGTTGGCATTGTTCCTGTTCAATTTACTGGATCTTGTTCTTCAGAAAATGAGGCACTGCTCATTTAATCTTTTATATTACAAACACAAGAAATCTTATTCATATTCTCTTGTACTTGTGGTACAAAGAACCATTTTCACATGCTTTAAACAAAGCAGTATCTGCTTTTTGTGTATTTCAAATGCAGAGTGATGCTGTAGCTGTGAGCTTCATCCAAAATGAAAAAAAAAGCTGAGTTCATGCAGCCCCAGGAACTGGCCTCAAGATGACTGGGATCATTGAGAGGAAGAAATTTTCTTCATAGGCAAGAGTATCACAGGCTCATGGAGCAGCTCAGTTTGTAAAAGACCTTGAGAGGTCGCCTGTTTCCAACCATTCAAGGTAGGTCCAACTTAGATAAGAACTTCACCTTCTCTCAGATCCAGACAGCATCACCTAAAACTGTTTTATCTTTAAATTTACCTACAATGACCAGTGCTTTGGCAGAGCTCAGGTTTTTTTAAGAAAATATATTATTCCTTTAGAATAGGCAAGATGAAAATGTGTGACGCTTTCCAAGCACCAAACACTGCGAGCAAAATCAGAATACTGAAGAAAGAAAGAGAAGATAACCTTCATTAGACAGTGATTTTATTAATCTGGAAGCTGAATCATATTAAGAGTCTGCGATTCTCAGAGGAGCTTGAGTTCTGTTAAAATCTGCTGATAGAAAAGGAAATCTCTAAAATAAAAAGCTACAAAGGAGAGAAACCTGAGATGCTATTTTTGCCAACTTGACATGCTCTCAAAGTAGCAGCACTAACTATGTACAGTCTTTTATGAAATGAGTTGGGCAGAAAAACAAGGGAGGTAGTCACATCACAGTATCTGCAGTACTCCAGTTAGTGGTTGAATTCAATGTACACAGAACACATTTTCTAAGCAGAATTAAACTGTTCTGGCAGTTCTGACCTCTAGACAGTCCTCTTTTTTGAGGAAAAATTGAAGTGACTCTTTAAGTATGGGAAGAAATTTTTCCTGCACCTGGGACTCTGTAACTGTGGTCAGGGGACCACAAGCTTATTCCTCAACATGTTTGGCCTCAGTCTGCAGAAAAAGAGAGGCTGAAGCAACCATGGAGCTTAAAGGGTAGGGAAAAGTGAAGGAGCAGAAAAATTATAGAGTACCAAACAGAAATGAGCATATTCCTTCTCATTTTTGTGCCTCAAAATTTCCATCCAAAAATAGTGTTAAACCCAGTTTTTGAAAAAAGAAACTACACGGGGATGGGGAGGAGGGGGTTTATTGCAATTTTTCAGAAATCAGTAATGTCAAAGCGCTTTTCTTGATGTGTTCAAGACAGGTGTATTTTATGTGGTGGAACTGGGTTCTCTTTTTAAGATAGTATGCTTCAGGGCACATGATTTTCTTTCCAATCTTTGTTCACAATTCTCTGGGCACAATGACAATGTAAACACTCAAAACCTGAGGCTGGCAATGTTTCCTGGACAATAAGGAGTAAAATGACAGATATAGTAAAATGACAGATATTCAGAAAAGTGCAATTGTTTAGAGAGGGGGGAAATTAATCTTTTTTGAACAGGAACAAAGCCAACTACCTTCTATTTTTTAAATCATATATTTATTAGTCAAAGATAAAATTCAGCAGACTTGCTGAAAAACACTTGCCAGTGTGAAGGGTAGGGGAGTACATTTTCTCTCCCTTTTCCGTAAAAAAACCAGCAAATGATTAAATAACATTGGGAATCTAGGCTGTGCACAGTGTGTGAAAGAGACATGGAAAGAGGCAGGGCAACAGGATCACTCTGGCATCCACCTCTTTAGGCAGTCTCCAAGTCCCTTGAGCCCTGGTCAAGATGTGTCATTGTCCCATTAGCTTCAGCAGGACAACTCCCTTGCCGTATAAGCAAGAATTTTAGCATTTTTCTTAGATGGAGCATCTGCCCTGATGCACGTGGGTATCTACTGAGAGGGTGTGGTGGGAGTTGGACAGGAGCAACAGCAGGATTGGAAGGAACAGAAGTGATTATGCAGAGAGGGACTAAGGTAGCAAGAGGACAAATAAGTGTATGTAGTGAAAAAGAAAGATTTACTGTTACATCCAAACTCAGTATTAATTAAACTGTAAGTGCACTTTGAATTACAGGGCTATCACTCTATTTTGGAACACTTGTGTCTCTCTGAACTGCTGGAGACTCATTTTTGAGGTTTACAATGTCACCTTTGATAAAATTGTATTTCCATAATTCACAGTGCTTGTTAAACTGTTATATATAGAACTGAATGTACCATAAATTAAAGCCTGTAATAGGTTTTAGGGCCAGTGACTACACTGAAAAAATACTGAACCCATAATTTATTTGATCTGGTTTGTCATTAATATTTGAACAAATTATTCAGTGAAGAGTCATCAAACAGGCAGAGATGGTCAAAACCTATCAGGAATATTTTCTGAATAAATTACAATATTCAACAGCAGAAAAGGTAAGGTGCATAAAAGAGCATGTCTGCTTCTTCAGCATGTTTCAGTTCCAATCATGGATTAGTGTTTTTCTCAATATTTCTTCAAATTTTGAACTCTATTTTCTTTCCTGAGACCATTTTGAGTGTAGAGCTGAACTCTTTCATAATTTTTTGCAGGATGCAAGATATTTGGGGAGATATATTTACACTTAGCCGTTTCTGACAACAGAGCATTGTTACACTTCAATATCGTGCCGTTCGAACCAGAGTCTTCTAGGCAAAGAAGGAGTTTATACCCTCATATACCCTGTACAATAATGTACTGAGGATTTTTTTAAGTTTGGTGATGCATATTAAAAATACATAACATCTTCAGATAAAGAAAATGTCCCTCACTGGGCACATCTTTTTGGGGGAAGCCTGAAACTGCAAATTACTACCACACTAACCCAGAGAATGCTCCAAAAGAACAAGGAAACTAAAGCAAAGGCACACAGAAGATTTTTAGTTTGATCGACCTTTACATCTTCTACTTTATCTAAATTGAAGAACAAACCCATATGAAATCATTACAAATTCTCTGTAATACATGGTTTAAACCTCTCTTGATAGGATAACCTATAAAACAGATGAGGAAGCAGTAAAAAAAGATTGTTTTTAATCCTGTGGAGTCTTCACGGGTTATGACTGGAGTTAGGAGCTAAAAAAGGCTGAGTTTATGATCTTAGGTCCATGTAGGACTGATAACCAAAGGAAAAGTGCCAGATGAGCCAAAGAAGACTGTGGCTGCAATTAAGGGAATTTACAATCACATTTTTCACTGTTTGGGGCCCAAACCCAGGATGTTCGTGAATATCAATAGGTAATTACCAGCAAGGCTCTGACCACTGCAGTAAAAAGTGATGTCAGGATAAATATCTAATAATAAATTCAATCCTTGTAGTCTTCCGCTTTGGTTGGATGATCTATTTTTTAGTAAATTATGTCACTGGAAGGTTTACTTGAGTAAGGTATACCTAAGCATTTAATTGTTGATCCTAAAATTGGGGATAATTTCTGTCCTTTTCCTTATTGTATATCATCCATGAACATTAATCAGAGTTACCTTATAAAAGGATCAAAAGCAGCAACTTCCTCATTACAGACTATAACTCTCTGCCAGCTGATGGAAAAAATAGGCTTATGAAGTGAGCAAGGAGAAAAGAACATGTTAAAGTCAGTATAACAAAATAAAAGAATGGTCAGATTTGTTAAGAGGGTAGAGGAAAAGACACAGACTATAGCTAACATTTAACCTTAGAGATTTCCAAATGTATAATTTTTTCAGGGTTTCTGATAATTTGAACATGCCACCACATCTTAATAAACAGTGCTGATGACACATTAATGTATATAACTTCTCTGAGTTTTGTGATGTGCAGGCAGATCAGTTAGTAGATGTCAAAATAATGATCAATATATTGCATTGATAATGATTTTTTTTGAAAAATAATAATAAATAAATAACTGTAATTGACACCCGACAAATAGAGTTCTGGACGCTCTGTTTCCATTTGGTTTATTTTCTGTATTCAAAACCAGGATATCTGATGTTTACTGATTTTTTTTACGGCTTGTCACAAGGATTATGCAGAATTATAATTCTCTAGATACAATACTAAGTATTATACTTGATTCTTGACTTCTTAAAAAAGAAAGACTATTTCTTGAAGCAACTTCTAAAAGTTCTTCAACTGTACTCTTACAGGTTATAGAATATAAAAAGCAAAAATTAAACCCACAAGATATATTAAAAGAATTACACTGGTGTACTTTAATAGCATAAATTTTTAAGGGTAGAGCTTCTGTGTTAGATTTATGCAGCTGAGAAAACTTGGAAAAACCATGTATTGAAATATTCAATATTCCACAAAGTGTAAATTAAAAATGAAAATTACACCATGGAAAATATTACTTTGAATGTTAATTGTAGCACAAGAATAAAGAGGAGCTGGAGGATGACAGTGTCTTTGTTCTGTTCAGAATTTATTTGCTCAGATCCACCACTAATATCAGTGGAAAGCCTTTGTCTGAACTGTTATGAACTCTGCTCAAAATGAATGTCAAGAAGAGTGGCACCGCAGGACACCTAGACACAAACCTATGGAACACTTTGAATGAATGCCACATAATCACTAGGTGTTATTCAAAACTCAAATACATGCTGAAAACCTATTAAAACACCAACATTCTTTCTCAACAGCTTTCTATGAGCCTGAATATTCCCAGTATAAAATAAATGAGAATACTTTGAGGAAAGCAAATAATTTTTCAGTGTTGCCGAAAGTTTCACAATCAACTTGGGCTGGGACTACAATTTAAAAAAACCTACAAAACCTTATCTTACAGAATGATATTTACTGCAGCTATTTCTGCCCTGTCTGGGCCATCAGCTCTCATGAATATCTGGAAAGCCTCATGTCCATACCAAGGCACTGTGCTGGTAGTCATCCAGATTGGATGACAACGTTATAACAGTTGGTTTGACAAGATAGTTGTCCTTTATTGTACTGGAGAAGTGAAGATAGATTGTGGCTGTCATGGCGTGAATAAATATTTTGCAAATAATGAACCAACACACAAAGTCCTTACTCAATTATTATTTGGGCAGAATTCTTTTGTTCTCATAAATAAAGCCGGATATGGCCTCCAAGCGCTTATTCCACAGAACTGTTATTAGAACAAAATCACTGCAAATGCAATTATTTTCAGGACAGCACAGCAAAGAATGCCCTATTCCCCAAGCAGAGATCAAACCAAATAGTTAGGGGAAAAAAACCCAACGAGCTCTCCAGAATGATTTGGTGAGTAATCAAAAGTAACAGAAAACACAATCTATGCCAGTGTATGTGATTCCACTTCAAATACAGTGGCAAAATGAAATGCAAAAGCAAAAAAAAGGCAGACAGGGACATGTGAGTTGTGTCTTATTGTCAATCTGCATAAGAAATCACTGGTAAAAGGCAGAATATATAAATACATATCTTTTAAAAGCTGAAAAATTGAAAGGGGAAATGGCATGGCAATCCATGGGATGTTTCTGTCAGCATAAAATTTTCATAAATATATGTTTTATGTAATCTGCTTTTGGGGAATTTTCTTTTCCAAGCTTGGCTGTGATAGATGCTTCAATCAATTTTTATAAAGCCACAAGGATTCTGTGAACAATTGATTCTTATTGAAAATCCCTGTCATAAGTACTTTTTCTTAAAAATATTTACTCACTGCAGTATTCCCCACTGGATCCTCCCTGCCAGTTTATTAGGGGCCAATCTTACTAAGCAGTCACGATAAAGTTACCATAAGTACCTGCTTTAAATATCAGACATGGAAAATGGCTAATGACTAAGATACCGTTGTGTGCGAACACTTAAAAGAGTTACTTGTAGCACAGAGCCCTGGACAAAATGCAATTTTGGGATTTGCTGGAAATTTCCTCCTCTTTCCTTTGCTTTAAGTCCCAGCTGAACACCTGGAAAGGTGGATAGCAACTACAGCTGAAGGGCTATGCCTTTAAAGAAATTAATTAGACATCAACAAAGCTAGGACTAAAGGAGAAGAGAAAATGTTCCCCTTAGGGGTGTGCTGTTCTGGAATAACCTCCTCTGGGTATAGTAGGTTTCGTCAGCAGGGTCTGTGGGTGCCCTGTGTGGAACGAGAGGATGGGAACTGCCTGGGATGCACATAGTGGGTCTGGTCTGCTTTGACACCAGTGTGAGAGATGTCAGGACATCCCCAAGGGACTGCAGTCATTGGTGACCCACAATAGAGTAGAGGAAAACTAGTAAGAAGCAGAAGTTAGCAGGAAAAACCAACATGCACACAATCCAAACAACCTATATTCCCTACCTCTTAACAGAAAGAATTGGGAAAGTCTGAGTGTAACCACAGCAAAAATAATTTGATGTGAGGATGAGAGAAGAGTGTTTGGCTGAAGTTGAGCCTGGGAAAGAAAAGTTTTCTGTTTAAACGTTTGATTTCTTTTTCTTTTAATGCCAAAAGTAGTGATCAGAAGCTTGTGTTAATTAAAACAATAATTGGGTTATTGTGTCAAAAAGATTAAACTAAGTATAAATTGCAGAAAGCAAGGCAATTTTGACTGTCATGGCTGCCAGTAGCAGCAGCAGGACCAGAGAACTTTGCTGTTACTTCGTATTGTAACCAAGTATGCAGGGACAGACTGAAAAGCTCATACAGAGTTCCTGATGTCACCTGCCAAGCTGAGTCTCATCTGCAGGGTAAGCAAACTTGTAGTCAATGCTCAGGAAAGAGGGCCTAAGGCCAGCACAAGGCTGGGTCTCTGTGTGCCAGAAAGCAGTAAGTCACTGGGAGGAAAGCACTCGGAGGTTTGGCTGGATGCCTCTGCATCTGTTGGACTACCAAAGGGTTTAAGGCACAGCCTTTGCTTCTGTAAAAAAGATACTGGAGCAGTAGCTCCATTGCCAAATATTTTAACCCCTTTGATTGATGACAGAAATCCATTGGAAACCAGTCAATCTTTCTAAGACAGTGACATACATAAAGCCTTCAGCCGGGCTGTACGCCCTTTGCTACACTGAGCTCCTGTCTTTAAAAGACGTGGTTTTCAGCAGGGTAGCAGACTTGGTGACCAAGGATGTTGTCAGAGACTGAAATAGTTCATGCCTCAAACACTGACATAAAGTTTTGCCCATTATAATAAAAACTGTATAAAGAAGCTACAACCAAAGAAGGCTCCCTGAAGATACCTGGTTGGGATTTATGAAATTAGATAAAGGGAAAACCCATTCTTCAATCACCTGAAACAAACAAGTGAGCGAGGAAAAGAATGTCAGCCAAACCCAGCAGCAGCGCTAAGAATCATCTTTGGCTTGCTTCAGGGTGGGGGAGGCCATAGCCCAGATACCCATTTGCTTGGAGCAGGTTCAACAAATCTCCCCCCAAGCTGTGGTGGGGGAGGAGGGAGTTTGGGTGTGCTGTAACCACTGCTCATGGGCAGTGAACCCATCCTCCTTTACACAAACTGGCTGTGGAACCCTCAGCCCTGGGAAACACAGGACATTCACATGAGAGGCAGCTGAGGGGGTGCTTTAATCCATCAAAGGCCCCCAAAAATGTGTCTCAGACTCATTCCTGAGGCATTGCACCACAGAACTGCACATGATGGAACAAACCCAGAGTCTGTTGCAAAGGACAATGGCAAATTCCCCCTCCCCACCCCAAGGGAGGTGCCTGGGTTTTCCTATCTGGCCTGAGTATATATTAACCCATCAGATTCTATGCTTTTGGGGGATATCTTCACCACCAGGAAGACCAACTGGAGAGGATCAACAGAGCATTGTTGGGATCCATGGAGTGGTGATATTTTCCTTAACCTGTCCCTGTTACTCTCTTTCCCCCTTTCATTTTCTATTTCTTTCTTTCTCTCTCTCTCTCTTTCTCCCCCCATATTTACTATCAAATAAAACCCAAACTATTGTCACTGGCATATGCTATCATTTGCACCTCGATTCAGGCAGAGGCACTTCTAAGAACCTTAGTAATCGGATCTTGACAGATGTCGCTTCTACCTGTTTGTTCTATGCCTGAGAACAGGTTACTTTCACTGGCAACCACATATTCATTCCTCTTAGGGTAAAATTATCACTCAGAAAGAACTGAGTAATAGGACAGAAATCTGCTTCAAGATAAATGTGGATCTTTCTTAAGTGTCGGCTGGGGCAAATAAAAGTCATCCAGGGTAATGCAGATTGTTTCTCCTTGAAGCTGGATCACTTTTCTGGAGCTGGGCTGTTCCTGCATTCCTGTATTTTCAGTACTCAACAAACTCCCATGGTAATGCCTGCAAAGAAATCCTTCTCTGTGTGAATATAAAAGCAAGTGCCTGCCTCTAAGGGAGCAGCCAGCAACATGTCAGAAGCTGACTGTCACCAGTGGCAGGGTCGTATGGAAGTCATAAAAATGGAAATAACCAAATTAGTTTTAAAGGCCCCTCTACACGAAATCATCTAACTTTATTTGAGTGGGAAATATGAATGGGCCCTGAGCTTCCAGGGGACAGGTGATACTTTCAGCATTTTGCCCAAAGGTTCAGTAGAGGCATGTGAATTGCCTTAGTGCTACCACAAAGATTAAGTTGTTACCAAAGTCTGGACACTGACAAAGTTAAGTGCACATGGGTTTTGGGCACAGGCAATAAATAACCAGGTTATTTTATGCCCTTCCATAAAAGTGAGAAGTTTGCAGGTATGAAACACAGGTCCAATGCTCTGAGGTTTATTTGATGGCAGTTTGGAGACCAAAACAGATCTGCATTCCTGAGTACCTTGGACCTTGGATGTTTTTCAAGGCACTTTTGGCCCACAAGCCCTATTCTCACTGCCCTATTCTTACTGACAGATTCTAGACTTTACATCTGAGTGGAAAATAGAGAAACTGGTAACAGAAAGAGCTGAAACTGCTCTTGTGATAGTGTGAAGGTCCAGACTACTGACTTCTACCTGCTTCTCTGCATATCTCCCTGCTAATTATGTCTCACTCTTTCTGTCTGTCTTGGTTTGGGAGGACAGGTATCTGCCAGGTAATAAAAAAAAACAACTGCAGTTTCCTTTGGGATGGAGAGTGTAGACCCCTCCCCCCCTCCTCCCCCCTTTTTTTGCTTTTTCAATTATAAATTACAATCAGAGGCTCTTAGGCAAAGATTTGGGAAATAGGAATAGCAGTTCTTTACTAGTATGTATTACAAAGCAAACAAACACAAAAAAACCCCACCAAACAACTACAGCATTAATAACAAACGAAAACAGTACCAAGAACCTTGAGGGCTTTGTTTCACAAAACCCAGGGCAGTTTGGTTTCGGTGTCCCTGCAGGATCCTCAGAGCACCAAGCTGAAACAGTGGAAAAGTCCCGGGCTGGTAGCTGGGATGGCAAGGTGTCCCGGCAGGCAGGGGCAGGATGTCCCGGCAGCGCAGGGGGTGCAGGGTCACACTGCAGCAAGAGGAGCAGCGCCGAAGGCGAGGCAGAAAAACGGCCCAGCCTCCGCAAGTGGCAGAGAAAAAACTCAGGATTCAGGTCGAACCGGTGATAGTACATTTCTCAGGACTGGATCCCTTTGGCCACAGTGAAACTCTTCCAGCCAGCAACAGCCGTTCTCTCCCTCCCCGAATGCTGGAAAAAGAAGAGCCCACAGCTGCCTCAAGCTCTGTCTTTTACCTGCATTATCTCCCCCTTCCACCTTTGTCCACCTCTTTGTTTCAGTTAAGTACTCTCCAGTATGCAACACTTGGTCTCCTTGGTAACTTATGGGGAAAAAATTCTTTAGAGAAAGAAGGAACAAACCTAACCCCCAACACTCTCTCATAGCATTCTCTCACCAGCCTGCCTAATTCGTAAATTTCTTATCTGAAATTTATCCTATCCAGAATTATATCTGAATTACCGTCCCCTGTTTCTCAACTGCCACTCTAAGTCTGGAAGTAAAACCTAAAAGACTGTCTTCCCATATGAAACCATGCAGCCCAGTATTCCTTGTAAGAAGTAAATAACAGGTTTTTAGGTTTTAGTCTTGGATACCAGGAGATATTGATATGATCTATTATGACAGAGATTTAATTTTCACCACTATCAATTAAAAGTACCACTCTTAATAAATCAGGGATGCAGAGTCTTAATAAACACTAAGATAAAAAACGACTTACCATGCCTTTCATTTTGATGTATGTACTTAATATTGTCTTTCATCTCTTCAAGAAAATTGTGATCTTGCCAAAAGCTAGAGCAGCAAGAGGGAGTGGGACTAATATGGAAACACTGCTCTGCAGCTGAGGAGTTTCTTTAGCTGCAAGACGTTATTAAAACTGTACCTTGAGCTTCTAAAAGAATTTAATCTAGGTGCCTCTTGGGGAGAGACAGCAAGCAACAGCAGTGGGCTGTTGTTCTTTTTCTGTAATTCTCACAGCATAAAATAAGCAAAACCAGTTAGATCTCTCACACAAAACAGCAGCAGAGATTGCTGTGTGGTGAACTCCATGGCTGACTTGGCAATGCTCATAGCATGGTGAGAACCTGGCAGTGCAGAGACTTAGCTTTAGCTTGAAGCAAAAATACTGGTAAAATTCATCAAAAAATATACTTTTGGGGAATGGATGACTGGAGACAATGGATGAGGTTGCTGGGTGAAGCCTGACCTGTTTTAGAAATGACCAAATAGCTTTATTATCTGGATGTTTCACATGGTCTTGGGTTCATACTGTGTTCACACTTCCATGCAAGCTGTAAGTACAGAGAAACTCAGAACATTTTATTAGTTTGATCTTCATAGCAGATGCTCTGATTCTTCAACTTAACACTTTTCTTCTATTAATTGGTTCAGGTGTTCTCCTCTAAAATAGATGTATGCAACAATAGCTCTTATGGTGATTATAACTTCACAGTACTGACACTGTAATTGTGATTGAAAATGTACTTTCACATCCTTAATTTCAAATACTTCTGTCATGAACAAAAAGAAATCCTGTCTTGTTAAATAAAATTTTATCTTTATTTACCACTTTTTAAATATCACAGCTTGACCAGCCTGCTGTCAGGGAGCAGCAAGGGATCACTGTTCTGAAAGAACCATGGAGCTGAGGCTGAAAATCCAGCTAGCATGATAGGAGCCTTCTGCAGTATCCAAAGAAAGTAGCCAGCTTGGACCAAGAGTTTGGGTCATCAGATTGGGTGTGGTGATGAGGCAGGCACTGTGACAAGCTAGGAAGTCAGTGAATGATTGAGATCAGGTCTGATGATAAAATGGAGTAGGACAGACAGTTATCTCCCAGGCAAGTCCACAGGGACCAGAAAAGTCCTAGGTCGAGCTGGGAGGTCAGCCCATGGGTCAGAGTCCAGATCAGCAGGTCCTGTGGCCAGGCAGAGGAATGGCTATGGCTGAGATGGACACCAGCGTTCCTTTGACACTGTGGTGTCAAAGGAGAATCAGAGAATGTGTCTGAAAGGTGTCACACAGAATGGATGCTGAGGACTAAACAAAACCAGCTCCTGGGCCCACGAGAAAAGGTGGAGGTGAAAGCCCAAGATGAGTTTGTTGAGACCCAGAAAGGCTTATTAATGCCCTCAAGGCCCTGACAGACTTTTAATCATGCTCTCAAACAAACACCAAAATCAATAATACAAGCATTGTCTTTCACATTTGTAACTTTGCAACACACATCAAAACATACAAAAATAATCCCCTTAAAAAGTCTACTCCCTCTGCAAAGAATTTTTCAGTCTGACACACATGTATTTAGCTTAACGTGCTTTATTCGTATTTATTATTTTATTCATTCTGTAATGTCCTTTAGCTACTAAACAATAATAGATAAAAATACATATTATAGTGCAACTGAGCAGGAATCATCTTCCATTATGATACTTCAACTGCCATGAGTAACTATCTGAAACCAGAGGAACTAATAAAGATATCCAGCAATTCAGATACTGCACATCAGAGCACATCTGCACCAATCCGAATGGGAAACTTCAAATCAGGCATCACAGCAGTTGTAGAGATGCCAGATCAGGTCTGAAAGCAAATTCACTGCTCTCATGTGATATTGCTCTGCTACTTCCAGTTGTAGTCTGGCGATCCCTGCATCATCACAGAGATGTATTCCACTGAGCCTTGCTTAGACTGTAAAACATCAGTCGGGGTTTTCTGCCTTCTTGGGTTTTGTTTTGAATATTGACTTTGTTTATGCACTATGAACACCATATAAAATGCAATGCTTTTCCAATCAATCTTTGGTTACAATGAATTTAAAATTAAGCTGTTTTTCATAAGAGACATAGCTATCTATGTTATAGTTTCTGTAAAAAGACTGTATGTATCCAGACAGAGTCTGTAAAGGCTTGTATTTTATATATACTGATTACAAGTACAGAAATTCAAATATCTTAATATATTGGTCTTTAATGACTAGGAGGTAGGACCTTGTATCCAATACTATCTCCACAGTTAAAAGATATCACCTAATTTTTGTGCAACACAAAGAAAAGATATGAAAAATCTGTTTTAGCTTGATGTTAGCAATGATAAATACTGTCCTTCAGGATGCAACTGAATGTTTATCTTTCTGCCCTTGCTTGCAGCAAGATGGCTGGGTGAGTCACAGCACTAGAAGGATGTGTTTGGCATTTGTGGAAATGTTCAATGTTTGATGGGAACTTTTGTCAATCCAGTGCTATAGTCTTCATCTTTTTAACTGCATCATGTGCAATCTGGTGCAATCAATTCAGATAAGCCTGTTGTCATAAGTTTAGGTGTAAACATCTTAAAAATAGAATAGCTGAAAAGTGAAAATTAAAGGCATAAAAGTTAATCTTCATATGTACAAGAGGGTTTGAGTTACAGCTCCTGGAGGAAAAATAGGTCTAAGTTTCAAACTTAGACAGGAATATTTACTGCTTTGTTTTAGTTTCGATTGCAAGTATATTTCTTATGAAAGAGAAAAGTTTAATACATCAGTTATTAACTGCTGCGCAGATGCATCTTACTTGCCACTGTCCTCAGTTTTACACCTACAGGAGGTGTAAGAATCCACTTAATGGATTCTTGTAGTATCAGAATAAAACCATATCCTTGGCTAGCAAATGCTTAGCCTGAGTGATCCCACTGGATCATTTGTATAAATGAGCGTTTGTTGTTGCCCACAAAATTTCACAGCTAAGTCCCTATTGAAACCTGTAGGATATACAAATTGCACTACAAATAGGAAAGCAGACCAAAAAAAACCCCTAAACCAACAAACAAAACAAAAAACCCAAACCCAAACAAAACAACAAACCAAACAAACCTGTGTATATTGTGTAAATTTACATAGCTCCACATAGACTTCACTTTGTAACTGTATTAATCTGCACTATTTGCAGATCAGCCTGAGAGCTTTCTACCTCAAATGTACAGATGAAAATCCTCATTCTCCATTTCTTGCATTCCTGAAATTCACATTCAATTAAGAATTTATGAAAGGAAGGCTTAAAGCCTAAATTGCACCATTAATTCTCTCTTGTGCTAATAGATCATAGCAGATTAGTGAGAAAGGAAACAAGACAAGGAACAAAAGAAGATTTTTTTTTCTCTGAAACATAAATTATCATTGACTATACATTTCTTGGGCGATGGGAAAGGCCACCAATGATTGTTAAAGTATTGGGTGTGGAACAAAGACTAAAACTCTGTACTTTTTTCTAATATTAAATCATCAATACTATGCAACCTGAACAGCAGCTGAGAGAGAGAATTAGATGCCCAAAATCTACTGTAATTTTTGTAACTGTGTGAATTGTCTTAATAAGGGATATTATTATCTCCTCTGTCCTGGTGTTCAGCTAGGTTAGAGTTAATTTCTTCTCAATAGCTGTCACAGTGCTGTGTTTTGGATTTGGAATGAGAATGGTGTTAATAACACACTCACGTTTTGGGGTTTTTGCTAAGTCTTTTTTATCCTAAGCCCAAGACTTTTTTTCCTTGTCTCCTGTTCTACCAGTGAGGACAGATGCAAAACAAACTGGGAGGGAGCATAGCTGGAACAGGTGACCCTGACCAAAGGGATATCCCACAGCAGAGAGCATCATGCCTAGTTTAAGAACTAGGGGGAATTACCTGGAAGACAATAACCTGTGTTCAGGAAGGGGGAGGTCTGACATTTGTCAGCAAGTGGCGTGTAGTTGCATTGTGCACCACTCGATTTCTCCCTTTTAATATTTACCATTATTATTATATTTTACTTTATTTTAAGTTATTAAACTGTTCTCATCTCAACATACAGGCTGAACTTTGGTTCTCCTCCCAGTTCCACAACGAGGGGGGGGGGGGGGGGGGCGGGGCGGGAAGGGGGTAAGAAAGGGAATATTGGATGAGCAGCTGTGTGCTGTTTGGTCTCCAGCTGGGCTTAAAACCACAACATCCCCACAAACCTTCCTCAGTAATTGGCAAACTGAATGTGCATATATATATATATATGTTCTTGTTATCTTACAGTCTTGCTGGAGCTGTATGATTGTCTGACAAGAAAACTTTGAAAAGCAGCTCAGCAATGGCTAGGAGGAAAAAGTGGAGAAAGGAGATTGAAATAGGAGAGATGGAGACTTGTGAATGCATTTTGGTTCTGTTAGTGAAAATGCAACTGAAAATCTACAAGACATTGCTGAAGAACAAGTAGGGATAGGGAACTAATGGTCATATTTGGGATAAGAAGGAACAGCTGCTCTTGGTCTGAACTTTTTGCTGCGGGAACTGTATTTTCTGACCAATATGAGAAAGGGAACAACTCTCTCTCATGCCTTCCCGAGCAAGGCTTTCAGCCTGGCATTGTCAGAAGTGAGAGCCTTGGTGAAAGGCAGGGGCAGAGGCAAATGCCACTTTCCGAAGCAAACTGCCCCCACAAGCTGCTGAGCAATGTCAGAAGAAGAGAACAGGTGTCAGGGGAAATGCTACAAAGAGGAGTTTGCCTGCCTGCAAGATGAAACGAGTGTTGTGACCAAGGCAACAGCTTGCAGAGCCATGGAGCCCAGCCATTTCAATGCCAGTGTGAAAGGAAAGGCCACGTGCTATAATAAATCTACACTCAGTGCAGCTGTGACTCTGCAGTTGTGACACTGTCCAGGTACCCAAGATGGACACTAGAAAACAAACCCACTACTTCTTCACCACCATCCTTCAGTCCATGCATACACTCACCATTCATTTTGAACAATTACAGCAGAGGTGTTTACACCTAAGCTAGTAGATGACATGCTTGCAGTCAAAAAAACAAAAACAGTGCTAATAGCACACAACTTATGTGAGCTGCTCTAGGCACCTGTAGTATAGTGAAAAGTGCCTATTTTTCCTGTTCCTTCTAAAGGAAACTCAGTTTAGTGAAATGGTTCTATATTTGGTGAGGTGAATCTAAACTTTTCTGCCTATCTCCTTAGTCATTCAGTGTAAAATACGTCTGAGATATGTGTAAAGGAGTAGCTCTGCAGTTATCCATTTCAGTCACACATCGTATCTCCTCAGCTTAATTATATGAGACAGCCCAGTCATTTTGATTATGCTCTTTGCCTGACTGAAATGGCTAAGGCTTGTTTGCATGTAACTATGAGCTCTGCAGCTGGAGAAGCATCTTCAGCACACATTATAGAGGTGCCTGTACCCATTATGAAAGGAAAGTTTTCAATCATTTAAGCTATGTGGTAAAAATCATATCTGAAAAACTATTAATTAATCACTGTGCTCAGGCATGCCACTCATCTGCTCAGACCCCAATTAAAGTACACAATGGAAGAGTATTAATGAACAATGCTAAGCAGAACACTTATGGCTTGATAAATAGTCACATTTTATTGGCCACTCTTTTAAATGCATCATTTGAATACAGATAAAAGCAGAGCCAGTTGACTTGCAGATGTTGCTTCATTAATGGATTAATGTGATGTGTAATAGATTATACTGATTGCCATTAAATCAAACTTCAACAAATTAGCTGGCATATTTAAGAAACTTAGTCATTTTCTCTGTAATGATGACAAGATGACTCATCATTCTGACACGTTATAGACAGAAGGAGTATTTTTGTGCACTGGCAGACAGTTGGCTCCTGTACCACCTCTACAGCTGGATTTTACTTTGAGGTTGGCTGGTTGTTCTTATTTAATCTTGTCCAGTGTAACAACAGTGACCAGAAGTCAGGGGAAGGTGGTCTTAGAGGCTTTCTCTTTGTGAGCTTTCCTCCACACTGCCCTCAGAGACAGTCACATCTGTCTGGCTTTGGGCATAACCACCTGTACCTCCTTGGAGGAATGTAGCTCAAGGCCAAATTCAACACAAACTGTTTAAATCCATATTGCTGGCATCAGTGCAATATAGCAGGAGGCCCAAGAATTTTATCTCTTAAGAAGTTGGTGCTGACATACAAACATGAAAAGTCACTTTTAAAAAAACTAGAAGAGATAACCTGTTTTAAAAAACTTGTTTGTACTATTTTTCTGCAGTTGATTTTCTTTTAATGGTCTGGTGCACTTTTTCACCTACTTCCCTTAAAATTTTGGTATGTAAGCCAAGAAATACTGTGTGATTTTTCAGTATAACCTTGCACTGTGTGCTGACTACAAGGACAAAGTAGAAAAGCATATACCATAGGGTTGTTCAAACAACAGATGTCCTTGAAGAACATATTTCTCTCTTAAGGGAAATTCACTGATGAGATAAAGCTACATTATAAATAAATATTTATAGTTCCAGCATGTTCCTAGATAAAGCCTTATGTATTATTTTAAAGGACAAAGTCACCTAAGGTTCATGGTAGGCATCCTCTGTTATCATCCTGAACATCCATCTCACCACTGCAGCACTGCAAAGATTCTTTCTTACTGCACAGCATTAATAAGAGAAAAGTGCCTGTACTGTAAAAAACATGAACTACCTTCATTTCTCACACTAAAGGATCACCAGTGAGCTCCCCTTTATAAGATCTTAGATATAGCCATTTAAACAAAAGATACCTTTTGAAGCAAGGCAAGAGCCTTTTAAACCTTTACCTCTAACAGTTTATGCAATATCTTCAAAGGAAGAAACTATATCTTAAAGGAACCTTGTCATTTCACACATGAACTTGCAAAAGAAAGGAGACAGTAAAGCTGCTACAATTTTGTAGAGTCATAACTGTATGAATTAGCTTCATTTTAATCTCAGACTGCTTTACACCAAGTACCTGCATATATATTTATCCAGCTGTGGCATGAATGTTCCCAGGGTTTTATGAACAAGTTCATTATTGGGCCCACCTCAGCTTCCACAGGTATCTGCAGTGACGCAGATCCAATGTGGATGAAGTGGGTTTTTCCAGATGACATAAAACACACCACCCAGCATTTGTATATTGTCATGGGGTTAAATCCCCACTTACTAACCATTTCCCATTTTCCCTCAAAGTACATCTGCATCTTATGTTTGTCATCCACTTCACTAAAAGAAGGTTTACAGAACATGAAGCACTTTTGAAAATCCTGCTCCAGAGGAAAAGGTTATATTGTGATATCTCAAAGTGAGGATCAGTGGAAACTGATATATACCAAGCTAGGTTTATACTTACTTTTTTTGTGTGTGTCCTTGCAGATTCATTAAAAAACCCTCAAACAGGCTAGGATCTTCCAAGTTATTTCATATGTTGAGAAAAACTTAAATGTGACAATGTCAGCTCTGAGACCTCCCTTATTCTATGGAGACAACGCTCTCCATCTCATTTGGTTAAAACCACCATCAACATGCTTCATATTCATCAAAGTATTCCAACGGGCTGGAAACATGTAGTGGACAGCTTGGTAAGCCTCGTGTCCTTCACCCCATGCTCGTTGGGATGTTAAATCTTCTTCATATTCCCAGTGCAACAACCATTAGTTTGGAGGCATATTTTAAAGCTTTTATGCACAGAGGCTTAAATCCCGATCAAAAATTGTCTGAAATCATCAAGGTCTCTGCTGGTTCCTTAGGCACTTCAGAAGATGCTCTTGTCAGCATGGTCTGACTCATCAGTCTATGCTCACTCTGATGGTTTATTAGAACAAAATAAAAGAAAGATCCCATGGATCCGGCAAGTCAAGATTAAATAGCCAGCGTGTGTGCTGCATGTAGCACTCACTCACAGAAACTGGACAGAAAAAACTCCTTCTTTTTTCCGGGCGAAATTAATTTCTCTGTTATAATTCTGCTTCTTTTTTTCAGTCTCCAGGCTGGCATCTGGTGGCTGAGATTACCAGAAGGACCTTGAGGCAGAAGGTCAGCCAGGGGCACTGTTGGAGATTTCAGCAGCACAACACAACTGCAAAATCCCCTCTGCTGGCAACCCATCAGCTGGCTAGACCTGCACAAAGAGTGAGCCAAGTGCCAAGGGGGGATGGTGAAAGGATAGACAGGAGACTTGCTGATTATTCTCTCAGCAGCATCTACTTGGCACATCTTTTATGATGAGCTTGGAAGGGTCTCATGCCTCACTAAGCCACCCTATCCTATACAGTCTAACAGAAGCTGCTAAAGCATGAGTGAACCTTACCTACCCTTTCATCTCCACAAGCAGGCTCCAATGAGTAGCATTTGGAGTCATGCCCTGAATGAGGCCAGACTCATTTCACAAAAAAATTTTGTTTATCTTACAATTTGGTCAATTTTTCAGTTGGGTGAAATCCACCCAATATAAAGTGTTATAAAATTAAAATAGAAGTAAAATCACCTTATAAAATTTTTATTTTCTTGGATTGAGCGCATTAATAACAAATACATAGGCTGCATTTCTCTGTACTAGTCCTTTGTTGTCAGAGGGAGTTAGCACACTCAGCGTTAACAGAAGGACTCGCAGTGCAGAGGTGAAATTAGAATCTCATTGTTGAGAGAGGGATCCAAGAGCAGGAAGGGCAAAGTAGAACAAGATCCCACAGCCCAGACTTGGGATAACTACAGTTGCAACATGTAAGAAACGATGGTAATATCTGACAGAAGAACTTTGCTATTATCTAGTTTCTAACATATGTCAAATTCTTTTCCTAAAACAGAAAAACATTCACCAATAGTGATGAACAGAGATTTTTGAAATAGAAATAGAAAACAAAGAGATTTATTACAGACAAGATTTTTTTTTCCCCTCAAATTTCTTGTTCAGAGTTTTGTGGACTACAAACAATTAACAAGGCCTTATGCCTTCATACCACTCAAGCCCTGGGAAGAAAAAGGTAAGCCATTACAGAATGATCCATCAAAAATGAAAGCACATAGTAAAGATGTGTTTTCCTGAGAAAAGTGTGTATACTTTTAAATGAAAATATGCTTTTGAAAGGGCAATTTATCAATCAAAAACCACTCTAAAACACCTTTGTGTTTTTATGCAGAAGAAAGACCATAAACACTTTATAAAGCCTAGATTAGGTAGTTGTGGATACAATGAAGTATATGGAGAAGATGCTGTTGTTTTGTTGCTAATTTTCTGATTCTTAGGCAATGTTCTCTGCTTCTGACAGGATATTTTTTGTATTTTTAGTTCATTATATTTCTCAGAGAAGAGGTACCATTTTGTATGAGATTCTCTATCATTCTACTGTTGACAAAATAATTTGGTATGACTTACGTAGGTTTTTATCTGCTTGAAGAGCGAGGGTTTAACAGTACATACTGTAGCACATATGATCCAAATTTGATTGTAAAGGAATTTTTTCTTTTCAGATATTTGCTGCCAAACCTTACAGATTTCTGCATGCACTCTTCCACTGTTAGCAACCATTACAACAAAGGAGTGACACAAAATATCAGGACACATTGTCATACTATATGTGAGGACACGGCATATCAGTGCATATTCTGACAACAGTTATGGGTTAGAAATATATTCTAGGAAAACATTAAACAGCTCTATTACTCTGTGTCTCTTGGCTGATGTGAAATCAGACATGGGCTATGGATCTTTCTAATACACCAGCTGTTTATGTCAAGCTTGGGGCGGTCACAGCAATTAGCATGAGTAATATGCATCATCTTTCCAACTCACCATCGACTCTGGCAACCTCTCACACAAATGACATGAAAGACACACTCTGCCTCAAATGGCTTATAAAAGCCTGGTCTTCCAGTTTAACCCAAATGAATCATAAGTTCACAAGAAATTCCTTCAACTCTATTCTAGGGAAAGCAGTTTTGCTCTCACAGAATAGCCTTTGGAAAGGACAATTAAAGGTCATCTAGTCCAACTACCCTGCCATGGACATCTTCAATTTAATAAGGTCAGGGCTCCATCCAACCTGACCTTGAATGTTTTCAGGGTTGGGGCATTTGTCATCTCTCTGGGCAACTTGTTACCCATTTGTAGGAAGTTCCTTCCTTACATGCAGCATGAATAGACCATTCTTCAGTTTAAAACAACTACCCCTTGTCCTATCACAACAGGCCATGATAAAATGCCCACGTCTTTTCCTATCCTTTCTTTCTCTCAGTCTTTTCACATACGAAAAGTTCCCTCTGATCCTTGGACCCACTCCTCTGGGCCCACTCCAACATGTCTGTGTCATTCTTGTGTTGAAGACCCCAGAGACAGCGCAGCACAGCAGGTGGGGTCTCATGAGGGTGGGTAGAGGAGGAGAACCACTTTCCTTGCCCTGCTGCCCACGCTGCTTTGGATGAAGCCCAGGATAACATTGCATTTCTGGGCTGCACGCTGTTGGCTCATGTCCAGCCTCTCATTCACCACTATCCCCTAGTCCTGCTTGGCAGGGCTGCTCTCAACCTGTTCTTCCCCCAGCCGGTATTGGTACCAAGGGTGCCCCAACCCAAGCACAGAGAACCTTGCAGTTGGGCTCGCTGAACACCATGGGGTTCACATGGACCCACTTGATACATGAAAAACAAGGCAATGATGGTTAGAGAGACAATACAAGAAGATCTAATCAATGGATGATTTCATATCAAAGGTAAAATAACAAGTTAAAAAAAATTCTAGAAGCATAGGCTGGTCACCTGCCTAACTATTGCCCTGAAGTAATTTTTTTCTGGAACCATCACAGTAAATTTGGGGTTTATTTTTGGCAGGGCAGAATTCTTTTGTGGGAAGTCTTAGAAAGACAAAGAAAAGCATGAAGTACAGTAAGTGATCTAAGGTTAAGAAAGTAATGGACCCCCTTAATGAATCAGGGATTTTTTATTTCTTTGTTTAAAGAAAAATTCAATTCACCCATATTCTGTATATCAAGGAATATTCTGTCTGACATGCACAGAGCTGAGGAGCTCGTTTGTACTGCTATAAATGAAAAGATAAACATACCATCTTCTCAAAGGCACAGTGAACAGCTGTGTATTGAGAATATCCATTAAATAGATATCTAAACCAGAATTAATTTCTGTTCATTATAAATTCATAATAAGCAAGTCTGTTCATTTCATGCTGACTCTAGTTTTATGCTGTCAGAGTTTTTTAAATATGCTACATTGCCTCAGCACTTCATTTTACTGCAGACTGATTGTGTTTCTCAGATAGTTCTATAATTCCTCAAAAAATCATCCCATGGCAACAAAACAAATAGGCTTTATGGAGTTATTTTTTTGCCAAAGTAAGTTAAAAAAATCTTCCAAAGGCAGCTGGCTTTTGAAAGATTTTGTGTGTGCATGTGTGTTAGTTCCCCACTGGTTCATTCTACCTTTACATGGAGGAAAAAAAATCACAAACTTTCTTCTAAGCATAGACCAATCAGCCAAAAGGTTTTGCCCTTCAAGTACATAACTATTCACATCATGAATACATGATTTTTAATACACAAAGTCTTGCATTTGTGAAGATTTCCTTGTTCCACTTGAGAGAGCTCCAATAGCATTATTTTAATACTGGTTTGTTTTGAGTTTTAGAGTCCCTGTTGACTGCCTACATTTACTGTAGAGGATATTCAGGGATATTCCTGTTTACACATTAGGACAAATATTTCAGCCTTGACATGTCCTCTGGGGTGATTCAATGAACATGTTTAAGAGTATTCTATGCTTGAAAAATGTTGCAGAAGCCATTAAATAGCCCAAGCTGCAGTACAGCACAATCTATACCTGCTCCTTTCCCAGTGGACTTGTTCACTCATGTTAGGCACATCTCTTCAAAAAAACCTTCTGTTTATCTGGTAAACCTCACAATGCAAGTGTCCCAGTGATCTTGCCTGATGTCTGCCCTGGGAAACAGCCACTACTTCTGGTCCTCACTGGGAAACAATTATATATCTACCTTTGTCACTTTGTCTCCTGCTGTACCCCAGGGAAGGACATTAGCTCCTGAACTCACACCACCTTGTATGAGGTGAGGTATCCTAATTCCCCCTTCATCATTTTCTTCCCTGTACTTAAAAGGTAGTCTTGGACCCTCTGGCATGACCAAACCCCAGAAGGGTTCTCAGGGAAAAACTGAGGACATTCCAGTGGTCGGGGGCCCATGAAGCAGACCAGGTCCATGTAAGTGGCTCCAGATTTGCCAGCCCTTGCTTCAGCTGCCAAGAAGACACAGACAAGTCTAGTGGGGACAGTGGGAAATTCTGGTGGACCAGCGTGTGGTTTTGGTCCAAGCAATTATTTTTATTCTGTAAACCCACACATTCCGTGTGATGCAATGCATTGCCTTACACAAAGCTGTAGAATGGTCATCACAGGATGTAGGGTACACAGCTGTCAGGCTGGAATGAAAGCACCTGCAGCTACTCCAGGCACACCTAAGGATGCCATGCCACAGGTACACCCTGGTGCCCAGCAGCAGCAGGGTGTGGGCACTGCAGATACTGCGGGATTACAGCAGAGTGTTCTGCACTGAGGAAGTTTCACACTTAGTCTGGTGTGGACACAGGCCCTGGAAACTGCTAAACACACCCTGCAGTAAGGAGAAGACTGCTATTATGTTTGCAGGGCCGGAGGCAGTGACACAGTGTTTATGGCACAGGTCCTAGTGGAAGGAATGAAGCCCTCTCTGCACTGAGACAGCTGCTGGCATTCACACTCTCCTGGGAGGACAGCACACAAGACATTGCAAATCTGCCCAGTTCCAGCGTCCAGACCCCTGGTCCCAAGCCCAGCTGCAGCTAGGATGAGTTAGAGGATGAGTTAAGGAGGTTAGAGCAGTAAGGTCAAACATCAACTCAGTGGGAGCAATTTTATAGTTCAGTCACTTAGTCAGCTCTTCCTATTGATTTGTTTTCTTGCATGGACATTGCAGGTATGAGCCCAAAGTTTTCTATGGAAAAGCTCAGTTTGGAAACAGCTGCATGGAGATTTTGGCAGAGCCCTGCTAACAATTTTTCTTCTGAGCCCCATTGCGGGAAACAAAAGATAATTAAAGGTAGTTAGAAGCTGAAAAATACTGTTTCAGAAAGCAATGTGTAATGATGGCTCAGACGGTTCAGTGATTGAACTGCCTTTCTAAAGATACAGTTTGCCCTCAGGCCTCAATCTTCTGGGTTGAACATATTTGTCAACAGCCTATCAACAGTTTCTAGGTGGCATTTGGCACTCCTCAGAATTGGGTATTAGAGCCATGTTTGTGGCAATGATATATTGCATTTATGAAGTTAAATTACTCTTCCAGTGAACTTACAATGATATTGTACTGCGCAGACTCTGTGACATACATATTTCCCTGACTTCAGCATATTAGCAATCCTCTGTGTACACTGCTGCACTGGAGAAGCTTGTCTGATAAGAGATATTAATTTTCAAAGGCATTTTAGTTTACATATGGGAAGCAGAATCTGGATTCACAAACTCTAAAATTCCACTCATTTAAAAATAAAAGAGAGGGAGAGAGCAACTGTATTTCTGAATGTTTTCTGCTGTTTAGACCATGAATGAAAATGCATTGGAAAGTGCTTTATTTTTAACCTTCTGACCTACTTTATTGCCCAGGTAACCTTCAGCCAAACTCATAAGCTGGACTTGAGAATCTTGTGTAGGACATCTTAGTTAATTTGTTTAGATTCAACAAAACCCCAAAATAGTCAAAGTATGTTTCATGAGATTTTTATCAACTTCCATATTTTCAGTGACGGGGGGGGGGGGGGGGGGGGGGGAAGTTGCTATGATGCTTGGATATGTCTGTATAATCAGATTTTTATCTTTTTTCAGCAAAGAGATTTTTTCCGTCTTGCAGAAGGTCATATGGTGAAACAAAGAAGTCCGTGTCCAGACATACAAGACAGCTCTCCATGAAAGATGAGTAGCAGGAACACATGAAGGAGGCAATGGAGATTCATAAAGCACTTTATAGAATAATTACTAGTAATTCTTGATTACCCTGCTAGGAATTTCAAGGTGAAGTGAAGGGTCTCTGTTACAAAACTGAAGAAGCCAGGGAAAGCAAACAGATTTATGCACTTCTAGTCAGCTGTATTTGCATTGAAAGGAATTAAATGCAAATATAGATTTTTTTTCCCCCTTCCCTTATTTACGGTATTGAATAGAAAACAAACTGGCAGTTACTTCTTGTAATTCTGCTTCTTTCTTTTTGTCCACTGCTTATTTTGTAAACTATATTGAACAGAGAGAATAAATGGTGATCACCATTAGTGATGAATACTTTAATGATGAATACTATGATGGCCACCAAGTAAGCATCACTCTCTTTTTCTCATGTCCTCTTTGAATGTTTTTTTTCTCTGGGCTGCTATCTTCTCATCTTAAAGTGAGAGCTCACACATTGCTAAGAGTAGGGAATATAAAAAAGGCACCTTGATGTGGCCAGTGATCAGTATTCAAGACTATCAAATATGGTCTTTAAAAATGCCAGTGAGTTGTAAACTATCAGTAAAAGAGACAGCTCCCATCTGCCTTTCCTCCAGTCCCGTGATTACAGAAGGAAGAAGGTGGTTACTGCAACTATGAGGAGTTCACAAAGAAAATCTTCCTTCCAGTCTGGCTATATGTGTTTGTTTATTTAAATCAAACTTCTTTCAAATGTTCCACAGCATCAGGGAAGAGAGGAAAAGTGGGGACAATAAATTAAAGCTTTGTCTTGAGCAAGCTTGAGTGGTACCTGTGTAGGTTAAGGAAGGGAAATCAGGGTGAGAATGCACTGCACAATTAAGCCTGTCCAGGTACTAGCATTTGAAGTGACTCACCTGTTTATTCCACTTCTATACCCAGATGCAATAAGCTGTAAAATGCAATCCATAGTGTCAGGAGAATATTGTCAAATTTCTGACTTAAATATATGTGGCTTCAGTTCTGCACAGCTCTGAGAAAGATCCAGTCCCCTCTCCAAATGTAGCAGATAAAAGTGGGTGAAAATTACATGCCAGCATGGTATTGGGAGGACATATAAAAGGAAAATAATCTAATGGAAAGTGAATAATACAAAGATTCTTACTTTAGAGTACACTTCATTAAATTCACTGGTGAGAGACCAAACTCCCCTCTGTCTCTCTGGTTTATGATTTATCGCACTGTTATTCCTGACCCAATAATATCTATCAGCCTGGGTCAAATTCTGACTTCAGCAATTCAGGTGAAAATTTAAAGCCATCTGAAGTACTGCTGCAAATAGTAATGGATTTCTTGTGGATGTATAGGGGTGTAAATTGAATACAGTTCATCAGTTTCTATACCTGACATCCATCTGTTCCAGGATCTCAAACTACAAGTTCTGGTCTAGAAGCCATCTTGTTTCAATATTAGCATTGTCTTAATCGAGTTAGGACCCAAAACATTCTGGGTATTTTTCAGACCAGCAGAAGACATAGTGCTCCTCCTGTAGAATGTACAGTGCAAAGTAAAAAAGACAAAGAGTGATGGAAAGAGACACAGCACATATTTTCTCTAGTAAGGAGAGTTTTATCAGAAATGTATTGTCCTATTTTAATTATAATTTTAAAGCTTGTTTTCGTTGGGAACTGGAGCAAGGTGATTATTCATTGGTTTAGTGGTCAGTTACACAGGAAAATTATTGAGAGTTCTTTTGTCTTAATCCTTACCTTTCCAGGCATGAGGGACTCCAGTCAGGCAGTAACTGTAGTTTCATTAGGGTCTTTAAAGGGTTGAGTTAATGTTGCAACCTTGATAGTATTTAATTAAAAAGTCAATCAACCATGAGACATACACTCACTGGAAAGCAGGCTTCGTTAATTCTGAAACTGATATTCATAAACAAATTGATCTTCCCTCTCTGGTTTCTTTCCATGGATCAGTTCCCAAACCCTTCTGACCATCCACACCAATAAATCATCTTTACACACAGAGTAAATCAGTTTTACATCCTCCCTCCTGAATCTAACAGATTTGAGCCTTAGTTTCAAAAACACTTTTTTATCTGGTTAGTTAAAATCAAAACTATGGGTTTGAGCACTGTAATGAAAAACTCTGTCTCAACAGCTCCCCCTTGCAATCCTGACTGCTTTTAGTGCAGAACAGACATGCACTGGGGCAGTTTGCTCTCTCGTTTTGCAGAGTGAGTTATGCCTTGCCCTAGCACTATAAATAGCTCTCCTTGTGTAAATTTCCTTATGATAGGCAGGCCTTACAGATCAAGACATGCAATCACTAGACTTCATTCAAAACATCCTGAGAACTGGCAGGGTCCACCAAGCTGGACAGTTCTGTGTCAAAGAAAGGGACTTTTTTGATTATATGTCATTACTGTTTTACAGCAAGTTTTGCTGCAGCCGAAGATGTGACCTCAGCATAACTTAAGCATAATCATGTCTAGCTCATAATAGAAAAGTTGGCAGTACAGTGAGGAATTCTGCAATTTGTGGATTAGTGTAGGCTGTAAGTCAACTTGAGACAAGGAAAGTATTTGGAAAGCTAATATTAATATTCGACTGCATTTGGTAAAGCCAGCTTGGGTGTTTACAAAACCTTCCATCATGTGTTTTTCACTGCAACATAGACTGATTTTTTGCATCCCCAGGAAGGAAAGGGCTCAGGGAGTCTCCACACAGTCAACATAAGATCCATTTGAATAATCCTGTTCTGATTGATTTTTTTTCTGTTGTTCAAATGGTTCTAGCAGAAGCAGTTCCAGTGTATCCATCCCTTCGTGCCATGAGAACATGTATTTCCAGATCTCAGCCATTAAGGTACAAAGGTTTGAGGGAATTTTTGGCTGGAATATGCACCAGGCTAGATTAAAGTTGAACAGTGCTTTTGATCCTTTCTCTAGCATCACTCTCCGTATCTGTGTTCTGCTCCCAATCTGTCAGATGGTTTTCCAATATTTAAATTTTCTTGGAATGACAGCCATCCACAAACTACATCTCTCTGTAGAACACAGTTTTTAATTGGTTAATATTACATTCAAGTCATTTTAAGGTAATAGTTACCACTTGTAAACAAAAGGAGGATTCAGTATAAAGTGCCAAGGAGAAAGTCTACCCCAGATGGCATTAAAATGCTTAACTAATATTCTGTTTCTTCTGCTTCTCCAGAATGAGTCACTGCCCTCCCCTGCTTTGCTCATGTTTGTGCATGTCTAGGTGACATTCACTGCTGTCTGCTTCACTTTCAGCCACATGCTAGTTCCTGGGACATGTCTTTCCCACCTGACTTTCCTATTGCATATACATCTGGGAAACAAAGGCACATCTGATCTGGTTTTTAAAGAGTCCTGTCATTCAAGATTTTTCTTCATGCTCCTTGAAACCTGGCTATTTCTAGCCATCTTGAGTGGAATGCAGGGACCATATCCCCTGGAAATAATGAGATGGGAATAAAGATACTGCTGAAGACAAAGTTGCAGTAATCGGGACCTATAGCCTTTCTTCTTGGTTTCTCTGAGAAAACCAGCTTGCTTTCTCCTGGCCCTTCAAGCACTGGAATACACCATAGGGATGAAAGGGGAGCCCTGAATCCTTGACCTAATGTCTGAACAGAGTTCTTAAGCTTGCTTTCTTCCTCACACTGCCTCAAATGCATAATTAAGGTTCAGAGCGGAGCAAAAGTTTGCACTGGTCCACTTTGCAAGTAAGTATGGGAATTGGGAGAGAGGTGCTGAGGCATGGACTAAAGCAAGGTCACACCAGCTCTAGCAGAGCTTTATTTTGTTCTCAAGACCTACCAAGCAATTCCATAGGGAAGATTATTTGAGGCCCTCCAGATAAAAAGTTTTAATAAAAAGAAGAGTAGGTGGAATGAAAATTTTGTAAGAAGGAACAGATTTATTTTGGCTGTCCTGTATTTGTGGGCTGTTTGAAGAAGAAAGATGGGAATGTGCAGGAGGTGATGGTAAGCAAAGGGTGCTAGGAGAATTCCAGTGTTCTTAGAAGACCATCTTTACCCAAGAACCACATCTAAAAATTGTAAGCATTAATAATTACTTTCTACACTTCAAAGGACTGTGGTAGATTAAAGTTAGCTGAATGACAGTTGCCTCTCTAGCCATTTTCCCAATCACACTTCTCACAAGACAGAGGTAGAAAATATAATAAAAAAAGAAAAAAATCATGGGTTGAGGTAAGGACAAAGATACCACTCGCTAATTGCCATCCTGGGCAAATAGGCTTGATTTGGGGAAATTACTTTAATTTATTGCTAATCGCTAACAGAGTAGAACAGAGAGAAATTTAAAAAAAAAAAAAAAAAAAAAGCAAAACCAAAACTAGAAACACTTTTCCCACACCTCCAATTCTTGCCAGACTCAAATTCACTGCTGAGTCTTTTCTCTCCTCCCCTTAGCAGACCACAATAATTGATAATTGTGGTTATGGTCAGTTCAGAACACTTTGTGTTTGCCAGTCTTTCCTTCTCACACTGTTCCCTTGCCCCCACATGGAGTCCCTCCCACAGGATACCATTCTTGACAGATTTCTCCTACGTGGGCTCTTCCCACAGGATGGAGTTCTCAAAGAACTGTTCCAGCATGAGTTCTTTTCAACAGGGTGGAGTCCTTCAGGAACTGCCCCTGGGCCTCCATGTGTCACAGGTCCTGCCTGAAAAATTGCTCCTACACAGAGTTCTCTCCATGGGCTACAGCTCCAGCATGGCCTCTCTGCAGGGTTCAGCCTTCTTCAAGGCATCTCCACCTGCTCTGCCATGAGGTCCTGCATCGTCACTGATGAGCTGAGCTTTGGGCAGTGACAAGTCTGTCTCAGCTGTCTGGAGCTGGCAGTGTGTGACATGGAGCAGCACCTGGTGTCTTTTCACTGAAACCAACTCTGCAGCCCACCCACCACCAAAACCTTTTCAATACAAAAGGACAGCACGTCTTGTCACTCAGAAATACTTTAATGTGTTTAAGCTCTAATTGTGATGGTGCAAATGCTTTCAGCAGCTAAAGAAAGAGGATTCTACAGCACTGCCCTTACAAGAGGGAAAGTCAAAGAGGAAAAGCTCAGCCTGCTGCAAGTTGGTGAGAAGAAGTCTTTGGCCTTGACTCAAACAGATGCTTCCATGATGGGACTGGAGTGTTGGCTGAGAGGCAGCTTGAAGAGGGCTTGTGTCCATGCTGAAAGCAGGCAAGTGACTCCATCTGTCAAGGGAGACAAAGGAGCAAATTCGTTTCACCTTTGGTACCTGAGAGAAAATCTCTGAGTGATCTGCCAGGAGCCTGTGGCGGGGTCCCAGTCACTGCTGCCATGTGTGCATCCCTTGATGGTGTGGGGGTGAAGTGTGTTTTAAATACACAAACACACCAAATATATCCATACATGTGTGCATGCTTTATACAAATAAATAAATAAATACATACATATATATGTATGTATGTATGTATGTGTGTGTATATATATATATATATATATATGTATGTATGTATGTATGTATGTATGTATGTATGTATATATTTACACTAGCATCCTGAAACAGAAATGCCTCTTATGCCAATCCACGTCCCAACACACCTGTGCTGGCAAACTGTCACCTTTTCTGTTGCTGAAGGTAACTGGATTACTGCTCAGTGAAGAGACTGATGGAAAAGGTAGTGTGGAGAGATGAATAGGAGAAAATAGTTGTTTGCTGCCATCAACAGCAGTGTGGATGACACCGGTAATGTCCTCCATTGTCTCATAAAAACAGACAGCATCAAACAACGCCTGATATATATAGCCAGACTCCTTGGGCTCACCTCTGAACACTCAGGGCAACTTGAGAAAAAAATTAGAAGCTGAAGTGTAAGGCCCACTGATTTGCAGGATGAGTCACTCAGCAGAAAGCAGTTACCAGCTGATTTTAAGTGGGTGTTTGCTGCTTCCTTAAATCACCATATATATGAAAGCATGTTATACAAGAGTGCAATTCACACATTAAGAAATACTTTGATTTCTCTTTTGAGAAAATACTTTGATTTCTGTTTGGAGAGCAGCAGAAAATACCAAATGTCTCTATCCTATCGACAGTAGCAAGTACAGAAAGAAGTGAGTCTTAGATATTGTGGTGAACCAGTCGTGTTTTAAAGAAATAACATAAAGCTCATATCTCACTGTTTGCACCATATAACTTTTACATTTCAAAAACTGGACTTTACTGAATAAAATGAATCAGATTGCTTTGAACAACACAGCTCTCTTGAAGTGAAGTTTTTGAAGTTAAAATATATGGGTGCTCTAAAAGTGTTGTTAGTTAAAATGCATGGGTTCATCTAACATGTCAGCACATCATTAAAGCCACTATGAGATCCATGAAAGAGAATGTTTTGAAAGGCAAATTGGCCTCTTGGTTTCAGGTGCACAAGTACCTTCCATGGGTTAAGGTACTGCACAAGCAGAATTCCTGGTTTCAAGGAAAGTCCTGTATATGTATATAAGACTTTTATAGTTCTTATGTATATAAGATTTTTATTTAAATCCACCTATAAAAAATATTGTAGCTGTCACTCAAAGGAAACAACCACCAAAATGGTCCAGTGACTGCATTTTAAAAGTAGCTATTTCCTCATGCAGGTGGGGTGAATGCATCCAACTCCATCACCCCTTTCCACTGATAGCAATGGCAGATTGAAAGATAAAGATATTTTAGCAGGAAAGAGCTTATTTTAATTAAAATCTCTGACAAATGAAAGGACAAGGTTTGTATTTATATTAAGAGTCTATGGATAAACAGCATTCAAGGAATGGCTAGTATCTCTGGAGTGGCAGCAAAAGTTTTTGAAAAAATCAGAGAGTGGACAAGAATACAGGAAACTGACTGAAGAGCCAATTTTGCTGTATGTGCTATGAAATACTGAATGGGGTTTAAACTTGGGACACTCATATATGGTGCTTATTGGTTCTCTCCATTCCAAGTTTCAGTGTCATGGTGACCTTTGTAATTTGTAATATGGACTGAGACCCTAAAAAATCTACCTGCAACAGATTTCTTTAAAAGTTACAGGGAAGGAGGAGAAAATTGATATTAAAATCTGTTACTTTTGTTAGGGTTAAGTTTTGGCTGTAAAATCTCCTTAGAGAAAGCTGTAATTTTTTTCAGTCTTTCCATAAACTTTGAGTTTTAAAATGCGATTATGTCAAATTTTGCTAGCTGTTTTCTACCAAAGGAATGAATTCACTGAATACTGAATTTCTCAGGGTTCTCTGAATGTCCCTTTGCAAAATATGTCTTATGTATATGCATAGTTCAGTTCAAATCGTAAAATTAAATACTTGTAGTAAAAAGGTTTTGCAAAGCACGTTCTATGAATTATTTTAGGCCTTAGATTCAGTAAAATAAATGCAAAATCCCAAGGAAATATTTTTTTTCTCTATTTCATCTAAAGGTATTCCAACCTGGAGACTGGGGGTAGGTGGTGGAAAGATAAGATATAAAAGAAAATCAGGTGGGTTAAAAAGACCTCTGAAAAGTTTCAAGGCCAACTCACCATCTGAATATATACCTTAATCCTCCAAAATATGAAAGAGGGCATGATTTACAGGTGTTTGCCTGTTTAATGTTATTTCATCTGTACAAAATATTCAGAGGCATGAAATACAAACAAGCAGTGAGCTTACATCTCTCTAGAAGCTCTGGTCTCATAGCTCCAGCTATGCAGTAAAAAACTCAATTTGACCAGTACAGAAAGCACTACTTTTCTGCCTAGCCAAGTTGGCAGCCCACCTTCCACTGCCTGCTGCCCATTCACTCTGGCTGACTTCGAGAATCTCACACAATAAAGTCCTGGTAATGTGACCTAACAGAGCCAATACTAATATCCATTTTTAATAAATGTATAACTCCTTGTCACAGTAGAAAAGTGACATTTCTTCTCCTGTGCTCCTCCTTCTGATGGACACCGAAAATACAGCCATGCTTCGTAATTAGCCAGCACATAAACTCTTTATGGTTTGAAAAATTTTGCTTTTAGCAGAAAGTAGAATGGGGAATAAGTTGTCTTACCTTGGTGTGTAGGTTATACCAACTGTTGCATTTCAGTTTCATTTATGTTTTTCTTGAATCCCAGTGATATCCCTTTGGTGTTGTGTTCCTTCATTTAATGTCATTCAGAACTGACTCTGAAAGGGATTTTTTTTTTTCTTTCAATAAAATGAAGCTTTCCACTCTTCTCAATCACTCCTGATATAGGACTTGCTCTGGGCTGCTGAAGCCACTACACTGAGACCCTTTGAAGGCTTCAGAGCAGTAGGGTAGGACTTCCCTTTGGGAAGGGGGATTAATGATCCAATACTTTATGGACCTTTCCAAGTCTATCTGCTATTACACAGATAAAACTTTATGCCACTATAGCATTAGGAAAGCAAATGGATTTATGTTTCAAATCTGAAAAATATTGGTGCATCTGAAAACTTCTCTGTCTTTCTTTCTAACTATATCAAATTGTCAAAAAAAAAAAAAGAAAAAGAAAACAAAAGAAACAAACAAACAAACAAAAACAAAAACAAAAACCAAAACAAAACAAAACAAAACAAAAACAAAAACAAAAACAAAAAAAAAAAAAAAAAAAAAAAAAAAACAACAAGACATATACTCCCTTTCTTCGTCATGATAAGCCTGAATTCCTGAATTTTACCAGAGTACCAAAACCCAGCTTTTTTCTTGCAGGAATATTACCCTTTTTTTGCTGGGATTTCATATGAGCTGAAGGTCAAATACCGCCAGGAGGACGTTTCTGACTGTTGAGAACTACCTTCTGCTATCCTTGGACAACTTCTGATTTCTTATTTAAAGCACAAAGTATCTGGTCACTACATGATTTCCTGAAATTCTCACCACCAATGATATAGGAAAAGCTAAAGCATGGTGGCTGTTGAGGTTTAGGAATGGTATTCCCCAGTTTAGCACTCCCACTAGAGAGAAAACCACAAGGTACCCTCTCCCACTCCACTGGGAGACAAAAGAAACTGGTCTAGGTAGACCTTATCATTAACTAATTTTACACCAAAGAATTGAATGAATCTGTGGAATAGCCAGAAATTGTGCCATTTTCTATGATGGAAAGCATCTTAACATTTGGAGTCTTTTTTTATGTTTAGAAGCATTTTCCTAAGATAAAACTATAAAGAGATATATGTAAATTGCTTTCAAAATTTATGAAAATCAATTAATAATATTGGTTCCTTTCAGGTTTTTTACACAATCACAGCAAGGATATGGTTATGTATTCCAAAGGATGGGTTAAATCTTTGAAAATCATGGCTCTAATAAATGTCATAGGACTCTAGTCAACAAGTAGAATGGATTACACTTAGCTGCAAACCTCACCACTGGAAGACTCTTACTCGTGCTAAACTTTTGGGAGGATGTCAGGAGTACTAAACCTATTGATTGAGAAAATATGCATATGCTATGCATCAACAGGAAAGTAGAGATGGATTCCCAGAGATGTTATTTGGTTGTTTTCAAAAGATATTGTAGTTCAGAGCAAGTAATAGCCTTAGGTTTACTGTCTGTTGACTTCAAGAGATTAGTGCAGAAGGAAGAGACATTATTGTCTATCCCTCAGAGGCACTATGTAATAACACTGTGAATGTATTCAGCTACGCTATGACTTTACCCCTAAAAATACAATCCTCATTTCACAGGTTAGCTTCCAACATGTGGAATACTTTGTTTCATACTCTTCAGCAGGGTAAAAATGGAACAGGTTTTTTTGTGACTAGCTAAAACAGAAACCTGCGTCCTTGACAACAAAAGGGGATGTTTGCATGCACTGCTCCACTTTATTCAGTTTAAAATGCATGGGAGATGACTGAAATAAACAGATTTACACTATATATATATTTCATATAGGTGAGTACCTCTTGTAATAGGAGAAAGTAAATGCCACTATTAATATCTTGGTGATTATGTGAGCTGAGAGTTCATTACAAGGCTCTAGTATGAAAGTTAATTTCTTTAGCCTGTCTGCAAAGGGGACTTTGGGATATCTACCTCATGCATAATTCATTGGAAAGCAACTAAAGTCACACATATGAAGGAACACTAGAGATGCTGTCTTGTGCAATAAAGGATCACCTAATGAAGAGCTATCACTTATGACAATACTATTTAGATCTTTATTGCTACTGACATCTCTTTAGCAAACCCATTAGCCCCTCCAGCATAGGCTACAGCAGTAGATAAAAGGAATTCTTTTAAATACACAAGTGTACTTATCAAATGTTTATGAAAGTGGGCTACTTCAATCCCACTGTCCATGACAAACATCTAATTCAGACTACTACTCTCCTTCTCTTTTCCTAGGCTTTCTTCAATTCACCATGTCTTCATGGATCGGGTCCAGGAAACCATAGAGTAGTGGGAACTGTGAGAGAAGCTTGAAAATTCTCCTGTCTTCTGGCTCTTTGGCTGGCTCTGCCTAGAAAGAAAACTTGTGAAGACCAATGCAGGTAATATCAAAGAATCCACTTGCCACATTGAGGTCAATTTGATTTGAAGCACTGTGGCTTTAACATAACAACCCCCCCAAAAGGGTTTTTTTCAAAGCATATCACCATTTTTCATACCTCATGAGAAAGGAAGCACTATTCTAACTCTAATTATCTCAAAAGTATATAGCCAAATGGAATGGAAATCCATGGAAAGTCATTAGGGTGTCAGTTGACCCTTGTATAGACTAGTTGACTAGACTTGTTGACTCATCACTGAGCACTTTCCAGTCCTGAGCTGGAACTATTCTTGGCACTATTCTTGCTCTTGTGCAGCACAGGACAGGTCAAAGTAGGACTAATCGCAAATTGAACTGTTTCCATTGCAGGAATATTATCCAAGATGAGCCTACAAGAAACTTCAGATAAAGAAAAAAAGCTTACGGCAAATTCTGCATGACCTTTCTTTCTCTCCCTAGTTGATTTCCTTATGGACTCGTTCACAATCCAGCCGAGACTCATCTGCAAATTATCTAGAACATTTCTTTTTCTTAGCCTTATATGATTTTGGAAGGCTCCTTTGGAAATTTTCTGCCTTGATGTCTAAAAGTCTTTTAATCTCCAGCCTCTGCCTATTTGTGGTCAATTCATATCTATCTATCCCCGGGTCTTTGAATGTCAAATGTTCAGGTGCTGTGCTTCAGTTTGTAGAACTTTCTTCCCAGTTTCAACACTATCTACTACCACAGTCTCTGCTGACTTTAGTCAGCTTCCTAAGATATTGTCTCCCTTCAGGATAAGCACTTCTGCAGCCAAGTGGGAGTAACCTCCTCCAACCTTTGTCTTGGAAGTATCACGTGAGGGCATTTTAAGACAGTGCAGGCAGTCAGCCAGGGTTCAAAAGAGGCGGTGCTTTCACTGCACTTCTTCCCAATGCCCCTACTTTGTTATGGATTGAGTGAAAGCAACCCTGCCTTAGGTTCAGATTTTTGGCAGCAGCCTAAAGTCAGGTGACCCATACCTAACCACCCTGGCTCACAAGTTCTAAAAAATGGCAAATCCGGTCTAATATAAAATGAGTTATTTATTGGATAGACAGAAGATTAACAATCAAAAGGCCCTAAACAGAGCTACTTACTACACAGGTTAAAAGAACTACTAGTAGGTGTACATAAGAGAGTGCACAACATAAAGGTACCTGTATTATAGCTAGAAAAGACATAGTATAGATTAGGAGTCAATGTAACTTACCACTGAATTTATGGTGGGGTACACAGATTCCTTTCACTCAACCCCTGGGAGAGGAACTCAAAGGCCAGCATCCCAAACCTTGAGAAGAGATCCCCTCACACATTTCCAGGGAATGTGCAGAGGACTTCTTCTTTTTAAAAGTTTTGTGTATCTTTTATAGTTTGTAAAGTGAAGTGTCTGTCAGTCAGAAATTCAAGGCTTATCTCCCTTCAACCTGCTCTCAAGGCAAGATGTTTATGGTCAACTGGGAATGCCACCTCCATGGCCCCAGAGATAACTCCCTACTGGACAGAGGTCCAGCTTGGGTTATCTCACCAATTAGTAGATCCATGTGAGAGGGAAAATGTCCTGAGCTTTTACACCAGCTGATAGGCAGAACAGATGAGCCCTCCTGTGGCAAGGAACATCCTGCTACATACTTCCCTCTACAGAAGATGAGTTTACTGTCCTGAAATCATGGTTAAACTACTTATAAGCCAAGCTGGTACATATGTTCAAAAATATTTGTACTACTGTTGTCAGTGTAGTCTAAGCATTTTTTTTCAGTTTTCTTGTGATGAATTCCATTTTTCTGTCCTCATTCTGTCTGCCCTGTCTTCCAAAGTCATTGGTCTGACACCTCTGATCACCACTGTGGCATGTGTTATCCAGGGTAAGCCAAGAACAGGCCTAACTTTTTTCCATGCATATGTATTGCCTTATTGTCCATTTCTTTTCTTGGTCTCCCCTATGTGACACCTGAATAATCTTCTGTTCCTTGCTTTAAGATTAAAAGTTAAACCTAGCTTGTCTCCACCATGGCAAATTGTTACTGTATCAATATATTACCTGATTCCAGCTTTCTCTGGCCATGTGCAGACTTATCTGAAATTTGTTCAGGGATGCTGGTCCTGCAGTGACTCACATCCACTATTTCTTAAAACTTGCCTTGTCACAGTAATCAGAGTGTGTTTGGAGGAAGAAGAAGGAATGGGATTTGGGATACATCAGAAGCATATATTCAGACTTAAGAACTTGGAAGTGCTCCCAGTCAAGTAATGCAGTCATAGCCTGAGCTGATCTAACCTTTTTCACTCCTTCCAAGCTCTCAGCTTCTTTCTAATACCTCTCTTGGGAAGGAGGGAGAGATTATTAAAGCAAGGAAGCCTGCAACTTGCTTGTCATGCACATTCCTGACTGGTTGTTGTAACTTTGATCCAAGTAAATCCTAAATAGCTTCAGCATTCTAGTCCCTGGTCTCTGAGGTCACTTGAATTTCCTAATCAGTATTCCCAGTTTACTGAAGTTTGCTCTTTTTAGAAAAACCATTGTCACTTAATCCAAGTCTATCCTCCATGCCTCTCTATGGCATTCTCACAACTCTTCAAAACCACATCTAACACAACATCATCTCAACATTTCCAGCAACGATTTAGTGAATAAATATATCAGATGTTGTACTCAGGAATGTATAGCACTTGGTCCCATGTACACATCTGACTAGGACACAAAGGTCCTTTGTGCCACTGCTAGTTCCAGTATGGATCAGGGATACAAAGGCTCTGTCTTTGCTTCCCTTGCAAAATGCCAGTGCTGGCGTGCAGGACTGCTGCTATTCTAAGTGAATGTTCTGGGTGAATTCTAGATGATGGTGCAGCAGCCTCAGCTGACTGTGATGATGGCTATGACTAATATGGGCTGCCCTCACTAATCAAGGATAGCTTGTCTGGCAGTCAGTTATGCGTGTGAACACAAAAGCCAAGCCAGTCTTCACAAGTATTAACTTTATTCAAAATATAGAAATAATCTCAGAAGTCTCCTATGAAAAAGGGGTGGGCATCTATTTGAAAAGAAAGGTCAAGCCAAATCAAATCTTTTTCTGAGCTTTTCTCTTCTTCTGGTGGGACAGATAATTGTGTCCTAGCTGTTCCTTGTGGCCTAGCTGATTGATGTACCCTTCTGCAAATTAGCTTCCTTTTGAAAGAATAGCAGCTTTCTCATACTTCATATTACCACTGTGCTTGCACTGGATCAAAATTGAATAGATTAGCTTCCACTCTTAGTCCAGGTCCTTGATGAGAATACTGTCCCTGTTGCCCTTACAACTGAAACAAACTACAAGAATCACCGGGTTTCAGTTCTGACTGTCTGAGGAGGCCTCCCATGACAGCTCTTGGTCCAGGGAAGTCTGGATGGCATCACATGTGTCTGTCTTCCCACAGCCCTCAGGTGAATTTACTGTTCAGAAAGAAGAGAAATAGGTGGTTCTTAGCATGGAATAAGAGTTATCTGTATGTCCTCTTTACAAGAATATAATTTCTTACAGAAGAAGTTGCTTTATGCTGAGGGAAGAGATCAGGGGCCACTATTGTAAACACGTTAGACTGGGCATTTTTTTGCTGGTCTTAGGATGATCAAGAGAGGAATTTGTTCTCTGCAGAGAGGACTGAGACAAATTAAGGAAAGGATGGAGAGATTGTGGACACGGCAGAAACTCTATGGTGTTTGCAGAACACATATTGCATTGCACTTAAGTGTTCTTTCCTTCCCCAGAGGCTGCTGTCACTTGTGCAATCCCCCAAGTTTGCCTAAGGCTAGGTGGGATCCAGTGGAACACCTGGCCTACCTTCAGCCACATCACTCACTAGCAGCGTGGGAAATGTGCAGCAGGCCATGGTGATGATATTGCTCTTCACTCTGCCAACAAGCTGATCTCACAGACAGTGTCTTGAGCTACCCAAACACAGAGCTGATGAACTCCTGGCAAGGATCCCTGGATCAGAGACCATCTGTTACTGCATAGGGAATAAATTTTGCCTCTGAGCTTAGTATCATCACAACCCCCACATCAATCTTGTGTACAAGAATAAAGTGATATGTTGTAATAAACAAAGATTCCAGATTTCTAGAATAAATTTGCCACAACTTTTAGCAAGGCTTTAGCCCTTCACAATTTCAACAGCAGGCCTTCTACTTCCCTTCCTCCTCCCTGAAAGCAGAGTCAGATTATCACTCCTACAAACAACCCAACAGACCAGAGCATGATGCTCTTCCTAAATGATGTCCAGAGTGTTGCAGAACACATTCAGCCAGACACAGCACATGATGTGCACTTCATAGCACTGCAACACAGTGGACTCAACAGAGGTAAACCAGGAGGCACAGTGGCCTGGCCAGCCTCTTGAGAATCTTATGTACCCAATACTGGACCAGGTGAAGACCCTGGCTGCTCCACAGCCAATGCTCACTCACTGCAGTGGCATTATTCCTTCAGAGCCTCAAAGGGGAACAGCATGGCCCAGGATGGAGTTGCTGGTACTACAAGATCAGGGTGACTCAGCAGGACTTCCCCAGTCCTCCATAACCCTGTGACATTTCTACTACCCTGCAAAAGATATTAAGGGCTGTGGCAAGTGGGATGAGGTAGTTAGTCATCCAGTCTTTTGCTCCTTCTTTGTGCTCATGGTTCAGAGACTTTCAGTTTCTCCCTTGCCAAATTTATGTCAAACAAATTACGTGATCCTGCCATGGCGAAATGAGCAGAAAGGCAACAGGAGGCTGCACTCCTTAAAGGTTTGAAAGGTGCACAATATACATTGTTAACAGTTTGTTGCATCCAAGTAACAGAATAGCTTACTTCAATTCTCACTAATTTGTTATGCTTAAAGTATTTTAGAGGCAAAATGAACACATTATACAAGCAAAGACAATAGTTCATTGTTATTCTAATTAGTCTTACTAGTCCAGTTAAAAAAAATCAGTACAGTTATGATGATATTGACACAAATACTTTGAAGTACATAGCATTAAATGATATATACAAAAGTTTTTAAATAGCAATATTTCTTTGATACCCATCACTGCCCCAAGGGTCCTGAGGTTGCTGGGAACTTGCAAACAAGTCCTTCTCCAGTTGGAATGCAACACTGATAATTTCTTCCTTCTCATCCTTGGAAAGTTTGGGGTAATTTTTGCATGTTTGCCAAGAAACTTCAATCCTTTTTCTTCATTGATCTGCAAGTCTATGTTATGAGTAAATCTCTCAATATCACACTTTACAATGTCAGATACAAGTCACTTCTAAAACCATTTCACCCAGCTCAGAGGGCTGCACACCTTTGGTGAGTAGTAATTGAGCTACTTATAGCCCTGGGGACACATCCTTTGCCTATGTTTTCAAGGTTGTCTCCTATGTTCCCAAGCCTAGGATCCTCCAAGCTGTATTTCTTTCTGGACTCAAAAGTGATTCTGCATGAGAGAACTATTTGTTATTACTATTAGTAGATGATATTATATGTATACATATAGCATAAAGTGTTATACCAGAACTTTGCAAAAGCCAAATCAAAGTACCCTGCCTTAAGAACTGCTGGTATTAGCTAAAATAATTTTCTAGGAAGGCCAAAGAAAGTCCAGACAAAGTGTAAGAAGTGATAGGACCATTGTTAATTAACAGGAAGCCTGCGCTTTCTTCCCGGCAGTGGAAAATTTACATACTTACATTTAATATTTACGTATTTACTCGGATAATATTCTGTGATAGACCTTCCCAACATACCTCCAGAATAGTCACCTATAGAGGGTGTCCTACAAGGCAGATGAGAAATGAGTGCTTACCTGTGGGAGAGTTGCCCAACAATGTCTGTGCAGGCTTTCAGTTTGAAGGACTAAGCACTGACACAGCTTAAGACACTGTTCAGTTCCCACCTCAGCCACACTTCTTACGAATTTTCTAAAATAGTGCTTAATATGGGCATTGTCTCCGTCTCTTGTTGATACATGGAGAGTAGGGATTATCTCAGTCACTAACAGTGAGAAACTAAGGGTGCAGACAGAAGGGTATGGATTCTTATGGAGCTAAATACATTTATGTGCCGGTTTTTAACCTCACAGCCTACATAGGAATAAAATACTTTTGTTCTCACCTGAAAATTCTATATTGAATTTTTGCTTTTCCTTCTGAGCTGGCATTTGGACTGATTTCTCCCACTGTTAACTGCCTCTGTCTGGAGTAAAAGTGGTATTTTGATGAGGATGTGTACACATCATTTGGACAGGGATTCTTACTGATGCAATGGTTTTCTCATCTCCATCCTCATGCATACTAAAGACAGGGATGGCACAGAAACAAGAAGATCCATCACCCCCTGAGGCACAGCAGTCCCATTCCCTGCCATATAGTCAGAGAGACGGTTGCCAAGCTCCATTCTGGCTGCACAAACATCCTAAAGGCGGCAGAGATGTCACCCCTCTTGCTGAAGATGAGAAAATGGTGCCCTGGGAACATAATCTGTGTTTTTTTAATGCAAAAAGATGGTTCTAATTTATATTGAGCATCCACTGAACTAGCAGCCTGTAATTAACAAAAAACCCAACCCCTCTCCCTATAGAGAGTCCTCAGTATTAAGGTTAAATTAATGCCTTGAACTACAGAGTACTTATTTTTAATGTACATGGCTGTACTAGTTTTTAATACTATTGTGGTGAGAGAGGAAAAGAAGGCTCAATAATTAGTGGGCACTCCACTCTTTAGCTTGCTCTTGTCCTATTACCTTTGGGCTTCAGGGTCTCATTCTGCTTCTGTTGGTGAATTTTATGATTGACCTCAAAACTAGAAGCCTTCAGTCCTTATTTCATCTTCTATGTTAAAATAGATTCCAAGGACACAGTTTGTTCCAGTACAAATAATTGTTATCTTGAGTAAGAGGGGAGAAATCAATGGATAAATATGGATGGCTGTATTGGTAGTCTCAGTGGAAAGAGATTAAAGAGTGAGAAGCTGGATGTCATTACTGGCATGGGAAACACATCAGTGGAGGCAATTTGAGAATACGAGTGTGTCTCAGCAAGAGGTAAGAATGCACAAGCTTTCTTTGCAGAGAAAGAAAATAAAAAATTTGAAGTCCCATCTACACATCAGCCGTCTTTAGACCTTAAAAGAAGTTGTAATAAAAAGGCCATTGCACTGGTACATATCTAGCTCCTATCATAACAGTCTGAAGGAGATCCATGTGAGAAAAGTGCCAGTCCTCTGCAGAGATGTGTTGCTGGGATGAGGGAGAGAGATGGAGTCGATGAGGAAAGGGGAGCTCAAGCACTGCTTTGCAGTGTCCTCTTCAGTGAATTCCTCACTCACCAACATATCAATACCAATGTATCTGTGGGAATACACACCTTTTGCAGGCCATTGCCTGCACAGTAAGTGCTCCTTAAACTGCATTGCAAGGCATTTCAGAACAGTGCACCTTCATTCTACTATTGGTTCCAAGCTGAAGTGACTCTTCATATCTAAGCCATCATAATTTAAATGGAAATTTCAGTGTGGAGAGGAAATTTCTGTCTTCTTTTACTTATGCTTTTCCCAAATAAGGGAGTCTTGAAAGAAACTTCCATCTTCTTTCACTTATGTGTTTCCTGTGTAAGGAAGCCTTAGAACAGCCTTCAGAACTAAATCCATTCTCTCAGTCTCAGAAGTCAAATGAGCTCATACTTGGGCCCTCTCTTCTTCTTTCCATCTCTTCCCAATAGGTTAAGGTTTTTTCCAAAATGTGTAACACTCCGGGCTCTTTAAACAAGTAGAATATTTATTAGTTCCTTCAATGAGACCATTATTAGGGCAATAATTAAGCACCTCTGAAAATGTCATTGGTACTTTCTTCTTTACTATCCTTATATTTTTGTTTCCCCATCATGATCACCTATACAGAGTTTCTACTGATAATTACACTAATTTTTGATTTCCCTGATGTACCCATAAGCAGGAGGTATGTCATGAAATATCAAAACTAATGTTCATGTTCATTAACAAGAAACTGAGAACTGGTGAAATCTGTAATAGCCACCCACCTACCAATCATGGTGTCTGAGTCTCAATTACTCTGTAGCCTGTAGAAAGAGCTATGCAGCATGATACTGGGACACTGATGGGAATGCCATATTGGTAGTTCTTTTGCATTTATTATCTTAGTGTAACTCTTCAAAATCTGGAGCTGTCAAAAATCCGTTTTCAAAATATTTCCTGATAATAATTTTGCAAAAGTTACTGTGGAGAAATTAGAAAAGAAAATGTCTTGACATTTTTATTTTGGAAAGTTTACAGATTTCAAAATTCTAAATGTTAATGTTATGACATAGAGCTATTTTGTTATATAATTTTCTGGTGTCCTTGATTTTGCATTTTTCATGTATTTTACAGTTCACATTTCAAACTCTGACCTGGAGAACAGTGCAGCTAAAAAAAGCTGCCAAAACATTGCTTTAATCTTTAAGAGCAACAGTTATTTAAGTATAGTCTGACACCCTCCATGGGATTCATTTCAGGTGTTATATGGCTAAATTATATGAAAAATCCCCTCATAGTCAAGTTAGAGCACTGTTGGAGTGTATTTTGTCTACTTTGTTTTAGACCTCAAGCTTAGGGCAAAAAAGCACTCCATGAGGACCTCATTCAATAAATGATATAGGCATTCTTTGTCATTTGAGGGATACAAGGGTACCTAAGACATCCTGAGGGAGATCTGTTTCCACCTGGAGTGGCAAGGCAGGTGGGAAGGCCTGACCCACTCAGATAGCATTGGACTACAGAGTGAATACATGGTGTCTGATACTATTTTTTCCTTTCCCCCCTTTTTTTTTAGCAGAAGAGATGATTTTTAAAAATTATTCTGTTACCAAAGATATCCAGAGTGGATTCAGCTGACTGAATTTAGATGTCTGCTGCCATGTGGGACATTTTAGGGATCCCACTTGACTTTCAGTTGTCTTTCCACATTGGTCTGAGCAACATGTATGTCTTTTGTTTTATCTGCTTGCCCAATGAGGGTTCTTAGATACACCAGAATAGCTCACATGGCATGAGGTGCCTAAATTTAAGCATCAAGATCCTGCCCTTTAGGTTGCAATAATTTCCAGATTAGGACACCTAAATTTCGGTTTCTGTATGTGCACCAAATGTCTGAGATTCCAAAGGCTTCATTGCTGGCATCAGAGGCTGGAGAGCAATCCTACTGTCTAAATGTAGCAGTTATGGTCACTTGGGATCATAGTATCATAGAATCAGAAATGTTGGGAAAGACCTCCAGGATCACCAAGCCCACTGGGGCCTCCCAGCTACAGACATGGTTCAAATGGCACCAGATACACCAGGGGGGGAGTGTTTGGAGCTCTGCAGGGTGCATACTGGCACTGCTGACAGACATGTAGGTATTGGAATGTGGTGCTGACGCCCACCCCTACAGATGGTGAAATAAAAACATACCTGTGTCAAGCTACTCACCAGATAAGATCTTTAGATCTAGGGAAAAAAAAGCCCAAACCCAAGGGATGTTCATTACAGATCTCCTCAACAGTTATAAAATAATTAAAGACCCAGCCATTTGAATAATAAAGAAACAGTAGAAAAAAAGACCTTGAATTAAGGGAAACTAAAAGAATTCAAAATGTTATTTTATTGTGTAAGAAACCTTGAAAATTGTTTCATTTTTGCAATGAGAAATACTAAAACACTCATTCAGATCAGCAACTGAAAAGTCTGTGGATTTCAGGCTGCTCTGCTCTGGGGGACCTGCCCTTTACCTTCACAACTGCACAGCCCTTCTGAAAGCCACAGCACGCAGTGATGTCATTCTTAGCCTGTTTTCACTGGAGACACCTTCATAAAAATTTGGACTATTCAAGTCTGAAAAAAGACTTCTCAACTATTTTGACTCAGCCAGAGGCATCAGAGCATTAGATCTTGCTTACATTTTGCTGAATCTAGCAGACTCTGGGCTTATACACTGTAACTTTGGAGACACTCATCTTTTAAATATTATTTTCAAGGACTTCAATCCTCCTGATTTTTTTTTTTTTCTAAGCTACAGCTCCTAATAAATAAGCTGGCTTGATTTTCTCTATAACTTTTTTATGGGTATGGTTTGCTAGACAAATGTATCTGTGAAATTTTGGACAGATTGTTTGAGTTTGAAGAAAACTAGAGGAGGAGAAAATTGATCTTAGTTACACCAATGTTACTATGGAGGAACTTCTGTCTCTGCAACAAGCACAAGAAATGGTGATTTGAGATGCTGAAAAAACTGCTGAAGAAGGAGAAGTTAATGAAATGGGGATTTGGAACACTTACTCATTCTAAACGTGCTGGAAAGAAAAAGAAGGGAAAGGACCTGCTTTATATGCAGCCAGCTGGAAATATCTCTCCCCAATAAGGGAAAAGCTTATGGATCAGGAAATGTATATTCAGAGAATCGTGGTTATCCAGAAAAAATACGAGCAGTTTTTTAATTTTATATATCACATAACTGGACTTCTGAGGAAACTTTGGTACAGAATGAGAAAAACTGCAGGTAAAATGAATGGAAAAATAAGGATTTGTTAGTTCTCATTAACCTGCTCGGTGCCAGTATGTGGTTCATACTAAAGACTTGATGATGATGACTTTGCCCCCCCCAGGAAAATAGCAAGTTGAAGAACTTTGATTATCTGAAGATTATTTCAGAAGGTAAAAAAATAAAAGGAAAAGAGCTCATTTACCATTATACATTCCTAATGTCTATTTTTTCCATTTCTTAGCCCCATTCACCTTCTTTAGGCTTCCACTTCTTTCAAGCAGTTGCCACTTTGCTTGCTTTCTTTCTCTTCCCTGGTTTTTCATTGCTTCATTAAATGAGATGCCTCAAATGTTCCTATATCCTTCAGTCTCATAACCTGTGTTTCTGCTTCCTAAAACTTGTTAGCATCCTTCTCCTCTTAGAATGAGTGGAGCATCCTGCCTTAAAGACACTGCTTGAGAATACAGAGCCAGACATAGCGTGTGCTGTGTACCAAGCACTTACAAACACAGCATCAATTTGCACAAGCACTTTCAGCTGCCATCATATATTTAAAATTCATGCACACTGTTTTGTCATCCTTCTGTACCTTTCAGCATTTTTTCCTCTCATTTTTTTCTTCTTTATATCCTGAACATATGTGAGATTAGAAGGGGTAGTCTTCAACTGAATCGGGCTTTTAAATCTCTCTCTAAATCCCTTTTATTCTCTCTCTATCTATATTTATGGTACTAAGCTGGTGCCTGATTGGGTTACTCTAAAACAAATTTCTGTGCAATATGACCTGCAGGCTTCCAATAATGTGCTGTTTACTTTCTTATTAATGAGGTGCTCAGTTTCAGAGAAAATTCTCCAATCTCAGTAATGTACAAACACAGTGCTCCTGAAACTTATTCTGGCATTCAAAACTTTTTTCCAGGGTGTTTATACAGAAGGTATCTTCTGTCAGGGGTAATCTTTAATTTTTTTCCAGATAAGACCTTGTGAAATGGGATGGTTAGTACTTAAGTAAATCTACAAATGCCTATTAAATTGCTTAATTTTAGCACTTCTAGAAAAGCAAATCTTCTGTCTGGCCAGTGTTTCTTTCTTCAGCAATCTGTGTATTGTCCAGAACGGGGTTAACTGGAGCCTTATTTTGATTAATTCACTGACTTTTCAAAATGTTTTAATCCACAATTTGCTGAAAGAAAAGCAAGAAAATTTATTTTAAAAGGAGGATCCACTCATGCAATATTAGTGAACAATCCAGCCCCGTGAGCAGTTTTTTACATGATTTTTTCCCCTGCCCTTAATTCTTAGACTTTTCACAGAGCATTTCCAAAGATTATTCCTTCCTAGTCTGAAGGCCACAGTAGTATTCCTTTTTTATTAAATTCTTCAGTAATTTACTTTTATCTTAGTTTTACCCCAGCTATTTATACCTCTCAGCTTTTAGTTTACTTGATACAAATCATGAATCTACTTAAGTCAAAGTGAAATATGCCACTCTTTAACTGGAAAAGGGGGCCCTGCTTTTTAGCTTTAGTTTCTGTAAATTGGTTTTATGTTGCTAGTGAAAGTAATAGACATCACTTAGTGGAGAGCACACAGAGCCAGTCACAACGGCTCAGCTGGCATGAAGGTACTTGCCTACCTGCAGTAATTCAATCATGCTCAATTATGGGGCCACATCATCAATTTTATTGCTGTAACTTTCAAGAGTAGGTGAAGCCTACAGCTTATATAACTCTGGGAGGTGATTGCCCTAAGATATGATCAAGACCAGCTGGATTTCAGGCATTCAGATTTCCAAACGTATTTCAGTAAGTTTTCTCTGTACCTAATATTTCAACATTTTTTGATGTATATTTTTACTGATGACAGGCTTGATATCACTGTAAGTTACCTCAGTCACTTCTGAAATGTTATTAATTTCATGTCTTCCTTATTTATGAGTAGACCTGGTTTCTTCCCTCTGGTAAGCTTCCAAAAGCCGTTATACTGCTTTCATATCTCTGGCACATATTAACTCATTTTGCTGCTTTGCTCCCAGATATCAGTTTTCACTGCAAATCTGCAAAATTTAGCAGCAATCCACTGAAAAGTTGATAATATTCTCAGGAGAAGTAAGATCCTGTTTTCAGTGGCTCAGCTCCCACAAGATGTCATATTATAAAAACATAAACAATCGTTATGATTAGCAGTGCAAATCTTGATTCTTCCCTGAGGTCAGGAGAGTTTTGAGTGTGGTCTGCTAAATTCTGATGTAACTTTTCATTTCCACCTGTTTTCTATGCAAAAGTAAAACAATGGTGTTGATTTTTTTCATAGAATGATAGAGTATCTCAAGTTGACCAATAAAGATCATTGTGTCCAACTCCAGGTTCATCACAGTACTAAGTCTCTGTATTTTAGGACTGTTCAAATAAAGCCTCTAAGGGACAGGGCAAAATTACTTCTCTCATAACTGAAATGGTCATTCCTGAAATACTACACATTTTTATAACAGTTACATGTTGTCAGTCACATTATTTCACATGTGTTGATGATGACCATCAACTTATGTGACTCAGTGCAGATGTTGAAGGGTTTCAGGGGCTGGCTATCCAGAAGGAGTGGACAGACTTAAAACTTTTAAATTCCTTTTGAATATATTATAGTGTTTCTCTCCCACAGATAGATACACAATTTGGATACTTCTAACTTTCTCTTCATCCAATTATATATGTGCCTGTCCTATATCACTTTGCCAGCAGGGAGGCCCATCAACTCTGATGTTGTCACAGATATCAGGAGGGATCTGGAAGGTTCAGAAATAACAGGAATGGGAATAAGTGTTATCATTTTCCAAAACCCACACATGGGATCTGAAGGCTGCAGCCAGACACCCCTGTGGGCCTAGTCTTCAGCTTATGGTTGTAGAAAATATTCAGCAATTTCTTCCACCCATGTCTTTTGCCATGCAGCCTGTATCCCATTGTTTTGAACTGTCAAGCAGTGCTAAATGGTTTGGAGCTGATCTTCTATCTTGATGCTCCGAGTCAGTACAAGCACATTGGTACCAAGGCACAAAAGAATAGGTGGCATCCTATGTCTGCAGTCTACTTTGTGTACTGAGAACTTCTTTTTCTTTATTTCTAGGGGGTTTTTTTGTTTGTTTGTCTGGGGTTGCTTTTCTGTTTGGGGTTTTTGGTTGTTTGGATTTGGGTTTGTTTGGTTTGTTGTTTTTATTGTCGGTGTTGCTTTTTGGGGGAGAATGAAAACTTTTATTTCTATTTCCTTCTTCTGTAGATTACAATTAGGGGGATCAATGTGTTTAGGAAAGAAAACAGGAGATAACTGCGTTATCATTCTTTCACTAGGGAGTTTCCATTCATTTGAATATATGTCTTGAAGAGTACTGTGGTATAATTACAGCCAGGTTGGAGTCTCAAGAGGGCCTTACATATACCCTTTCAAACGAAAATTGATCAAGGTTAACAACAGGAATAAAAAGTCCAACTATGAAAAGTTTTTAGAGTCTTTTGGGATACTGAGGTTTTATGCATATTTTCTCTGTTGTCAATTCACTGAGTGCCCAAAGGTTTGCTGTCTTCTGGGGTGAAATCTGCTTTAGCTGAGAACCTTAGAAAAAGAACCCTGACTGGATTAATTTTTTATTGTAATTTCAGTTAATAATGGTGTGATTACATTTTTTTCTTTTAATTCAGACAAAAAATTCTTGCTAGTAGTTAAGCAATTTTATATTAATTGCTTCACTTGTAGGAAAAAGACAATTTTATTATCTAATTATTTCACTTAGAAAAAGGCAGAGTGGGGGAAATAATATCCCTAAAGTCTTTGTCCTGTTGTATGTACTTTAGAATGAAATATTTTCCTGTTTCTGTTGTTGCCCATCATTTGATATTTGGCCCAGAGGTATACCAAGCTGACTGTCTCTCTATGATCCCTGTGGAGAAATTACTGCTATATCATACTCTGCTGAAACTGAGTACATACCCTTCCCAATTAATGAGTTTATACCCTTCCCAGCTCTGTGTGGCAGCCAGATGGTCCTGAGAAACACCCAGGCATGGTGAGACCTGTTTCTTCGTCAGGTTATGCCTTTCCCTCTCATTCAGGTTTATCTTACCCCAGTGATACACAAGCTGCATTACCAACAGTGTTGACTGAACCATAGTGATTGCTTGAGGTAGTGTTTGGATACACAGATGAGAAGCTTAACCAAAGGGCATCCTGCTTCTGTCAGCAGAACCACTTGTGGGGAGAACTTCTTTGCTGGGGAACCTTGGGTTTTTCCAGGGACTTGGAATTACATCATATACATATCTGTTAAAGCCACTTCTTGCTGGCTTTTAGTGCCGTCTTGCCGTGCTTTCCACTTTTCATTCTTAATTATTTCCACTGCTATCCATCTTGTCTTCCATTCCTTCCCCAGTTATAGTAGTTCAAACATGGTGAAATAAGGCTCAGACCTTAATTAAAGTTCACAGTTGCCTTCTATCTGGAAGACAGTGGTCTTAGTATTGGGTATGGTGGGGCCCCAAAACCACTTCTCAAGAGATAATAGGCTGAAGTAGTTCAAAACCTCATCAACCCACCATTACTAAACTAATAGTTTGCTTCCCAAATTGCATATCTATAACATCTGCAAGTCCCTCTGTGAGTCCTCCAGAGAGGGAAGGTTATAGTTTTGGTGTAAAAGCATCAACTCAGGTGCATCACAAAACTAGAAAGGGCTGGGGTTTTTTTACCTCTGAAGGGAGGATAGTGTTGTCCTCCCTTCAGAGGTAAAATGCCATGGCAATATGGTAAAACATGGCAAAATGTCAAAAATGGAAGATTTCTAATGTGATTTTTTTTCCCCATCCAAACATGGGTATCATCAGACTATTTCTTTGCCTGCTATCTCTTTGACCATTCAGTATCCTGTCTGGAAGTCTCCTTTGTATACATATCCTTAGATATACAGATCCTTAGGACTCTATGAGGAGTCGTCATTTTCTCTTACAGGTTATTTCAGACATTTTGTCCTTCCTTTCCAAGTTAGAATGAAAGCCAATATCTGAGCACCTGGGTGCGCCAAAGCCTTTTTCTGCTTAATTCTAGTACTGACAGTTTGAGGGTGACTAATAAATTGTTTGAGCTTTTCACAGAAAATGGCACACATAGCAGTATATGGATGAGCCTGCACTACCATCAACTCCCTTTACAGTCAATAGAGAGAAATAGGCACTTTTGGCTTATGATTCATCTGATCTTTTCCAGCAATCCACTTAGGTGAAGATGGCTTGTGTTCTTTAAATATTTATTCCTCGCTGCTGAGAAGGCACAAAATCTAGGCATATCTCAGACTTTAATGCATTTATTTTAGGCATCCATGCAGAAGAGTGGTCGATGCCAAAGTATTAGGACTCTGATAAATTTCTGGAGGAGATCCTCTTGTGGACAGCATGTCTTCCCCGGGAAATGTAAAAAAACTGATATAAAACTGCTTCTGACTTTTCAGCAAGCCCATATATAATGAACCTACTCCAAAGAAAGTAGGTTGACTTCTGTGTGTTTGTTTTTTGTAATCAGTTTCTTACACATGCATTTTTTCTAAGGAAAATTTCCACCTATTTTCTGAGACTTGACATTATTCTTGGCTCATTGCACCTAAAGCATGCCCTTCTCTTAAACTTGGATCTTACTGTCCTGGTTTCAGCTGATATAGAGTTCATTTTTTTCCTAGTAGCTGGTACAGTTCTGTGTTTTGGATTCAGTATGAGAGTAATGTTGACAGCACACTGATTTTTTGATTGTTGCCAAAGAGTGCTTAACCTGGGTCAAGGAATTTTCATTTTCCCATGCTCTGTCAGCGAGGAGCTGCACAAGTTACCTTGAGGACATCTGGGATAGCTGGTCCAAACAGTCCAAAGGGATATTCCATACCACAGAATGCCAAGCTCAGTACACAAACTGGAGGAAGTTGGTCTGGAGGGAACAATCACTGGGGGATTGCTGGAAATGGGGTGGGAATTTTTATTGGGTGTTGAGCACTTGTATTGTGAATTGCTTGGGTTTGGTCTTAGGTTTCATTTGTCCTTCTCTCTCTCTCCTTATTTTATTTTTTTATAGCTATCGGTATAACTTTACATTGTTTCAACTATTAAACTGTTCTATCACAAGCCATGAACTTCGGCATTTTTTTACTTTTGTCTGATGCTTCTTCCCATGCCGCCATGGGGGGTGGTTTGAGAAAGTTGCTCAGTGGTCTTTAGTTGTGGGCTGAGTTAAACCAAGACACCTATATACCACAACTCAGAGAAAGCCCCAGGCACACTCATGCAACTGAAAGGATTATACCCACTTGCTTTCTCATTACCTCTGTGAAACTCATAAACAAAAAACAAAAGAGCTTGTCTTTCCTACTGGCAACCCCAATACTTTCAAACTGCTCTCCTCTCAGTTATCCTTTGCTATACTGTTCCACATGTTGTCTCTTTCAGCCAGACTCTAAATTACCACACTATTGCAAATAACCCCCAGCCCAGTGACATTAGTGTGGTCCATTGTCCAAATATAATCAGATGCATATGTTTGATCACTTACAGAGACATGTTTTACCCATCTCATTAATAAAGATGCAGTTTCCTAGTCTGATACTTGTCTTTTCACCCAGATTTTTGACCATGAATGAGATAGAGAGAAATTATGTGCCAGTCTGGCCATTGTGAGTCTGATCAAACTAAGAAATATTATTTCCTTAGCCAGGGCATCCCTAAAAGGGTACATGATTTTGGGGTAACAAGTTCCACACATGCTTCAGGTAGATATAGTGGGATTAGAAGGTTTGGTCAACATTCTTATCAGCACCGGATGAGGCACACCTCATTTAAAAAACAGTTAAGGTAGCTGACTCAGTTTTGATTCATTTCCTCCTTTTTTTTTTCATGTCAGTTTACCCAAGACTAAACACATCAATTTTTGTCTTTCCATATCTCAAAATTACTGCCTTCTGCTGCCACCATCCCCCACCCCCAAAGTATTTCAGTGTGAAAAGGCAACACATTCTCTCTTAGACATGAAAATTGTTCTCATAATTATTTTTATTGATTAACTGAATAGAAAAGAACATGAACGCATATGCCCAGTGTCTGACAATCTGTTACTTTCAGTTGCAGAAAACAGTAACAATCTTAGATATAATGACATCAATTATCTTCTCTCCCTCTAAGTCGCACAAGAAAAAGGCCTCTCATATAACAACTAAAGCAGGACGGGGAGGAGTTATTTCTTCCCTGTTAGGCACTGTGCACTACTGTGAAGGGCAGTGTGCAACATGTCACACATACTCCACTGTTGCAATGGAAGCTTTTCATAATATAAGTAACTCGTGCATAACTTTCAACAAATGTGTAACCTCACATGGGTCCTACATGGAGTTTTCGTGCCTCATGTAGGTATTTGAATGAGCATGCCTGGAACAGAGGGGTACCCCAAGCCGCTGTTCCCAAAAGTGTTTTCACTTTCCTGAGTAGAGAGAGAACCTTATAGATATCTATAAGGATCTGAAAGGAGGTGTCAAGAGGCTGGACAGAGCCAGGCTCTGCTTGGTAGTGTCAAGCAATAGAACAAGTGGCAATGGGCAGAAACTGATGCACAGGAAGTTCCACCCAATCATGGGGAAGAACAGTCATTACTGTTCAGGTGACCCTGTGGTCCTTTCCAAACTTACCCATTCTGTCATTCTGTGATTCCCTATACAATTTAGTGGCCCAAGCACCAGAAGCGCACTGAGAAGAGGAATTGAGATTCCCTCCAATACCCAATGCAAAAGAGTCAGTCTGTATCTTCCTCAGGCCATCAGACCCTCTCTATGGTTCAGTCCCAGTTTTATGTTCACTGTGACATTTAGAAGATGTCAACATTGTACCTATCTTCTTGGATTTGGAATAGGGGATGTTCCATGTCCTAGGCACGTGTTACAGACCACTGAACAAAGTGTGGCAGCTAAACTGATAAAACTGCATCATCCACAAGTAAAGTGTTTTTGGGGGACATGTTTAAAGCTGATCACAGTATGAACATCAGGAGAAGCCAATGTAACAACTGGACTAACATGCAGGTATTGGCTGATATGAGGGTCTTCAGTGGCATGTAAGAGCTATCTCTCCAAGGGGAGATCTTGGACAGTTTTCTCAGGCTTCGAGACATAAAACATTAACGTTCTAAATTTTAGGCAGGATTTAGCCCAGCTGTACACACCACCTCTAAAACTTGTACTGTGTACTGTACCTGTTACATTGCACCCCGTTTCCCTTATATTCTGTCCAACAAGAGCACATTGTATAGAAAACTACTCTTTAACTTGAAGAACAAATTCCAGTGTCTGGTTAGGACTTGGTTTCGGTTCTCACATACCGTTGTTTTCACTAAATAAAGTCATTAACAATGTGAATTTCTCAGCCTTTTATCCCTATTACTGATTCTTGCTAAGTCTCTTCTCAGCTATACAAAATACTCCTTTGGTATTTTCTCCCCATGTGATACTCATATACTGTAATCAAATCACCTCTCAGTTTTCTTTTTGATAGCCAAACACACTGAGTTATTCAAGAAATTTATGTCAACAGAAAAACTATACCCATCTGAGCACCTGTTACTCCTGTGTGGCACTCTCACACATAAAAGGACAGTCCATGCATAAAGTTGAGAAAGCTGCATCTTCAGAATACTTTAGGAAGTAATTTGATTTTTTTTTCTCTGTCTTCTCTTAAAAATATACAGATAAATAAGTAGTTATTCTAAATGAAAAGGTATTTCAAAAATCTCTGTGTCTTCCGACAGGCAGCAGAAAAGCTACTGCTTTGGATTTGAGTGTTTTTAAATTGTCTTGCACCTTTAACAATCATTTCTACTTGAATGAAACAAAAGTCAACTGTTTCAAATCCTGATTTTCTTCCATGTTGTAATAATTTACTACACGCTGTAGATGCAATTTTAGAAAATTAGACTTTTCATTTACTCCACCCTATCCATTTTAGTACACGTTGCAAGAATTTGACAGGTTGAATCCTGAAACCAGGATTAAAAACTCTTAAAATAAAGCCAAGATTAGGTCACTTAAGAGTTTCTCCCATTTCAGGATGTTTTCCAGGTCTTCCGAAATGGCTTGTATATGTTTCTGTATTAGGTTTGCATGGCCAAGCTTTGGTAGCAAGGGGGTCTACAGGGGTGGCTTCAGTGAGCAGCTGCCAGAAGCAGCTCCATGCCTGGCAGAACCAATCCTCGGTAGCTCCAAAGACAGATGCGCTGCTGATCAAGGCTGGGCCAGCTTGAAATGGTGGTAAGACCTTTGTGATAACCTATTTCAGAAGAAAGAAAAACAGTTATGGCACAGTTGTAATTGCAGAACAGGTGAGAAGGACAACTCTGCAGACACCAAGGTCAGTGAAGAAGGAGGGGGATGAGCTGAGATTCCCCTGCAGCGTGTGGTGCAGCCCAGGGTGAAGCAGCTGTCTCCCTGCAGCCCATGGAGGTCTAGGGGCATGCAGAGACCCACCCACAGCCCATGGAGGAGACCCATTCCAGAGCAGGTTGATGCCTGAGAGGAGGCCGTGATGCCATGGGAGGCCCATGGAGAGAGGAGCCCCTGCTAGAGCAGCCTGCCCTAGAAGGATTGCACCCTATGGAAGAGTGAATCAGTTGCAGCAGTTTGGGGAGGACTGTTACCAGTGGGATGGGCTCACATTTCAGCTGTTGGTGGAGAACTGTTGCCTGTGAGATGGACTCACATCCGAGAAGTTAATGGAAAACTGTCTCCCATGGAAGGGACCCATGGTGCAGCAGGGGAATGACTCCACTCCCTGAGCAGCAGGGGAAACCACAGGTGATGAAGTGACCATAGTCCCCATTCCCTAGGGGCGAAGGGAAGGGGCTTTTTTAATGTCTTATTTTACTTCTCATTATTCTGCTCTGATTTTGTTAGCAATAAATTCAATCAATATCTCTATTTATACCCTGTTTTGCCCATGACAATATTTGGTGAGTGATCTCTCCCAGTCCTTATCTCAACCCATGAACCCTTCATTGTATTTTCTCTCCCCTGTCCAGCCAAAGAGTGCAGTGATAGAGAAACTTTGCCGAGTGCCTGGCACCCAGTCAGCATCAACCCACTACAGTTTCATATTCAGGGTTTTGTTTTGGTTTGATTTCTTTGTCCTTCCTTTAGTATATTGGTTAACACAGTTTGGGGGTTAAGGCTCCTCTTACTTTACCCCTACACTTCCAATATCTGTTTTGGGTTGGTCTCAAATTCTTTTGTTCAATATCTTTCTGTTCTTTATCTCAGCGCATAATATGTTGTGGTTTGCCCTTTTCCCTCCATAATAGAGCCAGATCTCTACTAATTGTAAATGATAGTGATACCTTCTGTAAAGCTCCAACACCAGATAAAAGAGGAGTTAATTAAAAAATATTAAAGTCTACTGCACATGTGATTGGCATTTCTATTTCTATTTCTACTTCAAACTTCCTGACAGACCATTAGTTTCGGTAATATTTAGTCAATGAGTTTCAAGAAAAATCGGATCTCTTGAGACAGTGAGAGAGTGAAAAAATGTAACATCAGGAGTCAAAAAGGTGAAACAAAATGATTCTTGCCAAAATGTATCTGACTTTAAAAAAAAACCCTGAAGTATACATCTACCACATGGTAAGTTGAAGCCATAAGCTGGATTTGTATGCCCTGCCCACATAGTTAAATACTCTAACCCGGCCTAGAAGTCCCACTAGTCCAGTTTTCTGGTCACCAAAAGTTCTCAGAAACTGAAAATATTGCCAATACAGTAAAAATACAACATATTCTCTCATTCTTGTTCTATGAGGGTAACAAGAGTTGGTCTGTTTTATAATTTTTTCCATCAGTGACAATAAAAACTTTTATTGTTTTTCAGCTCATTCTGGGCACAAAGTTCCCCATTGGGGAGCCAAATAAAATCCTTCCATTCTTGCTCAGGGCCTCCATTGGAAATGGCTGGGCAAGTTTCCCTGCATGTAGTTTAATATTAGACAGCTTTAGATGACCACCCTAAAAGGAAATAAGTCACATTGTCCACAGAAAGATGTCATTCACTAGCCTGTTTGACTCTCTGTCCTACAGAGGCACATGTTTCTGTAGATTACAGGAAAAGAAATCGCTCCTGTCTGGTTAATTAAAATGGTTGGGAGTTCATTGGAGGTTTTTGCATCTGGATAGCCATCTGAACTGCCTCTCTGTGATTCATGGGAGTCATAGGATGTCTCTGAGGACTGACCATGGCAGTAACTTTTACTGTGTCAGTATCACTGTAGAATTTTCAGTATCACTGCAGAGTTTTCAAATTAACAAAAAATTCTGATTAAATATAGATGCGAACGTACTGTTCCCTTTTCTGTGCTCTAGATGTAAAAGAATCACTTAATTAAGCTAATTAGGATAATTGAATCCCTAGGCCATAAGAGTGCCCTCAGTTCAGCTCCTTGGGAAAGTGCAAGGTAACTGAAATGGCCTAACATGGTCATCATTTAGCATCATGATGTGAAGTGAGGGCAGTGGGAAAACTTTTCAGGACAGTATCTCACATTAATTTGACTGGAATTATTTCAAGAAAAACTCCCTGTAATATTCAAGCAGGGTTGATTTGCACTCATGCTTTCTTCTTCCTGTGTTTGCAAATTAGTGTCTTTTCTATCACTGTTTTGGTCTGATTTAGGTCATATCATTCATTGTATGATGATTTCCCTTCTAAAAAACCTTATCTGTTTGAAGGTCTAAAGCCACCAAGGAAATTTTAAAAGATGACTGTTTACTAGGCAAACAAAATCTGCAGCAAAATATCCCTGAACTCTAGCAAGACTTTTGACACTACTTTGCTCTGAGCTTTGGCAAATGACTTGACTTTCTCCTCTTCTCGCCACTTTGATGTGTGCGGCTTAGAGCTCTTAGTTTCCTGGACTATGTTAGTCCATGCAGCTCCTGTGAATGAGATGGAGTTTGTAGAAAAAGGAACTGCAGGCAGATCCACAGTCACATTACTTTAGCAGCACAGCTTGATGTACTCAGCAAATAAAATATAGTCTTCACTGGTGGTAGAAGAGAAAATTTAGCTTCCACAAGAATGCCCTAATTTGCCCTAATGTTCTTTCGTCTTGGTCTTCCTTGTGATCAATAGATTTTATGCCAAGGAACCATGCTGTGCTGAAAAGAAGCATACAGAGTTCAAAGCACTTCAGCCTTAATGCAAAGCCCTCATTAAGAAACATGAAACGCACTATTTGATAGTATAAAGTTATGGGCAAAGAGAAAAGTGAATGCAATAGGCACAAAAATCACCACAGATAAAAATGTCTTGTCCTTCCAACAGTCCAAATTTACATTCTACTTTGGTGCCTCCAAGAAAGATCCCAAATATTGTGAAAAAGATATACTGGGCTGGTACTTGCTTCTTGGGTACAAAAGGCAGAAGGGCCAGGATGGATATCTTTCTCAAGGTGGTATTTTGTCATGTTCATATAGATAGGCTTGCATCATAGTCTCTATTCAGTCTTGCAGGTTTTGTAGGGACAATTTCAGGACTGCAAGGTAACTGATAGAGGAGAGATACGATTTATCATCAAGGTCTGATGAAAATCACAAACAAACATGGAAGAATTCACTTGTGACACTTGTGTGAGGGGCAGTACATGGTCTTCATTTTGCCTCTTTGTCTTTTGCTTGCTGGAAACTTTAACAGAACTTTGAAGCTGCTGCAACTGATTTCATTTCAGTATCGTACTTCATCTCTTGTTAAAGTATTTATGCTAATTTAATTAAGCACAGAAAAGACAGGCAATGATAAACATGAACATGTTTCAAGTGGGCCTTGTGTGTGGATTTCCCCAAAAATGTTCATCATTAATAATTGCTCTTAGTTATCCTTCTGGTAATAGTGCCCTTAAATTAGATTAGCTATTGTGGCATATGACAAACATTTAGCTTCATTTCATCTTCCTGGATGAAATTCTTTTTAATTTGACTAACTGAAGAATCACTCCAAAGATTTTAATCATCCCCAGAATCTGCACATAAGCCAAATGGCTCCATATAACTTTAATGGCAAAATTAGAAAATGTGTTCCCAGGACTATGCAATGACCTACATCTGACTGTTCCCTCAGATGTAAATTTTTTTTTAACCTTGGGGAAAAACCCCAACAGAACAAAAACAAAAACAAAAACCAAAAACCCAAACAAGCAAACAAACAAAAAACCCACACAACAAAAGCATGTGACTATGGAGAGATTGTTTTCAGGGTTTTTCCCTTCTTTTTCCAAATCTACAAATCCACAAGTATCATTAAACAAACAGAATTGACACACATGTACAGAAAGGGTTAATTGACACACGTACACAGAATGAGTTAAGGGAGGGTTTTACATCATTTCTCTAGATATCAATACATTTAATTCAGCTGCAATGAAACATTGTTAAACCTCAGGTCATTTGAATGTTGAAGCAAAATATTCCCTTTAGAAATTTCACAGCTATTAGCCTTGAGTTACCAGTGATGAATGTTTCTGGAGCTGTAAAACTTCTTCAGGCCCAAGAGCACATTTTAGCCTAGTTTATTGTGGACTTTCTGTCTCCTTGAAGGGGGATGATCATTCCTGATTAGCTGTGCTAATGTAGTGCAGTGTAATAGCTGCATACACCAGTGTCTGCTTTGCTCAGATCTGAGTTTGAAAAACATTGTTCTTTCATAATGCTGGATCCTGAATGGATATAAAATTTCAGAAACTAAACCCTGATGAAAATAGGCTTTCAAAAGTGAATACAAGCTGTCCTCCTTGATTCTGCTTTAGTATTTAACATGTTCATGATATATATGAACATATTGTGTGGATGGATACATTTTTTCTTTCTGCATTGCACAATGCAAATTATTTTTGTGTTCTGGGGAATATACTAAACCTTCTAGTTGGGTTTACACGATAGATTAATTCCTGTACACGCTGTCATAGACATTATTAAGTGACTGGAGAAAGGTTCTAATTCCCTTGCACTTTTTCATAGTCATTATTAACTGGCTAGAGAAAGGTGTTTTTCCTCTTATAAATATGGTATGGTATGGTTCGGGAGGAGGATTAATATATTTCTCTTGATATTTTATTAAGATATTTGTGTTCTCAGGACACACAGTACTGCTCTAACATGCTTAATCTGTCCCACCTCCCACATCCTCTGTCTCCGTGGTTATTTAGACAATTTTCAACCCTAGGTATTTTATCCTCTCCAGCCTTTGGCATATCATTTCCCAACCTTTTAGGTAAAAATCACATCCAAGTCTTCTCCTCACAAGCATGTCAGCCGCACTTTTCCTAGGCAAAACTTAACTTCTGGAAGCCCTTTATTCCCATGTTTTTCAAGTGAATATACTGAGTGACAAAATGGCTGCTCTGCCATACCTTACCTAGCTTCTAATTCCCAAAAGCTTTACTTATAGCTCATCTACCATCTCTGTTGCTGCTCTGGAGTAATGGGATATCCAGCTCTCCTCCCCAGCACTCTAATTCGTAATGAACAACCACAATATTAATAAAAAAGGAAGTTTTCCACCTGTAATTGATTTCCATTACAATACTTACATGGTCAAGATACAGGATGAGGTGCGAGCTTACCTGAAAATTATGACAAAGACAGAATAGTGGAAATGAGCACAGATCACCAAGTGCCACTGCTGACAACTCTACTTCCTCTGGAATTAACTAACATATCTCAGTGGAAGATGAGCTCTCCATATATAGTAGCTGGTGTTTTCCTGTCCATGTAGGCATACATTACATGGACACTGACAGCAGGCAGGTGCTAGGTGCTTTTTCCTTGCTTTCAGTGGAAAGGCAAATCTAGGCAGGTTCTCTGATCTATTTATTTTTATTTTTCTGTTGTTAAATGACAGTAGCATCATGTCTGTTAATGTGGCTTTACACAGAAGAGAAGAATAAACGAACATGAAGAAACTATTGCAGCTCTCATATGGCAAGCAGAAGGAGCCTGGAAAAGTTTAATACATTATTCAGTAGAAAGTGGTGGAATCACAGAGCTAGCAGATGTAAGAGATTCATTATATGAGATCCCCAGCTCTTGGATACATGCTCTTGAATTCCATTAAAATATTAGCGTGCAAAAATGGTGATGAAAATCTAAACAAAACTTCAGTCAAAATAAACTTGATTTGAGATTGTACCTTTCCGCGGAAATTTTGTTTGTTTGTTAGTAGTACTTGAATTCTTTAAGTACATTTAATTTAGATTTATTAAGATACTTAATTAATATAAAAGAAATACTTTATAAATGAGAACATACTTCTTCCATAACAGTTAAACAAAAAAACTAAAACAAAATATAGTCTGCTAGAGCAAAAAATTGCTAAAATGGAATTATTTTGTTAGAGATTAAGATACATTTGTAAAATCACAGGGTGATTTGCTTTCACATGCAGACTTTAAATTTGCTTATGGATCCATGCATAGCCAAAAGCATGTGTAGTCAAATTTGGACCACAGAATGTTTTGTTAGCCTTCTGTTTAGCCAGTTTCTATGGACAAAAGCATGCAGCTTGCTCTAATTCACTATTAGTATAATTATTCCCTTGAAAATTTGGCCAAGTAGCCATCAAATCATGTTTGTCAGGCCTTAAATAATTCATATTTACCAACTGTTATCTCATTAACAATTAAACATTTACTAAATACAAATTATATTGTAAACTGGATTATAGGTTTTAAAGAAGTAGTTTAATTCTGATGGTTGGCCAGGTTGGCTGTCTAACAAGCAGCCAGAGAGTGCAGAGGCATTTCAGTGAGGAGCTTCATCTCTCCAAGTCACCTGGAGCAGCTTCTGAGTGAACAGCTGCAGCTCCAAAGAGCCACCCCAGTGGGTGACTCTGCTCCATGTGGGAACACACTCAAAGCCCTGTGCTTTCATGCCAGCAATTTAAAAAGGCAAGTCCATGAGTTCCCATAGACCCAAACAGGGTCTTTTTCTTTCCAGGCTGAGCCCTTCACTCAGCGCCATGTAGAGTTCTCACTGGCCTAAAGATTGATCCTGTTGGACTACCCTGTTTAGTGGAAAGTGACCCTTTCCATGTCAGAGAGGGGTTGGAACCAGATATTGTTAAGATCCGTTGGAACCCAAACCACTCTGTGATTCTATTTCTTCTGAAGTCCATTTGTTCCTTGGGTTATCTCCTATCCCCTACCTATCAGGGGGATTGCCTGCAGATCCCAGCATGAGGCACCAATTCACATCCTCATGCTGGTCTGAGATAGGATGGAGGAGGAAATAGACAAAAGAATCACCAGAAAGTATTTACAGGAGTTTTGTAGTCTACTGAAGGAGGCACACCACTGTCAGAGGGCAAACCTTTCCCCTTTTTGGAGTTATTTTTAGGTTTTGTTGAACGTCCTGCATAATACACAGGACAAACCAACCCAGACAGCCAGAACAAGACAGAGAAAGAACAGATATCCAAATAATTTCTTGGTCATTACTCAAATTGACATCGTCATTCGTGTGGATGAAGGCAATGATCACTGGCCTGTGAGCTTCCCTTTTCCTGCTTTTGCTTCTCTTGGCAAGCTTGACAAGCCTGTCCCCAGTCTGCATCTTCTCTCTATCCTGTAAGACCACTCTTACACCACTCTTACACATGCCATTGGCAGACCAAAGGCCTAGGCAAGAGACTGTTAATTTTGCATCTCTTTCAAAATAAATGCTGAGAAATTGTTCTCAGTTTGTGTTTTCCTCTAAAATTTACATATTTTCTTTTATACCTGAAAAATTTTCTCACCCAAAATCTGGTGTCATTTTTCCAAAAATAGTTAGCTGAGCTAATGACAGACATTGCATCATGTAAAAAAAAAAAATTACCGTCTTTGTCTGGCTTTGTGCCACCGTAATAAAGTGTTACTGTATCTAAACCAATAGCTATGGCTTCCCTTTATGGGCAATAGAATTTAAGGATACAATTCAGATGACCTGGTTTACACAAGAATGTTGTGAACTGCCATTTAGTAATTCTCTCCACTCGCCATGAACTAAGTCTATAGTGACTAGCTCTGATGTGGAAGACCTGCTCTTAATCAAACTAATCCCAAAACTACTCTATACATATGTTGCATCTAAAAATAAATTATACCCAAAATAGCAGTACTATAACTTTAGCAACTTTTTTTTCAGCAATAAGTGAAGTGGAAAGTCACATACTCTTTCACACATCCCTGGTTAAGTACATTACTGGTAATTTTCAGCTACCGGTTACTATTTAATTTAGTACTCCACAAAGGGTTCTTTCTAGTATTACAAGAAAGTCATTTAGCATCATGTGAGGAAGCAAAAAAGTACTGAAGAATCTGAGAAGAAAATGTCCAGGAGGATATGAGAAATGAAGGAAAGGAAGAATTGCTTATAAATGGAAAGCTGGTAATTTGAGATAATGTTGAACAAAAGAAGCACACAACAACACAGAAACTGAGCATATTTCATAGTGATCATCCTTACAGTAACATGAGCATACTGCACACAAGGGACCTCATCTTTATGTTGCTAGCCCTAAGGTTGCCACGGGTTTTGAAGTGCCAGGTTTTACTTCATCCTAAATCCACATGTGAAGGTTCACACAAGGAAAGTTGCCTCTTGTGCCACTACTCCCCAACACCCTCTTGGGACATTTCAGCAAACTAAGTAGAATTTTCAGATGGTTTTCTGCTGGATTAGCATGTGTGAATTGCTCTGTAAAGGGATAGACATGACCAGAAGAAAGTGCAACTGGGGAAATTGTAAAGCTAATAGATAAATATGTAGGGGTCACACAAAAAGCGAAGCCAAACTCTCAGCTTCCACTCAAAACATGTTTCTGCACTATCCTATTTTCAGTCACACATTCCCAGCACTTCACTAATATGAACATGAGTTATATGCTGTATGACTAAAGCTTAATCCAAAAACAGCAGCAAACAATTAATTTTCAGCCAACTCAGCATTCTGGTGGACATTGGCTTGGAAGATATTGAAACGCTTGCAACATTTCTCCCCCTACTCTTAGTGTTAAATGCTAAGAAGGTGGCAAGGTGAGGCTTACATAAGTTCAAAATTCAGATCTTCGGTGATGAGAGCAACTCTGTCAGCAAGAACATAGATTTAGATCTCAATCATAAAAAAAAATTAAGCCCAACATTAGGGTCAGAAATGCCAGAGATCAAGCTTAGAACTGTAATTGTTGAAATGAACAGTTAAACCAGGTCAAGGCCCTGGCCCAGCCAGAGAAGCAGTTTGCACCCCAGGGAGCTGCAAGACAAGGCTTCCAGATTGTGCTGTCAATTTATGCACAGTGAAGTTAAGGGTGCACAAGTTTCATCCATTAGAAATAACTCTCCAAAAAAAATTTTGCACTTAATCTATAATAACCTGCCTACTACAGTGTCAATCAACAGAACAGATATTTTGCAGTTTGGTCATTTGTTCTATCTTTCAGTTTTAACCTAACAACCTGCATGTTCACGTGAGTACATCGTCCTCTGACCTGAAGTTGCAGTGAGGCAGATCACCCACAAGTGTCACCTGGATGCTAGAATTTAATTTCCATGTGAAAATCAGATATTCCTACACTTGTTTTCATCCCACACTGGGATATGAAGCCATAAAATACTTCTAAAAAAATTAAGAAAAAGAAATAAAACAAAACTTCACTTTGAAAATACTAAAATGATCATTTGTTTCAAGTTAAATGTGTCTGAGTTGCTGCATCAAATGCTCTCCTTTGGCTTGGTCAAGCCATCTAGAAATGATTCGTGACTTACAACAAAAATCTGAACTTGAGGCAGTTTAGCTTGCAAAGAGAAGCCTGAGGGAGGATGTGACAACAATTTTCAAAGATGGAAAATGTTACTGAAAGTGTGAAGAAAAACCAGTTCTCCATGACCATATCAGGCATACAAGAAGCAATGGACTAAACAGCAGAAAAACTGATGTAATGTCATAGGAACATGTGTCCTTCCTAAGAACAGGTTAAAAATGAAGTGCCCTGTTTGGGCAAGCTTGAGGTTCTTTAAGAACGTAGGAGATGAACATCTGCCAGTATCAGAGATGTGCCTTATGACAAGGTGATTGCACTGGCTGAGCCAGCAAAATCTCTTTCAGACATATGAATTTAGTCAACACTGAGCTGAACCCATCTGAGTTGGTTGGTGCCTGGCAGCAATCAGTGTTCTCTGCGGTGGTGGTGCTCTGGACAGGGTCCCTGGCTGCCTGGCATTGCCACCCCCATGATGGAAATCCACTGAGGGAAGGATTGGGGTGGACAGCAAAGAGAGGTATTCCTAAATAGAATAATTCAATGAAATTACTGTCTCCATTCAAAACCAAACAACACACTTGGAAGGTGAGTTCTCAAGCAGTTTAGTCTATGTCATATGTCACTTTGAAAATTTAGCTTTTCAGCCTAAAGTGCTTTTTTATTTTCTGTTGCAGTGTCCAAGGTTAAACCATTTACATTTTAATTTGCCAGTATTTCACAGTGAATGCTGAGAGAGGTGTTAGTTCTAGTAGAAAGGTGGATAACAACCAGAGCCTCCTACAATGCAAGGGCACACACTCTGCTACAGATGCTGGTCCTGGGAGTGTTCAATTTCTGAGAATCATTGAGAAATTGTTTTAGGAGGTGAATGGGAGTGCAGTTTTGTTTTAAAAAGTCTTTCCAATTGAGAGATTATGTCATTCTTGTGAAAGCTGGTAGGTTGCTGTGACAACATGTACTTTCAGGAATAAGCTGAGAATCAGCAAAAGAGAGCTCATCATAGCCTCTTATCTCTGCAGAGGTGTCTGCAGTTCAAGCACAGTTTGAGTAGTTTGGTTTCTCCTGCTGTTCCCAAGGGAAGGGTGCATAGCTACAAGGGTACATTAAAGAACAGAAAACAACACTGAGACTTTATTCTCTTCAGGGAGAAGAGCTTTTCAAATTTGTTACCCAGCAGATCAACTGGGGTGTTGATTTAACTAATACAACACAGCAATTGAAATTGCAATGTGTGTTGGCATGTCAGTGTGATCAGTCTGGGGCATGTGTTGACTTTGGGTTTCTGTGGGAGAGAGGTGCAAAAGCTTTTTGCAGCTGGGAATGCTGTGGGCAGTGGAAAGATGAAAAAGAATACAAAAGCCATTTCTCTACACTTGTTATTTCCATGACAGAGGTTGGGATAAAGAGATATGTCCTTCTGTTTTCTAGCACTAAGCTTAATCAACTAATATGAATTAAATTATTTCCACCATTTTCTGCACTTCTTACACTTGGAATAGGCCCTTGACTAATTCTTACCTTCACATTCATCATTTTTTGAAGGAATATGCTTTCCTGTGAAAGAAGATGCATTTCTTTGCTGCAGTTTGAGATAAGAAGGTCAAGTAGTGGAGCAAGACTGCCATTCTTTCAGCAGAAATGCTCCTGAGAAGTGCCCTTGTACTGACACGGAAGAATATTCCTTTTTTCTTCTTCAGATGCATGTAAGAAGTTAATGTTGTTCTTTTCGCAGCATAGTTTTCTAATTTTTTTATGCACCTGCCTTTCCTTAAGTTACAGTAACATTGTGTGCTTAATTGTAGTGATGCATGACCTCTTAGCTAAAATTAGGGGAAATATATCTCTATTATTTTTCTTCACTCTCTCTGGCTCAGTAGGCATGCTCCATTCTTCCTTCCGCATTCTCTATGTCTATAAAAAGATTTTTCTCTTTCAGAATACAGGAGGGATGAAAGTAATTGAGAGTTACAGGTGGTTTGCTCAGTGAGTAATTCCTAAAAGCTTAGTAACAGTAAAAGTGGCCCTCATTATACTAACATAAGTGTTGCAGGTAGGAGAATCTGTTTCCATTTGGGAAAGATAGGTCTAAGTTCAAATCCTCTTGGAAGCTTTCCAAAATCTATAATGAAAAGTTGTTTGCAAAGACAAAAAGGAAATTGATACCTTAGCTGAAAGTGTCCAGGAAGTATGCCAACCTTTGTTGCTTTATTTGTTGACACTGTCAGAAAATCCGCTTATCTAGGAGGCTGTTTTCCTGTCCTGAAGCACCACTGCTTTTCAGCAGACTGACTTTCTATCAAGGCGGTATTCTCTGTCCTAGAATCCCCAGGAATATCCTCAGAAATATTTCAAAGCATGAAAGCCCCTTATGTGGCAACCAGATTTAATGAGGTGTCATGCTTGTAAGAATAGGTAAGCAGATCAAATTTCTTCTACTTTTTTCTGTTTTGTGACTTTTTCAGCAGCACAAGCAATACAGATACATAAAATCAAAGATGTCATAGCTATAAGTAGTTCAAAAACCACCTTTAAATCACCTGATCTTGTATATTGTTCCAAACATTTTTCACCACTTTCATGTCAAAATTTTAATTCTATTTGTCTAATTCTAATAGCCCATGGACTGCATATAGAGAGGAATGAAAACATACACAGATAAAATACGGTCCACTTACAGATTGAGTGCATTATTTCGTTTTGGACAAAATTGTAAAAGAAAGTGGTGCTTAAGAAAATGAAATATTATCAGTGCTAGCTCAAGCCAGGCATAGTGCCAGGAAGTTGTGGAAGAACTATAGGGGAAAGCTTGCTTAAGTACCTAATAGCCTGATTTCCAAAACCCCTTCTACTTTAGTCCCAGCCCACTCTTGTTCAAATAGTGCCTAGTTAGTGAATTATGAAGACATTCATGGTGATCTGATAATAAAAATGAATGAGGATAAGTATGAGGCCACCAAACCAGACCCAGATATCAGAAGGGCTTTTAATTATTCTCAAATTCCTGTCAAACTTTAAAGAAAAAGATTAGGAAATTAAACACTTAAGGTGTCACCAAATCTTAACAAATGAATACCATTAGAGTGTCTTCTTTCTTACCTCAGCTGGAAATCACATGACACTGACTGAAGGCTATGAAAAATGCTCTTCCTCTCACAGCATCTGGTTTCTTGGTAGCATTGACTGGTTGGTTTTATTGGCTGTTTCTGCATTGCCTGAAATTTTCTCACACTGTTCTTTGCCTATTTATTTTCTCACACTGTTCTTTGCCTATTTGTCTTACTTTGTGCTCTTAGAAAATTTTTTATTTACTTCCTTTTGAATTTAGAGAATTTCAGGACTTTATTGAAAAATCACTCAGTGCATGAATCACACTCGAGTGCCAAGCTTCCTTAAGAGTGGAAGAGAAAGAGTGTTAAGAGAAAAAGTGTAAAATGTGATGTGTTTCAAGGCAGAATTTGAGGAAATCAGTGGATGAATTAGGATACCAAAAGAAACCTGCCCTTCTTCATCATCATCTAATGCGATGTTGAGCCCCCCAGCCCTGCCCCGCTCAGAAGGGGAGTGATAAAGTGGCTTTTGTGGGCATCTGGCATCCAGCCATGGTCAATCCACTACATTTTCCAGCCTTCTGATACACTCTAAGGCTTTTGACATGTTCTGTAGTGAGTAATAATCAAATTAAAACTAAATGATTGATCACAGGCATCAAACTCTCATGTACAGACATCTAAAGTTGGAATGACTTAAAGATTCTGAACTTGCATCACTGATAACAGGGAAACCAATAGCTGCAGTAAATAAGTCAGGTAAGTGAACACATACAGAATACTTTTTTAGGCATTATGGTGCAAAAGACTTATTTCTCATTTGCTTTGGAATGTTGTGATTAGAATTGTTCAGATTAATCATTCAAAGAATGTGTCTCTTTCCCTCAATACACTTCAGAGCAACTACTGAGTGAGTGCACACACAAATATAGAATTGCTCAACAAAAACTAACATCCATATATCTAAAATTGCATTTCCAAACTAATATTGCATTTCCAAACAAAGTCATATTGTATTTCCAAATATGAATCCTGATCCTGATAATCCAGTAGATGCTGAGAAGCCTGGAGAGTTTTTGATGGCTTTTGGTGTCACTGTTGAGTGGCAAGAAGCTGTGAAACTTAGAGGAGTTCCATTTCTTTCAGTCCCAGGATGAAATCCATTTCAGATTGTCCCAGGATATAGTCTGCTTAGCATTTTCACTATCAAAGCACCAGGCTGTGGTGCCAGCTGACTGTCTGGATTGTCTGACAGGAAGTTTCCAACCCCAGCACATGTAGTGTATGTAATTCATTATGCTTGGAAGTCTCTGCCCCAAAGAGTGGGACTGGAGGAGTCAAGCAACCTAGACTGCCTCAGATACTGCTAAACTCTAGCTCTCCAAATAGGAGGTTGCTCTAGGCTGCATAATGTAGAAGCTGTTGTCCTTGAGTGACAGAATTCAATGAAGCTTTCATTTCATTTTGTGTCCTGCAAGCCCACAGCCCCATCACCACAAGAACACTCCTTTGTCCTGCCTGCCACATCTCCAATCTCCACCCTTCATGCCTTTACCTTCCCACAGCTCCACCTTTTCTGTCTTGATTCCCCTTTTGTTGCAACAAAAACAGCATGAGTTTTGACCAGTTTGATGCTGTATGAACAAGTGTACACAAGGAACTCACCACATTCATAGTCATGGTGGAATATTTATTTCTGTGACACATCCTTTTACTACTCTTGCACCTTCATACAACCACTTTTCATGAACTGTGTCAGATTTAAGTGTCTTTGAGACATCATAGTGAAAGGTAATTGAAATCATGCCAAGAGATTTGAAGGATATAAGGAGAGGATAAGAAAAAAATTATTCATTAAACTTTTTTTTTTCAGGAAGATGGGCTAAAACAAGGCTATTTTCTCTAATTTTGCAGAAGAAAGTTATTCTCAAATCAATAACTACTTTAGAAAAATCAGGCAAAGCCTGAAATGTCCATGTAGATTTATCTTCATGTGACAGTGTTTGGAGTCGTGACTACTGTCTATGTAAGGGTTTATCTCACCATGTGTAAAAGTTGTCATGGCAACAGCTCGCTGCAAATAATTATATAAATAATAAATGAAAGATTTTATGAGCATACATTAGAGCTGTAGTTCTCATACAGCCAGCTTTTGCTGCACAGAAAAGGGTCACACAGAGTTTTTCTTGGTGTGCATATTTATTTGCCTCACTCAAGGATGTAAAACACTTGCTTTAGGAGGTGAATACTAAAAATTATTAATCCAGAAAATAAACATTGGCCAAGCCCCTGCTGAGAAATAATACAGTTGATGTTTCTCAAAGCCAGAGGTCAGAAGCACGAGTTCTGAGTTTCCCCTAAAACAGTGAAGCAAATTAAAAGCTGCCTTAACAAGACTCCTGGGATTTCACCTGTACAGACACACTCCCAGCAGGTGCAGAATCACCAGAGAGCTGCTTTAATGTCCTTCTTTACATCCCACACAGAGACTGCAACCATGGAAAAGTTGTATGACTAATGTATCTGCCTTCTTTGTACCTCTGGCTCTCTTCATTCAGCACGTGATGGTTAAAGCTGCTATAAACTAATCTGCTCCCTACCCTTTTCTGATCTTTCTTCATGTACTCATCTCTGCTCTTATAAGAGGGAATCTGAGTAATCATCCGTATATACTCCACATGTTCTCAGGGCCAAGTCCTGTAGAGATCCTACACACAGAGTCTGGTCAAACACATGCAGGGTTGCCTACAAAAAAATGCTGAGGAACTAGGTGTTGTATATTTTCATCAGAAGGTACTAAAGTCTCCTCATTCCAACTCCAGGGGGTTTTGTGTGTAGGAGTGCTCTTTAAAACTGAGAAATTGAGTCAGTTCTTTGGTAGGAGAGTCAGGTGGAGAACTATTTTTCATTATTTAAAACCAGCCAGGAAGATGATGTGTGTTACATTCATTAGATGGGTTCATTGGTGATGGCTGTTAGTTTCAGCAGTCTTGGTGATTCACAAGGCATTATTTTCATGTGCAGCCTGATTGGCTCATGTTATTCTGTACTATGCCTAGTATTTTGGGTTAATAGAGAGATAAACACAATGCTTGACTCATTAGTTTGACATTTCAGGCAATTTTTAACCATGCTTTCCCTAATTTTTTCTTTAGGTCTATTTATAATTTTGATAAAGCTTGTTGTAGTAAATAGACAGATCATATTTGCATAGAGATGTATGTATATTTATACATATGTTTATATTTTATACTTCTGTCATGTCTATATATATAGTATGTAAAATGCACAATTAATAGAAACAAAGAAAAATTGATCCAGACTCAGTTATGAACTTCAAATTATTTTGATGCAAGTATCTCCTGTCAACATTTTGAGATATTTTAGGTTCCTTTGAGTAAAACAAAAGATCTGCTTTTCAACATGGTTTTAAGGTATGAAAAACTGGGATTTTTCACTGAAGCTGAAAGTGAGTTCTGAGCCAGGATTTTCACAAGCCCTGTCCTGAAACCAGCCTCCTCTTTTTAAGCCAGGAAACCAACAGCCTAAATATCTCCATAAAGCAAAGTTGGATGCCTGTCAGATAAGCAAATCTCAAATTGCAGGAAGACTGAATTCAGCAATGTGTGTAGTTTTAGCACATGAGCAATCTCACTGACCTTGTACTCTTGGTCTAAACAAATATATGACAGTCCTTTCAAAAATAAGCAGACCAGTCTAGAATGTTAAACATTTCTGCAGTAACCCTACTGGAAAATGGTAGATCAATTGCTTTTCTGGTTGAGACCTTGGAATTAAGGAGTGTAGGTGATAAACCGAGACATGCAATCATAGCTGACATTAGTAAAGTCTGTATTTTAAACAAAGATGTGTATCTGGTTCAAAATAGCCTCTGAAGCCATGCCCTTTCAGGTGAACAGCATCCAAAAGTAAACCCTCTAAAGTTCATCAGTCCTAATTTCTTGTGGATGATTCTCAAAATGCTCCACCAGTGATGGGTCTAATTCTGTTTGCTATGTTTGCTTTGCTGTGTCATATGACAGTAAGATACCACCTGGATCAATATGATCCAGATGTCCCCAAACCAAAATTCATTAAACCCTCCCTGACCCTACGTAACAGCTTTCATCCCTTTAAAACAATAACGAGAATTTTACAAAATGTCTGCCTGCAGGATGAGAGGACTTCCAATTGAGAAATATTATGACAATTCTGGACTGAAAATGACCATATGATCCTAGGAAGTGGACCACAACACAGAAGGGAAAAAAACCAAAAGTCAGCAGTCCCTGATATTTTATATATATATATCATATCATATCATATCATATCATATCATATGCTATATTATATGTGCTATATTATACATTATACATTATACATCATACATTATACATTATACATTATATATTATATATTATATATTATACATTATATATTATATATTATATATTATATATTATATATTATATATTATATATTATATATTATATATTATATATTATTTATTATATATTATATATTATATATTATATATTATATATTATATATTATATATTATATATTATATATATACCCCCTGGTATAATGGGGGGAAAAGTCCTCCCTGTGTCCTATAACACAATTGTTTTAGTCCTGAACGCATAAGCAAGACACATACCACTGACCAAAACACAATTTGCTAGCACTATAGATGCCAATGAAAAGCCTCTTTGCTAGCTGAGGCTAGTTTTCAGTCTTCCAAAGGAAAGAAAAACCCAAATTCCTTCTCACTCTTCATCAAAGCCAAGTTGTACATCTGGAGTGAAAAAAAACCAAACCAAAACCACAAATTTCATCCTTTGCCCTGCGTGTGGTCAAGAAGTCTAAAACATAGTTTCAGTTTAAAGCACTAGCAATATGTGTAATAGAAATATTTGATCAAATCTCTTCAACCCTCACTTGCATCCATCAGCAAAGAAATCATTGGAAACCTTAGACACATGCTTGAATTATAGACTCTAGTATTACTCTCACCTTATAATAGAACTACTGTGAGCCATTTCAGATTTTACCCCATTCTCCTCTGACTGGAAGCCTCTCCCAGAAGCATGCTCCTTCAGTGTTTATAAACTTTCTTCATCTTTGTTTATCCTTCCTTAGTAAGGACCTGTTAGATCCACAGGAAAGACCTATATGATGATCAATGTGCAGCACAGCACAAAGCAAATTCAGTAAGTCTTGAATGAATGGTGATTTATGGATTTCTGTATTTTGTTTGGGTTTTTGGGATGTTACTGCAGCAGATGAAACTGCAGCATACATTTTCCCCCACTAAATCTGCTGGTCTGGCCTAACTGGCTATTGAGACCATAATATATAGAAAAAAATATGCAGATTTTATCAATACATTCCGTAAAAATATCACATTGAGGGCAAAAATATGTAAACTTCAGAACAAAAACCATGGAGATTATTTTAGCATAAAAATTGTCTCCAGGTCTTTTGCTGCTTTCCAGATTCTAACGGCTCTAAGCTCTGCCAAAATATTGTTGTTGTGACCAGAGGTCAGACCCTCTGTTAATTGACAGCTCACTTGTCCTCTGGAGGAAGGAAAACGGTGCATTCTCCATGTGAGAGGAAAAACATAACCTGAGTAGCTTGAATTTCATCTAATGCACCAGGAAGTAAGCTTAAATGCGATACTGAGGAGTTGACCTAAGTCTCTTGTGCTCCTTCGGCCTTTTTCTTAAACTGATCAAATGTCTTTACTTTTGACAGTTTACTCTGTCTGGCACTTTCCCTCATCTGTTCCTGGTTCACGCACCTCCAGCTCCCCAGTGCAAATAAAAATCCTAATACTCTGCTTTAGGGTAGAACGATTTAGATTCCATTTCCCAGAGAAGATGTTTCAAAGAAAATCCAGCACAATGAATGGCAGCACTAAATTATTTATTCCTTGAGATTTTCTTCTTTTTATTTGTGATGGTTCAACTTGGTGCCTGTATCATAAAGTTGATTACAACAGCAGACGGTTAGCAGTACCCATGAGACCCACACAGATCAGATAAATTTATACAGGTCTAGATCAAACATTAGCAGAATGTCAAACAACAACAAAAAAAGAACCCAAAACCAACCAACCAAAAAACCAAAAATTAAAAAAAAATCAAAAAAAACCCACAAAAAAAAAAAAAACCACAAAAAAAAAAAAAAAAAAAAAAAAAAAACACAAAAAAAACCACAACACACCACATTGCATAGACAGTGGGCTTTTTTCCCCTAAGATGACAGATTCAGATTTCATATGTATGTTGCAGCCCAACAAAAAACACATTTACGCAATTTCAGTTTACTGAATAGTAGCACATTTGTTGAAATTGTTTTCAAATGTCTTCACATTTGTTCCCTCACACGTTAGTTTTCCAAGAAGTTGTGTTTTTCTGGTTTCCAATACAGCTGGGTATGGCACTGGGACTGTGGTCATTGCTGGCCCTGATGTCTCAAACAAGCAACAGTAAGCCTGAGGTACTGTATATCTGAATTACCGTGACAAACATATCTCAAATCCAGACTTTTTTTGTGCTATCATGGAAGCTGCACATTTTTAATGTATTTAAAAAGATATATTATTTTCTGAAGTCAGGTCAGAAACGTGGTCTTCTAAAAGAATAACTAGCATTTGCTTCAGAAGAAATTTGTGCACATACAGATGACGTCAATCCAGTCCTTAGGGGAATCACCAGACCCTCTGTGAACTCCTCATCCAGCTCCGTGTGGGTGCTCCCAGAACTTGTCAGAGGCAGCATGCACACAGTCCATACTCAGCAAGTCCATTAATTCTCTCCTATCTGTCTAAACATTCTTTCTTTGAGGAAAGCAACTGTATGGTGCAGCCAGTTTCCCAAAAGTACTGGAATTTGTGTCTGCACAGCACAGTACGCACACAACATTTGGATTCCACGCTGTATCATAAAATGCAGATGTTGAGTAGACAGGTAGACAGTAGACAGGCATTCAGCTTACAACAGCTACCAGATTTTGAGAAAATCTGTGCTAAATACAGAATCCTTGAAATGCTCTAGGACCTTGAATAGGATTAAGAGGAGATGGCATGTAAAAAATGTGAAATGGTGATGTTTCCCTGAAAAGTCTTAAATTCTTCTCAGAGACTTTGGAGAAATCCTGCTTGAGAAGCAGACATGTTTCACAGAGATAAATTCATAGAAAAACTCATAAATGTAGGTTCTCCAGAAGTAGTGGGAGTCACTGTTCCCTCAGTGACTTGCAGGAATCATGACCATAGGCCAGAAACTTCTCTTCAGTGAAACTCCAACACCAACATTCTTTCTGTAGCTGCAAGTTTTGCACGTAGTTGCTGTCCTGGACTTTTCAGTGCTGGAGAAGGTTTGCCAGAGGAACTGAAGAGATCTGAGAAATTAAAACAGACTTACATCTGAAAACTTCAGGGGCTTCGAAGGATGGTTTCTTTAAAATTCCTTTTAGGACTGAGTTTCAATTTTAAAATATCCCAGTCTAAAGATCATCTAACAGGTGAGCGAAAAATATTTTGGTAAACCCTTTTTGATGAAACCTGTGAATGCTGTGAAAGATAGAGGTTCAGAAACAAGTATCTCAAATAGGTGCTCTTATATGACTATTATGTTAACTAGGAGATGACTGAGTTTTTAGGAATAACTTCATGTAGAGAGAATGAAAATTTTCTAACATGTTTTCTCTACACATTTTGAACTATCTATCAGCTTATCCCATAATGTCCTCACTGATCTTAGAGATTTGCCAGTGTCTTTTGCTTCATTACTTCTGAAAGTACAAATCACTACTCCCAGGAAAAAAAAAAAAAGAAAAGAAGAAAACAAAAGAAAAAAAAAAAAAAAGACTGGCAAACAATTCCAAAACATACAAAGCAAGATTGCAGTCTTATCCTGAAAGACAACACAAATCTGTAGAGCAGGATTTGGGGGCAGTAATAATCATTGTGGTACCAGTGAAACTGTTGATCTGACTGACAGTTTTTAGAACTGCAAATAAATAACGTGAAGAGACAAAAGAGCCTTAAGGTACATTTCTTCCCTGTGTACTTGGGAAGTCATGAATCAATGAATACATGTTTTTTCTTGAGCTGCTGATGACAGATAACAAACCAGTTCATGAGAACACAAAGATGAAATCCCAGCGCAAAAACAAAGGGGAAGGGAAGGGAAGGGAAGGGAAGGGAAGGGAAGGGAAGGGAAGGGAAGGGAAGGGAAGGGAAGGGAAGGGAAGGGAAGGGAAGGGAAGGGAAGGGAAGGGAAGGGAAGGGAAGGGAAGGGAAGGGAAGGGAAGGGAAGGGAAGGGAAGGGAAGGGAAGGGAAGGGAAGGGAAGGGAAGGGAAGGGAAGGGAAGGGAAGGGAAGGGAAGGGAAGGGAAGGGAAGGGAAGGGAAGGGAAGGGAAGGGAAGGGAAGGGAAGGGAAGGGAAGGGAAGGGAAGGGAAGGGAAGGGAAGGGAAGGGAAGGGAAGGGAAGGGAAGGGAAGGGAAGGGAAGGGAAGGGAAGGGAAGGGAAGGGAAGGGAAGGGAAGGGAAGGGAAGGGAAGGGAAGGGAAGGGAAGGGAAGGGAAGGGAAGGGAAGGGAAGGGAAGGGAAGGGAAGGAAAGGAAAGGAAAGGAAAGGAAAGGAAAGGAAAGGAAAGGAAAGGAAAGGAAAGGAAAGGAAAGGAAAGGAAAGGAAAGGAAAGGAAAGGAAAGGAAAGGAAAGGAAAGGAAAGGAAAGGAAAGGAAAGGAAAGGAAAGGAAAGGAAAGGAAAGGAAAGGAAAGGAAAGGAAAGGAAAGGAAAGGAAAGGAAAGGAAAGGAACATTTTCCTGAATTGTATGATACTATAGACTGAGCTCAGCCCTTGTAACATTAGATTTCAGAATAGAAAAAATTCAGAGGTAGGGAAAGCACATTCTTTATCATCATTTCTACCCCCTTCTGTGGGTATCTAAATGTGTTTTTTCTGCACCTTTAGACCACTATATATTATTTTCAATTTTGATGCTACTGGCTGTGATAAGGGAAATATAGAATAGGGAATTTGTCAAGTGTAAAAGATGGAAAAGGATGTTCCAGCCGTATGATTTTTATTTTATACTTTCTGGAACAACAAACAGTGAGAAAATTACCACCTTTAGGACTCACACACCATGCACAGGAATATCAATTGGCTTTACTAAATGCAGCAGATCACCCTGGAAGTTGGCAAGCTACTCCAGAGTGGAAGTCACCAAAAAACTCTAGCTTTTGAGCTCTTACTGAGGTCAAGCAGGACTGGAAGCACGCCTCCATCAGAACTCCACGTGGCATGGCACCTCCAATCCTGTGCAGGGATGGTGAAATGCACTATCTTTCTGTGATGATGGTACCCAAACATATTAGCTTTGGGATTGCTCTCACAGCTGGTGTCTGGGTCCTGGTTGAGGACAAAATCTCCACCATGCTGGTTTGGATTTGTTATAAAATATTTGTGAAGTTCCTTTTAACCAACACCTCTTTTTCTTCTCTCTACAACTCATTCTTTGAAGCTTATAGAGGATTGAAGGGATATATATTTGAGAGATGCTACTTTGTCTTCTCAAAACAGCCTCTGAAATCATGAGCTGATTAAACAGCTGAAAATATACTCCATGTCAAGGGCAATTCATTTGCATGGGCTGTACTAGCTAGATAACCATAGTCCTGATTTGGACTCTGTACAACCAGAACACACTTTCCAAAATCATAAGTAAAAACCAGCTGAAAAGCCAGGGATGAGCCTCATTCTGAAAAGCAGGCTTTTATTTAAACTTCCATCCTGCATTTAGCAGCAGTTTCTGATCCACATCTTGTCTCTACACCAAAATGATAGTGCATGTAACCTACAGATATGGACTCTAAATTAGCTCCTGTCATAGCACAGAAGGTGGTTTACTTGAAATGAGTCAGCAAGCATTTGAAAGTCTGCAGTGCACACTGAGCCCATATATTCTATTCCTTTGACTTCCATGGGGCGTTTATTCTGTGCCAAGAAGGAGACATGTGACTGACTTGAGTAATGCAGAGATAACCAACACATCTCTGGGTTAAAGACCTGACTGGAGAAATTCTCATCAGCACAGTTACAAACTGTCTCGGAGCACAGAGTCAGAACACACACGTGCAGCAACACTGAGGGGCTGTGCAGTGTCAGTAGGAATCCACAGACCCCTCCCAGTTAGAGAGCAAAGGCTTCCCCAGAGATGTTACTTATGTTGCTGTTGTTCCACACTAACCACTCCTGTCCTGTAAGGGGCTGCAGATCACATGGAAAACCCTCAATTAAGGCTCCCCTCTCCTTCCTTTCCTGCTGTCAGGCTGCACAGTAAATAAAGGTGCTAAGGCTGCTATTAGGCTGGAGCTGCCCTTCCTGCCTGCCTGCCTGTGTGACTGGAAGGGGACTCCCCACTCTCAGTGCTGCTGAGTACTCACAGTGGGGTGCTTGCTCAAGTGCAGACACTGCCTTGCCTCCAGGCAGCTCAAGAAAGTTGAGACAATCTGTACCAGCACAGGCTCTGACCCTATATTTACAACTGATGCAGTTCCAAGCACTCATGAATATTAGTACTGTGAGTTATGCCAAGAACAGCAAAGTTGAATAAGTGGTTGAAAATATACGTAAGCCAATTTGTCCCCAAAAGCTCCAGAATAATCCAAGTGTGCTTCTCCATTACAATTAAATGAGAGCTGGAGCTATTTATTATTTAGAGGGGGGGGGGCGGAGGGGAGAGAGAATAGAAAGGAGATTTATCTATGCAGCTTTGGATTAGATTTTCTCTATTGTTCAGAGTGGCAGCTATTAGCAGTGTTTGGATGCTGGTGAAGGAGAGGGGAACAGAGCTTCAGGCCCTTACTTTCCTGCCAATGGAAACATCTCTTCAAGATGTACTGGCACTACCTGTCCTGAACCATAACTCAAATTCAAAAAACAATGTAATTGCTAAAATTACAACTCCTGTCTCCAGCAGATATCCTTGAGCAAATACATGTTGTTAATCAGAGTGGTTGCTGCTCTTTGCCCAGGACTGACCATCCAAATTTTCCTGCCCTGACGGTGCAGATCAAATAAGGAAAAGAAAATCTTAATTCACTTGTCAGTGCATAGCGACTTCTCTTGAATATTTTCTGACTGATCCTCTGCCAGCTCATCCTGATAGTTGGGGCCCAACTCTGCAGCAGGAAGCCTGGCAACCTCAAAGCCTGGGAATAAAATCAAGGCAGGTAAAGGCTTCCAGATGCTGAGCTTCTTAGTAGCTCTGAAGCCAGACATCTGGAAAACCCAGGCAGACCAGGGAATCTTGTCAGTTATGGTTAGGATTGTTTGACAGAGCATAGCATTTTGATATGCTGAAACAAACTGTGAATCTTTTCCTATGAAATTCCATTTTGCTGGATGCTGCTCTGATGTAAAATTACCCTGGCAGGGGGCAGGACTTTTTGGACTACTGGGATTCTGGTCTTTGTCTTTCTTTAGCAGGTAAGAACTCAAAGTCTGCTGTCTTACACAAATTTCAGCTTCCTGAAAATTGTGCTAGGCGTTTAACACTTGGTTCCTTCAGCATGGAAAAGAGGTGACTGAGGGGACTCCTCATTGTTGTCTTCAATGTCCTCACAAGGGGAGGTAGAGGGGCAGGCACTGATCTCTTCATCCTCATGACCTGTGAAAAGACTCAAGGAAACAGCATGAAACTGAGTCAGGGAAGGTGTAGGTGAGATATGAGGAAAAGATTTTTCCCCAGAGGGTAGTTATTTCATAGGAACAGGATCTCTAGGGAAGTGATCACAGCACCAAGCCTGTCTGAGTCCAAGAAGCATTTGGACAATACTCTCAGGCACAGGGTGTGATTCTTGGGGTCTCCTGTGCAGGGCTGGGATTTGGAATCAGTGATCCTGATGGGTCCTTTCCAACCCAGCACATTCTATGATTTTGTGATTCTATGATTCCATGGACAAGTCTTTGAGAACTAAAACATATCAATACTCTAGTTCTAGGGACCAAAATTATTTTTCTTCAATTCAGGTCCCCTTTACATCCCTTTGTGAGTAATCATTTGGCAACTATCAGGTACACTGATAAAAATAAACTGCATTCAGGTGCTAAAGCCATAATTTTAAAAGTAGGAGTATCTGCTTATGAAGGATAGGAATGTTTCCTCTTAAACCTGATGGGAAATATGCCTTTAAAGTTTCAGACTAAATTCCTACACTTAGGCTATTCTTGGTGCAATATTCTGCCGTTGGAATGAATCCATTTTTGCTCTCCTTGGAAACACATAGCCCCATGCTGACTTGCATATTGTTTAGACAAGCCTAATGCTCTACCCTTTGTCAGGTCTATTTAAAGAAAATCAATCTGCATTCCTCTGATGAACTTCATAGGCACTGGTGTTAGACACTCGCTTAGACTTGCCTGCTTAATAGAACACATTCTTATTCCAAGCACCATTTTTTTAAGTAATGATGAGACAACGAAGAGTTTACCAAAAAGAGGTCACAGGTGAATGACAATTATTGGGTAGGAGCAAAATCCTTCTTAGACAGTCAGTGATTGAAGGGAGGAATTCCTTTCGAGGTTGAGCAATTGTCTTAAACACCTCCACTTGCACACATACAGGATAAGCCATGCACCAGACAAAGAAAAGGAAACAGATGCCCACAAAAATCAAGCAAAAGAGGAGAAGGAAAGCAGGCAAAAAAAGCTGCCAAGACAATGAACATCAGTCTGATATGTTTGGGTTAAAAGCAATTCCTGAATTCACCTTTTGAATTTATGCTGAACTTCATGTCTCCAGACTTCCCCTCCCTAGCTTTTTGTCCATCTGTCCATCCTTTGATTGTAACTCCTATGGGTGAGGAATCTACCTGTCTGGAAACTGCCTGGATATAATTTAATCTTTAAAACCTGTCAAGTCTGGACAAAGTATATTTATGCCAATAATTTGAGGTCTCGGACCTTTTGGATGAAGAAAGTCTCTTCTTGTAAATTGGCTCATTGGGACCAAACAGAAAAGTGACTGCACACCTCTGTCTGATTGTTGTTCAGGAGTGTTTACAGAATGGAATGTGCTGTATATGATACTGTCTATGCATCTCCACATTACTATACTTTAACACTATCTGGTAACTGCACAGATTTTAAAAGAAGAAACCTTTCTGCTTTGAAGGCAGAAGGAATTAATTTTGCCTACATCTCTCCTTCTGTTTGTTTTCAATTGAAAAAAAAAAAAAAACAATAAAAACCAACCAAGACTTCAAGAAAAAATAGCCTGTAGGCTAACTCACTCCTAATGACATCAAAAGGATGAATACCTGTTAATATCTGTAATAAGGTTTCTGCTCAGTAGTCCACTCTCCATTTCTGGTGGCCTTTTAAAGACTTCTCATTATTCCAGCCACATTCATACTTGTCAGTTGTACCAGAACCCACGGGGAAAAGAAATTGATGACAGCATTCGAGCAGTAGTGCACTCTGAACCCTCACACTCTCAAGTGCAGCAGGGTGGCAGCAGAGCGAGTTCTCACTGCTTCCAGCACAGCTCAGCCCCAGCCGCCAGTCGGGACTGATCTCACCATAACACTGAGGCTGAAGATAAATAAATCTTCAGAGGTGGAGTCATACAGCTCTCTTAGTATAATGGCTGGAGTCTGTTCCTCTCACAGATCCATGGCCACTGAATTCACTCACACTGTGCAAGAAAGTTGATAACACATCAGTGAGAGGCTTGTCATCTCCAACACAATTTCCTACACACTGCAGGTTGCTGCAGCCATGACATGAGCTAAGTCATCAGTAAAAGAGGAAACTACTGTCTCAAGTCTCTCTCTTCCAGTGGATCTTCACAGGCTTTGCATTTGGGGAGGAAATGGCAATAAAATTGTGATTTTGCTTTCAAGATGAATATCAAGGAAATTAAATTAACATAAAGGGAGCTGTTTGAAAAACTATATATTTCTGAAATTTTTTAGGGCTACTAAGTGGCAGATCATGAAAAGACAATAGAGTTTGTCATCATCAGCTGAGTCACCTTTTAAACACCAGGAAGCAGTGAATCTCAAGTGATCATCCAAGTAGTTTTTGCATGCTTTCTGTGAGGATGATGCTGGATGAGGATCCATTTGATCTGTATGAACTGAAAATGGAAGAGTCATAACATCCTAATTTTCTCTAAGAGCAGAAGTTGAACGTCGCATATAGATAAAGTGTTGTAACACAGGAGTCTTATTACCCATGTAAAATCATGGTTCAGACCTGTTACTTCGGCTAAGTAGAAAAGGACTATGGGAAAGTGACACAGCTGAATTGGTGGTAGAAAAACAAGTTATATAACCATTGCACGCTCACATCTTGGTTTTATGGTGGTCAGCTGAATTATATATGTTATACTTAAATGGAATGTAACTGATAATGGGCTAAGTGCTTAAAAAGGCCTGGTTTTTGCAATGAAGGGGCTCTCCTTTGCACCTGCCTGGGGACTCTGTGTTGTTTTGCTTCATACAGTTGAACAGTGAGAGAAAGTCATCCTGACCAGGTGTTCCTGACATCTAGCAGCTTGGACATTTTTATTTAGTCATGCCTGCACGTACATGGAAGATGGTAAAAAAAAAAAAAAAAAAACTGCTTGGTGTTGACTGGATTTATTTCCTTTTCAGCATTCACAGGATGCACATAGCAATGTCTCAAAATGGCAAAATAATTATGTCAGGCAATGGTGGACTTTACTAAAATCAATCTATTGATCTATTTATCCAACTACAGCAAAGATCTTAATATCTTTTATTCAGTTCTCTGAGTCAAGCTTACTCGGTGTTACCAAATCATTAGGAAGGAGGCTTTCACCATGCAGAATGGGCTGCCTGGCATGGATGCATGGTGTCACAGTTTGACCCAACGCCAGGCACCCACAAGAGTCGCTCACTCACCCTCTCCTGTCACAGCTCAGCAGAGGAGAGAAAAAAACCTCAACTAAGGTTTCATACATTGAGATAAGGACCAGGAGAAAACATTTCAAGAGCAAAACACGCTCAACTTAAGTTGCAAAGTTAATTTATTACTAACAGAATCAGAGGAGGATAATGAGAAGTAAAAAAAGCCCATAAAACACCTTTTCCCCCCAGCCTCTCCCTCCTTCCCACTGATAGCACAGGGAGACAGGGCATGGGGGTTTTAGTCACTTCATCACCAAGATTTTCTTCCCCCGCTCCGGGAGAGGAGTCCTTCTCCTGTGAGAATGTGGGGCCCCTCCCACAGGAGACAGCTCTCCGTGAACTTCTCTGGTGTGGCTCCACTCTTACAAGCAGCAGCCTAACCACACCTGCTGCAATGTGAGTCCCCCCCACAGGCGCACAGCCCTCCCAAATCTGCCGCAGCATGGAGTGCAGCATGGGGTGCATGGGGTGCAGTCCTCCTGCAGCCTGGCAGCAGGGCCCCTCTCTCCACTGGGTTCCCCACAGGATCACAGCCTCCCCCAGGCATCCACCCACTCCAGCATGGTCACCTCCTCCACGGGCTGCAGGTGGATCTCTGCATCCCCCATGGATCCCCACGGGCTGTGGGTGGATCTCTGCATCCCCCATGGATCCCCACGGGCTGTGGGTGGATCTCTGCATCCCCTGTGGATCCCCATGGGCTGCAGGGACACAGCTCCCTCACCATGATCTCACCATGGCCTGCAAAGGAATGTCAGCTCCAGTGCCTGGAGCACCTCCTGCCCTCCTTCTCCACTGACTTTGGGGTGTCCATGTTGTTTCCCTCAGATGTTGCCACCTTCTCCTCTCCTCTGACTGGGAGCAAGACTGTGTGACTTTGTTTTGATTTTCTTCTTAACTATGTCATCACAGAGTCATTACCAGCCTCTCTCATTAGTCCAGTCTTGGCCAACAGCGTGTCCATCTTCAGAGCCATCTGGGATTGACTCTGCTGGACGTGGTGGAAGTTTCCAGCAGCTTCTCACAGGACCCATCTTTGTGGGCCCCCTGCTACCAAAAACCAGGCTGTACAAAACCAATGCACATGGGAACCAGAAGAGAATAGACTGGGTGATCTTCAGATGGGTCCAGTGTCTCAAAACCAGAACATTTTAGCACAGAGGTCACAATTCTGGAGATGTCATGGGCTGCTCTGATCAGAAATCAGTCCCAGGCCCTGTTTGAAGCCTACATCCAGTTACAAGGTAATGCAGTTTAACATCTTGGAAGTGTTCAAGACCAGGTTGGATGGGGCTGTGAACAACCTGGTCTAGTGGCAGGTATCCCTGCCTATAGCAGGGAGAGTGGAACTAGATGGTCTTTAGTTAAAATAGACCATCTAAAAGGTATTTAACAAAACCATTTTATGATCTGTGAATAGGAGAAATATGCAGCATGAGAATGTTGTAGGCACCAAAATTGCTGAGAGAGGTCCAGTTACCTGGAGTGAGACTGGGAGGAACAGGTTAAAGGAAGAAGTGTAGAAGAAGTAGAAAGTAGAAAAAGTGGGCACATTAAATGAAAACTGTGGGAGGAGTAAAAGGTGAAAAAAGTGCATGCAAGGAAAAAGGGCAAGAAATATCTGTGAACAGGTTACCTCTATCCTGCCCTCAGCTACCAGTCATTACTGATCAATATCCTGTGCCTGCCAGCAGCTGAGGGCAAGAGCTTTAAGCAAAGGTGAAAGCCACCTGCAATGAGCTATTGCATTGTGATAGAACTAAAGGGAAGTTTCTTTTTTACTTCAGGGAACTTTTTGCCTACAAATGGCTTTTTTTCCTTATAAATTTGATTTTAACAAGTGTAACTGAATGATATTCATCTTGTTCACCTATCTGTGTCTAATCCTTTTTAACCTTCTGCAAAGTGTTTCTCTTGAGTGATATTTGTCTTGGGGTTACAGAACTGAATTATGTACTCTGGTTTTAAATGTTAGTTTTTAAATGTTTCCTTTTCCAATTGATTTTTTTTCATTTTATCTCCAGCATCCAACACATATCTTCCCATTCATTTTAGATGGCAGTTTAATATCACCTTATACATTTCCTCTCTAAACTAATCATAACAGCAGCTAGCCAGGAAAAAAAAATCTTTTCATATGCAGTATCTGTTAAAATATTCCCTTTTTCTAACAAAAGTATTGAAAATACAGGGTTTCAGCTTTCTTCCTAGTATTGCATAGAAACTTTACATGTCAGTAATCACTTCATTGCTCCATCTGGACTAAAGTTTTACCTTTTAGTGACAGGAATGACCAAAACTGCATAAGATGTAAAATGTGGAGACGGCGCTGACTCTCAGACTGTTTTCAAACCCTGATACATGCAGTACCTTCTAATTATCTGTTTTTATATTGCCTCTTTTCATGGGGCCAATGTTTCCGTCATCTCTCAAGACATACCTTTTCCCCTCTATTTAGATGGAAAATTTAAAAAAAATAGTCTGAATGGAAAGTGTTACTATTTCCTTTCAATATGAGCTCCCTTTTACTGCTGCTTATGTTTGTCACTATCCTGGGTACTTATCTAACTCTGGTAGATCCCAAACTTTCATCTGAAACTTCTGTTTCGGTCATTAATTGATAACAGTGTCACACAAGGGTTAATTAATATCAAGGAAAGAAGATAACAGCTGGTTTAGCAGACTGACTATAAAATAACGTTTATTTTAATTAAAAAGGGAGCAGCAAGAATGTATCTTTTGCAAAAGAAGGGAGATGTATTCTGAAGAAAAATATTAATTTGGTGGAATCTGAAAGTCGGATTAGCTAGGAAAGCAAACTCCTATCAGGAAGTACTTTTCTCTGTGGTGAATGTAATCTGAGACAGAAAAAATGCAGAGACAAAATCTCTAAGCAGGTACACATAGGAATGTCTACAGCAAATCAGGGAGCAGAGAGGTGAGGAAAAACCCTTGATTTAAATTAAATAGAGTAAGCAAGTTCTTTTCTTTCATTTCTTGACCTATGTCTTTTATAAACATTGGCAGTCATGCTGTCAATTTTGCTTAAATAAATCCACCCTTTCTACACTCTCCCCCACCATTCTATCTTAACTTGGCTTAAATTAAGAGCCATTTTGGCTGACAGCAAAGCATTCCTTCCCTAGGGATTCGCAGGAATTTACAAACCAGGGTAGGAGAGCACCTTAACCAGATAACTCAACCTCTGCGTTCCCAGCACGTTTCTCAGTCTTCCCAGTAGGCCAAGGACCCCCCAGACTGTACATCAGTACATGACCTGCTCTCATGGGGTCAGGAGAGACACTAACAGGGGCAGGCCAAGAGACCTTTCCAGCACGTGTCAAGATGCTAAAGGATATGGTACAACCAAGACAGACCAGCGTAAAACCACTGTAACCCTGAAGCAGAACATCCAGTGTCACTGGCAGTTCCTTAAATTCACAATTAAACTCCTGAAAGGAAATACTTCAATGCCACAGCATGCAAATGCAGAACAGAGCACTCTCTATCCTTTTCTTTTTTGGGAAATTACCCAGGAACTGATCCCAGATCCGCACAGGGGGCATTTTAGCATTTCTTCTTACCAAGGGCACCCACAAGTAATCCATGGAGGGCCACGGAGCTATAAGGAAATAACTTCTTTAGACAAAAAATATAAGTAATTTATTAAGCAGAGTCTTAGACACACTTGTGTTTCATATCTGTGGAAAGGATTGTGCCCAAAATGTATTTATATTGCCCAGCCTGGTTCACTGATCTAATCAAAGGTATTACATGCCCCTGTAACCCTGCACCCACACATACCCTGAGACCATTTCAGCTATTCAAACACAGTAATTCTTACCTGCCTACAGACAGACAGAGCAGCAATTTATATGTTTAGACTTGAGCTGAGAATAACTTCATTTTTAGGAAGAAATGCATGCTTTGGTTTTGTTCCCATTTGAACAAAAAACTTTGCAGTTTAAAGATAAAAAAAATCTGGGAAAGTGCTGTAGCTTTGGGAACAGCACCTCACTTGGCTGACCTCCTCTGAGCCCTTCCAAGGCCGTGAGCACTGGCATCTCAGGCTGCCCCAGGTCCAGTCACCCCCACCCCTCTGACACACTTCTGGCTAACCAACCAGGGGGTGGGTAAATCACTATCAAAATTGGACAGACTCCACGTGTAGGTTTCAACAATCTTCCATTTTATTTAAAGAGAAAATATTTCAATTTTTGTTGTGTCTGACCAGGTTGTATCACATAGGCTGGATAAAGATAAATCTTCGCAATATGTCAGTTTGAATAATGCTCTGAAGCCAAACATCTGGAAATATATATTTTATCAATGTAGCCTGTGTCAGACAAGTTAATGTTGATACTTTAAGTGTTCCTCTCCTTATTTCCAAGACCTGGATCATGTTATGGGAATTGCAGTGCTCATGGCAAAATGACTGATATGAAACTACAGGAATTTTAAGCCCTTGGGGGTAATGGTATGCTTTAGTAATCTGATGCAGAACTGAACTTCATGCTGATTAAGCAGAGTGGCCATCTTAAATTGATTTCCAGAAAACATTTAGCTTCTAAAATGCTTTTTGTTACAAGAACTTTGTAGAGGGAGCACAGACTCTGCTTCTCGCATGAATTAATAAAGAACTGGTTGGTATGTTAACAAAAACACCCCTATCCTCTGTCTCTCCCTTTGGGCATCCCTAATACAAATGCATCACTAGCTAGACTGCCCTTTCTGACAACATAAAGAGGTTCTAACTTGAGATTATTTTGTTTTTCAGTGCTACCCTTCCTTCTCTCCTGTTTTTCAGCAAAGACTAATTATCACTGATATTATAACTTGACACACTGAAGGATGTTTTTACTTTTTTTGTTCAAATGAGAGAACTGCATCTTCCACAGGGAAGGTGGGGAACCAGACCCCTCTCTTGATGGCAGCCTATTCATGCGTCCTAAACTAGGCTCCAACACCACCACAACTGCAAATATGTCCTGCAGTTCAGTGTACACAGACATGGGTGAGAATTTCAGTAAGTTCTACAAGTATCAAGTTAAATGACCCAAGCAAAACCTACCAGCCTTGCAGATAGCAAGATCTACTTCCTCTTGTAATGAAAGTACCATTAATATCTCCAGTAAGTAGAACGTGATTTTCTACTAGTAATCTGATGGCACACTCCAGGAGAACATTTTATGACTATGTATTTAAAATCTTGATCAGTGGGAAAGCCTAAGACTTGGCACAAATATAAACAGTGACAATAAATTAGACGCAAGCAGGGTGTAACTTATCAAGATCCCAGGCTCTGTCTAAATTTACAAGCTGTTTGCTGAGGCTTTGTGACTAATAGCAGCATAAAATATTTTAGTCAACTGGCAAAGTGAGAACTCAGAATGATTGAGAAGTTTTTAACTGGCTGCTCTGATTAACAGTGGGTAAATGACTATTAATGCTGGTAATAAATGCCATTAGCAGTAATTCACTGAAAAGTCCTCTATAGGCTCCAGTCATGGCAAAGTTTAGTTAAAAACGACTGACCAGTCCTGGCAAGTTTCAAGCTTTATTTGCTTCCTGATGGCTGCTTGAAGATGTTGCAGGATGCAGAGGGCTGTGCACACTCGTGCCTTGAGGATTGGAATGGCTTTCTTATCAGCTATTACTCTTTTCTTCAGCTGGAATGACACCTGCAATATATTTATGTTTGAAAGCAAGCAATGCTCCTCTGCTGCCGCCAGTCAGGTCAGCTGCTGCAGGACCTGGGGACCCAGCACTACAGCAAACTTCAGTGCACTGCTGTGAATTTCAGCCTTCAGGGGAAAATGGGTATGGAGTCTGGTGCAACTTTTGGATCTTCAAAGGGGTTACCCTCTCCTGCTCCATGCCTGCCCTCCTTCCTCCCCACCTCCTGCCATGGAGCACCTTCTTTGCATCTGCCCCAGAGACACAATATACAATTGTGTCACTCTCCAACAGCTGAGCACAGCAAATTCTGGCAGTGAATAGGACCATCCTATGGTTACTGTCTAATATGTCCTTATGTGAAGCACAAAGGCAGTGGTATTATGTATTACTATAATGAGGAGAGTCATTATTGCCATAAGTTACAGTGAGGGAGTATGCAGTAAAGTTGCCTCTTTATAATATTTATAAATATTATATTTAACAATCTATAGTGACATAAGCTATTACAGAGGTCACTACACAGCTTCTTTACTGGGACCTCAAGTATTTGTTTCAAATAATTCTATCGTACTCTCTCACAGCAACATGACAAAAAGCTATTGCCTTTTCACATGCATACAAATTTGTGATGAATTTCATAATATTGTGTTGCTTTAGCTCAGCATGTCTGGTACTGAACTTGAATTACAAAATATCAGCTCACTGCTTTCCTAGTCTTGGACATTTCTAACACATATTTTGCCATGTGATTTGATATGGTTCTGGTTTTTGATGTTTAAAGATGCACGTGGGCCAAATACACTGTACTTGACTCTTTGAGTTATCCAGACTCACTGAGAAGGGAACATGGCAGTAGGCACACAAAGGTTATGTGACCTTTTCCTCAGGGAACAAAGCTGGGCCCAAGACAAGGATTTGATCAAATGCAATTTCCCCACGAGAAATGAGGTGATCATTTGCTTAATCAAACTAATGAGCCACTGGCTGTTCATAGCCACACAGAGACAGACATTTCTGCTGCCATGGCTCTAGTGAAGCAGCACATGAAACATCAGGCATTGGAGCAAGTCATTTCTGGAACTGGCAGGATATTGGTCTTTCAGAATATTCAGATATTGAATAGCAGTGAGCTGTCAGCTAAAGCTTCAGGACAACAGTAACAACAAGTCAGCCTGGGCAAGAAAGATTTGTGTCACGGACATGAGATGGAAGGATACTGTCCATACTCTGCATAAATGGTGAAACAAGAGCAGGGGGAATACTTAAAGAAGCACATGCAACACTGGAAAAATAACACAGTAATTATTTTAACCTATTAGATGTGCATTCTAACAAAAGTAAATTGGCTTTTTATTCCCATACTGGTAGCAATGTATTCATCCATGCTCATTGTATTTCCTATTTTCATTAGAGGAGAACCAATGTGCATGCAAGTAATTACAAAAAAAAACTTCAGGGTCCTAAAATGTGCTTATCTTTCAAGAAGCTGCTGTTAAATAGCTTAATCTAAGTATGCTATACATGAGATAAATACAATACATTCTTAATTTTATAGCTTGCCATGTAAGACATTTTTAATAAGACATTTTCAATAAGACATTTTCATTAAATTTTACTGTTTCTGCTATCTGGAATAAGTGTTCAGATATGAGACATCTGATCTGCTCCTCAGAGCTTAGTGACAAAAAAAGATTTAGACAGGGGTTTTTTTTTAAAGGTCTTGAAATGATATTTTAAAAACATATCTGATGCTCCAGCTTTCTCCTCTCCCAAAATCTCATTCTTCAGAGGAATATCCATATTTCTCTCATATTTACACATCCTTTTGCCTGTCTCATTCATCAGCCCTCAAACCTTTAATGAACTTTCCTCCTCCATATAGCAAGTCTGCCCCACATTGCCTCACATCTTTCCTGCCACAAAGGCTTTTTGTGTGAGTGGCCAAATTTCTTAGTCCTTGTTCCCAAACAATTTGGAAATCATATTTGGATTTACTGGGGTTCAGTCATGGTCTCAGATGATTTCATGAAAACTGACCTCTATGCAAATGTGAAGTGAAATTGTCATACAGTATCAGTGCAGTTGTCACAGAACTACACTAGCAAATGAAGATATCATGGCCTGATCAGTGTTTCGGCATAGGAGGTCATTAGGTAGACATGGGGAGGGAGGCTAGAGAAGGCTGGAGCCTTACCTGCTTTTGCTATAGGGAGCTCTAGGAAGTATACAGGTAACTTCATCCCTGATAATTAACAGCTGTGTTAATTACCCATTACAGACTTCTCCCTGATGAGTCACAGCTGTATCCAATAAAGATAAGTGTGATAAAAGGGAGTGGCTTATGTACTGAAGTACATTATTATGGAGGCCCATGCATGTGAGAGTCATGAAGAAGAAGAAGAAGGATCCTGGGGAGAGAGAATCACTGTTGTACGGTCAGTCTGGGTCTGCAGACAGAGCCTGTAGTTGGAACCTGCAGTCACAGTCTAGCTGGATAAAAGCCTGCATTCAGAGTCTGCAAACTAATACCTGCAGTCATAGTTTAGCAGGAAATAACCAGCAGTCAGAGGCTGTAAGGTAAACCTACTGCAGGAGCTTGCTGCAGCCAGGGTCAGTGAATGGTTTGAGTCAGGATGGCTGAGCTGCAAAGAGGAATAAACCAGGACCCTTTTCATGTTGTGATAAATAAGAAGTCTGTGTCTCAGCTCATTTCTACCCTCTAACAAAAGGGCTGCTGCAACAAAGAGCAACATTATTTTGGGTTGCTTCATTTGTCATTTAGGTGTATCCTCTTTTTCTATAGGCTGTCTCTCTTTTGCAGGACATTATGTAAGAATTTGTGCTTAGAGCAGTAAGTGGATTTAGTTTGGGTTCCTTAGATATATAGGTGACAAAAAAAATATGCCACGGCTATAATGTAGACTTCTGGTGTGTTTTTAAAAATTAGGACCAGGTCTGCTTTCAAGAGGGTATGATGTTAGAATTTAATTAAAATGTTTTCTGTGGTATTTCTTGATCATTAAAATGCAGTTTAATGGAAGAAAAAGAGAGAACAGCTGAATGGAATGCATAAAGATTACAGTTCCTGCTTACACCCAATGCCATTTAGGAGCATGCAAATATGGTTGTTAGATTAAGTTCCTATATTGGGTCTTTAAAACTTTCAAATCTGTCATTTAATTTTTTCATTTTTCTGGGACTTTTCTGGAGGAAAAATAGAGGAAGAGGACATTTACATAGTGTGACTTTTGGATGTAAGAATCAGCATCTTCAATTTTAGGGTCTTCTCAATAGTTATAATCAATGAGATTTGAAGGACAAGACTTGAGGTGTCTTTGTTTGAAATTCAAGAAAAAGTAGATTTTTTTTTTGACTTACACATTCCTGTGCTACTCTGTTCTGCTAATGTATGAGAACAAAGTTATTTGCATAGGCTGGAAATGGATTGCTTGGATCTAAAGTACTAGCTGAATGAAATTAAATTAGGGTTTTCACTCTTCATTTCCCTAAGTATTGCGTGTATAGTTACCCTTAAACCAAGGGGTTATAAACTGTTGCTGCTATCATTCTGTATTCTGATAAGGTATGTAGAATATAAATTAATTTGGGGTAGTTGCCAGGACCAAAGGATGTTTTATGCTCAGGTCCTATTACATATATATGTATGTTTATTTGATGTATATTACCTAAAATATTACAATGCTGTCTTGTGTAAAATATTTTCAAGAAATGGACTGAGCTGAGGAGGTAACAAGAACTCAGGTATAGGTATTTTCAAAATTGAAAGATAGAACTGTTGTAAGTAAGGCAATGTCCTGCAAAGCCTCACATTTTTTCTCTTAAAACTATCTACTTTGAAAAGAAATTCTTGCTAGGCTGTTTGCCTAAAAAGCAAAGCTAAGAAAGAAATTAGCAGAAGTGAAGTAATCCTTTAACATGCTTCTCTTGCTATGCCTATAAACACAGGTGACAATCTCACCCCTCAGACAGCCTCCATAGTAATGTAAATGCAAGACCTAACCCAAAAAGAGAGCTGAAGCATGAATGTGTGAGTGCTTCTACTTATCTCTCATGTACAGCCACCATGGTCTTTTATTTTATGCTCAGCTAATACAAATCTACACTTCAAAGAAAGTAATGAAACTTCATAAACCACAGGAGTTGCTTTATTTAAAATTAACACAGTTGCTTTTAAAATATAATTTCAAGTAAATCTATTAAATCTGTTACAAACACATAGAATGACCTCTTACAAAGAGAGCAATTACTTGAAAAAGTAACTTACCGTGACAATGCATGGCTGTACACACTTTGGAGAAGTGTCACTTTTTCAGGCAGAAAGCATTTATCATATCAAAACAGCTATTATCAAATAATCTGCTATGGACCTCTTAACATGGAAAAGGAGGGAGAAAACTTCCCACTTGCTTTTTGACAGCATCTGCTTTGCAGGGTTTGGATAGAGTGTGGCTTCCCAGCCCCTGGTGTGAATATTCTTTTCTTTAGCAAAAGCCTGTCCAGGCAGTCTAGAGCCTTTGGCAGTCTCATCAGAAAAATGACATTCAGATGAAAAAGGTGCTATATTTGCATCATGTGGATCCATTTTTTCAAAATCTAAGCCTTTAACCTGTTTATGTAATATCTTAGGAGGCAGAGTGATACAGAGAGAAATAAAAAAAGCAACTCCTCTTGACACTGAAGTCCAACTCTCATGGTCCTTGATTCCCCACTCTGTTTTCCATGAGCTCAGTGTTGTAATCTGCAAACCTCCTAAGTGGAAGTGAAATACTACTAAATTAAATTTCCCTATTCATTTTCCCTACTTGCTGTTTCTGTATCTCCTTTACAAATGTAAAATTCTCACTGCACAGGGGTGCAGTGTAGAATTCATACCAACACGTCAGTGGCGATTTCTGAGCTGTCGGGTACTTTCCTCCGAGTTTCTATATTTGCCTGCTGGACCTTGTTCTGGTGCCTCCGCCAGAAAAGGAGGCTCTCAGTGAAGGTGATTGACTGTCCCTGTTCATGTCACATTGCTTCAGAGGGTCTGCATTTTTCTCACTGAAGAAAGGGGCAAAACTCTTACAAAGGCCATGTGGGATGGACTTGCTGGCTTCTCTGAATTTTGCTTTGCGGAACTAAGAATAAGCCCCTTAAGCATTATATGGTATTTGATTAACTCCCAAGCACATTTTGCACTCTGTTTCTGTATGTACACTGTGCTTTCTAGATGGTAGTTATAGGGGACATCACTGCTCCTCCCTGAATGAGGAAGAAGCACTGCTGTTCAGGGAGGTTTTAAACACTCATATGGAAGCTGCTAATGGCCAGCTGCTTGCTGAGATGTTCACCAGGAAAATAGGACTTCTTCCAGGACAACAGCAAATGGGGGATATCAGAAATGTGTTCAGGGCCATCCTAACACGTGATCCACCAGGACTGAGGTCTTGGGACGTGCTTGTTTCAAAGCAGCACTCAGAAGATACCACTTAGGCTGCAACAGGATTGCTGTGTGGGGTCACAGCTGGCAGGTGTCAGACACAAAGGAATGAACAGCAAATATGCAGTGAGACCAGATACAGACTGTTTGTGTATTGTGCCAAGGACCTCCTTGTAACACCCCTGCCACTGCTTGAAGGGGACCTGCATACCCTAATAAGCCATGGTGTCCAATCAAATGTGGATACTCAAGCATTTTTTTGCTAAAGGAAGAAAAGAATGGGAACATACCTTATTCCTTTAGAATTCCTATTTCAGTTTGTGTATGTGTATAGCAATAAATAAATGAAATCTGAGAAGCTTTGCCTGTAATATCCCATCCATTTTTGTTGTATCCTTTAGGGCTGAATGACTAACTGAAGCATGAAGCTGGACTCCTGAAAATCCATGGGTAACTGTTGGATTTTTGGCAAAGTTTGGAGTTTCCTGGGTTTCCAATTGGCCATGCAAATGCTCTTAAGTTTATTTCAGTTTGCTAGTTTCCTTTACTGTGGTAAAGTGCTGAATTTCCTGTATGACCAATGACAGAATTGATGCTATTGAGTCTGCTCTGCTCTCTGCAAAGACTTTAATACCTTGTACTGTCAATATACTGGCAACAAGAAAGCCTATTTGCATTTATTAGTTGAAAGACTGAGTCCAAAAAGCAGCACATACCAGACCAGTTGTGATAAGGTCAGGATCAGGTCAGTCTACAATCTGACTATCCTTTGCTGCTCTGGTTCTACCTGATTAATGCTAAGCCACCCAAAGCAGTGGAGCCTTCACACATGTTCATCAATTGTTTGTTCAAATACCCCAGTTCATCCAGGAGAACAAGTTTATCTAAAATATAGCAGAAGGCTGAGGTGATTGCAGCAGAAACATTTTTATGCAGTTAGCTATCAGATGACATCCCTTCTGAGCTCTCTTACAAATTCCTAGGGTAGCCAGTCTGGAAGGTGCACTGTCTGGGCCACACCTAGCCCAGGTGCTCATTCAGGACTCTGCACTGCCCAGAGTCTCTGCAGGCTTGGCTGCTTCCTTAGCTCTATCTCATATAGACCCCTCTGCTGAGGTGCAGGGAAAGCTCACAGACTGTCCCAGGGTGCTACTCTCTGCTGCTTCAGCAAACCACCCGCTATGCTGTTGCCCATCCAGAAACTACTTCAGCTTCTGTTTGTTTGGAAAAACTACCTCTTTGCAATATTTTATTAGAGATTACTTTAGTTACATTATAAAGTGCACTAGATTTCCTTTCAAACTGTAGCAAGCTGGAAATTTAAGATTCTTGGTGCAGAAAACATCTCAACATTAGCTTCTTTAGCCACTAGATCAATTTTCCATTTAATGTGGAATAACTTATGTCACTTGATGGTCTTTAGGGACCTTTTCATAAGAAACCACTTGACAAGTGAGGCAAGTAAGCTTTGCAAGATTTATAATTGATCACTGGTGCTATTGTAGACATGATGGAAATACCATATATAACACAATTTTTTTAGCAAAAAAATATTATTGCTTCATAATCAGGTGTAGGTGTTAGTCTCTGATTTGGCATCACTTTGTCATAATGAGCCTGTGGTTCAGCATCTACAGAATATAAAAATAATGATGTTTTTATAAGGGTTCCAGACATCTTGCCTGTATATGAAATGTAAATACTGTGTTCAATCTTTAGCCCTTGAAATTGGGTGTGAAGGAGGGATTCTGTTTGGGCCTAAATACAGGCAGAGCTTTATTTGTGGGCTATATTCCTATGGAAGTGCAGCTGTTCAAATGCTCTTAATACCCAACAAAGACAGCATTGTTCTGTGGAAGCACGCTTGCCGGGGTTGGTGGGGCTCTGGCCAGCTGTAGGTGGGACGGCTGCAGCAGCAAGAGGCTGTCACTCAGCAGTGCAGGCAGTGGTGCCTGGTGGCTTCTGGCAGAGACAGCAGACCCTGTCTGGCCAGGGGTGTGAACAGCAGGGCAAGAAACACCTGGCTCGGACACAGCTGGGGTGTGGGCAGGCACTGGAACTCAGGCGGCAAGGGAAGGCTTGCAGTGATTCCAGCTAAGGTCTGTAACTGCTGTGGCCTCTGAGCCTTCACCAGCGTCACTTCAGTAGTCATGCTGTTATACTGATTATTGGTTCAAGGCAGCAAACCACAATTTTGAGCAACTGGACTTAGGTGCCCCTAAAATTGTACCAATACTCACTCAGACACCGTTTTCTCAGATGCTTCTGGCATGATCTTCACCTGGTAAAAAAATGGCAAAATCTGGGGGTAATACATTGATTTAGCAAGAAGAAAAGTCAGTGGCATGGGGTACAAGGTACAATCCCTCTTGGTCTCTGTGTATTCACACATAAATTTAGCAAAACAAGACACAGGAAAGAAAACTTATTGTAGGAGTCTCAATCTAGCTGGCAAATCCTGGTCCCTGAGAAGCTGTTCAGATTGGAGAATTTCCTACAGACAGGAGCACAGACAGAAAATGTCATCTGTTGTGTATCATTTCACCATAAAATTGCATGCAGCATTCAATCCCATTCACAAATAATCGTGCAGCATTGTCTTAATGATTTAATTTTCACTAAAATATCAAGAAACTGTGCAATAATATTAAGTAGTGACACTGCTATGACAGTTAGAAATTTCACTAGAAAACTATAAATCCTCCCATTTTGAGGCATAGGACTAATACTAGGGAAGGGGAAATAATAAGTTATCACAAAATGCTAACAAGGTTTTCTTGCTCATTTATTGGGACTATTTGTCATTTTCTGAGAAATAATATCAGGCTAGATGGATCACTAATAGAATCTGTGCTGATAACAGTCATGTACCTGTGCAAAAAAAAAAAAAAAAAAAAAAAAAAGGTGCTTGCTTTGGGGATAACATTTGATTTCCAAGAAAGTCTTCCTTTGTATGTACTTGTATAGTTATAGAGTCTGCACCAGGAGAAAATCAAGATTAACAGCATTTCCCTGGAGCTTGGCTAAGGCTATATACAACACTAGTCTGTAAGAATGATAGTTGGGAGGTTTTATTTCTTTGATTGATTATTTCTTTGTTTTCCAGAGACATGTGGAATAAAGCATGCTGATACTGTCCCTCTGTCTTTCTTCCAGGAGTGGTTTGACTTTACCTGGAGCTTTGACTCTGCTACTGTCTTTGAAGTAATTGATTTATTCTCTGAGTTCACTTGACTTATCCTCTCACTTTGAGGTCCTGAGCACCCTGTTTTGCAGCCTGGACCAACCTACCATCCTATTGGCAGCATGAGGAAAAAATGTGTATTAGCAGAGGAGCAAAGGAGAGAGAATAAAATTAATTTGATCCACTCTCTAAAATGATGACACTTTAAGAGAAGTAACTTATGCAGGGGATTGCATGAACATGATGCCCTCTTCAGCCCTTCATGTGCAAGTTCCCCTAGGGATTGACTTGCTGCAGCCAAGGGCAGAATGGATATTTTGCTATTTGGCTGCTGCTATCTCAATATCACATCCAGAGCCTAAGGCACACAACTCAGCTCCCTCCCTCACATTTTTATTTCTCTCTTTTCCATCATCCTTGCAGTACAGAAAATTTAAAAAGTACAGTGTAAGATCAGTCCTCTCTGTTGACGTTTGTTGCAACACCTATGGGGAAGGAAATACAGAATAAAATCTGAGGTTTATGTTTTCTGTGTCTCCTATTAGTTTCAGTCAAGATCGGCCAAAACACCTTTAATGATGTCAAGGCACAATGTTGAAATTACAAACTGATATTTTAAATATGGCTTATTTTACTAGTTTGGACTGCCTGAGGCTTTGAAAATTTCCTTAGTTCTTGTTGATATGTCTGTAGATCAACCAATTGGTCTTAGACTCTCCTCTGCTAGGAATGTCTCATGTTTCACGAGAAACTATGTGACCAACCCTATGAAACTCACAACCTATATCACTCTCTTTTTAAGCTGAAATTAGATTTAGTGACTTCATATTTGTGAGCTTGGAACAGTATGATATAGCTATTATAAAATAAAATGAAAGATGTGGGAAATAAGTTTACTCACATGCACAAATTGGTAGGACTGGAGTTTTAATGGGGTTATGAATAGAAGTTGTTCCCTGTATTTCTCTAAGTTTCATCACAGCAATTACTTTCTTTAGCATTAAGACCACCTCTGTTCACCTGGTTCATACCCTGAATTTATTTCATTTTGGGACAAATCAACCTCTCTTTAGTATTTTTATTCTATTCCCAAGTGACATCTGGCCCCTGTTGCAGTAAGTGGGACCTTTGCTTTTATTTCTAGCACTCTAATTTTCATTCCCTTTGTATACCAAAGGTGTCTTGGTGAGTTGATGTGAGCAGGAAAACAATTTCTTTGAGAGAGGCACCTCTATGAAGCTTCAGTAAAGGTCCCTGCATAGTCAAAGAGCTGAGGCATGTTTAGCCAAGATGGAGAAACAAGTGATTTCTGAATGCTCCCTGGTGGCTGTGTGTGCTTGCTGAGACTAACCAGGGCACATGTTGTGTCCAGGAGCTACTTCAGCCAGTACCAGCCAGCTGAGCAACCAAAGGGAGCCCCTTCCTCTCTCCCTGCTCTCTGTCCTCCTCCCCCCACCCCTGCTTCAGCAAGAACAAGGACAGAGCACCAGAGTAAGGACCTGCTCTGGGTTCGGTGAATTTTAATCCAGAGCTGGCTGTCTGCTCAGATTTACTTTTTAACCAGCACTGTCACACTACCTGGGGACATAAGTGAGGAGAAAGAAGTGAACTGGGAAACTGTGGAGCAAGATGAATGTGTGTGGAGGGAGTATTGCTCCTTTCTGCAGCACATCCTTCATGCCCCCTGAAAATATGCAATGACAGTGGGAAGAACTCCCTGCTGCTTCATGTTGTATCTAAAATTTCACACACACAAATGAGACAAACTAATTTCCATCTTTTATTATTTTACAGAAGAGAGGGATTTACTTATAAAGGAAATGTATAATTTAAAAACTAAAAAAATCTTGCTACTACATATTCATGCAAGTCAATAAAAATTACTTTGCTTCGACCATGAGGTTTTGTTCCTCAAACTTTCTAGATAATGTAAGTCAATTATCAGGTGAAGATTTAGACATTTGTCACTTGGGATTGTAACATGAGGAACTTGGGACCACAGTGTGGCTGCATTGCCATGACCCCAGTTCTGCAATCAGACACCAGCGTGGTATCGTGCAAGACCTTAACCTAGGGGAACTGATTGCATACTTAAGACCTACATTTACCTAGGGGAATTGGTAGCAGTGGTAAGGTCCTGATAAAAATACTTTAGCCAAAACCCCTGTTTCTCTGAATTTTCTGATTAAAGAATGATTTGGATTTTGATTGATTATACAATTTTTCACAAAAATAATTTTCCTCTCATGAAAACTCAAGGTTGCACTCATGATCTACATGTATATTTGATCTTTTTTTGCCTTTCTTTTTTTGCCTTTCTTGAGTTTTTTGTTACCAGTTGGTTCTTTCAAGCTTTCAAGGGCTTTTATTTTTACAACTAGAATCCCTAAAGCTCTGGAGAGTGCTAGTTTGTCACCTGCAGGTGAGCAGGGAAATGTGCATTAGGCTCATGGAGAGAGTGATGTTCTCTCACCAGCTCTTGCATGCATGAGGTCTCATATGGGTGTCTCCTATCTGGTGGGTACTTTGGCCTAACTGCTATTAGGTTTGAAGAATTTGAATAAAAATATATCTTTGACAAAGAGAGGGGCACATCCAGGACCTGGAGCAAATGTGCCTGGGATCAGAAGTCCTTGTGCCGTGCAGCTAAAGAGTGGAGTGGGTAGCCTAAAGTGAGATGGGGGCAGGATAGTCTCCTCTCCAGTGGATAAGGGTGAAGTTTCAGGCTGCCCTGTCACATCCTACATGTGTTGGACATAATAAGGGGATTTTTATTTGATACGTGGACAATATTGTTGATTATCATTGGCTTTCCAGATTTAATTCCATATCCCCTTCCATTCTCCACCTTCAATAATGTTTTCTTTGTTTCACAGATGTGGTGCTGTTACAGACTAAACTTGGTGTTTGCTAGGAGGAAGTATTACATGACAAAAGTATTTAATTTCCCAGGGACTTGGTTGAAAAATCAATCCAATACTCTTTGTTACTTACACAAGAAAGAATCCCTAGAAAATTAAACAAGCTCTTTTTTCTTGCCAATAGTACCTGGAAAAAAGTTACAAAAGGGTTCTTCTTCTCATTCATTTCTCAGTGGAAGGAGAACTTCATTGTTGCAACTTCATTGTTGCTTTTGTTAGCATCATTATCATAATGAAATATGAATAATTATAACAATATACTTCAGGAAACTAAAAATACTGAAAGGAATGAAATGTAAAAAATTCTAGAGTGTTTTTTTTCCTTTGCATAACGCGAAAGAAAGTCATATGAGCCACATCTATTTACTTTTCCAAACCAGCTTCTATTAGTATACTAAAAACACTGGAGAAGTTGCTTACCAAATAACTTTCTCAGCCAATATCTAATGGGAAAATAAACCCTTATTCACCCAAGTGTCATAAAATGAGCCAATCCTAAAATGACAAGTCTGCATCAAGTTTGTTATCTGATCCACTGACTTTTTCACAACAATCAGCTTATTTATAATCTGCTGATGCAGATCAGCTGCCAAGAGTAGCATACAGTAGTATTAAACTACTTTTACAGAAAAAAAAAAAAAACAAACCACCATTTTGTATAACATTAGTGAGTTCCATTTGTGTGTTCTTGACAAATGGCTCCCCTGCAGTTGTCTAAGCATTAAGTTTCCAGACAAGACTCATTTATTGCTTCATTTATTGATATGCAAGGCAAGTTATAGAATAAGTATCATATCAGTGAATCAAAAGCAGTAATTTGCTCTGTTCTTAGAGACATAATGTCTGGAGAATCTAAAACTAAACTAACTCCAAGAGATATTTATGAGTATTGTGAATGAGGGATAAAAAAACTCACCCAAGAGCGATAACTTGATGATGGGATTTTAATTTAATTTGAAGTAATGCAACCACACTGCATGAGGGGAAGGAATGGAGGGAACAATCCAGTCTCTTAACCAACACTATTTTATCCTGCCATTAAATTGTTATAATTATCCAGTATTTGGCCAGATGGCAAGTCATTTCTAAAGTCGGACCAGGTGTTCAAGATGCAGAGATAATCACAAAGCTGATGACTGTGGTGAAACTAATTAAAAAGTGTATTGCAGTGGCACAGTGGTGCTGTGGAGCGAGAGAGTGACCAAAAATAACACCATGGAAAAATTCTGAAGTACTACAACAAATTGATTTGGAAAATAGTGAGCAAAACCAAACAGAATTTAATTAATTTGAATTATCAAGTTCAGAGAAACACTCTAATAAACTATTAGAAAATATAATCTATTGGGGGCTTTCTGGGATTTTGTTTCTGTTTTCCAACACAAATGGGAAGACAGAAGTGAAAGGCAGAACTAATAAAGATGAAAACTGTCAACCCAATCAGAAGGGCAAAACACAGGCACAGATGCACATCAAAATGAAATATGGGCACAGAAAGTCCTTTTCATGCAGATGAACGCTGATTACATGGCCACAGCTGGAAATTACAGAGAGCTTTATTCATTAAAGACTGACTATCTTCAATTAGGCTTTGCTTTCATGATAAAACAACAGAGTAGCAAAGAAATGAATTGCCATGCTGTGCCTGCAGTTCCCCAGAACACACTGCCCTGCAGCCAGCACACTTCTGTTTAATAGACCCCTTCACCTTTCTGGGACCAAAAATCAATTCAGACATCAAGGAAAATGCAGTTAACTGGAGGGCGGGGAGGAAAGCAAACTTTCAACACACATAAACACCCCACTATACAACGAAGGCAATCAAACTTATTGCCAGCTTAGTGCACAGAGGTCTACCCTGCCAGCTCTGTACTTCATGATCTTCTCTGGCTGTCTGGTTTAAAATGTAAGTGTGAATGCTCATGCTGTGCCCATGGCCCTGAGGAGATCACTAATAGGCTCCATGCTATGTCCATACATGATCCCTGATGCTAAGGGGTCCTGGGCACAAGTAAAAGCTGAGACCTATTAAAGACGGCTTTTTATGAGATTTTCCACTCAAGAAAGGGGGGTGTTCACAACTGCCCAGCTGGTCAGTCTTGGCAGAAAAGTTGCCTCTCTGTGCTCTTGCAACCTGCACCAAAGCCTGTGGACACCAATGAGGGAGGAGGGTTCAAACATCAGCAGGTTGATGAGAGCCTTAAAGTCTTCAGTAAGCATTTTTGCCATTTGCCAAAAATGATGAAAATTATATATACCCCTTCACCCTGTGGCTGCCACATTGTGCTGATGATGTATTTTGGCGCAGCTGCATGAGGAGTTTTTGCTAGCAATAACAATTAGATTTCAGAGTCACTCTGCTGCTTGGCTTTTACCTCTGGGAGAGCTTTCAGATGTGTGAGCTGACCACACTTCGGGCAAGGGTGCTCAGAGCATTTGCCCTCTCTTCGAGCCCTCCATCATTACAGAGAGTTTCTTCTTATTGTATTTGTCTTTGCCTGCAGAAACCTGGAAATGTCTTCTCTATGATTTGAAATAGGAATAGGTAGCAGATGGAGTTGATAAATCTGTTGGTAGTCTGATTAATTCTGCCAGTAAGAATTTTGCACTCACATTAGTTCTAGCAATAACATATTGTTGGCCTCTCTCTTGATTAAGGCTACAGACTGCAGGAGCCCTGCTGCTGCAATCAAATGTTTCTTCATACCTTCTCCAGAAACCAAAAAGGACCAGTAAGTCTGTTAATGGCTGTGAAAAATTTATATCTGTTGTATGATACCAAGTCATTGACGTCCAGACTGCTAAAGCATTATCTCACTCTTATTTTCTTCAGTTCTCCAGCTGACTCAAAAACAGAAGATTCATTTTTAATCTATTCCTCTTTTTCTTTTTCTTTTTCTTTTTCTTTTTCTTTTTCTTTTCTTTTCTATTCTTTTCTTTTCTTTATCCAATATTTTGGAACTTTTCAATCAACTCTTGTTGTGACATTGGCGTTGGGAAGACATTTCCCGCACTGGAATGAGAAAAACAAAGACCCATAACTGGAAACAGGAGTGTAGACTCCAGATAACAGTGCAAGTCTATGGAACACTGTTTACCCAGTTGAAAATACAGCTGCATTCATTCCAGCAGTGGTTTCTTAATACAGAGCATACACTGCAGGGCATGAGGCTTTCCAAGTATTTTTAACCTCTTAGAAAACAGGTATTCTAGCATAAATGTCTCAAGGCATTTCATATTCAGTGCTTTGCAGTTTCGAATGCATATTTTTCTCAGGACAATTGTGAATAAGTAGACCAAAGACCCTAGCTTCTGTGAAAGCTGGTGCACGCACAGTGTCTTTTACTATTATGGTTATTATTAACAAGTGCATAATTTCCTGCACCAGCTGTTGTTTCTGTGCTGTCTTCTTGCTGCCATACCTGCCCTGTGTTTAAACTAGCAGGAAGATTGCTGTTTTTCAGAATAAGGCAAATAAAGATAGGTTAAAGGAACTTGGAGATAAAAACTCATATGAATTCAATAAGGAAACCACAGGATTGAGGTAAGCATACTGCTAGGGTAGAAGAAACTTTCCTGTTAGTCTACAGATTTTTAATTACAAATTAGAGCACACGTATTTGGCCTTCTGACTCAAGGTTCAAGTTTGTAGTGACCTACACACAGAGTTCTTTAAGAACCATGCAATCAGTTTTAAGTGCTCAACATGCCTTGCCACCTGCTCACATTTGCACATAGAATTGATGGACAGGTCCATTTTCCCCCAGCTCTGCCATACAATGCCCTCTGCCGGCAGGTGACGCTGCAGAATAGAGGAAGACTGGGTTGAAATCTGCTGCCTTTCTTGCCAGGTATAAATGCGTGTTTCCCCAAATTAGGCATGTGCCTTGGCTACTATGCATAAAAAAGAAAGAAGCTAAAGATAGGAAATAAAGGGAGAGAAAAAGAAGGTCAAGTAAGTGTTTCTTCTTTCATAAATGATAACTGACCATTTCCTTGTTCCAGTATTACAGAAAAATAAAAATCTCTGACTATAACCTGATACATGATATGCTTGTAGGAGTCCTTTTTGTTGCCTTTCACAGACATGGTCAGCCTCAGATGGACTTTGGGTTTCCAAACCTCAACCCAAGGGCACTTGGAACATTCCACCTCCTCAACGTTCAGCCTCACGGCCAACTCAGAGCTGATATAACCAGGGAAAGCCCCCATCCCATTTAGACAGTGGTTCTACATCTCTCCTGGGTTTTTTCATCTCTGCTTCTACTTTCTGTACATTTTGGGTTTATGCCCAAATTCCATCAGGATCTCCTTGTTCATCTAGCAGACCTCTTCTCACCATTACTTGACTTCTTTTATACGGCAATGGAACATGGAAATTGAGGAAGTGATTCTTGAAAATCAGTCAGCTCTCCTGGGTCTCTCTTCTCTCCAGGGCTGTATCCCATGATACTTTTCCAAACAAACTTTTGGCATCATTTTAAGATAACACTTCAGTGATGACTTTCCACCATTTACCTCATTATTTGCTTCGGATTACCCCTTTCAAAACAACCAATTAAAAAAAATCATACTTTGAACAATACAATAAAGTTTTTGTTTCCCATCAGGAAACCTAGAGGCTCTGTGCTGATCCCATGTAGTTTTCACAAAAATTCAGGACCACTAGCTTTGTGAGTGGCTTCAGTCCTGCAAACCTGTATGGGTGTGACAATTGTGGGCAAATTAAAATTTAATGAATGCTCAAGAACCTCAAAAATCAGTCTCCACGAGATTAAGATCAGTCCAAGTAGATGTCATCTACAGTAATATGTTAATTCTGTCACAGAATGCAGATAAGCATTTCAGTAATAACCACACTAAAGCTAATAAAACCAAGATGTCTAGAGAGGATAATTGCTCTATGACCTTGCTGCTTTCCAGTGAATGACCTTGTAAGATTGGAGAGTGAAGGTGGCTGAAAATGTTCTGATACAATGTTTTTCTATTAGAGAATGATCCCACAACTGGAACAACACAGAAGGACATATATGTATATTGTCCTGAAGAATCTGACACAAAATTATTTAACTTGTTTGCTTGAATAATTCTGAAATTTGCAAGTTAATGTGATCACAAATCCCTGTTTCAACTAGTGCATCAGTATTTGAAATGCATAAGGTACAAAATAAAGTTCAAATCAAGAAACTAGGTATGAAGACTTTCAATAAACTCATGTCAATGTTTCTCACACTTTTTAATTTGCTCTTTGAAAATCTTTACTTTTAATTCACAACATGAAGAAGGAATGAAAGGACACAATGTTTTCATTTTTTAACTACAGGAGTGTGTTAAGGCAAAACGCAGTCCAGCACCTCCTAGATAGAAAAAAAAAATGGTGTCAGGTTTATTATTTTGGATTTCTTTTTAATTTATATAATTAAGACATTGAGATAATAGCAGCATTCTCATGGTTTGGGAAGAAATACCTGCACTCTACAGAGAAAACAGATGTTTTATCAAACTCCGAAGATAATCAGCATATTTACATACACACTTTTATGTTTAAGTGCCAATTTCTGTTTCCCAATTAAAGTGGTTTATTTGACTGTTATCTTTAGCTAATTAGTACTTATTTTAGGGACTGAATACAGAGTAGGTTTCATGGGAAAGTAAACTCATTGGCTTCAAGTAGGGAGAATAGCTTGATGGCTGAAAGAGAATTGCCCCAGATAATGAATTCCTGGGTGTTTTGTAATGTAACCTAATGCCTCATGCAGCTACTAAACTCCTGGATGGCCCAGCAGAGACACATACTCATCAGGTGACATATTAGCCAATTTAAAAGATAATTGGTAAGCACCCCTCTTTCTGTATTCTTTAAGTGTTAGGAAGATTCACATTCCACTCTTTTATGTACTTGCCTCCAATTCAAAACATATGGAAAATTCTTTTTTTTTCCCTTTTTCCTAGAGGTGCTGCTCTCCTGCTGCTCCCATTGACTTCAGCACACACTTATTTGCTAAAGATGCTGCTGTGCATTTTGGCTCGTGCACCTTTGATTTTCACTGTCAGGGTACCTGCTATTGCAGATGCCTCTTCCAGGTTTCACAGCAGGAGCAATTTATTTTTATTTTTCTTATACCAACGGGCCTGACGCTTTACTTCACCAAGAGGGGTATGGTTCAATTACTGGAGGATGTCAGTGCTGTGTAAGCATTGGCATTTGTTTGGTAAAATTACTCACAAAAGCCAGGAGGCAGTTACAGGATGTACAGGAGATGGGTGTTGAATGTGGCTTAATTCTGAACCATCATATGGACCTGGCTGCATCTCTTTAGACAAGCATCCCAAATCTGAGCCCCAGTAAACTGAGGGGGTGGCAGTGATGTGTAGGAGGCAGGGAAGCAAGACACACATGAAGGTCAGGCAGCAACAGCCCGATTGATTAAGATGGCTTTTCCTTATATAGGTGAGAAGGCCCGTGCAGTCAATTCCCATTGGCTGAGCCAGTTGCCACCTGGCCAACCAGCCAATAGCAGCCTGAGCCTCCAACAGCCTGGGCCTGTTCGCCAACGGGCCTCACAGCTTGAGTTACATAATCAAGGCAATTATATAGTCAATCACGTTTCAGTTATAAGATTGCAATTAATTATAACTGTGGGGCCTACAGGCCAGCTGTAGGCCACCACATGAGGGTAGAAATGTATAAATATAGCTGGGTACAGCTATCCCTAAGGATTTAGGCTAGACAGGCCCTGAACCAAAGGGTACAGCTATTCTGTTCTGATATTGAGTAGATCACCAGATTCCTCTCCCCATAACATTCCAGCTTGATTTCCTTCCCAAGAAGCAAACAATGAAAGGTGTGAAGCCTTGGGCCAACACTGTGGGAGGCATGTGCTGAGACCTGACCCTTCAACATCTGAATTTCAGACTATTTAGCCTGGATCTTTTTTGCATGCCACAGACTCCTAACCTATGTTTAATTTTTCCACAGAATACCCATATCCATTCTAGCAAGTGTTTATAATGTGAAGGGATTTGAAATACACATGCATATACTTAAGCATACGAGTTAACATACATAGAATATTTGCATATACTGGACTCAGATTTCTGTCTAGAAATCTGTTTAGAGTTTTTGATCACAGCTGTTCTCTCCTTCATTTTTTCTTTACCCAATTGCTTTTCAGTCATAAATTTCACTTTTTTTCAAATTTACTCATAGATCAGTCTCAATTTTCTACAACCTTCTAAATTTTCTCCCTAAATTTGCTCATACCTTCTCCCAATTTTCTTAAATCTTGACAGGACATTTTGTATAGGTATTACAAATAGGGATATTTGTTTTAATAGATTGTTATGCACCTACCACTTAATCTCCATAAGTGCTTAAGCAGTGGTGGCAAGTAACAAAGCCCTGAGCCTACCTCTAGATCTGAAATTATTTTATGTTAATCCTTTATATATATAATTTGGGCAGATCTTCAAACCTCCCCACCCACTTGCTCTGTAGCATGTGGTTCCTGCCAAGTTCAGTGACATACAGGAAGAGCAGATGGTGATCCCACCCTTCTCCCCAGATTCAGGATCTGGGGCTCTTCTTGCAAGACACATATATTTCTGGATGGTTAGGCCTCCACTCCAGGCAAAACACAGGGTGACACCATAGGGCGCTATTTTTTCAGGCTGTGGCAGAGATGGCACCTGCCTGATCAGCCTGGGTGTTCCCATGATTTGCCATTTGTTATGTTTTTGTGTTTGTTATATTGTTATGTTTGCTCTTCTTTGTTATACTTTGATACACAGAATTTCTTGTCAGCCCTCAAGGCTGCTCTTCTCCAACAGCCAGAAACTGTCTGTCGTGGAGCTGTTCATAGCCGTGCACATTCCATATACAACCTGTGCCCCGGCTTTTAAGTCCTTGGCTGTTATTCCACACTTAAACCCCATGTCAGACTCCAGGAATTCTGGTGCCAGGCTCTGTTTCACAAAGCAGACTCTCACAGCCAGATGGTGACAAGTCTGCTAGGACAGGGCAGGGGCCTGGCAGGGTAAGGCAGAGTTAGCAAAACTAACCCATGGCTGCTCTTACTGACCTTGCTACTACTTATAAAAGCTTAAGGAGAGTAAGGAGAATTTTCTGTCACAGTGATGTACCAACTACATAGCTTTCCAGCCATCACAGGAGGTGGATTCATAGACTGCCCATTACAAACTCTTTGTCCTTGTGTCTCATTACTGCACAAGCTGCTGGCATGCAGCAGCTCTTTTTTCACAGTTGGAAAGGTAGGAAAAATGGTAAAAGTTTCCCTTCCCCATCTTCAGAAGCACCAAACCTTTTCTATCCTAGTAAATTGCCATGTGCCGGCAGGGAGCAACCACTTGGAATTTCTGTCTCTGTGTCTTCTCCTGGAATACCTCCCAACTGAAATCACCAAGGTGCCTGCTGTGGATTGCAGGAATATGGGTAAATATCTGGATTCCATAAGTTCCTTCTTCTACACTCCTTCAAATTAAGGACAACCACATAGAGTTCTGTGAAACATTGCTGGGAAAAAGGGTTCTGAAACTTAGAGGTAAAATTTTTCACGACTGTGAATGTATGCACAGCCAAGTGTTAAAACCTTGAAAAATAGATTAAATGTATAATAAATGAGAGGCATTTCAAAGAGACAGCAACGGAAGTCTGCACAGCAACAATTAGGAATACTATGTAAAAGGTGTTATATTGAAAGGCAGAGTTTATATCTCTGTTAATGGGCCAAAATTTAAACCATAATTAGTCTTGTTGACAGACTAGCAATTTTGCCTGTTGAAAATTTACAAAAAATGGGATAAGAGTATTATGTTTATAAAACGAATTATGACAGAGTCAATGGTTCAAATTTTGGAAAAAAAAAGTTTAACTGTGTTAGAGGCCACATAATTATTATTTGACTTACAATTTACAACAAAATTATTAATCAGGTTTGTTCTTAGATACTTGTGACATTCAGTGTGAAGAGCCTCAAAGAAATTTTGCTGTCCTTAATATCTTCAGGGATCTGTCAGCAAAATTTATTTTGAAGAGCAAAACTATCTTTCCCTGAAATCAAAGGAGTCACCCACACTGCTTTCAGAGGGAAGTCAGGCACTGTGACCAGCTCTAAAGTTCAAAGTCATTTCAACAGTTTTCAGTGAAAGGAGGGTTGTTCAGCAGCTCAGGCCTTAGGAATAAATGCATTTTCATCTGAATACCCTGCATAATAGATATATATATTTGCTCTACAACAATTATGAATATCTGTGGAAGGAATCTATAGAACATGTAGCGATGCAGTGCCCAGAAGAACGAGATAATTTTAAAGATATCTCAAATAAAATAAGTTGATAGATGTTCAGGGAAGTTTTGGGGCAACACTCTGAAAAATCTGTACAAATTACTCTTTTGATATGGCAAGTATGATGCATAACTTCTAAGGAGTCACAGAATCATACAATGGTTTGGAAAAGACCTTGAAGGTCATTTAATTCAAACACCCCTGTCTTGGGTAGGGACAGCTTTCACTACACCACATTGCTCAGAGCTCCATCCTAGCTGGCCTCAAGCACTTCCAGGGATGGAGCATCCACAGCTTCTCCGGGCAACCACTTCCAGCATTGCACCACCCTCACACTAAAGAATTTCCTCTTAATATCTAATTTAAACCTGTTCTCTTTCAGTTTAAAGCCATTCCCCTTTATCCTATCATTACGCACCTTGTAAAAAATCCCTCTGCAGCTTTCTTCTTTTCAACTCAGGACAGCCCAAGAGCTTTATTAGTTTTGGTTTTGAGCAAATATGTGGAAAAGTGTTTTAATTTCAAATCTAAAATGAAGCTAAGGCTGGGCTTGATTCTGTTGTTTACTGATAAAACATACATTTCTTCATGTTCTTATGATGTTCCTTCATAGCTGCAATTAATGATGGATGTCATGTATGATTAGCTGAGTTTCAATACAAGACTTTGCTGAACTGAAACTGGGTTTGAAAGGCAATTCTTAGGCAAAATTTTCTGCATTTTGCAAGGAGCAAGGCCCTTCATGTTCTAGACCTGACTTGTAATTATAACTGTAGTTTCAGATTCAAGTCAAATGATTCAATATGAAGTATTTAAATTGTGAAGAGATTATACTCTGAGTTTCCATTACTCAGTCCTGCTTCCCTTTCCACATTCCCCTACAAAAGTGTGCTTTGCAACTTTTTTATTATTATTTTCCATTGTAAGTAGTGCTCTTCAGGTTTCCTTTCCCTTTTTCCTCTCATAATTCCTGAATGTATTGCCTTGTTCAGACATTCAAAACTGCAAATATTATTTAAAAATTGCTTAAAATCATAGGAAAAAAGCACTGGAGTACAGGACTTTGCATTTCAGATCGTAAAACCAACACAAATAATTTAGTTCAAATTGGAAGGACTGTAACTCACTGTTCACCAGAGGAGCCTGCTGCTGATCTATATTTTATGGAACGTACATTTTTAATGAAAAAGGAACAGTTTTCCATTTTGAAATGGAATGAAATACTGATTGTTCTGTAATTTAAAAAGTAAAAAAAAGAGAAAGAAATCTCTTGCTGCTCCTGGTTGCAGTAATCCAGCTGATTGCTTATTTTCCTTGTAAGTCAGTTCTAACACCTCATTTCCCTCCTCCCTCAAGGAAAACTCTGCACCCCTTCATTTTTCACTTTTCCTCCCTTATTTCCCCCTCTCCTGACCCCTAGGACAATTGTTCCTTCCCTTGAAAAGCCCAGACTTGCCCACAGTACTCTCCAGAGGGATGTTGTCTCCATGTCCTTGCACAGTGGAATAGATTTTCCATCTCAACACCCAAAGGGGTCAACTGTGTCCTCAGGTGCATCAGGCACAGCTTCACCAGCAGGTTAAGGGAATTGACTGTCCCTCTCTGCTTTACACTGGGGCAGCCTCAACTCGAGTCCGGTGTGCAGTTTTGGGTGCCACAATTCAGGAAAGATATAAAGCTATTAGAGAGCGCCCAAAGGAAGCACACAAATACAATGAAGGACGTTGAGGGGAAGCCATATGTGGAGCAACTGAGGTCACTTGGCTTGTTCAGCCTGGAGATGAGGAGACTGAGCAGAGACCTCATTGCAGTTACAGCTTCCTCACAATGGGAAGAGGAAGGGCAGGCACTGAGCTCTCCTCTGTGGTGATAGGACCCAAGGGAATGACATGAAGTTCTCTCAAGAGAGGTTTAGGTTGGACATCAGGAAGAGGTTCTTCACACAGAGCATGACTGGGCACTGGAACAGGCATCCTAGGGAAGGGTCACAGCACCAAGACTAACAGTTCAAGAAGCATTTGGATAACACCCTCAGGCACATGGTAGGACTCTTGGAGTGTCCAACACAGGGCCGAGAGTTGGATTTGATGATCCCCATGGGTTTTTTTCCTATTCAGCATATTTTTTTCTCAGCATATTCTGTGACTTGTCTTGGTTATCTGTGCTGGACACCTCCATGAGTTCATGCCCTGAACAGGGGTTTTATTCAGAGACCAGGACCCCCTTCCACAAATCCATGTGCTCTTCATTGCCTGGGCCACTTTGGACAGGGCAGTCTAAAGAGGTTATTGCTACCCTGGGGCTGGAACAAGTGGGGCCTGTGCTACAAGCTTGATCTGTCATTGTGGGTTTATTTTGATTTAAGATAGCTACTCCACTATTCTCAGATTGCCTTTCGCTCTTTTCAGGGGGGGGTGTAGATTGATGGCATTGGCAAAACAACACAAAGAAAGGCAAACTGCAGGTGCCAGCTCCCTGCCTGGCCTGAAGAGAAATTTTCTCCTTTCACAAGCACAGTACAAATGCCCAGTCATCTATTCCCTAGCAGGAATAAGGGAGAAATTATCCTAGAATATGGCCCAATGCCAGCATATTACAAAGATCCATATACTATATGTAGTGGCAGTGCACTTTGTATGTTTTGAATCTCAAATGTTTCTGCAACAGCCTCTGCTGAGTCTCTTTTATCAGCCATGGGTGCTTCCGAAAGGGAAGGGAAGGATTTAGAAGGCAAATCAACAAGAAGCTTTCTCACAGAAAAAAAACTTTCCAGGGGCTAAAAACAGATGAAACAAAACTCTTAGCTGCTGCTCTATCTCCCTCTAGCGAAGCAGCAGCACCTGGGAGGGGCAGCTGCTGCTGCCTCATGTCTCATTTTGCTGCATTTTCAGGCATTCATCCACCAAGCACAGCTGGTTTTCTTTTCTTCTTTAGCTTTATTGCACATACTGCCATACTCTTCCTCCAAAAACAAACTAACAAAAGAAAAAAAAAAAATCCAAACTAAAACCAAGCACAAGATCTGCACAGCACACAAAATTTCGTTTATAGATTTTGCTTTGTTGTTCTTCTCAAATTCTTTTCTTTCAGCTCACAGGAGTGATGACTAAGCCTTTTCTGATGATTGCAAAACTCCAGGTGTTTGGAAAAGAAAAATCACTCCTATGCATTTCTACTGACAAAATATAAGCAAGATGAATAAATTAATAAATTTTGATGACAGCATCTAGGCAGCCATTGTTATTCCTATATTAAATCTGACTAGTAAATGGGGTATCATTATTCCACTTTAAAGAACATGCTGAAGGATGTTTGGATCTGGTCTATCTGTCAGCTGCACTACAATTAATTTTGTGTTATAGAAAGTAGCAGTATGGAGACCAGCAGCCAATGTAATAATTTACATCCTCCTGACATGATCGTATATAGTGCAACAGCATGTCAAAAATAGTGATTCATGTTATGTGTCATAAGTCTTCTCTTTGAAATGCGGACAGGATATGTACATGGCCATGCAGCACCCTAAAACAGATTAGTGTGATCCTACTGGTTTAAAGCCAAGATTACCTTAAAATTAATTTAAAGCTTCATGTCTGACCAGTAAGTACAGCACATGAGATGTTTTCCATTTTGCACTCATTATAATCGCGAGGTTCATATTTTTTTCTGAGTGCAAAGACAAAAGCAGAGTCTGACTTCTCTCATTTGGTGAATTGTTCCTGCGGAAGCAGGAAGGTAAAAAGCCAACTTGCAAAGTCCTCAGCTGCTATGAAGTCCAGATCCCCATTTTGGAGTGGTCTTTCCTTCACACACTGAGTTGTCATTTGTGTATTCTAAGGAGTCATGTGCATTCATGCTCTTCAGTCACATTTCAACAGGCCTACACAGAGGAAATCTGTTTTTATCTTTACAACCTACAGAAGAGCAGTATTTTTCTAAGACAATAATTTGAAATCAAGAGGGAATGCTTAACCAGTTCCACAAGGTGGTATCTCTCTCTCCCATCAAATATGTGATTAACATATAGGAGGAGAGAAAGTGAGTCCCAAGAGGGTAATGAGAGAAGACTAATGCTACCTTTACATCATGGTTAACCTGTAACAAGAATCCATTTAATCCTGGGGATTTGTTGAGCCTTTTCAATTGTGCATTTATTCAGCTGCAGATTGATTTTTAAATATGTTATCTGGCTCTTTCAAGGACGAGTGGTGCTTCTAATCAGTTCCCCCACAAAATTAGATACTGTTTACACACTCTAACTGCAAACATCCTTGTCTTCTGGAGATTTGCATTCCACACAGCTCTGTTGGTTTTTTCTTCTGATACTGTTATGGAATTATAGAAGCAGAAGACTCAACTGGCTACATTAGTGAGGTTTTTCTTTTTTCTTTTGCTGTCTGTGTCTGCTTTATATATTCCTGAACATGCACCAGATTTTTTTCAAAACATGCTTCCTGATTGGTATTACTGGTTTGCTCTGGTGCAGAGTGTAAAATGTAAGAATGTACATTTTAGAGAGAAAAAGGAAATCTATTGCTTTCTAGCAGTCTGTACAAAGTTTTCAGATGTATTCTATCTTACGTCCCATTCAATATTCCACAGGAGACAAAAAATGGGTGAAAAATTGGTGGAAATAATGTTACTAACTGCAATACTACATGTTACATATATTATGTTCACATAATATATATATAAAGTTTTTAATAGGTAAGTCCTCAGCTCCTCTTTCTTCCAGAAGCCCAGCATGGTGGCAAATTCCTGCAGGTGGTTTTGTCAGTGTTGGAGTAGGGCTTGAAGGAACTCAAAACAGCACCTGCCCCAGGCTGTCTAAAGACAACTTGAAAAAAAAAATCATAAAGCAAAATGTTTCTCCTTGGATTTCCAAAATGTGTCAGTTGACAAGGTTATGAGTCAAGTCAGGTGGGATCTGCAAAAATTCAACTTGCTGTATTGGTACTCTGGGTAGTGCTTGAAAGGTGACAGAAAATCAGTAATTTATTACCTGTGTTTCAAATTTCAGCTTCTAAAAGTGACAAGTTTCCAGGGTTTGTGACATTTGACTAATAAACACTGTCTCATTTCTCCATTCTAGGGCATCAGGTTAGCTCTGACTCACAAGAAAAACTCCTCCTATTAGGTAATGAGCATCATGACCTACAGCTCTCAGCCCCTATTAGTCACAAGGAAGATGACTCCTTAAAAGCTATATTATTTATTTCAGCAACACCAGTAGAATAGACAGGACAGTGGGGTTTGCATGTAAATAGACCTGAGCTGATTGCTTTTAGGTTTGTAGGTAATTAGGAAATTTGGGAACCTGTGATACTTATCTATTGAACCTCAAGAGAAAATCATTGCAGGAGAAAACATTACAGTAATGAAATCCCCTTTGCGTGCACCTCTGATTGTTGATGGGTATGGACAGCAAAACAGTCAGATCTGTGCTACCGGTCTCCCTCTGCCTCGCACAGACAAATACACAGAATCGCAGATGGAAACCTTCCCCTCCCTTTTCAGAAGCAAGTGGCTAAATCGTCTGGCCGGCAGGTGGAACCCTCCTACTTCTTTTTCTCTCAGAGCGTCACTCGAAATTAAGAGACGGGCCGCCCGTACCCTCTTGCCGGCTCGGCTCTGCCGTAGGGCAGCCCTGCTCGCTTTCCTCATCTCTCATCCCACTGTCACTGTCCCCAGGAGGTGCATAGGACCTTTCCAAAATAGGGGATATAAAGCTGTTTCCCGGGGCCTACATTTCATTGTCCGACCACAAATGCAACTCGGAAATACTGTGAAAATAGAACATGCTATTAAGCTTTTCTGACAAATGTATGTTAGTTTTCCCTGCTAAAGGAGTTTACAAGACACCTGGAGCAGTATTTCTTACAGGGAATGGGGTTTTAAACTTAAAGTTTAAAAGGTTTAAATTAGCTATAAGGAAGAGATTCAAAGCAGTATCTGGTTAAAGAATTCTAGGACATCAACCAGTGCTTTAGCTTTTAAAGCCTGAATATTCAACACCTTTCACACAGATTCTTATTTAAGCAGAGCTTTAAACAATTTGTTTTGCAGTACAATTTCTTTATTATTGCTTTGTTTTCTCTTTTTCCGTGTCCCACGCAGGGATTTTACTTTACTTTTCTCCCTTCAAAAACATCACATTATCAGAATATTCTGCTCATCACTAGAAAAATATTTGAATGGCTAATATAAAATAATAATCAGCTCTTTCCTCTGCTGATTTCACCTGTCAGTTAATTGCTAGTTGATACTTCTGTTGAGTTCTGTCTTTAGTCAAAGTGAATTATTTTTCATATTTTAAAATATTTACAACAAATCAGTCCCACTTACTTATGCAGTCATCCTAACTATGTGTAGCCAGCAAGGCCTGGAGCAGCAGGGTCATGTGCAAAGAATTCTGCTGCTTCTTAGCAGTTCATCTGTGTCCTCACATCCCCCCTCTCCCCTCCACCCAGCTGCGTGTTCCACAAGCCTTTTCTAAGTGATATTGCATTTCAAATGCATCCACATCCTCTTTGCTTTTAGCACTACTGGTCGAGAGATTTTTCCTTCCCATTTCATAAATGTGTATTGTTTTATCTCCAGATGGATTAGCGCCATGTTTCCAAGTTCAGCATCACTCCTTCCTCAAAAAATACTTGCAACTACTCCCTAGTCTCTTTTCTGTGAAGCACTATCACTCCTAAGGGTTTCACTGTTTAGTGCTCTTACTCCTCTTCTTATGCTTAAATTTCTTCTCTGAGACAGATCTTTTCTTTCATGGCCTGCCTCAAAAGAATACATAATGCAAAGAATGAGAGATGTAAGTTTTAAGTTCTTTTGGAATTTTTTTCTTCATTATTCACTGTTCTTCATGAGCTAACACTTTATTCTCAGATATTAAAAGAGATATTGCCTCCACAACTACATTAAACTCACATTATATAGAAATATGATTTACATAGTCTTATATCAAAATTCTCATTTTCTCCTTAAATTATTAGTTCACTACATTTTTTCTTCTGCTTTGTTGCTGCAAATTACTTAATGTTTTATTGTAGTAGGCTACTGTTTATAACTTGCTGTAAGGTATTTATATTTTCTCCGAAAACAAACAGGATAGGCAGCACAGCTAACTTCATACTGCTCTGAAAGTTTTCCCTTTTATTATTTCCCAAATTTTTTTAAACTTTGAAATATGAAAGAATTTCATTCATCATTTGGTAACAAAGAGGTTGGAGCTAAGATTTTTTTGTTCCAATATCTAATGTCTTCTGACTGACTAATGGCTGCACTTAAATTCCCACTATTTTTTTCTTTTGACATTTCTGTGAGTTTTCAACTTGTAGAATGTCTCTAACTGGCAATCAGAATTGGAATATTTGTATTTGTTCCCTTAACAAGCCTAGCACAAGCAGCAGCATCAGTGCTGCTCTGATGCTGGCTCTGCTACAGAAGGAACAGATCCAGACTCCCCGCTTTTTATGGCAACCTATAAATCGTCTCAGCTCCAGAGGGAAGTGCACCATGTAAACAGGCAAAAAGAAAAGCTCATCATTATGAAAGAAAATATATATCCTTAGAATATGTCATTAAATAATGGTGTCTCTGCTGAAGGTGAAGTCCCTTGTCGGGGAAAGGGGAAGCCACACATGACAGTTGGCAGGAACATAATTTTCTTTAGGAGCTGAAGAGTAAGATAGCACTGCATAAAGTAATACATTGATTTGTTACATGTCAGCTCCATTGTGGTAACTCTTTGTGTTTACCACAAGATAATTGAGAGGCAGTTTATCCCTAAGTGAAACTGAGATTAATCTGTTGCACATCTATAAATGAAGCAGCATATGTCAATGAGTAATAGCAGTAGAATAGCTGATGGCAAATCCACTCCTCCTGAATGTGGTGTCCATGTCTGTAAATACCTCCTGAGGTATGTACAAAGTCCTTGATTATTAGAATGCATAAATGTCTAACCTGAACTGGAAGCAAGTGTCCATCTTTAATAACCAGGTCTGGAAATTAGAGTTTTGCTCTGAGGTCAGTAAAGATTTAAACTAAGACCCTCAGCTTATCCATAGCAGCCACACAATGCTTATAGCATGTTTGTACTTTCTGCCTACATTAGGACTGAATTGTGAATTGGAAGAAAAATAGTTTTTTCCATATTTTCCCTTGCTTTTTTATTAGCTTATTTTGCTGTAAATAGTTGTTTTCTCAGATAAGGCTTGGAGGCCGGGGACAAAATAGTGTTGTTCCATCCTTTTTCCATTTCCACCTGTGAATATAGAATATATTTGGTGGCATCCAAAAACGCTATTCATGAAGGCAGTGAAAAGTTAGGTTTGCAACGAGCAAATCTACACACACTTGTGCACAACAACCAAGAGGTCTGGGCACCTTCACAACAGCTGCAGAAACACTAACAGTGCTGATGGCTTCTGCTCAGACCTGGGAGGAAGCTGATCAGTTTCCTGTGCTGTGTTTGCACACATATTAATTACCAAATGAAGACTTTGCTCCATGTGCTAGAAAAAAATATTCTTCAGAAGAAGACTTCATTCCTTTTGTGGCCATTCCAGAGAGCACCCATTCCCAGAAGTGGACACCTGAGCAGGCTCAGACCTGCAGCAGCTTGCAGGACTCTTGAGAATAGCTGGGCTGCAGCTCCGTAAGATATTGGTGCTTTCAAGCTTGGAAGCATGTTTAATACAATGAGGACTAGAGAAGGAAATACAGGTCTGAGGGAGACGGTAACCTCTTCGGATTGTAAACTTTGAGGTGTGGACAGTCTGGTTGTGCTTTTACTGGATCTTGCTGCCCTGCCCCCGCCTGGTGCTTAACACTGAGTAAAAAAAAGAATTGTGGTGATGACCTTCGGGGGTTGTCCTGTTGAAGTCATCAGACTCACCAGACATTTTTGTTATTTTCAATGCAGATTAATAGAAGGATGATTGTAATCTAGTGTAGATTAGCTTCACTTCACTAACTTGGTTGTGTGCACTACCCAGAATGCTAACCATGTTCTAAGCTTTGTAACACTATACAAAAGAGGTCACCAAATTTTTACAAACTTTCCATTTAAAAATGACCAAAGTAAAAGTCCAACAAGAGTTGCCTATGAGAAAAATCCTACAGTCTTTATATATTGTAATCTTGATCTTTCCAAGAGTTTTCTCTGTTTTTCCCTCAAGAAAGATACAATACAGCATGCCTGGATAGTCTTGTTATCCCAAGACTAGATGGGATAAAGACCTTAAAAACCTGGTTTTATTTTTCACAGTCTACTTCTAAATAAAAGGCCTGAGGAAGAAGTGAAAATAATATTTCTCTTCTTTTTGCTCTTCTTGAATGATCCAAGGGATAGAAGCCATGTCAGTGTATCTCTGATGTGTGGTAAGAGAACTAAAGAGTGAATTTCCCATCCTTGCCCCTTTCACCCACCTGGGGAAAGGAAGCCTTGTTTCCACCAGATGTTGAGGAGAGCAGGCAAGGGGTTTGTTTCCCCAGTGGCTCTGTTGGGGGTCATCACTGCGTGGCACTGCAGGAACCTTCCCTTAGCTGTGGGTGCTGCTTGCTGAGTAATTATCTTCTCTAATTCCAGGCTTTTCACACTCCAGCAGATATCATACCCTTGGCTGTAACCTTTATCAGTCTCAAGTGGCTCTTCTCACATGAAAGCTCTGGAATCACAGTACCTTTAAACTACTTCTTTCTTTTTCTGCTCCTAGAGGAGTTTGAGAAGCTGGCGGATTCAGCTTTGCTTTGTGTTCCTCAGCAAGAGATCCACCTTGACCCCAGGCTCAACATTGTTGATGTACAGATGATCTCTGCAGACATCATCCTGTAATGCCACTTCCAAATAATAGAGCGTACAAAGCCCCCTGCAACTCATCACACTCACAGAAATCTTTTTTGGGTCCAGAATGCAAGCAAGAAGCAGGATGAAAGGATCTGTGATACCATATCCTACTGCCTTTACTTACTTACAGTGTCTCTAGTACCCCATTGTAGGGCCTTACCTGCAAGTGTTTGCTGTCTTGGTTTAAAACCCATGACATTTGCAAAATCCAAAGGAATAATCTCAGAGATTGCATGGAAATACAGGATTTCACAACCACAGTGTAACTTCCCAAAAGTATGCCTAAAACACAAAATTACTCTTAAATAAAATGGACAGAAATAAAAGTAATTATGACAGTACAATCCTTTCACCCCTACTCTGTTTTAATTAAATATCAGTGCCACAAAGCAGATGTCAAATTATTTTAGTACTGTTACTGCAGAAAACTGGTACTTTTAAAAAACTGAATCTCAATGCTCTATCTGAAAAACACTACAACATCAGGATTCTTGGGCCAAAATTTGGCTTTGTCATAGATAGAATACCAGACAGACTGAACTTCATAGCATTTTTTTTTTCAGAAATGAACTTTTCTAAGAAACTAGCAAATGAACATTCTTCAAGGCAAAATGCCATTGAACTGATTAGATAGACAAGGCCAGGTTGGATGGGGCTTAGAGCAAACTGCTTTTGTGAAAGGTGTCACTGCCTGTGGCATAAGGGTTGCCACTAGATAATCTTTACAGTCCATTCCAACCTAAATAATCCTGTGATTCTAGGCTTCGTCCTGGAGGAAAAAAAAGTCTTTTAAAACAACTTTGCCTTCCTATGCCAAATAGAAGCTGAAGAAATAACCAGATATCTACAAGAAAACTTAATTTCCCAGCACTTTTGGGAATTGTCAAAGTAGATGTATTGTCCCAGTGGAGTTTGGAAGGTACCTACATTTTCTGAGCTGGGAAATAATCACAACTCTCTTAGCAGCTTCCCACCTCCATTAATATAAATCAGATATACAAGCAGATCCAGTGTCACACACTATCCACTTGTGCTTCTCACAATCTCCAAAGTCTGAACCTTCATTAGGGATTCATTTTATAACACTGAGACATTAATTCTCACCCATGATGAACACTACATGTCCCTGACAGAAAAGCAGCAAGGATTTTTGGGGATGAGATCACACCTATTAATAGATGGGCAGCCCTCAAATGGGGTGCCAGTAAATAAAGCGTCTCAGCAGCCTGCTTAGGGAAACAGGTGGTAGGAAAGAGATGGGGATCTCTTCTGTTTGAGGCAAAGGTGGGTTAAATGAGGCAAAAGCATTTAAGACAGATTAAATGAAGACAGAGGGAAGCTGTCTTGCCTGGGACAGGAAATTAAAATTGGGAGCATATGGCTGGAGAGACACGGGGAAGGAGTGACAGGTGGGCAGGGAACATTCCCTCCCACCGAAATCTCCTCTGTGCCTTCATTCCTGTGCTGCTGAGCAGAGCTTTTTCTGACAATTCCTATTACCACCTTGTGATTTATAGTCATCTCTCTCTCCGATGAACCAAAACACATCTCTTCTGATGGACTGTGTTCTGCAAAGCATGAGGTTTTACAATACAGCTGCTATGTGTTATCCCACACAGCAAATGTGGCAATATTTATGTGGGTTTTTTAATACAACAAATATACTTCCCCAGATGCTCTTGACTGAACATATTGCTAATGGGAGTGTGTTCAGCTTTTCAGAATAAAATGCCTTTAGAAAGGAGAAGATGTTAAAAAGCTCAAGAGTCCAATGTGATTTTTTAAATCTAAAGCAAGTTTTCAGCTGCACTCGCTATCCTTTCTTGTCAAAACTGCTCTAAAATCTACACAACAATATTTCTCATTAGCTCCTTCTTCTTAAACATGACATTACCCAGAGGAGACGGATCACAGTAGAAGAGAGGTTTAGATTAGATGTTAGGGGGAAATTCTTTACTCAGAGGGTGATGAGGCACTGGCACAACTTGCCCAGAAAAGCTGTGGATGCCCAGTTCCTGGAAGTGTTCAAAGTGAATTTGGATGGGGCATTGAGAAACCTGGTCTAGTGGAAGGTGTCCTTGCCCATGGCAGGAGGGTTGGAACGAGAGGATATATATGGTCCCTTCCAACCTAAACCGTTCTATGATTCAGTGATTTTTTAAACATATGGATGCCAGAAACTCAATCTCAAAAGGCACTTTTGAAGATTTCCTATTCAGTACAGTTTCCAAATTGCACTAAAAGAATTAGGTGATCAGCTGATTTTAATTTCACTGGATCTGCCTATTAAATATCCACTGAAAAAACAAATCTAAGAGGTACATGTGAAGGTTTTGTTGCTGTTCTTGTTGTTGTTAAGAGAAATTCTTTCCAATTCAGAAGCTAAAGGCTAAACCAGAATGGAATACAGTCTAAATGACATCTTGGAGTGCCTTCTTCTAAATATTCCTTTACAAATAAAATAGACTATAGTTTTTTATGCTTTCTTATGTGTTGGATACTTGCTCCTGATATCTTCACATGCTGCAGCAAAGTTTGCATTTCCCAGGCTATGTTCCTAGCTTGAACAGAAATAGGTTTTCAACTCCATACTTTCTTTTCATATCTTCACTACCACTACAAAGAACCCAAACTTCAGGCAGGTAATACACATCAACGAAGTACCACAACTGTCTTGGAAGCATGGTAATTTAGAGCAATGGGAGATCTAATCTTAAATTTTAATTGAATGAGAAAAAGGGGGTCTGATCAGATTTACAAATCTGACACGGGGGAAAAAATATTGATTTTGTTTCATATTTTAGTATTTTATAGGCATGAATAAAAGTCCTTCTATAAGCAAACCTATTTGTTAAGAATTATATCATGATTAATGTCTCCCTTACAAATTTATTTGTGCCTCAGATTCTGAGAACGATGATCATTTGTGTTACTGCCACAACCTCTGTTTGCTCAATTGATTGCCTTGTTATTGTTTTTCGGTCTGCTCATCTACACAAGTGAAATGATCTTGTCCTTTCCCCTTTTCTGCCTTTCTCAGATCATTTAACAGTGAGGCATACTTTCCATGTAGTCCTTTGTGATGAAAAAGGGGGGAAACTGTGGGGAGAGGGACAGAGAACTGAAGACACTGTCTGATTCATATGAAATAATTTACTTGCTGACAGTGATTTTGCTTTCCAAAAGTCTTTTTCTTCTTCAAAAATTTTTGTGTTCATGGTTAGATCAATTTCCTTTCTTTTCCCATGGGGTCATCCTTCAGTGGTTCAGTACCACAGTCTAGCTTTATTTGAATCTGAAAATGCTAAGATTGTGTTTGGTATAAAAATTAAAATATAAAGATAAAGCAAAACCGTATTTTTATTGTAGTTACCATTAAACACACAGAAACTTTTAAAACTATAAAAAATTCATTCTTTGACCCTTTAAAAATATTATTTATGATTATATTGCCACTTTATTCCTGAAACCCCAAATTTGTTTGCAGCAGACTTTAGGTGGGGATCCTCTGGAGTTGTGAGGGTGTGTGCTGGACTGCAGCCCCAGACCACCTGCCTGCTCAGGCAGCACTCATGGTTTGGTGTCACCTCCACACACCACAGGTTGGGATGCTGGGGGCAGTGGTTGTGGTTCACTACTGACTGAGAAAATAGGTAAGGGATTGGCACATATCTGACACTAACTATCCAGGCATGTTGTGTCTGCTTTTTCTCTGGCCTAATAGCACATGGGAGCAAAGCCAGAGCCAAAGTGGAAGTATGCCTCTGTGGGAGGAATCCCTTCCCTTCTCTGTGCCCCACAATGGCAACTTGCATCTTCCCTGACACAAGGAACCTGGCAGGCTCATGACATCTGAGTCCCACAGGCTTAAGCAAATATAACTATCCAGTTCCTTGAGTGGTAACATGTTAGTCTGCAAATTATCTCTGGCACTAAATTGTAAATGATAACAGTGCACTGTGCTGTGCGTAGTAGTTAGGAAAGCCATAAACAGTTGAATTTTATTTTTCTTAATATGTCTGTCACTTATCTAGCACACTGGCGTAGGACAGTACAATACCATTTTACTTCATCTAATCAGCTTCCAGTGGTACAAAGTGTGACACATAAAATAATATTTCTGTGATCTGTGACTCTTCCCCCTGTGCAAGTGAGCTAGCAATAAATAGAGTGAAGAACAAGGCAGGAGGAAGAATGGCCCCTCAGCATAGGCTGACTATTGAAGAGCATGATGCAGTCTAGACATAAAATGAGATTGTCACTATTTCCCCTGAAGCAATATAGAAGCAGAGAACCAAAATGTGTCCATTGTTTTTTCTTATTTGCTGTTATTTTAGCTATGCCATACTCTGAAAGCAGGGGAATTAATGTTGCTAGGTGAAGAATCACATAAAGAGGAGGAGAGGAGAGGAGAGGAGAGGAGAGGAGAGGAGAGGAGAGGAGAGGAGAGGAGAGGAGAGGAGAGGAGAGGAGAGGAGAGGAGAGGAGAGGAGAGGAGAGGAGAGGAGAGGAGAGGAGAGGAGAGGAGAGGAGAGGAGAGGAGAGGAGAGGAGAGGAGAGGAGAGGAGAGGAGAGGAGAGGAGAGGAGAGGAGAGGAGAGGAGAGGAGAGGAGAGGAGAGGAGAGGAGAGGAGAGGAGAGGAGAGGAGAGGAGAGGAGAGGAGAGGAGAGGAGAGGAGAGGAGAGGAGAGGAGAGGAGAGGAGAGGAGAGGAGAGGAGAGGAGAGGAGAGGAGAGGAGAGGAGAGGAGAGGAGAGGAGAGGAGAGGAGAGGAGAGGAGAGGAGGACCTGATTCATTATGTCCCCAGGCAGGTCTAAATTCTGTTGCAAGGATTGTGGAGGTGCCCTGGGAGACTGGTAATGCAACAGCTTTCTTATGATGAAGTAATATCTTTTAGTATTAAATGTGAGATTTGAGAATAGATAGGTGGAACAGTTGGCTTTTTCATTTGGAAAAAAAAAATTAAAAATCAATGTTTCTTGTACTTTGTGTTTTTATCCACAGTTTTCCAGTTTCAAGCATAGACATAACTAAATTGTCTACCACTCTGGCACTATAAATGAGAAGAAAAGCTGAAAGCTGCAGTAATTGTATGGCTTCCTTTCTAGCATTCAAGGAGTTCAGAAAATGGCTTTGAAGTCATGGATAAATATCTATTCTAATCTACTGGAATAATTTTTCATTCACTAATGTGGATGAAGAGGTGCAGAGAGGCTGAAAAGGAGACCATACCATATAACTCTGGTAGTAAGTGAAAGTACCTATAGAAAGAGCTTAATAATACAAAAATTCCCATCAAGGTGAGGGAGGCAGAGAGATCTTAGTTATCCCAGTCTGTGTCTAGAAGAAAACATTCCTCTTCCTTGGCTGTGTAGTTCAGGGAAAACTCAGCTTTTGGCTCAAGTAGATCTATCAGATGCCTAAAATTGGGTAGCACAATTTCAGACTTTACCTCCAGTCTTTATCAGTCACCCACCTTATTGAATGAGTTTAGAGCATCCTTCCTATTCCCGGAAGGAGAACTGTTGCTTCAGCTATCTGCATACTCAGGAGAACAATACTGCATTAATTTCATCTGCACTTGATTTTTACTGAACTGATAGGGAAAAGAGGTTCCATTCAAAGCAGACCTCGAATACAAAAGAGGAAGTTTTATATACTTTTCTTTTAATCACCTGACCCTGTAATGTAAACTTTATCTCCACCTTTCACTCTATTTCAATATTATATTCACTCTGTATCAACATTATATACCTAAAATATAAAATAATTTTTAAAAGGCAGTTGAACTAAAACATATTTTCAGATTTCAGCATCTCTTTGAGTAATTTCACTTTTTGTTGTTGTTGTTGTTGTTGAAATGTTTAATGGAAGGAATGTTGAAAGATGAAATAAACTAAAGAAGTATAACCAGCACCCAAGACAGTGAGGAGAATGAGAAGCTAAATCAGTTGTGGTCTCCTATGTAATACTCTTGGCAGAGGCTTATATTTGAGATATAAAGTGCATGCAGAGGAAGTTTAATCTGTGGATTTTTGTCATTTGGTTGTATTTCAGCAAGAGTGGAAGTATTTGAACAAGTCAGGTACTATCTATCATCTGATGGCATATCCTCCAGGCAAATGACGAGTTGTGTGGAGCTTCCCAGCAGCCTCCCCACCCCTAGATATTTAATCCTCCAAAAGACATTCTTGATGCTTGCCCAGTTGCTTGTGCACTGCTTAGTGTCAACGTTTGAAGGCTTTGTCTGGATAAAAATAGGTATCTGTAGTGGATAAGTCTACTTCTGAAGCAGTTTCCACAGTGATCCCCTTTAGCCACTAGAAAAAAGTAAGACCAGTTTGTCTTGTCCTTAGCAAACCTCTTCAAAGATTCAGGTGACCTGCACCTTTCACTCCAAGTGAGCACACACTTCACTGACCATGAAGGGAGTCTGGAATGACTAAGTCACATAAAGATGTCTCTGAAGTTAGGTAAGAAGGTTTCATGTTTTTTGTTAAGATTGGTACAGTTGAACCACAGACACTATCTACTGCCACCACAGTACCTGAGTTTGATACAGGCTTTCGACTCAGTTAATGGATAATTTAATTATTATCTAAGCCAATTTTGACTTAGATCAGAATAGAGAAATTAAAACTGTTGACAGGACTTTGGTGTGTTTTGGGAGGCTTTTTTTAATAAATGAAGTGTCATATATCCCATATGCTTTCACATATCTGTTTTGTGGAAGTCCTACTGCCCAGTGAAACTGTCCACTGTCCATTTTCTCCACTGGAAGGGAGGAAGAGAACAAAATAGTCTGTATATTTGATTAGAAGCTATTTAGTACATAATAATTTAATGATTGCTACTGAACAAACAGGGGCATCATAATTAATATTGCTTAAGTCATTATTTTCAAAGATGGGTCCCTTATTATGTTTTAAGAGTATCTGCAATATGCCTGACATTATTAAAAATTAAAAAAAAACCCACACAAACCACCCAAAACAAACAAACAACCAAAAAGAAAGAAAAATACAGTCTTTACATCAAAGAGTTAACAGTGTCGAAGTAGTTTACTTAGCTGGCAAAGCATGATTTACTCCATTTTTCATTGCAGTGTTTTCTAAGGTCTTGGAACTTATGAGACCTTCACACACCATAATCCTTCCGTCCTTGCTCCCCACACAGGGGTTGTTTGGGTGATTGAGACTGATCTATGACACCACTGACAGTCTCGGCTGCAGGCTAAGAGGTGTTTCAGGCAATCAGACCAAGATCTTCAGGAGGCTTCCAACATTCCCGTGGGCGGGTCGCGCAGCACCACCCGTCACTTCGGCTGCTGTCCATGGTGCTAACATAATCCTTTGTGCCAGTTTATATTTCTTGGAATAAAAACACAAAGCCAGTCTTTAAATTACAAAAAACATGTTAAAAAATAAAAGAAAAATTAATTATAAAAGAGAAGTATGTGCCTTTGGCTTTTTCTCTTTTTTCCCATGTGTTGATATTTTTGATTACTCTACAAAGAGAGGAAGAGACCATTTAAACCAGTATATAACAACATATACTGGTTAAGCCACTACATATCCAGTACAATAGCCAGTACTGCTGAAATACTAAGTCAGAGTCAGGAGGCAAGCAGGAAGAGCTGCTGAGTTTCAGAAGAACATCCCATTCATTGATATAAATTTCATCAGTTTTGCAGGTAAATCCCTTCCTTATATATTTTTTGAAAGTTACTCCAGGATTGCAATCTTCTGCTGAAGTCCACAAGGTTTTTTTTCTTGCTCTCATTACTTCTAACAGCTGGATAAATAGCCTGTATACCACAGTGTGCAATAAATAATGAATCACTTTGAAACACTGCTTTCATGAAAAGTCACATACAAATATGATGTTTACTTGTAATTTGTTTAAGTTATAAAAACACAAGCTGAAAGGGTGACTTCCCAATAAATCTGCTAGAGTACTGGGTAATGGAGCCTAGCTTCTTTCCTTTTCTTATTCTTTAATTTTTCAACTCAGTTTATTTATGACCCCTTTCCAAAATCATACTCTAAGGCACATTGTTTAGCAAATTCCCCCAGTGAAATGCATCTATAGAATTGTCATAAGTTCCTCCAATTTTTTAATATCAGTTTATCCCAGTTTCAATTCAATGAGCAACAAATAATAGAAAAACACCAGCTTTCATGATATTTACATTTGCTTCCCACATGTGTCAAAGCACTAATACTATAAGGATAAGTTAGTGAGCTCACTTCTTTTTCTTTTTTTTTCTTCATAAATAAAAAATAGAAGCAATTATTAATTAGTAATTATTCTTATCAAAATTGGAACTAAACAAAAGTGCTAAAGAATATTGTACTAAAAGTGTCAGTTTTAGCAGAGCTTTAGTAACATCCATGTATTTTAAACCAGATACGTAAGCCTTTTACAGATTCACAGACTGGTTTCACAGCTATGCAAGCTTCCTTTTTTCTTGACCTGCTCTGACCCAGGTCTGCAGGAACCACAGATCATGAAAGGTCACATTCTCCATCTCTTGAGCACATCTAGATTAGCAACTAGCCACAGTTATGATGATAAAGTGTGGGGTTTTGACACACAGAGAACCTTGAATGCCTTGCCAACAGCACCAAGAGCCCAAGAATGAGTGGTAGGTACAAGGTTTTCTGGTCAATACTGACCATTCTAAACTCAAACTCTACTTTCAAAATCTTTCTTTCTGTGATCAGATGTTCTTTTGTCAAGTATTCTCTGTCTCACAACTGGAATATTTTGGTCACTTACACTCTGCTTTGCAGACCAAGAGTCCTGTAACAAATCTATGGCGTTTGGGGACTCCATTTCATTTCTATAATTCACCATTTTTTTACATAATGATACAAGTTTCAGTGAAGTCAGTTACAGTAATTCTGTCAGGCCCTGAAGCAGCCTCTTTGAATTGGGATTATACACTTACTGAAGTACAGAAGACACAAGATATTATTTGTAATTTTATCAAAATAGATTTATGTGCCAAAAGCTTTCTTATTGCATTTTTAATACATACTCAGATCAGAGGAAAACAGAAACAAAAAGATGGAGTTTGGATGAAAGCATTCTTAAATGAAAGAAGAGATAAGATATTTTTGTTCACAGTCAAGAACTTTTTAGTGAAAACATTTTTCAGCTTTGACTTATCTGTTTCAATATATCTGTAGGTACTGAGATTCAGAGTTAAAGAAGTTTGTAAATCTATTAGTGGAACCACTGAAATCCACAGGATTATCATGACAAGCAATTAGTTATCCATAGGAGAACCTGAATTACTGAAAGTAGAGCCAAACTGCTACATAGTGATGCAACCACTAAATAGTGATAGCAATGGGCATATAATCAGATAACTCTGTTTTAAATAGATGTCATTACAGATACTCTAAACAAGATATTTTTATCTAAGCAGCACTAAGACAAATTGCAAGGTGATAAACAGAAGAAAGAGCAATGTCTTGAGTCAGATAGATCTGTGTAAAAGGGCTACAAAATGCCCGAACACTTTAATTCCTTGAACTGAAAGAAATATGTTTATATTATATCCTTTAAAAGGTCCAGATTATCCTGTCAATCCAGTTGTTTTCCATTTCTGTTCCAAATAATTTTAAACTGCTTCAAAAGGAAGAGGTTTTTCTTGAAATTGGAGGAACTTTTTTAATCCCATTGATTCAAATTTGTTTTAAAACAAGAAAAAATATTCCAGTCATCTTCAACTAAGTATTACAGTTCTGTGTTCAATAATATTTCTGTATGTGCATAAGTAAAATTAAAAAAAAAACAAACAGCAACAACAAACAAATCTGCTTTTCTTATGAAGTTTGAAACCACTCATAAAATAATAACTTGTGACTAGAAGGAACTAGTGTCACTATTGTTCTGGTGAAACTGGACTTTATTTCAGAACAGAAGTATTGACTTTGTGAACCTCATCATTAAATGTGTAGGTTTTCTAATTTGACAATTTTACATAAATTCAGGAAAAGTTTAATGAGATTTAACTACCATACAGCTTGCACTTTAACACTATCTTTATAAACTCCTGAATACTCTGTCTAAGATTATGACAAAACCAGAAAACCCATCCACATTTCCTTCACATTCCTCCAAGGATATATCTACTGTGATGCTATTTTCCCACACTAAATACAGGCACTCTTTTCAAATTCCTGGTAGCAGTATATGTGCTTTTAAAATCACCTCTTATCAGTTGACATTGATGAGAGGAATTACTTCAAAAGTGATAAAATCAGAATAATTTTACTATTTGCTTTCAATTTGGTTGCAAATGCTATTTCAAGCTCTCTGACTTAACAGTAGAGAAATAATACATTTTCTACTTTTATTTAGACAGATTATTTAATTTGAAAATGCTAAATTGCATTTCTTGTAGTTCACTTATAAATTAGATCACAGAATTAAGAAGAAGCTCTGAAATGTGCCCTGATGACTGTATGCAGCTTACTCGCTGCTGAAAAGCTGACACTTTTTAAAATATTACTGGCTTTTACAGGATTTCCATTTTTGTTTTTCCTCTGTTCATCCATGCACTATGCCTTGTTCATGTTATTTAAGACATCAGTAGGTAAGTACAGACTTTAATTTACTTGAAGGAATGGAGTAGTGGGGTAAGAGAACTGAGATGAATGTTTGAAGAGACACTGGCCAATTTTAAAGACAGAAATTAAAAGCTCTGTAGAAGGCAGAGCTTACTGAAAAAAACTTCAGTTTACTCTGAAAACTTTAGAAACTTGAACAAGCATGATAATATCATGGTTTAGTGGGTTTCTCCCTGTCAGTGGCATGCATGTCAATCTATACATGCTTAATTTTCATTGTGAAAAAGGCCATGTTAGTTTAAATTATATTTTATGTGACTTTCACAACAAGCTAAGCAGATGTAGAATTTAGCTAGGTTTCTGTAAATATTATACAGGAGATTTAGGAATTGTTCTGACAAGAGTTCTATTAAAAACTAGTTTAAAGCTGATACATTTCTCTTCTTTCTTGAGATTTGCAATTGACTGACACTAGTTTCAACTTTCCTGTTATTACAGACCATGCACATAGCAACAGACTAATTCATTGCCCAAATAGGGTCATCTGTCTTGTGTGGATATTTCAGCTCTACTACTCAAAAAATAGTGCTTTAAAAATCATTTTTAAAAGGTTTGATTTCTCTAATTTTAAAATCCTCATAAAATCCAATCAACTTTTCAAGATTTTTTTCCTCGAGAAATCATGTATTCTTTAGCCAAAATACATGGACATGAGCAAAGAGAAGCTGAGTCCAAAGAGTACCACTTTTGACAAAACAATTAACCCAGTGCCACAGAGAAAATGAATTTTTAATGCTTTAACTTATCAGTTACTGATAGTGATACCTGGAAGGCCAGTTTTTCATGTTGTTCTCACTAGATATTTCCAAGGAAATTGTTATGGTTTGATCACAATGGGATTTTCTTCAATTATCATTGTGAGTTCCTACTTGGTCAAAATTATGCACTGAAAATCATGTTTGTCATAAGAACATGAGCACCATACCTAATAATAATAGTAACATCTAAAGATCATATACTATCTTTGGATCATAGTTAACAAAATTTAGTTTCTGTATGGTTTAGTTTACTGCTTAGGGTTTTTACTATTTGTTTTTATTTTTAGTTTGGTTTTAATTCAATTTGATTTCTAATTTCTTAGTAGATAGTGGTATCCATGGATTTATAAATATTATATTACTCATCTAAAGTTCATTATGAGAAAGAACCAGTCATCAGAGGCTTTAACAAAATTCTTTAGAAGTTTCCTCTAAATAGAAGTCCTATCAGAACAAAGTTCAAAGCAGCATAATGCTGGGTGGTGCAGGTTTTCTGGTGAAGGTACAGAAGCACATTTTTCTAAACTCTTCTGAAACTAGTGTTGTAAATGTCTCTTCCATGCTGTCACCAAAAAAAAAAAAAAAAAAAAACCACACAAAAAAACCAAAACAAAAACAAAACCAAAAACAACAAAAAAAAACCCCTTTCCTAAACTGAGCTTGAAAACTTAAAGTTCCTGAAATGCTTTCTCAATTTCTACTTCTTTTTCCCCAATACCACAACAGAAAAATTTCTAGTAAATTTTTCACCATTTGAATCCAGAAAGGTTAACATCAAGCCCTCATGACTGGCACAGCCGGATGTTTTTTCTTGCATGTTTCAATTCAAGCCCAAACTCTCTATAAGCCATCTTCACCATGGTTTCAGAATGTTCATATAGTCAGTAATGGCTCCAAAAGTGGTTCAGAAACTTCTCTCCTTCCTTTGCTTTCTCCTTTTGCCCTGGGATCTCTTGTGATATGAGACTTGATTGTCTCCAAGATCTGCAAACAGACCTGCGGCCCACTGGTGCATCAGTGTGCTCATGACTGTGACTTTATTTGCTGGGGTGAAGCACTGGCAGCCTCCACTCACCACAATTCTCTTTCTGCTCTGGGGTTTATTTGGTTTTCTCTTTCCTGTGTGGATGAAAATTGCTAATGTGGTTTCAAGATCACAATGCTCATGTCGGAATGTTCCTTCTTTCTTGTGTATGTGATTGGTCACTGACACACTGTAAGTTGTCATACAAGGTGAATTATAAATGGTAGAAGTGTTAACCTGTAGCTGAGGGTCTTCCTATGCCAACTGTTCACAAGTTCAAAGGCCTTTTGCTGTGAGCTTGATAAATGGTTGGTCTCCATTCAGGTAGATTTATTGCTCAGGGACAGATTTCCCCAGAAATCCAATAAGCATTTCAATCAAATTGATCTCATTTAGTTCATGGTATTCAGAGAAAGGTGGATCTCTGCTTTATCTATTTCCCTTTACTGAGTCTAACTCCCTGTATTTTTTAAAAAAGTCAAACTAATGACATGCATTATTTTGCATAGCTTGCCAAACAGATATTTATCATTATGTCTTATATTAAGAACTTACAGTTTGCATTCTAGTCTTATTTTGTAACAGTTCTTTTGCCTATTTCTCATCTTGTTCGGTGATGCTGATCAGCATTGCAGGAAAGAATAAAGGAAAATATGCAGCTTCTGCATCAGTGTCTTCACTCTACAATACATTTGCTTAGCACTTATTGCAGTTTTGATGGCATTTTGATGTCATTGGCTTCTGGAAACAACTGGGAATATCAGTATTCAATAATTATAATAATGCACAACGTCATTATTTCTTTTCATTAGTATAATTAAAATATACGAGTTCACCATAAAGCACTGTATCTTTGATCCGCTTTGCTCTTATTTACAAAGCAAAACAGGGAAAATGCAATACAGATAGTACCAGAGAAAGAAAAAACAGAACACACTCTATTTTGTCTTTCAATCCTTTAATTTCATTTTTTTAATGACAGTTTTCTTACAACAGGTATTCAAAATCTAATTTAGTTCAGGTTGCCTGAAATTTCTCACAATAAAAGGCTTATTTTTAATTCTATACAACTTTTCCAGGCTACAAGTTGAAATTTTTCATGCCAGATGTCTGACTTAGATTGAATATTGATTTTCTTTTCTTCAGAACTTCAGAAGAAAACAAAGCAAAGAAAACATTAGTTGCTTCTGAGATTTGCATAAAGCAGCAACAGAAGTTGACTGGACCAATCTTTTAAATATATAAATCTATACCAAGGTGTCACGTATTCCCTTAGTATGCTCTGTAGATAAAATTATCTGTATTTTTGACATTAATTCTTTGCACCACAGAAACCTGGAGAAAATCACCAGTTTTATTTTCATTGCAAAGTTTGAAGTGTACTTGTAAGGCCACATGGTTAATGAGAAATATAAAAAGAAATAGTGAAGATTAACTCTTATTGGAAGAGACAGGCATCTCGAAGAAAAAGTAGTATGTGATTGTGCAGTTAAAGACTCAAAAAGTACATGAACAAGAGGACATTAAGATTTCACACACAGTCTTAACTTGGCTTCTCTTATGTTTTTAAGTTTTAAACTTAAGATTCTTATAATTCTTTATCTTGTTTTGCTTGCTTGTTTTTATACTAAAAACTATGTCTGGAACTATAGCACAGTATTGAAAAATACATCACATAGCATTTGTCAAAGTACAAACGAAGTCTGTTTCTTTGACACTTTATCCAGTTTACTATCAGAAGAGTCACATCAGTGATCTACACTGTCTGGAATCCTAAAAGCTCAGAACTGCAGCTGTATCTTCCCAGCACAGTAACCAGGGACTGCAAATAACCATCAAACATATCTTCCAAAAGACTTCTCATCCAGGTGGGGTTTTTGTTGGCTGCCGGGCAAATGGATGGATAATCTTTTTGGGAACTCTATGGTAATCAAGAAACTGCAGAAGGAATCTCAGATGGATACTACCCCAAAAACCACAAGATGGAGAGGCTCTTTTTTAGAATAATTCTACATAAACCTTTCTTTAAGTCTCAGGAAAACTCGAAATGCAAGCCTTAAATGAAGTTGTAATAAAAGCTTTTTCAATTAAGGGAGCACACCTCAAAACCCTGGGGTTGGTTATTTGTCGTTGTTGCTGGCTTTTTTTTTAAGAATAATCATGTTCTTAAGTAACTCTGTAATCCAAAATCATAAAATGCTTCATATAATCATATGATTACTTCATGAAAATTTTAAACATAGAAATCTATGAGAAATTAGAATTTTGCCTCAAAAATTTATTTAGCCATACAGATAATTATTGTTTAAACGTCCTACATCATGACTTAAACCTGTGACTTCTTTAATATTGTGAGTTACAGCCCTCCACATAAATGTTTACTGGCAGTAGACTTCAGTTTCTGTCCCTCACATTTTCTACTATTCAAACTCCTCTGAGAGACCAGGTAGCACTAAAAAAAAAAAAAAAAGGTGACTGTTTGGCCTAATCTTCCCTAAAAAAATGGGTTTATTTTTCATCAGCTCAGTTAGTTGTATCCAGGGTGACCTTTTCCCAAGCAAAGTCTCAGTATAGACATAGATTTAAAAGTTCAAAAATCTGTGCTATTACCAAGAGGGTGTCCAAATAACCATATGTGGGCTCAATAAATCTTTGTAAATATTGTAACAATTGTAATTAAAAGACAGGTATTGTACTTGAAAGCTAACTTGCATTGTTTCCATGAAACACTCCTTAACATCTGTATCAAAAAATATGATTAAAAGCAGGAGTCCATGTCAATTTTCGTAAAATCGTAGAATGGTTTGGGTTGGAATGGACCTTAAAGATAATTTAGTTCCAAGCCCCCTGCCATGAGCAGGGACACCTTTCACTAGAATGTGTGTCCTTTCTTAAATACAACTAAAACTAAGTTTCAGGATTTCTTTTCAAACAGCATATTTTCAAGCTATGCTCTTTTAAAAAAAGAAAATTATGTTTAGATGCAGTGCAATTGCTTTAGAAGACAAAAACTACCAATGTACTGCCTCTTTTTCCGGAGGAGATGACCTCAGTTCTAAGTGTTTCGCAGCAGAAGCAACTCTCTTCGGAAATGTGGTCAGGTCTCATATGGAATCAGTCTTGCAGTTGCATGAAATATCTCCAGCACCAAAGCACATCTTTTCCCAAGGGACCTAAAATTTGCTGTACTCATTTGTGCAAACCCTCAGATACCATGAGAACTGAGCTCTGTGGGCTGTGGCTGATGGAGGCTATTGGGGTGCAGCTGGCAGAATGCACAAAGGGATCCAGTGTAGCACAGTCCTTTCCCAAAAGAAAGCACAAGAAGTCTACCTGATATAGCAGTAGTAGAGAAAAGAGGGGATTGTAAATTATTAAATCTACTAATATTCACTAAAATAATTGTCTCAGTCCTTCTCAGTTACATCCAGATGAAGGCAATTTCAAAGTCCAAAGTCTTATCACCTGAAGAAACCTAGAGCTTAAATGGAAATAGCATGAGAGGATGTGTAATTTAACTTATTTGTAGTTAAGTAACTACAGGAGTAAAGAAGACATGTAAGGCAAAACTTGGACAGAGTTGATTCATTAGGTGGACAGTTGCAAACCATGCTAGAGAATCAAAGAGACAAAACTTGTAACAAGAGTCTACATAAATTAAAAATAATAGATGTTCAGGATTTGTTTTAATGAATTTCATTAAAATGTAATTTATTTAAAATTAATCATTTTCTAGAAATAATTATAATAAAAATAATTTTCCTATTCCAGTTTCATTAAAAAGTGTTAATATAACCCATTAAGTACAAAAGAAATTTGTTATAGTCGTCGTTGAAGATCAGAGTTGGGATTTAATTTCAGACAGGATTTTTTTCCCTTTGGTTAATAATATTTAAATTTGCCTAAGACAGGCTTGAGCCATGCTTTACATTGTCAGGACTTTTTTCTTGTATTAAAGCTGAACAAAACCAGACTAAAATGTAATTAAAACTATGTGTGAATTTAGTTTAACATCTATTTTAGCATCCATGCATTTTCTATCATATTTTAATTGCTAGAACTTGTTTTTTTCTTCCCGAGACACCTTCATTGTTTCCAAGAATATGTCTGACTTCTATCTACTGTTTATATATTAACCATATATATAAATATATATAAAACACCTTTAAATATCTACAAATATTTGTGTTTCCTCCATGGCAGTCTTTCTGTTTAGGTGATGCCTTGATGCTCACTTGTGCCTAAGATATGTCTCAGCTGCCTACTACTGGGAGGAGGTTTTTACTGCACACTCCCAAGGCAAGCATTGCACCAGTAGAATCGATGAACAACCCATGAGTCTGGCTGACAAAAATGGTAACATTTCAAACATTTAATTCTTTGGCCACCTTTATTTGGGTTTCTCAGCTGAGGTTAGACCTGAAAGCAGTCTCATGCAAACAATCATTTTATGAGTGCACAATGATAATTTATTGCCTGTGAGGCACATAATGTATGGCTGGGGCTAACGTGGTGTGATGTGCTCAGCAGTTCGTGAGCAGGCAGACAAAGCTGCTCCGCTAGCCAAGCTGGCCAGGCAGTTGGCAAATATGCAGGAAAGTGCCAGCCCTTGGGTCGTTCTTTGCAGTGGATTGAGCTTTTATGAATTGCCACCTTTCTCCTCTCTGATCTTACATCTTCCCATATGCAGTTTTCCTCTTGAATCTAGGATGATTTCAGATTTTTCTGCTTCAAGTTGGTTCTTCTGCCAGTAACAGTTCTGTACTCCTGTGGGCTTTTCATTTCGACTTTTCAACTTGCATGAGCCAATGGTCCACATTAACTGCCTCTCAAGAGCTGACAGAGAATGCCACAGATTAGCATGATCTTCCCTTTGTCAAAACTGGGGCAAGGGCATATGTGAGTCCTCTTAGCATGTGTACCCTTATTCTCAGCACTTAGAAGCTCATTGTCCAGCATCATTTGGAGACAGAGAGCAAAAGTGCAAGTGCAGGAAAGCTGGTATGACCGCAGCTTTGCAGGTGAGGTTTATAAGAAGCACGGGGGGAAAAAAAAAAAAAAAAAAAAAAAAAAAAAAAAAAAAAAAAAAAAAAAAAAAAAAAGGTCTCCCAAAGAACTAACTGTCCCAGACCTGGGAAAGGCCAATGCATGTTCAACCAGGTTTGGAAGGGAGGTGTGGCAAAAGATGGTCCTGACCAGCCTCTCACAGACATACCTTGGCTTGGTGCTTGCCAGTGCTAGGCCAAGGGGTGGCAAGGAAAGACTGCCAGGGAGGGTAAGGGGTGCACAGAGACCACCTTCCCTCCCTCTACCTCTGCTCTCTTCCCTTCCTCCATCACTCTTTTCAATATGTCTTTTTTAGATCAGCCCTTTCTTTTCTTCCTCTTTCCCGTTGGTTCAATATGATCCTGTTCCTTCCTGTCTCCCCTCATTCCCTTTTGTCTTCTCACCTCAATTCCACTTCCTAACCCTGCTTCTCTGCCGTGACACGACAATCAGTCTCCCTTGAGTCATCCTTACTTCCCCCCAACGTCCCCTATCACTCTGACGTCTTTCCCCCTTCCTCCCCCCAGCTCTGACGGACGCGGTCCTCTCACCCCACTGAACCCTCCTCCTTTATAAAGGGATTTTCCTCTTTTTAATCCACGAGACCCCCGTCGCAGCCTCAGCGCTCGGCGCACCGTCGGCACCGCCGGGCAAGAGACGATCCTCCCTTCGCTCCTTCCCTCCCCCCGCCAGCGGCAAAGCCCCGGGCGGGGACAAAGCCCCCGGCGGCTCGGCCCCGACACGGCCCCGAGGGATGGGCGGCCGTGCCCCGCGGAGTGCGGGGCAGCGCGGCGGCGGAGCGCAGGTGGGCGGCGGCGCGGGCTCCTCTCCTGCCCGACGGCGCGGGGCGGGCGGGCGCTGCCGCCTCGGCGGAGCCCCCGGGAGGTAGGGCTGGCTCGGCCGCTGGCCCCGCCGGCGGAGCCGCGGAGCCGTCGGGAGCGCGGACGCATCTTGCCGGCGCGGCTGTGCGAGAGCGAACGCGGGGCGGAGGGGCCGGGATGGGGAGGGGGCTCCGGGGGAGGCTGGGTACGGGGCCGCCGCTGTCTGCCTCGCTCGGGAGTTTTCCCCCGCTGTAGTTCGTGTACTTCAACATTTCTGCCTTCCGACAGCTTTTAAGTTTTCCGTTTGCTTCCCATATTGTTAGAGAACAGATTCATGCGTTTCATGCTGGACAATTAAATGTTGCAAGAAAGAAATCGCAGATTTTAAAATACGGGAGATGTTGCAAGGGGGACAGGACTCAGCATTCCAATACAAACACTTAAAAGATGTGGTTTGCTGTTGTAGCTATTACTTATACATAGTTCTAGTATTACTTAAGGCAGTTTTGTCTTCAAAACAGAGATTTTTGTAATAGTCCACATGGTCAAGATCTTCTGTCTCTGGTACCAAACTAGTCCGTGACTGAAAAGTTCCCAGGCATTGAGGACTTGGTGATACGAAAATAATTCAGTGCTCAATAACTGACTTCTGAGGATAGTGTAGCTTTCAGCCACGTCATCCATTCCCCTTTGTGTTCAGAGCCTATAACCACTGGTTGTTGCTCCATAGGCGTTTTAATTGGCATGTGACATTAATCTCAATTACATCTGAAATTCTCATTTCATAAATTCACCGGAACAGTCTCTTTAATAACCATCTGAGGGGTTTTGTACACTGATTCTAAAAGGCAGGCGTGTTAAAAGCAGACCTATTATTGCATTCTCTCCAGAGGTCTTAATGAAATAGGGGTAAAAGAAACAGCGGGGACTTCAACATGGCTTTCCATGTGGAGGGACTGGTGGCCATAATTTTCTTCTACCTGGCAATCCTGGCAGTAGGGATATGGGCTGCTTGGAAAACCAAGAACACCGGCAGTGATGGAGATCGCAGCGAAGCTATTATAGTCGGTGGAAGAGACATTGGTTTGCTAGTTGGTGGATTTACAATGACAGGTATGTAAAAAAGCACCTTTTTGTTTCCTAGCCAGCATATAACTTGTCAGTTTTCCATCTGAATGAATTGAAATCTGAATGTTAAGTAATACAAAGCGGGGAAAATATATATACCTTTTATCCAATTGTTTTATGAACAACCAAATGTAGCCTCCTCATAAAAACAACAAATAATTGTAAATCTTAGAGGAAGAATATATTTTCCTTAGTTTTCATATATTTTCATTCCATATTCATCTGTTGATCAGATATGTTTGAGACAAAAGTATGGAATTAATATAGATTAATTAGAAAGTTTTAAAATAACTGTTATTGTTTTTAAAACCATCCCTATTTGTGTGTTATTTTTGGGTTTGTTTAATCTGAATAAAACAAAGTTTATAGGGAAAAAGATTGGTGGGGAGGGTGTACAACATAAATTAACTTTCTAAAAGAAAATTAGCTTAACTCCAAACTTGTAATTGTACAGAGTTCAGCAAACTTATTTTGTGGATTCTCTAAGCTTCTTTTTCAGCAGTTGGACGAAATAATGCATGACTCTCAATAGTAGTATCAGTAAGAAAAGGCTGAGTGAAGGAAGAGACCTTCAATGATTTTGTAAACAGTGCTCTCTGACTCCCAGAGCCAGTTAAACCAGCTGTCTTACTTGGGTAAAAAGGATATTCACAATACTGTCCAAAATCTCAAAACTTTTATTATGTTATTGGAATAAAAATACATTAAAAGATGAGTGAATTAGCCCACCACTATAAAAGGAAAATTAGTTTTTAAGGCATGCTTCTTTTTTCTTTTTTTTTTTTTCTTAATTTAATCTAAATCCTATTCAGGCAAAGCCCTTTCAATTGTCAAATTGAATTTATCTGACTACATTTATGTTTTGCTGTTTTGCCCTGTTCTGCTTTCACAATTATCTAATAAGGAAGAGCCAGGTAAAACTTGGGCCAAAACTCTGCATTCTTTATTTGAGATAAATTCACATTCTTTTGCAGGGGCATTTTGCTCATTCAAAGACTGAAAATTTAGATATTGAGTAAGGAATGTTTGTAAAAGTCAATAAAGTTGGAATACAATCAGATGTTCTACTTTTTGCACTATGCTGTAATTCACTGTATCACAAATCCATCGGCTACTGGTGCACAAGATATGACCAGAGTCTGCTCATAGCAAGTGCTGGTTAGACTGCTTTCTGCTGGATGAAATGTTTTCAAGAGCACTGAAACCAGAATATTTTGCAGAATTATTGGTTGCCACAAAACAATAAACATTAAATCAGGGGAGTCAAGATGAAAAAAGGCATTTCCCACAGAAGTGGCTACGACTAATGGCTTTGCATATAGAAGATACAAATTCTGCTTTCCTTAATCCTATTTTGCAGGAAATTTTTGTGTAGCAGCTGAAGCACAGATGAGATTGAACTGGGATTTCCTATATCTCAGGCACGTTCTGTAGCCACCACAATTCACACCCACACATGTTCATCCTGTATTATGCAAGCTCTAGAGATGGCACAGTATCTCAACTTTGCAGCAGATCAGACTGATCCCAAAGCCTTTGGGTAGCTAAAACTATCAGGGACTTCATACTGTCAGGGCTGACACTTTCTTCCCTGTACCTTCCTTAAATCTGGCAATTAAAGCTTGATGTGGCAACTAACCTACACTTTCAGTCATAGCGAGCCGCACCTGGTGCATAAAGCAAGATCTGGGCACAAATCTGCTGAGCCAGGGTTTAGTCTGAGTTTTGTTTCAGTGAGGTTGTTTGGGGGACTTGATTTCTAAAGTCATAATAAAACAATTATGAAAGTAAGCTGATGAAAATACAGTAATTTTTGCACGTTGATAATTTTTACAAAATGGGCACATTATTCAAGGGCATACTTGCTTTTCAAAAAATAGTCGATGCTGATTTTGCACCTCACAACCATGACTGTTCGCAATACACGACTATTCCAACATTGTCTTTATATTTTTCAGGTTTAATTGTGTAAATATAAATTAGAAAGCAAAGTCTACCCCACAAATGAATACAATTGTTTTAAAGATCTCCAGAAAGGATGTTGTTTGTCTGTGCATGAAGCACTTTGGGTTTTGAGATAAGGCCTTATTTTTTCTTTTCTGCCTGATACAAACTCTACAGTGTTCCACGGGTATTGGCTATGAGGTGGTAGAAGTTTCTAGGGTTATTTAGTGGAGAGAATGGCAGCACTTAGCCTATAAATTTAAAATAAAATTCAGGACATAAGCATCGAAGTCAAGATTCCAGAGGAATTATAGCTGATTTTCTAAACAACATTGAAAAATCTTAAAGCACTACCTGTGAATAACAGCTGTGCATATTTTTGGAAATGCACGATGATCTTGAAGAAGAAAAAGCTATATCAACCAGCTACTGAACTACTGAACACAAAGCCTGTTGAAGGTTGAGTGTGTCTGCAAGTGAGAAAATAGAAAGAGTGAAAAGGTTGAATTGTGGATGGATCGTAGCAGCTCATATTAAAATGAAATAACATTGTACCATAGTAGACATGTGTAATGTGTGTATAATTTTTACATAATTATAGATAAAATTTTGCATTAAATACTAGTCTTCTTTATTTTCATGAATGATTTTTTTAAGAAGTGATATCTGCTACAAAATTGAATCTAATTTGATTTTGGTGATTGAGTTTAAACCTCAAAGGAAATAGTTGAGATTACATAACTAAATGCTCACAAACATGACCTGAAAGGTCTAATAATCTATTGATATAATTTTTGCATTTTAGTTGGATAGAACTACATACCCTCCCAAACGAAAAAGAAATATTACATAATTCTATTTTATTCAAATCTTTGGATGAGAATTCTCATTTTACAGAGCTTGATGAGTTTATTAAATAATTTGAGTGGTCAGACAAGGAATTGTTCCTGAGGAAATGTCAAAAATTTTGGTTTCCAAGTATATATCAATATATACCAAGAACTCAGAGATCAACTTCTGTGTCTCACAGGAACTAGAAGAAAAATTGCACTCCTTACCCTCAGTATTTGTCTGATCATTTCTTACAGTGCATGTTTTAAATGGATGTTAGTATTTGCTGCATTTCTTTCTTCAGATAGCAGGCAAAGAGAAGATTAAAATAGATTACCACATTAATGCTTCCATAGATTATTTAGTATTGTATTCCTGTTTGCTGATTTAGGTAAAAACAAAAAGAATTTCACTGAAAATAAAGGGATTAAACTAACTTTAAATTGTGGCTTAGCAAATGAGGATCAGAAAATTAATATCTAAGGTTGAAGTCTCATCCTGTGTTATCCCTTTATTTCATTTCTAATGTATTTACCTGTGTCAGTGTACGTGCTGACTACCCATTCACCCCCTCAGAAAAAGACATATAACACCTTCCTACAGCTCTGTGGTCCTTGACAGATGTTCCAGAACAGTCATGCGCACAGAAAAATTGAATAGCAGCAATTTTTCAAACCCCAATCCAGAAATTAAGAAATAAAATTAAAAATAAGCACTAAATCCTTCATGGCACCTTATACAGAAATATCTGTCTGCAGGGCAAACAGTGGAGGGTAATGACCCTTACAACATCACACAGAAGGGAATTGACTTGATCTCGTCCAGAAGAAAATAAGGGAACTAGGCATGGCATCCAAGTGCCCCTTGGAGAACCTCTGTAGCAACTGTTGGCAAATCAATGCTGAAACTGAAAGCCCCCTTCACCACGGCTGCAGCAATGTTGGACATCTGTTCTTGACTATGGGATATTATTCCCACCTGTAACCAAGTATATAATTAGTGTAGAATCCATGCTTATGCATTTTCTGGGGAAAGAGACAAATATGCTTCCTTTTCTAAATATTTACTTTTTGGTATTGTATACAGGTGCTTATTCCATAAGACTGTGCTTCTTGAGACAGAATAGGCAACACACATCCCAGGTAGTCACGGATTTTTCTGTAGAGAGTGGTGTCCCTCAGGGGTCCATTCTGGAACCAGTACTATTCAACCGCCTTGTCAGGGCTGTGGACAGTGGGATTGAGGGCACCCTCAGCAAGGTTGTGGATGACACCAAGATGAGTGCTATGGTTGATACTCTAGAGGAAAGGGATCCCATACAGAGGTACCTAGCCCAGTGCAAGAGGCCAAATGTAAGACCCTCCACCTGGATCAGGGCAAACCCAAACATGGATACAGGGTGAGTGATGAGTGGATTAAGAGCAGCCCTGTTGAGAAAAACTTAGAATCACAGAATATTAGAATCATCAGGATTGGAAGAGACCTTTAAGATCATCTAGTCTAACTGTCAACCCAGCACTAGCACTGTAACCCCTAAACCACTAAACCACATCACGCAGTGCCAAATCCAGGCACCTCTTAAACACCTTCAGGGACAGTAACCCCACCACCTCCCTAGGAAAGCTATTCCAATGTCTGACCACCCTAACAGTCAAAATTTTTTTTCTAACATCTAATCTGAATGTCACCTGTCTCAAGACCATTTCCTCTTGTCCTTTCACTGCAGGCATGGTAGAAGACACTAGCCCGCATCACTGCATCCTCCTATCAGGCAGTTGTAGAGAGCAATAAGGTCCTACTCTTCTCAAGACTAAACATACCCAGGTGCCTCAGTTTTTCCTCATCAGACATTTTCTAGACCTTTCATGAGCCTTGCCACCCATTACTGGACACGCTTCAGCACTCAATGTCCTTTTTAAAGTAGCAGGCCCAGAACTGGACACAGTACTTACTAGAGGTGCTGAGTACAAGGGGATGATGTCTTTCCTGGTCCTGCTGGCTGCACTATTACTATCCTGTACAGGCCAGGCTGCCATTGGCCGCCTTGGCCACCTGGGCATGCTCTGGCTCATGTTCAGCTGCTGTTGAGCAGCACCCCAGGTCCTTTTGTGCTGGACTGTTTTCCAGACACTGTCCCCAGCCTATAGCATTGCCTGGGCTTGCTGTGACCAAAGTCTAAGACTCAGCACTTGGTCTTGCTGAACCTCATGCAGCTGGCCTCAGCCCACCTCTCCAGCCTGCAGATCAACACTCTGACCCAACTTCATGTCATCTGCAAATTTGCTAATGGTAGACTTATTCTTTCATCAGATAATCACTAAAGATATTAAACAGGACTGGGCCCAACACTGGTCTCTGGGACACGCTGAGAGAGTTGAGGTTGTTTAGCCCGGAGAGGAGGAAGATCTGTGCAGACCTGATACCAGCCTTACAGTACCTAAAGGGGGCTTATAGAAAAGATGGGGATTGGGACATGTAGTGATAGGATGAGACGTAGAGGTAGGGAACTGAAGGGTAGATTTAGATTATATCTTAGGAAGAAATTCTTTACTGTGAAGATGGTGATGCAGTGGAACAGGTTGCCCAGAGAAGTTGTGGATGCCCCATCCCTGGAAGTGTTTAAGGGCAGGTTCGACAGGGCTTTGAGCAACCTGGTCTAATGAGTGGCATCCCTGCCCATCACTGAGGGATTAGAAATAGAAGATTTTTTAAGGTCCCTTTCAACCCAAACAATTCTATAATTCTAGAACTCTAATAAACAAAGTATTATACTTCCCTCTATCTTAATTCACACTGTCAAGAATCACAAAATCCCAAATGTTTGACAACTTTTTATGTAGATTATGTCTCCTTGTTCTTCTCGTTAAGAATCAGCCTTAACCCTTCTTCCGCAAGTGGTCCCATACACAAAAGCTCTTGATAACCAAAAGTCTACTTGTAACAGGTCTCCTTGGGCCACTTCTTTTGTTTCAGTCTTTCTCTGTATGCACACCCCTCATAAAAATCCATTATACCATTTCCAACAACAGAATGGTCCATTCCAGTGCATCAGATTGCTGAAAGGGGGTCAACTATAATTCTCTGGTTGCTGGAGATCTTTGATTCTAAATCCATAGTTCAATTCAGCAAAATTCCTTCAAGTAGTACTAGAGAGATATCACAGTCAAGCAGAAAAGAGTGGTTATTTAGCTCTTAATGAAATTTCTTAAGAAATTTTATTAAATTTTCTTAATTCGTTTTTCTCTCCAACTGTTTGTCTTAAACACAAAATCAAGTTTGCTTGTACAGTGGTGGGTGATGGGAAAATTGTGAATAATATTTAAGGAAAACAAATTTCAAACTATTATGACTTTTTAGACAGAAACCCTAACTACTCTCATATGAAAAAGTAAAGGCTTCTGACACAAACCAAAACATCATTACAAAATTCCAGGACTTGTAATGGTCTGTCTGCCCTTGTTCAAACTGCAGACTTAGATTTATAAAACTTACTCATTATAGAGTAGATATAATTTTAAAAATTGTATGGAATCTGCAAACAGGAAGTAAACTTTATTAAACTTGATTTGTTATGAAGTATTTTTGCAGATGTAATCACAATAAATTTCTATGATGGAGTTTTTCTCTCATATATACTGTTGATCCCAAATTCTCAAATGTAGAAACTTCCCTTAAAGGCAGAGAAGCAACTCATTAAGTGTCAAAGGCTGGTATATTAAAAATACTGCTTTTTGGAGAGCGAGATAAAATCAGAAATATTAGAGATAGCACATATCCCTTATGGAATATGGCTCAAGGAAGCATAAAATAAAAGAATCAAAGTTTAGAACTTATATAGCAACAAAAAAAAAGCGCACCACAACTCTATAGACAAATATTTTGAGAACTCAGAGTTTATTAATATGCTTCATGTAGCAACAGTTAAAATTTAACAAGGTTTAAAAGGCTTTTTTTTTTCATGAAGGTCCTGGTAAACAATGTGTTCATTAAACTTTTGCCTAATTTAAATGTTCTTCTTCAGACTCCCCCTTATACCTCTCCTTCATTTGTACTAACACAAACAATAAATAAGTAATGGAGGACTCAGCCCTCACATCTTCACTGACTATACAGAGACTTAGACACTTTAATGATTGCCTCAGGCCATTTTTTCTTCTTTTTTCATATGCTTAGGCTGTAAATTCAAATTAGGGCTGCCTTTAATAAAAGGGTGCCATGCCTGGTACTTGTACTGTTCATATAATAAAAAATAACCATACATAATGACAATTTTATTATACAAGGTGTGAGCTTTTATTTCTTTGTGGACATTAAAGACTTTTCCCTCTCTTCCTTTTCAGCCACATGGGTTGGAGGAGGTTACATCAATGGGACAGCAGAAGCTGTGTATGTCCCAGACTATGGTCTAGCTTGGGCTCAGGCCCCTATTGGATATTCTCTTAGCCTGGTTTTAGGTAAGCAAAGATTAATAGTCTCTCATTTTAAAGAGTTCTGATATCAAGTCCATTCTCTGAAATGAAAAAACTAGGGTCTGATAAAAGGTTGCTGAGGTAAACTGGATCCTTTCTGCTGATACATTTGGCTATTGAAAAATTAAACAAAACAGAAAATCTCTATAAATGGTTTCATATCTTAAGTCTCCTAAACTCCTTGTCAAGACCTATTTGATCATTACAGCCATATTCTTTGGGGGGAGGGGGTGGGGAGGGAGAGTGGTTAGAGGGTGGGGAGGTGTGTTTAGATTATCAATACCAAGCTGTAGATATTTAGGTTTTCTTTAATTGCCTATATGATCTGGAATATGACCCAGGCGCCCAGGTATCAGTGCATCTGTAAATCTTGGAATTAGACAAATATCCTTTTGGGTTAGGAAAGTGCTTATACTTTGCAGATCTCCACCAAGAATCTAGGTGGCTTTTCTAATTTTGTGTAGGAAATATGTCTCAATATTTCCTTAGACTGGAAATTATTTCCTTAAAAGTGGAACATGCAACCTCTTAAAAGTAGTATACAACTCTAAATCACATGTAAAAATGCAAATGCAGAATCCCGATATATGCAGGGTCAGAGTGTAATATACAGGAAGTATTAGAAGTTTTAATGGTGCAATAATGATGCAACTTTTAAAAAGCATGTTGTTACAGAAAAAAAGATCCTTTGTTTTTCATATTTCCTGAACGTGACTGATATACTCCCCTTGCTAATATTACTTGACCTCTCAGTCTTTTCTGAGTGTGTTCTCAGGGTCCTGATCTGTCCCTTTGTTTCCTTTGATTGCTTATCCAGATCCTCTTTTACATTTTATTTCTTCCTCCACCACTTGTTTTCTTTTCTTTCCTTTTTTTTTTTTTTTCCCATTGAAAATGCTTTCCAGTGGCCTGTCCTAGTTATCCTGACTTCCCAGGCAGAAACTTTCCCCACTGGAAATGTTTCTCTCTGGCATGTGCAGGCCAGCTCCAGTTCTGGCAGTGGTTGCCATCCCTGAGAACAGCTCTGTCTCCAGTGAGGAAAACAGTGACTGTAGAAGTCTGCCTGAAGATCAGTTGGTGTCATTATGAGCTCATGAGGGTCACAATCCATCGATGTAATTAACTGGCTGTTAGGATTGGAGTCAAAACCATCTTCCTGGCTCTCAGCCTCTGCAGAATTGACACAAATTAACAATAGTCTAGAAGAGTTAGCCTCTCTGGTTATTTTCAGCTATTTACAGACACCCAGACTTGTTTTCCTGAAAATTATAATGGCCACTGCAAAGAAAGAAAGTCCGTATGTGTAACCATATATTTCTCTGTGGAGCACAGAGAGGAAACCATTTCTGCAGGCATGATCTGTACATGAAGGTTTGAGGGGAGGAATTCTTTATCCTTCTTTAAAAAATAAATGATCAAATTTATTAATACAAGGCTGGGAGGAAATATTAATGCTTCAGACAGGAAGCATTTAAGATTGATGTTATCTCCCTGTTTGTTGTCCATACAATTTTATTTTCAAAGGTTAGGATTTCCTATTTCCTTTGAGAGATGTTTGAACATCCTAATAGATCATGTTTTTTTCTTCTTCTTTAATTGTCTTTTGAAATGGTGGCATAACAAGTGGAATAGGAAAAGGTTCCACTACCAAACCAGTAATCACCAAAAAAAAAAAAAAAAAAAAAAAAGCTGAAGGGTTTCTGCACTTACCTGCCTAAACACAGCATTCACATAAACACTATAAACTGGGATGACACTGTGTGACCCAGTACTTTCTGTTCAGGCAACTTGATGAAATGAAGAAGTATGAGTTATAAAAGGCAATACATAGAAATTTGGAAAATCTTCTGCACAATACAATGAATAAATGACATATCTTGTCATGAGGAACCTAATTAGGGGTTGCCAAATGCCATACAGTGTATCTTGTTGGGAACTGACTGGGTTTCCAGTTCGTTATTATACCTTACATAGCAGTTTTCCTGTGGTAGAAGTCTACTTGTATATAGTCATGTGCAGATCTCAACTACCCAGGTTTCCATACCAGGGGTCTTTCAGCTATCCTGAGATAGGTCCTTTTTTTTTCCCCAAGACAGAAAGAATTTGAGGTGGGGACATTTATGTACATATCCAGCCCATAGACCAGCTAGGCTGAGCTGAATTGTGATATATCAAAATTCCTGAACATACAAAAGTAAAATAACTGTATGACAAATACTCATGAATCTAACACAGGCAGAACAAAGAAGACCTCTGACCTATCTTGCAGGTGTTAGTAAAGTTGTCTCAAACATACATAATAAATTTGAATTGTCCTGAAAGAATCAGATTTGCTCTGTGTGTACTAAACCACATGTGAAATTCTATTTCTGATTCAGGAATCTCAGACTGTTTTATTTTTAGAGTAGGACTATGTAAAACTTCATGTGGTATTCTGGTCAAAGAATCAACAGGATTAGGTGGAAAAGCCATTCCCTTAGACTAATCCAAAATTAGACTAAACTCTGACAGCATCCATGATGGGAGATTACATAAACTGAGACAGAAAAAATAAGAAAAAGCCCTTTTTTTTAAATTATCAGACTATAGATACTAATGGTGTGTGTTTAAGTAGTTCTGCAGACATATGTAAGAGTTTCCAGAGGATATTTTAACTGTACTTTTTACTTACAAACAAAGAAACAAACAGTATTAGTAATTTTTTTTTTTTTATCTTCAACTGACAATGAATGTTTTATCCCTTAATGGTAATGCATTTCTAAACTGCAACTGGTATCTTATGCTGCTTTTTCTTTGTAGGTGGCCTTTTTTTTGCAAAACCTATGCGATCCAAAGGCTATGTGACAATGCTGGACCCTTTTCAGCAACTTTATGGAAAAAGGATGGGAGGACTACTGTTTATTCCAGCTTTAATGGGAGAAATGTTTTGGGCTGCTGCCATCTTCTCTGCCTTAGGTAAGGAACAAGCAGTATAAATATTAATTTATTACAGGTAGAAATTATTAAGAATATCAGAAATGCATTAAAATTCTGGCTCCAAATGGTAACTATTTAAGCCAAATGATTCAGACTGCAACATTTCTAAGACCCATGCTAATTAGCAAATAAATCCAGTAATGTTGCCCTTTTATTATTTTGATAAGGGAAAGACATGCAAAGTATCTATTCATTTTCATGTACCTCTAAGTTACCCCTTTTCAAAGAGCATGAAAGGATTTAGGAACAAATTTCTGTTAATAGTGAGGGTGATGGAAGTGATTGCAAGTGCCTCTTTTGTGTCAAATCTGACCCAGCTTTTCTTCTACATCTCTGGGATGACAGAAGCCAGTTGAAATTTCCCTTAAAAATGCTGATATGTAACAGCATTTCCAACACATCTAAACAAAATAATCCTTTGCATATAGGAGATCTACATATACAGAACATTCCATAACACAAATAATAGAAGTAAACCAGATGCTGATCAACAAATTGAAGAATTCTTCAATTCTAAATGGCTTTCTTCTTGACAAAATGAAGAAAATACTTTGGATCCAAGAAAGGATTTGGAGAATTGGTGAAACTATGACTCAATAGAAAATCACTCAACTACTCATCCAGTCCTGAAAAACAAATCAGCTTCCAGGGTTTTTAATTACATTTCAGGCCTGAATTTAGCAACCCCTTTAAGAACAGAGAAAGCCCTTGATTTGAAGCACCAGTAATTGACTTTTACCAAGTAATCATACTAATAATGCACATGCATGTGGTAATGCCTTCTAGCATAAGCTATTTTAAACAAAAATAAACTTTGAAGGTACTCTCCAACTGCGCTCTGATGAACTGAAAAGCAATGGGGAGCTTGTTTACCACAATTCCATCACAAAATCCTTAAAAGACTAAGAAAAATTGCATGCTGAGGTGATAGGAGTTGAATAACTTGAAGAACACTCAGAGTATTTGGAATATTTTTGATTAAGGACAAGCCATTCACTATCATTTCAACACAAGTGGTGTGAATACCTTTCTAGATTTATGTAACAGCTGACAGTTAAAGATTGTCAATGATTATAAAGATCATTGAAGATTTTGATTTTAACTATTCTGTGAATAATCTATTTCCTTTTTCACACCTATCCTTACTGATGAATGTTTAATCCCAGTACTCTTCACTACTTGATCTTCATCACAACTCCTTGCCTGGCAGGGTTCTAGATGGGAAACACTGGTCTTAAAGTGGTGGAAGAGGTCTGAGCTTCTAATTCTTAAGCACACAAACTTTGAGGGCTCATTGTGCAGCAAAAGCCACATCTGTGAGTTCCCAGAAGCTCTTATATTTCCCACATCATGTTGTCTTTCTTCCAAATATGTGATCCAGAATATCCATCTACAATAACCCCAAGCACTAATAGTAGTTGCAAGATGTTTCATTTAAATCATCCTAATTAGAGGGAGAGGAGTTGTTTAAACGTGGTCTTAAAACACTGCAATCATGTGAAATAGCTACTACATCTAAGGGAAATGTATAACCATCCTGATAGGTGCTGGAGGGGCAGTGCAGGAGGACACAAGCTATTCAGGAGGTTTCTTGAGTGCACTGGCAACGACTTTCTGACACAAATGATCAGGGAGCTGATGTAGGGAGGTGCTCTGTTGAACCTGTTACGAAGACACTAGGAAGAACAAGTCAGAGGTATAAAGGTCAAAGGAAGATTTGGCTGCAGAGTTCATGAGATGATGGAATTCATGGTCCTGAGAGGGGGAAAACAAGGCAAATATCACAACGGCAACCATGGACTTCAGAAGTGTAGAGCTGGGCCTCTCCAATATTCTGCTTGGAAGAATCCCATGGGAGACTGTCCTGGAGTCAAGAAGAACTGGTTTATATTCAAGAGTCACCTCCTCTATGCTCAGAAGAGTTCATCCTAACAAAAGGGAAAATGTGGAGTGCTGTTGAATGGGATGGGGCACCTGGTGGCGAAAGATGTGGAAAAGGCTGAGGTATTCAGTGCCTTTTCTTCTTAATTCTTTGCTGGTAAAACCAGTTTTTAGGAATCCCAGGACCCTGAGAAGCCTGAGAAAGTCCAGTGCAAGGAAGGCTTGCTGGAAGAGAGCCAAGTGAAGAAACTTTAAAATACACTGGACAGACATTTTCATGGGACCTCAGGGGGTGCATCCTGCAAGTGCTATGGCAGCTGATGGTAGCACTGAAGGAACATTCTCCGTATCCTTCGGAAGACTGTAGCAATCAGGGATGTGCATAGCTAGTTTTCCCAGACAGAACAAAAGAGTGTAGTCCTTACAGACTTGGTGCAACATAAGAAGTGCTGTTGGGACCCTTCTCTCCTCCGTTTCCTAAGAACCTGAAAAATGACAGATGCCAAACTTAAACCAGCAGGAGCATCTTTTTTCCCATTCCCTTCAAAGGTGAAGAAAGAGTATGCAGAATATAGAGGTGGGGAATTATTAGTGCTGTTATTAGGTGTTAGACCAGAACCAATATATGCAACTTAACAATGGTGAACCTTGTCATCAGACATGCTGTGATATACACACTAACACACAGTGCTTTGGTTTTCCCTTTAGGTGCAACTATAAGTGTGATCATTGACATTAATGTCAATATTTCAGTCATTGTTTCTGCCCTGATTGCCACTATGTACACACTTGTGGGTGGGCTTTATTCTGTGGCCTATACTGACGTCGTTCAGCTCTTCTGCATCTTCCTGGGACTGGTAAGTTTGGGGTTTTTTGCCTTATTTTGTCAAGGATTTTGCCCTGAACAGCTAGATGGACCAAGTGCATCCCGGGGTGTACCAGGCACAGCATTGCTAACCAGTCAGACTCACAAAGTGCTGACTTGGAAAAGGCTGCATTTGCATCAATGTACAGCCTGTACTTTGGAAATAGTGCTGTCCAAGAGGTCTGATTCTTAGGCTCTTTTCCAGCCAGTCTGGCAGTCCAACCACTCTTGCAATTTTCCTCTTGAATATACATCTAACTCAGAATAGGACTGGTGTAGACTCCTTCCCTGTCTCTCTATAGGACTGTGACACTGGCACAGAAGGCAGTGGAGGGAGGCATCAGACATAGGAAGCTTTCAGTGAAGTAGTTCAGAAATGCTGTCACTGGACCTGCAGAGTTGATACTCTACTGCTTCTCTTTTCTGTGGTTGTCACCTACACAGCTTAGTTAACCTCCTGTTAACTTAGTTAACTTTCTTGGTTTTTCCCTCATTTCCCTCCACCACCCTTGGAGACCATAATATTAGAAGTTTCACCAGATGTCTTGGCTATTTTGGTGTGGTAGTGTGAATACCCCTCATCAGCTATCAATGATATGCTAGTGGGTAGCCTTTTATTTACTGCTGTTCTTTAAGCCCCATATTGAAAAGCATCAGTGTGACAAGGTCCAGATCACAAGAGTGCAATCAAAGAAGTTGCTGTCTTTGTTTGCCAGTGGCAGTAATGGACAATCAGAGGTGTGCAAAGAGTTGCGATATGCTAAAATAAATGGAGTGGCTCAAGATGAAGGAACCAAGGGGCACCTTGGGGGCCTGGCGTTCTTTGCTTTCAACAGAGTTCTTGTGCAGCTCTAGGGAAATTGCTTCAGCCCTGCTTCAGCCAGTGTTTACACAGGTGGTCATTAACCAGTTCCCTGTGTGTGCTTACTCTGTGGCACCTTACTGTGAGGACTATGGCCTTTAAGTGATTTAATGGAAACGGTGCTAAATAGCCTGAAAAAGCAAATCCAAGTTCCAACTGGCTCAAATGAAAGTTATTCCAGACTTTCTTCCCTCATATCTTTGTTCTTCATCTGAACAGTAGGGAAAATACTCTCTCTTTCCCTAACATAACTGTTCATATTTGTGAAACATTAAGTTTCTACAGACAGCATGCATTGCAGAAGTTCTCAAAACTGGAGATACATTAAAGTACAGAAATTGTCTTCTGGTGTGATCAACTCATGAACCAGTAGAGAGCCTGATCCCATGGGAATAACGTGAAAATCACCATGAACCTGATGGGGGGTGGTAAGAAAATGAAGGTTGTACGGAAATCTTCCAAATTATTAGATCTATTGGTAGTGTTTAGCTAGTATGGATAGTGTTTTGTTTAATTCAGGTTGGACTCTTTACATAATTTCCCATTTGAAATAAGCAGCAATAATGTAATGCTGAAGAACCCATATTCATGAATTCAAGAGTGTCATCAGTGTGGCTGAAGAGTCTAAATGAGTCTAAAAGAGTCTGCATCTAAATGATCATGTTCTAGGCAGACAGGTTTAGATGAGATGGGACACTCTCACAGTAGATGTCACAGCAGAGGATGGCACAGGTTCAATTATCCCAACTTCTTCTCCAGGCTCTGGAGCAGTACTTACTCCCACTGTCACAGAGCTTTGCTGCTCCTTCCTCTAATGTCTGGTTTCTCTCCTTATCCAAGACAAAAGGCTTGTTGTAATCACCCCTGTTCCTCCTTTCAGCCACAGCTTTTTCCTTACGTTTCCACAACCTCTACTCCAGCCACTCCATGTGCATCCTTGTTTTTTTCTTTATGGTCTCATGTAGTGCCTCTCCTTCCTTCCTGACCTTCCTGTACCTGCACCTGCAATTCTCATCTCTACATATTTATCTTGCCTGGTGAGACTTTTCCTGAGCCTGTATCCCCACTATTAACTATCTCTTTAACCCATCTGTATTATTGATTCCCCATTCTAAACTCTATATGTTCCCAATTAATTCCCTGGAATAGTTCAGGGCTCTCATTTTTGGCAGGAAAAGGAGTCTAAATATATAGATGTAAATGATGACATCCCAGTAAACTGCAGGGCCAAAGAAAGTGTCTTGATTTGTTTCATTTACTAATGAAAAGATAGTCCTTGAGACCATAAAGAGCTGGGTTACTGTGAGGAACTGGAATGGTTTACAAAAACTCATAAAGTATTTGCAATACAGTACTGATTAAATCATGGGCAGTGGCATGCAGACTCCAGATGGACTTTTAGACATTTGCCCTACTGAAAATCTCAGCAGAGTATGGCCAAACTACATCTGTTCAGAAGCTCATCACTTGGATGTCTGACATTTGAGATTCAGAAACAGGAATAAAAAGTCTGTTTGGCATCTTTGTTCCCCCTGAATTTCTCAGGAAAGAGTACTAATATCCATTAATTTTGACAATATGTTTATTTTTTCCTCAAAATATCTTGAAGACATTTGAAAAAATTTGGTGCTCTTTCACGAAACACCTCAGTCAGAAATTGAGAAGGGAGTCTTTCTGTCCAACTGCTTAAACTGGCAGTTTACTGAGAGCAGAATCTTATGGTACAGGATAAACAGCCAAAGTAACCGGCAGTTCTACAAAATATTCTTCATACATTATTGCAATAATTGTGCCACAAAATGGAGAAAAATGTTTGACTTTTCCCCTCCCCACTCTTGTTGCCCCAATACACTTAACTGTGATCAGTTGTGATTGTGGCAATCTGCGTGGTTTTGGCTATCCCTGGATCCTTAAGGATGCTGTACTTGAGATGATCTAGTCCATATAGCACAAAGCCTGGTTTTCACCTCGGTTGGAGCTGCTGAATGTCTTCTCCGCAGAAAGTCAGTGACTTACACAAGTGCGAAATGACTTTGCAAATAAATGCACATAAAGTCAATTGATGAAGGAATTGGACCTCCTGGCAGAAACCATCACTGGGAAGACTTTTTGATTTAGATAAGAACCAAAGAGACTGAAAATGGTCAAGAGACCCCTAGAAAACATCTGCAAGACACAAAAGTGCTGTAACACTGGGCAAATACTAGTTTTAGAGGAAGAGAGATGAGGCTGCACCAACAGCAATCCTGTCTTTTCACAGTCTTCCAATACTTTGTTTAGTATTGAGTTAAAAACAAATTCCCAAGCCTTCCCCAGATGTGATGTCTTATGCCTGTATGCTGCCAAGTCCTGATGCTATTACATCAAAATTTGTATGTAAATATTTCTCTGCTGTGTGGTCCAGGAAAGAGTGTAAACAATATATGAGGAGGTTAGGTAAAATAAAACAAAGTTGTATAAATGTGTCTTTGCTGCTGATTTTGCAGTTTCCATTGATTAATTCTCTGCTTACTCTCTCTAAGACACATATGAGCTATCCACTACCAAGATTTCACTACCTGGATTTCAGAGGTGTTCTACCTGCACGTATTCTGACTTTTTGCAAGTCATTTTGATAATTTGGTATTAAATCTGTAGCAAGCAAGAATAAGAAAGCTAGACGAGTGTTAATAATAAAATTTCACAGATTGAGAATATCTTCTTTAGACCTGAGCACATTGTTTCTCTTTGGTTACAGTGGATCAGTGTCCCCTTTGCCCTGTCCCATCCTGCAGTAACAGATATTGGGCTCACAGCTGTGCACCACGTGTATCAAGCACCTTGGCTTGGATCTGTCAACTCAATTGACATTTACACATGGTTGGACAATTTCTTTTTACTGGTAAGTGGTGATTTGTATGAAGGAGTGAAGCATTTAAGCACTTACACCATGCTACTGTGACATCTGAAAATAATAGAGTCTGGTTTAAGAGTTTCTATCAAACTGAAAACTTTTACCCTCTTGACTCCTGCTTAATATTTCTGCAGATTTGAATTATTTCTGTGACATATCAGCCAGCATTTCCAGGAATGCAATTTAAATATCATCAGGCTGAAAGAGCTGACATGTTAAAATTAAATAAAAGTGTGCAGCTAATGCTTAACTGATGTCATTGTTGGCAAAGAAATTCATATGTTGCAGAAGGCAATAAATACATTATACAAATGATTAAATATGCCTTAGGTATAGGTGAAGAAAAAGCTTTGCAGAGATGGATGGCAGGATGGATAAATTCATACATGCACACATGCCAGAACGAACCAAGGTCTTTCATTATTTAATACCTATATATTACACATGGGATCAGTGGTTATTAAGTGCTTTCCATTAGAGGATCTAGAAACACGTGCTTACATTTTCCATTCTCAGTGTCCCTATGCAAATTTACACTGGTTTCATTATCATGTTGTACTTTGGGATTACATTTTCTGGCTTTTTTTAAAATCCTCTCCACCAAAAATCTTCTGGGTTTTTTTATAATTGATCTATTAAAACACATTATTTTATTCAGCATTCTCTCAGAGATCTAAAATACGACATATTAGTTCGAGTGTCTGTATTCTCTCCTGTAACCCCGAAGGTTTCATTTCTGCTGTTGACCAAAGGAAAGTTCTCATATTGCCAAATTATGACACATTTTCTTTTCATCTTGTCTGTTTCATTGTAGCTCAAGAAATGTACGCATTCTTGGAAAGCTTTGATAAAGGAACATTATTATCAAGGCAGCAAAGAAAAACAGTCATAAATAGCAAGTCAAAATCCAGACTTGTCTGTGAAACATTAATTTAGTCCCTATGTGTCCATGAAGCTATATGAAACACCTGTATACACACTTAGTGGTCCAAATGCCTCCTGCCTCATGTAGTGTATAGAACTGGATAATGAAATTTGCTTGGTTTTCTTTCCATGCTGTTTAGAGGCAGACACTTGGTTACTTAGTGAAGACTATTCAAATCCTGCTCTCAAGACAGAATTGTTAGCATTCGAGTTTTCAGTCTTTGGTAATACTCTTTTGTGTCGTATTTTGCAGAAATAATTTTAAGTCCAATCAAGATCTTCAGTTACATATCCAAATAAAAGATAAGGGTTTTCACCATAAAACAAAACTTTTACTTTTTTTGGCTTTGTCTTCCATTTCTATTGGTATTGTATTTGCTTAAGGCAATGGGAGAATAATTTTTCAGATTCCAGAGTTCAATGTATACAGAATGTCTCGCCTTCTGTAATTGACTACACGCATTCACAAAGTCTAATATCAGAGTCTAATCTAATTTTAGTGGAGGTGGAGTATTGGAGGTCAGATTCTTCAGATATGAAATATGAAAATAGTACTTTTCATAAAGCTTTATGAAGTCAAAAGACTTGGGGGTTACAGAGACTATGAAAGTGCAAAGTGTTGATGCTAGTTTTATTTTTAAAAAATAACTTGTCTAAAAGAATGGGATTTAAGTGGACTTGCACAGGTTTGACATTGCTTGTAAGAATGAAAGTTGCAGTTATTGCTGGCTGCCTGATAATAAATAAATTAAAAAGTAGCAATATAGCTTTCAGCATTCAAGTGATCCCTGTACATGTTCTCTATATGGTGATAGTAAAATGATTCAGCTACCTGCAAATCACAGCATGCTGTTGTATTTGCAGACATTAGGAGGAATTCCATGGCAAGCATATTTCCAGAGAGTTCTTTCCTCATCTTCTGCCACATATGCTCAAGTTCTGTCATTCCTGGCTGCTTTTGGCTGTCTTGTGATGGCTATTCCTGCAGTACTGATTGGTGCAATTGGAGCATCTACAGGTAAATGATTAAAAATCAGTAGCACAATAAATGAAAAATTAATAGTGCAATAAGTGTGTGAAAATAAATCTTGTGTTAGATATAGGTAACATATAGGTTAGATAGCCAGGTGGCATCATTTTTCAACTGATGACTCCTTCAACAGAAGACTACAGAGAAAAATAATGTTATAGAATATTTCTCCCAAAGGAAATTGTTCCTACCACAGTGGATGAAATTGAATAATTTTGTGCATTCTAGATACAGACATAACACTTCTATTCAATGTTTGCATTAGATTCTGGTACTTTTATTTGGTTGTAACGGTACTAATGGATGGTGGCTGAGGGAGCTGTGGTTATTCAGCCTGGAGAAAAAGAGAGTGAGGGAAGACATTTTGCTCTCTACCTGAAAGAACGTTGTGGCAAGGTGCACCTCCCACGTAACAAGCAACAGGATGAGAGGAGACGGCCTCAAGTTGCAGCAGGAGAGGTTTAGAATGGATATTAAGAAATATGTGTTCACCAAAAGCTTTATCAAGCACTGCAACCGGTTGCTCATGGAAGTGGTGGATTCACCACTTCGGAGCTATTTAAAATATGTGTAGATGTTGCTCTTGGGGATGTGGTTTACTGGTGGACTTGGCAGTGCTAGGCTAATGGTTCAACTCAATGATCTAAAAGGTGTTTTCCAACCTAAATGATTCTTTGATTTATCAGAAGTTTCTTACCTTTACCAATATATCCTTGCCAAGGTTTTCTTTGTCATAGTAAGTGATCCCTATCACAGTGACTGTGTAGCTGAACTGTTAAAACTATTCTGTTAGAAATGTTTACATTGCTTTGAGCCCTGTCTGTAATCCAAAAGAGTAGTTGAATACATCACAAAAATACATGGATCACAGACTGATTTTATTAAATAAAACTACATTTATGAGCAATTTAAAGTTTATTTTAGAGACAAGGAAAAATTCTGGGCAGAACTGAATATGCCTAACAGAAACAAGTGTGACTCTGCCTCTCTGAAATGCCATTAGTCTGGCCCTAGTAACACTTTGTTCATTGGATGTGCATGAAAATGTAGTAATATGAATAGCTTGCTACACATGAAGTCAAGAGGTGCTGTGGCTGCTGCTGTTACTGATAAGATACTGGTGTCCATATTGCAGCTTGGAACCAGACTGACTACGGTCTCCCTGACCCCAAGAGCAAAAAAGAAGCAGATATGATTTTACCCATTGTGCTGCAGTATCTTTGCCCGGTCTATATCTCGTTCTTTGGCCTCGGTGCCGTATCTGCTGCTGTGATGTCCTCAGCTGACTCCTCAATTTTATCAGCAAGTTCTATGTTTGCTCGGAACATTTACCAGCTTTCCTTTCGGCAAAATGTGAGACAATATTTTCATTTTTACTTTTAGAGAAAATTTTAGGTGAGACCTTAACTAGGTGATACATGGACTATTATTTCACAATGAAATACCTCTTTCATGTTCCTGCCTATAACTAGAAAAATAATTTAATTATTAACAGTATATTGAACAAACTGAAAATCATAAAAACAGTTATGGTTGTGACTGATGACGGAAGGGAAAAAGCTGGCTTGGGGAGGGCAGCTGTCAAGAGTTCTTATGGAACTTCATCCAAACAGCTAATTACTGTTGCTACAAGTGTAAGTTCTACTTAAATTCTTCACAAAATGAGACATTTTTCTAATCTTTCATTTATTGAGAAATCATTTGGCAACTGAATGGTCTAATGAGTTGGAGTTTTTCTTAGGAAACAGACAAGAAGATATTCTGATGCTGACAGGTTTTTTTCTAGTTGAGCCATATTGTGATTCTATTTAAAAGTTATTTCTTACACTGCTATTTTTTTCTCTTTGACTCATCATCAAGCTTTTTGCTATGTTCAAAGAGTAATGACTTTGGGAAAGGCAACCATAACCCTTAGGGGTTTTTTTTCTGAGCTTGAGATTGAAACAGAGATATTAGTTTGTAATTATTATCGAATGAATCATGCAAAGCTTTCTTTTACAATTCAGTATTTTATATTGACTGTATATAAGTGTAGACATACATGCATGGACATGAAAAAAACCACCTAACACTGCCCTTTTTTTGCAGGCTTCAGACAGGGAAATTGTATGGGTCATGAGAATCACTGTTCTTCTGTTTGGAGCATCAGCAACAGCAATGGCACTGCTGGCTTCGTCAGTGTACGGCCTCTGGTACCTCAGCTCTGACCTCGTTTATATCATCATATTCCCCCAGCTCCTGTGTGTGTTATTCATTAAAGGAACCAACACCTATGGTGCCATTGCAGGATACCTCTTTGGCCTTTTCCTCAGAATAACCGGAGGAGAACCGTACCTCTACCTTCAGCCCTTGATCTTATACCCTGGCTGGTATCAAGACGACAACAATCTCTATATCCAGCGATTCCCATTTAAAACCCTTTCTATGCTCACCGCCTTCGTTACTAATGTCACAGTCTCCTATTTAGCCAAATACCTATTTGAAAGTGGGACTTTGCCACCAAAGCTGGACTTTCTTGATGCTGTTGTTGCCAGATACAGTAGAGAACACATGGACAAAGCGACTCTTGTAAAAAGTGACAATATTGTATTAAATGAACTTGCACCTGTGAATCCACGACACAGTCAAACTTTGAGCTCGACTTTCACAAACAAGGAAGCCTTCAACTACGTTGATTCAAGTCCAGACCTGTCCAACACTGAAGATAATTAAAAAGTCTTGTAGCCACAGGCAAAACAATGAGAAGCAGGATATTCTACAAAGAATAGTAAGAAGCATTTTATCAGAAGAAAAGCAAGAATTGGGAATAAAATGTCGCTGACCATTCTTTAAGTTGTTTCTAGGAGCAGGAGCATCCCATGGGAGGAGCTCTTTTCTGCTATTATCTAATACGTTGGATTAGATCACAGAGTGTTTACTAAAGTATACACTCAATCCCATTCCTTCCATCCAGAGCTACATAATGTACAATTAAAAAAATATTTTAAATTTAAAATATAGGTAGAAGAAAATGTGCAACAGTTCTTAGCTAGGATATCATATGAAGAGATTATAATACAGCAAGTCTGAAATATTATCACTCAGCATTTCATTGGCATTAAGTGAAAATATATTGCCACAGCTATAAGTGATTTATTACTAAAGAGCTAGTTGCTTAAGCAAAGACAGATAAATAACTTCCCTGGGGTTTTGGTCTGGTAATTTTTTTCCTCATAAAGAAATTTAAATAATACAATCTAGTATTTTATTATTTGTATGAGACAGTAAAATGCACAAATAGTAATAAATTCCTTATAGGAGTGCTAAACATGATTTATTAATTTTTAAAAGTTAAAATTAAATCACCAGTTTAAAACTGTTATATCTGATGTAAGACAACCTTAAGCAAAATGTGTTAATATAGGTGTTCTCTTTCTTTTTCTGTGGTTAGTGACTGTCACCAAAATACTTAGAGCAATAACTGGAGTTGAAATTCAGCTTGTCAAAAATGGCTCTTATAGAAAAACTCTAACTAAGTAGAACTTTTCAGTCTTGGGCGAAGCCTTACCTTGATTTATCATCAAAATTAATACAAGCAAAGCAGTCTGACACCAAGCAACTTCACCAATGAAATAAATATTGAAAAGTAAAGAGAATCAAGAAGGCTTGAAAAGAGCAATGAGAGGGTTTTCCTTGCAGAAAATTCCCAATTTTTCTCATACTAAAAAAAGCTAGTCTTAAAGATGCTGAAAAGTCTTTTGGCTTGGTGAGGTGGAATTACTCTGGAAAATCCAGATTTTCCATAAAAAATAACATTTCCTCGAAAAAGTCTCAAAAAAACAGGCTTGCTGGACAGCTTTCCACACCTCCAAATGTTTGCCTCTGAGAGCAGCTTGGAGAGGAGCTGAAAGGAATGCTGAACCCAGAAACAAAGTGAGAGGCATAGTGGTGTCTGCCCCTAAGTGCTTGACTTCTCCATTGACCCCTGTCCTCCCGGCTGTCACAGGGAGCCTGCAGAGCAGCAGCAGTGGCCAGGTGCAGACAAGACTTGACTCACCAATGGCAATGCTGGCCAGAAGCAGCAAAGGGGGGAGATGAGGCCTCTTCTGACCTTGCCTGGGCCGGCAGGAGCACGCAATGTCATTTCCACTTGCCCACGGCCAGGATGATTGTGTCTGTCCCCATTGGTATGTGCCTTTCTCAGTGAGAGCTCCAGTAGCTACATTTCTCGACAATTAAGAGTTATGCTCCAATAATTCTTTTTAAAATCTGTGTATGACGTAAAATGTTCAGTTGAAATCCAGATATCCTCCTGTTGCTGGTCACCAGTGAAATTTCTTTTTTTAACACTCACAGCATGAGGAGTTATACTGGAGGATAGGAGATGTAAGAATAGGTTTTGCTGCTAAAGGAAGAAGCCATCAACTTGTGCATTCAATGTTGACATAAGCTTTCACAAGGTTGAATCCTTAAATATGTTTTGCTCCTTTTGTGGAGTCTTAACAGCATATATATATATATATATATATATTTAATATGTAGAGAAAATTAATTTCAGAGTTTTTGATTTTTTTTCTCCTTACACGGCATTTGAAATCAACATTGCAACTCAGTTCTGAATATGCATGGTGACCTGCAGTACTACTGTACTTACCAATGTACAATGTACAAAGAGTTTGCTCAGGGTGGAGGGAATCAAAACCAGGATCTTCACTAAAAACTCAGAAGAGCCAATATAGCAAAGAAATGAAAAATTCCTGCAAGGTGAGTGAATAGGCTGCCAACGAAATTCAGAGTGCTGAGTATCACAAACCAAACACGAGCCCAGCAGTATTAATTCCCCCATGAACCACAGAAGAGAGATGAGGAAAGAGACTTGATAGAGGAAAGAGGGGAAGAACAGAGATGCTGCTGAATTATTCTCCATTTTCAGCCCAAATCCACTAGTCTGAATCCCTTCTTATGGGAAAATATCAAGTCACAGTTTTACCTGCTTACATAGCCAATGCCTTATGCTGCTGTTCCAAATTAAGTTAGAGGATCCTATTTTACAGTCACCTGTAGGCCTTCCTAAAAACTTTTCTCTTACCTCAGTTTTGTCCAGGAATTGTTAGAATTTCACTATGAGATGCTGCATAGTGACCAGATGCTTTGAATACAGAAGCATTTCTATATTATTTATTTCAAAATGAGGAAAAAGAAAAGCGAAGGAGATTGAGCTTGAAATATTTAAGAAATTTTGATTGAAAAATAAAAATATGTTTTTTTTGTATTCCATTATTGCCATAAAAATGTAAATGGTTTTAAAATGCTCAGAAAAGGTAGGTAAAAAAAGTTAGTCCAGAAATTTCAAACCAGATGCTTTCAGCATTATCAGAATGTTTTGCACTTTCTATCCTATGGAATTTTTTTTTAATTTATGTGATTTTATGCAGTATTCCTACTACAAAAGCCAAACCAAACAGCCCCATGCAAAGTCTGTTTACAGGTTTTATTGCCTTAGCTCAGCTCTCCTACCATTAAATTTGTGCAGAGCTGTTCTTATAACCAAAGTCCATATCTGTGATTGATAGCTGGGGGGGGGGGGGGGGGGGGAACAAACAAAAAACACAAAACAAACAAAAACTATGTTACTTCTCCAAACAAAATGCCAACAGGATGTGATTCTTTAAGCAGATTTTATTTTCAGAGGAATTTTCAATCGTTTTCCCCTTTTGCAATTTGTGGACAGTAGTACTGTGCAGTAAATTGGATTTATAATCAGTGAAGCAAACAGCTCATTTTCAGACACTGAGGTTATTGTTTCCGAGCCTACAATTTTAAGATAAAATATTCATGATGCAATCATACATTTTATTTTCATATTCCTAACATTTGTGAATAGCATTTATTTGACAGGGATTTTTTACCTCCTTTGCATGAGATGTGTTCATAAAACCAAGGTTGATAACATAGCTGACATGTCAAAAAATTATTTCATCTCTACTTGTCCAAATGGGATGGTATACGTATTATAAACAAATCATACTTTTGTGAACCTGAACTGAATGTAAACATTAAGTGGATCAAATAAAGTCAGATTTAGTCTTTTATTTTCATATAGTACAAGAATTTAGGATTTCAAATAGAAATGTCATAGGAGAAAACTTATTCATTTTTCCTTCTGCCCTTAAAGTGTATTGGTCAAGTTCCATGTGCAGTTAGTAAGTTATTGTAAGTTTGCTGTTAATCAGGGCAGTATTTGTGGATGTAGTTTAAAAAAAAGTATATTTTTGTCTGTGTCAGAAATGTTATATTAAGATTATACTTAACAAAGCAGATAGGATGCATAATATAGATATATATGTTTTAACTTCATTTGTATTGTATTCAATAGCGTCCATGCATTTCAGGAAAATACTGTCTGGTTTGGGGTCTGTTTTGTCCATTGATTAAAAATAAAGACATTTATTTTATTATCACTCAGCATCACCTGAGGTTCTGTCTCACAAGCACAGCCCCACAGAGATGAGGTGGTCCTGACAAAATGGGATCTGGCCCTCACCCAGGCAATCAGCACAATGATTGTAGTCACAATGGCTACAGCCCTACCCCCAAATCTTGCTTCAATGTTGGAAATAGAGCTCTTATTTCAGTAATCTCCTCCTTGTCCTCACAGGATGACTTCACAAAGGAGAAGAGAGGCCCTGAGCTCCAGGATAATCTACATCCAGTGGGATTCCCTCCTGCAGACCCCGTGCCAAGGACCTTTTGCTTGGGGGTGCCACACTGGGACAGGGGCTGTGAGTTTGACAAGGAGCACAAAATGCACTATGGGAGCAAGAACTCCCATACCTAGGGACTGCAGCTGTGATCCACTTTGCAATGTGAATCCACTGGAGAAAGGGTCTGATAACTCTTCCCTTTGTCGAGGGCAAGAAGTCATCCTGGGCATTGAATATATTATAATATAATTTAGAAGTACAAAAATTAGTGGATTGAAAACTAAATCTGTGGTTTTATACTCCTATTAAAAGCTTGATCATCACAGAAAAGATATAAATGGGTGGCTTTCCAAATGCTAGTGACATTGCCAAATAATGGTATATGCCAAATATACAGAGCATTTATCCCCCAAATGCTTTGAAAAAATACGTGAACAGTACTGTCCACCCACAGATGGGAAAAATAAGGCACACTGGTTTGTTTTCCAGGGCACTGAGGTGTTCCCTTATGGAATAAGCACAGTCTGAGGTTTTCAAAGTGTCGAATAGTGTAGACATTTCCCTGAGGCTGTAACGCTCTGGTCTCTTTTGCAATTAGTAGTTCAATTCCCACCTGCATCTTTGAAACACTGAAGCATGCTTTAAGACAAGACCCCTGATATCCTGTAACTTGTAACTCAGAAAAAAAGCAAGTCCATAATCCTACAGATTCAAAAAAAGAAGAAAAAGCCTTAAATAATGTTCCACTGATGATTGCAGTGAAGATATTTATGAATGGTTTCACCATATTACATGATAGAGAAAATGCCATGTGCAGGCCAGCTCTGGCCAAAAACACAGCAAAAGCCTCCCTAGGAAACTCTGCTTAGGGACTTTGGGGATTTTAACCTTTAAGAAACCTTCCTAGAAAGAGCACAGTTCCCATGGGTGAGTTTCCACCTGACTGACTGGAACGCTGACCTTCAGCCACCAAGACTAGAAAAACAGGTAAAGAAAAACAGCCATCTAGGTTACAGGGGACATGCTGTGGCTGAGGGAGACATATTCTATGTGAACAACTGGTGTTAATAAATAAAAGGTAAAGTCAATTTAAATGAGGATGTAGTCAGATATAAGGCTATACTAGAGAATAAAGTAGTAGAGAGCAGGAAAATGAAGTATTTCTGTGAATGAAAGAATTGATCGGGTTGGCTATATTCAATTGACTTAGGAAACACTGTGAGGTCAAAAGGGAACAATGTTGTTTGTGGACTAATGCAGGAAATGCGGGTAATGAGATGGAAGAACTAGAACTGCAAGCAAGAGTGGAAACCTCTTATGCAGAGTAGAGCAATGACGATAGAATGGCCCTCAAGATGGAAAAGGATTTGAAAAGACCATTTTCTGAGGTTACATAGGCCTAAAGAATTTATCATGGATGTGGAAAAAACACACATTAGTATTTTTAGTGAAAGAAATCCTATTTCAAACTGTGTGAACCTGTAAACATTTGAAATCTGATAGAAACTGGGAAAGAAAGACTCTTGCAGTGCCCCAAAAATAGCAGGTTTAGTCCAGTGGGTAATAGATTTCTGCCTCAAACAGTCAAAGCACAGAAAAACAGTGCTAGTATTTCAACTTTGTACTTAATGCAAAAACACGTCGTTAAAAAATATCTGGTGGTAGAAAATCACTTTGTATTGGAAGCTAAGAGTGATAAGATTATCTTTACATATAAAGATCAATGAGAGGAGATATTTAAGATGGAAATATACTCATTAAGAGACAATATTAATTATTAGAAATATATTAAGTAAAAGACATGTAAGTATAGAATACTATAGAGTAGATTTGCAATGGGAGTTAGAAACAAATTCCTTATCATATTGAATTTCTGAAATAATTGGGATATTGTAGACAATAAGCAGAAGTAGTGCTAAAATAGATTGTGTGGATGAAACAGGAGTGGTGGTCAGGTCCTGCATTTCACAGACCTTCATCTCATGTTGCTCCTGGTCCTAATGTGCATCATTCTAGGAGTCTAAGCGCACTTGAAATAAGTTTGAGTGGCATCCTTCAATGTATGCTGGCACTTGGCCACTTGTTAATTCGTCCAACTAAGAGTTTTCCACGATTATGACTGAAGCACTAAAATTCACTTAGTTCTTTCAGAATGGAAAAGGTCATTTTTTTTGCCAAGCTAATTAATTTCATTACAAGCAAAAGGAATTGAATATATCCTGCCAATTTGCTAATGGAATATAATTATTATCTATGTATTAATAGCAGAGATTAGAATGCTGAACTGCACTTTGTGTTATTCAGCAGTTCACATCCATCAAAACATTGGACACAATTTTCAAAAAGACTTAAAAGGAAAGATGCTCCCAAAACTTACGTGTTACTGAGGGCATGCCAGTCAAGGCATGGGGCAGCTCCAATTATCTGGTTTCTAGTGGTTTCAGCATGTTTAGATAAAACACAGATTATCTTTGATGAGTGCTATTTTGGCCATAGAGTCAGTTTTAACATCCCACCACTACCCACTGCAGAGCCATGACTGTGTAAGGCTTGTCCTCCTGTGAGACTGGGCAGGAGCATGCCCATGATAAGAGGAATGAAGAGGTGCCTGCTGCCCACCAGCTCTAGGTCTTTTTGCTGTCTCTCCATCCTTTGGTACTTGCATTGTTCTGGTCTATGGTCAAGCACAGTGAGTAAGTCTGTCCTCAGCATCACGTGAGTTGTCTGAGTATGAACTTGCATATAGCCTACTAACAGTCAGTCAAAAATGGGAGAGAGCCATCTGTAAAAACCACACCATCATCCTACAGAATCACATACAAAAAATATCATCAGGGAAGTTCTGCTGGGTTTGATTGCATGTTACACTGAGCAGTTCCACTTTGCTTGTGGAACTGCCCAGCATAACATGCAATTGCTCCTTTAACAATGTTAAGGTTTCCTTCTATTCTTTGCTATACACCAGCATCTTTGGAATCAGGAGTATCTTTATTTGGCTTCCTCCACAATGTGCTCTTCCTACTCCAGTAATAATCAACAGCTACTTTTGCCAACACACGAAGTGCAAGCCTAGTCTCTCAGTGTGTAAGAGGAATGTAAGTAGATAGCAATAAAAAAAGATTTCTATCCTCCACAGATTTTCTCATACCCACAAACATGAGGTGAAAGAAATATGACAGTGAAGTTTACTGAGCACCAGAAGTAATACAATTTCTCAGGGCTTGTGTATCAGAGAGCTATGTAAACTTTATTATTCTGTGAGACTGTTAGAAAATATGATCCAACAGAGCAATGAACTAGTAACTTCTGCTTCATTCTTGTTTCCTGCGCAACAGGAAAGTAATACTTGAAGACATGATATTCTTTTACATCAATTTTCTGTTCTGTTGGATATTGTTAAATGTACATTTTAATTATTATACACTCAAAACCATATACTAATTGTAGATTAGTGATAAACTTCAATAACTAAAGATAAGACAGCCAACCTGAAAAGGACAACTTTATTCCTTAAGTTTTAAGGTAGGCTATTAAAGTTAATTATTTCATCTGTAAAAAACTATATAGAACACCAGGCTTTGGCTTATGAAAACAGGAAAGAAAAATAACTGTGGTTCCTAGTTAAGACGGGAGATTGTTTTACTCAAAATAACACCAAGAAAACTGACAATAAAAATGCAAATGTCTGGAAAGTCATCTTATACAGCCTCTGAATTGTAGCCATTGCACAGTAATGACATTTTCCTGGTATTACACATGGGAACATAATGTTGAGCAGGATCAGCTGTGTGAAGGCACAAGGTGTAGAAACACCTACCACAGGAGACAAGGAAAGGAATATTTGGACTCAAGGAGTTAAACCTCTAATTATCCAGCAATCATGTAGTCGTTGCTGACAGAGACTGATTGGTATTCTACTGTGTAAATTAATATGATATTTGCATATTGTCTGATATTTGTGTATACACTCATTACAGCAGCTATGCATGTAAGGTGTCTGTATTGAGGAACAAGCACAGTTACCCAATTTTAGGCCCAAAAATTTGTATTTTCCATCAGTTTAAAATCAAGTTCTCTACTTCTGGTGAAGCGTCCTCACTTATAAGCAGTTTTGATTAAGCATAACATATTACTTGAACAGGGAAAATGAACTAGTTGTATATTCATAAGGAGCTTATTTACCGTCTAAAAAAAGGAAAGATGAAGCCTTCATTCCTGAATAGGACGTCTCACAGGATTTCAATGCTAACATTTTAAGGGGACCTCATTTTTTAAAGGAGTTGGATGTTTGCTCCTTGAACACTAAATCATCTCAAAGCAGAAATACAAAGTTAAGAAAACCTGGATTGTACAAACAGTTTGGTCCCATGCATGATGAACTGACTAAAATATATGTTTAGCTTATCATGCATGAATGCTTGCATCAACATTTGGGAAACTTGAGACTGCCTTTTTATAACTAATTTTCATTCACAAGCAGTTTCTATTCAGGTGTACTATGAGAAAAACGCATGCACCAGAGCAAGGCAAAAACAGAAATTAGTTGTCTTGTAGCCCATATATTCTGAAAGAAAGGCTTTGTCTGAGGGATTTCTCATGTCATTCCCTTTTATTTAACCTAGCAAAGCATTTACAGCTGCACTACTCATCCATTTCCCTCTCAACATCTCCTGTAGATTTATGTCTCTTTCCAACAACCTAAGGAATATGGCAAAGGTTTTTAATGAATCTAGAGAAACTGTCAGCAAAAAGATTTATTTACCACCATGTTTTGAGTTTAAAAATAGGGACATAAAAAAATCTGAGGTCTTACAGCTATTACAGTATCTACATTCATGAGAAGAAATGTTAGAAAAAAATAGGCATTTGGCAGTATCTCACCAGATAACAATACCAGGACAATACAGAGCATCTCCATTACTCATTTTAGTAATGAAGGTTAATGGTCCTATCTCTGCTGTCACTGTATGCCAGGGTAATCCTGGAAACAAGCAGTGGGAATGCAATTGAAGAGTTACCAACTGTAACTGAATATTCAAAAGTAAAAGTCACATTAGTAATAGATCCTTGTTAATCACACCATGAGCCATTGTGACAGGCATTGTCAGTGAGGAAATTCTTGTTTACAAACCCACTCGACATGCACGGTCTAGGATGGTTCTCAGCCACACAGAACACTGCAGGGTAACAAGACCAAATAAAAATATGGTGCTTTACTAAACAACTTACGTATGGAGACAAAGCAAGCTGGGAATAATGACAGCTACTAATAGCAAGCTAACTTCTGCTTCTAAATCAAGGCACCACCAGCAAATTAGGATGGGAATGGTGGATTAGATGTGTTTGTCCTGCACCTCATCACATCGGTGCTGTAGCCAGCAATGACTTGTGTACAAATATTTTGTAAGGAGAGGTACTAAACTGTAGGAGAAAGGAATACAGGTGACCTCGCCCCTGATAAGTAACAGCTGTGTTAATTACCCATTACAGCCTTGCCCCTGATGAGTTGCAGCTATATCCAATAAAGATAAGTGTGATAAAAGGGAGTGGGTTAGCTTGTGAGGGGAGAATCATGGATGTGATGATTAAGAAGGATCCTGTGGAGAGGGAATCACTGCTGTGAGGTCAGTCTGGGTCTGCAGTTGGAGCCTGTTGTCGGGACCTCTAGTCGCAATCTAAGTAGGTAAAAGCCTGCATTCAGAGTCTGCTAACTAATGCATGCAGTTACAGTTGAGCAGGAAATAACCAGCAGTCAGAGACTGCAAGGGAAACCTTTTCATGTTTTGATAAATAAGAAGTCTGTAGCTCAGCTCATCTCTACCCTCTAACAAGAGGACTACTGTAACACTAAACTTCTAGATAAGTAGCAGAGTCTTTGTAATTACCAATCATTAAGTCAACAAGACATTGCTTTACTAAATGCAGGTCCACCACATCATATATATATAGATGGAACTGAGGGTCTGTGAAAAGGAGGGTAAGAATAGGACTCACACAGGTTGTGTAATTTGGATTTCACTACATGATGTATTAACTGAAACAGGCCTTGGAAGCATGTGACCTCTTTGAAGTCTTCATACTGCTTCTTTCCCATCTTTTTCTTCCCAGTCTGTCACTAAGGGCATGAGATAATGAAAAGGTTTGGATCTGTTTGCTGAATTTGTTTGTTCTATTGTAACAAAGGTTTGCACCAGACTATTCCTCTGGGTTTGTGTAATTTCTCCTCATTAATTTATGTTGGTTTTTACAATTATTGCAACAGTCAAATGGCTGCAGTTTCACTGCACTGAAGAAAAACACAAATACACAGGGAGACAATCCACGTTCTGGAGAGTTACTCCTATACAGCTGAAGAAGAGGACATAAAGTAAAGCTACCAGGAATTGAATGGGAAGAGAAGGGCAAACCTCCATACAAACAGGGTGGATGTGCAACTCCTGAGGTTCAGTTTATAGTTTTTCTATTTAAAATAATATAATAAATGGCAAATTAAGCTACATGCCTCTTAACTGTCCTGTCTGATAACCTGTGTAGTGGGATCAGGAAGGGACTGTCATTGTCTGTAGAGTCAGCAAATTGGAAGGGTGGCAGATCCATCCAAAATATCTTCTTGGGTGTCTCAGACCATCTTGGGCGCTTTTACACCCGGAGTGTTTGATGCTACTGTTCTAGTGCAGGGCCAAGGAGGTGGAGTAGGGTGTCCTCCTATCTCTCACATGTTGCCTGGTCAGAAGTCAATGCACCTTTTTGCTTTTGCTTGCCCTCCACTTGTTTATTTTGTTTTGCTTTAAGTTCTCTAAAGCAACATCTCTTCCTATGTGTCTGTAATGTGCCCAAGAAGGCTTAAAGCTGTCTTGAATACTTATATGCTGTTGTAATATAAATAATGATAGAAATAATGAATACATTCCTAGCCTTCTGCTTCGACAGCCATTTCCCCAGTACATTATTAGCAAAATTAATTCAAAAGCTGCTCTTCTTTGACTTTCATTTGTTCTGAGTAATGTCTGGCAGGTTTTCTATGATCTTATGGTGCATGCAGTGTGGTGTTAGCAATTTCACATGCAGAACTATCTCCTGTAGTAGAGGATTTATAAAACTGTTATGTTGCTGTTCAAAGACACTCTCTTCCAGCCAAGCATTGTGTTTAGCACAGTATTTACTGCTAAATTAGGAATTGCTAATTGTTTATGATAATGTTATTTTTTAAAGAGTCATTTCATTTCACACGAGCTGCCTACCAGTTTCCAACACTCCTGTAGTTGAGAGGAAAATTAGAAACACCTCAGAGGCTTATAAATTCAGTGCTCTGTCTCAATGCCTGAAATGATCCCCTCTTTAATGAAATGTGAATCCTGAAGGATTAGAAGGTAATGAACTTCGTAGTTGTTCATTTCTCCAGCCTGTTTTAAAGGTCTGTGCTATGGCTTTTTTAATTAATTTGTGCTTTTATTATCTAAGGCTCAAGGTTTTACACCTGATCCAGAAGATACTTGAGTTTCATTGCTGGCACTTTCAGAATAAACAACTCTCTTCTCTTTGAAATACTGAAATATCTCTTTGAAGCTAATTATTAAAGAAATCCTGGAGTAATAGCACATGCCCTAGACAGCCTGTCAAACATATACTGCCAATATCATATATTTATACTAATCCTGTGTTAGAAAACAACCATTCCTTGGGATTCATAGGACAAAACTCTCATGGTAAATGAATTTTTCATGTCGATGTAGGTAATTTTATGAAGACCTTTAAACTATAAGCTCTTTAAGCCAGGGCTTATGTTTATACTTGTCTCCTGTTCTTGGCCAAATATTTTTTAAAAGACCTGAAACCCTTAACACAATACCATTTTTTGCACGGTTGACAGATTAGTTATCCAACTAGCTAAGATTTACTATCTCCTCTTCGCAGACTTTGCTTGAGTTTTGAAGATGAATGGCAATATAATATCTAAAACACTTAAGTTATTCTAATAACAGTGCAGAGAGAGTGGTAAAAACTAACTGCATACATACATGTAACTTTGCAAGTACATATATAGGAAAAGAACTTAATTAGAACAACTGGAACTTACAAATATGTTATCTTTAAGAGACCTGGAGCATGGAATCTTTGAAATACATAGACTTGCAATAACAAAGAGAAATATTTCATTCACAATTATTTCATGTTATAGTTCTGTTTCTTGTAGACTTTTAAAATTATCTAAAGAGCAGTTAAGTGTATGTGGAACTTCAGAGGCGCCTTCACAACAACTGTCAGGAATTCCATAGTAAATGTGCTGTGTTCAAAGATACACAGATATATATATTGGATGTATTGCTCACTTTAAATGTTCTATTTCATTGTTGCAGCATTTTCTTCTGAAATTATATGAATCATATGCAGATATTCTTCTTAAAGCAAAAACTCTTAAATTAAAAGCTTAGAGCAAAAAGAGCAATTATTTGTCTTCACTCTCCAGGGCCCAGCTGAAGAAGAAATACTTTGCAAGTCAATCATTTTGTGCAGACACCAAAGTGAAATCAAGAAGTAGAGTGAAGTAAATCACTACTATCAATTCTGATCTTGTTGCAGTCAAAGCCCCCAATGCAAGGTCATTACTTGGGGAAATGAAAAACTTAAATGCTGAAGGTCTTGCTTCCAATAAATAAAATTCCTAGATGCATATTGGTCCCTTTCCACTTCAACATGTAATGACTGGCATATTAGGGGGCTGCCACCAGCAGTCCATGAAAGATTTTGAGGGATAGTTTAGTTTCTGCAGTGCTTTTGTCTGACCATACTAGTATTAACCAGCTCTGCCAAACCCTGGCCTCTAAGGTGGGTAAAGTTAAGCAAAAAAAATTTCAAAATCATTCTGAGCAAAAGAGTGACCATTGAAAGGGTCACTGAAGTAAAGAGGGGTGTCAGCAGCAAGACTACCTGGGACTTGCATGGGAAAACTTTGGCCTGCTTAAGATGCTGGTTGAGTGAGTCCCTACCTTGGGAGGCAGTCCTGAAGAGTAAAGGAGTCCAGGAAGGCTGGACATTCTTCAAGGAGAAAATCTTATAGGCACCAGAGCAGCCCATCCCAGTGTGCTGGAAGATGAGCCAAAAAGGAAGACCAGCCTGGATGAACAGAGAGCTTTGGCTGGGACTTGGGAAACTTTACAACCTTTGGAAGAAGCAGCAGACAACTCAGGAGGACTGCAAGGATGTCATGAAATTATGCAGGAGAAAATTAAAAGGGCCAAAGCCCAGTTAGAATTCAGTCTGCTACTGCCAGAAAAGACAACACAAAGTATGTCTATAAATACATCAACAACAAAAGGAGGGCTAAGGAGAATCTTCATCCTTTATTGGAACCATAGTGACAAAGGATGAAGAAAACTATGAGGTGTGTAATGCCTTCACTGCCTCAGTCTTTAATAGCTGTCCAGGTACCCAGCATCCTACTCTGGAAAAAAAAAAAAAAAAAAAAAGCGATGGGGAGTAGAGTGATGCATCTATAATCCAGGAGGAAATGGTCAGAGACCTGATACACCACTTACACAAGTGTATGGGACCAGATGGGATCCATACATGGATACTTAGGGAGCTGGTGGAAATGCTCACTGAGACACTTTCCCTCACTTATTAGCAGTCTTGGCTAACCAGGGAGATCCCAGATGTTTGGAAGTTGGCAAATATGATGACCATCCACAAGAAGGGCTGGAAGGAGGATCTGGGTAACCAGAAGCCTGAAAGCCTGACCTCAGTGCTGGGGAAGGTCATGGAGCAGATCATCTTGAGTGCTGTTATGCAGCACGTACAGGACAGCCAGGGGATCAGGCCCAGCCAGCACAAACATGGGTTTTTCAAAGGCAGGTCCTGCTGGACCAGCCTGATCTCTTTCTGTGATAAAGGCACCTGCTTAGTGATGCAGAGTTACAGGCTGGGGGCAGAGTGGCTGGAAAGCTGCCTGGTAGAAAAGGACCTGGCGGTCCTGGTCAACAGCAGCTGAATATGAGCCAGCAGTGCCCAGGTGGCCAAGAAGCCAAAGGCATCCTGACCTGTATCAGCAATAGTGTGGCCAGCAGGAGAAGGGCAGGGATTTTTCCCCTGTAGTCAGCACTGGTGAGACCACACCTCAAATCCTTTGTTCACTTCTGGGTCCCCACTGCAAGAAGGATGTTGAAATGCTGGAGAGTGCTCAGAAAAGGACAGCAAGGCTCATGAAGAATATGGAGTACAAATCTTATGAGGAGCAGGGGGTTGGGGAGTGGGAGCTGGGATTGTTTAGCCCGGAGAAAAGGAGGCTCAGGAGGGACGTTACTACTCTCTACAACTATCTTAAAGGAGGCTGTAGCCAGGTGGGAGTTAGTCTCCTCTCAAAAGTGACACATGAGAGGACAGGGTTTCCATTTGCACCAGAGGAGGTTTAGATTGGACATTGGGAAAAACTCCTTCACTGAAAGGGTGGCTAAGCATTGGAACAGGCTGCTCAGGGAAGTGGTAAAGGATACCGTACCTGAAGGTAGCTGTGTCACTTGGGGGCATGGTTTGGTAGTGGACTTCACTGTGCCATGTTAACAGTTGGACTCTACAACCTTATGCTTAATGATTCTATGACTCTATGGTATAAATCAGAAGGAAGTTAAAACAATACAGCAATCTACTATTTAATGAAGATGGGGTTGTATGCTTGAATGAAGCACTGAGGAAAGGTGAAGCTATGTCACAGCTCTGGAGCTGCCCTGTACTGAATGGGTAAAGAGAAAGAAGACTTTCAAGGTTAAGGGTTGTCTTGGCACAGGTGTCATATCCTCCAGTACCTTTTTTGGTCCTAGGCTATAAAAGTACTGTGATGTCAGTATTTATGTAGGACAAAACAGATGTAAGATCACATCACATTCATATAGCTAAGTAGTAATAAATCAAAAGAGGAAAAAAAAAGGAGTTCTCATAGTCACTTCAGCTTTTCCCAGTCTAAAGCTGTCAGTATATTTTAAAGGGTTTTTGTTGTTGTTTTAATGAAAGAAAGATCATTTAATGCTGCTAAAACTTTGCCATTTGTCAGGCTAGCTGATCCAAGGTACACTCAGCTATGACAGCTTCTCAGCAAACACCACAAATTGCTTGTTAGCTGAAGATGGAAGGATATTTAATGTCTCAGGTTTTTTTTAAAGAACTAACAAGACCCTGAGACAATGCATAGATATCAGTACACAGAATAAATAAAGCAATGTATAGATCCATCCTTCTTTGCATACTCTGATATTTAGATAGCTTGCACAGAGTTTCATCTCAGATTGAAAAATGGCTTCTGAAAGTGTCTAAATTTAAACATAGAACAATATGAACAGTAAAGTTCTGTTTCAAAAGACTTATTTATTAGGGAGAATGGAACAGAATGATTCATCATCTTACCACAGACAGACCTGCAAAAGTGCACTATTGGAATCCTCAGTGAAGAAGACATTCTGAAGAAGAGCTACAAAATATGATATGGAGAATGTGTGGTATCAGGAACACAGCTATGATGATAGGGGTCATCATGTTGCATAAAAAAAAAAAAAAAAAAAAAAAAAAAAAAAAAAAAAAAAGGTTATTTGTAGCATGCATTTACTGCAGCTTAGTTTTCCCCATCAGTGAATGCCTCTAGAAGTAGCTTCCTAGGAAGTCCTTCAGGGACCAAAGGCAAGCTGCCTAAAACTTTGACATGGCTATTTTAATGTTAGTTAAATCCTTCATTCACATTCTGGATAGTTGCACTCTCACAACCTTCTTTAATATAGGTCCCTGCATCTGTGTCTTCTGGGGCTCTACAAACCTGGATGTATTGCTGACTTTAAACATCTTCTCTGTTCCCAGTCTGTGTCAGGATGATTTCAAATCCTTTGTTTTGGTGCTTTGAAATCCCTTTGCATAAAATAGACCTGGACACATTATCTACTATTAATAATAGGGAGATGGAATGCTTTCTTGTATAAAGTTGTCTCTTTTTTTTAAGTTAGCTTTCTGTGTTTCTTAGAAAAATGTGTATCCTCTGAATGAAAACATCGTCATACAGGAGACTGCCCTAATTGGGGAATTAGAATAGGAGAGCTATTAGAATGCACTATCATGACAGAATATACTTGGTGTTTATAAGCCTTGTGCACCAGTTTAAAATGGTGGCAGACTTGTGTCCAGAACTTCTATTGCAAACAAAAGTTTTCATTTTCTCCTAAAATCATTTTTCCAAATGCCTGTGTTGCTGACATTTTCCAAGGTGGTTTCTGATTTTGGTTATTTTATTCTCATGAGTCAAATTTTGTAAGCCAGTCTCCATCCCTCCTTACAACTGCCCCTCATGGGTGATCTGCACAAGCAAACACAGGCCTTGACATCCTCGTAGCCTGCAAGACAATTTCACAAGGAGACAACTGAAAGTACAATTATGTTGAAGCAAATAAACTGTCATCCAAATAAAAGTGGTTATATTGTTAAACATTCTGGAACTATTTGATTGCCAAAGCGGATTGGCCAACACGGATTGACCATCCTCAGGAAGATGTTTGTGTTATCAGTCCAAAGTATTGATACTATTCTGATAGCTGAGTGACGACATTGCAATAAATTTTTTGCAGTTACAGACTTTAAATATAGAATGGCAAACAGACAAATGTCCCTGAGGGGCTTTTAAGAAGCAGAAATCCTAATGAGCTCATCACTTACAAAAACTGAATACCTGCCTGGGGACAGACAATGTGAATAGTAGAGGAATCATGTGGTTACGTTTCTCTTCAAGCTTAGCATCCAGCTAAGCTCATCTTGTGTCTGCTCTTGCACAATGCAACGTGCACTGAAGCAAGACTGAGCTATATAGGTTATATTAACCCAAGGTGATATTTTGTTTTCTAGTCATTCCTGTAAAGGATGAGAATGAACCCTCCTCAAACAAAACAGGTTTTCTTCTTTTGCAGTTGTTTACCCTATTTAGTCTTTAAGTGCAAATATGGCTTTTAGAAATCCTAAGTGCTTCTGCAGGAGCTAAGTGAGTGCGTAGAGCTTGGTTTGTAACATTTAATCATGCCTGGTCAGAAATACAACGTCCACTAAAACACTGACTTTTATCACCTCTCAAAACCTATAAATGCAGAATACTGTCAGTTTGGAGTTTGATTCTTCACCAAAATCAGATTATTCTTTTCTTAGTGGTTTCTGGGAAGTATTTATAAGTCTTACACATATAAAACTAAAAATATGCATGTCTCCCAGTTAAACAACTTACTAAATGTCTGTGATAAAAACTGTTTTAATCTGGAATATTTCAGATGTCCTCAAGTCTTCCTTACAAATCCATTTATCCTTATTAACGGGATATGTTTTATAGCTTTTCTGTGAGCATCGAGGTAAATCTTTCAAGGATTTGGATAGACGTTCCTCCAAGGGCCAGTTTAGCCTGCATGATGTGAATTGTTTTTGGTTTTTTTCTCTTTTTAATTTCTGCTCAGCTATCCAGGGACTCAGTAAGTCCCTTTCTCCGTGAGATGTTCAGGATAGTGCAGTCATAACTGAGATGTGAGGGAGGGAGTCTTCCTAGTAAAGAGATTCAGGAAAGGGAAGGCTGTCTCCTACAGAACACAGGTAAAGATCTTATGACTTCAATGCCAACTCCCAGCTGTGTTCAGCCTCTAAGCCAGGACAAAAAAGGAGGATTCACCCTTGCCCAAGCTGCTATGCATTAATGTAAGAAATGTGAGTGCAAAGAATACATTTTGGAGAAACCTCCTCTGGCTAGTAACATACAGCCTAAGTGTATGCCGGGCTGTTTTCCTTCTCCAACATCACTCCCCTGTGGGTAAAGCAAAATTATGACAGACCCTCAGCTCAGGATTCAGAGACCAAAATCACTTTCATTTTCATGCTACACATTTTCCTGCTGGCTACTGGCCTCTTATCATAGTAAAGCACTAGTTAGGCATCTCACCACTGCTCAGCCTCATGTGTGATACCTACCCTCTCTGGGGGCTGACATCAGCCAAAAAAGCAGGTGTCTTATCCCATGGCTAAATCACCATACAGTCAGCATCCTACAGACCCTTCAGGCATCTAGGAGCAAAGAGATGGTCACTGGCTCTCCAGCTTTGTGCTGAGTGCTGCAGGAGCACTCTAGGCATGGCTAGGCTAGAGTTCATAACTCTTGTCAAGTGTCATGCAGAGGCATAAATAGTCTGGGGTTTTCACATTTCTGTAGGGTTATATGGTATAATTTTAAATTAGACTCTGTCAACAAAAAGAACCACATCCTTTGGATCTCTACAAATCCATTTCCCACAACATCTGCTGATCAAAAAAAGAGAGAAAAGGAAAAGATATATGGGACAGAGCAATCTACCACATGGACACATGAACACCACTGTAGGCACCAAACACACATTTCAGAGAAAAAATCCAAAGGAAAAAAGCATTTTTTTAATTAGTGTTCTGGTCTGTTTCTCCAGATGCTTTCTTTGCGACTTCTTGGATTTACAGCAGCGTTGCATGCAGCCTTTTTTATTTTTTTTTAGCCCCCATCTTTCCTATTCTCTTAGCCCTCAAACTCCTTTAACAATCTCAGTTATGTGCTCCAGCTGGAGACCTGCGCTATCAATGATAACAACCGTAGGAGCTGCTTTCACATAAACTAGGCAAAGTCCAGCATGTGACTCAGAAGCAGTCATTCTACCAGAGTTCATGACCTGCAGGAGCTCACAAGCTCCACTACTTGTACCTACAGCATTCTAGTTATTACGGGGCTGAATGCTGTACTCCAGCACAGGACAAATTGGCTGAAGCTTGTCTCCCTTCATCCCACTTAGAGCTAAATGGAATAAACCAGCAGAGCTGGAGTAAATGAGCCATAGCAAAACTGATCTTAACCTCCACCCCCCTGATTTGGCAGCCAGGCACTAGGGCAGGAGACAAGATAATTCCAGTCAGCTCCAGCGGGCTTTGTAATTCAATTTGACAAATCAAATAGATAGCTTTTATTAATGTAACTAAATGAATTATTGCAAATGGGAGACATGGACATTGATCTGTCTTCATATATGCATTCTGCTTGGGAGGAGGGGAGATAGCCTTTAAATTCAAGCTGCTGCTGCCTGAGGTAAGAAGTCACTGTAATGAATCTGTTTTGCAGTTTCCTATCCCCAAACTGCCCATTTAACACCAATATCAATAAAGCTGAAAGGGAAATACAGAGGAGTACTATGCAGGCAGGGCTATCAATGTTCACACTTGGACATACAAGTGACTATTCAGGGACAGATTTTCCTAAATATGAATGTCTGCTTTGATTTTCTGGTGATTAAATGGGACTAACAATGCTTCTTGAAGACTATTATACCAATGAAAAACAAGGATACCCTGACTATATTCCTTAATAATAACTCTTCCTACATAAACTGCTTAAATAAAGTATTTCACAGCATATATGGTGCAAATACACAGATGACTTCCTCAATGAAATCATCCAAGTCCAGGTCTTTAAATTCAGGCAAGTAAATTCAAAGCCTAAAGAAACCTTATTATTCCTGCCCTATTATCTGGGCTGTAATGGAAGAATATCCATGGGAAAAACCTGGCTATTTTATTTGAAACACTACCTTCTTATGTCTTCACATTCTCCAGAGTTAAGTCTGAGAAAGCTAGAGGGTGATTTGTGTTCTTTCTCTCCTCTCTTGTGGGTACCCAGAGTTAAAATCCCGCTGTGCAGATGCCAAGCTACCTATGCTGGCTGAAGTATAGCATGGAAAACCTCCCAGTACTGGAAGAAAAAGCAAAATAGCATAAGCAGAGCAAAGACTTGATGATTTAGCATGCAGTAGAGGAGTCTTCTTGGAACCATTTAATGTGATGAACTTCCGGGAAAGCAGATTAAGGAGCTCTTGGCTTCGTATAGATACCACTTTCAAGATAGCAACATATTTTGTTGAGCCACTGAGCTGAACATGTCAGATTCTCTCAAGTGGATCAACTAGAATGATTCAGCTTTCTGCATTCTACAAACTGGGGATGACTTGTTTTGTCACCATCCAGTAAAACACTTTCCCTATTCAGGTATGCAAAAATATTTGGGTTTGGGTTTTTGGAGGTTTTTTTATTCTTACCAAAACAGAGAGTTTTGGTTTGCTTTGCTTTTATTTAATTAATTTGTGTAACAGTGAGTAGTTGATTTAAAGTTCTTCTGGAAATTTTTTTACTATTTATTCAAAGTCTTTTTAGAAACCATTCTCCTAGCATCATAGTGGAAGAGCGTTCATAAAAACTTAAAGTATGCCATGTACAAACAAAACTCGTGTCTCACAAGTATTAGGGAAAAGTGTGACTGGGATTGCAATTATAGTTTAGATTTCTTTTACTAAAGGTGTTTGAAGATATCTAATTCATCAGCTTATTGCCACAAGGAGCACTATCTATACGCCAGAACAGAAATCCACATTTTCACCAGTTTTGGAAGTTCTGGATAACAAGGGTGCAAGGTCTACCACAGCCTTTTACCAATGCCAGTGCCCCCCCTTCTAAAGCCAGGAATCCTGGCTGCAGAGACAGGGAACATCACAGCTATCACAAAAGCAAATCCTCTCAGTACAATGAGATCCTTGGTAGTAAAAAGTCTCCATCAGCCTTAAGGTTTCAGATAATTTCAATAGGAAGTTGTACAAAAAGCATGAGTAGCCGGTAAGTCTCTGAAAAGAAAAAGCATTAGTTTCCTTCTTTCTTTTTCTGCCTTTCACTGGAAGGGTATTACAATGAGCATTAAAACGCAGACTTTTCAGGATTATAGTGGGACAGAAATCACAGCTCCCAAAGTGGGTCAAAACAAACCTGATAGTTGTCCTGCTTCCCCTCTTTTGCATTTCTGATACAGGAATAGCAGTTCTGTCACACTCTCCCAATTTTGAGAAATATGTGACCATTACTTTGAAATTGCAGCTGTTTTTTCCAGAATGACTTCTTGATATCTGTTTGTTGATCCAATATACCATGATATAATACACCAGAGACCTTGGATTACTTCTGACTTCATCTCTGCTTTATGTTCTATAAAGATGCCTCTTCCCTCAACAACCAGTGCTTACAGCCCTTCCTAAAATATTGCTGGGAAAATTGCACAGCCTCCCAAATTTAATTAACTGTTCAAGTCAGCATATCTCAAATTAGTTTCTAAAAGGCAGCTAGGCAAACACTGAAGCAGCTGAATGACAGTGTTGCTTGCTGCAGTAAGTCATCAGTGTGTACAGCTCAAATTCCAGCTCAGGCTGATGGTACAGTACAAATCGCTCTTGCTAGAATGAGTCTGAAGGAAAAACAAGAAAAAGAATGTGATTCTCAAGCACTACTACTGTTTGTTGTGGAAATAAGAATAAAACTATGAATCCATCCTCTTCCATCATGCTTTCCTTTTGGAGAGATGCCATTTTAGGCACAGAGGCTCTTGAGGTATCTTCATATCCCAGAAAAATGCTGAGCAGCCACTGAGCAAGACCACAGAAAAAGGGGTCCCAGCAGCATTTATTCTAAAACATAAGAGATCCAGTTTGCCAGAGCTGGCTTTTACTAAGAAACCCAAGAGAACACTACCAGTATAGAGATCTATTGTATTCCCAAGTGCTGAAAGATCAAGCCAGCATCGGGGCTTTGTCTGAATAGGCAGTTGCATCTGAGTATAGAGAATTAGGTGCTGTCTGCTTTGAGCTTTTTAAAGAGCATGCCATAGTGAAAGCATAGGTGAACTGGATCTATAAGACTTTAGATGCCTCTCCAATCTGTGGTAACAGGAGATTACTTCCTAGAACATTTACAGTATTTTATGACAGTGAATCATTTGTTTTTCCTTGTGTTACTGAGTTTAATAAAAAAGTTCTAATCTTAAGCTTCATAATGTGGATGGATATCTTTTTTCCCTCACAGCAAAAACATTACTTCAACAATAAATTGCATGGAAGACAGTGGTTTTGATGACCTGTTTACCTGGGAAAATGCAAAAAGCAACACCTAAGATTTTACTGGCTTTAATGCTAGTCAGAATGAAAGACCAAAAGGAATTGCTCTGGCTTTATTAACAATCTTTTTTGCTCAAAGCATGAGAAACTGAGAGAGGACAGAAGCAATGATCTATATTTTCACTGGCTTACAGGTTCCCTTGGGATGAAAGTATGCATGTGTATTTTCAGTGAAAATCCAGGGCTGAGCTCAGTGTTGTGCCTAGGGAGGCAGCATCTGGATAGCTTTACTCCACTGTGTTCTTTCCCCTTGCTCACTCTTTTCCTCTGTAAATAACATGTACTATAAAAGTTTGCTACTTGTATTTGTCTTTTTATTCTGTGTTTTATAATGTATCACTAATAGTCTAATAAGGCATTAAAGCATATTACTCTTCATATTTAAGCTTCTGGTCCTGTCTTACCTGATGGACTTGGGAACTCTTCCAAGTATCTGTACTCTGCTGCCCATGCCCTTGTATATCTGTAAAAGCAAGGCTCAGGCACACAACCTTCCTGCTGTCCACTGTGCATGGTTTCCACAGGGAGAAAATAAAATCGCTCAGGATAGACAAGGATGTCATACCCTTACCTGGTCCTATTCCAGATGGCTGAGGACGCTGTCCTCTGGGATGTACTTCAGCACACAGCCACCCCTCAGCTGTGGTGAGAAAAAGGATGTGTTCATTTGCTTTAATGCAAACAGTACATCCTTAAACAGTCTGTTCTTTGAAGTGTGGGGGATTTGTTTTCCTGAAGAACCTGTAGCCATTCTACATCCGCCCAAAGTTTTGCAGGGTCAGCTGGTGACATGCCAGGTCTTCCATTTGCTTTGAATCATTTCTTCTTTCTCAGCTGAAAGTGCCAGGTATGTCCAGTACCTCTCTAACTCACAGATCTTAGTAAAACCACTCTCAGCAAATTAAAGGAAAAAAGAACATCACAGTTGTTTGTCTTGCCCTCTGCCAACTGTGGCTCCTTGACTTAGCCACAAGTTTCGCTCCATACCAGAACTACTTTGTAGCTTTCCAACCAGCTGAGCAGCATGGTGAGCAGCAAAGCATTGGTGTATTTCTGTCCAAACTAGTGAGATTCAGCTGGAATCCAAGGTAACCAATACAAAATCTGTTTTCTACCACAAAAAGATTAAAAGGCCAAATATATTCTTATATGTGTTCACTTATTGGTTTAAGAGTGTTTGTCTGTGAGTTTCACACAGAAATATTAAAAACCTCACACATCTGCTGGGCAAATATCCTTCTAGATATTTGGAACTCTGCCCACTTACAAGTATTTTCATGGAAATTTGCAGATGTGATTTGAGGGATGCTGAGGGGCTGTGGTTTCTGTTAGGCATGTCAAACCTGACAGGGACAGTATTTTACCACAGTGCAGAACCTGTCAGCAGAGGATGACATTGTTTCTCTGAGCTGTCATGTACAAGCTTTGCAATTAAATAGGCCCAAGTCTATTTAGAAGTACAAAGGGCTCTTCAAAGAACACAAGTCTGTTGTTCCCATTGTGTGTCCTGCAGAAGAGAAAGCACCTGAGGGGGAAGAAAGTGGTCTGAGGTTTGGATCTCTGTGGCACGGAGTTCAGAGGGACTCAGTATAGATGAAGAGAGCAGCTTAGAAAAGCTGTTATTTTCCATTGTGAAGCAGAAAAAAAGCAAGCCAGAGGCTGTTTCAATATGAGAGAAATCAGCATTGCTTCTGTACAGTTAGAATATAAATGCTACCATGGGAGACTTAGGGTCAGTGTGAGATCACACTGAAGCACAGCCACCAGAGAGGAGCATCCCAGTAGAAGCTCCATCACCCTAGATAACCAGAAAAGTGATGGATGCTGCACTGACCACAACATGTTTCCAAAGTATAGCAGTGTCACTACAGCAGGCACTTGTTTTGCCTCAGCTCTCAAAAAGGAACACAATTTGCTCCAAGGAAAGCAGACACCTCTTCATGCAGCTCCATGAGGTGAAATACCTGGAAAAAATGAGCAACAGAAGTTTTCCTCTTCTTTTTACTTACATTTCTGTGCTTAGATTTATGTTTGTCAGACAGTCACAAACTAGGAGAGCCTTAAAATGCTTTAGTACCAAATAAATAAACAGAATGATATTCTTAGGCAGAATTTTTCCACTCATCTGCCTTCCAAACTGTTGGCATTACTCCCAAGGAGGAGTCTAGACATGAGTCTGGAAATAGCTCTTCATTTGTACTGTATTGCTGCAAATATGAGGTCATCTTCATGTATTCAGATCTCTAACAAAGCTGCACCAACTTTGAATAAGCTTATTTTGGACAATGTGGTGACATGATGAGATGTTTCAGATAGTCTAAACAAATTGGTGTGACAACAGAAGCAATGCAGATGTACCTTCACAATCATAGCCTGAGCTAACTAAACCTGGTGCTGGGTTAAGGGTGCTTTCAGCAGTCTTGCTACGTCTAAATCTAATATCCCTCCGTTATCCCTGGAGGCAAACCAAGTGCTGTTACCCAAGAAGCAAGACTAGGCAGGGGACTAGGACCCACAGAAGAAGCAGTGGGATGGGACCAGATGATCGAGTGGAGCAGTAGAGCTTGCACACATGCAGCAGACAAAAAAAATCTCACGAGAAATCCAATTGTTTCTCTGCAATACTGAGACATAAGATGAAGACGCACCAGACAGGCCATGACACCATAGAACATAGAATGGTTTGGGTTGGCAGGGACCTTCAAAGGCCATCTAATCCAAACCCGTGTGGTGAGCAGGGACATCTTCAACTCAATCAGGTTGCTCAAAGCCTCATCCAGTCTGACCTTGAATGTTGCCAGGGATGGGACAACCACCACCTCTGTGGGTGACCTGTTACAGGTTTCACCATTCCTCATCATAAAAAATATCTTCCTTGTATCTAGTCCCTTGGATTTCTTTCAAATCCAGTTGAGGAAGAGGCTGTTTCAATAAGTTGAGGGTTAACCTCAACTCACTAAAGCTCGTCTCCCAGAGGCTGGAATTCTAAATGTTATTGTCTCTGTGATTCATTCCGCTGGACACAATACATCACTCATTACACTGACACAGTGCAACCACCTCAGCATCATCAGCTCAGAGTAAAAACCCTGAAGGATGGAAACATTAAAGCTGAAAAATTAACCCTTATAAAGAGAACATAATGATAAAACTCAATGTTTAAAGCAGAACAAATCTATTTGAAAACATAGAAAGTTTCAATTATGATCAGTCAGTCAGTGGGAATATTTATACTTCAATGGACTATGCCTGTCACCACACTCACGTGGTTTCTGAAGTTCATCACTCTAAATTAATTCATTTACAGACCTAATGGATGGCACCATTGCCATGGACACACATAACTGAATGAAAGGAATGCAAATCTGAGAGGATCCAACAGGTGCTTCAAACTGATACTCTTCTGAAACACCACAAATAGGGCATAAAAATTGTCTAAGTAATCTCAGATTTGTTGCTCCTTGGATGGATTTCCTATAACTGGGTCCTTTCTTGAATGTATGAGAGGATGAATGAAAGGAAAAGGGACTAGTTTATATAGACTGTGTTAGTAACTCATTTCCAGACTCCTTAATATAATGAGGTGTCACCTACCAGGCTTTCACATCATCCCATCTTGTTACCCCGCAGGCTTAAACTCCTGAACCATTAAGTAGCCTGCATTCCCTTCAACCACTCACTTCAAAACAAGCAGGTATTTCACAGTTCCTTATGGCATGTGTGCTTCTCAAAATACTAGGATTAACTTCATTGTCAGTGTACAAAAACAAAATGCTTTTCCAGAAGCCTGTATCAGCCACCTTACTGAAATGGCATATATGTGCATCCCATAGCTCATCGTAGTCAGATTGAGCAGAAGGGATTTGATACACTCATTTGATAACATCCACCCAGCCAATATAATAATGCCATTTATAATGCTGTAGCACAAAACTCCTGAATTACTTCAGAATACACAGTGGCAACTCTCAAGGGAAAAATGCATTACAGTATTTTACTTTTAGCTCTTGCAGTCCACTTTCCATTTCCTTTACACTAAGGTTTATATCCTTGTTTCTAGAGACCTATATACGTGTATCTTTGTAATAAATAATCTAATCCAACATGCAACACCAACGTACAACACTACCATAATATGGAGAATACAATATTTCTCAAGCTTATCCTGCTAAAATTCAGGTTTCTATTCAGTTGTAATAATGAAATTATTTCATTAACAAATACCTGTCTCCCAAATATTCATGAGGCAATCTCCCCTCCTTAGGATCAAATACATGTCAGAGATACAGCTGGGATTTTCCTTGAAAATAAAGATGTCTAAGATTTCTTGCATTCATCTTACAGGGCTATTTTTCATATTTAATGATTTACCCCATTTCCAACTAGTGATTTGTCTCTCATGTCAGCTTATCTGAAGGTCAAACATTAAAAACAAAAGTAATATTTAATCCTGATAACATTTAAATATGAAAGATAATTATAACATTTCTCCAGGTCCCAGTATTATTTTCCAAGCTATTAATGTTTAACTCTCTGGCTTTCCCTTAAAATCAGTACTTCTTGTCCACAACTAGAAACTTCAGTTCCACTAAAATAGTACTCTCAGCATGTCAATCCAAAATATTAATGTTATCACTAGCTAGAGAAATAGGGAATTTATTCATACTCCATTTATAATCAAGACACAAATTTATATTATATCATATTCTCTTTTGTCATAAAACTGCAGGACTTCATCAATTCATACCTAGCAAGGACCACTACAGTTGCTCTATTTTATTGTTAAAAGAAATGCGGCAACTTTTGCATATTCTAGATTGCAAGGACCATACACTTTTGGGTTTTGTGTCTAGTACCATTAACATGAATTAATCTGATCATATGTAAAAGAACAAATAATAAATTTTATTTCTTAACTGTAAAAAAAAATCAGTTCTGTGGTTTCATATATATTTTACATATATATATATATATATATGTAGATACACACACACATATATGTTGCATGGCCTGTAGTTTTCCTCTGTGTGAATAATACACCCCACACTGATCAGCAGGCTTTTGTGCTCCAGTAGCAACAGCTTCTGTCATTAAGATTTAAGTTGCATGGGGCACTTGTAATGGAATTATAAAATCTATTTCTAAAAGAATGATTGATTCAATTCATTACCAGCTTTCAGTATACAATAAAAATTTTCTGAACCTTAGAAAAAAAAAGTCATGAGGCAAATCCAAGTGATAATAAATCACCTGTATAAATGTTAACAAAATGGACTCAAGACACAAAATTCACTATGCATGGCCGCAGTGAATGCTGTATAAATAAAACATATTTTCTTTTTCACTAAGTAACAATTCAAGGAGTTAAAATAATTCAGTGTAGTAGAAAATGGGTAAAAGCTGGCTGTGGCAGAGTGCACAGTAAAGATCCTTATTGACTGATTAGCAATTTGTTTCTACAAACACTGCACAGCAGTTGCCCTACTTTGCAGCAGGCTATTAGAGCCTAATGAAAAATGTGCATTTTTGTTAGAGTTAATGGTCTTGAACTGAAGCCCTGTGCTTCTACGAGGCTTTATTCTGTACTTAAATTATGGATTCATGTCTGTCATTACAGCTATTGTCCCTTGTTTGTACAATATATGCACATTACACAGTTTTGTATTTACAGAATGACTCCAGCAAAGATGAGGAACAAAACCCATCACTCTCAGATGGAGAAGGCACTGTCCTGTGGGAACTAGCAGCAGGACTCTGTCAGCAGATGGGCTGATACCTAAAGACCAGATTTAGCTGGGTGTTTCCTGCTTTCGACATTTCAGGCTCTCGCTTAAAAACTTCAGCACAGGAAGTGGTCTGCTGTACATGGCAGCTGAAGTAACAAGGAATAGCACTGCAGATGAGGTTCTGGATTAATTAGAGACCAGGCTGGGGATTCCACTGGCTGGGAGAGCACAGAGCTGTGCAATGTGCAGGCACCAGAGCAGGGAGAACAGGGCAGTGTGACATGGCAACCTCTCTGCTGTCACCAGGCATGGAGCACAGGGTGCCAGCACAGCCAACAGCTGGTCCTGTTGTACAAATCCAGAGCAGCAAAAAGCCAAGGGTGACACACATAGACACACACCCTGCCCCAGGCCTGGAAGATACAGCAACTGTTTCTTGGCCATAAAGCAGAGGCTCCTGGAACAGACTCTCAGCATAAATCACTCCAAGACAATGACAAAGAAGATGAAGATGAAGATGAAGATGAAGATGAAGATGAAGATGAAGATGAAGATGGCGAAGAAGAAAATGATGACAATGACAAAGCAGATGAAGACAAAGATGATGAAGAAAATGAAGACTAAGAAGATGGAGAAGACAAAGAAGAATAATTTTAAAATACATCGAAAAAGAATAGTAATAAGAATTTTAAAATAGAAGAAGAGTAATAAGAATTTAAAAATACATAGAAGAAGAAAAGTAATAGGAATAAGAATTTAGAAACACATAGAAGAAGCAGAGAAGAAGAGTAGTTGGAATAGAAAAGAAGAGTAGTTAGAGCAAGGAGAATAAGAAAAAGAAAAACAATTGAAGAAAACAAAAATGAAGATAAAATTTAATGAATAACTAAAACTAGCAAGTTCATTTTTATTACATACTGTATATTTATATTACAGTCTATGAGATAAAAACATGAACATACAATATGCTGTAATTACGATACATTATAATTTCCCCGAAAATAACCAAAGAAACACAGAACTGTTCCAGTTACTGAAGAATTTGTGTATTTTCTAATAAAGTTTGTAAGGCAAAAGAAAAGAGTCACCGGATTCCATTTCCTGTCTCTCAGAGGTACTGATGTATTTTCCCACTCAGTGCCAGTGCACCCCCTGTGAGCAGTGACTGCCTAGCCCCCAGCCCCAGTGGGAGAGTTCCCGGCTGGGCCAGCAAGGCAGGGCTGTGCCTGCTCTCTCAAGGCAAACTAAAGTTGCACATTGAGCCTGGCTGAGAGAGAACTGTGCTGGGAACCCCTTTGCAGCAAGGCTGTGCAGCCGGGACAGCAAAGCTACCACAGCCCCACTCCAAGGCTGCCCATGGCCAGGGAGCTGAACTGGGTTAGAAAGGCAGCTCAAATTTGACATGGGCAAGGAGCAACAGCTGCTCCTTCCCAGGCTTTCTGTGGCTGTAAAAGTGCTGCAGAGGCTCTTCTCATTATTTTCACTTCTATTTTGCACACAAAACATCCACCAGAAGGAACTTGTAGCTGATTCTGTGGGTAAAGCCTTGCACCCTCTACTCCCCTGTCTTTGATCAGGGCCTGCTCAGCAGAAACCAGCTGTGGAGTCACTTCTGGAGTCTGTACAACTTCTACCCCGACAGAATGGGTGGGGTTGGCAGGAACTTTACAGCTCCTAGTTCCAGCTGATTATCTCCTGCTCTGTATCTCCCACTCTCTGATAGGTGTTTCCTCTGTCTGTCTCTCTCCTTACCTCACACTTCTTGTGCAAATCTGTACTGTTGAATGAAATCCCTCTGTTGCCATCCCATGGCCTCATTTGCCTCTTAATCATGGCCATATTTGAAACAACCAGGTGAAAAGTAAAGCAATTTGATAAGATACAGACTATATTAACAACAAGAAAAAAAATCTCATCATCCTCAAGGGAAATTTAACACAATCTCCATACCAAGCAGGTCTTATTTGAAATTCCTTTCCTGAAGGTATCCCACAGAGGAAGCTGTGACAAATTCAGTTACCAAAGTAAAAGACATTAAAGTGATTTTGGTTAGCACTAAAATGTCTGATTTCTAAATATTCTGTGTTTAAACGAAGCCACCTTGTCTTCGGTTGCAATGCAAGATGCAACCAAAAGTCTGTATTCTATTGCCATCCATTGATACCTTTTGGGGAGGTGTTTTTCTTTATCTCTTCTATGACCCATTCCTCATAACTCCGGGGGGGAAGGGGCAGGTGTCTTCTGATAATGGGCAGGTGTCTTCTGATAAAACCAGGTGGGGCATTGTTCCTTCTCTCTTCCAGGACACATCCTCCCTCTGGGGGATATCTGCTGTTAATGGGCCATTGAGTCTCACTGCATGACTGATAAAATTATATCATCCCATTGTGCAGTGCTCCACCCAGTGGGAAGAGTCAAGCATTCCTACCTGGATGAAAATCTGAGAGTCAGAAAACCACGGCAGCCTGTTTCCAGTGGATTCCCAGGAGAGACCGGACCCATCTCACCGCCACTGAACCTTCAGAGAAAACTACGCCCTTCTACAGGATCATCTCTGCTCCAACAGAACCACATCTGTCACTCCAGGAGGACTTATTTGGTCTGCTACCAACACCCTGACCAACAGGGTGTCAGGTTGTATTGTTATTCTGTCAGTTTTTTCTTTTTTGTTTGTTTGCTTCTTTGTACTACTACATTTTTCTTTTTAATATTCCTAGTAAAGAGGAATATTAATAGTTATTCCCATATCTTTGCCTGAAAGCCCCTTAATTTCAAATTCATAATAATTAGGAGGGAGGGAGTCTACATTCTCCCTCCCAAGGGAAGCACTGGCTTTCCCTGGCAGACACCTGTCTTTCCAAACCGAGACACACCTGGACAAGGAAACAGGCCCTGCAACCAGCCAAGTGCAGGTGTCACTGTGACAACTTGTGACTCTTCCAGCAAACCCTTACAAAAGAATTCAAACAGTTTCTGCAAATATTTTTTGTCTGGGTGAGCTGTCTGTTTTCCTCCATTTTTTCTTTCTGATCATCCTGAGGGATGATTTTGGGAATGTTTCTTATTTTCTTGTCCTCTGTTTATTCATTTTGCTATCCACTTCTTTTGCTGAAACAGGGTTTGTGATGATAATGATGGTAACAACAGCACAATTGAATGTGGTGATTTTTTTGTGCTGTTAAGATTTTCCTTCCTGCAAAAAATTGCTATTGATTGTTCATCAAGTTATGTGCTGTAACCCATTATTTATACCCACTTCAGTTCAGACTTTTGGGAAAGAATTATGTGTCTGATGATGTGAGCAAGTGCTCTGTATATGGAATGTTATTTTTTGATTGCTAAGCTTCATATAAAAAAATACATTATTAAATTCTTAATTCTTGTGAGGTTTGCTAAGAATCAAAAATTCCTAAAGCTATTATCAATGAAATAAATATCTATTTTCTTAAAATAAAAAACATATGAAAGGAAAAGCATGTCCTCCCTGTCTGCACACACTGATCACCTCAACATGTAACAGTTTTATGACTACCATCACATAGTTATAAGCCCATAAACACAGTCCATGTACTCTAAGTTTGGACATTACAGAACAAACATCAGCCTGTTGATATCATATCTCCTTTCTCCCTTGCATGTATGGGAACATCCAAAACATCCATTTAACCTAAAAATTTCTCAAGCCTCCTGAAACTGATGAACAGTAGTGACTACATTCTGGTCAGATGATCAGTAGTCCAAGCACTGCTAACCAGGTGTACTGAGTTGTGTGGTGTAGCAACTTGTCAGTTCTTTATCAGTGAGCCACAAGAGTTATAATGGATTTATAATGACTTATTGGACTGGAAACTTGTACTTCAGGGCAAGGTCATTCATACGGAACACAAAAAACCCTGGGACAAATCAGTGCCCACTGAAAATACAACCTCCTCAGATCTCTTCAGTTCACTTCCACTACAGGAGGTTACTACTTTGCTTTTGATTTTTGTGCACTATTGATAATAAACAAAATACAGCAATTTTTCCTCTGAAGCTAGGATCCCCAAAAAGCTTAAATCTCCAGTCTTCTCATCCTGCTGCTCTGCATGTTCCCACTACTTCAAATTCCACTCACAACAGTAATGGCTGGATTTTTTTTTTTCCCAGAAAGAACCTATGCAAATGTCATACCTTAAAAATACACTGCAGGAAGTTCACAGACAATCGCATTAACTGAAAATATAAATTACATTGACAGAACTGATTTATTCCTTCTGATTGCCTAAGTATCACCTAGCGCAGTGCTTCTCAATCTCTTTTAATCTCTCTTAATTAGAAGGACAACTGATCTTTATGAAAATTGCAGAGGCCAGCTTATGCCATGCTGTCTTTGTGTTTTTATTTACAACAAATGGAAATTAGATTTACATTTTAAAGGTCATAGGCTGCCTACACTTGCTAGCTTACTTGCAGATAAGAGCCCATGTATGGAAACATGTAGACAATTTTATTGGTTCAGTCAGGTTGCAGACTGCCTGACAACATCTCATACAGTTTATTAAATACCAACACATGGCCTCCAAAGGCATGAATAAAAAATTTACTGGCTCAAATAATTTGTGATAAGAACACAGCCACAGAGGTCTGGCACATACCAGCAAGACTACAAGAAAGAACATGTGGTTGGAGTATAAAGCATGCATACAGCACAAGCAAGAGTCAACATCTTAATTCGGGGATGGCAGGAATTCAGACATAACAAAGGCATGTCGGTTGTCCCTGGTTTTTAGAATCAGCTATGAAGGTTTGGGATGAAATGCACACTTTTCTTGCCCACTCCCATCTCATCAGGTTGAATCATGTCCCAACATTGCAAAAGCGATCTTTTGGGTTGGCTGAGAAGTGCTTTGGGTTTACTCCAAAAACAACATGAAAATTCTGGGTTTTTACTTTGGGGATAAAGGGAGTAGATTTCTTCCAGGTATTACTATTCAGAGTTAAAAACATATCTAAAGCCTTAGAGGGAAATTAGGCATACTCTTCTTTGCCAGCTCTCTCTTTAATGCCTGTTTGGAGTGACTTCTAAAGCTGACTTTGCCCAAGCTACAAGGCTTAACCTTCTATGCCTAGGGAATTCTGTATTTCAATGTTTTGTAACTTAAAAAATATTACTAGAGGCCATTTTATTTTCTGCCTAATAATTCCCTCAAGAAAACTTGTACATTTGAAAACTTTAGGTTATCTTGAACTCAGTGGGATTTTTATGCTTCTAGGAGGAGAATCTCTTCAGCTCTACAATACCTATTTTTTCAGGGACACATTTTCCTCCACACTGACAGCACATTAAATTCATTGGAAGCTGCACATCTCAGAGAAAACTGACATGATAAATCTGACTGTGCTGCTGCCCTTTCTGAGAATGTAGATTTTTTTTTTTTGCTTATAACCTCCATTATTTTATAAAAAGTGAGAGGGGAAAAAAGCTATTACTGTATTTTAACCCATTACATTTCCAGAAACTGAAATCTGGTTTCATGCTTTCTTAAAAGAATAAGAGTCACAGAATAATCTTCCCAGCTAGGCTGGCTTTCAGCAATGAACCTGGCTGACCTCAGAAGAAAAACAAAATTGCATTATGTCAGACAGAGTCCAGATGCCCTGCCTTTTTCCACAACAGCTCTTGTATACAGAAGCTTAAGGACATGAGACTGTTAAAGGAAATCCTAGAGATATATGATCCTAGGTAAAACCTTAAAATATAGAGGAGGAATGAACCACTGTAATTTTTTTCACAAGCATATCTTCTGCGTGGTTGATATTTCTATAGTTCATCTTAAATTGCTACCATTAATTTAGTGAATTAGTCATCAACTATTTACAGCTAGACACAGAAGCATTTGTCATAAACATCAGAAGAAGAGAAGAAAAACAGCTTTTCCTAATACTTTTGTGTGTTTAATTTTGCCATATAATGTGACTGAAGCCATTAGTCACTGATGTATTTCTTTCTCGAAAGGGCAAAAGATCAGTTATAGAGTTGACCAACAAAATCAAAAAGTATACATATTTTCTGCTGCCTAACACAAGCTGACAGGAGATACTGTCTTGCATCCTGAATCTGTAAATTTTATCAGAACACCAGAAAAGGCTGCTTCTTCTAATGTGGTCCTTTTCCCCCTCTTCTGCCTTGTCTTCTCCAGGATGAATATTCCCAGGTCTTTCAGCCTCTCATAAAAATGATGCTCCAGTCTTTTAAACCTCTTTCTGACTCTTTGATGCATTAATTTCAGTATGTTCATGTTTCTCTCATACTGGAGACAGCACTCCATGACTGCATGTGTGCTCTCACTAGGATGGTAAGGATCTCACTTAGGATGCTAAGGATGCCATCCCTCACCTACTGGCCATGCTCTTCCTAACGCAGCCCAGGGTAGCATCAACTTTCTTTGCCACAAAGGCACATTGCTGGATCACAACCAACTTCTCTGCCCTGCAGGACTCCCAGGTCCTTCTCTGCAAAGCTGGTATTCTAGGCAAATGTACGTGACTGTCTACTGTGCACCTTTTTCCTCCACACATATGTGAAAACCAACAAGGAGGGATAGGATTCTCGTAATATTCAAAAATCCAGTAGGTGCTCTAAGTTACACACAGTTTTTATTCCCTTCACTGTGAAAAAACACCAAATAAGTGGTTTCTCATGTATACATTTTATTAGGACCCAAGCTCAGCACCTGTGGGTAGAGCTGGGGCTCTTTAATCTCTCAGTAAGTCATTTATGATGAGGCATGAGCGGTAATTTGCTATCTTAAATAAACATGTAGCTGAGTGATGACTGTGGAAAAAGGGTATGCAAGTTACAGTTTGCCTGGAGGAATTTAATTTCTCCACTGAACATTCTCATTCAGCATCTGAGCTCTGCAGCCTGGTGATTAATCTTCCTGAATGCCAGACTGCTTGTAACAGGTTCTGGAGGTTCCTATTTAGAGTGTGTAGCACTGCTAATTAGTAAAACTACAGAACATCTGACATGTGTGGTCCTAAATGAGCCTAACTTATTAAGTGTATTTATTAATGCCTTTTGCAGTCAGATACACAGAAATATTATGGGTAAAGCTATTGGATACACCTAGGAAGAAGGATTAATCTTGTAAACAAGCCAGCAGAGAGTGGGATATAAATCAAGGCATCTGCTACCTTATGTCACCTTAAGTGTAAATGAAATTTCTGTTGTCTTTGGTTGAATCCTGTGTGATACCTTAGCAAAGCTCATCAGCATGTTCACAGCAATGTCCAAATACTGTATAACAAAGAAGGAATTGATACCCATGAATATGAAGAAGTAAATGTTGCAGGGATCAGATGACTGTTTTTTACACACAGATATCAAGAAAAACAGTCTATTTTATCATAATACAGCACTAAACCTTTGTCTCAGTGTATGATGGATGTTCTGCCTGTGGTACATAGTATCTGGCCAGTGATGGACTGAATTTACCCCTGCCATTAATCCAAAGAACTACATAAGGATTTGTTTATGCTAAAGGATTTTAGAATGCCTCTGACTGAAAATCAAACAAATGAACAAACAAAAGAAAAAACATAGGAACAAGTAAAAATACTGTTTGATGTCAGACCATTAACATATCATAAACAGATTAGGCAGACAAACATAATAATAAATATGTACAGAATATGGAAGACACAGCTCTGAGTGTCTCCCTTATTGCACTGATAAAATTCAAGTAGGAACCAAGTAGACACTTTGGATTTCTTCCTAAACAAGCTTCCCAGAACACACCCCTGATGAACCTTGAATTAGGTTCTGGTCAAGTTCCAAGGCATGCTCTGATCCTGATGGAAGGCAAAGTATTTCAGCTTTTCTTTTCAGACGAAAACAGCTGGCATCTGTTGGCTAGTTGAGGCCAGAAAGGACTAAGCTACTTGTCATCAGTGCAAGATGGCTGCCAATAACAGTGTTCATATTCAAGCTATATAAAAAACCCCACTGTGATGCCTCTCAGCACAGAAGTTGCCAGTGCCATGCCTGCCCCTTGCAAGGAGATCATACAGCCCCATACCATTATTAAAAAAGACACTTGTTTACTTTGGCTGCTTTAAACCAGTAAGCTTTCCTTGCACCCTGTGTGAGGACAGAGTCCAAGGAGACCACATGCTGCTCTGTGCTTCTTCTCACAGCAGCATAACTCAAGCTGTGTTCTTAAGCAGCTCATGTCATAATCTTATGGGCTGTGAATAATCTGAGACTAACTAGAATTTCAAGTGTGATTTAGGTATTGCCTTCTGGGAACTTTCTCTTTACTCTTACTACTCTGCTCAAACCTCCTATAACTCATGGGGGTTTTCTTAATATAGTGAGCTGAAATGGATGTTATGCATTAATATTTTATCTAGAAAACAAGACAGTTACTCTTTATCATTACAGTCATGACTTACAATAAAAGCATTAAATAGTATCTGTGTATTTTAAGTATTTTAAGTTTTCAAAACAATTTTTCACAGAGTTAAAGCATTATAAGAACTGTTAGAATCTGCAGGCTTTGGAAGAAAGGAATAATTAATCCAACTCAGCAGATAATTTCTAGAACTTTACAGTGGCAGAATGTACTTTCTTCTTCACAGCCTGGGCTACGGCTTCATAGTGAAATGCAATGACAATTAATCTCTGCTCAGTATTCCCACACCACACTATGTACATTGTCCACTACATCTCCCATTTGCAACTAAACAGTGTCTGCAGGACCCATAAATGCATGGTTTGGTAAATGCAAACTTTTTTGTGATCTTTATATAGTAATGATGGCACCAAGCCACTCACCTTCTTCCTTTTAAAGTACAAAAACTCCTTCAGAAAACACTAAGTGACGGAAACACAAGCCAGGACTGCTGCAAACAATTTTGAGTGGACTGCACTTCCGTTCCGTTATCCTGGACCAACAAGTTCAGCTCAGCTATAAAGCTTTTCTCACCTAGGCCACTCATGTCCAGCTCCTGCAAATCATCCTGTCATATCAGCAGCTTTCTGCTTGACCATCCACTAGAGTCTCCCAGCACACACGAGCAGTCTCAGGAAAGTTCAATATGCCAAAATGCTCTCAGCAGGGATAGGGGCTACAGAAGCCTGAGAGGCAGCACAGATCTTGTCCCAGTAGCACCATGCAATGAGAAGTTTCCAGAAGTGCCCCCTCTTTGGGAGGTGGATTGCACTGTGCCTCCAAACTTAACTTTGCTTTCTCCAACGTCAGCATTTCATTTTCTGTGCTCTTCAGCAGCTCTACATTGTGTTGATGTCATGTCAATCTGAACAAGAATTTCTTGAAGTGAGGACATAGCACACGAAGTTCACTGTGGGACTTCCCTTGAACTCAGTCTCATTTATATTTGATTTTAAAAGATGGCTAACTACATTTTTAACAAACTCTATGTTATAAGTTGAAGATTAAATCCACAGTACAATTTTAAGCACTTCCAACATGTGCAGTGCAACTTAGAAGACAAGGCCAGATATCCTGGCATCTTTAGATAACTAATGGAGAGAATTAGGCATAGATCCAAAGGGTAATACAAAAAATATCACATGCCTAATACAAAAAGCAGCCAAGAAATTTTAGTTAATAAAAGTTTCACCTCCATCCTAGAGATTAGGCATGGGCCCTTTCAGCCTTGACCGAGGTACCGTCTCCCAGCAGAAAGTACCTTGAGATGCCCTCAGGAAGCAGATTTAGGTCCTGAACTGTGTTAAAAATACATGTTTCTCAGGAGTAGCTCCTCCCACTGTATCTATACAATGTTCTGAATATGAAAAACACCCACTAATTCCCTGCAGCTCAAAGCCAAGATCAGAGCTTTCAAGGCTGAGAAGAGAAATGTAAATATCTTACTTTGTAGCCTGCAGATTATAACATTAACCTGAAGGATGGAAGGTTTGGGCTGTGGCTTGCAGGGTGACTAATTCCTAGCAGTCTTGCCAAGTAATCTCGATATTTGGACTATACACACCTTGTAGGGTAAAGTAAATTAAAAAGGAGTGTTCCATGGATCTTTACAATACCAGCAGGAAAGTTTTCTGCAACTCTAGGCAACACCTGATGCTCTGAAAATACCTTAGAATTCAATAATGTCACACTGTGGAGAAGTAAACTTCATCATTATGGTGCAAATATTATGGTGTGTTGCTAAGGCTGCACAAAAATATTACCTCTACATCTCTTTACAAAGCAGTGCTGCAATAGGCTTTACAACCTGAAGTACTTGCTTGAAATATTGCATAAAAAATTCAATATCTATATTACTCTCACACTTATCAGATATAAGGAGAAAGACAGATATTTGGACAGTGGCAATTTATTATACTGCCAGTAAGAATGCCTAAAATTAGAAAGCAATAACTGGTCTTCTCAGTAGCCCCAAAACTCTTGAGTTAAATTAGTCCTTGATTAAGTCTGTTGCATTCTTTTGGTAAGCAGGATTGCAGGATTGTTCTGCTTAAATTAAACCTCCTCATTTGATAAGCTTTCAGCCAAAGCACTTAAAAAATAAAAAAAAAAAAAAAGCACAATACTGTTGAAAGACCTGATGTTCTCTTTGTTTGCAAGTGCAGTGAATAACTGGTACATGTGTAGGCTGTTTTAAATTACCTCTACAGAGGCTAATAAAGCAGCATTTTTCAGTATAAGTAAATTTACATTAATTCAAAACCTCAAAAATAATGATGCGTGCTTCTTTCCTTTTCTCTGCAACGATCATTGATTTTTGATGTGTATATCAGCAGCATGATGCAGGACACTCTTTTATCTTTTTCTGTTTGGCTTTGCAAAAGCATCAGCACTCCACAGATTCCGGAAGGGCACTCCTCTTCATTCCAGTGCATTCTTCTCTAAGGCAAGAAAATGGCGTATAAAATGTTTTGAAAGTTAATTTCGAACCAGTACCAGAATGGCTCTTAAAAGCAAGCCTTTACTATAAAATCCTGCTTCCAGCTACAATTTGCTGAGGCCTAATGGCCACCTGACAATTAGACACTCTGTACCCACATATGAAAGAAAGCAGATATACAAAGAACTCTCGGTATTTCTGTATCTCAGCAAGAAAAAGCTCCAATTCAAAACGCAGCTCTCCAAGCATATGCCAAAGAATGGAGAGGACAGGTCAGAGGGCCAGTTGTTTGCGTCACCAGAGGTTTCACTAGACAGAATGCATTAAGAATATTTATGAGTTGGACAAGTAGAGTTGCCCGTAATGCAATTGCAGCTCATTTAATTGGAAAAAGGGAATGAAAAATGCTTACCTCAACATGTCTGCTTAAGCCGTCATCTGATTCACTCCATTTGTATCAATACAGGAAGTCAAAGAGGCAAATTGAATTTATGGACCAGTGGAAGATAAACCAATTTTCTCTGGAGAAACCCAAGTATCATTGCTCATGCCTAAGTCTCCTCTTCTGTTTTCACATCAGTCATCATACACAGCATTTTTACGCAGCAGTAAACCAATTTAAAAGATCCATACATGCCAGGTATTGTACTGCTCACACACCATCCCTCCAGTGCAACTTTACTCTCCGTAGGGCTGCTGAAGTGGCACAACACAACACACCCAGTGTGAGGGTGCTAGCACAGACATCCCTAGCCCCCTCAGGTCTTCGTGGCTTCAGTAGGGAAGTGCTAAGATGCTGGACCCTCCTCATCCCCTCTTCTCATGTAAGTCTGTCCACTTGCTAAGTGGTGCCCAGCTGTCAGGGCTCAAAAGTGCTCGCAGCCACTGTTTGTAGCAATTTACTGACAGTCTTGCTCCCCCATCACCCTAAGTCCTTTTGTTATGGTTGACATAAATACATGTGCCTTTCAAGTCTACTTGTTCTAAGCAGCTTTTTCAAATATCTCGGTTAATTCCAACTGAAAAGCAACAGTGTGTCAAAGACAAAGCTTTAATGTAAATAGGCATGTATTTAAAAATACAGCTGACATGGCAGAAGTTTTTCTAGACTTGGCTTTTCTCTGACAGAAAATGCCTGATGCTTCAGAACTGAAATGTTCCAGGAAATATGTTGACAAAACATCCAACTAACTCAAGGATGTTCCCATGCAAATCTGCTCTGTCACTGGCCCATGTGACCTCATCTCTTTCATGCCCTCATCTCTGCAATGATCAACATGGTGGGAAGTCAGGGAGCCAGGAATGAAGGAGCAAACGCCTCCAGAGTAAAGGAGTTCCATTTCCAGAGAGCCTATGAAGTGAGTTTTGCTTTTTGAAAGAGAGTATTTCACAGTGGTCCATGATGGGAGTCTAACCCAGGACCTTCATACCCACAGAAGCTTCCTCCCTTTTGAGCCAGATGCAGGGGATTTTGGAATGCTCAGGTTCTACTACATTTACAGAAAGCATGACCTTCTCTGGTGCATCTTCCCTCGCTCCTCAGTATAAATTGTCTCATAGTAGGCTTCTGGCTGAAATCCTTCACTATTTGAAGGAAATGGACCCAGACAACAAGCTACCTCCTTTTTGGGCAGGGGAGGTTGCCTTGATCACAAGGTCATTGAACAGGCACCTGTTGTAACCAAAACAAAAGTAATTGTGAAGTTGCCTCAGGGACTGGAAAATTTACAAGATCCAGGCTATTTTCCCTTGGTTTGGCCTCTTCTTCCTAGAAAGGGAAATAATGCAGGGATAAGGAGCAGCAGAGTACGCTGAAACTCAGTAGGAAGGACATCTGTGAATCTGGGCCAGTCTCTTGTGTTTTCACTCTTGGAAGCTGTTGCTAAAGCAGAGTGTGGGCCAAGTTCCCTAAGAGCTGCTTGGAGAGTTAGAAAAGCCTAATTTGACAAGGTCGCTACATAGCAGACTGACCTAAGCTACTTTGCAGATGTAGTGTAGACTTTCTTACTGGGGTTCAGATGACCTTTGGCTGCCAGGTGACATCCTGTTCTTGGGATGGATTCCTGTGCTGCCTGTGTCTGAAGTTAGACAGTGGACCCCACCCACAGTTCTGAGCACTTCCATGTGCATTTTCAAACACATTAAAAGTGGGTTTCTTCCACATGAACATAAGATCATTCTATCCTTGGTATATCTTGGAAGAGTTCCACCAAAATCATTATAGACACATGATTATATACAATTCTCACTGCTCATTCTCCATTTTTTTTTCTTAGTCAAGATCAGGCATGAAGGATGGTTATTTTCCTATTTGATGAAGTGCTTTCAGATCACTCAGAGAGGAGAGCTAGATGCTATCTCCTTACCCTCAGGAGACTGTGCCTGCCTTCCCCACACCATGATGATACACAGGAATCTTGAGCAGTGCAAGTCTTGTCAACAATGGCCACCGTTTGGAAAATGTGTATTTGTGCACTCAATTCTAATCCTTCAAGCAAAACCTGTCAAATTGCAAAGGGCACATGATTACTTTTGGTGCTTACAGCTTAGTTCCAAGATAAATTACTAAACCACTAAATTTTACCACCATCATAAGCTTACAAATGGCAAAAAGTGCTAATACACATGGCTTTCTGCAGTTCATAATTAATGTTGAAGCAGAAAAGCTCCAGGCTGATTTAAATTGGTCTTCATCTTGATAGACATTAACAAAGAAGGGGCTTTCTTTTCTGATTTTTTTAAGGGGGTGGTAGGATAATTATATAAAGTTTTAATTCAATAACTAGAACTGCCAAAGTCAGCGGGAGAAACAACGTGACAAGTAGAAGTAAGAGAAGAATGATGCAAAAACCGTCAAGGTTGGAGCTGTATCATTTATAAGTACAACACAGCCTGGAGAAAGACTGTGTATGTTCTAAGAGGGTGACCCCAGACACTAGACTAATTTGGAATTATCAAACAAGCAAGTATAATCTATTGTTTATGACAGGTAACAAATAGACAGCCCTGGCAACAGAGTTATTTACCCATGGACCATGGATAGCACAGGAAACACCACCAACAATAAACCATTTCCCACTTCAAACAGAGCTGTCCACAACCCTAATGTGAAAGGATCACACTTGAGAACAGATAACTTGACTCTGTCTCGATGGCCCTTCTTTTCTGGATACTTATAGACTGATGATCAAGCTTACAAATTCAAAATTATAGTCTCTCCACTCATTCTCCATTGCTATCAAAGTCCAAATCTGAACTTAAATTATTTTATTCTTCTGTCCTTATGTTTGGATTCATCATTTGCAAAATTCAAAATTGGCAGGGAAAAATACCAACACACCTTCTGTATCAGAGATACATATACTCCTTTTTTTCTGTGACAGTCATTTTCTTTTAGTAGATCCCATAGCTGTCCCATCTTTGAGGTCTCCTTTGCTTAGACCTGCATTGTAGTAGATGAGCCAAACTTTTGTCCTTCCCATGTCCTTCTTTATGACATTCTTCATGAAACTGGTGTCTTTTATTTGCTATTTAGCAGTTCCGTAGACACTTTCTATGTACTTCTTTGTAAGAAGTCCTGATCATGGAGGGGTGATAGCTGGGAGGCTCTGTATCAGGAAAAGAGAGACAGTAGATCTGCAGAGTTATTTTGTTCAACAAAACAACCCTTGAGAAAAAAATTAGTAAATCACTGCTCTATTCCCACAAATTCCCAGTGGATCCCAAACATCCCAAAATAAGTGAAAAACACATGCTGCTCTCACCCTGCAGAGCAATCAGGGTAGGGCTCTTGAACCTCTGAGAGGGCAGTGTCACAGAGCAGATATACATACAAACATGAAAATTTCTAACCAAGTTAAACTAACTCCAGCAAATTCTGTTTCTCTTGTGCTTCCTTCAAAGTAGGTTCAGTCACTACAGGAAACTTTAGTCACATGAACTAATAGATGGCAAATTAAATCAAAACCATGGCACCTTTCACAAATTCTGCTCTTAACTTGCTACCACTGTAAAGTGCTCCCACTGACTACAAATTCTCATTTTTTAGTAGACTCTGCTTTTGTTTATTTTTGGGTCATATATATAAGCAGTCTCAATATTTCTGAACAGCTGCCAGTCCAAAATTTTCTTTTCCCTTCTATTTTGGTTGTATAAGAGTATTTCATATGTTTGGCTCATTAACTTTATGCTGTCTTGGAAGTGAAGGCAAAAGCTCTGCTTCAAGGCATAATTTGCATGTAGCTGACAGCAGCAATTCATCAGGTTCTTGGACCTTAATACATATTAGAATCTGGGCTTCAGTTTAATTTCTAAATCAAGTAAATCTCCAAAGCTTTTTCAGACAGCATTTTCTAAAAAAACTTATTAGTTAAAATATTGTAATTGTCAAGGTATCACTGCATCATGTAGGCTATAAATAGGGCTATATGCTTTTAAAATCATAAAAGCCTCATTACCTAAGGTAATCTGTGATGGAATATTTTCTACATATTCATACACACATATTCACCCTTTGATATCAGACCTCAAAGTCTACATAGGGGAAAGTCTGGGATATCTCATTTGCAAAATATTTCTAAGACAATTTAAAAATTCTATACTTCGTGAACATTTAAAATTACATGTGTTGGTTTAATAAACTTACACTATTACTTTGTATTTTATTTAGGCAACCTTTCTTATGCTGAAATCATCTCAAAAAGAATTAAACTTTCCAGATAGAACATCAAACATACAATAAAACCCAAAAACCTGAATCACTCTCTCAGATTAAGTTAGTGGAGGGGTTACCCTTGATTTTGATTCAGGTACATTTTAACTGTTCAGAGCCAAATGCAGCCAACAGCCAAAGTAGGAGGACAACTGAGAACATCATCACCATCTACAAATGCCATCCAGAGACTGTTGGTTGACAGTGCTAGAAACTGTTTACTGTACACCTGTCACAACTGCATTTGTGCTTTTGTCCTGTGCTGATTGCCAAAGTCCCAGTTCAGGCTTCATCCCATTTTGGCAGACTCATTCAGATCTCAGACCAAGGTCTCTCTGCAGCTCAGCTCTGAAGTACCCTCGCACCTTCCTCCTGTCAGCCCACCAGTTGAGCCAAAAGAAGTCTAGCACACATTGGTAGGTTCAGATTTTGCCTGAGGTCGGTGGAGTTAAGGCCACATTATGTCCAAGAGTGGTCCCAGTTTCTCCAAAACTCACAAATTTTACTTTTCTTGATTGTTTGCTTGTTTTGTTTTGATTTGGGTTGTTTGTTTTTTTTTAATACAGCTTATGCACTGAAGCCTAAGATTTGTGGGACTTGCATTCTTTATTTACCTGAAGTGGTTCAAAATCACGTCAGCTATTAATGAAGGTGTTGTGTTGAATCTGTGCCTCTGTGCTGTGTCCAGACTCTGACTCTGCACTAGCCAGAGTTGTCCTAGGACATTTGATGAGAAAGCAGGCAATCCTGAGCACTAGCCACAGCCCGTGGCTATCTACTGAAATACATAAACTGTGTCTGGAGCAAGGACTGGACTCAGATTTTCATGACTGCCTGCAGCATTCACCACCATAGCACACTACACTACACACTTTGTAGTAACACTACAAAGAGTGTTTTGTTCCTCCTAACCTTACTCTCCTTTCAGCTGATTATTAAAGTACACACAGGCCCTTCTCCAGAGAGCAAGCTGAGAACATCCCCACACAAAACAACCTCCTAACTGTGGATATGGCACTTCTGGAAAGTTTTAACTTGCTACCAGCTCAACATAGGCTCAGCTGTGTTTGCAGGCAAGGGCTTTGGTCGTGGCCCACATTTGCAGTTGCAACAGGCCCCAGGAGATTTCTGTTATTTCAACATATACCAAGGATTATCCTGACAAATGACAATTATGCCAGTAAGCTGAGGTTCAGGCTTGTGGTCTGAGATGCAAAGTGTATATGGCTATGTCTCAACTGATTATGCTAAGTTTTAAGAAAATTGTAATTCAAGTGTCATTGTTAATCAAACTTTCCCTTTAAAAGCATCAAAACAGGAGAACTCAATGATATAATCAACACAATTTGACAGTACAGTGTTTTATTGATTATCTGCTGCACAAACAGATGCAAAAAAAAATTAGGTTGTCTGCTAGTCAAGTCAGCAGACATCCTTGACTAAGTTTTGTGTTGTGCATTTTTTTTCCCTTGTGAGGACATAAACATTAGATTTGTAATGGCCAGTTACAAACTCCAGTGTTAAAATTATTAGTAGTCTCATTTTTTCACCTGTTGCTTAATTTTATTTAAGAAAGCAATGTAAATAACAAATAAGTTACTAATAAGTTTCAGTTTGAAAGAAGCTGAAATTAATATTTGTACAATTTTTATGTTCTGTAAGGCCTTTTTACTAAGCAATTAGGAGGTCTGAAACCACTGATTTACATATATTCTTTTCATCAAACTTACATTTAGAAAATGTTTGCATCATTCTTATACATTTATTTATTTTATGAAATATAGAAGAAGAATTTTTCTAATCTTGCAGTTTATTCTTTACTTCAGTCTATAATCTGAAATTACATTCATCTTCTTTGGTAATTTGCCTAAAAGGAAACAAACTGAACTTTCAGGAAATAGTAGAACTGCTCTTTGGGAGGACAAAAGTAAAAAGAGATAGAGGTGCCACTTAAGGCACCATAATTAGTTGCTGGTATGAAATTAACTAACACCTGGCTGGCATTGGCAACTAGTGACATTACTTTGGTGTCATGTTACATGATCAGTACCAGAAGACAAATTTCTAGAAGAAGATCTATTTTTCTGGGCCTGTTCCTACCAACTAGAAACATAGGAAGAACACCACACAGCGTATCTGTTGTCCTTTTTATAAATGCTTCTATCTTGGATGATATCTACTGGTTTTTTCTTAGTGTTTTTCTCAGACTACACAATCTCTTAAAAACAAACCAAACGTACTCTGTAGTCATGTTTTTGTTTGCACTATACACTCCTATGCATATCCAATACCACTAGTGCAATTAAAGTTTTATTTGCTGCTCAAATTAGCAATCATTGGATGTGTTTTCAGCGTTTTGAGAGCTGTGGTCTTGATTTGAAATAAAGTTGTAAAATCCAGTCTCTGTTTTCCTCAGTATATGCAGTTTTCCCATATTTCAGACATCTTTCCAAGAGAGTTCCCCAAATTAAGCAGAACCAAATGTTACTATGTTGTACACTGGGCTAATTACTAAAATTGAAGCTACTGTCATTGCAAAAGCTGGATTTGTTTAATAAATTAATGTCATATTTTTTCCATGTCTCACTCTTTAGTGATTTATTTGTGCATTATTTGTGGTAATCTTTCAAGTGACACTTTCCCGGCTTCTTCATACACTAACCTTTCAGAAATCAAGACTCAGCAATGAAAGCAAAAGAATGAGAAAGCTAACCTGAAGGAAGGAATCTGTTAATCACAGAAGCACACCTTTTTCTATTTTACTGATTCAAAACAGTCCTTAAAGCCATCCAGATGTTACAGTTTCAGAGGAGCACTAAAGTAGAAAACACTCCAGAGCATTTTAAGTCCACGAGCGATTAAATGTAAACGAGGTGGAGCCTTTATCAGAAGAATTTGTGTGGTTTTTTAAAACATGAACTGGTCAAACTCTGAACCATATCAAGCTGTTCTTGTGTATTCCTGTTTTTCCTTAAGTAGCTGCACTGTGATTATAAATTCATTCTAATTATGCTTTCTGCTTGGTAGCATGCCAAAAGGTCTCTTCTTCATCTACTCTGCAATGTTCCTGCTTCCTTCCGTTCTGCCTCAGTAGCTTCAGAACCTGCCATCTAGGTACACACACAACAGCAGATGCATATAACTACACTCTGCACAGAAAAACTTCTGTCTCCAAGGCAAAAATAGAACAGATTGATGGGATCAGTATTAAACTGGTTCCCTCTAATGAGTTAAAGACTCCCATCTGTTCCATATACTAATGTGGTTGAAGTCTGCAAGGAGAAAAAAAGATCAATACAAATTTATGGGCTCTTCATAAGCATTAAATTAACAGCAGAAAAATGCAGGGTTGTGTGAAAGGGATGCTCATGAACCTCCACTGAGGCTCACAAAGCTAACTGAGCACAAAATTATGTAATTATGGTGTTAAATAGGACTTCTAGGGTAAAGTATCTAGAAGATGAATAAAAAAGATGCTTGCTACAGTTTTGACAATTAAAAAACCCTTTTCAAAAGGAAGTCCACACCATCATTCTGTTTAGTATCCCCCCCTCACTCTCTCCCTTTCTGTTTTTCCAGTTTCTCATTTTAATCTTCAGCATTTCCAAGTCCCCCATGTAATTCCCTGCCCCTGTGTGTTTCCCCCAGATCTTTACTTCATCAAGGCACTATTTTTTGGTACACAGAGTCAAAGGTTTTTTACTTTTCCCCTTTGGACTTTTGACCTCTTTCAAAGATGCTTTTAAAGTCCTAATGATTTACTGTGTCCTCCAGCTGTTAAGTCAGACAGTTCCTTCCAAACTGCAAAGTACAAATGGTATGTATCGAGCCTATTGACATGTAAAGTAACAATATTAAACAGACAAACTAAAAAAGGCTCCAGTTTCTGTTGAAGCCAATCAAAATATAGACAAGCAGTAGTCCTGGGCCAGATCCCCCCCAAAATTCAAGTCCTCTGTCTTTGCTGTTTCATCCAAGCCTAGGAGCTGTCCGCCAAGTCTGGTGGTTCCCCTAGACACAGCCACAGACCCTCTTTCTCTCCACCCAGTGGATCTTGCAGAGGGTTTTTAGTGAAGTGACCTGTTTCCAATAGGTGAAGAGTCAGTGACACCATGACCTAGCCTAATCTTTTAATCAGATCTTCTCCTAGGAGTTAGGATATATAGGTGTAAACCTTCTCTAGCTTGAACGGGAAGTGCTCAAAAGGCAGAAATCCTCCTATCTGTTTGAAAATGCCTCAATCACTGGCAATTTAATTAAAAAGAAACACCATACCTATTTCTTGTATATTATTAAAAGAAAAAAATTGTAGTCAAGGCTGCATTTTTAAAAAAATCTGGGAGAACATGCTATGAGTTTCATAAAAAGGCTTATGAAATCAAGCCCTTAGGAGGAATATAGGCAGAAAAAGACCCTTTTCCATCACCCCAATGGTCACCTGTGAAGTCTGTTTCCTGCTGAGCCCAGGCAGTAATACAGATGTGAAAAATTGTCAGTCAGCACAGCAGCCATGGCAAATCATTAGGCTTCTAGATCTAAATGCCTTCTCAATCTCCCTCTACTCAGCAGAAGAAAAGGCTGCAGTACTGCAAAAGTCTTTCTTGGTTAATGAGTTAATATTTTTATGAATATTGCTTCAAGTACTGCTCCTAGATGTCAGGGGCATAAATAGAATTTTAAATCGTAATACTATTACTAGAATGTTTTCAGGAGTCAGTATTTTCTTTGTTTTTACAGAACTACATAATTCTCAATACAAAGAACTACATTCTATGTCCAGTCACAGCAACAAATGTGGACAAAAAAAATTGCTTCTTGGAGATCATGTAAGTTTAGAAAGGGGCTTTATTTTCTGTTTCTTGGTAAGATGCTGATAAACAGGCCTAGCCTTTACTCTAGTCTAATTAGCTTTGATACTGAAGAGCAACATACAGATTAAAATCAACACTGAAAGTAAGCATCAACTGTGCATCTACAACTTGGAAGTTAAGGAAGGCAGCTTCTGTTAATTAGAAAAAAAGGAGTGCTTAGTTGTTATTTTTTGCAGTTTGGTCAATTTTTGAAGTTGGTTCTGCCTACAGAGGTAGCGGAATGGCTGCGGCTTGATTTGTAACAACACCTTTTTTAGGTTTGGGGCTTTTCAGCTGAATCCATTTTTTTCTCTTTGTCTGCTTTGCAAGTAAGTACTATGGACCTTCATCTGTTCTTCCAGGTTTTCAGATTGCAGAGAAAAAATTGTATGTACAGCTCCAGTGAGATCCCTGCTAACAATCTGCATTAGAGTAGGAATTCAGAGAGGGTGGAATAAGTGAAACAAAACCTATAAAGTCATCAGAAAAATACTGCTGAAAAGCCTCAGCATTCAGAAGTCTTTCATCCTTTCAGATGCTCAGCATGGGTGAGGTTCAGTCTGGCTAAGAATCACCATTACTTCTATAAGAACTTTATCAACATTTTCCAGGTGCCCTCTAATACCCCATGGCTATAAGCAGTCTAATGTTTTTCAGCTGCTAAAAGACAATGAGTGAGTGAATGAGTCCTAGTGAGCAGAGACAGAGGGAAGAGTGGAAAGTTTCCACATGCTGTTTTGAGCCATTACATGTCAGTATTTCCACTACGAGTAATGACTCAGAGCCAAAGGAGATAACTGCAAAACATATCATCAAAATCAAATTACAAGGTGAACATAATTTGTTTCTGGTACAGACATAATTTCTACATTCTGGTTTACTGGGAAGCTCTTTGAATCAAAGCATTCAGACTCTGTATAGAGATGTATTTACAACCTTGAGTAAGTTCTGGTGTTTAGAGATCTCTGACCAAGTTCAGAAGTTTGTCCCTGTGTTTAATTAAGTCTATAAAACTTTGGGTACTACTGTCATTCTCCTTGGAACCATTACACATCAGTTGTGACCCAGCTGTTCCCATAGCTAAGATCCTAGCTCCCTGTCACTGTTCGTAGCTTTGAGTGCTGCATCCAAGCAGGCTATTCCTGAAAGCACCACAACTCATTCCAACCTGATTTAAAAGTCTTCCTCTTTCCAGACTGTTTCATATGCATGTGTCTTCCTCCAGGACTTGTTGAAGTTTAGGAATGTTTCAACTCCTTTTGTTAGGTCTTGTCTCCCCATTAAAATTACTGAATAATAACAGAGTTATAAGGTGCTAAACAAGCTGGTTTGCATACAAGCTCCAGGAGTGCTGCACAGACTAGTCCAGGCCTTGGCTGCCTGGTTCTCCTGTGCCTCCACCTGTGCTTCCTCACCATTCCCCATCACCAGAGCTGGACCAAGCCCTCTGCACAGTCTTTTCACTACAGTTTGCTTCCTGTGCCCTTCCCAGCCTCAAGTGGCAGCAATCCTCCTTTTCCTCATGAAGCCATCAGTGCAGTGGTGGTGAACAAGCAGGGTCATATGGGAATGAGTGGGTGGGTGAGGGGGACAGCTAATGCAGATACAGCAATTCCCATGCTTCAAGGAAGGTGGACACACTCCTGCTGACATTCTGCTCCACCATGGGGTGAAGCTTCTATCAGGAAATGGCTATGGCCCCTCTTGTCATCCAAATGAGATAGAGGAGTGGCAGAGACCCAAAAAGGGGGAGAGGTTCATGTCCCAAGTCACATATTTAAAAATGTGCAGATACCTGGATTAAAAGGTCCAGTAATATTGAAATATTAACCAGTGTGTGATAATGCCCTTCTCAGCACAGTCAGTGATGCTGACAGCATCCCTCTTCATTAAAACGGGGCATCTTTAAACATCTCATCAATCCTTGATTCAGAAGGAGCCATTGATTTTTAGTCTAAACCCTGGAACCAAAACTTCACCTATTGTACTCCATATTATCCCTGAACACTGGCTGAATTCAAATCAAATATTTCAGAAATATGTCCAGCCAGGTTTCTCAAAATTCTAGCAGTGGGAATACACCACATCTACCTTGAATTGCTCCAGGAGATAGGTATATTCACCATTTAAAATATCTGCAACCTGTTTAAAATTTTTATTTGCCTAGCAAAGATCTCAGTCTTGAGTTTTCTGTTGTTGCATTAAAGAGCTGCTGTTTTTTCTGAAGTTTTTCCTACATGTAGGTATCTGTAGACAATGAGGAAATCATATCAGCAACTTGAATAATTTAAAGTAATTTGTTCAGGTTTCTACATGTTCTCCAGACTACAGCTTGGATTCTTTCAAAACCTTTTCAGCTTTTCAGAAGAATTATCAAAACTAGGACCTCAGAGCTGCAGGGTTCCAGTGATGGCCTTGCCATGTCACAGGCACCCTGCCTTTTCTCCTGCCTGTGCCTTTGCGGATACCTCCCAAGGTCACACGAGCTCATTGGCTAACTAGCTCAATGGAAATGCCTATCCTGCTGATTGCATCTACCTCTTAAGACCTTTTCAGTGTCAGCAAAACAGTGTCCTGTCTCAAAAGTGGGATAAACATTCTTTGTTTCAAAATTCAGTCTTCAGTTGTCTTCAAAGGCCCACAACTCAGATCAACCCACCTGCAGACTAATCCAACTCGTTCCATATGCCTAGCTTGTCCCTCTCTTTGTTTACTTACCCAGTAGCTTGAGGTCACCTGCAAATTTTGGAAGCAATAATTTTCTATTTTGTCACAGATGATTGATACAAGTGTCAATAAAGTTATTAAGAATGCCTTTAGTTTACTCACAAGGTACACATTTGATAAGAAAAAGCACATTTACAGGGAAGATTAGCAGGAAAAAAGACTGACATCTGCCTCTAATCCAAACCAGTATTTTGATGTTCAGTGCACAAGAGAGAGGACCAACACAGAATTAAGCACACCCTTTTGCTTTTACTCTGTACAGACAATCCAATTTAGATACTGCAAACAACAAAACATTTTAAATTCCCAGTCCCTCCACCCACTATGCACAACTCCTCTACCACAGTTCCTCATTCAGAAATAGCTTTTTGTCTTCATAAGCTACATATTCTTATTCTTTAAGTGAGAGAGTCCAGTTTCAAAGCAGCAACTCAATTCCATCTTCTTTAAACACAATGGAAACTTTCCAGAGAGTGCATTAGATGCAGGATGAGATTAATGAGATCCTTACTCTTTCTTGTAATTTTCCAAATGTGTATTTATAAAGTGAACTAAATTTCAAAGTTGATTGTTTAAGCAGGACCATTTTGGTATCTCTGGTCCCAGACAGAGGTCCTGAGACCTTCACGAACTGAAAGCAGGAAAAATAAACAGGCAAATTTAAAGGCAGCTAATCTTTCTTTGTCATTTTTACTGTTGTGTTCAGCTAGTACACAGAAAGCTTGAAAATAATTAGATTAGATCAAACAGATCAGGTCTGAAAGCAACAAGTAATTGTCACCATCCACTCCCAGACACACAGCTAACCATGCTGACCATTGTCAGCCCCAAAGTGATTTGCCCAAAAGTGGTCAGCCCTTGAAAAAATCATTTTTCAGTCTTTCACCCTCCATATTTCTCCATGGCACAAGCCAGCCTTTGTGAGGTTATCCTGAAAGTAAAACAAAAACATGGCAATTATTCAGGCATGCCGATGTAGAAACACATGGTTCTTCCCTGAAAGGAGAAAACAGACTCCAATCTTACAAAATAAGCAAGCTGCTTCTCTCAGGGGCTTGCAAAAAGAGAAACAAGGGGATCAAAAGAAACCTCAGCAGATGGTCAGTGTCACTAAGGGATAATTCATGAGACCCTAGGAGTATATTCTATTAGGAGAATATACTCTACACTACATAGCAGAGTCACACTACCCTACTATTCACATGGAAAGAAATCAGCTAATCCATCAAAAGCCAGCATGATTATATATTTTATTCCCCTGCCCTGAACTGAAAGGATTCAAAACACTTTCTTTCCCCCATCCAAATGTTGCATCAATATTCACAAATGACCTGGGGGAAAATCCAAAAAGTTGTAGAAATGTTTTAATTGAGTAAAATAGTGAAATCAATCCCTGCAGTGAGTGGCAGGGAAGTTAGAATGAAGACAGAACACAAAAATCACTAGAATGCTGGAAAACAGAAGGAAATAATTATGATTAAGCAGCGAAAAAAAATCCCAGTAGCGCACATAGTAATGAAACCATTTACAGATTACTAAGAAAACATTTCCTGGCCATAATTGAGGGTATCTATCATTTTGTGGGTGCAAAATTTGGAATATCTGCAGCAAAACCTTAAGAGGGTAGAGTTCAATCTCTTTCGAGTTCAATGCAGTCTCAAAGTACCACATGTTCCTGTTATAAGCTGCTGGGAAAGCCAAGCACACATTGAAAGCTTTCTCTTTTCCAAGAGAATGTTTCATTCATGGCTGGTAGCTCTCTATTTTGAAATTCTCTATTTAAAGTAAATAATTAATTTACATTGTCCTATATTTCTGCTTTCCTGGCATTTATTGTAGATTTGTATTTGGAGTGAAAAGTGGGGGTCAGGTTTGCATATTTTTATGCTTGTTACTTTACACAGGCTTCTCTCTGTGATACATGATAGTTCTGGTCTTCAGTAGACTTATTTTGCCATCACACCTGTGTCCAGAAGTGCTAGAAACCTGCCATGTTGTTTGTGAGAAAGACGGTTAAATCTACTCATGGTCCTACAGAGCAGGAGATATCATTTCTCATCTGGAGTACAGTTGAGTTGCTAGGATCACCAGCTGTTCTAAACATAAAGCACACAGCTTCACACTTGGCATGCATTCCTCCATTTCTCCTAGAGATAATTTTTTTTTACAAATCAGAGTGGGAATTGTGGGAACTCCATTTGTATATCAAGCATAGGATTCAGTCAGCCAACCTCATCTCCCTTGCTCAACTCTTAGAAATCACCAGTGATTAAGAAACATTTTTGCACAGAGCACATGGGAGCAGCTGTTTACAATCTCACTCTGTAGCAACTCAGTTTCCCGAGTTTCTTTCTCAAAGGTATTATAGAAATTGCAAGTGTCAGAGGTCCGGACTGGCACAGAAAAAAACATTCATTAAGTAATTTTTTCATTTATTAATTTGTCATATGTGAGAATATAAGTAACCCATTTGCTGCATTTAATATAGCTGAGACACTCTAACTGCTTTACTACAAACAGTTTGAAAGCAAGTTAAAGAAAGAAATGCATTCTAACAGAGAAATGCTTTAATCAGAGATTGTAAAACAAAACAGAATGCCAGATGAACCAGGTCTTGTTCATCTGTAAGGTCTGCAGTTATGCCATTAACTTTACCTCACTACAATTTGTTCAGGGCAATCGGGAGTTTCACGCAAAAAATCAATGGTTCAATCTTGCCCTATAAACATCAGGTAACCTAGCTGTACACAGCATTCTGGCAGATTTGGGACAAGATGGATGATTCTTTCTTTGATATTTGCTCTCTGAAAGCAGAAAAATGACCAGAGGGTAGCATATTAAAAACATCACAGTCTTAAAAAAATAAACAACAAAACTGTCTAGAACAATTAGAAAAGTCAAGTACATTGTTTACTTTTTCCTAATGCAAACCGATAGCCACTCTCAAGTGTAATTTGTATTGCCCAAGCTCAAAGAATTATCAAGTAAAGCAGTAACACAACCTCCACAACAGAGATGAGGTGCCCCATAATAACATACCACCAAGGCAGCTCTCTGCAAGCAAATATCAACCCTCTGGCTTCCAAGGCAAGGGAGGCAACCCTGGCTCCTCCTGAGGAACTGGGGCAGATCATCATATGAGCAGGTATTGACTGCTGGGTAGAAAGAGAGATTATGGCACTGATTTGAGTGTTTAAGTGCCGTAGTGGTGTGTTTTGAAGTTTTCCCAGTTTTATATATATGGTTGTCTTTTACTGTTTCAGAATGGTTTTTCCCATATACCCATGTATTATCCCATAATGGTTTGCACCAGTTATTTGTTATTAATCCATCATTGTCATGTGACACCTGGGTCCTGCCTGTCACTTTGAAGCCTCACCCCAATCTCTAGAAAGTTCTGGTGAGGACTTTGAGTGGTTGGTGGGGTCCAGGTTCCCCTTCCTCCTTTGTTTCATGATTTGTTCTATGGTTTGTTATTTAGGTTCAGGGTCACTCCCTTCCCGCTCTGGATTGGTTCCAAGTTGTATCCTCCCTGCTTCCCCACCCCCAGATTTAAGGTGAAAACCCGTGAGTTCAGGGGGCTTCAGCAGGCTGACTGCTGGGTGAAAGGAAGCTGTGTAGATTTAACAAAACCCGGTTGAAGTTCCTCATCGGAGTTCCATCCCTTTATTTCTCGCATGGTTCACGCTTCTGCTAAGGCTAGGGCTCAAGGTGTCGGAACTGTATTCCCAAATACAGAACCGTACCTTTTTGCGATGTTGGTGCCAGAGCTGGCCATGAAGCACGGGTGAAAGTCCCAAGAGAGGCACCACACCGTCGCAAAGCACTTACTATCACTCCACTCTTACTGAGAGGTGGAAACCCCTGAAGAAGATACTGACTGCTCTAGGGGCATTGTGAGAGCTCTGGAGATCACATTGTCACACAGGTTCCCCATGTGACATCCCCTGATAGTGGTAACAAGGCACAGGAAGTGTTAAGTCCTGGTTAAACTCACATATAGGTGGAAACGAGTGATGAGCCCAGCTCCAGCCATAGTCAAGCAGATGAAGTGTTCAGTACTGTGACTGACTTATCAAATCTTCCCAAAGAGATATCCCTTTTAAACTGTGACCCTTCCCTCACAGCATAAAGATGATAGGTGGTCCTCTGCCTATTACACCTCCATTGTCTAAGATGTGCTACATAATTACTTCAGATTGATTTATGTACATGTAATGGATTACAATTCAGTAGCCACTTTTCCCCTTCTACTTCTATTTAACGTCTAAACGTTTTGTACAGTATGCTTCCAATTTAATTGAAAAAAAGTTACTGTTGCTCAAACTTTATAGAACATTAGTACAACACTGAGGTGCAAACTGCAGATTTATTCATAAATGGCAAGCACAATGGCATCTTTCTTCAAGATATGACTCACGATTAAGTCATGGCTCACAGACATAAGAGAAATGCTTAAATGCCTCATCTTGTGTTCACAAACGTGATACAGTCATGGTGCTCAGCGCACCAGCAAGGTCATATACTTTGTAGCCAAACAAGAGTATTGCAGAGTGCCTGAAATAGCATCTGTACCCCTTTTTCACTCTGGGAAATCAAAAGGGAGTCTTCCAATATAGCATTGCCCTCCAGGCTATTGTATGCAGAGGTAAATCCAAAATAATGAACTTAGAGACACTGCATCTTTTAATTTGGCCATTAAATACTTTATGAAGATATTGCCCAAAATCCTTTGTGTCTCAAAACCATATGTGGTTCAGATGCCCATGGGAATTCTGTGTAGGGGATGAATAAGCCAGAAGTGGAAATTTGACCCTTTATGGAGTAACAGAGTGTAGCAGAGATGAGTCAGTCTGTAAAGAACTGCTACAACTCTGCATTCAAGGTCACCATAATGAAATTACAGTGTACATTTGAAGTAATCAGAAGGCCACTCCAATGTTCATTTGGCACAAGACACTCTCTTATCAAAAGAATCCAACTTTGAGAGCCCAAAATAGACTTCTCACATTTCTGTGCAGCTTCAGTTTAATACCCTAAATTGCTTGTGATTGTCCCACAACGGCAATGTAATCAAATAAATAAAGCTAATTCTCTAATGTAATTTATCAAAAAAAAGTTCCATAACAACTCCGGCAGTACAAGAGTATCCAAGTACATGGAGTATCTTCTGAACCTGCAGGTGACTTTGAGTCACTGTCTTGATGTCAAAACTGGAAAAAGAAAATTCATACTGTCCTGTAAATTAGAGAAGAAATAGTACAAAAAGCATAATGTCTGTGTATCTGTGGAAGCCTTTTACCAAATTATATCAATATATATGTAAGTGTATAGGGGCAGAAAATACTTATGTGGCTGAAATTTTTTTTACAAAGAGGCAATTCAGCACTAAGTAACTTAAACCAAAGTATCTTTATTTCTCATGGTGAAAACTTAGGAATGGTCATATCACTGTCACTGGTGGGGTCAGAGGCAGAAAAGGCCTTGACACCATGAAACCCTGCTTAGTCATTGCTAGAACATCCTTTCAATTATCAACACTGCTTCCAGCAGGAATCCAAAATACAGCCCCTCCATAGATACTATAAAGAAAATTAACTCTGCCCCAAGGAAAACCAACACACATACAGAGTTTGAAAATAGTCTTCTCTAGAGATTTTTGTTTCTTTCTATTTAGAGGAGTCAGAGCTTCCTTGGGTAGTGACAAGATACAGAAAAAGCTGTACATCTAAAATGAGTACACAAGCTGATGAGCCTGGAGGTGTCCTGCACACATTAACTGACATGGCAGGGGCAGTCACTCCAAAAGTGCTTTCATTGTGAAGGCTACTACTGAAAAGGCAAATTCCCTCTTCAAGGGAATATAAATCTTAGTAACGTTTGACTTCTGGTTTAGGTAGGAGTTGAGTGTGCAGATGTAGAAAGAATAAGATTACTGTTACATTAAAAAGCCATGATTTTTACTATAGACTAGGTAGTTTTAAGGTGTGTTTAAGCCTCAGTTGAGCATTGCTTATCAAGTTGTTCTCCAGAATATATTTATATAGAGACGTGGAGTTGGGGGGCGGGGTGGGTAATGCATTAATGCTGCTTTGACTTTACATGTTGGCACTTTATTTCAGCAAAATGACACTTCATTTTTACTTATGTCTTTTTGTAAGGATGGCAATAAAATAACCAAACAAATTGGTGTCGGACTTGAGTCTCAAATGTGTATTATGTCTCAAATACACCCCTGTGACTTCCTTGTCTGGAGAAGAGACATCCTTGGGGGGAACCTAACAGCAATTTTCCAATAGTTAAGAGACAGAGTCGGGTTCTTTAATGAGGGAATGTGGGAGAACAACTGACAGTAGTCTGTAATTTAAACAGAGGAAGATCCACCTGGTTATAAGGGGAAAAAATTACAATGGCATTTCAAGCTTTCAGTCACCATATAGAATACCATGTTTGAATGTCCTAATGACAAAGAGGTCTTGAAAGTCCCACATGAGAGGAGTTGTTTTCTGGCTCACCAGTACCTGAAAACCATGTATTCCCTTTCTCCATCTGTGGAACCTCTCTTGGGAAGGTTCAAAATGCATCACAAGAATTTATTATCATATTTATAAATGGGTTGTGCCTTTTTTCTGCTAAGAAGAAGAAAACTACTGTTTGCACAATAAAATTATTCTTCCCTGAAAGAGAAAATCCCATATAAAATGAAGTCTGCTCTGTAATCCAGGTAACTTGATGATAAAAATGCCTTCATTCCATGAGTAAATTTCTAAAGGAGAGCAGCAGACTTTCTGCTGCTTTTATTGATTTTGGGCTTTGCTGTGCTCTGTCTAGTTTGTACACAGAGTCAGTTTTTCACTTTATCTTTTCTCTGTGCTAATCTAGTGGAAGACATTGTACAAATTAGAGTTGAGATGCTTAAGATTAAGATTCATAGTTATGGGCTTTGTCAGTGTCTTTAAGAAACTTAATAAAGCAGTGTATCTGTCAGATTGATGGACATTGTTCAGATAAGTTCAGCTTTTGAAGATACACCAGGCTAATTTCTCCAAGTGAAAACCACACAATGCACAGAAGAAGAAGGAAAAGAAATGAAATTAATATTCATAAATATTTCAAGAAGGAAAAATTTTGACTGTGAGAGGACATTACAGTGAGGGAAATTTATTTTCTCTTCCATATCTTTAAGAAGTCCTCATAATTGAAAGATGTATTTCCCTTTTTTCTTTCTTTGTTTCTTTTTTTTCCCCTTAATATATCTCTTCCACTTACCTGAAAGCATAAAATATTTCTTCTCTATTGCTTTACTGGCAGCAGAGAGTAAAGGAGGACAGATGGAGCACTCAGCAGTATCCTTCAGCACAGTCCATAGGAAGTTATGCTACAACAAGACTGGCCCAAAAAAAGAGTCGAGTCATAACTTGGAGGTCCAGTATTCCAATAGTAAGACCTTTCCCATCTTCCACCCCTTTCGTAAGGAGCAGTACAGAAAAAGTTGTCAAAGGTCTATGGAAAAATCCTTTATCACATGTGTAGCTGCCCCATGCTTAATGAAGATTCTGTTTTCCTTATGACAACCCCATTGGTTCAGAAAATTAAACACTTCCTCTAAGAAATAATCCCACTAACAGTTATTATGAGCACTCAAAGAAAGGATTTAAGTCAAAATACGAGTTGAAAACAAAATTAACCATAGCTTGTGGGCAAAGGCATTTATGGGTAAATGCATCAGTAATCACTTAAACAGTCACTCATTTTAGTGTGTTCAGATGGCTGCTGCATTCAAAGCAATCAAAAGTTTTCATCAATTAGACCATTTATCTACAGGTATCCAGAGCATTTTGTAAAACCATGAAGTAAAAAAACAAATGACCCTGTGTTAGATTACTGGTTCCTTGCATTTTTGGGGCCAAGTGGTGAAGTTTCCAAATATCTTATACTTGCGTATTGCTTCACACACTATTTTGAACAACCATGCCTGTGACTCTCCACCTGGGGAGCCATACAAGCTCATGGCTAAGAGTGTGGGAGCTTTCAGTTCTTCACCTTGGTGGCGCTAGTTTTCTGCTATATTTTTAAGAAATAATAATACCACCATTTTTTTCTGAATAATTTTAAATATTATGGGCCTTATCTACAGGGAACTAATTCTACAAGGACATATTTTTCATTCACTGACTTGAACAACAGATCAGGCCCTGCTGGTAACAATTATTACTATTTTAAACTCTATTGGTATTTACTTCAGGTGAGTCTGTAGGTGAGTGTCTGTTGGTGCAGCATATTGATCACACATCCTAGAAGAGATATAAGAGGCAGCAGACAGTGTTTTCTTGAACTGAGATATTAAAGTTGCATGCATGCAGTTACTGCTTACACTAAACCCTCAGAAAATACCTCTTCTAGAAAGTTTTGACACAGTTTTAATATCTCTTTAGACTGTGGTATGGTTTCAGCACCAGCATGTGGGAAAACTCTTGCAGCAATTAAAAGGATCTTCCATGATCACTGAAGAGGTATTATTACGTTCTTGTACATCCATTGAGGTTTCACAAAGTTCTGCCACACAACTTCATTTTAGATGACTGAAAGTACCCCATTCTGATATTAACACCATATGGCATCTAGCCACTTACCATAAATGAAGATGAGTTGGCCTCTGTCAGGTTAGAGCAAATATAAAGAATGACATTGCTCACCATTTATCACCATGAGAAATTTTATACTTAATAGAAACTATTTTGATAATGATTCATCGTATTGTTTTAATAATTATTCCTTCTATATGGAGAAAGTATCAGCTTTCTGGCAACGAATGGAGAAATAATAAATTGGGGCAATAATTCCAATAAGAAGAACACATTAAAATCTTGGCTAGCATGCCTAAGTCCAGATACCCACAACCAGATAAAGTCATATCCAACACCTCTACAGAGGTACAGGTAGAATCTGCACTTCCTCTTTACTCCAGTGGCTTTTGGTAACAAATCATCATGCTTGAAAATTAGGCCTTTTGTTATGCAAGCATCATCTCAGATAAAAATGACTGATTTTAAGAATATGGCTATAGCATATTTCTTCTCCTTTCACTGGAAGACAAGACTTAAACTAAGAAATAGATTAGAATTTGGCACAGTTCATAAATGTATTTTGAGTGCCAAAGAAGATTAAAGTCAGAGAAAAAATGGTTGAACCAGTTCAGGGAAGATTAATCCACTGGGAGATTTTAAATATAAACAGCCTTCAGACCAAGGAGTCCCTCTATTACCTATGCTCAGAACGTGAAAAAGATACTACAAGAATCATAGAATCCTAGAATATTTTGAGTTGGAAGGCACCCACAAGGACCATTGAGTTCAACTCCTGGACAGCCCCAGAAGTCACGCCATGTGTCTGGGAGCATTGTTCAAACACTTTATGAACTCTGTCAGCCAGTTGAAGTATCCAAGCGCCCTCTGGTGAAAAAACTTTTCCTGGTATCCCACCTAAACTTCCCCTAACTCAGCTTCATGCCTTTTCCTTGGGGCTTATCAATGGACACCACAGACAAGACATCAGTGGCTTCCCCTGCACTTTCCCTCATGACAATATTGAAGACTGCAAAGAGTCTCCCCTCAGCCTCCTCCAGGCTGAACAGACCATGTGACCTCAGCTGTTCCTCATATGGCTTCTCCTCAAGACCCTTCACCATCTTTGTTCCCCTCCTTTGGCACTCTCTAATAGCTTTATGTCTTTTCTATATTGTGGCACCCAAACCTGCCCCCAGCACTCGAGGCTGCCCCCGTGCAGAGCAGAGCAGGACAATCCCCTCCCTTGCCTGGCTGGCCATGCTGTCCCTGATGTCCTCAGGACAGGGTTGGCCCTCCTAGCTGCCAGGGCACTGCTGACTCATGTTCAGCATCACATTGACCAAGAAAGCTTGCTGTTTCTCATCACATTTTCCTAATCATTTTTGACTGAATGTAGTGGTGGGGATTTAATAATGGGATATTTATTGTGACCCAATTCTTTTACTCAGTCTTGAGAACAACAGAGTAAAAAAAGGAAAAAATGGCTAAACAAATGAAAGTGCTGGTAGTTGCAGCCTTCAATACTCAGTGACCTCCTCATGGCCCTGAACTTTGTCTTGATTTGTATGCACTATTTTTTCAACTGAAATTTTGCAAAATGTTTCAGAATTAAACTCAATTACTTTAAAAGGATCAATAATGTTGTAAGACATCTCAAAGTGCAGAGTGTGCCTGAAATAAATTCTTAACTTCTGTTTTGGAGGGAAAGATATTTGGAATATGCTTGCATGTATGTTCAAAAAATATGAAAGATGTCCCTGAATCAGATTAAATGCTAGCTCTTTGGGTCCTAATATCTTGGCGTGCTGCCAGACAGCAATTTTAGTGATTGAGTCATTTTGTATGGGGAGATGTTCTTCAGATAATGCCCGAGTGAGTCATGAGGTCTAATTCCATTAAAAAGAGTCATGAGGCCCACAATCTTAATTACATTTATGCTACTAAGCAGAGGAATGCTTAATGGAAAAGGATAAGAATAACTCATTTTAAGTCTCTTCCAATGGAATCAGAATAGAAGGAGCGTTTCCCATACCTGAAATATGAATTTCTGCAGTCTTCCAGCTCTGAGCTGCACAAGAGCTGGAATGGTCACAGTACCATTAGTGAGATTAGAAATGTGGGGTGTGGGGTGGAAGATGATATAAGTGATGGTCTGGTGCTTTCCAGAGATTGTAACCTATGCCTATGTCACTCTGAATTAAATTCTTCTAGATAAGTTTGCATGGCAAGATAAAACAATTTCATAATTGCTAAGTCTAGGTAAACATAGGCTCAGGCACCACTTCAATTACTCATACAGGCAGAATCCACGTTTTTCTGTGCTAATCAAAGAGTAGTCTTGTGTTCTGTGTCAGCTGGATGTAACAGAGATGGGGTTTTACTCAGACAACATAACAAAAGAAAGGAATGTATGTTACACCATGTTAAAAAGCAATTATTTAGAAGAACTACCTCACATTTTCACAGGTCCAGGACCCAACAGCCCACGAGCAGAATTCACTGGGTGTGCCCCTCAGCACAGCTTTCAGTGACAGGCCAGCAAAAGGACTGCAACATTCACAGATCCTTGAAAATTAGTGACATAGGGGACAGAGGTTCAGTTAGCATTTCCATTAGACACGAAGTGAATAGTTTAATCTCTAAACTCCTCAACTACAACATTTAACATAATTACTGCATGTTTCTGCAACTAATTAAAAATAGTTCTCATTAAAATCTGGTAAAACATGCTTAATTTACTACTTCATACCTGGTCTTGACTGAAAAGGTGGTTTAATGGTTTGACATAACTAAATTGGTTGTAAGTTCCAGACTGCTGAAGCAAGCCTCCAATAACAAGATGATCTGTCTTCAAGTCATTTTTGTCTTGACAGTTGCAGACAATAATTTCATCAAGTCTAGCACCAAAATGCTCTATTTTCTTCTCAAACAAATCCTAATCTTCTAACCCCAGGGGGAAAATAGTGTGAAAATGTAGCACTTAAATCAATGAATTTTAAAAGGCTTCAGCATGGAGTGTTTGTGTCAAAGCAATTAAATTCTAAAAAATCACATCAAATAATGAAAGAGATTGTTACTTTCGTCACTGATGTCGCCTGAAAAATCATCTTTAGTACCTTTTGTTTCTTCAAATCAGATTTAATTTCTTCATACCACTCTGGAAAGTATGCACAGATTCATATTTTATTGTCATTCTGCCTCCTGATATTGAGAAACAACCACACTGAGCAACAGGCTGGTCAGGTTGAGACTATGAACACAGGGACAAGAGAAATGAGTCTTCAATCTGTTTGATATCTCAAAGGATATATACTCTAAAAGGATATCTCTTGAAAAAGCCATGCAGGATGATTTTCCCACCTTGCCAAAGACAGACTGCAGTAGAGACAGGTATGGAGCGTGTTTCTCTCAGTCTCACCCCTGGGTTTTAATACCATCCTTCTGATCCAGTCATTACACAATCACATTTTACTATTTGTGAAAAAATTGTGGCATATAGACACAAAATCAAATTAAATCACAGGTTATACTGATATCAACAGAGATGTCTGTCTTTCTTCCAGAAATGAGTTTTAATCTCTTCTTGCTATCTAAAAGCTTGTATCCAGCATGCTTATAGAAACAAGACCAACATAAAAGCAAATAGTAATTCAAACTACTGATGTCAAGAGGTCTCTCCTTTTATTGATGCTTGAAACCTTGATACTTATTTGTACAGCTGACTGAAACATAAACCTTTCCTAAGGATAGCCAAATGTATCTCTTACCTCATGCAATTAATTAGAGTTGTTGAAAAAATACAGAAATAATTAGGAACATTTACACATTAGGGTATTTCTTAAATTCTTGGACAAAATTTTTAGTTCTGTCTTTTCAGATAGACGTTCCAGAGGAACAGGGAGGTCAGAAAGTCCTGCAAGAAAATAGTAAATACAATCTAAAAATTGGTGGACTGTTCTCACTTAAGAACAGTCCACCAATTCCACTTGTGAGCCACTGAGCCACTTATGAGCCACAATTCCACCACCCCTAAATGGTGCCAAAATAGTGAGTTTTGTCACACTCCTCCACTATGACCTTTGCAGGACATCAGAACAATGACAGGAGACCTGCCACAAACACAGCCACAATGTGTTTAAAAACCAAGGTAGAGGCAGCAGTTGAAAGCTTGTGAAAGCATCCTACAAAAACACAATCCTAAAGCTCTGGTGCTATTTTGTTCTCTTCTCCAACACAGTGTTTGCTGAACAGTAACTAGTCCTAATGAATTCATAAGATAAATGGTCATTGGTCAATCAAAGTAAAACCCAATCCTTCATGGCAATTCACAGAAAAAATGTAAAAAGGATGCGAAGGGCTTAAAGATTAATAACAATTAAAAAATTAATTATAAGGCTTGTAAGAAAAATCTCTCTAAGGAATTTTCATTTTGGTCTGCTCCAGCAAATTCATTTTTGAAACTAGCTATTAAAATATAAACTGTCCTGTGAAATATTTTCATCACAGCCCCTTCTTGAATTTGTTCCAGCAGAGCTATTAGCAGTGATTGAAGGTGAGACAGACAAGACAAAATTCTCGAGAGAACAAGGCGAGAGACACCTTTCTGCCCTCAACCCATCAAGTGTAATGAATGATAGGCACAGTGCATGACAGGGACTGAAATAGGAGACTGTGACAAAGACAGGCATCAGGAAGCTTCAGAATAATTCATTCAGTTGCACTTGGCAGCAGAAGATCATAATATTTTTTGTGTAGCTACACTGTCAATGCCAAAAAATAAAACATGGAATGGCATTTGCATTCTGATTCTGTTACAGTCAGAAAGAAAGGAATAGTTAATCAAATGTTTCATTTATATTCACATTCTCCCTCCTGTTTCCTGCTGCCCATAAGCACATGGGGCAGTATGGGACACACATGAGGCTGACTGGGGAACAAGGTCTAATTTGCAATGTGTGATTACAGCTACTTCTCCTCTCTCCCTCACAAGATGGTCCATGCTAGAAAACCCCACAGATGTATTCATCAGCTGTACTTGGAGTCTCTACTTGTCCCTTTGCCGAAAGAAGAGCTGGAAACATGGCATCACTCTTCGAGAGAGGAGAGAGAACAGAGAGAAACTCAAAAAGAGATCCAAACCTGATTTGGAAATCAGACTTCAGGAAGATAAATTGCAACCCAGCCACCAGCCCACAGCTGCTATCACATCACAGTGATTCTGTGCGTTACCTGCTGAAACCCGTGCATCCAGGACCCCAATGCCTCTCTGTTCACACAGGCTCACAGGAAGGAGCTTGTCACAACCAGGCAGGGCTCCATTCAAGCAGCATGCAGTCCAGTCTGAATTCAAGAAAATGGTGTCAAATGCGTGGTAGAGGATTTCTGCAATGTGCTGCCACAGGGGGTGATGAGGGCAAGACAGCACTGTGTGTTCCAAAGAAATGAGATCCAAAAATGGACCCTGAGGGCAGGAGTACTCTCCAACACCCCTAACACAGGCCACTTTGGAGAGCCAGGAGCCTGGGGAGATGGAATTATGAGAGACAAGCTCACAGCCCAAGCCCTGGGCCACATGATTCCTATCAAACCCAGCAGGACATTTCCTATGTTCTTCAGGTTCTTCTCTATCTCTGATGGATTTCAGCTAAAAAGTACACATCAAAAATACCAATTTCATCACACCCAGTGCAGAAGTGACACAAACTCCTTACAGTCTTAGTAACCAAGGCATTCATCTAGAATATTGAAAAATAAATATAATCATTTATTCAATGACATAAACAGGTTCAAACTTTCATCCCCTGCTCCTTGCTTATCACTAACATAGAAGCCATTTTAGAAGACAGACAATTTTACCACTTCTCCTTTGGAAAAACCAGCAGAGAGAAAAGAAGCAAGCATTATGCTAAGCAGAGCACTCACCCTCCTCTGAGGCTTGTTTAGGCACATCTTGATATTCTAATGAACAGTCTTTGTTCAAGAGGTACAAAATATTTTTTATGGCAGGGACTGGTACAGCCAGTGGGCTATGCAGAGACTTTCCTTCGAGATGGAGGATGCAGTTTAGAATTCCCATCAGACAGGAGAGGGGACTGAAATTCTGTCTATCACATCACAGACGACTGCCCTGAACACTGAGCTTATTGCTAGGCAGAAGGAAACATGCTTCCTCTGGTAGCATTGTACAACCATGATCCCCTGCTGTATTTGGAATAAAAATGAGCATGGCACTTACTTTCATGAGTTCTGTTCAAGGAGTCCCCAGTGGAGAAAGGCACTTTTCTGAGGCAGAGGACAGCCTGGCTCAGCAGGCTGCTTGCCAGGCTCCTCCATGTGGGGTTATTCAGGATCCCCATCCCCTGCACAGAGGTGGTCACTGTTCAAACTGAGGGCCAATGACCATTTTAGGAGCTCAGCACCCAATGCTCCCCTAGGACATCCTTCCCAGTCCAAGCTGTGATCCCCTGACAGCGATATCTAACAATAAATCCTTCCTTCTACACACTAACACACTGACTGGGACAATCTGCAGCCACCTTCCTTTGATCTAAGCAAGAAGATAAATGGTGGTGGACCACAACCAGGTAATTTATGAGCTTTTAAAACATTTTTGGTTCTGTCTGGCAATTCGAATTGTATTTCCTACACAGTTTGCTACCAAAAAGCACTAATTAATTTAAAAAATTAGAAGACAATCTCCTGAATATGAAAATACAGCGAGTATGGCTTCACAATATGTGCACACAAAAAGATTTGGATATTTTCTAGGCAAAAATGTCCCCAAACCATCAATAAATAAGTATGCTTCAAAAAAGCTAATTTCAATATATTACACGCTGTTACTGAAGAATGAAAAAAAACCCCAGCATTCCAGTGAAATACCTTTGGCTTTCAATGTACCTACATGAGATGAAACAGAGACCTTCTAACAAATGCACATTTATCAGTAAATGCCACTGTTTACCTGGCCATTACAGTTACCAATTCTCACCACTGTCTTTCATTGGAGACACAGTATAATTGCCAGTAGGAGCTGGAGCTGAAGTACATCTGTAAGAACAGAATATCTCTTTGTATTTATTGTTTCATTTAATTGGCCAAGGAAAACTTTTTAAATGGCACAACAAAAAAGTTGCTGTTAATGGCCATTGAGTTTGGAAATGCTCTACAGAGGCATCATTTCTACTCAAACATGGGGATATTGCAAGACGTTTGATTCAGGGTCTCAGTGTGGATGGAAAAGTTCAGTATGAGCTTTCCCTACACTGAAAGCAATGAATGAGAAAAGATGAGTGCTCACCCCACGTTATGTGATGAGTATTTGGACTTTTCAAGGCAACTTCAACCATAAATTCCTTAGGTTCAGACACTAGTAAGAAACAGTATTCTTCATACTTTTTAATTACCAGAAATTTGACACTTTATACACACTCAAAAAGGAAACTTGAAATCTTCATAGGGATCCAACTGGAGCAGCAGATCCTGTACAGGTTTGGGGCTGACTGGGAGTTTATCATTCTCACAGCAATGGTACCCCAGTTTAGGGCCCCAGGATCTCCTTAGCCCCTCATCAGTGTGGAAAACAAAGAAAGCTTTAAGCACCTCTGCCTTGTCTATGTCCCTGTTTATTTGCTGACCATCCTCATTCTGTAATGGGCTGATGTTATTTCTGTACTACCTTTTCCTATTAACATACATATTTATATATATGTGTGTGTGTGTGTGTGTAGTTAAATATATGAAATACAACAACTACATTTTATGAAGTTTCAATCCAATGCCTTTCAAACTGTTACCTTTGAATCAAATTATAGGTTTTCAGGGAACTAATAAACCAATTAATCTTATGTCACTCTGTTAAGCATAGATTCCCTTAAACCAGGCATGAGTGCTTTACTTGAAAAGGTCATCCTGTGCCTGCTTATGAAACTCATTTGAACGCATGCATAAACTCAAAACCAGATGAGTCTCTCCCTTGGCTGGGACAAGTGGCACAGGCTGCCTGGGCTCACAGCAGCTCCTAATTAAAAAAAAACAAGGAGTGTAGAACATGAATATGTGAGAATGCTTGATAAAATTTACCTTTCTGCAGAAACTACTGCTCTTTCCATCTAGCTAAAATCCCTCACAGAGGTGGTATTTCCCAGGAAACAGTTAACAAATTTTTCTGAATCTGGAAGGGTATCTCCTCCTGCAAGAAGTTTTACTGATTTCAGGGGAAATATTTTCAGAGGAGGGAGCTACCTGGCATTAGGAAGAAAGTCATGTGATCCCAAACAAAATGGGAGGCAGAACTTTCCAAGCATGTGTTTGTAACAGACTGAAGTGAGATAGAGCAGCTGCTATGACTGGCTACCAGAGAGCTTGGCCAAGCTAGCTCACCTGGAGCCAAACTAGGGGTAGAGTTCAGTTTAACATGCAGGCACTTAAATTTAGGCATTTGCATGTAAATGTATTCATATGAGCAAGGATGTGAAGCAGGTACTCTTTGAGTAGGTGGAGACCTTGAACTTAATTCAGCTGCTGAAACACCCTGCCTGTCACAAAGCCTTGCTGTTGAGATCTCCCTGGGAGGGCTGGCAAATACAGCAGGCACAGTACCTGCCAGAGGCCCAGGCCCCTCCAGGGCAGCCACCAGAGGCCAGCAGAATAATTAGGATGTCTCATCAACACTTAGACAACAGAACCATGCCCTTAGTTCACATGTGGAAAACTGCTTGCCTGTACCTTAATGTAGGTGTTTTAGTCTGGAGCTGATTAGGACTCATTAGAATCTGCCTGTGGTACCTCTGCCATAGTACACTCCTGCCATCCCTTTTTCTGTGTCCATATGGGATCCAAAACATGAAAAGCAAAACTGTTCCTGTGTCCACAGGTTCTGATATCTGTGCATGCAGTATGACACATCTCTGCCACTATTTTAGCATTCACAGGAATACTAACTTCGGGCAGAAGAAGAAAGAGTTTTAATTCAAGAAACCTTACAATAATGACAGTCTCTTCTATGTATACATCACTTCCCCCCCCCCCCCGCTCCCCCCCCCAGAAAATACATTTACAGGTGTCCGCAACATGTATGCAAGCTACTCATCTCCCCATAGAACACTTCCATTTATTTTTTAATACCTAGCATTTTAAAAGGTTTGGCCAGTCTAACAGCATTTTTACAAGCAAAAAAATATAAAACTTTTTACTATACAAAACTGAAATAAGCATATCGTTTTGCATATTGATTCCTCTCAGAACACTTTGAGGCTCACAGAGAGCTTGAATAAGAAATTCTGATGAATGCTTTTTCTCATTTCCCTCTCAGAAACTATACAGTATAAATAAAATAAATAGCAAAGCAATCTCTTTTGCATGACACACAAGCAAAAATGGCATAAATCATTTTTAAGATTTCCATGGGCAAAGTTTGCTCAGAGCTGTTTGACAATCAGTTTACAACTGAGAGTTTAATCTTTTACATGTCAAAGGTAACAAGTAGGACAGGAGAAAGGTTTATTAAAAGTCATTGTCAGTTTGCTTCATGTCTGAACAGAATCTGCTTCTTGGAAACCTGTTGAAAAATTACCCAGCTGTTCATTTCAGCCCTAAATGAAGAGACCCTGAACACAGCCTAACTGGCTTCTCCATTGACACTCAATGCATTTGCAGCTTGCTGTTGCAGCAGGGCAGAGCCAACATTCCCAGGCTTACCACACCCAAATGTCTTGTTTATAAACCAAAATCTGAATTTCATCTGTGTCTAATACTTGATTTCAAGACTATTAAACCATCTAATGTCTTCCTTTTTTTCCCCTTAATTACTGCTCTGCAGCCTCAGCCTTAACTGCACGCTGATATGATTTGTATGTTGTGAACTGTCAGAGGACTGAATTTTTATTGCGGATGAGATGACTGCAACAAATGTGTGACTCATCACCACATCTTTTATTGATGGGGCTGGGGGTTACACTGCAGGACATTAGCAGAGAAAGAAAGATGATTTGCAAATTCAACTCCTTGGAAAGAACAGCATCTTGCAGGAGCCAGAAATTAGCTGCCGCCTAGAACGGTTGATCTTTTACAATCATATTCTCACTGGTTTAGCATTTTTCAATCTTCAGTCTGATTTCATTTCTTAGTAACAGTCAATTGTCTTTCTCTTTGCCCAGCCATGTTGTCATTGCTCTACACCAAATAAAACCACTTAAATACAAAACAGTGGCAGGCAATTTCACTGTTGGTCTCTTCTTGAAAGCATTCTCACATACAGTCAATCAATGCAGAAGCAAATCACCACTCCTGAATCTCTCTTCTCCAAACAGCTAGGTACCTTGATTTACTCACCTGCTTTGTTTTTCTTCCCCAGCTTTCTAAACCAAACCAACATCCAGGCACTACCTGTGGCCATATTCTCATAGAACATATACTACTTCCTTTCTGTGAAGTAGCAATAAACAAACTCAGAGCCTGATGAAGACCAAAGGTATGACAAGGACCATGTATTTCTCATGAAGTAACAAGATCTTTCTCAGCTCCCCATAAAGCCGCTCTCCCCTAAATTTCCACAGACCAAACAGCAATGAATTAACAGAGCTGTGTAGACCGACCATTTAAGTCAGCAACCTACAATAATCTCAGGGGAGACAGACTCCCTAAGAGGAGAAAGGGCTGCAGGTAATTATAAAATATTCATGCCCCTTCACACTGACAAGCTGGTTCAGGAACGGTGGGATAGTTAGCAGTCAATTAGAGAAGTTGCTGTTCTGGCCTTAGGCTAAAAAGACTTACTCAGGAGACGTTTTGTCAGGAGCTGTTTTAGCAGTGTGTGAGAGATGGAAAGTGAATTGGAGAGTATTGAGGATGGGGCAGAATCACAGAATCACTGAGGCTGGAAAAGATCTCTGAGAACATTGACTCCAGCCTGTGACTGAACACCACCATGTCAACAAGACCATGGCACTGAGTGCAAAGTCCAGCCTTTCCTTAAACACCTCCAGGGACAGTGACTCCACTGACACCACCCTGGACAGCCCATTCCAATGTCTAATCACCCTTTCTATGGAGAACTCCTTCCTAATGTCCAGCCTAAACCCCTCTTGGTGCAGCTTAAGTCTACATCCTCTTTTCCTATTGCCTGGGAGAAGAGGCCAGGTTTTGATAGCTGGGAAGTACAGGGGTGGCTTCTGTAAGAAGTTGTCAAAAGCTTCCCCCATGTCCAATGGAGCCAATGCCAGTCAGCTACAAGGCAGACCTGCTGCTGGCCAAGGCCGATCCACTCAGAGACAGTGGTAGCACCTCTGGGATACCAGATTTTAAGAAAGGTGAAAGTTACCAACTGGAGACAGAGAGAGGAGTGAGTGCATGTGAGAGCAGTAGACCTGCAGACACCACGATCAGTGAGGAAGGGGAGGAGGTGCTCCAGGAATCAGAGCAGAGGTTCCCCTTTAGCCCATGGTGCAGCCCAGGGTAAGGCAGCTGTGCCTCTGTAGCCCAGGGAAGTCCACGGTGGAGCAGAGGTCCACCTGCAACCTCTGGAGGACCCCGTGATGGTAACTGGTGAGTGATCACTCCCTGTTCCTTATCTCAACCCATGATCCTTTCATTGTATTATCTTTCCTCTGCCCAGCTGAGGCGGGGAGCGACAGAGCGGCTTTGGTGGGCACCTGGCATCCAGCCAGGGTCAAATACCACAGGGGAAAGTAATACTAAACTTGTGGTAAATTACTTGGGACTGAAACTTAAACATAATAGAAATCTACTTAATGCTGCTGGCCATTTAAATTAGACATCAAATAATAAATTTCAATGTGATGAGTAGTCTGAGACCAGATAAGGATCCATAGATCAAATAGGCAAAAAAGCTCATGAAGAGCCCCAGGCAATTGTCAGGACTCTTTTGAGCCATCACATATGCTAACTGCTTTGGAAAGACCAGACACAACTTGACCTTATCTAGGAAGTCTTCTTTCACTTACAGAAAATGATCCCACAGGTCCCATCATGCAAGCACTTTAACCAGAATAAATTATACTACTTGAAACCAACTGCACTATCCTCAGCTTCACTCAGTGTTCACAAAGCCATGAACACTGTGTCTTGTTGTCAGACACACAGATCTTTAAAAATTACAATACTGAATTTTGCCATTCCTTTATTGTTTGTTGATTATTTCATCTTGCTTTTCATTAGCATATTTTTGAAAAATTTTGGATAGCTATGTGCAGTTGTCCTTTAAATTTATAGGTATAGATAAATTCATAAATAATTTTCCAAATACTCTAGTGTCTAGAAAAAAAATCGCAAACCACCTCAACTAAATAATAAACATACTGAGTGTCTCTTGAGTTGCTTGTGATCCAAGGAAAATATTTAAAAGGCGGAATGAGCAAGTTTAAGGCAGAGGTACTTAAATTTAAAAAAAAAATAAAATAAAATAAAATAAATAAAAAAGAGAGAGAGAGAGAGAGAAGAAAGAAACATTATTTAACATGAATTATTTTGGCTACGCCTGGATGAGCACACAGGGCTAACCACTCAAGGCCATCATTAGTTTTAAGCATGTGCTGACATCACCTCTCAACATGTTCAATGCAGCACTACAATTGGCTTAATTTTGGGGGGAAAAAAGTTTGCAGGGTACCTTTAACAGCAGTGGCCTAGTAAGCAGTTCATCAAAATAGTAGCACAATGTAGACTGTCTTCACAGACAATGAGATACTGTTCATGACTTCTGTAAAATTGAAAACAAAAGTGAAAAATGTGGCTCTGATAAATATCTAATGCATTTCACTTAAAACAGCTATTCAAAGAAAGACTATCCTGCTATCTGTTGAGGGTATGTATGTGGCAGATTAAACATATGTTTCTGGAGCACACTGGGAGCTCACTGAAACCCAACCAGCCTATAAATGACATACAACCTTCTTTTTTTATCCAATGCTGCCCATGTACATCTCTTTGAATGCTTTTTAAAGAACTATTATTTTAGCCTACAAAGGGTTTTTACTGATGCTATCTTCCACAGATACTGCACAAAGAAAGAATAAACCCATTACACTCATGTTTTTCTGCTTTTATCCTTTGATGAGCTTGGGGAGGGAAAAAAGGAGAGAAAAATCTCCCACAGGCAGAAAGTATTCCTAACAACCATGCTCATGTGCCTCTAACAGGAACAATTCACTCTCATTTTTAATGATAGTTACTTCTTATGTGCCCTGTAATACTCACAACTTTATAATAGATTTCAGTGCTTACCACAATTAAACCTCAAGTCCTTACCAGTGGACAAATTCCATGTGCGCAAAAAGTTAAATTATTCCACAGCTCCCCTTGCTGAATAGCATCACATTGAGCCATGCTTTATTCATCAACCACAAGCCTGACTTTTTAAAAAAAATTCTTCCCAGCTGTTTAAAACAGCAAAAAGACCCTTTATGTCAATCATTTGCTTAATAAACTGCAGCTCAGAGGAAAGACCTTGGCTTGGATAAGTGCATCTTCATAGAAATCCATGTAGACATAGTATCAGAAAGCTGCTGTAAACCTGTTTCTGATGAATCCTGTCATCAGAAACAGGATGGAAATGGCAATGTTTTCTGCCACAGAGGATGCAGCTTTTCTTACCAAACTAGAAATCTTTTCTGTAAACATGCTCTGATTTTTGGTTTATGTTCTCCACACCCACATTCATTTCATCTTGTACCCTACGGTCTCATACGGCTGTGTACACTTGGGTTTCCTCTTATGAATATGTCCAAAGGCTTCTGTGGAAAAGACATCATTGGAAAATAATTCCCTTTTGGCACCATCACTACAAGTTGTTTTGTTAAGTGTACTGTGGCGGGTCAAACAAAAAAATACGGACTTTATACAATTTTGAAATAAAACACCAAGAAATGCAGCAGCAAGAGGGAACACCTCATCTCTACTAGGCTGAATGGTCAAGAATGGATTTATGACCTGAAGATGCAGCTAAACACCTAAGAAAGGTGTCTTAAGCAGTCACAGCTCCACTTGGCTTGTTTCTCAAGGCTCACTAATGGCATATTGGTATTTTGATTACTTCAGTCCTATGTGTGCAATAAATCCATTGCTTTGCAATTACCCCTGACATACTTACTCAGTTGTATAGGCAAAGAGTAGAGAAGGCAGACACAAGATGTGCTTCTGATGTATCTGCACAACAAATAACTGCATCAAAGGGCAAGAAGACAGGGAAGGCAGAAAGACTTACTCTGATCCTTTGTTGTTCTGTGTGCGTGGGCTGTGTGCAAGCCACAATCTTTGGTTATAAAGTATGGGAAGAATGGACATTTAAGGATGAAAAATGATTCTATGTAAATTTTAATACTTATGACTGAGGATGTATGTAGGATAAAGATAAATTGTGCCTAATTACTACCTGTGGAGCCATGGCAGTAACTCTTATCTAAGTTAACAGCAGCCACAGATGGACAATCAAGAATAAAATTTGGCCAGAAATCAGGATGGGAACCTGTGGAGTAGTTATGTTTACCACATCACAGGCAATACACTAGGGTTAAAAAAACAACAACCTTCATCAATAATTCAGCCACCAGACAAATTCATTTCTGCATCAGAAAGCTCCTGCAGGACAAATCAAATTCATACTCTTTAATCTAGCATTCAATAATGTTTACTGTTTTATTAGAGGTGGCACTGGGAAATGTTTTCCCTCTCTCATCTCACCTTGTGAATATGTCTTTCATAAGGAATAAACTGGAACAGCCACCAGCTAGTTGCAGGTAACTGGTTGTTAGTGCTGACTAGGACTGACTTTGAAACCACAAAGCTCCTAAGTTCCTTCAGTTCCATCATTTTGCAACAATCCCTGCACCATATCCAAGAAGCTGAGTGTGTAGCTCTCTTGGCTGTAATGTTTAGGGGTGTTTGTTTTTCATGGCGCCTTGAACAGTCTGCCTCAGCAGGCTCTACTAAACGATGTAGCAAAGTGCTTTGGTCTGCTGAGGAAAAGCAAACTCTTTTATCAGCACGTTCCAGTCTCAGCTAAGTACCTGGTAAATTGCTCAAAGAAATAAAAATCATATAGCCACCAGTTGCTGGTGGATCATCCTGCATGGGGATACACAGACAGTACATCTCATGGAGACCATATGAGCCTGGTGACATTGATTTTGGAGCACCTGCACAGAGCTGCCATGGTTCTGGATATATTAAAGAGAATAGAGATACCAAGTTAGCTCCACTGCAGCAACAATTCATTCACTTTTTTAGTTGCATTTCACTTTTTTTCTTTCCCCCTATGAAGGCAGTTACACCTTGCAGCCTCGTGTGTGACAAACCAAGAGCTGGGTTTTATAAGTGATTCCAGTAAAGAGAAGTCAGTGAAACAGTTAGCCATCATTGATATAACTTTTTATTTAGAAGAATTCCCAGACAGAGTGAAAAAGTTTAGGTTTCTGTTTTTGTCCTTCCACCTTACATAAGTAACATAGAGATGACTATATTACACCCTAAATACTCTTCCTTTAAAATTCATACTGCTACTTGCATCCTGCTCTTGTTTTACCTTTCCCATTTCAAGGTCCAAAGAAGATGACACAAAATGTTTCCACTCTGCTGGCTGCAAGAACTAGAAAAACTAATTCAGCTTCTTCCTTCTGAGAATTACCAGCCAGCGGTGTATGATTCAAGGACCTAATCCTTGCAGAGAGGCAAAATCTGTGAAAAGATTTCCACTGAACCTGATTGGAGCCCTTCTTGGGCTACTGAAAATTATTTGTAAAACAGTTGAGCAATGAATAATGTGCAAAAGTCAAGCATCACAGCAGCAGCTTCAGAGCACAATCCATCCTCAAACAGCTTCCCTGATGCTGGTTATCCCAAATTAGGCAACTCATTGATTCAGCCTCAGGACATCATCTTCTCTCTCCCTCTCCACCCCTGAACTTCAGGATACTGTTGCCAGGGTAACTTCTGAAGATGTTTTAGGTTCAAATTCCAATATTTTCCTGTTCAGTGTTTGTCTCTCCCTTCACTCCTTCAGTAAAATTCTCTCAGCAAATTCATCTGCTAGGTATTTAGCAAACACCCAGGTGAAAGGGACATGGCCATGGGTGAGCAGACTTTTTTTCCTAAAGTAAAATATATCTGTGCGAAATAAGTTCAGCCAGCTACAACACTTCAGCCTGCTCATCTCATGATGCATGATGCTTTGTATCACCAAACCCCACCACTCCTGCCCTTACAGCTGGTCTTAATCATGCTGGGTTATTTTCTGCTTTTCTCAGACCAGGACAATTTGGATACACACTGAATATTAACAGACACATGGGCATTACATACATGAAAAACTGAGCTAAAAAAGGTATACAGGTTATAAAAAGGCATTTGAGCCCTGGACAAAAAGGGCCAAGGTCACCGGGATCCTGTTGAACTGATGTGGTGATCTACTTCATGCTAAACTTGGTGATTGCTTTAGAGAACTCTGGGTTACTTTGAAATTGTGTACATTCACAATGATGTACACATCAAACTTCCCCATAAGTCAAGTGAAGGTTTTTTTCCCACTCCTTCAATCCAATACCTCAAACATTGTACACTCTTGTCATGACCACACACACATGCTATATAATATTCACTGTGATTTTTTTCTTTATCATTCAGTGTTATTCTTTCACCCTCATACCCTGTACTGCTAAAATAATAGATAGACCCAGATCATCTGCACTTACATTTCCAAGATGCCTTGACTGCCTCTACTTGAGGCTGAAATGTATGCCCATGATCTTCACAAACCTATCTTAAATGAAAGATCTACTTATTTCAGCAAAATTTAATCCAACCCTTAATGAGATGACCTACTCTGTCAGGCAATTAACACATTATGAATGGCCAAACTGCACCTGAAACCGGCTTATTCTAAAGAAGACTGGTTTCTGACTTCAGCTAAATAATTCACACCTGCTAACACAACTATAATTGCAGCCTAGAAGCTCTGAAAGTGCTTGTTCCAGAATTAATATCTGAGGCTTATTGCCAAGCCCAAAGGCAAACACATTTATTACGTTTTGCAATTGGCAAACATAGACACAAGAATTAAAATCTTCTTTGAAGAAAAACCCTTTTGAGCTTCACCTGTTTGGGAGATAAAATTTCTAAAGAGGAAGGAAGAGAAATGACAAAAGAAAGACATCGGTGTTGTGCATGTTGCAGAACCACAATGAAGGAGCAGTTAAAAATGTATCCTGCTGTTCAATTAAGGAGCAGAAGAAAAGGAAGTGCTCATGGGTTTTAAAATGTCATGACATTCTTATTCAGAAAAAAAAAATAAGAACACGGTGCCCAGAAAGGTCTTTGTTTTCACATTCAGGAAAAATTGCAACAGACTTTACAAGTTAAGGCAACTAAATATATGACTATATTAATGATCAAAGTTTCTACCAAAGGCTGAAAAGGACTGGACAGTGAGTTTTGCCTCATCCCTTTATGATGCATAAATTTCAGCCCTGCATTAAATACATTTTTAAGAGGGCATTACATTGTGAGCCTGGTCAGTGGAGGCTGTGTCTTGATTGGTAGAGTACCCTATTCCCCAGTGGCAATGGCTTCCTTTTTATATTTAATTTCCAAGCCATCCTTTATTGCACCATATATCTATGAAAGCACTCAGTTGTGCAAACAATAACAAAGCACAAAGGGTGTTTGTATTTTAAGCCATACATTGTAAATACAGAAAAGATGACCTCAAACTACTTACCTCTGTAGGAAATGGCAATGGACAATATTAATATTTACTTGTCTGAAATTTTGTTTTTAGGGAATAATTTGCCTTGGGTAAGAGATGAGGGAGAATTCAGTGTTTCCTGATCTCTGGCTGGTCTTATTTTGGTTTTTTGAAGAGTAACACACAGCACAGTAAGCCAGCTGTTGTGTGTGCTTGGAAAACAGCAGCTCAAATTCCCACTGGAAGTTTTTTAATAGAAATGTTGCAGGAACAAAGACTGCTCAGTGAAGGCTATTTTTCTTGAGCCTTTAGAAAGTGAGAAAAAAATGCCTAAGTTATCATTCTCCCCTGATAAAGCCTGTTCTTTAACCCAATTTCAGTTATGCAGTCACCCTGAGCACAGTTGGTGAAGGCAACGCTCCCCCACCCCGATATCTGGCCAGCACCAACAATTCACAAATAGCTAAGTAGGGTTTGTCAAAGAAATGATGGACATGGTTGCCAGGTTTCTACTGTTAGGGATATAATCCCCAGAACCTCACAATCAGGGAATGTGTTCTTCCAAGAGTGTCTTGCCTGTGAGTGTCTATAAAAGAGATTTTTCATTCAATTTTGTTTTTCCTAGCAGTCAAACTTATCAGGAGAAAAATAATGCTGTTTCCTTCAAGAGCCTGCTGACTTGCACAGCACATTGCCAGCACATTGCCCCTGGGGTTTGCTGGTGGAAGATGAAACAAAAGGGGGGAAAATGGGGAAACTGGGGTTTCTAGGTCTTCCATTCAAGAACAGAAACAAAAACAGATAGTGGCGAGGAGGAAAAAAAAAAAAAAAAAAAAAAAAAAAAAAAAAAAAAAAAAAAAAGCTGCAATAGATACAATGAAGGCTGGCACCTGCAGAAGCAAAGAGGGCTGGATCTTACACGGGGCTTAAAGTAGGAACTGTGAAAACCTGCATGAGCAGGGAGCTGCCTGAACTGGACAATAGGGGCTTGATGGGGAAAGGTAGGACTGACCTCTAGTCTGTCACCAGCAGTCTTGCTCTCTCCTGAAAGGACATACCACCCTACAGGGGAGGAGGCTACCCTCACCTCCAACAAATTCTCCTTCCACTTTCTTGAAGTACCAAATCCTGGGAAGATTTCTTCCTGCCTTTCCAACCATGTAATGGAAATTTCAGCAAGGCTGTATGATTGTGATCCTCCCAGTCCACTGTTCCACTTTATATAATTTGTCTTAATAGATGTTGGCCCAAGTGCTGGAGAGATTAATCTGTGCAATAGGCTAGTGATTACACCAGTCACTCAGCTCCAGTTTTAAGTTAACCTGTCAATGACTACCTCGGGGAAAAAAAAAAAAAAAAACACTTTAAAAGAGCACTTGTTTCCCAGCTGAGGAGGACTGGGTCCAAAAGAAGAAAAGAAAGACAAGAACTCCTCATACTGTTCTCAGACTGAAGAGAATGATTTACCCCATGAAAAGAGGTCATCCTGGATGATTCTGGCAACTTGCAGAAGAATTGCAGATTCTTCCAGCAAAAGGATCCAGAAAGTTTGTGGTTTGCTATACCCAGGGGAACAAGAGGGAAGAGACCTAATTTCAGAGTTCTCATCTGCTTGATAACAAGAACTAACTAAAAGTTAGGTCCCTCAAATTACAGAATCCTAGGAATGAAGCTGTGTACTCCCTTCAGCAGTTCACATCAAAGTTGTTCCTCATGTTAATGTCTACTTTCCCTACAGCTCAGAAGTACTGAGGGCACTCACAGTTCCCCTACCAGAAATCAGAGTAATAGCCAAAGCCAGCAGTCAAAAAGTGATCCAAAATATGTCCCTTTTTGTTAACCTGAAAAGAGTGGTGTGATTTAAGCACCAAAGTTGAGAAGGGAATCCACCAAAAAAAATAGGAAACAAAAACAGAAAAGGAACTCTGTTCATCCCAAACGTGAACACCATGTCCAGTCTAATGCCAAAAGTACCCTCATTCAAGGAAGCCTGAGCTTCTAATCAAGGACAAAGGATTTTTCTAGGCATTAATTTAACTGAAAGTTAAATTTTCCAGTCCCTGAGGGCCTTTGTAAAGGGAGCATTTAGGTCCCTGATTCCCTTTGTGGAAGTAAATCAGCAGCAAATGCACATCCAAGGGCAAACTCACCCCTCAGCAGAGACAAAATCTCTCAAAGCAACTCGGACAGTATCAGGAAGGGACATTTCCTATCGCTGAAACCACCACCAGTAACTCGACAGAATGAAGGCTGAATTTGCTGAAAACAGAAACGGGCAGAGAGAAGAGTAAACACGAAGTGAAGTAACAGGTACAAGCAGCAGCCAGGAAATCACGATTACAGCAGTGGGTACAATTATTTTTTCTCGCTAGCAACAAACTCTTGATTACTTTAACAAAATATAGCAAAAATCTCTCAGGAGAATGCAGACACCTTCTCCCGCCGTCGTGACGGTGGCTGGAAACAGTTCCGTGCCGCCGCCCCGGTACCGGGCAGGAGCATCCTGCGGGAATCGCTGGCTCCTGCTCAAATTATTCAGAGCAGTGCCATCTACCGGAGCCAGCTGCCCAAGGCCAGATCCTTGCTTTGCTTGGGTTTTGTTCCCGTTTTTAATTAATTTGGGTGTTTTGATAGATGAGACAACGGCTGATGAATGCTAAGGATTTTAGAAGTACCCTTTGCATTTCATTAAAATGCTTCACAAAATGTTTTCTAAAGGTTAAACGTCTCTGTGTGGTGCTCAGTTTCCTTAGATGTTTTGAATCTGAGGGAGACAAGGGACTTTTTTTTTTTTTTTAAATTATCCTCTCCAGCACAATAAAAGCTCAATCAGTTAAGCACTTAAGCAAATCCTCACCTTTAAGTGATTTCTCTGATGGTGGTGGAAATAATTGCAGGTCCTCAAAGTCCTGTAGAGCAAGGAGTGAGATTGGGGCAAAAAAGAAAAAAACAACCCCGTATTTCTGAAAGTACTGGCCTCTTATCTGCCAAAGAAAATGTGTCTGTCTGTTATTTACCAAGGAATCACTCAGACATATTCTGGATTCAGAATCGTGCATGAGGGGGGAAAAAAGCAAGGGGAAGAGTACATGAAATAAAACTTTCACTCTTATATGAAGAAAATATATATATTACAAAATCACTCCACTGCTTGAACTAGAACAAATCAACAATGTAGCATTTAAAGTCATTAACAAATTAGTATTGAGAAATCCAAAAATTCTTTTCTTATGTTTTAAAATTATTTATGGACTTTGCAGAACTGATAACATGAAATTCTTTCTGGACTGTTAAATACACTAAAAATCTTTATCTACTTGTATGTTTAAGAGCATCAGGACCAGTAATAATAACCTGTATACCAGCTCTACTTTTACACTTAGGAAACTCAGACACAGAGAACGTCTAAAGCTAGAACTTAAGCTGTGCTAATCAATCTTGGGTGACCAACCTGAGTTATCAATGGAGCCTGTAGCAAATATAAAAAAGTTTGCCATACCACTTTTTGGACTGTAAAAAGAAGCTGATAAGGAAATAATTTTCAAAACAAAAACAAAGGACTTCTAGTGAAAATTTCTTGTTTATTTTTTTAAAGAAATAAATTCTTCTAACAACTTATACATAAATTGTGACTTATGTGCAACATTTTGTTAAGGGTATCAAAAGTATAGAAATATGTTCCAAAAGTATTGTCCGAATTTATGGATTATAACTCCATCAAAGAGTTATAGTGCCACATTCTTTTTTTTTCAAAACTGCTTTTATAGTCTTATGTGTATTTAAAGCACGTTTGCAATCAGCTCCTGATCAGTTGTGACTGTGCTCAGCACCACCACAAATCCATCCCTAGGTCTTTCCCACTGTTCTTCAGACAATGTGACACACATCATTAGCTGTGATCATTCTGCCTTGCAGCTTACTGCCACATCTACAGAAAGGTTTTGAGCACTCAAGTGTAGTGTGATGGCCTGTGTTGGCACCCAGGGAGCCTCAGAGTGGTGGAAATTGCTTGAATCCCCAATATGCAATTTTAGCCAGTACATTTGCCTAAACCTCACTAGGATGGGATTTCCTCAAGTGCCAGTGATCCCTTCAACATCTAATCCAACAGAGAGCATCAGAGCACTCTTCTAGGATAAGCTTCATGCTTCAAAGGGGAACCATGGCTCTGGAAGTAAAAAAAACTTTTGAAAGAAGGCTGGTTGATTTAGGAGCTGATGAGTGACTACAGCTGGCACAGGAAGCTGTAAAAAGTGAGAGAAATCAGAAACATCTAGTATCTGTCCTGGCTGAGTGCAAACACCTATTCCCAGCCATGCCAGAGTCAACCAGCAGTGCTTGCTGTCTGTACCAAATCCATCAGAGCCTGGTGCAGCATTGCAGTTTTTGGGACTGGAAGTCTTCATCTCATTATCAAGTTTCTATATCAATTCTCCCAGCATCCTACACCATAATTCAAGAGCTTTTTAAAGATGAAGGCAGGGGGTTGTAAATAAAAAAGACTGAATTTCACAATGAAATAATAAGGTATTGAAAGCAGCTACATGGTTATGAAAGCATCTGCACTGATCTAAGAGCAGAGGAGGAGTGCAAGCAAGAGAATACTCTGGCAGAAAAGCAGATAGAGACAGACAAGCTCTGGAGATCAGCCAGTCTTTCCTATTGGAACAAAAAATATCTAATTTCAGTCTTGGAGGATGTGATTGCTCGTGTGGCTTGACACCACTGCTAAGTGAGCTGAATGAGAGCTGGATGAGCGACCAGTTGACATGGGAGGTAATACGAAATTAGATTTTACTGTGAGAAATGTGAACATGCAGTGAGGACAGTTGTCCACTAACTGGAACACTTCTGAGCACTCTCAGAGCACTGCTCAAAGGACATTTCTGCTGCTTGTTGCCCAAGCAAAGTGGACAGGTTTGAATCATTTAGTTGCTGAAGCACAGTGTTTTTTTACCAAGAAAGGAAAAACCAGATCCATTTGACAAGATACCAAGAAATAAGCTGAATTTAGAGGGAAAAAATGTGCTTATCATTCCTTTCCTTTCATTTTGTACTTTATACTTAAATTGCATGATATTGTACTTTATCTCATTCTGAACTACAACACAGAACTGGCAGGAATATCTTTGTTTGGAATGTAAGTATGATGGCAGTCCTGAGGCATCCTTCAGTCATACATCACATACACACATACATGTACACAGTTATATAAATGACTATACATATACATGCCTACATTTTGAGACTAATAAATACATATGAAAGTATCTCTTAGCATTATTACATTGTCTCTGGAGCAAAATGACATTAGTTTAATTTATTTACAAGATTAGTTTTTGCAATGTGCAACATGGCTGCAACAGGCTTTTAACACAAGGAAAATCACATTACTGTACAGTTAAACGCTCCATGCTGAATTTAACCACATGCAGTTTTTATGCCTGCCACAAACTGATAGGAATATTACTGGGAGACATCTACAGGTGGGAATCTAATGTGTTATTATCTCTTTAAAATGAGTGAGCCTGTCACTGATGTCCTAAAGTTTTGTGCTGAATGCAATGCCTGGTTAGCTCCCTACTAGCTCTCTGTTGCTCCTCTTCCAAGACAGAGGACTGTGATGTTAAGGATCATTTTTAGATCCCTGGGCTCAAGAGAATCCTGAACAATCCACATTCCAATTCTGAGGGACAGTCAGTCTGAACAGATCTTAGGGAGCACAGCCAAGGACCAAAGGCAAGCACTCTCTGGAGCAGCCTTGCTGGTCCAGCTCTGGTATGGAGGCAGGATGGATAATGGGATCCAGGACATATGGAGGCTTCTGGGTTACTGCAAACCTGGCTTCCTCCATGAGTGTAATTCAGTCTCTGACTGCAGGCTTGTATTTGCTGGGCCGGGAATCTCTCTCTTTCTCAATCTCTTTTACTTACTTCTGTACTCCCTCAGCACTGGATTTAAATAAGCCTACAATCAAAATACAACATAAACATAGCAAGAAAATCTGCTTATGGATTTAGTATCACATATCCAACTGTGATATATTACAGAATCCTAGTCCTTTCAGCAGCCCACAACTGAGTTAGCTTCTTGCAGATAGCAGGGATAGCACAAAGCAACTGGTGGGTGCCCAGGTCACTGTAGATGGCATCAGGTGAGATGGAGTCCTTGGATTTACTTAAGACAGAATGCTTCTTTCTGCAACAGTCCTCATGATAGTGCTCCAACCTACTTCTGACACGGGAGATCTAGAGACACACTAGGAATGTTGATAAGGTAGTGCTGTTGGCTTTTACATGCTAGAAAAGGAAACAAATAGTACATAGTACATAATCCTACTGTATAACAACAAAGTTCAAGTATTTATCCCTGTAAAAATGCTGGTGGATGCCTTGCCAATTGCTTAAATAGAGGTGATCACTTGGCTTCAAATTTTGAGTGTGCGTCATTAAAAATAAATGGTTTATTATGACCTACTTTTGCATTTGTATCATGAAAAGCTCACACTTCTGACAAGTGTGAGAAGGCTTCTCATATGACCGTTTCCTGACCTTCTGAATTAGATTTGCTGCATATTGGCTGCCAGTTTACAAGTGAATCCATTCATCTGTTCCTGCATTGGCTGTTCTGGGACAGCAACTCCAGGTGCTAAGTCTTGAAATTGGCTCTGTGCAGTTTTAGACAATAATTGAGGGGGTTTGTCACATTTTCTGTCTAAAACTATCATACACAATAGCATTTCCTACATCCATTGGGATGTATCCACTGTCTTTGCACACTAAGGGATCACTGAGTTACATACACAGAGTCCTTCAAGCAAGTCAGATGCTAGTATAGCATATTTCCAAGATGTTTGCCCATGTAGGACAGGCATGACCCACAGGAGATTTCCCTCCCTGTAGAGAAGCAACTGGGGTGTCCAACGGGATTAGATCCCTATTGCTTAGGCAGTTAAATTCACATAACGCTTATGCTATTTTGGCCTCAGATTAGCCCATCCCTACACCCCAGGAACAGCTCATCCACAGTTTCACCCCAAACCACAAAACTCCCTGGAGCAAGCAGCAGCTGCCATCTTCACACACCTTTGCAACCTTCAGTGAATCACAAGAAATTCCTGTAAATTAATCTCAGAATTTTCCAGTTTGTTACAAAGTCACACTAGAGATCAAACTAGGAGAGCACAATGAGCAAAAAAAGTCATTCACGTGATGACAAACAAGCTAAAGAAGTAGCTGCAGTTATCGAGAAGTATGTCTTTGAGGTTTACAAAAATGAATACTTTTTAATAGAAAGGTGTGATCATTGGTCATGTTCGGCAGGCTATTTACAATAGAAGTTTTATTAAAACTCACCAGCTATGCAAGAAAGTAAAAAAGATATTACTTTCTTTGAGAAAAAAATAAGGAGCTTTATTCTCAAACTTTTGACCCCCCCAAAAAACAAAACAGTTACACAAATGCTTGGCTTCAATCATATGCTGAAGTTCCCATAATCAGTGAAATAAAACATAATGGGATTTCAGAGTGTTTTGAATCAGCTACAAACTTAATTTCCCATTGAATTCTGTTTCAGTTATATTTCATCACAAAATAAGAAGGTCATGAGGAAGAGGTTTGAAATGGTTTTGGTATTTCTAGGTAAATTTCTTGAATCAAATTGTAAAATATGGGTTTCAGAATTCCCCAAACTGAGTGGACACTAAAAGTCTCAAAGCTCCTGGTACGACAAAATCACAATTTGGCATGTTGGAAAATCGAGGCCCAGTTTATGGAGAACAGTATTACCAGTATTATTTAGGCTATATTTTTTAATAGTTCAGTTTATCTGAGAGATTCTGTTTTCCCTCAATTAATTTAGAAAATTTCTGTGGCTGACTGTATAGAAAGGGTGAAAAAGACAGTCCTGCATAAAACCTGGAAATAAGCAGAGATACATGTAAAAAGCAAGCAGATAATTTCTCTATTTTAATTTGCCAATTTTGAAATTTGGCATATATGTCAGTATTTATCTTGTAACTACTAGCTATTGTTACAGCAGAAAGAATAAAATGAATGATCATCCTGAAGAAAACCACCTTCATATAGTGGCCATTTAGCCACCAAACCTCAGGATCAATCATGGCTCATTGGTTGAATGCCATGTCAATTAAGGCCTAACTCAAAAACATTTAGAAGCGTTCTTACATGTGAAAACACCATGCCTGAAGAAACAGTGTTGTCAGGTAGGTCATAGAGCAGTTAGATGTTCTGCACATGGAGAAGTGAGCAGAAACTCCAATCTCAGAGCTCCACAATCACATGATAAAAATGATTGATATTCCACAAGTTGAACTCTGAACATCATGTGCAAAGATAGTCTCAAGAATTCAAAGCTTAGACAAGAGTCTTTGCATGTTGATTGATGGCCCTGTGTCACTCTGGTTTATGGGTTATGACCATTGGAGACTTCAAAATGAACTAAGGCAAACATAACAGCACCCTTGCTCAGTGAAGCAAGGATGCAGGACTCAGAAACCAAACTGTTCTGTCAGAAAAGAAAATACTTAGCTCAAAAATCTGTCAGACTTTCAACACTTTTGACAGCTTCCATACTCAATGCATACTGAAGAGACTAAGATGAATGAACTCAAAGCATCCAAATATCTCTTTGACATTAAAAATCCCTAATTTGGTATAATAGCCTTAAATAATTCACACATCTCTTTTATGTAGGTCTCCCTGTCTTGGTTGCTCTTTAGAAGAAACATCTTCATTAAAATAAGCAAAAATAAACTATTCTTATCCTGGATAGCATTAGAAACTGTCCTTACATACAATACAAAAGTATGATAGTACTTTATGACAATGATGAACAGCATATTTTAAAATATGCTGAAAAACAGCTGTCTTTTAAGCACACAAATAACATGTGTGTTCATCCAGTATTAGGACTATCATTTCTTGTGACAGGACGAATTTTTCTCAGCGTCTAAAATGAAATGTGTATTAATGGTCATAATTACCTGATCCCTGAAATTCAGCCATAGTTTTTCCAACGACCTTGCTTTGTAAGATGTTTGCTGTGAATTTGCAATCTTATGTTTTTTAATTTCATTAGGAATCCACATGTCTGACATCATTCCAGTTGAACAAGAAAAATCACATGAAATTGGGTTATTAATATGTTGCTGAGTTTTTTTACCATTTGGAAAGCTGCAAACAGCATAGTTTATGAACTCTCACTAAATTCAACAGAAGAGTTTCAGGTCAGACATAAGCAATCTAAGGAAAGACACCTATCCAAATTTATAAAAAAATAACAGGCCATATTTTCTTGATTTTGTACTGAAGGCACGCTTAAAAGATTTGAACTGAGATTTAATCATCAGTAGTGACTTCCGAGGAGATATTTTTCAAGACAACTAGAAGAATGAACATTGTTAAAAGGTAACAACTTTCTAAAAACTCAGAAACCATCCTATCACACTTTTTATTCATACAGTTTAGATGAAAGCACAAATGCCTGGTTTTTTTTTGTTTGGTTGGGGTTTTTTTAATTATTATTTCTTTTATTCCTGTAGCGTTCTTGCTTCATATCTGTTTTGACTTTAAACTCTACTTTTCTTGTTGGGAAAAACTGACAGCTGGACCTTCTCTTTCTGTCTTGCAGATGACATGTGCAACCATGTACCTCAGCATCCCAAGGAACAAGGCTGGACCTACAGGAACAGAAAATATGACAGAAAGTACACAGAGAGCCAGAACCTCAGGTACCTCCTCCACAATCTCTGGACAAGAGGATTGCTCTCTATGAGAAATACTGTGAAGCAGAGTTGAAAAAGTATCTTGTGTATTGCAGAATTTTCAGATGCCTGTAAGACTTTTTAGGGTTGAGAAAACCGCATAGCCCAGAGTTCCAGGGACACTGCAACTGTAAAAGGCATGGCAAGGGGAGCATAGCACTGCCCCAACATTACTTCCTCCACACTTCTCTCCATAGCACCAGCTTCACAAGAATGCAGACATTACTGCTCTGCTTAGGCTTCAGGTTTATGCTTAGGGTTGAGAAAATCACAAAGCCCAGAGCTCCAGGGATACTTCAACAGCAAAAGGAATGTGTGAAGGGAGGAATGTTGGGGCAGTGCCCTGCTCTCCTTAGCATGCCTTTTGCAGTTGCAGTGGGCCTGGATCTCTAGGCTTTGAGGATTTCTCAACCCTAACCCATGCCAAAGCATGTAGTGCCACTGACAGGGTAACACTGCAGCACATTATATGGATATTTTATTGGGAAAAGTACTTTTAAAAGCTCCAGGATTCCAATTACAATTTATCAGTTGACTATGCATGCCCACAATAATAAGATTTTATAATAATATGACTGTGACCCTAACACATGTGGAGCTGGTCAAAATTATACACACTGTAGGCTCCAACACTTCCCCTAGCAGGAAACCCTGCTGGAGAGAGGATACTTAAAGCAAAGAAATTTCTGGAGTGTGATGGTAATGGAACATAAATGCTTTACTGATAGGGATTGCACTTAGGTATCGTCCTTAAATGTGTAGCTTAATTAAAGCCTTAGGACATTTCATTCCATGTTTATACTTAAAATATCCTTTAGTACTTGCTTTGCTACTGCATAAATATATCTGTGATGATTATTTCACCTGTATCTGACTGCAACTCAGGCAGTAATTAAATACCCATCACAAGATTGGTAATAGTGTTCCTATTTTACAGACACCTGCAGGATTGTTCTCCACAGCATATGGAGGTAGCCAAGACCCCATGACAGGATATATTTGTGATTGAATCCAAATGTATCCCACAGTACACAAAGCTTTGAGTTGCCTAAGGTTGCTCACTGACTTGCAGTCAGATCAAGCTTAATTCAGTCATGAATGCAGTTTTAAAATTCAAGAAGCCTCGAAGTGACACCTTGGTCTATCCAGAGTGTTCTTTCATTTCTTCAAAGTATGTATTTTTTCTGGATGAAGAATACAGGTTGGTATCTAAAGATAGCAATAGCTATCAAATGTAATTTTAAACTCAAAATATTTTAACATCTTTTGGAATAAAGAGATTGTGTTTTGTCCAGCAGAGGGAGACTTGGGTTTTAGAGAAATGTAATACAAACATTAACCATAACACGGAAACGCATTCTTTCACTCAAATGTATCAGATACAGATTTTAACTTATAAGAAATAGTACCCTATATTACGTAGACCATTCAGTGTATGCAAAATATGAAGTTAATGAGACATAAAACCATATCCTAGTCTTTGATACTGATGTAGGATCTGTAGCCTTCATCCCACTTGAAGTCTGATACTACAGAAATAATAAAAGAAAACACAGCCAAAAAAATAAAACAAAATTAAATAATAACATAAGCACAGTGTTTTTTGCATGAGGAAACACCTGCCACCAGTTTGCACTCAGGAAAAGGTTACTGGAAACTTGGAGGAAACTCTCTATAAAGACTGCCTGGTCTTTTTTTTTAGAGTGGTCCTGTAAATCATGACTCCATGTCAGAAACCCGGTTCCTGGACCAGCCAGTTCCACCCTCATCTCCCTGCTTCCGAACCAAAGAAATTTATCACTCATTGCCTATGCCAAAAGCATTTTTAAAGCTACAGGAAGTGATTTTTGACCTCATTGCAGCTTATCTGGCACAGAGCATTGTTCAAAGGCCAGTCAGATTCAAAGCTGCAATAAAAAAAAGGCACTCAATAAGCAGTCTTAGGTTTTCCTTATCATACACACAAATGATATGCTTTGGGGATTACTGCATTATCAGTATGGTTATATAACTGATAGTGGCAACATTACAAACCAGTGAATGAACTGCCAGGTATGAGAAGAACAAGCAGAATCAGCATATGCTTAACACAGAGAGGAAAATGGCAAATCTTCCCATGAGAGAACTTGGAAGTAAAAAGGAAAATATTGTACCTTATCCATATATTCTCTGTTTGTTGTGTTTTAATTATTCATTCTGGTGTTGTCAGCCTTCAGGAGAAAAACCTGGAATAAGAGTCAGAAAAAGATCAAGTGGTTGACCAAAGACTAAAGGGATAATCCTTGACATATTATGTCTGCTCAGCAATAAAAGCTAAGAAAAAGGAGGATGAAGAGAGTGCATTCCTAATACACAGTGCCTACCTTTTGGAGCAACTACTACATGTCCTGAAGTCCTGATTCCCAGGAAGTGCCATATAACATATGCAGATGGGAAGCAGAGAATAAAATCTTTTGGTTTTCACTTACATAACCCTAGCTTTTGCTTTAGTAAACTGCATTATCTCAACACAGAAGGCATTTTCCCCCTCTTATTTTCTGCCCCACTGTCCTGCTGAGTAGTGGAGAGATAGAGCAACTTGATGGGCAGCTGGTATCCAAAGTCAACTCACCACAGTTGTTTTTGGCACCCAACATGGGGCTCAAGATAACAGCAGTTTTGTATTAAGTGTGCTGTAGCTATAGCAGGTATTAAGTGGCAAGCTCCTGTGCAGGTCACAGTTTGTTGGCTGCACTGCTTCTCTCTTTATTTTGTGAACAAATAACGTCTCTGTGTTTTGCCCTGGAATTGCTGGCCTTGCTGTGCTGTATCTGCCTTGTGAAGACAATGAGGGAACATATCTCTCCTATCTCAGACTGATGTGGATGGTTTATTAGTCAGGCTCACAAGGCCCATGTTCACCCTCACACGAGTTTTCATACTAATAACTAACATTGTTAGCATATTATGGAGCTTGTGGAATCTGGTGTCTTCCTGGTATCAGAGAAGACAAATTTTGGATGAGGCAAAACTGTAATGTGCCCTGAAGTGATTGTCCCTGGATGGCAAGGTGTGTGGAAGGATTTGGGCAGATTCCCAGGATAGTTATTTCCTCCCAGAACCTGTGACTTTACACCTGAACAGACAAATTACTCTAGTAGACTGAAAATCAGCAGCCTCTAGCACTGTACTGGAGCCTGGCCTTTGCCCATTGAGCCACAGCTCAGTACTGTCAGAGGACTGTATTTTAGGCAGGGACACAAAATGTGTTGGAGGGCACCATGGTTGAGATGGGTATCCAAACAACAGTAATTAGGAAAAAGTTGACAAGGAGAATAATGGATCCATACCACAAATTAGAAAAGGGGCAGAAAAAAGACAAAAGGTTTTACCAAGAAGCTGGTTTTTCAACAAAGAAATTGGAGGAAGGAGTGAGAGGATTCAAAAAGAAAGGAAACAATACAGTCTCTGGCCCCATCAGAACTTTGAGACACACTAAAAGATTACAGCCACAAGCCAGGCGAGTGGATTTCTGTATGGCTGCTTCAACACTTGAGTGCTTCAAGCCAGGGAATAGACAACCCTACCAGAGGGGATGTGACACTACATCTGGTGCTCAGCAACATAAGCGAGCTAACCAGGGACATCACGATCAGAGGCAGCCTGGGCCGAGGTGATCATGCATTGGTGGAATTTGCATCCTGAGGGATATAAATCAGGTGAGGAATAAAGCTAGTAAAACGAACTCTAAGAAAGCAAACTTCCATCTCTTCAAGGAAATAGTCAGTAAGTTCCCCTGGGAGACTGCCTTCAGGGACAAGGGAGCAGAACAGAGCTAGCAGATCTTTAAGGAAGGCTTCCATAGAGAGCAAGAGGTATTGAGCCCCAGGAGCAAGAAATCAAACAGAGAAGGCAAGAGACCAGCAAGGCTGGGTAGGAAATTGCTGATCAAACTAAAGGGAAAGAAGCACCTGCACAGATAGTGGAGAAAAGAATAGATAATCTGGGAAGATTATTGAGATAGTCAGGTTGTACAAGGATGGGGTGAGGAAGGCCAAGGTAAAACTGGAACTGAACATGGCAAACAACAAAAAGAATAACAAGAAGGACTTCTATAGGTTTGCTAACCAGAAAAGGAAGGTTAAAGAAGGTAAACTCCCAACAATAAACAATGATGGAAAACTGGTAACAATGGAGGAGGAGAAGACTGAGGTGCACAAAGACTTTTTGCCTCAGTCTCCAATGGCAACCTCTCTTCACCCATCATTTGAGCTGATGGACAGTCGGATGGGAACTGAGAGAACAAAGTCCCTCCCACTGTAAGGAAAAATCAGGTTCGTGACTATCTTAGGAGCCTGAACATACTAAAGTCCATGGGACCCGAAGAGATACATTCCCGAATCTTAACAGAATTGGCAGATGCAGTTGCCAAGCCACTCTCCATGGCAGTCAGGTGAAATCCTAGGTGACTGGGAAAAGGACAAAATTGCACTTTTTAAATATTTTTAAAAGTGTGGAAAGGAGGACCGTGGGACCTACCAACCTGTCAGCCTCACCTCTGTGAAACTTCCCCCTAGAAGCTGTGCTCAGGCACACGGAGGACAGGGAGCTGATTAGGGACAGCCAGTGTGACTTCACCAAGGGCAAGCCCTGCCTGACCCACATGGTGGCCTTCTATGACAGTTACCATATCAGTGGAAAAGGGAAAGGTTACATATGTCATTTATCTGGACTTATGTAAAGCCTTTAACACAGTCCTCCCCGTCCGTCCGTCCCCTCCCCCCCCCAATCCTTCTCTCTAAATTGGAGAGCGTTGGATTTGATGGGTAAACTGTTAGATGGATAAGAAAGTGGTTGGAAGAGTGCAGTGGTCAATGGCTCAGAGTCTTGATAGACATCAGTAACAAGTAAGGTCCCTCAGGAGTCCATACTGGGACCAGGGTTATTTAATAACTTCATATCTTCATTATCTTCATTAATGATAAAGACAAAGGATTGAGTGCACCCTCAGCAACTTTGTAGATGACACAAAGCTGAGTGGTGCTGTTGACATACCTGGAAGACAGGATGCCATCCAGTGGGATCTGGACAGGCTTGAGAAGTGGGCCCATAGGAATCTCATGAGGTTTAACAAGACCAAGTACATGGTGCCACACTTGGGCCAGTGCATCCCCCAGTATCAATACAGGCTGGATGAGGATGAAGAGATGGAGAGTAGCCCCAGGGAGAAAGGCTTGGGGGTGCTGATGGATGAGAGCCTGGACATGACCCAGCAATGTGCACTTGCAGCCCAGAAAGCCAAATGTGTCCTGGGCTGCATCCAGAGGAGGTTGGGAAGTGCATTCAGGGAGGTGATTCTGCCCCTCTGCTCTGCACTGGTGAGACCCCCACCAGGAGTGCTGCATCCAGCTCTGGGGTCCCCAGCACAGGAAGGACGTGGACCTGATGGAGCAAGTCCAGAGGAGGCAACCAAGACAATCAGAGGGATGAAACACCTCTCCTATAAGGAAAGGCTGAGGGAATTGGAATTGCTCTGCCTGGAGAAGGCTTCACAGTGACCCAACTGTGGCTGTGCAGTACCTGAGGGGAATCTACAAGAAAGATGGAGACAGACTTTTGTCAAGGGCATTTAGTGACAGGACAAGGGGGATTCAAACTGAAAGAGAGTAGGTTTAGATGAGTTGTTAGGAAGAAATTCTTTACTGTGAGTGTAGTGAGACAGTGGAACAGGCTGCCCAGAGAAACTGGGAATGCCTCATCCATAAGATGGAGTTAATTTTCTCCATAGCACCCGCAGAGTGCTAGTAAGTGCAAGTGCAGTAGGCCTACATATAGCAACAACCTGTGGGCTGAAGCCCTGCTTCCTGAAAGGTGGCTGGATCACCTGCTGATGGGAAGTAGAGAATAAAAGTTTTGGGGTGTTTTTTCCTTTACCTACACACACAGGATCTTTGCAATTTAGATTAACAGGAAGAAAATAATTATTCTAAGACTGCTGACAATGAGAGAGACAAAATAATCTTTCTGGAGCTATTGAAGTAAAGAATCACACTTTAGAGGAGAATTCCAAGTGTTTTCTTTCATAGGGTTAGAAAGGATTTCATAAACCATGCCAGAAAAACTGCTCAGCCGTTTGCTGCTGCTGCACTTCCTTCTTTACTCTCCTCACACTGATAGGAAGAATGGAATCTCCACCCACAAAAGGTTTTCAACCTACTTGTGCCTGAAGATTTAAGTTCCTACATAGTTGTCAATACAGCCAAGGACTGAAGACATTTAAGCAGGAAAAATTCTCTGGCAAGTTTCTTTTTCCTTCATTTTCTTAAAATTTCTTGAGTCACTGACCAGCCATCAATCCAACATCTCACTCCGCTCAGCTGAATCTGTTTGAAATTGCTGTGAGTAAACAAGAAAACTAAACAAAATATTCTAGCAATGTTTGCTGTTGGGATTGAAATGTCTTTTTTTCTGGCTGACGTTTTTAACTGAGGTTATTTCTATAGCCTCCCCTTAAGCACAGCTTTCCTCTGACCAGACTCTGGAGCTCTGAAAGTTATGCCTAAAGGGTCTCTCTGGGAGAAATCAATAACTAGTTATTGTAAAACAGATTGATTCACATAATTAAAGTCTAACAACCTTTAATTAATGATCAATCTAGTTCAGGTTATTTATGTACAACATATTTCAAAACACAGCAAAGAGTTCCAAGAAAGAGAAGATCCAGGAAGGAAACACAGAAAAGGTCTGCAAATATTTTTGTAAGTATAAGGCACAAAGGGTGTTAGCAGGCATTTCTGTTTATTTTCTTCACAGAAGAAGGGTTGGGTCCTGTATGCTGATTTCATTGCCAGCTGTTATTCTCTGCCTTCTTTTGAATCACACCTCTGATTTTTTTTTCTGCCTTTAGAAGCCCTCATACCAACCATCAGAATGTTACATAAATGTGTTTGATATGAGAATAATGACATTTTTCTCTTTTTGTATCTGAGTAAACAGAGTGAATTTTAGAGACACAGGAAACTACCACTAGCAATATACCATGCATTTCTGAAAACGAGATCTGGCTTTAAGGAGTCTATATATGGATCCAGATAGGCCAAATCATGGCCAAAGAAATCAGGACACGGAACTTGATCTATAGGAGAGACTTCAAGATGAGTAAATTCAGATTTTTTTTCAGAGCAGCCATGTTAACTCTAAGCCTTTCTTCAAGCAGTTCTCATTGGCCATGGATAAAATGAAAGATTTGAGTCTGGGGGAGACAATTGCTCGATCTAATTTACTTGAAGTGGAAGGTGTTGCCTTCACACAACCAATTGCCAGCATTTGGGACCAAGTGTGGAAGTTCAAAGCCAGGCCTGATGATGTGCTCATTGCAACCTATGCAAAAGCAGGTTGGTGTTGGTAGAAAAGTTTGGAATAGTGCTCATTGTTGGGATTGAGATCTGTGTTTTTTCTATTTGACTGACATTTGTTTAACTCCAAACTAGACATATTTTAAAGGCATGAAGCTTTGTCAGCTGTGACTAGTAACTCCTGACTTCTTTGACAGATGCATCTGTTACTATTGAAGTACAAATGGCCAAAGTCTAATGACCTGTAATTGTTACCTTTAATTGAGATTATACACATTTATACTAATGGTGACAACAGAAGTTTTCCACCAATATGTAGTGATTTAACAATGCCTAGAAAGAAGTGATTTTTACTAAGAAATAACAGAAATTGACTGTATGATTGTGGAACATGTTATGTATTTGGGGAATGATTTCTTGTGTAAACAAGTGCTGATTTCTGAAAATCAAATAATTCTTTTAAATAACCAAATTAATTTAATAATTTTGGCTAATAAAATAAAATACCATCACTGATATTAGCTATCTAGCATTTTACTCAGTGACTAGACAATATTTCTCCTCTTCATCAGACCCTTTATACTTACTACACTAGGGAACAATGAGTAACAAACATCAATATTAATTCTATATGAATAAATACATGTGCAATTTTGGAGATTCAGGAACAGATATGGGAGAATTTGATCGTCCTAAAAAATAATTATTTGAATTAGCAACAATTTTAGGGCTTTTTTTTTCAGTAGGGGAAAAATATGTTTTTAACAAAAAAAACCATCATTAGTTTTCTAAAACCTTGAAAGCATTTGATTTACTACCAGTATACTGAAGGCAAAACTACATTATTTTATCCAGCTGAGATTAAAACCTTCCAGTCACTGAACTGAAAATAAATAAAGTTAGGATTCCATTTGACGTTATGTCGTATCTGTGTGAGATGCATAACACAAGCATCTTAAGAAGGGATGAATCTCCTGTCCAAATTGCTTTCCAATTTATCCCTCAGCCTGTTCTCTAGAACTGACCCGCTACAGTACCTCAGAGGCGATGTGGTTGACACAGCTATGACAGCTATAAAAGAAAAGAGACACATGAGATACACTACACTGTAACTCTTACAAAATGTTGCAGTCACTCAGGCAGATGAAAGGCGTACAGACCTTCATCAATGTGTTTCAAAGGGAAACTTTGCAAATACTGACACTTTTTTTTATATTTTTTATTTCCAAACTGTGTGAAATTTTTACTCATTTAAAGTTCAGGTATTGCATATTTTTACTCAAATTCAGTACGAAAACAAAATTGAAATACCTGAACTTTTGTGAGGGATGAAAGGAGGGCATTTCATTCCTTTGCAAATAATACAGTCTTCAAACAACAGTGAGTTTATCCCAGTGGTTTTCGCCATACTGGTGTGGAAGCTATTTCTTTATGCAAGAAGTCTGTCTAAAATAGAATTCCTGAATTGAGCTTTGGGAATTACCTTTGTTGCTTAATTAGGCATTTTGCCAGTATTATACTCTCTTTCCATTTTGTCTATTATTTCTATGCTATTCTTTCCCCCATTAGTACAGAATCCATTACTCTGGCTTTCAGTTCCCTTGTAGAAGAAACCCTTGACTATCCTGGAGGGAAACATCTAAGCACTTGACATTTTCAGGTACCACATGGACACAGGAGATAGTGGATATGGTTCAACAAAATGGAGATACTGAGAAGTGTAAACGTGAGACTACTTACAAACGCCACCCTTTCCTTGAGTGGTTTTTGCCAGAGCCTGCGTCTGCACGTTACTCAGGTGAATGTTATTTGCATTTTAGACAAAATGAAAAAAAACGAGCACATAGTGCTGATGCCCCAAGTTTCCTGGAAAAGGTCCCACTTGCTCTGTTCTTGAACTAAGCACCATTTTGGCTATTAAGGACCAGTTCAGGTGCTTTAACATAAACATCTAGGGCTACTCAAGGTGCTGCAGGGCTGGCAGATGTGATTGTCTCAGGTGCTATGCAAGACTATGATGTTTTAGAGTGGTATTTGAAGCTGTGTTTGACACTCCTTAGTATCTAAACCAGCAGCAGATATATATAGAATGGCAGCATGGGTGCAATTGAATGCCATTCTGTGATTACAGGCCTTATGGAAGAGAAACCTATGTCATGGACATATTTCCAAAAGCTGCATAATGTTTTCAGTGGTTTTCCTCCTGTTTCAAGGAACTGCTGCTCAGTTCTAGGGTCCAGTCATCTAAACAAGCTACAGAACATTCAGGTAAAGCAGTAGGCTTAACTGGTTTGCAGTTTCTTTAAAAAGTCCCCCCCAGAAAGGGCTCCATTTCCACACAAATTATTGTCAGACTCTTACATTTGAAGCTAAAAAGCTTGATTAGCTCTGCAAAAGTGCTACTCTTTTTCTTCTAAGCTAGAATGTGTTGACACAGAGAGAGACAAAAAGAATGATTGACGACAGACAATGATAGATGATGACAGGGAAAAAATTATGGACATCATGATAGATGTTTAATAGGGAGAGGGGAGGAGATAACACATCTTCAAATATCACCAGATATTCCCAAGTAGTCCCATATATCCATAGCTACTGAAAATCCACTGGCATTCTCCTAGTTTCTCTTTATGTGCCATCATAAAGTCTAGTCAGCTGTCATATTCTTGTATCCTAGAAAGAAACTAAAATTTCTTATCTGTTAGGTGGAGGGAGATCACTAAATATTGCAAATTAAAAACTTTGGTTGGATAAATATAAATCAATACTCATCATAATCCCTTGGAGAGAAGGAGTTAGGTATGGACCCAAGAATACAAAAAGATATAAGTTAGTGTTTCCTTTTTTCTACTCAAAAACAGAGGTAAAATTTTCTCTAGAAACATTGAAGATGCTTATGTAATGTTGTATATGTTACCCTTGTATGTAAGTGCTTTGGAGATGAATGATCAATGCAAGGTGAAGCGCTGAAAAGTCACAGTCACAATCACATGTGTGAGCATAGGAAAGAAGTGCTAATGCAATTAAGAAAACAACTCACATCTCATAATTAAACATCCCACAGGTCTGGAGTTAGCTGAAGCCATGCCATCTCCACGAACAATGAAAACTCATCTGCCCGCACAGCTGCTGCCTCCATCCTTCTGGGAACAGAACTGTAAGGTAAGGCTGAAGAGGCCTACTCTACCTCACAGACCATGAAAGTGACATAAACCAGGGCAGAATATGTTTTCCAGAATCTCTGGGAAACCAAAAGGTCTCTAAAAATATTTTCCCTTTAATGTGCAACGTCGGTGGGAACCTAAAGTCATGACTAAGTTACCTGAGCTGGATTTTAGAAAATGTCAGCTTCAAGCAAAACCTCTTAAACCTCTGCCAGCAGGCTCCAAGAGAAAATGCCAGGAGATGCTCAATATCTCTATTTGTATGTGCAAGTTAATTTCTTTCTCTCTTTCTTTTTATATCGATAAAGATAATCTACGTGGCAAGAAATGCAAAAGACAACCTGGTTTCATACTACCATTTCCACAGAATGAATAAAGGATTGCCTGATCCAGGAACTTGGGAGGAGTTTGTGGAGAAATTCATGACTGGAAAAGGTGATTAATTGCAATCAGTTGTTTAAGAGACTTTGGTCATTTTAAGAATGCATGGCATTGATTTATTAATTTCAGTTATGGTTTGAAATCCAGTGCAGACACTGTGGAAGGATATCTGCTGAAGGTGTTTCAGTCATAATTTTTCTAAATTCACAGGTTTTTATTATTACCTAAAGGATTACATCTATCTTTATGCTCCCATTTTGAGAAAAAATAAAAACACTACTCTTTATTCCATTATATTTCAGAAAAATATATGACAATTTTCAGGCTTCATCTCTTCTCTCTGAGATTAAAAGAAGCCATTTGAAAAGAAACAATGGTTTAACTTGTTTTACTCAAACCTGATAAAATTTGAAATTTAAAAAAGAAGTGGAAGGTTAATTTTATAGAAATGTGAAATGTGAATTTGAGATAAGGGAGTCTTTGTACCTAAATTAATGTATCTAAAAATCAGGCACCTGAACAAAGACAGTTATCTAACTAAGAGCAGGCAACCCCAGAAGCTGACTCTTCCCTTTCTAAAAGAGGTGCTGATATCACAGCAAATCTAAGAAAGAAAACCTGGTCAAGTGGGCGGTACTTTACAGTTTGAGATATTAAAGCTTCCTTAGGTCATTAATATTTTTGCCACCATGTAGGCCTAGAAATACCACTGTCTGGACCAGCATGAGAGTCACATGCTCAAAGGAGACCTTATGTCTTGTGTTTGAGCAGCTCAGCCTGGGAGCCATCTGTCCCAGTGCAGACATATAGAACATACCTACTTCTGTCTTAGCTAATCATTTTGACACTTGCTTGAGAGAAGCAGGCACTTCTGATAGCATAGCAAATAATATAACCAGGTAGAATCATAAAATAATGCAAGCTGGAATGGATTTTTTGTTGTCCATATGGTCCCAACCCCTGCCCTGCTCAAAGTAGGGCCAATTAAGACAAGTCTTTTCCAGCTGATCAAATTAATAGTGGAAATGTGTGTTTCCATTGATTATAATCCTGTTCTGAGCATGCATAAACCTGAGGGATTCACAGCAAAAATGCTGTAATAAGCACAGCCATACTGATTCAAAACCAGCTTTGAAATTCACAGGTACTGGTGAGGAGGGAAACATGAGTGCCACGTGTGTTAAAGACAGTTGGGGCATTTATAGCTGTTGCTGATGTTACTTCTTTTTCAGTCCTTTGGGGCTCCTGGTATGACCACGTAAAAGGATGGTGGAAGGCAAAAGATAAGCACCGTATTCTCTATCTCTTCTATGAGGATATGAAGGAGGTAAAAGACTGAAAATATTTTTATGGAGCTCTGAAATCTCTAAGTTTAGTAGATACTAACTGCAAGCAACAGTTTTATATTATCATGTCAGTATCAGTAAACCATACAATAACCTGATCTTCTCTGTCTGTGAATTGCAGCCCTTGCACAACGTTTGATTTCTTTGCTTTTCCTAGCTCTGTATCTTATCCCATGTAATTGTCTCTGCAGAATCCAAAGCAAGAAATTCAGAAGATTGCAAAGTTCCTGGAGAAGGATCTGAGTGAGGAGGTTCTGAACAAAATAGTCCATAACACCTCATTTGAGGTAATGAAGGAAAACCCCATGACAAATTACACTAAAGACTTTCAAGGAATAATGGATCACTCCATTTCCCCATTCATGAGAAAAGGTACTGAGGTTTGTTACTGACATCAACTTTCTCTGGTTGTCCTTCTGTTTTGAAATAAGCATTGAAGTACAAGTATCTGATAAGCTGTGGATAATGAGCTTCAGGAAATACTGATAAATCAATCCTTTTTTTTTCTTTTTTTTTTTTTCTTGCATTGCCATTTCTTAGGGACTGTTGCAGACTGGAAGAATCATTTCACTGTGGCACAGAATGAGAAATTTGATGAAGATTATAAGAAGAAAATGTCTGATACCTCTCTTGTTTTTCGTGTGGAATTGTAATTACTTGCAATGGAAAGCAATGATCTTCAGCCTTTTCCATGTCATATATTTTGCTTATCCTTCACAAAACATCAGTGTCCCTAAGATTCCAAGATCTCTACTTCACACATCATTGATTTTTCATTATTGGGAGAGTGCCCAAATTATGCCAAAGTCTCCCTGAAGAAAATAATTCCACTGGACACTTTTCAGTCAGACCTACCACACTAATTTTCAGCATTAATAAAAATATTTCATACAGGCTGTGGTTTGGGATTTCTGTAAAACTGCAGTTGATACTGCTGGCATTTTCAAATCAAACTCTAACAGAAACCAGCAGCCTACAGGAAAAAAGGTGTTTAAAGAGTGCAACAGGTTGTACAAACATTAATCAATAAATAAATATATACAAATTTAAAGCTGGTCAAGTATAAAGAGAGGAACAGAAGTGCACAAAGTAGAATAAATTTCATTTTCTCTCATTTTAAGTTGGACATAAGAAATGCTATTGAAATAAAAGCAACATTTCCAAAAACACTGAACACTCATTACTTCCTTTAATAAAACTTGCTGAAGGGCTACATAGAGCCATTTATCTACAGTCCAGCTGTGGGCATGGCAGTCCTTATTGCATCCCACATTTGCCTTCTGAACTGGATATCATAGTGTTTTCTTAACATCTATAAAATTCTGAAAATTGGTATGAACCAGGTGGAGAGTCAATGCTGCAAACGTCATCTCCCCCTTAACTGTTGTAACAGCATTCATCAGATGCCTCATGTCATTGCCTTCTCCTTTACCTTACTCTTAACCAAATATATAAACATCTCGTTGAGGGCTCTTAGTTGCAATATGGCGTGGTAGATATCGGAAAATGAAAACCGGTTCTGCTTTAGCATTAGCACCATAACTACAGCCACGCTTTGAGTTTGTGCAAAATTAACTAAAGCAATTCATGGCTCATTTAATTATAGCAACTGTTACCAAACCACTCTTGGATTTAAAGTGCCATCATTGAGCTCGGCACACCAAAAAAGGCCACAAAGACTTCCTGCTTAACTGAGTTTGCACTCTGAATGTTAGAGGGAACAGAATGTAGATTATAGCAGCTAAAGGAAAATAATGTCTTATTCTCATTTAGTCTAGTTTACAAACAATGTTTGCTGGGGGTATTTTCTTTTTGGCTCATACAGAGTTAAAAGTTAAAACCTGTAGCAATATGAGCAGCTGTCAAATGCAAAGTTCATTTCCGCCTACCTATTTAATCCATATATCCAAAATGAATGCAGTCATAAAGGGCAGCAATACCTTGCATCAATTTGAAAACAAACAAAAAGTTGCCTGTTAACTGTAGGAGTTCCATTGTCCCGGCCCACAGAGTTTTCCCCAAAAATGCAGGAATCACTGAAACTGGAAGCATATATTTACTACATTAGTGTAATTTTTTTTTTTTTTTCAGATCAACAGATTCCTGCCCACAAGACTTCAGGTTGACAGACTCCTGCCCACAAACAAAGGATGGCTCAGTAACATGACTACCTGAGAAAAAATTATCTGTCAGAGGCACTGATGTTCATGACAGCAAGGCTAAATACCAGCTTGAGGAGCTTTCTGCTACTTGCTTGGGTTTTGTTTATTATAAACTTGATTTATTGTCTCACTAGTATGAGGAAAAGGTGTTGCTCTCTCAGATACTTCAGCTCTCTTGGGTTGCTCTATGAAACCACATGAGTCAGCACAGTTTGTCAATCTAATCCTCATTCAGTGCCACAGGAGGTATCAGTAAATGAAAAACATGCTTAACTCAGTAGTTTGGTGACATTTTATGAGCAGTGCTGTACAAAAGGTCACACAGATGACCTGTTTGCTTCTCCCCTGAAATCTCAAAACTATCAGAAAAGCAAAATGCTGACAGTGGCCAAGCCTGATTTGGAAAGGGAGTTGCATAGCAACTGCAATGGTAGAGGCACCGTGTAATAAGGAACTTGTATCACATTGGGAAAGTCACCTTTGCTCTCACTTCCTTAGGTAACCAGCTGCAATTCAGCTGCTGTGAACAACAGATAAAAAGTACCACAGGTCAGACTGCAGTCCTAGAATAAAAAAGGGGAGAACAAACACTTCATGTGTGGCTACATAAACAGTGGCTTTTCTTATTTTATTTTTATTATCCTTCGATATATTCAAAGACAGAAATCTTCACCATTTTGAGAAAATATAGCTGGCAGGAGGATAGCAAAGTGGGCAGTTTCTGCTTTTTATGCCTTCTCAAGCCACCATAGCTGAGAGATCAACTTATGGATTCAATCATGATTTGTAAAATGTTCATAATTATACTAGAGTACAACTAGAGGGAGTAGTTTATTGTTACTAGTGAAAATTATTTTACCTGTAGTTGTGAAGAAAATTTGGGGGAAAGGCTAATGGGTTGTATGCATCCCTCAAAGGACATAGATGCTACCGTGGTTTGGTGTCTACTTTGACTGTATGTCATTAGATATGTGGATATGTTTCTGGGCAGATGACTGGAGGGTGCCCTCATCTAGAGTGCCTTTAGCTTCCTATCTGTAGGTCAGTCAGTTGGTATGGATGGAAGAGCTTTAAAGGATGTGTTTGTATATGGAGATTTTTTTACTAATACCAACAAAAGTTGGTAAGAGATTTAACACATTTTTACCTAAGATATTGTAAATCAATGAGCACATGCAGAAGGAGATTGTACATGTTCGGCCAAATTATTTCAAATAATTTAAACTAAAATCACACTTCTGATGCAAACACATGACTGTTTACTGTGGAGATAGAACTGTACACAACTATATTAGACAGAAGTCCTAAATATACATCCATGCTTTATTTTCATCCAGTTATCTAGACGCAGTTTTACTAACCTCAGGTGCAACATCTTCATTGTCATCTTGACAAGACCTGTGTCAGTTTAGCTAATGCAATCCCACGGAAACGTCTTCTATGCTGCTTGTTTCTTCTTTTAGAGGAGAGTGCACCTGCTGGGTTTTGATAGTGTAGAAATTTTGTTATTCATCTCTAAAAAATGTTTCAGGGTCAGTGTTGATTAATACATGTTAACTGTTCACATGGTTCTGTTTTGTAACTCTGCATTAACAACTACCAATCCTCCCACGGGAATGACTAAAGATTCCTGCTTCAGTACAGACTGTTTGAAAGACACTGCTGTATTAATTCTAGAATAATTGTAATCCCCCTTAAGATTGACTGTCAACAGCAGCTAGGAGAGACATTTTACTTTCACATGGAATGCAACCATTTGTAAAAGAGAATGAAAGAAGCACAGAGCTTAAAAAAAAAAAATTAAAGAAACAGAGAAGGGAGCTGTTCTATCTTCCTAGCTAGCATTCAAAGACAGAGGAACACTGCTTTCCTTTCCACTAATCTAACTGTAGATTATCTGCTTCATTACTTGAACTGAATTAATCTGTTTCTCCAGTTAGGAAAACAGACCATGCAGAGGACAAAGATTTTATGTTATTTGTCCTATCCATACAGGATATGGCTATCATGCTCTACATTAATGGTTTATGCCAACAGGTTCACAAAGTGTCTTATCTTTACAACAAGGTTAATTATTAATTCTGGCATTTTTCGGAAGTGTATTAACATATTTTAAGCCTGGACCAAATCTTTCATTTCCCTCACATCCTCAATGAATGCTGCAAGGTCTGTCTCAGTGAAGGCTGTAGGTGAGCCCAGAGGCACACTGAGAGTTAAGCCCTTCATACTTCTAAGATGCAACTAAACTGTGCTGCCGGTCTGAAAATAATGGGCTTGGGCTGGATAACAAACAAGGCCCTGCCTGCCCTCCAGACCAAGCACTGTGTAGGTAGATCAGGAAAGCTGTCATTCAGCAGCACCCTGTGGTTAATGTCAAAGAGTCAAATTACTCATGGATTGCTTTGCAGTAGGGCTTTGGCACAGGCTGCTGCAAGGGCAGTTGGTATCTATCAGCTGTGTGAGCTCAGATTGCCTTCTGAACTGAAGGCTCACAATTGAATTACATCCACGTACCATGACTGTGGAGACGGAAGCATCATGTCAAAAGCAAGCTACACCGCGTCCTGCTCTGGCACAGGCAATACAAGTACAGGCAGAATCTTAGGTCAGGCACCTAAAAATTAAGCTAACTAATTTTGTTGTTGTTGTTGTTAAAATTTGGCCTTTTGAGTCACAGTAATTTATTATTGTATCAATAACACTCAGCTACATTTGGTACTATCTCTGTGTGCAATTAAAGGTTCATCAAGTTCTGTTAATGATGGAACAGGCTTTTGCAGCCAGACCTCAACCCAACCCAACAAAATGGCCATAGTCAGCCAAATAATTTGCAGCTCATCTGCACAGGGGGTGTGCCTTAAGTTTCCCAACAGAGGACAACAGTTTAAATACCATAAATTCATATGCTATTTTCCTTTGTATTAATCTGGCATGTAAAAAAGGCACAGAAGCAGGTCAAAGCAAGAACTCTGACCGGCCCGGCAGGGGTCACAACTAAGTCTGTGTTCCTCAGAACTTGTTGCAAAGACAGATGCTACAGTGGCAAGTATTTCAAGCATCTGTTTCTTTATGCTGAAAACACATTGCCCGGTAGCAAAATTAAAGGCATTTTTTCATTCTGTGCTCTTCAGAGAATTCTTCCAGGTCTAATAATTCCAATGATAGTGAACAAGCATTTGCACCCTGCCTTGATGTAAGGGCTAATTACAGCCCTGTGGGACTTGGCTTCTCAATGAAAGCAGGATTGAAAATTTGTTATGCTCTGCCGCAACACATCTCATAAATCTCTTGGCAATCTTGTTTTACATAGACAATGCTATTTAGAAATACGAATTAATTATCTTTACAAAGATAATAAAATCATGGGATATATGGACTATGTAAACTATTCTTGTTTTTCTCACTTATCTTGTCTCAAATTAGCTGCACTTATTATGTATCAGCTTACTGTCTCCTTCTAGATAGGTAAGACACAATTCATAAATTGTTTAAGAAAACTATGAGACTACTGCAGGTACAAATCAATATTTTCCCCCACAGAATTCAGAGCAACTTGCACTTTATTGTAACAAACTGAAACAATCAACAGTCAAAATCCTCAATCTTTTTTCTTTTAGTTATTCTAGAAACTTTTAAAATTTTTCTACCATTCCCTAACCAGGACTCTTTGCAATTGCTGTTGCAATTCAGAACCAGAATGAAAGACTGTTAAGACAATCTCAAATGTACAATATATCTAAACTCTGCTGCATGAAATGGAGGGTGGGAGGGGAGGTTTGTCTTGTCTCTGTCAAATAAGTGTCTCACAGGAACATGGAGCTCAGGGAAGAGAGGCTGAGTGGTTCCTAGCCAGAATCAACTTCAGAAAGCCTGCAATGAGTGAGTCAGTAGTTCATTGTACTAACACCTCTGAAAACTCTTTTGTGTCTGCTTTTGATAAGCTCCAAAATCAATTCCTTTGTAGGCTAAATCATGAGACGACCCAAGAGTTGGTACATAATACATATTGTCTGAAGATAGGCAGAAGGAACAAATTTGCATGAAAACATTGTCTTCTCTGTGGTTTCCCAAAAGAGGTTAGTTTCCTACAGTGTTCTTCCCAAATATCCAAATTCAGCTGGAGGCTGACCTCAAAGCACTGAGCCGTGCAGTACAGCATACAGTGACAAGCTTCTGCTATGGAATGGTTTTGGAAGGACTCTGTCTCAAAAGGCTCTTCTAGAAATCGTGTGAAATCCCCATGTCAGACCAGAGCAGCACAGGCACAGGTAACCAGTTCAGAGTACCCCAATGTAAAAGGGGAAAGAAAGAATTAATCTGTTTAATGCCCTCTGAGGCTTCTAAAATGTATAATAAGAGAAGTAATGAAGAAACACCATCATGCTGTTTCGTTTGGGACATCTGTTCCTTGCCATTAACCTCTGTGAGCATGGAACCACATGCTCCTGCTACGGTTGTGTAGCTGCATAAAATATATATATATATATAAATATATATAATGGACAATGAATGCATTGGAGGGGAAAAAAAACTAAACACTTTCTTAAGGATATGTGAAGAAACTTTCTGCTTTTTGTCATTATTTGCCATTTGAATTTTACAAGAAGAATGATAGTAAGCGGAAAAATGCAATTACTCTTCCTAGACAAGCATTTTGACAAACAACTATTTTTTTTATTAAAATACATATTCTCTCACGACATTATAATTAATTTGGTGATATTCAGTATTCACCCAGTGAACCATAAACAGAATAATATGCCTAAATTGTTTTTCCTAGGCAACTTTTCATTAAAAATCAATTACTTATCATGAAATGTGAAAAATTATTCAGGCACTACCAAAGTGCATGCATAGTTACAATGAAAAATGTGTGCCCTTTAAAGTAGGCATTGTTCCCCTCAAACACCTACTCAAACAGGCATAAAAAGTCTCTTGAAACACACGTAATTACAAGCCATAACACCTAGGTTCTGCTGTTTGCTCTGGTAATCCACGTCCATTTTTGAATTTACAAAATCATGGAATTCTTTGGGTTGGAAAGGACTTCTGGTGATCATCTCATCCAACCCCCTGCCAAGGCAGGGTCACCTAGAGCAGGTGACAATGGAATGCGTCCAGGTAGGGTTTGAATGTCGAGGGAGACTCCACAAGACCCCTGCGCGGCTGCACCACTGCTTTGCCACCCTCAATGTAAAGTTATTCCTCATGTTGGGGTGAAACTTCCTATGGTTTAGTTTAAGGCCATTGCTCCCTGTCCTGTCGCTGGGCGCTGATGAAAAGTCTGCTACCATCCTATCGGCACCCGCCGCACTTGTTTGATAAATAATCGCCAAGTTTCTGCGCGAGCACGTCACTCTTCCCCTCATGCCCTCCTCATGGAGCAGTGAGAGACGCGCCCGCAGCACTGCGTTGCCCGTAGGAGCCCCTCAGGAACGGAGAATAGCGACTCGCAATCGTTTTACAACTATACCCCATCCCCTTTGCCCTTTTTATAAGGCGGAGAGCACGAAGCAGGCAGCGACGCCCACTTCCCGGCCCACGGCCCGCTCTAGATGGGCTCAGCCGCCGCGGCAGCGGGCCCGAGGCAAGCCCCGCCCGTCCCCCGGGGCGGCGCTCGGTGACGGACAGGCCGAGCCCGGCGAGCCCGGCGTGCCGGGATGACGGAGGCGGAAGCGGCTCGGGGAGGATGTAGCGGCGCTGGCAGCGGCTGTGGCGCCGCGCTCTCCCCGCCCCTGCAGCCGGCCGGCCCCGCCATGGAGGTAACGCGGCGGGCGGCGCGGCGCGGCGCGGGGAGAGGGGCCCGGAGCTCTCGGGGGTGCCGCAGCTGGGGCGGGGGGGGAGGGGGCGGTGCGTGACCTTGGCATGCAGCACGGGGGAGCGGGGAAGGTGCGGCCCAGCCCCTCCCACGCCTCGGGCTCCTTTCCCTTCCCGCGGTGACTGGCGGAGAAGCCCCCGGGCCGCTGCGCGCCCTTCGCCGCCGCCTCCCAGCCCCGGCGGGCGGCCGCTGGGAGGGAGGCCTGGGGTGGCAAGGGAGGCCCTGCCGCTGTCCTGCGGAAATGCGAGCGCCGGTGCGGGCTGCGAGGGGCTTGCTTAGTGTCCCTCCTGCTTGGAAGGTGGGGACGTCGCCCTGTTGGCACGGGCTGGGGAGAGCGGGCGGTGCCGACCCGAGGGGAGCGACCCTCGGGTGACACACGGCCGGGGCGGCGAGTGGGAACTGTGAAATCACCACGGGCGGACAAGGGTTCCTTTTCCACTGAGGTGATCCGATGTGTTAACAGTACGTCAGCTGTGAAACACCCACCAACACAAGCAAATAAAACCACTGAAGTGTCTGTATCTAGAGTAGCTTTCGTAAGCACCAGGGCAAATCCAAAGGCAACGTTGAAAAGTTCGCACATTAAAGTAACTCTCCTGGTAGCGTCTGTGCTGCTCGCGTGCCACATTCTGATAGAGGTTCAATGCCACTGTTGGTTGAAGCAATCACAATTCAAAATGCGTTTTGATGTGACTTGGTACACTTAGAGTTGGTGATGTCTAATAGTTGCACATTGGTCAGAAAATTGTCGTTCGTGATGGTCATTACTGCCACAGTTCACAGCAATGGCTAATACATTGCATTTATGCATTGGTTAGGCTTTCTAAGAGTATGTTAAGCTATTGCAAAAGTAAGGGATAGATAGTTAAAATACATAGAACATCTTTTAAGTGTGGCAGGGAAACCCCTTTTAGTGTAGGGGGTAAAGTAGGCTTGAAATAAAATCTAAAAAAAGAATGTGTGTCTGTGGATGTATATATCAGTAAACTATGGAAGCATCCCAATTTCAGAATGATGGACTAGAAATGATGCAGGATTGTGTTGGGCTTAAAATCATACTTTGTTGCTGCTGGCTCACAGCTGGGATACAGCTAATCATTGAAAAGTTTAGGGTTTCTTTGGTAGCTCGTCTTTCTCATTTTTTCTTCTAACGCAAGTGGGTGAAGCCTTCTACATGAGCTACCTCTGGTTTCTGTTACCAGAACAGCAAAACTGGATGCATTGTTTTACGCAGTGTGTGATTCTGCCTCTCTATGTACGAGCTTAAAGGAGTAAAAGTATTGTGAGAAGAAAATTCATCTGACCTTGCTGTAGTATGGAGAGTGGTGAGCTGTCATTTTCTGAGCATCACATGCAGTTTGTTGCAATTCATTATGCTGTCCAAGGGCAAAAATATTAGGAGTGTAAAAGTTGGCAAAGTTTTGCATACTAAGAAAATCTGAAACTTTAACTTTATAGCTTTTTTTTTTTCCTAATGCTGTGCAGGAGAGTTTTTTCTAGTAAAGTTGCTTTTGCCGTCTTAAAAAAAAACCAAAAAAGCCAAGAAAAACAAACACTGAGCATATGTGTTACATAGATGACTAATGCCTTTGTCCATTGTCTGTAACTGAACTCATATTTCTAAAGGTGATGCTTTTTTACTATCTATATCACATGTTCTGTCTAAATTATTAGGGATTGTTCATTCTCATAGTGTTTAGATCCACTTTGGTTCTTCCTTAGTTTCTACTATAAGGATTTTGATTTTTTTTGGCAGAATGAAGAGAGTAGCAAAATAAAAGTGAAGGTATGTGTGTATACATACACACACGCACACACAAACATCTATATATATAAAGATACAAATATACAGATAAATACACCTCTTCACTTTTATACTCATGCACATATGCTAGTATGAAGAAAAAAGCAGGGTAAAGGTGAAGGCTTGGAAATACTATTCCTAATATATTGGAAGCATCTGTTCCCTTTTCCTTTGCAGTGTCATGGCTGCATACATTTCTTTGTGTTCCTGATTATATGTAAGCATATCCCATATAAACCACTCTAAAGCAACAGTCTCCCAGATTAGATCAGTGGAAGTTTACAGGAGAAGGCATTTTGCATGTATTTTAGGGATAGAGAGCCCAGAATTTGCAGAGCCTTTTCAGATCTGTTTGTCAGGCCAGCATTCCTAGTGGGAACTAGGATGTTTTAAAAAAAAGAAGAGAGGGTTATAATTTGTCCAAATGAGCCCTGACTTTGCTGAATCTTTTGGAATATATTTGATAGGTTAACAATTGTAGCGATAAACCAGTGTGTTTAAGAAGGAAACAAAGAAAATGATTAGGAGCTTATGTGGTTCAAAAGTTCCCAAGGTTTGATTTTACTGCAACTCCTCTACACGTTTGGGGGCGGGGGGGGGGGGGGGGGGGGGGCGGGGGTGGTTTGTTTTTGTGGGACTTGTTTGTTTGTTTGTTTTTGTTGTTGTTATTTGGGTTTTTTTGTGGGGTTTTGTGGGGTTTTTTTTCTTTCTTGGTTTGGGTTCTTTTTGTTGTTCTTGCTTTTCTTTTTTTAAATGGCTCTTTTACAAACAAGGGAGTGAGTCATGCTTTTAAAACTGCTTGTAAATGAAATTATTTTGCAATACTGTATTGGCTTTTGATGTTCATTCAGTAATGGAATCATAAGATCATACTGGTTTGGACATTGGGAGCTTTCTATTCTGCTGTTCTGATAATCACAGTAGATCATTTTCCATTATGTTTCTGACTAATCCTACAAATATATGTTGTTTTAAATTTTTCTTTTCTTTTCGTGTGCTTTTGCTTATATTCAGTTATTCTCTGTTTGAAGACTTTCAATTAGTTCTTTTAGTAGTCTTACACTGAAAAGTTCATTACTGCAGATTGTACTTTATTTTGTTGTAGGTTCAAGATGCTGGGCAGGAGATGGTGGCGTCTTCTGGCACACCAGGATCAGGCAAATCAAAGGTAATCAGTCCTCACAAACCTAATTTATTTGGATTTCAGAAGTTCCAAGGGTTACAGCTTAGCATGCAAGCTGTGACTAATAGGAAGACAAAGATATTTTAAACTTTTCTTCTAGACAGGAAAAATTAACTTATAAACATTAAGATAAAGTGTTTTGGAAACCATGAGAAAAAAAATCTCTTTTTGGTACGTTCACTTCCTGTTATATTTGATAAATTATTAATAGCATCCAGTTTTGGTAGCAGTCTGTTTCATAATGGACACAGACATCTTTGCATACTTTGGAAGTAAATCTAAACAATGACAAAGTTATGTCAGCATGCTATTTTCAAAATATTGTTCAAATTGTATTACTGAATCATAGTCCTTCCTGAGTTTTCCTTACTGATGCTGCCCAATTGTGTGCTCCAGAATTGTTTCAGAAAAGTACAGGATGAGGAGTAGTTTCTGTTGTTGTAATTGAAATAACAGATTGGATAACAGAACGTCAGTAACTTGGACTGTTCTTTGAAATGTTATTCTTCTTGCAAATGTGTGGTAAGAGTTTCTTGTCCTAAAATTCAGTTTCTTGGAAGTCAGATGCTAAAATGCCTTGTTTCTATTTCTCTCTGGGTTAGAGGAAACTGATTTCTCTGATACATATATTTTTTACAGCTGGACACATTGCCCAAAGAAGACCTCATCAAGTTTGCAAAAAAGCAAATGATGCTTATACAGAAAGTGAAGTCAAGATGTGCAGGTATCTTACTGGAAAGTGCAATTTCTGCCTTAATGCTTAGCACTACCTGACCTTTTCAAATATCACTGTGTGTTTTTGATAGGTAAATTTAAATTCTAGGCAAAAATACTAGATTTTATTTTTCTTCAATTTTGCTATTTATGGTGGGAGGATAAGGACTGAAGTAATTTGATTAAGAAAGAAGAAAAGAAGCATTGCTTTTGTCAGGTATTAAATTAATTTTGGTCCGACAGTATGGCATGATGGAACAGTGTAGCTTGTGTAAAAGTTGAAGTGGGATTTGTCTTTGTCAGTTGCCCATATTGGTGCAGGTTGCTTATCAGGAAACAGATGGGAGGAGGAATGTCTGATTTTTTTTTTTTTCATAATTAATAGACTATAGTTTGTTGTAGAGTTCAATGGCTTCTTTAAGATGGTTTGCTACTTTATATTTGATCATTTGTTGCTTTAACAAGAAATGGTAAAATACACCAAACAAGATTCTATGCTAAACACCTAAAAGTATGTGTGAATCTGTGCTCTCATGTGCTGTCTGTTTCCACTCTGCTGTCCCTTTTCCTCCAGTGGCCCACCACTTGGTCTGGTGTCACTTCCCTTTGTTTGGGATGACAGTTATGCTCACTGCTGGTAGCTGCCCACTGAAACAATAAGGATACAGAGATGGGCTATACCAGGCTTTTCCTCAGTGTGGTTATTCATATGATCTTGTTCTTCTGCTTGATGCCTATTTTTAGAGAAACAGTAGAAACTGAGTATCTTTCCTGTGATTTAAATTGACCGTGAAATAGAAGGTAAGATGATCATCGGAAGAATTTCTACCCATTGTCCCTCTATCCAAGCCAGGAAGTTTTGCTTCCTCAGAAAACCATGCTCAGTGTCAGGACTGGAGAAGTAGTACTGAATATTTGTTCTCTTCCTGTTAGTCCTGTCTATTGCTCATTAGCAAACAAAAATTGATGAAGTAAAAGACATCTCTGATTTGAATAGAAGTATTGCCAGGCACAGGATTTCCTAGAAATTTGCTACTGTAATGCAGCATCAATTCATACTGTGAAATTTGTTTACATTTTAAGAACTGGAGAAAGAAATTGAAGAACTCAAATCTAAAGCAGCTACTGCAGGACCTGATGATATTATTCAGGTAGGAATATATAATGGGTTTCTGTTGTATTATGTAAAGTTAGCTTAAAGAAATCCACAGAAATAATTTAATAAATAGCAAATAGCTTGAAAACCATTATTCAAATTGAATGGAATCAATCTACAGGAATCCAAGTCACTTCCTAAACCCTTTTTTTTTTTCTTCTCCCCTCACATCCTAACTCCACTTGCTAGCAAACACCCTTGGTTCTGTGAGGAATAGTACAGAGTAATACATACAGAGTAATACACTTCCCAGGCAGAACTTACCTCAGCACTTCAGTACTTGAAGGGAGCTTATAGGATGTGGACAAACTTTTCAGCAGGGCCTGCTACAATAGAACAAGGGTAATGGTTTTAAACTAAAAAAGGGTTGAATTACATTAGATATAAGGAAGATGGATTTTTTACACAGAGGGTGGTGAAACATTGGATAAGGTTGCCCAGAGAGGTAGTAGATTCCCCACCCCTGGAAATATTCAAGGTCAGGATAACTGGCACTCTGAGCAACCTGATGGGTTTGAAGATGTCCCTGCTCGCTGCAGGGGGGTTGGACTAGATGGCCTTTACAGGTCCCCACCCACTCAAACTATTCTATGACTGGGAATGTCCCCACAGCAAGACTTTCCTTGTGTGGCTGGTTAGACCAGCTTTTGTTTATTTTGGAGTGACCATTGCAGAAAGACTTCAGCCATTTGAAAAAATTCTGAGACAGTCATTTGATGAGACTAGAAACACATAATTAAAATAGCATGTCACAAGAAATTCTTTTAAGATCGGTCTTTCTCGGGATAAGGGTCACAGCATATGAAAGGTAAAATTGTTAGTGAGGAGGAATTTCTCTGAGAATTGTTCTGAATAATTTGCATGGAGATTACTTTTCTATAGAAAGGGGACTTCACCACTACCACCTGGTAATAAAAAATTACCTGATCACAAGTAGAATTAAAAGACCCCAACATCATTGTTTTAGTCTACCTGTTTTATATCAGTTGTATTGGGACTGAAAGCAATTTTTAAAACCAGACTGATGTGTTTATTTGAGAAAAAGGGTCATAATATGTGAGTTCCTAAATTTTTCAGAAATCACTGTTTCCATTGTTAAGAAACTCTTCTTTCTCATTTAATATTAGGCTCTCACAGAAAGGCTGGATGTTGTGCTTCTGGAAAAAGCTGAAAGTCAGCAGCAGTGCATAGCCCTGAAAAAAGAAAATATTCAAATAAAGCAAGAAGCAGAGGTACTGAAATGAGCCGCAGAACGTTACTGAAATATTTCAGAATTGTATTTATTTTCTAGGTTTGCTTGTTGTATATCTAATTTTAATCTTTTTCTTCACTTACCTGTGTTCTATCTCTTAAAAAAATCTGAAACAATATAAAGGGTTTATATATTAAAGCATGTGTTCTCTGTACCCCCTAGTTCATAGTAATAAATAAAAAAATTCTTATATACACTGTCTAGTTCCACAGCTGCAAGAAGAATTCAGTCTGTGCATTAAAAGCCTACATAGACTTCAATCAATCAGCTCTGTCTTTCTGTGGGAGCACAGATTTACCTTTATGAGGTAAACCTTTAGATATTCATATGAGGTTTACCTTTAGATATTCATAAGAAGGAGCCTGTCAGCCAAGGCATCTAAATCAATAATCTCAGTTAATAATGAAATGAGGACTGGATTGCTTGCAGTTGATGGACATTGTTATATTCCAGATACCTGAGTTTAATGCACTAAAAGCAATCTGATCTTTAATACATTATCAAAATAGTTGGCTGAAGCTAAACTCTGTCATGACCATCTTGTGAAATTATGCTGGTAAACAGGATTTAGGACTTAGTTTTCCTTTCTCACTTTGCAAATGTTCTTGTACTCTGTGCAGTGTCTTCTGAATTGAGTTGTCCTAATACAGTTAGATATTTAAAAGCTATAGCAGTTTTTGAAAATGAGGACTACTGCATTTTCTAATTAATTATTGTATACAGTTCACTTGGAAATTCTGTGTGCTAAATTACCAGTATTTAATAATTTGCTTGTTTGCTTAGGCTGCAGTGGCTAAAACAGAAGAATTGCAGAAGCAACTGGAACAATCAAGCACTGACTCTCTGGAAGAAATAAGAGCTCTGAAGAGTGAATTAGCAAATGCACAATGCAAGCACAATGAGGATTTAAAAAAACTTAAGATGGAATTAGATAAAGAAGTGAAAAAACAAATGGAGCTGGTGGAACAGGTCAAATGTTACAATGATAGTCAAAAAGAAGTTAAAAGATTACAAGATGATGTCCAAAGAATTAAATCTACTTATGAGGAGCAAATTTTGTGTCTGAACAAGCAGTTGGAAGCTGTGAATGAAGACAAAAACAAAGAAGTGACAAATCTGCAAGAAACTATTAAAAGCAACTCTCAGTGTTACCATAATGAAGTAAAAAATCTGAATGAAGAGCTTAAAAACTTAAAAATTGCCCACCAGGAAGAGGTGTCAGAACTAATACATCGGATTAAAATGTCATCTGAAGAAAATGAAGAAAAGCAAAATCAGATAATTCAGTTACAGCACAGTTTGGCAGAGAAAAATGCCAAGGATGAAACGCGTGCTCAGACTGACCAGCGTGAATATGACTTGCAGCAGCTGAGAGAAGTGTTAAATAAAAATTTAGAAAACAAGATAGATGTTGCAGATACACAAGAAGAACCTTGTGTAGAAGCAAAAATGGAAGAAAAAATTAGGTACCTGGAGCATAGTTTAGAAGAACTCCAGTCCCAACATAGTATATTAAAAGATGAGTTAACTTATATGAGCAATGTCAAGATAAAACTGGAAGAGGAAATCCATCGTATGAAGGATGAGTACTTTCATGAGCGGGAAGACTTGGACTTCAAGATAAATGAATTGCAGCTTACTAAAGAAGATTACTGCTGTGTAATTGAAAAGCTAAAATTGGAGCTTCAAGCAGCAGGACAGCACTATGAGACTGCTGCAAAAGAGCACAAATTAGAGATTCAGACTCTGAAAGATCAACACAAGAGAGAGATTTCTGAACTGAATGAAACTTTATTATCTGGTTCTGAAAAAGAACAGATGGCATTAGTTTTTGAAATGCAGGAACTCAGAGAACAACTTGAAAAGCTAACTCAGGAGAAAGAAGAAGCAGTGTCCAATTACAACAGCCTGAGAGAAACAATGGAAACTCTACAGGCTGAGCTAGGTGAATCTGCTGGAAAGATCAGCCAGGAGTTTGAATCAATGAAACAACAACAAGCTTCTGATGTCAGTCAGCTGCAGCAGAAACTCCGGGCTGCTTTCAATGAAAGGGATGTTCTTCTTGAAACTGTAAATCGCCTTCAGGAAAAAGTAGAAAACTTGTCATCTAATCAGTTAGAGATAGAAGAGCTTAAATGTAAAATTAGTAGTCTTCAGGAGGACAATAACACAATGATAAGCTCCATTAACCAAAAGGAGAGTACTGTAAGAGAACTGGAAGAGAAGATCATTGCTCTTACTGATCAAAACAGGGATATTTTAAATGATGTAAAATGCTTGGGTGAAGAGAGAGAAACCCTTCAGGAAACATGCAAGCAAGAACAAGTTAAAATTCAGGAACTTCAGCAAGAAGTAGATGTTGCTAACCAGTACAGTAATGACCTGAAGCAAAAGGTAGAGGAATTAACGGAGAGACTGAACGAAGCTTTAACTTCAAAGGGTGAAAATGCTCAAATGCTAGAGCAACTAGAAAAACAGATTGAATCTCTGGTGCGTGATAAAGAGCAGCTTTCATCTGAAGTGTACACTCTTCATGAGGAAAATAAAAAACACATTCAGGAAAAAGGTGAATTAAGTGAAGAGCTGGGAAAGACTACAGCTGAAAAAGATAGTTGTTTAGTATTGAAAGAGCAGTCTGAAAGCTTAGAAAAGAAACTGCAAATGATGACTGCAGAAAAAGACCATATATCAACATTACTTGAAAATGAACAAGAGCACACATCCCTTGTAAGAACTCAGCTGTACCACCTACTTGAGCAAGTGGGGTTCAGCATTTCAGATTCTAATGAAGAATATGATTCTCTTAACTTGTTAAAAATTGCAAATGAATGCTTGTTAAAAATTAAAGAAGAGAAGTGCCGTGCTCTACAGAAGGAGGAGGAAGTAATTAGTCTGCAGCAAGAAGTTGAGAGATTACAGGAAGAAAATGCAGCTCAACATAGAGAACATAGATCCCTGATTCATGATTTTGAAAAAGAAAAACATCTCTTGAGAGAAGAATTGGAAGGAGTGTTGTCTGAAAAAGAAGCGCTTCAACGTGATATCCAGGAGCTGAGGAATGCCAGTGAAAAAACAAGGATTGAAAATCAAGATCTTTTAGCTAATACTGAAGAGATCAGCCAAAAACTTGCTCTTTATGAAAGTCAAATACAAGAACAGCAAAAAGGATCTGAAAAACAAGACGACTTAAATTTCATTCTGGAACAAAAGGAAACTGAGCTTAGAAATGTGAAAGACGAACTGAGTTCTCTAAAGGTTATATTTTGTTATTGAAGTATAAAGACTAAACCTCTAAAGTCTTCAGAATTAAGGTTCAAAAAATACTTTCAATTCTCTCTTTTCTTTTTTTTTTTTTCTTTTTTTGCCTTGGCCTGAAAGTGAGTCTCCCTTTTAGAAGGCACATATTTCTAAATTTTCTGGCACCTCAGAATTCCTTTCTTTCCCCCAGGAAAAGAAAAAAATAAGAAACAAAACCAATCATAATGCCTTTTTGAGAAAAGTTGCTTGTACTTGAACCTTTCTTCCTATCAGTATCCCTTGAAGCAATCAATTGACTAGAGGGACTAACTGACCTGGTAATCTTTCACCTCTAACTTTCTGGTTAGAAAACCAGAGATGGACCAAACTTTCTGGTTTGGTTGCATCTCAAACAAAACTGCTTGATCTGCATTAGCTTCAGATCTTGGGAATTGCTGGTTATGTAAAGCTGATAGCTGCAGAATGAGGGTGTCTCCCCTTTTTTGTCCTTGGACAGGATGGAAAGCAGCTCTTAAAAGATTGGAATGTTCTGCTTTCAACATAACTTTGACTAAGCTGTTATGAAGTGGCCTCTAAGTGGTAGTAAGAACAAAGACAGTTTTAGCTGTAGCTAAAACTTCTGGTGGCTCATTAGGGACAAAACAGGTACCACAAAGAAATGTTTGTAATACTTTTTATATCTTTTTTTTATAATACAGAATTTAATGGAGACAATGACCGAGAAAACTGATCAACAGTCTTCAGTAGCAGTGCTTCAAGAAAAAATTGGTATCTTTCTCACTTTTTTCTTTTATATAAATGGTTTGGCTTCTTTGGATTGTTACCTTTTCTTTCTTTGCATGATTGTCTTGTATTTCCACAAGCCGAGAAAGATGGGGAAGTAGATATTAATGCATCTTCCTACAGCATTCCTTCCACTTGGGGTTTAAAATGTTGTTAGCAATTTTAAGTTGGATATGATTTGATACTTTTTAAAGCTTTTTCTTCCTCTGTGCGTCTGTCTAGAAACAGTGTAGTAGATTTAATCTTTATTTTTTAAATGTGGGAAATTTATCAGTAAGAATCCCTGAGGTTACCAGAAGGAAAGGGATGCAACACTGCCAAAACTACTGCTTTATTGCAGTTATCCCAACACATTAGCAGGAAAATGCTTCTGAGTTGTTAAATTTATGTAGAAGTAGACAGGAATATGGCTCTTAACTGTGATGGAAACTTCTGAAATGGGGAAAGATTGTCCAGGGAAAGATTGCCCCTAAGCTCTTAGTGTGTCTGGATGTTTTAGCTTCAAATTAAATACCTAACTGAACGAAACACTTTAACATCTCCCCCTGCTTTATATTTTGTTTGGTTTTAAAGTCATACTGATGTTCGTGTTCTAATTGAATTTCATTTCATTGCACTTCTTGGGAGGAAATGGAAAGGTGTAATTTTTAATTTTCTTATGTATTTATCTTAGGGATGCTCGAAAAAGAATCTGCCGAAAAAGGAGAGAAGCTAAATAAAATTAAAGTGGTTGCTGTAAAAGCAAAGAAAGAATTAGATGCCAGCCGAAAAGAGGTACCCTGACTACTTCCTAATATGAAGAAGATTCTGCACAGGGGGCTTTGTTTTAACGACACACACTTCTTTTTAATAAGATGCAGACCCTGAAGGAAGAGTTGGAGTTGGTTCGGTCAGAAAAAGATCAATTGTCTGCCTCAATGAAAGATGTAATTCAAGGAGCTGAAAGCTATAAGGTAAGAATAGTGCTGCATTCAGAGAAGACAGTAAACTGTCAGAAAATACTTTGGGTTTGAAACCTGCCCTGGCTTCATTGCTATTTACTTGGGCAGCTGTGTTTGGCAAAGGAAATTGTGTTGGTGCAGTTCAATACCAGAATCAAGAAATGTAAGGTTCTCTTAAGGGAACCATGCAGTTGCTGTCTGCAGAAGAAAATGAGACACTTCCTTTCTACTGGAATGCTATTTTTAAACCTTTTGAATCATAGATACCAAGCAAAATGTTGCTAGGCAAAGCATAAATCCCTGTGAATTCTGCAAAGTACATAAAATTGAAGATCAGTTTGAAAATCCTTAAATGATGAAGACAAACTTGTAATTTCCTGGAGCAAGTCTTGTTGGAGCACATCTCTGGGCACATGAAGCAGAAGCAGGTGACCAGTCAGGATTGCTTCCCAAGAGAAAGCTGTTCCCTGTAAGACTTAGAAGGAAAAGCTGTGGGAACTGGGGTTCTGTAATCTGGAGAAAAGCAGGCTCAGGGGCAGCTTTTATCACTCTCTACAACCACCTGAATGGAGGGTGTAGTCAGGTGGGAATCAGTCTTTTCTCGCAAGCAACAAGATAGGACAGAGGGAAATGGCCTTGAATTCTACCAGGGGAGGTTTGTATTGGATGTTAGGAACAATTTCTTTACCAGAACGGTGCTCAAGCATTAGAACAGGGAAGCAATGGAATCACCATCCCTGGTGGTATTTTAAAGTGTAATAAGTAAACACAGCAAGCACTTTAAATACAAGTATATAAAGTAAACATGACACTCAAGGACATGTGTTAGTGATGGAATTGGCAGTGCTGGGTTTTCAGCTGGATTCAATGATCTTAAGTGGTCATTTCCCATCTAGATGATTCTGTGGCATCATTGAGAGTATTGCATCCAGTCTTGTCCCTCCTTCTCCCCCCAAATACAAGAAAGACATTGATAACTGGAAGTGATTTCAGTGGAGGGATGACAAGGTGGGTCAAGGGACTGGAATAAGTGATGAGGAGTTGCTCGGCCTGGAGAAAACTTCAGAGGAACCTAATTGGAGTCTTCCAGTACCTACAAAGACATTTTGAGAGGAAGAGTGTCACGGTATTAATGGTAGTGCAAGAAAAGGCAGTAGTCCTTACCTGAAAGGAGAGATTCCAACTGGATACATGGATAAACATTTTCATGCTATGGAATGGTCGAGCTTTGGAATAGGTTGCCCAGTGGAGTAGCCATCTCCATTCTTGGAGGCAGGACTTTGGAAACACCTCATGGGACAAAACTCTGAGCAACCTGGTCTCATCTCACTGCTGACCCTATTTTAAGCAGGAGAGTGACACCTGCTGAGCCGTCTTCCAACTGAATTATTCTAGAGTGTCATGAACTGAAAGGGGTTTCTTCCCAGAGCCTATAATGGAATGATAGCTTTAATTTCATTCTGATATTTTTGTTGTTGCAGTTAGACAACTCAAATAATGAAATACTAGGTAGGCACATCTGAGGTATAGAATGTGCTTATGCAATACGTATTGTAAAAGATTATGCCTTTTTGTTTGTATGTGTTAAGAATCTTTTGATGGAATACGATAAGCAAGGGGAACAGCTGGATTCTGAAAAAGGCAGAGCAAATAATCTTGAACGTCAGATAGATGACCTCACAAGACAGCTACAGGTGGCATCTGAGCAGGTCAGTTCTGTATGTGGGTCTGATCTATTGATGAGTACCATAAAAATTAATGCTGCCTGTTGGGTGCAAGTTTTAATCATGATTATATAGTTACTATATTTTCATAACCTAACTGTGTTTTGAATAAATTCAGAGCAGTGTGTTTGTTCCTTTTCAACATCTGGTATCTTACCTGGGCCGTGACTAAGATAAATATATCTAGAATGTCTGGCTTTGTCAATAGAAAGAGTTTAATTTATCCCAGGTCAACTCACAGAAAAGAGCAGATCATCTCTGGCTTGATTTTGGACCTACAGCTCTGCTGCAAGTGTCAAATTTGCACTGTTTCTCTGACTGCACACCTACACTTCTCATGAAGTGCAGTAACCTCAGTGACCTGAGACATTTTGTCTTCTATTTCTTCAGCAAAATGTGGGTTTGGGTTTTTTTTTAATTTTTTGTTTAATCAACAGAATGTTTAAATATAATAAATGAATTATGGATTTTGCATTTTTCATAAGGATGAGACTTTAAAATGCATTGTAAAGTACTATAGTAGAATTCAGAGGAGTCTAAAATGGTAATTAAGAGGCTGTGAGAGACATTTTTGCAAAGCTAGGTGCAGTGGGTTTGATATTTAGTTTTTAAACTCCCAGGCCCCATACATCAAAGATCCACCTGGGCCACTGTTTCCTCATAAACACAAGCCAATAGTCAATAGCACAGGAAGAAAAAAGAAAAAATTGTATATAGTCTGCTGATTATGCAAGCATTTCATTTTTCAGGTTTGTTATGAAGAACTTGTAAATAAAACACTGTTTAGGTAGTTGACGTCTTTCACTTATACTTCATTCTTAATAGGAAAATAAAGACTATTCGAAAATTGAAGATGTCAAAATTTAATCTGGTAAAACCATTGGGAAAGTATGCCTGTTGCAGCCGAGTTCTTACTATGTACTGGTGGAAGACTTGATGGTTCAGTCAAAGCTTGCAGTTCAGCCTTTTTTAGGATTTAATAGTATGATCATTTGTTTATAAATACAGCAGCTGTATTTGAAGTGTGGCAATAAGTATTGAAATACTGTGTAGTTGCAAGGGGAAGGTGATAATGCAGAAAGCATAAAATTTGGGGTATTTTTTCAGGTTTGTTTTGATTCTTGCCATTTTACAGAAAGCTGAGCAAATTAGCTGAACAAAATAACCAAAATGTGCTAATGGTTTCATTTTGCCTGTCTATTAATCTGGTTTAAAAGAATTAGGCTGGACAAGACTTGTTTGTAGAAGCGTTGTTTGTAAGGGATTTGGATAGAAATCAGTGTTGGCTATTTTTTTTTAATACAGAAAATACTTTATCTGTTGACATTGCACATAAACTCAGCTTATGTTTTTATCGTTCCATTGTGCTAATTTCAGTATGATCAGTTACACTCTGCTAATGAAGACCTCCTGGCTCGTGTTGAAACACTGCAAAATAATGCTAAGCTGCTGGAAACTCAGATACTGGAGATACAAAGAGCCAAAGCAAAGGCTGACAAAGAGCTAGAAGCTGAAAAGCTTCTAAAGGAACAGAAAACAAAGGTAGTACTTCATAGAGATGGTGAATGGGCTGAAGCATTGCTTTCACTGGATTTGATTTCTGTTAAACCTTTGTAAACTGTTTTTATAGATCAGCTTCTGCACTTTCCCTCCATGTTACTTGACTTTTTTGAAAACTTGGTCTGTTCATTGAAAGAAACCTTGCAAGGCTGTCAGTTCAGGTTAGGAGTGAATACAGAATGTGAAAACTACTTCATAGTGTTGTTGGTTTTTTCTCTGGTTCACAGTGATTTCCTAGAAAAGGAATCAACTGTCTTTGTACAATACAAGTGTGTGTGTGTGTGTGTGTGTGTGTCTAAGCATAGAAAGATGCTGACATCTGTTTTGAAATTGGACTGCATAATTCACAACTACTTAAATTTCAGGAACATAGTGGTGCTCTCCGAGAAATGGAGGAACTTCAGATGCAACTTCAGAAGGAAAAGAAACATCTGCAGAAAATTATGCAAGAGCTAGAGCTGGCTAGAAAGGTAGAGTTGCTGTCCATGCTAGTACTTCATGGACTACCAAAGATTTTGGCCCATCTGGCTGCGTTGAATGCTTCCCTTTCTGTCCTGAGGATTTTAAAGGTGGAGGTTTGAAAAAAGGAGAATGTGAGGGCTTTTGACCCTGGCTATGTGCTTGGAGAGCTGAAATGTACTTTTGGGGTTGGTTTTGTTTTTATTTTTTGTTTGGTTTTTTTTACCTTGGGTTATGTCGCCTATCATGAGTAGAAATAGGAATAGAATTCAGATGTCTGGAGTACGTATATTGTACAGTATTAAGAAATTGCCTTGGTTGTAAGGACTGAAGATGACAGGAACTAATACATAGAAAACACCTACTGATAAAACTAGCAATAAGTTTTTCAAAGCTTTTGATTCTTGTTTGAAAACAGATTATTTATTGTGGATATGGAAACCCAGTGGATGGGTGGTGTTTGTGGATATAGATAGAGGCAAAATCTTTGTCTGATGGGCAATATAGCTTTTTACAGAATTACAAAAGTCTTAGCAGCCAAGGCGAATTGTAAGCTCTAATTTTGTTTTGTGTACCTTGCAGGATGCTCAAAAGAGTACACTGATGGATATGGAAATAGCTGATTATGAAAGGCTAGTAAAAGAACTTAATCAGAAGATTACTGATAAAGACAGCAGAATAGAAGATCTTGAGCAAGAAACAGGGATTCAGAAGCAGAAACAAGAGACCCTACAGGAAGAAATAAGTGAGTAAACTACAAAAAGCAAGAGTCACTATGGTATAGTTAGCAGTGGTAAAAAGTACAATTCAGAAACAACTTCTCAAGTCAGCAAGTGGGGGTAAGCTTTGCAGGGAATACTAAACTGTTGCATTAGGAAAGCAATTTTGTCTTAGAGGAACCGTTACTAGGTTATCAATCACTTAATCCAGTGTTCAGTACTTAAAAGCCAGTTCGCCTGCCTGACATAGTGTGTTTCTTACCTGACTAAGTTACTTATAAGTTCTAAATATTGGTCACTGACAAGGGTTTTCTTTCTGATATACCACACTCATAAAGCTTTACTGATTACCGCGTGGTTAAAAATTTCATTTCTTCTTATGCTCCAGTGTAAGTCTTAAAAAACATTTCACTTATTTTAAGATCTTTGTGATAACTTAGGAAAAGTATACTAAAGTTACCGTAAGCTACTTGTTTGCAGCTCTTAAGGAATCTATTAGAATTTGTTTAAATATTTTCCAGCATTTTTAAGGAAATATAAGAGGGGAGGTTTCCTTTGCATATAATTGTTGTTTCCTGCATTAGGGTCACTTCAGTCAACTATGCAACAGGATGAGGAAAGAAATGCCAAGATAAAACAACTCCTGGTGAAAACCAAAAAAGAACTGGCTGACTCAAAACAAGCTGTAAGTCCGTGTGCTAATGGCTGTGTATTCTATTTTTAAACTAGATTTTAAAAAACAGCTGGTTGACAAATTTTTAGATTACTGAGGTTTGGAGGTTTTTTAATATCCAGATAATTTTATCTTGCAGGAAAATGACCATCTAATGTTGCAGGCATCATTGAAAGGGGAACTGGAAGCCAGTCAACAGCAAGTGGAAGCCTATAAGGCAAGAATCTTCACTTCTTTGTTAGTACAAGTTTTCTCATTTAAGTAGTAAGGGTGTGATTTGTACTGGGCACGTGGAATATAGGCTGAAGAATAAACAGGAGCTATTTTTACATCTCGGTTACTGTCTCTTTTTCCTAGATGGGTTTTGTCAGTTTGCTGCTCTCCTCGAATATTTTTCCCTGTGATTTTTATAGGCGGATTTATCCTGTCTTTTTCCTCTTTCCTTTTCCACCAAAGGAGTAGACTGTGGAGTTTAAAGCTTGTAACTGGAATATATTTTTAATGATTCTTTAAAAATGGAAGTTGCTCAGTTTAAAAACAGAAAGGCGCAGCATTGTCAGGAAAAATCCTAAGTGTTGTCCATCTGTATATACAATAGAAATGGATTGGAATGTAATGAAAGAAGCAGGGTTTGGGTTTTGGTTTTCTTAAATGCTGCCACCCCAGCATTGTAATTTTATCTTCAGTTCTCTCTTTAAACAATGTCACTTTTTAAAAATTAATACATGGTAACCCATGTCTATTTTTTTTATTCTATTTTTTTTTTGGATTTTAATTTTGTATTCACCAGCTCTGTGCAAGAATTACTGTAATAGAGTCCTAGGTTCTCAGTGGCATGTTTCCTTGGAGAAGTAAGAAAATTTCTCGTGATAGTGAAGTTTTCAACTGACTTTTTCAGATTCAAGTGGCTGTGCTGACATCAGAGAAGCACAAAGTTCAGGAACAACTGCGAACATCTTCAGAGCAGCACCAGCGTACGATGAGTGCTTGCCAGCAAAAAATTGCAACCCTGCAAGAAGAGTGCAGAGCAGCCCAGGTATTCCAGTGGAAGAAATAATCTTAGAGGCTTAAGGAGGGGAGATTACTTGCACACTCTGCTTCTTCAAAAATATTTTGCAGATTTTTCACTCTTTTTGTCTTTCAAGAATTGCAAATTACCCCAGTAATTGAGTGGTGGTATAAAGGATGAGCCAGACTGTCCTGGTTGTCATGTATCACTTTGGTTGAAATATCTAGACTTGCATACTTCTGTTTCCAGTAGGGAAAAACTTGTGGTAGTGGGGAGGCAGGGTTTATTTAAGATGATCAGTCAGTATACACTCAAGGAAAAGAAAAGTCTTTAAAGAAAAGACCACAAATGAAAAAAATCAATATAGCTTGCTTCATGTAAAACCAATTAACAGAGATATCACTTTAAAGAACAAAAGCTGTGAAAAATACATTTGCAATCACCTTTTAATATGCTGAAATATGAGCAGCTTCTTAACTGGCAGCTGAACTTCATGGAGAACTGACACTGTTGCTGTAGTTATTATTATAGTTAGTATTATTATTTCTGGGATTTGTTTTTTTGCTCATGTAACACTATTTGATGGTCCTGGAATGCCGTGTTTGCATTGGAGACAAACAGATTCAAAATATAGTAGGACTGTTTTGTTCAAATGACCTTTATGGAGATTATTGCACTACTCTCTGGCCACTGTTCTATGGTAGGTGTGCGTGCTGCAGGTAAGCAACAGCTGAATTCAGCCTCTCAAAAAAGCTTCTACATTTTAAAAAGCTGAACTGAAATGGACGAACTTTGTGATTGCTGCTACAGGAGGTTTGCCTTAGTTGTGATGGTACACATGGATCATGGTTTTACAAATGTATTCTTCATACCTGGGTGCTTACAGTACCTGTCTGTAGTGGCTTGTTCTGTGATGTTGTGAAATCAGCAAGGTTGTAGATCTTCCATGTTGGAATGGCTTGAACCTCTTGGAAGATTAGCTTTCTTATTTAGATGCCCTACATATGGAAAATAGATACTATTACAAGGCTATCAGCAAAGGAAAATTCCCCCTTAAGGAAATGTGGACACCAAAGCAGATAGGAGAAAACAGGAGTTATGCTGACATTTAAGGCTGTGTACCTGAGGACTTAGGAATATTCACACAGTCCAAGAGGGAGAAAAGCAAAGGATTAATTTAAAGAAAATGGCTACAAATGTACAGACTCTGAAAATCTGGACCAGTGGCTAATCAGAGTCAGTTCTGTAGAATTTCAGACGCCAGTTCAGCTGAAGGGAAAGTTTCCAAAATGCTTCTCTTGGAGATGAGAGCATTTTAGTTACCTGTAAATGGGAATGACTAATGAATCCATGAGCTTGTCCTAAGATCCAAGAAAGAAAACCTGTGCCAGTGTTTTGTTTTTAGTTTTAGAGGAATTTGCAATGTGAGTACTGGAAGGATGGCAATAATCTTTGCTGTATAGTGTACAGTCAAAGATAAAGCTACTATGATGTGAAGCAATTTTCTATATGTTCACAGAAACTCAGGCAACAGCTGAATTTAGAAGAAAAGACAGACAAAATACCTTTACAGTCAACTAGAATATTATATCTGGTGCTGTGTAATACCATTGTGAGACTGACTTAACTCTTCAGAATTATGCATAACTTTATGGCACATTAGAGCATTGGAGAGAAACAAAATTTAAGTAGTATTGGAGAAAAACAGAATTCTGTCTCTTTTTGCGTTTTCTGTCAAGTTTGCCTTCATTTAAAGCTGGTCATAGAACCCCTGGCTTGTGAATCTCTCAGTTGAATGCAGTTTTTTGTATTTTCAAGTATTCTTTCTTTTCTTTAATACTGACATGTTGAAAATCAGTGTTTCAAGTTTCACATTATATGATACTCAGTTAAAATCTAAAGAAACATTATCTGTATGGTGGTCACTGGTTTAATTATCTCTTTTAAAGAAGGAAGTGCAGCAGGCGGTTTTAATTTTTTTCAGTGTAAGATGCATTTCATTATAGAGAAACAAGTGAGCAATAGTCAGTAGTATAACTTACAGGTTTGTTTTCTGTGTGGTAGGCTGAACAAGCATCTGTTACATCTGAATTTGAGAGCTACAAAGTCCGTGTTCACAATGTTCTAAAACAGCAAAAGAATAAATCTGCTGCTCGGACAGAATCTGAAGGAGCCAAACAAGAAAGGTAAAACTAACATTTTCACTTGATCTGTAATCTGACTGTGGCACTGCCTAGCTGCTTCTATTGTCATGGTGCTATATTAGTTTCTAATAGCTGGATTTGTCTTTTTAACCATTATTTTTGTGTAGATTACCTATTTTTACAGTCAGAATGAGAGGTAAGGTCTTAGAATGTTTTTTATGACTCTCATGAGCAGAAATTAGTCAGCACATTCTGTGTAGACTTGATATGTTTTCTCTGACATGAAGTAGCCAAGTGCCATTTGCAGCTAAGTAGAAAAGAGCAGGTTGGTTCAGTTCAGCTGAGCTCACTTTGAACTTTTTCAGGAGTCAGTGTTTTAGTATAGGTAAAGCTCTAAATACCAATTCAGTCACCATTTCCAGCAGATTTATGAAATCCTGTATGTTGTATCATGTGAGGAAAGATTTGGAAGATGAGTTACACTACCAAAAGTTCCTTGAAAGTCTTTAAGTACAGTCATAAGCCTGGTGAGTTTAGATTCGCTTCAGAAAATGTCGCAACTCACTGCCAAAGTCAGTCTGTTTCTGAAAGTTTTTTTTATAAATCATTGGTGGCTGCCCTTGGTGACAGACTGGGCATTTATGTGTGAAGTGTCGGGATTCGTTTCTGACCCAGACCTTCAGTCGGTTCCGGCAATTGCAGCCAAAATCCACCAGAGGGCGACGTGTGCCTCGTTAGAGGAATTGGGTTTGGTGTTGGTTTGAGGGTTTTGAAACATTCTTGCCTTTGAAGCAGCCAGACTGTAAGAGCTGTATTTATTTGTCTCTACTTTTTGTAGAATTTTAAGAAGTTCTGGTATTATTACTTTTTTTTGTGAGAGAGAACCATCTTGGAAGCAAATTGGATAAAAAATAAACAAATGACAAATGGTTCCCAAAGAAATTATTTATAAGTATCAACTCTAAGGATTAGTGAGATACACAGTTCATGAGATAATGGAGGTGTCTGCATACATAAACACAGAAATCAGTAAAAAAAGAATGTGTGTGACTTAAGATTTTTTTCTTCCTGGTCTTTCTTATGTGGAATTGTTTCTGACCAACTGAGTTTATATGTTATGGACTTGATGTTACTTTCTAGCAACTTGCCCAAAATCTACTCCAACTGTTTGTCCCCTGTATTTGGTCTTACTGAACTGACGTGCATTTACTAAACAAACCAAAAAAAAAGCGTCACTACTTTTAAGAAGAAATTTTTTCTCCCATCTGAATCCCACATATATATAATATTTTCCTTCTGTCTTGTCCTTGAAGTAGAAAGTGCTATCAGTCATGCTTCCTACCCCAATAGTTGCATTCCCAGCAGTTCAGTTCAGGGATGTGGCAAACCTATTTGTATCTACGTTGAAACAGGATCTGATTATTTCTGCTGTAGCCGCATTCTAAGATTATTTTGGTCTTAGTGCTGTGTTGATTTATTAATGAATATGCAAATTGGATCAGCTATCCAAAATGTTGTGGATATCATATAGGTTCTGAAATAATGTAATTATTTTAAATGCATATTGTGTATTTCTTTTTCTTTCACGTGCAGGGAACAGTTGGAAATGGTGATAGACCAGCTTAAAGTTAAGCTGCAAGATGCTCAGCATAATTCACAGATGAATGCATCTGAGCTCCAGGCATTGCAGTCTGAACACGACACCCTGCTGGAAAGACACAATAAGATGCTGCAAGAGACTGTTGCAAAAGAAGCAGAACTCCGTGAAAAGTATGATCTGCTGATGAATAGATGTGGATATTTTATTTTTGTTTGAATTTTAAGATTTTACCATGTAGAAGCCTATAACTGTACTTTACAAAGAAAGGGCATGTAGTTAAGAAAGTTAAAGGAATTTTCAAGAGGATTGTTTGCAATTTTTCATAGGCCATCAGATGTTTCCACCATGACAATGAAATAGTAGCTGATCAGGGAATTTGAGATTTCTGCAAGCTTTTTACCTCTTAACTATCAGATCTAAAAATTTACATTTTTAAAGCAGGTTGACTATTTTTAAGTCTAATGCCCAGTGCCACATTTGTGTTGTACCGCTGTACTGAATTTTATGCATGTTTCCTATTAAAAAAAGATAGTTATATGCAAAGCAAACAAGCAAAATACCCAGTTCTTACCCACCAAGTGCCTTTCTTACAGAAAGTACTGTATTTTGTTTGTGCTTGCCACTGGCTTAATTTGCTGTTTCTTTCAAAATGAAAGGAATCTGTTTAATCTGTATCACTTCTTGTAAAATCATGAGTGTCTTACTTTAGCTCCTCAAAAAGAGTCTATCATTGTCTTCTCCATTTTGGGTACAAAGAAGTTCACATGAGGTATTAATTAGAAATTACAGATTGGTATTAGGAACTGTTGACTTCCTGTCACTGTCTTTGTACAATTTTATCTGTTCCTGGTAGCTACATAATGATTCAGTGTAGTCAACCAAATTATGTTCTGCATTTTTCTGGAAACAACCCATTTCACAGTAGGTTCTCTTTATACCCAAATTCTGTTCTTTCGTACTCTGGCTCTGTTTAAATCTGTATTCTTATTAGGGTAAGTCCTGGGCTTAGTTTCTCTATAAATGCATTTGTTTAATTGCTTGTGACTTTATTTATTTATCCAAAGATGTCTGAATTTTTTTTGTTCTAAAATAGAAGTCAAGAGTTCATATAGCACAGTGCATTCAGGTAATAAGTAATGTGTAACTTTCTCAGTCTCAGATTTTCCCCGTAAAAATAGTACTTTAAATGAAAAAAAGTTGCACGCATAGTCACTCTAAGATAATCGTATACATGAAAATTGAAAACTGCCTCAAACTGTAAAAATTTTGAAATGTAAAACTTACAGTGTTTTGCTGCTTGTACCTTACTGTTTGTGCATGTACTGTTTTCAGACTCTGCACAATACAGTCTGAGAACATGGTCATCAAAACAGAGCACACCCAGGCATTGAGTCAGCTGACAGCCCAGAATGAAGCTCTACGCAACAATTTCAGAGATCAGGTCAGGAACCTGCAGGAAGAGCACAGGAAGACAGTAGAGACACTTCAGCAGCAACTCTCCAGAGTAGAAGCTCAGCTCTTTCAACTCAAGAGTGAACCAAGCACTAGAGGTAACTTCCAGGCAGAATACCAGATTTTTATGGGCTTGTTACAGATTTGTGCACCTCTGTCTGAAGCTAAAACATGCTTAGAGTGTTTGATTGTGTAAACTCAACGGCAACTTTTTCTGGAAAATCTGCAGCATCAGTCCACAGATACCAAGCCAGGAATCTTTGTTATTATTTACTGTCACTTCAGAATCCTTGAATACATCCAGAGGAGGGCAACAAAGGTGGTGGAAGGGCTGGAAGGACTCTCCTATGAGGAGCAGCTGAGGACTCTGGGTTGGTCTAGTTTGGGGGAAAGCAGGCTGAGGGCAACCTCAGCACTGCCTTACAGATTCCTGAGTGGGGGAAGGGAGGAGGGAAGTGCTGAGCTCTGCTCCCTGGTATTCCATGATAGGGCATGTGGGATTGGTTCAGAGCTGCCATGGGGAAGTACAGACTGGGCATTAGGAAGCATTTTCTTACTGAGAGGGTGGTCATACTCTGGAACAGGCTTCCCATTGAAGTGATTGATGCCCCAAACCTGCCGGTATTTTAAGAGGCATTTTGACAATGCCCTTGATAATGTTTTAACTTTTGATCAGCCTTGAAGTGGTCAGGCAGTTGGACTAGATACTTGTGGTAGGTCCCTTCCAACTGGAACTATTTTGTCCTAGAATCTGCATCACTGATACCTGCTCTGCAGTATCTACATTGTCAGACAGATGGAGAGATTACTTTGAAATATTTGGTGTTCTTCTTATCAGGTTGTCTCAGGTTTTGGAGCATGCTGGACACCTGCCTCAAGTATGAAGTGTAAGGCTAAAGAAAAGTGTATTGGAAGCTGTTTTAAGAAAGTTTGTTATTTGTATACATGCTATTAATTGTACTTGCTATTTGATCCTTCTTCCAATTTAAGATTTTACTGTCTTCAATCTCAAGTGCTATTTTCTTATCTGTAAAGTTACTAATCAGGATGTAGTTGGACATTTGCCAAGCAACAGTAACAGTTTAAGAAGTTGCTGTGTTATTATGAAGTAGAAGGGTCATGCACACAGTAATAAAACAGAAGAATTTACACTTCCCACAGGACTGGTTGAAACAAAAATGAATTCTGTTTTGTATTAAAGGTATTTGTTACTCTTACCATAGCTAAGACACATCTTCAGGGAGATGTGCATGAAGGTTTCATAGTCACTGAAATAAAAATGGCCAATCAAGTTTGGGTTTAGAATCAGACTTTGATTGGAATGGCCATTTGGAGGTGAAAGGCTGTATTTTACTATTATAAATGTTATGTACGTATCTGGCTTTTTCTTTCTGCTTCACTTTCCCCTGCATTTTGAAGACTATTTTATGTACCACTCTCAATTTGAGACAGTCACACCTAGGAAATAGCCCTCCCAATTTCATTCTGATATGAACATCAGTGAATATCTTTCAGGTCCAGCTGTTTCAAATCCGGCAACAAAGACCTTGAGAGAACGGCGGAACACTGACCTTCCTGTCCTCGATGTGCACACTGTCGCTAGGGAAGAGGGAGAAGGCATGGAGACAACAGACACAGAGTCTGTGTCCTCAGCCAGCACCTATGTTCAGTCCTTGGAGCAACTGCTGTACTCATCAGAAGCAAAGCCTGGTATGTAGAACGTGGCTTCCTATATAGGCTGCAGAAGTTCATGCCCTCAAAATACTGTGTTTTCCTTGTGCATTGTTTTTTCATGCTTTTATGTGCGAGACGCAAGACTAGTCAAGTACCACTGAGTTTTCACTGTACTGAACTTTTGTAGGAGTTTTGTCCTTAAGTAAGGCCTAACAGTAGGACATTCAGACAGGTTTTACGGGTTTAAAGATGTCATATTTTTGAGCTTTTAAAGGGAAGAGACTGGGTGAGCAAGTCAGTGAATAGTTACAGAAGTTTTTGTATTCTAGATGAGTCTCTAATAGGGACAATTAAATGCTGATTTAACCCTGTTAATGAAAGGATAAAATTTCTGTTCATCCTAATGAGGACTTATTAAAACAGTACTTTATTCATAGGACTTTTTCTAGGAAAGTGAAATCCAGCATTAAAAAAGAATGTTTTAGAAGTCCCCAAAAACCAGAAAAATACATGGTAGCATATAATCCTATTTTAAAAGTCTACTGAACACTTCATGGATAACTGTTGAAAATCTCCATATGGGTAGGAAACAAGGAATAAGTTAAAACCGGGTATCTTGAGGTACTCTAGAACTGTATTGCCAGCCCCCTTTTAATGTATAAATAAAAATAGATCAGAAAATAAGCATGCAGCAGCAGCATTGATGCCTGTTGTCTGCACTCTGACTTTGCATGAATTCTGTTCATAAGAAACTACATTAATCAAGTCCTGATGTTCAGTTAGTATGAAGTAGATGCAAATGCTTTTTCCTTCTCTTAGTTTTCTTTTCCAATTAATTGCAGAACCATCTCAGTGGCAAGCAGATCTCACCAAGGATGAGCTGATTCAGAAACTAAACACAACAACTAAGAGTGCTGATCACTTGAATGAACTACTTCGTGAATCAGAAGCAACCAATGCAATCCTAATGGAACAAATAAAGGTTAGCAGACACACAAGAGATGTGAGGACAGCTCTAATTTCCATGATCTTTTTTTTAGAGCAAATAACTTTCAGAAAATCTCAGTCTATAAAATTTTGGTGATATAAAACTTAATTTAGGAGGGGTTTTTATCCCACAGGTCTAATTAGTGCTTCCAGAGTCTACTTCAGTTTTTGGGGTTTTTTTCACCACAGTTTCTAGTTGGGTAGGCATGAGGGGAGGGGGAGAGGAGTGTGGAGTAAAAGCTTCTGCAAAAAAAACCCTCAGGAGTTTGGAAGTTTAATGTTTAGTAAAGGGTCTATACTATTTTCACTTAGATAAAACTAGTAAATCCCAAGGGAAGCATTGTCTGGTTTCTCTTTCTGTAACCCATTTTAGCTGTCTTAAGTTAAAAGAAAACACATGAACTAACATATAAGTGAGCTTCCTGAAGGCATTTCTAAACATACTAAGCTTTCTTTTCTAAAATGCTTTTAAATTAGTATCATCAGATTTCTGAATTATTTAACTGTTCAAGTGTTGCTACTCTTTTATCACTGATACTGTATCTCTATACTGCAGAAATTTTATCAAAAAAGATTCTTTTTAGTCAATAATAAGTTATTCTTAGAACATTATTGCATATTTAATTTTCACTGGATTTTTGTCCTCACTATGTTCCTAAACATGCATTATTCTGTTTGAAGCAAGCTGTGCAATTTTTTAGCTCTTCAAAAGACCTTTGTTCAATTACTCATTAATGAGGCAAGCAGTATTACATATTTTTTCCTCATCTGCAGCTTCTTAAGAATGAGATAAGAAGATTGGAAAGAAATCAAGAGAGAGAAAAGTCTGTGGCTAATCTAGAATACTTGAAGAATGTTCTATTGCAGTTCATATTTCTGAAATCAGGAAGCGAGAAGGAGCGGCTGCTCCCAGTAATAGACACCATGTTGCAGCTCAGCCCTGAAGAGAAGGGGAAGCTGGTTGCAATTGCCCAAGGTAGGTGGTGTCCAAAATATTGTCACAAAAAAGAGGAAAGGTGAAAAGGGAAAAGGATAGTTCTCTGCTGTCTGTTGTGTAAACCTCTGAAAAAAAAACGAAACTTAGTATCATAATGCCAGTGAACTAGTCATAAAACCATTTTCTTTATTGGGAAGTTACTATGCAGTTTTCAGTAAACAGAACAAATACCATAAAATTGACATGAGATATAATTTTTTCTGAAACATTCACATTTTAGGAAGACAATGGCAAGGTGAACAATTGAATGTGTTCGTGTTTTGAGCAGAGTTAAAAAATATTTTGTCAAAATAGAGGTTGATATAATTGAATTATTTTCTTTGCAGATGTTCTAAACAGGTAACTAAAGTGGTCTTCTCAAGGCAGTACTGCAGATATATTAGTTTCAATATAAAACATTTAAAGATATCTTAAAATATACTCTTCTTTAAAGAAATAAAGAACTAGGGAAGGAAGTAAAAAGAATTAGGCATTTGCAAGACATTAACACAGGATTTCTGTATGCAGTAATGTTCTGTTTCTGCTTCAAATACTCCGAGTGTTTGTTCCCTTAAAACGCTTTTTAAGGTATTGTTTGTCATTTCTCAATGACAGTAATTGTAGCTTCTTCATTAACAACTGACTTATACTTTGTCTTAGAATTAGTATAAACAGTAAGCAACACATTACATATAAGAACTTAAAACTTGGGAACAAAATCACATTAAAAGGGGAAGAGTTCAAGTATTGCATTCCATGATAGGCTGTGCATTTGGAAAAATAAGATGTAAGTCAAGTTCATAGCATGTCAATGATGTTCTGGCCCTCTAATGAAGACTGATTGGATTTTTCTGGAGAATGTAATAAATTACCTTTTTCATACATTGTCAAGTACCCAAAGTAAAGTGGACTTGGTGGTACTGTCCCATATCTTACATCAGCCCAAGTTCCTTTCTCAGCAAGCTTGAGGACAGCATCTGAAAAAGGATAATGGAGTGGGGGCTAGGTCAAGTAACCAAATGATGCAATGTCTAACATAATAAACGTCCAACAGAATATAAAGTATGTTTTTCTTCCTCCCTCAGGTGAAGAAGAGAGTACCTCACGGCCTTCTGGGTGGGCTTCGTACCTCCACAGCTGGTCAGGACTTCGATAAAACAGTGGAAACACTGAATCTTTAAAAACATTCCACAACTGCAAACCTGAGAAATCTTACTGTAGATCTGTTGGTGTTGTAGCATGGAACTGCAGGGTTTTATTTTTATGTGTTATTTTCAGCTTTTTAGGCTCTGCTAAGAAAGACGTCTGCAGTAGCTCTGAAAGATGGTCCTATGTTACGCTCTAGCAGCAGTGAACTGTTTTTCTTGTAAAAGTTAAAGCTGATAATAAGAAGTATGAGAAGTGACAAATTAATTGCAAATAGCTTGGAAACAGAATTTCTCATCCTGTGATAGCTCTTTTGATATCAGTTTAAAAGTTTGACCTGATATATTAACTGGAATAACTAGAGTTTAGTTTTAAAGCATTTAAAAGTGTTTACAGTTGCTTTCACATACCACTGTCAGCTAGCTAATCTATATGGTTAGTGTTATTCTCTGCACATTAAAAAATTCAAAATTATTTCATCTCTTGTGATAACTACAAAATGTAAGATAATTAAGAAACAGGGCATTTTCTGCTTTAAAGTTGAAGTTTTCTTAAATTATTTTGCTTTTGCAGAGCATGAAGGCAACAGTTCACAAAATATAGAGGGCACAAAAATCTGTATGAAATACAGTGCTTGTCACATCTGGGCATGGTACTGTAGTAGAGACTAATGGCATCTATGGAAGCCTTAGGATAGTACTCCAAGACTCAGAGGTCCTAAGTGAGCTGAAGCTTTGTGAGAAAGGGCTTAAGCTGGGCCTTTTTTAATCTTAAGGTTGGAAGTTTGTGGAAAAGACATGGGAGAAATGTTCCATTACTGTAATGTTGTCTGTAATTTGATGACAAGACTACTCATACTGACTTAGTCACAGTGAAGACACTAAAGAAAGAATCTGAGCCCACAGGTCAGACTCCTAACATTAACTTCTGAGAGAAAAGAATTAAGCTTTTGTCAATAGATGCATCTTTTAAATGTTCTAATGACTGACAATCTTATTCTCTCACTTACCTGTGTGTGTGCACATCGTTTGCATAGATCTTTTGCACAAATGAGATGATCTCTGTTCCAGGTTACTCAACAGAATGTTATAGGGTTTTTTTCAAGAAAAATAAATTTCTACCATCTCTGCTTCTATTACCAACACAGCACCTTTTTTTACCTAAAGTTGATTTCTCCCCTTTATAGTCCATAATGCCTTTCACCATCTTAATTTATTTGTAACGTTTTAAAAAGCATACAAGTGTGTTTGAATCCTGCTTATGTTTAAACCAGAGTCCTTCCGTCTTTTTCACTTATATTTTCATGTTCTCTGTGGTGTTTTACAGAGAGTCTTTTCCTGGTACACATGCAATTACTAAATAGAGTTCTTCTACCTTAGCTCAGGCTCTGAAGAAATGACGCTTGTTTGTTTAATATTGCCTTATTTCTGGCTGAGATGAATCTGAACATATGAACAGCAGAATGGCAACACATTGAGAACGAACTGTTCAGAAAGTTTGGTTTTGGTTTTATTTTTTACTTGTTGTACATATTTCAGTACACAACCAACACAGCCAACAGGCTTTATTTAGGTATTTTAATTCCTTTCCACTGTCTTAAGCACTTCTGTTTCCTTCCCCTCCGATATGTATTTTAACTGGAACCTTTATGGTTTGTGCTACTGGGGAAAACATTCTCTGTGGACTTTCAAAACACAGAGCTGATCAACAGCAGCCTGAGGGATGAGTCTTTTAGGTGTCTGAAGGTAGCAAACAGGAGGCTCTGTTTAGGCTTTCTTGCATTTGCCTTTGGAATGATTTACCTTATCTTCAGCATTCGCGATTTGGACCAGGTCTCAGATGTTGGATTCAGGCTCCTTATGCAGCTGGATTTGGTTGATGTCACTCAGAAGAATGCCAAAACACAGCAACAGGAGAGATTTGAAATATGTATAAAAATAAGTGCTAGTCATCCTCCTGTTGTGATTTTAACAGTGGAAGCACATGTGTAGAAGGGTATGGCTTTGTCTCATGTAGTTCACACTCCCGTTGCGGCTGACATGATTTAGTCTCTCCTGTTGCTAAAGAGCTGTGACAAGTTCTTCTTAAAATGCACATATTTCAGAACTGTAAATTATTTAACATTGTAAGCTGTGAATAAAGGTATGCAAGTAACATATATCACTGGCTGTATGAAATACCAGTTGCTTATTGACTTCTTTCAAGTCTGAGTTGCATGCTCACTGTTTTTAGTACAACTTGAGTACCACACTTATGATTGTAGTGAACAACTTGCATTAATATATTTTTTTTACAATGAAATATTGAGATCTTAATTAATGTAAGAATATTTTAATAACTGTTACTAAACTGTTTTTTGTTGCTAAGAGTGCCAGAACTTATCTGTGTGGCAATAAACTGACTGTAAGCAAATATATCAAAGTTTAACGAACACTTGAGTAAACGGTATAGAAGAATGTGAACTGGAAACAGGATTATTTTGGACAGAGAATTTTTTATATGTCAGATGTTTGCATTTGTAATGTACAGCATTGTAGCTGTGATTTGCTTTCAAAAAGCAGTTTAAAGTTTTAACTAGTACTGCTGCTTCTTGGTATACTGTGGTGCTCTTTTTTGGAAGAGCACTGTGCTGACTTTGCTTTTTGATTCTTTTTGTTTACATTACAGTGCCACATTGATTAGAATATTTCACAGAAAATGTCACCCTTGCCCAAGATGTTCATAAACTTAGAACCAATTTTTATTTTTTGGTAAGATAAGGCCTGCCTTCAGCCCAAGCATAAGGAGGGCATGATAATAATAATAATTCTGCTGTCACTATGCAGATTATATATTAATTAAAAACCAAAAATGAGAGTGATTCAGTGTTCCCAAACCTGCATGTGCAGTGTGGCTGAATTTTTTAGCTATCTAATGCTGGCATAGAAACAGGTTATATGTCTTTCCTTTTACCCAGAAGGGAGACTCATCTGTGGAAGCAAAAAGTGCTTCAGCTGAAAGACAAGATCAGAGCTTGTCAGGCTGTTGTATAGATGCTTCCAGTAGAATCTGCGGTTTAGGATGGCCCGAGGGAACCATGTTAGAAGTTATACACAAGAGAGTAAAGTTGCTTTTTTTCTTTCATGGCCCTCCTTCCCCAAAGTATACCTGTGAGAATACAGGGTTAGATTATTTTCTAAATTTAAGTCCTACTTCGTCTGTCTCCCTCCATCCTTCTGCTATAATAAGAGATGATGTATCATGAAATTGTGGAGGAATGCCTAAAAACTCCTTAGTTTGTACAAAGTTACTTTGAAGGCAGTTTAAACATACATGCTTCATTTGGCTTATGCCTTGGCTTCACCCAGTGCACCAATACTTCCTAAATTGCCTGCTAGTTCTACTGTTGTTGGTACTGTGAAAATATGTCCCTTCAAAGCCTTGCAAATAGCAGTCACCACTCACAAGCTGAGAAACCAAATGTATGAAGAGATAAAAATATATTTGTTGTAGTAATTTCAGAATTGCTAGTCTGGATAGATAAGTATTTTGTTTGGAAATAATGTCTTTGATGGTCTTTTCATGTGGCCATCACTTCAATAAAATTCACCTTTACTCAACAGAGTGCCTTTTTTTTTCCCTGAATGCCTGTTCTTACCTGAGAAAATGCTGGTCAGGTGCATGGTAGAAAACAAGAGCTGTCTGCCGTTATATTGAAGAGATTTTATGGATCTGGTATAGTATCCACAGCCTCTACTTTGGAAGGCAACTACAGGAATGGTTTCTTCTGGGTGAAGAGAAAAGAAGTTGGTTTGTTATAGGGGGGTTTTTTTTTAGAAAAAGAAAATTAAAAACTCATTTGAATTACTTCAAATGTGTTACTAGATTGTCACCATCAATCTGACAGCATTAGATATGAAGGAGAGGTGGGATGCAGAAGCTCTTAATAGTCTTCTTAGCAGGATTGCAGTTAGTGTGTTCGAGTACTAACTGCCTTATAAATCGGCCTGTGTTTCTAATTGCACTCAACTTTGAAATGGACATAATTACCTCTTCCCTAATAAGCTGTGATAATTTTTCTTTATCTGCATGATTGTCCTAGTGCAAAGATTACATACTCAGTGGATGAAGAGGTGCTTATTTTGACTTAAGCATGGGTTTGGTGTGTTTGTTTTCTTGACAGCCTTTTTTCGTAGACCATTATTACGCAGATACCTGGTCAGAGAGGGGATCATAAGCCGTGAAAAGAAGACATAATAAATGGATATAAGGGTCAAAAAAAGAGAGCTTGATACTTCCAGTCAAATTCTAACAGCTTTTACATAAATGTATATATGATGTGGGGTAGGGAAATTATAATCTGATGACTTTTTAAACGAATTTGACTAAAATTTATCATATCGTTGTGAAAGGATGAGAAGATGCATCTTAGATTCAGGAGCTTCCTTCTTTTCCTTCCTGTCCTGTGTTTCTCAGGCTCATTCTGAGGATTCAGGCTGGATTGAGTAGTGAAGACTGAGAATATTAAAACAAGTATGGAAGTGCACATCAGTTACTGCTCCAACAAATCAGCATGCCTTGGTATTGGCAAATCTTTTTTTTTTTTTTCACTGTCAGTTGAATGCCTAAAGGTTTCTTAAGAATCCATGGTAAATGTAATCAGTGTCCAAAACAGTGTGCTATTTCGGGCATGGGCACAGTCCCAGTCATCCAAACAACAGGCTTTGAAAGTGTTTTAAATTGATAGACATTGGATAGCAGCTGTGTATGAGCATAGGATTTAAGTGGGGTTTATTGTTTCATTGCCTGAAAATCGAAGCTTGTTCTGAGAACGCTCAGACTGTTTCCGGAGGGGGGATATGTATTAGCTCTTGGCTCTCTCGCCCTTTGCAGCATGCAGAGCATCTCAAAAATAAAAAGCACAGAAACCATTATAGAGCTCCAGAAAAAGGCTTTTAGCCAAATACTCTTTTACTGTTATTACTCCCCGTTGTGGAGTTAAGTTGCTGATGCTCAGCATTACTCTTGCCAAGGGAGAAGGCCAATCATATAATTTGGGCTTTAGCATCCACACATTTATACAGACTAGTTAATGTTCCTCTCACATCTAGTCACAGCATTGACTTAAACCTGCAGCTGTAGCAGTCCACGTGAAACTTCCCATCTTTGCAAGGGGACAGGTGGGCGGGCCCTCTGCTCCAGCGGGAGAGGGCTACAGCCTCTGGAACAGGGAGAAATCAGATGATGGTGATAAAAACCTGAAACAGCTCCTGTTGTTGATGTGACAGCTCTCTGTCCCTGCCCTGACTACCCATCAGCCTTTCTCCTGGAAACTGGTTAAACCTGTTGTTTGCAGTGGTGGGGGATAGTGGATATCTTGCAGGAAGCGGATTTTCAGAAAACGCAGAAAAGCTAAGGTTAGCTTTTTTAATTCTGGGAAAGATGGGGATTGCAATGACAAAAAGCTTGAAATAGAAAAATACACACTTATACTAGAAATGTGAGAGTAATACCATGATCTCCAAGAGTCATCATTTCTTAAAGTACCTGTTTTGTGGTGCTGCTGTAAGTTTTTTCTTTAGCCTTTTCTGTGTCTGTACAAGTACTGATCTTGTCATGAAGCAGAAATTTATACTGCTAAATATGGAATTTTACTGATCAATTTTGCAGAGGTTTGAGATTGAACAGTGAAAGTTATATCCTTGGTTTTTCACAGTCTCCCCTCTTCCAAGAGAAAATTATTCTGCATGTACTAGGTGTGTCTAAAAATGCATGAAGCAGAAATCTGACTCCTTTTATATGGATGTCAGAATGATCGCTAAAATAACTCTTCTAGTATTCTGAGCAAACTACATTTTTTTTTTTAATAAAAACAATGTTTCTGAGAGATATCAAATAGTGGTCAAAACTTATTCATTCAATTGATTAGTGAAGTTAATAACATTGAGCAAAAATGTGAAAACCTAAATAATATTTCGTCTGTTAATTCATTAACAGCTTTGCTAAGAATATTTAGCGGGGCACCTCGTGTTCAAGAATTATTCCTACTTACATGGTCAAAGTTTCCTTCACTGTTGCTTTAACTTCATTGCATTGCGGCTGTGACATGAACACTGACACAGTTAACAATTTAAATTCATTGATTATGTTAAAGTAAACAAGCCTGGGGCTCCTCTGCTAACAGGTTCTCTGAGGCAGAGTAGGCTTAGACTGGATATTAGAAAGAAATTCTTTACTGTGAGGGTGGTGAGGCCCTAGAACTGTTGCCCAGAGAAGCTGTAGATGCCCCATCCCTTGAAGTATTCAAAGCCAGGTTGGATGGGGCTCTGAGCAACCTGGTCTAGTGCGAGACATCCCTGCCCATGGCAGGGGGGTGGAACTATGTGTTCTTTAAGGTCCCTTACAACCCAAACCATTCTATGAATCTGCCATCTGCAGTTGCATGAAGCTCTGGAAGAAAACAAAAGCTAGAGCAAATTACCACAGTTAGGAGTTACTTACTCATGTCTCTTCATACCACTCTGGCAAAATCATAAAATACTTTTTCATTTCCAGAAAAAGAACTTGATGTAAAGATGCTGATATTTGTGATTAGAGACAGGCAGTCAAATTCTTTGACCAAGCAGCTGCCTTCTCATCTGTCCCCAATAACCCTTCCTTTCTCACTCCTTCCCCAGGCCTACAATAATGGCCTTGTTCAATGTCAGCAAAGCCGATCATGCATTTAGCTCTGAATAGGTAAAGGCTCTGTGCTGTCACCTAAGACTGACAGAATCATTTAGGTTGGAGAAGACCTCAAAGATCAAAGAGTCCAACTGTTAACCTGGCATTGCCAAGTTCATGTCACTAAAGTGCCACCACCAGCTGCAGTACAATAAATCTGGTATTTTAACAGTGATGGAAAATGTAAAGTAGCCTGAAAACAGAATATCAAAAGCATATGCCTTCTGAAATCTGCATTTTAATCTGGTCTTAAAGGGAGAGATGAGAGGAAAAAAAAAACCACACACACACATTAATTTTGTGATTAATATGCTGGTCTGGAGACACGGAGTCCAAATTCTCTGCTTTGCCACATGCTTCCTTTCTGAATTTAATTTCAGCGTCTCTGTCTCTATTTCCTGACTTGCCTGCTAGGGATAATGGCACTTCTCTACCTGATGCCAAGTACATTAGCAACAAAATGTTAAAATTTGTGATGGGTTTGTAAGCAGAAATAAGTAGGCAGATTACCATATTTTTCTTTAAACTGCATGGGAAGAAAATCATCATAGCCTGCATTGTACTGGAACGGAAGGAATGATCTCCTTTTGAGTCTGTGGTGTGTGTTTTGTGAATCCTGTTAAATTACTTGCCTAAGTATTCTGGACTGTATTTTACAAGTTAATTAGAATGCCAACATGCTCTAATACTATATAATGGACAATTAATAACAATTAAGAATTGTTATTTCTCTTGTAAAGCAAGACAATACAAAAATTTAAATCACACCCCAAGGCTCTAAACTTGCTGCAAAGTGCACAGAGCCTGGGGAGGCTAACTGGGAAACTGAATTCCTGGCTTTTCTTGGTACAGCATCTCCAAAAGCTGCTAGTACTTAGTGTTTGGCATTTGTACATGTTCGGGGAAGCTCTCCCACTCTCTATGAGAATGCCTTTGCTACTTTGAGATTATATTGCTAGCACACTAGGCTTTAGGGATTTCATCTTTAAAAGCCCTGGAAAACTGTACATGGTGCAATTCACTTGCTGTTAAATCCATTAATGTGCTCTCCAAAGGAAGCGCCACAAGGACTGCATTTGTTGGCTGGCACTGCCTGTTAATTATTTCCAGAATTTACTGTTTTGAAGTTTGCGGCCCTGGTAGTTCCACGTCTGCCCAGCCACCTCCCTGCTGTTTCAGGCCATGCTGGTCAGAGGTGCTGCTCTTTAGCAGCCAGGGACAACCACCTCATGCAGCTCCCCAGGAGGATCGGCAATGAGAGACTCTGAAATCCTTGCAGACAAGCTGAAGTTAATTAAAGACATTCATGAGGCTGACTACAAGTAATGGCAGACTGCCCAAAGCAGATTAGAAAAAAACCCAAAAGGGTTGTGTTACCTTCAGCTGGCACAAAATGAGTACTTACTTGTTGAGACGATATAAGGGAGCTTTGCTGATAGACTCGTTAAAAAGGGGGGTGTTTGGGGGTTGGGTTTAGTTATTTTGTGGTTTTGTTTTGGGTTTGTTTTTTTTTTTAATTGAGAGGGGTTGTGATTGCTTCTTCAAAATAAGCACACCATTGTTGAGTTTGGCAGGCAGCTCTAGAGGTCACTTGTCCAACCTCTCTGTTCAAGCACGGCCACCTACAGCCAGATTCCTAGGACCAGGTCCAGACTGCTATGAAGTACCTTCAAGGGTGGAGGCTCCACAGCCTCCTCTGACAACCTCTGCCAGTGTTGAGTCACTTTCACAGTGAACATTTCTTCCCTGATGTTCAGAGGGAACCTCCTGTATTTCAGCTTGTTTCCCCTGCCTCTGTTCCTGTCACTGGATTCCACTGAAAAGAGACTGGCTCTGTCCTGCTTGTACCCTCTCTTCTCAGATATTTTTATTAATTGGCAAGATGTCTCTGAGCCTTCTCTTCTCTGGGCTGAAGCAGTCCCAGGTCTCTGTCTCTTCTCATAGGAGAGGTGCTCTGGTGTCTAAATAATCTTAGTGGCCATTTGATGGGATCGTATGTCTGTGTCTCATACTGGGAAGCCCAGAACCAGACTCAGCCCTCCAGGTGTGGCTTGACCAGTGCTGAGTAAAGGGAAAGGATCACATCCCCCTCCTCTGGCATATCATCCCTTCCCTTTTCAGCTATACACTTTATTTTCCTCTTTATGCAGAAATATGATGCTAAAGTCTTGCTGTATTTGATTCCTCATCTTGGCAAGCAAAACTGAACCCTGCCAAAGAGCAAAGAAACAAATAAAAGTACTACAGACAGTCTGTGTTTCTACAGCTTTAGTCCTCTCTAGAACCATGCTTCTGCCACAGCCATCAAATACCTTTTGTGCATCATGGTCCCAAAAATTTACATTCTTTTCCTGGTTCTGATGGATACCAAAGTAGATGTGCTTCATATTTGAATTATTCTTTTTGATGTGTGCTCACTCATCCCTGTCTATGCTGATTTTCACTGGCTTAACATATTCCTTGAGCTGTCTTCATGGAGCCGTATAGATATTTCCTTAATCCTGGCAGGCAAATATTTGCCTTTTTCATTCCAATACACTACTTCCTTGTTCTGATATTAAGTACAGCAATGGGTGGTGATACAGACAGCTCAATAATCCCACCTTTTCTATCATGCTCCTTTCATTTGTCCATAGGTCTGCCTTTGAAACTTGCCTGGTTTGGAACGTGGTTGCTTCTCTCCAAGTGAAGCAAGAGGTTTGGCCCCAGGTTTGGCAGCGTTGGAGGTAACTTTCTTACATTTACTTTCTCAACTGCTGAGCCTGAGCGAGGTGCTGGTCTTTCCCCACGCCATTGCTTATTAATACTGTTAGGTGTTTGATTTAAACCGGACTCTGGCTCCAGCAAAACTCACCTACGCGTATTTGGCGCCTCAAGGTGTGGCGACAGCTTTCTCGCTACAAATTATCCTGCGCTACCCAGTCACGTGTAGGAAACAGTGAAAATACTTAGAATAGTTTTGACAGCAATTTTCTGCTCTGGAAAAAGGGGAAAAAAAAAAAAAGAGACAAAAAACAGCCGAAAAACACAAATCCAGCAACAGCCGCTCCCAGGCACCTATTTCACGTAGCTCTGCGGGGCGTTCCGGCCGCCGCCCCTCCGGCCGCCGCATCTCCCGCGGGCCCAGCGGGAAGTGCATGGGGGACCCCAGCCCTTGGCAGTGACTCCCGTCCATTTCCCGGCCGGGGCGGTGGGATCCCCTCTCCCGGCGGTGTGTCCCCTCTTTCCCGGCCGGGGCGGTGGGTTCCCCTCTCCCGGCGGTGTGTCCCCTCTTTCCCGGGCAGGGCGGTGGGTTCCCCTCTCCCGGCGGTGTGTTCCCTCTTTCCCGACCGGGGCGGTGGGATTCCATCTCCCGGCGGTGTGTTCCCTCTTTCCCGGGCAGGGCGGTGGGAACCCCTCTCCCGGCGGTGTGTTCCCCCTTTCCCGACCGGGGCGGTGGGATCCCCTCTCCCGGCGGTGTGTTCCCTCTTTCCCGGGCAGGGCGGTGGGATCCCCTCTCCCGGCGGTGTGTCCCCTCTTTCCCGGGCAGGGCGGTGGGATCCCCTCTCCCGGCGGTGTGTTCCCTCTTTCCCGGGCAGGGCGGTGGGATCCCCTCTCCCGGCGGTGTGTCCCCTCTTTCCCGGGCAGGGCGGTGGGATCCCCTCTCCCGGCGGTGTGTTCCCTCTTTCCCGGGCAGGGCGGTGGGATCCCCTCTCCCGGCGGTGTGTCCCCTCTTTCCCGGGCAGGGCGGTGGGATCCCCTCTCCCGGCGGTGTGTTCCCTCTTTCCCGGCCGGGGCGGTGGGATCCCCTCTCCCGGCGGTGTGTCCCCTCTTTCCCGGCCGGGGCGGTGGGATCCCCTCTCCCGGCGGTGTGTCCCCTCTTTCCCGGGCAGGGCGGTGGGATCCCCTCTCCCGGCGGTGTGTCCCCTCTTTCCCCGCGCGGGGGCGCAGCGGGGCCGGGGCGGGGCGCGGCGCGGGCGGAGCGCGCCCCCCGGCGGCGGGCGGTGCCGCGCAGCGCCATTACGGCGGCCCGGCGAGGCCCCTCCCGCCGCCCGTGGGGAGCGCTTGGCGCGAGTGGCGGGAGCGGCGGCCGCCGGGATGCTGGGGGTGGCGGCGGCGGCGGGGATCAACTGTAACAGGTAGGAGAGGAGCGGGGGCCGCCCGCGTCGTCCCGTCCCGCCTCCCGCGGCGGGCCGCTGCCGAGGGCGGCGCTTTGTCTCGGCCGGGCCGCTGTCACCGGCTGCTGCCCGGGAAAGGCACTTTCCCGCTGCTGCTGCGGGCGCCGGCGGGGTCGGGCTGCGGTCCCGCCGAGGGGACGGGGGGCCCGCAGCCCTGCGGGATGTCCCTGCTGCTCCTCCTGTGAAGTGTCCGTTCCACGGGGAAACTTTTCCCTGTCCCGGGCAGCCCCGGGAGCCGCAGCGAGGGGCACTGCAGGAATCCCTTCTGTCCGCGATCACCCCTCGGCGTTCGGCGCGGAGCGCAGGGCGGGCCCTGTGCCCTTGTTACAGCGATCGGCAACAGCGCCCGCAGCCGAGGCTCGCACGTCCCGGGCGCGGCGTGAGCGCCGTCCGATCCCGGCGCGCTGAAAGGCGCCCTGTCCCGGGCGGGTGGTGGGTGTTTTAAAAGCACCATAACCTCGGGTGTGGATGTGGTGCGATTCGCGATGTTTTATGCGTATCCCACAATTACCGAGCAGTCCTATCTTGGGGACGGGTTAATGGGGTGGACTGCGGATAGTAAGGGCTGCTCTTCTCATTGCTCAGCGTTTCAAAGCTTCGCCCTGTGCGGTGGTTTCTTGGTAAGAAATGGCCCTAATTAAAGCACTTGGCAGAGCGTTGTGCCAATATGTCAAAACCTGGAACTGAGGGAAGGAAAAAGAACGATTTTGTAGCTGCCTTGGACTGCAGGTACAGGACGGCTTCTAGCGCACAAACTTTAGCGTGTCTAAAGACTGCCGTATCTTTTCCGTGCCCGACTTCTCCTGTAGGCTTCTCCAGCTCTCCGTCATACCTCTGAAGAAAAGCTGTAGCAGTTGCAAAGTCAGGCTGAGTTTGGGCTACAGTGGTGCCATCCTGAGTGAGGTGAGCCAGCTCTGCTCCCAGGATCAGTACCCTGATGTCCTGGGCAGAATCTCACCAGCCTTGACCAGCTCTTGCTCCAGCTGCAGTGCAGCCACATGCTTAGAAAAGCATGATAATGTGATTCAGGTGTTCGTAGCTGTTTTTTCTTCAGATGTTCCAACAGCCACTTGCTTTTGTAGTGGGTGGTGGATGCTTCCAGGCTAGGATTCTTTCTGCATTCCTGAAAGTGGCCAAGCTGTCAGTATTCGTGCCGCCAGCGTCAGTCGGTCGCGACTGCCTGTAGCTCTGTCTCTCAGCCCCACACAGGTGCTTCGGCTGAGCCACCTCTTTGGCCAGGTAAACAGAACAATTACATATTTGGCATCTGTTCTGCTGAAGTTGTCAGGGAGCGGGCCAGCTGCCCTGCTGGTACACGCTTCCAAGGATATGAACTAAGCTACACCCCTGGCACAGTGAGAAATTTTGGGACAAAGTCAGACTAGAGCCCCCTCTTGCAGATACTTGCACAGATGAAGTAGCAGGGAGCTTACCTGCAGCATCATGCACCTGGCCAGCACATGCAGGGAAACACTGGTGGGCAGCAGAGCCATCCAGGATACAGCTGGTGGCTCAAACATCCTTTCACAGCAGCAGGGACAATCATGCTGCCTCCTGGCCAAGCAAATCCTCCCATGGCTGACAGCCTGGAGTCTTGCTGCCGCTGGTGTGCTCTGAATAAGAACTCTTTGCCCAGTAAAGGCTGGACGTGGGGCCCCTTGCCTAAACTGGCTGGCTTCCTCTGTTCCTTGGGGTGAATCGTTGCATGGAGGACAAGGGGCTGTGCTGTGGTCAGGGAGATGAAGGTGCTGTGCAGTTCACTGTCACAGAAGCTTGGCTCGGGGGAGCAGAGGGAGGTGCCGGCCAGACAGGCAGTGCTGCTCATCTGGCAGGGTGGCACTGTGGCAAGAGGCTGTGGAGTCAGCTCCTTTGGAAGAGCTGTTTCCAGGGTGTCTGGCTAAGGGGGTTTTCTATAGATGATTTCAGTCTACTGAAGTCAAAATATAGGGGTAGGGCTCTTGAAAGATGCATTTTGATTTTGTAAAATACAAGGAGGGAAAATTAAAAATTGGTGTGTTTTCATGTTTCGATTCTTTGGGTTTAAAAAACCCACTAAAAAAGTGACCTTTTCATTCAAACCTACTTTTTTCAAAATGTAAAGTGATCTCAAAGGCCTCCACAAGCTGGAATTCCTAAGGGGTTTTTGTATCTTGACTTTTTGGTCTGATTTAGAGAGTTTAAGTAATCTGAGTATTGGTGAGGAAAACAAAAGAGGAAAGAATGATTTGAGGTCTCTCTCCAGATTTGGTACACAGAAAAGCAGCAGACATCTGGTCAGCAGGTATGCACAAGGAAATAGTCTTCTTTTTAGCCTTTTTTTTCCCCCCCCCCCCCCTCTTTGTTTTATGGAGGCTTTTTGAACTTGGGTCACTCCTGTGGCTTTAGTTTTGCAGCTAGAGGAACTTGCAGGCTGGTGCTGTCACTTGAACAATCATTACTGAGGCACAGCTGTCTCACTCAGCATCACTCTGGGAGTCCAGACTCTGTCCTGGAAGAGAGGGATTTGGGTAAGGAGGGATGCACAGTGAGTCGATCCTGGGTAGTGGTGGGTTGTTCAGGATTGCTTGGTGTGCAGCCTGGGGCTGAGAGCTTGTTGTGGCGGTGCCTGCTTGCTTTATAAATGGCTTCTGAGTTTTGTGGGCAGCTTTTTCAGCTGGTTGTGCTGAACTCATCTTGGTGTGTTATTATTGGAATAAGTTTCATACGCGGTTCAGGGAAAAACATTAGCTTCTCAATTCAGAACCATTATTATCCTAAGCTTTTGTAGTTTCCTAGAACAAACTGAGTTTTTCTTTGTAGCAAGAAATACAGGCCAGCATGCAGCAAAATACTGGAAAAAGCCAGGTTCTCTTTATTCCAGGTATAACTACACTTGAAAAACTAGCACAGACTCATTGGATTATGGTTCTTATTCTACTGCAGACTGTGAAGCTGAAAAACGGGGGCACTTCATGGCGTTACTGGTTTTGATAGGGGATTCCAAATAAGAAGCTAAATGTGATGCTGCAGTTTGGTCTCAGTTGTTGTGCATAGGTCTTTTTCTTAGAACTGGCTTCATTCAGTTACTGCAGGGGAACCATTACTGGTATGCAATATATAGAAGGTGGTTTGCACTGTTAACAAATTCTTTTTCAAGTTGTAGTGAAATATTTATTATTGGAGCACTTAAGGCAAGCTTTTCAGCTCCTGTAATTGTGACTTCATGCTGCGTGTTAGGTTACACATCCTGATTTGTCTGTGCTTTGTTCTCCTCCAAAGCCCAGCTGAAAAGTTTTTCGCTCTATAGCATAGGGCAGTCTCTTACTACTTTTCACTATAGGGAGGCTTTAATTATTAGCTGTGCTAAAAGGAGCTTGATAGTCTGTGGGGAAATTACTCATGTCAGGTCTTTCTGTGATGGCAAGTGCTGATGACAAGGAAAATGAAACTGACAGTCACGTTTTCATAGCCAAAGCCTTCCCTTGTCTAAGCTATGCATAGTGTGAAAGAATCAGCCATGTATGTAGTCTGCTGGTTTTGTCGTGTTAGGATGTGTTACAGAGCACGTCACCCTTAACAGCCTGTGCAGAAGTGCTGGTGGTGGGGCATAAGGGGTGAAAGGTCCTATTTCAGGCTGACAATTAGGGAAAATGTAGCAGGAGACTGTGCCCTGGGGTTAATATTTTTCGTTAAATTAGGCTCCTTTGCAATTATTTCAGCATTTCCCATCCTGTGGTGTGTAAGTCTTTATGGAAATGCTGACTTCTGTTTTTTAAGCAGATAGAAGTGGGGGGGGGGGGAGGAATTAAGGGTACTGTAATTTCCTTGGCTGGTTTTTTGTACCATAGTAATTCTTTATGTCAAACAGTTTGCTGAATTTGTCTCAGCATCTGGAGAGTATCAGCAATATCCAGGATGCCAGAAGCTGATGGTGTGGCTGATGACCAGCTATGGACAAAGTGGACCTCCTCTACAGCCTGAAGCCATGTTCCTGTGCCAAAATGGCACAGTCTGGGGCACCCTAGAGTGCATGAAAAATAGCATTACAACATGGTTGGCACTCAGGAGGAGGTTTTATGCTCTGTATTTTTCATATTGATTGCTTTTCTTTATATGTTAAATAAGAAGTTCTTGAATTCCAGCTTGGATGATCCTTCTTTTCATCACTTTTTGATTTATGAAAAAAGCCTCACCAGCCACTTCTGTAGAATTCAGTAAGGAGGTTGGTCCTTGGTCACGTGGATTTAGGGTTGTTTCAGATGCTTGCATTAAATAGTTTGAAGAACTGAGAACACACTGGTGGATGGGCTGTTGTCTGAGTAAAACCTAAACTGCTGTGGACAGTAGAGTTAAAACCAGGAGGGTTTTATGTTGTTCGTGTCATGGGTGGGGAATTGATGTGGATCATCTGGGGAGCTAAGACATTGTAATGACTTTATGAACATTTCCTGGGTGGCCAGAGCAGCACGGAGTGCTCAAAATTAGAAGGGAAAGACCACAGCAAAGCAATGCAGTAACGCCAGCAAATATTTGGGAGGCAACAACATGGCAAAGTGGCTTCAGTCTAGACCCCACACTGACAGGCAGCAGCTGTGGGATTGATGTGGGGAGAGAGAACCCCGCAGAGAATTAGTTTCAAACCCTGGGAGGGAAAAAAGGGGCCTCAGTACTTTGCGAGGACTCTTTTGTGATGGCCTGGCTGTCCCCGCCAGGGCTGGGCGCTGCCTGGCTGGGGCAAGGAACTGGCTGTCAGCCTCCTGTCTTGCAGAACCACAGCATCCCCGAGTCCTCCTTTGGTGTCTCCTGGCACACTCCACCCCTGATTTGGGAATGAAAAATATGCTTGGCAAGCGGAGCAGGGGATGCCACCGACACTGCCTGGGGAAGGCACCCCTGTGGATTCGGGGCTGAATTGGCACAGCAGCCTCTGCTTGCAAAACTCTCTGGTTTTCGTGAGGAAATGCTTGCGAATAGGCACGTATTGCTGAGCTTTGGGTATGACCACCCTGCTCTTCTGAACAGTGTTGGTAGCCGGACAGACTTGTGTTTCGTGGCAGAGAGACCGACATTTGTGCTGTATTAAGTAACTTACTTTTGCTAGTGTCTGCTGTAAGTGGGCTGAGATTCACTTGGCAATGGCCAGCCCTGGCCGGTGTTAGGATTCAGGACGGACTATCTGCTCTTCCCACAGGCAGTGGTGATTGCAGAGACGTTTTAATTAAGCATGTGGTTGTGCTACAGCCCCATGCCTGGGGTGGCCCACACATTCCTGTCCCCCAACACCTCTTGTGCCAGCACCAGGGACCTGAGCCAGCTGAAAACCTGTGGTGAGGGAGATTGGTAGATAAGTAGATTTAAAATGGAGTGGATCAGTTCCTTGATCTTGTAGGTGGCAGTAATGTCTGTGGGAAAGAACTTGGGAAAGGTGGCAATACCCCTTTCAGCAGAAGTGAGGATTTGTGCAGAGTGTGTGGAAAGTGGAGTTCTGTGACAAGGTGTTGGGGATTTGTAGAAGGAGGGAGCAGTGTTTGGTGGTGGTCTGGGTTGGGTCTGGAGACTGCTTGTGGCTGCCCTGGGTGCGGTGTCAGGGTTGGGAGTCCATGCTCTGTTGCACTGGAAGAGGGATCACCTACCTTCCTGTAGGCTGTTGGGGAAGGATTGTCTGGGCAATTTTGCGTTTTGTTTTGGAAAGTGCACTTGAGTGTGTTCTCTCTGCAGCTTGTTGTCCCTTCCTACTGCCCTGTCTGAAGGGAAACCACACTGGCACTGGTTTTGTCATAGTTCTCACAGAGTTGGTTTGCAGACATTCACCTTCAAAGGATTCAGAGGAAGGAAATCCCGTGTCCTGCCCCCCTGACACGTAGTTTATGGTTAGAAAGGGCACAGAGAATAGTGACACATCTTGATGCCTGTTTAGATCTACCTGATATTTGTTGGTATGACAAGACTTCATGATCTGGAAATGCCCATGGGCTTTCTTCACTCATTGCTTTCAGGTCCCAGAGTATGTATGCTGTTTGGACCCACTTGTACTGTGGGGCGAAAAAAACGGAGCAAAATATGCTGTGAGCTCTTGCAGGCTGAGTCCTGCCATGCAGAGACAGAGCTGTGGGGCAGCCACAGCACACGTGGCTGCTGGCTTTTTCTCAACCACTGTGCCCTGGAGACAAGGCAGGCTGTGGGAGGGGGGCTTGTTGGGAGGTGTCAATGAGCTTCACTGGAACTGAAACAAGGACAGGCACTTCTCTAATGAGACATTTCTGTAGTACTTTAAACAACCCAGAAAACATTTTTTCTCCTTTCTGTGTTTCCTTTTGTGAATCTATGCAGTTGCAAGAGAGAGGCAGTATTCTGATGATATGAAAAAGGATTTGAAGTGGAGCATTTTAAAGCTGCTGCTGTTAAGGAAAAGCTGACTTTTGAATCTTTGTTCCTTCGTTCACATTTTTTTTCCTTTTTGTTAGCCAGTCTCAGGAAATGAGAACATTCTTTTGGCTTTCCGTGCCTGAGTCACATCTTATATATATATCTATCTATATATAAAAATATGTGAAAACATCTGGAGATGTTTGTTTCAGAGAGGTACTTGTTTTGTATTAGAGTGTCTAAGCTTTAAGTGTTTATACAAAGTTGGATGTTTCCAGAATTTCCCATACTTCTCTTGTTACAAGGACATGTATATTGCTCTCAGAAAAGCAAAAGGAAATATGCTGATAACCTAGGGAAAATACAGATAAGTAAGAGTAAAGCCTCTCAAGAGAGTGAGAATTTGCTGGGTTTTTTTGCAAAATTTAAACTATCAAAGTTACTGTTTACCTTGAGTTGCATCCAAACATTTAGTTCTTTAGTATTTGCTACATATGTATTTTTAAAAATAAAGTGTGAAGAGGAAAATCAGAAAATACCAGTAGCTTTTCCCTTGCTCTTTTTTATTTAAAAAATAAGGAGAAAGGAAGTATTTAAAAGCTTATTACACCCATCTTTACTACTGAGTGGGCTGACACTCACTGGGTTCTGGTAGTGTTCTGAGTGCATGGTGGGGTCTCCCTGCCTCCCTCTGTCCTCCCACCGGGGTCACAGGGAGATCGTGAGACCGCTCTGAAAGGAAAAACAAAAATCCATTTAGTTTAAGCAAAGGCCAAATATTTAACTTTAGTGGGGGAGGTGATGGGATTTAGGAGGAGTAAGATTTCCACCCTTGGTTGTTTAACATAGCTGCACTGAAAGTGATGGGAAGCCAGGGATGGTAGGCACTGTTGGTGCCCTGTGCAGGGAGGGATGTGGGGATGGCATCAGTGGGGTGTGAGGATTCCCCTAAAGGGCTCCATCTGCCATGACCACATAACCTCCAGGTGTTCACAGCAGCTTCTCCTCCCACAGCTTCCACTGAAATGCCCTTGAGTTTATGGCTTGGATAGAAAACCACTCACTGATCAAATATTTTCATTGCATCCTGGCCTTCCTGTTAGTTTCTTTGATCTTTTCTCGTTAATGGATTATAGCGGACTTTCAGAAGTCTTGTTTGTTGAAGTAGTTGTATAAATATGATCCTCAGGGTAGGTGTTATTTAGAAAAGTACTTATCTCCCAGAAAAATAAAAAAATTCTACCTCCTTTTGCCCCTTTAGTGGGCTCATTTGCTATTGTGCATCAAAGAAGTGTGATTTCTATAATTATGTCAGAGAACAGCAGTTTATTGTTAATTGTTTGAAACAATCTAAAGGCCAGTTTGAAATAATCTAAAGGGTGTTATTCGTTTGGCTGATTTCCTGCTCATTCAAACACTGAAGAAATGTTTCGGGTTCACATTAAGGAAAAAAAAAAAAGAAACACAAGAAACTCACAGAGCCAGGACAGTCTCAGGGGGTAGTGGGTGGGATCTGAAGGGCTCCCAGCCCTGGGATTAACCCCCCTCTGTTGCATTCTCTCACAGTTACAATTTCTCTCTTTTCAAAGTGAAAAGGCTCCCCTTCTCCATGGGCATCCTGCTCACGTGATGTCCCTTCTGAAATGGCTTCATACAGCCTCACTTAATGCCATGCTGGAAGCTCTATGTCTTCAGGCACTGGCACAGGGTTGTCTGGTCACCATGTGGGGCTTAGCTTTGGGTGGTGGAGAAATGAGTTGTGCTTTGCAGTCAGATGAAGTGAGGGAGGAGGGCTGGAATATTGATGGTGGCTACGCATGGTGTAAGCCTAAAGGTCAAAATTTCCCAACTTTGTCCAAGACTGAAAGCCACCTTCTCCTTATTATTACATGCAGGATAGGAGTTACTAAACTTTGCTCCATCAGGACTGGAGAGGATCTGAGGGTTTTCAGGGGTGGTGGAGTGTTCCATGTGTCAGGGTTCTCATGGCAAGGTGGGATGCTCCCTGGTGTCAGCTCATACCTGTGGGAAGACAGATAGAGGTAGTGCTAAAGGCAATCCTGCCTCTGATATACTTCAGCTGTGTTAATTACCAAAGAGTGGGAACAGCCTTGCCCTCACAGCTGGGTGTGATAAAAGAGTGAGTTAGTTGGCAGCGAGTCACTTGGAGTCTGCTGGCCGTGCTGTCAAGAGGCAGGGACAGGAGGTTGTGTGAGGGACAAGTCAGGTCAGGTACGCCGCTGTATGGGGGACAGACGGGGTTAGGCAGCTGTGCCAGGGACAGGATGTAGCGAGCAGGGGCTGCGGAAGGAAAAGAGAAGGAGAGAAAGAGCCAGAGCTGTGGGGATATGAAAAGATATGAAAGATGTCTAGATAACGAGGTGCTGATACTTGAAGCCTTCTGAAGTTTTTATTGAAGCACTCTGAGTGTATGGCCATCTTGACTACAAGACATACTGGAGGCACATCTCACCCTGTAGCTGCTGCTCTTTAGACCCATCCCATCGAGGTGAAGATGTCCCTGCCCAAGGGAGACCTCGCTTCCAACCCAAACCATTCTATTATCCCCTCCGTAGCCTGCATTAAAATCTGCTGCTGGACCAGACCTTCATTTTGAAAAGTATGGAGCAAATGCAGCGCTGTTTTCAGTGTCATGTCTTAACAAGGCTGCTTCATTTTGATGGGAGTGGAGCTCTCTGTGCTTGTGATTGCTGGTGCTCTGCAAGGGGGAAATAATTTGGACTTCTTGTGTCAAATTGCATCTGAGTCACAAATGTGAAAATCAATATTTTTATCCTTACCCTGCAGAGATGGGCAAACAGTACAGTTAAGAGGATCCTTGACATCACCCTTGGGAGAATTACTAGCGCATGATAAAATGCCAAAGGATCCAGGAACAGTAATATTGCATTACTGCTCAGGTTTCATGAGAAATCTTTCTGCTCACCTTGGGCTGTTTATTAATTTATGAATAGCTTTGTCCGCTTGTACTTGAAAGAGACATTCAAGAAGTTTAATGTCATTGCGTGATACTGGTGTCTTTTCAAGGCAGTTTCAGGCTGGACAGATTCCCAATGAAGGCAGAATTACATAATAATGTGTATTTTGTGTCATCTGAGGTAAGAGTGGTCTTATAATTTGTACCTGATGGACTTTGGTAATGTTTAGCTGTGTAGTGACTTGTTTTCAATCACGGATTTTCTTGTTAAGTCCAATAGCACACAGTTAAAAATGTACAGCAGTGTTCCTTCCATGCATGTACAAAAACAAGCACCAGAATTCACAGAAGGGGTGGGATGGGGCAGATGCTGGGATCTCAGTCGCTGTGTGCCCAGTGGAGCAGCTGCAGCTGTCACAGCCATCACTAGGGAGGCTGAGGTGGTGGTAATGTGGTGTGGGAGGTTTTCTGTGGGAAAAAGGGCTCTGTTCTCCCAGAGGAGGAACTGCACCACTGAAAGCTGTCTTGTAGTGTTCAGCATGTGTAAGCATGAAGGGTGTTGGTGGTACGAATGTCAAGCAGAGGATTTTTCTCTTACGTATTGAGTAATGTTCCTTCCTTGGTTTGCATTGCCAGGTATTTGCTAGTTGTCCCTGCCACAGTAGGAGGGGAATATAGTGAAAAGCTGCTGAGTCCAGATTTTTTAACCTATCATTAATCCTTTGTCATGAAAGCAAATGCAAAATGAGCAGGGTCTTAGTTCCAAGTCAAAAGATTTTTCAAACTGGATAAGAATAAATACTGGCTCTGTGTTCATGGTTTAAATAGTAATGTTCTTGGAGCTGCTTTTGTAGATGCAAGGAAAGCTGGGTCTACCTGAATTAATTGTAAAGAAATCCATAGTTTAAAAACCTACTTTTTTTCTACCACGGAGATCTCATATAAATTTCATGTTGATTTAAAGTTTAATAAGGTAAAAGCGTTGGTGCTGTCAGTATCCAATATTTCATCTTTTGATGCTGAATTGGTGGTTGAGTGGAAGTGTTGCAAGGGCATTAACAGAATTGCATTAACTGGGCGTTAGCAGAATTGCGTTTACTGAAAACTTTTTCCTACGCTTTTTTCCTTATGATATTAAGAGAAGTCAGGGAGGACAAGGAAATCATATTTGTTTCAAGTATTCTTATCTTAAAGTGAACATTAAAAATGTTTAAAAAGGACATACTTGCTTTTCAGAAATTGATAGATAGTGAAATGTATCTAAGTAAAAATAATCAAATTAGTTTATTTAGTCTGAAGACAATACAGTCCTGCTCATGCAGAGCCCTTAAGTTAAATTCCTGAGTTCACTCAGGTCACGTTTTGAGTTTTAAATTTTAATTTAAACCAAGTTCTTGAAGCCAAGAACTCAAGTACAAAACATGTCCTCAGTTACCAGGACTGGGTTTACCCCCACAGTTCGTGGCTTATGTGAGGGTTGAGTGTATCTGTGTTGTGTATTCTCTTTATAAGCTTTTTTTGTAACATGCGTCTGTATGGCATGTAAAATATTCAAGCCAACCACACAGGTAAGAAGAGTGGCAAGAGAAAATACAGTTTGTTTTTTTTGTAAGTGATTCTGCCATAAATTTTTAATTCTGTTCATTGTGTACAAGCAGGTGTTATAATTGGTGTTGTCTCTAAATTATTATCAGCAGTTGCCTGGTCAGGCATATAAACAAACACTTCTGAAGTCTTTCCTCCAAGGCAAGAAATGCATCATCAGGAATTAAAATTTTAAACCCTCGGCAGATGATGGTGTGGCACCAAAAGCACTGTGGCAAGGGGTGCTTTGGTTCTGCCTGTCTCCTCCACAAATGGTCATTTGACATTTTTGTCCTGGATGCGGGGAAGTTGCACCTGCCCCTCGTTAGGATGCTGAGTACTGGAGGAGAAGCTGGTGGTGTGGCATGGCACAGTTCAGCCAGGGGAGGTGTCCCAAATGTTCCTCAATGGGTGGTAAAGGTTACAGACTGTCCTGCCATGTCTGTCCTCATGGGCTTTGTACAAACATGAGAAGTTTGCTCCATTTAAGTGACAAAGGAGTTGAGGGAAACAAGTAGCAGCGTCTGGGAGCATCCAAACATAAGGCAGTAGTTGGCTGCTTGCATAGTATAATGGGTGTGGGAACCCTCCTGGCCACCTCACCAGGTGGTAATTCTGCCTCTCCTGTCTTTTCTCAGAACCAAAAGAGTTTTCTTCTTACCTACCTTATCATTTTTTATTACCTTATCATGGCATACTATGATGTTTGATCTCCTAATAGCTCAGGTGTATCCTGTTTCTTTGCTTCTGTAAATAATGCATTTTCTGTGCTATAAAACGTGCGCTTTTACAGAGGACACACGTCTTCAGTGCTTCATCAACCCACACTGCAACAGGGGCTTTCTCTTCATCACGGGTGCTGTGCTGTGAACCTATTGCACTCATAACTTACGTACGGGGGGAGAGGAGAGGAAACTGCTGAAGTCAGGGTTTGTTGGCTCATTCAGTAGTTATGAAGAGCCAAACTGAACTCAGTTCTAGCTAGCTGGCCAGGGTGCTACTGCTTGCTTTGCTAGAGCTCTCTGCATAGTTACTGCCTGCATGACGCCTTACTCACAATCAAGTTTTAAATCTGCTGGGGTGTGTTATTGACTTCGATAGAAATAGATTAATGAAGCTTTGTGACAATTCCTCAAGACTGTATGCATATAAACGGAGAATTCTGTACCAGTTTGATTCTCTTCAGCGTGTTGCTGGGGATGAAGAAAGGACCGTGTGTTTGACCCCTCACTGTTTAATGTTTCTGATAACATGCAAATTCTAGAGGTTAGTTAAAGTAATACAGTTAAGACAGCAAGTCTTAAACAATTTTCCTCAAAGCCAGTTGAAATTCCACTGCCCTCTTTAATAGGGCTTGATTTAGTCTTAAGAGTCCATAAGTGGAACATCAATGGCCCAATAAGACAAAATACCTGCTAATACTTGGAAACTAGTTGTGTCAGCTTTGAAACCTTGCTGCTTTGTCTGAGGTATAGGGACAAAACCACCACTGTTCTGAATTAGCTCTGTATGGATGGTGCAGTAAGGTCAGCCTCATAAGAGGAGGATATTTTCCTAATCTCTGATTTCTCATATTTAAAGAAGAGCAGCTGGTTATTAGACAGAGGGGTCCAGTATGCCTGGCCAGTGTCACGTCCCTGTGCCTATAGATAAATGCCTTCAGCTGAAGTTGTCATACACTGGATTTGATACCTAGCAAAGTATATTTTGTATCCTTTATATCTTGTTCTTATAAATACTAAGGCTGTTTCAGCTTTTTTTTAAATACACATGACCTGAATTTAATTTAAAAAATTATCATTGTACACTGTATATATTTATATATATTACCCTGTAGTTTTACTTACAGTGTTTTTCAGCAGATCTCTGTGATGCCTTTTTTTTGCTGCAGGTAGGTTGTTCTCATAGTTTGGCAAATGGCCATGCAAATGTAAAAGTGTGAAAGAAAACAAAAATCGGAAAAGCAGAGCAGGTCACTGTCACCGCAGGTCTGCTTGCTCATACGGGCAGAGCCCAAATGACAGTCTGGTTTCAGTCTTATGCAGTGGAGTGTTAAGATATTGTGTATTAACTGCTAACTGGTGTAATTTAATTCACATTTTTAGCCCAGTAGCCGCTTGATGGTGGCCTGCATGTTGTTCTTTGGTGCCAACAAAGTGGTTATGGATGGGTAAGCAAGGAGGAGGTTCCTGTTCAGGGGGACTTTTGTGAGTCCTCAGTCACACCCCTCTGAGGAGTGAATTTTACAGGCAGTGAGTTGTGGTCAAGAAAGGGAGCTGAGCTCTGGGTTGGCAGTGGAGTTACTGCTGCAGGTGGGTAGGGGTTGGAGTGGGTTTGGTGTCCGTGGAACAGTGGATTGTGGGCTCCTGGTGACCTGCCTGAGAGCCAGGCTCTGCCTCTGGCAGGGGTGAGACCAGGGGATCTCTGAGGCTGGTGGTGTTCTGCACTAGTTAAATTTTGACAAAGTGAGAACACCCATTCAGGAATGAGAGAGCAAGGGAGAAGTGCTGTGCCTTGTAGCAGTGGTTAGTCAATGATACACGTGAATAAAAGAGCAGCAGGGAAGTTGACATTTATGCATCAGCTTGGTCAAGAGGATTTTAATAACCTATGATATATCCCACAAGCATAGGCTCTGAATCGCCTATGCCCAGGCAGTTCGGTACTGAAGAGGTAAAGAAGGAAGGTGGAGATAATATCTAAGTCACTGTGGTTTCTAAGGTGATTTCTAAAAATTTATACTGCTTGCTCGATGTTTCTTGCCTTAGTTGGCATTATACAAGTATTTTTCAGTGACATTAAGAACAACACATTGGGGTTTAATGATATTGCTGTTAATTTGGTATCATACCCCTCTTCCCTATGGACTAGATTTGATTTTGGACAGTTGTAATGATTTATCCATTAAGTTGCAGAAACCACAGTCTCTGTGAGTGGTTTTGGTTGGGTTTTTTTGGGGGTTTTTTTGTTTGGTTTTTTTTTTTTGGTTGTTGTTGTTTTTTGTGGTGTGGATTTGGTTTTTTTTTTTGTGGGGGGGGGGGTGGTGGTGTTTTGTTTCATTTCATTTCTAGTTAATATAAGCTGGTGATTTCCGCTGCGTGCTGAGCACTTGGTTGAGCTGCTCAGAGCTACCTATTATTATCCCCTTTATAAATGCTTCTGGAAAAGTCACAGTGTTTGTTAGAACAGATTTGCTGCCCTTGCAGTATCAAGTAAATGTGACATTAAACAGATGATTGGACTACTTTTGCTTTCACGCTGCAGCATTCCCATTGCAGCATCCCAAAAGTCAAAGGGAAGGGAGAGTGAGTGCTATAATTACAATGATTGCTAAAAGCCAATAAAATGAGAAGGATAATTCTGCTACAATGGGCTTTTTTGAAGGGGCTAGCATTTTTAGATATATTTTATTCCAGTTGACAATACTGGCAGATTTCATTTGGACTATAAGGAACTCTGATTCCTATCCCACTTTCTGACAGATGAAAATGTTGGTAGTTTTCCAGGGCACACTGATAAGTTTAAGTGCAGCTTGGGGCTGGGCTTACACTTGCGTATGATGCCACTTGGTGGGACAAATACGGTCAGACACAGGCACAAATAAATGATGTCTGTGTTTAATTGGGCAGAGCACACAATTTATGCCAGCTGTTGGAAGACTAAAAGTAACTTCATGGTGGTATGTTTTATAGCAGGACAGGTTACCTGCCATAACTTTTTTTTTAAATGTCAGGTCAGGGTAGAGTTTCTAGTGGATTGGTACTCAGCATCATCCTGCTGCAGCATGTTTGAACCCACCCAGGAAGCTGTGAAACAGACTGTGTGTAAACTGTGTCTCTGAACTGTGATTTCAAGGGGATGGCAACTTGCTGAAGGTCTGAGAGCAAGCCAGGTATACAGATTTGTTGTTGTTTCTTTGGGAAAAAGAAAGCTCAAAAACAAACACACACAACCAAAGCAAACAAAACAAATGAAGCCTTTGCTTTCCCAAATGTATTGCTCCCAAGAATATCAGCAATGAGTCGCTCTTGAACTGGCATTTCATCTCCTACTTTATGAGGGAAAAACAGCCCCTGTTGTTCCTTAGTGGTATCTGGTTTACGAATCCTTTGTTTTTATACTCTGACTTCCAGGTTGATTGGACTGATAATTCTGTGTTTGGGAAGGTTCCTTTGAGCAGTTGAAGCATACATTAATGATTGGCTTGAAGATAATGCAACCTCCTCCCTGAGTAGAGGCTGTTGCTTTGAGCCCACAAGCAGGGTTCTCTTCCAACTCCTGTCCAGAAGGTGACAGCAGCATAGCACAGTGTCCCCCCCCCCCAGTAACATTCATCCCTCCCTTTGGGTAGGTATGTGCCACTTGGTGTGGTTGGCCTGTCTTAATTCCTTAAAATTTAACAAAGCATGCATTTCAATTGTACTTCGTCTGTATACAAATACATTTATTAAGATATCCCTAGATGAAAAGAATTCAGTGGGAAATCCTGTGGCTGTTCTGACAAAAAGGAAATTTTATCTTCATTTCTCTTTCTTCCCTTTTGCCTCTTCCACTATATAGTTGCTGTTCCATGGCTCTTGGCACCAGTGATTAAAACTGAGGGCTGATTTAATTTTTAGTTTTATTTTTAATATCTTTTGACGTTTATAGGCTGAAAGTCATGGACACGAAAAAAAGCAGAATTTAAAGGAATTTTGAGCACTTTGAGCATTTTTTTGAGAAAATCTGATTTAATTTCAAGTTTTAGGTACAGAATAGTTCAGGATTATTTCAATCTGAATAATTAAAAAGCTGTTTTTCTATAATGAACCCAGGAAGAGAAAGCACTGGGTTACAAGTCCTATTTTGGGAGCCACTGAGCATCTGAAGCTGATCTCATTCATGTCTGCAGAAGTTCAGAAACATTTCCCCAACCATTTTTTTGGAGGTGCTCCCCTGAGTGTCGCTTTCATTTCACATATTGTATTTCATATAATACTGGTGTATGTCATCATCTCTGGCTTTATTACTGTCTTGAATTCATTTACTGGAATTCTTGTGCTTTCTTTTAAGCATCTACTCTTAACCACTAATAAATCTGGAACATATTGGTGGGATGTTGGACTTTACAGGATGAAACTCCATTGTTTCCCATTATGGGCTGTGGCTTCCAAAATACCAGTTATGGTAATTGCCCTCCCCTCCCTCCCACCATCCATCATCTGAAGTCCTCTCTTACTGTTCAGCTTTTTCTACCCAAACTGTCTCTACCTATTGCTGCCTTTGTCTCACTTCCTCCTGTGGGAAGATTCCCTGCAAATCTCATCTGAACTGCTTCATCTGCAGTGACTGCAAGAAGTTTTCAGTAACTTGAAGTGGCACAGAAGAACAGCCAGAGGCCCAGCCTGAAAAATAAAATTTGAAATAAGAGTACATGCCTGAAATCCCATCTTTTACTGAATTCTTGTTTTCACCCTTTTTTTTTGTTTGTTTTATTTTTGTTTCATTTTAAGTAGTTACATTGGTAGTGTCTTTTCACATTTCTGTAACTGCCCCCCCCTTAATTTGAAAGTCAAAAGTTAGTAATGAATGTGTCCCTTAAATCACAGAATCATGGAATTCTTAAGGTTGGAAGGGACATCTGGAGATCGTTTTGTCAAACTTCCCTACGAAAGCAGGGTCAACAAGAGCAGGTGACACAGGAGTGGGGCAGGGAGCAGGGCACACAGGAGATGCTGTGGGGACATGAGGAGCTGGACTCCTATGGCTGAGCTCCTGCCTGCTGAGTGTGCTTGTCGTGAGCTGTTTTGTTTTGTTTTTTTTTTTAAATTAAAACTTCCTCTGCATTTTTACCCCCTGATTCTGAAGGAATCCAAATTGTTTTTCCATATGTGCTTTCAGATGAAAATGCTTTTCTTCCTCTTTTTCTTTCTGTCGAAAGAACTACTGGATTTTTTTTTTTAGTAATATTCAAAAACTTTTTTTCCCCCCTCAGGCTTATTCTTTATGTTGGATTGATGCCTCGTTTTTCAGTAGCAGATCAGAGCTACCAAAAAAGGAATGTGATAGACAAGCAAACTACTTCAAATTTAATTTGGTACACTATTAATCCATCAAGATTTGTAATTGTATGTTACTGGCATTACCATGATCTAAAAATGGTAATAAAATAAAGGTGGTTTAAGCTGGCACATTTTGCTGTCCTGAATGAATTTTGTTATGGGCTGTGTTCAAAATAGCTTGGCATCCTTGCAGATCTGTATTAGTTAGAAAGCAGGAAAGTCAATTTTGCAAGTAACTTCTTTCATTTGGAATATCTAGTACACAGAATTCACTTTTACTTCTTGTTAGACACAACATCTGGGGATTTCCATTTGTTTTGCTAAGTCTTATTCTCAAATGAGAGTGGTGAGGGTTATTCTGAAAGATGTGTATCAGGTTTTTTTGAGCTATATGACAGCACTATTTTCAAATCAGTTCTTAAGTTTTGAGTGCCTTTGGAAGCTCCAGGTTAAAGCACATCTCTGTCTAGGACTTATATTTTACTCATCTATTGCTATCATTGATGTAAGCATGTAACTTACCATAAGGGAATTAATTAGGGGGAAAAATAGGCATGTAATTGTAATGCTAGTTCTGTTACTGCTCTCGTTCTTCTAAGTTTTCCCTGTTTTCCATGCAAATAAAAATTACCTGTACCTTACCTCACACCTGATGTTGTTGATCTTTTTACTTATTTATGTGCTGAGTATTCGATGTGCTTCATTACTTGATGACTTGCTATTTTTACAGCAGTTAGAAGTAAATAGAAATTGAAATGGGCATGCCCGTTGTCAGAGGAAGCACAAATGATATGCCAAATACCCACTGCAGGTTAGTACTGACTTCAGACCTCTGTTTTTATCTGGTTGTTAAGGGTAAACCATGATAGTAATTATTTATCTGAACATGATTGTTTATATGCATAACACATATGTGATCCATATTTAGGTTGACTTTAGAATCTCTGTGAGTGCTCCTTCCTCACATTCTTTCAAGAAGGGTGTGTGTCCACAGAGGCTTTAAAAATTACTTTTAAGGGAAGAAAAAACTTGAGAAATACCACACACTCTTGCTCCCAATAGGCTTAGTGCTGTTTTTCTTTTGGTTATATTTCCTTTTGTTTTCTTTTTCCTTCCTGAGACTGATGCTACCTGAAGGTCGCCCTGGAGTATTTGATGGTGGTACTGGCATAAGAGCCTGTTTGATGGCCAATACCCATGAGCAGATGTCAGTTACTGTAACCAGCTCTTCAACCCCTGCAGTCTCCTTGTGTGATGTTGGAACTGCATGCACTTATTTTATAAATACATGTACCTGTACTGGGGATACGAACTTAATTTTTTTTTTTTTTACTGATAGAAGTACGCAGTCAAAACAATTTGGAGACCACAGCTCTAGCAGATGGATTTCTTTTTTTCCTTTATTTGCCACCAGATTATGGCCCTGCTAAATTCAGCCCTCTGCAAGTACAGCCTCCTCCAAGCTTTCAGATATGGTGTAATGAGATGAATCCACCAGGTAATTTGGCTGAATACACCACTACCTCCCCAACAGAAGACATAAATGAAGGGGTCTGGCTAAAAGGGAAGCCTGATTGCAGCCTGCCTCACCAGTGCAGTTAATTGAAATGCATCCACGTGATCCTTTCCCTTTGATTTGAATGGGAACTGGCTGGTTTCCCAGTGCAGGCAAAAGAGCTGTTTTCTTCTCCTGAAGTGAAGTGCCTGTTTCTGATACTCTGTTTACTGTGGACGGTTAAGGGAGGGAAAGGGGAAGGGGCACAGCCAGCCAGAGGGGTGACTGAGGCCAAGGGGTGGCAAGTGCAGAGCCATAATTGTCAGGGTTGGCAGAGTGTAGCAAATATGGAGATGGAGCAGTGTTCCCACTGACCCACCCCACTGCGCCTCTGGGCCTGGATTCCTTCTGTCCTGCCACTCCTTTTTTCTTAGAGAAATGCTTCCCTGCCCTCTCCAAAAATGAAAATGCAGGAGCCTGCCAAGGTGTTTTGGAGGATGGCCTCTGGTGGGCTGCAGGAGCGCTGGTCGTGCTCCCCATGACAGATGAACAGTCTTCAGGTGAATTTGCAGCTTCACTCTGTGCGGAGTTATGAACATGAATTTGTCCTGATGGCCACCACAGGAGCACCCAAGGGGGCCGCTGGTGCAGGGGAAGCAAGTCCCCTTCTTCAGACTGCCTAATGTAAAAAACACAGGAGAAGGAGCGGGACAGATGGACATCCCCTGTCTAGCTGTGTCCCCAGCCAGTGCTTTCAAATCTGGCTCTTAAATGCCAGAGACCCTCAGCCCAGCCAGCAAACAGGCTGCAAATCTAAAGTTGAGGTGGGACTGGGCTGCTTCTGATGGCTTTGCTTGAGAGCCCTGAAATCCTTCCCTTTTGATCAAGTTAAACTACTCCATTTCTTTACTCTTTAACTAAGCTGCCTTTCCGCTAGAGTGTATCTCCAGACTTCATGTGGTCTGAGGCAAGGATGCAAGTCCAGAGCAGAATTTGGTCCCCTCTGCTGCACCGTCTCCTGCTCCCAAGGCTTTCATAAGTGGTGTTGCTTCCATCCCAGCTCCAGAGCTGCCAGCTGAGTTCCACAGCACCTTGTCTTACAGGAGTGCTTGAGGACAAAGAGTGTAAGGACCATGAGATGCTTAAACACTGTAGAGTCACATCTGTACACAGCAGAGGGAAGTACCGGTGAAGGACCGATAGGTAAGGTAGTTGGTCATCTGGAGAATGACAGACTGCTTTGACAACCCCTTCTTCCTACCTAAAATAAGCAAAATCAGGTAAAGTTGCAGGAAGAATACAATTCTGAAATTACAGCATGTCTAATATTCCACACAAGTGGAATTGCAAGCAAAAAAACTGTTGATGTTAAATTAATTATTTATAATTTTTATTTAGTACGAAACAATAAGGTGATCAAATGTGACTTATAGTAAAAGTATTATTGTTTCCCCTTTATGATTGGTTTTGTTACAGTGAGTAGAATGGATTATTACCTTAGTTTATATTGCAGATAAGACTTTCCTACTGTGCTATAAAGTGCCCATATTTTTCAGGAATAAAAAGAATAAAATGCTGATGTCAGCTTGGAAGGTTATTGCATAGCTAATGTCACATAAAGCAGAATTAATACCAAGAGGTTTAAAATATGTACACTATGTGCATTGACTTCCTACAAACTGGAATTCTTCACAGTTCCTGGTAGTAGTTGCGCCAGAGTTTATGTTTGTAAGGTCAAAGACAAGATTTTTATGGTGAATAGTTACAGATGAGTTGTTTTGGTTTTTTTTTCTGAGTGGTATCTTTTTGCTCCTTACAAAAGGGAGCACACACTTGTGCCTCTGTGTTGCTGCACACAGTGCTGCACCTTCCTGCTGTGCTGCTGGAAAAGCACCCGTTCAGAAAGTCCCTGGATAAGTCACTTGTGAGGGAAGAGGAGAGTGCTGAGGAAGGAGGGGAGGGTGTGCAGGAACTGGCAATCCCTCTGGGTGACAGAAGGGGAGCTGGGTGATATACAAGGGTGATTTCTGCAGATCAGTGACCTCACTGCTCTTGACCTGAGAGGGTGGAGTAGTTCTTGATGTTTACTGCAGTGATACACAAGGCAGACGTGGACTAGGAAGGCTGACTGAATAAAAGTACTTCAGGCTATTATGACCTTCACAAAGAAACATTGCGTACATTTCTGGTTCCTTATAAAATCCTTCTGCTTGGAGTAGATGAATTCTTCTACAGATCCTTACACTGTTCATTTTCACTATCTCCCAAAATAGAGTGGGAGAAGAGCAGGAGAGGAGAGCAGCGTGGTGGGTGAGGTGGGAGGACGAATGGTGAGCACGGAAGTTCAGTGCCACACATAGGTGATAATGATAACTGTTTCTTGAGAAATATGCAAATAGGCCAACCAGTATGTAGTAAAAAACTTGAAGGCAGTTTCATGTTGGAACACACATTTCTTCAAACTGGGACCCAGCTAATAATGTGAAGGAAGTCCAATAATCAAGACGCTTATTCATAGGTGTGGTTTTTGAATAGGAGAGCCTGCAGAGTCTTTCTGAGTCTTGAAAGTACTTCAGAATCTTGTGAGAGATTGTACTGAGAACTTGAAATTTTAAAAGGTGACTCACTGTGTTTTCCCCGCCAAACAATTAAGTTGTTTCACTGAGCTCATCTTCACTGGTCTGGTATGTAATAACTTGTTTTTCCCTCTGCTGATGCCTACATTTATTCCTCTAACAGTATTCTTAAATGTAAAACTTCTTTACGAACTTTTTTTAGTGCTACAATTGATCAGTAGTCCAGAAGATCTTAGCTATGTGGAGGATTGCCATAGATAACATAATTCTGTGCAGCTTCTTAGTTTGAGCATTAAACAAACTGGGCTTGAATGAAATACAGTCTTTGCAGTACATTTTCACTCAGGTTGAGGCAGGCATTTATGCCCCAATTCTCTCTTCTGCCCTGTGATTCAGCCCTGGCCAGGTGGGCAAGTCCAGACAGACATTACCTTGGCTGATCCTTCATCCAGAGAATCCTGAGTTGGCTCTGAGATTCAAGGACGAAGTTAATGTCTGCTGGTGCTATGGATGCAGGGCTTCCTACACAAGCCAAGCCACTGCCTGCATTTTGTGATGGCTGGGGGATGGGGCAAGCCCTTGCAATGTCCTGGTGAGACAATGCCAAGCACAAGTTACTTGGTATCATTGGGAGGAAAGGAGTAATTGATATTCCTGATTCATGATGGGTGAAACAGTGAGTAGCAGAAGGGAGGTGTGACAGAAGGGAAGCAGGGTGGTCACCGGCAGCCAGCTGGCCTGGGGTTGGTGGCAGCCCGCCTCGGAGGCGAGATCCCTGGGCCCCTGCCAGCCAGTTTGGGAGGAAAGCAGCTACCGATGGTGTTAGTCAGTGTGACTGCTGAGTGCTGTTCAAAGGGCTGCAGCGCTGTAACAAGGACGGATTGGGCGTTATCTCATTTCCTCTTTCACATTACCCCAGGGAAAAGGGAGAATATTAATGAAACCCTGGAGCTGAATGGAGCCAGATCCAGGGTGAAATGTGTAAAGAATTCCTTACAAGAGATTTGTCTTTTTGGTCCTTTTGTACTATTCCACAGGCATGACCTTCCTGGTTGCATGTTGTTTATTTTCCCTTGGCTGCCACTGTTCCTGTTAATTCCTTAAAGATAATAATATACATTAGTAATGGTGAGGAAGAATGCTTTTCGTAACATTAATGTCAAACATTGTGTGAGACAATTTCTCTAATATTTTGGCTTAATACTGTGCACGTTTTGCCAACAGTAGTACTGGATGATTCAGAGACTGCTGTTAGGCCTATTAGGGTTGTTTTTTCAGCTCGTGTAAGAGGCCCCAGAAGACATCCAGAAGATTGACCACAGTATTTATATTTGAGAATGGTGGCAAAAACAGGCTGCTGGAAAATTAAAGCTCAGTCAGCCTGATTTTGAACCCTAACAAGTCATGTGTGCAACTAACAGTCAGTGTATAAGCACTTACTGAATAATACAGCATTAAAATGGCTCTTTTAATGGATTCTAAGAAAAAATTGTTTCAAAGCAGCTGATTTTCCAGGTCTGGCAGATGAGCATGCTTTATAAACAGAAAGGAGGAAATAAATTAGGTGTATCTGCTGATGTTGTCTTGCACAAAATTTCATAAGCAAATGAGAAAGAGGCTTTAGAATTCAAGTAACGGTGATTGACTTTGTTGGAGCACAAACTTTGCAAATTCTCTCTGTGTATCCACTTGTCCACTCTTGCCGCTCGTGTTGTTGTGGACCATTCACATAAGTGATGATGATACCTCCTCCTGTTCCTTCATCATCCCCTTGCAAGGCGTATTAGTTTGGACTCAGTGCTTGGTTTCAAGAGAAGTGTATTGCAGTTTGGAAATAGTCTAGGTGAAATTGCTGGAAGGGAGGTGTGCAGCTGTGTGAAAAGCATTTGGACAGGAACTGATGTTTTGACACAGAGCCACTAACAGGACCCCTCCCCTAAACAGAGCCTGCATGATCGCACCTTGCAGGAATTCCCTCTTTTACCACTCGCATTTAATAACTTGGATGCTGCTGCTGAAAGTTGGCTTACAAAGTTTGTGGATGTCCTTGACTTGGAAGGGACCCGTTAGGGATACAGAAGGTGAATTAAAAATTATCTTGGCAGTCTGAAAAGAGGCTCCACAATCAAGAAGTTGAAATTTCATGAAAAGAAATTAAAAGAGAAAGAGAATTCAAATCACCATGGGCTGGACCATTTGTAGGATTATTAAAATGCCTTATGTTTTATGATGTGCCTGCAAAGAAAAACAAATCTTATTTTGGAAACGCTGTGCATTAAATATGCACAGAAAGATTGACCTAGATTATTTTGAAAAGACTCTGTATTTATCACTGAAAAAGCCCGAGAGTCGTTGTCCTGCCAGAGGAGGATAACAGAGAGGCCTTGTTAAAGCAACAAAGCACTTGGAGAAGATTGGAAATGTACTGGCTGGTGCATGCTTCTTTACTGAAACCTAGGAACAGGGTTGTATTCATGGATGGTAAATCTATTTTGATGGTATTTTAGTGCATCTGTAGTCTCTATAAGTGAAATAGAAGGGATAAGATAGCCCTACCAAGGAATTAAAATCACTTTTTTCTCTAAAGCAGCATTTCCTCCTCCAGTGTGCTCTTGTGTCAGAAAGAAGACAGGTACACCAATGTAGGTAGCTGTAGTCAGTGATCCTGAAATGGGACTTGTGCCCTGACATGCTTTTGATGACTGTGTCAGTTTGGCCCATGGCTGTGCTGTCCATGCAACAGCGTGTGTGCATCTCCCTGCACATCAGCTGCAAGGAACCATCCAGTTGTGCTGGTCATTATGTAGCCATCCTGTGTGTCTTCCCCTGTCATGGGCACTGCGGAGGAGGAGGCTGGGAAGTTGTCTTACTTCTTAACAGCAGTACTCTTGTGGAAAGGTCAAACCTTTCTCCTGTTACTCATAGGCATTTTAGAGTAGTGGAAGCTTTTGACAGCTCCCAACATCAAATACTTCTGATCAGCTGCTGCAACTCCAATCCTGCAGTGCCAAGTGTGCCATCTGCTTGTGGCTGGCACTTGGGTCCCTGCAGTCTGCTCCTGCTCCAGTCAGCTCTGCCACTGATCCCAGGAGAGGACACGCGGTAAGGAGAGTGTGTCTAGTGGTGAGGCTGGTGTTTCCAATTACTTCCTTGCAAGAGGCCCTCAACTGAGCAGTGTGGTTCCTCCTAGGGCATCACTCCACGTCTGGCTCAGGTGTAGCAATAACTTTTCAAAAAGTTGTGTTTAAATATTGCAGTGAGTTTAAGAGAAGACAAATGGTTGTCTGTCCTCTCATCAGCTGAGAGCAGACTGTTTTAATTGGTGCCATTTCATAGAATCATAGAATTTGGGGTGGAAGGGACGTTGAGAGGCCATCTAGTCCAATGTCCCTGCAATGAGCAGGAACATCTTCAACTCCATCAGGTTGCTCAGAGCCCCATCCAGTCTGACCTCGAATCTTTCCAGGATCAGGGCAGCTACCAGCTCCATGGGCAACCTGTTCCAGCATTTCACCACCATTAGTGGTAGTGAAAAATTTCTTACTTGAACGGCTGCAATTGTACTTAAAAAAGTAATTTGCCTGAACTTGAGTCAGTCTGTCTTGGAGGTCCGGCTCTGATTTAAATAGTTTTGCTGTTAGCATTTGGTGGCCTGGGCTCTGCTTTGAACGGCAGCTGTGATGACGCTGACAAGAAGGACTGCAAGGGGAACCCCAGGGGCGTTTGGGGCCTTTTTTTCCCCCGTTTTTTGAGCAGGCTTCGCCTTTCCGGCCTGGCGGTGTGGGGTGGCTGGGGTGTCGGCGGGGAGGGAGCCCTTCGGGACGGGGCCGTGCGGAGAGGCGGCTGCTCGGGCCCGGCCGCGGCTCTCGGGCTCCGCCTGCCGGTGCCAGCGCGGCCCGGCCGGGCAGGGCCGCCCCGCGGCGCGGGTCCCGGGCACGGCCCGCGGGGCGGCGGCGGCTGCAGCCGGGGTCCGGGAACTTGGTGAGTGGACATCTCACTTCTGCTGAGCTGGAGGAATACTTCCTGCATCTTCCTTCCTTCCTTATGGTGTGTATGGCACCCACTGGTACTTTGCTCTATAGCAGCTGCATTCACTAATTCACCCCCCCCAAACCCAGTCTTCTCTCATTTTGGGGGAGAGAGCTCTTGAGAGAGGAAGACATGGGCTGCAGCTGCTTGCAGCTGGGCTGAAGGTGAGGGAGCAAGGAGTCTGTGGGGAAGGAGAAGGAAGAGCGTCGGAAGGAGAAAAAAGGAACTGGGTAGTGAGCTCCTAGGTCGTCAGCCATCTCTTGTGTACACCCTCGGCAAACTGGAACAGCTGAGGCATGAGTGCATATTTCCTTCTGCTTGTTTTGCCCCGGAGATGGTGATTTCAGGGGGTGATGAGGCAGACAGCTGCAGGGTGTGACTGTCTGGCTTCTCCACCAGCTCCTGGCAATGCAGGCCCCTCAAAGGTCTCCTTGCAGAGGGTGGCTCTTGTTACTTGAAGCAGAGAGGACACTGACTTGTCCAGAAGCTGCAGTATTGAGCATCTTGGAGCAGCTCTGGGGATTTGTCTCTACCTGTGTTCTGCAGTTCTAGTTCATGTTGGCCTGCTAGAGGAGCAAAGAAAAATACTCTGCATCTGTGGAAATGTGGATATAAACCAGTGGTTCCCTTTCCTAGTTAAGTTCCGCTTGTAGACAAACTTTTTGGTCTGATTCTGTGCCTCGTGCAGGTCCAGCCCCACTCTGTTACCTCAGGAGCTGCATGATCCCTGCAGAGCCACATCTGCTGACCCCTTTTGCAGGAAGCCCTGGTGCCAGGAGCAGCTGATGGGCTTGGCTGAACCGTGTGACTTTGTCTAGAGCTGTTTGTGTGACTCTGCCCTGCACTTCCCATCGGGCCTGGTCTGGGTGACCACAGTCTGCAATGATCTGTCAGTGCCTGTGAGCATAGTCTCTCTGGGGCTGGTCTTGTTCTGCTCTCCTTGGCCAGAATTTTGTTCACAAGTTTTCTTTTAGCACGGCTCTTTTGGAAAACAAGTTGGTGATAAAAGAGAGCCAGCTATTGTGATGTGAGCAAAACTGAAAAACATGTTTTAGCCAGGCCAACTGGTTAATGAATTGCTCAGACATGCTTGAAAATGTTAATTGAAGAGTTAATGCTTGTTTTCCTAGTTCCCTTTTAACGGATGCTTATTCACATTAACCATGAAGTGTTGCAGCTTTTACAGTTATCATGAATCAACAAACTGTCCTTGCCTTTTTGTAAAAGCGGAACTGCTGGCAAATGAGCAATACATTAAATAATATGAATTGCAGTAGCAACCAAGGCCTCTTATTCTGTACAACTGGTTTGTTGTGATTTTCTTCATCCTCAAGAACAAAATGCTGTTACCTTGACGTTTGCCACATTACTTTGAGAGACAAAGCTGTAGTGCATTCTTTCGCCTGGGAGGGTAATTGTCCAGTGATAAGTTTAATGAAACTTTACTGCCGCTTTTGTACTTGAAGGGTCTTTGCAGGAAGAGATAAGGAGTTCAAATGAGGAAGCGCTATGTGACAGTATGGGAAACAGCAGCTTGGAAAGATAACTTGCATTGTTAATTTGTCCAAAGAAAAGGGTTACTGATAGTGTTAAGTGGCCTGAAGATAGGAGGAAGAAGCAGGACGTAGAGACATGATGAAGGAAATGGAAAATGAGGCTCTGTTGGTATGGCATAGCATTATTTTGTGTATATGGTGAAAGCAGGTGGTAAGAAAACTTTCCCGTCTGACCATTCAGGAGGGCACACAGGCAGTCAGGGGACCGAGGCCTGAAGCCATACTGCTGTACAAACAGAGATGGGGACAAGTTCTGCTTGCAGCACATCCTCCTTGTCCCCTGCAGAGATCAGGTTGTGGCCTCGTTTCTTCGTCACTGGTGGTGAGTGAGATTTCAGGCTCCACTTGTTACAGATTTATGTAGCAATTGGCAAGGAAATGTTGATTTTAAGGGTATTCCTGCTTTAACCTGCAAAGGATTGCCTGAGGCCTTTGAGGTGTGCCAGGGATTCAGATTGCTTTAGGAAAACTGAGTTTTAGTCTCTATCCATACAAGAGAGACATAACTCTTATTTGTCTGGGCAGGTTGACCACCCTAACCTGCTCTGTGAGATGGTGGTTATTTTTTGTCCCAAATTAGTCCTTGTCCAGTGCTGAGATTGTCAGAGATGGCAGTAGACTTGCAGTGTGTGACACTATCTGCCATCATCTCAGAAAATCAGAAAATCAGAGGGTACTCCTCTTTCTCAGCAGGTGGGGAGATCGGTCTTCCCACTCCAGATGGCACTGACAGAGATGCTTGTGATTGGTTAAAGTGGCCCTGCTTGACTCTTTGCTGCTCATGAGATATTCCAGGGGTTGCTCTTCCTGTAAAAGAACCTGGGATGCTGTCCTGCTGTTCTTATGGTTTTGTACTTCTGTACCACACACCGATGGTATAATGAAAGCTTTAGACTTTCCTATGTGGTGGAAGTTTTTCTTCCTTCTCTGTCCTTGTGGTTTTGAGATGGAGAATTGGCGTGACTATTTGTGGAGCTGAACTGTGAATTTTGATGAATTTATCCTCTTCTTTACAGTATCAAGTTTTTACAGGGTCAAAGAAGGAAGTGGTTTACTGAGTCACTTAAGTTTTTTTTTTTTTTTATTTTATCACAACTACCAGTTATAACCACAGGGAAAAACATGCAAACAGTGGACATTAAATGTGAAGCTTTATATGGTAAAGGCTGCTCATTGTGAACGTGCTGCCAGCGAGACTGCAGGCTAACAGTAAGTGTCCACCTGGTCATTGGGGCTGAGGGTCTGGCTGAGGCATCTGCTGGAGTCCACATTGTGCTGCCTTCAGAGCCAACAGTCTGGCTATGAATTGTTTGGACTTTTAGTCATTCACAGGGAAATTCTTGGGAGCAGGAGCCATGCACGGGAATGGTGATAGATAGAGTTAAGAGGATGAGTAATAGTTTTACTTGCTGAGTTTTATTACTACTAACAGCAAGCAGCATGGTAACAGAGCTTTTAGCAAAGTCCTTTGTTGTTCTGGAAATGCAGAGGTATTCTGGTATTTCCAGTAGTTTTTTATCCTTTGCTCACTGGGGTTGTTTTTAGAGACACTATTTTGTCCCCACCCAAAACAGAAGATTCATGGTCGGTTTGAAGATGCACCATTGCTGATGGGTTTTTCTGCTTGCCGCTTGCCGAGGGACACTGTGACAGAATAATTGTAAATTCCAATTTAAATTTGTAAATTCCAAAACTGTAATTCCAGTGGAAGTAAAAGATTTATCCCACTTCGTGTTGCTTCTGGTGTGGTTGTGTTCAGAAGTCAATAACTTTGCCAGCAAAGCAAAGCTTTTACGGTAGGGCAGCTGTGCATTTTTGATTTAAGGGTTTTGCTCTGATTTGAGAATCTTAAGTATGTTTTTCAAGTGCTTTAAAATATTATTAAAAATCCATATGAGATCGTATCTTTATGTTTTATGTTGAATTCCAAAGTAATTTTTACAGCATTAAGGGAAGGGGGAGATGGCTTTTCCATTTTACATCATCCTGAATGTCCAGGTTGAATTACTTTCACTTCTTTTGCACTGTGGGGTTTTTTTTCCCAGTATGGATTTTTCTGCTTGGTTACGAATTACAAATTTTACTAATTTCAAAACCAGAATGTAAATACTTAAAAATTAAGATTTTTTTTTTGAGTTGCTAAAAATTGCACCTTTTCTGTGATTTTTAAGTGTTTTTACATGTATTCAGCTTCATTCTTTGTAGACACATGAACTGCTTTCTGCATTTTGCTTTAGAGAATATATTAGTTCTTATATACAACAGTCTATCATACTACAGGTTTTTGAGCATTTGAAGTTGATAACCTCTAGGGACCAACCACTTTCTACTTTTCTTGGAAATGCTGGTCAGAACCACTTTTCAGTATGTCTGACCTGTGCTCTCTCAAGTGTTTTCTCTGTGCCCTCACTGCCTCCTCCCCTTTCCTCTGTAACATGTTTTCCCTGCTTTGTTTTTTTTGGGCAGTAGAGGCTGTGTGAGGTGACTGAGTGGCGTGTTTACAGGCATAGAGTCAGGATCGTTGCTTCTTCTGGGCCGCTAAATTGACCATCCCTCACCATACAACCAGCAGCATTCAAAGGCTCTGGTGCCCTCTTGGGAACTCAGGGTTGGATTGTCCTTCTAAAACACCAGCCCTTGGAGCTGTAAAGTAGTGTCACCTACTGCTTTCATGGTTGTATTTGTTTGTGTGCAAGGAGGTGGTGGTGCCTTCGAGCCGTGTGCATGTTGTCAGTGTTACCGGCACCTGTTCCAGCCTTCTCCAGGGGAGTGTGCTGTCTTCTCTTCTTGGCGTTTCATTTGAGTGTAAGGACCCAAAACCTTGATGTGAAGCTTTTCTTTCTCTGCTTGTGTTAGTCATTAGTCATTTGAAAAGTATTTGTAAGATGGAAGGCAAAGGGTCCAGGAGAGTAATTGCTCGTTGTCAGTAGAGAAAGCAGTTTATAGCCTGCTGTAGTTTTGTTTGCATTTATTTAACCGTGATGAGTGATGTTTGGAGAAAAATTAAGATTTCCTAATACTCCCGTTCCTTTGCTGAAAGGGCAAAGTCAGTTATGGTGCCTGTTTTGAGATGTCCCACTAGCTCTCCACCCAAACCGGGGCTCAGCAATTGCCCATCTGATATGTCTCAGCTTTTCTGCACCCCAGGAAGAGCTTGCTGGCTTTCAGGACACAAACCCTTGGGGTAGCTTGGAGTATCTGGGGCTGCAGCTCTCTGGGCAGTTTCCCGTTTCCTTCATTTGCCGCCTGTTTTCTAGGTCTGCTTCTTTTATTTTTTTTTCCTTTTTTTTTAGACTTGGAGATTTCTTCTGTCTTTTGTTGTGTCTACTGGGGAACTTCTAAAAATAGGCCAGCTGCCACCTGGGGCCTTTTGCCCTCATTTCTAGAGGCAATTTGTCCCATCATGATGGAATAAAGTAAACCTTCTGGACATATCTACAGCAGCAGAGTGCAAGTAGAAGTAAACTTTCTTGAAGATAAGACTTTTCAGCTTAGGATCTTCATGCATCATAACCTAGGTGCTTAAATGTAAAAGGTGGATTTCTGACTGAAAATCTGTGCTGGGAAGAGGCTTTTAATTCCAAGAAAGTAAAAATTACTCTAAAGGGTAGGTTCTGGATGTAGAAATGCAGGTTGAGAATTGCTTGTGGGTTTTTTATTTTCCACATGTTCTAGGCTGTGAAAATTACTATAAACTGTGATTTTATTGGCTTTAAACTCTTCCTTCCCTCATCGTTTTGGTGTGGGTTTTTTTTTTTCCCTTCCTTTTTTAGGATGTTATCCCCTCATATACAGGGTTCATATGAGTAATTGTACACATCTTAAGGCACCAACTGTTTGCCAGCTTGTTTGTCACTTTTTTTTAAGAGGCTTATGTACAAATGGCAGGACAAAACTGATTCATGCTGTGTCACACTTTCTTTGCACACCTACTCATGTATGGATCATCTGCTGACTAACAGCATAAATTTCTGGCTATAATGCCAACCTGCCTCTTCACCCGCTTGTCTCTCATTCATCTCTATTGTCAGCTTGGCCTGGGTCTGAATTACTGAAGTATGTGTGGGTTAATCCATACCTCCCTCTGGCTGTAGGAAGAAACACTGGCATGAGAAACAAGGCATTATTTTCCCAGTAGAGGGAGGTATTGTAAAGCTGAGCCAAAGTTTTTGATTGCTGGAGAAAAGCATGCTTTTTTGCAGGTTTTTTTTCTGGGTTTTTTTTTTTTTTTTCTTTCTGCTGAATTTAAGAAGTCATGGAGCAGCATGTGCAGAGAGCTTGGAGAAGGCAAGCAAAATGCCTTGCTCCACTTCAGGCAGACAGAAGATTTTCACATGTTTGCTTTTATATTTTTTTAGTTATTGGAATAGAATACGTGGAATGAGAGCAGGGATCTCTGCCATGCTTCACCGAAACCTTGTGAGCCACCTGCCGTAGAGGTGGAGAGAGATGCCTTTGGTACTGCCAGGATGAGAAAGGACCCCTGTTCTCACCACAGTAATCCTGCTTTCCCTTTGCCCCATCAAATCCCAGAGCACTTCAGTGGGTTGAGTGCATCACTGCTCTGAAGAGTGTTGAACACACCATAGAATCATAGAATGGCTTGGGTTGGAAGGGACCTTAAAGAGCATCTAGTTTGAACCTCTCCCCCCTCAATGGGCCAGTACACCTTGCACTAGACCAGGTTGCAACCATCATGTAGGTTTTTACTTTACATTGTACAGCAGGGTCGGGCATTAGAAGATAGGGTATAACAAAACCTAGTAACTGCTGTTAAATTGCAACAATCCCACTTGGTCAGCTGGAGCGTGGACATAAATCCAAAACTCTGCTTTGTAGTGTGGGTATAGATAGATCAAGTGCCTCAGTACGTAGCCTAATCCACAGATTAAATTTGCATGCTTCGGGATTGATTTATCACTAAATGGAACATGGGAAGAAACATCAAAATGGATGTTGGAGTGACACTAGACAAGGAAGGAAACATGGAATTAATTATTATTAATTATTAATTATTAATTAACTCCTTGAACCAACAGTTTGGGCTCCCGTGAAGCTTTGAAATTTTAGTTTCAAGGTGTGTGTCCTTAGCATTTGTGCTTTGCATTCTCTCTGTGCGTTAGATTTTATCACTGCCTGTCCCAGCAGGGACCCACAGTGTGGTACACTATTCCTTGACGCTCAAACCCATCTGTGGGGAGTCATTCTGCAGCTCCAGAGAGGTGTGAAGCTTTGTTGGCATTGGCACATCATTTGGGTGCTTCAGGAATTCTTGCAAAACTGCCAGAAGGGTTATTGCCACCTTCCTTCATTTTCTGCAGTGAGTCCTTCGCTGATGTATAAGCCTTTTCCTTCACTTTAAAGTATGCTTTTTTTCAGATCTTGTGAAAAATAGTAGAAAACGGTCACTCTTGTGCACATTCCTGTGGAAACAGATTCCTGTGATAAGCTAGCTGAGCGATGAGGGGATGGAGGAATGTGCTCCCCTTTGAACATGCAGCCACCTTGTAACTGTGAGCACACTACAGGCATTCCTATAGTGTTAGAACACTCTTCTGATTATTGTTTTGACTGACTGTGCTGCCATGAAAAGAGGGGATTTTTTATCACTTTGAAAATCTTCAACTAAACTTAATTGAAATTTGGTAGTTTTTTCGAGGTTTGAAAAAAAAATGAAACAAGAACATGCCACTAGAGGGAATAAAAGATGACACGCATTGACTTTTCTGTGTGGAATAAGAGACCTAACACTTCATCGTTTCTGGTTTCTGTAGTTAGTGCATATTCTCTGTAAATACAGGCTTATGAAGGAATGTCCTGAATTTGAAGCGCTTGACATTTATTGTTATTCCTAAATTCAATTACATGTTTTCCAGCATCATGAATTGCTGTTCACATGCCTTTGAATGTAGTATAAAGTAGCCAGGTATAACCTATCTTAAAAGATTTTTAAACTGGAAAATGCTGCTGAATACCTAGAATCACCAGAACAGCAGTATTTTCACAGAAATTTAAGGGAAAGCACTCGAGGCATGGGATATCAAGATAAATGCTCTTTAGGACTGCAGTGAAAACTCGACCATGAGCCTCGTCCCTCATAATAGGAAGTTATTTACTGCTTGTGATGATGAAGGACTGCGTACTTTCTGTCTCAGTTTCACCTTGTGCTGGTTAGACGTGGGGGAATATTTTCCTCTGCTGAAAGACAGGTACCACCACAGTTACCCATCACATCACAGTAGCAATGTTGGCTTTCTCTGAGGGCAGGAGGATGGTGAGTTGCATGAGGGAAGAGCACTGGAAAATGAAGAGTAAACCTTGAAAGTAAAGGATATACAAGAAGGCTGTGCATTACTGGTAATGAGAAAAGCTGTGGTAACTTGGCTGGTCCTCAAAAATTCTGATGGAATGTGAAAGGTCCAAGTGGCCCCATCCCACATGAGAAAAATGTAATCTCTCAAAAAAGGAATTATAAACATCAGAAAGGGGCTAGAAGGTAAAAAGGGGTGTGGGGAGCAGGAGGCACTTGCTGGGGAAGCTCTACTTGGAGAGCCAGGTCTATCCAAGTTGCTTTGTAGAAGCATTTGAGTGAGTTAGTTGAGAAATTACATTTGCGTTCTACAACATCTGCGCAAAACCCACCTTTATATCTTGTATTTGATACTCAGAACTTTAAGTTTGATTGTTTGGGTAAATTTAGATTTGAAACCTCATCTCTTGTGAGGATTCATGGGCAATCCTACGGGCAGAAAACGAGTCCCGTTTACATTTCTTCTTGTAGAAAGTTCTTACCTTGTTCTGAAGCCCTCCAAGAAAGTGTTTTCTATATCAGTGTAGATCCCTGTCGGAGTTTGCTGAAGAGGTCTGTGAAATGGAGCTGTGGAGCTGAGTCCACAGTCTTACTTTAAAAACCTAACCCCCTTGCCCTCCTTTATATTTAGGTGGGTTTGGTGTGTATAAAAACTCACTTTTGTGTCTGGACTTGCTGTATTCCTTTAATTTGCATGCTCTGTCTTGGTGCAGCTCTGGTTTCCAAGGATATTTGAGTAAAAGTTGTTGCCCAAGCACAGCAGCTGCTCATGCAGATAAATAAAAGTTTAATGAAGTGGTATGTTTCAGACTAATGCAACGTTCAGCAAAGGGGGTGAAGAATTGTCCTTTTATTTTTTATTGGCTTGTGTCATGTTTAATACAAAAGTGTTCAGTATATGCTCGATAGATGTCTACTATAGTGAATAAGAATCTATGAACAAATTTATAGGTAATCATTCAATTTCAATAGTTTACAAAGAGCTTTTTCACAGAAAAAAATGTACTCATCACTTTTGAGATTATTGTCTAAAATTGATCATTTGGACAAAATTGAGTCATTTGTACACAGATATCTAAAGGAGAGTATAAACTGTTGGTAATGTATAAAAGCTGCTGTGCCATGAACATCTGTCATCTGCCGTCCTGAACCTCCACTCATAACAGCATTAACTTTTCATTGGATCGCTGATTGACTGGCTGCAGGGAATTGGCATTTAATTATGTTTAAGCTTATCCTACTGCGTGCTGAGAAACAACCTTAAATACTTCATTTGAAACTGGAATGCAGCATGTTTAGGCGAATATTGTGATTGTTCTTGCTTTTATTTTCTGAGGACAGGAGCTCAGATGTGTATAGCTCGTTAACAGTTCAGTGTGTAAAACCCTCTAACATCATATAAATCACTTTGAATTTTTGCAACCATTATCTATTTGGCATGTTACGTGATTCCTTTTCCAAAACAATTTTTTTATTTTTCCGTTGTGTGATGTTTAATATTATGCGCTGATGACAATCCAGACTGCAGCACATTGATAGTAGTACATAAAATTACTGATCTTGTGTTCAGTCTGGTAATCTCAACAAAACTGGTGTCATATGATATACCCAGTATTGCCTATGTTACACTTCTTTCCTTTAGAGAAATTCAAAAATACTCTTACATATATTCTGCTACAAAATAAACACTTTAATAATGAACTCTGTAGTTCATACCACATAGAACTTGTTTCCTATTATAATCGAAACACTCCCTGCGAATTGTTAGGTTTATTGGCTTCTATTAAATGCAGATTCATTCAAAAAACACACCTTTCCCACTCACCGCGTAGAAGTAAAATCTCTGAATTAAGTTTTTGTTTAAATGTGTTAAGAATAATGTCAAAGAAATAGCAAACATTTTTCAAGAAGTGGTAAGCTTTTTTGAAGCCTCCTGAAATGAAGTGTTTTATTTACTACTAAAAATTTATTAAGTGAAGTGAGACACAGAGCTTGCATAATTCCCTGCTAACCGCCTTCCTGCCTTGCAGGAAACTTGAAGCATTCCCATTCTTGTTTTACAATTACGCAGGACACTCCATCACTACAAAATGTGACAAACTGGTATAGTGGTTGTGTTTTGATAGCTGAGAGTAGGAAGAAAATTACATTGTGGTTTTCTTCTGATTTTCGAGGTAGAAATAGAAAAATGCACATTGCTGTTGCATTTCCAAAAGAGCATTTTAATGCTAGTTACTGAAGTTACTTTGCGGCACACTTTGCTGCATTAACCTCCCTGTCAGAGCTTGCCCACGTGCTTGAGTAACTCTGAATTTTCATATCTCTAATGACTTTCCTTTTGTCATAAATTAGAACAGGAAAGAGTAAACAGCTCATTGCAGTTCTGGGGATGTGTAGCTTTTTGCGGAGGCGCTGGGAGAGCCTCCTGCTTTTCCCAGGACAGGACAAGGGTCGTGCCTGTCGCGGCGGTGAGAGTTTGAGGAAAGCTGGAGGGAAGGGGGTGCGCTTGTCTCACGCATCCCTTAGGTGTGATCAAGTGATAAAGGAAATGTGGTGCCCTTTGGGAGGGTGTGTACCTATGAGAAACAGGAAGCAGCTCGGCGGGTGCTTGCCCTGCCTGCCTGCAGAGGTTGGTGGCTCCGACGGGCGCAGGTGTGCCGACACACCGCCCAGCCGCTCCTCTCCAGGCATCTTGGCAGGCGCGCTCCTCGGCACCCGCAGCTGGGAGAGGCGGGGGAAACAAACCCAACCCAAAGCCAAAACACCCCCCTCACCTTTAAGAAAAACCAACCCTCCTCCAGGTAGGGGAATATGACGGCCTTGCAGCTGAAAGAGTTGTCACATTCAGGTCTGTACAGGAGGAGACGGGATCGTCCTGACAGTGTCCTGCCCGGGTCACAGGAAGAGAACCTGAGGTGAGTGCAAATGGATGGTACTGCCAGGGCACCGAGCCCTTCTCTGCTGCCCGCTTGCTACGGTGGTTGTAACAAACAAAATGCAACCACAGCTCTGGAAAGTCACTGCAAAACACACGCATGGAGAAGCAGCCCTGAGGCACGACAGAAAAACCCCTGAAGGAGGGATAACAGGAGTCCTACGGTGCGACCTTGCGTTCTGGCGATGGTGTGACAGCCTTCCCTGACTCTGGGAACGGCAAATGTTAGCCGGCATTTACTTTGGGATCCCTTCTGATGGCCAGCACTCGCAAGTACATAAGCGTTTTGGAGCCTGACAACTTCGCTCCATCTGCTTTGAAGCTAGTTCTGGGTCACCCAGGTTCTGTGGGTTGTGCTGCCTCTTGGGTCTTGGTACAGTCCCTGCGCCAGGCTAGTGTTGTGGAGCTGGGGTGGCTGCTGGGCTCTGGGTTTCCTCATGGGGGGTTCTGTGTTGTGGAAAGGGCTGTAGACAAAAAATGCAGCAGGGCCACTTAGCTTGACTTTACTCAGCAAGGGTGACCAAAAATTAGAAAGCCATTTAATGTCTGGGGTTATCTTCCTGATGCTGTGAAGCTTTGGAAAAAAATTAACAATGAATTTGCAAAAAGCTTCCATTTGGAGCGGAAAGATTAAAGATCTGTTTGTAACTTGAGTAAGCACAAAAAATAAAAATGCTAAGATGATTTTCTAAGTGTGCTCAGCATGAAAGCAATCCATTCCTAGTTCAAGCTCTTCAGCAGAGGAACCTTGTGTATCCGCTAACAAAAGCCTCAGTGGAGAGGAAGTACTTCCTATGTCCTAATGCCTGTCTCATTGTATTTTTAGATTATTTTTCCTTGGTAGTGGTTGTGCATCAGGTTGAGTGCTGTGTAATTTGAAAGGTTGTTACTGTGTTTTTGTCAGCTGCATTAGCGATTTCAGAAGAATGGTTATTCAGATCTGGGGGATTTCCTCTTTTGTTACAGCTAAGGACCTTAATTGTGGCAAAATGTATGATTGTAACTTACAGAAATTATTTGCTATGAGATGTCAGAAGCATATCACTCCTAGGAATGTGTTAACTTGCAGGTTTGGTATGTGTGTTTGGTGTCTCTTTGTAGTATTAATTCTGAATTGATTTCCGAGATGGATTTCTAATAGCATTAGCAGTATATATGTTATATTCATATGATAGCAGTTGGAAGAATAACCGGACTTAGAGTAAGAGATGTGCGGAGACTCTTGACATTTTTACATTTAGTTTCTTTTGTACAAAACTAGCAATGAGGAAAAATAGATCTATTTGGGGAAAAGAAAGTTTCTTTTTAAAGCAAATACATAAAAATGAGTACTAGCTCTGTATGGTTGCGTTGCAGTAATTTCTATGCATATCCAAGATGGGAATGAGACCATTTTGGGGCTGAATAGGGGGAAGGGGTGTGTTTATACCAGTAGAAGTCTGGGTGTTTTAGTCTCCTGAGCCTCTTCCAGTTAGAGATGAGAAATATATGGAACAGGGATTGGTCTTGAGAAATAAAATCCAAATTGGAGGAAATAGCAAATCAGGGGCTTGTGAATCCGCAGAGGGCAGAGTGTTGGAGGTACAAGAAGGTGAATAGAGCATGGTCAGATGATGCTTTTAGAGCGGGGGGACAACCCATACCTGCAACCAGAGCTTATCTTTTGTTTGCTAATAGCTTTAGCTGGTTCTTATTCAAACTAAACCTTGCTCCTTCCTAATCCATATTGTAATATTTCAGTGTGTTGCAAGGCAGGCATATTTGTCATTTTTACTGCATTCTCCATGACAAAAGGCTATGGCATTATAAACACAGAATTATGACGTATCAACAGGGCAAAGAGCAATTGGGAACAAAGAAGAAAAGCTCATTAGTTTTCTAAAAATGGAAAGCTCTAGTTTTTTCCATATATTCTCCCAGTGCCACTTAGATGCCTGTCCTTAGCAAATTCTTTCACAGTATCTAGAGTCCACAGGAAAGACAAGAGGTTTCTTTTATGTGTGCTAAATATATCTTGCCATCCATGGCTTTTCAATGCCCTCCCCTAGTATCTCTCTCCAGTTCTTTGTTCTAGTGCCTTTGTATTTTGTTTTACATACATATTAATCCAGATGTGTCAAATAATATCAGCCCTCAAGCAACAGTTCACTGAAACCTGCTTTCTCAGTTCAAGTAGTGTTCTTCTAATCCTGGGCCAAAATGTACTCAAGATGCCAGTGTCCCCAGGTCACCTTTTGAGAACCTCTGTATTTAAAACCCTTCATTTCAGCTGCTGGGTCCAGCCATCACAGCAAGAGCCAGATGTGCTTGGTAGGACCTGTGTACCTGCAAACTGCAGCTGAGACACAGCCAAGTGTTAGCATTACAAAGCAGCTCAGCAGGGCTTGGTGCCAAAATTCTGCCTTTTTTCTTTCCTGGGAATGCCAGTGTGATTTCTACTTAAAATGTGTGAGATTACTAATAGTTAGAGCATTGGAAACAATGTACTGAAACTCCTAAATGTGCACCAGAACATATGTTTGTCATATAATGTATCACATACATTTAATTTGTCCTGACAGCGCAGCACATTGGTGGGAATGGGAAATTCAGCTTCTCTTTCTGTCTCACTCCATGCATCACTTACCAAACCCCATAACCTCTCTGGCAGCCTTTTAATCTGCTGCTAGAGATGCAACTGGTGCTTTACTGACTTTTAGGGAGCTGCAGCCTGTCTGTGCTATGTCAAAAAGGTGGTCTGGATAGCTCATCTTTTTCTTGAGCTTGCACAGTACACAAATGTGCTTGGTTTAGACCTCCAGTGAGGTTGGGGTGCTGAATGCAGACCTCTCTTTGCCTGTTTGAGTGGACTCACCAGCTCATAAACGTAAATTAAACAGGATGCTCCTAGGGTGCAGAGTTCAAAATGCAGGAGGATGCCAGGCACCTTCATCTCTCTCCTGCGTGCAACAGATGTAGACGTCCTTGAACTAAATGCCACCTGAAAAGTCTGCTTTTCAGAAGAGACTGTTCTGAAGACTTGTTCTTTTCCAGCTACATTGATTTAGTGGGAAAAAGATGACCTCTCCTTTAGGTCTTGTCTTGCTTTGTCTTTAGAAACAGCATGCAAAAAAATCTGACTGTGTGCTGAGCTGTTCTTTCTTGCTTTTCTTGGCAAACAGGATGCAAAGGCAATTGTACACATATATTTATGATTAATCATTAGGAGTCACTTAGCAATAGCAGTATGCTTGCTATTTTTGCTCTTTCCCCTTCTCATCCCATGGGTTTTTGTAAAAATAGAATGAATCCTCTAAAAGAATTGATACTATTAATTCTCAAGCCTCATTACAAGGTATTGGCAAAAGCAGAGGCAATTATCTTAGGGCGTTTTTTGGCAATTACACTTAAAAATTAATTTGATCACTGTTAGCTACTACCTGTAGCTCTCTTTTCTAAATTCATATGCATTCAAATGCCGTTAAAAATGTAAACAACTTTTGAAGAGCTTAGTCTCACATTTTTGCCAAACAGTAAATTTCAGCATTTACAATAGATAATCTTTGATGAACTTCCATCAGTGGCTGTCAGTCATTCGTAACTCGCTGCTCTGTTCTGTGCAAAAAGCATTGTAGATGATTTCCATATTAATAGTTTTAAAGTATCTGCATTCCCTTTGCTCTCTGCTGCTGAAGCTGATGGGTACATGTGTGTGAGTAGGTGCAGGCAAACTTCTGCTGGATCTGCTCAGGCTCCTGCCTGCCTCTGTACATTGACTTCAGGCTGGAAGGCATGTGGATGTGCCCCAGAATTTCAAGCACAAAGACTTCCTTGCAGATGAAACAGGAGGCATAAACACATTGTTAAGTCCCACTGAGCCTTTGGAGGATAGGCTCTGCACAGCAAGGCTTGTAGGTGAGTGTAAAAAGAAACAAATTAATAAAATTCCCCCCATTGGCAACACGGTAGGGCTGTTTCCCTTTCTTTATGAGATCTGGGAATTGTGCAAGGTCACAGATCTCCTTAACCTGCCATCATAAGCACGTGTGTAGCAGCCAGACAAGGTGGGGAGCTGTTTCATCAGCTCTTTAGACCTGCTCTTCCTAGGAAGAAGGAATGAAAATGATGGTCAGGGACTGTCTGGGAAACCAGGGACCTGTTGAGCCTTCAGATGCTTTAGGGTACTGAGAGCAGGTTAAGGTGAAAAAAATCTGTTTGCACCAGGAAGCTTACTTAAATTTGATTTCTCCTGGTAATGTTTCTTTATAGCATCACCAATGTTAACATGTATATGGCTGCTTTCTGTAAGAGTTGATTAACTTGCTCACCCTGCCAGTGTCAGCAGGTAAAGCAGTAATTATTCCATACTTCGTTAAAAAAAAAAAGGGATTAATTTATTAAAGCAGGAAAAACTTAAAAGAAGTGCTAAGACAAAAAAACTGTGTTTCTCCCTAATAACTCTGCTAGAATAGTGGAGAGCTGGGTGCTACAAATACTCATTTGAATCAGGTGCTTGGGAGCTCTGAACTAAGATACACTTCAACTTGTCTGCTAGCTGCTCTAATTGAAGAAGGGATTTGGCCATGTAAATGTAACACTGAATTGGTACCATTAATTAGAGGAACTTACAGCCAGCAAAAATATGCTTCATGGTTAGATTTAAATATTGGGATACCTAGAATTTGCATTGCACCTTAGTTTGAGGTATGCACATGACTCGAGGCTTTACTGTTCATTTGTGCTGTACTTTTTCATTGCTCGAGGGGTTAAAATAACTCCTGAGGAACACACCCTTTTTTGCTTGCCTTCTCTCTCAACCCTTGTCTCCTACATTGCATAACAACTAAGCGATTTTGTTTGACTTGTTCACCCAGACTGTCACCTCTCATGACTCCAAATCACCAGAGATAGCTCCTTTTGTAACATCGACTAAAGCAGTAACTGCTTTTCCTCTTAAATCTATGATTTTAGTAAATATGTAAGCTTCAATTAGGATTTTAATTATAGCATTTAGGAATTTCACTGCTCTTATTTACAGGATTAGCTGGCTAAAGGTGGATTGTACATTTCTTTTCTTTTGGTATTATTTTTGTGTGCCCTGATGATACCTAACAGAGGTGTTCTCTAAAGAAAATGTACCATGATTGCTTATTATTCTTCAGTATAATTAAGTTGTCCTTTGAATGCAATCTGTCACACTGAAGTGAATTTACACACAGAAGAGAAAAACTAAATTATGTCAATGTTACCACTTAATAAAATCTACTGACTTGCAGGTATCTGGGAGAAAAGTTTAAAGGTTGTAAGCTTGGATTTCCTTTCTATATATATTTTTTTTTTCCTGAGGTCTCTGAGCTGTTCTAGGAAACCTGAAGCTAACTGACACACTGTCCTCCAGAGGGCCGTGAGCCTTTTACATGATGCTCTCCAGGCATAAGAACAGCTTGCTAAATATGCTGCTTCTGGGGATGGCCAAGGGCTGATGCCTGCGGAGGGAGGTAGAAGGAAACAGTGAACCTTTTATGGGATTGGCCTTGCTAGTAACCCCAGCTTGCCACTAACTGTGGCCCAGGGACTTCCTATGCAATTTGTGGCATTCAGTGTTTTTTCCTTCAATTAACTCCTCTGGTCTTGCCTTGCACCCAGCAATCTCAGGGCATTTATTAAGTCACTCAGTGCTCCAAGTTTTCATATGTATAATCTGATGGTGTAGTACACATAATTGTGTGGGTTGGTTTTTTTTTTTTTTTCTTGCTTGATTTGTCGTAACAGCTTTAGGCTGCCATTGTTCAGCTTTCATTTTTGTATCTTCCAGCTTTGTAGAAGTTCTCATTTTAGGTAGTTGTTGGTAGAATTCTGAAATGATGACTTCATATATAATGCTCTGTGAGCAGTGTTTTTTGATGCAATTTTGCCAGCAGATTCTAAGTCATCCTGTGATGTGTCTTTGTAGATGAGCCTTTCTGATCTTTAGGAGCCTTTTGTCCAGCAAGAGAAATTTTGGGTTTGACTTTCGTGACGTATTTCCTTGTAGCTCTTCTGCTGTTTCTGGCTGCCCTAATGACCATAATAGAGTTAGAAAAAAATGAATTAAATACTTTTTACTATTAGCCTCAAAGGAAGTAACATACTGGCAGACACAGATAGCAATACCTGGCAGCATTTCTCAGCTTGTGCTTCTTTAAATTAAAGATTCAAAACATTCAAACTGTTCCAGCAAGGAATGAGTGGACAAAGGTAGAGCAAATGTGAAATGATGTTTGTCTTTTCTAGTGTGTGAAATCCATGCATGCCACACTCTTCATAGATCATAAAGTTCGTGATCCCAAGGTGAGTGTACCTTTTGAACTCTGTTTCTATGCAACTATTGGACTCCCACTCAGAGTCGTTCCTCAAAAGTGCCCTGGCTGGTCCCCTTGTTCCAGTAAGGGAAGTTTGCATTGAAAGCTATTTGTCCTGCACGGTATTTGGCTTTTCCCGTTCTGTACGTTTCTCCTCACTGACTTCAGAAAGTGAAGTGAAGCATACCCTGTATTTCTGACACATTGCAAAGCTGGTCCTAATATATATACTTTTTAAAGGACATTGTAGTAGTGCAGCTTCAGAGTAAGATAACTCCATAAACTACCAAGTTGCAGGTTATGAATTTTGCCCAAAATGTACAAGTAATTGTGTAGTTTTAAACTCAAATACTTGCTAAAGTGTTTTCTAAACTGCTGCTCAGATTACACCAGGTTATGTAGCAAAGCCGAAGGAGGCTTGGCAGAGCTCGAACCTCTCTGATTGAAAGCACAAACCCCTGTGATCTTCCCTCTTTCCTTTGCTTCTGTCCTGTCAAGAAAAAAACTGCTGTTCTTTCGGATAGTTCCAGCAGTATATTCTTGCAAGGGATAGCTTCTATGTCTTCTTCCCTCCTAAGTGTTATGATAGATACTGTAACTGTCCGCTGCTGCTTTACTCATTGTGGATTAGTCAGGTGTTGGGATAGAAACCATTACTTTAAAAAAAACTGACTAAAAGGTTTAAAAAATACTTGCCAAGCCTGCTAGAAAAATGCATGGAAGTCTTGCTTTGCACAAACTGCCACTGAAATTCATTCATATTTACTTGACAGGTGTGCTACTAGCATTGAATAGCTAATAAATATAAAGTACAAGATGAAGACCTTTCATTTGCATTACCCTAAATGTTAAGACTGTCATAATGAAGTCAAAATGCTATTTTGTGTTCCAGTTATTTGTTGACACATTACTCATTCTTGAGGCTTAAGAACATAAACTGCTTCTGTTTGTTCTCTTGGCATTTGAATATTAGGGCTGTTATTTCATGCTGCAGATAACTTAGCTGTCTGCCATCCTCTGTAGGTTTTTAAGCCAGGTGATGCTGTAGTGAATGTAGGAAGAGAAGAATGTGAAACCAAAACCTGGAGTGACTAATAAGTACAATTTAGTATGTGTGTGAGAGAAGAGGAACAGCTGAAATGTTTTCTATGATACATTGTACTTCTGCTCAAAATTAATTAATTCAGGCAATGAAAAACTTTGCACTTCATCATACAGAAGCTCAAACTAATGAAGGTGAAAAGAGATTATGTTGCTGAAATTGTAGATGAATAGTAATAAAGTAATAATAAAAGATGTGTGTGATGTGCAGGTTACTAAAGCTGAAGGTCCGTCCTCAGCATGGTGTCTCCAGTGGAGATGTGACTATAATAAGGATGTTGCTGTGAGCTGGGAAGCCTGGTGTTGCAGTTCTCTCTGCCCTACAAGGATCTGCATGGATGTACTGGAAGTCTCTCCTGATTGCTGGGGTGCTACTTGAGTCATAGTATTAATTATAGCTCCTGGATGAACCGCTAGGGTCATGGTGTTCAGCTTGTCAAAACATTGGTTCCACATGGTGCAGGCAGATGACTCAGGCAGAATCAAAGGCTGGCATTTGCCATTATGCTGAGGATTCAGTGGAGGATTTTTTGGTGGATGTCAACAACAGATGACATGAACTGAATATTGGTGCTAGGAAACCATTACCCAAAGGAGAAATATGCTACTGCATCATTTTAGAATCATAGAATCATTTAGGTTGTAACAACCTCTTAAGGTTATCAAGTCAAACCAATAACCCATCACTGCCAAGTCCACCTCTAAACTATGTACCCAGGTGCCACATCTAAATGTCTTTTAAATAGTTTAAGGGTTGTTGACTCCACCACTTCTCTGGGCAGCCTGTTCCAATGCTTGACACCCCTTTGCATGACAAAAAAAAAAAAAATGTCCAATCTAAACCTCCCCTGATGCAACTTGAGAGTTGTTTCTTCTTGTCCTGTCGCTTCTTTGGAGCTTGATGGATCTGATCTTCTCTCTTCCAGCTTGAAAAGGTGCTTCTTTTCACAGCGAGTGTCTCAGGAATATTTGATGTGCGGCCCCTAGTACTGAATGCCTGACCTTTTTTATTATTCTTAAATTGGAAATGAGGCTGTAAATGTTATATGAAATGCATCCTTAAAATTTATAGAGTTAGAGGAATTTGGATACAGAATTTGAATACCATAATAAAGTAGGCATGCAGTTGACTACACACGGTGCAAATTTCAAGAATAACCAGTAATATACTGTGTCTCATGGAACACAAAATTCTTGGAGTTCGTGAGCTCCTTATATATGATACTGTGTTTATTTTGTTTTTCCTGTCTGCACAGGATTAAAAAAAAAAAAACCAAACAGTAGTGGGGGAGGAAGAGATGAATGTTTTAAAGAATATAATATCTGTACACAGAAGTCATTACTTGATCTACACGGAGCATGGCTTCATTTGGTAATACTTGTAACCAGCAGGAAGAAAATACAATACTTTACTGAAATATTACTTATAACAGGATAATGCTGTAGTTGCATATTTCTGTCCCTTTCTACAAATTCTGTCCGAGGCTGATATTTTACTGTGCCTGAATGACTTGATAAACATTGTGTGGGAAGGTGCTGCTTATCTGTCTATTCCAGTTATATTTACTTCCTTATGGAGAGATGGAATGTGAACCTTCTCTGTTTGTGGAGACCAAAGCATTTTTTGGACATGTTTATACTGGAATAAATTTATACTGAAGGATATGAAACAATTAAGAATTGCCTTTTTGTTCGCCCTGTTTAAACTCCCACCACATAAGCTTAATTATACATTTTGAGGTGAAGACTAAAGAATGAAACTTTAAGGAGCACTCAGAATTCACCTCACTTTGACTGCAGTGGTTTCAAGATGGTTTTCCGTCATTTTTAACAGAAAAAGTAGTTAAAGCAGTGCTGAGCACATGTGAAAATCCTATCTGTAATGTGCATTTGAATTATATAAAAGATTCATACCTTCTTTCAAACTGCCTTAAGAGACCAGCTTAACATGAAAACTATTTTATTGCTTAAGAGACAAATAATTGCAGCAACCAGAACCCAAGAGTGTTTTTAATTTCAGTTAAAAAAAACCCACAAAAGGTCAGCTAGTGCTTTAAAATGTTGGTGCAGAAATCAGAGCAGGGCACTGCAAGCCCACGCATCTTTTGCAGCCAAATTTCTGTTCTAGGTTGTTTCTGTATTTTGTGTGTGAGAGTCACTGCATGGCATCTGTTAATACATGATTAAAATGAAACCACAGGTACCTATGAGGGCGGTGGTGGGATGCACTGTGCTTACTCATCCTCCCTGCCTGTCCCGATGGGCCAGTCGGTGCAGTGATATGTCACGGTGGCACAAATAGGCTGCCAAGCAGCAGCTGCCTTTGCCAAGCACCTTCTTTGGAGCCGTGACTGCTCCGCACAAGGCTATTTGTGGCACGGAGTGAAATGCTCAGCGGGCTTGTCTGGCCAGCGAGCCGTCTCTGTAAGAGTCCCTGTCTGCCCTTGGCAGCCGCTGGCATGGGCAGCAAGGTTGGAAAGCTGTCCAGAGAAAGCAGTGTGGAGTGAGGCGGCAGTCATCCTTCAGCAGGGATTAGGCAGTGCATCTATTTTTGCTATTGTTTACCAAAGCCCTTCTGGTAACCGCAGTGGAACACTTCTCCCTCCCTCTTCTACCATTTCCTTCAGCACCTTCCCTACCACCAGTTTTGGCTTCTGATAAAATCCTCAGTGTGCCAAGAGGAGGCTGTCTTTTTCTTTCATACCTACCATTTCTAGTTAAACACTCAACTCCCTTTTCTCTTCTCCCTAACACTGCATCTTTAACGACAGTCTGATGTATTTTGTCCCATATCTCAAGGAATGCCCCTGGGGAGCTGCTGCTGCTGCAAAACAACCCCTTACATACTTCCTACTCCCCATGGAGACAGTTTTACCTGAGAGTAACTTAGAATTCCCTAATGAAAATGCAGTGTATTTTTAACAATGTATTTCAGATCTTGGCAGCATGCCTCCTACAAAATGTCAGAAAAGAGAAGGATGGCCAGCTGCTCTGGATTTGTGATTACCACACCTTCACAGTAGAAGCTGTGTTTTGCTTCAGTAGCATAAAGGCCCTTTTTAAACTCCTGTCAAGCTCCTTTCTTTCTTCATGGAGGAAATTGGGAGTCATTACACCAGCAAAAATGGTAATAAGACTGGAGAACCAGGCAGCTTCCACTTACTGCACATATGAAGGACTTTTTGAAAAAAACTAGGAAGATAAAACTAGGCTTTTAGGATGGACATCTTACTGCACTAACTTGCTGTACTACTTGCTTTGCTACAGCCATGCAGAAGATTGCACAGTAGCAAGCTGAAGAAGCAAGCGAATGTTTTCTTGTTGACCAAAGAGGACATGAGGCAGCAGAAGTGGCTTCCACCCCATTGGTCACCTGTGGATTTCAGGTCACTGCAAGAATTCTAGTAGTCCACCAGGAGAAAGACTCTACAGGGCACTTTCAATTTGCAGCAGCATCTTCCCAGGAGAATTGTCTGTGATCTGGGACAAAATACAGGAAAAGAGTTGGGAAACTGCTGAGAAAATAGTGATAAGAGTGGGAGATTGACTGACTTGCTGTTTCTTATCTTTGTGGCTTCATTCACCTGCATTAATCCTGGATGAATCAGCATTTTTAGTCCACTGCAGTCAGTCTTGCAGAAGTTTTTTATGCCCACAGAAGTTCAGCACTGACCTGAGCAGAAAGTGTTGGGAAGCAAGATGAAGAAGAAAAACTGACATCACTATAACTGCATTTCTGTTGGCAGAGACTGCTCTTTTTCATCACTCATGCTCCAGAGAATGCAGAAACCCTTTGTTCCAGGACTGCAGTGGTGCTCTGGCAAGATCTTTGTGGCCTAGGGCTACAACCTGAGCATTGCTTCATCTGGAGCTTGCCCCATGACAGATAAAAATAGGGCTTGAGCTGCAGCCAGGCTGTGTCAGTGGTGAGGGTGCAGCCTCCTTAGCCTGTTAGAGCTTGTGACTCCTGGTAGCTCCGGCATAGGGTGAATAATCACACCTACAGACAGGCAAATAAGCAGGGAAATAGCTTGCCTAGGGGGTTGCTCCTTTTTGAGGGGAAGTGAAGGAAAGACACTGACCAAACCCATTCCACAAATTTGTCAGCAGAAGCAGCAGTAGGGCTGTGTTGGCTGAGCTGTGAGAAGGTGGCTGTGTGCAAGCTCAGGCCTGCATGGACAGTGGAGCGTGGGCTGCTGTACGCTTGCTGAGCAAGCTGTCCCAGCTGCTGGTGAGATATATGGCCAAAAACCATCATCAACCAGACCCTCTGTGGTAGGTCCTAGGAGGGTGCAGGTATACTAAGAAACTGTAGCCTTGACTGGAACTTCTGTCATATTCTGTGACAGGGCAAGAGGAAATGGCGTCAAGTTGTGCCATGGGAGGTTTAGATTGGAGATCGGGACAAATGTTTTCATGGCAATGTTGTCAAACACTGGAGTCACCATCCCTGCAGGTATTTAAAAGATCTACAGGTGTGGCACTTGGGGACATGGTTTAGTGGTGAATATGGCAGTATTAGTTTAATGGTTGGACTCAGTGGTCCTGAGGTCTTTTCCAACCTAAATGACTCTGTGATTCTCTGATCTTCTAGTTCTGTTTTCTCTATTTGTTCCCCTTACTCATCTCCTTCTTGTCATCCTCTGCTTCTTCATGCCCCTTCACAGACTAGCTTCTTCAGCTACCAGTGTCTTGTGTGTCATGAGCACAAAGTGCACACAGTTCTGCAGTTCAGCTGATTGCTAACAAGGCTGAGACAGTTCAACACAAAAGTTACTCAGGAGGGCTTCCCTAAAACCTTCCTTTTCTGCAGTTAAAAAGCACAGGAAGACGAGTATCCCGAGTGTCCCATATCTACCACAAGCACTGTGCTTCAAATAGGGAGAGCTTGAAGGAGTGTAATTATTAGCTGCAAATCTTACTTCAGTTAGTGTTCTTATACTGGATAGTTGTTCTAAATGCAGCGCATCACTGGAAATAAAGCTTTGATTTTCCTCCTTCATATATTGTCCATTATGGCATGCCTGTCAGTTTTGTTAATGGCCTGAGAAACACAACAATCAAACTACCTCCCTGTACCTACCCCTTGTCAGAAGTACTGACAAGAGGAAAGACACCTAAAGATAAATTCAACACGTACGACTTAGAGGACGCAAGTGGAGCACTGAAGGCCATTTTTACAATGTAATTAATGCATTATAGCATTAAAGCAATATTTACCTGGAGACAGGAGTCGTCTCTTCCTGCTTTCCACTGCTGGTTTGCCCATGATAAAATACTGTTAGACTCTGCCTCCACACCCCCTCAGCAGAAAGAAGCTGCAGACACAAGTTTGGTGGTGAACTTATTTGCTCATATAGGTTACTCACACCACAGCTCTCCTGGGCAGCTTCTGTCAGCAACCAGCAGCAAAGACCCTTTCCAGCGTCCGAGTTTACATGAGGGCCTGGCAGGGGAGTGTTCTCCTCTGTGCACAGCCAGCCTCAGTAAATCTCAGTGTGACAGGCACACAGCCCTGCCGCTGAACTTTTAACTTGAAGCTCTAGCAGGGTGCTGAGTAGCTCCAGCTACATGACACAGAGCTGTGAAAGTAAATCACTTCACTGGAACAAGGGGAAGTCCAGCATATTGTCTTGCAGACTTTGGCTACAGCTTCTTTGCAGCATAAGTATAAGAATATATACGCCCGGGAAAGCAATCAGAGCAAGATGGACTTCCAGCGCAGGGCTCAGCCGTTCCCCATCCCAGAGGATCAAGAGGTTGTGTACAAGGTCGCTCCTGATGCTCACAACTCTGCAGGAAATGAAGACGAGAAACCAGTGTCAAAATTGCAACGTAGGCACAGTGAAACAAAACTCTACAAAGAGTTTTGTGACTTTTATGCAAGATTGTAAGTTCATTCTGTTCAGCTTCGGGGTGTAACTGCAGTGACATTACTGGTGTATTGTACATAATGTATTTTATTATCTGAGATCTGAGGCTCAGGCTGTGCAAGTTGTTCTGTCATCCAGCCTTTGCCGCTGTTCTGCTTGAAACATTGCCAGTTGTAACTGTCAACTAAAATTTGAATTGTTACTTTAAATTTCATCATTAATTGCATCAGAAGTTTGTATTAGCCGTAAAAATGGTCTTGGAATTTGTAAAGTAGTCTCTCTGCCTTCAGGTTGTTTGCCAGTTATTCTGGGAAAATGGATAAACTGCTTCATTAATGCAGAAGTATTACATAATTAACTAGTTTTACATATATAATATGTTTCAAAGTGAAGCACTTTTTCCTGAAGAGGGAAATTTTTTTTTTTACTTGATTTTGAACTTTGTTTCATGTTTTTGCTTGGATTATACTTTATGTACAGCAGCGCTCTAACATCCTTAATACTCAAGCACTGTTGAAGAGATGACGAAAGATTCCAGTTTCTCTTGTGGTTATTCTTCATTTAGATTGATAAGGAGGGTGGGGAAATTAACTGAGGTTTTGCCCCACAGAAAGCATACACAGCTCATGAAGACCAGTGGTGAGCTTTATAGTTGATCCCAGTTTATGTGTATAGTCACTGCAGTTTGTCCATAGGTCTGTCTGTTATGTATGGGTTAGACCATCCTGCGTCTGATCTTCATCTGTCATTTGCTCACCTATTTCACTGTGAGGGCAGTGGATATTTGGATTGCAGTTACTGTTTTCCTCATTTGCTAAGATGGGAGAGAGAGAAAAAAAGTGCCAGCTAATAATAACATATCAGATGTGACCTTGTGTAGGACTCTTCTGTGAGACAGTGTAAGAAATAGATAAAACACATTCCATTTTGAACCACGTGCTAGGTGTTTGCTTGCTCCCTTGGATGGTGTGCAAGGAATGAATTCAATTCCCATTGAACATGGTGGGAGCCCAGAAGTCTTATCCATTGGAAGGATAAGAAGGAAGGCTTGGCATCCTGCAGAGGACTGCAGGCTCTGCACATACAGGTACAGCATGATAGCTGTATCAAAATGTGTGCATGCATGCACATATGTTTCAAATAATGTCACTTGTCTAATAACCTTTCAGATACATTTTGAGTCAGCGGTTTTGTCAGCTGACCTCTGATTGCAATAAAACTAGACCATTGCCCTGTATTTGCTCTCTGCTACCACTGCCCTCTATCTGCTCTCTGCTGTCATATTAGGGTAGAGGAGTGATCCTGAAAGGCAGAGCTTTGAGAGTCTAGATATGAGTGGCAAAATGTTTGCAAAGGAAAAATCAAAAGAACCTTTTTCTGGCCTTAATTAACTGAAACACAGCTGTACTGTCTCCTCTCAGATGTGGATAGATACCACACTGCCATTTTTTTGGTCCTGCGCCTTTGAGAAGCAACCAAGGTTGCTGTTTCAGTATTTCTTTGCATCCCTGGCATGGGTTTGCCAGCTTGTGTGGGTCGCAGTGGGGCAGCCAGAGCATTCCCACCCTCCCTCTTGGCCCTGGAGTGGGCTATGAGCTGGCACATGATGAGCTGAGCTCCCTGAGATAAACCCTAACAATCAATCCCATGACTTCAAAATAAATTTGTAAAATTACTTCAAGCTATGCAGAGCTCATATAAAGGATATTTATTTAACTCCTGTGTTTTTCATTAATATCTGCCAGACTAGATCCTGCACACTATTTCACATTGTTTATTCAGAGCTCTAAACTACTGCCATTATATATATATATTTTAGAATTAGGAATTGGTTTACAATAAATCATTTATGTCTTCTTATGTGATGCCAGTCCTCAATCATTAATATTTGCCTTGTTTTCAGTAATTTTAATGTATTTCATAATTTTTATAGTACTTTGAATTACCTGTCTTTTTTCATCATAAAAAGCCTGTAAATGTGTCTGTAGTGACAACGTTTCTCTTGGGATTGTTAAGTAATTAGAGCACATCATAGGGATTTTGTTTGTAAAGAGTTAGGGAGCAGGGAGAAGCGGTAGTTTTATTTTTGAGGAGAGGCCACAAGCCATGAAGTTCATTGAAAAACTTGTGTAGAGCAACTTAGCATTAGGTTGATGCCATTTGGACTGGTTTGGTGGGGGGAGGGGAAAGACCCACAACCAGAGCTGTTCTCTATTTAGGTTAATTTTCTATTTCTTTTTTTTTTTAATGACAGCAACATGGCGAACGCGCTTGCAAACGCCATCTGCGAGCGCTGCAGGGGGGGCTTTGCCCCTGCTGAGAAAATTGTCAACAGCAATGGTGAGCTGTACCACGAGCAGTGCTTCGTCTGCGCACAGTGCTTCCAGCAGTTCCCCGAAGGGCTCTTCTATGAGGTAAGCAGGGCAGAGGACCCCTCCTGTCCCCACTCCCCCTCTTGAGCCTTCATTCCCACAGCACAAGTAGCTACAGGCAGGTGGATACCTTAGAAAGTCCCATGGGAGAATCTGGGCTCTGAAAGAGTGTGCCCAGTAAAGGGAGGAAAAAACCAGAAGCATTTCTGTGCTAATTTGGAGGGCATCAATGTATATAACCTTCTTTAAATATGAACCTTAATGTTATCAGCACTCAGAGAAAAACTCCTGGAGATTTTTTTCTCAGTGCAAATTTTTTTCCCTGAAATATGTGAATCTGATGTGAATCATGCCAGAAATACAGAGAAAACATGCTTCTTAGAGGAAAAAGTCATATAGAGGGAAATCCCAGCATTCTGTGGTCCATAGGAGGTTTATTGCTGAGTTGAGTGAGTCCAGCTTGGCATTAGAAAAGAGATGATCTGTGTGTGAGCATGCTGTGATTCAAACCAGACAGGGCCAGTGTAAGATCAGCTCTTAAATTTTTAACAGTCCAGAGCTTTTGAAATTATCCGTTCTTAACACACTTTCAGGGGTTAAAACCTGATCCCATTCATATTTCTCAGCTCCATGTTGATCTGCCTCAGCTTAGGAGGGTATTTCAGTATAGGTTTAATTTTCTTTTACATTCCCCGATCATGAGAATTCAAAATGTGGCTCAGCACAAAGTGGCTTTAATGAAAGCTCTAGACTGGTTCATAAAATACAAAGTGATTGGTAAAGGGAACAATAGATGGTATGAGACAGGGAATTACTGTCAGAGAGATAAGACCCTGCTCAAGTAGCTTACAGTCCATCTTAGGGTAGCAGTCACAGGATTTGTGTCATATGATGTGAAAAGGGAAATGAGCAGAGTGTAAAAGGAGAAATTCTATGCTCTCACATACAGGTGTCATCCTTTGGCAAGAGCACAATAGTTTATCTTCCACAGAAGCATTTCTAGTTTTACAGAGGCATGTTATGTGGTGACAAGGAGAGATTGTGGATTGTAAAAGAGACTGGCTAAGGGGATTCCGGGGATTTTTTTTTTCTCACCTTGTTTGAGGATCAAAAGGCTCTTGGGATAGTGTTACACAAATTGTAGTAAATCAGCCTCTAGTGTTCCATAAGACATCAAAAGGTGAGCTGCAAGGCAGAATTAATTAAATAGAAACAAAAGAACACCCCCCTAGATACTGAACAAGTTGCATTACAATTGTTAATGTATACTGATCTGACTCGGTAAAGAGTCCATCCTGACGTGTTAAGACCTGAGGAAATGTAAAGTGATAATGAATGTTTCAAAATTAAAATATTTGTAATTACGTTAATAAAATTGTCTTAAACCAAGAAAAGGTATTTTCTCTAAATAATGAATACTTACTCATTCTTTTTCTGACTCAAAAAACAGTGAGACATTCCAGGGACCTCTTTCAGAAAGTTGAATGGTCCTTGAAGATAAAAGTTTGGGAAATCATGCTCTAGGCAGCCTGTATCTTTTAGGGTAGACTACAGCAGAAAGAAAGTCCTACTTTTGGACCTAGTTCAGGAATGTTGCAGTCTCTCTCTGTTGCTCATGGGTGGCCATACCTGAATCTCAGTGGCAGAGGCAAGTATCCTACTGGTGCTTAGACCTACTGGATGTAGGCATTTTGCTTCCTACTGCTACCTTGTTGATATTCATACTCATGATGATTGCTCTTTGAGCACTGTCTTACTGAAACATGTTGCTCTCAAGGACAGTAAGTCAGAAGTGAGTGCCAATAGATTGTCCCAGGAATGAAAATAACACTGTGTGCTAAACATGTTTTGGCTAATGTTGCTCAGGGTTTTTTTCAGGCTGGGCAACCTGAGAAATGTTACATAGAAAGTGGAAAGTTTCTGTAGACACTTCTTGTCACAATTATTATAGAGATAAAATAACATTGGATAGGCTGAGGGAGCTGGACCTGTTCAGACTCAAGAAGAGATGACAGAGAGGGGATCGCATCAATGTATATAATTATCTGAAGAGAGGGTTGTCAGAGGAGGGAGCCAAGTTCTGCTTGGTGGTGCCAAGCAGTAGAGCAAGAAGTAATGGGCAGAAACTGATGCACAGAAAGTTTCACCTGATCATGGGGAAGAGCTTCTTTACTGTGCACTGGTACAAGTTTCCCAGAGAGGTTGTGAAGTCTCCCTCACTGGAGATACTCAAGAATCATCTGGATGCAATTCTGTGCAGTGTGTTCTAGGATGACCTTTCTTGAGCAAGGAGGTTTGACCAGATGACCCCACCTCCAAACTGGCCCATTCTGTGATTCTGTGAGAGAAAGGAAAGCCCTGAGCAGGTAGAAGATGGGCTTAGGTTCGTGAGTGCTCAAGAATGGCTGACAGTGCTCAAAGGACTTGAGATAATCTGTATCACTGTCAAGAAAAACAGTGACTGGAGAAGACAGAAAGGACATTTTCCTCAGAGTGGCTTAATGCAGTCTTTGAGAAGACGAATGTGTTTGGAGGTGTGGCCAGGTAATGTGTTTTTCTGAGCAGGTTCCCATGGGTAAACGCAGGCATTGTTGGTTGCCCAGCATGAGCTTGTGTTTATTCTGTGCCCAGTTTAGTTAAGCTAGTATGTCTGGGAAATGATTTCCAGCTCTTAGCAATTAGGAAGACAAATATTGTTCCCCTGCCTATTGCAAGCCTTGCAGGGTTCCCCCAGTTAGTCATTAAGCTGCTTATCACACTTGCTGTCAAACGCTGCCATGATAAGCCTTCACGCTGTGTTCCATGGGTGGGGGTGGAACTGCTCAGGTCTCTTGTGCTGCAGCACTTATCTCTGGGCTGCCTTGCAAGCACCCTGATCAGCACAGCTCGCCGTGGTCTGGCACTGCACTCACAGGCACAGGTGGTGCCCATCCACCGCTTAGAGTCTGCACAGCATAGCAGGGCTTTTGTGGAGGTCCTCTTGAGCCCGAGTTAGAAATGATAGTTTGGATTCCTGAGAGCTGTGTGCCTAATGTTGCACAGAAACTGTGGGTACAGCATATTTGATTTGTGTTCCAGTTTTTTCAGTAACATCATTTTAGCAAGTTTTTTTATGCACTCAGTCTAAACAAAAATTAGCACAAGCACATTCCAGTAGTTACTAAAGTCCATTTTTTGCTGTTAGGTGTGAAGTGGTACCAATTTTGGTCTGCTTCTACTCCATCACCTTGAAGGTGTGTATTCCCTAGAGCTGGTGATGTAGCATTTCTCTACAGGTAGCAGTGCACAGTCCTATACTAATGGCAGAACAGATGCTCATGTTTGCTTCTATTCCAGTTGTACCTTGAGTGTTTTCTTAAAATGGTTTTTACCAAAGGCTGCCTTAGAGAAACAATCTCTAAAGTCTCAGTTTTTGTGCAAGACTTTCCACTTAATTTAGCTAAAAACATGCAGGTAAGCTGGAGGTTATTTGACAGTGAGATGTTTTATGCAGAACCATTTACCTCATGGACCTTCAGCATACAGCAGTGAAATGACCTTGCTTTTAAACTATGTACTGTAAGATTTGTTACAGAAGCTCAAGGCTTTCTCTGATAATAACTGCTGGGTCATCCACAAAGGGCAGAACAAAGGAGCAGAGGTTGAAAATATAAACAAGACTGGATGGAAGTCAACTTGCCTGATGCAAACAAGAGGAGAAGAAAACCTGTTTGGTCTGTTCAGATCAACATGTGGTGGCTTTGAAATTCAAGCAAACCTAAGCACCCCCATTGGACCACCTGTTTACACAGAACAGGAAGCTTTCAGGTTTTTTTCAGTTTGAAAAGGATTTTATCCTGCAGGAAGCAAGCACAATTCACAATAAACCAGCAATTTCCATTGCTCTTTGAGAAAATAATAGCCCTGTACCTCTCAATTATTATTTTTCTAAAAGCCGAAATTAAAAAGTGATCTGTTTTAGAGTAATACACTGGAATAGCACTTGATAAATTTCTGGCAGAGACTTCTGAAAAAGTCTGTACTGAGTTAATATCTTTCTGTTCCTAATAGGTGCAATTCAGATTGGGCACAGGAATTTTATAACCATATATATCTAGTGAAATGTTTTATTAGATCCCCATCCTGCCAGTTGCAAGAGTATTATATTCATATTGTATTTGATCCTTGTAATTTCATATTATACAACAAGTAATCTTGAAACACATTTCTGTATTTTCTGTCCCTGCACAAAACCTTACTTTGTGGGTAGTATTTTATGCTATTCACTTGTTTTTGTCTTAGGCCCAGTAAAAAGAAAGGAGCAAGATTTCCTGCTGTCCTCCTCGTTCCACTGTTTAAACTGAGACATTCAAATCCAAACATTTTATAGCATACCTAATATCTTCTATGTGGTTTTGACATGCTCATTGGCATTTGTGTCTAACAATAACGGTGCCTGAAGGTATCTAAACATTTCCCTTCACTTTAGCACATATTTGGCTACATGTTTTTACATATTCTTTGGCTAAGCTACTAATGCAGTGCTCTTGAATCTTTTTATTCCACATGGTTTTTGTTTTTTTTCAATGAGAGCTTGAACTGTAGCTGAACTTACCTAAGCTGTGATAAAATTCAAATCCCTTAAAATCAATATAATTTGATCAATGTAGTGAACTTTGCTCAATATTTGGACTTGATTAAGGGTCTTTCCCAACCTAAATGATTTTATGATTCTATGAAATAAGTATCATGAAGGAAAAAGCTTATTTCCCTTCACGTTTTGGCTGAACTGCTCCATAAATTGGAAAAATTTCTGCCTCTGGGTGTTCTTCCTACCCCAACCTCCACCATATGTACTTCCTCTGGTATGCTGGGTCATTCTGGCAGGAAATGTAGAGAGAGGAAGACATCAAATAGCTTTGGGAAAAATGCTTTCCCCCTCCTGCTGTCCAAGGCTGTTTGTTAGCTAATTTCCTGCTCAGAACGTGCTTGGTTGCTTCAGTTTCAGTAGTCTGTCAAAATTCAAATGTCTCTTGTGATGTAAATGAGTGACAGAAAATGCCTTACACTCTCAGCAGTACTGGAGAAATGGTATGCTATTAACACTACATGCTAAGTAGTAGGTGAATTAAGGTGGGTGAATGTAATGCCTAGCACATGTATCTCATGGTCTGGGTTTTCTTTTGCTCAGCCCCTCATGTTTAAGTACCTGATTGTATCTGGAAATACACAGCATTTATGTTGAGTCATGTTTCTCATCCCTCTAATGCTCAGATCTTTTTCTATTTGCAGTTTGAAGGGAGAAAATACTGTGAACATGATTTTCAAATGCTTTTTGCCCCTTGCTGCCATCAATGTGGTAAGTTAAAACTTAAGGTGAAATACTTTACACTGATCACAAATGGGAGTGTCACTGGGGGAAGATGTGTCTGTTCTTTGGGAGGTGCTCATGTTCAGCTGAGCATCTGAACTTCAGGAATGAGTTAGACTTCAGAAAAACTGGGGAGCTGCTTTTTCTGAAGGTCCTAAACCAGTAGGATTTAAAAATAAAATTTGCATTCTTTTAGAATTAATTTTGCTGTTGAGCCAATGATCCAATGAACAGACCATTCATAAACTCCTGATTGCATACACCATTCATGGCTCCTGATTATTTTTATCTGTGTGCTGACATTTGTCCCTTCTCATGTAGCTGAAACCCTGCAACAAGACTTTGTCCTCTGCTTTGACTCTTGTAACCCATCCGTGCTGTCCTACTTCACAGAAGTTGAGACAATATTCTAGTGTTACAATCAAGTGATGGGCAGCTGGGCCCCCACTCATTTTTTGGAACCAAATACCTTTCAGGTTTCAGTGTCTAGCATCCATCCTACATGATACTGAGGGCTACTTTTTATTTGTCACTGTTGGTGTAGATGTTTTGCATCTGCTGCACTGTAATCACTTGCATGTTTTCTTTTTCCCTGTGTGTGACACATTTTGCTGGGGCGGAGCTGGGAAGTCATTATTTGACTATTCCCTAAACTGCTGTGGAAGCCCTTGTTTCTTTGGCACCTTTGGCAAGGTGCTAAAGCTTTAATTTCTCTCAGTGAGGCCTCTCCTCTTGTGGAGGGCAGCATTGAACACCAAGGGACAGGGAAGCAGATGTTATAGAACTATGAATTTAAGACTGTAGATGAGAACAAGCAGGGGAAGAGGAAGAAATGAGTTGGTGGCAATTTGTGAGGAGCTATGCTGCCTATCTCTGAGATTTCTCCTGCACAGTTGGTACAGCTCCACCTCCTCCTATCCTCTCTCCTGGTATTGCCAGCTCCCTCAAAACCTCATCAAGGTCCTGCCTAGAACTGGGCTTTTCCACTGCTTGTACTTAATAAACACAGACAAAGTCAATGGGGCTGTTGTCAATAATGAGGCCTTGAGCATTCCTGACATGTCTGGAGTCCATTGGATTTTGTTCTTGAGAAGCCATGACTTCATGGGAATGCTACAGAGTCATGTGCTGGATGTTGTCATCCACACCAGTAACCTGCCTGACCATTCCCCTTTGGCAGCTCTTGGAGTTGTTCTCCAAGGCCAGACCTCAGCCTCTGACTGCACTGGGAAACTGAGCTCCCAACACAATTTGCACTGCTCAAAGCCCCGGGCTACACTGTCCACCAGCATAGAGAACAACTAAGTCACGTGTGATGGACATCACTCCACTGCCTGTGCAGTAGTCACATTGTGCATTCAGAACACTTTTTCTCACACAGTTTTTTTTTAATGCCTTATGGGACAGGACTCCTTGTGGTAGGCCAGAAGATGTGTGTGTTGGATTGATTGTTCTGCAGCTTCACTGCACCTTTGCATTGGGACTCCATGGGAGTTTTTTTGCAGGAGGTCCACAGCCACCCAAGCTCTGTTCTGTTGTGCCTTGAGTGTAGAATACCTTCACGGCTTGGTCCTAGTGGAGTAGGAACCACTGCTATGTACATGGCAAGTTAAATTTGCCATACTCTTAAAGAAGGAGAAAGATGATTAGGAGACAAGAAAGCCCTTATTATATGAAGTACTCCATAAATTTCTTAACAGCTTGAGAACAAATAAGTAAAACCAGTGAAGGGACCAAAAAAGGATTATTGCAGAGAGAAGGTGGAGTGTGCATATAGAAGGACATGTATGTAAAGAACAGAAGGTCCTCCATCAGCAAAGATGTTTTCTTCTGACCCGTAACAAAAAACAACAAACAAACCCAAATTCCAGGGTTTGGACTCAGAACTACAATATTGAAAGCAATGTGTCCTACCAGATTTTGGGGTAAGGAAAGGAATGATGATTGTAGTCATTGTAGTGATTCATTTGTGCATTACTTTTATGTTTGTCTAGTATGGTATTTTACATCCTGGTGTGTTTCTCACAGGTGAGTTCATTATTGGTCGTGTTATTAAAGCCATGAACAATAGCTGGCATCCAGAGTGCTTCTGCTGTGATATCTGCCAAGTAGTATTGGCTGATATTGGATTTGTCAAGAATGCTGGCAGGTAAATCTTCACCCTTCCTTTAGTTAACTGATCATAAATTAAATGAACTAATAGTGGGACTGAGAGGTTTTGGTTCCTGAAGCTTTCCCGCTCGGATGGAGCAACTGAAGTATTTTCTGTGCGAAGAAGGTCTAAGTGCATCCCAAAACCAAGAATGGGTATCTTAAAATATTAACATTTTACCTACTTGAGCTTTAAGTTTGATGGCAAACATTTTCTTTACCCAGTGACCTTTTCCAACTTGGTTCTCCAATTTTGGACTAGTTTGGCACCATATTTATTAATAATTGGTTAACGTTTAGTAGGACCCTTCACGGAGTAGGATATTTTTGCCAGCTAGGATCAAAAGAATGTTTTACAAGTGGATTATATGGCCATTGCCTTCTTATGTATAATACAATATACAGAATTATCTGTGGAAGTAGGACCTGTGTGCTCATCCATCTTCCAATCTAAGTTTTTAGGATTTTGAAAGTAAAACATTCATCAAGGTGAATCTATTAGAAACTTTGTTTTCTGTGTTTCAACACAGCTTTAACTTAGCCGGGCTGAAGAAAGGATGCTTCTGTGGTTACAGACAATTTAATGATCATCCTGAACTTAGGCAATCATTTTGGTGCTTTGAACTTGGTTTGCCTTAGCAAGGAAGTTATTTTAACAAGACTCAAAAAAGAGCTGTTTGAAATGAGGTTCTGAGAGATTTCTGGTTTATATTTTGCACTGTAGTACCTGGTAGCAATACTTACCTCTCTTTTTTATGCCTTTTCAGACATCTCTGCCGTCCTTGCCATAACAGGGAAAAAGCCAGAGGCCTGGGAAAGTACATTTGCCAGAAGTGTCATGCCATTATTGATGAACAGCCTCTCATATTCAAAAATGATCCTTATCACCCTGATCATTTCAACTGTGCAAACTGCGGGTAACCTGAGTTCTGCAAAGGGAAACAGGAAAATGCTGGGTTTATTTGCTTCATCAATTTAAAGTGAAAATTTGTCCTGTACAACTGACAAGAGGGGGTTTGGATGTCTTGTGGCCAGATATGTGTTACTGCTTTTGGCTTGGTGGAGTTCAAACAGCTGATCTGCTGGGGACTAAAGAAAGATTGGACTCTGCAGGACAAGGCAGTACCTTACAAAATTCAAATTATCAACACAGATACTATTTCTATAGTATTGAAATGATAGCTCACTATTCTGCCAGGAGGGGAAGAGAAGTGATTCTCTTTTGTTGCTTGAATTACTATCTTGACTATTTTTTTTTTTTTTTAGTTCAACAGAGTCCAAACTTTGTTCTCTCTTTTTAAAGCCTGCCTTTTTTAGAAGCCTTCTCCCATCTCATTTTATCATCTTCTGCAACTGCAGCACATGAAACTGCACATTTCTACATCCTGCACTGATGCAGAGATCTAGGATAAGCATTGAAGCATGGAGTATTGTAGGACATAGCATGGATTCTTTGTTGTTTATTTCTGCTGCAAAGGAAGCTGCTATTTCAGCACCATAGTGAAGACTGATTTGTGTAACAGTATGTAGTGTTGTATCAGTGGCAACCAGTTGAGAGTATTTGTGATTACAATCACTTTTAAGGTTTAGCTGTTCTCAGTATCTAACCATGCAAATTACTAAAAATAGAGTTTATAAGATTCTGCAATGGGAAATTAATAAGTATAGCTCATGTGGGTCTGTAGTTCTCTTTCTCTGAAGTTTGAAACAAGGAAGATGTAACTAGATTTAGAGGACTACATTTTACTTTCACATGCAGTTATGCAAATCTAAAACAAACTGGTGATAAGTGCCAGAATATAAACCAAACATCTGCAGCTTTCACACACAGATTTGTGCTGCTTAAGCAGAATGACAATAGCTCAGTAGCTGTTTCCAGAGAGACTCGGTGCACCTCGCTTTGCAGCCTGTTCTCAGTTTACTGTGATCAGGCTTGAACTGTGTTGAACTATATTATATTTGATGCTGCTGCATTTCTGTAGTGTAAATATAATTTCTAAAGCAAATGCTAAATTTCTTTTTTCACTTCACTTTTCACTTGAGAGTAGAAACTCTCAAGACTTGGCATTTTTGAGTGCTTTTATTCAAGCTCTCAATTAATTAACTTCTGAACAGGAAGGAACTTACTGCTGATGCTCGTGAGCTGAAAGGAGAACTCTATTGCTTACCCTGCCATGACAAAATGGGTGTCCCCATCTGTGGGGCATGTAGGAGACCAATTGAAGGCCGTGTGGTGAATGCTATGGGCAAACAATGGCATGTGGAGGTAAACATCAGATGCTATTCAATCTCTCTTACAAATGTAAACCTTAGCATATTTATCTGTGATTTTGCTGATCAATTTCAATGAAAGGATTCTCAAAGTTTGCAGCAATGATTATAACTGCCTTCTCCAAATCCCTCTTCAACCTCACTGTGGCTGGTCTTCCGCTGTGAAACAGGAGTTATTTCCACTTATAGAGAGCTTTGACTGTGAAACTAAAATCAGTAATCAAAGGAAGCACGGCAACGTCCTTACAAAAGAAAATTGCAGAGCTCAAAGCCGTAGATGTGGAAAGGCAGTCAAATCTGTGGCAGCCATATTACTAAGCATGATAATACCCTTAGGTCTTCCACAGTCACCTGCTACGTATATATGTCTTTAACAGTTCATGTAAGAATTCATACTTCAAGGCCACATACAAGATTTAGTTGCACATCTTCCATTTTAATTAGATAAATTGTTTATTCCTTCTGTTGTTTTGCAAGTCTCCTGTAGGAAATGCTTTCTTCACAAGGGTATAGTGACAATACAGATTATTTAATAACTCTTAGTTCTGTTCATTGATAAAAAAATGAGAATCCATTGCTTGATTTTGTTTTGTAACTTCTGGATTGAAATGTTGAAGACATTAAAAGAAATATCATTTTAATGGCCTAAATGTAGAAACAAAAGTTTTAACTCTGCTTTTCAAGATGGTTCAGTAGACTTCAGCCATGTTCAAGTAGTGGACATGTTTAGTTTGCTTTCCAGAAAAAATAACGTTACTTCCAAAAGATAAAAAAATGTATTGTAATTTTCTTTGTAGCATTTTGTTTGTGCAAAATGTGAAAAGCCATTCCTGGGTCATCGTCATTATGAGAGAAAAGGCTTGGCCTATTGTGAAACCCACTACAATCAGGTAACGTTACATATTTTTTAAAATGGCATTAATTGGTAAACTCACAAATTGGTTTTATTACACAGAGATGTAAAACCATGGACATTCTTCTGTCTTGTTAAAGGCACCTGTGGGTGTAATGGCAATTAGCATATGTTCTGTTGCGCTTAATTTATACAGGTTTCCCTATTCATCTGTGTGGCATTGAAAAAGAAAACTGCAGGTATTTTACTAAGGCTGGCCAGGACAATTAGTATCAAGTTATTCTTCAAGCTTAGTGGTACTTAAGTAGAGCTGTTACAGGGCATTGATGGGTCTGTGGATCAGAGCAGCTAATGACAACTAATCTCTCCTGAGGAATTAAAGAAGATTTGCCACTCACTAACTGCATTTGGAGGCCCCAGCAAGTGGCGTGGATTTCCCTGCAGCTGCCACTCTAAGACACTGTGTGTTCATATATGCTGTTGCTCAGTCATTTGTTAGGTTGATAAAGACTTCTAAGGCTAAATTTGTCAGAAGACACCCTCTAGTGACCACTTGCATTTATGTAGAAGTTACGTGTGGCAGTACCTCCCCTCTCCAGACACCTTGGGTGGGAAGTCCAGCCCCACGATGCATAGACATACTGTTCTTTGGAAGCCATCTGTGCACGTCATGTTCACCTCCCTTGCTTACATAAATACATGAGGAGGGGTTACACTTGGGAGTTGTACAGCATCTGCTAATTACAGATGGATTCTTAGTTGGTCATTAGTGATGAAGGGCAGATGATTGGTGCTGGCACCCTTGCAGACTGTAAATGCTGTGACGTTCATAGTAATAGTGTTGCAGCTGGGACGGGCCAAGTCAAGTACACCAAATGAGCTGTATGTAGAGTGGATGTCTTTTCCTAGGTTAACTACTACAGTTAGAAAGAATACATGAAGTTTTTGGCACTTCTTGTTACACTGTGGACAACTGTTAAGCCTGGAAAAAGAATTAATACTTCTTGTCTGAAATTTTCCTAATAAAGATGAAATTTTCTTACAGTTACAGTAATACATTGTTTTAGTCATGCATGTAAGTCCAAATGTTACATTTTCTGGTTAGTAACAATGAAACCAACTGCTGTATTTCAAATCTTCAGGATTAGAGAAATTTTGAAACAAAACCAAATCATACTTACGGAGAATCAAAGGTAGATAAATGTTTTCATCTTTAATATTATCAGGACTTTTTGTGATGAGATGATACAAAATGTATTTGGAAAACCAAACCAGACTTGCCAGCATTCTCTTTATTTCACTGGAATAAACAGGAAAGCGATTGTGCCCATCAACTGAAATACAGTTATTTTGCTAGTTTGATAAATTACCCTCAATAAAATCATTTTGTTAAAAATTTATTACTTCTCTTTCCTCTTCAGCTGTTTGGTGATGTTTGTTTCCATTGCAACCGTGTGATTGAAGGAGATGGTAAGCACTTTTCTGTTTCCTTAATGTTCCTTTTTGATGGAAGTTCTCTTTAAAAGTGAAAATAAGGGGGAAGCAGCCTGGTTTTCATTAAAACAAAAACAGATGTTCTCTTGACCAGAAATTAAATTAGAGCTGATTAGTCAGAGACCAAATGGTAGGAAAATCTACCATCATTTCATGATGGTAGAAGACCACCCCATGGCCAAAGAGAACTGTGAAACCCCTTAGTGACATGCAGAGGCCAGGGATGCTGGAAGATGCTCAGAAATGGCTTCCTGCCACACCACATTCAAAAAAGAGCACATGCAAGGCTGAGAAAGAGTATACAGGCATCTCCAGAAATGAATCTGTGGATCATGAGCTAAATTCGGAAAAATATTTAGATACTGAAAGACATAGCTGGGCACTGCTAGGAATTTTTTTTAAATGCCTTGCTCCCATTAGGTCAGTTTGAATCCTGGAGATACTTACCTATTGGAAGCACCTGTCTTTTGAAAATCTAGGCTTATGATAATGTCACAAAACCAGGAATGATCATACTTGGAAATATGTCCTGTAAAGGCAAAACTGCAAATAATTTGTTTGTTATTGCTTGATTGGGTTTTTTGGAGAAAAAACCTCCTTTTGGGAGAAGGGGGTGGGTTTGAGGTTTTTTTGGTGGGTTTTTTTTTTTTTTTTTGGTAACTAGCTGTGATAAAATGCCGAAAGTAAATTATTCTACTTGAAATAATGTGACATTATGTGCCTATTTACCCTGTCCAAAGTAAATACTATGTTAGCCTCATCTAAGCCAAAGTCATTAGCAAAGTAGTAGGAAACTTCTAACATTCAAAAAGAAACACAAACTAGTTTATAGTCATGTAACTATAGGGTAAGACATGTAGATGTGCTTTCCCTACATTTTCTGGGTTCCACTATGCCTGCAGAATGGCAATCCAAAATGCTTTAGAGGAAAGAATCCCCATTTTCAGAAAAATTCTACTGTAATGAGCAGAAATGCTGATAACTACATCTCTGTATTATTCTAACCTTTCACCTATAGTCTGACACCCATACTGTAAGTTTTGGTCTCTGAACTGAAAATAACACAGTATACACTAATTTCTTTATTTTTCAGTGTATGTCTTCAATTACATTTCTTCTTTCATTTCTGCAAACAAATTTTGAGTCAGCTGTCACAAATTTGGTATCCAGTATTGTTCTCTGTCAGGTAAAACAAATATCTGTAGCAGCAGTTTTTCAGGGGGGTCTCTATGACTGCATTACTGAGGTTGCTTGGGAACAGAGACTTTAATCTGTCTAGTATTATTCTGGAAAACAGTGGAATAACTGTGTATCTGTGGACATACTTGGCCCATGGTGCAGGAAAAACTCTCTGCATGACAATGCTTTGGTTCTCCTTGTTGTTGACGAAATACTGTGAGAAAAACATTGAGAGATAAAAAGAGTCCTTTTTTTTTACCTTGCTGATTTACCAGCAGTGTCTGGCTGGTGGCTTCACATTATTTTCTTCAGTTGGGCAAGTGCAACTGTTGATTGCAGTGCAGTCTTAACTGGATCTGAGAAATTAAACTGAATGAAAACATCAACACAATTGTGCTGGATTGCTCTTCTTCAGCTGGAAGCATTTCCTGATTAAGTTGGAACCTGGTCTCACAGAAGCATTGCCTGGGATCAGCTGGATATGAGATGAAGTGGAAGCGAAAAATAGGAGGCAGAAATAGGTTAAGCTGGTCTTGCCTCAGAGACAGCTATATCAATACTTCACAGTCCTGCTTCATTACACTCTAAAAATGTGCCTTCATGAGCCTGGCCATGTTATTGTTACAGGCCTTAATACTTGATACCAAAATCAATTACTGTTCTTCACACCTCATGAATATGTAAGCTTAAAATCTTTGTAATCACTGGTTTTTTTCATTGGTAAGGCTAATGGATTCTTTTTTCCCATCTCCCTAGTTGTGTCTGCTCTGAATAAGGCATGGTGTGTGAACTGTTTCGCTTGTTCAACTTGCAACACTAAGTTAACCCTCAAGTAAGTTTATGGATAAGTGTGATGTCTTCAACAGGTATCAGTAGTTCTCTTCAAAGTGTAGATGTTGCTATAGTGTAGCTGTTACTGTATGAAAAACATGTAAGCAGCATTGAGGAAATAAGTGCCTCTTTCTTCCTCTTGCTCCACTTAGTACTTTCCATCTCTTTCAGCTGTCTCCTCACTCTTCCTTCAGTTAGTCTTCCTAACTTTTCTCCTTTTCCATCCTTTATTTTTTCTTGTTTAACTCTAAAGGGATAAGTTTGTTGAAATTGATCTAAAACCTGTCTGCAAACACTGTTACGAGAAAATGCCAGATGAATTTAAGCGACGACTTGCCAAACGGGAACGTGAAGCAAAGGATAAAGAGAAGCAGAAAAAGAAAAAGCCAATCTGTTTGTAAACTTCTTTTCCTTCTCACCGCCACCTCAGCCCCTTTCTTCTTTGGTTAGTCCAAAGGATGCTTTTTTTTGCACTTCTGCATGAACTTATGGCAGTCAAAACCAAAACACCTTTCATGCAACTGCAACTTGAAATACTAACTTGTTGTTCCATTATCTTATGTTTAGTCTGCAATTAGGTTTGAAAGGCTTTCTAAATTACACAATAAATATGGGCTTTTGTGTAAAATCTGCATAACTTAGCAGGGTATTGTAATTACTGTCTACAGTGTATATAACTTGTAAAAGTAACTTAATGTATTTGTATAAATTGGGGGGTTGATTTTTTTGCTTGTGCACATTTAATAGGGGATTTTTTTTTAAATTCTTTTTTTCACTATCTCATCTGCTAAAACTTTGTCTGTTTTCCTTGCTTTGTTGTTTTAGGAATAAATTTGTTGAGTTTGATATGAAGCCTGTCTGCAAAAAGTGTTATGAGAAGTTTCCTCTAGAGCTGAAGAAAAGACTGAAGAAATTAGCTGAAACTTTGGGAAGGAAGTAAAGATTTCATCTGCTCTCCTCTTCCTTTGTGAAAATCTTATGGATACTCTTTCTGGGGGAGAGGGGAGTTACTGCTTTGAGGCTGCAGTCAGACAACAAATGCTGATGCATGCCTTCTATCAACCCAACATAATATATTAAGATTCTCTGTTCTCTATACATGTATGCCTACTTGTTGACAAACAGACGACACTTCCAAAATAAATACCAGCTTGCCTGAAAGATTTCTGACCAATAATGCCATTGTACTGATGCAGGTGGCCCATTCTGTACACTAATTCTCTGTGGAACTCTTCAGAGAGAGAAAGTTTGCTTGTGCACACCACCTGTGAAAACAAACATTGCTAATGTGCCCAACTTCAGGGACGTGTATTGTCATTTATGTTTGTGAGAATATTAACCTTCGTATTAAGCATGCAGACAAAACTTGCCCAGTTCAAGCGATTTGGGCAGGAAACCAGTATACTTTGCCTCATGGAAAAAATCACAATTGGATTTCAGGCCAAGTAGTCTCTTTAAGAAGCCTTGTTTCATATAGTTTGAAAACTATCAGATTTCTAAATTCAGCCACTGTACAAATGACATACATAAAATGATAAAAATTATAGATTATGCTTACATGATGAATGTTTCTACATCAGGCTTAGCATGAGATACTTAAATAAAAAATGTATTCCTATTGCAAGAAATGAGCATACTTAGAACTACTTGAATTTTGCTATATTCCACTTAACACATTAACTCTTATATATGCTTTTGCATTCTATTTACTTTTGTGCCTTATTCTGCTGGACCATACATAACAGTGTACCATTAAATATATATAGTTTTATATTTTATTTCATATTTTTATGCAGAAACAATATAGAAGGTATTTTCAAAAGATAACGTACTTTGCCTTAATTATACAGGATGCAAGAAGTATTTGAAATGTGAACATCTGCATTTAAAATTTAGCTTATAGACCTTATTGATTTTCAGAACAATACTGAAAATGCATATTTCAATTAACTGGCAATATTACTTTTACACCTCTGAGTGTAAATATGCAAGGTTTGATCCTGCTAGGATCTACTTCTTCAGCCATCCTCAAGGACTGAGCTTACAAATAATCAAAATTCTTTATAACATACATTTAATTGTTTTATACTGTTGAGTTCTGTCCATGCTGATTTGTTTTATTTTTCCCTGTCTTATAGAAAATACAGCTACTTAGGTCTTCTTGATGGTACGAAGTATGCAAACATTTTTTTTTTTACTTTTTTACATTAGTGACTTTAACAGATTTTATGTAATTATGTAACAGGAAGTAAAATTTTCTTTCCTGTTTATGAAAAATTAGTTACTTTAAAACATCTGCTTTCCTGTGTCATCAATAAAGGCCATGTTATTAAATCTTATATTGCCTCTGAAATAAATGCTTGAGATGGGTGGGAAAGCAGTAAAGCTCTCTTGGATCCCTGAGCTTTTACCTGTGACTATGTAAATACTTCCTTATTATCCTGATTTAAAGGAGACATGTGCTTTTCCTAAAGGCATATGTGCATACGTAGTTCTAAGGTTCATAAAAGAAACCACAGTTTGTTTCATAAAGAATAGCTTGATTCTTCTGAATATTTTCTGAATTGGCACAGTCACTAGGTTTTCCTAAAGAAAATATCTTGTCTGAGTGTAAAACATAATACCCTCCTGTTAACTTTTTCTCCCGTTTTCACTGTAATAAAACTGTCACCCCAAACTTCCAGATTATTGCTAGGTAGGGTATTTTTTGACTATTTTATCCTACATAATTATTGAATGCCATAACATTCATAAATGTAATCCCTGACCCTGTTGAAGACTATGAGAGCTTAAAATGTCCTCAAAATTTTGTTAACTAGCACAGTAGCCCTGTTGGAATTTTGGACTGTACCATGGATTCAGTAGACGACACTCTTGCTTCCTCCTGAAGTTATGACTTCCAGGTTTTCATGTTACACCAAGGTGTACATCTCTTCCTTCAGCCTTTGTGTGTCCAGCCTTACTGCTCAGAGTTGGGAAGGGTCACTAGCCCCAAAGTTAAATGACAAGACCTGGCTCATATCCACATTGCTCAGGGTTACATCCATCTTTAGCACTGTGGCCTCAGATTTCCTCTCCACTCTGGAGGCCCTTGGGGCCTGACACGGGCTGGGTTTTCCCATTTCCAAGTTCCTGATGGTGAATGCTGTGCTCCATTTCACCAAGGCAGTACCTTCTGTTTCATGAACTCTAGTGTGTCTGTCAGACTCCATGATGTGGCACTTAAAGCATCTGAGGGTAATGGAGGGTTCAAAGGCTGGTGAAGCATGGAAAAATGTTGGATGGAAGGGACCGCTAGAGATCAGCTAGCCCAGCCATCTGCTCCAAGTGGATCTAACTTCAGAGTAGCATCAGTGCAGAAGTTCTTGCTTGGCCAAACTGAACATGACCACGCAAGGAGATTTCACAGGCCTTTGTGGACAGTATGTTCCAGTGCTTCATCACCTTTTATGGTGAAAATAGTATTACTGGAGTTCCATCTCAAGTGGAGAGTTCCCCAAATCCATACTGCTCTCTTGGGAGCTGTCTTTGGCATGAACTGTCATTGGTATAATACCCCTGGACATTGTCATGAAGAGGATTAGTTAAAAGCTGTTGCAAAGCAGAGCCAAGGAGCAAGCTAGCAATTAGGCAGCCTGGACAATTACACATCTGGTGTTGAAACTCACTTCCTGATGCAAAGTATTATAAATATTTTGTGTAGCTGCACATACTTTCCTAAAAGAGGCATAGCCTAGTACTGTTTTTCTACCCATGACCCCTGTAAGGTCTCGTCAAGGAATCTGTGAGACTGGCATTTGGGAATGTATGCCTCAGAAGCTTTGTCCCTTTCTGCTGCATGGATCAATTATGCATGGGCAAGAGAGGTTCGTTTAGCAAGCCTGGTTAGGCTGACAGTAGGGAACACTCCAGAAAGCCCAGTGGATGTCGCTGCAGGAGGAAGAGCTGAGCCTAAAGCCTCTCTGGTGCTAGCAGTGGCACATCCTGTGCTCAGTTCCAGTGGACAAGCAGCGGGCTGGGCTGGGCACAGTTGGGTTGCAGGAACAGCTCTCGAATCAGTGCTGTCCTGCCCGCTGCTGTGACCACCAGGGACAACACATGGGGTGCCACTTCCACAGAGATGGGTGAGACAGTGACCAGTTCCAAAGTACTGGGACTGCTCTACATGAAGGAAATTTCCCATGCCTCTCCATCACCTCATGTACAGTAATATTCTCCAGTGAGTCAAGTAAACTCTGATGTTCTCCTCTGCACCAGCACCAACACTTCTATTAGTTAGCCTGGCAGGTGCAGATAAGAAATTGTTTGATAATCCCAGCTGCAGGCACACCATTAAAAAGTACAGAGAAAAAAAAAAAAAAAAGATTTTTTTTGTGGGATTAATTCCAATGTCTAAATAAATCACCATTAATAGAAGAAAGACTAAAACAGAGAATTAATTCTTTCAGTCAGGGTCTTACATGGATATTTCTGATTTTAAAGAAAAAGTTGGGTATGTTTCCTTATTTTTCCTGCAAAGTGTAAGAGCTGTGGGGCTGTCAGTATATTTTAGGTGTAGCAGGAATCCTGTGACTGTCAGTGGGTTGTTTGAGACTGAGAACTGGAGAAATTTTTAATTACACTTCTTCAGAGACGTGGCCTAGTGGCCTCATTTTGACCAAAGCATCTGAACTGGCAGGAAAGATGGCTAATTCCAGTGAGTAGAATTTGAGGCTTCCTCTCCTGGGAATTTCACCACAGGGCTCATCAAGCCACCAAACCCGTAAAACTACAACTTGCAAATCTGTCCTACCTTGAGGGTTGCTGGTCCATCTTTTAGTCCATGTTCCCAGCTGTGTTTTAGAGCTTAATTACTTAATTATACTATTCAAGGTGCCTGGAAAAAAAGGGTTTTTCACCACAGCTGCTACAATATTGGGAGACTCGTTTTCTAGAGAATTGGATCTCAGTAAAAGGGCCCTTATGCTTACAGATTAAATTTATAGTTGCTCTGAAACATGAAGTATGGAATCGTAGAATATTACAGGTTGGAAGGGACCTTAAAAATCTAGTCCCAAGCCTCTGCCATGAGGGACACTTCCCACTAGGCCACATTTCTCAGAGCTCCATCCAACCCAGCCTTGAAAACTGCCTGGGATGGGGCACCCACAACCTCTCTGGGCAACCTGTGCCAGTGCTTCACTACATTCACAGTGCAGAATTTCATCCTTATATTTAATCTAAATTGCCCCTCTTTTAATTGTAGCCATTACTCCTTGTCCTCACTACAGTTCCAGACTGAGTCCCTCTCCTGCTTCCCAGCAGGCCCCTCAGATACTGGAAGGTTGCTGTGAGGTCTCCATGGAACCTTCTCTTCTCCAAGCTGCACATCCCCAACTTCCTCACCCTGTCCTCGTAGGGGAGATGCTCCAGTCCTCCTGTCAACTTCGTGTCTCTCCTCTGGACTTGCTCCAACAGTTCCATGTCCTTCTTATGGCGAGGGCGCCAGAACTGTTACTTAGCTTTAGGTAAAAGTTCATTACCTAAATATATACACACACACACACACATATATAGAGAGAGAGAGTATATTATTTAGGTGATAAATATATTATCGCCGTATCTATTTATATATTACTGAGGTGAGTTTATTGTAGTTTTAGGTGAGAAAACGCTAAACCTTGATTTCTCACAATTTCCCACGACAGGTTTTCTTCCCCTGCTTCCCCTGCGCGCACCCCCCATCCCCGCTGTGCGCATGCGCAGACCCGGCCAGGCCCCGCCCCCCGGCCGTTGATTTGGGGGCGGGAGCCGGGCACGCGCCGGGGTTGCGCGCGCCGCACGACTGAGCGGGAACTTGCGTAACGCGCGGCGGCCGCGGCGCTGCTGCGCTTCCTTCCTCCTTCCCCTCCGCCTGCCCTCCTCCTTCCCCTCCGCAGGCGCCGGGCCAAGGCCGCCGGCCGGCCGGGAAGGCGCGTTCCGCCGCGACAGAGGCCGGGCGCGGCCTCCGCCGCCGCGGGGGCGCCATGATGAGAAGGACGAAGCCTGAGGTGGAGCGCTACGTCGCCTCCTTGCAGGCCGCGGCTCGGTCCCCCCGAGAGGTAAGCGCGGCCTCGCCTTGCCCGCCCTCGCCGGGCGCGGTGGGCGCCGCGGCCGCTCCGTGCGGCCGGTGTGGGGCCCGTGCCCGCCCCCCGCGCCGCGGGGAGGCCTCGCTGCCCAAGGGCCGGGGGGCGGCTGCCATCGCCGCCCCTGCGCTGCTGGGCTGGAGGGCGGCTGCTGTCTGCCGGCTCCCCGCGCCGGGTCTGCTTGGGCCGTCGTCGTCCGTGGCGGTAAGAGGAAAAAGGATCCCTCTCTGGAGGGATGTCTTTCTGGAGACACTCAAACCCCACCTGTACCGCCTGCCCGCCCTAGGTGACCGAGCCATGGCAGGGTATTGGACTAGATGATCTTCAGAGGTCTCTTCTCTTCCTGACAGTTCTGATATTCTGTGAGTTATGGTGTCTTCGGGAGTGTTTCTGAGCACGTCATTGCTCAGGGTCTGTGTAAATCGAGTGAGGTAGGGGAAGCTGAGGAAGGCCCAAGGGGTTTCGCGTACTGGAGGTGCTTTCCCTAACTGGGAGCAGTAGTTTACTAGAGCTGTGCACCTGAATTTTAAAACTGGTAAGCCGTAGTGTAGTTTTAAAGAGTCCATCAGTTCTCTGAGTACAGACTTCTTAAGTTTTGTGAGGGTTTAGTTCCCGCGTTTCCCGAGTTTCGTTTCTCAGAAAAAGATTCCCGAGTTTCGCTTCTTCAGAAGAATCTAAACAAGGAACACATGAAGCACTTTCAGTTTTATGTGTTGTGTCATTAATATTCCTTTCTTTGTAGCAGTATTAGGAGAGGAGGAACTGGGAAAAAAGAATCTTTCTGTTGTATTTTAGTAACTGGCCAGAAGGATGAGGATCTCTGCATAACTTGTTACCATTTTTCATTATATCTGGAAAAGGATCACAGTCTGATGCAATTCATGGGAGCTGTTTAATCCTGAAAGATCCTGTTCTACTGCTCTGAAACTGATTTTTTTTTTAAGTTAGAATATTCAGCACTGTGTTGTATAGTAGGAATACATCCATGTTCACCATTATGCAGCAGGGCCTTTATGCAGGCCTTGTGTACATCATCATTATTTGTATCTTTCCCAACAGCAACAAAGTTGTTCTGTGGCTTAATTGATTTGAGTGCTGTTTAGATCAGGCAGTGTCTAGGGCATGACTCTAAGAATCATAGGTGCTCTTCAATTGTTTTGAAATTCCTGCTGAACTCAACAACAAAATAAATCCTCCCCTGTTGTGCTTAAGACTAACTGGTGCATATTTACTTGTTTAAAATTTTTTTTAATAAGTAATGCTTACAACTAATTGTATAAGCGCAGTCACTGGTGGAGAATGTTACTGATTTTTTGTTGTGTTGATTTAAGGAAGGGGGTGCTTATAAGGCTGCAAAGCATTTATTTTGAGGTTTCTTTTCATCCATGTTTAAAAGAAGGTGCCAAATGCAGCTCCATTTTGACATGCTTTAGTTTCCCTTTTATAACAAGCTTCAAAAATACAGACTGGAAATGAGGTATCCTAGGAGGCCTGCTTTAATTTTTAACTGCTTCTTAAAATTTTGCATGAATAACAGTAGTGAGGGAGGGAGACATATAATTCAAGTGATTTCAAAATGTACACACTTGTTTGGAATCATAGATGTAACTAGCTCCAGTATGTCTTGGTTCAAAAGCAAAAATGTTTTTGAACTGAGAGCTAAAGCTTTAAATTTGTCTGGTTTCCTTCTACCTTTTTGCTTGTAACTTAGTCAGTTCTTTAACTCACTCTGTTCACTTTTCCTCCTGATCATGCTTCTGCCACCTTGGCTTCTTTGTTACTTTCTTGTTTTACTTCCCAAAAAGTACCCTTGGAGATGTTTCACCTCTTGCCCATAGGGTGTGTATGTTAAAGTTACTTTAGTCAGAAATAAACTACTGCATAAATGCATTTCTTACCCAAACTGCGAATGACTTAAGCAAAGGTTGCTTTTTCCTCAAGTATACTTAAGCAGTAGTGTCTAATGACAGTACCCTACAGTAGGGCTAAATGGCAGATCTCTCTTGATTTGTAGAATATCTTTTTTCCCTGCTACACTGCAAAGGAACAAACTAAATATAGGTGAACCTATTCTTCGAAGCACTCTCTTTAATGAGTGATGTTTGAAATACCACATGTATAAAGACTTGTTGTTTTCTTCTCTTGTAATCTCTATTCCTAGTAGCCTTTTTCTAACAAAAACTTCTATTCTTTTCATTCTTTACCTACATTTTCAGAAACAAACCCTGATATGTGATGAGTGGGTTTGAGCTGATAACGAGTCGTCAAATTCCATCACTTGAGTATTAGGCATTGCTGAAAAGAAAGGTCACTCATTAGGGAATTACTTTTTAAGTACCAAATGTCTAAAGTGTGTTTGTCATGGTTTTTCTCCTTCAGAAATCGATGAAAGGATTCCTCTTTGCTAAGCTGTATTTTGAAATAAAAGAATATGAACTTGCTAAAAGGTAACACACATTGATGGACATTTGTTTTTTTGTTCTCTAAAGTGTAAAAGAAAAGCTATGTTTATATGAAGTAGACCAGAGAAACCAAGATGAATGTCGTGCTGCTTTAAGCTAGCAGTCAGTGTCGACATTGAGTGCTATTTAAACCTTTGTAAAACAATAATTTAAAAGAAGATTAGTTATGTGGTACTGAAAAAACTTACATGGCTGAATTGGCTGGTTTTTTGCTCGTTGTATAGTGTAGTTCTTACCATTTCAACAAACTCTTGCTTTTGTTTTTTTAATCAACAGAAATACAGGCTGGTGAGTAAGTAGCGTTTGTACAGGTATAAACCACGTTGCTGCTTACTTAAAGGTCCTGACAGTGTCTGGAACACAACATGTCTATACTTCTGTGGTCTGGCTAAAGCATCTAGAACAAAATACATCTGTGGGTCCTGTATGGCAGATAAAGTTGCCATTAGAGCTTGGGTGGGAGAGGGAGCGTTAGTGAAAAATACTGGTCGAGTAACTGATTTTTTTTTCCCCTTCATAGATACATATCTACATACCTCAATGTACAAGAGAGAGATCCCAAAGCACACAGATTTCTTGGACAAATTTATGAAGCTGAGGATAACATAGAAAAAGCTTTTGGGTGTTACAAGGTAAGTACTACATTCACCTCTAAAGTGCTGCTTTATTCATTTATAAATGGATTTCTAAAACCCTTCTATGGCTGAACATTCTCAAACCCACAGGAGAGAACATACTCCTGGGAAAACTGTGTCATACGTGTTTGACAATGGAAAGCACACGAAGCACTGCAGACAGGATTCTTCACATGATATTGCTTGCGTCTGTAGTATATTTTGAAGTTGCTGCTTTGTTTTTTTCTTCTGGACTTGATCTTTGTCCTACCTGCTGTTAAGTTCTCCCCAGGTCATGCATTGGACTACTGTTGTAGAATCCTGTAATGCAAACTGTGGACAAATCTTAATTTTGATTAGGCAAGCATATAATTGTCAGATTTCCAGTTGGGTTGCCTTTGTTCTGGTTTCGGAGAAAAACTTTGCTCAGACATCTGGCCAGTACAACTCTGTGTATAAAGTAGTACCACGCTTCTTAAACTCTTAATTTTTTTTTTTTTTTTTTTAATTTTTACACCTGGCTAGACTAGAGGTCTTTGTAGTCCTGCTGTCCACATATGTATAGCAGTAGCTAGTGATAGATGCAGAAGAAATGGTGTTTACATTATGTCTCTTGTGCTTTTCTGAATTTCAGCGGTTCTATTTGGGTGCTGTAAAGTAGTGGTGGCATGTAGAAAGGCTTTTCTTACATAATCTATATTTATAGATTTAACTACTCTGACTAGCTGGGTATGTTTGTGGGGGTGTAACTCTTACCTGTTCTACATGGATCATAAGTTTAAGTTGCCTTTTTTTTTTTTTTTAAACTTCTTTGTGTGCATGGGGAAAAACAGCGTTCTGTGGAGTTGAACCCAACACAGAAAGATCTTGTATTGAAGATTGCAGAGTTACTATGCAGTAATGACATCACTGATGGAAGAGCAAAATATTGGGTTGATAGAGCTGCTAAGCTCTTTCCTGGGAGCCCTGCTATTTACAGGTTGAAGGTGAGTTCAAAATTACCTCTGTTCAGTGGCTTGAACAAACTTTCAGCACCTGGCCGGAGTACCTTTTGCATGTCACCTCGAGCAAAACTTTCTGGCTAAATTATTTTAGCATCTTTGATATTAAAACTATTAGATGTTACATTCTTTCTAGTCTGACATTTTTGTCCAGTTTTAAAGGAAGCTGCAGCTGCATGCTTTCGTACCCTTTCTAATGTTTCAAGTTTAATCCTCTTCCAAAATGCTGAGAGATTGTTATTTATCATGGTCAAGAAGTTAAAGACTAGATAGGTGTCACTTGTTCTTTTTGTTGTGTCACTGGCAGGAAGGTAGCCTTTCTGTGAACTCAGACTTTCATGCTTTACACTACTTTTTTGTGTTTAAATCTGTATTATGATTGTTTCTGTGGAGTGTGAGAAATACTGTAATTCTCAAATACCATGTAAATACTTTGAGCCATGCAGTGTCACTTTTGCACAGGTGTATTAATTTTGTGTAGCTGGGCAGCAGCCACAAGGTGTCTGGGGTTTTTTTAACACGATAGTCTATGGTATGGTCTTCTGTCTCTGAGCCAAATGTTTTGAGAAACATTTCTTATTCTTGGTAAGAGGCAAATTCCTCTGAGATGATTTTTCTTCTTCGTTCTATTTTTAAATATTTGAGTATTTCATCAAACCTTGATGTAATACCTGAAAGCTGTTAAGAGTACTCTAGCTAGAGTGATGTAGTCTATGTAGTGGAGGAAAGAATGTTGTCTAGTACTGCTCAAAAGACTGGTGTGGGAAATAAAATATTAACTTGTTGCCTTGGTGTTTCAACAGGAGCAGTTACTGGATTGTAAAGGTGAAGATGGGTGGAATCAGCTTTTTGACTTGATTCAAGCAGAACTTTATGCAAGACCAGATGATGTCTACATAAACATCAGACTAGTTGCTCTCTACCGTTCAAATAACAGATTAAAGGATGCTGTGCTCCATTGTCAGGAGGCAGAGAAGAGAATACCTTTGCAGTCAAGCTTGGAATGGTGTTCCTGTGTTGTAGAGACATTTGAGGTGTTTAATCATATTTTGATCCTGTGGTAGTCTTCCGTATCTTTTTACCTGGTCTGTTTCTCTTAGTGTCCTTACTCTGGCAGCTATTTCTCAAGGGATTTAACTCCTTCAAATGCAAGTCTACTGAAACCAGTGGAATTACAAAATACTTCTTGTGATGATTTTTTTTTAATTGGAATTTTCTCCCTAAAATTAACCTTTATAGAGCTATTGAGTTTCCAGCTTCAAAAGCTGAATTAGACACAGCAGTTCCATTAGGGATAAAATTGCTCAAGCAAATAGTTCCCTGGAACTTTGCTGCTGAAGAATATGTTAAGGTCTCACCTGTGAAACTGGATTATGCAATAAATGCTACTAGTGTGTTTTGGAGAAGTACTGCCCTTGTCTTCATGGAAGGATGACTGTTCCTTATCCTGTGATGAACTTTCTTCTTTAGGAATATCTGGAATCTTTACAAGACTTGGAGTCTGATAAAAATAACTGGAGAACTATCAAGAAAGATCATCTGCTGGCCTATTCCAGCTTTGTCAAACTGACACTTTCTTCTAGAGATGTTCAGGAATGCAGAGAGGCACTTGGAAGGTACTGTTTAAACTTTTCTGTAGTAAGAAAAAGCCCTCTAAGAACGGTTTGGGTTCCCATAACATCTGCCAAGCTTCTGTTTCACATGTTATCTTGTTTTTGGATGGGAGAGGAGATTCTCTGTACTGACTGCCAAGAGGGGTTCTTACTGGGTATGAACCCCAAGCTGTCTTTTGACAGATGTTTGAGTGGTCAGCACACAGCCATAGAGAAGACTCATTTATATCCTGGGTCTTTGTACCTTCTTTTCCTTCAGTTAGAAAAGTTGTTCTGTACTTCAGCAATTGACTAATGCAGATTTCCCAGACAACTGGGAAAAAACCCCACTGGTCCAATAAATTCCAATCCAAACAAAGCAACAAAAAAAAAGTCAAACTGAAAACCCAAAACTACTTCTTGTGTATCAACTTTGTCCTAGTAGTTTAATTTTTAAATAACACAGCACACTGGAGTAATTAGGAACTTTGTGTATATAGTGTAATTGAGAGGGAGGAAACCACCTGAAGCAAGAATAGCCTCCTTCAGAGAAAACTGGTGGTGTTACAGCCAGCTTAAAGGCTTACCATCTGTGGTGCATCTAGAGTAGTACAAAATAGTGTTTGTAGTCAATCATGTGATTAAGATCTGTGTTTCTTTCTTGCCATTATCCTTCCTTTGTTACTGGTTTTTACTAACTTATCTTTATTCCTTGGAATTATAATGGCTGTTATATTGCATTTTGTGAAAGTATTGAGTCTGTTAATCTTGCATGAGTATTTGAAGCAGTACAGAATGGATGAGGAATATTTAATACCCAAGCATGTTTTGTTTTATTTTTCTCCTCTTAACATTTGACCACGTTGGGTTTTCTGCTTCTGATTTATTAGAGTGTTTTGAGATGTTCACATCTGAAGCACTTCCAGATCATGGCAATGCTAACAGCCATTATAATCTTGTTCAGCAGCTGAAAAATTGTTTTAACTGTTTTCTGGAAGCCTTCTCCTGAGTGAGGATTGTATGGTAACATACAGGTACTAGAATTTCTGTACCTTCAATTTTTGAAGAGCCCATTAAACAGTATTTTGGACCTTTCTGGTAACGAAAAGAAAGAGCAGAGTCAACAATTCCTCCTGTATATCTCTAAATCTGCGGTAGTGAATACGTTTATGTGTGTGGTTCAGGCCAAGTGTTTTAAAAGTAGCTGTGCAAAAGTGTGATGAAAAAGACTGTAAGTATCTAGGTAATATTTACTTCAATAAACTTGAGAGCTTTGGGAGTTTGAGGTAATTGTACTTTCTAGTAACTTGGGTTTAAACAAGTTACTTAAGAAGCAGTACTTACCATTGACTCTTGAAGTTACTTAACAGTTAAACAACATGATCCAAAATCAGCTGCTATAGCTTTTACCAGGACTCCGTTTAGAATGAGTCTTCTCTGCATTTTAGTTTCGATCGTGCGCTTCAGTCAGTAAAACCATATGTGAATGTGGCTGACGAGTTGTCTCGTACCTATGTGGAAATGAAAGGACAGCTGTACATGCATGCTGGAGCTTTACTGCTGAAAATGGCCCAAGACAATGAGGCACAGTGGAGAGCTATGTGTGAACTAGCAGCATTGTGTTATCTCCTGAGTTTCCAGGTAAATGATTTTTCAGTCTAAGCCTTTAGTTGATGCTTTTCTTGAAGTTTTCTAGCTGTGCATGTGTTGAATTCCCGTAGTCCTGTGATGAACTAGTGTTTGTATCTAAAGGAGAACTGTGTCCTCACTCACCAAACCCTCCTCTTAAACAATTGTTTAAAAGTTTCAAAGGATACAAATAGGGTAAAAGTATACCTTCAACTGTTCCTCTTGCCAGAGTAACCTGATTCTTAAGTATTAGTGCATTTATTTCCTGCAGTATATTTCCTTTTTCATAATACAACAAATACACGTTGTGTGTCTCCTACTCCTATAGGGAGGGAAGGAGAGGAATTGAACAGAGTTCCCATACACTTGTTGGATAGACAACAGAATTTAAAAATTCAAGGTTCTTTGCCTTACGAATTCTTTGCCTTGACTGTTTTTTTTTATACCATTGTTTGCACTGCAGGTATTACTTCCTCTTGTGTACGCCTAATGTTACTTTTAATAGCTGTATGGCATGCATATCTGTGTGCTTTAGGTGTGTTCTCTGCTCTTTGCCCATCCCGCGCAGAACCACACCCAATATATGTACCTTCAGAATGAATAATGCCTGTTTTCCTATAGCTTCCTAATGCTAAAAAGAAGTGTTCCCTAATTTCTAAGATTCATTTAAGTGTTCTGCTCTTACTGTGAAAAACCTGTAACAATTTTCACCTTACTTCACTAGGTTCCTAAACCAAAGTCAAAACTCATAAAGGGGGATCAAACTGGACAAGATATGCTAGAGACGTTGGCCTGTGATCGAAAAAGCCAGTCTGGTAATAAAAAAAAAGCTGCATAGTTTCATTTTAGTGCTGCAGACTTACTGTAAAGGCTAAGATTTGTTAAAGAACATATTTTTGTTTCTTGTAACATTATCACTCCAGTGTATAGTAATACCTTATAGGTTCTGACTACATATGTAAAACAAAACAGTAGTTTGGTTCTGACACCTAAAGTTATTTTTCTCCTCTTAAAGCATGCTGGTAAGGTGTTTTCTCTTTGTTTCAGTAATGGTTGGGGTTTTTCCTTCTTTCTGACTTTCTAGCATGCTAAGGTAGAATTTAGCTTTTATTGTCTGTTAAATCTACTGGAAATGGCTTCTGCCTGCCAATGCTTTTTTGCAAGTATTGTTAGCCCGAAGAGGGAAAGGAAGTATTAGTTTGTTTCCCTGGTCTTTTCATCCTTTCACTTGTTCATCAGCTTGGTTCGTTGTACTGCCAAGCACAGACAGTTTTCAGCCTACAAAATTCTAAGAGGGCCTAGATGAACAGATTAACCTCCTAGACAACAGGTTCATTTAACTTCATAATGGATTTTGTTAATGCAGAGTTCTGCTTGTATTACAGCTATTTATTTTACGGTCACTTGCAATGCCCTTAGAACAGTCATGATGGGAGGGCTTTGTTTTCCTAAAGAACTGGATTTACAAATTCTTTGGGATTGTTGTCACTAAAAGCTTGGAAAGCCTATGTGCTGAAACACTGACCTAATTACAGGGAGAACATACCTGAACAGTCTGTAGGTTTCATAAGGGGAAATCCTGATTTCCATCCAGCCTTCAGCTGCAAAGAGCAGTCCAGCATAGCAAATACTACTTTCCTCCTGTTCACTGCTTTATTTATGTGAAGTGATGTTTTTGTTTTCTAGGTCATATGCTGCTGAACTTAAGTCATGGCAAGCAAGACTTCTTTAAAGAGATTGTGGAATCATTTGCAAACAAGAATGGCTCATTTGCATTGTTTGATAGCCTGTTTGAGAGTGGAGCTTCTAGGGAGAGGTCTTTCATCGGCACAGATGATATTGGAAATATCAGTACACAAGCACCAGTGCAAGTGGAACTTCACAAATACGATATTGGTAAGAGGTGTTACTTTCTGAAACACAGCTTTGTGTACCAGAACCTCTTCTGCAAATACTTGTGGAAGAGGTACTGCTGGTACACAAATACTTGTTCTGCAACAAAAGACAAATACCTGGAATAGCTATCCAAAGTTGCCTTAATGTTATAGGAAAGACTTCATTGCAATGTAAAGAAGTGCTTCTTCAGTAATTCCTTGAGGAATTTTGTAGAAGTAAATAGGTTTGCTAGATTAGTTCTCTATTGGACTGAATAAGGAGAGAGTGGAAATGAAGAGAGTCATTCCCTCAGAAGCTTAAGTGGTTGATGGCTTTGAGCTCTTAGATGAACTTGGTATGTTTGGCTATACTGAAGTTTGTAACCCTTCGTAAGTGAGACCTGGAATCTTGATGCTCATTGGTCTGTAAAGTATCTTTGGCCACTCTGACAGAGTGAAATGTGAAACCCAGCTTTGATCAGATAGCAGTATTGAGGGCTTGCAGGAAGCTGACATTTGCATCCAACCTTGTTTTTTGCCTAGGTGCCATTCGATTGTACAATGGCAGTCTCCAGCACCTCGTGTGGCTTGGCTTGCAGTGGAGCTCCATGTCAGTCTTACCCCCCATGCGCAAATGGTTAAAACAGCTTTTTCACTTGCCCCAAGAAACATCAAGACTTGAGACAGATGCTCCTGAATCTATTTGCCTGTTAGACCTTGAAGTAAGTGAACTTTCAAGTTCTTTAGGGTGTACTGTACAAATTAAGTTTTATTGTAATTATTAACTTCAATTTATTTTTTAAAAACAGGTATTCCTACTTGGAGTGGTATTCACTAGCAACTTACAACTGCAGGAGAAGTTTAATTCTCACTACAGTGCACATCAGCCTCAATTCTTACCATTGCCAATATGCAAACAACTCTATACTGAAAAGCAAAAATCCTGGTGGGATGCTGTTCGTACTCTTCTTCAGAGAAAATCAGTGTAAGGCTTTTTCAGTTTGGAGATGTTTGACTAAACCTTTAGGCAGTGTCTGCTACACCAGCTTGGATTGTCCCTATAGATTCTTGTAAAATTAATTTTTTTGGACATATTTTTCACATTAAAGCTTTGTTGTAGCAGGGATTTTATATGCCTGAAAGATTTCTGTAAATGGAATTTTCATTTCTAACAATGTATTTCTAACCTAGAGGCAAGCTAGGACTTAAGCTGCAGGCTAAATTCATGAAGTGAATACTATGTGAACAGCTGAAAACCAGAAAATACTAATCAAGGAATGTTTCTTCTGATATTCAGACCAGGAACTGCAGCAAAGCTGAGGCTTATTGTACAACATGGCATAAGTACTCTGCGAGCACTGGAGAAGCACGGCCTTCAACCTGCCGTAATCATTCACTGGGCAAAAAGCTTGCAGAAAACAGTAAGCTGAGATTTTTTGAATACATGGGAGCCAAAATGCTTTTCTTTATTTTCTAAATTATGAACAGACTCAGGGGGTGGGGGATTGGATGAATGTATGTTATTAAGAACAGCTGATTATTTTATAAGGGAATTTGTTGTTCTAGTCACCCTGTGAATTGTTCAAGTCTTAAATTGTAGTGTTACTTTCTACATATATGTTACTTTACATAGCTGTTCTGCTTAGTATAAGAGAAGGACTGGAACTCTTAAAGAAAATAGGAGAAGAATATATAGGAATAGAATTTTGACTTGAATTTATTGAAATAACACATGCATCTATTCCCTTTTATTCACCAGGGAATTAACCTTAACTCCTTCTATGACCAGAAGGAATATATTGGGCGAAGTGTCTACTACTGGAAGAAAGTTCTGCCTATGCTGGAAACTATCAAAAAGAATAGGAGTATTTCTGAGCCTACTGATCCTCTCTTCAAACACTTCCATAGTGTAGACATTCAGGTACAGATGAATTGAGCCAAGGCTGAAGAGAAGGGTCTGTGTCAGAAACATACATAGTAATGAGATTTTTGTTAACATTGTACTGTTCTATGTTCTTACTACTGTAAATCTCTTAAAGGTGAGATTTGGTAATAGTGTTTTATAAAGAGGGAAAATACTCTCCTTATAACTTTGGTCTTACCTTTAAAATAGTGTGTATGATTTGAAGGCACTGAACACCCTCAGTACCAACTGTCTTGAAGAAGAATTTTCCCTGTATTATAGGGAAAAAGGTTATGTTGTTCCATTGTCAAGTAGAAGTTTTCCTTCACTTCATTTTGTAGGCCTTTCAGGTTGCAGCATATGAAGAAGAGGCACAGATAGCATTTGCTATGTTGGATGCAGTTGATGGCAAAACTGATGATGCTTTATCAGCATTTGAAGCTATTGAGAATGTGGTGTCATACTGGAATCTTGCTGTGGTAAGTTTTTAAGTTGCATTACTAAGAAATTATTTTCTTTATTCAGTTTCCTTCTGACTGACACTACTCACTTTGCCACCTCTTCTTTAGATTTTCCAAAGAAAAGCAGAAGAGATTGAAAATGATGTCATGCTGCCAGAAGAACATGAGGAGCATAAAACTTACCTTCTTAAAGCCAAGTATTATCTTATGAAAATTATTGCAGAAAGTTCCTCAGATATGTCAGTTGCTGAGAAAGTAAGTAATTCTTGCTCTAAAAACTTGTTCCAAGGCACACAGTAGCTTAGGTTACTGTTTAACAAGTGAAATCCTTTGCATTCAAGTTAGGCTTTTTTTGACCAGGCTTTGTATTAAGGCAAGTTAAATCCTGGGTAACTTCTGTAACCTGCCAGATCATGTGATATCCTGGCTACCCTGTGGATGAAAGTTTTAGTGTAAACAAATAGCTTTTGCCATTGTCTTTTAGTTTGTTCGTTTGAAAAATAAAATAGTTTGTGTGAGTTGTTTTCTTATGTGAATCCTAACGAGTTAAGAGCTTTGCTGAAAAAAACCAAACCCAGTATTTATGTAATGAAAGACTTGTGAATTGCTCAGCCAGAATTCTGAATGTAGTTTGTCTTGTTTTGAGGGAGAACTGCAGCCATGACTCATGTTTGAAAAACTTTCTAGTTGCCAGTGTCTATTGAAACTGTGAGAGAAGTGTTAGATACAGTGATCCAGGAACTTGGTGAGAATGGTGAAGAGGGAAGTCTTGCCTTCAGAAATGGCCTATCACGAACTGTAGATTCAGCAATGAAACATTCCACTCCATCACCAACCAAGTTCTCTCTTTCACCAACTAAGACCTACAAGGTACGTTAACCAGTTATTATTTCAGGCAATTGTAATCTTGTAAGAAACATTCAGGTGAATCAATGAACTTTTCTTTTCCTAGTTTTCTCCGAAAACTCCCCCTCAGTGGGCAGAAGACCATAAATCTATACTTCAAATGATTTGTCAGCAAGTGGAAGCTTTAAAGGTAAAAATTCTGTCACCATATTTAGTAAAGAACTCATTTAAGGGACTCTTTCTGTATGTAGAAAGAATTCTGCTTTTATCAGCTTGGTTCTCATCCACTTGGTCTTGGGTTTTTTACTGGTTTGTTCTGGTTTTAGAACACAATGGGAGTACTTTGTACTCCATGGACATGTCTTGCCTGATCTGGCAGGTACTTTTTGGGTTGTTTTTTTTTCTAATTACCCCCACCCCCTGAATTGAACGTGCTTTTGATCAGCAAAAGGGTGGGGATCATGCCTTATATTTTCTTTGACAAATACCTGTGCAATAGATACTTACATTCTTGCTTGGCACTCTGTCTTGACAGAATGAAATGCAAGAAATGAAACTTAATTCCAACACAAATGCATCTCATCGGTGGCCTGCTGAAAACTATGGAACTGATGCAATGCCAGACAGTTATCAGAGAGCACAAAATCTTCATGAAGCCCCATTAACAGGCAAGTTGCTGCAGAATTTTTATTTAAATGCTTAGCTAAATCAAATAAGACTTTTGAAAATAATGCAAAAATGTTTTAATGGTTCACATTAAAAACTGATTGCTGGGAAGAGTATGTAAAAAAACAAGAAGAAAAGATAAAAGTGTTGACTGTTTTCCTGGTGTTCCTTTTTAGTTGCTACCACTGGCCCATCTGTGTTCTACAGCCAGTCACCTGCCTATAACTCTCAGTATCTTCTGGGGACTGCTGCAACCAATGTAACACCAGCGAAGGTGAAAATAAATTTATTTCCTTAAATTGCTTCAAATGATCTCCTGAAAACTACTGACTGGTTTTGATTCTGTATATGTCCGTATGTAATTGCAGTTCCTTGTGCAGAATTTGGTGCACTTAAACTGCTAGGGATAAAATGGTAATTTGTCTCCCTGCTTAACTTTTGGATTATGGAGTTTGGGAGAAAAAGCTAGAAAAATACATTTTTTGTGTGTACATTTCTCCTACAGGTATGTATGATAGCACTTAACTATTCCCCCCCTTAATTGTGTGGCAAAAGAAAATGGGGTTTTCAAAGCTCTTTTTCATGAAAAAGAAACCCACTCGTATTGTTTCCCCTTTTCAATATTTGTCCTCAAATGCCCATCAGGTTTTAAACTAAGGTAGAAACTGGTTTAGATTTAAACTTGAAAGCATGCCTTTCTTTTAAGAGTGTATGTTACATGGGCTTCAGCACAGTAAGATTTTGTCCTCTTTGTTACCACAATAAGCAGAGCACTTGTTTTCTGCTTTTTCTTTAGCCTCCTGTCTATGGCATGAACCGACTTACGCCTCAGCCACACATATACTCCTATCAACCGCCACCCATGCATACACCACCTCTACAAAACACTTCTGGCTGTATGTTTTCCCAAGAAATGTATGGCCCACCTCTGCGTTTTGATTCTCCTGGTACGGCACTCATTTCTCCTCGTACAGCTGATGACTATTACAACTACAGCGTTCCGCAGGCAAGCACCAATCCAACATTGCCCAAACCGGGGTACTTCACAAACCGCTCGGTCACGCCACCCACTTTAAAGCCTGCAGAGCCAAAGGCAATGCCTAAATTTGGACCACCGGGAACAGCAGAAGGATCAAAACCACCTCTGCCAACACCAGCACAGCCAAGTCAGCCGACAACTTTTAAATTTAAACCTAACTTCAAGTCTAATGATGGGGACTTTACTTTCTCTTCTCCCCCTCAAGTTGCACCACAGCCCCTTAATGCACCTTTTAATAGTAGAGAAAGCCTTTTGGATCTTTTAACATCTGATAAACCTTTACAGGATGATAGATACAATGAACAAAAGCCAGTTAATGATACCACAAATAGTTCAAGAAGTATCTTCAATTTTAGCAATAAACATATTCCAGGCATCTCTCTTCGAGAAAACACAGGACAAAATGCACACAAAACCCTGGGTTTTGAGAAGAACGATCCATTTAGTGTTCAAGAACCAAACAAACCTGTATTTATGCCTTCAAATTCAGATTTGGCCAATAGAAGTCATGAAACAGAAGGAGGAAGCACCCATGGTGGAGATGAGGATGATGATGGTCCTCATTTTGATCCTGTGGTGCCACTTCCTGATAAGATTGAAGTAAAGACAGGTGAGGAAGATGAAGAAGAATTCTTCTGCAACAGAGCCAAGCTCTTTCGTTTTGATGCGGAATCTAAAGAATGGAAAGAAAGGGGTATTGGAAATGTGAAAATACTTAAACATAAAGTATCTGGCAAATTTCGTCTCTTAATGAGGCGGGACCAAGTGCTGAAAATCTGTGCAAATCACTACATAAATACTGATATGAAATTAACTCCAAATGCTGCATCAGATAAGTCATTTGTATGGCATGCTTTGGACTATGCAGATGAATTGCCAAAACCAGAACAGCTTGCAATTAGATTTAAAACACCTGAAGAGGCAATGCTTTTCAAAAAAAAGTTTGAGGAGGCACAGAATATTTTAAAATCCTTGGGATCAAATGCTGACATGTCTGGTGCTCAGAGCAGTGGGACTGCAAAAGAAACAGCAAATCAGGACGTCAAGGAGCCCAACAGAACCACTTCTGGGACCATGAGTTTGGGCTTTCAGTTTCCAAAAGATGGAGCAAGCAGTGAACCTGACAGCAAAGGCACCCTTACAGCTACATCCACTGCATCTAGCACTACTATTTCATTTGGAAAGGATGCTCAGCAAGCTTGTTCTTCTGGTGGGTTTGGGCAGCATCTCTTGAAGAAGGATCAATGGGAGTGTAAAGTGTGTTTAGTTCCAAATGAAGCAACTGTAAAGAATTGTGTATCATGTCAAACTCCAAAATCAGGTATGTGGGAAACACATGGCACCCCATTAACTGGCTCTGCAAGTTTGAAAGGGAATGGTAACACAGTGCAGGACAAGTTTGGATCTGCTTTTGCTAAAAATGAAGGTCAGTGGGACTGCCCTGTGTGCCAAGTCCAGAATGAGGCAAAAGATGTGAACTGTTGTTCCTGTCAGAATCCAAAACCTCAAAATCAACCAAATACACCCATACCTTCTGTTCAGACATCTGCTGCTCTGGGGGTCGGTTCCATTGGTGATACAAGTAAGCCACAGAAAAATGGGTTTGAAGGGCTTTTTGCTAAAAAGGAAGGTCAGTGGGATTGTGATACTTGTCTTGTGAGGAATGAAGGTTCTTCACTAGTCTGCGTAGCCTGCAAAACACCAAATCCATCTGGTAAGCCAGCTGGTGATACTTTGCCAACAGCTCCTGCTTTTGGCTTGAAAAGTAAATTACCTGGACTTGATGGAGGACAGCTGGGAACAGGCTTTAAGTTTGGTCTAGAGCAAGGCAAGACACCACCATTTACATTTCAGATTTCTTCTGACACTGAAGCCAAGTCTGCAAAAGAAGGATTTAGCTTTTCAATGCAAATGCCTGCAGGTGGATTTAAATTTGGGATACAGGAGTCTAGTAAAAATGCCACGAAGAAAGATGAGCTGTCCAAAGAGCATACAACTGGTTTCTTAAAAAGTGTTGATGAAAAAGACAAAAAGGAATTGCCTTCAGACAGTGGAACTGGATTCCAATTTCAAGAAACAGCAGACAAGGAGAAAATCGACTTTGTTTTTGGGCAAAATAGCAGCACTTCTACTTTTGCTGAGCTTGCAAAAAATACTCCTAGGGAAGGCTTTCAATTTGGTAAAAAGGACCCTAACTTCAAAGGCTTTTCAGGTGCAGGTGAAAAGCTGTTTTCTTCACAAAATTCTAAAACGGATCAGAAAGCAAACACATCTGCTGACCTTAGTGAGAAGGATGATGATGTGTATAAGACAGAGGACAGCGATGATATCCATTTTGAACCTATTGTTCAGATGCCTGAAAAAGTAGAACCATTTACAGGAGAGGAAGATGAGAAAGTGTTATACTCCCAGAGAGTAAAGCTGTTCAGGTTTGATCCAGAAACAAGCCAGTGGAAAGAACGGGGGGTGGGCAATCTGAAGATTCTTAAAAACGAAGTTAATGGCAAAGTAAGAATATTGATGCGGCGTGAGCAGGTACTGAAGGTGTGTGCGAATCACTGGATAACAACAACAATGAACTTAAAACAGCTGTCTGGCTCAGACAAAGCATGGATGTGGATGGCCAATGACTTTTCTGATGGTGATGCAAAGCTGGAACATCTGGCAGCAAAATTCAAGACACCAGAGCAGGCTGAAGAGTTCAAACAGAAGTTTGAAGAATGTCAGAGGCTACTACTAGATATACCACTGCAGACACCCCATAAACTTGTTGATACAGGTAGGACGGCTCAGCTTATACAGAGAGCAGAGGAAATGAAGTGTGGCTTAAAAGATCTCAAAACTTTTTTGACAGATGACAAAACTAAACTGTCAGAAGAGGAAAATGTAAGCTCTGTTTGTACCAGCAGTACTTCTGATTTGGTTATAAAGCCACATGCTGAAAGTACAGGCCCTACTCTGGAATGGGATAACTATGACTTGCGTGAAGAAGCATTGGATGATAGTGTAAGTAGTTCTGTATATGCATCACCTCTTGCAAGTAGCCCTGTAAGGAAAAATCTGTTTAGATTTGGAGAGTCTACCACAGGTTTTAGTTTCAGCTTTAAATCTGCTTTGAGCCCATCCAAATCTCCTGCCAAACAGAATCAGAGTAGAACATCAGTAGGCACAGATGAAGATTCTGATGTTACTCAAGAAGAAGAAAGAGATGGACAGTACTTTGAACCTGTGGTTCCTCTGCCTGATCTTGTGGAAGTGACCAGTGGCGAGGAAAATGAGCAAGTTGTCTTCAGCCATAGAGCCAAACTCTACAGATACGACAAAGATGCAAATCAGTGGAAAGAGAGAGGGATTGGGGATATCAAGATATTGCAGAACTATGACAACAAACAAGTTCGTATAGTAATGAGAAGGGACCAGGTACTAAAACTCTGTGCCAATCACAGGATAACACCAGATATGAATATGCAACAAATGAAAGGATCTGACAGAGCCTGGGTATGGACTGCATGTGACTTTGCAGATGGGGAAAGAAAAGTAGAACTTTTGGCTGTGCGATTCAAGCTGCAAGATGTTGCAGACTCATTTAAGCAAATTTTTGATGAAGCAAAGCATGCCCAAGAGAGGGAGACACTAATAACACCTCTTTCTTCTCGTGCTAATACACCAAAGGAATCTCCATGTGGTAAAAATGCTGTAGCTGTCCTGGAAGAAACAACCAGAGAAAGAACTGATGTCAGCCATGGTGATGATACTTCTGATACAACTGTAGAGGCTGCAGAGGTGTCAAATACTTCAGAAACACCAACAAAAACAGTGGTTTCTCCTCCAAAGTTTGTATTTGGATCTGAATCTGTCAAGAGCATTTTCAGTAATGAAAAATCAAAGACATTCACATTTGGAAATACTTCAGCCACTGGTTCTCTCTTTGGCTTCAGTTTTAATCCCCCAAGAAAGAGTGAAGGCCATATTCCAGCATCTCAGAACACAGCACAGAAAGAACTGGAAGTCTCTGAACCACCAAAAATCTCAAATGCTACTCAGAAGCCTGTAGACACCAAGGCAGACAATTTGTCTGCTTCAACACAAGATGGACCATCTAACTTCTCATTTAGAATTCTGGAAAAAGGTGAGTGTCAGTTATACTAGTAATTTATTCAAGCATGCAACTTATTAAGCAATCAACTTTGTGCTGTCATTATTCTCTTGAGACTAGGTAGTATCTTTCAGTTTTGATGCAGTTATCCATACGTTCTCCAGAGTTTCAACAAAAGAAGGGAATTTTAAGTCATAATTATTTTCAAATATAAATGAAAATGTATAATGCAGGATGGAAATTTGTTTACTGAGAACAGGACTTTCCGGTAGAGAGCTTAAATTCTGAAGTGCTGCATCCAAATCTTGGATTTAAGTGCTCAAAGAATTTGTGGACGTGCTTTTGGGGCTTAAATAGGTAGTTGATGTTGTGTGTACCCTGGGCCTTTGCTCAGAGTGGCAAAGTTCGAGAATGGCAGATACATGCTTCAGCTAAAATTTGCATTATCCCCATAGTTAAGTAGATGACTATTGTGGAAATAGTCTATACCTTTGTTTCAAGTGTTAAATACTGGCTTCTGCAATTTTGGTTGTGTAGCTTAACATGAGGATGTCAGCCTACTTCCTTAGCCTGAGAAGAGATCATGACAGCATACTCAGTTTTGTGGCTTCTGTCATAGTCTAAAATGATGTACAGGCTATGTGTGGCTGTGACAGGACCACTGTAATGTGTTGAGGTGTCTTTGTGAGAAGGATGGGATGTCTCAGACTCATTAACGCATCCTGTCTATTAGCTAAAGCGTAAAAAAGTGACATGGCAGAAGGTAATAGCTGTGGTACATTCACATGGGTTGGATAAGTTTGTGTAGAATGAACAGATGAAATTTCCTGCCTTGCAGTATGACTGGAATACCTGCAGAACATATATAAATCTGTTCTATCCTTTTAAAATTCCAGGTAAACACTTATATACCAACAATTTATTTTTTTAGGATTTAATTTTAGCCTCTTTAAATCTAATCCCATGGCCTTTTGGACAAGCACATCCTCCTTGCAACCTGATAGTAAAGGTATTTACATACTGCACTGAATGTGTGATAAAAACACTCTAGCAGGCATGGGCAATAACCCAGCTGTGGTCAAAGCAGTTGGCTCAGTAATCCTCATAATTAACATGCATGCTGAAGGAAAGTACTTGAAATTGTGTGTCTGACTACTGTATTTGTCATGTTAAAGAGTGTCTCTAGCCCTTAGTATGTTTACATGAGCCAGCACAAGCGATGGCCCTGTTTAAGCTTTTGGCTTGTTTGCCTTATTTTTTGAGGATATGTGCCCTGCACTTTTTCCATCACAGTTCTACTACGCGTGCACACTGGATCTCCTAAATTCCTTTTGTCTAGAGAAATTACGTTGTTATTTTCAGAGAGTATGTCTTGTGGTGCCTGATGTGCTTTACTCTATGTAAATGAAATATGCCTGAAGATCTTGAGACATCTTATCCAGTAAAGAGCTTTAATGTATTTAGCCTCTCTGGAAATGTTCGCTTCAGTTTCCTGATTATCAGTGTTAACTGCTGTGCTTTTAAAAAGAAAGAGTGCACAGAAGTGAGAGCCACCTTCATGTATAATCTGAAGTCCACCTTAGCTGGTTAAAAAAATTTCTGCCCATTTGTAACCAATTTGTTTACATTCAGACCCTGTTGGAGCTTATACTTTGATTATAGGTTACTACCAGTGCTACTTGCAAGTATGCTTGCTGTAAGCAAGCTCAACTTACATGGTTTTAAAATTATTTTAATTTTAAATAAACTTCTAGTCTGCATGTGACAGTCTTGCAGTATTAGTCCTACATTGTTTAAGTGTCAAAATGTCATTTGATAAGCTGTTCTTACTTGAACACTGAATTCCTGTTCTGTGTACGTAACCTAAAGTCACTTGCTCTGTGTTTTCAAGCATCCCTGTGGATGGAGTTTATTAACAGTTCAGTTCTATTTATGATGTCTGTAATCTGGACATCATTAATCCCATTAATCACTCAGTGCCAATTCACACATGCAAGAACCTTTCCTACCTCAAATTGAACATGGTGTTATATTGGGGGCATATGGCAGGGGGGATGTATTTAAAGAAACAAGACAAAATAAGCCTTTCTGGTACTTAAGACTTGTTTACTTCTACTTTTCTGATAATTAGGTTATGATTGTCTATTTAGTGATTTGTTTACAGTTAATGATAGTCTTCAGTGTTAGTTTTTAGTCTTTGAGCTCTGACTTAATAGTAAAGGATTTTGAGAAATCCTTCCTAAGTTAGTTTTCAAGCCTATCCAATACAAATAGAATACAGAGTTTTCTCATGGGGAACTTGTTTTGAGCAGTGGCTTCTGAGTTCTGCTAGAACAACATTCAAAAGAAATTTAACCTTGTAGTAGTTCTGCAACTCCACGCATTTCCATTTTTTCAGATCATATCATAAACTTCTTAGAAGTTCTTGTTCTGGTTTTGGCTGGGGTAAAGTTAATTTTTTTTCTCAGTAGCTGGTACAGTGCTGGGTTTTGGATTCAGTATGAGAGCAATGCTGATTACACACTGATGTTGGGGTTGCTGCTAAGCAGTGCTTACCCTAAGTCAAGGACTTTTTTTCTTTTTTTGTCTCATGCTGTGCCATTGAGGAGGTACATAAATAAAAGCTGGGAGGGAGCTTTGCTGGGACAGATGACTCAAAGTGGCCAAGGGGATATTCCACACCATAGAACATCATGCTCAGTTTGTAAACTGGTGGAGTTACCTGGAAGAGGGCCCAGTAGGAGTGTGGGAATGGAGTCTGGCATTGGTCAGCAGGTCATGAGCAGCTGTATTGTGCATCACTCGTTTTTTTCCTTGGGCTTTATTTTTATCTTTTAATATTATTATTATATGTCACTTCTTTTTCAATTACTAAACTGTTCTTATCTCATCTCCACCTACAAATTTTACACGTGGTTGTCCTCCCCATTCCACCAGGTTACAGGGTGTGAGCCAGCAGCTCTGTGGTGCTTAATCGCCAGCTGGACTTAATCCACACCAGTGCTTTACAAGTTTGAGTCAAGTCAGTTGCAGGCTACTGTACCTGTTACATGCTGTAGGATTTAAACTGGTGCTTTCCTCTTATATTCAGAAGATACTAATTGATCAGTGCATGAGAGTAAACATCAGTTTTGTGACTAGCTAGAGAGATTTGGGCCTACCTGCTCTTAATGTCAGTTCAAACAAAAGTGGAAATACAGTACAGCGTTGAAAAGAACTGTTGTGCATGATATTGTCCTGAATTTTGTTTCTCTCATATACTAACACTGCTTTGTGTGGGTTTTTTCACCTAGAGTAGAAAGTTCCAGTATCCTAAAACCAAGTCTTTTCAGAATACATTGTATGTATGCGTGGCTTTTTGTTTCATGGCTGCCTTTGAAGATATATTTAAGGTGTTTGCAACAGTAATCATTGTTGTTGAAGTCTTTCATCACTTTCAGTAGATGTTTGGAATGCTAGAATATTATTCCAGTGTTTGATAAAACAGTTTCATGGAGAACTTTACTCATAGACTAATCTGAAGTGACCTTAAATGTATTTCTCTTATTCAGCTGTTTTGCCCAGAGGGTACTGAAAGAGACTGCATGATAGCTCTCTTTAAATGCTGTCAAACCCGATGAGCGATGACTGTGGTAAAACACTGGAACAGTGTACTTGTTGCCGCAGCTTCTAGCTACCTTTCTGCTGCTCAAATTAAAGAAAGCACATGCTTCTGCCATCTACCTGACTGACTTGAAAGAAGTGTTTCGTTATACTCAAAGATACATTTTTTGAAAATTTTTTGATCCTAAGGAAAGCTGTTTTTTGGTGTAGGACTAAATGCTCCACACTTAAACCTCAGGTGAACTTGGTGCAAACTTACTCAGTCCAATTAAGACACTTGCTTAACTAACCAGAAAGAATAAAACACATGGTAATATGCAGGATATCTGCGTATCTTCATAACACAGTACTAGATGTACTTCTAATCCTTAAATTAGCTAGGGTGAGTTTTTTGTGTAAGATTCTAAGAAGAGGTATGAAAACATCTATATCCCGCTGGTGTGCTATGAACTTAGAAATTTTTTGTTCAGGAATCTTATCCTACGCCTACTTTCTGCAGGCTCAGAGAGCTTACTGAGATTTAAAAATCTGAGCAAAAAGAGTTAGTCTACAAGAGTGTGCTGGTGATGGGTTTGAGTTACTTTGTAGCTCTGGTGTGTATATAAATGCCTGAAATGATCAACTTGTAAATAAAGGTGGGGCAAAGACTACACAGGTAATACTTTGAAAAAATATGTAAGTTTGAATCAGTACATCAGATTTTGCTGTTACTTTACTTTATACTGCTCTTAATCTACTGGACAATTAAGTAAAAAGTAATGAGAAAACTGCTTTTAAAAAGCAGACTTATTTTAGTGTATTAGTTGTGTCAGAGGATCAAAGGTCATGTCTGTAAACATGTCTCTTCTGTCCTTTTTTCTACTTGCAATGATAAGTTAAATTATATGATCAGAAAAATCAGTGTTTTTTGGGAACTGGGTACTAGTTTGGTTTCTAGCTGGATATTTAGGTTTTCTCTCATTACACTGTGCCACAGATTTACTAAATTATTTTCTTTAATGAAAAACACAGTGAGCTTTTGAGACCACCCTTCAGATTCTCACTTAAATCTGGAGAACAGGTAATAGACTGTTAGCAAATAGGTTGAGGTACTAAAGCAATCATTTTGTTCTTAGAAACAGTTGTTGTGGTTACTGATGTGCTTATGGGATAATTCTTAAAAATAGTTCACAGATTTCTTAGGCCTTTATCCCCAAACTCCCCTTTTCAAAATAACACTTAAATCTAAACAAGTAGAACCCCCAAAAAACCATACCTGATGTTTAAATTTCTTTATCCTCCTTCTTTGCTTCCATTCTCTCATAATAAACTCAAATATTTGTTTCCAAAGCTGTCTTGCAGCCATATGTTTTATCTGCAGTTTGCTCTAAGCTTTACTTTCAGCTTTAACATTTGCACTGATCATGCACTGTTCTCAATACTGATGGAAGGAATAATTTAATGTTCAGGGCAAGAAGACAAAAAGCTAAATAATAAAACTGATGGTGATATTTCCTTGTTGCAAAAGCTGGTTAAATAGGCTGAAAGCAATATTTTTTGTTTGATAGTGGAACTAAGAATTACTTTCCTTTTGTAACAATCAAAGTTTCAGCACAAGTTATTATGATAAATTGAAATTAGGTAATAAAACCCTCAACTTTCCCATAAGTAATCTGAAATGAGTTCTATTCAGTTGCTTGGACAGGTTGTTGTACACAAGTTCACTTTTTTTCAGGCCTGATGTTTGCTTGTTTACCTCTGTTTGGCATCTCTGTCACTCTTCTCTCTAGCTGTCTATTTGACATGAGGACTTAATTTAACAATCCTTTTAATAATATAAAGATGCAGCCATGTTTTTTTTTTTTTAATGCTTGAATTCCAAAGGCAATTTGCTGTTCTGTCCTCGCCTCCTAGAAGTTCAATTTTTGTTTCTAATCTATCAACAGAAAATATATAAACCCTTAGAATTAATTCAGTTCCATATTAATGTGGGGTTAATGTTTCCTGTTCTGAAATGATTCCATTTTAATGGTTTGTTCAATTTCTGTAGAAAAAGCTGAGAAGACCACGGTGTCAGAGGATGATGCTCCGTCTGATGAGGTTGTCATAGTTTACGAGTTAACACCTACCCCTGAACAGAGAGCTCTTGCTGACTTCCTCAAGCTCCCTTCAACATTCTTCTGTTACAAGAATAAGCCTGGATATGTGAGTGATGAGGATGATGGTAAGGAATGCCAAAATTTATGTTTGTACTGCCTTTTTGTGGGGAAAGGATGTAATACACTGGTGCAGCCCCACCTTGAGTAGGACTGCGTGCAGTTTCGGGTGCCTCTGTGTAAGAAGGTGTTGGAGGGTGATCAAGGTGAACAGCCTTGAGTTCCAGATTCAGAAGGAGTGGCTAAGGTCACTTGGTTTCTTCAGCTGGGAGAAGACAAGGCTGAGGGGTGACCTCATCACAGTACAAAACTTCCTCAAGGGCACCAGCAGAGGAGGAGGTGCTGATCTCCTCTCTCTGCTGCTACTCAGCTGTAGGACACAAGGAAATGGAATGAAGCTGTCAGGGAAGTTCAGAATAGGAAAAGGTTCTTCACTGAGAGGGTGGTCCTGGAACAGGCTCCCCAGGACAGTAGTTAGAGCAGTACGCCCATCAAGCAACATCTGGGTGATGTACTTGGTCATATGGCTTGGTTTTAGGTAGTCCTGCAAGGAGCAGTGAGCTGCAGTTGGTGATCCTTATGGGTCCCTTCCAACTTGAGATACTCAGCAGTGTTAGAACCATTAGACACCGAAATACTTCTGGTCCAATGGCAAGTAATCCTGTCAATGTCCTTATGGCCAAAGACGTACACTCAAGTCTTCAAAACAGAATAGTATAGTGGAGGCCCAGGAGTGACTAAAGGGTATTTGTTTTGTGTATTATGGGTGTTGGCATCATTATCAAGGCAGTTGGTTAGGTCAGAAATATTTGAGCAAGAGACCTACTTAGTAAGTATTTTGAGACAAATGTAAAACATTTTTTTATTTAAAACAAGCAATCTCAGGTTAATGAGTTATTTTTCTTCTAAAGCAAATTCCTAATACCATTAGTAAACTTACTTTATCTCAAACTTTACTGCATGTAATTAAGATTGATTTACACAGCAGCAGATACTTTAAATGGAAACATTGTATTCAACAGAAAATGGGAGAAGACAAGCCCCCTCCCACAAGTACCTGAGCTTGTAAGTTTTTATGTAAAAAAATCTTCAGTATTCTTTCCCAAATGTGTTTAGTGGTAGTCTTAATAAAATCATTCAGTAAGAAATATGTTTTCTAAAAACAAAACCTGTGGCATGTATCTGTAGCAGTCTAGGCTGAGAAAGTGTTAACAGCACTCTGGAGTACAAATAAGCAAAACTAGAAGTGAAAGGTTACTTGTTGACTTGTGTAACTGTTAAAACATAAACAAAAATTATGTATGCCTGCTAGTCTTGTGAGTTGGAAGGGCTTAGTGGACTTCTCTGACCTAAAGGTGTACCTGAGAACTTACTCTTGTTTACTGTGTTTAAGATGAAGACTATGAATCAGCTGTTAAGAAACTTAATGGAAGACTCTATCCCAGTGATTCAGAAGAGAAAAAGAAAGGGCAAGGTCCTGTAAAAGGTAGGTCTTAAGAAATTTTAATTACTATGCTTCATGTAGTGAAACATAAACTCTGAATCTGAAGGACACATGGGCAGAGGTTAATTTTATATTTCCTAGGATGGTTTTTAGAAGCAGAGATGCTGGGTGCAGAAAATCTGCATCTCAAAGTACAGAGTTAAGCTCAGTATGTCAAACTGTTAGCAGTAAAGAGGTACCTGAAAGAGAAATGTACATTCCAGGTGATCTCTAAACAAGAGCATCAAAGTCTCTTCCTATCTTGAGCTCCTTCTGAATATGAAAAATTCAGCTTGGCATAATACTGCTCAAGAGAAAGTTGTCTACATCTTTGAATACTTGCTACTTCTGCAGTTACTCAGTTGAAGCTTGTGTTAACGTTGTTCAATCTAATAGAAAAGCTGTTTGGTCTCTATACTAAATATACAGGTGTAGACAACTTCCTTGTGTGTGTCTTACTGTGTCTCAGACTTCAGCATTGCAAAACTTGAAGCCTGGGTAGCTACTTCTAGAAGTAAAGTTTGGGGGTTTTTTGAGGAAATGTGCTGGAAGGATTGAGCCATCTAAAATAGGAGATACTGAAGGAAGTTAGTAGTAGTGGCAGCTGCATGATTGAACTCTTTTATCATTGCATGGAAATTCCCTGATAGCTGTAAAAAAGACGTTGTATATGCAAATCTAGTCACTCCAGGTTAAGTTAGTTAGTCTTCACTTCCAACAATTTAAACAGTAGTGCTGTCTGTGAAGCTCGTGAAGTCTGTCTTCAAGTTGATCTGGCTATTAGGAAGTTAATTTATAATGTAGGAGCTAAACATTATTTCAGTATTTGCTGCCTTCACAGCTATTCTCCATTAATTCTTTACAGCAGGCCTTGCAGGAAAAAGTGAATTCAACAATGAAAGAGAATGTGCTGCTACTTGGGAAGAGAAAGCAGCTCCTGAGGAGAAAGATGAAACAAAAGCTCTGCAGGTTCCTTCTACATCTGTTTCTGGTGTCAGTACTGACACTGAAGGTGACAGTCCAGAAGACTTAAAGTCAGAAGCTGAAATTCATGAAATGAAAGTAAGAGCTAAATCTTTACTGAACTTCTTGGTATTAAACTTGTACAGTTACTTCATAAATGTGTGAGACCAGTACAGTTCTAGAACTAAAACAAACAGTTGGGAAAAGTTGAGGGGTTTTTTGTAGCTGTGCGTCAGGTGTCTGCCAACACAGGAGACTTGATTTCAGGGAATAATAATGTTTTTTTGAAAACAGACTACTTCAAAGATACTTGAGTCTCTTGTCAAGTTAACATGGCTGTGTTAACTGTAATGAAAAACTTCAGAAAGCTTACAACAACTTTTCTTGGTGTTCTTTATATTTCTCAAAAGGACTGTTCTTAGACTCCTGGGGAGGAGGTTTGAATCCTAAGGTCTTCTAACTTATTTACCTATTACATTACTTTTTTGATTATTTGCAGGAGAATGAAGTTGCAAGCTCAAGTGATTTAGTCTGTACCAGTAAGGAAGAAATACCTGCTCTATCAAAAGATGAGGTGACAGTACATGTCCAGTCAGGTAACAGCAGTGAAGAATCACATTCCACCACAGAAACTGTGCAAGTATCACAGACCTTACCACGAGCTGAAGACAAGCCTGTAGATTTGTCAACTAAAAAGAGTGATTCAGATGGTTCAGAGTCAACACAAGGTAAGGTCAGGGGTATGCTCTGAGGTTTTTTTAAATGAAACTATGCTTTTCTGTGGATCAGTTTATCTAGTGTAGTTGCTGTTTTAGGGAGAAGTAGTACCAATACTGAACTGGAAACATAGGTACCAGTCTGGTAAAAATGTGTACATATCAAATTTTATTATGTTTGATTTCACAACAAAACAATGCTAGTGTCTGTTGTGTAATTTACATATGATGTACTTTCATTTGTTTAGTGTTAAATATCACATAAGCCTGTGTGGATCTGCATAAAAGTAGTATGCTGAAATTCACAGTGTCTTGGGCCCTTTTTTAAAACCATAACAGATGGTCATTATGACAAGTGTCATTCAAACTTTAAATTTATTGGGAGGCAAAAATGCTGTAGACAGGTCTCCAGTTTATTCTTGTGACTACATAAATACATTTCTTTTAAGAAAGCAGAGAAAAATCTTTGACTTTCCCCCTTTTTTTTAATAGAAAACAGAATCATCTCATTTGGTTTCGGCAATACTGCAGGCCTGTCATTTGCAGATCTGGCATCCAAAAGTTCTGAGGAGTTTGCTTTTGGCTCAAAAGGTGAGTTCAACTAGTCTCTCAGAGAGACCTCATCTGGACTTTTGCTTCATACAGTATACCTTCTGTGCACAAAATTTCTGCTGATCATTAGAAACAACAATTTTTTGCAAGTTTTTGTCAGGAAGAAAAAAAACCAACCAACTTTTTAAACACAAAGTTTAAAATGTAACTCTCTTAATTGTAGATAAAAACTTCAAATGGGCAAATACAGGAGCAACTGTGTTTGGAGATACCACCCGTAAAGCAGATGAAGATGAAGGTGGTAGTGATGATGAGGTAGTACATAGTGATGATATCCACTTTGAGCCAATTGTGTCCTTACCAGAGGTAAGATGACTTCTGGAATATAAAACAACATTAAAACAAGCATTTCTGCTAACACAGCAAGCTTTAAATATGTTTTGCTTAACTAACTTTGCTTTCTGTGGTGTTGTGCCCTGTTCTGCATGTTTTACACTGACTATGTTGAAGCACCTGTTGTTTTAAATCCTAGTACAGCATAGCCCTGGGGATGTGTCTGGTACCTCAGTTAAAATCTCCAACACCAATTTCTTTATAACTTGACTGAGAGTTGATCAGGATGCAAATTTGTATGTGTAGCTTGTAAGAGCTAAACCATCTATATAGCACAGCTGAAAATTAGGAAGGGGAACTGAATAACTGCTAGTGCTTATACAATTCAGCTATGGCTTTGAGTCAGTGACTTGTAAATTCAGTTCTATGAAAGCCATGCCAACTAAAAATTTTTACTCTAAGCTAGGCAAGACATTTCTAGAATCGCTAAGCAAAAAGATGTACAATTAACATTACCTGAAGGCTGAGGGACCTAACTTGTAGTTTGAAAATAAATGTCTCTTCAAGAAGTAGGAGAACCTTCAACTTTGAAGGTAGCGTTACCACTTACTAAGTAAGACTTTACACAGTTATTCGTGTCTTGATTTGGTTTTTAGCCTAATAAATATTTCAGACTCTTTTGATGATATAGTCATATTGCCTGACCTTTCCATAAATAATAAAACTTAACTACGGATTAAAAAAGTTATTGAGCAAGGCAAGTAGAGCACAAAGGAACAGTATGTGGTGTCCTTCAATTTGAACAGCTAGTCTGATCTATTTTGTAATGTGCTTTCAACTTTCTTTAAAGTTTGGTGTGCCTTTGCTCATCTGTGTGTCACATTATGACTTCTATGATGCTTTTCTTCTCTGCTTCCCTTTTTCAGTTTCACAAGCAGTATTTTGTCACATATTTCTACAATTCTCTCAAGTGTTGCATATCTATATGCACGTTAGAGGCCAGTAAATGCATACATAAAGTGAGGTGGAGATACAGCTGTCAGGCCGAAGTTTTGTATACTTGGTGTTCATTATGTTCAAATGCACACATCAAATTCTTTAACAATGTCCTAAAGGTAACTCCTGGCATTCTAACCGTACTTTGTCTTCACTTAGCGTGCACATCATTCAGAAAACCTGAAACTTGTCAGAACGCTTGATAAATTATTTGGGTTTTGTTAAAAGGAAAAAAAACCCCACACATAAAAAAATACCACCAAAACCCAACCAACCAAACCAGTCCCAAAGCAAAACCAACAGACACCCACCAGAACTGCATGTAGCATGGTGAAGGAGGTTTGCAATGCTGTACTTGGTCTCATATAGTAGAATTTGTTGGGCTCTTAAATTCTGAAAATGTTTTACTCATTTTAGTATGATGGAGTGTTGGAGAAAAGAACGCACTGAATAATCTTCCATTAATACATCAGAATCTTCAGAAGTATATGTAAATAATTACTTAATATCTTTCTAGGAAATCACAGGTACTCAGTCTACTGTGCTTTTTTTTAGGTAGAGGTAAAATCTGGAGAAGAAGATGAAGAAATTCTCTTCAAGGAGAGGGCAAAACTTTACAGATGGGACAGGGATGTTACTCAGTGGAAGGAGCGTGGTGTTGGTGAGATCAAAATACTCTTCCATACACAGAAGAAATACTATAGAATCCTAATGAGAAGAGACCAAGTTCTTAAAGTCTGTGCAAACCATGTTATCACCAAAGAAATGAACTTAGTGCCCTCTGATACATCAAACAATGCTTTCATTTGGACAGCCACAGATTATGCTGGTGAGTTTCTTCACGTGGTCCGTAGTTTCTGTGTTTTGTTTTTCCCTGGAGATTATTAAAAGAAGAAACTAAACAGACCTTCTTGGATTTTTTTTCAGATGGTGAAGTAAAAGTAGAGCAATTTGCAGTCAGATTTAAAAGCCAAGAAATGGCCAATTCTTTCAAGAAGATGTTTGAAGAATGCCAGCTAAGCTTGTCAGAACTACAAAAGGGGCACTTGTCTCTGGCAGCAGGACTGTCAAAGGACACCAACCCTGTTGTGTATTTTGAAGTTTCTGCTGATAATGAACCTTTAGGACACATAACCATGGAACTGTTTGCAAATATTGTACCTCGAACTGCTGAAAATTTCAGAGCCCTGTGCACAGGAGAGAAAGGATTTGGATTCAAGAACTCCCGCTTTCACAGAATAGTCACAGACTTTGTGTGTCAGGTAAGTATAAAAGGAAGACTCTTCACAGAGAGAATGAGATGCATCTTAACTAACAATGGCATTTCAAAAAATGACTTTGCAGTGTAGCACATTCTTGTTGGCAGCATGGATCCACTGTGCATGATAGTCTCATCTGTCCTTTCCCTACAAGGAGATGAGAAATGGTGGAAGGAGCACATGCTACCCTAAGATTCTTTTCACCTGCCAGTAGCTCATGCTTCAGTGTTTCCTAGTTGGTATCATGTCAGGGTGGAAGAAAAAAAATGAAGGGGAGTCCTCCTACAATAGACAAGGGGCCTGTTGCTAAACAGGAACACCAAGGAAAGTAGGCATTCCCAAAATTACCATTCATCCTTCTCTCTCTCTCCAGAGAAGAACTTCTGTATGCGGACCTGTTAGGAACGCTTTTTCCAGGCTTCTTGGACTTTAAAGTATGCTTTGTATTTCAAATAAAGTGCACTTTAAAACTGATATTCCAAGTATCATAGATGTCAGGTTTCAATCTAAAACAAGTCTTCTAGATGCAATTATCACACAGTGGCCTGTTTCCTAAAACATCAGATTTTGTGCTGAGAGCATCAGCCTGCAGTACGTCTGTAACCCCAGGTCGACAGTGTTGGTTTTAAACCTCTGTGTGCGTTCAGTGGCACTTGCAAGTTCATAAGTGCTGGAGGCTTAGGAGATTGATCATAGCTCAGATAGACCTTTCTTAAAATTCTCATCCCTAGTTCACTGAGTTTTAGTAACTTGGAACATGTAAAATGAAGCAACATCAGTACATGCTATGCTAATGATCTGCATGTCACTACATCCCCAAAGATGAGGCATGTAAATGGCTTTCTACAAGCCCAGATGAATACAGTAATACAGGAAAATGATACGCAAAAGTAATAGGAAGGATATCAGCCTGTTGGAGCGAGTCCAGAGAAGGGCCAAGACTTTTAAGAAGGATGGAGCACTGGTCCTAGGAGGAAAGGCCTAAGAGAATTGAATTTGTTCATCCTGGGAAAGAGAAAGCTTAGGAGTGATGTAATGGTGTCACTCCAGAGCATGTAGGGAACCTACCAGAAAGATGGAGGGAAACATTTTTACAAGAGCATGTAGTTACAGGGGATGGGGGGAATGGCTTCTAGGTAAAAGAGAGTAGGTGTAGACTAGATGTTAGGAGGAATTTGTTTGCTGTGAGGGTGGTGAGACACTGGAGAAGTTGTAGATGCCCTATCCCTGTCAGTGTTCTAGGCAATGCTGGATGGAGCTCTGAGCAACCTGGTCCTAGTTCTAGGTGTCCCTGCCCATGGCAGGGGAGTTGGAACTGGATGATCTTAAAGGTCCTTTCCAACATAAACCATTCTGTAATAGTATATGAATGGCTTGTTACCAGAATAAAATATTAGCCTGTCTTTTGATTAGCTATCTATGTATATCTGAAGTATGCACTTCATGGCTCTTTTGTTAAACCTTCATGCCTTTCTGATAAACTCATTTAGGATTAAAGCTTATTTCAGGATATTCCACATTTATAAAGGAGCAGACTTTCTTTTAAAACAGTTAACTCCACCATGTGTGCCTTGACAAAGGGAGTTTTTATCATATTACATGAGTATATTTTAAGTTTGCTCTGCTTTACCTGAACTTTCTTGAGGTAAGGTGAGAAGCTCTTCAATGAGAACTTAAGGCTGCACAGCTACAATTTACACTGTCTGTCACCTTTATGTGTATATTCAAATTATCAGGAACCAGAAGTTTGCTACCTTCTAGAAAGATAAGACACCATGCTGCTTAATCAGTTATGTGGCAAAGCTGTATGGAATTACTGCTCACTGCTATGTTAACCTTTTTCAGGTGATTAATCCTGTGCCTGCAGGGACTAAGCAAGGACAGGCCTTCAATGAGATAATGCAGGTCTAGGCAGCTTCCAGGGCCAAGTGATGCCAGCAGTAGGAAAGGCAGGCCTAGAGGAATGTCACCATGAGGAGCAGGAAGATAAAATGCTGTGTTTGGAATAAACAAGGGATAAACCTTCTACTACTGCTTCGTTTACCATGAACAAACCTGCTGAAGCTGGGGAAGCCCTACATCTAAGCAGATATTGATACTTGTGAAAATGAAAAATGAGCTCCTCCAAAACAAAGTCATTATTGTTGAAAGGAAATAACGATTTTTGGGTTATGTTTTGGGACTTGTCAATTAATGCTGTGTCTGTTTTGTTTTTTTTTTATTTTAGGGAGGAGATATAACTAACCATGATGGAACAGGTGGACGGTCAATTTATGGAACAGCATTTGAAGATGAGAATTTCATAGTGAAACACACTGGTCCTGGATTGTTGTCAATGGCAAATAAGGGCAGGGATACAAATAATTCTCAGTTCTTCATAACACTTAAAAAAGCAGAACACTTGGACTTCAAACATGTGGTATTTGGATTTGTGAAAGATGGAATGGATGTTGTGAAAAAGATCGAATCTTTTGGTTCTCCTAAAGGGCTAGTAAACGGAAGAATTGTCATTACAGACTGTGGGCAAATATAGAATTATTTCTTTGAGTATACAAATGTTTTAGCAGTATAAATCAGTACTTAGATGTTATTGACTAATTATTTCAACTTCTTAAAATGGACACTTTGGATGTATAAATGTAAAATTACAGGCTATAGTTGAATTTTTTTATGTGTTCTAATTGATTTTTGCATGGTAAATAAACTTCAGGCACTGGCATATTTCAGGTGTATTTGTGTTATCCTGACATATTTGTATTAAGTGTCAAATTTTAAAAATTAAATCCTAGTCTTGTTAAAATAAATGTCTTGTCTTCACTTTGGTTTGTTTAAAAGGAAATAACTTGCATAACTTGGTTCTTGCTCTCAGGAAGCTCTTTTGAATATACAGATTGTAGATGCAAATTGCTGGACAGTGCACTGAAGTCCTTAGAAAGTTAATGGGTATTCCAGTGTGCAGAAGGCAGGCTGAACTTAGGTTGGATGTTGGTTTGTTCTGTCTGCTTGGTTTTTAAATGATTGATCAATGTTTTGCTAGAGCAATATGCCAACTTTTTTTTTTTTGTACTTAAACGGTTTCTAAAAAACTTGGCTTAATGAAAAACATTTACTTAACACTGGGATTTTACCTGACATACTTTAAGTATAACCCTCTGACTCTGCTCAGTGCTTATTTGCTGTGGTTAACTTCTCTGACCTTGCTGCAGGCTCTTGCTTGTGTATTCCAGCGTGCTTCTACCTTTTACAACTTTGCTTCTCAAGAGTGAGTATGCACAGGGAAATGAGGGATTTACTTAAACTGATACTCTACAACATGCATTTAGCTTAGCTTTATTTGGGGGGTTATTTTTTTATTTTTAAAGGATGGCAGAAATACATCCTCAGGGACCTTCCCCCGCTCTCTACAACCTCTCAAAGGAGCCTGGAGCTAGGGCTGGTTCGGCCTCTTCTCCCAGGCAACAGGACAAGACAATAGGACATAGACTTACGCTGTGTGAGGGGAGGTTTAGGTAGGACAGCAGGAGGCGTTTTTTTCCCAGAAAGGCTGACACGGCATGGGCGGCCCAGGGCCGTGTTGGAATCACCGTCGCTGCAGGTGTTTAAGGAGGTGGCCCTGAGTGGTCCAGTTGCCAGAGTGCTGGACGCGGCGCTGTCAGGCCTCGCTGTGCCGGGGGTGGAGAGGAGCGCTGCTTGGTGTTGATGGTGACGATGTTGTGTGCCCGCCCCGCCAGCCCCGAGCGGCGGCTCGCCCTGCCCTGCCCTGCCCTGCCCGCCCGGGCCGGCCCCGAGCGCGCCTGCGCGGCTGCTGGCGGTTGCTTCGAGCGCGGCGGTGCCGCCATGGCGGGCCCGGGGCTACAGCGGCGCGGCTCGCCCGGGCCGGCGGGGGTGAGACGGGGCCGGGGCCGGGGCGGGCGGCCCGCGGGGAGGAGCAGGAGGCGCAGAAAAGCCATTTCCTCCTCGCCGCGTCCCTGAAGCGTTCGCAGGAGATGGAGGGCGGGGGGCCTGTCCGCTCCCTCGGGGTTCATTGTGAGCGCCGTGCTGTTGCGTTCCCGGGCAGTGCGAGACTAAAGTGGGGTTTAAACAGACTTGAGGTGGTTACGTGCTCTTGCCGCTCCTGTCCCGGACGCCGCGCTCCGATCGCCTTCGAGCTGAGGTGCTGAAGAGTCATCCTTGTCTGAGCAGGAAATTTCCCTGGAAATTGCAATTCCAGATTCTGTGCGGTACCAAGATACAGTTTAGCGTGTCGTTTTTGCCTAAGACCTGGTGCCTGCCAGTTGAGTGAGAAAATATGTGAATCCTCTTGGGAGTATATTAAAATTTTATGAAATATATGTAACAGGATAACTTTTTTTTTTTGCCCCCACAGTATTTGACAGCCTTACTTAGGATGTGTTCGATGCGTTTGTGATAATTTTTTTTTTTTTTTTTTTTTTTTTGTAAAGCTTAATGATTAACTCGGTTGTGAGAGAGCAGGAAATGGTTCCATATCCAGTCAATCAGGAATCAAACCCATGGTTCATTAGAGACTGCTGCAATGACCAGACAGTTAATTAGGATGGGTATCATCCGCTTGCCAGGGTTCGGCAATGAGATTTTATACCGGAGGAGATCTTTGGTCTCAGTTGAGTGAACTGTATTGTGGTTTCTCACTTTCTATTACTTTTGCTGACAAGTCAAAACTGATCTGCCTAAAAACTCAGCAGCGAAGACCCTTCCCCCGTGCTGGTGTTTCAAAAGCCTTTGATACTTAGTAGAAGTACTTGCTGGCCAGCCAACTTTATTTGCCTGAATTATGTTTGTCTTTCAGTGAAGCAAATGTTTGCAGTTGTTTTCATGCATCTGTGTTCCCTAGGTCAAATATTTCCAGTGTGTCCGGGGGATAATAGACCTTAAAGTGCTCAAAGTCATGCTGCAGCAGAAATCATATGGTGGAAAAATACCCATGAGCAAACAAAGACTGGGAGAGATTCAAAGTGGGTTTGAGTTAGGTACATAGTTGGATTGGAATACTGAGTTATTCCTGGAGTCATCAAATGAATACAAAACCCAGCCTTTTTTTCCTTAGGAAAAGTGGCTTACCATTTTAGGATCAGGAACCATCCCAAATGTGATGTGAAGATTTTGAGTTTTTAGCAGCTAAAATCAGCTTGTATGTGCCCTTAGTTCCTGCAGACGAATTTGCAACTTGAATAGCATTTGATGGTGTTCTAGATTCTCTGGGGAATTTTTCTTGGGGAATATTCTGCTTGGAACTGCAGAACTGTACTTTAAGGAAAAGCAACTTTTAAAACTCATTTTTAAAAGACTGTTACTGAGGCTTTAATGTTTGCAAGGAAGAAAATGTTCTATGTGTTTGTGAGCTTTGTTATTTCATTAAAAATTGGCCATTCAAGGGCAGGAAAATACAGCAGTTGATCGCTTGATCTAGAGCATAGCAGAGAGATGCTGTGAAACAAGATCATGAGAGCTGCCTTGAGTCTGATATTTTCTATTGTGCATTTAATAGATTTTGCTTGTAGCCTAAAATTTCTGTCACTCACTTCTTTAGTATGTAGATATAAATAAGTAAGAAAAACTAAAGCAGGAAACTTTGGTAAAAAAGCCTAGATATGAAGGTAGATGGCACTGTTTCCATGATTACCTAATTCTACCTTCATGCCTTTATTTTAGGCACTGTCTTCTTAGTGCTTTATAGTTTCACAAATATTCTAACATATAACACTCCAAGTATTTTGCTTTTAGACTGTAGAGAATATATTTGCCGCTTTATGTTAATATGAGATCATTTACATGTATTATTTAAAAAGCCCACCTCCCTTTTCAAAGCCAGTAGTTCGTAGTTAGAATTCTGTCACAAGATGCGACAGTTTAACTGTTAAACCTGCAAGTTGAAACATACTTTTTCCATGAAAATTCTGACTGGAGTGCAGTGGTTTTATGCTTTCTTGTAGGATTGCTTCTCAGGAGCATTGCATACCAAATGTCAAAGCAGAAGCTCCCCAGCCTACAAAGGTAATACAAGGCAATGGTGCTTTGATATCTTTTACAGGGAAAATATATACTAAAGCTGTGTTATTCCTAAATTTATTTAGTTTTGTACTGCCTCATTTTAAATAGATAGGTAAATTTGTTCAGGGGGTTGTGATACCTGGAAGCCAGCCTGGGAATGGTAACAAGTAAAGAGCACAAAGGATGTTTTGGAACAATGCTTCACAGCCTGTTTAAGTCCTGCTTGAATTAGCTGATAGCAGTTCACTTCATAATGCATGTGTTTAGCTTTAATTTAAGGATACATAAATGTAATATTTAGAGTGCATTTGGTCTCTTTGAGAAGCTGGTGCATGGGGACAGCAGGCTAAATCAATGTATTTGTCAGACTTCAGTTACAGAAAAATTTCTATAGGCAGACAAGCTTTAAAATTTCAGAAAGACAAATCTGATGTGAAAGCTAAATAATTCTTACTGTGGCTTAAACTGTTATAATTAAGTTCATAATTCATCAGGTTGCATCAGTGGTGGTTTTGGTTCCTAAACCTATGTGATAAGTATTTCTAATAAGTCCTTATTGATTTCTTAATGCCAGCTTCTCAAATGCAAAATAAAATTGTTGCAATTTTTTGTAGTTCAGGTGACACCGACAGCTCACTGAAAAATATAACTATTTCTTTATCAAATTGTTCTTTAGAGTCAGAATTTACTGAAACTGGAAGAGAGAACAGATCAGATCATGATTTCCGAAAAAGTTTGAATGACTGGGATTGGTAGGAAGTGTTTTTATTTCTCTGTTATTATTTATTTTCTCTAATAATCCAGATAAATGACAAATAAACAATGTTATTTGGACCGTGCAAAAGTTGGTTTAAGTTTCTTGCTAAGTAAAGAGTTGTTTGTGGCCGATTTATGACATAATGAGGATGCTGATTTTGATGAGGAATATTGTTTCACTTTCTAATCTAATCTGTGTATGTTGGAATTGCTAAGGGGATACGGGAATGACGTAAACTGAACTAGGTAATAAAAAAAATTACTAGGAGGAAAGTGAATAGCCCAGAGTGATAAACAGATTTATGTTATTTAGAGATAATTCAATTCCAGAAGCCAAGAAATCTCTTTTAAGGGCTATTTTTCACTAAACTGAAAAAAATATAATTTTTTAGTTCTCCAGCAATTTGGTGGTTTGTGGTGAGAGAAGAGTGTTGGTTTTACCTGTTGCTTACACCATGAAAAGCCTAGTTATTGTAACAGCTCTTAAGTCAGCAGCACATAATTGCTGTGGTTGAGATTTGTGAGTAGTAATGCCTTTCATCCAAATGATTTAACTGCTATTTGTTATCAGTAAAAATATCTAAGTCTTACATTAAGCAATGTTTGCTCTTTTTAGACAGACTTCTTTTAGTGCTCTGTTTTGTTTCATGTTGGAAAGGAACTGAGTAATTTAAAGTTGCTGCTCTTTTGTACTTTTAGTTTTGATGATGAGCAAGATTTTGTTTGTGATTCAAGTGGCCTAGAAGAAGATAGCATTATTTGCTCTGAAACTGATGCAATTCAAAATACAGCTCTATACATGGGAACAGGTATTAAATATTTAATTCTATACATTCTTACAACTCTCTGTGAACTTAAAAATTCTAGTAAATATTTCTATGCAATTGAGAAATACACTAGGCACCTAAAATGTATTTTAATGTGGGGATTTAACCTTTCACATCAGTATGCGTATTTTCTTTAGAATTGTTTTAGGAAGTTCAGACATACTTGAAGCAATACTAATGTTACTTTCTCATGTGGTGTCCAGTAGTTTCTTAACTCTTGTTCTGTTTGCTTAGGTGTCACCCTAAGGTCTAATCAACAGCAAATCACTTGCCTGAAGCCCTTACAAAAACAATAGGAGATTTTGGTGACATGATTCAGTCTGTGCATAGATTCCATACAGATATCTCTGGGGTTTCTATATTGCAGTGGAGGGTATAGTTTTACTTATAAAACTGTTTTCTTGATCAGTTTGAAATAAGTCATGGAACAAGAACTTTGATCAAATCTCTGTAATTCTTTAGATTATTTTCACGCTTTGATACATCTTGCTCTATACTTGTTATTCTGAATTCCTAGAACATATTTTTGCTGGTTTTGTACAACAATCATATTAATATTTACCTAGGACTGATTTTTTTTAATGTAAAATGCATTTTTTCCATGTCTGCAGGCCTCACTTTACCATCTCATTTGGCTGCAAATACTCAAAAAAATAGAGACCAAATTATCAACCATGGTTTCTTAAAGAAAATTTTGCGTGGAACTGGTGCTCAGGCTTGCAATAGGCAAGATTTAATACCACCTCACATCAGTCAAATTTATGATGAGTTATTTGTCATACATCAGAAGCTCCAGGTAGGAACTGGAATCACCTTAAAAATTTTGTTGAATAATGCTATGAATGTTGTCACTTTCAAGAAAGAAATCTGAAACTACTTATATAGTAAAACGTATATATTAAAACTATCGTTTTTTCTATTACTTTATACCAATCACAGTTAGTTATATATTAAATCTGTGTCATCTGCCTCTTCTCCTAGATTAATTCAGTGATTTCATAATTGTGCTTAGAATTGAATTTTGGGTAGACCAGGTAGATGGGTAGATGGGCAGATTCAACTTGAGGGAATTGGAACACTATATTTCTACATGCAAGACTGTCTTGTGACACACTGTGAGTGTACAGGGAGACACCCACAACCATTGCTTCTCTTGAGAACATCTGAAACTGTTCTGACTCTGGGCATTGCAAAGCTCTTGGCTTCATGGCCTCCTCCAAAAGCCCTCTATTCATGCCACCAGTTCATTTCCAGCAGATTTAGGCTACTAACAAAAGAATCTATATGGTTTTACTCTGTAATGGTTCCTAAGCTTCTGCTGGATTCTTTGCCATAATTGTCCTTTGCAACACGTGAGGTAAAAATGATTTTGTATATCTTTTTTCTTCACCACTTTTTTAGGGATGCTTCTCACTAGTTGAAGACACAGTATCATTAATCTAGTGTTCAGCATAGGCAGTCACATCAGGCTCTGTTCTGTCCTACAATTAATACCATGATGCAAATATTTTAGAAGCAAAAGCCAAAGTTTAATTTTCCATAGCAACAATGTAGAGTTGAATTTTATATTTTGGGAGGCTGAACCATTCCAATGCACATGGAAGTCTTTTGGGTTAATGTGGGAGGAAACTGGACAGAGGTGGCTGTCAGGATACTTTGTATTAGTAAGCTCTTGTCTAACTATAATTTCACAAGGAGCTAAGCATGGGACAAAATTTTAAATCCAGCATAATTTGGGAAAACTTCACATGGGTTTTTAAAGTAGTTTAATATTTCTTTTATTGATACAGAGAGAAACTTCAGCACAGCAGGAGTATGCTCTGCAACTGCAGAAACGAGAACGTTATCTAACAGAACAAGAAGCATTGCTTTTTACGCATGAAGCAGCTTTGGCTAAAATAAGAGGTGTTGAGGAAGAAGTTCACACAAAAATTGCAGATATAAAAGAGGTGAAATAATATATTTAATCATAGATATTACTCTATATGCCCTTTTCATTTGTAGTTTTCTTAAGCCATCACATGTTTGCTGGAAATCCTGCTTATTTCTTTGAAGTCCTTGAAATTCCCAAAGGAAGGATTTAAATAAAAAGTACTGAACAATATTGCTAGAGTTTTTGTATCACTTCTGTTTCAGAATGGTGCATTTACTTGTCTGATGCGTAGTACATTTTACAGTTACAAGTTGGAAAAAGAAGGTAATGTTTTTGTAAAATAGTGAAAGCTATGTGATCAATATTAGAGAAAAAAAAGTGGTCTATCTAATTGTGTGTAAGTTAAATGAGTATCTTTGCATTAGCTGTAGTTGTAGTGGATTTCCTTGGGAATGCTTTAAGACACAATGAGATCTTATGACACAACAGTTATTGCAGAGAGTACTAGCAAATAAAGACTCCAAGTTTCGAGGAAGACCAACCTAACTTTGGAGGCATGGGAAGAAAGAGTAGTGGAGATGAGTGAATTCATGAAGGGGAGAAATGAAAGCTGGAACGTTTTCAGTAAAATACAACCTTGCTATTTTACCAAATCTGAGGTACTTAAATCTAAGGTCCAGAGAAGATTAAATATGAAACAAATTTCAGGGATAAGAGATGAATGACAGTGGCTATGTGGGTTGTATTTAATAATTCACATGCTTGTGTTGTAAACCAGAGCCCCAGTCTCTACAAGGCATAGGATTGGTTTCTCACTCTGCGTGACTCAGAGTAAGCAAAACCAGAAACATGAGTTGAAACCTCAAAACACAGTCACAACTTTTGGTAAATATTTGGAAGAGTGGACTGTAAGAAAAAGCTTTGCCATTGATTTTAGTTCACAAACACATCCTACATCTGATTTTTTTGAGAAATATACATGTATATATTTGGTCTGGGTAGAATAGGCAGTACAGATCTTGTTTTTCTCACTGCTGACTGAACGTGCAAATTTGGACATGAAAAACTTGGTATTTGAAACTTTGTCAGAGTCTTTTAACACTTAACTGGAACTTACTGTTTCTATAATAGTCTCTTTTAAAACATGTTTTTAAATCTGATATTTCCATAGCAGCATGAGGCAGAAGTTAAGCAGCTGACAGAAGCCTTGAGAGAAATAACTAAAGAAAATAGGAGGCTGAAGTCATCATTTGACAGCTTGAAGGAAGTGAATGACACTTTAAGAAAACAGGTAAAATTATTTCCTGTTATAAATAATTCTACAAGTTACAGTCAACAATTCTAAATATTTGAGCAGCTTCAGTTTGCAAAATTGCTGACCTTTTGTTTCTCTGAGACAAGAAATGTACAAATGACTGAAAGTGATTTTCTCACCTGTTTCTAGTACTTGAAATTTAGCCTTTCTGACCTTTTACAGTATAAAAAAAGAAGTTGGATTTATTCCACTGACTCACTAGCAACAGCTAATTGTTAGGAAGGGAAAATCCATTGAGAATGGATGGAGTGAAAGTATTTTATGACATAATGGGATCCACCCTGTGCAGATTTGCTGTGCCAAATTGCTATTCTGATTCTATTTAATAAAAAGGAGAATGTTTGACTTCAGTTTGATCAGTATTTTCAGTTATTTTTGCAAATTTTAATGAAGGCAGTATTTTCTCACTATCTCACCACTAGAGTGGTGTTTCATTGTAGTGCTTAGAGTAGGAATTTGTCTCACTTGACTGTTAAGTCTGGTCTAAAATGGTGATACACAACTTATCCAAATTATTCAAGCATTGTTTATTCATTGAACTAATTAATGTTCTAATTATCTGAATACAATAAAGATCTACAGCAAAGCCTTACACTTTCCCTTAAGAAGGCCAGACCTAACTCCTAGGATGTTGATGGTTCTGATGCAACCCATGTGTCTTATTTCCTCTCACTATAAAATCTTTGCATTTCTCTGCAAACTGAGGGCTTCTGTGATGATTATGCTGTTTATTGTTGTATGGATAGAGCCTGTTTTTTTTATTTAAATGGAGGTTGCAGTTTTCCTGATCTTTTCTCACCAAGCAATCTACTTTTTTAGTGTGGTCAGCAACCACCTTTCCCATTAGCAAGATTGTTATACCATTCTTGAATTTGTGCTCATTTTTATGTCACTTTTTCATGAAAAGTGATCAAATGTGAAGTGCCTGTATATCTAGGGTTTCACAGTAGTGCTTATTTCTCCCCTGCACTCTCAAAGGTTGGGCTGCAGGTCAACAGTGAGATACTGCTGCTGTCCTATGTATCCTGGAGGTGATAAGAGTCTCACACCTTGGAACTGTTCAGAGGCTGTCTGGACATGGCAGCCTGTTCTTCATGCCCCATCTTGAGCTGAGGGTTGGACCATATGTCTTCCACAGGTGCTCTCAAATCTCAGCCAATCTGTGATCCTGTAATTTGTTGAGGGCGGTGGATAATGATTTTGTTCCTGTCACTTTTCGTGCTAATAAGAAAAAACTTGAATAATTTAGCTGCTCAACAACTACATCAAGTTACTTCACTGGGATAATTAAGTCAAGAAGTGAGTTTTGAATTTACAGTTTTGAATATTTTCTGCTTCTTTCAGTTAAGTGATGTAACTGAGTTGAACAAGAAGTTGGAAGGTCAAGCACAAAAAGTAAAAGCTCGTTTAGAGAATCTACAAGTAAGGTTTGTTCTTACATGTACCTGCTTTTATAGGTAACCAGTGAAATATAATTCATTGTTATATTTTGTTGTAGAGGAAGCATGAATTTTCAATGGTACGTAAATCTAACAATTTATGTCAAGTGATGAAAGAAAGCAAACCTGTGAAACAGGAAAAAGCGATGGCAACATCGAAAACTGCTATGGTAAGAATTAAGCAGAAGTCTTGAATCTTTTCATTCGAAAGACATTAGGCAGTGTAATGATCTCTGTGCATCTGCTAGAAATTGCAAAATATAGCCTCTGATTTTATTGTATGAGTTACAGTAAGAAGAGAAACAGATTGTATTGGGGAAAACCCACACTTAACAAAGAATTAAGTTTGTTGCTAAAAATATGTCTTGGATTTCATATTGCTTATGTGTATGTATGTGTGTATATTTTTATTTATATGGCAAGTTTTCCTCCTCAGATCATTGTCTTTCGTCTGCCAGTTGTAATTATAACCTGCATCCATTGCCACAGGTTTCTTTTGCTGCATCAGGACAAATCTTAGACTGATTCTGGTTACTGCCACAGTACAGCACTATCCTTATGAATAACACCAGGAAAAAAAGTAGTCTTTCAGAAGTATCCAATAAAGAACCTTAATCTTCTAAACCAAAAGTGGTATACTACTGCTATTTTTTTGAGAAATAATCTTTAGTGAAGGACACCAATTAAATCCAGTGTTCATTCACAGTTCCAAAACAATCACTTCTTTTCCTTAAAAAAATATCATCTTATATCACTTAATGAAATTTTCTGTCTCCATGTAGTTCCATTTATGGTATTACTCTGCCAACACCTCTCAGCTGGTTATGCTTTTTTTTCTAGCTAGAGGTAAACTGTGAAATGAGAAAGATTCACACCACCCTATCTAATTGATCTACAATGAATGCCTGAAAACGGTGCTGTCTATATATAACCAACAAATTCTCTTTATATACAGTTTTAGCATTCTTGGTTGTACATGAAATACAAATAGCATCAGTAGTTACAGTTCTGAGTGAAGTGGAAAAGAGTTATCTGAAGCTAGATAGAAGAAAACTTTTGAGGTCTTTAGGGAATTGTTCATGCAGCCTGTCTTAAGGTATCTGGATTTCTTTTGTAGAGTATTTCATTGCAGTGTAGTAAAGCCAGGATGAGAGTTTCATGAAGTCTTTGTTCTTTTTTTAAACAATGCTAGTTACCCAGTTAAATTTATCAACAGTGGATTGCATGAAATGAAACAAAGTAGGTCTAGTGCATTGAAATAAGAATTTCCCCATGAGAAGGACATCAAAGACTTGTTTTCTCCTGTAATTCATTTGTCCAGAATTATAAACTGTAGTGATTCTGTATGTGAATTCTTTTCCAAGCTGTTTTATTACCATTTGACCAAGTACAAAAAAAATTATGGGTATATGTTTTTCACACTCAGAAGCCGTCACTATAGGTGTTTGGCACTGGGGAGTGTGGTGTGAGAGAAAGAAACACTGCACGGTTCCTTCTGGGTCTTTGTAAGAAAGACCTAAATGGCTAATAAGACAGAATAATAGGAGGAATATAGAGAGTGAGTAAAAACCGTGTCCCTTTAGATGCTGGGAACATTGTGTTTGTGCAGCATCAAATGGAGCCCTGGTGGACTTTACCAGGTCATGCTGAGCAGAGCTTGTCCATTGAGAGAAGCCCCTCCTTTTTGGCCACTCAACATATATATCATTTTCTTGCAAGAAAATAACTCTGTTCATGAAGGACATTGATGGGAGAGGAACTTGTTGCCCTTTTAGACAAGGCCAAGGCCAGGCAGGATCAGCAGTACCAAGAGGGAATTGCCTAAGTTTATCCTGAAGCCAAGCACAGGATAAACTGCATTTGGTTGATCTGTGTAGTGCACCACAGACTGCACCTGCTCAGGTTAACTGTGGTGTGGATCTCTGACTCCTTGATGTACCATGGTCTCCCCATCAGGACTGCCACCTTCCAACCTTTGACCTGCACACAGTTTACCTTTCCCAGAGATATTGTAAATTACAGTTACATTAGTGCTATACAGGCTTCTCAAACCCTAGGTACAAGGCCCAGCAGAGCACACATGGCATGTTCAAGATCACTGTCTCCTTGGATACATTTTCCACAGGCTCTTGCTACAGTAACTCACCTCTCAGATTTTATCAGGCATAAAATTCTCATCCTTTCTGTTATGCATATTTCATAGCTAATGTAGTCTCATGTATTTCAGTCTGTTACTATTTTAGCTTAGAAAAAGCATTAAATCAAAAGCTGAAATATCTGATGTTGTGAATATATTACAGCTACCATTGAATTCACAAGTTTATGAGCTCTTAACTTACCTTATGGATTGGATCTCTGAGCAGTATCTTAGCAAAATAGAAGCACAAGAAGAGAGAGAGGACACTCATAAACCTGTGGTTACCCAGAGCTCACAGAGCCCCTGTATACAGGACAAGTGTATGAAGGTAAAGAAGGTTGTTTGGTTGTGTTAATACGTTTTCAGATTTCAGTGTGTTTTAAATGATTCTGAGAGTATAACAGGTCAGCGTGTAATTAAAACAAAATAATTGTTAGTAAGTCAATATTCATTCCAGCAGTGAGATATAATAGATAATTTGTCATTTGTAAAGCATACAGATAATTTTTTAATAAAAAGTGTTGTGTCCTGTCTCAACCTAAGAGTGTCAGCAGTTTATTTCAAGTGAATTCTGTGAGGTGATAGCTTGTCTTGTCTTTTATGTGTGATAGCATTGTTTTAAGGAGATCAACAGGTCAAATTTAAAATATTTAATGCCTATTTAGATACTAAGATTTCAATTTATCACCAATAAAAGGTGATGGTATGCTGTATTTCAACACCTCAGTTGTTTTTTCTTGTGATACCAAGATTTAGAACCTGTGTATGCGTATAATTCTGTGAGCTGTACTGGACCAGCCCAGAGAATATTTGCATATGTAATCTGATAAACTCCAAAAGAAAGTTAGGAAGTTTGTTTGTTTTTCACTGACACTTAGATTATGGAATAGTTCATATACTGCATGTAATTCTGGTTTTGTATATTTTTGCAGCTTTTGCCTATAGTTACTGAGCAACTCCAGTGGATGCCATATGTGAATCCTAAACTGCACGTGCCTGTGATTAAATTTATTTACTGGTCTGTAAGACAGATAGACACTGATACACAGGTAAAGCAACTAGTCCTCATGCAGTATGGGTTTGGTTTTTTTTTTTAAATAACAGAAGATACTAATGGATTTTGCATATTAAATACATATGAAAAATGGATGTTTTCAGGTAGTATATAAAAAAGAAACTGCTGTCTTTGTAAAACGTAAATTCATAGTGTTCACCACAGACAGGTGGCAAATGAATAACAAATTCTTTTTCAAGTTAAATTTTAAATTTTGCACTGTATGTATCTAAATGTCATTTTCCTATATATGTGATCTCTCTTGTGATGTCTAAGCACATCTGAAACTATTTTTTTGCATATGTATTATCAAAACTTTCACTAGAGAAGGCAGTTATTTTACTGTGTATTTTATGAATGAGATTTGTTGAAAGGGATGTGAGTGGCAAAGCCATGAAGAAATTTTGATTTTTCTCTCCTCTGCTTGGTGTCTAACCACAAGACATTCCTTGCTCTTTTTGACTAGACTGCTTTAAGAAAATATTTAGCTATAAAATAAAGAAAAAGACAGTAGTTTTACTGTAAAGACCCAGCATAGTGCTGTCAATGTTCACTTGCTAAATCAAATGCTAAAAACTTTGGAAATATCCTGAGTTTAAATTCAGTACAATAGTATGATGTTGGGTTCAGTTCTACTAAGTGACTATGTTTTAAACAAGCATATTGTGAAGTTTGATTCTGTGGAAATATTTCTGTAGAGTTTATGATAAAAATCCAGTAGATGTTACCTGTACAGTCTTCTCAAGCTTCATATTTAGACCTTGATTCTGTAAGTGCTTTTAAAGACTATAACTTCAGGCAAGCTTACAACATTCTGTTGACTGAAACAGTTTTTTCTGAAACCAAAGGCAACTTAAATAATGTCAGAGTATCCAGGAGCCTCACTAAGTAGTCTCTTGCTGAAGTGTGTGTTGATAAGGCACCGTGTTAATATTGTTTAACTGCTTTTAGAACACAAAGCAGTATCTCCTGTACTGATTATATTCCTGTACATGGTCAAAGCATTTGCAGTTTAATATTTAACTGTGTGGAGAACATATGTATGTCAAATTTTAATGTTTGCACTAACTGTATGCACTGTTTGAAGCAGCATGCAAAAATGAGATCAACCATGAGGAGACTTGGCAAAGATATTTTCAAAGGCATAGTGAGTAAGGGAAACCCACACAGTTCTTCTGAACAGTCTACAGAAAGTAAATCAAAGTCAGCAGCTTTCTTTAAGAGTTTCAGTATGCCTCTGAGGTTTCTGTCAACTTTGATTGTGCTTAAAACAGTGAAACAAGGTAAGTCAAGATTTTTTTTTTACATTAATTTATCTATTTCAGTCATGTGTCTGGACAAAAAGCATTTTTTGATACTGTAGAGTCTATTATGCCTTATTAGTGAAAAGTGATTTTACTTGGGTATTGTAAAGCAAAATATACAAGTATGATTCTTGCTATTATTCATTTTATGTTAGAATTTGTGTGGGTTTTTTTGGTGTGATGACTTGTCAGACAAGTCAGCATTTCTTAAGTGGGGAAGAGGACAAAGGTTTCAAAGTAGACGCTGCGAGATTATACAAATCAGATTGTGTCTGGACAGTGTGAGGAAAGATGTGGAAAATACAACTCAAATATGGTAATTCTTCTCTCAGCTGATTTGTTAACTGCTACCTTCAGTTATGAACTCTTATCTTTCTTCAAGAGAAACAGGGAACAAGGTGTTGCAGATTCTTTTTTATGGGAGTCAGGCAGAAAAGTAATTCTGTACCATTAAGAGCAGGTGTAAGATGTGATTGGTGCTTACCTGCAGCAACTTAGCAGTACTGTGTGTCTGCATAACTGTGATTTTCTGCAAGAATAAGTTTTACAAGGGTAGCATAAGAATGAACATCTCTGTAGCCCTTTTCCAATTCTTTGTGGTACTAACCACTTATTTTTCCCTTTTCAAAGACATTTTAAAAGCACGGATCGTTTTGAAAGCAAGTAATTTTTTAGTGGGGTTACAACTGAGCAATCTAACCTAACCTCACAGATGGTCCTGCTTTTGACAGGAAGGTTGGACTAGATTCCAACCTAAATTATTCCATGTTTCTATTTTTGCTACCATTTTTTTTCTCAGAATGGTTTGTATTTTAAAATATCTTTACAAGTAACACGTTTCTTTTGTCAGTAACACAGAGATTGATACAGGTTACAGAGATGTTAATTATTAAGGTACTCCTGAAATACCATGCCAAAATGTCAAAATCAAATGCCTGCTTTGGCATCTGATATTTTTAGTCTTTTCCATGAAATATGTTAAATTTTGGGGCATTTCTTAGACAGCAGAGATCCATGTCATGAAATTGCTACGATCTGTGGCATCCTGATTGACATGAAACAGGAATGCCAAAGATTTTAAATGCATAAATAATGAATAGAGTTTTTATTCACCGAAGTCATGCTTCTGGATTAGATGTTTAAGCACATTAGTATGTTTTATGCCTATTGACCTGTGCAGTACATGTGTTGTGAGTATTTATAGTAAACATGGGAATAAAACGTGATGGAAGACCATCCTGATATCATTCATGAGCTAACACAATGTTCCAGCTCTTGGAGGGAACTATTTCAGTCAACATATTTTGGTGAAGCATGATAATTAGTCTCAAATTGAGACTCACATTCTAGGGATGTTTGATAAAAACAATGCAAGAAGAATTGCAATAAAAAACTAGTCGTTGCAGAGACTGATACACCCTGAGCAGATGAACAACACTCTTGATTAGAATGAATCAGTTTAGCTTCTCATGGTTGCTTTTTACTGCTGGCTTCTGTAACACAGAAAATACGATCTGTTGTTAAACATATGTCAGATATCACCATGTATGAATTTCGATCAATCTGACCACATGGCACTAATGATCTGGTGATAAAATAGCAGATTTGTTTTGAACATATGTCCCCATTCCTTCAAAATGTCAGTATCCAGCAGATGGCACTGTAGTTAAACTAATGCAGTAGAATAAATTGTTTCCTTCTACTTGATTTTCTGTGCTCCAGGTGATCAATGCAATTCCAAGATACTGAGGAAGATTTGACAGCAGCAACTTAAGAAAATATATCGGTTCACTTAGTCTACATCCTTTGTGTAATTTCTCACAATGGATGAGAATATGAAATGTTTATACTTAAACTACAGCTTTTAATAGAAGGAATAGGACTAGTTGCTCTCATGAAAATAATTGCTCTCACTCAGGCAAATCAACCACTGATTCCCTTAATAGAGGTTTCCCAGATGTTGAAACCAACATTGTCTCAAACCATGTGAGTTTGTATTTTGTTTCCTCTTAAACAAAATATTTGCAGGACTTTACATTTGTAAGTATATTTTTCTAAAATATGAATTGTAGATAGTCTTTTTCTCCACTCACAGTAAATTAAGGAATAAAAATAGGCAGAGTGTCCTTAAATAAAATTTAAATTCAGTATTTTCAGCTATTTAATTTTTAAATGTGTATCTGCTGTGGTAACTGTCAGATAATTGTTCACACAGCTTAATGAAACAATGATTATAGAAGCTTTATTGCCTGTATTCTGATATTTTCAGTGGATTACCTGGCTCAGGCGTTTGAGTCCCTTTGCGTAGACTTGAAGACAGATGAAGGGAAGGCCTTATTTTTGGAATACCAATGTGTGCCTGTCATATTAAGTCACCTAAAAGTATCCAGTACAAGTCTGCTTTCCAGTGCTCTTGATGGATTACTTCAGATGACCATGGAATCTGGTAAATTTGGTAAATTAATTACAAAAAAAAAAAATTGATGAAAACAGGTGGGGAAAGCGTAAAAACAAGGTTAAAGCAGTATAAAAATACAATGTAAAAACTGTATAAATAGTCTAATGTACTATTACAATTTTCATGTACAAAGAATTCAGTAAAGACATAAAATGTATTTCTGAATTGTCTGTCTTTTTCTGAGTCATCTTGTATTTTCTTCTCCCTCTCAGCTACTGTATTTTGTATTTCGTCCTGGTTACTTCCTTATTTCTTGCTATGAATTTCTTGTAGCTATTTTTTGTTTGGCTTTCCAATTTATTCCACTGTATTACCTTGCTGATATTTTTCTTTGAAGTCAGGCTGTGCCAGGGAAGCCAAATCATGGAAACCTGCCAGAAAGTGGAGATAAAAAATAGGTTCTATTTTAATTCTTCTCTTAGTTTGAATGAACAGCTTATCCCCAATCATTTTTCAATTTCTGGTTTGGAAAGGGTATTTCTAGATGAGATGGTTATGTTTTGCTGAATTTTACTGTGCCAAGGTGATAATGTTTTGCCCTAGAAAAGCATTAGTAAACTTATTTGTCACAGCATTTTTCCAGGTGGTGCAGGTAAGGATCAATTGATAACCACCTGGATGAGCATGAAGGTAGTGACACATTCCAATGCCATGTTGAATAAACCTTGTGAGTGGTTTTTTTTTTAAAGATAAGGTCACTCACTGCCTTTAAGAACAGAAATGTATATTGTTTTGGAAGTGTTTTGTTATTACGCTTTGTACTAGTTAAATAGAAAGCATGTTTGACTTAGGATGGTATAACATTGAGAAAAAAGCAATTTTGTAGCAACCTAAGTTCAAAAACATTTAGCTAAAATTCTATTCTTCTTGCAGTCTTTTTCTAACCAGGTAATTAATGGAGTCTTAACCTATTCTTCCTAATAGCCATAACTGTGATTGGGAAAAAATTAATTGTATGCACAAAGGTAACAATCTAAGAAAGATGGACAGTATTTGGTATTTCTTTGGGTAATGACTGTGACAGTACATCTTCTGTTACCTAGCAGCAGTCATTCTGATACACTAGGTGCCTGGAGTTTGAAGAATAATGAAGATATATTGTACAACTCAAATTTTGCTTTCTTGTTTCTCAGAGAAGTTCTATCTATGTGAAATCAGGGAAGGAAGAGTAGGTTAATTAAATTGACATTTGATTGGAATTTTTTTCTTGGCAGCTGGATATAAAGCCTTATGTAAAGCCTTACTCTTTGGTAAAATGAATTGCCAATACACAAATTAGGCATGTTTTGGTCTTTTCCAATACATAATGCTTTGCAGGAAATTTTTAACAATGAGAAACAATGTTGCTGATGGGAACTTGTGTACTTTCCTTGGTAAGTTTCCAATTAAAAAGTCATTAAAAGACAAACTTTGAAAGGTGGCAGTAACTATTCAGAAGAGAACTCTGTGTTAGAGTAAAACAGGAATTCACACTCAGTTTTAAAGCTGTATTCATGTGCAGCCCTAAATATGAAGACATAGGTAGTGGCCCTATCCTAAAATATGGAGTCATATTACCTCAAAAGACAGCATCCAATCAGCAGGAAGCAAAGTCTAGACTTGTACTATTTTATGAAATATATACCATCCTAGGCATTCTCTCAATTCGTTGCAGTAATTTTCTGGCTCTATATGAGTGTTACAATACTCTTGCTCAAAAATAATACCTTTGGAGATGAAGCAATTAGAGATTAAATTGGAAAAAAGGCTAGTGGAGATTTTTCTAGCATATAATTTTCTATGACTTTATTTTTAAGGGTTTTTTTTTCTTGTTTTATGAGATGTTTTTACAGATTTGAATCTCAGTTGTCCAGACTGAAAAATGTGAATCAGATATGAAATAATTACTGTATTGCGGTACTACTCCCTGTAACTGCATGTGCCTTTTTTTTATAGTAAGCAATGAATGCTAATGTTTTTGTCCAGTCCAGGCTTATCTGAGGTCCTTTGGTAGGTTCTCTCCCCTGTAAGAAATTATTTTTCTCATGTTCCAGAAATGAAGCCTAGGTTTCCCTCATACATTAAGGATAATTACTTAAGCTGCATATGAAGAATCACAGAATCATAGAATGTGCTGAGTTGGAAGGGATCCATCAGGACTGTCAAGTCCAATGTCTGGCCCTGTGCAAAACACCCCAACAGTCACACCCTACATTTAAGAGCATTGTGCAAATGCTTCTTGAATACAGACAAGCTTGGTGCTGTGTCCACTTTACTGAGGAGCCAGTTCCAGTGTTCAACCACCCTTTCCATGCATATGCAACTTAAACCTCCCCTGACTCAGCTTCATGCCTTGATTTCTATCACTGGTCATGAGAGTGAAGAGATCAGTGTCTGCCCCTCTTTCATGTATGAGGATATTGAAGACTGCAGTGAGGTCTCCCCTCAGTCTCCTCCAGGCTGAACAGACCAAGTGACCTCAAACACTCTTCATAAGGCTTCCTCTTCACACCCTTCACCATCCTCGTGGCCTTGCTTTGGACACTCTCTCATACCTTGATGTCTTTTCTATATTGTGGCACCCAAAACTGCCCCCAGCACTTGAGGTGAGGCCACCCCAGTGCAGCGCAGAGCAGGACAATCCCCTCCCTTGCCCAGCTGGTGATGCTGGGCCTGATATCTGCAGGACAGGGTAGGCCCTCCTGGCTGCCAGGACACTGCTGACTCATGTTCAATTTTCTGCTGACCAGGACCCCCAGGTCCCTTTCCTCAGTGCTGCTCTGCAGTCTCTCATTCCCCAGCCTGTCTGTACATCCAGGGCTGCCCCATCTTAAGTGCAGAATCTGGCACTTCACTGTGTTAAACTTCATATGGTTGGTGATTGTGCAGCTCTAACTTGTTGAGGTCTCTCTGAAGGTACCTACTAGACTAAGACAGATATTTTTCTTGCTGGAAACTAGGATGAGAGTGTGCAGTACTTCGGGATTGCTTGCATGTTCTTAGATTTTGGATCAATATCATTGCATTTTGCTTCATAATATGTCTGGTACAGTGGGTTCAGAATCCAGGTTTCCATTGCAAGTTCACACAACATTGATAGTGCTTCACTTACTGAAAACATGATGTCAAATGCAACAGCTGAGGCATTAGTATCATCTTCTTTTCTGTCTATGTACAAGACCTTAATGGCAAATTAAAATTAATAGTCTGACTGCTGTGGATCTAACTGGCAGACAGGCTTTCACGCAGTCCATTTTTTTTCACGAGTTTAGCATCAACAATCTGTGAGAGTCTTGACACCAACATTTCAATGGGAAATGATGGAGGACCGAAAGGTGACATACCTCAGTACTTTTTTTCTCTTTCTACATCTCCTCTGTACAGGGGTGGATAACAACAGTGTACCTCTCCAACTAGGCCACTTGTGGAATTCTGTGAAGAAATGTTTCAGACTTTTGGTACCCCTAGAAAGCTAATTTGCATGTGTTTCTTGAAATTAAGTTGCATCAAGTTTAGCTGCACTGTTATTTCCCAGACATCTGTGAGTTTCTGTGCCATTGTATAATTCTGAAAAAAATAATCCCACTATTTTGTCCCAATATAGTGGGATGGCCCTGACTGGAAACCAGGTGCCCACCAAATCACTCTGACACTCCCCTCCTCAGCAGAACAGGAGGAAGAAAATAAGATTGAAGAAATAAATTGTGGGTCAAAATAAAGGCAGTTTATTAAAGCAAAAGCAAAGTGCCCACATGTAAGCAAAGGAAACCAAAAGATCCCACCAGTATGTAGTGTCTGGCTACTTCCTGGGAAGCGGGGCTTCAGCATGCATAGAGTTTGCTCCAGAAGGTGTGTCATAAATAAGGAATGCCCCCTTCCCCTCTTGTGCTGCCTTCCCCTTCCTCTTTTTTCTTGGCTTGTATTGCTGAGCACATACCATATGGTAGGGGAGTCACTTTGGGTCAGCTGTTCTGCCTGTGTCCCCTCCCAGGATCTTGCCCAGCCCCAGCCTGCTGGTGAGGGGGAATTTTAGAGAGACAGTGTTGACATTGTACTGGCACTGCTTAGCTGTAGCCAAGGACTGGTGTGTTACCAGCACCTTTCTAGCTGCCAATACAAAGCACAGCACTTTGAGGGCTGCTGTGAAGAAAATTAACTCTGTCTCAGCCAGACCCAGTACACCCAATCATTACATATTTGGAATTGTAACAATGTGTCTGATATACAGAAGATATATATGTGTGTGGTATAAATCTATACATATATTCCAATCTTGTTTGCCTCACCTCTTTTACAAAAATCTTACAGCCTAAGGAGGAGGTAAAATGTTCTATTTATCATTGTTCTTGTCATATACAAACTCATTCATAGTTGGACCACAGACTGACTTTTAAATGTCAGGGGTGAAAAAAGTTGAGGTTAGAATGCTCCTCAGGGCATAAGAGTGAGAGGAAACTGCTAAAGATGCTGTGCAGTAATTCAGACAGTTTACTTTGTGTCAAAAGAACTTCAGTTTCAGTTTACTTTTATGCTCTCACAGTGCTAGGGTTTTTTCCATATTCCAGTACTTCTCTGGATTCTATTCATTACTTTTACTGTTAGTAGATTTGAGGAACAAAATTTTGCAGCTGTGTGGGTCCTTACCTAACCACTTGCATTTTGTTAGCAAATTGCTTATTTTAACCTATGCTAGAAACTTAATAAGGAACTGACATGAAATTATTGATAATTCTTAGGATAAACGATATAATTCTAAATAATTTATGTTATATTTCATGTTGTTTATATGATGGTGAAATTTTTTTTCAGATTAGCTCAGTGGCCTAAGTTGCAGTCTAGTTGGTTTGGTCAGCTCTCTTTAGGGGAAATGATAGGTTGCTTCTAAATTCCACAGTTGTGAGAGTTAACAGCTTCTTGTGAACCTTACAATAGAAAATCAACTCCACAAAGATATATTATCTCTTTTCTCTTAATACATTCTGCTAATTTTTGTTTAAAAGTGTACATAATGATATATAAATTGGTATAGCTGTATTTTTACTGTAGCTATCTCATTGGTTCCATGGTCAGATAGGAGGTCTGTCAGTTCAGTTATATCCTTTTCAATTTTTCTTGCTCTCCATACCCATTACCAGTATTTCAATCCATGCTTGTTTTCTGAGGATGCCCACCTTTCCCTTACTGCAAAGACTGACTGATAAAAGCTGACAAGGGAGCAAGTCTTACAAGTCACGGTGCTCTTTTCCTTGAATCTGAGGCTTCAGATGAGGGCGTCTTTCTTGATTCTCATTTAGGAAAAGAGAAAGACATCTATTCCTGCTCGTTTAATAGGGAAGAAGGATTTCAGTACTACAGCTTTTGAAGATTTCCTTACTTCAGTTAAGGAAAGCAGCTTCCAGGCCATAGTGTTTGGTTTTTAGTTCCATCTCTAACCTATGACCCTTCTGAAGACATATCTAAAAGCAAAATGTTCTCTGATAGAACTCTCATCAAAAGTAGGTTTAGTATCTTGTTATATGCTGAATGGCTTGGTGATAGATTTCTACAAATGCAGAGTGCTTTGACTGCCTTTGAAATTTTGAGAATAAAACACATTAACTGCTACATGCTGATGTTTCAGTTTAGTAAAATGGCATATAATGTATTTATTGCCTAACAAAGCTCTTACTGTTTCCCATTAAAATTACTATTAAAATTAATTTTTTGATAATTAAAGTAATAGTTACTTCTAATCATCCAGATGGTTGTAGTATGGAACAGTGGCTTCCAGGACATCTTCATACTCCAAAGCTCCCTCCCTAAGACTACAAATTTCTTTTCTCAGCAGATCTTGTTTCTAGGACAGCAGCTGCAGCACACTGTTCAAGAGAATTCCTGGATACCAGACTTGAAACATTTTCTGGAAACAATCTAGTAATAAGTATGATGACCTCATCAAGCAAATTTGTTCTGTGGATGTTGAAGAACAGCACATCATTGGTATTAAATCACCTTGTAGTTAAATACTTGTCATATGCAATCTTGTTCAGTAGTGTTCTTCCTGTCTTCTCACACAGCTTACTGTGTTTTTTTAACTAGTGAATCAGTTAAAAGGGTTTCCAACAATGTAGGGAGTTTATATTCACCTATCAAAAATACCGTTGTTAAGTGCAGTGTGGTTCATGCCTGATTTGAAATCTGTTGGCAGAGAGCTCCCTGCCTCAGTTTCACATTTTGCACTTTTTTACAAAGATATCATATATCTTAAACTCTTCCTGCAGTGATATCTTACTGCTGTCAGATAGATTAATAGGTTCCCCTTTCTCAACCTTAAGTTCATTCAATGAAATCAGAACTTACCTGCTCACTGGACAATACAAAACAGTGGCATTTGCTTTAAATAAAACTTAAATGTACTTTGTCTTCAAGCTTATTTCTGTTTTGCAGAGAGTATATTTTATATTAGTGTGTACTTATTCACAAATCAAAATGAGAGCACATTAAAAAAAAGTTATAGAAAGCATGTTATAAAAAATTATAATCAAGTTTACTGTAAGTTATGGCACATTCTGGTAGGGCTTAAGTGTGATTCCTTAACCATATTGACATAACTGAAGAATTTTAATAACTGCAAAAGTGAGCTGTATTTACACATCCACTGAACCTTACTTTTAGTTTTAATTTTTTTTTTTTTTTAAGAAAATATTACTGTAATGGATAACCAAGTCTGTGTCCAGATGAAGCCAGTGAAGATAAAAGGATTTTCTCCATAATCAGAAGCTGTGCTTATTTACATGTAAACTGAAGTCTTCTTCTGTTGACTATCTGTAGGACACTCCTCTTTTCCTTCTTGCTGGAATGCTTCCATAACCGATGCTAGGAATTCTACAACGTGCACTGTTCTGTGGGTACTTCTAAAAAGTCAATGGTCGGGATCTGCCAAGAAAACTCAAACTTGCCCCTTTATGCTTCCTCTGCAGACTTAGCATTTTGAGACTTTACAGGCTCCAAGCAGTGAAGGCATGGGGTAAAAAATGCCTGTATGCTTCAACAGATTAAAATTTAACATTTTCCAGCATATTAGCTTTATCTTTTCCGGTGAGTTTGTTCTGCAGTACTGACAGGATAAAAATGTCAAGTTTGTGAATATTGTATTAAGGTAGGATTCCCCTCACTCGTGTGAAAAGCAGATGTGAAATTGTCCTGAGGAGTTGTGTTTTGAAGCTGTAGTGATAGAAATGATTTACAGCTTACGTGGCTTGAACATTGAAACACAAACCATTTAAAATGAAATCCTTCCTCTATTATCCTGTCTTACCTTTGTAATTTTTATTCATTCTTCTGAAAACAGTGGACAATTGTGTTGGATTAATAGATGTTTTAGTTTAATATTTTAACCACAGATTAGGATCTCTGACTCTTAAATGCAGCCTAGCTAATGTTCGGACCCACCTATATGTGCTGAAAGCAAGCAAGTACACCAAAACTTTGCACAGTTTTTGTTAATTAATTTAAAATTTAGTTTGAATACTTTGTTTTTGATGAAATTCATTTAGTATGAAGTACCCCTCTCTATTAACAAATAACATCTGTGTCATTATTTTCTCCCTTTTCTAGTGGCGGTCATGTAATGCTTAGCCATTCTGAATTTTACACCCCAGTCTTGTCCACTCCAAAGGAATAAACAGAAGGAACCATTAAATAAAAAGTTTTGTAGAGCCAAGTATCCATTTTGGAAGTAAAGCTTCACCTTTTTTTAGGGTAATAATGTGGTTCTTAAGCAGAATTATCATTCTGAAGGTAGATGGGAATGCCGACTTTTAAAATGTATTTGATGTTAAAGAGAGTTGTTTATATCAGTATTTGGATATACACATCCACTTTCCAGTAAACTTAAGTTATGAAATCTTTAGAACATTGAAGTTTATTGAAGTAAGCTCTTATTTACCAAACTTGCATATTTTTAATAAAAAGTTTACAGTTTTATAGTTTTCCATAAAATGATTTAAGTAGGAAAAATATTTTTGTACACATTTTTTTTTGTATTTTACTATCAGAACTACTGTACTTTTTAGCCAGCTTTTTTTTGAGCAATGTCATAATTGAAATAATTCCATAAAGAAAGACTTTCCTTGGAAGTGGAAAATAAAAATTCTGTAGTTTGAGTAACATCTATGCAGTGTCAGAGCTCAGACTTTGTATACCTGCTCACTTGGGATCTAATGTTACAGAACTACAGGTGAGGCCAAGTGATGTTTATTTATGTTAAGGTTTTCTTAGAGTTTTTCATTGTGTTTGGAACAAAGCCCCTTCAGGTGTGCACTGAGAGAGTTGTGATTCCTTTTGTGATCTTGATATTTCATTAGGCCTTTTCTGGCTTCTTGAACAAAGTAACCCATAGTAGTGCGCAACTTCAATTTAAAATGCTACCTAGGTTATTTGTAAAATGTCTTCTTCTCTGTCAGCCCTCATTAAAATCAGTCTTTAATGATAACACCATGTTGATTGCTCATAGACAAACTGAGTTCAATCAGCACAGCAAAAGCTTTCATCTGATGATCAAATCCATCCTTTGATCCATTGATAATCAGTGATTTTCCAGGAAAAATGTATGTTGATTCTTAGTATATCACCTTTATACTATTGCTATTCTAGCAAGTAAGATAATTCTGATGTCCATGTATGTTAGACTGCTGCATTCTGAGTAGGCAGTTCCAGCACTGAATTTTATTAGACTATTCCTACTTTTTATGCCATAGGCATTAATTAGTACACCAGATAAGCACAATTGCAAAAATCAGTGTTTACAACTGAAGTTCATTTTTAGTGAATTCCTTACACAACACACTTTCCAGCCAGTCTACTAACCCCCATTTTCTGCAATATAATATCCCATGTTGCTTTCTCAAATGGTATTGAAGCCTAGATTAGTTCAAACTGCTACATTTATTTACCAAACAAAAATATCTGACTGTTCTGTCTCAACAACTGTAGTTCCCATGCACATACTCACAGATAAACCTGTAGTACATTTTATTTGCTTTTTTATTTCTCTGCTTTAGTTCCTGAAAATATCTTTAGATTTTTACTGAAGGGCACATATGTTCAGTTTTCCATTTTTTTGGTCCAAATCCTGCAAATACATTGCATTGACTGTTCTCTCTTTGCAAAATGCTTCCTCCTGACTTGTTTTTTACCCGTTTGGGGTTTTTTTACTTGTTTTTTTACCCACCAAACAGTGCACTCTTCCACACATTGAGCAGCCAGTTTTTCCAGGAGTATGCTGTGGGAAGCAGTGTCAAAGGTTTTACTGAAGTTCAGGTAAAAAATATCCAGTCATTTCCTCATCCACCAAGCAGGTTACTTTGCTGTAGGTGGAGATGAGATTGGCCAAGCAAGACCTGCCTTTCATAAACCTGTGTTTGTGCTGGTTTGGCCTGACACCTGCATATGCCATGTGGTGACACTCAGAAGGACCTGCTCCATGACCTTCCCTGGCACCAAGGTTGGGCTGACTGGCCTCTAGTTCCCTGAATCCTTCTTGTAGATGAGTGTCACATTTGCCAGCCTCCAGGTACATGGGACTTTCCCCATTAACCAGAATGTTGGTAAGTGATGGAATGTGGCTTGGTGAGCATTTCCCACTGGCTTCCTCGATACCCTTTGGTGGATCCTGTCTGGTCCCATAGGCTTGTTTGTGTGTCTAAGTGGTGTATCAGGTCATGGACCATTTTCCCTTGTGTTACGGGAGCTTCATTCCGCTCCCTGTCCCCTGTCTTCCAGCTCCAGAGGCTGCGTACCTGGAAAACAACTGGTCTTGTTATTAAAGACTGAGACATGAAGGCTTTAGGTAGTGTTTTCCTCATCCTTTGTCACTATGTTTCTACCGCCTATCCAGTAAAGGGTGGTGACACTCCTTAGCCCTATTTGTGTTATTAGTGTATCCATAGAAACATTTTCATTGTCTGTTACACCAATAGGCAGACTAAGTTCTATCTGGGCTTTGACCCTTCTGATTGTCTCTCTCCATGACTTCACAACGCCCTTGCAGTCCTCCTGAGTTGCCTGCCACTTCTTCCAAAGGCCATAACTTTTTTTTTTCTTGAGTTCTAGCCAAACCTCTTTTTTCAGCTGGGCTGGTCTACTTTCCTACCAGCTTGTCTTTTGGCATATGGGGACTGCGTGCTCTTGTGCCTTAAGATTTCTTTCTTGAAGAATGTCCAGCCTTCTTGGACTCCTTTGCCCCTCAGGACTGCCTCCCATCCCACTCTCTCCATCAGTCTCCTAAACAAAATAAAGTCTCCTAAACAGGCTAAAGTCTGGAAGTCTCAGTTAGTAGTCTTGCAGGCCTCCTTCCTTACTTCTCCAAGAATAAAAAGCTCTTATCATTTTGTGATCTCTGTGTGCAAGATGGCCTCCAGCCATCACATCACCCTCAACTCTTTCTCTGTTCACAAACAGCAGAACCAGTGGGGGGGGACTTCCCTAATTGGCTTCCTCACCATCTGTCAAGTAGTTTTCTACTCGCTCCAGGAACCTCCTGGACTGTGTCCTCTCCACTCTGTTGTATTTCCAGCAGGTATCAGGTAGGTTGAAGTCCCTGTGAGAACAACTAGGGATTATGAGACATCTCCCTGATTTTTATAGACTAGTTCATCTGTCTTTGCCTCCTGGTTGGGTGGCCTATAACAGACTCCCATCAAGATTTCTGCCTTGGCCTTTCCCCTGATTTTTAGCCCCAAACACTCAACCCTGTCATCCCCTTCATCAAGCTCTAGACAGTCAAAAAACACCATAAAATATAGGGCTATCCCAATTTTTTCTGGATGTAATCTCCAGTTTCCATATGAGAATTATACTGGTTTCCTACACATCGTGTCCCATGTCTGTTTGAATGTCTTGAACACCCTAGGAAACTGAAGAGCAGTTCAGACCATACTGAGGTCAACACATAGTGGGTGACCAGCTGAAATTGCCACTTGGGCTCTGTTAACTCAGCATCACCCATGCAGGCACCTACACTGTGCTCTAACCACTGACACTAAACAATCTAGCCTGTTTTCTTGGCAACTGGATATAAAGGAGAAAATGTTTAATTCAGCAAATGGTTCAAATCTTACAAGTGACTCTTAGAGGCAGTTGGTTATAAGCAAGCGATGTTGCTGTTTCCTTTGAAGTGTTTCTGCTGTGGTGCAAAGTTACCTTTTGCATTTGGTAACTTTTCCACACTAGTAGACACTGCTGCATCATTCACTTCATTGCTGAGACGTGTTCTCCTTTCTCCCAGCAGATTCTCTCTCAATTAGAAAATGAGGCACAACTGTAATCATTAATTTGTTAAAATGTGAACTTAGGTTTGTCATTTTAGTTCCTGAAGTGACATAGCTTTAGATATGAAACAGAAATTTCTGGGTAACTCTAGCTGGTTAGATTTTGTGTGACTGATTCTGTGTGACTGATTACTTTGAGGGTAAATTTCATATGAATTCTGTCAAGAATGATAAATTTCTTACTGTTTGTTGCAGTCTACCAATCAAGCTAAGTTAATGCAACTACAGCACAGTCCAATTTTTTAAGGAAACCACTGGAGGTTTTTTCAGATTATTTTAAATTGTGACAAAGTCTTGTCAGGATAAATTCCAATAACATTTTTCTAAAATATTTAAATAAAAGAAAAATCTATGCAGAATCTAACCCACCAAAATATTTAAAAATGTGAAGCTTATTATTTTTAGTTAATCAGCTAGAAATGCATTTAAATTGTATATTTGTTTTGTTCATTTTCTGATTACTTAGAATATAAACTTCAAAAGCTTATCTGAATCGAATATATAAACAGTGTACAGAAAGTCCATTTAAACATGTCTGGTTTTGTTGGGTTTCACATTATTAACTCTGAAAACTTTTACACATTATTACCACATTAGTTTTTCTGTTTTGTAGGAAAAATCCTCTGTCTTAAAAGTAATATTTTCTTTTACATTAATTTGTAAACTTCAAAGTCAGAAGATTCTTACAGCATATACATGTGAGCATATTTTTTTTAATGCAATATGTTTAAGGAACCAGCAAGAGCAAGGCAGCAAAGAAATAATCAGGTCAGTTAAATATGGTATTTGTTTACCCTGCAGAAAAGGAATTAAGAGCATTTTATGGCTAGCTAAGGGCATTTATAAGAATAAATTATAGGATTGCCCTGTTTAGCCAAGCAGTCTTTGTTACCTTCAGATCTCTCATGAATCAGAGGTCAGATGAGTCGGAAGTCATGCTAAATGAGTTTTTTAAAGCCATTTGTTGTCTCAACAGGCAATAGAAAGAAGAGAACTTTCTTCTCAGTTTGCTTCTCGAATATCAATGTCCTCACACATTTATTTATTTATTTATTTATTTATTTATTCTTTTCTTCTCTTTCTGATAAGCATCTTTGGTAAGTAAGAGACACTGTTTCAAGTTTTTGTTGTTAAAACACATTTCATCAGTGGTGCAGTGCAGGTTGATAGGACCGACCATTTCTGTTTCTTAGGAATGGGCAGACCTTTGTGGGAACTCTAGCAAATTTTAGAAGAATTTCTATGAATTTGTAGCTCTGTAGAATTGCTATAAAGTTACAGACTTCAGAATTTGTAGTCCTAGATTTTCATTGCTTTAGAGAAGGTTATCTCTTCCTGCTATTGTACAGAAATTTTACTTTGAATCCTCATCAGTGATAGAACTATTTGGTCAGGAAGCACTCTTAAAATGGTAGATTGTGTTCATTGGACTTTGCTTATTTGCTGTTTTTGTTGATAGTTTTGTTACCACTTCTCATGGATTTTAACAAGTTAGACTCACTAGGGCATTACAGCATCGTATCAGAAGTGAAATTTTAGTTAATTATTTTTTTGGGTTTAAGACACTGTTGTATGTACTTAATAAACCCAGAGTTCTGTCACAGACACCAGTGGCTCAGTAAAGAGCACAAAGTCTTGAGTGTATGTCAGTCATGTATCACTAAATGTAGCACATGTGGTAAACTCACCTAAGGATTATCTCTTTGCTGTAATTGACAGATAGCTCTGAGGTTTTTTTATATGACAATTTCTGAAAAATAATACCTTCTGCAGAGAAAGTACAGAAATACTGAAAAAAATAAGTGGTATACTTTGAAGACCATAAGCTAAAATAAATAAGAAATAGTATCTTTACTCATCTTTTTTTCACTGATTATTGCTTTTTTTTCTACTTTACTTTTATTCTGGTTTTATTTTTATTACTGTTACAATTTAGAGACAGCAAATTGTAACTGAAAGTAGTACTAAAACTGAGAGGACAGTCTGCATAAAACCATAGGTATATTGAACATGGTAGAAAGAATGGAAGAAACGTGGAAGTAGATGTAAACAGAAAAGCAAATTAATTTATAGTGATTTATTGCCTTGGTAATATCTCTTTGAATAATTGTTGTTTTGCATTGCTTTGGGTAAAGAACACGGGATACTTCAGCTATACAAACCACAAAACATCTGCCTGCCTTTTCCAAACTTTATAGAACATCAGTTGTTGTTGCTTTTTATTGCTGCAAGGTTGGCCTCTTGCTACCAAATTCTGTTATTATCCTGCATCTGTATGATTTCCATCCACACATTCCATTATGTATGTTGTGGATCCCACCTGTTGAATCCAGCATTTTAAATCAAAGGAGCAAAAGCACCTCTGCTGAAAAGAGAGGAAAGATTACGTATAGCCATAGTTTCTCTGATCTGTGATAAAGGCATTTGCTGTTTCTCAGTCTCTTCATTTGACGGTATAAACCAGCAAAGGCCCACAAGTCTCATGAGTTCCCTGTGTACCAGGGAGATGGCATTTGGTCATTTGTTGGAATGGGAATAACTGAGTCCTTATTGAATATTCAGCATAAATTCCCAGCTCAGAAAATTAGTTATCTAGGCTCTCGGGCTGCTTTTAAATGCCAAGTTGATTTCTTTTTTAAGCCCTATTTCAAGCAGTTTTCTGTAGCACTTCTTCGGTTTTTTTATCAGTAAACCTTCTGAAATAAATTAAAACCTTGAATTCATTCCAAGGCTACTTGTTACATTTAATAAGTTGTATGTCCTTGAACAAGGAAAGGGAAAATTTTGACCAAAACCTAAATCTAGCGCTCTTTGTACTGATAAAAACACCTTGATGTCCTACTTATAAAGTACACTATTCAGGATATGAATTTTTCTTAATGTCTTGTTTGTTGGTTTATGCTGTAATTTGCATATTGAAGTTTCTTATTAAGTGGAACACAATAAATATTTTAACATCATGCAATTAAAATATTTTCCTCGCATGTGTGTATTCCGATAATGCAAATGTCCTGTGGTATATGAAAGTCTGTTAATTTTAAGGAAAAACAAATTGTTACTTTTTTTTCTTTATGTTTTTGCTATGAATTAATCTGTTATAAGAGAACCAAGAATGAGATATCCAGGGAATGGATTTAACCTTATTTTGAAGTTACTAGATTTTGAGAAACAGAGTAGAAGGAAATGCTTTTCAGTGTGACATAAAAACTCATCCACTATTTTAAGGGAGGGGTTTTTTATTTAATTGTTGTACAGATCTTACTGTTACGTCTTAATTACTGCGTTTCCTCTCCTGAAACTGACTAGAGGGATAGTATGCTGATAATGAAAGACTCTCAGGTCTCACACGATCTCTTATATGTACTATTCCTGTCCATGTTATCTGCAGCAGCTTAAAATATTTCTTTCTGGGTCTTTTTGCTCAGCTTAATGGTCCCCTCCCATGGTCTGAAGGAAAGAACCATGATAAATGAGCATTGCGTAAATATTTTATAAGTAAGAATTTTTATTTGAGTTTAAAATGGTTCTGTTTCCTGTTTTCCTTTGTTCTAAAGAGAATAGAGACTGTTTGAATCCAAGGATCAGTAGTGTCAGAACTCTTAGGAACCTGCATTTTTTCAGTTTCTAGTTTTACCTGAGTTTTGCATCACATGTTCAACAGAAACTGAAATATTTGTTTGTTGTAATTATTGCACAACATGAAGCATTTAAGGCCTAAAAGTATCAATAGCAGTTACAGTTTTCTCTGCACTGAACTCTGTGGTGCAGTTTTTAAATTATCTTCTTTTCCAGGTTCCTTACAGCCTTTCCTGGAAGCTTGCAGTAATGAATTGTTCTTCCGGACTTGCTCTGCATTGCTTCGAAGTTCTAAGCTGGATATTGTAGTTTTGGAAAAGCTCTCTGTTTTACTGCACAAACTCTCCAGAATAAAGTAATCCATTATTACCATTATTCTGTTAGCTATTATTAGGTCAATGAACTTGGTGACCTTTATCTTTTTTCTTTTCCAAAAACTCATCTCTGTTTTTCTGTTTATTCCAGAATTTGTATAAATTTATTGTATATATTATATAATATATAATATATTGTATATAATATGTATATTGTATAAATAATATATATAAATGTATATTTATGCCATATACAATGCTGGACTTTTAATGTTAGCAGTTAAACTGTTTCTGTCACAGAGTTTTAAGACAAGCCTCTCAATTAGTGCATAAATCTAGGTCAGGTTGCAGAGTGCAAACCAGAAAAAAGCCTCACAATGTAGACTTAAAGAGGAATTATTCCTTATGTCTGCAGGTGACAAAAATGCTTAGAATTCTTAGAAGAGAATTCTAGACTTTCAGTTCTATTCAGATACTTAGTAGTAAGCTCTTTTGAAAATTTAGTCTTATCTTTGACTTGCATTCAAGCTTCATCAGTTTTCATTTCCTTCAAAAAATAAATTTAAGATTTTGAGCCAATTAAGCCCTTTTGGGAATGTTCAACTTTTTAAACTGTGTTCCCACTGCTTACTGATTATTGGTGTATTGTAAATAAGGTCATCATATCAGTAGTAATGTGCTGCTGAGCTTCACTGGCACATTGCTCAGTGGAGTTGTTTCATTTATGTAAGGAGATACCTAAGCTGTGTAATTTTTTACATTGGACTTAAAGCTGTTGACAAAACTGAGGTTTTCATTTCCTGTAAGGAATAAAATTGAACTCCAGGAAAAAAAGTTTTCCTGTAAAATAATCTAATAAAAATTTTAACTGGAATTTACTAGTCTAAAATTGGCTCATAAATCCTTATTTTTTAAAATTAATTCTCTGAAATCTTACTTCACATGAGTGAAAAGCCCTGTTACAGCCTTTCCTTGAGCTTTCATTTTACTATGTGTACATATCACTTACTCAAGAAAAAATTTTGTTAATTTTTGCCGATTTTTTCTCACCATAATCTTATGCTTAGAAACATACATAGAAGAATTATATTAAATAGTCAAAATAATGCATATTTTGCTTCATTAAAAATATTTTTTCTGTAGCATCTTTAGTGTTTATGTGAAACTTCTCAATTTTCAATTGACAATTATTTTTATTCAAAATCTTTTGCAGAAGGAATAAGAAGATGTTTGAATTGTTTGGTCTTCATCAAATATTCCAAGAACTGCGCAGAACTATAGATCCAAATCACACCTTCCTCTGTATAAACCTCAATTCAATTCTGCTGAATTTGGAATTCTTGAGGAGTAGCTCTCTTACCTCCAGTCTAAGCACAAATCACTAGCACTAGCTTTCAATCAAATTATTGTTCTGTATAATGTATACCAACTGCCTATGTTACTTGAAATTTAGAGTGGGGTTTTTTTTACTGATTTGTAGAAATACATTAAGCAGTATGTACACCTCAGTACTGTGTAATTCGCTCTGTATCGTGTGGATTCTCACTTGTATTTCACTCATTCATAAAAAGGAAAATGAGAAACTTTGTAATATGCTAGATGGCTTTCTTCAATATTTTCTAAAGAAGTGAAGTAATGCTGCTGTTGTGAATGACTTATGCTATGTAAGCAATTGAATCCTTAGAGTAAGGAGATCAGAAATACCAGTCTTTCCTTACAGATATGAATCTTAGTTGCTGTTGACTCTTCAGAGAGTTTCATAAGTACTCTAATTTATTTTATGGTTGATAAGTAGCAGACAGGTATCTTAGAAGATTATCTTTTGATAATCCTGCAGTTTAAATGATTAAAACCAGATTTTAATTTAACATAACTAGATGAATTGAAAAGAAATTTTGTTAATTTTGATTTCAGAATTTCTTAGAGTTTGTTTGATCTTTTCCTGTATTTAAATAACATTTAGTATTTTATCCTGATTTGTATAATGCAGCTCTGGATGGTAATGTCTTTGCAAATGTAAATAAAAGCATTTCTTAAAATGTTTGTCAATAGTAATCCGTAACACAAAATTACTGTATTTTATTGCTTCTGCTGTATTTTGTTTTAATTTGCAATCTTCAATCTTCACTGTCCCATGTTTCTTTTATGAGTATGAATGTGTTTTTTGTCTTCCGCAGTTCAGTGTTTAGAAGTTCTTACAAATTGGAAATGGGATACTTCTAAAAATTGAAGTTAGTGTTCCATTGCTGATTTGTACTGTAATTACTGAAAATCTATATTTGTAAAATTGAAAATGCAGTTAAAGCTCAAAGATCTGCTGTGTTTCAGTCTTTGACTAACACTGACATCAGTATAAAAGTTCAGAGAGTTTTTATTTCTCATTTTTTGCCTTTTTTTATTGTTTTGGTTTGGTGATTTTTGGTTGGTTGGTTGATTGAGGGTGTTTTGGTTTTGTTTTTGTGGTGTTGTTGTTTTTACCAGAAGTCTTTGAACTGCTCTTTGCATTCTTACTGCAAATATTTTTCTAGCAATTTGACTTAACATTTGTAACGAGCTTTTCTATGAAATGAGTCTACACCAGATTTGGCACCAAGTGTGTCTAGATGAGACAGCAAGTGTGCACTCTCTGGGCAAGAAACCAATTCTAGGTAATTTTTAAAAACACTAATCACAGCTAAAAGAATTTTCTGACAATGAATTACGTTTTGAAATAAGTATTTCTTCATCAGTACTTTTTGGTTTCTGTCAAATTTACCAGCAGTGCAAAACTTGCATATACCTTTGGCTGGAGACAAAATCTTATTATTTAGGAAGAACGTTCCCAGTTCTCATGTGCTTCTCCATCTGCTACCATTTAAAAATACTACAAAATCAATAACCAAAAAACCTGTAGAAAGTTGCTAGCTTTCTTATCTCCACAAGATTGTTGATTGTGCTCTTAGTTTTTGGCCTTCATTGCTATAGTTTAATCTACTAATCTTCCTTGGGGTCCCAATTTAACACAATGTGGTCATTTAATAATGGCAAAGGTAGCTGCATTTAAAAGAGACCCATAGAGTACGTTGTAGCTTTTAATATTGATCCCTTGTGGTTTATATACAGTATTGTTTACACTCTGGAAAGTTGAATCACAGGTAATTTCAACTTTTTATGATCTAAATGTTAGGTTTCTATTAAAATGCAAAATAAAAGCATTTTTCAATCTGTTAAATATTAATGCATTATATTGATGACCTAAGGATTAGACTAATCATTTTGATCTTATGCAAATTTTTCAAGGCAAGATTAGGTGAGGCATTGAGACACCTGGTCTACTGAGAGGCATCCCTTGCCCTTAAAAGAAAGGCAGGGACTTCTACAACTTTCTGTGAGCTGATCAGTTAGAACACAGAGCTTCAGACTGGCTACAGTCTGCCTTGTCTTGCTTGCGTGTAAATCTCCAGAAGTGATCAGCTACCATCACTGGCATGAAACAGAGAAAATTCCTTGTAGTCACAACCTACTACATTAAGGAAAGATAAATAATTAACACACAATTTTGTCTTGCTGGTTTATTTTGAATGACTGTGAGAGTCCTTTTGTTGAGAAAGTCAACAAGAATATTGTATCTCTTCACGAAACAGTTTTCATACCAGAAAAGACTACCAAATATGAAAACAAAATCCCTTTTTCTTACAAGCCCATCTACTATAGAATTGTAATCACTTTGCTGTTTATCAAAGGTTTCCTATTGATAAATTTTTCAGACTTCATCTACAAAGCCTAGATTTAGCAAATCTGTAAGAAAGATTGTTCCCTGGGCACAGGACAGTTGTATTTGCAGAAGCTTGGCACAGCTTAATAAAGTAGGCTAACATTACCCATCCCGCCCAGTTGTGCACTGTTTCTTCATATTTGTGACTTTCACCGGCTGATAAAAGGTCTGAAAGTGGGATTTCAGTTACCTTCCTGTTCTCCTGAGCATGACTGGCTTGCATCTCTTTTTAATGTTATATAGCTGAATTTGATATATATAATAGGGAAAGATTTCTTGTAGCAGATAAATTTACCTGGAAGGTGAAGGTATGCCAAAGGCAGCATATTTTGAAGAACTTCTATTCATGATCAGTGTCAATGTCTAAAATATATGATTTAACTTACCAGACCAGATTTAAAAGGAGCTGTAAGTAGAGCTCATAATTCAGAGCTGTTACACTGGGTCCTTTAATTATACACTGAATTTTTCACCTAAACTATATGGCTTTGGAGATTGATGATCTGATAAAAAGCATTCATCTTCAAGATAATGCATTTAAATGTAGTACAGAAAGCTGGAAATTTTGATCTATAAACCAATTTGGTAATCTTCCACTTTCCAAATGGTTAAAGGGACTACAGTGGCAGAGCAGTGACCCCTTGTGTTCCTCGGAATGATGTAATACTCACGTGGTTTTAAAACTCACAGAAACTATTGTAAAAGTAATAATGCCGTGCAGCATTGAGATCCTGCCTTTTACATACCGTGAGGAACACTGTGATGGGCATAGGTACCTTTATGTATTATACTGACTCTTGTTGTGTTAAAACCACCGCTATCCATCTTGTCTTTTGGGCTGATGAAACCCTTGAATACCATCTTCTGACCATGGTCAGGAATATCCTTGTTTATTAGACTTTTGTTTTCTACGTATGTTTGAAGGCAAGTGTATTATTATTACTACTAGAAAAGTTTGAACAAAATCGTTTTCTGTTTACTTGCTTGTAGATAATTTTTTTTCTGTGGTGCTGAGTTGAAATTAAACAAGACGTAAGAAGACATTCCGATCTCTGAAGTCACACTGAGAGAATTAATTGAGGAAAAGATATCTGAGAAGCCATATATATTTTCTTCCCAGAAACCACTTCTGTTTGTGCTCATTACTCAAGCATATTTAGACTGGACCCAAGGAATATTTCCCTGAATATAACACATCTCTCTGATCACTGCAGCTTGATGGTGAGTGATTGCTCTGATAGATGTACTGAAGCTAGGGCTGCAAAATTCAGTGACCAGGATACTGTTAACAATAGTTGAAATTTCAGCAGAAAAACAATCCTACTAATAAGTTTACTTTAAAATCATCTTCAGGTCCATAAAATGGCATCCTTAGTACAGTTAATTATGGAGAAAAAAAAAGTGAAAATAATCTATCCAGCCTCAGGGGGAAAAAAAGTATCATACGGTAGAGTTTCAAACAGCAGCATAATATCCCACCCACACATCAGCTTTTTGGAAACGTAGTTGGCTTTTGAAGAAGGTTGGAGATAACTAGTGTTGCCAGACTGGTTTTTTGCTTCGGAAGAAGCAATATTCGAGTGTGTGGATCCAAGAGTTATTTATATTAGAAATGCAATTAAACATAATTTCTTGGTTCATGGTTCTTCGAAGCCACAAAGTAGCAGTTGTACGTCTGCTTGATTTGTCCTCCTCCCCACTTGAAGTGTGAGGAAGTGTGAGGAGGATTATTTTTCACAGCAGTCTTGCACACCAAGGCTGAATTTCAGAATTTCAGAAGCAGATGCTGAACTGCTTCCTTCCTGATTCAATTGTCTTTCTACTAATCAGTCTTCAGCACTACCTCCTCCTGCCTGATTTTTTGTTTACTTCTATGCAGTAGATTAAATTGGAAGATAATTCCTGAATTGCCTTGCTATTATAGCGGTCTCAATTATATTAAAAAATCAAATCTTTTTTTTTATTAAAGCAGATGGACAAATGAGATGCCTCTGTGTGTTTTGTGTAACAGCTAATCACTGATGCCTTCTGCAGCAGTGCATACAAAGGCTTTTTACCATTCTTCCCTAAGTATTCAGACAGTCTAGTTTCACAGAACAGTGGCAAAAAACATTTTTCTGTCCTTGAAGAGTAGTTGATAGTGATAAATTAATGCCTGAGGTAACAGGTGCTATGCATTATAAATCATGTCACAATAAATAATCAAAAGAGCTTATTGGGATGTGGGTATAGAATATATATGAAATATTAGGCATCTAGAACTAGATATGGCCTGAGACAGTCCGTTCTTGCCGTGTTTATGTTAATATATTTAGTGAAATGTGCACTAGGAAGCTTATCCCATACAGAATGAGGGCATGGGCTCAATTTTCATTATCAAGACAAGTATAGAGCTTGCTTGCAGAAGAGTGACTTCTGCTTATAGGAATCATTGTACCTCTGGGTCATTATTTTCACCTGCAACAGTAGAAATTTTTCTCTTAATTGCACCTTCCTTAAAACAAAGCAGGACTGCTGAACTGTTTGAAACTTAGAGTTTGACAGGGAGAAATGGAACTGGCGTGCCTTTTCAGCTCATCCTCCAACCCATACTGCTGGGCATTTATGCACATTATTCTTTGTGCATGAATAATATTATTAGTTATCCCAAATTATGGAATACAAAGGCATTCAGCTGTTGTTGCTTTATAGTGCAAAGCTGGCACCAACCCTTTTCAGCCCAGCTTACCTCTCTTCTTTTTATTTATGTCATCAGTCCAGGACCATCAGACACTGAACACTATGTAGAGGACAGTCCCTGATTGCAACCTGAAATCAGAGAAAGTCTGCAAAGTCCAGCAAGTTTCTCTAAGGAAGAAACTGGGAAAATATTGGTCAGGCTAGGAAGCTGGGATTAGGTGAGGAAAGTCTTACAAGGTAGTAAGTAGTTCGGTCTGGGGGAAATCCAACGTGGTGCTCTGTTTTTTTTACAGAAGCTAGTAGTTCGTCTGTGGTCCCACCTGTGCAGCCCAAGACTGCATGAACACAATCATCCTGTCATGAAGTGAAAGCTTCCAGTTCAGATTTCTAGTAATTTGAAGTACTGCTAATTTAGAAATGCAGAATGAAGACATGCTAATGAGAGCACAGTTACTGCGACATTACTCACCAGTCTCACAGTCTGCAGAGTTCTCAGTACACAGATAAAAACTTACAAATTCTCTGAGGAATTGCAAGGGGCTTGGTATTTTCACGTTACCTTCAAGGTGAAATACTGAATACAAATTCTCTGACAAAATGTTTTCTGCTTCAAGTTTCCTAAGTGATGCAGAGAAGCAGTATCTACAGGAATGCAAAGATTGCTCCATATATGTTACCAAGACACTCCCATACCACAGGAATGTACCTGCCAGCCCTTGGCTAACCTATTTAATTACAGATTCATAAGGCAATGTGCTATTTAATCAAAGAAATGCCCAGTACAACTGTGTTCGACCTCTTTCTTTTATTAGTATATTTTATGTTCATATTTTACAATATAATAAGTTATATATACAACATTAAACAAAGTTATTAGAAAGTAAGCTTTGGCAAGACCTACAGAATTCTTTTTTCAATCCCGTACATCTCTTGTATAACAATAAAAATACTGTATACTAAATAAAATAACGTTAAATAGTCTGTGTTCGCATTGGCACCATCAGTTTCAAACCCCTAACTTTTCATGGCCCAATAAACATAAAAAGAAGAAGATTCCTGTATCTTCTTTTTAACAAAAATGTGATGTGTAAATTTAAATAGGACATAAAACATAGGAGGCAGTCCACTGAATAACACTGTAGTTACACACTGGCACAAAAAAAAATGAATCTTGATGCTATTTTTTCCTTTCTTTCCTTTTTTTTTTTTTTTTTTTTTTTTTAATTCTAGTAGCAATAGTAAAACCTGCAAATTCATGGTCTTGAAAATCATGTTGAAGATTGCTGGGGTGTAAGCAGATCTAGTAATCTTATTGAAGCCTGTTGAAATCTGTATGTGTCATTAGTTTCAAGACAGCAAGAATTTCACGCCTAAATTCAGCATCAATCAGCTAGTTTTCAAATAAATGCAGCTTGTTGCATCATTGAAAGAGTTAAAATCTTATCAAATTTGGCATATGCAAGTTAATCAAGAGTGTGTTATGATGTGAAAGAAAGAGGGTGGAAAAAGAATAATGAGAGGGATAGGTTTTATGTTGCAGTACGTACTTCCCGATATACAAATCAAGTGTTGAAACAATAGTAAATATAGATGTTAAAGGGTGATGCTAAATGTTTTGCACAATTATGATAGTATCATAGATAAGATCTAGTTACTAAGTGATGGAATACTGGATGCTAAATTCTGGGTAATAATAAATATTTTTAATAGCATTCTGTTTAGTCGTCCATTTTGGAATTTAAGAACTACTGCTTTGTAATTGACACATCTCTTAATTTAGTGGTTGCACTTGATGAAATGCATCATCACTATTTTAGCTATAAATTAGGCAAAGAGGTTTGGTAACAGACACTGACCTGTGGTCTGAATGAGTTTTAGATAAATTTTAACAGTGAAAACCAGACATAAATTAAGAGAAAACCAAATTAGGTCAATTTTTGTACTTCTCAAACTAACAATAATGCATTACCTTCCAGATGAGTTTAATGACACTGGTGGATTGTGTGCTCGTGATCTAGGCTTATGAGAGTATAGCATTAAAAACACTTTTTCCTCTGGATTTCAAGTGTCTCTAAAGAAATCTACACTTTTTTTCTCTTTGTGTCACATGTGCATCACTGTTGTCTGGAATTCCTCTGGTTGGAATATAATTTGATATATAGATGTCACTACTGGAAAAGTATATTTTTAATGGTAGTGGACAATCTGGTTTTGATTTTCCTTTTTTCTTAACAGTAAAGAAAAGAAGATTTTGCTCTCAACTTGCAAGGAGTAACCACCCACTTTTACTGCCCACTTGCTAACCAGCTTGTCCTCAGTAAGTCAGCAGTTTGAATTTATAATTTCTGAAATGTCAGTATGGACCAAGGGTGCATTTATGTGCATTTATGTAGATTGTTTTAAAGCACTTCAAGCTGGAAGTTATGTTGACTCTTTTTCCATGTAGCATAGTTAGTCAGTCTGAGGACTGTGCATATACACCTGTGCACATAATGCACATACTCCAAGATTCAACAAACCCATAATAAGTGTAGAAAATGAAACTGGTTGGAGCAGATAGAAATGAACGTGCCAAATGTGTATTAATTGATACTGTAGCTGTGGTACTGCTTCTGACTGTAACTGTTAAACCACTGAGCCATTGAATGAAGCCCCAAGAGACATGAATATTTTCAGAGAGCTATTCAATGCCTTTCCTGAAGGCTGGGCAGGAAGGGTGACAGAAGGGTTATTTGCCCTTCTACTCATACACAGACTGCAAAATGGATGCTTGTGTTTCCACTTATTAACAGTAAATTTTTAACACAATCATTTTGTTTAATGACATGTTTCATGCCAAGCTTCTTGGGAAATTTCTGTTCTTGTTTTGGTAGATGTGTTACTTCACTTTTAGAAGTCAAAGAGCTTCCCACTGGTTATTGTGAGCAATTATGTAGAAGAAGCATCAATCATCTTTAGTCCAAAGTCTTTGATGCAGTGCTTACTGGAATCACACTTCTGATGTGGAAGTGCAGGCCCCAGGCAGGCATGTCAGGATGTCCCTGCTGGTTCAGGAGCCGGCATTGCTTGTGCCCACTCCAGAATGTCTGCACACAAGGATTCGACGGCATCCAATCGCTCAATTTGCACCAGTTTAGTGAGCAGTTCTGGGATGCTGTAGCCGGCCGTGCTGATGCGGTCAAACAGCTGCATGCCGTCTGTCATCCCGCCGATCTCATCCCTCTTCAGCCCAAAGCTCTCGGCCAGGTGGCGCCACGTCTTCACTATGGCTTTCTCTGTGTTGTAGGTCGAGCTGAGCATTCTGCTGGTCTTCTCCAGGCAGTCAAATGGCAGCTCCGTGGGGCTCAGACCTGCAAAGGGAGGGGTGCATTGTCAGGTGACCCTGGGTACAAGTCTTGACATTTATTAAAGTACAACACATTACACTGTTAGCAGTTAATACAGCTGAAATCTTTAAGTGATAGTTCATGATATATGTCTAGGTTCAAAGTTACTACTGCATATTACCAAATGAATTCTTCGTAATGACATTAGGATATCATAATTGGGGTAAAAAAGTTGCCTGGAAAAGAAGTAATAGATGGGTTGTATGAATTCCCATGGCTCTGCCCTTTTCTTCAACAATTTACTAGCTGTTAGAAAAAGTATATTGCAACTGTGTCCTCAGTGAGCAGCCCCATTAATACACCTCTGCACGTCAGGCTCAGTATTTAAGCTCCAGAGACAGCTTTGACCCTTCCCTTAGACTCACCAGCAGCTGTTGAAACATATCTGTAATTGAAAGTTGCCCTTGTAGGAAAGTGAGAAGTGAGGTGGAGCAATGATGCCAGATGCAAGCATAAAAAGTCCCTGCAAGTGCTTAACTGTCATTACTGTAGTGAATCTCTAGAGAGGATTTAACATTCATCCTGTGGGGAAAAGGCTGCTTTCTCCTGGATATATTTTCTGTGTATTTGGGTTCAGAAAACAGAGGAGAGAACCAGCTATGGCATCTTTCCTAAACCAGACTTTTGCTTCTTTAGTTTTCCTGCTTCTTACGCATTAGGAATAATTTGATGGGAGGCAGAGCTCCCTGAATTACAGAATACTCACACACGTGCACACAAAGTGTGTGTGTATGTGGTGGGAAGTAAATGCAGTCACATCTACTGTTCTATAGGGAATTTAATTCGTATCTCCTGCTAAAACAGTTCAGGTAGTCAAGTGCTAAATAGGGTCAAAACACAGCCTGGAAACTCCACATTTTGTTGTGAGATGTGGGACAGAATTTAGAGAAACAGAGAAGGTTGAGAATTGTGTTTTACCCTCAATCCTGACCCTCCCCAAATCACACTTTCATATTTGGAACTATTTTTTTCTGTTATCTAAAGAAATAAGACCAACAGGCTTCCTCTAGATGGGGAATACAAAACTGCTTCTCTGCATCTTGGTCTGTTTGTGTGTCCCAACAGAGCCACCACAACTCTTCCTGTTCTCCACAGGAAGGAAGCCCACGCACGTGCCCGGAGAGAAGCCATGGGCTGCTCCAGCCCAAGCCCAGCCCGGACAGTGCTGTGGTCAGGGCACCATAGGGTTCTTGACAAGTGAATACAAATCTGCCTACAGAGTGTCTTCTCTGGTTTGGGACTATTTTCCACTGATAGCCAGAGGCCTTTCTTACTTTACAGCAAATGCTTGTGATCTAATTTCATGTTTTAACATAGATGCAAATTGTACACTCACCTTCTGCAACGTCACACACGTTAGCATACACGTCAAGTATCTTTTTCCTTCGACTTTGAATCTAAGTGAGAAGAGAAATTTTATTTCATTAATTTTTCAGTTACAAGATTAAACAATTAGCAGACAGCAGTGGAAAGTCTGTGGGGCGTCTCCATTTCATGGGGTTATCGCACAGTGTCCTAAAGGGTCCCTTTCAAAGACTCAAAGAAATTGGCACAGCAATTATTCCATGAAGCATAAACATATTTCTGATTTCACTTGCCACTTCTAGAGATCTTTCATTTCAACTTCTAGACTTTTTTTGAGAGCAAGTACTTTTCTGCCCCAAGCATTTATTTTATTTCTCTTTCAGACTGAGGCAAACTCTTGAGAAGGAGGACAAATCTGATACCATATATGCAACAATTTATGTAGGGATGTCTAGGTAAACCAGGTCAGGACTGGATGCAGGAAATTAATTCAGACCGAAAATGCCTTTTTCCAGTAATCTAAGAGGACTGTAGAGGAGGGGCTCTTCCTTTCTGTATCTTGACGAAGACCTGCTTAGTGCATTACTAATTAAGTGAAATATTTTACAGATAGATTAAAAAAAAAAAAAAGTCAGTGAAGTTTTGGAGAGGAAAAATCTGAGGTCCAGGGGGATATAGTAATTTTTGACAAGAAAGAAACAAGACTGAAAACCTGACATTTTTCAAGCTAAAAATGGACACTCTTCTATAGTTTCATTTAGGGAAATATTCTCAAGTTATGGCTTTGGATTCAATGTGGAGTGAAAACAAATGTCAAAATGTCATGAGCTCTCAGGGACTAAAATTTTCTTCCCTCTCATTAGGACTGAGCTTTCTGAAAAGCTGTCTTTTTGACAGCACTCTAGCATTATCTCCACAAATTTGTCCCTTTCACTGCAAACGAGGCTTGAATAAAAGCTCTACTTTCAGTACTTTGTTTTGTAGAAAGATTTTCCTCATTTTATTTGGGCTGTAAAGGGCAAGGTGCATCAATGGCGTGGATTAATGGGCTTGCAGCTGGAGAGCACAGAGTGGCTGCTCCACCTGAAGCGTGTCTGGCGGGTGCAGGGCAAGTGCATTGTACTGCTGGGCAAAGCAATGCAGGAGCTGAGGGATGTTCACATCTTCCTCAGAAAATTTACATGTGCTTCGTTGGTCACGGTGCTATTCTAGGCTTGGATTGTCTGTTTTAGAACCTTGAAAACAGGAACTTTTCTTTTAATGGGGTTTATTAAAACTCCTCCTAAGAAAACTATCGGATGCTTATTTTCATTCTCCTCTCACTTTTAGGGTAAGGAAGCACGTTAAGTAATTCCATGAAGAATTATGCAAGAACCCCTTTTAGCAGAGCCAGAAGATGGGGGATTTTTAAACTTTAAGCTGGAAGCAGAAAGGAAATGTTCAGCCTGATGATCCTCTGTGTGGTGGCTCATTGCAAATGGGTTTTGTTACACCTAGGAAGAAGACTTGGTTAATAGCGAGCCTCTAATTTTCTTTATCCTTGTCCAACTGCTCTGAATACTCTTTCCTGTGCTAGTAATGCTATTTAATTCCCAATCTGAATAAAATTACTGCTTTTCTAACTTCTGGCAACTGGCTTAATTGTGACAGCCTATGGAGCAGAGAATCTTGATGCAATCTACACTTTCATTGAAAGGTCTGTCTTCAGCCTTGTCAGCAGTCTTTAGTCCATGAGCACGTGTGTTAGAACAGGTCTGGAAGAAATAGTTCATGCTTTAGGTGCACTTACAAGCAATCTATCTAAATCACTCTGAAGAATGTATCTATGATATACAGTTTTTCAAAGGTAACCTGCTTCTTACGAAATATTCTGATTTCATGACTACCCAAGGTGTATTATCCTATTTCAAGCTTACAGAAGTATCATAAAGTTGAATATTTAGAGAGACCTCAAAAACCTGAACTTTAAAATGTGAGCATTGGAATAGTAAGTTATTTTTCAATGGTCATAAATGTCTACAACTACAAAACCATTTAACATGTTGAGATTTTGTGTGTCTGATCCCAGCTGAAAAGTGTTGTGTTTTAGAGATTTTGAGCTGACCCTCTCAACAATTTTAAACATGAAAAGATGCATTTTCAAATCTGTTTCTTCTTAAACAATCTCTGATGTTTGATACTAAAGATGTGATTTGGACCTAGCTATAGCCATTTTAAAATAAATTTGAAATACTAAAAAAATCTGAGCACACACCTTCTTTTTAAGGGTAATTTGATGTCAACACAAACTGAAAGGTTGTGTGGGTGAGGTGTGGCCTTAACTGTGCTTAAAAATACTCCAAGTGAGATAAAAAGCCCTGAGCAGAACATGCTCAGCAGGAAGAAGCAAAGGCCTTCCACAGCAAAACAGTGGATTACAGTGTCCTTCAGAGCACAGGAATGACCTTCAAACCTTGTCTGTGTTTTTCGAAATTCCACACAGAAACCAAGCACAACACCGGATATTATTGAGAAATCTGTGCCATGGAAATTCCAATGCAGCTGGGTCAAGGTACTCAGATTTTCTGCTGTCAGCCAAATCCAGCCTGCTTCATTATTTTACTGTCTTAGCATTAGCTATGACAGGGGATTGCTGTTTTTCTTTCTTGAAACTGTAATGTATAATAATCCAAAAAGCAAATTAATTGTAGAAAATTTCTTGTAGAAAATTTGATTTTTATCCCTGAACACTATGCATATGCATAGATGTCATTATGCAAAGGAGATTCTATAACAAATTTGTCTGGAGAAGCTCTTGCAAATCAATCTGATCTACCCTACAAATGCATTTTGGGGGGTTGATACTTTATATGCTTTTTTCTTTTAAAAAAATGGAAAAATGCTCTAAATTTTTAAATCTCAAGGTAGCCTTACCCCAGTTGATTTATTGCTTGTAGAAGATTTCTCTCTGGCCAAATGCACTAAAGATAACAAGCATCTCTCTGGAGTCCCTTGCTTGTCAACTGCAGCTTCTTCATCACTATCCATACTCCGGCTTAAAAGTCGTTCATTCTCAGAAGATGCATCATTTTCACTGTAAAATGAAGGATGTGGTTATCTTAGTGAAGCCTCTCATGGGTTGACTTCTGTCATTTTCTTTTTGCTATCTGAGAGTAATGGAATAAAAATGTTCTCCATTTTTTAAAATGCCTTTCCTCTGACACCCTGTGAATGTAACAGCCTTCACCAGCCCAGCATGTATGTGCAACGCCCACCAAGACACACAGTCACAGGTAGCTGCAAGAATCCTTTTATAGAGAGATTTTCCAGCTGAGGACAATGTTTAGCCCACCCTAGTCATGTTACCCAGGCAGGTCTGGCTGCTGGGCAGAGACAAGATGAGGAAAACTACCACTCCATGCCATCCAGAGGATGCTAGGGACAAAGGGTTTCCTTAAGGCCTGTGGCAGATATTTTACTCTTCCTGCCTAGAAGGGAAGGGGAATCTCAGTAAGGCCATGTGAGTGAGAGCTGCACTCAGGTCTGAGAAATTAACCTCTGAAAAGAGGAGATGGAGTCCCAAGATCTGATGAATTGGTCACAGAGGGAACGAGGAGGACACAGGTGTCTCTTCACAATGTCTGTTATCATCTCTTAGAAACCAGAGGGGAGAAAGCCTATTAAGGCTGATCTTTGCCCTGCTGCAGCAACTTCCCAGCATACCCATCAAATTTGTGTTCCACTGTACCAGGAAGAATGATGACCACATGCCTCCCCCACTTCAGTGAAACTGGAAATATATTTATCTTTTACCCACCTTTTGACAGCCTTAGCTGGAGTTGCTGTAAGTTTTTCAAACTCTTCTTTCTCAGAGAATATCACAACATTATCTGTAGAACAACAATTAGAGAAGTTTAAATTGGCAAAAAGTTTCCAAACCAGTGCTTTGTGTCAGGAGCTAGTTCTGCTGGCAACCTTACTGACAAAATAAATCTCTCTGCTATATTTTTAATTGCTATCAGAGGATTAAGTGACATTCTGGAAGTACAAAAATCTAGTATGGACAATTCTTTAGTAAACTGGTGAGGGTTTTATACACTCCAAAGGAGAAACTGCAATTAAGAGAAAAGTATTAAGAATATTTAAGCCCAATGTTGTCTTGGATAGAAAAAGCAAAACTATAACAACTTGTACCTTGCACTTCTTTCTTCTCTTCTTGTGTGTTGGCCTGCGCTTCGACGTTTTTTACAGAGTGGCTCTTGCAACAGGCTAAAATATACAAATATAACACTACTTATTCTCAGAAGCTTTCTAGAAATAGCATTTGCAACTAATTTTTTACCTGCTGAACAATTACCTTGAGCAGATGGCTTTGTTTTTACAATGTAAAACATGATGATGAGGACAATGGCAATAGCCATTATGAAGATAGTAGACATAGCAATTATAAGAGCTGTAGCCAGATGTCCTTGTCCTGAAAGATCTGCTGGAATTAAAAAAAAAATAAATGAAGGAGCAATTCTTAGGATCAGAGAATAGTTAACAGTTTGCAGTCTGCTCTACACATAGTAATCCTTTAGTTGATCTGAGTCTTGGTTACTTGTTAAGCATTGAAAAACTTAGTGTTGCATCTCAAAGGCAAGTTAATTAAAATTTTCTCAAAATTTTGATTTTTAGGCACAAACCAGTTAGTAGTATTCATTAAGAATATTTGATGGTATGATCCATCAGACACAAAGATGTAGGAAATTGTATTTTAATATGGGAAGCTGTACATATGCAAGAGTAGAAGCTTTTGTGGCACTGCATTCTGGGAATCAGCATTGAAAAGACAAAAACCAGTAAATATACAAAGGTAAGAAGAGCTAAAATGACTGTTGATTACTGTGGCTGCCTCAAAAGCTCTAAGTTCAAAGGAGGATACAATGCACACACAGAATAATGGATGTTTTTCTAACAGATACTTAAAAAGCAGCATGGCTAGAAGGTGAATTTAAAATAAGCTACGTGAAAAGATATTCAGAAAGAAAACTTGGATGTGAAAGGCTAGAATTGAAAAGGCATGAAAGGATGCAGAAAATTATAGATATGCTAAAAGGCATGAAAGCTTTAATTTCTCTGAAAACCTGATCCTAACAGTCATGTTTTCAGACAATACCAAGAACAGCATTGTCAGTACCTCATTAACTGCACCTTTCCTGATTTGTCTTCTCAGGTTCAAAAATTTTAAAAGCCAGATGATCGTGCTGGAGAACTGTTTATGTTAGTTCAATAAGAGACTGACCATATTTGTGCATGAAGTTATTTTCACCATTCTAAGCTATGCTTTGCTGAGGCAGAGTGCTATTTCTGTAAAGCTACAAATAATGAGCTAAATTTATTGCTGGCATCACTGGGTGCAGTTCAAATCCTCTTTATGTTCAGCTGACAAACAGCGGTGTTGATTAAGTGAGAAAAAAAAATGAAATCTGAATTATTTCTAATAGCAGTTTTAGAAATCTGGAAATAGTGACAGATAGTAAAAATAGCAACAGATATTTTCAGTTTGGTTGCACTGTGTTGATGCCCTTTCCAAAACAAAGAGCTGCTAAATTAACCCTGTGAGTGCTTTCTTACCTTTGTGAGCATGCTGGTAAGGTGAGAAAGTGCTTGTGCCAGAGGTGCTTGGGAAGATGGCTGAAATGCCAGAGTTAGTGCCTGCACCTGCAATATAAGAAAAAATGCCATAAAATTCCGTGGTTACTTTGTTGAGTCAAAGGAATAGGTTGGTTCAAGGAAAGAGAGCCTTTACTTGTCTTGATTGCGTTCCCATTTATTAGCAAAGGACCCAAGAACTACTTGCTCTTTGAAATGTCTCTAATCCCAAAATGCGTTACTGATACACTGAAAGTTGGGTTACAGACCATGTTTTTGGACACTGTCCAGAGGGGGTGAAAGTCAAACTCCTGAACAGATATGAACTCAGAAGAAAAATATACATAGATTCTCATGTTATGGATCTGTCCTAGGTAGCAGAAAGTTTCCCAGCATCCAGCTGATTACTCAAACCATTTACAACCCACTCCAGTATTTGCAACTGCAGACTGAGACTTAGCTGGTAGGTTCATCAAACTAGTGCATCTCATAAGCAACCTTCACTAGCAGCATCAGCGTGAAGCTGTGATGGTATGCAAAACCTCATGACTTCCCAGGAAAACCTAGGGAAGGTGACAAATAATGGTGTTGATTGCTTTTCTGTTCCATGGAACTGTACTATCATAAAATGGAATTTTAGAATTTCCTGCAATGTAACTGGGCAGTATGTTTCTTGTGATTTCCTGTCAGTCCAAATCTATATTCTGGGGAAAGTGAACATTCACTGAAAAATTAAATGAAGAAGTTACAGGAAATCTTCATCCTGTCAGAGGGATGAGATTGTCCAATAGGTGTTTCCAGGTCTAAATTCTACAGTCAAGGTTAAAGTTGGTGGCATGTACAGCATTTACAAAGCATTAAACCAAGTCATAAAATAACATATTTTGACAATAGCAAACAATAGTGCATTTTATTTGGAATAAAGCTGTTCATGGGAATGCTTTTATATAGAAGGGTGTTTGTATAGTACTCCAAAACAGAACAAAAATATTAGGGTTGGGAATAAACATTATCTTCCTTCTCAAATGAACTCAAATGCCATTGGTAATAGTGTAATGCAAACAGCTACTACCAATGGACACTGAAAATCATTTTCTGTCTTGGAGGAGTTATGAAGTTCCTCCTGCTTTGTATTAGCTGTCTGTGGAAAAAGTCCAGCGATAATTAAACTCAGCAGACCTAAAGGCAAAAAGCTGCCCCAGTCATCTGGTAGGGTGTGCACAGCACATGGCTCCACAAGCTGGTTTGGTAACCAGAGTAGATGAGAGCTCACTGTGCCCTTCTTTTGACAAAGTAAATATTCAAAGAAATCAAATCACCAGGTAAACTTGATAAGAAATCAAGAGGTCTGGAATGGTCTGAGAAATGTTCTAGGGTTAAGAACAAAGCAGTATGCACTTTCTTCAAATGAAGAGAAATGGGTTTTTTTAAAGGAAAAAAAAACTTATCTAAAATAAAATGTCTGCATGTTATGAATGAGCAATGTACACCTAAAGAGGCCACAAAGTATGAGTTACAGATGTTTTCAAAAGAAATTTTTCTTTAAAAATCATAAAACTTCTTTCAAACATCATTTGTTGAAAGGAAATGGATTAACTCATTTTTTTCAAACAGAATATGGTATTTTTTCAAACAGAATAAGGGTTTTCATAAGGTTTTAAATATACTAATTTATTAATTCAGATGCATTTCATATTTTGTAAATTAAGGCTAAATTACATAATTCTTGCCTCTGGTCCTTTCTCTGTGACAGATTTCCTTCTACGAAGAATTAGTTCTAAGCTCCAGAAACTGCAATGCACTAAGACTATCTAGGGATCAGTAAATGAAGCTGTCATCTGCATGTAGTGGACATTAAAGACAGGTAATTTGTAAAGTTTTCAGCAATTCTTCACAAAACTGAAGTGAATCATCCTTGGTCATGACCTCTGTGTTTACTCATCATGGCTGGACAACAGAGGAAATTTAGCAAATGGCCAGTGCTGTAGCCTGATACTTTCCTTCATGTTCATGCACAGCCACCAGGCTTACGCCTATTCTTGCAGCCCCCCTGGCGAATCCAATTACAGCCAATTGGAATTCTGCACGGTCCTTGCAAGCTGCAACAAGTCAACAATATTTTCTCTGACACTGCCTCTCAGTGAACGCAGGCAAGCTGTGCTGCTTTGTCTGCCTGGTGTTTAGCTAACAAGCTTCAGCTCATCTCCATAAGTGAGTTTTAGCAAACTTGCCTCTCTTTTCCTGCATTTGAAGCATAAAGTCATTGAAGTATTTCTGCCTAATAATCTTTCAGCCTCTTGCTATTGTTAACTTTGTGTTTTTTACCCATCTGTGAAAAGAAGTAGAGCCTCTCGAAGCGGGAAGTCAGGCAGCAGCAAGTAGCACGGGAAGGGTAAGGAGGAAGGTCACTACTCTTCATTCAGCAGCATCATCACACTTCAGCCAGCTCCACCCCACATCAGGGCAGGGTGTGCTGCCCACATCAGGCACACACGTGGACAACACAACCCCCTCTCCTGTGCACACCAGAGAGAGCCTCCAGCCCCAGAGCCCACGTGCAGAATGTCCATTGCATGGGCACGGAGCCACCTTGTTTGCTCTGTAGTGCTGGCATGGCAAAATCAAGGCTAGCCCTAGAATGTTGTGGCCTTGTACATGTACCTGGGTGGCAGTTACTCATTACACGTATTTTAAGTCTATTGTCAAATGTAATAATTTGGCACATCCATTATAAGCCAAGATTTCTCTTCAGATGTGGCTTAGAAGAAAGTGCCAATTCATGCACCTGCACTACAAGAGGAACCAAACTGCCACCTTCTGTGGAATTTCAGTTAATTTCCCTTTCGTATGAGCAAAAAGAAACAACTCATAGCTGCTGCTTCGTGTGCACATCCAGTTTTGCATCCCAATCACATTATTAATTCTGCTTCCAATATAGATGACACATAATCTATAAAGACTCAGATATAGCTTGGGCAGAGACATCCTAAGGTGTTATAGCACACCATATGGAAACAACTCTATTTTTTAAATAAGGACCGATGGCTCTAATATAGCTGTGCAAAAGCGTGGTTTATGTACCTAGACACCTCTGTGTAATACTGCAGGAATGTGATAAAGAAATTAGAAAAGAATTTTATCACTCATGGTTGGTCAACTTTTGCATTATGAATGTTTTTATTTTAAAAAAAGCGATTTAGTAGTTACTTTCTTGTAGTCTAAAGAGAATTTCAATTAAAAAAATTCTCCATACCTTTTGTTTAAAAGAACAATTGAATCTGTATTCACTTTTGAATATTTGGGGATTTCAACTCAAAAGATAGCTTAAACTTAAATTACCACGCAGCTGCCTTTTGTTCTTTCAGGAAACAAATCCTGGGCAATAAAATACTTTTTTGTTGTTTCAATGAACCTTTCTGCTTTATGTAACAGACTATTCCAGTTGTTCTTGTACCTTGAGACAGAACTTACAATACAAAGTGATGAACAAAACTACCAGATTCGTGTGAGGAGGAGGGGGAGGGCACATGGAGGTTTCACCACCATGCCCCCTTGCAAGTGTTTGTGAGTGAATAAAATCTGGTGCAGTAGGAGACCATATGTGCCCTTGACATATGTTGCTGTGGGGATCAGCTTACTGGTCCATTCAAAGGACTGCTGCTCACAACTAGCAACAGATATTTTTTGAGTCTATTTAATACTTAATGACATGTTATAAAAATCCCCAAAGTCTGTACACAACAGACAATCAGAGTGATCATAAAATAAGACACATTTTTTAAAAACTGGAGTCTATATGTGTATCTATTTCTCGCTTGAGTGCAGCTTGCTTTCTCCTGATGCATCCCTCCTCTCCCAGGCATAGTCCAGCTATGAATGGCACAGATGAGCTGTGAGTGCCATCCCTGAGACTCTTTTATGGGCTGAAGTGGGATAAAGCACACATGCAAATAAATGACTACAAGCCTGAAACACGAGATGAGAAATAAATGATACTGAGTTGAAATTCAATAAAAATAGACAGTTTAGGTCTGACAAAGTTAAAACTGGATTTTAACTAAACCTAGTCATAAATAAAGACCTAGATATGTAGAAATCAGGGGTCAGAACTTTTAAATAATCTAAATCTGTATTCAGGTACTTACATGAAAGGTTTACTTTCAAACTTAGGGAAACAACACTTCAAATGGAATGCCTGTGCACTTGGAAAGTCATGGAAGCTAAAGCAGCTGTCAAAGCCAACCTGCTTTCTGAGGTGCCTAAATATGACTTCAGTAACCAAACATAAACCAACCCTGAAAATATCATAAATCAATGATAACCGAACATATCCCAGGCAATGGAGGATTGCCTGAGTGTTCTTTATTTTACAGAATACTATAAGTTATTCTGATATTTTCTGGAATCACAGGTAGATACTTCAGTTAGTGTAGGTAGCTATTACACCAGGAAGAGCATGAAGTAAATCAATTCCTGAGAATTAAACTTTGGAAAATGATGATAGGATAGTTCCCCCCGAGTTTTGTTTTCAGTCTGGCCAATCCTTCTGTAAGTAACTACATCAGATAAAAGGATTTTTTTTTTTTTTTTTTTTTGCTGCTGTGCTTTCCTATAATGCCTATAACTATTTATTTCTCTCTCCTTTTATTTTTCCAGGGCAGGGAAGTGATGATGTTTATAGGCCACATGGCCTTAGTCTGACAATTTATTTGCATCAGTTGAAGTTTTGTTTAGGACTCACTGGGAACCATAATCATTGCACAGCACTGGAAAGTCATAGACAAACGCTCCATGAACTCAGCCTCTGTCCAGGAATTCAGTGTTATCACCCCTTTCTCTGTGCAACATGAAGGAGATAATTGCTATTTAAACTTTGTTGTCATGACTTTAGAGCATCATAAGGAAGAGAACAGACCTGCCTGGAGATGGTCTCCCATTTCCCCGGTGTCTTGGTGGCCAGTCTGTTGGAATAGTGGTACAAGGCTGCAGGTCTGCAGGTTTTTCAGCTCCTGAGCCCAGTCAGAGCAATCCTGCAGAGACCTGCAGTCTCCCACAGGTGGGTGGTGCTCACTGTGGGAGCTGCAGCTCCAGCACCAGTGAAAACATCAAAGTCATTGAAGTGGTTTTATAGGGAAGAATTGCACCAGGACCACATAACCTCCTGAGGGATACCCGTCATGGGTTTTGTAGGCAATACCTGAGCTCAGCTTTCCCTGCAGCTGAAGACAGCAAAGCCCACATTTTCTTCACAGATCCCTCCCCTTGAAGGCTGATGGCTCAAGCTGGCCAATTTTATCCTAAGGTTAGGTTCCTTTCCTAATATGGAAAAATCTTTAGGGGAGGAGGATCAGGCCATACCACCAGTGAATAATAAAGCACGGCCTTCAACATTTCTCGCAGTACATATGTGAAGAGGAAATGGGTGTTCAGAGATCAAACAACTCAAAAAACAAAAAGAAAAAAAAGTTTGTTACTTCCAGATAACAAGCCTATTCGTTTTATAGGCATAATTTGAAACAGAAGGAAAAAAGGTCCTGATGTTGATTGTATTACAAAAGGGTAAATCTGGCTAGGAATGGAAATTAGTGATATTACAAAAATAGAAAGTTAAAATAAAAATCTCTGAAATAATTATTTTAACTAATACAGTGGCTTTGTTTAAGTTTGTTTGTGTTAAGCCCTTCAGTCAAGGAGGCCAAGTTCTGAATCTTCAGTACAGGGGCTTGGATGTGCCCCCCTGATCACACCTCGTCACAGAAAACCATCAATTGTTAGTCAATTGCTTCATCTCATCTGTTTAGTTCTTTTTGAAGTTCTAATGATACAATAATAAAAATGATCATTTCTATTTCTAGATGTCATTTGCTCTCTGGTATTTAAAAAATAGCCTGACCACATAATTTTTCTTTTATCACTATTTTTCTTCATTTAAAAAAAAAATTTCCCAAGCTACCACTGGCAGATGTGAGCCCTAAAATCTTTCACAGATTGGTTATTGTATCTGTTTTCATATCTAAATCCACCAAAAAATGAAATAAAATAACATGAAGTATTGTATGCACATACACACTTATGAATGTATACAGTAGATTAAAAAGAAAACCCGCAATCGGTTGCTGAAGTTCTCTGGACCAATAATCTGTGAGTAGAAAAGGATTTGCATATTTGATGGAAATGTGTAAATTCAGCTTCAAAGTAAGTGTTCCTAAAGTTATTGTAGCATGGTTCGATTTTGTTTTTCTCCAACATTTTTGAATTGGAGTGGCAAATATCAAAGTTTGAAGAGAAAGAGAGAGTTAATATACATAAAATAATTGAGAGTTTCAGCTGCTAAAAGACAATCTCTTCCAGCAGTAACTGTACCTCTCTGCCAGAGAAACGCCATATATGGCTAAATCTTCTGTCTTTTGCATATACTTTTACACTAGATAAAAGAAAAAGAAAACAAAAACACCCTACATAGTCAGAGGCCCGAAGCGACTCCAATTCTAGAGGTGTTGACGCAAAATTCAGCACCAATAACTGTGGGAAGCCACATCTTAGAGTGGTTTGGTGTTCATTACCTTAATAGTATGATTTACATGGAAAACCTGCCTCCCCTCCCTTTTGCAGTGCTGTTATTTATCGTAGAGCTATCAGATCCCCATTTAGTGCCGCAAGGGGCATTGACGGCTCATGATCTGCCTCAAGCACAGCTGAAGTTCTCATACCTTTGGCTTTTCGCGTTGGGCTCCTCTGTGCTCAGCACAGAAGCTCCTGCACAGGAGACTTGAGAGAGCTGCATATTGAGATCAGAAATCTTCCATAGCTGTTTCACAGTGCACAGGACAGGGCAAACTGTAGTCTTTATGGTGATATTCACCTTTTTCACAATAAGAAAAAGCTTTCCTGCTACGTAACACACATTGTTATGCTCATGCATGCAGAGCCCTTTCCCCCCTGTGTGTCCACTGTCCATAAGCTGCCACTGAAGCCTGTTATTCCTCCCAGGCTGCAGAACTTTGCTCCCATCCTTCAGACCAGTGACATTTTCAGCACCATAAACTAGTGACATGTTTGCCTCAATTAAACCTCTGGCCTCTGTAAATGATCTCCCTTTCCTCCCCCTCTTTTCCTTGCTATTTTGTGCTATTTATGTCTCAAGTCCTTTGAGAAGGTAAAAAAGCCAACAAGGTGACACAAGGCACATCAAGGAATTCCTTTCTCACTTCCACTCCTTTCTACACTATTTCCAGTCCTTTTTTACAATATTTCCAGATGCTGGGTCATGGGGTGTTCATCTCGTGTCCTTGGCCATTTCAAGTTTTATTGACTGCATATGAGCTGAAAGATATTTGCTTACCCTTTGATCAAACCCAAACACTTTTCTGCCAGATGAAATGTGCCATCAGACAAATTCCCTGAGCAAGTTTCCATGCAGGGGCACATAACCCTGGACTTGGCCATCTGTAACACATAGTACAGGCACTTCCCCAGTAAGGAATATTTACAGCTAAGGAGAGCACCACTGTTCTCCCATCCTGTCTCAGCCTGAAACAGGATTTATCTGCCCTCATTTTTCTGTATAGAATTGCAAACTCAGAGATTGTCACCCCGAACTTCCTATTTTTTAAGTAATTTGTCATTCTCATTTCCTTGGAACCTGCTGGGTCACCTTTCTCCAGTGGTGGGCAGGAGAATTTGAAGAACTAGGAGCTCTAGGGGAGAGGCAACGCTGTAGTGTGGGGTTTAGGCTCCTGAATGCTGTTCATTGCTATTCTGAACTCTCATCAAAAGAACAGAAGATTCCTACAGCCACCTGGAGTTTTCATACTGAGTTCTCCATCCTGACAGCCAGTTAATAAGCAGAGGTTGTTCTGCACAAAGAAACAATTCCTACCAAAATGTTGGTATTATCCTTCATGTGACAGAAGCCTTGTCCTCTTGTTAAGGTTATGCGCTCAGAGCGGAGCACTTAGATGAGTTTGGAATTTGCAAACCTTGAAAAATTCCACAGCTGTGCAACACTAACATGTTACCTCTTCTTTGCTCTGACTGGTATAATCTAATGACAGTGAAATGTGTGAAAAAAGATCATCTGCTAATACCAGATTTTACACTGCCTTTCACACTAACAGGGAGCATTTCAAGGGGTTCCTGCAGCAAGGCTGGTTTTCCAGGTGGAGTACAAATTAATGCCTATGAATGGGGGTACTGCTATTCCAAATCGGGCCAGAGATGTAGATATCATAAACCAAATTACTTATTGGTTTGAGGGACTTGGATTTTGAGACACTTTCTTGCTTTTTGAACACTTGTAATCAAATGGTTGGTTTCATGGACTTGATTAAAATGGAAGTATTTTGTCCTTCTAGAACTAATGTTTTCTTTTATCTAGGTACCCAATCAATTTGTTGGTTTATGCACCTGCCTAAGTTTCTCACAAAGATAATACGTATTTATTCTTGTGTTTATCAAGGTAAAAATTGCATGTAGTTGATCAGTTGTGCTGATCATATTGTCCTTATAGAAACGCATTACTTGTTGTATCGGCCAGATATCCTACAAAAGACAAAGATTTATTTTCTTTTAGGTGAGTAATAGCCGTAAGATCTGGTAGTTTCTTCCCAAATCAGTAAGTTATAACATGTCTGATCCTACTAACAACCCATTTCAGCATGTGTTTGAGACAGACCATCTGAGCTGAGGAAGGGATTAATTTCCAGCTATAGGTTAGCAGTATGCATGGTTCTATTCCCACCAATGGGCAGCCAGGTGCATCTGCACCCTCTTACCTTATCCCCTCATGTCCCACCATGACCCTCTGTGCTGGGTGTGGCTGGGGTACAGTCAATTTTTTAAATAGCAGCTAGTATGGGGCTAAGGTTTGGTTTTGTGACCAAAAAGGTGTTGATAATTCAGAGATATTTTCAATATTGCTGAGCAGTGCTTACACAACATCTTTTGTGCCTCTCAGCCCACCCCATCAGTGAGGGGGCTGGGGGTGCACAAGGAGTTGGGAGGGGACACAGCCAGGACAGCTGACCCCTAGTGACCAGAGGGATACCCCACACCACATGGTGCCATGCTCAGTAAATGTGGGGAAGAAGGAGGAAGTGGAGCACGTTGAGAGCGATGGTGTTTGTGGTCCCAAGCCCTCATTAAATGTGATGTAGCTCAGCTTTCCTGGGGATATTTCCTGGATACTGAACTGCCCATGGGAAGTGGAGAATGGATTCCTTGTTCCACACTGCTGGATGTGTGTTGCTTTACCTATTTAACTGCCTATATCTCAACCATTGAGTTATCTCAGTTTTACCCTGCTCTTCCCTGTGTGTGTGTGTGGGGGGGGGGGGGGTAAGTGGCCACTGCCTGGGGCTGGACTGTCAGCTGGGATTAAACCTTGACCTTCCTACCCTTGTGTTTTCATTTATCTCTGCACCTTCTTCCTGTATCTCACATTTGGGTCCTCCCTAGCACCCTTCCCTCACCTCCTAAACAGATGTCTCACCAAACAGATGTTTGTTTGTCTCACCAAAATCGCGCTCACCCTGCCCTTCACCCACTCCCACTGTCTCAGGCAGAAGGGCAATCTCAGGGCTGGGTGGATTTCTGCAGCCAAATGGGATGAGCAGCTGTAGAACAGACCAGTCCCTTGGCATGCAGACAGCTCGGGGAGCTGCCTCCTTCTGGACTGCTACCGCCCACCAGGAGCTCTGTGAGGTGGTGATCATCCCCTGGTGAGCTCCACCAAGCTCTTAAACTGTAGAAAAGGTGGGAGATGTTCATGTGCTATCCTCCTTTAAAGTAACTCCCAGAGCACCAGTGATACACATTTCTGCAGCATCTGAACGAAGCAATTGCTATTTATGTACATAAATAAATGCTCTGGAACTTTCAACCCTTGCTTTCAAATCAAGCAGACAAAATACTGCAATTCCTTTTCATGACAAAGATTTCTAAAAGAACATGGACAGGATTTTTGTTTTAGAGGCATCAGGTTTCGCTGGGGAACTGCTCCTTTTTCTGTTTGTTTGCATTTTTGTTGTTGTTTTGTTTTAAAGATTTTGTCCTGATCTTCACCAGATTCTCTGAGGGGGTGTCAAAGTAATTTGGTCATTCAGAGACAGCCTCACTTTTCCTTTTATTTTTCTCACTTTCTTTGCTCCCTAAAGAAGACAGCAGTTTTCTGGGGGGTTGCCCCTGCAGGACAGTGATGGTGTCAGCTGTCTCTCCTCCCCGTGACATGAGAATGGATATGCCATTGCATGTACACGGCATGCAAATGAACTTCTAGGTATTTCTAGGTACATTCACACATGATTTCTTCAATTAGCAAACAGCAGACCCTTTTGTCAATGAAATCTACAGAACTAATTCTCTTACCAGTGCTGACCACAAGACGTCAATGTCAACCCTTGAATCACTTTGCAGCCAAATGATATGAAAAGGTGTGATGCCCTTTTACTCCTCCAAATTACAGATCTACAAATTGTCCCAAGTTTTCTTCACAGGTGAATGGACTGTGAAGTTCACTCACGTTAAAAAAATACCCAGACATGGGATTTCCTGGACCTACTGGTTAAATCACCCTAATAAGTCCTGCATGGGATATCTTAACAGATAAAAACTGGAGAACAAATGAGCAAGAGATCCTAAAATAAAAGATTCTGTTTTTTTCTCAAATGATATGCATTCCCCCCCTTTGTTGGCAAGGCGTGCTGGAAGCACAAATTTCTCAACTGGAGCTGGGTTTGTTGTTTGAACATAACTATCAACACTGAAAGATTTCACATTGAGCTTCCAGATGATTTCAAGTCAAAACCAGATGAAATGCATGGAAACATCAGAACACTTACATTCCTTGGTGTTGGGAGGCGCCAGCAAGCACGAGTAGCAAACCATCCCATAGATGTTCCGAGGTCTGTTTTCCAGCATGTAGTAACTGCAGTGAAGGGCAAGAAGAGGCAAAACAGTGCAAATTAATATGATATGACTGAACATTGTTCAGCAGCAACCAATTATATGGAGATAAAATCATTTAAAAAAAACTTTTATATGCAATTTGAGGCAAAGATTATTCTTTTTTTTTTTTCCAAATTGCCTAATAGAGACTGTGTTTCTCTTCTTCCTTTCCTCCTAAAATGTAATTAATCAAACATCTAGACATGACAAGAAGTGGTAACATCGCCTAAAACAATATTAGTCTCCCTGCTGAGTTCAAACTGCAGTTTACAGCATGCCCTGAAATAAGATTTTTCAAAATAAGAGAATGCCGTTTTTTGAAGCAGTAATCTTTCAAGCAAGACCACCAGTTGGATACGGCTGGCTAATTTCACTCAAAACACTGTAAGAATAATCTCTGTAATCTTAGAACCAAATCTCAGCCAGATCATAATAAAAAATACAGGAAAACACCACCCTCACAGGGCAAGGCAGATTAGGTTTTACAGGTTTGTTTTGTTATTTCCTTGCTGTATTGTTTATAAATCAGTCCTTGACAGTGGAATTACAGTGTGAAGGAAAGGTTTTCATAATTTGAACTTCTGGGCTGCTAATAAAGTAAGTGTTGAAATAAGGCAATTGGCTACTTAAGAGTTGGAACCACATGCACCCTAATGAGTAACTGCATCAGAATCCTACATATGTTGATGTAACATCATACTGTTGTTGTTACGGATATGTCCTTACAAATCACTTGTAAATCACTACATATTTTAATGATGAGATGAATAAATTCATAATCTATTCTGTGTAGACAGGAACTCAACACTACAAACATTTTATGCAACTGGGGATCTGTTTTCTGCTCTTATATACCTGCCTATGCATGTGAAGTGTGGGCTTTTTCTGGAAAATGTATGCATTGTTAGAAAATCACTGCTGAAACCATCCATCAAAATCAGTTGGTGCATTAATGAATGGCAAATAAGGGATATAATTCCAGGAAACGGAATACACAGAAATGCAAAGGGGAGACAGGGACTGGGGGAAACTCAGAAAGCAGGGGAACTACACATGGTTCCTCGCTTCTTTCTTACTGGTTTTAAAAGATTCACCCTCACTTCTTCCTTCAAATATTTCCTGTGCTCCATGTGCCACTCTACCATTCTCTCAGGAGCAAAACTTCATCTTTCCTCTCTTATGGGGGCCTACATAATTTTAGGTTGTATAACAGTTAATAAATATACAGGAAAATGCTGCCAAACCACAAAATGAAAGAGTGGAAACCCAAAGATACACATAAATTTATGAAGAAAAAATACAGGACAGTTAGAATCCACAGTCTAATAACTGTGCTGGTTTAGGAAAGACAAACAATCCTTCTGACACTTAATTAAATCAAGCTGGTGGAATAATTCTTGATTTTCACCACAATGCAGAATGGTGGAGGACATGTAAAGAAAACTGAAGAGGATGCTCATGGCAGGCAACCATTCACTCACATGAGTAGGAAACTCTGCAGTTGCAAGCATTAGTAACTCACCCCCATGAAGTACTGGTGACAAATTTATGTTTCTGGTTCCTTTCCAATGCATCAGATACTAAAGGTAATGTTGGAAATATGTGATAGCTTTATATCACCACCTATGGAGAAGTGACCCACTAATGACAAAATGAATTTTCACAGTATTAATCTTCCACTATGATATTTAGTCTTTCTTTCCTTGGCACCAGCAAGGCTCAGGTTTGGAGGGGCTACAGGCAAAATTCAAGAATAGAGGCTAGACTGAAAAATTGACTTGTTTTCTTGCTTAACACCACAGTGGCTTATCTTGGGCTAACCTTGGTGGTGTCAGTCCTGAATCAGGGACTGGGACCCAGGTTTAGGCCTGCACTCCCACAGGAAGAGGGGGCCTGGGACTAGGGCGGGAGGTGGAGAGGGGTGGGTTGTGCTGTTCTCAGCAGGGGACAGTCTGCAGAGAGACAGCAAGGAGGAGTATCCGTGGTGGAGGCATCTGCTGCTTAATCCAGAACAGCAAGGGTGGGACTCAGTTTCATTAGAAATTCACTGGCTAAACCTTTTCATGCAGAAAACAGAGGAGTATTCACTCCTTCTCTTAAAACCCCTAGAGGACTGATCCTGCATTTGCTGTAGCCATGGACAAACACATGAAATGGGGAAGTGTCAGTAGCAGAGGCATTTCTGACTGCATTTAAAAAGAAAATGATCCCATTGCAATTCTGTCTTGTGAGGAAACTGGAGACTTACCCAAAGCTGAAAATAGGTGCTGGGACAGCATAAGGGATATATATTACTTATACTTGACTTTTTCTTACTCCTCATGGCCACTGGTGGGTGAAGATGACCAGGCTAGAGGGACCCTTGCTCTGACCAGCCATTTCTGCTTGTAGTCGGCTGTGGCCTCAGTCACACTCCAGGAAGACCTAATGGACCACCTCACTGAGGGAAATAGTCTGAGTCACACCTAATTTCCACGGTCTTAACCTGTCCTACTTGGCATGATGGAAGAGCTTCTGGGCGGGGAGCAGAGGACAAAGCCTGCAGTGTCCCAGGAGGTTCAGACTAGGTACCTCTAGAGTTCACTAGCAACTGAACTTTGGTTTTGAGGATCACAGATTTGGAACTAAGCCTTTAAAATCTTCCCGGTCTTGCACACTTCTTGTGAGCGTCACAGTGTTATTTTTTTTTTATATGAGAGGGAACAAAGAAGCAGTGGAAGACCTCAACTCTTGTACTAAAATTCTCCTTCTTCCCTAAAACTGGTCATCAGTAATAGTGAAAAAAAGAAAATAAAAGGAAAAATATATAATTATCCAGCACTTATTTTAGGATAAAGTACAGAGGATGGCTCTTGTAACCACTGGAAAAGACTGCCCATTCAGAGGTATTCTGTCTGAAAACTTTCATACAGAATGTGCCATATGCTCATCTTTTCCTCAGGCTTCTTTACTGAGCTGGTGAAAAATAGCAAAGAGGTGAGATGTCCCTAAGTGCAAACAGCAGCATGTGGGCTGTTACATCAGGCAGGTCTGCAGTGTGGTAAGGAAGCAGTCCTCTGAAAATGGAAACCCTGCTTTTATCCCTCACAGCCACTCAGGGGTTCTCTGAGGTTTACTGCCCAGGCAAGGGAGCACCCTGCCAGCTGCCACTCACCCTGGTACCTGGCTGTCCCTGTGGCACAGGGGACAATAAGGACAATCAGCTACTCACCAGCTCTTTGCTCTGACACACAGGCTCTGCATCTCCCCCACCAGCACCCAGGAGCAAAGTCTGAGGACTCTAGCATGAGGAGTCAAGGCAGCTTCAGAGCTTGTTTTAGCTCACATTTAGTTTATCTTGAGAATTCCATCTATTCAAGCTTGGACTGAAAGAGGGTATTTCTCCTCAACTGCTGGCTTTGACAAACAATCCCAGGACCTGAGCATTGCAGGAGGAGCGGCACACAGCCAGATTCCCGCAGACCACTTTCTGCTGCAGGCTACACCTGTGCAAACACGATGTTTTGAGATTTCTCCCCAGGCACCAGCTGTGCAAGCTGATTATTTTCAGCCAGCACCCTGCTCCCACCTGGGTGACTTCATTAGTCCTTACAAAAATTGCAAAACAGCAACTGTGACCACTATTTGAGTTTCTTGCTCTTTATGATCTATGAGGGGAAGTCAAGAGGGAGCTTTTTTCAGGTCACATCATCAGTCTGTTTGGCTGGCAGCTAGACACATACTTCATTTTATTTGTAAACTGTGGAAATTTCACACAGGCTCACTGATAAAATAAACCTGGAAGCTTGCAGGGCCTCTTTAACAGAGCTTCCTGTGCTAGAGGGAGTGTGGGTTATACAGCATCGGCAAACTGCACAAAAGCCAAATGTCAGAAGGAATTACTCTCTAAACCAAAGAGAAATAGTGGCAGAAACTGAAAAAGTATGTAAGAAGAGGTTGTATGTTAGAGTATTTACTCACCCTGCAGAAAGATATCAAGAGTCCAAATATATGCTTGGGTTTGCAGACCTTCAGATGTAATATTGTCAAGGATACACATATCCAGTGTAGCAATTTCCTTCTCACTACTATTACCAGAATTATATCGAGTGTAAGAGACCACTACAAAAATGGAGTTAATAAACAGCACCTATTTTAAGCCCCTTCAGCCAGCTCTGAAACTTGTTTTGACTCTGAAGAACACTACACACGCTACATTAACAGCTCCTTAGACTCCATTCTGTTGTGTAGAAAGGACCTCAGAGACTAAAACGCCTTGGTAAATCTCACTGAACAGCTATGTTAGCTAATACTGTCAACTACTGATGAATGTGCCAGATGTTCACATCTGGAGAGGAGATATTTTATGCCCCTAAACATTCTGTGGTGCCAGCATAGACCCTACAGGGTATTTAAGGTGCTGTCATGCAGCTCATAAGTAGGAAGCAGGACTTAGAAGGCGCCATCTGAAGCTACAGCTGGAGGCCAAGCTGGATTTCTTTGGGTATTTAAAATGGCACTGTGCACCTATGCTTGATCCCTTTCCATTTCTAGTAAAAGTTTTCTAGTTGTTCCAAACCACTATTTCTTCAGTGAGAATTCAGTAAGATTAAAAACATCTTCTTTATGGTCCCTTCCAGGCCTAGCTATTTTATGATTCTGTGTTTATTAAACTCACCAATGCCTTTGAAACATTTGAATGTACTGTTTTAGCAGAGATGAAAAAGCATAATTTACCAGTATTGCACCTATAGTCAGCTTTGACATGGAGAGGCTGTCAGAGATTTTGACATTAGAAAAGTACTTCCCAGTGCCTTGGGTAGAGCAAAGGTCCATGGATAAGTCCTTACCCTGGGAGACAAGGACCACACTCTGCATCATTCTCCTGATCCCCAGGTGTCATGACTGTGGCTCGAAAAAAACCCTCACAGTCCTTGTGCCGTCTGCATATCTGGTAACCTCCTTTGGAAAACTTCTCTGAAGGGCAGGGGATGCATCCATAGTCCTCATCTTTGGTGCCGTATCCACATGTCTGCAACAACACACAGTCACTGAAAAGCAGTCTGATGCTGCACACCAGCTTCCAGCAAAAGAGAATGTTCACAGCCTGCCCCATTGACTTGGCAGCACAAAGGGAGAGCAGTCTGTCGTTTGGCCTGTTAGTGTCTATCCTAAAAAGAGCATGCAGGGATATAAGGATCCAGCACGCTGTGTGCTGGAGAGGGAGAAGGGGAACTGGACCATCATACTGCTTGTAAGTGGCCCCCCACACTACTTCTATCACAGTCCAGCAAATTAGGGAAGTGAATTTCAGCTGCTGCTTGGATAGAAAGGGAACTAAAACTGGAAGAGTAGAGAAGACTCCTGCAGGAGAAACACAGCTGCAGCAGGGCTATCAGCAGTTTCAGGCTAGGAGACCCCAGAGGGAGCAGCCCAAAAGGCAATGTTTGGGTAAGATTTTGTAACCTCTGAATTCACATGTCCCAGCTGAACATTACATTTAGATGAAATAAAACTAAACCAAACTGGTTTCTACCCAAACATACTTGTTTGGGTCTACCAACTGTGTGAAATGCTTGCAATAGGATGTTTATCCCATTAAAACCAAACAGGATTTCAGTAATTTATTTTTTTTAATAAGCAACAATTATCTGCTGTAAATCAAATGCTAACTTAGGAACTATAATTTAAAATATTGCAGAAACATCCAAGCTCCTCTAGTGCCAAAATATCCTAGTGGGAGAGCAAAATTAACTTGTCAGTGTGAGGGGCCAGCAAGCAGACCAGACTGACCAATTTATCACTCTGTGTTGGACTGTCAGCATCAGATTCTAAATAACTACAGAGATGACAACAGACGGGCAGAGACTGTGTATGGAACTTCTACCTTTCAATTTTTTGCAGTATCCCTTTTAACAGGCTACTCCTGGGATGTGGATTGCTGGTGTGCATGCAAGATGCCTCGCTCCCATGGCACACTTGGAGGTGTGAGTGCTCCTGCTTAGGCATCCACAGCCTTCCCCATTTCCTTTCCTACCCATTACTTCCACATAACAAAGCATTTGGGCTTTTTGCATTTGGTGTTTGATATGTTCCCCTCAGCAGCAGCAGAAGCTGAAATTACCATGTAAGGTTCTTCGCCCGGCTCGCACTTGGGGCAGTCATGGCACATGCCGGTGGTCTGGTTGTAGTACTCGTTCTCACCGCAGTTGGAGTATTCGGCACTGGCAGAGTACACCAGGGAGACCTGTCACCAGAGAGCATTCCAGAGCACTGTCACTTCCACTGCCATTGTCCTCCATGCTTCACCCCCTCCCCTTGCACAGCTGCTGTGGCTCAACAGGCAGCAGGGCCAGCACTGCAGTGTGAAACACCCTTAAAGCTCAGAAGCAGAAGTAGTGACACTATTTAAATGGAAGCAGATGCAGGTTCCAGCAACCTGGTAATTCCAAGAGTTTCTCAGAGACTGACATTCATGCTAGTTGGCACTGTTACTCCTTAAAACACTGAAGGCCATGGTTCCTGACCTGTTAACTGACATGCTCTCCTGCACATGCAAAGTTCACACCCTCATCACTCCCAGCTCTAATGAGCCTTCATAACTGTGACTGGAAGGGACAACTATAACAGCCAGAGATTATGCACTGCCTCAGGCCTCAACCATAATAGGGCTGTGCCTCATGTGACACCCAGGCTAATGTGCTCTTCCAGCACCTTCTGTCTCTGCTCCATCCTGGGTCCTTCTCCTTCCCCCTTTTCTCTAGCAGCTGCAGTTTAAACACCACATTCTCAGGTGTTTTATGGAATGAAAATGATCACTGCATTGAGGTTCAGTGCCTAGTCCCTCTGCCACAATTCACAGGTGGTTATGAATAACCCAAAGAGAGCCCTGTTATGTTTCACACTAGAGAGACACGTACACACAGAAATACCTACCATCAGGAAAGGGAACACGTGAGTCCATTTACATTCACCCAGGTGAGCCATGCTCTCTTGATATTTTACCTGAAAAGATAGAATTGGTGATTGTTTATGAACATGAGTAAATATTTGTGTGTGTTGCCAAAATAAGAACAGAAGGGCTCATAAGCAGAACAAAGGTTACATGGGAGCAATGCCCAGAGGTCTAAACAAAGAGAGGAGGAGATGTGCACGTGCAGTCATGCACACACACAGACACCACACACCCATACCACACATCTCTTTCCTCTCTTTGAGAAGATAATGGCAGGAGGGAATCCAGTCTTGCCATATTTATAAGAATCTGTGAAATATGAGGAACCAAGCCTGAATTCTGGCACCTCTTGGCTTGCTCCCACAAGAAATCCTCCCACAAGGAACCGAGGGGTGTGTCTTGACCACTAAATGAAGGAGGGCTGGGGATCAGCAACCTGGCTTGTGTCCAGACCAATTAGTGCTTGACCACAGCACATCAGGTTTGTCTGAGAAAGATCTGTGTGGAGCAGCCAAGGCAGAGCCAGGGAGTGAACCAATGGCAAGCAGTGTGGACAGTCAGAAAACCAGGGCTGCACCTTCGTTGCTGGCTCCCGTGGATGCACTGAAAAAGCCCAGAACTGCTTTCCCTCCTTTGGGAAGCACCAGCTTGATAAGCAAACTGCAGATTTAAGAAGTTAAACCCAGGGAAGGAACCAAACTTTATATACAAAATGCCATTGAAACAGTTGGAGAAAAAGAAAGGCTGAAATCAATGTTACAAACACATGTGCTAATTTATTTAGTTTCTTAAAATGATTGATTTTGAAGAAGAGCTAATGTTCCATATTCAAGTACTGGATTTTTTTCTAAGGTGAAAAAAGAGACAGGAAAAGGAGGCTTGTTTTTTATTTTTTTTTTTAAGCTTGATGCTAACCTATTTACTTATATTGTTACAGCACATAATATGCCCTGGGGGTTTTAGAACTTCAAATTGCAAAATGTTTGAGATACAGTTGCAACATTTTAGTCCTAGCAGATGTAGACTACTCTTTCAATTTTCCATGTCTCAGATGCTAGGAGACTTTTAGCCTCCCAGAAGAATACAATTACTGCTTTGTGCTACATTCAAGCACACAACTTACATGAGAGCAGCACTCTAGTATTTGAGATAGCTGCTAACATTTCCATTTTTAAACACTAAGTAGATTAAGCAAAGATTATATCACTCCAGCATCAAGCTATGAACTTGCTTTATATGTTCCTTCCAGCAATTGGGCTAGCTGAGACAGGTAGCTGGGTGGGTGGGTGGACAACCTGAATTATGAATATATTCGTTTGTGCAGGAAATTACACTTTGAAACCTAGAAACAAAAAAGAATCAGAGATAAATTGTCCTAAATCTGGAGGCAAGAGATGGAAAATAGTAATTCCATTGTATAAAGTGTCAAACATGAAGTTGGATGAAGGCTTTGTCTGTGGCAGTGCAGTTGCCTGGAAAAATTCCAAGGATATTGTCTTAATGCATATGTATGTTAAACTGTACCCTAACTGGATAAGAGTTTTTTAGACCTTAGATATTAATATTATTAAGGCCTCACTGATGCAGCTAAATTATCACATTACTTATAAATCTGGTCTGAGGCTGCTCAGAACCAAAACTTTCACCAGTAAATCTTGAATCTGTAACTTCACAGTAGTATATCTTACAGCAAAACCACGCTTCAGTTGCTTTCAAGCCACCCAGATGTTTGCTGTTTGAGGCACTTTCATGAAATCATAGCCAGATTTGAAAAATGGAAACGAAGAAGTAGAGCCCACTAATGTTCAATACAATCATTTGGCATTTATTTACATAAAATGTTGAAAGTGTCAAAGTTATACATACATAAATAAAATATTTTTCTCTCTCTTAATATAAATATGCATGTGGGGTACATTTTGTATGTAAACATATTTTTCCCTGCATTCCTTCATTTTATGCAGCAATATGTCAAGCATATGGGAAATACTTCTTTTAACTAGAAAAAGCCATTTCGAAGTGCTAGATTAGAACTCCACAGGAGACTTCCCACAAATTGCAATATCAAAAAAGTTAAATTTTGGTATTCAACCTCCTATTCAAGTACACTGCCATAAATTGGCTGTGTTATTTCTGTTGGTTTTATTTGTTTGGTTGGTTGGGGTTTTTTCCTCCTTTGGTGTTAAAACTCAAAACACTTATTTTATAACACAGGAGTGAACATGGGAGTGCGGGGAGGGAGATGAAGGAGGTTTCTGGCAGTAGGGCCACAGGTAGTTAGTTACTCAGCTGGGGAGAAACCTGAAGGTATCTACAAAGATCTGCCAGGCTGCTCTTGGGCTTGCTGTCAGTTTTCAGGCATGGTAAGTTGCATCTGCACCATGCTCTCTGTCACTCAATAATCCCATCCGCACAAAAAGGGGTCTTCTAGTGCCAAGATCACTTTTGTTTCTAGCTGACACCTATGAAGACACGTTCAACCAGCTGCCTTCTGCCAAGACGCAGGAAAAAGAGTGACCAGACATTATGGCCCCTAACCATTAAAAGAAATTAGTTCTTAATGAATTATTCTCTTCCAGCTGAAGGAAATGACTTTCTCCTGTGGGATGTCATGAAGCAGTGAGCAGGAAGGAGCTGGAGGTACTTTTCGCTGGGACTCCGGTATTGCTCCTAAGGAATTCGGGATCTCCGGCTGCTTGTCTGCCAAGCCCTCCAGAGATCCTGATTTGTGTTTTTGTTTGGGACGTGTGGGTGTCTGCAGAGAGGAGGTGTAAAACACAGACAGTGTCTTTGTGGATCAGGTGTGCAACACACAGCAAGTCTCGTCATGACTAGCGGGGGTTGCTAATTACAGCTATATTTGTCTTTTGGGCATATTCGTTAATAGCTGGGAAGAATATACACGTAAGATGACAGGAAAAGGAAGACTACTTTCCCAGTGGCAACCACAGCAAGAAATGCTAGAGACTCCCTGTCTCAGCTACTTTCCTGTAGATGCAAGACAGAAAGTTGGGGAACAGAAAAAAGAGATGACTGGGACCCTATTACTCAAATTTTTTTCCTCTCAGACCAAAAATCCTTCCATACAGTCCTTGTGGTTTCCTATCAAGAACTGGCAGATACAAAAAAAATAAGTAAATAAGTAATTAAATAAATAAACTACCAGGTAGAAAATGCTTAGTTCATGTTGTCTAAACAAGAAAAAGTATCATTCATTGTAGTTAGCTTTCAAATTTGATAATTTACTTAGAATATTAAGTAGCACTGCCATGATTTATTTACAGCTTCCATGATTATAATCATAGTAAATATATGAAATGTGCAAACAATGAGGTTACCATGCTGGTGGACTAAGCTAAAGCTCACAGCTTTCAATGGATGACCCTACATGTTCTTCTAATTCTCTGGCTTCGGTAAGTAATAGAGTGGAAAAATAATTTCCTATCATAGACTTTTTTTGGTTTTTAAAATACAGTTTAAAAAAGGAGGAAAACAAACACATGGATTGAAGCACAGAAATGTTTCTCATGTAAACATATGGGGGCTTTTTCATATATCTATATTTCCTTAGTTTCATCATTGACATAGATATACTTCAAGGACAGAAAACAACCCTGTGAGAAGGAAAGGCACAACCGCTGTCTCAGACAACTTTGCCAATTCCAATAGGTCTATACATATTTCTTTTCAGGGGTTTCCTAAGCAGCAATTTGGTTATCAGGTCTGTGGCTAGGAGTGTAATCCTTAAGTAGCAGGCAAATTGGTACCGATCATCCACATCCAAGACCCCAGCTAACAAAAGCAGAATGCAAGACAAAGGCATTCATATAAATAAAGGTGGGCACATTTCATGTCCTTCCCAGGGCCACTAGAAAACCCAGAACTTTCCCTGAGTTCCGAGGGTTTATGGGAACAACCTCACAAACCACCTTTTCCACGGATTATCACAGTTTTTTGCATGAGCTCAGTAGACAATCTCTGCATGCTCCTGATGGTGCTAAATCCTTCTTAACTGAGATAAACATATAATCCTCACTGCAGGGCCTCAACAGGCTCCAGAGTTCAGCAGCAGAGCTCACCCTGGCTCCAGACTTCTGAAAAAAGATGCAGCCTAAGTTTTGCTTTCAGGCAGGAAGCCCATCACTGAATGACAATGATGGCACTGTATGCTCAGGGATGGAATAAACTCAACGAATTAAAAGTAAATGGAAACACGGAGATGATGGAAGAAAGCTATTTTGCAGCTTTAATTACAGTTTGCATTGTTGTAAAAAAATATTGTACAGAACATTATTACATTTGCAGGACAATACCAATTATACTGTTTCCCACTGTTTCTTTATCACTTTGACCCCGCAAATACCTTAAGAATTTCTTCAGAGAGATCTAAAAAGTGCTAAAATGATACAACTCTATTCTCCCTTTTCACCTGAAACATCAAAAGGCAGTGAGAACAGCCCAAGTTACACATAAAACTTTAATTGCCCTGTGATCTGGCAACCCTGTCAGAAAAATAATTGATTGATCAGGCACAGAAACAAGATTTTTCCAGTGGGAGCAGTATTGACAAGAGGAGACACAAGATTCTTTAATTTGTTAAGGGGGGGCACTGTGTGCTGAGGACCTGGGGACAATCAAACCTAATGAAAAGCCATCCATCTCCTATAGACTTATTTATTTGGAAACTATGTCTTGAAGTTGATATTTGAACCTGTTTTTTCACCTCATATAAAGACAGTATCAGCTCTCAGGTAGGTGGCCCATCAACTTCATGAAAAGAACTCTGGGGGGAAAAGAGGCTGCGATGCAGGAACAAAGCAAAAGCAGGAAAGAAGGAAAGGCTTTTCTAACACACTTGGCATGACTGACATACAATTCTGCAGAAAGAGGGCATTGACAAGTTCTGAGAGGACCCTGGGGTTTCCCGTAGTGCACACACTGTTGGCTGGTACCAAGCCAGCCGTGCCCCAGCCCGTTTGCTGCTGGCATGGCCCTGACTCAGCCTCTCCCCTGGGCTGACATTGGTTTCACCTGCCAGCAGCAGCCCTCCAAAACCTAACCCTGCTGGGCTGGGACTCTTAAAACACTGGAGGACCACTGTGGTCTCCATTCCTGCTCCAAACTCCTCTCGGGGCACATGGCTCACAGGCAACTCCTCTCTGTGCTGTCCCAAGCCGCTTGGGGAGGTGAGAGGGAAGTGAGCATAGGACAGATTTTTTGGGCAGGAAAATGCAAATTAATTAATCTTGCAACCTGCCACCACAGCACATACACATCAGTGATGTTCATGGTAGACAGACTGGTGTTTTGGTGGGGGAGTGATACTGTAGGGAAAAGGCACTCATGACCTCCTGCAATGGAGGCTACTGCAGCTGGTGCTGCTTTATACAAACAAGAAAATATTAGGGAAAAAATGTGAGCAGGCATTTGCATCTCTCCCAGTCAAAAAGCTGCCCTGATCTTAGGAGATGTTACATAGGCTCTTTTGCTTTCTCACTGGTGTTCTACTATAAAAAAAAAAAACAACAAAACAACAAAACAACAAAACAAATAAATCTGTGACGTCTCCTGATGCATAATTAAGTAAAAAAAAACCCCAGAAACCTTATATCTCTGAGATATAGATATAGATATATATATATATATATATATATATATATATATATATATATATATATATAATGGAGAAAAAAATCTTGAATGCTTTGGGCAGTCGCCAGAAGGATTTTCCACAGTGGTACAGGCTTGCTTTCCACCTCTGCTTGTTTTTCTAAGGTGATTTCCATGAAGACTTTCTGATTATTTTCAGCTCCTCCTAATGTCTGCCAGGAAGTGCTACAAGGGTCATATTATTCCTTCTGGTTTCCTTGCTCAGGTATTTGTTTTCTGAGGGCTTGGGCTTTTCTTTTGAGAAGCACTGGCAACGGTGGTGGTGCTGGGGGCACATTAGGGCTGCACCCCATCCTCCTCAGCAGATCTCCTGCTCCACCGCCCAGGTGAGCTCACCCTGCTGCCAGCTCACAGCTGCCAGAGGGCATCTGAGATTTCCATGGAAATAGTGGGAAGATTAATCTTACATCACCATGAAAAATTGCAAGTGAACATCCTAGATTTCCCAGCCTAATACTTCTAAGATGAGAATTAATGAGCAGCAACACAGTCATTCGCTGTCTGATGGATTGTCCCAGTGCCACATCTGCTCAGTGCTTTCTCCACCACCATTTCCTAAGAAGTTTCCCCATTTACCCAAGGGACAGGAAACTTGTTTTTGGAATTTTGCTTCCAGGGACAAGGTAAAACTGCTGATGTGGAAACAATTTAGATTCAGAAGCTCTCCTGAGACAAGTATTGCTTTCCATTTAGAGCAAAAAATTAAAAGCTTATTAGGAAAATACAAACTGCCAAAGCAATGATGGTGCTTCTCTAAGACCTTTTCCTTTTTGCTTTGTTTTACTCTTCTAGATGACAAGTAACATAGTAAGAACAGTCTGAGACTTGTTTTTTGTTGTTAAGACCAATAAGGATTTGAGCTCACACTTTGCTTCCATTTCTCAGGGTCTGTTCCTGGGAGCTGTTGATTATCTTCAAAGATCACAATATTTGGGAAGCAGATGATTTTTAGCACAGCACAGACACTGTCATTCTTTAAATACAATAATGGTTGATTAATGTATTATTATTGTATTATTATTTAAATACAATAATGGTTGAAATTTAGAAATATTTTACAGGAAGGAGTTGAGGTGAAATCCTGCAGTGACCATTGAAAGAATTTATTGAAATTGTAAATAGAATAAAAGTCCCATGGTGACCATTCAACAAATAATGTCTGTTCTTAGCTCTACAGTGCATTTGCATTTCTTAACTAAAAGCCAAATATTGTTAGAGAGGTCAACACACAGTTCTGGTTGTTCCATGGTTTACATGAAAACATCTGAATTACTGCATCTGACAGGCACAGAGAATAGCAGCTGGGGTGCAGTGGGAGGGAGATGCAGCAGAGCACGGTGGTGCCTTTGGAGGTACTACAGAGCAGGTCCCTGCATGGGCAGGGTGTTATCAGGAGGGTCCTGGCCACAGATTCTCCCTCCTTGTACAAGTGCATAAATGATGGTGCAGCAGTTTCACTCTTTGGCAAAGGTAACGGAGGCGGTATTATGTCGTGGCCATGTATACTTTGGTACTTGATGTTAGAGTCCCAGAAAAGCCTCTCGTTTGTCAATGAGCCTCTGTCTTACAGACAAAGGGATACGTATGCTGCCAACGAACATTAAGTTTTTTATTATTCTACTTTTTACATAACTGTGTTTGAAGGGGACTTATTATTTTTGTAAACTAAGGCTGGCTGCATTTAAATTCAAAGCTACATCCCAAGTTGCCTGGGCCACCATTGTTGGGAAGAGCAGGGAGACAGAGCAGAGGGAGGGGAAGCTCTCCGGGGGGAGCAGGGGCCACACAGCGAGCAGGCGCCGTGCCGGGGTGCCCGAGGAGAGAGGCGGCTGCAGGGCACGGCACAGGGCCCGGAGCACCAGCCAGGGCTTGTGGGCCCCAGGGGCCCCAAGCAGGAGGCTGGGGCATGGTCCATGGGAGCAGCCCCCCATGTGCCCCATCCACACACCCATCGCAAGGGCACGGTTCCCCCTGGGGCTTCAGTAAAGGGACGGGGCACAGAGGCCAAAACACAGCTCCCAGTCCCAGTGCTGGGCAGAGGAACATGCCTAAAATCGCCCGTATCTGTGGCTACTGGCGAGCTACGGCCTGCTGAGGCTGCTATTTATGCCAACCACCACGTGTACAGGCAAGAGAAGGAACAACCACCACCTTGACTAAGAAGAGCTGAAGTTCCAGCCCGTCACACGGACATGCCTACAGGAATCGCGTGTTTTCAGGCATGCGTGTGTACACAAACACAACTATTTATACACACAGGTCTTCAGAGAGGCTGACTGTCCTTCACATCTCTGTTCAGCCAGGATGTCCCAAAACTCTGGGAATGTCCCAGTGCAGTGGAATCTCTATGGTCAACATGCTTGGTAGGGTTGCAATTACGAAGTATGCTGCCTCTGTTCCTAGAGAAGGAAGGAGAAATGGGTTTCTCTGTTGGAATACTCTCTCTTTCGAGTTGATAATCATAAAATCTCTTCATCATTTCTCTGAGGCCCTCATTTCTTTTTTAATGAAGGTGTTTACATTCCTAATTAAGGAGTGCATTAAGCCTAGTGGTACCTTATCTGATAAACCCATTAGTAGGCTATGTCAAGCTGAGCCTTTCAAGGTAGCAAGCTAGCGCTAAACTGGTTATCCTCTGGGCTGAAATATGCAAACCAAGAGCTCACAATTAACTTCAGTTAATTACAAAATACCAGAAATGTAACAATATATTTAAAAATACAACAGAGGTGCTAATGACTTTTTTTTTTTGTCTTCTCCTCCCCTTCTCCTTTTTTCTCCTCTCTGCAGGAGCTTGCAGCCTGTCACTTTGTTCCCAGGTAACACCCCCCCCTGTGCTCCACAGGTGTTAACCACCTTTTTCCTCTCATGTGGAGGGATTTATTAGCATAACAAGATTGATCCAAGAATTCTTGCTTCTGCCTTGCAGTTACCATGGATTTTTCTGGTGCTTTTTGGACCTGATGAACAAACTAGGCTTGAAATGTTTATTTTTTCTAGGTCTGTCACTTGGTCTAATAAAAGACATCACCTATCTCTCCATGCCTATTCTCTCAACACCACCATCACATGACTCAGGAAAACTTTGAGACACCACCTCCTTGCCACACAAGGTGTCAGCTTGTGGAAGTAACCATTTGACATCCTTCCCATGAAGCAGCAGCCTTGTGACTGCACCCTGCCTGTTTGAGAACAGATACTGCTTTCCACCATGGCACGCTCAGCCACTTGTCATCGCAACTTGCAGCCCAAGCTCACTTAAATAAGACTGCTTTTGACAGACCAGACAGGAGTCTTCAATTCAGTGATTGCTCTTTTGATGTGACCTGTAGGACCTGTCTCATGTTCTTTATGCATATGAGTGCCAAATGTTTTATCAAAGTCCAAGGATTCCATAGTATCCTCTTTATTAGGAATTAAAGCTTCCTGTCGAGGGGAACTCGGGACCCAAGTACTACCTACCAAGGACATATTGCACATTTATATTGTGCAATGTCTCTACTGTGATTTTACAGGAGAGGGAATAGGCTACAAGCACCCATCTTGAAAGAAGGGGCCAATGGTGTCCAGGGGCTGCCCGCTGCAGGTACGTGGGGGGCTGCCCTAGGGCAGGTGTGGGTCTGCCTTCCATGGGTCCCACTGGTGCCTCGGCCTTGATACCTGTGGCCTGGGAGCTGAGGTAACTGGAAACCGTTGCACATGATGTAGGCCACCTCGCAATATATGACGGCCAAGCTTTGCCACCTGCTGACCTGACAGCAAGCACTCCAGAAAGCACAGACAAAGTGGGGAGTTCAGGCTGGCAAACTAATGCCCTGGAAGGTAAGCCTATGTGGTGTTCAGAAAATGTATCTGCAGAAAGGAAGCCATATTCCTGCTGCTAGTGCTGTGCACTACCAGGTGTCTGTGACTCCCTTCCCCAGGCACCTGGGGAGAGCTGCTGACTGCCTCTGGCTCGGGTACTGCTAAACCCAGCCTACATGTTCTCTTCAAATATACTGAATTACAAATCAGCTTTATATTTCTTCTTGTCTCCACTCCATTAATTGGTCATTTAGCTGATTCAGGTGCCTTTTATGGTGCTACAACCCAACTAAGCTGCTGAGAAGATTTCTTTATCACTCATAAGCACATCTACTGCCTCATCCCATTCCAGTGACACGGGCACAAGAAAACATGGAGATGCACTTTCATCCTGTCCTGACACAGAGGTGATGTGATGAAAATATGGCAGAGCACTGTGGAAAAAATGGAGAGGATGAAACCAGAGAATAACTGACACAACAGTGAGTGTCACAGATTTATGGTCTTGATTTTTATCATCTATATGTTTAGCTGTATGTTTAAAAACATATAGTCATGTAAATCTGCTTTTTGATAAGAGTCTTTGGAAATGCCATAAGTCTGACTGTAACTGTGAACCTAACCTCAGGTTTTACAATATTCTGTGTTGCTGTAGGAAAAACCAATGATGATAGGAAAGGGACTTCTGTAAAGCAACAACAGTCCTAAGATGTATAGAAAACAAGGAGCCATTGGGAGTATTTAAAGTTATCTCCAGAAACATCCAGTGTGATCAAATATATATAACTTTTTCTGTTTACCTACCAGAAAGCAATACATTTTCCTACCAGACGATGAGGGATGTTGTAGTGAATAAATACATGTCCTGACAGCTGCTTTAATAGTTATGTGTAATACCTCATTGGCCTTAAGACATTTTAGACTTGGCTATTCTCTAAAAATGAGAACTTCCGATAGCTCCTCTTAGAATCTTGGGAATGTGAAGCATCACCCACAAACAGCTGAAGACCTTCTGTTCGCTCTAACTGCAGTGCTTGCTGAGAAAGGAGATGTACAGGGAGAGCACTAATTGTACTGCCAATTTAAAACCGTATGCGAATCATCCTCCCCATAAAACACATTTGAATAAATTTAATACTGCCCCACCAATGGTTAATTTAACGTTTTGATTTACCATATGTCCTGTGAGTGCTCTCTTTACCCACTTCACAAGTGAAGGTCGGCAAAGCTCAATCTCCTGAATAGGATTCCGACTCCACTGGGGGGCAGTGCATTAGCACATATATTAATAATGCACTTACCTGCTTCTGAGAAAGCAAGTTTTCCAGAGAAATGTTTAGCGACCATGAGACATTCTGCTTAGTGGAACAAATATGCACTAGTATCTCTCCTATATGTGCTGTTAGGTTACTGACTTGCTAGGTAGACAACCAATGCTAACCTGAGGATGAAACCAAGCCTGAGTACAGAGATAGTTTAAACTATTTATTGGCACCAGGATCAACAGGTTCTAAATTAGCTACAAAGCTGCAGGGAATCCTGAAATGTGAAATCAGTTTGGTGTGGGATTTTTTATTTTTTTTTTTTTTTAGTTCTTAGCCCCTCAGGAGATTTGAGATGGTTTGATGTTCATCTGAAGACTTGTCAAAATTCCATAGAAACCTAATAGCCTGCCAACCTGGGTGGTTGCTGCTTGGAGGCATTTTGACATGGCAAAGGTCCTGTCTGCATGCTGCAAACCTGTATCCATCAAAGGCTGCCTGGAACAGCATGAAAACAGGAGCTGCGTGGTGTCAGAACGCCATGTGCAGGATTGCAGGAGTAATGTGTGCACATCCCAGCTCTCCCAGGGCTGCCAAACTGTGGGAGGAATCCATCTGGCCCCTTAATTATTCTGAGCTCTGCCTAGCAGTTAAGCCCCACAGGGTGCTGCCACACCTCTATGGCAGGGTTTGGGTGGGACGGTGCTCTGTGCTCTCTGGTTAAAAGAGAAATGAAGACTCTAAGGCAGCTGGGGAGGAGGGATGAAGCTGGGCAGAAGCAGAAACCAGGGCAAAAGTCTGGGCATGAAGTGCTATTGTCCAGACCAGGAGCCTGCACTGGAGAGAGGGCACCAAGCGTGGAAACAGGAGTGGGAAATGTGACATAAGCACAGGCTGCAGTGGCCCTTTGGGGGGGTCCTGCCTGCTGGCTGCTCCCTAACCGGTTGCCTGGTGGAGTCTGGGTTACATGACTCTGGAAAATGGAATGGGGCCTCCAGGTCTGGAGGCAATCAGGGTGCATAGGGCCTCCAGGCTTGGAAGCAAGCACAGCATGATGGAATGGACTGGGTTGTTGAGGCTTCATGAAGCAGAACTGGAGCCATCCTGTGCTGAGCAGTGGGAGGGGAAGAGGATGAGTCTTAAACAAGCCCTGTGATGAGGCTCAAGCTCTTACTTGCAGGCATGGAAAAAGACAGCTTGACAGAAAGCTGGGATGTCTGCCCCATGGCAGCACAGAGAGACTTGCTCACATTTCTCCAGCAGAGCTCTGCTGAGCTATGCCAAGTGCCTAGGGATGGTGACGTGAATTAGGGTGAAGAATTAGTCAGTAGGACAAAACTCAGTTACACACCATCCTGAAGGAATACATGTTGGTATTCTGGGGATACATATACACAGAGCAGCAACCACAGGTGAAACACAGGAATTACATTGCAAGAGAGAAGGCACTTGGGCAGGCCCTGCCTTTCCGAGTGAAGCCCTCACCCTGAGCAGTGCTCGTGGAGGAACTGGTTAGCTCAGAGGAGCCTGAGCTGGCAGACAGACTGGGACTGCTCAGGACAAGTCCCTGGGAGAGCTATGTGCTTTCTGTAACTCAGTGACCCTCTCACTGGAGCCTTAATGTGCCCTTACTGGGGTCCTCGTAATAGTTTTGCAGTTGCACAGCTGAGGAGAGATGGGTGCTGTTGGCGTCCAGGGCATTCCTCTGGATGCCCTAGGAGGCCACAGACCTGAGCAAGAGGGTTTGAGATCTGTACAGGGGGGGTTGGAATCTGTACAGGGGGGTTTGGAATCTGTACAGGGGGGTTTGGAATCTGTACAGGGGGGTTTTGGAGCTGTACAGGGGGGTTGGGGACCCTGGCACGGAGCTCAGGAGGACACTGCCTTTGACTTCAGTCCATGGGAGCGGCTTCCAACATTGAGGGAAGAATTACAAACCACAAAGATGTGAAAAAAGTAGTTTAGTTTGGTATAGGATGAGAAACGATGTAGTTTTGAGTTTTTAGAATATAGGTACATGGGGGACAAGATGGAGGATTTAGGGTGTTGCCCTTAGTTCTTCCTTCTTCTCCCCTGGCCTCCATCTTTTGGTGACGGTGGCACAGTGTAGTTTAAGGAGACTGGATTAAAGTTGACCATTTTAGTATACGTGATAGGTATTGGAATATTAAGTGTAAACAGGTGATACGTAACTTTCTGTATAAAGGGACTGCGACGTCCCACTGTGGGGGGAGTTGCCTCATGTCCTAGTTGCTGTTCAGATCTCGGCTGGGCACAGAAAACATTTTAAGAAATGAAACAATAAACAACACGAAATATCAAGCGAACAAGACCTTGAGGACTCCACTTCTTTCTTGCAACCTGGCTTGGGGCTTTCAGAGGGAAAAAAGTCTGTTTACCATCTTTAAGCTCAGGTGAGGAGACCAAACCCGACAGGTGCTTCCCTGTGTCTTGTTTCAGACTGTAGAGAAATGTAACATATCCACCACTCACTACAAAAAGCACATTGAGATGCTGAAGTGTATCCAAAGAAGGGCAATGAAGCTGGTAAATGGGCAATGAGCACAAGTCTGAAGTGGAGCAGCTGAGGGAGCTGAGGGTGTTTTGGCAGGAGATGAGGAGGCTCAGAAGTGAACTTTTCACTCTACAACCACCTGAAAGGAGGCTGTAGTCATTTGGAGGTCTGTCTCTTCTCCCAAGTGATAAGCAATAGAAGAAGAAATGGTCTCAGGTGGCACCCAGGGAAATTTAGATTATATATTATGAAAAATTTATTCACAGAAAGGGTGGTCAAGCATTTGAACAGGCTGTCCAGGGAAGTCATCATCCCTTGAAGTGTTAAAAAACCATGCGGATTTGGCAGTTGGGGACATGGTTTAGTGATGGACTTGGCAGTGCTGGGTTGATGGTTGGGCTCAATGTTATTAGAGGTATTTTCCAACCTTAAAGATACCTGCACCAGGACTATACCTGTGTCAAATGACTTGCACTAATCCCAGTCACTGTTCTTGTTCCCCTTTGGGTTTTTTTGAACAGGTTTCAGAGCAGAGTGGGGCAGAAGTGTTAGAGCTATGGAGAATCCCTCTAGGCTAGGAAGAGGCAGAACTTGCTGGAAAATTTGTGCTTACTCATCAGTCCCTGGATTTTGGAGCTTGTGGAGGAGGAGGTTCTCACTGGGCTTTGTGAGTTTTGTTTTGCTTTGCTTTGTTTTGCTTTGCTTTGTTTTTTGGGTTTCTTTTTTTCAGGGCTGGACATGCCATGAAGGGCTTTGTCTGAGAGCCTTGCAGCCAAGAATGCAGATTTACCTCACCACAGGCTGGTGGATCACATTTGGACTTCACAAGGAAGAGAGGAGGGGCTGAGCAGACACTTGGAGAAGTGGCCTGACTAGGTCCCACACAGCTGCTAAATTGTAGTATGGCTATGGCAGGATGAGGGGTGAAGTTGGGTGTGCTGGGCTCTGGGTGGGAGAGATGGGCTGTTGGGAAGCAGAGCAGTAGGTCCTTGGCCGAGGAGAAATGTTACATGTCTGGCTGGAGGGATGTCACTCCACTCAGCTTGTGCACAGCACAACAGTGCAAGCCAGAAAGCAGAGCTGGCTAAAACTAGCTAAGATAATTCTAAGAAGATTAAAAATAATTTTGGCAATTAATGGATAATTCATATTTATCAGGATTATAAGAAAGAAGAAGAATAGCTTACAGCTGCAGATTTAAGTGCTTTTCTTACTGTCCTGGCACTTAAGAATTCACTGTAATTGCAGCAATGAGAGGCTGAAGGGTCTCCTTGGATTAGAGTTGCCTGCAATTCAGATGATATTGCAAACACTTCTGCAGTTCTCGTGGATCTTTATTGGAAAGCTTGGACCACAGATGCTTACTGATGTGGATATTGCATCTCCATCTTATGGCCTTCATGCAGTTTATTACTAAACATGGAAGAAATTAATTCTCCCTATATTTCATTTCTATCACATCTGACAGCTTTGTAGTTTGTGTCTATGTGCAATATTTGTGGCCAAGTATTTTAACATAAAAATTCCTTTTGCAAGGCCAGAATGGATATTTTTCTTATACTTCATCTCCCACTTTTTTCAGCAATTTTGACAATGAAGTAATATTAATAGAATAAAGTTTACACTTAAACAAACCTCAGAACTATATTAAATTAACCTAATTAAAGCAAGATTCTTGCATCTTCTCGGCTGTACTTTCTTTAAAGTCTATGTATCTCCAAGACACACCCAAAAAGACCAGATTATAAAGCAATCAGATTCTACAGAGAATTATACAGACCTCTGGTAGTTCACTGTATCACTGCATTAAAGTGCGTCCTATCAGAAAAAGAAAAAAAGGTACTTCTGTGATAAGTGCTTATTTTATATTTAACAGTTATCAAATAATTCAGTTGTCAAATGAACACCAGGATGAGATGGGACCACAAGAAGTTATCTTCTGATTCATACTCAGAGAAGTTACCCTTCTGATTCATACTAAGAGAATCATTCTCTCCCACACCAACAAACTTTTATATAACTGCATCTTGGGAACCTCCAGTGACAGAGATTACACAGTTTTCCCTCATCTCTTTATTCCACTGCTTTGCCATTCCTGCTGTTAGGCAGCTTCTCTGCATGCTTCATCTGTATATATCTCCCTTCATTCACTTGGAGCTGCTGCTGTTTTTCTTACCCACCACAGACACGAAGGATTATTTCCTTCTGCTCTGCAATAGTCTCCTAGGTATTTGTGACCTGAGCTTGGTCATACTTTATGTAAAACAGTTCTGATTCATGCAGTCTCACACCATTACCCACCATTTCTAGAGCACTGTCTGCTTGTGCTTCTACCTGGATTTTCTCCACTGTGACCTCATCTTTCTTGAAATGAATATCTAAAGCTGAACAGAGTAATTTTATGAAAGCCTTGGCCACTCTGGATAGAGCATTGCATTAAAGAGTTTATAATTTCTTTTTCACACATCTCCAAATGAGGTTGTGAGAGACTAAAGGTCCTGAAGTCAGCTAGGGATCTGCTGGAGACTAAAATCTCATCTATTAAGCTGCTACATGTTTGAAGCTGGTAAGTTTTTTAACTTGCTCTCCTCCTTTCTTCCCCACAAGCTATTTGGCATTACTACCAAGATGAGAAAAAATATCTTGCATTTGTAAGACATATATCAGTTTTGCAGTGTTTCTATTTATACCCCAGCAAATGCATTCCAGTTGTGCCTAACAACTGTCCTGGGTTTTTTATTCTGCTGGAGTAAACTCTACTGAATTTTCTGTTCTGCCATAGCAACACATTCCCATTCTTCATGCTCCTTGCTTTGCCAGGCTGGTAAAGGAGATGTTGAGACTGCTATGGTAAGAGTGTTTTCATCTGGAGAACAAAAGCAATCTGCACCCTCAGAAAGCTGTCATCGTCTCTCCTGCAGACTGCTGAGCCATGCCAGCTCACATCTTTCCACTGTGATGCTGGATGAAAGCAGTGACTCCAGCAACACGAGCTGCTATTTTGAGTTGGATGCTCAAGTTGCTGAAAAAGATTTTTCTGGCAGAATATCTTTGCAATATTTCCCCTACAAAAATCTGCTTTCATCCTCAAATTCTAGTGTCTCTTTTTTGAGGACTGAATGTTTTACAGGCAATACACTTGTGTGGTCAGGAGATAATACAATTGTGAGGACTGGCAAGAACAGTTGTGCTTTAAACAGAGCTGGAAAATTGCTCCCCTTCGTCCATTAACTTCTCCAAGTATCTCCTGTGTCACTTGTCGGCCAATTCTGAACTCGAGCTACTGGAGGATGCCGTAATAGATAACATCTACTTTAATAAAACAACACAAAAGAATCGATGTCTGCAAATACTCTTTGCAGATATTTAACTGCTCTTTAAGCAACTATGTTAAAATTTGTTCAACTCCTTAAGTAACCTGAGAGAAATGGGGTCAGTAATTGCATTTAACTGCCATCCTGAGCATAAAGCAAAGCAGAGTGATATGCAATGAGTAGAGCCTAGGAAATGTTATAGTGAAGCTTATATCTTGTCTTTTTGGAGTACATCAGCAATGGCTTAGTGCAGGCTGCATTTTTTTTTTTTTTAATGTGGAAGAGTGAAGGATGGCTTTCACATGGAGACACTGAACTTCGGAAGCTTTCTTTAGTATAAAGCAGTGACTACTTCTCCAGAGCCAGCACCTCTGTACTTCGAAGATCAACAACTTAGAAGAAACATGGGAAGCTTTGATTGCCTACAAACCCTAAGATTTTCCCATCATTATCACTACAGGGCCCCTACTAAACCAAAGTTAGGGCAATTGGAGAGGGAAATTTCCATGCAACTGGATGAAGTTTTAAAGGACTGAATCTTACAGGTTGAAGTAAAATCAAGCCCCAAGGACAAAAGAAACAGATGATGAAAATATATGTTTTTACCTTTCTGCTTTTTTTTCCTTCAGTCTCCTAAAAAAACAGTGCATTGAAAATATACTGGAGTGCCATCCAGGTATACTATTGCTTGCCTGATTTTGCACCCAGATAAAGTACTTGCTGGAGTCAAGTATCTGCTTTGAAAGAGTCAAACAGGTCAAAAGTCTACTTACACTATCACATGAGCAAGCCAGTGCAAACTGAATGTTTTAACGTGTCTTACCTGCCAGCTATTCTCAATTTTAGCTGTTGGGATGGGACCATATTGTTTTGAGTTTATGTTGAATAAAAAGCTTGTATGTACATCAAAGCCAGCTGGAGGAATGGAGAAAGCCTTCTTTATGTCTGAACCAGCTCACTCAACTAGGTCATACTGGTAACATCTCCTTCAGTACTTTCTGGAGCACCTTGAGGTGCCGCCTAGAGTCAGTTTGTGTAGTAACCTCTCCTCCTGAACAGGATAGGTTTTGAGAGCTGCATCCAAAATCAAATTGATATATTTTAATTAGTTACATTTTATGTTAAAAACATGTATGTGTTGTTTCTGCAGGGCAAGTTGGAAAAAAACCTTATGCACAGCAAAGTGATGCCTGCACATCTGATCTGTGATCTATGATGGGACAGGCATTTACAGCAGTGGGGAGGGGAGAAGGGTGGCACAGATAGGGCACATGTGGTTTAGCAAGATAACCAGCCCCAAAAGGACTAATGCTGGGTGCTCCTGGGTTCTATGTGGGCTTGAGAGGAGCTGGTGCTGCTGCCTGCCCAGAGTCTGGTGTCCATGCACCAGGAGGAGACAGGAGGCAAGGCAGGACATGCAGTGAACCCACTGTCTCAGAGCTGAGAATGGTAAATCAAATAGCTTTGAAGAGCCAGAAGCAGAAATACACTGTTTACTCCTTAAAACCTAAAATGTTATACAATTTGGAAACAGAATGAATGAGACTTTGTAGAATGAGAGATTTTGATGTTTTTTTTTTTTCCTTTTATAAGCATCTTTCCTCCCTGGTGGCTGTTAGGACAGCCAGGCTTTAACCCTGTCTAGCCACTTCCTTTGTCTTCTGTAGAGCTGGAACAGATGTTGGTAGTAATCTCAGTTTAAATTAAACTTAATTTTAATAAACATGTTTCTAGTATGCAGAACTCAGCTCCTTTTTTGTGGAAAGATATCTTGACCACCCTGAAATCGTGGCTGCTGGATTACCATGCCTCCTCATGTTCCTTCCACCTTCACTACACTGTAGACTGCAAGTCACACTAATATTAACAAATATGTTATACTTAGAAGTTTTGTTTTGCAGCCCTATAAGCAACTAATAGTGATTGCTGCAGAGCTCTTGCAAACAGGTCCATGGTTTCTGGAGTCCAAAGGCATATACCATAAAGTATTTTATGGTGCTGGTGAACCAGCAAATTTTTGGGAGGTAGTGTTTCTAAGCTAAAAATTGCAGCGAGGTGGTTATTCCTTACTGGTTACAAATAAAATTTAAAGTAATTCTCTCCTTCCTTCAGGTTAAAATGTCTGCAGGTATCAATATGTAAATAACCCAGACACAGACAGCTCTGGATCGCACAGGTGACTGTGATGTTCAGTGGATATAAATAACAAGGAACTATTACCTCTTGGAGAAGCTGTTTTGGTAAATTCAAGTTGAAGCATGAAGCAAGAGCAACATAAATTTTAGGCCTTTCCTGTCAAACACGCTGTCTCGTCCCACTGGTTTGAAAAAGAGCAGTTGTTTCCCTTAGAACAGCATGAAAGCCTTGGGGAAAATTAAAAATGGTGAGAGATTCACTATGTAAAATATATAGTGCAGAACACTAGAGAATCTCACTCTGGGCATGAAGAATCACTCTTGTCAGGAGCTGGCAGGAATTTTATCCCTCCTCTACACAAAATTGAATTTGGGGGCTTGATCAGTGTGCCTGCTAGGTGAGCCATCTACTGGCTGTTCAATGCCAACAGCTGACCACCTCCATCAACTCCAAGTGTTAATAGGTTGAGGAAATCTAATGCAGGAAGATGTGTGCCTATGTGAAGCAAGATGTTGTCAATTAGTCTGTTTCTGGAAAATATAATTCGAAGAATTTGTGGAAGAAGAAATGCCAAGTTTCAAGTTAAACTTGTTGAGTATCTCTGGCAAATTTGAGTTAGAAATTTTCTCTGGAGAGACTATAAAAATAACTGTTCGAGCCAAGTAAACAATGTATTCAATGCGACAGCTTTTGTCATTGTGTCAACTCTGATTTTCACAGATTATGATAAATGCATGAGCGAGAAGCTAAAATAACACTAAAGGCTTGTAAGCGGGGGGGGGGGGGGGGGGGGATTCTAGGAGAGGACCTGAACTTGTAATATGAACTAAACCCATGAAGTTAAAGCACATTAAACCTCCAAGGCTTCTTCTGAAGGTGGCTGCTAGAACATTCTCAATCTGCTTACTAAATTAATTAAACATCCAGCATGGAGAAATCTGGAACAGCCTAAGACTCTCATATCACTGTGAAGCTACGAAAGCACTGAGGGCCCCAGGTGTAATTGTTTTCCCATGCTTCACATAGTTGCTGCTGACATCCTGTGCTAAAGTCCTGCATGTTGGCAGCGCTTCCAGCTGCAGCCTTATCTGAGATATAGCTGTATAAAACTCCCTGACTGTGCTGTATCTGGAAAAGGGGAGTCTTCTCTCACAGGGAAATACAAGGTCTTCCACTATATATATATATACATATATATAAAACTATATATATAACTATATATATATAACTATATATGTATACATACATACACACACACACACACACATATATATATGAGAAACTGCCCTATGGTGTGAGAAAGGATTAATGCTGCTTTTCCAACCCATAGGAGATCCAGGCAGACCCCTGATGCATATTCTTCAGGTGGCTCAGACACAGCATGCCATTGTGTAGTGCTGCTCTTGTTCTTGGCCTCACATTACTCAAGGTTATCCCACAGGGATGGGAGGCCCATCCTGGAAGTGAACTGCAGTAATGGAGGCTGGAGCATGACCTTCACAGGTAAGTAGACTAGCAGAATTTGTTGTGTTGCATAGTAGGAGCTTGCTTTAAAGGGAGGGGCTGAAGCACAGAAGGATAATTCCCATAACAGACTGACTGCTGTAGATGAGCTTGGAAGCAGCAAATATGAGAAACATTTTCTCTCTTACATAAACACGCTTTTTTCTCTAAATAATTGGACCTGTCTTAAGAGGGTGAGCTCATGTGCAGCTGAGTAGACTTTAGTTATCTTCCTATGGATCAGTCTGACAAGTTGCCATAGACGCTTCAGATAACTTAGAAAACCTGTAACCATTACTACACCCTGCCTTGTGTGCCTCCATGGTCCACTGGAGCCCTTACAGCTGGATACAAGTCAAAGCAGCTTCCCGGCTACTTTAATATATTTTGGGCCTAAGCCAGGAGAGACAAAGCCCAAGGCATACCTCAGGCTCTATGCTGAGGCCCTTGTTGCCACATGGATGTATTTCTTCTGTTATGCAAACTACATAGTGTGCACGCAGTAGCTCCTGGTCACATTTTGCATGGTGCTTTTCTGCCCTAAGTAAAACAGACATAGTCAGCCCAGCCTTGTTTATTAGGTAGGCTTCTTCGCCCTGTCCTTCAGAGATTTTTCTCTTGTATTAGGGATTTAAAACCTGTCATCTCCAGCATTGTTTACTAGAAGGCACAGAGGGACACAGCTGTGTCTCTGTGAACAGTCCCATGCTCCCTGTGTATGGCAGTCACTTCCATCTGGTGAAGTGGGGTGTACACTGAGGTGCCTGACTCCAGATCTGTGAGGGATAGACACCACTGCCCCCAGACTAGGAGGGGCTGAGACACTTGAGGGGATGTGGGTTGTCTGAACAGCCCCACTTCAAAAGTACAGCCTGGCAGCTCAGGATGAACAAGACTGCTTCCTCCCTGAGGTGAAGCATCAGGCACAGCTGTGCAGCTGAAACCTCCCTGCAGTCTGCAATGAAGTTCTCAGTGATGCTGGCGGCATCTGGATTTGAGCCATGAGACACAAAGAGTGCATTCTGTATGGCAGTTGACAGAGTTAATAAAAGAGAATCACGTAGCTAAAACTGGTGGGTGATCAGTGCACTCAAAGGAAGTAGTCTTATAATTTCCCTTTCAAAACAATACCACTATAAGCACCAGAGACCTACCCTAACATAAACCTGTACTTAGCAGTTTGATCAGAAACCTGAAAAGTGTTTTGAAAATAGCCAAATCTGAGCTCAGAGACTGAAATACAACACTCTGCATATTTCAAGTAATGGAATAATCACAAGAACATTAACAATTAAGTAACAGTTCAGTTACAGAACATATGAGAATTGTCGTAGCCTTTGCTGTACCAAAGGGTTTATTTGTAGTCTGTTGCTTGCATTGAAATGACATGTTACAGAAAGATGAAGGAAGCCTGTCAAAATCCATTTGAAAAGTCACTTCTTCTAAACAAGGCCGTCTGCTTTCATCCCTCTTTGCATTATCAGCTGAACTGCTGGCACCAGGTATTCAAGGAATTTCAGAGGGAAGGAGGAGAGCACAGTATTTCCTTGTCACTGTGATAGATTTGACAGAGCATTTGGACAATAAAGCTAGCATCCTGTCACACAAATTGACATCTTGGGAAAGCAACAGGCTTTAAAAACAACCCTCAGCTCACTCTAGGACTGGGATAGTCAGTGATGACTAGTGCCTCTTTTACACATGAATCACTCACTTTCTTCCTTTAAATGTTTTCAGAGAACTGGAGGTTGGGATATGTCTGCTACAGGCTGCCTGGGTTTGTAATTAAAGTGCCCACCTCCACCCTAGTTTGTTCCCATACACCTGTATCTCAGGGAACAGGTTTTCTTTGCTAGAGATTGAGCTACTCCCCAGGCTGCTGTACATCTCAGAGACAATTAATCATGTTTGCAAAAGCTATTGTATATGTGGCCTGTGGTTAGATGAGAACCTGGGCTTTACCAAAGGGGCAGGTTTGGCACTGGTCACTGGAGACAAGACAAGGAGAAACACCAGCTGCTGTGCCAAGTGATGTGGGCACCCTTCCTTCAGAGGACTGGCACCCAGCCAGCAGCCTAGCACTTTGAAGTATCAAGCTGCTGACAGTGCTGTTTAAGATCAGAAAACAGGCATTCTATTTAAACCATGTTTGGTGCTTGGGAAAGGGAATGCTATCAAGCTCAAGTCTCAAGAATGCAGGCCCACAAAGGACCACTCCACTCCCTGCAGAGTGGCCAAGTAACCAAAGCCCCACTGCTCCTTCTAGATGAAATCTCTGAGCTTCCTCTATGAGGCATAGTCCAGAGCCCATTTTTGTTAAACCTAAAATATGACCCCTCCAGTCACATGCTCCAAACCCACGCACTCTAAATGGAAATTGGAAAGTATTTCTGAGCACAACGCAGTGCTGTGTTTTCCACCATGTGTTTAAAAGGCAGTGGCATGCTGCTGTAAAAAGCCATTACATACAATTTGTATATCCTTTCATAAAATCCTTCCATGTATTTTGGGATTGAAGTTATATGAATAAGACCAAAAAATACGGTCCTATCTATTATCTTCCTTATTTTTAATGACTTCTCACCATCTTGCTGCATGCTGTTTCTCGATAGAACAGAAAAAAGTGTTGGACACATAAACTTTGGGCTTTGGCACTTCAATGACATCCTGAATGAACTCAAAGTACCCTCAAACAGTGCCCTGAGTTTGAATTTATCCCAGGCAGAGGTGCACAGTCCTCAGTTCTCAGTTCTGATAGTTTTTTCTCTCTTCCACTACCTCTTCCCAAGATACAGCTTGCAAACCTCTCCTAGCTCTATCAAACTCTGCCCATTTTTATTTTCAAGTCAGAAATGTGCAACTAGAAAAGACCACTTCCATGACAGCTCAAAGCTTTCAAACTGCATCAGTCTTTCTGTCACTTTCCCCAAGGAAGTGACACTTTAGAGAGGAAAAATGGTTTCTCACTACTTCAAAATCAGACCTAATTTTTCCCAATCTTTCCCTCATATGTTTATCTTTTAGGGAGAGGTTAATTATGGACAACTTGTGGGAACATTTTTCTAGTCAATTATTAAGATGCATTCAAAGAGTTGTACTGTAATATCTCCCCTTAGAGTGGTCAGGTGCAAATAACAATATTTCAAGGCTCCCAATATGAATGAAGTAGATCCCTGACTTGCTTCAAGAACTTGTTCTCCTATGTGTAGAGGGAACAACATTAATTTCTCTTTGCTGCTTTGGAGGAGTACTGCATAGCAAAAGTCTTCTTTCTTTGTTAATTTACTACAGAGGATCAGGTTTCCTGATGATTTCAAAGCAAGTACCCACCCTTGCAGGACCAAGCCTTCCACCCTGTACCTGCTCAGACCCTTTACCCAGTGCCGTGCAGAGATTCACACCAGAGACGTTCCTAGATATCATTGACATTACAAGGAGGAAGCAAAAGGTGAAACTCTGTCTAAGTAAGTCTTTGATAGGAGGATTAATTTAAAATCATACACTTTCTCATTTAACTTTTTTCTTTTGAAAGGAAACATAAACCAACACTGTAATTGTACTTTGGCCTGTGGGAATAATATCCCAGAAATAATAACGTCTCTACTGAAAGTCTAGTAGCTTAAGATCTCTGTGGGGCTGCTTCTTTCACGGCAAGACCTATAATTAGCCATCCATTATGGCACTGAGCAGTGATCCTGAGGAAGCCCATATTTTCCCCTCAAGCACCCTACACAGACATGCCAGAGAGCGGGTAGGGAATGCTCTGGAGTTCACCTTCCTTCTCAATGCAGGCTGCTTATGGAGACCCTCCTGGTGCCCCTTTGCCAGGTTCTTCAGCAGGGACACCCTGTGGGCACCTCAGTGCTCTCAGGTGTCTGGTACTCTGTCTAACACTTTGAACACTAGGCTTGCTACAGTCTAGGTCCTAAAGCCATGGTGGTGTGATTTGAGCTGCTCTCTTGCCTTCTTTTTGCTTAAGGGTGAGCAAAGATAGAAGCTTTCTAGTTAGGAAGGATGGGAATCTGCTTAGCCAAGCACTTCTTTCCTCAGCCTTTGGACCAAACATGGCAGCTTTGGAGATAGAGATGGCTTGGTGGTGCTGCTGCAGGTCTAGCAGTCTGTACCTCCAGGCAGCAAATGCTTTCCTGGCATGACTGGGGGCATAAGGGCATACTTCCAGGGTATTTTGCTGGCCAGATTGAGGACTGAGTTCAGATTGGATGAAATAGTGCATAAAAAGGAGACCTGACCAAATAGTGTTTCCCCGTGGTTGTGGGAAAGAGTTTTGCTCCCCTTAAAATAAATAAGCAATTTTATCAGGTAAAGTACTACAAACATTTTAACTGTTTCACTTAGCAAATTCTGCATTTGAATTGCTTTGTATTTTCCAAAGCCGTTTCCCAGTATTACTGTCTAAAACACTTTCTGAATTAGAATTGAATTTATAAATTAAGTTACTTAGAAACTGTTAGCAGGGTTTGAGTGTGTGTACATGAAGAAATGACTGGCTGAAAAACTCCTTTCTATGTGTAATCTTTATTAACACTAACGCAAGCCCCTCTGCAGAAGTGGTGTGGAGAACTCTGGTGGTGGATACAGGGCTGAGGAGCCCAGTCCTCATCCTGACACATTTAAGGCACTGAGACCAATGTACAGACAATACTCAGATGTGCCAGACTACATCTCTCACAGAGCTTCCCCTGAACTACCAGCCATCCTAAGCTGATATTTAGAAAAGACATTGAATTCCTAGTGTGAAAGTTCCACACTGACTTCTGATGGTGATTGCCCAGATGGGCTCTCCAAGGCTCAGCAGCACAGGGAACACTGTTTCATGGCAGCTCTTGTGTTACTAACTTCTAGCACTGAGTGCAAGGTAAAGCAAACAGTGTTTTTTACAAGGACTTCATTACTACAGATCAATGCCTTCACACACTCAAATTTGCTTTTCATGGATTCAGTGTACTGGGCACAAAGATGGTTTCTCTAAAGTACCAAAAATCTGGGATCAAGAGCATGAAGGAATGCAAAAGGGGTAGTTCTCTGCTGATTTTTAAATGTGATTACTCCTGACAAGCAATATTGTACATTGATCCTCACCAGCCTACTACAACTGTGAGAAACAAACCCATGCCTCAGATGCAGATACACTTTAACTTCACTTTGTCATGTGTCTTTAATAAAGAAATGGATCCAGAGAGGAGTGAGGTTTGACTGAAAGAAGAGGTCGAGTTTTTCTGAAATTCCAGATGATCTTTATTTCCATGATAACACTAAGTTGAAGATTTGAACACAGTGTTAGTGTAAATCTCTAGACACTGCAACAGACCAGGGTTGAAAAAAAGCAGTTAATGTTACCAGATAGGTGCCATTTCTTTATCTAGTAATTTTATATGTGGAAGTATATCTCATATTACTCATTCAATAATGTCAAGGCCTGATTTTCCTCCAAGTACCTTTGAAAACACGAGGGTAATTTTCACAAGGCATAGGAAATCTATAATTTCTAAAAATAGATTGATCTTGCTTTTTGGACATTCAGTGTTACTGGAGCTCACACTCAAGAAACCCCTACTTTGATCTTATGTTGTAGCCAATTTTTTATGTTCTGTTCTGTGATTTTCATAGAAGATTGATAGGACTTAATAATCAGTTCATATTTGTGGTAATAAATTACTTACATAATTTTGAAACCCTACTAGGGTGTTGCAAAGTGATCATAGTCAAGGTAGGAATCCACTATATGCAGCAGCAAACGTAAAAGTTGTATTCACTTGGATAGCTGGGAACACTCATAAGAGCAAGGAAGAAGAAATGTATGTTATTCTTGGGGAAAAGGAAGTTGTCCAATGACTGGGAAGTAGATCAGGAGGTTTCTGGATCTATTAGCTAAGCAATTCTTGTTGCTGGCCTCAACAAGGGCTCAACACAGCTACCCACATATAGGGGGTTGGTGGCACCTGAGATGTCCTGTGGACTCTGCCTGACCCCAGTGTGCCCCTTCAAAAGGCAGTGAGTCCCCTCAAGGTCCTGTATCCCCTCAATGGATACTCAAGGTCCCCTCAAAATCCCCTCAAGACCTGCCCAGCTCACATGGACATCTTACGTTAGCACAGCATAAATGGCAGTAGCCACACATAGGCAGACAAATGAATACAGCTCTTCAGAGGATCTACTACCCATTTAAAATCACAAGGAAAAAAAAAACCCAAACAAAAAACCAAACCAAAACAAAAACCCACTAAAAGATCTCATCTTTGAGACCACATAAAAGAAAGATGCAGAGTGATTTTCTGATTTCAGGTTATGATGGTAGTCAGGGAAAGAAAACAGACACAAACTTCCAGTGGCTGCTGCCCATGCAATTACTTATTTCTACATGAACTAAAGGTGAAAATACTATTTTTCTGACTTACTTCATACTCTTGCAGGTCACCAGAAAAAAGAATCATGTCATGAAAAAGTGCCATACAGAGTCAAACCAGCTGTGTTTTTACCTAAAACTAAAAACCTATATGTGTGTAGGGGCGATATGGTATAACAAGTTAAAACCATCAAAGGCACTGTTCCTCTGACTTTAAAGCAGGCCTGCATTTTGAGGGCAGGATCAAAAATCCAGGGCCTCACACAGTATACCTGTTGGATAAAAGGGTACAGGCTGAAGAGGTAAAGAAAAATCCCCGAACACGTAATTTCCTGAACAAATGGAGTCTGTTAAGTGTGAGTACAGTGAGTGTAGCTTCCCAGAGCCCTCCACCTCCTCCTGAGAACATCCTTATCAAAACTTTTTCATGATCATGGCTGTGATTAGCATTCAAGTAGCATGAGGCAGAAAGAAGCTAAGGCACAGAAATGTCGTTGCACAACAACCTCAGCTGTGTTCTGACCAAAGCTGCATTTGGGGTTCTCTGATTGAAATCTTCATGGAGTTCCATGCTCAAGCACTTTATTTTGAACAAAAACGACAGCTTGTTCACACTATTTCTCACTCCCTTCTTAATTGTTAGAAATTAATACCCTTGACACACTCTTAAACCACACTGTGTAGCAGCTATTTTACAGTGTAGGCAAACATTTGAGCTTAATGCTAAATATGCGGGTGCCGTACATACACAAATACTGTCTCTTTCTCAGAGATCTTACAGTCTGAAAGATAAGAGATGAAAGAGTGCTTGGAAAGATGAGTAACTGGGGACTGTGGGAGGGGTTCACCTCAGTTAAAATGTAAAAACCTGGATATCATTCAAAGAACGTACAGATTTTGGTCCTGGAAGTGTACATTTTTTTTATGTATGACAGTTTTATAATTAAGAAAAAAGCTGAAACTCTTGACATTTTCTTGTGCCTGGTTTTGCAAGGACTGATGCAGCATGTTGCTGCTAATTCTTCTGACACCCCCAAGCCATCCTGCTACAGTTGTCCTCTGCACAAAGTCCAACGCTCTCGTTCAAACCACTGGCCCTGCTTGGGCTTTGACCTTGAGAGGGGTTAGATTTGGAGACCAGATGTTTCTTGCATATGACGGATAACTTTACATTTAAATACAAGAAATTTTTAGCCTTTTTTGCTTTCATATAATTTGGAAAGTTATGAGTCACAAAGTAAACAGAAATAAATGTGATGCAATCAGCATGTGCAATTCCATGATTCAATTTTGCAAACATTTCTTCAAACCAAAACTATCTACCTTCAGCCATCAAGCACAGGTTAAACACAAGTACCCCCAGACACAAGGGTACTGAGCTGCTCTCTCCTTGGGAAGGAGCAGGTGGGGTGTAGGCAGCAGGGTGCTCAGCACTGCCCAGAACCCTTGCTCATAGTTGCCTCCAGGTTTCTAGACATGCAGTTTTTTTGTTACTGGAGGTGGAGGGACTTCTCATCAGGTAGATAGAAATGGTGCGGTAGATATCCATGGTGCAGTAGATATTCACAGGTTTTAACTTCTTCATATGTCACCTTTCATGTGACACTTGCATCCGTAATGAAAGGACAAAGATTAATTCTTCTTTCATTCTTGATGTGGTTTAGCACACATCAGATGGTGCCTCTCTTGGTTTTTGGATCACACCAGGATAGCTTGTTCCTCAAACAATGTTTGAGATCAAACTGCAGATCACAGAGATGACAGAGATGATTTTGCTTCAGCAGTGTCAGAACAGTTCAGATAGTAATAGGAATGATGTAGCTGCAGCTTTTTTTTTCAGTCTGACAAAGTGCTAGCAAGATGCCAAATGCATATGAAACAGGCAATCCCTGGCATAAGGACGGTGTGTGTCTGTTGTAAAGGCAAAGGTTGACGTTGCCTTGTGAATCCAAGTGACATACTTGGAGCCATCCACATTTTGATTTCAAGCCAGTGAAAACCAGATTTTCTTTTTGCTAGAGTTGCTGAAAGGTTGGTGGAGTGGGAGGCAGCTAGTGCCAAGGTAGAACTATGCATGTTTCTTGTCGTACGTCTTCAAGTGATGCATTCCAGAGTTCTTCATTTAATCATCCAGAGATAAATAAGCTACTTATTAAAAACTAATTATGTTTTAAACAGCACAGCTAAGAGCTAATCTGTGTTACAGAATTCCTAGTGGCAAAACATCCAGGATTTTTCTACCTGTAAAATCATGAAACTGCTATGATGCTTTTGAAGTTTTAACACACTCATGCATTTGCTTTAAAACTACTATGCAAGCAGTAAACACTCTTGTTTGGGTCTGATTCTTCAAGGTACAATACAGGTAGCTCTTCATGGGCTGGGTTCTCACGAGTCTGACACAGCTGATAATATTTTTAAACTATGCATTTGACAATCAGTGCAATTAAAAAAAAAATCTGTAGTTTTAGTATTGATTAGTCTCCTCACCAAAAATTACATTCCCAGCCAGAATACTGAGAAGGCTTAACAAAGACACTTTGAAGGGAAAAAAACCCAACACAATGCCTTCTTCTTTTGCTTCTCTAATTGCTGCAGATGTTGTTGCACCTATGAAAAGTTAAATGTTACGTCTCTGTAACATTTTTGATCTTCATTAATTATAGCTCAGAAAACCTTACAAAAAGCAGCCTGCCTCTTTAATACAAATAAGATTAATTGTATGGGTGTTCAGAAAATGAGCCACCAGTAGTTAAACAAAAAAATGTTTGTCTTTAAGCAGCCCTTGAATGATTTTTTTTTTAAACTGTTACAGGAAGTGAAGAGCCTGCCAAATTACCATGCCCGTGAGCCCCACTCTCATTATCAGCCTAAACGAACGCACACACCCCACCACTTTCATCCTCTTCCAGGTCCAAGAAAAAGAAAAAGGAGGCAAAAAAACCCAACAAACCTTCCACACAAAGAGGTGTCTCTGAAGTCTGGAATGCAACCTGGCTGTTTGAAGACAAGATTTATACCTGACACCCTCCTTAAAGCTCATTGTTGAGACTCGCCTGCGTTCAAATCAACCGCAGACTGGCTGCTGCAGGTACTTCATCTTACAACAACCACATCATCTAAGATAAATGCACCAGGAATTGCTATCACTTTGAGGTGAAAAAAAAAAACCCAAAGGGGGGGGGGGGGCAGAAATCAAACCTCTGATGCAGGGAGTGGGTGGAGGAAAAGACAGACGGGCATGAAGGAGTGTGTAAGGGTGTGACCAGGGAAGGAGCCAGCGACAGCAGCCAGCCTGCGGCATGGGGCGCAAGGATGAAATGGGTCTGGCTGCCTGTGTGGGCACCTGTGTTTTGGCCCAGCCTCTCCTTGCCTTGGGCAGCCAGGCTGTGGGACCAGGCACTGGGTGGATCCCTAAGTCACCCCAGAGCCAGGGAAGCGGTAACCACTCGGGTGCTTATGAAGGACTGAAAGGAGTTTTTTGACTTGGTGGGGAGACAATGAGAAGAAATGTGCCATCAATTCATGTCATTCCCATGTTTTTTGAGGCAAGCCTGATTTCTTCATTTTAGGATCGTGTCCCTAAGTAAGCTGTGGTTCACTACTTTCATTGAGCTTTTTAAATTTCTCTGGAGGAAAAGCCTTGGTAATAAGGACTTAATTTTACACTGAATCTGTCTGATGGGAGGCAAAGCTGATAGGTGAAGCAAACAACAGCAGAGACAGAAGAGTGTGCTCAGGACAGTGTCAGGATGTAGAGAAACACAGCTAGAGCTCAGGCTGCTGAAACTAGCACTAGCAGGAGTTGGGCTAATTATTGAAGGCTTTGAAGTGATGCAGGCAGAAAACGTCTGTCATAATGAGAGAATAACACCTGGCAATTGGCAGAGATACTTACTGCCTATATCATACTACCGCTCAAAGGCCCAATAAAAGTTGGGGACTAAGGATGCAATTTGTGGTGTAGAACCAGCTAAGGAGCATTTTCCAGGGTGAAGAATTACCATGGCATTTGGAATAATGCCCCATTAATCCAGGGCATTCAAAAATGGTTCTGAGGAGATATTCTGAAATTAAACTGATAGAGAAAAGAAGGCAGAAAAAATGACAGCATAGGTAGTTAATGCAAAACTTTAAAGTTAGAAAAATCTGCCCTTCTGAAGCATTTTGTAACGCCTATCTTGGATCCAGAGACAGAAAGCAATATGGGATAAGCAAAAAAACTAAGGTCCCTAAGGATTATTCTAGCATCACAAGTTTGACCTGCTGTTGGGTTGGACCCATCAGCAGGTTCTGGATTTAACCCAACAGAAAGATCTTTATTTGGTTTTCTGGTTCTCCGTTGTCAAGCAGTTAAGACTCAGGGCTTTACAGGGCTTCTTCCAAAACTTCTGGGCTGACAGGGATGTTTGAGATCTGGGAAAAAGGAGCTGGTTTAATCCATTTCAGTTATAGAGCACTTTCTATATTTAGCATTTTAAATTATGTTTCATTAAGAATGCAAATTATGAGCATTTCTAGGACTCCAGGTACTTGCATGTCCCAGCTAGCACATAAGCCTCATGCTGTTACAAATCTGAATCAGGCAGGTTAAGTTTGTAGCAGAATTAAAATAGGGCAAAAGGGAGGGTGGGAAAAGAGCTTGAACAACACATTCAACTTTTGCCAACCTGGGTGAGAGGAAAGACAGCTATACTAGCACTGAATTGACACAACTGCATGTGAAGCTACAGCATCAATCTCAGCTTGGCCACAGGTATCCTGTTCCATTTTTTGCAATTGAAAAACTTACCATTTATAATTATCTTTTAGATTTTTTTTTCCTGTGGGCTGTTCTGTAGGGTTTGTTCTTTTTGTTGTTGTTGTTGTTTTTTTTTTTCTCTTGTGGTGTGATGTCTTCTACCCAGTGCCAGCATAAGATTCTCAGAGAAATCGGTTTCATCAACCTGTGACCAATGTATTGAAAAATGGAGCATGGCTCCACTGCAGCAATCACAGGAAATGTTGCGGACACTTAGCCTGGAGCCTCCACAATTTGTGACACCCGCTTCTGAGGTAATAGCATTCAGTATTTCATTCTGACATTTCAGCTCTTGACAGCACTACAGAATGCTGCTTGAACCTAAAGTCAAATGCAATAAACTGTGCACAGCTTTGCCAAAAAATAACAAAGCCAAAAACATGAGCAAGGGCACTTCATATTGCCATCACAGGGAGCCACAGGAGTGGGAAAGAGAAATACCTGGCTCTAAGCAGCTGCTTCACTGCTGCCTGCCTAATGAAAATGACAGAATTTTCAAGAAGCAGTTACAGGCACTATCAGGGCCTCCTGGCCTAAACATAGAACCATAAAACCATTTAGATTAAAAAAGAACTTTAAGATCATTGAATCCAACTATTAACCCAGCACTGCCAAATTCACAACCATGCAGAATCATTGCATTCTTCCTTTCCCAAAAGGATCTTCAGCATCTCCCAAAACAAGTAGCAACAAACAATGATAAAAGACCATCAGAAGATGAAAATATGAATATGGATGACAAAATTTTACATTAACTGAGATTGTTCACATAATTATTTGTGATTAACTACTTGGCCAGGGTATAAATGTATTTTGTATCTGAACACAATGTCATCTTTTGCCAGTGTTGAACAGCTCTTACTGAAATAACATACTAAGAAGGTTCCATGGAATTTCTGTATACTGGTAATCACTGGAATTTTTAAAATTACTTCTGAGCCAATGAAAAATGTGAATAATTATTTATATGTTATATGTTATATGTACATATGCATGCAGGGCTACATGGTAGATACGCAGACATATTTTAGGCTCAAGATTGTTTTCCCACAATCTAGTGAAATTTGTACTTTTTCCCTCCTTTGTATTTCTGATCTAATCATTTAACTATTCTGAAAATGGAACTTCAAAGTTTGGTGCTCATTCTGTTATTCAAGAATGAGAGCACCAGCAATGAATAAGACAGCAAATGGCCTGGATTCACCAGCAGTTCCTTCTCCACCCCCAGAAAGATGCCATCTTTCTCCCTGTCCTCCAATCATCTGCTGTTTTTTTTGTTCCCATTCGATCCTTTGCCTCTTATTAACTCAGTTTCTCCATCACTGCACATGCTTTGTGGGGCCAATGACTCCTTTTTCATCCTGTGTGACTCCTCTGGCTGCCATTCCCCACTCCACTCTACCTCGAGCAGCATCTCAGTGGAAAGCAGCAGGTACCCCTTCCCCCTGCCAGCACTTTGTGCTGTTCCCACAGCCACTGCTCATGTCCCTGCTGATCTTTACACACCTGGGAGCCCAAACAGAATCTGAGCATCCCTTCCTACAACCCTCATGTTTGCTGCAACCCCAGCCTTCTGTTCTACCTGCTCCCTTCAGGCACCTGTTCTCCACAGGCATTCAACTCCCCCATAGGAAGAAGGTGGCTGGACAGAAATCCCAGGCAACCCACTATCACCTGCTTGTGGCCTATTGCTACCAGGGCAATGTGGCACCATGTGTCATCAGTCTCTGCCTGCAAATGGGGGGTCAATGTCAAGATCATCTCGCAAATTGAAATACAGCAGCAGTCATGTTTATGACTTGAGAGGGCTGTGAGAAGAGCCCCTCCTGCCTCCTGGCACACCTGTTTCTCTCCAAGAGCTGAGGACAGCCTGCTTGGTTCAGGGTCCCTAGGAGCCCCCAGGCCCTGGTCTGAGGCAGCTCTTAGAAGATGGCTTAGTCTGACTAAGTTGCATTGCTCTGTGTAAGCAGTGGAGAAGTCGTATTTGTAGTGGTAGCAATGTATTCTATAGCAAAACCCTGTAATAGAAAATCATTTATTTCCATGAATATTTGCTTGAAATAAATAAAGGGTTATAGAAACATAATTTCTGTAAGATAAAACTATCAAGTGCACAGCAGCAGCTGAGGAACTACATTTCTTTTAGAGCTTGTCTAAAGTGTCACCTTGCAGGGACCTGAGGGCATGTTAAAGTGAAGAGCTTTGAAACAGCGAACAACGAAAGCTAATTCCTCTCCAAAAAAGGCAAACAGGAAACTTGTTTAAAGGACAAAGCTTTCAGTGCATAGCAAGTGCTTGTGTTCACATGTGTGCTCAGGTTGCTTTCAGAGTCTGTTTTTTTGGCTCTCTTGGCTCTGTCTCCAAAAGACATCTACAAAAACTCATGTATGCACATAAGTGCCAACTGTGTACACAGCATCTCAGTCGTTTCGACAGCAAGCAACAGTTAATTCAAACCATGCATTACAGAGAGCTCATCCTTTCATGATAAATGATGGTATTGAGAGATTAGTTATTTTTACATTGAACTTAATTATATCAAATCTCAGCCCACAAGTGTGCAGCAGAAAGTGTAGCATTTTTCTTTGTTACTAATAAGCTGTGTTTGTTATTTCTCTTCTGCACTTTTCACATGTAATTAAAAGTGACCCAAACCCACATAAATTATATGCCAATTAAAACCCTTTCATCATTGTTGTCTTGTCATGACATACTGGATATACAAATCTGTAAAAAACAAACAAACAAAAAAAAACCCAAACAAAAAAAACCCACACCAAAACCAAACAAAACCAAAAAAACCCCACCATAAGACTGCCCCATCTCTTAGCACCTCATGGTGACATAAGTTTAAAGCCTTGAGGAAACAACGACTGGGTTGTTTGCCTGTCTGCATGGAATCGGTTCTGTGCATTTTTCTTGCCCAGATTGTTACATATATAAAGCTCCTCACCTGAATCCCTGATGTCCTGTTTATTTCTCACACATGTATTCTTCTTGTAGGAAGAAGTCAAAACTGTATACAGAGATGCAAAATGACTCTCCCTAATTTATGTGCCCAATAAAGCAAACTTCTCCGAAAGGGAGTAACTTTAAACATAAAGATCAAACTATGCTGTTCCCATTCCCAAAGCAGTATCAGCAGCTGAAGTTAGTGTGCCTTCTAAGGCAAAGGTACATTAGCTCAGTCAGCAGTTTCTCAACCTAAAAACAATTAGTTTACAATACAAATGTCAGTGTTCAGAAAATTCTATGGTTATTGTAGAACATTTAAACTTCAAAACCACTCAAAAGCCTGGAAATATAAAGCTAAGATGACCACACTGATACCACCTATTACCCCTTCACTGAAGTTTGCCCTGCAACATCTTTCTCCTAAATCTCTGCTGTGTTCTCTGCTTGCACTCTGAATAATTGTTCTTTAATAGATTAAAATGTATTGCTATAACTTTGGTAAGCACTGAAGTCTTGATTACAGGGCATGGTCAGCACATTTCCGAGCAGTACATGGTTTCCACAGATGAATTTATTGGTGCAGGTGTATGACACATTTTTGAGTAAAATGGGACAACATCAAATACTCCCTCTGTTTAATTTGGAACAGGGAGGTGAATTTCCAACACCTGCATCTCAAGAGAGTGCCAAAGCCATGGGGTTATTGGATATTTGCAGGAGCGCTACTTCGTGGTTTTGGTTTTTTTTAAACTGTGTGTATTTACCCAAATTTTGAGTGGATTCCAAAGCAAATGGGCATTGTGTGGCCATGAAGCAATTTCCCACACACTTCCCACACAGCCTAATTGTGCACCCCCAGCCCCTTTCCCCTGCAGACCCCAAAGGTTTCATGGTGCAGTACAGCATGTGACAAGGGTGCCTAGTGAGCTACTGATAAATACACATGGCAGCAAGGTCTTTGCAAATGTCCCAGTGGGAAGAGCTTCAGCTGGAGCTCGCTATTGGCCACAAGAAACCAATACATCAGAAATCATCCTTCATGCATGCTAGTGTTCCTGCTGCTATTTGCCTCTTAGCCATTTCTAACTAGCCCAGACTAATGTCTAGCATTTTTCCCAGGAAAGTTTCCTACTTCACTGGGGATCAGGCCAGATTCACAACAGAAACAATGCCATAATGGACTCTGTGCTCCACAGCAGGCACAGAAGGTAGCAGCATCCTTGCTACAGCCAGAGTTTGGGAAGAGATATTTCAAAATAGGAATCTTCAAAATGCCTTGGCCATGACCCTGGCAGGGCTTACAAATCTGACAAGGCTTTGCCATACAGTCCTCCAGACTCCCTCCAAATTCCAGCCTATGGAACCCTTCCTACCACTGCTTCATACCTTTGCACTTAATACCCTCATCATCTACAGGGCAACACAAGGCCAAACACCTCCACCTGCCAGGATCCTCCTTTATTTGAACACAATTTTGGAAATCTTGCCTCTAAGTCGCTGGGGCTGGCAGTGTGGGCTCCATGGAGAGGGAGCTGTTCAGAGCCCCTGGCCAGGCAGCATGGCTACACAGGCTCCCTTAGGTTTGTCCAGCTCCCTCCTCTTGCAGCTTTTCTGTTTTGCATGAGACAGTTTTTGTCTCCTTTTCACTCAGACACATGACTCCCAAACCTAGTGACTGGGGAACCACCTGGGTCAGGGTTTGGAAACTGGGCTCCAGTTCTTACTCTGAGCTAAATTTAGATATCTTATATTATTACCCAGAGCCTACATCTCCACACACTTTGGTAAGTGTCTATGGACACCCTAGCCATCACCTGGCAGTATTATTTTTCTTTTGCTCTCCAAATTGTCACTTATCCCTGGGAAAATGTAACAGTTTTTTTTAAAAAAAAGAGATAGACAGACAGATACCTCTCTTGGAATGCACAGGAGCTGGGGCTGGGGGCACTGTTGTGAGTAAAACAGCTGAAGTCTCCACAGGCTGAGAAACACGTTGAGTCCAGACGGCCCACCTGAGCTCCCTGAGCATGTCACAGTGTGACCATTCTCAGGGAGGACTTGACTGTGGTGTGTGGGTCTGTTCATCCAGCACAGGCCAAGCCAGGTAAAGCATGACCAGAAGCACACGTTCAGGCATGCAAGGAACTCACTGGATACAAACGTGGGTGTTGAGGTATGTAGGTACCTCTGCGGTGAAGAGGAGGCAAGCAAGGTTTCTTAGTACCTAAGTTTCAGACTGAGCATGTGAAGTGACTTGTCTGCTAGGCATCCAAGTTCCTCCTTGGGATTAAGTCCTTGAAGATGATCTAACAGAATCTGCTTCTCACCTCAGAGCGCTGCTGAATCAAAGACTCAGAGTGCCTGCTATTCTATGCACTTTTCAAACACCCAGCACTAATTGCTTTTCTGTGAATAAGGAAAAGTGTTTCATCTACATTTACAAAAAAGCATGAAAACTCCAGATGAAAAATATTGCAGAGTTAAGCAGAATTGTTTCTGAGTTTGCATCTGTTCTGCAAAAGTGGACATGCCTATGAAGCTAAGCAAAGGTCTATGTGCACCTCTTGTTAAATTAATCCATCTAGAATTAGTAATGGTATGGAAAACACCACAGAGAGCAGCTTCTGCATCTATTTCTGGGAAATTTGAGCTGTTAGCACTGTCTTTGCTCTTGGATTTGCAAGGGGAGTAGTAGATGTCCTTCACTTATTTTGATTAAACTCATACAGTTTCAGCAGCTTGTGTAGCAATTGCACCTTTTCTTTAAGTTTTAGTCCATCTCTGACATAGGCACAGGCAACAGCAGATAAAAGCACATCAACAGTTTGTTAAAATAAATGGCAAAAACACCCATGACATAAGGACTGAGGACTCAAATCTTTATGCCAAACTGTTTTAAAAGGCACGAACAGAAAGTTCTGAAGAAACAAAACAAATCCAGACATCATGCTTTCCTCTCATTTTCTTTCCTCTGTGTTTTAGAATTCCAGAAGAAAAGGCATGCATGCAGAGAATTTTTTTTTTTACTTTAGCTGCTAAACGCATATATCATTCCACTGCTTTTGCCTTATTTTTGTCTCATATATTTTAAAAAATAATTTTATGATGCTACTTCTGAGTATCTCTAAAATTCTCCAGGGAGGCTTGCATAATTAGCAAGATCTTACTGAATTAATAAGGCAGAGCACTTTGGTAAAGGCATTAAAATAATGCCAAAGCTGTGCTGCGGATGTTGAGCTCAACTAGAGTGTTCTGTTGAAAGCAAGCACTCCCTTCCAAAGCAGCCAGTGGCTCTACCAGCTGTAAGCCCATCACTTCGCAGTGGCAGACTCTGGCAGTGATGCCATACAAAGCCTTTTGAGCCGCTACAAACCACAACAAGTTCAAAACCTGACTCATGTCTAGAACTTCGACTCACTCTCTGTTGCTGGCTTAGTCACTGCCAGCAGCCCTGCATGCATCTGCTAATCCTGCGGTATCCTCAGCACCCTTCCCTCCTGTGGGAAAGCCCTGGTTAGTCAGACTCGCAGCAAGGCACGGTATTGTTAGATTTCTCTTACCATTGTGCTGCTTTGTTCTTCTTGTATTCTCATCTTAATGACGGCGTGAGCTGTTGGCCTTCCACACTTTCTTTGTGCCTATGTAAATTCAGTGTTTGATGCAGAAGAGGCGGAGACGATTTCTAAGTCAAGGGGCAGGTGTGAGTGAAAGGAGCAACCCAACAGCCAAACTATTTGAAAAAGAAACCTTTAATGTCTCATCAGCTCAGCACTAAAAAAAAAAAAAAAAAAAAGCCTTCATAACTTGCCTCAAAAACTGGAAAAACAGGGTGTCTAGCTATAATTTAAGACATCAATAACAAGAAGATATTGCAGTTCCCTGACACATTTTGACTTCTGCACAGTGAAATGCTATCATAAAACTAGGTCTGATCATTAAAATATGAAACACTGTGACAAAGAAATTACGGACAGGTTTAGCCCAGGCTAGATTTTTGAACACACTTGAAAAAAATGGTTCTTTCCCTTTCTTAAATGGACATTCTGACTAGGACATTTGCACTGTAACAACTTTACAGGACTGACCATGCTCTTCAGAGGTATTCATTGGCTACCATGAGCACCCCTGAAACTGCAGCCTTGGGATGTGACACCCCAACTAACAAAGTAAGTTTCAGCAAAAAGTATTTTTTACGTTCAAGAGATGGGTATGCACTTTCTAAGGAAGTCTCCTTTCCAGCACAGAAAACACAGCAAAACAAAACCAAAAACATCCTGTCATACGGGAACGGAGGACAGTACAAGCCATCTGAATCTCCACAATTTATTTTTATTTCCCTCGTCTAAAAAAGGCTTTCAGGCCTGGAGTTAAAGCTTAAGAACACAAGTAGCTTACTTGCCCTTTGTGGGAAAATGTGACTATTTGAAGTTGTGTGTGTGCTCGTAAGCTCCACCATTGTAAGTTATAATTTACAGAAAACAGGCATATACAGTTTCCTTACCACAAGCATCTTTACAATCAACATGGAAATCTCAACAAGAAACCAAAAGTCAAATTTCTTATTGGATTTATTCCTTCTGCTGAAATAATCATTTTTTTCCATGGCTGACTCATCTAGAAGATTTTTATGAAGTTAGTAGCAAATGCAAGCATCCTGCTCTTTGCACCTTCAAAGCTATCACATAAAGATAACAGTGTTTTCTTTTAATCTTTTTTTTTCATTACTGAATATTATGCTTACAACAATCCTGCTTTGCTACAGATGGTTTCCTGTTGTTTCTGCCAAATGTGAAATAGCTATAAAACTTGAAAAGGTTCTGATGCTGTCACTGCTTGAAAAATTACATCTACAAGGGAAAATTAAATATGAGCCTTAGCCTTTAATTTCTTTAATCTTACTTAGTAAGTGAACTTTTTTACTCCCACCCCCAAGTCAAAGCTTCCGATAACATGACCTGAAGGGAAAAACACAGCAGCTATGTATTTTAGTCAGGTATAAAGCCTTCATTAACAAAAACAAAAAAAGAGGAAGGGGAAGCAGATAATTCTCATGTCCAGATCAACCAAACAGCCAGCAGCTCCAGCTGACAAGAGCAGTGCCTTTGGCTCTGTTTCAAAAAATACGCAAAGCCATTTCTGTTAGAAGACAGTGAAGTTCCTGTTTTCAGTGCTATAATAAGGAAATCTGTCACCTTAGCAGACAAATTACTAGAAAATGGCTTGTGTAATCTCAAGGGGACAGAACCTTTGCTACTTGCGTGGGCAAACCTCAGTGAACTCAGTGACAGCTTTACTTGAACACAAAAAGAGTATTAAGAAACACTTCAAAGAAAATTTGAATTTTATACATATGATGAAGAAAACTCTTGATGCTCTGATGCTCGCTATAGGCACAGATTCAGTATTAAATGGGCAAAGGCCTAGGAAAAAGGTATTTTACCAGCAATGAAACTTAATAAGGCACACAACTTACGAGTGAAGCATCAGTGAACAAGTGAGCTTCACAGCTCTCTCAAATTTCTGTATTTGACTGGCACCACACCAACAGACTCATTTTCCAGTTAAAAAAAGAAAAAAAATCAGGGAACATTTAACCACATCCTTCTTCCAACAAGGTACGACTGTGCTCACTGCCATGGATCTGCCTCTACAGGCACTGGGGGTAGAGGCAAAGAGAATAAATATGAGAAATTGCTCTGTCATTTTGAGTGCATTTGTGTGCTGCAGTACATAGAAGGTCTGATATCTTAGAGCTCTGCAGCACAAGAAATAAGTGTTCTGTGTTACACTAGAGATTTGGCAAGCACCCATTTCTGCAAGAAAAAAGGCATTTAGTTGTAGTTTTACCCAATCAAGATGTTAGACCTCAACTTTCCAGCTCCTCAGATCCCTACTACTCATTCTAGGGTTTGGATCTGGATACTCATTTGCTACAAGAGGAGTTTCACTCTTGGTTCACCCTACTACTCATTCTAGGGTTTGGATCTGGATACTCATTTGCTACAAGAGGAGTTTCACTCTTGGTTCACCCTACTACTCATTCTAGGGTTTGGATCTGGATACTCATTTGCTACAAGAGGGGTTTCACTCTTGGTTGGAAAGAGAAGTTTGTGGGATTTTAGGTTTTTTTTCTTTTACCTGTGCTGCCTTTCCCTGCTGTGGAGGCTGCATTTTAAAAGAGGAGGTAGAGGTGACATTGTGGGCAGGAATGAGTGGAAAATATGTACACTCATCAAGCTGCAACCAGATGTCTCATCTACATGTGGACGTGCCTCTCCCATGTGCTGTACCCCCAAGGGCACCACTCACTGCCTCCTCAAAGTTGCTCCTGGTGTTTCCCCATGCATAGACATTTGCAGCAGAGATACCCATTTGTTTGTTTAGTCTGACTTCCACCAAAGCTAAATTAGAAACAGCCTTATGCAAGCTCTGGGAGACCTGCACCATACTGGGCACACTCCTGTAGCTCAGCCCAGCTGTGGCTCCTGGTTCATTGTGAAAATATCTAGGTCTGGGAGAGGAGGGGTGCAGGGCACCTGTGAGGCTGACATGCTGGATCTGCTGCTTTCTCTTAGAGACCCTGCATGGTGCCTGATTTTGATGTCTGTGAAAACCACTGACTGATCACTTGGGCCAGGAAAGCATTCACAGAAAAGCAACCTTTATTTCTCTTTTGCAGTGTAGCCTGTGAACATGGGGATCTTGGAAGAAAATCAGAAATTGACAGGCTGGTTGAATATCTGCTGACATGACTGGAGAGTCTCCTGTTGGCTTTACTGGGAAGTATATCGAGTCCCTTTATATTCATTTTATCAGGTTGGGTTTTTTGGTGGCTATTTATTTATTACCAATTTTATCATTTGGTCACCAGCTGAATTATTTGCAGCTTTCATATCCAATTCAATACCACAAAGTGTTAGTACTGGATTTTTCTCACAACTGGTTAGAAACCATGATAGAAAACATAACCCTGCCACATCAGAGATGTTCTTCATATACCATACAATATTTGCATCTAGGTTTCCTTGTTGCTAGCCAGTGCCATCTGTTATCTGTTTTGGTCTGCTCATAATAACAGTCAATTTTTGAAAATTGAGAGCAAGACAAGAACAATGGCTTTTTCCTTTGTATTTTATGTCCCAAAGAAACCAACTGGATCTACACATGCACAGAAAATATATCCCTCCAATTGGCAATATATTATGGCATGCTTTTTCAGTATGGAAAATTTAAAGAGACAAGACTCATCACGGGGAAGTATTTCAATTTAATGAAATAAATCTGTGCCCCACAATGCCTGGATACTCAGTTTTACTTTTGTCTCTCTTGGAGGGTGTTGACATTCAGACTTGGTGATGGAATAAATGGTGACAGCTGAGATAGTTACTGCCCTCAGCTGTGTGCTCTGTCCCTCTCTTGGAAATTATTACCCTCCTGCAGCTGGCAAAACTGGATGCTTTGTGAAACCAGCTTCAGACTGCCAGACTTCACGCCAGCCTCGGCTTACGTGGATCGGCCAGCCCATAAACTCCCGTGGCTTGGAGGTGAGCCCACAAGCCATTGAGCCATGCCTGCTGTGCAGGTGGTAGACACTCAGAAAGAAAGGGGGTGGTCAGTTGAAGGTGCTGCTGCTTTTCTTGCCCCCCAGTCACATACCACTGTATGGGTGGCAGCCCACAGATCATTCTTTCCTATTTTTGTAAATACACACATGTCTAACTCAGGGGACACATTGTCATCAGCTACCCACCGAGAGACGAAATGGCAAAATCCCAAGTGACAGAAAGAGAACATATCCCCAGCCTTTTCATTTTTTGTGGATTCCAATAGGAAAAAAAAAAGTTACTTAAGGATGGTAATTTCAAGTTTTGTTTTGTTATAAGAGGTAAACTGAAGTCCTTCATGTTTGATGATGCTGTCTGTTTCATGGTTCCTAACTAGAGCAGGCTATAAACCAGCACCAGGTATTTTAACAGACTGCTTATTTTAGCCCTTGATATCATCTGTTCCTCATATTTTTTGCAGTCCCAGTGTTTCTCCTCCAAGATGTGTGATATAGATGTACAGGGTCTTTTAGTCTTCTTTTCAGTGACAGAAGCCAAGTTCTAGAAAGCCTCAATTTATCAGCTATTACTGTACAGGTCTTTCCTTCTCCCAAAAAATGTAGTGTGTATAGACTTCCAAAATAATGGAGCATGTCCTAGGAATGCATCCTTCTAGCCTGGATAATTACAAGTATCTAATCCTGAACTAATAAAATTATTCTTGCTTTAAATGAAATGTAAAATTCTGACATTCAATCTGCAAATAATTGTATGCTTCTTAACTGGCATTTCAGTAGTTTTTGTTTGTGATGTATCCAAAGGAAGAGATGGATGCACTGGCAGAATTAAAACACTCTCATTATTTGTCCATATTTTTCTGCTTTGGTCCCCAGTTTGTTCCATTGCTGTGCAGAGGATAAAGCCTAGTCTTCATATGCAACACAACCTCCAGGGGAGGTAGGAAAAAGAGCGAATCTTTCCGGGGTTCCTTCTTACCAAAGAGCTGGCTTGAACTTGGATGCAGCTAAGTTTTGCAGCACCATATCCTTCGTGGCTGTAAAGCCCAAAGAACCCGAGGCTCATTAACATGATGATCTTCAGGGGATATGCATTCATGAGCACTTGCACAGCAGAGATAAAGACAGCAGGAAACTGTATCTTTGTTTGCCAGGCTCCAGTAGGGAGCAACTATCCCACTGCAGATTGGCTGGGAAGAGCTGGATGCTGAAGGGTAGCAACTAGATTGATCTTAGACTTTAAGATCAAAAGGGTCTCAGGTCCATCAACATTCAGGATGCTGCAAGTATAGTCAAACTAAGTTTTCAAAACTCTTTTGCTTTTTCTCCCCACTTCACCCATAACCATTGACTGTATCAAAGTAACATTCTCAAAACACAGTATACTGTGCACATTTTTATTATCAGAGCAGGACCCTGGATAGTCAGGTCATTGAGACCCTCCCAGCTTCCTATGCACCTCAAGTGAAGCAAGGATCAGCTGAGATAGTACCAACTGCTGGAGATGATCCTTGAGGTACAGGGAATGGGACAACACCAACATCCTCAAAAAGTCTTTCTGCTATGAAACTTACACAGCTCTGGCAGTCCCTTCTGCCACATAAACTTTTACCAGCCATCTCCTCCCAAAAAGCAAACAGGAAGAATTTAAGGCACTAAATAAAAAGAAAAAAAAAAAGTCTCAGCTGTGCAGAACAGAGTCTGAAAAAGAATGCCAGAAACTCTATGAAATCCACGAGAGACTTAGCTATTGATTTTGCACTGCAGATGGTCAGACATTATGGTAATGTGGCAATGTAAAACCTGTTGCTAGATTCATGGTGGGTGATTCAGTTCGAGCATTGTGGCTTAACTTCACAGAATGACACTTCTGACATTTCAAAACTAGCACTCGCTTGCGTCAGATCAGGAGGATGTGGCCCTGACTCCAGCTCCACAGAGAGTTGAAAATCCACTGGCAAAGCTTTAACTTTTTCATAAGACAATAGCAGATAATGCTTTTTAAGTAGTTTTTGTTTATCTTTTATTCTTTTGTTTCTAATGGACTCTTTCTGAATTTGAAAATAACGTCCTCTCTACTTTTGTTCTGATTTTCCCAGTGGAAAGAAACCGAAGAAGCTCATCTACGTCAAGTCAGAAGAAATGTGTGCAAAGTTAATACGATTCAGGAAACAGCGTTTGATCACTGAATGTTGCCAAAGAGCCAGCAAGAGCTGGGCAAACCACCCTTGTGGGAGTTCTGCTATTGACTGCATGGGCCCAGAATCTCATCCATTTGTAGTAAATTGGATGAGTGATAAACAAAGGAACTGCAAGTTACTTGATGTCCAAATAATATTTGTATGTTCTAGTCTGTGCTGTATGAAGGTTCTTAGTTTTCTGGGACAAGCCTAGTCAAACACTTCGTCCATAAAGCGACCATCAGCAGAGGTCAGTTATACTTGTCAAGGTGGAGTCTTACATATCACAACTCCATCCTTGTTCAGTAACTTCTAATTCCTTACAGGGACTTACCTTCTTGAATTATATATGGCAAAAAAGTGTCTCTGTTTTTGCAAATACCTCCCTGACCTATTGACACACTGGCCAAAACTTTTCTACATGTTAGGAAGGGTTTTCTGCAACAAGAGCTGCTGCTTCAGGACCTGTTGAGTAAAAAGGGGTACCGGTTACCTTCTATTGCATCATAAAATGTATACTGGGTCTTGAGAGTCAGGAGGCCACCAGAAGGCAGTAAAGGCCTGGTTTCAGAATAATCAGAGGGAGAAATGAGATACATTTTACAGGAGTGAATGGAAAGGCTGATCTACACTCAGCTTCACACCAATGACTCATGTAGGGTGGGGCCATGCTGGCACCTCTCTGGTTATTCTGCTACTGCTATAGGCAGTAGCTCATGTTGCAATTTATCTACCTTTTAGCTGAAAAGAGAAGTAGCATAGATATGATCTGAGACCCAGTTCCATCCTAGCATGGTTAAAGGAAGCAACTCTGTTGAGGATATTAGAGGGGAATTCCTCCATTGATGACAACATGAGAAAAACATTATCTTAATATCAATCTAATCTTCAAAAGCTTATGCTGCTATTTCTCGAAAACTGAGACTTGGATCATTTATCTAGCACAGCTATATGGGTTCAGTTAGAAACTTAAGACTCTGTTAAATATTTCAGTCCTCCAAGAAATGCCACCTTAACACATAAAGTTTTAATGTTCCACGTGAAGTAATTTTCAGAGGAATTCCTAACAACCCTATGGTAAAAATGCAATCAGTTCAACATTTTCAGTGAGATGACTTCCATGGCACACAGTTTAGTACGATGCCTTGAAAATGACCATCTCACGATCCTATGTGAAAAATTAAAACATCACATGTTTTTCATCTCGCTGCAATAGAGAAAAATCAGTCTATTTATGCCAGTGGATTTCTGCAAAAGCTATCTATGTACTAAAAAAAAAAAAAAAAAAAAAAGTCTGCTGCCTTTTTCTGGGCACATTCTCATCTGAGCTCTTTCTTGTGGTGAGACTACATTATTGCAAACAGAACACAGCTATGCTGTGCCCTACCAACCAAAAGAACTGGGCTAACCTCTGGTAACAGTTTCACCATTGTCAATGATCTCCAGAGAAAATGGGTTCACAGGACATTACCTGAAGGTGGAAGTGTTCCCACTGAGACGTATGGAGCCAAACTTGCTGCTGCTGAATATATTTTCTCTATTTGACAATTCTTGTCTTTTTTAATTTCTCAATTAATTTCTTAGCAGTATTGGTGTTCCATAGAGGATACCCAAACTTACTTTCTTTTCCCTTTGTACAACTTAGACATTTCTGAGAGAGGAGAACAAAGAACTGAGTAATCCCGACAACAGTCACGGGGTTTGACCCTGCTTTGCACAGTCACATTAATTTCCTTTTAAAATTTGAGATCTCCCACATTTTTTCCCATAAAGCTGCCAGAGATTTCCACCACTTGCCCAAAGCATTTCAATACCTATCATTAGAAACTGTAGCATACAACATCAACTCCCACCTCTGCTGTAGAGGAGGGGCAGCATGGCCATTGTTCTTGTCTACTTGAATGAACAGCAGCCAAAAGTGTGAAAAATGTCCTTGTAGTTTGAGGCATGTAGAGAGGTTTGGGGTGGTACCCCAAGGAGGTGGTGGTCATTAAGCTCCTTGGCATTGTTGTACTATTGATGAGGATCCCACCCCATGGGGGACAGATCCTAAGTGCCATCCATTGCTCTTTCATATAATATCTAAGGCTTCACTGGTTGTAAAAACGAAAACACCTTTTCTCTTTGGCATACCATTGTATGGCACACCATTCTCTCAGGCTGCCCTTTTTCTAATACACAGTATCAAGGCTGTAGCCGTGGCAGCAGCAGCGGCTGAAACCACCCAGCTCAGTACAGATGACAATCTTTCGTAGTCGTGCAAGGTCCACAGAGGCCACTTCCCCATTGCAGCAGGTTCTGCAGTCCCAGGTGAGCTCTCTTCTCCCTCAGGTACAGCTGGGCATTTCAAAGCTACTTTGGCACCACATATGGCTACAGAGTCCTGTGCTTGGAGCAGGTATGCAATACCACTCTGCCCAGGTACTTCTCAGTGTGGGCAGCAGCCTGCTTTCCTCTCTGGACCTCAGCCTCACAGTACCCTTTTACAGAGAGCTTGTGGAAGCAGGGAAAATAAAAATCAGCATGCTAAGAACATGTATTCACATGTGTATGCAGTCAGCCACAACACTATCAACACTGTGATATTCTACAGTGGTGGTTGCGATTTCAAAAGTATAGTGGCAGTGTAAAAAGTACAGGCAAATTAGTTTGCAGTGTTAATGCAAAACCCAAAAGAGCAGTTCCACTATCCTCAGGAGAAATTTATACATCTATTGAAATAAAAAAACCCTCTGGATCCTCTAGAGTTTAGAAACCAGTCAGAACATCAGTACTTCTAATAATAAAAAGTCTATCACACATCCTGTGTGAAGAAACTTTAACTTCTAACCAAAGGTACTGCCAGGAACTGCAGCTACTTTCTAGCATGCACAGAAAAAAGCAGTTCTTTAGTCCCGTGCTAGGAGCAGAAAAACTCACTGGATGGTAGACCTCTTTCAAACGAAGCCTAAACCCAACAAGATTTCCAGCCACAGCCCTCAGTGACATCCCCGTGACAGAGCGGATCCCGTACCAAAGGCGCGCTGCCTCTGGGGAGAGGCAGCCGACGTACTCGACGGGAGCCTACCCTGCAGAGAAACGGGAGCCTACCTTGCACAGACGGGCTCACGGCCTCCGAAGCCCGGAGAAGGGCTGTTCCGGCGGGCACAGAGAGCGCGATACCCGGGGCTGCTCCAGCGGGCACAGAGAGCAGGACACCCGGGGCTGCTCCGGCGGGCACAGGGCGCGGGGTCCCGCTCGCTCGGGCTCTCACAGGTGCCAGCGCGCGTCTCGTCCGCTCGCAGAGTTTGCCATGAATGTCCCCAGCTGGGTCCCAGTGAGCCCAAACACCTCGCAGCCGCCAGCCCGCGGCCCCGCGGTCCCCTCGCAACTTCTCCTTCCCCTCGCTCTCCGTTGGGAAGTTCGGCGGAGCCGCGGACGCCGGAGCGGACTTCTCTCTCTGCGGAAACTCGCCTGCCCCACCTAGAGGAGCCCCGCAGGATGAGGAGGAGTCCCGCGTCCATGGCCGCTACCGCCGAGCTCGCATTTGGCTGGTGAACAGAAGGTTTTGTCTGGTTTGGCTGAGAGAAGGGGAGCCAGGGATGCTTGGGATGCGGAGCAGGGGAATGCTTCTGGGGAGCTCCTGGCAGCAGAAGTGAGGGAGAAGTTTGATGGCTGAACTGGTTCAATTTAATGAATGTTCCTATGGCAAAATCAAACTATCCTGGAGAAATACCTGATTTTCAGATAATTTGGGGTGGCTCCTCTGAAGCCCGCCTCTCAGTTTCCTATTTTTCAGTCGCAGTTTTGGAGACTCCCTGGACTTCCCAAAGGACTCTTACCAGGGAAGGACAGCATGGGAGACATAGGAATCACTGGTTCCCCAGGAGCACACACAGCTCCCTGCTGCTTCTAGAAAATTCTAAAGAATAACCTAGATGTTTTGCAAATTGAAAATGTCATAGCTACCTTTCTCAACTATTGATTCTTTTCCTCCCAATCAAAATCGAAATATTCTTATACAGAAAAAAAGTCTAATATACACCTTGTATAGTTGCATATTCTTATACAGCTTTCTAAAGGCTGCAAATTCTGGTTGTCAACTAGCTCTGTGCAAGGGAATCGCCAGTATTTCTGCAAAGACAGTGTTCCTTAAAATCATAAAATGTGAAATAACCTACTCAGATAGCATTATTTATTACCAAAGGGAAATAAATGAAATTAGAAACACCCAGCCCACCTGCAAACGGCTTGAGAGCGGTTAGAGCACTTAACTCAGAGGTCATAAAGGAGAAACATATCAACACTACACCTCCTTTTTTGAGCATCCAGTATGTTGTATGAAAAACTGACAGTGCTTGATCAGTGGAAAATATTTTTCAAATGAGACCTTTCAGCCTTGTTTTATACAAGATTCTTAAATGTGTATTCTGGTGTGTGTTGCTCTTGTCATTCTGCAGCTGACCTTACAGTCACCATCCCATTGGGCAAAGGCAAGGATTGAAAGCAGGGGTGCTTTGGTTCTTATCTAACACCTACCAACCTTGATAGTATGAAACAACATTAAAATATAGTTGGACACTTTTTCATTTTATTAAGAAACGTATTCAATACAATGGTTCCAGTCGTCAAAAGCTGACCCTGGACTACACAGCAAGTTGTTTCCTTCTTACTTGCAGAGAAGAAAAGATTGCAGATGGTATCACTACAAAACATGGCTAAGCCTGTCTGATCTTCCACAGGGACTGCTTCTCTTAGCAGCAGGTGAATTGTTCCTGAACCTACTTTATTTCTGAAACAATTTTATAAGAAAGACAAGGATGAAGGTGGTAGTATCAGGGCAGTTTCACTGAAAATCATAGAATAAACCAGGAAAGAGGTTTCTTCCTTACAGCCCACAGGGTGCATCCATTTCTGAGAAAAACCAAAGGACCATGAAAGACAGAAAATAGTGTGGAGCAGAGGGCAGAGGGAGAACAATAGTTGTTTACCCCCATTGCCTGTGGAAGCAAGGCTTATACAATGTTTGTGTTCCCTCCTAATAGCATTTGAATCTACTGGCTAATAAAAATACATTCTCAGAAGCCTCTAACGATAAGCAGCTGGCTAAAGACAGTCATCCCCAGTTTATTGCCCAGATTTGGAGAAAGCACACTGTGAACACACCTTATGAGAAAGCAACAAATCCATGCAGAGAGAGACCTCACACGTTCTCCAGCCACCCAAAAAGCATACATCGTCTTAGACCACACAAGTCAGTCAACCCACAGAACACAAATCTGTAGGAAATCAGGATTCATTAGTTCCAGTACTTCTGGAGCAAGATGTTTTTCTGAGGATGGTTTATCATCATGGGTCTAAAAGGCACCAGAGAATTGTGTGTTTTATATCTTTGGGCCAAATTAGGTTAGTTTTCATTCTTCTGTTTCTCCCAGTCTTCAAGGCAGCTAGGCTGTGCCAAGGGAAAAATCACAATGCAATATGGGTGCCCAAGGTCCTGCCTCTGAGTGAACTCCTCACAGTTTTGTCTTGAAGTCCACATCCTATCAGGCCTGACATCTAACCCAGAGAAGCTGGTCTGCAAAGATGCTGTGTGAAAAAGAGAAACTCATCTTTTGCTGACCCAGCCACAGTGGAAAAGTAAATATGAAAGAAGAGCCTTTGCCAAAGAGCCACCAAAATGACAGTGTGTTTTTTAAGCTGCCACATTGATTCCTGGCATCAGGTAATAGGCTGAAAGGATTAACTACCCCTTTCAGCCCCTATGACATCCATATGTCTACCCAGCCTCTCTGATATGTGAAATTCCTGCATTGAGCACCCAGCTCAGGAATGAGGTGACATGCAGGCATCCGTGACAAAATAAGTATATGCAGCCACAAGAAACGAAAGGAGGGATGAGCCATGATGAACCTATGAACTCTGGACTTGTGAGGCTTCTTAATGCTTACCTTTTCTATCAGAACGGAGGTCTATCTGGCACATGAATATCTGTTATCACATAATCATCCTTCCACACTACCTTGGGTCCCAACAGAGGCAGCCCAAGGGGGAGCATGTCACTGCAATATTTCTTAAGTTTGTCCAAAGGGCCTGTGTCTTCCCTCAAGTCATGGGAGAGGTAGAATGACATGAGAAGTGCCTTTACTACATGCCTGAAACAAAAAGTGGGTTTTCCTGGTGTGTGTTCTTGCTGCTATCATCAGCTAAGTAAAGCCGATGGGACTCACCCTTTTGCATTTTCTGTCTCCCTTTTCTGCAGGGGTTGGCATCCCCTTGCCCCACTGCAGCACAAGACTGGCATCCAGAGGTGGTACATGAGTAGAAGGAGAGAGGATTATAGCCATTGGAGATACTTTCTCCTCTTGAGGTAGAAAATTGCCTGATTTATAACTAAAGCTGAGCTGTCTCAAGGCCTCCTTTGTCTCTCAGAAGCGATGTTCATTTTATTGCAACACTAATAGCTGAGAAAGATATGTAAGTATCTTATCATGAGTAAGAAGGAAAATGAAATAATTGAGCAGAACCTCCTAGGAAGGAAAAGCCAACACTTCTGGAGGTATGCTTGATAAAGGGCCCCCTTCCCAGAGCTTACACTTATTTCAGAAAATACAAAATTACAAAATTACAAGCACACACCTGCAAAAGGCTCCCTTTAGCATCCCCCCTGCTTCAAAAGCTGTACTCATTGACCTTAAGACTGATGACCTCACATGAGCATACTCATCCAGGGCTTCTAATCCTGCTCCTTTCCTTCACAACCCACCCAGTTGCCTCAGTCAGATTTATTGCAACACCTCCACTACCCTCAGCCCTTCTCCCTCGACACTTTCTATGTCCATGGGGTTGCCCTTCACTGGTTTTATCTGTGCAAGAACCACAGAACTGCTTTCAGATGCCACACTTTTTATTAGGCCAGAGAAAACACACATGGGTGCTAGTTTATGTAGAGACTAGACTGATAAAGGTCTCTTACAGCCAGAAAAGTTTAGTTTATTTCAAATGGTATCTTTGTGATTCTTCAGGTTTAACTGACTCACTTCTCCAGCTGACTCATTACAAGCCCCCAGCCTCACAGATATCTGAGAACTGAAACTGCTTACCAAGTCACAAAACCTTACATAGCATTTGAAGAACTTCTTCCAAATCTTCATGTAGACTGTTTCAGGCTAGCCCATTTAAATATATTTCTGATTTTCAGAATTATGTCTTTCTCAAGAAACTGGTTCCCAGTTTGCAAGAACCTAGTTCTGAAAATTGCAAAGCAATTAGCTTAGCTCAAACACTCATAGTAATCATGCCCTTGAGTTTGCAATAAATATTTCAAATAATTAACAACATATTTCTGTGCCTTCTAGAACGCATGTAATTAACAAATATATTAATCATGACTCCTTTCCTAAAGGAAGAACTCATGTCAACTACTGCAGAAGTAGTTAAAACAAAACCAAATGAAAATACCCTTTCCCTTGCTGCTGAGAACACTTTATTTGTTATATTTTTCTTCCCAGTCTTTCAAAAACTCAGGCAGGTTTTGGAGAACACAGGAGCATGGATCGAAGCACAAACCTTTCTCAAATATCTGAAAAGCCAAGGCAAGAAAGGAAGCTAGGAAAGAGTTAAACTGAAGGGCCAAGAACAAATGGAGTACAGGATGCTTGAGATACACTGCAGTATCAAAAGTATTCTTAAGAGGCCTCTTCATGCATCACAAATGTCTCCTGGAATTTTGCTATTGATTTAATAAAACCCCTGAATGCTAGGACAGTTAGTAGCTCAAACTCTTGGTCTAGACTTTGGATACAGTGTTTTAAATCAGTGATCAGTGGGTATTTACTGTGTTACACTATATTTGAATCTGCTTTTGTACCTTCATTCTCTGCAGCCTTTTAGTTCACGGGTATTGTTTTGCATTGTAATTTTTCACCTTTGCATATATGCTGACCTTCTCTCTTCATTGACATTTATGTACTTACTGTTGTAAAATCACTTGCTTTACCAGCGTCTTTCCATATAGTTTCACTTAGTTTTATTTCTTGATGTATATTCCCCAAATAAGACATTTGACAAACTGCTGGTTTCTTTTTCTTACCCTATTCTTATTTCAAAAACTAGGTCACATTTTGTCAAGTTTTATTATTTGGGGAGGAGAGAAAACTATGGATATTAAAGAACATTAATCTCTAATGCTTCTGGATTTGTCATTTATTATTCCAAACTTTTGCAGTACTATGAGACATTTCTTCCATCTTCAACGTTCTTGTCCATCTTATTTCTGATTTTCTCTGCTGAAATCATCCTTCCAATGGAAGATGCCAATGTCAGAAAGTTTCTTTATAACCCTAAATTTTAGGGGAGCCCTAAATATTCATATGCATATATTCAATGTAAATTATGCATACTTACACACGTTAATGTCCTCTTCCAGGCTGACTTGTATTTTCTCTGTCATTTGAAAAGAGCACAATTTTATCTGTGTCTCTCTTTGATATCAAATTGTCAGAGGCAATAACAGTACTGGAAAGTCAGACTACAAGTTTCTCAGTCACAGAAGAAAAGGAGAAATTTTGCCTATGCTAATATTTACCAACAACTTCCATTACAAAACTTCATCATAACACAGATTTTGACTCAAGGATTTAAATTTTGGACAAAGTAAAATTTGTAGTTTGCTTTTTGCTACTATACACACTGATCTGAGAGAGTTTTGCACCCCTGAATATTGCTATTTTCATTTTTACAATGAAAAGTGAATTATTAAATTATCCAAACTTTCTTCTTACAGAGAATGTGCTCCAACTCTGTAGAAATTGGACCAACTTTTTCCCTTGAAACTACTTCTTGTTAGTGTCATTGGCATTGTAGTGCCGATCTGCAAGGAAGAGAAATTTCCTGTGCTTGTAATGACTCATCCCTGTGTACAGGAAAAATGAAAGAGCTGGGAAGAAGCAGAATGTGAAAGGAGAGAGGAAACAAAAGGGGAAAAAGGGAGACAAAGGAAAGGAAGAGAGGAAAACATAGGGCAATGATTAGGTTTGAGGGAACAAAGAAGAGACTGGGACAATGACAGACTAGAAGGATGGAAACATTAGCATAAAAGGAAAAGAAAGTTATGAAGATTAGCAAGAACAAGACAAGGGAAGACTTATAGAGGAAGAGAGGAAGAACACTGGAACACCAAAAGTAGGTATAATTTTAAAGGTTGGGTTTTACCTTTTCAGTGTTTTGTTGTTTTTTTTTTTCTTTTGACATCTGAAATTAAAATTTGCAAGCTTCTTGTGTCCATAAATATATACATATATATATATCTCCATGGCTGGACAGCCACATATCCACACGTACAATGGTAAAGGGAAGAGGGGGCTCATTAATAGACCAGAACTAACATGACAAAGCCAGAATCCACAGTATGCCCACACTGGCTTGCCTCTGCAATTTCAGTCTCCAGACAGTGGATGAGCACCTGTCCCAGTCAATGTACATTGAACAGGTAGCACTTAGAACAGTCCTTCTTTTCCTCCTTACACAAAGTGCAAGCAGGAACATTATTAATGACCCAATAGCAAACCCTGCTACACATATATTAACTTTCTTATGGAAGTTGCCAAGTACTATGGATGTCTCTTGTAAAACACTCAGTATTCCAGAGCTTTATGAGCAATATTGATTGTATTAATCAATACAACTCCTCTCTAAAACAGGTGGTATTAACCTGATGTAACAGAAAAGAGAGGAAGCCATAGGAATAATGATAACCAAATATGCCAAATAATCTCAGGTGTTTGATTTCAAATGCCTCAGGACTGATATTTGAGGCTGTATCACAATATAGAGCGCTTGATATACTCTGGGGGGGCTTGCAGTGGCTTCAGTGGCAGTCAGAAATTGAATCACTGTGTCAGGCCTGTATTGTGCATCTCTTGGGGAGCAGGGTAATAAGGCAGGAAGCCTCAGAGCTTCCAGAGCAGCATTGGCTGCCTGAAGTGCTCAAATGTTCCTTCCTCTCTTGCATCTCTTTGCTTTTACTTTTCTTTAGATGTTGCAGCAAAGGAAGCAAAGTCTAGTAAAAAGCACAGCACAGCCTGTAACCAAATGGAATACGGTATGTCATGGTTTGATATTGGCCAAATGCCAGGCACCCAAAAAGTCATTTGCTCACTCTCTTCTGCTATAGTTGGGCAGAGGAGAGGAAAAGAAATTATGAAGGACTCATGATTTAAGATAAGGACTGGGAGAAAAACACTCTAAGGGCAAAACAGGTTCAAATTAAAAGGTACAAAGTAAATTTAGTATTAACAGAGTCAGAGAAGGATAATGAGAATTTAAATAAGCCTTTAAAATGTCTCTTTTTTACCCAGCCCCTCCCTCCTTACCACTGACAGTGCAGGGAGATAGGGTGCGGGGGTTTTGGTCAGTTCATCACTCCAGAACTTCTTCTGTTCACTCAGGGAGAGGAGTCTTTCCTCTGCTGTGCCGTGGGGTCCCTCCCATGGGCAAACAGTCTTCCCAAAAGTGTTGTGGTGTGGGTCACTCACCCATGTGGTGCAGTCCTCTAGGCTGCTCTAGTTTGGGAGCAAGGCCTCTCTCTATCTCTGGAAGCAGGAGCTCTCTCTCTCTCTATTCAGGTCTCCCACTGGATCACAGCTTTCTCTGGCATACTCCTGCTCCAGTATGAGTGTTTTTCACCTGGGCTGCGAGTGGATCTCTGCATCCTCTGTGGGCTTCATGCATTACAGGGAGACAGTTTATTTCACCAAAGTCGTCATCATGGCCTGCAGGGAAATCTCGGCTCCAATGCTTGAAGCACTTCCTCCCCCTCTTTTTTTTTTCCACTGACCTTGGTGCTGCCATGTTGTTTTTCCTCACATGTCCTCACTTCCTCATCTTCTCTGACTAGAAGAAAAACTGCTGCTCGTAGGTATCATTGCCAATAAGTTCCACTAGTTCAAAGATTCCTGTAGGATCCCACAGTGCTGAGAGGTTGATTTTGTCTATGTTCCACGTTGGGGAATCGCTTCCCATGTTTTCACTGCTGGTACGCGGCCCCACCGCAACTATGTCAGTGGCGGCTGCCACAGCGCTGGCACTGTTTAACGCCTCTCCTCATGCGGGGTGCCAGGAAGGAGAAATTGCTGCCTCTGTCCCTGCTCTTCTGCCCGTGGTGTGGCTGGCTAGGGATGGCCAGGCAGGTAAGGCTCAGCATGGGCCGTGCTGAGACGGCAGCAACCATGGTGGCGCAGTGGCACACGCTGGGATGGCAGCAGTCATGGCATATCTCCACTCTTGGAAAAAACTGCCCTTATGATGCAGCAGGAGAGCTCCCCAGCTAGCCTCTTGCCCCGGCCAGCACCAAGAGTGGCCACCCCCAAACCACAAATGGTCCAAGAAGCAGTGCAGAGCAGGGCTGCTCCTGCTCTCTACAGCCTTGGTGTCACAGCGTCGAGGATCAGGACAAAGAGCAGGGAGGGATCCTACGTGTGGTTCTCAAGGTCGTTTATTCCCCAGAAAGCATCAGGGACAAAGAACACAGAACAGCACTTTACACGATCTTTTAAGCAGGGCAGGTACAAGGGGTGGGTACAATTCTTCAGCCAATAGGGATGGTACAAGGGAGGAGCTAGAGGAGGGACTTACAGAGCTAAAACCAATGGGGGAAGGCAAGGGGAAGATACAGCTTGAGGGAGCCAACAGAGCATCGAGGAACATGGAAACTTCTAGACCTGAATGGGGGGTCAGCTGTGGATTGACAATATTAGGAGGCGGAGTCGGGGAGGAGTTTAGGCAAGGGGCTGGGACAACAAAGACTGGCAGGGAACTTTCCAGAACAGAGGGCAGGGATTAGGGAAGATTGACATTTAGATGGGCAGGTCTGGGGAGAGGGAGAAGAAACTTGGAATAAACCAGCAACTTGGGGAAAACTGGAGCAAACCATCCAAAGGACAGAGAACATATACTAAGAAAACACACCACCACACCCTTGTGCTGTTTTGATTTTTCTTCTTAAATATGTCATCACAGAGGTGTTACCAATCTTTCTAATTGGGCCAGAAGTGTGTCCATCTTCAGAGCCATTTGAGATTGGCTCTGTAGGACATAGTGGAAGCTTCTAGCAGCTTCTCAGAGAAGCTGTGGCCCTGTCCCCCCCTCGCCCTCCACTACCAAAATCAACACAATGTAGTTTGTACTTGCAAAGTAATTTAATTAAGTACTTGAATTCAGTCTCAGCTGCCTAATTCTGCTTTATGTTTGTATAACCTCTGCCAGTCAGGCAAAGCTAGTCTCCAGCCCTGTCACACTCAACTGGTGACTCCCTACACTTGGTTTGCACACAAATCACTTTTCATGGATCAGGCTGCATCCCTCAGAAGTTACTTGAAACTTGGCAACAGCAAGCTTTGTCACCTGGCAAGAGCAGTAGTCACCTGCATATTGAAGCATATATTTCACTGTTACAGTCATGGGTATATAAGTGAGGGAATTCTTTGGTTAGCAGTTATTTGTCTTCAAATACCTAAAGGATACTAAGGCCATTTAGCCACCTAAAAAGTGAATTAACTTGCAAGAATTATTTGTAGATATTTCAAGCATGTCCTGAGCCTGTAAACACCTTGCTTTTAGCACAGAACTGGAGGCTTTCAACTTGGCCATTGACTTGGCTGTCAGCTTGGTCTGTTTTTATTTGTTGTGTGTAATGTTGGAGTATTCTTGGAAGAATCACTTAGAAAGGGTAACTAGAGCAGCGTTCTAAGCATTTGTTTTAATGTTGATCATCATAAGTTTTTTGATACAAAATACATGATCATGACTTCAGCTTAATAAAAGAGTATAAACAGGGCATGAAGTGTATTGAGTTTATAAACGTCTTGTAAAATGCGGTTTTTAAAGTGGTGGTGATTTTAGCTTTGGTTCAAACCAAAATCTAATTGAAATTTGGACCATAAAATTATGAATACAAATAACCACAGTGATGCCACAATTTGTCACTTAAGTGGTAGAAAAAAAATCAAAAAGCCTTAGGTCATGAGTCTGACCAAAACAAATTTCTATGTCTAATAGAATAAACCATTCATTACCAGTCAGTTCTTTCTCCAGAGTGACAAGAGAGTTTAAATTCACATCCCTAAAGGTCAATTACACTTTATTACTCTTAATATATGTAATTGATCTTTAATACAGGAATCTTGTATTAAGAGGAATTATTCAGCATGCTTTTCAAATACATGCCAGTAGCACATTTTTCAAACACAGAGCAATGAATTCCCATTTTGTTTATAACTTCTTCCTTGGCACATTACTTCCCTTCATGAATGCAGACGGTTTGCCCATTTGATTAATATTTTAATATGGCCTTGTATCGTCCAAAAGGTATGACTGTGGTGTATTACTAAACTTCAAAATGCATAATAAATTGAAATTGGCAGCTGGTTAAACAGATCAAACCCAGCCTCGCACTTTCATTCAAGTGCAGGTGACTCAAGGTTAGCAGGTAGTCAGGAGATGTGGGTGACATCACCATCTATATCATCTACTGACCGACCACTGGTGTGTGTCCAAATACTCTTGCTTTCATTTTAGAAGTGAACTGTAAGGCCAGATGCTTGTTCAGAGGTAGAATCCCAGTTCTGTATGTGCTGAAGCAGTTCATAACCTCTCACAGGGCAGAACACACCTTCTCTACCTTGCCTTTAGTTCCTACAGTGCATCAGCTGAACTGGTTGGGATCCTTTCCCAAAAGAAATTCAAGCTCTTTTCAAGATAATTTTAAACTCTAATTCCTGGGAAAATACCCTTAGGATAGAAGGCATATGTAGGTGTGAGAGGCATGTGTGTTTGTTTCCCTTTCCAGCACAGCTAGCAACACAGTAGTCAAAGTACTCCCCTGGTACATTCGGCCTGAATTAAATTGGGGGCTTACACCAAGATCTCTACCAAGAATTTTCACTGCTTCCCGGTTAAAGGCTTTCATCTTCTTCATTTTTTCTTTTAAACTAAAGGGTGAAGACAGAGAAAAATGGATCCAGGTGTTGGCAGCCGCCAAAGATTTTGTTTTAAACTGATGCATTTTCCTGTGCATTCTGTGGCCCAGGGAACTGATTGCTTCAGGCGAGACTCCTCAGTAACATCAGTGAGCATGCAAAGGGTGTCCGTGAAGTCAATGAGCCACTGTTGGAGCAGCTCCCGTTCAACAACAGTGGAAAGCTTCTCTGTGCTGGCAGCTTGCATGGATGCTTTAAGAATTTGTGCCTTCAGAGAAAGATATGAGAGCCAAACTAGTTGAATTGGCTTTGAAGGTACATTCACACTGAAGACACATTTGCCACAGCAAACTCACACCAGCACTTTGGTGTATCTAACAAAGACCATCAGACTGCTGAAGAGACTATGCAAAGTGCAGGGAGAGCAGCAGGAACAGAGACAATGGCCCCAATGTGCTGCAGAGGTGCCTCACCCTACACACCCACAGCAACAGCACAGCCTGGTCTGTAAAAACACAAACTTGTCTCTAAAATTACAAATAATTGAAGAAAAACTTGTCTCTAAAATTACAAATAATTGAAGACTTTATAAACTTTTTTTTTTCTCTCCCCTCTGCTAATACCACTTTTGCTTCTATATTGCATCCAGATGATCTTAATTTGTAATTTAGGAGAGACTTAATTACTGTAATTGTTAAGAAAAGTTAATTTAAATGCTTACAGAGTCAGTGACCCAACATGCTCAATGAACTGCTAAGGTTGGGCACAGAAGAATGTAATCTTAATGTACTGAATTCCTTTCCTTCAGGCAAATACAGGACCAAATGTTCAAAGCTTCTTCTTAAATTGCACATACAACATCTGAGGAGACTTCTGCCTACATGTAAGAAACATGATTTACATGCACAAATACATAATTTCATTTAAACATATCTATATATTATGTTCACACTGAGAAGGCAAGCAAAAAAAAAAACACTCAGGGGAACACTGAAGGCAGTTTTCTATGCTCTTTTACATGAATAAAAATACTAATACAAATACTGTCCTATGATATTTCTGAGCTAGTTTTTTAGAGTACCCTGTGAAATGCGAACTTTGGCTTCTACATCTACCTCTGCAGCTTGTGATCTGCTGATTTGATGGAGTCTATGCTCTCCTTCCAGCTGTGCTGTTAGGCTTAGTTCTTGACTGGAATATTTTGAGATTCTTGATTCCTAGGAATATTTGGAACATTACTCCTTCTTTAAATACAGTTGCAAATCATTCCCAGTCTGTTAATTTTCCTAAACTCTTAGGAACCTTCTTTGGTCTTTGGTTTTTCAGTCTTCCTGCACTTTTTTTACTGTCTTTCTTTAGACTAAAGTAGGCATTTCCATCCCCTCCGGGGCAACACACTTCAAATCCTGTTCTCCAGGTGGGTAGTAAGAATAGCAGTGCTCCAGCACTGGAAGACCACATCAGCAATTTCAGCAACTTTGCCAGTGCTTGGGAAGACTAGAAAAAGAGTTATTTGAATTCCGAGTGGGCGAGGGGTAGGCATGCCAAGCAGATGAGGAGAAAAACCTTGTAAGGAAATCTTGGAGTCCAAGGAGGAAGAGAAAAACTGGGACTGGGAGCTAGATAGCAAGACTGGGAATGGAAGTTGTGAAGCAAGATGCAAGCTGAACAAGATTGTAGTGGAGGAGACATGGGGGCAAGACATTGAGTGCAGGTACTCACTGTCGTGAGAGGTGGTGAGGGACTAGGGAGGTGCTTGGGCTTGGGAAGTGGTGCAGAGGGCTGTGCTGAAGTAAGTAATTCAGATAATGCCCGCAGAGAATGCCAAAAGAGGGAGAACTTGGATGGCACTGGGAACTGTAATGCTGGCCCAGCATCACTCTAGAGTTCACAGCAGAATGGGGTTTGCTGTGTAGATTTTATCTACATACTACCAGAAGAAAAAATGGTGTTACAAGACAAAAAAGCCCCAGAAGTCCTAGTTTATATTGTGAACAGTTTGAACTGTCCTTAACATCTCTATTTTATCAGAGTTATACTGTAGTACAACAAGCTGAAATGTAAACAGTCTGGATACAAGTAGCAATGATCAATTAGTAATTTTCTCAGAAGTGCCTCATCCAAACAGCATGAGCTGCATTCCCGTTAAATGTACAAAGAATTCTACTCTACATTAAAAAAGCTGCGTTTTCCATAAAGCTCCCCGAGTTTCTCCCCAAAGCTCTAAATATCCTCCCTTGCCTCACACCTCAAATGCAGCAGATACAGCTATTCTAATGAAATTCATGAATCATCAGAGGATTGTCCAAGAAAGTGAATTTGGTGTAAGACTGATGTGGACTGGCTATTGGGGCTGCCAAGTGCCTGGGTCAGGCAGTGTAGCTGTGAAGGTGCCCTGACACCTCGGGGCTGTGCAGGCAGCCAAAAGGGGGATGGCAGGCCTTACACTCTGGCAGTAAATCAGCTTCTGCATGGTAAGGTTTTGACATACAAGTATAGACACTTGGAGCTGTGAAGAGATTTCTCCTGCCTGACAAGTGGTATATACTTGATGCTTTAGATATGGCTTAAAGAACTTGATATTATGGCATGAAATTTTCCAACACAAGGTATTTTTCTCAGTTTTCTATACATGCTGTTCACTGACATCAGCTAGGCTTTTATCTTCACACAGGCAGAAAGGACAGCTAGCATCATCCATATTTCTTGATCTCTGGTCAGTGACTGGTTGGTCTTTTTAGCCTCTGCAAATTCCTACCTGTTCTTACGATCTCTTAACCACCATTACCACTACATTGTTTCAAGGTGAAATTACCACAATCAGCAAATATTAATTTTTTTCCCTTACCACACTAAAGGTATAGACTGATAAATACATAGTCCCACATTGAGTCCCTGATCCACATAGGCTGATGATTACAACTCTCTTGGGAGCTCTCCCAGTGACCAAAACACCTGGGTCCTTCAGCAGGCATTGGATCTGTTGGGGGTTGAGTTTGTTCCTTCTTTCTCTGAAGAATTTTTTCCCCACGAGTTGCCAAAGAAACCGGGTGTTGGATACTTGAGAGTGCTTGGCTGAAACAAAGAGATGGACAAAAGGTGGAAAAGGAAGATAACGCAGGTAAAAGACACAGCTTGAAGCAGCTGCGTGCTTTTCTGTTTCCGGCGTTCGAGAGACGCGTGTCGGCCGCTCCTCGAGGATCTCAGCCGCCGCAAAGCACACCGAGCAGAAGCTGGGCCGCTTTCTGCCTCGCCTTCGAGCTTCTTCGGCGCTGCTCCTCTTGCTGCAGCGTGACCCTGCACCCCCTGCGCTGCCGGAACATCCTGCCCCTGCCTGCCGGGACACCCTGCCATCCCAGCTACCAGTCCGGGACTTTTCCACTGTTCCAGCTTGGTGCTCTGAAGATCCTGCAGAGACACCGAAACCAAACTGCCCTGGGTTTTGTGAAACAAAGCCCTCAAAGTTCTTAGTACTGTTGTCGTTTGTCATTAATGCTGTAGTTGTTTGGTGGGGGGGGGAGTTTTTTTTGTGTTTGTTTGCTTTGTATTACATACTAGTAAAGAACTGCTATTCCTATTTCCCAAATCTTTGCCAAAGAGCCTCTGATTGTAATTTTACCTAGCAGATACCTGTCTTCCTAAACCAAGACAGGATCAAACCGGGCAGCTCAATAACCCCTCAGGAAAAAAAAAAAAAAGTTACTAAATCCTAATGAGTCTCGAGTAATTTCAGACCCTGCTATGCCCCCTGCCCCCAGTGACCACCAGCTGCTATTTCACAGAGGAGCAGACCTCTCACAAGCCCTGTGTCATTCCTGCCAGCCCCACTCAGAAGCCTCAGATACTGAGGGCGTATTAGATGGCAGTAAGCCACGTTTTGTTAGACAAGATAAACCCACAATCAGTCTCATTCTTTCTTTACGAACTTGCGGCAAATTTTAAAATAGATACATTTTGTAGACTTGCAATTCCATGATGAGTGCTGGAGGCAAAGTCTGGGCTGTACATACAATACCATGTCACTGTGACCCATCTGTATTTGTAAAGATGAAAACATTAGTCAGTGTGGACAGATTTTGTAGCTAAAGAAATGCAGATGTTTTACTGGTGAGTGGCTAAAAGTCAAGGTTCTGTGAAATACCTGCTAATTTCCAGTACTTTAAATTGGTATTTCATCGTGTGACATTAACTTCATCTGTAAATATACTGGTCTGTTGGTAGATAGTCTGCCCTTTTTTACTTGGTGTGATTTATTTATTCACTCTCCAGAGCCTAATTACATCTTCAATTTTATGTAATAAGTTTGAACTCTTTCCCTGCAGACTTAACCTGAAAGATCCAGGGGCATAAAACTTAATCATCTCAGATAATTACATGATGGCACCCCTGAAAATTAAGTTAGAGCAGCAGCAAAACATGTGAAACAATGAGACTTATCTATATTATAGTCCTGATGAAATCGTGTAGAAACTTTACAATATGCTTTATTGACCTTCTCTAGGGTACTATAATGATACATCCTGTGTCAGATCCACATCACTGTAATTGAATTTTAGAGAATTTCTGTGATGACTCAAAAATTGAATCTGCTCCCTGGTGCCTTTTCTTTCAATGCAATCTAGATCCTTTTTTCATTCCTCCTTTTAATTATGAAGGTGGGGAGACTAGAGAAAAGTGTTATCAGTCTTCCTTGGCCTAGAGCCCTTTGCTTATACTAATGTTTTCCCATTGGAGGCCAAATAGTAACTGCATTTTGTACAGGATGGGCTCAGGAAGTTTTCTACTATTTTACATATGGCGGGCAAGAGACTGGTACCAGCACACCTTTAATTTCAACATTCAAGCCCTAGCACTGCTCTATATTATCCAATTGCCTGTCCCCAACTGGACGGCACTGTGCCTTATGCAGCTCATTCCTGTGAGGAGACATGGATGGTCATTCCCCCTGTGCAATGCCAGGGAGGGATGACTTCCACAGGGCAACCCTCTCCTGGCATGGCTTAGCCCCAGGTGCATCTCTGTGAATTAACTTTAGACATACCTACGGAACTTGGAACACATCAGAGGTTTTGGGACAGCCTGTAATACACCTTCAGTTTTGGCACATCTCTACTGACTTTGAGCAAGGTCACAGGGATGTTTGAACTTGGTGGGTTCTGCAAGTGGTTGTTGCTGCTCCCTCTCTCTTCATCTTCTTCAGTACTTGTTCATGTGTGTTGTTAATAAGTATAGACACAAAATGATGACGAGGGAGTAACAATATGGTTTTTAGAAAGCTAACTTCAAATCCAGTTGACTGGAGTTCACTCCAATAGGCACAACTAAACCACTTTCTCTCCCCAAGCTAATAATGGCTTTCAGTAACAGTGAGTGAGAGCACATGCAACAATGAGTACATGGCATTTCTCCTTCTGGGACTTCAAGTTAGATAGCTTTCTCTGGACAGTGACTGGAGATCCCATCTTTTCTCTTTTTGCTGGGTTTCTCCTTACCTCTCTGCATTCAAGAAAAACAGTCTAAGTGTATTTATAAAATGACTTTTTATGATAGGAAGAAATTGCCTCAGTAGGATTCTTTAACTGGAGCAAATGTGTGTTACTTTACTGATCTCCTGTACAGTGAAATCATTCAAAGGCACAAGCTCTCCCTCCTTCCCTCTGCATGAAATCCTCAAGGGACTGTGCCACGGCCAGGGCTGTGGCATATCTCAGCAGCGCACACACTATTTACTTTCAAGACTCTCCACTAAAATCCATTTACTTCTGGTACAGAGGACAACAAATCTGTATAGAATAAAACATAAGGAGAACAGTTTCTTACTATGGTGGGATACTGGACTTTTACTTGCACTGTTGTGCCCTGGTTCTGTTGCTCCACAGAATCTATTTTGTACCTGTCCGTGACAAATCAATATCCAGGGGCCTTGTGAGTTCCCATACATGCTCAGGAGCTGTCTAGCTCAGTTAGTCTCCTCCCTTATCTCTCCTCTCTCATGAAGAGTGGCAGAACTGTGTAATAAAACTATTAAAACTGGATCTGGTTGAAATAATTTGCAACAATTTTTAAGTGAAACTAGAGAGTCTTCCTCTTGCTGGCTTTCTGATTTTTCATTTCTTCTGGAACTGAAAAAAAGAATTTCTCCATTTAAGACAATACCATTTTTGCACTCTTTCAGCCACCTCTGATCTTCTGCAGGCTACTTTTTCTCAGACCTTCTCTTCCCTTTTTTGTTGTTAAAATGCAAAACACAGAATCCTTTGTCACCTCTGTGTTTGAAGGAAAAGATCCTATATCTGAGAAGAAAAGTTACTTCTGTTGCTGAGCAAAGCATGGTTATGTCTAGACTAGAGTGGGAAATGGCAGCTGGCAAAGAAAACCAGAAAGGGCATGGCAAGTTTATTTGCAAAAGGAGTAAATACAGGCAAAAAATGCACATGGTGTGTCATTATAATTATAAGCAATTTTTAAAGAAGCTGTGTTTTCACTTCATTGTCATCCTAAACAGTTTGTGATATTTGTAAGTATGCTACAGATCAATTTATTGTAACTGTAACCATATACACTGTGCCAATCTGTATGACTTCAGTAAATGTTCAGTACATGCGAGGAAAATCAGGCACTTGGAGTACCTGCTGGTTTTCCACCATGAAAAGCAAATTTGTACATGTTCCAGAAATGAAGCAAATACCTCATTCCATAAATACTTCAGTGTTTATGAGTCTTGAGTCTTACATTGTATATATTACATTGGAGTTTGCCCACAGGAGAACTGCCTTTGCCTTTGGTACTAATATGACTGATAAAGAACTTCAAATAAATAAATTAATTATGAAGGTTGCATAATCAATCTTCAAACTAGAAATCAAATTAAGTAACTATTTCTAAACCAGTTCATTCTACTGTTCTCTTACAAGTAACCCAGCACTTTAATCTATATTCATTTTCTTGGCCTTTCATCCAAGACAAATCAAGAGAAGTTAATGTGTTAGATAATGGGCTTCAATACTCTGGCTTTTGATTTTGGTTGGTTTGGTTTTAATTGGTCTGTTGATACCTTCCAGAGGCTAAGGATTCTGGCAGGATAAAGTACGCATTTTGTGCACTTCAGGTTTGCATATTATTTAGATGTAGACCTGAAAATTTAGCAGGCTTAGAAATGTAGAATCAAAGAACGTGTTCATGTGGCCTAAGGCTTGTATTAATACAAAGAAATAGGACTGCAATGTTGGGTGTGTGGTTATTCATTGTGTTAACTAATGACAAGTTCTGTGGTACCCACACTAGATGACTCCTTATAGATCTCTGCCCTTACATGCCATCAACAGCACCTGCAGGAACGGCAGAAATGTGGGGCAGGATAACGGGCAGGCTTTTGGTTGGACCGGCTGTCCAAAACTCTGACCTAGGTGGATCTGGGGTAGGAACTGCTCCAGGGGAAAACAGTGTGGATACTCACTGTGGATGCTGTACCATTTCTCTGAGCCTCATCCCATAAGAAGTTCCCCTGTGTGCAAAGGGTCAAACAAGTATGACATGAGCTATACATCCCCTGCTGCTGTCAAGACACTTCCACACTCAGAAGGGGATATGGGAAGGTGAAGTGTGGCTGGTGCTCAGATGCAACTTCTTCCCTCACTCTTTGGGGCGTTTCCAGTGGCCTTTTAGCTGTTAATTTTTACAAGAACACACCGTAATACTGTGGTACAGTAATGTGTTTTTCCAGCTTCATGGATTACTTTTTGTGAAAACTGGTTCCATAGGTATGGAGATGCGCTGAAACTGCCCTGCCAAATCCAATGCCCTGGGTGATGGGAAAACTGATTAATGCTCTAGCTTTCATACTCATGATTCAGGCCATTGCTCATTTACCAAACAAAATGAAGAAAACAGCTGTTCTGGGAGAAGGCAACAGTATTGTGTGGTACCCTTCAGTAATAAAGTGCCAACCAGCTTGGTGGCCAGCTAAACATTTCTATGTTTCTAAACATATTCTAAGGAGGGAATGTGTGCTGTTGCAAAGTTAATTGATGGCACACATGGACTGCCTGGGATGCGCTCTATTTCTGGGCCACGCTGGGGTGCAGGATTTTGGCCCACACCACAGTTTTTCATGATCCCTTCTCAGTATCTCTTTTGAGAGGAAAATGGGTTTACTTTCATTTGTTGAATTTCAGTGCAATGGATGGCTGTGAAAAAAAAAAACCCAACCCATATTCCTTAATAGTATTTAGGTTGGTTTTGTGATGCTTGGCTAGTACTACCTAACATGCTATTTTTATAAATCATTAATAGCTTAACTTCAGCAGATTCCATGCAGAATGAAAAAAAAAAATCTAGGATTAGGCCCTGAAAGTACATTTTTTCCAGGTTAATGTTTTAAGTTGATTTTGCTTAAATAAGTATCTGTATTACCTAGATTACTGCATTTCAGGTCCAGCCTATGGAAACCACTCATAGTAATGATTTTGCCTTCCATAATGATTTTCTCCCAAGCACAGAGTTATTAAAAGGCAAATGAAGTACATTACAAATCTCATTATGTTTCCTGTAAAGCCAGCATTATATATCAGATATGGAGAGATAGACTGTGATACAATTTGCTACGGGCAGCCTCAGTAAGAATTTGTTGGATCTGTACCTCTCTCCAGAGAGCCCTGCCTGCACAGCAGAAGCCATAGACGACAGCTGCCACTCAGAAGTCTGTTCCTTCTGTGATTAGATTTTTTTACCCTGCAATTCCTACTCTTACAATATTAGCTGGAAAAGCATTTATTATGGATAACAAGATTTAATTAGATTCCTTCAATAAATCTTCATTGTCTCCCATAATTCTAGTAGATCCAAGTCTTCTGCAACCATTAGTCTTTTTCAGAAAGAAGTCAATGTGTTTATTAATTTGCCATGTATGAGCCTGTGAATGATAAAGAAATTAGATGTACAAATTCTACATTCTTCAGATGATGTTGTGATGGTTCTTTTCTCGATGAACTCTAAGATTTTTAGAATATCAAATATGTACGAAAAGGAGGGTGACAGGCTTTTAAACAGAAAAGTAGAGAAAATTCCAGATTCTCATAAAAGGCATAATTTTCATCAAGTTTTTTTTTTTTTTGCAATATCAGTAACTTTCAATAATAAAACTTTTTTATTACTTCATCCAACCATGGAAAGATTTCTTGTTAAATTAAATAATCTTCTTTGAAGGATGTTAATTTACTCTCCTTTACTAATTAAATACCCAGCTATGGGAAAAAGGTAGACCATAATCTGAATAGTAAAAAATGTATTAATGCCACTAATTCTAGATCAGGAGATACTAAAGTCAGAATGGATTACTGAAAGAAATAACTGTAGAGGAAAGAAGACTTATTATAATTTAAATTATGAAAAATTCTTAATGTCACTAATTCTCTCACAATCGCTTTTTGTGTAACAAGCCATTTATCATTAGGATCATTTCAGTCAGCTGTGGTGATAAATGGGTGCTGATTAAATTAGTGGATTAAGCAAGGTTTCTAGTACTGGGTGGAAGAACAGCACTAAACCTGTACATCTGTCTACATTTCTTTTGAGTTTTGGGGCCAAAAATGGTGTTCTTCTTCTTTCTTAGATATTAGTTCCTTGAACATGTGAAAGTCTGAAGTCTCCTGGGGAACATAGGTCTCTCATGCAAACTCAAGGACTCTTTTTGCCAGCAATGTACTCTGTGTCCGCACTTGTAGATGCTGTTTAATCCCACTGGACAATATCTTTTCATATATAAGGAATAATCTAAGCACTGTCTCCTACTTAAGAGGAGAAGAAACATTATATTATTTCCTATTGTTTGGCATATCAAGTGCATCAGGAATTTCTTTTTTTCTGTCTAAAAGTCATGTGTAGAGAGGGCTTTGCTATTTACAGATTCCAGCTCATGAAAGCTGGGTGTGGGTTACCTCAGCCTAAATCACATCTCTGAAAGATGCAGGGCTAATTTGTCTTCTCTCAAAATACAATGGAGGAGACTTGCACAAGTTCATTTCCCTGAAGTCTGGCATCTGATGGAGTCCTCTGAGTCTGAAAGGAGAGGGGTTTTTCAAAGCTCAGCTATTACAAGCACTGAGAGCTTTTTTGAACTACTCCGAGCTCTCAGGTTTGCTCTTCATCAAAGAGCTCCACATCCCTCCTAGCTACTTCTCATAGCAAGAACTGTAAAAAGAAAGGGAGAATTACTGGACACAGGTCTGTGATGCACTGATAGCTGAAGAGGAGCCGATGCTTTTCTGCTGTTTCTCTGCAGCATCACTTCACCCAATATTACTCCCTCCTGGGTGTCTGCTGATCACCTATAAGGCATAAGGAGGAACTCCTTTCTATAATCTAAACGCCTCATTTGTCACCAGCTGTTTCCTGCACTTTTCCTTGAGCAGCTGGGAGAGAGGGCACTGGCACGTGCTCTTGATGGTGTAGCATCTTCAGCTAAGACATTAACAGGTACATCCACATCAGCATTTTAACCCAGACCTGGAATATAGTTTTGAAGTTGTGGTATTGGTGGTCCCCCCTCACAGCAGTGTGGGTTGTGTCACAGCAATGCCACTGGATGTGTGTATGGGGTTCCCTGAAAGAGATTAAACCAGGTGTGTCTCAGCTGCACACCGAACATACCCCAGTATGGTCCTGGGGGTCAGACGAGCTATTATCACCCCTAAATTGTGTCTGTCAATGGCAGGTTTTCAGCATCAGTGATTTTGCTCTAGAAATCCGTATTTTTTGAGCTTCTTCCTTGTTGAGGGAGACATAGTCTGTCCAGTTCACATACTGAAAGTCAAGGCAGTTTGTGATCTTGCTGGATGGTTTGGCAGGGAGGAGCAGAGTGTGACCCTCATTCACAATACAGTGATCTATCTACCTTGAAGCATCCATGGGATATCCTGTGACTATGGAAATTGGAACTCACAGAATCAGAGAATATGCTGAGTTGGAAAGAACCCATGAGGATCACAGAGTCCAACACCTGGCTCTGCACAGCACCATTCCCAAGAATCATACCTTGTGCCCGAGACCATTGTCCAAATGCTCCTTGAACTCTGTCAGGCTGGTGCTGGGACCTCTTCTCTGGGATGAAAAACCACTTTCTAATATCCAGTCCATACCTCCCCTGACACAACTTCAGGCCACTCCCTCTGGTCCTGCCACTGGTCACCACAGAGAAGAGATCAGTGTCTGCTTCTCCTTTTCCCCTCATGAGGAAGTTGTAGACTGCAATGAGGCCTCTCCTCAACCTATTCTTCTCCAGGCTGAACAGACCAAGTGACCTCAGTTGCTCCTCATACGGCTTCCCATCAAGGCTTTTCACCTTCTTTGTTGCCCTCCTTTGGGCCCTCTCTAATAGCTTTAGTATCTTTTTTATATTGTGGTGACCAAAACGTTCTCAATTTCTCCTAATTTTTCCTCTGCTGCATTAAAGGTATCACAGTGGGTCTGTGGCAGGAGAAATGGCACTTTGATTGAAGTCTCTGTTCAACTCAATGGTGACTCGATTCAGTGACCCTGCAGATCCCATCCAGCCCTGTTCTTCTCCACCTACACCTGAACAAATGTTAGAGAAGAGCAGATGAAAACAATCTTGGAATGTAGACCAAGAACTAATGTCAATGCAGGGTGCTGGACTCCTAATTAAATCAATATCCTTTTTCACAAATTACTTTGTATGATGGTCTTCAGCTATCTTAGAAAGCAGCCACTGCTGACATGAACTCTACTTTGCTGGCATTGTAAGGAAGCTGATCTTGAGACACAATCAGTGTCCATCTCCCAAGTGCTCAGGGCATCAACAAGTTGGTAGGTATGTGATTACCGTGAATTTTGTCTGTGAGTCTTAAAAAAAGTCACTCTGACACAAAGCTGCTGAGTTGCTACTTGAGGGAAAATTACTGTCTTCAGCCTCATGACTTTCACCAGCACCATATATTATATCAGATTTTTTTTACCCAGAGAAGCTACTTCTGGAATTTAGCTCCCCTGACAAAATGCTGCCTAAAGAGAGTAGCATTTGCTAGTGTTATGAAATGCTTTCCCCCCTCACTTTTTGAAAGTTGAAAACAGAGCCCTGTCTCCATCAACTGTAATGACTTAATTTCCCTTCCTTAAAAGACCCCTTACTTCTCCATCAAAGCACAGTTGTATTTTTATGCAACATGACAAAACACATTGACGAATCTTAAGTGATGATATGTCGCTAGAAACTTTTTAAGACCTTCCGTAGTTACCTGACTTTGTAGGATAGAAATTACATTAGATGTCCCTCAAATCACTTTTAGCTATGAACGTGCCAATCAGCTATGGGATGTCCCTGTGAGCCACTGGGGGTACCCAGCCATATCCTGCGAATCCCTGGAGGTGCCCAGCTGGCTCGGAAGCCACCCATGCCACCTAGTTTTTCCCCAAGTACACCCCTGCCCCAGAGCCTTCTGGCTCTGACACTTCTTGAGTTGGGGTATATCCAGCCTGATAGGCTCAATCTCCCTTTGAAAACCAATCTTGCAAGTTGGGCAATTGAAAATGGACCATTTCCAACAACTTTCTGGTGATGGCAGCCCGAGCATAGTTTTACAGTTCCTCCCACAGCTCTTGCAGCATGCATGTATGGGTCTTCCCCTCAGATGTGGATCTGTGGTGATTTCTTTCCAAAATTCTTGGTTTTCATCCAATAGTTGCATCTTGTGTGTCCTGCAGTGAGGTACTCTGCAGTCTGACTACAAACCAGCTTCTCCCACCTAGAGCAGACCATCCTGTCCATTTACTGGTGTGATAAACAGGTCTCTTCAATGCAGTGCAACGGCAGAACATTGTTCCCTTCTCTCTATTTCCCTCTATCTCCCCAGTGCAAACCCACTCTTGCTTCCTTAGTATTTCTCCAGGAAATATTCCTTGCAAAAACCTCCATCTATTTTCCTTTTATTCTCCACAGCCCTGTGGATATTTATAAACTTTCCAAATTCTACCATTTCATTATTTAGCTGGATATTAACACAGAAAACAAGACCAGACTAGGCCTTGGGAGGTGATTTACTCCATCACTCTGCCTGAGGCAGGATGCTCTGTACTCTTGTTGTTCCTGGCATATATTTGTCTAACCTGTTCTTAAAGGAAACTTTTATCCTCCCTAGGACCTTATTTCTCACTATATGGGAGATTGCCAGCAGTCATATCATCCTGCCTCTATTTAGCCCTGTGGTGTGCTGACAAACGTACCTAATTCTCCTGACAGCCCTGAAACCCAGGTTTACATAGCACACCTAAGACATCACAGCTTTGTCACCTGCTGGTTTTTGCACTGGTGGTTGCATCCTATGTTTCTCTGGGCTATGATACCTCTGAGATCCTACCTCCCCATCTGGCACACTCCTTGCACTGAGATTTGCTTATACAAAATTGATTTTGACCAAGTGGTATCTCCAACCACACCCCTGCCTCTTTTCTTTGGGCTATGGAAAGAGGTCCCACCTGGGCTGAGTTCTGCTCTTCTCCTCCCTGGCAGATGCTCCTCCCCTTTTGTCTGCCAGTTTAAAAATGTGGCAAATTTAGCTTTGAGCTATCAAATAATAAAGCTGCTTCAGTCTTTCCATGTGATGGTGGTTCCTTTGTATGCAAGGTTTTAAAAACCCTCACTTCTCTTTTTGTACAGGGTGGTTTACCCCAAAACCTTACTGATGTCTCTTTCAGTAAGCAACAGGCAGTTCTTACAAGGCTTCAAAAGTCTCATAGTTGTTTTTTGAGGCAGCATGCACTTGATTCTGATTGAGAAAAAAATACTAGGCTTCTGCCTGTACCAGCTGTTCACGGGGATACACAAACATGCTGAATGATGGACCACCTCCTCCACAGCAGGGCATTTGTTCAAGAGTTTGTCGTTGCACATGTTGGAAAACATCCCTCTTCCTCACTGTTGTGGGAACTGGTTTACATGGGTGTCCATAGCATTTTGGCAGGGATATGCTTCCAAAGGAGCATCAAACCGTGCTGCTTAAGCTCTTGATTTAGCCAAAGTAGATTGAACTGCTTCAGGCCTTAGTTCTCTTTGATTTTTCTTGGCATCCAGTTTCTCTTAATACACTTTCTCTATTACATATTGCCACAAAAAAACAGTTAAAAAAAAAACCCCAAAACCTAACAACACAAATCTGTTTCTGTGAAGTAGACACCAATGCTTCCTTCAAATTTGAAGTTGCCAGGCATCTGAAATTAAAATAGGTAACAGAAAGACACAAATTGAACCCCACTCGTCACAGAAAGCCCTCCTTGGAGGTACTAGACCTAGTTCGCCTTTGCCAGGAAAAAATTCAGAGACAGGTGGAAGCTGATTTGTCAGTCTACTTCAGACACTTATGATGTATTGGTGGCAGTGTCAGTCCATGCTGTTATTCAACACCTCTCCACAGTTGACAATTCACGTTGGGGTTCCTGCTATGGGAGAAATGCCTCAGTGGTGTGCCCAGTCAGCATTTCAGAGATGGATACTGATTTCTATGTGAGCATAAACAAGGCTGGAATATCTGCATGCTTGAAATGTCTCCTTTTCATCTGTATTTACACAGGTTTGGGCCAGTAGCTCCTGGGATCTGTTTTAACTACTGCCTCCTGCCTCTAGATTCTGCAGTGCTGAAGGATGCAGTTCATAGAATCACAAAATTTTTTGTTTTGGAAGGGCTATCCAGTCATGAAGGCTACCTATAGTCTTAAAGACTATCTAGTTCCAACTCCACTGCCATGGGCAGGGATTCCTTCCACTAGACCAGGCTGCTCAAAGCCCCATCTAAGCCTCTTTGCATTTTCACTCACAGGCCTGGAGATCATCAGCTTTTCAATACACACATATGTGAACAATGCATCTTCAAGAGTCTCAGTCTTCAATAGAAAGCTGCCCTTCTCCTATCTATTAGAGAGCTGATAAAAACACGTGTCATGTTGGTTGCCCTGGGAGTATCCTCTCAACTTGCCTTGGCTAGCCCTGGCACCAGCGACATGTTTGGTACGGCTCTGATGGCTGACCAACTGAGCCTATCCGGTGAGTTCTTCTAGCTTTGGCGTAGCGTGGACGCTGAAGGCAAGGACGAAAGGAGGACTCTGAAGAGGGGATGCCACAGAAGTTTACTGGAGCCCCAAAAGCAGCAAATTCACTTCAGAGAGTCTGCCTCAACAGAACCCAAACTGCCCTGTGACAGTATCTTTTATACGGAGGAGGAGCAAGGGGAAGGGTTAGGGAACTAACCAATAGGGAGAGACCTGGGAGCGGTCTTGGGGATGAGAGATTCCTCCAGGAACCAATCCTGGAGGGGAAGGGGGGAACCTCTCGGAGCCTGTCCAATCATTCGATGTCCTCCCTGGAATTTTCCAGACACAGGAAGAGGCCTTGCCATGATTGACAGACCCCGGGGGTAGGGGGACAGATAGCTGAACATGGGGTGAACCATACAGGGATGAAATTAGGGGTACATAGAACAAACCAACTGTAACATACATTTAACAAATGAAACTGAAGAACACACCACTACAAACACCTTTATATTTCAAGATCTGCATTCTGGCATATTAACATTTGTTAGCACGTTAAAGTCAAAATAAAAGCAAGAAGCAGTAAAGCTTTATATCTTTTCCCAGCTCATTTTTTCAGAAATAATTATAGTAGTTTGGCCCATGTTATTAATATTGCAGGGCTTGGTGATCCATTCACACAAACAGGAAGTGAATAAATCAGTTTTGGCCCCATTGTCACAGAGGTCACATTACATTGCCTTTCCAATTTTTTGTTGTGTGGCTTCCTAAAAATACATGTGATACTTCTTAATACCCACCTGACTTTAGGTCAAAATGTATAATTTTTTGTTAATATTTATTAGTTGCTGTTACTTACATGGCCATTGTAAACTAATATTTTGTTATAAAAAACTCCACTTTGTCCCGCATTAGCCCAGGACAGGTGAGTTCCTAGATAAATTTTTCTGAGAAAAAAGTTCATGATATGTTTTGTCTGGGGAAAAGAAGATCTCCTCTCAAATTTATTTGCATTAGCATTTCTTCCGTGTACAGATTTTTTCAATACACAGTAGCCCTGACATCATGCAAACATGGTTTGGAAGGGCAACACTCTAGAGTCTGTAGTTTTATTGATTATGTTCAGTTTTAAATTATGGGGTGAAAAACCTAATGTTCAATACCCTGGACTATATAATTTATGCTCTGCAAATGAGTTATAAATACTATTCTGCTGGGCCACATTAATGATTTTTGCACAAGGGTGAATTATTACAGAACGGCTAAGACACTATGAGCTGGCCTTCCAGTTATAGACTGTTATAATTTGGCTTCTCAGCTGGGAAATAAAGAGAGGAAAAATTAGCACCGGAGAAAGAAATACTTAATTTTTGTATTTCCTTTTTTGTAAATAAGAAGCCAGGTACATACTAAGCATTTCTGCAAATGAAAGAAAATGTGCTTTGATTATATTAAAGACCTTTTGTGTTTCCTTTCTGTAGGTGGTCTAGCAAATAAACACTCTGATTGTAATGCTCATGAGGAAGGTAAATCCCAGAGAAGTGTTTGAAGAGTGCAAGCTGATTTGTGGAGGGGTACTTACACAGAAAACCCTGTATGGATGATTGGTCTACTCTGTCCAGAATACATGAATGTCTCCACATAAACACTGCCCATAGGAAAATCACCCTGAATGCTGGGCACTGAATATTGATTAATTAACTGTTTTCCAGGCAATGCACTGTTTACATAATTTCTCCAGCTAATATTTCTGACAAAAAAGAAATAGCATTTTTAAGATTTTGGTATTAGTGCCTTTGAGAGAGTACTGCTCTGACAAAACCCCAAAACCTGGATTTTTTAATGGTGAAAAATTGCAATATTTCAACTTTGGAAGTCACTTGAAGCTTAACAATGATATCTAAATTGGTATCAAAACTAATTTAAAGTTATAAAAATAAGCACAGATCACATGAACAGAAATGGAAAATTTTATCGCCTGTTTTGTTGAATCCTACAAATCTCAGAATCTGCAATTGTGTTTCCTGTAGAAGCAAAAAGCTAAAGATACAAAATCTGAAATACTTCCTAATATATTTTCTCTATACAGAGACAGAAGTGAACCCCTCCTTTTTACTGAGGCCAGAGGTGATTTGGAGCTGCCACAACAAAGCACCTCCTCCTCTGGCAGCTACTCATGAGGCAAGAAGCGGAGGCTGCACCAAAACTGAACTTCAGAATCATTTTTGGCTCCTTGCCTTCTGCAAAATGTGTAGGCAGCATCTTACTGCTGCTGAGGGTGACTTCCTGTTCATGGCTTAAGTGCATATTAGGGGATAGGTATTGATCTACAGGGAACTGCATCGCAGTGGTCTCTGCTAGGAGAAAAACACCTCTTTCTTCCACGTTATTGGGATGGCTCAAGTCAGTTGAATTTACTATTTCCTCAGGAGAGACTGTGCCCTTTCACCATGTGATTCATTTCCTTTGCTATTTTGATGGAGTTTGTTGACTTTTACGACCACATTTACAAAAGCAGGCAGTGACCACAACTTACAGTTGTTCCCAGCAAAAACTACTAAGTGTTCAGCTTTTCTAAAGAAAAATACAAAGCAGGTAATTAGAGCGCAGTATGAGGACAGATTATGTCTTGCCACCAAATTTGCATGCAATGGGATGTGTCAAACTGGGTTATCATATCAAGCAGAGTTATCCTATTTATTATTTCTGAGTAGAATCTTTGCTGCTTTGCTTTAGAGAGCCAATCAGCCTGTTCAATTTTGTATGCATCCAGAGAAGCTGATAGTTAGTGAAATACAAATAAATAACTAATTTTCTACCTAGACTGAATTTGGAAAAAATGTTTTTCAGAAAACTTGGCAAACTATAAAGAGGATTTTTTTTCCCCCCCTTCTTTCCTCTCCTCCTAGTTCCACCTGGTGTTCCTGTGTGGTATTGTTTTCCTTAGCTACCCTCAATGTTAAATAATTCATAAGTTATATCTATGGTGCTAGATATTTACAGGCCTTCCCTCAGACCAGTTTTCTCTGAGTATTTCAGACTGTTTTTTTCAGTCCACACAGCTGGAAAATATGAGTTCGTCTGTAGAAGTTGTGTGAGTTAGTCTGAAGAAGCCTAATGTTGGAGCATGATGTATAAGATTGGCACCAAGAGGATTTGGGCACAAGGTTCTCTGGGAAGGTGAATCCTAGTGTGAGCTGGAAGCATTGCTGCATTTCTTGACCCATTTCTTGGTATTTCCAAACTGAAGGATACCATTTATGCTATTTTTTAAAAATCTTGTATGGTGCATTAAATAACAGCACTTCTTTAGGTACTGAATTTTTTTCTTTTCCACCTTTTCAATATTTGCCTGTTGTAAACTCAGTGTTCATGTGCTGGAACTGTTATTACCAGGCACTTAGAGAATGCAAATACTACAGCTTTTCTAGAGAGATGAGTCTGACTTTTAAAGATAAATATATACAAGAGAAGGATAAAAGCATAGGAAGAAGCTAAATATTATGTTTCTTATTCCTCTTTTCTGGCACTGGGGAAGCAGTTATGGTAAATGACAGAGGGGAAGAGCTATACCTGCAGTGAGTGAAATTTTGAAAGCTCCTCTGTAGGACATAATGTACCTTTGGAGACCTGACTGATTCCTTCTCTTCCTTGATGTGACATCAAAGTCAAGACACCACAAAACCAGTTTTGGTCACATCAAATCAGACATTGGACTGTGGAGAAGAAAATATTAAGCCATGCCTACTGTCCTTCCAAGAAATAAGTGCTGTACAAATCCTTTAAGCCTTTAAATACTGAAGACTGGCTGTTACTCATTCTAGAAATCAAGTCCTCACAAGGTGTCCAAATGCTTCCTATGAAAGAAACATCAAAAGATGTCTCCATCTGTAACAGACCACAGTATAATCCTGACAAGTGTGCCCTTATTAGAGCAGAATTTACCTCTTTATTTATTATTCATGAGTACATTATAGTGTCTTCAGAAATATATTCTGCAGCAGGTAATCTAGTATTGGAAAACAAAAATGCTTACGTCTAATTATAAGTGACATTGAAAAGATCCTGTAGCAGCATACTTCCTTGGCACTGGTAAAGTTCTGCATTATAGATTAAAGCAACACAAACATATTACAGTTTGTATAGTGTTTCACTCTTGCTGGATGTATGTTGCTAAGAAACAAAATTGAAACATCTCTTTTGAACCTGAAGCCTCTAGTGACTGTGGTGTTGCACATGTTGTAAATGTTTTTCACTTTAGGATGGATTAAATGCCAGACCAGGAAAAATAGGGAGGGTTCATTAGTCTCGCATGCTTTCCAATCTACTGCTAATGAACCCAACTATTACAGTAGTAAAAACTGTGTAAGGAGCTTCAGTGTGTTCTGGGATGAAGTGTTGACAGCTGCTTGTTTGAATATTAATAAAGTCTATTGAGCTATTCCATGCCTGTATTGTCTGTAGCTTGAAACTGTGAAGATTTCTCTGAATATTACATCTTTATGTTTCTAAGTACGCGCCTGTCTGTGGAGATGGTACCCATTTCATCCCTAGAGATGGCATGCCTCACTATAGAGAAAATTACAACCTTGTGCTCCATTAATCATTTATTTTGGCAGCATTGTTGGTTGCTGTTTCCCCTCTTCAATGTAAAGAAGTCAATGCTGATTGAAAGAACACGTGTCCCCTCTCGCCTATGATAATTAATCCTTATTCTTCCAAACTTTTACAAATAAAAGTCAAAGTTATTTCTAAACCACATGCAAGAAAAGTTAATTCTCCTTCAAAAAAATAAAATTAAGTCAAAAGTGTCATAAAGGAAGAATTTTACATTGCTCAGTATTGTTTCATGTGTTAACTGCAGATGGTTTGTTAAGTTGATCATGCATTGATTAGCTAATGGTGAAGCAGCAGTTTCTGCTGGCTGGATGTGCTGGTTAACGTTTAAGGAAAACACTGACAACACAGTGGTTCAGTTCCTGCTGGAGAGGGGAGACCTGGGATTTTCATTTGCAGAGCTGAGAACCAGCCACCCCAGGACACAAACAGAACTGCTGTGTCTACACAGCACAGGGCAGATAGGCGAATGGGCCTCCAGAAATAAAACTGGGCTCCTGGCAAATAAGTTTTCTTGGCTGGCTGCTGCAAGTGGAGTAATGTTGATTAAATATTCATGGAGTAGTGTTTGACTAAAATTGGAAGTATTAACTATCACAAGCTGAACACAGACTGGTCCCCATGAGAGTACATAAATTCAAGGAATTTAGGTGTCAAGTGCAAGTTTACTGCAACTTGACCTTTCAAAACAACTGCAACACAAGAAGATTAAACGGCTATTATTAAACTGTTAAAAACCTGGCAATTTGAAATGTATAGGTTAACCACAGCAATCCCTTCTTACTCTCTGCAACGGATTTCTCTAAAGCAACAGTGCAGGCATCTCATTAGTGGCAGGACAGTGATGAAATAGTTTATCCTCTCACAGTTGTGACAAGTAAATCATAACAGAGGATTAACCACAGTGTTGTGCCTGGGCATCTGCAGCCATGCAGCTTTGCCAGCTGAGACGTGTCCTCCTCGCAGCTGTGATGCACCACATTGAACTGCCACAAGCAGGACTGTGATGGGTTCACACCAAAGCCAGTCTGTCACTCCCCTCCTCAGCTGGACAGCAGGGAGAAAATACAACCAAAGTCTCATGGTTTGAAATAAGGACAGAAAGAGATCACTCACCAGTTACCATCATGGACAAAACAGACCGGACTTGAGAAAATTTATTAAATTTCTTACCAATCAAATCAGAGTAAGATAATGAGAAAAGAAATCAAATCTTAAAAACATTTTCTCCTCACCCCTCCCTTCTTCCTGGCCTTAACTTCATCCCCAGTTTTTTACTTTCCCACTTCCAGTGATGCAGGGGAAAAAGGAATGGGGTCTGTGGACTGTTCATCACACATTGTCTCTGCCATTCCCTCCTCAGGGAGATGACTCCCCATACTCTTCCTACTGCTCCAGTGTGGGTGTCTTCCACGGGGTGCAGTCCTTCAGGAACAGGCTGTTGCAGGGTCTGTGGGTTCACAAACACTGCCAGCCAGCAAACTTGGTCCAGTGTGAGCTCCTCTCTGCACATATCCATGGGACCTTCCAGGAGCCTGCTCCAGTGTGGGCTTCCCATGGGGTCTCAGACTCCTTCAGGCATCCACCTGCTCTGACATGGATTCCTCCATGGATATCTTCTATCTGTACGTGGATAACTTCTCCACTGTGGACCAATATCAACTGCATGGCTCCAGACTGTCTCTCCATGGTCTTCTCCAGGAGCTCCAGGGGAATCTCAGCTCTGGCACTTGAAGCACCTCCTCCCCCTCCTTGTGCACTGACCTTGGTGTCTGCAGGGCTGTTCCTCTCACATATCCTCACTCCCCTCTCCAGCTGCAGTGGCTCAGGGTGTCCCCCTCCCCCTTCTTAAATGTCATCCCAAAAGCTCTACCGGCCTTGCCTTGGCAGCAGTGGGTCCATCTTGGAGCCTACTGGCCTTGACTTCACAAGACAGAAGGGAGTCTTCTAGAACCACCCCTGTAGCCCCCTTACTACCAAAACCTGGCTATGCAAGCCCAATACAGAGACTTCATCAGATATCCTTAAAGCTGCTGTTAGTGTTTCATGTGATTTGGTGGGAAGAAATCAACTAACTGGAAAAAGAATTTTGATAAATGGAGTAAATGAATTAATGACTAACTGAAGTATCTTTCACTCAATTTAAAAAAAAAAACCTGTTTTACTACAGGAAGAAAATTCAATCATGATTGACAAAGACAAAAGAAATAGAATGTGGGGTTTCATTATCTTACAGAACTGTAACTGACTCCTAGAGAGGACATGGAACTATAGTTCACTATATTCATGACCGGAAAAATTTCCTTGGGACTAGGATAATATTCCTCTTAAGTGTCTGATGCCATCAAGCCTATTTCCACAAAGATTAAAGGCTCCTTCATGTCAAATCCACTGCAAAGAAGGTAGTCTTATAAATGCTTGAGGCCCCCCCAAAAAGTTGCAGAAAAAGCTGAAGTTAACACTTTATAAAAGTCCAAGGTGCATCTTGAAAGTCATCCCCAAGGAAGGTTCTACAATCACTTTGGAAGGCAATGCCCTCCAGAAGGGCTGGATGTGTTGTAAGAGCTACACAACAGACAATGCCTCTGTCGGTATCTTTAAAACATCCTGAAATACCAGGAAAGAGATAAAATTTGTCAGAAAACTGCAGTGATTTTATAGGCTGTCATACTGGGACTGGCAATGGACATCATGTATTCTCAAAGGACATGCCATTTTAATTCTTAAGTTCATTGAAACAAACCACAGTATAATGCAGTAATTTTCCTAATGTCTAGAGTTTTAACATTTATCTGTCATTTTTATGGTCAAGAATCTTTGATATTATTTTTTCTGGGTTATTTTTTGCCTGTAGGAGTTTCATAAAGACACACTGATTATACAGGCAAGGTGCAAGGGAGGGGACAGAAGAGCCAGTCAGGGCTGTTGGGGAAGAAGATAAGGCAGGACAGCTGAAGTGTCTGCCTGAACATCTGCTGTCGTTCCACTGCACTGCCATACACATATCTTTCTGACCTGTGGCCTACATGACCAACATGTAAGGAGACAGCAGAGGTACATGGATGTCATTCTCTTTCCTGATATCAGTGTTGTGGTTAAACACAAGGCAAGCTATTATTTTCTCCTCAGTATTAAAATACTGTCAAGAGTAATTAAAATAACACATGCTCCTTAATGAGTCTTTTAAGCTGGCATTGAAAATAATCCAGGGGCCAAATGAATGGATTTTCTTTGACTGTCTTATGTGGGAGAATCTCAGATACCCTCTCCAGATCTTGATATAAGGGCAGGCTGTCACACACATGCTGCCAGGACAGATATTGTAACAGCCAATGGACTTTGGGACAGTGGTCCTGCTATAGCTTCTACAAGCATTTTCAGCCACCAGTTCTGTGCAGTCTGGTTTTTTCCAGGTAACGCTCACCACATGCAAGAAAAAACATTTACAGAGTTTATTACTAGGTTTCTACAGTGAAGGGGGGTATATATGTATATGTGGATGGATGGATGGATGGAGGGATGGATGGATGGATGGATGGATGGATGGATGGATGGACAAAAAGATCAGCCGACCTTGATTAAAAATCTTATCTCCAGTCAAAGAAGCAGAGGGAAGATCCCATAATTAAACTTATCTATTTTGTAGTAATATTACCATGGTCTGAAACTTGGTCTTTTTTGTTAGATATACCTGAGTTTTTAAGTCAAATAAAAGGGAAAAAAAAAAGGAGAGCTGACAAGTCCCCCTCTTTCTCCCTGCTTAGTATTAATATAACTCACTTAAAAATCCAAGAATTCTTTAATTTTTTGAATCTAAATGTACATAAAGTAAGTAATGCAAGTATAAATGAAGGATCATTTAAACATATAGAGAAAATGCAAAAGTAAATATGAACCGCTGTGCATTCCACCATAAGTTTATCATTCTGTCATTCTTAAAATGCTTTCCAGGTTTGGGAAGAACCATACAAATAGAGCTACTTGTTATGTAGTAGACAAATGTTCCCTCAGTATGCAAACTGAATAGTTATTGTGCTGTAGACTCTTAAAAGCAGAGCAAGCATACAAGCAAGAATTGAGAATGATTTCTGTATAATCAAATCCCATTTGGCAGACGACTCCAAAAGAGTTGGGCATTTTCAAGAGCAGCATGCAAATGCATGAAGGCAATGCTGAAGGTGCAATGTTCATATACTGTCCCAAGAAAATGCATTAAAACCCAACATAGATATAGCTGCAGACAGCAAAATCTGTCATGTCTCTCCTGATCTGAACTAAACAGCAAGACAGATCATGCAGGGAAAAGAACCAGGAAAGCAGAACACCCTTTTTTTATTTTCAATTGAGACACTGAGTTATTTTTAATTTAGACACTAGTACATCGTTGTAATTTAAAGACAACTACAAATGAATTCTTGGAATGCTTCAGCATCACTCTACTCTCCTGCAACAGTATTTTGCTTTTTTGAATCTCTTCTTGTCTCTGGGTACTCATCACTCTTTACATCCACCATGGGACTGAAGCCACTTCCACAGCCTGAAACAGAAGTTGTTTATCAGCTGCCTTGTCAAACACATTCACCAAGGAATGTATGGCAAAATGTGCAGCTACATCCCTGTGTGTAAAGCAGCACCTCTGCTTGAGAACCGTGTTAATCACATTACTTAATTAGCTCACAAATAATCGCTTCACACTTATAATCTTTAGCTAGATGTTTTGGCAGCTGAGACAGGGAAATTAATAAAACCCACATTTGTTTAAAGTAAACCTGTTACATCTTCTTTATCTTTCTCCTTTTTTCCCCATGTGTTTTATCTCAACCTTCTGAGAGTTTCATCTTTTCTCTATTTCCAAACTTAATACTTGGAGTATTTAATTTCCTAATATGGAATGTAATTTTTCCCATGGTCTCTTTGGCAAGAAGGAAAAAAGTATGTGTGATGACATTTTTTTTCTTTCATTTCCTTTAGGCCTGGACTAACTTTGATAAAGTCCCAGGTACAGGGAGGTGCACAAACACACACTAAACTTGTAAGTCTGAAAATGCTTCTCTTTACATCAAAGAATTAGGAGGTGTTTTTTTCCAGTTGGAGCCCAACTTGCAAGTCTTTTCCTCCTTTCATAAAAATGTGCTTTTATAGTCTCTAGTCCTTTGTGCCATTTCTATATAAACCTTTCACTCTCCTAATCTTTGCCTCTCTTCCTTATTCCTTACCTCTTTTTCATCTCATGTCTCCTTTTCTCTTTCCTTTTCTGGTTCCCTATTTCCTCCCTCCTCCTCAGTGTCCCTCAGCAATTCCTTCTCTCACTTGCAGTCCTCTGGGGTGGTTGGAGAGCTCCCTGACCTCCTCTCCCTTGCAGGGATCTGATGCAGCTTTGCTTCTGCTTCTGTGATGACAACCAACTCCTGTTTAAGAGGGTACTTTCCAGGTGGATTACAGCAGATTCTCATTTAAAGTGAGTTAGCAATTTCTTCTATTGAATAATAAATGCTTTACACATCTGCACCTATTTTAAGCCATCCCAGTATCAAGGCACCCTCTGATCACCTTTGGGTGCTGGCTGTCCAGAGTGATTTGCCTGCTCTGGGGCTATGTAACTGGGCTGCTGTGGTGACAGGGTAGTTGGGTTGTAAACTCTGGAGCAACCAGAAGGAAGGAGGGATTAAAAGTGTCGCTCTAATCACTGGAGGTATTCTGGTGTGTAACACAGCACTTTTGGCTTTTATGTGTTGACAGTGATATTTAAGTTTTCACTTCTGAAGGAAGAAATACGAGGTGTTGAAACAATTATGCATTTCATTGCAGATATTCCAGTATTTCTCTCTCCTTCCTGAAACAATGCCTTTTATTATTAAACGTTCTCCGCTACTTCTTTTTCTTAAATTAACAGTTTTACTCCAGAGAAAGTCCAAGTCCTTGATACTGTATTCCACATTTCTCCAGGAATCAGTATTATTTATAGTTTAAAACTGTTGTTCTTGGTATTTCCATCTGCAAGGGCATATGTTCTAACCTTACTGGACATTACTCACCAACAAATAATGACCTGAGCTTTGCATCGGGAGCTTTTATTTGGCTTCACACTTATTCCTTCTAGAGTAGCTAAAGAGCAGCAGGAGATTCATGGCTTTTCACACACTGAAATCTAGTAAATTTTATTATGCAGTGTCTAGATTACCCTTAATACAACAAGTTCAACTTTCTGTGTGCATTGGAAGTTTAGTGTAGAGTCATGAAGCTGACAGAAAGATTTTGTGCAGCCGTCATGACATGGCTCTCACAAAAACACAATTTTAAAAGTGTCACTTAAGAGAAGGATAGGAGGGCTTCTGCAAGCACTTGGATTGCAATCCTCAATTCCAAAAGTGCTCTGTTGCAGCAGAGGCACAGGTATAGAGGAAAAGACTGGATTAGGGGTTGGACCACAAATGAAGAATCTCTTTGGCAAGATTACTACGTATTTCAGTTGTAGTTTCTGGGTTAAGTACGGCCCTAAATCGTATTAATAGTCCAAAGTTAGACAAAAAGGGACTCATCAAATTAAATATTTATATGAAGAATAGGGCTTCTTTGGCAGCTTCACCTAGGAGAAGCTCTGCACATAATCCACGCGTGCGAGTGGCTGTATGCCATATTTTTAAATTTCCTGTGGTTAATAAACACCACGGATGTGTGACTCCAAAATGACAAGGTCTCTCCCCTTACTGCAGGGACTGACCACCAGCTGATACAGGACCCGGGAAAATCCTGCTGCAGCCTCCGGGACAGGCTGGACAGCACCCCGGCAGGCAGCTGGCTGGAACACATGACACCCGGCAGGAAGAGAAGGCGCAACCCTCGCTCTTATTTTCGCCCTTTCGGCCCCCTCAGGAATTGGGTACGATACGTTATCAATTAAATTACAATTATTTGGGGACGCCCTGGGGCACCGGGGGTGACGGGTGAGGCCCCGCGCCGCCTTCAGTCGCGCCGCCAGGGGGCGCCGCGCCGCCAGGGATGGCGCTGCCGGCGGGGCCCCGGCTCGGCTGCCGGCCCGCGGCCCGAGCGCTGCCCCCGCGGGATGCCGTGCCCGCCGGCCCGGCCGCCGCCACCGACACGGCTCTCCGCGGGGCGCCGGGCCCGTAGGGACTCCCCTACGACCCCGCCTGCGCGCCCTTGGCTTCCCCGAAGGGTCTCCTCCGCCTGCCCCCGCCTGTCCGGGAGCCTCCGCCGGGAGGAGAAGGAGGAGGAAGTAGCGGCGGCGGCAAGCGGGCGGCGAGCCCTGCTGGGTCGGGTTACAGGGAGCCACGGAGCGGCGGCGAGGCGGGCGGGGACCGCCTGCGGGGCGGCCGCCGTGCTGCGGGCGCCCCCCCGGGGCTCCCCGCCGCTCCCCGCCCCGCGCGGAGGCGCGGCGGGCGCCTCGCCGGGCCCCGCCGTAGCTGCCGAGCCGCGCCGGGCGGCGAGAGGAGGCGCGGGCAGACAGGTGCCCTCCTCCCGAACCGCCGCGCTCCCCGCCGCTGGCATCGTCGCCGCGCCGCTCGGCGCTGGGCAGCGTCGCCCGGGCAGCCCCCGAGGTCGCCGCCGCCCGCCGCCGGGGACAGCCCCGCCGCCCCGATGGCCCCCGCCGCCCCGCCGCCGCCCCTCCCTCGCCGCCGCCGGCCGCGGCGGCCCTAGGGGCGTCGGGGCCCTGCGCTGCCCCGCGGAGGGGAGGCGGAGGCGGCGGCGGCGGGGCGGGGGCGGAGGCGGAGGCGAGGGGGCGGCGGAGCGGCGGCGGAACGCCGGCGGAGCGGGAGCCGGCGGCGGCGATGGACGAGTCGTCGCTGCTGGATCTTCTGGAGTGCTCCGTGTGCCTGGAGCGTCTGGACACCACGGCCAAGGTGCTGCCGTGCCAGCACACCTTCTGCCGCCGCTGTCTGGAGAGCATCGTCAGCTCCCGCCACGAGCTGCGCTGCCCCGAGTGCCGCATCCTGGTGGGCTGCGGCGTGGACGAGCTGCCCGCCAACATCCTCCTCGTCCGCCTCCTGGACGGCATCCGGCAGCGGCCCCGCGCCGCCGGGGGCGCCAGCGGCAGCCCCAGCGCCGCAACCCCCACGTACCCCCAGCCCGCCGCCGCCCCCAGCGCCGTCGCCGCCGCCGCCGCCTCGGCCGCAGCCAGCCTGCGGGAGCTGGCGGCCGCCAGCCGCAGCGCCCTGCTGGGAAAGGTGGGTGCCGGGCCGGGGGCGGGCGGGCCGGGAGCGCGGCCGGGCGAGCGCGCGGCCCCGCGGAGCGCCGCGCGGCCCCGGTTTGCCGGCGGGACGTCCCGCGGGCGGCGGAGGGTGTCCGCCCGCGGGCACCGGCGTGCGCCTGCCCCGCAGTTGCGGCCGGCTGTTGCGGTCGCTCCCCCGATCTAACGATGGGAGGCTCGGACGGGGATGTCCTCAAAGTTCTCTGGGCGGCCGCGGGCGCCGGGAGCGGCCGGGACCGCCCCGGGACACCCCCCTTTGGGTGGGTTTATACCGGCTGTGGGGCAGCCGCTGCACCGACGGGCCCCGGGACTGCACCCGGAGTAACAGAGCCGGACGTGGAGTTGTGAACCACAGAGTGCCTCGAAAGCGCTTTTATCCGGCGTGTCGGGCTGCGCCAGGTGCCTGTCAGATGCGGGCAGGAGCCGGCTCCCACCCTCACCCTGCCTGCGGGGGAAGTCTCTGGGCACGCTCGGACGGTCCCGAGCCCGGCGTGCTCCTCCAACCCCGAAATTTTCCCCTCCGCTCTCGGGCGCTGCCGGTGCGGTTACAACCACACAGAGCCCTCCTGACAGCCGAAAGGGAGCGGGGTTGGAAGCTGAAGCTTCCCCTCTCGAGGGAACGTAATTTCATTTTTATGTATAAGGTGTGTGATTTATTGAAGGCGAGTACTGCAACGTGTGCATTTATTTATTGGAGTCTTCAATCGAGTGCCCCATCTTGCGCCCTTTAAAGTCCATGACAAGGGTTTCATTGGCTCAGAGGGGACAAGATCAGTTCCTCCCACTGTTCTCTAATGCTCTTTCATGCGATCTGATAAAATTTATTATTGGACCTCCTCAGGAGACTTGAGAATGGAAGCAGTCTTAGAACTGTGAACTTAATCTCACTTTTGATGTCATATGTATACTGGATATGTTTAATTGTCTTTGATCTTTCATGAAATCCACTTGAGCTGTAGTTTAATGTACAGGCTTTTGATTTGAAAAGGTCAGTGCAGAGTTTCCTTGTGAAGTTGTATTGCCATAGTAAATGTTTCAGTTAATCAATTAATTAGTTTCCTACTTTTTTTCTTTTTTTCTTTCTTTTTCCCCCCCCCCCCCTTTTTTTTTTTTTTCCCCGAACAAAAGAAATATACCTGTACTGGTGTTTCAAAGTTTTCGCTATAGGAAATGATGGAAAATGCCATGCATTGCTCCATAAAATTCAGTCCTGGAGTTGGAATTGCATGGCATGTGCTAGGCAGTATTTCTGGAAGGGTAGATCCTTTAATATTGAGCTGTTGTCTTCAATGAGCTTCAGGTATTTAATAATGACTTGTCAAATTTAAAGAAGAAAGGCAATGGAATTCTGCCTTCTGCTTTTTTGGTTTTTTTGCTTGTTTTTCAACTAAGCTTAGTGCTGTAGCTTTGTCACAGCAGACAGCTCCTGTCTCCTTAGTTTCAGCATTATAGAAAGGGAAGTTTGCATTCATTAGGTAAAGTACAGTGTCCCATGGTCTGGTTTGAAGTCCAGGCAGGTGTCTCTCGTGGGAGGCAGGGTCTGCTGGTTACACCTGTAGTGTTTACGTTGGAGGGGCAGTGGCTTTTGTGACCATCCGACAAGAAGAAAATCTCTGCTTATCAAATCTTTAAGTCATAGTCAAGCTTGCATATTACAGTGGTGTGCACATGTAAGAAAATGTTTGATGGGGAAAGCTATTTGCAAATTTTTAGGGAAATTGAATTTTCATTATTTTACCATAAATTGTCAGGCTTTTAAAAAGTTGCTTCCCTAGCCATTATTGCAGATATAATGTGGTAAATAAAAACACTTTGCATTTTATAATTTTCTGTCTTTTTATCATTTTCTGTCTTCCACGGAACTTTGGTGAGTGTTGGCAGTTCTGTTGTCCATTTTTGTGAGGTTTTTTACCCAGGTGAATTTGACAGAATGCAAAACGACACAACTTGAGAATCACATTTTGACTATTATGGTTAACAACTGTGATTCTTTTCCCTTTGCTGGGGTTAATGGGTAATTCTGGGGCAGTGGGTCTGCTGGGACAGAGTGGGTCTGTGAAAGTGTTTGCTTGGCCTTTTGACTGATGACACAATTTCATCCTGGAAATCAATGCAATGTGCTTGATCCTTACAAGGTTCATTACAGTGAAAGAAAGTCTGAACTAATCTGCTTTTAAAAAAGCAGCAGGGGAGAATAATCCTCCTTGGAGCTGCTGATACAGCTGATTGCTGAGCAGTCCTGGAGACAAGAGTGCAGAACCTCTCTCTGTACTAAACAATAGATGGTACAATCCAGGCTAGAATCAGGCTTTTTGAGGCTGATACAGGAGAGCAGAATTACATCCCTTTCTGTCTTGCATTGGTCTTTGACAGCTCAGCTGCCTTGAAGAAAGCAGAAGTGATTCTTTGTGATTTATATATATTTCAGGAATTGCTGTAGATATGCTGCCTGGGGCTTAAATGCAAATTACACTATTTTACTAATTATTACCTTTCATTTTTGATAATGCAGGATATAAATTAGGACATAGAATTACAGGCTTTTTGGTTAGAAAGGAAACTGCTGGTAGTGGAGTGTAATGACAGAGAGCCAAGGTCACTTCTATCAGACTTCAATCTTGCCCAGATCCTTGGACCAATATGTTAGAATCACACCAGGGATCTGTTTCTGTGAGAGTTTTAATTAACCTTAGAAGACAGAGCAGAGTCAGCCTCTGTGTTGCTATCATGCCTGTATTTTGCTTCTGCACCTTATACTTTGGAGAAGTCTTCTTTGCATAGATGCTGTTTTCTGAAATCAACGCACATTGTTTATCACTTGGGCAAAACTCTGTGGTCCCTGGCCTTTCTTTTCCCATAGTTTGTCACAGACTTGGTCTGTGCAGACTGCTAAAAGCCAGTGTAAGAGGGGCTAAGCTGGGGGTGAACTGGCACTGGTGCTGTTTCTGAAGTTGTCCAAGACCATTCTTCAGAAACACTCCTGAAATACTGTAGGTGTTCTGAGATACGTGGTACACATCTTCAGTATGAGAGATCTGGAAGTGGCATGTACCTACTGATATATTTGGGATATATACAATATTTGGGATTCTATCAATGTATAATGCTGTGACCCAATGCCTCTGTTTCAGCCTGTAAAAAACCAACAGTCTTGTTCTAAACGATATTGCATATTTTGAGATGTTCACATTAAACTGTGTAAATGCAGAGTATGGTAATAGACATTATAAAAACAACTGCTGAAGGTGCACACTGGAAGAATGAAGGAAAGGAAATCCAACAACTGTGTGCCCCCACCAGGGAATAGACAGGAGGCAAAGAGTGGTTTATAATGGTAGGTGCATTACTCACAAGGTTATAATTTATTTGCTCCTCTGTTTCCATTACCACTGTCGAATTGCTTGGGGAATTCAGGTTCTGTCAAAGTAAATAGCTCCCTTAGATTGTTGAGGCATTATGGTAAATCTGCCTCCTTTACTGAATGTGGGGTTTGGGGTTGTTTTTTTTTAACAATTATTGTAGTTTATCACTTAATTTATTTTTCAGGAGTTCTTAAGATCTAATAGCCAGCTAAGTGCATGCAAGTATTTAGTGATTTCCTCCCAAACCAGGAGTCTTTCACTCCAGGTGCAAGGCTTATTGCTTGTTTGCTCATAATACAAACGGAGAACAACATTTGCATGAAAAAGAAACAACCTAGTGAAACAAAACATGTCTCTCCTTTTTCCCAGAAGGGAGAACACGGCCGGGGTGATGGATAGGGATGCGGTGCATTACCAGATGGGGCTGTAGGTACCAGTGGAGAGTAAGATGTGCACATAAGGAAAACGATGTGTCAGCGTGCCTGAGCAAAGTGACGGATGGGATGCATCTCATGTGTATCAGCTTTGCAGAGCTATTTCACTGTTTCAGGAGGAAGGCTGCCATTTGCTAGCCCTTGGCTTCACACAAATTTTCCAAGCAGAGAGAACAGTTCTAATTTGCTAAATAAGCTTTTCAGCTATTCTGTAGAAATTCCCCAAAAGCAACATTCTGTGACTTCTTTTAAAGAGTTCTGCCTCAACCCAGACTGGGTACAGTGGATTAAAGGAGTAGACTACACAGTATTTCTCTGCTCCCCTGTTTCTTTCCTTTTTTGGTTACATTGTCTATCAGGTGAAGATCCCACCCTGGGTTACACCAGAGGAAGCAAATGGAGGCTGGCGTTTAAATGCATTTATATATATTGCAGCCGGAGAGGATTGTGTAGAGGACATGCTTTGTCTTGGGCCGAGGGTAGTCTTCAGCTTGCCTTTTTAATGGTCAGACTTGCACAGACTGGAGTGCTGTTCAGCAGTGTGTCATGTACATAAACCTAGGGACTTACCTTACTTTTGTTCATTCTCTTTGATTTATTTGCTTCTGATGCTGTAGTTTCACTGATCAGCACTTGAACTTTGTCATAAAGCCATCCAAAAAGGAGTGATGTTCCACATGTCAAAGGCTCTGATCTTGAGGATTTTCTTTTTGTCTGGCAGATGGCTAAAACCGTGTTTTGACACAGGAGATTAACCACCATACTAAAGGGTATTGTGAAAAATATAGCCAGAAGTATTTAAAACCCCAGCAGCTGAAGCTGTCTTCACAGAACTGAGTGAGCATAGGAGAGGGGATTGCTGAGGGGCTGTGTCAGAAAAATTCATCATTTACTGAGCACTTAGACTTTCAAGAAAATGTGTCATTTGCACGTGTCATCTTCATGTCCATTATGTTTTCCAGAAATGAAGTATTTTTACTTGTGATTTTTTTCTGTGTGATAATGTTATTTTATTTGCAAGCTAGAAAAATGTATGATGGTCCTGATGTGACTAAAGAGTGCCAGTGCTGACACTGGACTTTTTTTTCTGAATTGGGGTGGCCAGCAGTGGCTCAGTCACACCTAAAAAAGTTGGGGAACAGTGGAAAGGGCTTTGTGCCTTTAGCTCCAAACCCTCCCTATTAGTTCGTGGCAGTGTGACATGCCTCTGTAGGACTCCTCTTGATGTCAAATGTGAATGCTAAGTTTAATCCCTGCACGTCACCCTTCTGAATGATTCATGATGAACGCTGGTAACGTTTAGCATATGACAGGGTTCCATGTTCGGTAGCTGGTTGTTCAAAGACAGATGGATAGGCTTGCTCAACTCAGCCCTAAAGATCTTGTGCATATTTCAAGCCTGGCAATTTTTGCCCAGCTGTCCTAAAGCTCTGCTGTGGTTTCAAGGCACATGCAGAGCATAGTCATTGATGTCTAGCGAGCTGCATGACCTTTCTGGGCTTCACATTTCCCAGCTGTAAACCTGCCTCAGTAGCACTAGCCCACCCTCGTGTTCTTCTCAGTCTTCTGAAGGAAGCTGCCGTACAAACACAGAATTATTACTAGAGCAGCTGGATTTTGGAAAAATTGGAAAGTGCTGGCTGTGTACACTGAAGCTATGATGGTTGTTTTCTGTTGTTGTGTGGGCAGAGATGCTGCACTTTGTTTGCAGGGAGTGTCGGCGCAGGAATGCAGCGATGTATGCTGAGCATGGACTGTAATAGTACACTGTATTCCTTGTTTCTAATCTTATCAGTTTGTGTTCAGGCAGACTCCTGGCTCTGGCTGGGTGCCCAACAGGTCAGACAGGCTGCAGGCACTGGCTGGTAATACTGGGTGCCTGTACTTGCAGGTCAGGGGGAGGCTACGCATGCTCTTTCTAGATGAAGCTGTGTCCATATGATCAATAAGGTGCCACATAAAGTGCTACAATATTTTGTTTATTTCTTTCTCTGAGGATGATTTTTTTTTTCTCTGAGAAGGGATTTTCTTACACTGTCAAGTTATTTTTGTCTGCTCTCTCATAATTTTAGCTTAATAATCCCATTACAATTTTAACTTGAAAAGGCTGGGTAGTTCTTGAGTTTTGCACTGTTGTCTTTATACTGTCCCCTCTAATTTCACTGTTCTGTTCAATATTTCATGCTGTTTTTCTTAAGAAACAGTGCTTAAATTTCAGATAGAAACCATAGTTTACTCTTGCACCTTAGTGACCCACCTGAAATATCTTCAACTGTGAGATGACACTTGTTTTCAAAGTTTTAGATCATTCTTTCTTAGAAGCCTTTCCTTAAGTTTCAGAAGGCATTATAACTAATATTTCACTTTGTTTCATGTCTTTAAGCATTGCAACATTGTTATTGATGACCTCTAGAGCACTGGATTCATTCAGTGTTCAGGGACTTTGTGACTTCTACTGACCAAAACTGCTGGGGGGTGCACATGGTTTCAGCTTTCCTGCATTCACTCATCACATATCAAGCTATATTTTTGCAAGCATGTTCAGTGCAGTCCTGTTAAAACCTGGTATTTCACAACAGGTTTTCCCAGTCTGCCATGAGCTGTCATGGAAAGAACCCAAGATTAGTTCTAATAGGACCAAGAGCCTGGACAAAGATAAACTACAGGATCTGAGAAAGTTGCATGACTGTAGTGTTGCCCAGCTCCCAGAGCAGCTGTGCTTCTGCAGCTGGCATGGGAGTGACAGGGAAATGCAGTGCCAGCTGAAAGCAACCTATTTGTCCCCAGTCTTGCACCAAACCAAACTGCTCCTAATTATAGAAGACTCTTGGTTGGAGCAGCCTGGTACTTTGGCTGGAAAGTTACTGGTCTGACCATTATGCCAAAAAAAAAAAAAAAAAAAAGTTTTCAAAAAAAGGGATAATTAAACAATGAGAAAAAATTCTTTCTAGTGCATGATGCAGATGGGCCTGGGAATAGGTTCTCCCCACATACCAGCCCCATATCCTCTTTCTTTTGCCTTTTGGATTCCTCAGGCAGCTTGAGCCATGCCTTTTCCTGACTGTATGGGGTGGCACGGGGATTGCTGATGTGGTAGTTTTACTCACTTGGCTCCATTACCATCTTCCTCAGCAGTAATGTTAAACTTGTTACCTCCTCTTTGTGGGAAGTTTTGCTTATGTTTCAGAGGATTGCTGAAAAACCTTTAAAATTGTTTGAATAGCTTTAAAAAGAAAAACCCAGAGCATGTGCTTAATAACTTAATGTAATTGTCTTTGTATGTAATTTGAACGTTTTTATTCCGTTGAAAAGAACAAACATTAATTTAATGATACATGTACATGAGATGGCTCATAGGGGAAGAACAGAAGGAGAGAGTATTACTTTTGGTATTAAAAAGACATTTTGTTTTCAAAAGCAGAGAGAAAAATGTAAAACATCTGGAATCAAGAATACTTTCTGTCCAGTCTTTTGAGCATAACTTCCATTGGTTCCACAGAACTTGCTGCTCACTAGTTGCTGTTAGCTGGGGTGGCCTGTGAACTCAGGTGATGGGCAGCTGAATATCTGCCCAAAGGAGCTGATGGAGCTCTTCAGGGGGTCAGGAGAAGGACTTGTCACCTGGCTCAGACTTTCACATCTGTGGGCCAGCTCTTGAGGGGTTAAATATTGAAAACCTTGCTTAAGTTTGTCTTATAACTGGCTTTTGGCACTTTCAAAGCATGGATTGGCCCCTGCTGAAGTTTGGCTTTTTGTCCTGTTGGGGTGGTTGGGATTTTTGGTGTGGCTGGTCTGTTTGCATGTGGTTGGCTGAGGACAGGGGTTTCTGTGGGACACAGATGCTCATGAACTCTTTAAAGCTGTTTCTACAGCAGGTCTCCATCCTGTCCCATTTTGGGAACAGGAGGGCTTAGCTGTCTGCTTCACAGCACTGGGTGCCAGGAGAAGAAGGAAGGCTGTGGGATTCGCTAATTAAAAAAAGGGAGAGATGGAACTGTTTTCTTTCACCATGGTGTTTGCATAATATAATTTGACTCAGGAATGCTGAGGAATTTTTGTCCGCTTGCAGTGGCAATGGGACAAAGGTGCAAAAAACCCTTTCCTGCTTTGCAGCATTCAGCCTCTTTTTGGTTTTTTGGGGTTTTTTGGGGGTTTTTTTTGAAGATACCTTAAGAATTTGTGGTAAGGAGGAATTTGTCCCTCATGTTGGCTGTCAACAGGAATATGATTTATCAGACAAGTGAAACTAATGCTGTATATGGTTAAGGAGCGCCTTTCTGTGCACAAAAATGGTATTTATGAGAAGAGGTTGCTTCTTAGTCAATGCTTAGAGTGTCTTTCCACTGCTACAGCAACAAGCACAAGAGTCTGATTATTCAGGCAAGTTAGCATCAATTTTTTTCCAAGCTTTTTGAAAATCTGATGCAAACCAATGTGAATTTGCCGTCGCTAATTTTAGAGTGGTCTGCTTGTATAAGATAACAAATCCCAGTTTTACTTTAAAGAGAAAGTATTTTAACAGAAGGCTGGCAAGATTGTTATCAAAATGCTAATGATCATTTCTCCTACAGTCTCAGTTATTTTCAGAGGGAGGACTAGAATAGATACATAATCTGAATAAAATTGATTTTAATATGTATTACTGTCTCATTAAGCTGTTACAGTCTTTCCCCTTCTGGACAGAGGTTCATTAGTTGCTGCAGATGATGTATTATTAAAGTGGGTTTAGGTGCAAGATGAGTAGAGGGAAAGAGAGATCTAAAATGTTGACTGCAGTAGTGGATGAACCTTTGGGTTAAGATATGATGGCCCTAACCAAAGGAAGGGGACACTGCTGTGTTTGATTTGCTGCCGCCTGATTGCCTTCCCTGCAACAGCCAAGAAGTCAGCCAAACACAGGCACTATTATATTTACTTTGCTAAATGATCATTTCAGTAAATATTATTGAACATGTTTATTTGCGGATTACTTTCAGGCCAATTCCAATAAAAAACTCCTCTGTGACTTACTATAAAAAGACATGATTTTATAAATTTACTTTTTAATTTCTAAATTAATCTTGAAACAGCTTTAACAGCTTTTAGCAGGCTGCCTCTTTACTGGCTGCCTTCATATGTGTTTTGAAATGCTTTTATTTCAGCTTGTACCAGGTTTACAATTGTCAAACCAATTACAATAAGGAAATCAATATGTTTTCATTTCCAGTAACAGCAATAATTTATGAATTTGTAATTATTTTAATGCAGTGAAGGAGAAGGAATTAGAAGGAAGTAGAAGGAAGATTTTGTTTTGATTGTGTTTTGATTGACTTCAACTTACGTTTAGTTGTCTGTAAATACAATACACCCAAATATAGGTATGTATACTATATATTTATATCTATATATATATTTATCTCCCTCAGTGTATATTTTTTGTCAGATGGTCCTGTTCCATGCATTCTTGTGTCCATATCCAATTCAGTAAACTGTACATTATTGTCAGACATGGGTGTGTGTTGTGTCACAGTGCAGTGGCTGGTCTTGCCTCGTCTCTGGACGTGTGCCCATGGGGAACACCTCTTGCAGAGCACGTGTCCTCCAGGGATCAAAGGAGTGCACACACACAGCCTCCTTCTGCATCCCCAAAACACAGACTGTGCTTGTCATGTGAGGGAGAAAGAATGTCCAGCAAGGGGTTGGCTGGGGAGGAGGCAGAGGAATGGGTCCCCTGTGTGTGCTGCAAGGCACCTGTTCCTCAGTGCTGGGACATGTCGTGATGGGGTCTTCTCATGCTGCTTGCTGAACCTCCTTCTGATTCCTTGCTAAAATGTCACAAGATGAGACACAGAAATAGCACAGACTTTCCTGGCAGAAGTGTGATCTGCAGCATGTTGAGTGGGCACAATGCATCCGTGCCAGGGCTGCTGCTGCTTGACCAGCTCTGTGTAGGGAGGGTGCAGTGCTGTGGAAGAGGCAGGCGAGGATGTTTTTGTGTTCAATCCAGAGCATCTTGCATTTCAGCCAAGAGTTTTTGTGTGGAGAGCCTCATTCTTTTGCATATGCTCTTTCTAAAAGAAATCATAAACCCCCCGGGAGAATAGAGTCATACACACACGTCATAAAATACAGGAAAATAGTAGTTGACAACCATGAGATGAATTTTTTTGCTTACTCTCTTCTGCTGTGTAGGTAATTATGGTGTTAGATCTTAGTGGGAAACATCTGATTATTTATATTTCACAGTCATGCAGCAATGTAAAATCTGAACCAATTACACCATTTTAACAATTAGTACATTTTTTGTAAAAGGAAAGCATATTACCTTTGATCTATTTTGCAGAAGGGAAAATTCAGTTTTTCGTAGTTAGAGTTTTGTCCTTTTGATAAACACAGGACTTCCTTTTATATGCAGTTAGTCTCACTTTTCCTGAGTGTAAACTTCCATGATGGTCACTACTGTTAAAAATAATTTAGTGCATTTTTAAGAAGGGACTGTGGAGGTTTCATGATCTGTAATAATATTGTTCAGCCAGGGAGAGGTCATTTTGTGTTTCGTAATAAACAAGAACTCAATGGCCAGGGTTGAATGGCCATCTCCCCCTCACCCCTGGCTTCTAAAACCAGGAAGCAAGTAGGTAAGCAAAGGTTGGTGTCTTCCTCCCCTTGTCTTGTCAGCAGCACACTACAAGAAGTACAGAGGTGTTCAGAGCCACAAGGTGTTCAAGAGCCACATTTGCTTTCCAGTTTCTCCACTTTTGATGTTTGTTTCGTATGAATTCTATAGTGTTGAAATCGCTGTTGCCAAGAATTGGTTTTGCCTGTTGTATTAAAAAAACCCAAACCAACAAGATTCAGCACTGAACTTGCTGCCTTGTGCAGTGTGTAGAGCTGAGAGACAAGCCCTGTCTACCCCCACAAAGGAGAGCAGGAAATAGGTTCGGTGCCTCAAGTCACTGTGATTGTCTGGGAGACTCGGGGGAGTTTGTTGTGATGTCTAATGCATCTCTACTCCCAACTGTTTCACCCACCTTTAAAAAGATACAAAAAATAGGAATACCAGAAGCAAAGTGCTTGGTTGGTAGTGGTAGCAGAAGATCCAGCAAAGGATCTGTGTCATCGTGTCCTTCCTGCAGTGCTTCATTACCATTTGAAGACATCCAGCAGTCAGGAGTGGGCAGGAACAGGCTGTCCAGGGGCTAGGCTCAGGTTCTCCTGTCCTCTTTCTCTCTCCACATGAATCCTCACTTTTTAGTAGGCTGGGGCACCTGCCAGTGCCTTCACTCTTGCTTGCTGAATTTTTAACCTCCCAAATTAGCACATCCTCTGTAGCCTATATTGCAGAGCACAGCTTTCAGGATGTGCATCTTCACCTTTTTTTCTGTGTGATGAGCTCAGAGAAGAACCCAGAAGATGAGCTCCTTCCACGTGGATGATTAATTGCTTCATGAGTCACTGGTGATGCTGGTGGTCAGGGACCCTGGGAGAGGGGGATGCTTGGCAGTAGCTGTACAGGATGACTGTACCATGTGGAGTCATACTGAAAGGCAGTACAGGGCTGGGCAGAAAATGAGAGAGGATAATTTTGGATGTTTAGTTTCCTGTGGGAATAGGACTTGTGTGATAGCCTAATCTTAAAATTATGAGGGAAGTATTTAGGGAGAATTTGCTCTGACAGCATTGTAAGTTGGTTTTCAAGTGCAGTCAATAATAACGCTAATAAGATTTGGAGACCACGTGGAACTTTCTAAGTCTTTGTACCCCATTCTCTGAGCTCAGAAACCTCTGCTGCACCAGGGACATGATCAGCTGTAGCTGATGAGCATCTTCTTCATTGCTGCAGCAGGAAAGTAGTTGGTGGGCTTGTGCCGTGGCATATTTGTCATTGAATTAACACTTCCTAGACTCAGCCTGTTTTGACTGCTCTTCACATAGGCCACCACCTACTTAGAAAACAGAGGCGGGGGCAGCTGTGTCCAGCCAGTGAACACAGGAGGAGAATTCAGGGTGCACAGAGATGACAATAAAAAGGACACAGTACCGAGGAGAAGAGGGGATGTTTTCAATGGCTGATGTTCTTCAATTCTTTGTGGTTCTTTGTTATTCATCAAATGAGGCCTAAAAATTCCAGGAGGTATTCCATTTGTTCAAGCCTCCTTCGTGTGTTTTGGCTTTTTGTTACTTAGATTTTATACAAAATACAAGTTTAAATTCTTCCATTCTCAAGTGAAGCAATGGAAGGAACTGACCTGAAGTTGCACTAGGAAAGTTTCAGTTAGATATTTAAAAAAAAAAAAAAAAATCACTGAAAGAATGGTTTGGCATTGCAGTGAATGGAGTCACCGTCTCTGGAAATGTTCAAGAGGCATCTTAGTGTGTCAGTAGGGGATATGGTTTAGAGGTGATTATGGTGGTGTTGGGAGGATAATCTTGAAGGTCTCATCTAACCTTGATGATTCTGTGATTCCCTCAGCAATACCCCTCATGTCGTGAGTAGTTTCTACACTAGAATGCTGCCCTGCTAGAGAAGGCTTTTTCTATTTAAGTTGATTGTTTGCGAATTAATTCATCTGGTTATGAAAATTGGGGTGAAAGAGGGGTGGTTTTTTTAGGATCTTGGATGTAGGAGAAGCGTGTTTCCTTTAATACTCTCCATAGGTATCTTTGGAGAGACTTTTTATTGATGCAGGTGCTGGGATGAAAAGAGTTTGAGCTCACAGTTGAAATAGATAGTAGGAAATAAAATAGATTTGAGGTTGCTCACGTGGTCTGATGCTTTTGATGAATATGTGCTTCTTTGATTGAGTCAGCTCATGAGTTTTGCATAGTGATCCCCAGATCTGTGATTCCTGTTCAGTGCTGGTGAAATAAACAAAAGCTAAACACTGAACACAGACTGCGGTCAGCCTGAAGTTGTCTCGTTAGTGTGTAAACTCAGAGCAATTGGCAGCGAGCAGATAAAGACCAGAATGAATATCACGTAAAACAGCAAAGGTTACTTTGGGGTCATTTTTCGTGGGTTTTTTCCCTCCCCTGAAGAGTTTAAAGGAACATTAAACGATGCCTCTATAGCAGTATTTCATTTTCTGATGTAATGTAGCTGCAGACCCAAGAAAGTAATAGTATGCAGAGATCCTGATCCTTGTAATGTTTAGTATCCTAGCTGCTTATTACCTTTGTCTGAGTGAGCTTCAAATATACACTTGTCTGGTTTTTGTGGCTTTTTTTCAGTAATTAATGAAGGAATGTGAGTAATCTGCTACTTGGCAGATCTGCTCTTTAGGACTCTGTTTGGTGGGAGGTGTGAGAAATCACTACTCTAGTAAGTAGCAATATTGTAGCACCTCAGCAGAACCATTTTGGTGAGTGTTGCTGGAAGGCAATAGTGTCCTTCCTAGGAAGAAAAGCTTGAGAAACATCATTCAAACAGCTTTGCTTCATTGACCTGGTGAAAAAATTATTCAAGATAATGGTTTGCACAGATGGAGTTGCTGAATTACTTTGCTGTAGGTTTGTCAGGTGTTACTATTTTCTACTCTGCATACCATGAATAGATTTGCCTTTTCCCTTTTATTTCACGTATTTACTTTCTTTGCACTTGCAAGAAGCCAAAGGAAACAATTTTGCCAGAAATAAAGGTCTCACATGGAGACTGTATCCTCATCACCATGTTCCCCTTGGGTTCGGGGTGTGGAGGGGTTTGCTCCTGCTGGGGTGTGGGAGGATGCCTTGTGTTTTCACTCAGGTTTTTTGAGAGGTGACAGCTCAGGAAGCCCCCATGGCCCACTCTGTGCCCCTGTGGTGTCCTGTGCTGCTAGTGCCCCTTGCTGCCTACAGCTGCCTGGGCAGCAGCAGTTCCATGTCCCCACTGCCATCTCCCCTTGATATTGTCTCTGCCCCGTTGCCATCACCCCTTTGTCCCAGGATCCTCTCTGTGTGGGGCAGCAGACAGCCTGGAGAGCAGAGCTGTTTCTGAGCTTTGACACTCCCTATTCATTTTGCTTGTGAGCAACATTGGAGCAGAGATGGACCAAATGAATGGCCAATGTCCAAATGGAGATGTGGACACCATGTGGTGTTCCTTAGATTCTTTACTGGGACCAGTACTGTTCAGTATCTTTATTGAATTGATAACTTCTTAGACAGTGAAATTGAGTGCACTCTCAGTGAATGTGCTGATGACACATGTCAAGTGGTGCCACTGATATGCTTGAGAGAAGGTATGCCATACACAGGAGCTGTGACAGGTTTAAGAAGTGGGTCCATGTGAACCTCATGAAGTTCAGCCAGGCCAGGTGCAAGGTTCGGCACCTCTGGCAAGCACCACTATCACTGCAGACCGGGTTACAAATGGACTAAGAACCACTCTGCCTAGAAGGACTTCAGGATACTGGTGCATGGAAAGCTCAGCATGAGCTGACAACGTGCGCTCGCAGCCTGGAAGGTCACACGTGTCCTGGCCTCCATCCAAAGCAGCATAGCCAGCAGATTGAGGAAGGTCATTTTAGCCTACTTCACTCTCATGAGACCCCACCTTGAGTCTCCAGCTCCGGGGTGCCCCGTAGAAGACAGATGTGGACCTGTTAGAGTGGGTCCAGATGAAGGCTAGAGCACTTCTCTTACGATGAAAGGCTGAGAGACTTGGGTTTGTTCAGCCTGGAGGAGAAAACACTCCAGAGAGAACTTATTACAGCCCTCCAGTACCTAGAAAGGGCTTATAAGAAAGATGTATAGAGATTTTTTCACCGGGGCCTGAAGTTACAGGACAAAGGGTAACAGCATTTAAGGGGAAGAGGGTAGATTTAGATTAGATATAAGGAACAAATTCTTTGCTGTGAGGGCTGATGAGGCACTGCAATGTGTTTCCCTGAGAAGTTGTGGATGCCCCATCTCTGGAAGCGTTCAAGGCCAGGTTGGATGTGGCCTGGAGCAATCTGGTCCATAGAAAGTGTCCCTGCCACTGCTAGGGGGGTTGGAACTAGATCATTTTTAGATCTTTTCCATCCCAAACCATTCTGTGATTCTGTGACTCCCTGGCCAGAGAATGAGCACAGAAAATAGGAGGTGGCAGACACAGCTACAGACAGTGAAAAGTGAATATTGTAAAATGCATGTGTATGTGTTTTATGAGGTTACAGTAGTTCACATCTCTGCCATTGATTCTTTAAACATCTTGATGCAGTATGAAGATGCTACAAGGAAAATTGTATTTTCGTGCTGAAAGGTTTCTTTGGGTGTAATGCTTCCAAATTGAAGACAGAACTGAATAAAAATGGAGTCATTCTCTTATCATTATTCCATCACAGCTTTGCTGGAGGAATTCCTTCGATTTGCAGAAAAATTTATAGTGGAAAAATCATTTGACATTCATAACAAATATAGTCTCATCTTTAACAGATTGTTTATATTTTGCAATGGGTGTTCTTTTTCTGAACAATAATAGTAAATTCTTGACCTTATGTTACAGTTTCCAGTTCTTCAATAGATATAGGAATCTTTAGTTAATATTTCTTAACTCCACAGAATCCTTAATAGAAAACAGTAAATATCAGTGCTTCATTTGCGGATGAGAAGTTAGAGCACGACCGAAGGGCCCCACTACCAGCACGGCAGAGGCAGGGAGTGCTCACACGCCTCCTCACGCAGACTCGGGCACTGTGCTGCTGTGCCACTTGATGCACTCAAGCTCTTGTCATCATCCTCGTGTTTGGAAGGAGCGTGACAGACATTTCACAAGAGTTCCACCTCCTTTGCTGTGTGCTACAGCTCTGTTTGGCTTATAGCCAAGTTTAGTTACTTTAGTTGCTGAAATTGTTTTCCTGTTCTATTTCTTAGTATTAAATTGCTGTAAAATTAGCTGGAAAACTACTATTATGTACCCTGTTTCTTGCCTTTTCTTCACATTCTGGGATTTCTTTTTTTTTGGTAGCATATGTTTATTTTTCTTTTTTTTTTTTCCTCTTCTGTTGCATCTATGAAGCTTTTGTTCTCAATTTTTATGTCATTTGACATATGAGAGGAGCCAAATAAAATATTTCACTTTTCTGTTTCAAGTTGAAAAGCAGTTTCTATGCTCAACAATAACTGTGTTACAAGGAAGCCTGATGTGCCCTCAGTGCCATTACAATATGTTGAATAAAAGGTAATTTATTGGAAACAGCAGAGTATTTGAAAGTTCACTGCATGAAAATTGGATTTTTGCCTTTTATTATTTACATTGCACCTTATTCATATTTAAGGCCACAGGGATTATCATCCTTCTTAATGGCTTTATTTAATAAAGACTTTGCATTTCACAGTATAGGATCTAGCACAGGCTTCAATCTGCTATCAGGACTTCAATTAACTAGCTTTAGCTTCAGTTGACCTATAAATCCAATAAATATATCTAAATAATTAATTTGCTTTTACTGGCTGATAGTGGCTACTTTTAAGTACAGCTGCTATGTACTTAGCTGCTGAATGGTACAGCAGTGCTCATAACTTGCTTTTATTCTTATGATTCTAAAGATTACGTAAGTGTATTAAAGCAACTGGTTAGGCCAGGACTGGTCTCTCACTCTAAAAGACCTTGTAGAGGGGCTACAGTTATGGCTGAGGGCCATTGCAGCTGGGATGCAAGTGCACCTTGAATTTTGGAAGGAGAGGCTAGGAATGAGTAGATGTTGTGGATCAACACATCCCTTAACTGGACTGAATCATCCTCTGGCTGTGCTTATGTGTACTGTAAACCAAGGGTTGGATGTAGTCGATTCCAGGGTGGAGGAGTGGTGATGAATACAGGAGAATGAATGAAATTCTGTTGCCCTTACATTTGGGGCTTCCCTTCACCTAGAAGAATCATACACCCATGTAACTTTGCAATCAAGGTTGGGGGGTTTTTTGAATCACATTTAAATCTTGCTAAGCACACAAAAACAAATAATGATGTTCATTTTTTACTGCACCCTTTTGGGTATTGAGAGAGACTGAAATTTGACTATAAGTGAGCATTATAAACAGACAGGCTCGAAAAGGGGTGCCTCAAAAGTACATAAAAGTACCTCGAAAGTACAAAAAGAGGTAGGGTCTATCACTTCCAATATTTCCTCCTGTAAATTCACTCTCTGCACACCAAAATGTTGATACCCTGAAATAAGGAATCAGCCTCGTGCCACGCACTGGGGACAAAACAAGTACCAAATAATTAGTTTGGTGGGACTCACGAAACACGAACATAGAGCCAGCCACACTCCCTCCAACGCTGGCCCCCCAGCCCCAGAAGAGAGGAGCAGTCCTTTCCCTGAGCTCTGGAGCAGCCCTGCCGGCCGGGCTGCACCTGGGGTTGCCCAGAGATTCACCCAAGAGCAGCAGGGTGACATTCAGATTTTCAACTGTGGAAGAGCACTGTTGGTGTCAGGTTCCTGGTCTTTTCAAAGTTGTTCCAGCTGGCTCACGTCATGAGGACCAAAGATTTGCGCCCTTCAGGGACCTGCAAAGACCAGCACACCAGTTGAAATTAAAATGCTTAAGTTACAATACCTAAAGCTTTGAAGATGTTTTCTGCCTATCAATGCATGATTAACTGAGTGTATGTACTCAAGGAGAAATGTAATATTTATTAAACACAGTTAATTTAGACATTTTGGCATTTGGTATGCAAAGATTATGCATTTTTCCCAGGAGTTATGTTAATTATTTCAGCATGATAACTTTAATTTTGAAAGGGTTTTTTGCTGCTAAAGGGAGGGTTAAATGTGCATGTGTACAAGGAGGACTTTAATTAAAATTTATGTTCTCCATTTCTCCATTGTTTCAGGAGTTTAAAATGCACTTTCTCCTCTGTGAGTCAAAAAGACTGCTTAAATTTACAGGGCGCAGAGGGTTAATGTATGAAAATGACGTTCAAGGTTATATTGCTGAGAGCGCCATTGTGTTGGCAAAGGAAAAAGATGAAACACAGCCTCAATTTACTTCTCTCGCTAAATAGTATTTTGTACTGTATTGTTAGAAGAAATCATTCCATATCTGGAGAAGATGGAAAACTTGGAAATCATGACGCTGCCTCTCCTGACCTTAATATAATTTTATTTTTAACTATTTCTCTCTCAGACCTCCTGAAAGGATTGAAATAGAAACAACTCTGTTTTTCTGAGGAATGTCTGAGAATTTGAAATGTGATCCTCCTTTTTGGTGCCTACTGCAACAGATAAAATACAGGAAGTTCTCCTAATGTGTGTCTGTACATCTGGACACTGGGAAACTGATGCTCTTAGAAACATATTCCATGGGAAAATAGGATATGTTCAGTAAGTTTGCAAAGCAATAATCAGTTGGTACATTTAATTTAGCCATGGTATAGGAGATTGTTGCCAATGTTAGAAAATTGAATAAGCTAGGGCAGAGGGGAGTGGGGTGGGGAAAGGCAAGGTAAGAGTTTGTGTCAAGGCAATTTCTTGTAGGTTCCTACAAGTTCTTCTGAAACCTGGATTTGAATGGAAAAGGAGAAACCCTAAAAAAATAATCCACTTCTTTCCTCTTAAACAGATGTTGTTTATAAGACAGTTCTAATAAAGATACAACTGCTGTATATTAGTACTTGTCCAGAGCAAGCTCCAGCCATGGAGTAAAAAGCCCTCCAGAGAACCCAGAAGGGTCACCAGGGCAGCTTCTCTCCTTGAAACCTATGATCCAGAGGCTGTAATCATTCACTGGAAGACATTCACTTGTGCCTGCACTGCCCTCTCCTGTTGAAGTTCTCCCAGAGGAGTCCGGAGGGAACAAATGCCTCTGCTGCTGCAGCTGTCACAGGTTTACTCTTTGGTGGTGCTCTTGCGGGGTTGTCACCTGTCCTTCTGAAAGAGTTAGGATTTTCCACCCAGATGTTATTTGCTGAACCAGTAGCCCTTAAATATCATGTACATCAGCAATACAGGTCAGAGGGGCCACATCACTGGAAACTGCTCATCTGCTAACCTCCATCTGGCAAAGCAGCTCCTGTAACAACAAGGAAAGCAAATAAAGAAGAATATAAATGTTTTGATTCAGCAGTTGTATTTTCCTTTGAAGGTTGTTAGCAAGAGGTCAGTCTATTAAGGAAACTTTTGTCCCACTTCTACTCACTGCCTCTGTTAACCTTCGTTTTGTTATTTTATTTCAATATAAATTTGCTATTTTTACCTTAAAAATAACAAATGTTACTGATAGAAAATGGTCTGCTGGGACAAACATTCATCTGTAGCTAGTAGGAACACTATTGCTCCTTCTGTACAATGCACACGCATCTTTCTCTTGGGTGTTTGTGATCAGTCTGTTTTTCTGCTGTTTGCCAGTGGAAAGGCCCTGGCTCATTTCTTTCTAGTGAATCATATTTTGATTGTCTCATTTCCTACTGAAGTGAATAAAGTTGATTTGGGCATACACAGACTGTAACTTCTACACATACCTCTGCTAAGCTGCAATGCATATTAATAAAATTTCTAAAATTATCTTCTACTGTGAACTTATATAAAGCACTAAAGCCTTTTAAATTAGTTCAGAACAAATGTTAGAGTTATCCACATTCTATATTTCTTACTGTGTGGAGGCAACATGCCCTGGCTTTTTAGCCCAGGTTGTGGGCCAGGGGACCAGGACTCCCGGGTGCATTGAGGAACAAACACACCTGGTAGGATGAAAACAGCCCAAAGAGTCCTTTGCAGGTGCCTGTAAAGAAGTGCTGAAACAGGCCAACTCTCCATCTCCCCTGTCACCAGTTGGCAAGGAACGTGAACAGAGGTACTGAACAGCACACAAATGTAACAGAGACTGTAGAGACAGTGCCAGGTATTGGCAGTGAAGACGGTGGATTTAGAAGTAAGCAGTCCTTAAAACTGTAAAACCTGTTCTTGCATTGTTAGGCTCCCTCTTTGGTAATCTTTAAAGGATGCTTTTGGCTAGTTTCTCGGTTGGGTGTGTGTTTTAATGTTCATATCTGTGCTATCAGCAATTGGAAGCAGAGCTGGAAGGTGCAGCCACTTCAGCCACTTAGATGTGAGAGTCTTTCTTTCCTTCAGACTTTGGAAATTGTCACCTGTCCTGAAAATTTATAGCTTGTCTTTGCTTTGGTGGCTACTGTGAGTTAATCTGAAGTATTTATTGCTATTATAGTTGTTTGACAAACAGGTTCAGCCTAATAAGAGAGAAATCAGCAGAGCAGATTAATAGCAGGGAGTCCTTTGTTTAACTTGGCAAGGCTCATCACAAGCCATCAAAGCAAGCAGTTGCTTTGTCAGTAGTATTAAATGGATGAATTTTATAAACAAAGAGGTCACCAAGTCTTACAGCCTAGTTTCCCTAAGAAACAGAAGGGCTTGCCAAACAGCTTTAGGACTAGAATATAGGTATTTTATGTATTCAAAGGATATGGGTTCATAACTACTGTTCTCGTTGGTTTTAGTGAATTTTCTGAAAATACAGGAAGGAAACAGGTTTTGAAGGAGCCCAGACATGACATGCAACCCATCTGTTTTTCTGAACAATTTCTCAAAATTAATTCCATTGTTTCCCAAGTAGAGTTGATAATAGGATGTTGAAAACAAGAGTATTTCAGAACCAATTGTGAAAGGAGTCTCCAGTGGCCTGTTAGAGATGCAGGTATTCTGGCGATAAAATTCCCCATTCCCAAGTGAGGTATTCACTTAAGGCCCTAGTTCAACAGAGGCTTTAAAAGCATGCTTGGGTTAATCTCTGTTACTACAGTTTTGCCTGTGGTTAACTCTAGTAGTGTGTTCTCAATTAAACATGTTTCTGATGTGTCCTCTGCAGAAATAAAGGGCTGACTTGAGGTTAGAGATATTTTCTTCTAAGTAGCTACTGAACTCTGTTCAGGCTGTACCTGTCTGCATCTATTTAGCACAAGGCAAGGCAGTGACTTATATCCTCCTATCAGGAATTATTTAAGAAAACAGCTGAAATCTTCCACTTGATTAATTCTTAAGAGAGGAGGTGAAAGAGCTATGCAAAAAGCAGGACTACAAAATGTAGTTTTGGGGTTTTTGCTCTTTGTCAGCTATTGCAGGGACAGTGAGCGTTGCAAGTGTCATAGGCATCTTCAATTATATATGGCCTACTTCCTGAAATATTCATAAGAAATGAAGATATGAAGTGACAGTTCTGGTTGGAAGGTATAAAGGTTATTCTTAAGTATCAACAAGGTGATTTCCCCTACCAGGTTTTCCATCTAGCAAAATAACCGAATTGCTGTGTTTACGGGAAAAGAATGTCAAAACTGTTCTTTCATCCAGGCATCTTCTTTCACCCATGCCTTGCTTGCCATCCCACAAAACTGACTGGTGTAGATGTGTCTGAAAGTCCTAAGCACTTCAGGTGTGAAAAAATCCTGGCTCCTGATGAGGAGCCAGGGAGTGAAGACAGTGATTTATAGGACAACATAAGCATTGCAGAATTCAGAAGCAAGTATACTCTTCAGTTTCAGGTTTGATGAGTCCTGTGAGCCCTGCAGGACTGGTGAGCCCCATAAACCATATGGTTAGCAAGTTGTGTGAATTCCAGTCTGAAACAAATGTAGAAACAGAAGAACTGGTTTTAACACTTTGTTTTTTACTGCCTGTGCTTACATTAGGATTGTGTTAGAAATAGGAACACTAAACTTTTACAGCTGGCAACAGGTGGAGGAGGATGAACAGAAGGACTGTGTTCTGGATGCGCAAGATGCAGATAATGGGACGTAGAGGTGCTGCTCTTTTAAGGACATAACTCATTTAAGTGTGGCCCAGCAGTAACCCCTTACAGGCAGTCGTCAGTCATTTCTGCACACTCAAAACTGCCACCAGCTTGGTGTGTGTCCCACTCCCAGCCCCTCACTCTGCTGGTTACACATCTGTGCTGGAAGGGGAAGAAGGGTGCACCAAGCAACTGCAGTGTCATCCTAGTCACCCCCATCTCTGGGGAGTGCCTTTTACTAAATTTCATTTCTCATCTCTTATGCAAGCAGGGAACAACCTCTCTGCACTACCAGCCTGCACTGCACACTAGCTGTTCAGACACAGCAGCATTTGTTTGAGCCACTGCTGACCTGTCCCCTGCTGTCTCTGCAGGTTGCTAATGTGTTTCTCTGTCCCTGACACTGGCTCAGCTATATGTGACCCTGCAGTGCTTCCTCCCTGTCTCCTCAGTTATGTTGTTCACTGCAGGTGCCCTTATTCACAGACACATTTAGCTGCAATCATACCAAGCCTCGTTTGGCCATCTCGAACAGTATATCAAGCCAATTCATGGTCATTTTCTGGAAAAGATCCTAAACTTAAGTCTTTAACCAGATGACTTGCTTGGAAATTTACTTGCAGGATGCCCAGTGTTTACTAATTCTACCTAGTGGCTGCTATTGTTTTACCAGCAAGTACCTTGGTGCAGGTGATGCTTTGGGTGGTCTTAGAGACCACTCCTTCCTCAGGGATGACACCCCATGACTCAGCAGGACCCTGATCACTTTTGGTGCCTCCTACTTATTCACATGACCCTCCTAAAAGGGAGGTAAGGCAGTAGAGCACTCTTGGTTTATGCTTCCCAACACTGTATACATGACTGGAAGCACGTGGTCGTTGCCTTCAGCCTTCACTTACGGGAGTGAACTGCAACAAAAAAGTCATTTTGGAAAGATCCACAAACCACTTGTCTCCTGATGGCCTGATTCAGCAGAGGCTACAAGTCACTTACCAGCATTTTTTTATTAAATGTAAGATCAAAACTCAAAGAAAACAGTAGGAGCAGGATGAACCCTGCTAGTGTTTCTAGATCCCTAGGATAGAATGGAAAAATCCAGTACAGTATACCCAGATATCCAGGAAAACATCTCTCCCAGCTGGGACTCCGTTCGACCTGAGCATGGGAACAGAGTGTGTCAACCCAACATGTGAGGGATTTTAGTGCCAGGGTGTGCTGAGCTGTGTCCTGCCCAGCACCATCGCTCCAGCTGTGGAAATCTGGACACTGCAAACCCCCTATTTTAAAATTGTCACAAGCTGGCATTTTGAGAGCTGCCTCCTCCCATGACTTGGAAGAGCAGCTGATTCCCAGCAAGCCTCAGCATGTGACGAGGCAAATTGCTGCTTTCTTACCCATCTGAAGCCCTTGGAAGTTCTGTACGAGGTCAAATTGCTCAAACAGACACTTCCTCCTGCACCTCCCACAGGCCTAATTTCAGGTAAATCCTTGCTGGCATGAAGGGCTGCAGAAGTGGCCTCAGGAAAAGAGCGATCCTGAGCGTGGGTCCTGCCTGGCTGCATGGGATGTAAGCACTTGGTTACAGCTCTTAATTAAAGCCTGAATGATGATGGACCATAAGAGGTTTTTACTAGGCCTCTTGGGATTTTTAATTTTTTTTTTTACAACAAGGACAGTAGGAAATAATTGCCAGTAGTCTGCATCAACAAAGTCTGGAACAGATGATAGGGACAAGCTGCTGGATCTCTAATTTGTCCTTGATCTCAGCATTGCTCCAGGCATCTGGTAATGGAGCAGTCAACATCTTAGGTGTTATCTGATCAGCAAAATGTGAAGGAATGCTGGTGGTTTATCCCAAATATCATTCTTCTCCCTGCTTTATGTGGCTTTAAGTATATATGTACATATATAGGGACAAAATAGTTAAAATCTTTTTTAAAGGCATGAATTCTGTGACTTACCATGAAAGTTCAGGCTGAAGTCTGGCTGTTTCATTTGTACAGATACGTTTAAGAGGAGGGAGGCTGATGTTATTTTCAAGTAAATGGGGTGCTCTGCTGTTGTTGGTACTGGGTAGTTTGACAAGGGATAAAGGGCTTTTAATTTTGCAACCATAGCTGTGCTTCATAGAGAAGTTGGGATGAGTTGTGGAGCCAGAAAAGACTGTGATCCTTCTATATGCTTGTTCAGTGATGAGTGTTTAACATTTACGCTGGTAAGTAAATCTCTCTTACGAAAAGCAAGCTTTAAAGGAGAAAGAGAGTCTCTCTGTTTGCAGCCTCACACCTGACAACACTTTGGCTTTCATTATTATTTATCTGCAGGCACCATTCTCTGTAAGAGATCCCAGTTTCTCTCACACCTGGTGACACATTACGCTGTCAGGAGTCTGTAGGATATGTGTGTTTTAAAAAATTATGTGTACTGAAGTTTTACGGTAAAAGCATCACATGTTATATTTTAGATGTGTCAACCAAGGGGAAAAACATTAAAAAGAAGGAAGGAAGAAAAAATTACATCAGAACTGAATAATTTTTATACTCGATTGTTTCACAATAAAATGTAGTACAGCAAATGTGCGTAATTTACCTCTTCTTGTTGACTCCCTTTGCAGAACTGTATCTGAATCATTTCCTGTTAGTGAATAAAATCAAGAGGTTTTCAGGGTTGTTTAGTCTGGGCAACTGGGAGTTGGTGTAGCTAATGTGTTCCAGGAGGTTAACCACTGTGAACTCTCTTGTCTGAGCCGTTTCCCTTTTTTGGCTGGTTTTCTACCCATACGGTTGCCTTTCAGGTAACAAGTTAGCAGCTGTCTCGCCTGTAATGTGAAAGAAATGAATCTGTGGCAATGTAAAATCTCAAAAACATGTATTGTCTGTCTCTGCTTTAGCCAAGGAGTGGGTGAAGCTCTTCTACAGCAATGATTTTTTTTCTCCTAGAATAAAGACATTCATGCTTTATGTGCAGCAGTTTTTGAAAGCCTCATTTTGTATTCACATAAAATCATGGTAACAGACCGGGTATTTATCTGTGATTGACATCTTTAACGCATGAGAATGTGTTTCCTCTAAGACATTTTAATGGAAATTTTTATTTACAGATAGAATCCAGAAATGAATAGGAATTTTAGGTGATGCCAACCATGGGGAGTAATTAATACAGACTCCTTCTGACCTCTGTGGTGTTCTTGCTGTGGAAAACTGGGCACAAGCAGTGTGGCTTTATGCTTTCAGAGCCATCTGGAACGGGTGATTACATGGTTTGCATTTGGCTCCTGGTGTCAGGATCCTCAGGTCAGTGGGTTCCTTCAACAGAGCAGTTTCTGTGGCATCAAGTCACTAATCACGAACGGGATGCCTGCAGGCGATTGCTGCTGGCAGTGCTTTCTTCAGCATTTAACCTGGGCAGTTTGGAACATCAATGCTTCTTGTACTTTTTTTATAAACTACATTTGTGAGCTTTTCATTGATTTCCACCCCCCTTCTTTCTTTCTTTTTTTTTTTTTCTTTTAACTGCAACTGATGTATTTGTAATTAATTATTTAGTGGGTGTAGTATGACATAAAAGGGAATATTGTACAAACGATTACATTTTTTTTCCTTTGTGTGGCTTTATCTCCCTGCTCTCTTGTGATCTCCCCACAGCTGATCTCATGGATGATGACAGTAACTGCTAATGGGCTTCCACTTGTCTGCAGTTATAGGTGTGCTATATTTCAGTCCCTGCATGGAGCATAAATTCTCAGGTTCCTTAATGGATATTTGGAGAATATTTTTCATATGTAACAGAAACATGCTAATGGATAGCAAAAGCCAATTCCATTCTTGTGTTTCAAATTAATTTGTATAAAAGATCTAGGTTTAATTCCATTCAGAATAGTAGTCTTAAATCAGTAATAGAGGAAGGATGGTGAATATGGTGAACACTAGAAAGCCGATGTTCATTATATTAATGTTTAGAAAAGAAATGCATTCTTATTTGTCATACAGTTCACATTAACAGGGTGGCTGCAAAACATGGAAACTCCATTGTAAGTACCTTACAAGCCACTTCTTTACAAATTTCTGTTTGACTTAAAACAGTAATCAACCCTTTGGAAGCATTTTTAAAAATGCTACATAAATCCCTCCAGTATTTTGTGGTAGACTCTTTAATTAGGCTTGTAGTGGACCCTAGATCTGTAGAATTAAATGAAGGTGAAAGCCTCTTAACAAATTTTTTATTTGCATGTTTAACTAATACTATACCAGGTCTTACTAGCCTGAGGGTCCAAAAGAAGCACTGACTGAATTATTTTATTTCTAAATACATGTTACCTTCACAATGGCAGTTTTACTTGTATAAAGTTTCATTCTTTATGTACGCAGGTGTAAGAGAAGAGTGCTTCAATTAGCTAAACAAAACTTAATGAAAATGTGCTGACACTGATCTGTCTCTGGTGTTTACAGAAACTTTCAGTTAGCTTCTGTACTAATTTTCACCCTGTAAAGCCAGAATGATCATTGAATTTGAATAATGTATTGGGTTTTATTAACAGTTCTTTCATGAATTTACTTTCATGTTTCACGTGTAGGTTTTACATACACCCAACAGGCAAAAAAAAAAAACCATGGAAATTGTGTGGCAAATGGCTGTCTCTCATCATTGCTTAGGGGTGGATGGTCTCAGTGGCTGGGTGAGGATGTGAGGTGGGACCATGCTGTCCATCACATGGGGCTGTGGCCATACCTGTTCCTGGGACCCCTGCCTTCTCCGTTTGCTTCTTCCCACTTCAGAATGTGAATTGAAAGTGTAGGCCTACAGCTTCAGACAGAGGCAGGATTTAATGCAGAAATTGAGCAAGTTGGGGGCAAGGAACAAGTGAGAAGAGACCCCAAAGCCACCTGGTGCAACTACCTTCAGTTTTTTCCCTTCTACAGCTTCTGGTTTGGCTGGGAAAAATGAGAGATCAATAGCCTTACTTCAACTTTGAGAACCCTACCTGAATGTTTATTAATTGGAGATCCTCTAACACCTTCTGTTTTCTCTGAACATCTTTGGACAGGAGTAAGGGAGATGCATCCTCACTCAAAATCTTGTTTCTTCCGTGCTGTTTCTAAAAGTTCACTTAAGCTGCCTTATTTGGACTCTTGCAAAAAACTCAAATGACAAACATTTCAATTATGTGAAGTGTATTTCTGAGAAAAAGGTTAAAACTGGTCCATTTGAATGATTAAGAAATGTACCTAGTGATGGCTCTCCAGAACCAGAACACAGTGTGTCCTTTGCTGGCTGTACTGAGGGCTCTGCTCATCAGCTTTCCCGTGTTTACAGGACACATACCATTTTTTCTTGCAACTTAGACCATAAACTCCTGAAAGCCAGGTTCCTGATTTAACCTGCAAAGCCCCCTGTTAGAAGACTGCAAAAAAGTATTATAGTAACAACAACTAGTTGTAGTACAGCAGTGCTGTTTTCCAGTGCTGCCAGGTCATTCAGGTGACCTCCCCTTACCTCAGTTTTTCTGGCTGTGAAGTTAATGTTACTTTACTTTCTTGTCAACGGGAGATTCTATGAAGATCCCTTCATGTTGGTGGCTTTCCGTATACCACTCTTCTATGGTCTTGCTACTTGTGGATTGGTCTTTTTGAGAAGTCTGTAAAAAAAAGTGAGCATGTGGTTCTAAATGAGCTTTTCCTGGAATAGTGTTTGGGGTTTTTTTGCTTTTTGTTTGTTTGCTTTGTTTTTTATTTGGGTTTTTTAGTGGTGTGGGTTTTTTCTCTAGGTGAATTCTGTTGTTCAAAAATTGGCTTAAAAAGCAGGAAAACAGCAGACATGGGGACAATGGGGTTTTTTTCCTTTTATTTATGTAACCATTGCTTTCCAGAAACCTGTCATAGGATGTTTTTAGGAAGCAGTAAGGACTTCAGATCCTCACTCTTTTGCCATGTTTATTTTCTACAGGCTCATAGGATTCCCTGGGAATAGTTACAAATTCAGGTGTGAAGTTAGGTATATTGTTAAAAATATGCAGATGGGTGTTCATACAGTCTTGAGGGAGCAGGCCTGCCTGTTCCGTTTGCAGTGTGCAGAGCACTTCAGCAGCCAGAGTTTTGCAGCTAGCTAATGGACACTTTGGGTAAAGCTAATGGAATCACTCTTGCACAAACACAACACGTGCTTCAGGTGGGGGGGAGGTTAAGGAATAAGGTGTTTTGCGAGGATACATCAACAGGATTACATCAGTAGATAGAAAACATGGTTTTTCAAATGCATATTCTTAGGTTTGTGAGATGAGATTTTATTCTTCCAGCCATGACATACTGTTGAGTTCCTAAGGTCTTTTAAAGAGCATGAGAAGTGCAAGTGTACTGAATACTGCCAGGTCCTACAGTTGTTTTCCTCCTTGTTCTCTTGCCCTCTTCATTTTCTATGACACTTTAACACAGCTCTTAATTTCTGGTACCTATGAATCTGGTAAGTGGTGGAGCCTGAATTAGAGCTTTAAAGGTGAATAGTTTTTTTTTTTTTTACTGTCTACTGTAAATGCTGAGCAATTTAATAATGGGAGCACTACTCTTTAGGGACTTGTGGGTATGCTGCAGTTACCTTGAGATAAATCCCTTTGTCACCTATGGAAAACATGATGTTGCTAACACTCAAGGAACGTGGCGTGTTTAAATTAGCTGTACAGGGGAGCTCACTGCTCAGCAAACTTGCAGGCTGTGGTCAGAATCAACAGATTTCTATGTGTGTCACCACAGAAAGGTGCACTGTTGGGTTCTGGGATGCCACAGCCTTTGGGGGTGTGACCTGACTTCAGCATACCTCTGCTTGGGTCCAGCATTCCCACAACCTCCTGTGGTGGGAGTGGGCATGCCATGATTAGGGACAGGCAGGAAAAGGTCTTCAGGTCCCTGGAACCTGGCTTTTAGTTCCTTGGTACCAAATTCCCAGGTAACCAAGAAGGCCAGTGGCATCCTGGCTTGTGTCAGATGTAGTTTGGCCAGCAGGACAACAGAAGTGGTTGGTCCCTCGTACTTTGCACTGATGAGGCCACACCTCAAATACTGGGTTCAGTTTAGGGCCCTTCACTACAAGAAAGACATTGAGGTACTGAAATGTCTCCAGAGAAGGGCAACAGAGCTGGTAAAGCGTCTGGAGCACAAGTCTGCTGAGGACCAGATGAGGGAGCTGGGATTGTTTAGCCTGGAGAAAAGAAGGCTCAGGGGAGACCTGTCAGTCTCTACAACCACTTGAAAGGAAGTGTAGTGGGGTGGAGGTTGGTCTTTTCTCCCGAGTAACAAGCAATAGGGTGAGACGAAACTGCCTCATGTTGTGCCAGGGAAGGTTTGGTTTAGATATCAGGAAAAACTTCTTCACTGAAAGGGTTGCCAGGCATTGTAACCAGGGAAGTGATGGAGTCACCCTTCCTGAAAGCGTTCAGAAAATGTGTGGATGTGGCACTTGAGGACACAAATTAATGGTGAACGTGGTGGCGTGGCACTAGGTTGATAATTGGACTTGATGACCTTAAAGGTCTTTTCCTGTCTTAATGATTGTATGAGTCGACAATCTGTCCCCTCCTACCTGGGCAGTGAAAACAGCACTTGAGACACATACTAAAGGCTGCTAGATTGCGGTGTTAGAAGACATGGTTTTGTTTTCTGTTCTGCAGCAAACCATGGTAAGGACCGTGGTTTTTGTTTTGTGTCATGGCCTTTGTTAATCCTGAGGTGCAATTTCAATAGAAAAAAGCATATATGAGATGTCAATAGTTTTAACAGATGTTTTAAACATGAAAGTGATGTGTCAACAGAGAGCTTATAGAATCACAGAATGGTTTGGTGGGGACTTTGGAAGGAGCCTTAAAGATCACCTACTTCCAACTTCCTTGCCTTGGGTAACAGGGACACCTTCCATTAGACGAGGTTTCTCAGAGACTCATCCATCCTGGTGTTGAACACTTCTGTGTGACCACTCATTTGAGTGATCATGGTTAATGAAGCCACGATGTTAATTCCAGGTCAAAGGTGCAGGAGGGTTTTTTTTGTGTTGTCATTGGGAATTGTAACCACTGTGCTACCATATGTGGAAGTCACTCAGCTGTTACTTTTATTTTGTTGACCATCTGGTCTGCTGCTGATGGGGACCTCAAGCCTTGCAAGGGTACATTGAGTTACCTTCCATTTCAAACCACACTCTTGAAACCTGAAGCAGTAAGATCCTTAATGAGTGGTTCACTCAAACCACTTCAGCAATTACAGACTGGGAATGGCATGTCTAAGTGATTGCTCTGTTAGTAGGAGGAAACATTTAAAAAGCGTTCTTTTGGTTGTGGAAACTTGCATGGCTGACTGATACAGCAGGCTGGCCAGGCTTTTGTGCTCTGCACACTGGATTAAATTGTAGAAGATTGCTCAAAGGTTACTCATTATCTTGTAATGTTACATGATGGTGGAAAATACTTTAAGGGTTAGATAAAATTGTCCTGTGGTCTTGAAGGCTGCAAGAATTATGGAAGAAAGAAGTAAATCAAATGAAATTTGTTATAATTCTGGTGTGTTTGGTGTAGAAGGCATTTTTAATGTAAGGTGAATTGTTGTACCATTCATCTTTCCAGAGGAAAAGATGGAATTTCTATAGAAAGGATAATATTGATGCCAAGAACATGTACATTCACTATCCCATGTGCTGTGATCCTTGTTAAGTAAGCCTGAGGAATAGTGGGAATACTTCTGTTTAGAAGTAGATGCGCTTTTCCTCATCTGTTCTGTTTTCTCTGGAAGCCACAGTTTGGCTCTGTAGCATAATGTGGTTATCAGTATCACTGTGCTGCCAGGACTAGAAATTAGTCTTGTGGTGTGCTTTAAATAGGACTTAATTCAAGTTTGAGGCAAGCTATTTGTGTTTGCTTATGGTGAGAGTGTTTTTGTTTTTAAATAAATCAAAGCAAATAAAAGAAAAAAGTAAGTAAACAGTTTATGTCTTTGTGCTTGGACTGGTTTTACAAAGACTACTGTGATTTTAGAACAAAGCCATATAGAAAGCAAATGTCCATTCAGTTTCAGTTAAACTGATCTTCCCCAACTACAGTAGGCATTATAACAGAAAGAGTACTTATCATGAAATTTATCATAGGGTCAAACCTTATTGAAATGCTTTTTCTTCACATAGAATTAAAAAAAAAATCGCAGAAGGAGAATCTAAACATACCTCATCTGTCCAGCATCTTTTGGAGGCAGGCTGTTAGAAGTAGTGAGAATAGTTCTTGCAAACAGCTTGGTCTCCTTCAGGCTATTTAAAAAGCCTCGGCCTTTCCTACATCGTCTTTATGTTTCGATATCCATTACAGGATAGGATGCTTTTCTTCTCTTCACTGCCCTTGACTTTTATGCTGGGGGTTTCTCTCCCCAGCACACACTGTGCCAACACATTCACACTATTCTTGTAGGGATCTCCACTGACAACCTCCCAGCTATGTCATGCCGAAGCTGCCTCGACCAGACGGATTATTTCCCAGAAAGACGTGGAGAACAGCTTGAGGTCTGCAGTTGTGTCTGCACTGCTGTGTGTGAGCAGCCATGGAAAGGGGCCCAGTGCCAACCTTGTCTCTTATCTAAGTTGCTGTTCCATGGGAGGGCACCGGTGGGAGCACTGTGGGTGATGTAACCAGAGTGTGGGGCTCCTTGCCTGCTCCAGCTGACTCCTTGTATTCCATTCATCTTAAATGGGTACCACAAGACTTGAGTTTTAGCAGACAGAGAAGTACAGGATACTCCCTAGAAGGATCTCTGTCTTGCTTAAAGCAAAGACAGATGAGATTTGTGATTATCTGGAGCACAAGCTAAATTGTGTTCAGATTGTCAGTGCAGAGAAACATAAACCTGCAGCTCAGGTAAGTTGAGATGTTGCCATTGAGACTAATGAAACAGCACAGCTCAGAGCTACATTAAACAAAACTGTCTTGAGATACTCACCAAATTCACTGATGTGGAAATGTGTGTTAAGAGAGACATGCCTCAGAGGCTTGCATGCTGCAGAGGTGAGACATGCAGTAAGCAGCTTTTGAGAAATGAAATTTCCAGCTCAGTTGCTGCAGTCCTAACTTTCTTACCAGGATGGCAACATGCCACACTCACACCTCAGTGTGGATGGGAACAGTAGCACTGCCGGTGGAGATGAGAGGGAATGAAACTGAAGTCCCAACCCAGAAAGCAAAAGCACAACAGAAATTGTGTTGCAAACTGCTGTTGTCCTGGAAGTAACTGTGTAAAGCTATCGTTATGGCAATGCACTATGCTACTTTGTCAATAGAAGTTCGTGATACAGGATCATTTGTAAATGTTGGGTTGCGTCCCTGGTTAAATAGCAAGGATCTTGGAAACACTTCCATGTGCACATGTATTCTTCTGACCTGCATGACAGTTGTAGAAAGCTGAAGTCTCACTGCCATGGAACTCTGCAGAGCATCGTCCCCTACAGGTATATTTTGAAGGTCAGTAAATATGGCTTTCCATCAGTTCTCAGTTCTGCTGCCTTAAGTAATTGTGATTTGATAATACACTATTTTAAGATTTCTCCAAATTTAGAGGAGCATTTTCTTGCCAAAAGGAACATGGGTTGTGCTCTTGTGGTGCACTAGTAATAATAAAGACAAATCTTTCAGTGCTGGGGGGAGTTTTCTGTACTGGGACTGCACCTCTGTTACAGGTAGTGCTAGGCTTCACCTTTTGCATGTGCTGCCTGTGAGGAGGGAAAGAAAAGAGCGAGCAACTGTGATGTCTTCAACCAGAGAGCCTATTAAAGAAGCACCATTATGATTACAAGCCCACCATTATGTAGTAAAGCACGCATCACACTTCTCTTTTGCCCAGTATACTTGTTTCTCAGCTTCTTCTGTCTGTTCCCATGTCGCACTGCGTGAGATGTCACAGCATCAGCTTTAGACTCACCAGGTTAGAGCTCACCTTAGCTCCTTTCCTATGTTATATATCTCATTTCTATGGGGATTCACTTTTTTTGTTATAACTGCTGGCACTTTAGAACCATTTGACAGGAATATTTCTGAGGTAAATGTTCCTCCTGCAGATAAGGGTAGATGTAGGTGTGTTACGGAAATAACTAATAGTGAACACTGTAAAACAGCGGGGAAGGAGTGGGGACAGATGGGTTTGTTTTTCCTCAGGGAATCTAAAATAAACTTGATCTGTCTTCTTTAAATCCTTACACTCAGTTGACAAAAATATAGGAAGTGATGTTTATTCATGTAATAGAAATATCTTTAAAAACAGTTTGCATCGGCTGAGGAAATTTGGCAGGTCAGGGATTTATTTATGTATGTATGTATGTAACTAGGTTTAAGGGAGGGCTGATGCTTTGCTATACTCTCTCTGATAGTAACATAATCTTTTTTATTTTCATAGATGAATCCAAAATCTGTATTTGGCATTCTGGTTGTTCTGCAAAGGATATTTCTCTTTCAATTTAGGTCAGATATTTTCAAAGGCTTGTACAGCAGCTAGGCATTTAATTTGCACTCATGTTACTGGAATTTGACCAGTTTCTTTTTTCTTGCTTTTTGGCATTTTTCGTGTCACACTTTTTATTTCAATTGCATCTGCCTAGTAAAAAGGTGTAGGCAAAAGAAGCACATGTCTGCCAGCTCTACTGCTTCTTGTACTCTTGATAGACTGCTGCTTTACACATTGCTCTGCCTTTTTTTTTTTTTTTTTTGTTTTTGACTTGTTTTGTTTTTTGTTATTTGCCACATTTCTGGATGCCCAGTAAGTAGGGTGAGCAGTAGCACAGACTAGAAAACTGGAAATCCAACAACTCAGAGCCAACAGCTGCTGGCTGCCAATCTGAGAGGCTCCAGACACATCATGCTCCCTGCATCTGCAGGATGAGTTGCTCCTGACCCACATGATAAATCTGACATGTGCAATGCATGGCAGAGCTGTTGTGCATGTGTGCATCAGATACACAGAATACCAAGGACATTGCCATGATTTTGAATTTATGGTAGAACATAGACAAGCTATCACCTAAGTCTTCCTTGCTCTCTTTAGGATAGATTTTTCTTATATGTGTGTGAGGGTTCAAATCTAAAATAGCCACAAAAGCCTTACATTGTAGTTACATTTCTTAACCACTTTTTTCCTTTAAGTGTACTACTTGCAGAGATACCAAATTACTCACTCCATTTTTGGGGAAGCTTTTTTTGGCTATTTTAGTTAAAAAATAATTTCTGAGTTGTCCAGATTTTGCTTAGCCATCATGCCTGTCAGCAGTGTGCTGTGGTGATCAGCGCTGTGCCTTGCCTGAGGGAGTGTTCGTTTGGATGTACAACTTTGTCGGTATGGAACACATTCTGGGCAGGATGCGAGCTCCCAGCCCCAGGGCCACGGCAGATGTCTCAATTGCTTTGGACTGAAATTGGTTCATTATTGCCAGTGTCCTATTTAGACCAGTTAGAAATAAGCAGTAAAAGAGTAAATTGCTTGAACTCCATTGCAGTGAGGGTGAATTTTTACAAACATTGGTGTTAGTAATGCATTGCTTAATAATTAATAATTTTGATACCCAAATAGACATTGCAGGGCTATAACTAATTAAATGTTTTTCACATGTGTTTACTTTATGTGACAAAACACTCTGTTAGCTGTCCCAGTGATGTGTCATTGTTACTAACATGCAGATCATGTATCAGCGTATGGGAAAATACAAAGTATTTTCAGTGAGAACCAAAGCTTCTCATCTAACCTGATACTGTACCTCTGTATGTATTATGCAGTTTTTCAGTGGTTATTCCATAAAGGTCATGTAATAATCCCTCAGACCAAATTACTAAATTAGTTCACTGAAAATGTATCTGTGATGTCTTCAAAAATAATAAAAAGAAAAGCCAAGAATTCGACAGGCAGTGCTGTCTGCCCTTAAACACATTTAGGAAAAAGGAAAATAGATGCATTTAAAGGCATAGTATGTACAGATTTGCATTAACATGTACAGGTACTTTCTGCAGTTAACACTGAGTCTTGCTAGAGCATGAGGAGCACATTGCAGAGGAGCTGCATGGTTGCACTTGCTGCCAGTGGCCAAGTCCCCTCACTTGCAGACCAGGTTTGCTGCATGGTTGATCTTTGGCGGCTTCTGACACACTGAGCTCCACTTGTACATCACAAAGGATTTGAGAGGAAATTCCTACTCCTCTCCATTGAATGAACTCCAAAGGCCTTTTGGTGAGGCCAATACAGCACTAACCCGGGCCACTGTCCTCTTCCGTGTGAGGGACTGGGACAACTCACCTGCGGCTGGACCTCTTGTCATCCCAGCATCCTTCCCAGAGTCCATCCCAGGGAGGACAGCACTTGCTTTGACTTACATCCACAAAGTGGTGGCGCCCACCCTGGAGCCAGTCACTAGGCACAGGCTGCCCTTCCTTCTGTCCTTCCTTGGAAACCTGCCTGCTGTCCTGCCTGCAGCCTCAAGGATGCTTGGGCAGATCTCCTGGAGTGGTCAAAACTCAAGCAAACCTTTTTGTTAACTCATAGCAGAATACTGCTGGATTCCTTTTCCTGTGGGTGAGATGGAAATGATACAAAAATGTGAGCCCTGTCACATCATATTCCTGTATTTCTGCTTCAAACTGAACACAAAATAAGGGGTTAACAGTGAAGAAAAGACTATAGTTGCTTTTGGAAATCCAGCTAACAAAGATGCAAACTGCATTTGCTTATGTTATTGTTTAATATACAAAGGTTCAATTCTCTGTGTCCTTAGCCTGAAATCCAATAATAGGCTAAATCTGATTTGAACTGAACATGTTGTCTCCAGTTTATTTGTCCATTAAAGTTTACTGATAAATTGATCTTTCTGTAATGGTTTTAGTGTAAGAGATAGCCTATAAATCACTATTTTAATGGAAACAAATACAATATTGATGCTCAGTTCTTACAAGCAAAGCCATGGAAGATAATTATCACGATTTATTAATAAACCAAAACAAACAAGGATCTGGTGTACTATCCAAGAAACTTGATTTCTTTTGTTTAATCAGATGTAGTAAGTATGTTTTTATCATTTTCTAATAAGGTTTTGTATTTCTAAAATAGTTTTCTCTTTGATGTATTCATCAAACTAGCTAATACACAGACTGACTCCTATGCTGCCTTTTTCATTTTGGTTTTTGTGCCCTAGTACAGAAAATTACATCACTTTTTAAAGATACATTTGCATCAAATGTAACAGGGTGTCTGGATTGGAGCAGGCTGTACTGGGCAAGTGAGGGACCCTCCCTGTCCATCGTCTGGACAGGTCCCCCCTCAGTGCTGCCTTGGAGATAAGAGTGAGCCCAGGGACAGCAAAAGGAGCAGAACTATATATCAGTGATCCCCATAAGGCACTTTCAGTCTTCCTGCCTTGGGGGGTTTCAGTGCCTCAGCTGAGTTTCTTGTGTACATTTGAGCCTCACATATATATAATGTGTGGGATAGCAAAGCCCTTATTATAAAGGACCACGTAAGTCAATGGGTTTTGTTTGTGTCGTGTCAATGCTTGTACTTCAGATTCCAGCTCCACTATTCAGTTTTACAAATGCTTTACAGCTACCACCTTGTTCTCTGAAAGTACCAGGAATTTTCTCATGATTTTTCATGTTACCCAGACTGTACTAGAAAGGCTTGTCCTCTCTCAGAAACAGGCATGAGTGTGAAAATCACATCTGCTTGCCTATGTCTGAACACTTTGATGATAATTTTAGTTTGAATTTAAGTTTTCTGAAAGCACCCCTTTATGTTCCCTGTAAAAAAAGCTGATAATAGCTTTTTGAGGAAGCCTGCATAACCAAAGAAAAAGATGTTTATTAATTTCCATCTTAACACATACCAGTTAATACCAGAATTAAAGTATTTTCAACCTTTATGGAAGTTACTCAGAATTTGAATTTTGTTAAACGCAATTCAAAATTCCTATTTGTCTTGACCGCATAGTCACTAATGTTGTACTTTGACCAGCCTAGACTGGTGTGCTGTAGTACACAGATGATTGAAAAAATGGGGTTTATGCCCACAGCCACACATAAGTGTGCACAGAAATCAGAGAGAAATTTCAGGACCCATTTTTTCTGCATCAAACTACATAGCATCCCTCATTACGTGAAATTGCAGTTTTTCCTCTTCTGCCATTGCTTTTCTTGAAACACCTTTTCTGAGCTTGTGTAGCTCTCAGCCTCTCATTTACAGATGTACTGTGTGTGTGGAAAAAGGGACATACAAAGTTACACTGCTAAACCTAAAAGAAACTGTTAAAGCCTAAGAGATTACTTTAGAAGGGGGTAGGATCCTTAAGTTTCCACCATTGCCGTAAATGAATTAAGAAGATGATGTTTAAAAGTCATAAAAGCAGATTGCAAAATGTCCAAATAAAGTAACCAGGGCAGTCTGCGTGGGTGTGGAGCTGATATCCATTCCAGTTCCCACCTGCAGCTGTCTCTGCTGGGTAGTGATTCTTACAGGGACACTGGAATTGGAGTGATGACCAACAGTGCACACTGGCACAACCTTCTACTCCAGACACCCACCCTTGCTCTGTCATTCCCAGTAGCTGGGTGGGTTGCAGGTTTAGCTTTCTAGGCTGCTAAAATGTCTAGGAAGAATTAAGAAAGATGCCTCCTGCTTTTCTCTTCCCCTTTTTTCCCCAGCTTCACATGGTCTGGAATATCCCTCTGGTCATTTGAGTCAGCTGTCCTGGCTGTGTCTCCTCCCAACTCCTTGTGCATCCCCAGGCCCCTCACTGGTGGGGTGGGGTGAGAGGCAGAACAGGTCTTGACTCTGCATAAGCCCTTCTCATCAATAGGTGAAACATCCCCAAGTTATCAACATAATTTCCAGCACAAAAAAAACAGAAAAACAAAACAAACAAACAAACAAACAAACAAACAAACAAACATATATATATATATATTAACTCTATCCCTGCCAAAAACCAGCACAGGGTGGTTGTGGGTTTTAGTGCTGTGACATAAATCAAATAGTTTGTTTACTTAAGGCACTCTAGAAGTGAGTTTGAAGATTTGGATACTGGGAAGGTGCATTTCCTTGCTTTCTTTGCCTCCATTTTTGGATTGAAGTTCTTTAATTTTTTATTAGCGTAGGACTTGTCATTTCCAAACTCAACAGGTCTTTAACAGTGTTTGGTTACACTACAAGACCTGCATTTCTGATTTACAGCTGGTTTTTTCAGTGACATTAATACATTGACAGGGTGTAGCAAAGCTGTCTGGCAAGGGTGAGACACTACTTTTGTACCCACTGCTCTTGTATTGCAAAGTTTATGGTGTCTGTTGTAAGTCCCTTGAAAACTAAAAGCTTTTGAGAAATGTTGAGATGTCTGTTCCTTTCTTTTGTACCTTACACACAAATCACCTACCCAAAGATAAAACTAGAGTCTAAGGAATCATAATTTAATCTTCGCTTGAGATAGCAATCTGCTTCAGCAAGTCCTTCAAATGTCTCTTGCAGGAGCCTGCTGACCTTCTCTAAATGACATATTAAAGAACAATAGAGCCAGCGATGATGCCTCTGGAGCTGCTGCAACTTTGAGGTCAATTAATTGTCACTTAGGATGATATATCTGAATTCACCATTAGTTTCTCAGCCTGCAAGGGACCGGGGGCAGGCATGCTTACCTTGTACACGGCTTAAAAACCTTGATGTCCCTGATGCTGAAGCAAAGACGAAGGGCACTAACACACAGTCAGCTTTATAAATGAAGTCTCCTGTTGATTTCAAGGAACTTTATGCGTCTTTCCTGATAGTGAGAGACCTGTGTGAGAGTCTGGACATGGTGCTGTGTGGGCAAGCAGCAATCTGGTGTCATGACCATTTAGCCAGGTGATAGGCTGCAAGCTATTGATTTAGAATCCAACTGAAGATGGGCATTTGCCCCCTGTTTTCCTTAGCATGTGTTTAAAAACTTGCAAAGCAAATACACAGCCCAATCTGAACAAATGAGGTTGTTCTCAGACATTACTCAATGCTGTTTAATGTCTAAAGATGGTTGTAAAGCTCTTCTTGGAGATACAGACTCATATATAAGTAAACTGGGGGTTGGTGATTTTTTTCCCCTCAAGAAAAGCACAATTTATTAGTTCCATAGAGCAGAAGGGTGGACCTGCACTGTCTCATTGCTTATCTCCCTGGACTGCTTCCAGGTTCTGTCTCTAGACAGTGGCTGCTCCATATGTACTGTACTTCTTCCAAGCTGCCTGACTGACCCAGCTGGCCTCCTCTGTGAAAAGAGGTTAAGCATGGCCTGGGTGCAGGCCCCCAAGGCTGTTGCCTACTGACAGCTCTATCCATGGGGTATGGCTCCTTCCTGTCTGTACTGTGCCATCAGCTTTCCCGGCAGCTCTTGAAGCCTGCCATGAGCCCAGGGCCAGGCTGAGCCTTGCTGACTTTCCTGGTAAGTGCAGCAGAGGAAAAGTAGACATTACTGTGATTTTGCAGCCTCCTGTTCAGGAACTGGAGTTGAGAGGATGAGATGCAGCATCCAGTCAGTGGTGTCCCCCAAAGGTTTATCCATCTAAGTACTTGCTGTGCAGAAGGAGCCCGAAAGAAGTTTTAGTTGTACTCACCTGTTCAATTTCTGCACAATGCGGGGGACACTGATGTTGGAGTAATCGCTCTGGCAGTTTCAGCAACTATTTAGAACTTTTATTTCAGAGGATTTATTTTATTACATCAGGTTTTAAACTGCTGTATTTTCAAACCTTCTAATGTCTTAATATCACAGTGTATATATTTTGAAGAAAAAAGCCCACGTTTTATGGGGTGCAGAAAAATTGGGAAGGATACTGGAGCCATCTGCTTGTTGGAAGTCAATCAGTTATTTTTAACATTATTTTGGAGTAGATGTTGAATATTTAGTACAGAAGGGGATTGCAATGGTGATTCACTGAAATATGACTTACAATAGACATTGCAGAGGAATTCACAGTTCTCTGTCCATGGTGTCTGTGCTGTGGTGGCTACTGCAGCCTGTGGAAACTCCAAGAGGCTGCTGGGGACCAGCCATCCCTTGGGGTTTCCTCTCCTTGCTACCTTAGCAGAGGCCAGCAGTTCAGCCAGCTTTCTCTGACACAGAAATACTTCCAGGCTTCAAAATTACCACTAGCAGTTTGTTGTCACACATTTGTCTCATCTGCTGCCACAGCCTTCAGAGGTGAGTTAGACTGGGGAAAGCCAGAAAACAAAACGTCTGCTTCACTAGCTAGTGAGCGAATGGCTCGTGGTGGAGCTGTGCCAGATACATCCATTTTTTTTCTACCCCTAGAAAGTTGAGGCTTCTCAGTTACCCTCCAGGTCAGGAAGAGAAAAACTGGCTTAACGACAACAGCCACTGATCCCTTGTCACCCCAGGGAGGGCTGTGACACCAGGGATGCCACCTATCCGGCAGGAGGTCATGCTTGTATCCCGTAGCCAACACCAGATAACTGTCTCTGATTGTGACACTTGTTCTGGTTGTCCAATGGAACAAGCAGTGGATGGTGATTTTGTCAGTATTGATGCGAAATGATATTTTGAGATATTTGGCACGAGCTAAGTGCCACTTGTGGAGGGTGTATCAAAATGAAAGATGAGAAACCTTTGGGGTTTTATTTTTTTTTTAACGTGGTGAAACAGAGCAGTTGGAGTTCTCTAAAATATTTTGCAATGTAACACATATCAAATATTTACCAGATTTTTTTTTTAATTCAAGTGGAAGTTGTGAATCCTTCTGATAATTCTGAAACTGTGTGTTTGACAAATAAACCCTTCATCCAAAAACTTCACTTGACCATCTTGTTAGCACTGTAGTATGTTTGCACTGCTAACAAAACCATCCCACTCGCTAATCCTTATGCTTGCGCTCTGCCATTTTCTAAAGTGGCAGCTCAGTTTGAGAGGGGAGCAGAAGTGAAGATAGTTCAAGTTAAGTCTGCAGCAAGGACAGAGCTGCACAAAACCAAATCCAGGCTAGAGCTCTGCAAAAATTTCTTGTTTTACCAGCTTGTTATTCTCCAGAAGTACAGTCTTAGGGAATCTGAATCTGCGTGCGGAACCATTTTGGCTAAATACAAAACCAAAAGTAATAACTTTGCATTGGTTGAAACATTCCCTTTTGACATTTTCAAAACAAGATCAAGTTAAATTCTTATTTTGAAAATGCCATTCTGATTGAATTAATGTGAGTTTAAACTGAAGGCAAAATCAACACCCCCAGATAAATTTCTGTAACTGGAAGATGGCCATTCTTGATCCCTGGCTGGGGAATCTGAAGGGTTATTATTGTCTCAGTGGGACATCTGATGGCAGCATATCCCTCCCTGGTGTGGTGATGCTGCTCTTGCTCCTTATCAGTGTGGACAGGTAGGGCAGGTGTCATCTGTGGGCTCTGGGGAAGGGTCAAACAAACCCCAGGACAGTAGCTGGACCAGAGCTCGTGTTTTCAGCCAGCATATTTATGCAAAGAGAGCTTCCAATTTCTTGAGGAAATACAAGTGTTGAGAGTGCCCAGACAACCTGGGAAAGCCTCTTTAGTGGTGGTGTCATGCAGATGCTCAAGAGGAAAAGGTTTGGAGAGGCTCCACCACAAAAGGTGCCCCCAGGAGAAGTTCTGACGTAGAAGCACCCTTCTCTGCCTGGAGCCAGACTGGGCAGCAGGGAGCTGCACCTGACGGTATCTTCCAGCATTTTGCAGCTCCTTTTCCTGTATCTTATTGTAGCCCTAGTGCTGCAGCATTCAAAGTTGGAAACAAACCCACCAGCCTCCCAAGTCCTGTCTCTGAGTACTCCTGCCTTTTCCAGGGAGCAGGATCACTCTCTATAGATGGGATCATATCCATTAATCACATTTAGAAACCCATCATCTTTCCCTAATGTCATTCTTTCTGCATATGCTTCTCAATGCTTTTCCATAGTGGTTTCAGCCAGGCCACAGCACAACAAGGAGCCAAGAAAGGTAGCTGTTCTCACTCAAAAAATCCCATTTGTTGAGTAGTAGGAGCATTTAAAATTCATTTGCAAGCAGACATGATATGGCAAAGGTTTTTTTATGCCACACCGCATTGAAATTTTTGTGGTGTTTGCCCAAACATGATCGTAATTCAAAGAAACAAATGGGACCTGTACTGAGTGCAGGAGTTTCTCCAGCCACCAACCTGTCTCCCTTTGCCCTCAGCCTGCAAAACAGGTACAAGTTCTCTTGCAACTACCCCAGCAAACCTTTGCATTGGAATTAAGAAAATTTTCTAAGGAGCTTAACAAATTTTTCCCCAGTCTCTGTGTTAGGAATAATGGGAATACCATGGTAACAGCTTTCCCATGCAAGAAGGAAGTAATATTTTGATGGGGACTGCTATAGGAAGTAATATTTTGATGGAGAAGCAAAACTGATACAAATTCTGGGATTTTGAAATGAACATAGTAAGTAGTAGATAAATTTCCTCTGGAATACATTGTATAATTATCTCTCTTCCACATATTTTATCATTTTACAGATTTTTATAAAAGGAATGAAAAATACAGGATGCACGGGTCAAATAAAACAGGAAAAAACAATAATAAAAAATAATAGTTGATAATTTTAATCTACAGAAGGACAAGATTTAAGGATTCTGAAAAAGACACTGAGATTGTTAAAAAGAAATGAAGAACAACCCAACCTTACTGTAATCCCTAGGTACTGTAAATCTCTTGCAGTTTGAGAAAATAGATGACAAAGTCTCTTCACAGATAAGAACAGCTTATTTGAAAGCAAATAATACAGACAAATCATGGACATTAAAGGTTTTTAATTATTCTGGTACTAACTAAAGAAAAAAACCAGAAAAAGTTAAAGGAGGTTTATTTTCTGTAGAAATAGTGAAGAACTGCTTTCCTACATAATTTGAATAAAAATCCTGCAGAGGCTACTGAAGACATCATCGAAGGAAGTAACAAAGCTCCAATTACTAATGGTTTCTCACTGTTCTGGCACAAACTTCTCATTCTCATTCAGAGCTACTGAGCTCTTTTACCACCTGTAAATCTTCCCTCACTGTTGTGGGCTTATCCCGTTTGCAGTTGGAAGGACCGAAGAGTGGACACATGTTGTCATTGGATTACATGATGACAGTTCTAGGGGTGTATGAAGTCAGGTTCATGAAGCTGTATCCAAGTTTTGATACAAGTGCCAAATGTGTTCTCATCGTAATGTATAAAAAGGGAAGGGATGCAGATGTTTTCATCCTCAAAATCTTTGAGAGTAATGGAGTATATTAAGAGAATAGTTGTTTAGGGTTTTTTTTCACTGTCATACCTAATGAACTGAGGCACAGATAGGCTTTCACAAAACCTGAAAGTTGGCCTGCTGTGCTAACCTATGCATTCTCTGCAAAGGAAGGGATTTTACAATTGCTTTGTAAGGGTTGGTTTTGTTAAAAGTTCAGTGTTAGTGACAAAGAGTACTAGAAGAGGTCAGATAAGAAAGGCAATGCAGTCTGGAGTTGTTACAGGACTCCTGATAAGCAGCAAGGAACAATGCTTTCCAGGAAGTACAAAAAAGGATGCTAGGAGTTATTAGCTGGACAGTGTGCTTTGAAATACTGAATGTCTGTCTTGTTGGCAGACTAAACGAAGGAGTCTTTTATCTCTCAGACCCACTGGACTGACATAGAAGAAAGCCAGGGACTAGTCTTTAGCCCTGAGGCCAAGTCACAGATTGTTTTGCACCCATATTGCTTATGGTGAGCTCTATCCAGAGCACACCTGGTGCATCCAGCCCACACAGAACTTAACCATGAATCTCCTTGGGGCCGTATGTGGTGTTCTAGTAGCCCTGAGGTATAAGCATGGTGGGGTTTATGTTTTTCTTTTCTATTTGGAGTTTTTTTCTTTTCTGTTGGAGCAATGGTTTTATTTCATGAAGCTGAAGATGCATGTTGCATGTCTTGGGGCATGGCATGAAGCTGTAAGACCCAAACTGAACACAGAAAACCTGTTGGGATAATATTACAAAGCTGCATGGAGTGTAGACAGCCATACCTGTTGTCTTCTCCACGCTTTGGGGGAGCACTCCCCAGTGGGAGTTATTTCCAGGAGGGTGCTGAAACACTGGCTCAGGAAGAGCTGACTGGAGCAAACAAGGCCAGAACCAGACAGAGCAAAAAAGTAAGCTCTGGGGATGATCAAGGCTCCCATGACTGACTTCACTCTGAGTTTAGCCAGAAAAGGGGGAATAGATTGTAAATAGTTAAACATACATGATCAGGAAAGAACAGCTGTTTTCATCAATTAATTTGCTTTTGTATTCACAGAAGGGGTAAAGAAATGCTTCTCATCAGAAGAGGCTGGGATCACTCAGTGCTGGTCTGGAAGCATCTGATAAGGGCTAGGGATGACCTCGAGCCTCAGAGCCAAGCCCAGCTAGCTTTTCAGGGAAAGACTGGGGCTGCCACCACCCCAGGGCTGAACACAGCTCCCAGCTTGAGACCTGTGAAAACACATGTGAGCACATGAGCCTTGGACAGGCAGCAAGGGGGGCACCCTGGGGGTGCGAGTGGGAGGCAGAGTCAGCCCAGTCCACCAAGACATTCCTTCGCCACCCAGACTCAGCCTTAGCCTGCATTTACACCTGCTTTGGGAAAGGGAATGGCTAGAAATGGCTATTGGGTGCCCAACATGAATTATCCCCGTGGGCTGCTTCCCAGCAACTTGGAAAACGCCCCTGCTCTAGGGCAGGCAAGTGGTCTTGGGGCTAACACAGCCAACTGGCCTCTCTGCCTTCTTCACAGTGCCCAAGTCAGGCTTTGAGGATTAAGAGATTGCAAGATACTAGAAATAAAATTTCTGATGGAATGCCAGTTATTTGTGCATTCCTATGCAGCTCTTAAATTTACACTTGCCCTGGTTTGGTATGGTTCCAATGCAATGGGAAGGTACAATGTCCAATGATGCAATGAGAATGTACAATGTCCAACCATTTTCTTTCTTATTTGCTACACATACAGTGCTGTGAGCTTCATGGCAGAGCTAACACAAAAGCAAAAGGCAGAAGGAAAGCAAATCCACTACCTTAAGAATTAAAAAAAAAAAAAAGGTCGATACATTATAAACTGCCTTAAAGCAGATTTCTAGTGGGCAGATGGTAAGAGGCAGTTTTTGTCACTCAGAATGGTAGTGGTTAATTGAACACAAAAGAAAAGAAAATACCAGATGCATTCATCAGTTAATTGGCTTTTCTATTCAAAGACAAGAAAAATTACAGTGACTTAAAGTAAGAGTTGTATCCCTGTTACAATAGGAAAGGGCTTATTTGGAAGACAGCAAGAATAGAAGGAGGTATTAAAAATGTCTCAAGTGGATGACAGAAAGCAATAACTGGCTACATCTGCTGAAGTTTTCCATTTTTGTTGTTCTATCATGAAAAGTCAGATCCCTGTTGATGCAAGAGGAAATGTGTTTGTTAATTATGTTTGAATAAGATAACAAACTGTGATCTCAAAGCCATCTGTAAATGTAAAACCAGGTGGCTGAGCAGCAGAATAAAGATTGCAAATCGAGGATCATAAAAATTTGGGGTGTAAGAACCACTTGTATGCCTGGTCTGTTTATGAAAAAATGCAGTAAAGAGTTTCTATATTTATGGGCTTTACCTTGAGAACAGAATTTCTCCAGATTCCCTTTTGCTCTTTCACCCTTCTTTTTATGGAGAAAACTAAGTTTTTTGCAGGCTGCGCTGTGAACGAATTCTCCCTAGGTGACCTTTCTTCAGTATGGCCAGGTATGTTATTACCCCCATGTGATCTCCGGTGCTTCACCAAAGGTGCCATTTGAGCCCATTTGTGGAATGTTCCTGTAGCTCCTCTCCACAACTAGTGTCACATATGCGTGAGTGTGGCAGGACATTAGACCTTCACACAATCACTTGTGAGGCTCATGAAAAATGGTGCTTCATATTTCTCCGGTTTCTTCCTCTGACCTAGATTTTAGGATTTACTCCCCCTCCCGCTTTGGTTTGGGTTTGTTTTACTTATTCCTGGAAACCTGCTGCGATGATCTGAGCTACAGAGGAATGCTTGTCCTTCCAAATCTGAAGTCAAAACCCATTTTCTGCACTGAGTGTGTTTTCTCAGTGTTTACCCTTCTCTCTTTTTAAAGACACCAAAATTACTAATTGAGATGAGACTTTACACACCATAACCTTTCATAATACAGAATGAATTCTTTTCTGTAACAATTGGGCAAATCACATAGAATGGGAAGAAGTACTTAAAGAAGTGAAAGAGACTGTTTTTCAGGAACATTTGTGCATTTTTTTAATATGAAGTACAGATTCACGCTTTTTAGGAATCCATAAATCTTGCCCCCAGATATTTCTAGTAAGCAAAAGCCATTTCCATACACTTGGCAAATTTGCATTCAGTTGATGTGTTTAAGACATGTACATGTGAAGTATAAGAATGCAAACAAAATAAGTGTATACATCTTCCCTTTGTGATTATGATGTGCGAATCTGTTAAAGGTCTGTTACCTTTGTTACTGTGAAGTGTGTTACTGCAAACCTTTCCTCAGGGTTATTACTTTAACTCGTAAACAAACAGGTAAAACTGGGTAAAACTGTGTTGCAGTTAGTTAGAGCAGAAAAAGATAGAAGTCAGTGTCAATTAATTGAACTTCTTGGGTTTGCAAACAAAAAAGTGTTCCTCTGCAGCATTTTAACACATGCTTTGGAAAATAATCTCTCTTTGTGAGTGCTGAGAGGCAGTGATATCCAGACATAACTTGCAAGAATCTTGCTCTGTGTATTGCAGGCATCTGCAAAGCTTATATTATTGCAACCCCTCCCTGAAATGAGGAGACATTTAACATTGCCATGGTTAATGTTAAATAAACAGTGCTGGAAAGCAGCTTTTAGAGTGAGCTCTGGAGTTTGATATGGAGGAGTTACAACTCTGTTGGAAACTTCAGGTCGTTTCTAATATAGCATTCACTGTACCCTTAACCACAGCGGGAGCTTGTGCCGCTGGATCATGTATATGGCTTTAGCTCTGTGTCAAAAAAATTGGAGCTAATTGCATCCTCATGTGAAAGGGTTACAGGAAAAGCATGAAGGTTTGAGATGGAGTAAAACCTGAAACTTTGAAAGGGTTTGATTTTTGCCTCATTGTGGAAAGTCTAGCCTTTCCAACATTTATCAGTTTCTTGGAGTTATATAAGGTGCTTTCCCTTCTGAAATGCATGAATTAATTGATCAACCCAAATTTCGGTTTAATTAAGCTTTCACTTGTGACTTGCTCTTTGATGTGTGTAAATATATTCTGTATAACATCAGCCTTTTTTCATGCTGATTTTGAAGTCCTTTAAAAGTGAGATGGGGATGCCTCTAATTGAGGCATTGGCTCTGTATCTCCAAAGTATTGTGCCTCCTAATTATTTATTACTTCCCTCTAGAGAAATATCAAAGTGATATTCTGAAAATCTGAAATTCTGAATTTTCTGAATACACACTTCATTAAAAAAAAAAAGTTGGAAAGCTATTTGCAAGAATTCTTAAGCAATCAGAGCCCTTTAGGATGATTTCTGAATTGGCCGTTACAGTACATGACATGCACAATGAAGTTAAATTGTCATTATTAAAAATTAGCAAGTAAAAATGAGGCAGAAGCATCTATGTGGAGTGTCTTATTGCTGCAGATTCAGAATCTGAAATGCCTGTCACATCTGCAGCTCATTATGACCCGAAATGGGAGAGCGCCTGGTACATCTGCGAGAACAATGCCTGGTGACTGCTGGCGCGAGTGGACATAGCTGGTGCAGGGTGTGCAGGGTGCCAGCAAGTCTTTATCCTCGATGTCACGTCCCACATTGCCTCCTGACAGCTGGCACAGGAGGTCATCATTGCCTTTGCGGCACTTTTTCTTCATTTGTATTGAAAGCACTGAAAAGCCTCATTATTTTTGAGGAGGGCATTTTCACGGGTGGCTGGTTGATGCCCGCACGCTGCCTGTGGGACCAGGGTCTTGTTTTCCATGCTTGTGGCCAGCAGCTCCTTAGCTGTCTGCAGCAGGGAGGTGTGTGCATGAGGTCAGGGAGCGTCTGGCATTGATAGGGGTGTGTGCAGTGGGTCGGTGGGACCCCTTTCCCTGGGTCTTCATTCCAGTGTCACAGACGTGGTGGAGGTGTTAGCGTCCACCAGTATGGGTGATGGTCTTCATTCCATGTGGGTGGTGGGGCTTGGAGGGGTTTGAATACTCAAACTCAGTGGAAAGTTCACAGGAACAGAATGATATACGTCTTACTTATACACACTCTCTCCTCCTGTTTTCAACTCTGAAACAAAAAGTATTAAGATCTTGGGGTTGTACCCACAAAAATTGTATTTTCCCTAGCCTTGTTTACAGGAATAGAAGAATCATTTTAACAGGCACATCCAACAAAACCAAAGCAAAGTACTGCCTTGGTATAAGCCAAACACCTGGCAGGGACACTGAAAGCCTGTCAGTTTAAGTCTGGCAAAGCACTAAGCAGCTGAGGGCGGATGGGAGGCAGCACCCAGCTGCTTTTCCTGGGAAGGACTTGTGCCAGACCCAGTGCACAAACCTCCTGCAGCTGAGGTAATGCTTGCAGGACAACCAGCACTGCTGGGAAAGCTTCCACTTACCTGGGTCACGAACCCCAGACCTTGCTTCTCTTCCCTGTAGTGTGCCACATGTGAAAGGTTGCCTGCCGGACATAGGTATTTACTTCAACCTGTTGCTCATCAGAGAAATTTAGGACTTAGCAGTTCAGCGGGACTCAAACTGAGCTCACCTCCATTCACCCGTGCACGTGTAAACAGGAAAATAATGGTTAAATGGAACAAAAAAACCACCCAGCTTGGCTTGACAGGGTTTGCCTGAGCATGTGTAGGCAAGTGGAGGTGGAGGAGAGGGTAGGGGGTTGTTTTGCAGGGATGGTGCTGGGCAGAAAGCGGGCAGCCGTGTTTGCAGCAGCTCACTTTAGTGAGCACAATGCACACAATTACTGAAGTAAGAAATGTCAGTGAACAAATGCATTTGGCAAACTATTTGTGCTTAATGTATGCTGATTTGTAAAGTCTCTGGTGGTTTTCTTTGTCCCTTGGGAAAAGGGATGGGGGGGGGAGAGAGAAAGTGTCCAGTTGCCATGGCAACAGAGCAGGGCTGAAGAGAGATGAGACTTATCATATTTTCTTTTTTGACGCTCTGTATAAAATTATGTAGGTAATTACACATGTACTGATTTGCCATGCAGCAGAGCAACTTCTTTTCAGGACACTGCATATCATGCAACACCATGCTGATCCCCTTTTAGAGTAGAGACACAAATGTATTGACATTTTGCTGGGAATATTGCTGGAGAAATTACAGCAGCGGGAACGAAAGAGGGCGTGACAGCAGCCCTGCTCTCCTTTAAGGAACAGAATAAGAATCAATTAACAAGTTGCCAGTGGAAACCTGGCTATAATTATAGCTCTATTATGCTGGCCGTGTTGTTTTCCACTAGAAAATACAGTTTTTAATTAACTTGTTGATTTGGCACTAACACCTACGCACTCCCTGGCAGGAACAAAGTCGGTGTTTCCCTGCTCAGGATTGGCACTCTATCGTAACCAAAGGTGCCAGTAGCACCCACAGAGCTGCCCTTAAGCAGGATGATCTGGGCATGGTTTTTCCCAGTCCAGGGGGAAGCAGGTGTAACTCTTCTCCCCACATTGTATTTTGCAGATAAGAAAGCAAAAGATGTTTTCCTCAGTGGAAATGTTATCCTTCCTGGAGGGTACCTGGACTGACTGGTCAGATGGGGGGAAGGAGGGAAGGAACAGCTGCTGTTTCTGGGGGAAGAGTGGGGTGGAAGTGGATCTCTCTCAGTGCCCAAAGGCCATGTCCTCCATGCAGTCCATGAGATGCTCGGTGCAGGAGCTGGGGGAATACAAATTCTGGCCAATTGCCTGAACAGTACTGATTCTGCATTGTCAGGAGAGGGTGGGGAGGAAGCGTCTGCCACCTAGACCTTTCCAAGATAGCCATATTTTAAGTCTGTTGGGATTTTTTTCCTTCCACTTCTTTGCCTGCCACTTTTTCTCAAAGGCAATGCTGAATTACTTGGGGGAAGTAAGAATATTTCAGCTGTGGCAAACATACTGCTTTTAAAATGCAAATGTATTATACATGTATACACTAGGCACGGCTGCTGCTTTTCTTCTGGCATCATTGCCTTGAGAGCAGTTCAGTTTTTGAGTGTAATGAGAAACCAAGAGGGGTTTTCCTACAGAAACGCATTTCACTGAGTAGCGTGTTTCTAACGGTGACCTGTGTGGGGTGCTCAGGGAATGAGTCTAAAATGGAGGGTGTTTTTAAAGCAGTCTTTCTCCGTGGTATATTCTGCCTGCTACTGGCAGCCAGCAGCTTGGGAGTTTCCCAAGCTGAGTGTTGTGTGTAGTTTGGAGGTCAGTAATGGATTTCTCTCTGAAACGCTCTGACAAACCTCTTATTTCTTCTTTTTTTTATTAACTTTTCACATACAATTTTGGCTATTACCACATCCTGTAGCATTCAAATTCCGTTATAATTATGCTTTCAGTAAAAAGATAATCCTCTAATTTATTTCAGGCCTGCTGACTGATAATTTTTCACTGAACAATTTTTTGTGCAGTAAGAAATTGTGAATACTCATGCTGCCCAGGCTGAGTCTGTTATGTGTCTTCTTGTGTGGAAGGCTTTCCAAGCCGCAGACTGTCCTTATCCTTCTCAGCCCTTTTCTCATTCCACTGTGTCCTGTCACTGCTTGGAAGCTCAGTAAACTCTGAGTCACCATGTAGGAATTAATGAAACCAAGCAATTATTTCGAATTGTGCGATACTTAGATTGCATTTTGAAGTCAAGTTAGAGGAAGCAGGTTTATCTGTGAAAATGCAGTTTGAAACAGCGAGTTCAGAAGGATAATAAATGATACTGTACTGTAAAAATAGTTTCTGAAACATTTCCTCAGTTTTCTTTGTGTGGCCAGTGAACTACAAAAACATGAGTCAGAGCAAGCCAATAGGTATAAAAGGTGATATGGGTCTAGATGATCTTCAAGATGCCTTCCAACCCAGACCGTTCTAGGATAAAAAAGCTGATGGATAACTTACTCTGTATTGAATGTTTCTCCACCTGGAATCCATTGTTTTCCTAATTTAACAAGTTTTCACCATGTGTCTTTGAGTTGGTGTTACTTTGTCATCTGTCTGTGAAAGAGATTACACCACTAATAAACAATAACATGAATATTGAGCTGTAGCCACACAGCAGGGAGATCCCTGTGTCCTTGCAGACTCATAAACAGTTCAAGGGTTTTTTCCCTTTTGTAGTATCAGAAACAAAAAGAAAATTGCAGAATCTGCATTTTGAAAGCACCATGGTCATTCTAAGCAGGTGAAAGCTGTACTGTGCTTAAGGGATTCTCTGAAGCACTCACAAGCCTTGAGCCTTGAATGAGCAATGAGGATGGTCTGAGGATGGAAATAGGCAAAGACATGGGTCTAAATTCCTCATTCTGGAGTGGGTGGGTAATACACCCAAGGATAAAATACAGTAGGATGAAATACTGCAAGGTTATTTTCCCTCCTTCAGAATATCCCTGGAAGAAGTCCTTGCAAGGTGAGCCTCAGCTGCACTAGACCACTGTCTTTCCTGGAGAGTCTTTGAGATGTGCTGCTTACAGACCTGCGTGTGCTGTTGCTGGCTCAGGGCTGGCAGGGAAGGAGCATACTGTGGACTTTTATGGGACTCCATGTGAGATCACAGGACATCACCGGGAGTGCCAAGTGACAATTTCAGGTGTTACTTCTTCTGATTTCCTGTTGATAGTTTGGGCCAGCCCTGAGAGATGTCCCTCTGAAATGGGAAAGGAGTCCCGGAAAAAAAAAGTTTTAGAGTTTGGTTTTTTGGTTTTTTGGTTTGTTTGGGTTTTTTGTTGTTTGGGTTTTTTTGGGGGGAGGGGGTGTTGTGGGGTTTTTTGTTTGTTTGCTTTTGGTTTTGGGTTGTTTTATTTTTTTTTTTCATTCTAATCCCTGGAAATGAAAAGGAAAACTCACATTTTACAAGCAGCAAAGTGCTGTAGATTGCATTTTGGTAAATCACCTAGAGTGCTGTATTTACAATACTTTCGCTGTGCTGATTTTTGCTCTCACAGAAGGCAGAGGTGCTTTCAGAGCCTCAAGGTGATTGGTGAGCAGCAGGGTTGGGGTGCTTGGCCTCAGCAGCTCCCCAGGTTTTTCTGAGCCTGGCAAGGCTCATGAGAGTGATGGCAGCATGCTGCTGAAGGTTTGTTTTCTTAAGGCATGCCATCACTCTGATGATGTGATGATGTTTGAATGGGAATGGAGAACTGTGGTGAATGAAATGACTCTGTGGCTAGGAGGAATGGCTTGGATATTTATTTACAACAGTCAAAGAAATTAAAAAGGAAAAAAAATTCTTGGTTCTGTTCACCTTATTAGGGTTAATGCAGTGAAACAGCAAAATACAGAGCTTTTTCAGAAATTCTTTTCCACTTGATGGAATCACTTCAATTTTTTTAAGTCAAGGAAATCCTGTGTTTCCTCAGCAGCTGTTGCAGTAAAGATGACTGGTTACTTTGCATATATATTTATATTGCTGGAGGTTCTTTTTCACTTTATTACTGAATGGCCCTTTACAAATAACAGATATTTAGCTGCTTAAGTGGCTGGACGTTTGACATCATGTTTCCTGAAATCTTGCATGAAAGATATTTGCATCAGGGATGCATGACCATTATTACATGGGTAGAAAATTTACTAAAACAGCAGAAATGATAAATAGAAATGGCAGCATACAGGCTGCAAGAGAAGAGACTAGTATTCCAGCAAAGTTTGATATCTGTGACATTTTTGCATAAGACATAGAAGCAATCTGAAAGCAGACCACACATTCTTACTCTGAAACAAGGCACTAAATAGGACAATCACAAATATACCAGTAATGGTACAAAAGTGTACCAAAAAAAGAAGAATTCTATTTTTGGTTGGAATATGGAAAAGTGGGATGTGGCTTAGAAAACTGGCAATTCATGTAAGGGAAATAATATGAAAGAAAAGAAAAAAGACTCAGAGGTGGAAGAATTAGCCTAGTGATTTTGAATTTAAAAGTTGCAAAATTCTCACTCTCTCCTGGGTCTCTGGAAGGTAAATGTCAGCAGATCTGTGTTTGTCACATGGTGGGGCACATGTGACATGTTGTGCATGACAGGCACAACCTTTACACCAAGCATCAGTAGAGAAACTGGTGGTCTGTTCTGGCTGTAAGATGTCCTCTGTATTTTTTAAATCCTGTTGATTACAAGAAGAAGGACCTTGTGGGCCTTGTCTTTTGGGCAGTATGTCTTTTAAACAGGAATGGCACTGAAAGCGTTCGTGTATTTTTTGCCATTAAACAAGGCCATTAATTCTGAGCTTCTGCTTCAGACCTTTTGGTAAAGTTGAGATGCTCAGTCCTCCAGCCCTTGTGTGTTGTACAGTTGTGAAGAAAACTTGCGCTTTGCTTGTCCTTTTTCTGAACTTTTGACTCCAGATAAGTGAATTTCAGGACACATGCCTTAATGCTTGTTGTTGTATTTACCATGGGCCAGTGATAGCTTTTGGGCTGGCAGTGATTTTCAAAGTTGTTTCTGTCCTCCTATTTGACACTTTTCCAAGGGCTTTGGAGACTAAGCTAGGGTGACCCGCCACCTTTGTAATTCCACTTCAGGAATAGAAGATGATCTACTAGAAAAGTACCTACTAATTATCGAAACAGCTGTGTAATTCATCTTGGCTGTCTTCATATGACAGAACTACTTTTTTGTGGGTTTTTTTTCTTTTTTTTTTTTTTTTTTTTGGTGAGCGGTTTTCTTGTTGTTGTGGTTTTTTGTTTTGGTTTTTTTGTTGTTTTGTTTTTTATGTTTGGGGGTTTTTTTGGTCAGGTTTTTGTTTCATTTTTGTTTGTTTGTTTGTTTGCTTGCTTGCTTGCTTGTTTGGGGAGGGATTGGGGTTTTTGGGGGTTTTTTGGTTTTTTTAGCAGTGAACAATAAAAGGTTGAATTTTCGTGTAGTTCCTTGCATGAGGTTTCTGGCTTTTGACAGACACTGTCAGATGTTACCATAATAAAGCATAGGAAAGTTATTTAATTACTGTAATTTAATTTGAAGTTATCAAGGTTTTTTGATATTTGTTGCCTCTTTCGTTGCTGTATTTAAATGAACTTCAGTGATAGGATAAATTCCTCTTGGGTCATCGCGATTTTAAGTGCATGAACCCTGTATGCAGGAAGGAATGGTGAAACTATTTTTGCTCCTGTTATGTGGTGGATTTTGTACCTTGAGTTAGGAAACAGAAGAAGCTGAATTACATCTGTGAACAAATGGAATTAGAGCTTTTCAGGCTGCTGTGTTCTCTGTGAAGACACAGCAACAACATACCGGAGAGAAGAGAGCTGGTGAAAAAATGCCTTTCAAGGAGACAGGAGAGGTAAATGCCAGGAGAGAGGGCAGCTAGCCCTTTTTACTCTGGGGGAATTTTCCAAATGGGTCTAGTTTGCAATGACCATCCAGCAATTTAAACATCAAGCTAAAGTAAATTGGTTTAGTTTATTATTTACCAAAAGCTGCAGCTCAGGGTCAAACAGAGCTACAGAATTGGTTCAGTGTTTTCAAAACTGTTTATGTTGATATAAACTAAATTATACAAAAAGTTAAAAATATAAAAAAGGAAGTAAATCGAATCAATTTTTTAATTCAAATGAAGGACTTGAATAGAATGGAAATTTTTTTGTTGGTTGGTTGGTTGATTGGTTGTTTGAGGTTTTTTTGTTAGTTTGTTTTAGTTTGGTTTGATTTGACTGTTTGTTTGGGTAGGGAAGGTTTAGCCAGAAAAGAAGAAGACAGTAAAGCTCTGTTTAGGTCTTTTGGTTTCTCTTCCCCCCAAGATATTCTCCCCTTCAGGAGAAAGCTGGGTTAGCTGTCTACCTGGGAACACCAATGTACACAGAAATATTACAAATGTAGTACCCGGTTCCATCAGTCTTATTCCACTCTGGCAATTTGTTATTGTTAAGGAAGGGCTCATGATCTCATTCTTTCTGCCTGTCTTCTGACGTTTTTTCGCAGTTGAAATAGGATTTCTCAAATCATACTAATGTCAAAATTGAGACATTCTGTTGCTTTGCATGTATAGTACTGTCAGCTGATCAACATGAAATTTTCTTCTATAAATCTAGCTATAATTAAATGTATATGAATTCCTGGAAAACATTGTGCTGTAAAACACCATAAAAATTCTGCAGCACTGTGCAAACTAGAGAAGGGACACTGTGTTAGACTGAAGCTGTCTGATCTGGATGTTATCACAAAAAAGTTGTTAACAAATGACTAACCCTGAGATACAGAGATATGGTATTTTGCTGTGCAGAGAGGTACTTCGTAAGCATTCCTCTCAAAAATCTGGTTCAGTGTCAAAATACCTTCCTGCTCTTCCATAATAGAAACTCAAAGAGGTGTAGTACAAGTCTGTGACAATCTCTTGGAGACTTTACTCCTAGGAAATGTTTTGCTCCCCAAAGGTTAGTAGTTACTCTTGGTAGGGGACCTGTTTTAGAGGTCCTTGTAACACCTTTCTCTGCTCAAGTGATGTTCACAGTCAGAAGCCCAGTGGTCTCCAACATGGTTCTGATTCTGAACAACAACAATTGGTTGTTCTGCAAGTTTGAAACATTTCATGTAAGCAATCAGGTGCTGAAAAGCATGCTTCTATTTTCCATATCACAAAATGAAAGAGTAGTTGGCTCTCTGTCCTCATTTTTGTTTTCCTTTCCACAGTTGTGGATTTGTGCTTTGTCCACAGGCCAAGTCTATGTGGTTCTTGGCAGGCTGCTCGGACATTTTTCTACTGAGCTTTTATCAGAGCATCTTAGTCTGGGTTATACATGAAATAATGCAGAAAGGCTCAATAAAGAGAAACCTTTACTACAGCCTTTAATTAACACTGTGTGTCTCTGTGTGTGTGTGTAAGTGGTAGGCGATAGGCGAGCCGCAGATGCAGTGTTTCATTTTGATGCTCTATTGCTTTTTTGCTCTGCAGTGACATTAATAAATAGATGCAGGCGAGCATTTTAGATTTCATTACTGCCTGAAATGCCTTTACTTTTTGGCTTGCCCCAGTTCATTTATGAGGCATCATCATGCTCAAATTAGAAAGAAACTAAGCTGTGTGTCACTGCTAAGAATTATTGGATTATTCAATTACTGTGAATGGTGTCCACGGAATAAAATATTCAAGAAATATTGAAGGAAAAATCCCTAGATAACCTAGCTACATAAAGGTTACATGTTCAGGCTTGGTTATAGTCCAAATGTAAGGCAGGGGGGTGAGATTAGGGCAGCTGCAAGGGTGTGCATTGTGGCTGGTGTTATTTGGAGTGATGAATGCTGCCCTGGCCCTTCTGGTGAACTGTCAGTGTGATTTAACAGAGGAGGGGAAAGAGGTTCATGAGGCACTCTGGGCTGAGATTTCCCCAACAGTTTACAGGGGTGCTGATGGGTGCAAGGTGGTGTTCCCAGCCAGCCAGGCCTGGGGACCAGGAAAAATCCCATCAGACTACACTGATTTCTTTGTCACCTGGCAGTTCGGGGAAATGGAAAACAAATGGCACTGAAGGTATCCCCTTCAGTGTGCTTCACTTTAGAAAATGAACCCTTTTCTTTAGCTGAATGACTTAAGACTGGAGCTAGTCACAGTTTCCATGCTGAACTGAGCTCTGGGTTACCTAAAACTGAATATATAAATTATTTATATTGCCAGGCCTGCATTGGCATCAAGCATGGGATTAGGCTGTTTTGTTCATGTGTAGGCTAGAGTCACTGGTTTGAAGCAAACATAACCTTATTAGGATTATGTCTGTACTTGCACTTCAGACTTTGGCCATCTTTCTCCCAGGAAATCTGTGTTTGTTTTATTTTAACCACAATGCCTTCATGGTAATAAACAGTCCTATTTAGTGAATAATTTTAGATAACTGAGAATACTCTAGATGGTGAAAATTTGCCTTCTGTTGTCTGACAGTACAGTAGTAGGTAAGTCAGTCAACAGCAAAATAAGTATTACAGGAAACCAAAGCATGAATTCATTAATTTTAACGATAATGTTGCTGTTTTACACCAAGCTTAAGCGAATATAAACGTAACTTACTGAAGAGTCACTGGCAAAAACCATCTGTGCAGGTTTTTGGAATCACATCTGTGCTTAAACTAGCTCTGCATTCTAAGAAGCAGCAGCAGCAGCAGCAGCAGCAACCGACCTTCAGCTGACTCCCAGCAGCATTTCCCCTTTCAGCAGCAGCAAGGAGCGGCCAGCGGCTCTGCCCGTGGGTGTTTGGGATGGTGCTAATACGTCAGACCTTTTATTTTTACCCCTAACACGGTCTTCCCATGTTTGTTATCAGCGGGTGGTTTGGCAAGATGGTTCAGATTCAATGCTTTGAGCAGAGAAACGGTGAAATGAGCTAATTCTTAATAAGGCTAGTTATCCCTTCACTGTTATTTGCAGTACTGTGGTTAATAGGGCATCAGGACTCAGTCCAAGAAGTTGAAAGAATGAAACAAAAAGCCCATTGTCTCCGTAGTGATTAAGGTAATTAAAAGAGAATGGGACTGAGAGGTTCCATATGATGCAAATCATTATCTTTGGGATTTTCTTACAACTCAGACCTTTTTCCCCAAATGAATTCGACAAGTATTTCTGCTCTATAAATTTGGTTCACAGCTCAGTGATGGCTTTTTTGCTCATCAAGGGGTACAAAAGGTTTTTGTTATGGTCACTGATTTTCTGAGAAATCTTAATATTTGCAGACATCTGCATTCATTTAGATGCACAGAAGGAAAAAGACGATTTCATCTTCTTTCTTTATTTGTGGTGGATCTCTGTTTTTGTTTAAAAAAAATGCACCCAGGGAACAGGGAACCTTAGGGAAATCACCGGAAACAATTCCACATTAAATTTATAGATCCAAATATGTTATCCTTGGCCTTTCTTGAAATGCTCCAGTGGGATGTCTACGTGCATATCTCCAAAGGTAATAGTACTGATGAAGTTAAAGTGATATGGAAAACTGGCTGGTGTAATTATTCATTAAAATTTTTTAAAGCTGCTGTGAGCATTGAATCCCAAGTCATGCTAGCAGCTGCACGACAAAGCGGGAGATATGCCAGTTTCAAGAAGTATTGTATAAATGGTATTTATTTGACTGAGAATGACATAAGTCAGAGTTGTCAGCATCGTCTGAAGCATCTTGAAGTCAGGCTACTTGTATTTTTTTGTTACAATTATTACTAAACTAGACTCAAATGGGCAGAGATCATTAAATATGTTTTTAATGCTGCTGCCACCCCCACACACTTCCAAACCAAGGTCAGAGGCCAGCCAGATAGCTGATTATTTCATCTCCCACCCTGCTGCACAGACAGTGTATTAGAGCGGCACTAATGTCTGTGCTAAGATTAGTAGCAAGCCACTTTTAATCTTAACGTGCAGTTGGACACGTCTGACCTATAAAGCGTAGGTGATGAGAAGTGATGTCAGATTTAGTGGCTTTCCTCTGCTAGAGTAGAGATTGTCAATTTTGTGGCATTTAAAACTGTTTCTTCTCTGCTGGGAGCAATGACTTAAGGCAGCAACCAAAGTCTACGAAAATGCAAACTGACCTGCAAATACTCGTCAGCAACCAGGCAGTTCCCAGCCTTAGAAGTGAGCACATTAAAGAAGGCAGTCCCCATTCTCCAGGGCAAGGAAGTGACTCTCTCTGCTTGTGAGGATTAAGTTTATCAGGGTCATTAAATTCTGATGCCAGATGTGATTTTAAGACATGATTTTTTGAATCAGCATGTCTGTGGAAAAACTTAGAGGCGTTTATTTTTTTCTAGTTTCATACCACTTTCATTACACATTTCTTTTTTCAAGTGGTGACACAAAATAATATGTTTGAGGCCAATGAGGTCTTTTGATGAATGCTTTCTTTTATATTTTGTGTGCCTATAAACTCCCACTGCAGCATCTCAGATACAAGGAAAAATGCAGAAAGTGTGTTTTGACATGACTGACTTACAGAAGTCACGTGTCTCCAAACTAATAACTACATTAGATACAATTTTTCATGTTCATTTTTGCTGTGTAATCCTGTGATCTTTCTTCTTTCCCAAAATACCACCATGGAATGCATGATAAGAGTTCATCCTGTTACTTGTTTAATGGCATCACTTGAGTATATGGGAATGTTTCTCAGTGTGCTACTAGGACTGAATAGTTGTCAATAATATATCCCCTCCTTAGTTCAGTCTTGCAGTGATCCTAATTTCATTACATTCTGATGTTGGGGTAGCTTCAAGCTTCACAGCCCAGGCCTCTCTATGGTGAGCTGTGTGTTAGTGCAGATACACCTTTCACATGTAGGTGCAAGTCTGCACAAGTGTTATCAAGAATTTTCCACAAGAAGCCACTGTTAAATTGTCAGTGGCTCTCATGGCGTCATCTACTAAAAGATGGCCCCTTGTCAAATATCTATTTTGGGTTTTTTAAAGCCTGAATATATAGCCAGATTCCTAGCTTGTCTCAGACGTGATCCTGGTTCCCATGTGAAGATGCTGGCTGCAGGTAATCCCCTTCTGAGCAAGGAATTCCAGAGCATGTGGTGCTAGAAAGGTCAAACTCATTTGCAGGGAGTTGTGTTTAACTGTGCGATGCAGAAGTGAGCTTCATTACTTGTAATTAATCCTCATGGTTCTTGAATGTCAGTTTACAGACACAGCCGTGAAAGTAGTTCATGGAAGATAATTAATATTTGTTATTCCTGACTTTGAAAAGACTCTGGATAGCAGTGTTTATAAGTCCTTCCTACTGGGAGAGCCTATGAGGAAATTCCCTGATTAAATCATCAGTGCTGTTGTCTCTGCCTTAAACTGTTGTTTTACAGTAATTACTGCCCTTTCACAACAGAAGGGCATGGGGTGATATGGTGGAAGACACACGTTGGCAGATTTTCACAGTTTCAGGGAAAATGTCCTTCAGGGAAAGGTTAATGCAGTTATTGGGCAGGTTAATGCTCTGGCGTTCCCTGGGGGCTGTTCATTGATATGGGTACGGGGGAGTTCCTTTATAGTATTTTTATTTTAAAACTATTAGGCTTCTCAAAGAGAGTGAATGAAATCTAAAAATACGTGTTTTATTAACAGCAGAAATTTCTCTTAGAAAATATAGGTCAAATTCTCCACAGTTGTCAGTGTGAAGTTAGAACAGCTAGTTGTAGCTGAAAGTATAAAATATTCTCAATTCTGTGAATTTCACCTTGGGTTCAGATGAGATTTTGGCTCCCTATTTGCATAGCAGCCTCTGCGTACAATCTTACCATTCTTTTTCTGTATGGTATTGTAGACTGAGCTGAAATATTAAAGAAGAGTGATTTTCTTGTTTGGCAGGCCCATTATCAAACAGAAGACATAATCTTATTTTATGTTTTCATGTTGATGTGAAGCATTTTTCAATTTTATGTAAACTCTGCAGTTTAAAAATATGGACTGATTTTTGTGCAATTTTATGGTCTGCAAACTGAGAGATTATTTAGTAGTTCGTACAAAAATTTTACCCTCTATAATCCAGCTCTTTAATTTCTTAATTTTTGCCATCTCTGTAGGAGAAACAAAAATACAGAAGGCTTCTTTGCATGCTAGAGTTATTAGAAAATATTTCCAGATTAATGTAGGTACTCACTGGGTTTTGGCCAGTTCTTAAGATGTAGTTTTCTGTTTTGAATCACAACTTTCTCTTGTTAGAGTGACTCTAAATTACTGTGGAAAGAGGGAAAAGCAGTAAGTTTTGGGAAAATACTTGTTAGTGAAAGGGCTTCTTGAATATGAAATATTTGATATAATGCTTGTATTTTATTGGTTTATGAACTAGGGTCAAACTTCTTGGCTATGAATTAGAAAACTTAACTGCCTGGATTTTAGTGCCCTCTTTCTGGCAGGCGTTCAGTGATCCAGTGAAAAAATTTAATCTTTTTTCTACTTCACTGGTTTGGCCATCATAAGCAATGTTATTAATTATGGACTCCAAAGTAGCAGCTTTTTGTCTTTTGTGACCTAGTACTCACATTGTCAGAAGCGCTGCATTTGCCACCTTCATGGTACTAATTAGTGTGTTTATAATGAGCCTCCACTCCAATACTATAATCCTCATCAGTCTACACACCTGACAGCAGCTTGCATATCTCAATGGCAGACACAAAGTCAGGGAGCTAAATTCTCTGCCATATGGAAGTTGACTATGAAAATCCACTTCTCTCTTATTTTATCCCAAATGTATTGGTGTTTTGAAATGTACCCTTTCTTTATGGGTAATGGGTTACAAACATTGGAGAGCTTTTATGCAGAGGTTTCAAGAAGAAAGGAATAATAGTTTAGAGCAAGAAAAGAAAGAAATGGATAGATAGGATGATAGTCCTAAAAGCTAGTGAATGGAAGGATTTGGTTTTCAAGGTTTGCTGTAAAGTTTGCTCTCGGAGTCATATGACAGCCAAAAATGGCTCAGGGTGCGGAGTTGTAATTTCTGCAGGGAAGTCATGTTTATCAGGAATGGCTTGTTTGCCAAAGTGTCAAAAAAAGCTGACAAACTAAAGCATCATGTTGTCACACAAGGGATATGGTTGAAAAAAGTGCCGGGTGGAAAGTGACTGAAAAGCAAAGGAGAGAGAAAAAAAAAAAGCTTTACCTGCAGTATACTGGGATACTTCCATCCAGTGGTAGCATTATGGTTTTGACAGTCCTCGTTAGAGGATGGGTTGTCTTGCAGTGAATGCAGCATCATCCAAGCAAGGTAGCGCAGGTGTGGGCTGAGCATTTGGGAACAAACAACAGTTGAACTTCTGGGGTCCCCCTGAGTGTTGACATATGCCACTGGCTCTCCCAAGTGCTGTGGTGGTGTGATGCTGTGTCCTCTGTGCCAGCAGGATTTATTTGGATCCACAGAGATGACTGGTCTAGTCCCACTCACCACCAGCCTCCCTTCTTCTGCCACCTCTCAGAAATTTGCTTCCACTGAGATTGGGGCAGTGATGTTAAATATAAACTTCCCATCTGATTTGTTTATATCTAAGGTTTTAGAGGCATAGGACCTGAAGCTTTTTTTTGCCTCTGGCTTAAACATTTTTATGCTTGTCCTGCCAGACTGCTTCTAGGCAGGGGGTCCCGACTCCTTACCACATGTATTGCTCTCAGTGCTTTTTCTCCCTCTCCTTTCCCTCTCCTGCCACTGCTGGGGTTTGCCCAGCTGCATGAGGGAGCAAAACCAAAGGGAAATTAATTATACTTCATCATGGGTTAATTTTCATATGGGTTAGTTCCCTGACCCAACTCACTGCACAGCATCCAAATTTTCATGCTGGCAGGAGCAGTCGGGAGAGGAAAGAGCAGCTGCAGATGGTGAAGAAGGCCAGAGCATCCTCTCCAGCAGCAACCTTGGTTTATACTGGGGCTTTGTGCTCCTCTGTCACAGCATGTTAGACAGAACTACCTCAGCAGGGGGGTTTGTCACTAGGATGTTGCACTGAGCCCTGGGATGGCCAAGGCACAGAGGTTGCAGCCACTCACAGAAGGCTGGCACTGACCTAGCCCACCACACCAAGGATTGCCATGATCACCCTCCTTCCCAGTTTTCACTGATTTCTGGTTTTTTGAGTCATGGAAGATATAGATAAATTCTTGCCTTCAAGGCTTTTTTGGAAGGAGCTGCACTTGGGAGAAACTTCTCTTAATACGGTCCTGTCACTTTTCAAGTTCTTTTCAGAATTTTCCAAATCCATAATGAAAAGAAAATCTGCGATTTCCCCTAATAATAACTTCTATATGTATTTAATACTAGGTTATTATTCATGGTTTTGTGTTCTTATGCTGTGTGAATTACACTTTTAATATGTGTCACCTATTTAAAGAAAATCTACTTTTTCCTTACATTTTTTGTGAAATAATGCACTGTAGTCCTTGAGTTTTATAATTCCCTGGGGACTTTTTGAGTATTTAAAAGATGAGCTTGCTGTCAGCCTTCATACCTCTGCCTTTTTATTTGAAGAAACTATTGGCATCTTAATGCCTAAGCTCAGGTAGAGGAATGCATTCATACAAGTTTCATACAAAGCTTATGTTCATGTATATTGGATATGTAATAGTAATACGATTTCTTTAGGTAAATAATACATTTGCCACTTGCAAAGCTCAGACTTTGGGGTGGTTTCTTAAGGAACAGTTACAATATTGAGCTCTTGGGATTAGCTTGCTATTTTTATTCCTGTCAAAAGTGCAAGGTGTTTTGGTTCAGCACCAGGGATGCGACGTGTGCAGGTGCTGTGCCTGGTGTATGTGCTGGACCCAGCACTTTGAGATGTGGGGTCTGCCCCAGAGCACTCTTCAATGTTGACTGGTTGCCAGCCCCAGCAGTGGTGAATGATCACCCTGGGGCAATAGGTGACGGCAGAGGGCTGTCACTCTGAGGTCCCAGTGCCCACTGATCTGGGGATGGGTTTATGCAGTGGCTGGTGGGGCAGGGGCTGCGATGAGCTTGTGTAGCAACTTGGTGGTCAGGGTTGGAGTGGAAGAAGGACCCTCAGGAGAAGGGACCGTGTTGGCCACCTCCCATTGCTTCTAACGGATGGTGTCTCTTTGTAAGTCCTCCTACAATCTGTGTGTGTAGTATCTCCTGATTGGTTTGTGGACATACATGTCTTACAGCCAGGCTGGTTTCACGGAGACTTTCTAACTTATTATTTCCTGGCCAGCAGTTCTCTATTGCAAAGTGCATGCTTGGGAGCGTAGAGGGCTCTTGACCTGCCTGGTGCCTGGCAGTGAAGTTAAACGAGCATGAAATCATTAACACAAGATTGCATTTGTTTGGAATTGCAGTATAACAGAATCCTCTTGCAGTGACCATAATGTTAATGGGCATAAAGAGGTTGCAAGTGCTCAATGGAGAGACATTTTTGGGTGCATGCTATGCCCTGTGCAGGCAGGGCTGGTCCCTCAAACCAGGGCAGTTGGTATCAGGGGATTTTCTTGAAGAATCTCTTTTCCACCCACATCCACCCTGGCAGTTTTTCCCTAGGTCTGGCAGCTCTTTGCTACTTTTATTCAGAGTTGAATTTGAAACTGACTTTTGCTGAGCATCCACTCTTTTATGCAATTAAAAATAATGTCATTAAAATAAAAATACTTCATCATGTTTTCTGTTGACGCTTGCTCTGGGAGAAGCCTTGTTTCAAGCAAATCCTACAGAGGGTTTTGCAAAGGTCTGAAGAATGAAAAGTACTTAGTGAATGTTTTCCTCATTTAAAAAAAAATTCTGTTGGCTTGGTGTAACTCTGTGACTTGGCGTGAAAACTCTGAATTTATTTGGCTCTGTTGGTCTTGGCTGCAGCACGCGTCTTCTGCTAATCTTGGGGAGTTAATGAATTAAGTGCAGTTACTTATTAAAGCAGCTGCACAGTGCTGAAAGTGCAGGGAGCCTTGCAGCTCTGGGGCTGGCCTCAGGAAGCAGTGGGGCAGGGGCAGCTGGTGCTGGGTTTGCTGGGGTCCATGTGAGGCAAGGAGAACCTGTACCAAGGCCAGTGAGGACTATAACCCAGCACTCATCTCTTTTTCACCACCACCACCTCCTTTTTCATCATTACTCCTCTGGTTTTTGTCCTGTTCTGCTCCGTAGCTTACCTTGCTGTAAAAAGGGGTTGTGTGTGCCCAAGAGTGTGCATGTTTTTCTTCCCAAAGGTGCGTCTTTCTACCAATCTTCCTGTCCCATATCCTTAGATGGTCATGATTACAACACAAGTGTTACTCCTCAAAAAGATAATAAACACTTAATCTACCTGCAAGTCTTATGTTACAGCTGATGATGCAGGAGCAGCAGCTGAGGGCTATGGGACATCCCCCTGCATGCCTTGCTTATCTCTGCTGTACCCTTCAAGGCCTTGTTATATGGTTCTTGCCTGTTCTTAGGAAATCAATCTTTCAGCGGGATGGTTTAATCAGCGTAATCCCTTCGGTGAAGCCTCAAAGAACTTTGTATGTCTATAGAAAGAGGTTTGGTTTATTTTTAATTTTAATGTCAGTTGTTTTCATGTCTACCAGACGCATGCCCCCTGCATTGGTACAGCCCCCTCATTTTTGTTGTGAACAGCAATGCAAATGAGAAATTCTTTTACCTAGGAAAAGGTCTTGATATGTCAAATACAGCCTTTTAGTCTGAATCTAGATTTGCCATTAGATATTTCTATGTCTTCTCCCCCTAGGTTAAAGCACACTTTGTGACTGGAAACCTCTTTCCTCTGTAACGACCTAAATGTTGTTAATGAGTCACCTCTGAGCTCTCTTGGGCTCTCTTTTGGTATTGTTTCATTTCCTCAATCTCAGATAAATTCTGTATCAGTCTCCTGAATCCAAGCCCTCTCTAATCTGACAGTGTTTTCTCCTGACGGATGGGCAGCTGTTGGGACAGAGAACAGTAAGGACTGTCCTTGCCTAAGGACTTCGCTGCTGCTGCTGCAGATCCTCATCCTTTATTCCTTAATCCTTACCAGTACACCTGTGATTTTTCGTAGGGTGGCAGGGGTTTACTGTAGTTCAGAAGAACCCTCCCTGTCAGGCAACTCAAGATGACTTAAATGACTGGCGCATCCACAGTTGTGTTTATCTGCCCCCCCTCCTTGAATTTTGACTCTTCTCCAGCTGTTACCGAAAATTGATTGGTGTTTTCTTTCAGATCATTCATGAAGACACGAAGCAGTTTTGTAACCAGATCCCTGTAGGCCCCATTAAAAAAGCTACTCTCAGATGATGAAGCCCATTTATGATTAGAGGGGTTTCATTCATGTGTATGAACTCATTGTCAGCTGCTTTTTAATCGATTTGGCATCAGCTGCATTGATTTTGTGTAAGTGCTTTTATAAACAGTCAGCGTTGCTAGTTATGCACGTGTCTGGGTGCTGCACAGAAGTCTGAGATTGTAGATTGCTTCTGCCCATTGTTCTGTCAAAAAACAGCAGCAAGTCTGCTTGACTAGACCTGTTTCCTGTAAAACCATGGTGATTAGGGTTAATTAATTATGCTATCATCTTTTCATTAAGTGTATAACTTGGACTGCTGTGTTTAGAAAGTGATGTTTCATTTGTTTTAGAAAATGCTTAGGATCCTGAGTCCAGCCTGCAGTTTATTACATATAGGAAATACAGTTTATTTGTTTCTCACAGGATTTCATCCATAAATTCAAGAGTGTGTGGAATGATGAGCTGTGATTTACCAGCCAGGCCATTCATGAGTGTCTTGATTCATGTCCTCAAAAAAAAAAAAAAAAAAAAAAAAAAAAAAGAAAGAAAAAGGTTTTTAAAAGGGTGTTTGTGTGTGTTTGTTCCCCTAAGTTCTCTCTTCTGTCATCTCTCTACTTGAGAGTTTGACAGACTGTTTTAGTATTACTGATTGCAATAACACACCAACCAAAATTCATCCATGAAACAGAACTATAGTGCTGATTTCAAAAGCTTTAACAAAAGGCATCCCATCTGGATCATTTAAAGCTCTCGTATGGTTTGTTTCAGGGTGTGAAAATCGAAACGCTCCATTCTAAGAACCCAGAAGTAAAATTGGGTTTGATGTATAGCGAACTCAACAGTTGTTTTCCAACACACTTGTTTTTTTCTGTTCTTCCTTTTTTTGGTTAGTGTTATAATTCATAAACAGTTGAGGATGCCATTCCATTCCCTACAATTTTTATTTTTGTTGCCTTGTTTATGCTGTATTAAACCTTGAATGAGACCAATATTTATGTGGTGATGATAACTCTGGATTTGATACTGCTCCAGACTATTTTATTTCATTGAGACATTTATTATTTCTATTTCTTTGCTAGTTTTATGATTGCCAAAAATATTTTCCATTTAAAAGGCTAACAAAGTGCATTGGTGTGGCACTTTCCATCCACTGATCTGGAAGAACTTTCCTGACATTCCTCATGGATGGAGGAGACATTTGTTTTCCTGATCCTAGCACAAGTGAAAATTAAGCACAGATAGGATACATATGGGACTCCGCAGCAGAGGAAAGTGTTTCATTGCACTTTTTTTTACCTTACTTATCCAAGTCTGTGACCTAGCACAGGGGTGCTGGAGAGAGCAAACCTCTCCTGTGTCATTGGACAACTCGCATCACACTCATGTCACATAATTTTTTTTTTTTTTTTTTTACCATAGAAAATATTTTAACAGTTGAAATTTCTGTGTTTTATTCAGTCCAATGGCAAGTACTTCAATTTGAAGAAGTAACTGCCTGAGCTAAAATAAATCAGGGTTGTTGCTGCAGGCTGAAATGGTGTTTTGGTCATTGAGTGGTATGTTTTGTGACTTAGGTTGACAGTAAAACACAACAAAAAGAACAGTTTTTATTTGAAGTGTTCCAAGCTTGTGTTACAAGCATCTGAAAAACAGAGGACTTGACAAAGAAAGCTGTGGACACATGGAAATGGAAACCACCCTTCTCTCCCTAAGTTTACAGTCTGTTTTGGGAAATGGACTCTACAGTCACAAGTACACTGGAAGTGTCAGTCGATGTTTAGTAGAGAAGTCTCAGATGGCTCAAATTCAGGTGACAGTAAAGAAGCTCAGTATTGAAGCAATTAAATAGTTGTACATTTTTGTTAAACTTACAGTAGCAAAACATTCCACCAGTCTGGGACATGAACCCTGTGGTTTAGTTTTCAGAGGAAAGAGAAATGGGAAAGTCACTTGACAGTGCAAAACTACCAAAGCTAATTTTTGGGGTTCTGTATGTTGTATTGGGTGTCCTTTGATGTTCTGCTTAAGGCAGGGGGTTGTGGAGGATGTATTTGGGCAGCATGGCTTGTCCCAGAACTGATGAAGGTAAGCAACAGCAAGGCACCAGCATTTTCCTACAGCCAGTGCTGCTGCAACTCAGTCTCCATGCAAATCTGTGCTGGCTCTCTCATTTCTTAATGCAGCTCTGAAACAGGGAGAAGAGACCTGTGATGTGGCAAATGTAGCCCTGGTATGAGTGGGAGCAGCACTCATTTCAGCAGTACAGAAGCATTTCTGCCAGCTCCACATCTTTCCCTGCTGAGCTTTAGTTTTGTTTTGCTGTGCACGTGGCTTCATGCCCTGTTGAAAAACCCTGCAGAAGCATCCTTCCTGCTGATGCTTGCTGGAAGCATTTTGTGGTACCTTAGGGACACCCTTGGTTGTCTCTATGGTGGGAAGGCACAGATAGCACAGGAAAGCAGGAAAGAGTTTATCTGAGCATGCACTGCTGACTAGTTTGCTTGTCCAGTTTCATCTTTGCTCCTACAAAAGAGGTATGGTGACACTAGTTTCTAAATTTTTTGCTCTCATTCTAAAAGGAGAACATTAGGTATATTTGTGTCCATATAAGATCCTCCTGAGCATATCTTCTTTTTAAAATGTTAAGAGCATGGAAAAAATATGATTCCCTTTAAACAATATATCTAGTCCATTAAGGCAGAATTTCAAGGTATTTTGTCTTCGACAGCACTGAGGGAGGTGTGCCCAAAGAAGAGATGACTTGCAGTGTCATTTGCATTGGTGCCTGTCTTAGTGGACAGCCTGAAGAGAAGATCATTTTTGTGTTAAGAATAGTTGCTCCCACATAGTAACATGGTGAGTTCAGTGTTTTTCATGTTTTCTGCAAATACAGCAATGTTGTTAATAACATCCTTGATGAAGGGAGAAGCTGGTATTACTCATTTATGCACAGATGACTCTCCTTTCTTTGCCTCCCCTTTACCAGAAGAAGTAGTATATGAAGTACCACCTGGATGTTTTTAAATACAAACTTTCACATGGTCTTAAAAGGTGGGGTATTTCGAACTGATAACTTTTCATCTATGGATATCAATGGGTGGATAACACTGTGGTTTTTCCCTAGCAGCTAGCAGAGAAAAGAAATTGAGGGGAAGAAAGGTCAGCGATTAGAGAGGAATGCCTTGACCTCTATTCCAGACTTAAGTGAAAAAATATGAGAAATACCCCCTAAATGGCCAAAACCACCTGTGGATAAATGGTGGCTGTGGTAGTTAAGCTGTCATTCATGAAAACTGAAGAAAGGCAGAGAGATGGTTGTTTACTTAAACATCTTAGGGAAGAGAGGATTGCCATGACAACACGGAGTTAAATGCTAGCACTGTACAATAACAAAAAAAAAGTCTCTTTCAAGATCTCTTGCTGAGTCTCCTGATGGAGTTTCTCTGTCACCTAAACAGTTTGAGTTTAGGATATTGAACAGGGCATGTAGGACAGGAGTTAGCAGAAAATCTTTGAACCTGTGGAAATGAGCTACAACATGAGTACCTTGCCTTTATGGTTAACTGCCAGTACAGAAAGATCAAGCATTTTTGCCGGTGACTTACTGTCTGATGTGGGCATTTCTGTTCCAAGATTTACCCTTCTGCAGAATGCATTAAATGCTTCCTTTAAGAGATGTTGTGCAAGGGGTGGTCAGGCTCTGGAAAAGGGAACAGGTTGCCCAGGAAAGTGGTGGAAGTCCCTGGAAGTGTTCAAAAAGCACTAGAGGCACTAGGGACATGGTGTACTGCTGGATCTGGCAGTGTTAGGTTAATGGCTGGACTTTATGGATCTTAGATGTCTTTTCCAGCCCTAATGACTGAATGATTCTCTGATTTGTGTCCCACACAAATCATAAACACTCTGTGAAATGACCACTGTTTAAAAAAGAAATTCCCAGGCGTTTTTGTATAGTGGTTTTGAAGACATCAGACCCATGGGTTTTTTTGGGAAATAATGCTGAGATAGGCAAGGGAGTCAAAATCCACACAGTGCAAATTAGTCTGGTACATGCTGTCCCTCCTGTGTCATTCCAGCCGTCAGTTGTATGGGAACAGTTCTTTTATAGGACGAGTAACAAGAGCCTGACCTGTGACATACAGTTTCATTTTCCTATCACAAATTTAATTAACAAAATGAGAAGTTTGGTGCATTTACACATTTTGGAATTCTGATAGGAATAAGACAAGATATGGCTGTTACTCATCAAGGCAAAAGTGTTTCCCTGCCAATGTTTTAGCATGCTGTTGTTGTCAGCCCCCAGAGGGAAAGTTTTAGGGGAAAGATCTATATTAGACCTTGATGAACATCTTTCATTCACATATCTCCCACAGTTGTGGGAGAGATAGTGAGACCTGGAGATTTTGGTACTAATATGTGTGTGGTCAAACTTTATCCATGTGCAGGGTATCTTCCTCCTTCCCAGCTGTTTAGGCTCTGTCTGTAGAAACCTTTACCCTGCAGTTGCTCTCCTGATTAAACCACAGTTTCACCTTCACATCTGTGAAGATGGAGGCTGTTAATCTGGTTCAAATACACCAGAGAGCTGCTCATTTTTAACACATTTAACCACCACCATACTATTACAGGGTTTGGACAACTGGATAGTAAAAATGTTGTCACTTGCCAATTTTTCTGTCTGGCAGTTGTTTTAGTCCCCTTTTTCTCAGGGAAAGATTTCCTGGAGAGTGAAGAGTGATTTTACTTTTGCAGGTGGTTGCAGCGTTTTCTAGCCACTTAACTCCATTTTTGCCTGTGAGTTGGGTGTTGCATCTGACCCTGTCCTCTGCTCTCTTCTTCTCCTCTTTCTTTTTGTTTTCCTCCTCTTTCCTATTTGCTACTTTATTTTAATAGTCCGGTGTAACTCGCCAAGACCAGCAACGTGACTGGAATACAAAGACAAATTAGAAGCAGTGCTTTCAACTTTCTGCTCGTGAAGTTTGCCAGGTCTTGCTGAGACAGATAAGGCCATATTAACTCTCTTTAATGACATTTGCTCAATCCTAATTTGCAAGAGAGAAAGGTGCCCAAGGAAAAGCAGGTATTCCTCTTTCTGGGGATTTTTTTTCCCTTTGTGCTTTAACTTAAAGGACTTTCAAAAACAACCTAAGGTCAACCTTTATTTGTTCCCCGAAAGAATTGTAATATCCTTAAACACCACTTGAACTAACTGTGGTCTGTGCATACGTAGATATTTGTATAAATGATTTCTCCTTTAAAAATGTTGTCACTAAAAAGAAGATATTTAGCATTTTTAAATTCGTGCTTTTAATAGAACCTAATTATTTTATGTGACATTTATTTTTTAATGTACTAAAAGTTTTGTGTATATGCAATGCTTGTTTAGTAGTGAAAAAAAAACAAAAACCAAAGTGAGCTTGATATAAAATCCCAAACTGCAAATAGTAGCACATTTATTCATTCTTTAGTTCTCTGACAAAGAGCAATCAGTTGTGGAAAAAATGGTTTAAATCAAGACAAAGAAATTCTTTCTTGCCCCAAAAAGAAAGAAAACCCCCGTGCATCTTGTTCCAGTGTTTTCTCTTTCTCTGTGTCACATTTCATCTTCAAGCTCTGAAATAAAAGCAAATGAGATAAAAGCCTGGGTTAGAAAACCAAAGAGGAAGGGTGAACCCATTGCCTTTTTACTCAGTTGAAGATAATTATACCACTAACCCGAGACGTGAGAGGCTCAATTCCCTTTACTGCCTGGGGGAACTTGAACCCATTTCCAGGAACAGCTCCTATAAACGTGAATGGGAGCGGCTGATCCCAGAATACCCTTTTCGCTTTGCCAGTGGTGCTCCCACTTCGCACAGCTTACTTAAATATTCATTAAATGAGGAAAAAAAGCAAGCTTTCTGCCGCAGAGGTAGATGTAGAGAGGTGCTCAGGGAGCCTGTGGTCCTTGGCTCACCAGCTGCTGCCAAACTGCCACCACTATTGTTTTGGGGCTGCAGCATCACCCAGACCCCAGAGCTGTCCCACTCTGGGGACTGGAAGTAATGCACTTTCCTGTGCCCACAGACTTCTCTATTCCATGCAAGAAAACTTGGAATCTGTAACACACAACCATATTCTTGTGAAAGGATGCTGCAAGAGTAGTAGTCACGTATTCACCCATTTCCTGTCAAGAGGGGCAGCTGTGCTTTGGTGACATGCAGCAGCCTCAGCAGATGGAGGAGGCTGAGGTCTGCTCCCTGCACAGGCTGGCGCTGCCAGGCCACAAGGTCTTCAGCTGGGGGATGGAAGGTCCTGACCAAGTCCAGCTCAAAGCCACAAAATCGGCCATTGCTGCTGAGAAACTCAGCTCTTGTACAGAAAGTGCATTTCTTTCTCTTGCCTTACCCCATGGCATTTCAGGAATCTGTATCTTTGCTGTCTTTGTTTTTACTAAATGTATCTGAACATCAAAGCATTCTGGAAACAGTGCTGTGAAAACACTGGGTGGGTTTTTTTGTCATTTTACATAAGACACCTTGAAACTTCATTTCTCAGTAAATTGCTGCATGTCCCAATCCTAATTAACTGGTTAGTATTGCAACAGTGGTCCAGGGCTTTAAAACACCCTAGATAGGAAACATCTCTCCCAGCTTAATCAGCACATTATATCATCAGCACATTATATGCACCTTATCTTTGCACTGCTATCAATGACTTCTCTCCTTTACCCATAAATACACAACCTTTTCCATCTATACAGTCTCTTTTACTTAGGGGAAAAAAAACAAACAAACAAACAAAAAAAACCCAAAAACAACAACAACAACAACAAAAAAACCCCAAAAAAACCCAGTGAAAAATAGCATGTTGTTACTTTGTAAGTCCTTTATGGGTGTGAGACCTGAAAATTATTACTGCTGGCTTCTCTCTCTGGACAGGTGGTCACTTCTGGCTCCAGGGACTGCAATTCTATATTCTGTATGGGTACCTTGTCTCACCCTATCATTATCCTCATCTCTGTCCATTTGCCTCCTGCTTTCCTTGACATGTTTTAATCTTCTTGGTCTGATTCTGTAGCTAAGAGAAACTCAATGCCTCCTTTGGAGTTCCAGATGTTGCATCAGTAAAAATATTTTCTAATGTGTTTTCTATTCTGAGTACTTAACACAGGGAGTTATTTCTTAGCTTGTGTTTACACACAGTCTGTAATCTCTCTGGAAATAACAATGGCTGATAATGTCATTTATAGATAAAGTGAAAGCATTAACAAAGCTCATAAGCAGTTTTGCTAGTATAAATAATGTAAATTCATTATTTACATGCAAATATCACGGCGATGTTTCTGTTTCTTATTATACTATCAATATTATGTACACTTCCAGGTGTTCTGTCCTTTGATTTATCATTGCTGTCTTGGTGATGTTAAAAAAATAACTATTGCAAAGCATTTTGCGGGAAGCAAAAAGTATTGTTTACATATAGAACTTCTTTCTCTTCCTTTGAAACCCACAGAATCAAAAACCTGGTACAGAAGCAAAAATCTAGTCTACTGCAATCCATGCTATATACAATGATGCTTTTAAAATAAGTTTGATACTGGAAACAAGTCAGATGAATGTAAACTAAATGCACCAGTTCATAAAATAAGTTATTATCAGTTCTTCTCTGTGAATAAAAACATTTTCGTTTAATAGAGTCACTCTGCTCTCAGTCAGCTGTATTTAAAATAAAATATATCAAAATCAGATTTAGGATCTTTGGAAACAGAAGTTGATTTATTCAAGTCAATGGAGCCACCTACAGATTTGACCCTGAATATCTGATAAGATATACAGCCCAGATTTTCATAAGCATGTATATTAGAAATGTGTGTACAGTGCAAATAATGTTTTGTACTAAAAAAATTTTACTGGTTGAGTGGATTTTTATAAATGCAGCCTTCAAAGAGGTAGTGCCTACTCCTATGCTTTATCACCCCCATACTTCTCAGAGCCTGGCTCTTACACAGCCAAAGACCTTTGCAGTACTTGGTTTGGTAGTGAAGGGTGGCACTGAGATAAATCTGGACCTGTCACATCTGAAGGAATTTCACTCATTGAGAAATGAGATGAGCTCTATTGCTTTTCCCAATACTTGGCTGCAGGTAGGACACTCTTTAAAAAAAAGAAGCAAACCAAAAGTTAATGTTCTAACAGCTTTGTGGAGTGTGGAGATTGCCATGATAGTTCACTCTGGAGGTTAAAAAGCTGGGTATAGCCATGGAGAGGTAGGTGTAGATTTAAAAAGCCTTAGCTGCTTTTTGCAATTACAGATGTGAACAAATACCCTCTGCATGGTTGCTGCTCGTTTTTATGAGGAATCTGTGGATCTATGGAGACTGCTTGTTATCAGCAGATGAAATCAGAGCCAAATGTACCCACTGGCCAACCCGGACTGATGTCCTGCCCTTCATCTCCTCAGACTGGCTCCTCTGTCCTGTGCCAGAGGCCTTTTGAGCACTCTGGAGCTGTGATGAATCCTAAATACACAGTCAATACACTAACTGTGCTCAGCCACCAGCACTGTGTTTTCATTAGAAAGAGCTTTCATAGCCAAAATGTGATGCTTTGACAGCACATCACCTAATCAATTTCTCATTTTTCAAAGTAAAGCATGCAGGCTATGTTCTTAGTTGCTTCCCACTTTGTATAAATACAGTCAGTTGTCAGAAAAAAAAAATTAAAAAAAAAAGAGACAGAGAAAGTTATAAAATGCTAATGCCTTGATTAGCATTTTTCACTGACCTATCTCCAGTGGCATGAGCAGCAGAGGAACTGAGGAGTGGAGATCAGGGCTCAGTGTGCTCAGCTCCTGGAGCACCTCCTCTCCATTGTGCTTGAATTCTTTCCACTGAGCCCCAACAGGGTTTTGCTCTTTAGTACAGTTTAGGCTTCTGTCCAATCGGTCCAGATTGGCAGATTTCAGTCCAGATGGTTATGATAGATATGGTACCCTCTCTTTTAATCTCAACTAAAGAAGTTTTGACAAAGGCCTGTGAATTAAGTGGGCTATGAGTAGCAATGACTGAGTGAATTTCACATTTTTGCCTAGTCCATCTGCCAGGCTGAAAAGAGGGAAGGCAAGCAAGCCATTTCAGTATAAATTAGTGCGCCTGAATTGCACAAATCCAATTAGTTAACAGGCACGACATTTCTCTGCTATTACTACTATTAAAAAAAAAAAATCTCTTTGGCAAAATGCACATTGAGTAGTAAATCTTTCCTTTTCAGGCTTGCCATCCATTTGGTACCTTTGTCCCACATTTACATGGAAATTTTACTCCCCTTGAACACAAAGCTTTTCCTCTCAGCATGCAAGCTGCATTAATTGTCAGTAATGTGGGCAGAAATATATTCTAGCATTATATCATCAAAACTGAATGGAATTAATAGCCTGTCCTGTTGTTATAAGGACTTTGGCACCATGCGTTTTATCTGTCAGCGAGATGACTATTTATATTGTTTTGGGGTAACTAGCATAATAGCCTTTAGTATAATTGCTTATCTGAATGCACACAATTAAAACTATTTTCTGGGGGGAACTTCTTGCCTGAAACTCACTTGGGTGGATGCTTTTTTTGCCAGCAGAGAGGACAAGACAGTGTGCTTCATGTGAGGCCTTAGCACAGCTCTGCCTGCTGAATGTGACCCTTTTTCAGTGACAGTTGCCTTTCATAATGACAGGTTGCCTTTCTTTTAACACTGCCCTGCCAGTCCTTCCTACTTCCTCATGAGGAGCTGGTTTGCAGCCCTCTGAAGTCAGTGAAGTTCCCATGACTTTGAGTCACGCCAGGAGCCCAGATCCTTCACTCCTCACTGCCTCCTCTTAAGCACAAACATCCACAGCTTCTAGTCTCATCCCCCCAAAAGATTTTGGCACTTGGTTCCAAAGAGGCACTGCTATGTACCTTCACTTTTGTTCTTCTGATGACATTTTATTGAACTTCTTTCATAGAACTGTAAGGGCTGGTTGAAGTGTTTTCTTCAGGCATGGATTTTCTTCATGTGTGGATCCTCCTCCATGAAAGCATTTTGAATCTGAGTTTTGGCAGATGAATTCAACCAACCTCTGCATGGTGGAGAAAAAAAATCAGTAATACATTCTGGTATTTATGTATATTTAAAAACGTTAGTTCAAATTGGTATTAATAATGAGCTATAAGTACTTAATTAGGAGAATGAAAGCAGGGAAGCAATTTGCATTCTGCATTCAGCAGTAGCATTGCAGCTGAAATGCCAAAGAGATTTCATGTTGGAGGTCCATTTTCACACTTTATGAAAACTGAGGTCACACTAATAAAGCATGAAGTTAGATATGCTGTAAATATGAAAAGTTTATTGCAAGTCTTCAAAAATTCATGTGTTCCAGTGTCCATACTGAAGCTTATTTTGCGTAATAGGGTTTTCAAATAGAGAGTGCATTAATTTGACTGCCAAGGTTTCTTAATCCCCTCCTATCAAAGGCTTTAAGAAAGTATCAACTTAAAAATATCTACATTCAAAAAACTGTATTTTGTCAGCCCTTTAGATTAACTGTTGGTTTTGAATAGTTGAATCTCCTAGTTTTACAAAATGTTAAGATTGTCTAATGCAGATTATTTTTAGTTTCAAAGAGAAAAATATTGATTCTTTGTTGTCTCCTTTACTCTTCAGTCATGCACAAAAACACAGAAATATGAGTATTAAATAGTCTTTTAAGCTGTCAAACTTTAATACAGAGCTTTTTAAAATTAAATTGGAGATCAATAAGAAACTTAATTTTAAGAACATTTCTTGACCATGTCAAACTCTTTGAGTTTGTTGATATCTTAATGGACCTTAATGGAGACATTTTAAAAAGAAGAATAACTTGCTGAAGTAGTTGGTTATTTTTAACACACACATGCACTGCTTGCAACTGTTTTTTATTGCTATGGGAATAGCAGACAACACTCCCAACAACAAAAGATCAAGATTCAACGTATTTGTTAAAAAAGAAGGTTGTTTTGAAAATAGATTTAGGAGATGGCAGAGTCTAACTATACATTTCCTGTAGAGCAATTCTTCCTCAATTACTTAATGCAGTCTTGTTTCTCTGAATGTTGTTTGTTGAAAGCACATGATTATGTACAGAACCTTTTTGAATTAAAGTTGATAAAAGTTTTAGAACATGTAATTATTTGTCCTTGATACTGCATGGTTCTTTCATGTGTAGTTTTTAATAGTAAGGTACTCTTTACTATATTTACAAATCCATGCTTGGAAAAGCATTTATATGAAGGGGTAGGTTTTCAGAAGGATTTATGGACAAGCCAATGTGTGTTCTTGCACCATGACATTTCTGCTCATGGGAGAGCCATCTCCTTTCACATAAATACTGCCAGACATGTGGGTTTCTGCAAGTGTCAGCCAGGGAGGCAGTGCTGGGTCAGTGGCATGGGGACGCTCAGCTTCCCGGAGCAACGGCAACATCTGTATGAGTCAAAGGCCTTCAGCTTAGACAGTGCTTGCTCCCTCTGTCCCCTGTCCCCTAAACCTGAGAGGTCCTTTATGAGCAGACTGGCCACATCCACAACACATAGCCCTCAGCCCTAAATCTCCTGTGAGCCCCAAATAGTCAGTGGTGGTCCTGAGACAGAATTATTATTTGTTGTGCATCTTCTTAGTTCCAGGTCTCTGAAAGCGTCAGCGTGGTGCTTTACTGACAGGAAATGAAGGACCTGTATTCAATACCCTGGGACCATGGGAGGAAAGCACATGCAGCTCCCACGTGAGAACACCACGATGATGTGCTGATATAATGTTAGAGGGGGGATGCTGTAAGGAAGACACAGACAAATGTGGAGTAGTCTTCTTCATGTCAGCCTTAGGGGATGGAGCAGGAGATATCTCAGGACCATGTCCGGGGACTCTCTTGAGGAGGCCAAAAACAGCAGGCAGCAAAGGGGAGTGAGCCATCAGGAGACAGCTCTTGGCCTCACTCCCTGGATTTATGTTCTTTAGAAGTATAGTCAGACAGTTCTGAACTACAGCAAAGAAAATGTATGGAATTCTACTCTCTACAAAGAGGGAAGCAGGAGAGGGCAAGGAGCAGAGGATGTTTGACGTCTGCATGTTCAGGTAGTGGAAAGGTTTCAGTAAATGTGTGACGGGTTAAATTAATTTAGGTTTCTTCTATCAACATGTCTGGTCAAAATGGCTGAACTAATGAGGCTAGTTCTTCTACTTCTATCTCTGGTCAAAATGACCTCAAATATGAAGAATCACATGGTTGACAGTTGGGTATCGCTTTAATGTTGTATTCCAAGGTGAATGTGTGCACTTAATGAAAAAGGCTGAAAAAGTGCCTTCAGAACAATTTTCATGAAAACAATGGAATTTATGAGGAAAACATCTGCTTTCACAAGAGAATGAAGAGAGAAAAACTTGAAAATTGGAGCCAGTTGTTCCAAAGTTGTCCTGCAGTGCTGCAGAGCAGTGGTAGTTTGGGTGCATCATATTCCCAGCCCCTTGGTGAGCTGTATTCCTGGCAGGGCTATATTTCCCAAGAGGTAGCACAACTCTTATGATATGCAGAATTACACTTCTTTTAAGGACAGAACTTCTTTTTAAATATCAGGTGATAATGACGGTGTGAGGTATGTTTTGGCACTCTCAGTCCACAAAGTCTAGTCAATTCACAAGTTTTAGTTCTTTTAAGGACCCGAGATATACAGTCTAATAGCACAACTCCCTAACAAGGCTTGGCCCCAGTCCACCCTGGGACTTCATGCCAGCATAACTTTGTTGAGCTGAGCCATGATAAGGTACGATTTGTAGCTGACAGGGCTTTGCCAGCCAGAGCTCCTGGAGAGGGCACAGCAGCACTGCCAAACCTGTTGTTGGAGGAAGCTGGCCTGGCACCAAGGCAGCTTGGCCCCAGTGCTGACCACATCTGGGGAGAATGTTGTTAGTTTGGGAGAACAGTGCATTCTACACCCAGCTTTCCACCCAGCACTGCAGAGACCATGCTCCATCATATTTTATTTGTCACATCAAATCATAGGCTGTTCTGGCCTCCTTGATCATACTCCCTTTCAAGGCAGCTGTACTAGACATCACCAGCACTGGCTAGTGCAACACCCAAAGATACTTGTGGTGGAGGCAGGAACATTAAAAACAGCAACTTGGTTGTTGCAATTTGCAGTCTTATGCTTTTTTAGCTCAGCAGTGTCCCTGACAGATCCCATACACTGTGTACAGCTGGCCATTTTGGTTCTATGCCAAATGAGAATTTCCTGGTGTTAAAAGAATTCTCAGTTGTTTACTTTCTGGGCTTCCAGAATAGTACAAATCATGTTTAACTTGGCTGTAGAGATAACACTGAGTACCTTGAAACAAACCCATAAATTAGTATGTGAAAACTGGGTCTTATTGTCCACAAAATACAAAATTTCGATTCAAATTACTCTTTTATTGAGCCATATTGCATGGATGATCACTATTTCTGAATGGGGTGCTAACATACATTTTTTCCTCAGGCACAAAATGGTCATGCTTCCCTATCTAATTCCCTCAGTGCAAGAGCAGAAACAGGCAAGAATCTCTTCTCCTGCATCACTGTAAATCCGGGCAAACTTCATTTGCTGGAGCAGAATTAATCCACTCTGTATGGACTCAACTCCAGTCATGGTCCAGCCTCTTATCTACAATAAAGGCTACTATATAATAGCTTGTGGAGAAGTAGAGTGGAGGAATAGTCCTTGACAAACAAAACCTCAAATCAGAAAATCTTTGCTTATGTCCTTCTAAAACCTTACCAGCACCTGTGCTGGAGAGAAGAAAAAAAACAAAAAAAAACCCCACCCCCCAAAAAAACCCAAACAACTACAACAAAAACAACAACAACAACAAAAAACAAAAACAAACAAACAAACAAAAACCAATGGGAACTGGTTTGCAGGCACAGTTTTCCAGTTACAGCAGTTCAGAGGCACTTCCACACTGGATTTTGCTCTTCCATTATATTTTGGCAGCATCTCTGAGCAAAGGTGCCCATTTCCTAAACAGATAAAGCTGCACTGCCAACTACAGGGTTTGTGGCTTGGCAAGTCCCATTCTGGCTGCAAGCTTCCCTAATGAAACTACTTGGAGGTTCATTTGCAACATGGGGAGTCCTGTGATGGGAGAAGTTTTGCCTTTAAATGTTGGCTTTTAGGTACGAAACTGCAGCAGGCTGAACTTAGATGGCTCTTAGGCATTAATCAGTCCTTTATGTTGACTCTACTGTGTCATCACTGCTGTCATATCCTTTATGCATGATGCTGAATGTCCCCCTTGCACTGGAAGATGTCCCATTTTTACAAAGGATGTGTCACTAGGCAGCCTTGCCAGTGTGGGCTCTTGGTCACAGACTATGTCAGGAGTCTGTGTTACACCTGCTGAAGGGCCATGAAACAGCAGGAGCAAGCCCAGACATCCCTGAGTTTAAATATTTTGGATACAAAATAAAAAGCCATTTATGGTTTCCTTGATGTTTGAAAGGCGAGTGTCAGCTCAGCTGCATCTCAGCCCTGCTGCACCTCAGCCCCGCTCCTTGTTAAGCACTTCACAAAGTGCTTTGTGGTCTGTGTTGGAGCACCTGGACCCATGCCAACCAGGTGCTTTCAGGGGTATTTTGTAATCCATGCAACCATCTGACCAAAGTGATTAAATATTGTATATCCTGTCATTACCATTATACAGATCAGCAAGGGGAAAGCAGAACATTTTTCTCCCCGCACCCAGTATTGCATCAAACTTTTCTTTAGGATTGCCTTGCAGTCAGACTGGCATGTTCTGCTTGTGAATGAAATAGAAGGTGAGTACTGGGAGGCCCTGATATGCACCCTGGCCATAACTAAAATGGCCAGCAAACTCTTTAATTTTCCCAATCTGAAACCCTGTAGCTGGAAAATCACTGCCAGTCACTGAAACATCTTACTACAAATAGAGAGAGAGAGAGTCACAGAAATGATGCTAAGGGAGAATTTGTGGAGAAAGGCGACAGTGTCCAGACCCACCTGTTATAAGGTAGAAACAACATACCTTAGTCTGTTGAATGAGGTTAGAAAGACCTGACTTCTCATGGTCTTTATTGAGGCCTTCATTCCTTAGTCCATCTATCTAGATTTCCTTCAGTTGGCATCCCAGACAGCACACTGCTAGACATCAAAACACTTCAGTGTGTTCAGGAGTCCTGAATGTCCCCATCAGCACTGGTTTGTGTGACAGGGTACCGCATGCCTGCCTGTAATGGATGATATAGACAGGTGGGTCCTGAGACCTGCCACTGATGTAACAGCGTGGTCAAAAGAGACAGCATATTCAGCTGCTATGGGAAAATGGTCAAGGGGTTGGCAAATCATATAGGATTATCACATCAGGAGATGTGTGTTGATTCATACTTTGTCCCCCACTGCCCATGATCAACATTCTGTTCCTCTTCAGATGTTTTTTCAGTGTGTCCTGATGCAGCTCTTCCACATCTTTCTAAGTGTTATATTCTCCTGACCTGAACCATGAGCCTTGATCTCCCAGGGTCCTGTGTGGGTCCTGTCTCCACAATGTAATGCTGGACTCACCTTAGCACAGCCAATATCAGGTTCACTGAACAGTTCGGTAAGGACCAGTATGGAAAATTGCTGGCAGGAGGATATGTTTGAGACCCTTCCCTCAGACCTGAGAGACTGATACTCAAATGCCTGGGCTGAATTAGTCAGAGCAGGCAACTATACTTGGCTGTTCCTGTTTTGATTTAACACCCTGATTACTGAGTTGTGGAAAACATCAAGCCCCTCAGTTCTGCTTTTAAACAGGATAGGGGGAAAGGTAGATGCTGCCTGCTTTCCTAAAGAGGCAAGAGTTTTCCCAACAGCACTCTGCTGATCTTACTGTGGGCAAGGGTGGGAACATTTGCTTCCAAGTTGGCTCCAGCACTTAGATCCCTGAAGATTTTAAACATCCTTAACTATGTGTAAACAAAATTTGCCTAAACATAATCCCTTTTTCATCATCCTGACTTCATCTACACATTCAGCTTTAGCACTGTGACTTTTCTCTTGGCTATGGCAGCAAGAGTGTTACCTGTGTCCATGGACAGGACAGAGAAATGTTTTGAAATGTGTTGATCAGCATGGAGTAGCTGAGACTCTGCAGTGATTTTGTGTGTGCATGTGTGTGTTTTGAAATATGTTGATCAGCATGGAGTAGTTGAGACTCTGCAGTGATTTTGTGTGTGCATGTGTGTGTGTGTGTGTGTGTGGGCACAGAATATTAGACATCATGAAAATAAACAAAATTAATAAGGATCTAGAGGCGTCAAGCAAAAGGTGACCATGTAAAGGTCAAAAGGTACATGACCTGCAAAATTTCTCACACCAAGTTCATGGCACGGATTTCCTAATTGCAGTCCTTTCTCCCAATACATTTTCAGTGCTGAGTGGATGATGTTTCCAGCTGGTGACAGGGGCATTTTTTCATCATAAACCAATATGCATTTTGGTTCAGGCCACCTTATGTTTTTACAAGATACAGTTTTTCTTCTCAGAAGTCTATTTGATAGTGAATTTGAATAAAGGTGTTCTAATAGTATATGAAGCATGTGGGTGGCTTTGCTTGCTGCTTGCTTTCAGAAGAAGCTGCACCTTCAATTTAACGGACAATGCTGCGCTTCAGTAGACCATTATATTAGTCCACTATTCCTAACATAGCAGTCATATTGAAATTGTATTGCTACATTATACAAGTATGGTTAATTAAACCCAGTTATCAGCCCAAGTTCACTCAATAGCTGTGTGTGGGTAAAGAAGAAGCAATGAGTTAGAAAAAAAGTGAATGTTCTGGAGAAAAATAAAGTGAAAAAGAAAGGGAAGGAATGGGCACAGTTGAAGAGAGAGCATGGATGTCAAGAGAGCAACTGGATGGTGACTGCCAGGGCTGCAGCCTGACCTGTGCTCTCTGCCCTGCGCTCTCTGCCCTGCAGCCATGCTGAGTAATTAGGGAGTCTGTTAATTTTTTGTATCATTATTACAGTAAAAGACATGCCTTACTGCATGGAACTAAAGAGGGATAGTACAAATGAAGCATAACTGGCAGTTTTTAAGATAGATGTTCGTCAAAGGCTTACCTAATGTCTCCGAAGTACAAAGCATAATAAGGCTGTGGGTTTAATGTGTCTGGAGTAAAAAATATGTATATCCTCTGCACTATCTTTCTTTCCTGCTCCAGCTGGCTTTTAATGCACTGTTGAAAACAATCAAGTATAAATAGTAGTGCTTGAAAGAAAAGTTGACATTCAGACTGTTACTGTGTGGGACTACAAAAATTACTTGTTGGGTCTTTGATCATATTCCAGGGAGGCATGAGAAACCACATCAACAGTCCCTCTTCCTGTTGAGCAGGGCACCCTCAAACACAAGAAGGGCAAGGCAATGTGGGAAACCTCTGCAGACCTTTGCAGAAATCAGGGTCCCAGTATGTTGCCTGATGTGAAGTTGCTTGCTGTCAATCAGCACACTGTTATCATTGAGTTTTCTTTTTATTTGGCTCATTTAAGTCTAGTACCTGAGCTTCAGGGAATAGCTGGCACTTTTAAGTGGCACTTAAAAAAAAAACCACTTTCCTTTGTACTCTTTTTATTGGTGCCTGTTGACCATAAACCTAAAAGGGAGAGTTCAGTCTGCCACCAGTCTGTTCTTTAATACCTCATCCATAGCATGACATATTTGTACTGAAAATTAATCCAAAGACATCCCAAAGGTACAGATGATCATTTTGGGGGGAGAAAGAAAAGGCTTTAGTACACTGAACTGTTTCATGAAAGGACTAACATCAGCTGAATCATAAAACCGAGTGAGTGTAGCTGTGATGTCAGTAGTTAGCATTAAAGTGCATTTATTCATGGCAGGCACTGCCAATTTAAACTCAGCTGTAGGTTGGTGGGCTTTCATTTACTGCAAAAGGCTTGTCATTGTTTACATGGCATTAATCCTTGAACTTCTGTCTTTGGAGTATCAGTTTAATATAAGTTTAACTAATACACTGAGAAGGGGAGTTTAGAAGTGAACACATTGCTGCATGATCTGTCTAGTTTGCTCAAGTGGGTGCTGGGCATTGTCTGGGGTGAGCTGTGAGTCTGCAGGGAGGAGGCTGTGGATGTAGAAGCCATCACGTCTAGCATAGCTTGTTCCTGGGCCATGCTGCTTCATGTCCTCTGTGGGGATGGGTCTCCTTGTTCCAGAAGCCCGTGTTGAGCTACCTCTTGGCAGGTTGAGTTGTATGGGTGTGGCAAAAAAAAAGATGGGAAGGAACTCATTTTTAGGGAAGGACACTGTATTTTTTGACCTGGTTGCTTCAAAGGCAGATCAGAGGATGGACAATTTTCAATGCTTGCTCTTAGGTTTTGGGCATTAGGGCAAAAACTGGCAGTTAAAATTTAAATGGATAGCGAAGACCTGTGAAAGACGTTGCTAAACATGTTGGGGAGACTCATGGGATAATTTCACCTGTTTCCAGAAACACTGCAGTCTTTGATTAGCTGGGTTTTGGTTTTCTCATTAATTACCTTCCAAAGTAGGACACATGCACATACTTTTTCTTACTGTCTTATGTATTTCTCTTTTAGAAAAACATTTTGCTGATTATTTGTTATCTTTAAAACATGAATATGGGACTACTTTTTTTTTCTTGTTCATGAGGTGCTCCCCACTGAATTGTTGCTGATGTTAACCACTGACAGATTCATTTCTTATATTCTTTTGCTCATAAAGGAAAATCTTTTTACTAGGCAAAGTTTCAGGAATTCACTAGCAAATTTGCTTGTCACAGAGGCTTCCAGATAAATTAAAAAAACTTCACACACAAGATACATCAAAATACATTTTAAAAAATTCTTCCACAATAATGTTATCAACCTTCATAAAACATGTACCACATCCTGGGTTATTCAATATATATCTATATTTTGTCAAAGCGAGTACAATTGAAACAAATTTTGTGATAAAGTCTCTCTGCTTTTCCTAATTCCACTGACAGAACAATAACCTCTGACGTAAATATCCTGAATTCTGGGATAAGTGCCTTATGGATAGAGCCTATAGCAACATGTTTCACACTCAAATCTCAGCTTACTTCACAGTGACATTGTTCAAGTTCACATTTGAATTTAATTTTCATTGATTGGGACACTCTCCAACTATTTTTTTTTACAGTATTTGGATCAGAGTAATGTTTTTTCTACTCTTCAGCTTCACTTCCCCTCTTCTCTCGCCCCCCCACCTTTATTTATTTTCCTTTTCTTCTAAATCAAAAATTCAAAAGTACACTGGATTTTAGTGCATTACTTTATATACCTGACCAGGATACTTTTTGACTAGGCTATACAGATTGGTGAACTACTTGCAATCAAGCAGTCAGCAGTTCTGCCTTGCTCCCCACAAGTCCTGAAGTTGTTTTTATTCCCTCTGTGAAAATGACTATGTCAGCAGAGAGTACAAAAGGAATCAAATTATACTTCATCTTATTAGAAAACCACCTGGAAGGCAATGGAGACATCCCACTCCTCTTTGCCTTCCAGGTCTTTGATCCACTTGAAAAGCCTCATCCACTGTCAGGAGGGCTTACGTCCCTGCATACTCAGCACTACAAGAAAGTATATTTAAACTGAAGGTTAGTATTGAAAATGCCCAGCAGAGTTTTCCCCACATTTCACCTTCTTCCCAATGCTTGATTTGGTTCTTCTAGTCACAGCCCTTATGTTGCCAACTTCAAGTCTTGTGAAACCAAGAGGCAACTTCCATTTCCCTTCCTCCTCTCTAGAAAAACCTACAAGATTTACTTAAGTCACAGGGGTCAGCAAGTAACTAATGTTGTTCCATCCCTGGATCTCAAAAAAATCCCCACTACTGGGAGGGTTGGTACCACTGCTGTCTGCTACCACTGTCACGTTGCTTGTGGGACTTAGGGTCTTGGATTCCTTCTGGAGCAAGTCCAGAGGAGGGTCATAAAGATGACCAGAGGGATGGAACATGTCTCCTATGAGGACAGGCTGGGAGAGCTGGAGTTGTTCAGCCTGGAGAAGAGCTCATTGAGGCCTTTTAGTACCAAAAGGGGGCCTAGGGAAGAGATGGAGAGGGACTTTTTGCAAGGGCTTGTAGTGATAGGAATGGCTTTGAACTGATAGAGGGTAGATCTAGATTGGACATTAGGAAGAAATTCTTTACTGTGAGGGTGGTGAGGCACTGGAAAACGTTGCTCAGAAAAGTTGTGGATGTCCCATTCCTAGATGTATTGAAGGCTGGGTCAGATGTGGCTTTGAGCTACCTGGGCTGGTGGCAGATGTCCCTGCCCGTAGCGTTGGAACTCGATGGTCTTTGAGGTGCCTTCCAAACCCAAATAATTCTTTCATTCTGTGATCAACAGCCCATCCCTGACAGTTACTTAATCAGCACAGTGGTTGCAAACAGCGCTTGACCCAATTCTTTCCCTTCCTGCTTTGGGCTCCTTACTCCTGGGGCAACTGGGAATGGTGGGAATGTAACGCAGAGAGAGGAGGTTTATGGGTTTGTTTACTGACCTTCAGCATGCACCCTGCTGTGAAGAGTCTCTTGCTCACGTACACAGAGGCACATGCATGCACACGTGCACATTAAGGCTGCCGCACTGTGATCATACAACCCCCTTTCAGAGCCCATGCTCATCTCTTTAATATTTGATAGCTATTTGGCAGTCAGCAGAGAGGAGCAGAGCTTTGTGTTATGTAACTCCTATTAGAAGTTTGGGGTTGATAAAGCATAAGTCGCATTTCTCATTATGAGAAATAAAGTGTGTTTCTCACTTCTTTGCATCCAAATGCCAGCCTTTGATGTCTGTACTTGGCCCTCACTGCAGCTAAAATCTCTTGTGGCATGTACTTCATAGCAATGTAAAATAGCAGTGTGTTCTTTGCTCTGCTAGTTAAGGAGATGCCAAATGATGTCAAGTTGAGGCTGAAAGTGCTTTTCTGCTCTACAATCAAATAACTGAGCTCTGGAAGCATATTACTGCTTTTTTAAGGATCTCCAAACCCAGTTGCAATGAGATTACTCCAGTCCTATTTCTTCTTCTGCCTTCCTCATAAACTTACAACTCCCTGTTTGCTTGCTCTTAGTGCAGTGCAACAGAGGGATTAAATGGACTTCATCTTCCCTTTTTACCTTGATGCTTTAGTGCATTTCAAAATGAAATAGGACTGTGATAAATTGCACCTTGAAGAAACCAGAAGCTTAGAAGGAAGTTCAAGTTTTAGGAAAAAATTAAAGTAGCTAAAGCAGCAGGCAAATAAAACACAATTTAAAAGCTTATAACTCCCTCCGTTTCTGCGAAGCTGAGATTCTCTCCTGGACCTGTCCCCCTCCTCATCTATGTTCTTAAAGAAAATCTCTTGGCAGCTATTATGCCCTGTGTTATCGCAACACTATATTCAGTACTTTAAACTTTACGGCATAGGAGAAATGTCTAGTATGACCTTCGGTCTTGGATATCCTTCTTTCTTTATCTTTTAGAATTACTTCCCCAAACAGTCTTTATTTAAGCTTTTGGTTTCATGTGGTGTTGAAGCCAGTCCTGTGATTTCACGTATTTTTAAGTTGATAGATTGAACTGCAGATGATAAAGGCTCTACCTTATCGTGTAAACCAAACTGCTTTTATTAATACCCCAGGCTTATGATGAGGCTCGACTTTTTTCTTCCTCCCTTCTAGAAGTGAGCCTCTTGTTTGAGAGAAGCAGCTAATTGATGGTGGAAAATGTCTGTGTCTCCCCTTGCTGGGTACAGCCCAGATGTGCTCATGGGGAAGGGGCTCCTGGGGAGAAGGGGGCAGCTGGCTCTTTCTGCCCATGCAGCACTTGGTGGTTTCTGTGATGTGGCCACCTGTGCTGAATGAACTGAATTGAGACCATGCAATCATTTCCTAAAGGCCGCTGAGCAGCAATTACCTATGCTGATGGCTTTTTGTGTTACTGATGTAGACTGAAGTTGAGCCCTTTATGAGTGTTGTGTCTGGGGATAATGGATAAGTGTGGTAACCAGTTTTCAGGTTACCCAATTTAAAAGTCTTGCTATGTCAGCAAGTGCTTGCTTTTTACAAACCTGCTAGGTGGAGCTTCTGTTTGCCAAAACCCACTCTCACTTAGCTCTATGAAGAAGACTGTGAAGACACATCATTTTGAATAGCTATTACCAATATTGCAAAGGGTATAACCTGATGTGCACTAGGGAAGTTTAATTCCTGGTTTAGGCTGGTGGAAGGATGTAATTTTGGAAAATAGAAAAGCAATATTATTTTAAGGTACAACTGTCTTAGATATGAGATGTACCTAATTTTATGTTTTAATAAGTATTGACTAATCAAAACTGAGATTAATGTGTTTGTAAGAAAAACATTTCTACAATTTCTGTTTTCAGGTGCCAAATTACAAATATCTTAAATGGTCTGATCTCTAGAGGTTTTTAGTTGCCTAATCTTTGAAAATGAGCATTGAGGTGCCCTAAAACTGAGGTTTTAAAATATCAGTTTTGACACATAACTGATTATGCATTAAAAAATAAAGCTGTATTTTGTTGAGGTAGGAGTCGATATATCCCCCCCGCCATTCACTGCAAACCAAAACTATCTGTGAGATAATTAATTTCTAATTTCTACAGCTAGGAGATTTTTTTCACAACAGAAGGCCCATTTTTTTCCAAGAATATAAGACAATACTGTCCTTTTAGAAGTGGCAATTTTTGTGACTTACGGACATACGTATAGGTTGTTTTGAAGGTAGTGTCGTGCACAGTGGGTTATGATACAGGATTGGTGTCACAAAGAATAAACCCATGCAATTTGTCATGGGATGTAATTGAAACCATGTCTTTACAACATGAAAAAGGGGATTGGAAGTTTATAAGAAATCCAGCAAGATCAATCCAGAATATTTGTAGTACCTGCAAAAACAGATCTGAAGTTCCTGTTGAAATGCATCCTGAGACCTCAAGCAATATAATACTAAACTAGTTAAAAGTGTTAAAGTTTTTGAAATTGTGGTAATCTATTTTGCATGATTTGCAGGATATACCAGTATCAGGCATAAAAAGCTACACAAAATGAGGTACATATTCTTATGTGGTGTCTAATGTATTAGGCAGAGTATGCTTTGTCAGTTACATAGAACAACTCCAGCATCAAAAATTTAAGCTTAAGATGAAGGATGAAAGTGGCCCGCATGTGCACTTTCTACACTGCTTCCATGACAGCAGGTGAGCCACCAAGTCAGGAACAGCAACTCCTCTCCCCCTAGAGACTGCAGGACTCTACTAAAGATTTTAAGATGAATGAATGGATATTTAAGGGTAATCTTGGGTATTCAAACTGACAAATATGTGCAACTGACAAATATGCACTTGACTCAAGTCAAGTAGGTAGTAACACAAAAAATATAATGTCTCCAGTAGCATTTTGTAATCTCTGGGAGTGGGTGATGTTTGGATATAGAAACCTGGAAGGAAACCCCATGTGGGATACCATCCTTCTCTGAATAAGTAAAATTGAATAAACATTCATAGCCTATAACGTGCAGTGGGCAGTAAAACAGATAAATGTCAGAAGACTAAATTTCTGGAAGAAATAAGAAAAATACATATGGGGCAAAAGGTTATTGAAAACCAAATGATTGTTAAAATAAGCCATGAAGAGACTGCCTTGGTCAGGTCTTTGTAGCTCTGGCTGTCTGAAGAGGTACAAAAGGAGGTAAAAAAGTCTATAGCAAAAATATTTTTTAAAAAAAGTGAAAATTATGTCTCTCCCTTTCAATTCTATCTGGGAGTCTAATAAAAGATATTATCTCTCAATACAAACCTTGTCTTTTGTGGCAAGATTTACATGCCTCTGTGACATGAAATCCATTAAGCAGATCTAATTAGACATCCATGCCAGAATGTCCTCCGAATTAATGAAATACATTGCAGTCAAAAGGAAATCTCAGAGGAGCACCTAAACGGGAATAATACCCGCCAAGTTATCTTTGGTTACCTCCTTTTTCTCTGATAATGAAAATGTTCAGGCAGCCAGAATTAATAACATCGTGAATGGCAAATAATGAGTCCCAGAATGCTGGAAGTAAAAGGAGAGTTGGGCTTGTAGCCCTTTTACAAAGCAACTGAAGGAGTAAAACTGAACATCTCAACCAAAATGATTGAAGCCTAACTCTGTCTGGTACATAAATATCATCCTTTTATTTTCATATAGCATTATTTTTTCCCATTTTTTTAGTATTCAGGGTTAGAGCATGGCAAATATAACTAATGCAGCAATTTAATCAGGAGCTGCCTCTTGTTTATGATTGAGTTATTTCTTAATTTGTGAGAGATAGATAGATAGATAGATAGATAGATAGATAGATAGACAGATAGCTTTTTATAGATGTTATCCTCCTGCACCATATAGGAAAATAACGTCAAAGCAGTTAACAAAACCAGATATCACTTCCTCTTGAAATAATGAAAGGAGGGAGTGGAACATGGGTTGGACAGGTACACTGTTCACTGGGTAAAAACTGGCTGGATAGCCAGGCCCAGAGAACAGGCGTGAATGCAGTTGCATCCAGCTGGTGGCCAGTCACTAGTAGAGTTGCCCAGGGCTCAGTACTGGGGCCAGTCTGGATTAATATATTTATCAATGATTTGGATGAGAGGATCGAGCCTACTCTCAGTCAGATAACACCAGGCTGGGCAGGAGTGTTGATTGGTGGAGGGCAGGAAGGCTCTCCAGGGGGATCTGGACAGGCTGCATCAATGGGACAAAGCCAATTGCATGAGGTTCATCAAGGCAAAGTGCTGGGTCCTGCCTTTAGATCACAATAACCCCAAGAATTGCTACAGGCTGGGGGATGAATGGCTGGAAAGCTGCCCAGTGGAAAAGGACCTGGGGGTGCTGGTGACAGCAGCTGAACATGAGCCAACAGTGCCCAGGTGCCCAAGAAGGCCAATGGCAGCCTGGCCTGGATCAGGAATAGTGTGGGCAGAAGGAGCAGGGCAGGGATTGTCCCCCTGTACTCAGCACTGATGAGGCCTCACCTCAAATCCTGGGTTCATTTCTGGGCCCCACTGCAAGAAAGACACTGAGGAGCTCGAGCCTGTCTAGGGAAGGACAAAAGAGCTGGGGAAGGGTCTGGAGCACAAGCCTGAAGAGGAGTGGCTAAGGGAGCTGAGGTTGTTTATCCTGGACAAAAGGAGGCTCAGTGGGGACATTAGGACTCTTACAGCCATCTTAAAGGAGGTTGCATCCAGGTGGGTATCAGTCTCTTCTCCCAAGTGGCAGGACATAGGACAAGAGGAAATGGCCTCAAGTTGCACCAGAGGAGGTTTGGATTGGATATTAGGAAAAAAATTCTTCACTGAAAGCATTGTCAAAGCTGAAAGCATTTGGACAGGCTGCCCAGAGAAATGGTGGAGTCACCATCCTTGAGGTATTCAAAAGATGTGTGGACACGGGGACATGGTTTAGTGTTGGACTTGGCAGTGACAAGTTAATGGTTAGACTTGATGATCTGAAAAGTCCTTTCAAAATCAAATGATTCTATGAAAATTAGTGTGATGAGGAACAGAAGAGGCATGAGGAAGCTTCCTCTCTGTTTTGTGCACACATAAGCCCCTCTGCATTAGGGTTCTTGCACTTGGGGACAATCCTGTCCCTGGGACCTGCCACCCCAATCTGAGCCAGTGGCTCCCTCTCCCCATATTCAGTGGGTGTCCCTAGGGGAAGAGGCATGGATCTGCCTTGCTTACTTTCGCCTGTCTACCCCACTGCAGTGGGCTGCTCTAGGGCTGGTTTGGAGATGTGAGCCATGAGGAACACCAAGGGGGAGTCCCTACTGCCCCAAGGGGCTCAGCGCCGTGGGTGACAGCCTCTCTGCAGACACATGGGTGATTTGCAAGGCTACTCCAGTCACGAGTACACACAGGTTTCCATCGCCTTGCTCAGCTGGTCAGGCTCCTGGACATAGCCAGCACCATGCTGTGTATGGTTATGCACATTTATTTAAGAGCTCCTGTTCTGAGTTTAACTTTCCTGCGCATGATGAAAGAGAAGTTTCTGCCAGATACTGTAACAACACAGAACACAATTTCTATTGCTTTGATTATTTTTTTATTCCTGTGAAAAGAAGTCATATCTACTCTAACATCAGCAAGTATGCAGCTTTTTAATGGCTTTATTCCCTTGTAATATTTGTCCTAGATAAGGCTTGGCTGCTAATTATTCTGGCCCTGGTCCTTCCTTCCTCACCCCTGCTGAAACATAACCCCTGTCACAAGCTTTAGTCAGCACACAGAAAAGAAGCAGTGTCAGGCCTTCTAGCTCTTCCATTATTTTTGACTGACAGCCTAAATTAAAATCCTTTACTTTGCTGACTTACATTAAAAAGCAACAACTATTGGTGTTTGGGTGGAGGAGGAATAAAAACCAATAAAATCAGCCTCCAAACACGAACTTTGCAATGCTATTTACACTGCATAAATACCATTGCCCCTCCAAATCTATAGCTGATGCTGCAGAGATTACAGCACAGTCAGAACTACATCACAGCATGCCAGCTGCCCCATCCTTCTGGTTTGCACTGCCTCTGGTCACCAGGAGTATGATGCCTGTTGGATAATCAAAATAGCTAAGCCTGGGGAATGTTAGTCTTAAGGGACTCATGCCATTAAATTTTATTTTATCATGGGAAGGAGGAGATGAAGACCATACTTTGAAGTTTTCTACAAAACTCTATGTGTTTGTGTGCAAGTGAGCATCTGGGTATGTGCTTTTTCTGTGCAGTTCTCAACCAAATACAAGGCCAGCTTTTCCTGACCCTTCAGAAGTCTCCAGAAGGACCTAGATAAAAGATTCCACAGCAGCAACTGGCCCAAGCCAAGGTCTTTTCTTTGAGAAAGTCATTTTTCTGCCTAAAATATTCAAAAGGGACAAAATTGCTTCATGCTATCAAAAATAATCTATAAAGCAAAATGCCTAGCATGCACAATTGGTTGCAATGTGCAAGGCTACATATACATTTCTGATATTAAACTAGGGGGTTAATTTAGGCTTGGCACATAATGAATCAAGGAGATTTATAAATAATTGCCTTGGAGATAAGTCATAGAAAATCTTACATCTGCTTCTTTGTTAGTGCTTCTGGAGTGTAGTCATTTTGGGAAAGACTAAAACTAGCTGATGTAGATATATTCCCCCTCCATAAGTGATCTTGTTCTGGTTTATTTCAGAGCAGAGAACACAGGAACTAGGATTTGCATGTTGTCCTGTTGCCTGAGGGCTGTCCAGCCCCTATGATTCTCAATTGTAGTTTTCCTTGAATTACTGGTAACTGCAGATCTGTTTTTGAAAGCCAGCCCTGTCCTGACATTAGAAAAAAAAATGCTTTCAACTTGCTTCCCACTCCCAGGACTGAATAGCATCCTCCAAGCCCAGTTTCTGAGAGCAGTAAATGCACCTATAGGAAATTTTCAGATAAGAATATTTTTCCCATCAAGCTAGAAGCGTGGTCTAAGAGGCACTGACTGACCCTACCTCTCTCTGGAATGAAGTGAGTGTAGCTGAGGCAAAACGCTGGCTGGAGGGTGGGGAAGTGGCTGTAAATGCACCAAATTCTTTGTTCTCCTCTTGGGTGTGTTCTGAGGTCTTGCAGAGTCTCTCATAAATCCCAAGCAGCAGCCCCAGGGCCATGAGAGACCCATTGACAGGAAGCCTTTTAAATCTGCCCTTTGGAGATGTAGGAGGGACAACAGTAAAATCACCAGAATAATAGAGCCACCAGAAACTGCTAATGTTTGTTCAGTCCAGCCTCTGCTTCCAGAGGAGCCTAAGCTGTTTTCCTTTCTATTTTTATTTAATTATTTTTTCTTCGTTCTCAGTGTTTCCAGAGATTACTTTGTCCTTTTTTCATAAGCCATCAATTCACACAGTGATCTGAGACCCTGAGGAACAGAGGATCTGATGCCAAAATGTTAACAGATTTAAGGTATCAAGAGGCAAGTCACAGGAAATAACTCATTTGTTCAGGCATTCAGAGCAAATATTTATAAATTTCTTCAGAAATAATTCCCACTTCCCAAAGCCAAAAGGCAGTTTTTTCTGGATATATTGAGACTCATATGGGTAACTAAGAATAGCCTGGAGAGCAGGAAAGGAAAAAGCAATCTGCTTTGAATTTGGAGATCTACCTTAGACATTAAGTAAAGTAGGATGCATTATGTCTAGGCAAAACGATCTGGATTATAAGGAGTCTGGAAAAAAAAAATGTGGGCCTTTCTTGACTGGTTAAGTTTACACTGAAGTGAATGAAATGCCAGAATCAGGAAATGGAAAGCTGAATGCTTTGGAAATAGTCTTCATCATAGATCTCTTAGGAAACACTGGTTACTAGGCCTAATTGAAAAATATTTGTTCTGCTGGAAAGGTGTGATGAGAAAGAGAAATGTTTAACTAAAAACAAGAAATCAACATATTCTTTTTTTTTCCATACAGTTGAAATTTTCATTAGTTTAATCTTTTTGCACTAACTGTAGTCTGCCAAAGGTATTTGAAATAAGGTGTTTAAACTTTTGTTTTGATTGGTGCAATTACATTTATTTAATGAAGTTAGGTGTCATTTGCACAGATGCAAATGACAGCTGAACCACTCACATCCTGTCTTTTTACACATTCACCACCAGGTCCAGGTAGGGGGATGCATGAGTTACTGCTATATTAATCAGCATACAATGGGAGTAAACTTCAAGCACTTTTAGACCAAAAAAAAGCAAAAAAGCAAACCTAATCAACCTACTTTTATGCAAAAGTTGTTTATGGTCTTTCTCAGTTTGGAATAAGAGTGGGTGGACTTGAGAAAAGCTCAGTGAATTTACACTAAATCCAGCGCACAGCTTGTGCACTATTTGTGAATGGTCTAGGAGAGTCCCCAGAAAATGGACATTTTGCAGCTCCCGTCCTCTCCTGTGGTGTCTGGCCATTGCTGACTGGTTGGAGCTGTGATCTGCTGGCAAGGTACACCTTGCACTGAGGTTCTGGGGAGAGGAGGACCCAGTGGCAGGGTGTGGGCTGTCCCTAGAGCCCCATCATTTAGTGTGCCTCTGCTCCTCTTGGCTCGTACAATCAGACAAATACGCATTACCTTGTCCCATGTAGTGGACATGTAGACACTCACCATCAGAAGAGACTTGTTGTCATGCATGAAGGAAGCTGAGAGACTTGAATGCCACGTTAAGACAATGCTTTGTCTAGGTCATCATGGTTCTTGCCATTAACATTCATATTTTCCTGGAGGAGCCATTTGTTTTGGTGTAGCTGGGTCCTGAAGAAAAACCCAAACACTATCCACCACTTTCTCTGATGACATTGCACAAAAATAAGCTGCTTCCAGTTTGCATTAAATTTGTCCTAAAACCAATTTGGAATAAATATGGTTAAATCAATGCATGTATTGATGAAGCATTATTCTCTTACTACAGTTGATAAGATTTGGGCCAGTTTCTTATGTATTTCCAGCTTGAATTTCTTTGGCATTTCTGGATTAGCAAAGGCACACTCTGCCTGGTTCAAACCAGGTAGGATCCTGGTGCTAAGGTCTTTTAGGCAATTAGTGCTGAGGTACTTTAAATTTGCCCTGCGGAGTGCAAGCTTAGGTTAAAGCCTTAATGTGGTTTTGAGTGTTGCTGCCTTATGCTTTTGGCATGGATTATGGTAGTTATTTTAGCAGTGTGGAGGGACATAAAATGATAGTTTATGGCGGAAAAATAATGAAGTTACAACAGCCTGTTGAAATTGCTGTAGAAGTAGAGGTAGTAGACAGGGTCTGACTGTTTGCACTGAAATCTGGCCAAACAACCAGAAGCTGAGCGGCAGGTCTTCAGAGCAGAGGCAAACATGTGGTTTGGTCCTCTGGGCAGAGCTGCACGGTGACCCCAGGAACAGGCTGAGGTGTGGGTTTGCTGCTGACTCAGAGACAGAGGTGCCAGGAACATTTTGGGCAGCACGTTTGGTTTCATTACGTTTCCTGTTCAAAGAGCGCACTGCCTCAATGTACTTATGTTCTCAGATGTGATACAGTCACAGTACAATGTAGGATGGCTCCAGGCAGTGAAAGCTGTAACTGCTTTGCCAGTGAAGTGGAAAGTATGTATAATGCACATGGTATCAGTGACTAGTGTTTTATTCATTAAAGGCATCCTAGTTTTGTACCGTTATGTCCTCAGCAGACCAGGCAGAACATACACTTTGAATTGTGATCCAGAGGTTTAGTATATATTTCAGAAGGTCTGACATCATCTCCAACTGCACAGAGTATTAAAAGATTTTACAATTGTTGCATGGTATAAATAGCCATGTGTATGAAAATAATTCATGCCATCATTTAAAGGCACTTGTACTCTACTGAGATGCTAATTAAGGGAAGAATACAGTATACCCCCAGTGTCAGAGGTCATGACATTACTGAGATTTTGCTCATCAAGTTGGTGGTTTTGGAAAAGCTTCACAGTGCTTCCCATTTCTTTCACAACCAGTTCTACTGTCAGTGGCAATACTTGACTGGACAAAGGTAAATATGCCTTTACCAGGTCAGGTTCATATATATTAAAATATCTGGTCTCTCTCCATCCTAGCCTTTCTGCAAGCCTGAGTCTGCAATGTTAGAAGATGAAATAGAGGTGGAAAACTAGAAACAAAACAGAACAACACAAATGCTTCCCAAAATTCCTCTCTTACAGCTGCTAGCATTTCTATTTTGCCTACGATCACCATAAAAACAAACAAATGGAACTGTTTGTGATTTTCCTGTAAATTTTGGTGCAACATTTTTCCTGGTTTCCTTTTAAGTTCCAACCACACCTGAGCTCTTGAAGCCCAGACTATCTTTTTATTTAACTCTATTTTTTCCTCCAGCTGTGCTGGCCAGTATTTGTATAACATGTTGCCAGGTGTACGTGTAATTGTGTCTTTTATGATTCTTGATATTCTTGTAAATATTATTATGCTCAAATAGTAATACCTGGTTCAGATCCCAGTCTTTTAGGTCCCACCTGTGTTGCTGCTTCCTTGAGTAGTCCAGCCCATTTTGGTGGGGTGAGTCCATCTAGCAGATCCAAAGCTATGGCAAGAGTGCGATGGTCTGATGCAGAACTTGCAAATAACCTTGTCACACCCTCACTGAGTCCCAAAGCAATATTCTTCTGGGAGAACTGGTGGCATGCTGGCTCTCTGCATACAGGGAGGAGATTTCTGTGGATTGTTTCTCCAGGTGCTGTTTCAGTTTGGGGAGAAAAGGACTTGAGGCAGAATTTCATGTGTTGATGTGATTCCTTTTTTTGTAATGACCAAAGCTCTTCCTTCCTGCAATCCACCCAGGCAACCAGCCTTATATATTGTTCTCAACACTGAGGCTTTTGAAGAAATTTTTTTTCTGACAGAACAGAAAGATAAATTGCATCTGTTTACTTTCAGTACGTCTTTAAGACAGCATGCCTCTAGTGCCAGAGCAGGCTGTGGGAGGTCTCCTTCATAGGTTTTAATTAATGTTACTTTGCCTCATTAAAATTGCTTGGCACCTTGTTCCACCTAAAGAGGAATAAACTATCCTTAAAAGAAACTATGCATTTCCAAAAAGGAATTAGCACAAATTTTAAATGAAAGTTATGAAAATCTGCATTAAATTTAGATATTCTAACTTGACTGTGTAACAAAAGTCTGATGTTAGCCTTGTAGATGTCAGCTTTGTAGGCTTGCCTACCTCTATACTTGCATTTAGGAATAACATTATCTCTTCTTGTTGTTATTTATAATTCCCCAGACTTCCTTCTTACCTCCTCTCACCTGCCAGTACTCTTGTGGCTGCTCACTGAGAACGCTGGCCTTTCTCTCCCCACCCACTTATTCTAATCCCCATCCCAGCTCTCAGTGACTGAACAATGTCTCTTGGACATAATCTTTACATCCCCTCCTTAGAGGACAAAGTACAATTTTTCCTTTTACGATCCCCAAAAATGTATGGAGCGATTTATGTGATGAACTGCCAAACAATTGCTTTCAGTTCACCATTAGCAAGGGACCTTGCTTTCAGGTTTTTAACATGTGACCTCCACATATCAAAATGACCTTTTCAGACATTGGAAAGCTCAACAAGATGTGAAAAGAAGTTGAAGTGAAAGCCCCGGAGTGTGTCATAATGACACTTAAAAACTGGCCTCATTGCAGCGTTCCTCAGGAAAAGCACATTAAGACTGGAACACCACACATCCTCAACATTTTGTAATCTTAAGTTACCTTAGTAGAGGTGTTATTAATGCGTCAAATCACTGGTTGTGTCTGAACAGGAACCAAAGGCTGCCTGTTAGAAAAATTCACAACAAAAATAGCTCTTTGGAAGGAAGCTGACCAGTGTATTTTGGGAAAATACTGTAAATCAAAGGAAGCAAGTATTGTCAATTTTCTCTGGTATTTGCTATCTGTTGACCTTTGTGAGGTCCCAGCACACCTAACTCTTGTTGCAGAGGTTCCCTCCATACAGTGAGAGGAGAGGAATAATCAGTTTCTGGAAGGCAGTTTGATTTCTGTCTCTTTTCAAGAGAAATTCAATCCATCTATCAGTCTTCATTGCCAAAATATGGAGGCAAAGGTGGCTGCACTTTCAGTTTGGGAGCCTCAAGTAGGTTTCTGAAGTCAGGAGGGATGATTCCAAATCCATGTGCATAACTGTAGCTAGACCCCTTGTGGTTTAATCCACACATAGTGTACAATGACGTATCTGTGCTAATCTGCATAAATCTTCAGATAACAACCTAAATGGATCATTCATCATTTAATCTCCAGCACTCCTAAATGAACCAGTTGTGATCCCAGAGGGTGATACAGTTTATTAAATGAGAATGGTCAAATACTACATAAAATATAGCCAGGGACGTGGCAGTGGTTATGCTAAGGGGAGCTCACCTGGGCAAGGCAGGATTTGCAGGCTGCTTCTGAGTGAAGAGGTGAAAAGGTCTGTGTGGTGTTTTGCCAAAGCTTTTGCATTCTCACCTTTTTCCTACTCTTTTTTTCCGTTGTTTCTATAGGACAGGGCTCGCTGTGCTCTCTGTGATTGGCAAAGCAAGATTCTTTTGAGCCTCTTGAAGACATCTGAATGTTTTTGCAGTGACAGGTTCAGTGGGTCTCTGGTGAGACCCAGAGTTTGGAGTTACTTTGGACTGACTTTTCATGATAAAAAAAGAGATTTTTGGTATGTGAGTGCAAGCTAATCATCAGTGAAGGAGAACTTACATGATTTTACAAGCCTGGGTCCTGGCAATGGAGAAGTATTTGAAGCAAACACACTCAGACCACCAGATGTTGTTGAAATACTAAAGGGAGGAATGTGTGAAAAGGAGAAAAGGAAAAATTAGAAATTTAAGAAATATGATGAGATTATGGAAGCAAACCAGAAGACATGCAGCCTGATAGAAATACCAGCCCTTTTTCAGGGACCCACTGAAAAAAAAGTATGGGACAAACTCCCTCTTGTAGAACAGAAGAGAGAGCCACTGGAGAGATAGTGAGGGGTTACAGCTTGTGAAATTGAGGATTTAGTCTGCAGATACCAGGTTCTTCAGTCATCGTAAATTTCAAGTAACACAGGCAGTGCTATGTTTAGGCAAATGAATGGGGAATTTAGCAAGAAATCTGTCAGCTGTCTCCCTAGCATAAAAAAAAAAAATTGAATGAAACTGTAAGATTGGCAGGTTTCCACCAATGGTTACTAACAATAGAGGAAATTGTTTGGGTAAACGCTGAATTATGCAAATTATAGAAGACTTTGGGCAAGGACATGGAGAAAAGCCAGTTTGATTTTCTTAGATATCATTTCAAGTGAATGAAGGGAAAAAACAAAGAAGTTAGGAGACACGGGGTTTGGATAGATGACTGCCCTTCTGAGGTGAAACTGGAAGTTAAGGTTCTATGGAAAATCATGCATCACATCCAACCCAGATCATAGAGTCCTATACATACAAAGTGCAAGGAAAAGGAACCAGATAATTCATCGGAGGAGACATAAAACAAAAGAGAGAGCAGTAAAGAGTTCAAACTTGGAATTTTTTTGCAAAATAAAATGAGTAAATGTGATATAGAATGTCAGATAAAGAGATAATCTTAGTGCTTAGAAATTGCATTAATACTTCAGACAAGCTGTAGGAATGAAACATTACCCCTGAAGAAAAGATACAATTATGGTACAAATGCCATTTCTAAGAGCTAATAGGTGGGTTTCTAGCACCGAAATATTAATTGGTTTCTATCTTGCTTATAAAAATAGAGAGGGCAAGAGAGGGCAAGAAGTGCGGGAAGAGAGTGGGGAGAAGCTACAGTACCGTCTGCATAAAGCCAGTGCTGCCTGTTTTATGAATATGGATAACGTTGGGATCCTGAAAGCATGTGGGTCAATATTAATCAGCAGAGCTGCAGTGAGCAGTGTGATGGTGGATGTCCTCAGATCGCTCACAAGGTTAACAGAAAGGGTAAAGTCTGTAAGGTGCTGCTTACATTTCTGTCTGTGATGGGTGGAAGGAAGAATGGCAGGGATGTAGGGCATCACAGTGGGAGACATGCTGCCTCCTGAAGACAATGCTAACACCTTATTGAAGTTTGAATAAAAGATGGATAAGAATATCCTACCTCAGGAACCAACTGCTTTCTAAAATTTTCTTACAATAGATAAAGAAGTTTTACCTGAGTAACTGGTGAGGACCCTGTGATCACAGCCTGGTTACATTCAATATGGGCATACAGGTGCCTGGCATTAAAGAACAAGTAATATGTCTACTTTGCTTTTCAGAAGGATCAATACACAAAGCTGAGGAAAACTAGTATTAAAATAAACTCTGGGAAAACCTTTTGCTATAAAAATGCAAAGAGTTTTTTAAATGGATTTTATTGGATGAGGAGATATAGATTCTCCTACAGAGTGGCACATTTTTTGTCTAAAAGCCCATTCTGTTTCAGGATTATGAAAAAGGCAGCAATAGAAATGAAGAAGCAATATTATAGCTAAATTTAAAAAAAGCTTAGGAGCTAGTAATCAATATAAGTTAGAAGTTACAAAGTGTAGATAATTGATGAGGGAAGCCAAAGACATCAGGGAAAAATCAATGGTTAGCAGAGCTGGGGCCAGTAAAGATTATTTAAGTATGTTAGAAAAAAAAGATATCCTTGCAACAGTATAAGGCATTACTTGATGGAGATGACAAAATTGTTAATGATGCAGAAAAGAGAGTTCATCAATAAACATTAATGTTCTGTATTTTTTCTGGAAAAAAAAGCAAGGTTACGTGTATGAAGCAGGTTGTGGTAAAGTACTTTCCAGCTCAGTGGTGACGAAAAAGGACACCATGTGCCTTCTAGGTTAGGGCAGACTTACAAAGCAATTACTATGACTTGCTGAACTGGCCTATTAATTAGGAATGCCTCCTAATTCAAAGAAACGATGTAAATTAAGGTAGCGAACAGAGGACTTGTCTCCATCTCATATATGGGTAGAGTTTTAGAGTATTAATGATATTTTAGATGATGTAGGAGGTCATAGTTACTAGATTGCAAGACATTTAGGAAAGGACTGACTTCTGGACTCCACACTCAGTTCTTATGCTTAATGTGTTTGTATCTTCTTGAAGGCATCCTTTATGCATTGCAAGACCAGTGGGAAATGGATGTGCTGCGAGTGAGGACCAGACTGGAGAAGAACAGCCTCTGACAGCCCTACCTTGGTTGAGTTATATGAGTGGAGGTGGAAAAGGGCTTTTGTCCAGGTGTGGGAGATGCACACATGGCCAGATCAGAATAGTTAAGGGACCAGATTATACTGAGAAGTTATGTGAAGAATAAGATGACATAAAACTCTGAGATGGCATTATCAGAAGTTCTCAGTTTTTGTCTTTTTTGCCCATTGGTTTTCATATGAACAATGTCTTCAACAGTGGATATAATATATTGCATAACCTGATCAGTACCAATGGTTTTGTTTTGATAACATTTAGGAAAGTGAAATAGTGGTAACAGAGATGAAAACCACTGGCAACAATCCCTTTTCAGTGATAGATCTCTTCAATATCTTCATCCTCTTTCTCATAATCATCTGTACCTCACCACAGAGCTATTGGCACCATAGCATGGAGGGAAATTCTCTCTCCTGGTTGTGAAGGTGACACAAAAAACTTGGCTGCCTTTGTTGTGTTTCGTATTAAATAATGTCAGGACAAAAATATAAATTTGTTAACAGCTGAAGTAAATTAACAGCTAGGAATGTTTATAGTTTATGACCCTCCTGGGGTTCCATGTTAAAAGAATTGTTCTTTTGCTGGATCTTTTCAAATCCTGCAGCAAACCATGAAGAGCCAACATTGGTTTTCCAGCTCCTCCTTCTCTCTCATATGGCTTTACAGCCACCAAGACCTTATGACTTTTTCTTCTGAACCTGTTTCCAGCAGAGCCTTATTCCACAAGGTCACTGCAAATTACACACCTGCCTCACAGGGCTTGTGCTTTTGCTAACCCCGCCCTTTGGAACTCAAGTTGACTTGTGAATTCTTGAGTCAAGACAACATCATGGTAAGATTTGTTGTAAAGTCTTCCAATTTGGGGGTTTTTTTTGTCTTCTTATTTGGAGACATTAGTGTGCAATTACAACATGTTCTGAAGCTCTGTAATTCGGTGACAGATTCTAAAAATTAATTCATATGATTTTTTATCTGTAACTGCTGTTTATTACATATAAAGGATGCAATTAAAGTGGTTATTTCAGGTAGCTCTCATTAACCTTAAAGCCCACATTGTAACTACACGTAGCTTAAATTGCTGAGGTTTTCCCCTTAACTTGTCTTCCTTTTCTGTTATTTTGCACTCTTCTTTTTCTAGACATTTCTTGTATAAATCCATATTCTGCCAATACACAGAAGGATTTTCTGAGAAAGATTCAATTGTAATGCCATTTACATATGTATTGCTGAAGTAATTATGAAAAGGATTGCTACCTTTTATGTCTTCACAATCGACTGTATCCTATCAGTGAATGAGTAATTTTCAAATTGTATAAATGGGTGGTCTGGAAGATTATTTCCCATATTGACATGTTATTTCAGTAATTTCCCTCCATATGGGTTTTCTTTTTATGCATTTTCAAAACATTTTATTTCCCTTCAAAATGGGTATAGTCTAGTTCAGTCTCAAGATCTCAGAAATTGATAGACTTTCCACGTGGAGCTCTCTCATTTGCACGTCATGTGGTGATAGTAATGAGAGCAGTCCTGAAATGCCAGTGTGACAGCTGTGGGTGACTCTGAGGAGGCTGGGCAGGCACATGCCATTCCTTTGCAGCATGTACAGCATCTGCAGAGAAAATGAGCATAGAGATAATAATACCTGTGATCTGAAATAAGACAAGCATTACATATCGACTGACAAATCAGAATGACTCTACTTGTTCTCCTGCTAATTTCATGCCCATCCATTTACAGTTGGACACAAATTATGAATCTTCTGGGTTTTGGGTTTGTTGTTTTTTTTTTTTTCATTATTTCATATTATATTGTGAACTCCACTGGAAGGTGATTTTATGCCTGGGATACAAACATGTGGAAAATTAACAGAGCTTGAGAAAGGCACTAAAGCTCTGCCAGTGCATTAATTATCTGGCAAGTGTATCTAAAAATCTGGTAAATCACCCATAACTTTAGCAGACAGAAGAGGGATTCAGACTAAATTAGCAACTAACATTTTAGATGTGATTCTTACTTAGACACATAAGTAATCAGAATAGTTTCTGTAATAATCATCAGAATTCTGCTACCTGACAATTAGTCCCAAAAGAGATGATTCTAATTTCTGCAGCTCATCTTCTTTGACACACTACTCAGAATGTATGTAAAGAGCAGAACACAGAATGATTTGACTTTTCTCAGCAAATTGTACGTCTGTTTACCAAAACAAAACCCTGCATTTTAGTTTACTTTCCTAAAAGGAAATTTAAACATCATAAAAAAACTTCTAGAATATACCATGTTCAAATGACACAGAATATATATCTACTAGTAGAAGATAGGACTTAGATACAGTCTTTCCCAGTGCCTTCATTTCAGTTATTTTTCTTGCTTCAACTTACAGAGAAGTCATTGTAGTGGTTGGGTGACAGTGCAGTTTCCTTGGAGAGCACTGGATCCAGTGCAATTCTGTGTAGAATTCTGACTATACTCTGGGTTAAAGTAAAAACACAGAAGAAGAAATAACAGTTAGACACAAATAATCCACAATAATACTACTGAAAATAAGAGGAAAAACAGCAAAGGTATTTTACTTCACAGTAATGGTCTTTTTATTTGAGTTTTCCACAGACTAAGATTTTTCTCTAATTGATGTATTAGGGTGATTTTTATTTACAGAAGAACATATTTGTTACTCATCTTTGGCTCTGGAAAAACAATTTTCTCTATATTTCTTTTAGTAAATGGAATTTTGCCCAGACACACTCTCAGTGAGAAAGCACTAGGAAATATATGAATTTTTCTTCACTAAAGTGGACCGTAGTCAGGCTGGATGATACTATTCTGCTTTGTGCCAAGATTTCAATCACTGGAATGTCTAAAGATAAGCCGACAGGGAAAAAAAAAATCTCAGCAGTAATATTTTATTAAGAAAACTGTCCTCAGGGCAACAGTGGAGAACATGTCAGCATCTGGGTATATGGCACCTCCTGGCCTGGTTCCAGATTGCCCTGGTGGTGCTTCTTTTCCCTGAGCTTGATGATGGAATGGAAGGGATTCTAACCACCAATGGACACTCAGGTGGGTTGCCAAGAACAAGCCTGGGTACCCATGAGGACTGACAGGCAGGTGCAAGACCTTTTGGTGCATTTTGGTGCACACAGGCAGGGCAGCAGGCAGGCAGCCTTGCTCCCACAGGCATCAGCAGTGGCCAACACCCTTGGAGGAGGTGTGCTCACAGGCAAACACAAGTGTCATCTCTCTTGTTGCTTCTGCAATGCTGCTTCTTGAAGACAGAGGTGGTGAGGAGGTTTATTGAGATTCTGTGCTCAGGTTTTGGAAGGGGAGGAAAGGCGGCTGTTCAGCAGGAACATACTGTGAATGTGGTGGGTGTGGGTCAGGCAGACTCTCTTATACGGACTAGCAAAGTTCATTGCACAGCCTTTAAATGCCCTGTGAAAGGTGACTAAGAAAAACAAGCAATTGCTGCAGGAGCACCTGATCCACAGGCAGAAAACTGGAGGTGAAGCACAGAGAGGTTGATACCTGCTCCTTTTGTGGAGCTTCAGCTGAGAACAGGTACTGTGTTCAAGGCATTTGGACTCAGACATACAGAAATAAATGCAATTCTCCTTGTCTGAGTTCTTCTGGTGATCATGATGGAGACAAGGGTGAGGAGCTAAAACAAATCAGTATTTCCATGGTGATGCTCACTTGGAAATGAGAGCTTCTTCTCCATGGGGACTTGAGAATGATGCATAGAGCTGGCAAAGTACACTGCAGATATGGCCAGTGTTTCCCAGTTAAGGGCTATGAGAGTTTTTGGTCTGTGCTGGCTGCCAAGGCCAGACTCATTTTAAAACTAGACATTTACCCTAAAATGCAGTCAGCAAACACTCCCTCATAGTCCCTTGCTAGTGACAGAACTTCCAGAGGTATGTTCTTCTTTTTTGAGACACCTATCCCAGAATATGATTAAATACTTAATTGAACTGCCTGTTTCTCTCCACTGCCTAGAGTGCAAGCCCCTGCACTGCCAGAAAAGCCAGATGCCTACTTTTCAGGGTGGATGAGATACATCTGGTCTTCAGAATCATCATTATGCTGAAAAGTCACCTTGTGTGATGATACCACAGCAGCTACAACTGTGAAGCTGGGTGATTTTAAAGGCTGGTTGAATCCAATTGTCATTCATGAATTAACACGTAACAGCTGAGTTCCTAGACCTTAGAGTAGGCATTTCTGAGGAAGCTTTTCTAAATTGGAAGAAAACATCATTAATCAACTTCTGGGTATTTCTGTTGCTATTACACTGGGTTTTTTTTACTTATCAGTAAAAAAGTATTTGAAGTACTGAGTTCACTTTCCTTATATTAAAAACATTTTGTAGAATATTGGATGCTGAATATGAAAAATGCCCACTGAGCAGAGGATAGAGAACAATGGACATTTCTGTTTCACAGTGCCTGTGAGGAAAAAAAGGATGGTTTCATGTCAGAGTGAGAGTGAATCAGATGAAAATTTCAGTGAATTGAGAGCTAATAACCACTGTACCCCACAAACTCCAAAATGCTTTGAGTTGAGTGAAACATTTTGTTTGACGTGGAACGAAAGATTTTATTTTGGTTTCTAACAAATTCAAATATTCTCTGAAATAAGGAAAATTTGTATATGGAAGTAACTTCAAATGAGAAAATCAAAACCTTTCATTTTCAAAATGCCAAAATGAAGCCTTTCCATTTTCCCCTGATTTCTTTTGTCTGAAGCTAACAATTCAGCAAATTTGATACGAATTCATGAAATATTTATGTGATGATGAGTCTTCATTTTATTTCAATAAATAGCTTACAGTTAAAAACTATACACAGCTTAAGCATTGCATCATGTTGTCCAGCCAGCCCTTTAAGAACACCAGGTTCTTCTCTCAAATATTTTAAAACCTGAAAAGAATCTGTTATAGACACTAATAAAAATGACAAATATGTATCTTTCTTCATAAAAATATAGATTTGTTGTTAAAATGTAGAGTAAGATACCTTAACTCATTGTAAAAGACTTAAATTACAAAAATGGGTGAAATAAATAATTGTAATGATGGCGCATGTCGTATAAAACTTAATCCATTTACTGGTAACTGAGTATTTTTAAAATCTGCTTCTGAGAGTATTTCTTTACAGGTTTTTTTCCTGCAGTTTCTCTGTGTATGTCCTTTGATTTGGTCCTGCTCTGCCAGAGTTCTTCCACCACACTTTCACCAAAGGGGCTGGGTAAACACTGAGCACATAAATCGCATATATATATGCATGACTTGCCCTCAATTTGCATGATTATTGCAGCAAATATAAACCTGGCATAAGCAAAACAACAACCTATTGATACGGCTGGTTGAGGCAGGCTTGGGTGCCTAACTCTTTTCAGACAGTGTCTTGATTTATGCTATAAATAATCAGGGTAGGGTTTTATGTTGAAGCCTTTGTGTGGGAGTTAAATGGGACGTTCTAACCTTTGAACTATCTTTGGGCTCCAGTTCAGAGGGAAGGCACTGTGTTCAATGTCACAGAAAACATGAAAGGGGCTCTAAGGGATAGGAAGAGTGATGCAGTACGCCCCTGTTGCTGTTGGTTTTTCCTTGGGGATCCTTCTTACATTTCATTTTGCTGATAGGCTTCAACTTTTTTTTTGTGAAGCATTTTCAGAAAATTTACAAGTAGCAAAGTAATATTTGCTACTACAAAGGTAGCAAAGAATATTTTTCAGGAGGGGGAGAAGGGGCACTGTTAACATAATACTTGCTAGTTTTGTTTGTACATGTGTAGTCATATACAGAAAGAGGAAATGGTATTTGTTCATAGCATAGGTGGAGCACTTAATTATGTAGAAACTTTTGGTTATGGTTGGAGGGCAGATTTAATACCTAATGCAATTAAGGAAGTAAAATCTATAGAGAGTATAAGATAGTAATAACATAATTGGAGCACCTTTTCTCTGCTAAAATGATTACACAAGAGGAGTATCTGTGCCAAATCTAACATGTTCTTCATGAGTGTAATCCTACTTGGTTTTGGGCACAGTTTGAAGGAGTCCCTTTGTATATGTCTGCCACATCATTCTGTGTACTGAGGAGTAAACCTCAGTATGAAGGATGTGCTTCTGTGGTTTCTGATAAATTGCAGTGCAGCCATGGCTTTGGTGTTTTTGTTTTCACTTCTGGCTGCTTCAATACCCTGGGAATTCTGGTTTTACAGTATTAAAAATGAGCACAATATAGAAAGCAGCTACAAGTCTCAATGCATATTGTTCTTGGATTTTACAAGTGACATCACAATGCAGTCAGAATTCACTCACCCCATAACTGGAGCAACAAAAAAGCAAGGTACACAAGTAATTCCTCTTCACTGATGGACAAGGTCTGAGCTGGGGGAAGGGATGGCAAAGCATGGAAAGCAGGTACATGGCGCAGGTACTTGGCAAGCTTCTTGGTCCTCCTGTGGACTGATGAGATCTCCCAAATGTGGATGCAAATTTCCCATGTCACACCTTGCCATGGAGTGCAAATTAAGTCTTATGTGAGGGTGGCTAAAATAAATGGTTAGTAGGTGTATTAAACAGTCTTTGGGTTCTGTATCACATCTGTGGGAGACAGGCATACAAATGCTTTCTTTGGAATTAAAGCATATGCAGCTGATAGTCTTCAAAGTTTCATTTTGGTGGCTTGCTTTTTATTTTTCCCTTAGAAATGTAAAGCTATAATCAGCTGGAGTAGTAGGTCACAGGGTTTCATTTTCATGGAGGAGGGGGAGGGTGATAAAGACATTTTTTATTCACAGAGAATGTTGTCATGCAGCATGAATGGGAACTGGAGCTCATTTAGCCTTTCTCTGCAGCCTCTCAGAGCTGTATTTTACAGAAGAACACGTTAGAATTTATGAAAGTTTCATTACTAGATTTGTCAGGCAACATTTGTCTGTTAAGAAAAAGACAAACCTGCTTAAATTCTAGAGATTAAAGGCATGTTTCCTTACTCTTAGGTGACAGACCTTTGTGCCTGCAGCCTGCCCGAGGTAACAGACTCAGGTCTCACTTCTGAAATTAGGTATGGATTTCCTGCTGGCAGTGGGGAAACAGGGCTGCGGTCTCCTACATGGGGATGTATTGCCTGATGCATATTCTCTATGTGGAGCTGCCTACCACAGAGTGCAGGACCCTTTAGTTTTAGTCGTTCTTGCCTTTTTTTTTCACACTACCAGAGACATTGCCTGCTGCAACAGTGTAAGGAATGCAGCAGCTTGTGGTCTCAGCCCTGTGGCAGATGTCTCTTGCTCCCGTGGCTTTGGAGATGCCTCACTAACTAAACCCAGTGTACCAATTCTCAGGTGGCAGCCTGACAAGAAGTTTTGGGGTGTCACTCAGAGGGCCTGGTACAGCAAAAGTGTCCCAGGCTTAGCCCCAGTGCTCAAATCTTAGCCCTCAAAGCCAAAGGCAAAGGGTGCCCAAATATCAACGGGTACATTAGGATGCCCCAGAGGGTCGGAGGGACTCCAGTGGCTGATGAAATAGGTTCTGAAGGGTCACCTGGTAAAGGAAAAACTCAACAATTTTTACCTTGCTTTGAAAATAATGTATGTCAAAAATAAGATAAAATCTTGCCTTTGCTCAGCAGCTGACATTTCGAAATGAGGTCTTTCATTCTCTTGGGGAAAAAAAGGAAGGTTTGCAAGAGGTGTTGTGGAGAGATCTGCCTCTAAGTGATGACTGTGGCAGAGTGCTGAGGCAGCTTGAACTCCTGAAGAAATTTAGGAGACTACGCTCAATGCAGGGGATATGAACACAACTTCCAGTAATTCGGCTCCTGTTGTGTCCCCTCTAGAAGTGATACTGCATGAGAGAGTCAAAGCAGGAAGACAGGACACACTGAAAGACTGAGGAACACAAAAGAGGCACACATTTTCCCCAGTTTCCCATGCATCTAGTTCCAGATGTTTGAAAAATTCCGTCATGGTCCCCATAGAATTATGCCTCTACTCTCTGTGAGACATGGTGTAGGATCCACAAAGTATTTGGGAACCCCCCACTAGAGACCATCCTTTGGGCACACAGGATTAGGCCCATTAGAATTAGAATTCTGCACCATTTGGAAAATAGCATTTGAGCTAAATGTATTGCATTTAGCCTCTGTTGAGACTGCAGGGTGTTCTTCCCCAGTGGTGTGATATCTGCAGTGGCTACACTCTGCAGCCTGAGCCCACCAGCAAAACTGGGTCCCAAGATGGCTGCACACCAGTGAATCCTGTGTACATCCTCCTAACATGATCACTGGCTTTGTATGCTCAAGCCATCAGGTGAATTTAAATGTGTCAATCAGGAAAACTCTAGGAGTGTAGGATACAAGTGAGGGCAAGCTTTATTTAAAAACATGTAGGTTGGCTGTGGTCAGATCACTGGGGAAGCCTGTGGCTTGTCCACATTTAATGTTAAGTCAGGCTTAAAATCACATTAGTTAAAACAAGTTAGCTAACACATTTGCAGATGGAAACACTTTCTGTGTTCTGATGTGTCTAGAGGAAAGTTTCTTGTCTGCACTAGTGAATAATTCTTTGCATTCGTTTGCTCATTCTACTTATTCTTACAATAAGAATAAGCACCTGGTAACTGTGTTATCACATCCCAGTGAGGCATTTGCACTCAGACATCCCTGTGATGATAAGGTTAATCACTGCAACAAAACAAAACTGAAAGGAGAAAAAGGGTTATGTTTTCAGTCCACCTAAACCCTCAAGTGGACTTATTGCACTTGTGTCCCCATATGGGACGTTCACTTAAAAGTTGGACTCAATAATCCTTGTGAGTCCCTCCCAACTCAGAATATTTTCTGTGTGTGAGTGTGGGGGGTGTGTGTGTATGAAAGAGACAAGGCTGGAGGAAAGAAAGAGGGACCATCAGGAAGGCAAGGATCATCTCCTTTGGCAGCAGCACAGACATAGATGGCTTTTGGCAAGCATGGTGCACCTGGTCTGCCCAGCTGGCACCAGCCTCCTGGGCCTGGTCCTCTGCTCAGCCTGGAGGACCATTCCCAGGAGGGAGCTGGTGTGCAAAAGGATGGCTGTAATCCCCTGCAGCTGCCATTTTTATGGTGTATTTGAGGTGGCTGTTTTCAAGTTTGATCTCTTGGGTGATCAGTGCAGCTTGGCAGCACTGCAAAGCCTGCAGGGTCAGCAAGTGGCAGTGCAAGGGGGCAGTGGTGGCTGTGGGTCAGCTGAGTGAGGTTGTGGGTCAGCAGAGTGAGCTTCTGCCCCAAAGGTAGTGTGTTCTCCAGTGGCTCCTATCCCTTCTTCTGTCCAACTCTATAATAAACAGTACAGACATTAGAGAAATTACATTGTCTAAGTCAAGAAATTACTAGGGTTTTCCAATCAATTAAGCAAAGCATGTGTTAAACGACTTATCTGAGGGATTGAATTGCCTTTCTCAGCCTTTCTTTCTTAAAGGACTTGATATATCTCTAGCACAAGAAAAAGAAATGGCCTAGCAATATAAAGCAAAAAGGTATTGGAAAGCTGGAAGCCAATTAGCATATATAAGAACTCTCACCAGTTTTGATTACCTCTACACCACACTGAGGAGAAATTTGGAGAAGCTTTCAAATTTTACAATAAAGTCCTATCTATTTCTTAATGGACTGGCTGCCCAGACAGGAGCACCTTTTTCTCTAGTCTGGTTTACACACACAGTGTTTATATGAGTATCATCAGATGGTACACTGAAAATCTTACTTCCCAGAGAGCAGTGAGATGTTTTCTTGCTATCATCTTACGTATACCATTGCTTGCCTGTTTTTTATTCTCAGGAATATACTCCATGTGTTTTTTATTTCTTTGTTTTCCCCTTCCCAACTGTTCGATTTGTGTGTTGGTAGCAAATGATTCTTATTTTCAGGTTACACAGTTTATTAAGTGGGAAACTCTGTGATTTCAGGAGGCTAAGATGACATTAAAAAACAAGTACTGGAAATAAAAATGCATGTCATACCAACTCATGTGTACAATACAAAGCTTGAAAACTAAACCAGTGCACGCACAGAGTCAACATTTGGGTCAGCTGTTTCAGGGCTGATGTCTGCTGGAGCAAAAGTGGGTTATTCTTAAGATAGGAATTGTCTAGCCATGTCTCCTCAAGGCCTCTGCCCCTCCAGCCAAAGTGTCATGAAAATTTAGCAAGGAACTCAAAAAGTCCAGGCTCCTCTGGAAGCAGGAAAGTGGGACAGGGCTGTGGTGGTGCTGGTGCTGTGGGCCAGGAGTGATGCTGGTGCATCAGGCTCCATGACTGATGTATGCAGAGTCCCAAGATCCTGCAAGGTTTTATGTGTGGCACTTCTGGGCACTTGGCAGTGTGCTGATAACAAGCTCTTCTGCTATATTTAAATGTAAGTTAAACTGAGCTGGCCCTGAAGGTACCCTCTTAACTGCAGGCAGAGATTGTATGGTTGGAAGATGCTGTGGTGACTGCTTCACCTTTTAAAAGAGGCTGCTTATAAACCATTCATAATTTTTTTGGTGTTTGTTAAAAGTAGTTTGCAGCATCTCCATAGCTCAGGGCAGTTGTGTTTCCATCTGTTCTGCCTGCTGCAAGTTGTCAGTTCTGGATTTGGCACTGTGGAGGAAAACTGACATACGACAAAGAGGAAGCAGGACCCACAGTGATTGACAGAATATTTTCTCAGTGGGAAAGTGCAGTGTACTCAGGCATAAAAAGGGATAATGCAAAAGATATTTATCTCTAGGGATCTAAATTATATTAGAAAGTATACAAACAAAGACCTGGTTTCTCTCTAGGCACCATGGGCTCTACACATTCTTATGCTATCCTTTAAGATAGATCATTGCTAAAGGAATGAATAAGAGAAAAAGTCTTTGTCGATAAATTCCCTGGGAATTCATTATAATTTTGTTTTGAGCATTTGAGTGCATCCCTGGAAGCATCACGTGTCACATTACCCTCATGTGTAGTTGTAAAAATGTGGAATTTAAACACCATTTGTCCAAGATAATTTTTAGGCTGTTGTAACTGTACCATTGAACCAATGTGTGCTGGAAGGTGCCCAGTCCTTACCCAGGAGGTTTTGGGGTTTTTTCTTCTGGTCCTTAGCTTAGGTAAACACTATATACGGTAGGTAGGTAGAGAAACCTTTGGGATGAAGTAGCAGATGGTCCAAAGCTATAAGGAAGTTTAATAGCTTAGTGCTTTACTGGGCTTCTGGAAGCTGTAATGCCTGTACATGGCAAAACAGATGGTGGCACTGTAAAAGTGACTGGCACTTCTGCATGCAAAGCTTGGGATATGGCATTTTTGCCTCTAAACTTTGTCTTTGGATGCATTGATGAACTTGTCATGGACTTACCAAGGGCATTAAGAAAATTATTCTGACTGGTAAATGGCAGTGTTATTGTTTGTGTCAATGCCATCCTGGCTCATGGAAAGCTCATTGAACTGCTGTTAAATTGCATTGTAGCAAAATAACTTTCATAAGGCTGTGGGGGATTTTCTGAACCATCATAAAAAGTGGAAATGTGAAAACTAAAATTATTGAGTTTATTTAATATCCCTGAGAGGTCGTACCCACCGAGTGCACTCTGAGCTGACACAGATGGCACACTGCTCTTGTCTTGTCTTCATAGATTGAGAGAAGAACCTCTTAGAAACCATCTTTGCCTCTTCTTTCCCCCCACCCCTTCCCTCAGTGTTAGTTTCTGCTGTAGTATGTCATTGCCATCTTTGCAAACAACTTGTAGCTCAGCACTACCAGTCCTGCTCAACACTGAATCAATGCAGCTTCTGAGGGATTTGGAGAGTGGACACAGTCAGCCTCTGCCCTACGTGATAAACAAAAGGGACCCAATTAAAAGGATGAATAGAAAGTTATGATGTCCAAGCTTGTCCTAGCCTTATCCTTTTTTGCGGTCATCTGCCTCTGGTCACCCTTCAAGGGTTTTGGAAAAGGTGCCTGGGATTTTTTTTGTGTGTTTTAGTTGACTGATGGACTTTTATTTACCTCTGCTGGAGATCTTACACTGAATGTTCATTCCTTGCCTTCTATCATATGGCTCTCTGCTTGGTCATGTTGTCCAGGCTGGCAGGTTTCTCCATGGGAAAAAGACAGTAATCCTGGTGCTTCTCTTTCTGTCCATCACCTTTCTCCTGGATCTTCTGGTGCCTGGGAGCTGTCTTCACCTGCTCCTAGGAAGGACACAGGGCTTTGCAGCACCATTGACATGGAGGGCTGTCACCTAAGGGCGTCACCTCCCTCCACCTGGACCTTTTGCTCTGCTGACACCAGACTGGCTTTGCTACTCACTTTTGGGTTGTGGTTACATGACACACTGAGTCGTTCCAGTGCGCTCATCTGGAACACTCACCCAGAGCAAAGCCAGTAGTTTTCCACTGGGATTCAAGCTCCCAGTTCCATCCTAAGGTGGATACAGAGGATGCAAGGGTTAAAGGAGAGGTAGAGCAGATGAGGAGGAAGCGGACTGTGCCTGGCCACAACACTGAGACAGTCTGACCAGCAGGTTGAGGGGGTGATTCTCCTCCTCTACTCCACTCTCATGGGACCACACCTGGAGTGTTGCATCCAGCTCTGGGAGCCCTGACATAAGGAGTGGACATGGACCTGTTGAAGTGAGTCCAGAGGAGGGCCATGAAGGTGATCAGAGGGATGGAACATCTCTCTTATCAGGACAGTTTGAGAGAGTTGAGGGTGTTCAGACTGGAGAAGGCTCCAGGGAGACCTTATAGCACCTTCCTGTACCTGAAGGGAGCCCATAGGAAAGCTCGAGAGGGGCTTTTTACAAGGGCATGTAGTGACAGGGCAAGGGGACAAAGGCTTTAAACTGAAAGAGGGCAGGTTTAGATTAGATGCTAGGAAGAAATTCTTTACTCTGAGGGTAGTAAGGCACTGGAGCAGGGTGCCCAGAGAAGCTGTGGGTGCCCCTTGAACACATCCTGGAAGTGTTCAAGGTCAGGTTGGATGGAGCTCTGAGCAACCTGGTCTAGTGGAAGGTGTGTTTTTAAAGGTCCAGGAATTAATTTCAGGGAATGGAAATATCCATATTCATAAATAAAGCACTGGCCTGAATTTGTGCCAGAATTTAATCAGAACCAAACCCATGTTTCTAAGATGAAATACCTTTACAGCAGAGGAGGAAATACCATAATGTCTCAGTATTCACTGACTCATGACATTCTAGCTCAGTTTTGTATACTGAAAAAATTCAAAGTGTTTGACATAGACTTAAATAAACATTTACCCTTTTGGTGCTTCATCCAAGTAGAGCCCAATGCAGTACTTGAGACTTATCCATTCATAACTGTGAGAGGAATGTGGGACCTTCTTTCAGAGTCATTCCAGCTTGATCAGCTGTGATTTGTAGTGCTAGGAATAAAAAAGGCTTTTTTTAAAAAAAACTTGCTTTCAGGTGTTTACCTCCCAAAATGTTTCTATCATTCTAGCTTTGTTTGTTTGATTTGGGTTTTTCTTTTTTTTTGGTTTTTTTTTTTTTGGTTTTTTTTTTTTGTTTGTTTGTTTGTTTTTGTTTGTTTGTTTTCTGTTTTTTCAGGGTTTTTAAGCTTAAGTAATGTGAAAACCAAACTAATGTCTCAGCTAGACATGAACTTGTGCATGAGTTTTCTGTCACAACCCAAAGTGCAGCTTGGTCTCGATGATTTCAAATTCCTGAAGTATGAGAACTTCAGATTGAGCTACGTGCTTGCACATATGCAAGTCATATTTTGCCAAGAGGAAAGGAGATTTCCCTCAACAATGTATAGCTGAATATCTGAGTTTCTCAGTCTAAACCTCTGTAATTTCTAAATTAGAACCTTTGGTGAGTCGGAGGAGTTAGAGAGTGCTAGGCATACAGCGTGCTCCAGGGAAAACAACATTGTTTTATCGTGAGCTTTTGCTGCACTCTTAGAGAGCAAAGCTGGGGAAAGAAAGAGGCTTGTTTATGGTTGCACTAAGTAACACAGTTATCAGGGAACACTGTATTACCTACACAGAAAGGACTACTGTGGATATTTAGGTTACCTCATAACATTTGTTGATGCTTTCAGACTTTATTAAAGTTGTGGTTCATTTCTGGAAACAGATGTCCTGTGTTTCTCACAGTTGTGCTAATTTCTTTATCTAATATTTAAAATCATCTCCCCCATTGACTTTGAGGGTAGATTTTACCTTCTTAAAATACCTTCCTGCATGCGTATTTGTCACAGAGTGCTTTATCAGTTTTTAATCTGAAAGGATCAGATCCCTATTCTTTGCAAAATCTTAGAGGTCTTTACTTCTGCTAAGAAGTTTGAAAATATAAAGGACTGAAGTTAACTTCAGTTAACTTCACCAGAAGCTTCACCAGAAGCATGGTCTGTCTGTGAACCTTAGAACAGAGAAAGGTTAGAGAAAATGAGAGCTGGAGTATAGATTTCCCTTGGGTAAAAAAAGGTGTTTTAAACACAAATCAACATACTAATATCTTTAAAGTAAGTAATTAATAACCAGTTCGCTTCACATAACTCCTGTGCATCAGTGTTAGAAGCAGAACAAAAAAACCTTTATTTTTTATTTTAAAGAAATCCTAAAGAGGCCTTTAACATTGTATTATAGAGCACTGGCAGATAAAACCCATAACTTAAACACTGAGACATTAAATTAAGCTTTCAACAGTGGGGTTTTTTTTCAGAAATCAGATGGTATTTGGAATCCTGAAAAACAGAAAAAATACATTTTTGCATTGAAAAGGAAGGTGCAGATGCCTCTTTTTTTTTTTTTTTCTGGCACAGTGAACTAGATGAGTTCAATTTTTGGCTTGTGAAGTCAACTCTTTCCACTTTCGTTTCATTTCAGTTTTAGTTGTGAAAAAGACATACTAAATTTATAGTCTTCTACTCATTATATTTGCTTCTCAGGTTATGCTTTCCTACTAACCCTAAGTGCCCCCGTATTCTTTTTCAAGTTGGATTAATTTTTCCCTCAGCACACCACTGAGAGAGGTGCTGTCTCAGCTAATAAGCAAATCGCTCCATGAGCAGCCAGACTAACAATGCCTGCTTTCCAATGGGTGCCTGTCTCTTGGTTGATTGACTTTTAACTGAATTAAGCTGCAGCTGCAATGTGTGTGCATCCTTTAGTAGGCTCTCCAGCCAAAGTTGTTCCCCCTTGAGGTTGCTCTGTTGTTTAGAAATACATGGTTCAACTAAAGCTTTTCCACTATGCAAGAACTCAGGACTGTTGCTCTCTTTTCCTTCCTCTTTCCAGCTCTCCTGGCTGGTGTGGATTCACCATCATCTCCTCTGCTCCACCACCATGTTACTGTGGAGCTCTATTCTGCTGCCTCAGGCTTGGCTGAAAGTGCCCAGCAGGCTCCAAGTCCCTAGGGCAGCTGGAGAAGAAGACAATTTGTAGCATGACATAATCTTAGAAAACCAGGCTAAAAATAAAAAATTAAAAAAAACCAAACCCAAATTGGGTTGGGAAGATATTGGGAATAGCTCATATTTGGATTTTTCATCCTGAGAGTGAATGCTTTATGGGACTTAAGCACTGTTTGCCAACCCCGTGGAGGAGCCAATGATCCTGACAGCAGGAACAGGAAGACATCCATGTCTGCTCAATTCAAGGCAAGTTTACACTCCAACTAGGTCTATGCCTCAAGCATCAGCATGGTTGCTCTCAGCCATTAGTCCTGAAGGTGTTTTTTTTTATGAAGTACTAAATATACTCACCAGAGCAGAAGGAGTATTCATCCTGCCAGTAGCAGAGCTGGGAAGGGAGCAATGTGGATTCCTGCTCCAGTGAGCAGGTGCTTTATAGAAAAGTGGAACCGTTCCAGTACAAAAGCAAATAAATAAATAGCATCCACCTCCTGTGTGCTCACAGCTATACAGGGACAGGGGAGACGTGAACTTGGGTCATCTGAGTTTTGAACGTGTTCTGCTCTGGAGAGATTTAACCCTCCATTTCTTTTCATTCTGAAAGTGATGCCAGATTTCCCCCCTGAATATGGCCTTTTGCTTAAGTATGCCACAAATAAAATTACAAACTACATATTTGATCCTAAAATGGTACATGTACTTGCTGGAATTTCTCCACAGCATCTCAGAGAAGAATGTATTTTTTATGCACACATATATATAAGCAAGCCAGAAAAGCCTCCTTGATTGTGGTGGGTTTTCTTCCTTTTAAAATCCTTTTGAACCAAGTTCATACATAGTTATTATATACCACTTCAGGAAATGTTTCTCCCTGTTGTTTTGAGCAGAAAGAAATTTTTAAATGTTAGCATTAATGGCATTCAAGTTTTATAATGGTGCATGGTTAATACATTGCTGAACACTCCCTGGATTTCAGAAGTGATTTGCACAAGACTTTAGAAATAGGCACCTTCTGCAGAGGAAAAAAAAGTTGAATGTAGTGGTGCAGCAAATATGTAGCTATTAGGCATAGAATCACAGAATCAAACAATGATTTGAGTTGGAAGGGACTTTAAAGACCATCTAATTCCAACTCCCCTGCCACAGACAGGGACACCTTCCACTAGAACCGGTTTCTCAGAGCCTCATCCATCCTGGCCTTGAACCTGAGAGGGTTTGGGGCATCCACAGTTTCTCTGGGCAACCTGTTCCAGTACCTCACCACCCTCACAGTAAATAATTTCATCTTGATATCTGTTCTAAACCTGCCCTCTTTCACTTTAAAGCCAATAGCCCCTTGTCCTGTCACCATAAGCCCTTGTGAGAAGTTCCTCTCCAGATTTCCTGTACCTACGGGAAGGTGTTATAAGGTGCCTATGGAGCCTTTTTTCTCCCAGCCGAACAACCCAAATCTTTCAGCTTGTCTTCAACAGGATGTTACCAGTTGTGGTCCTGCCCTTTTTGTGACGCTTCCTAACAACGCAGGTAATCGTCAGCTCACTTGTTTGAGCAGCTGTTGAATTAAGAAAGGGTGTTGTTGTTCTTTTAAATGTGCACTGCTTTGGCAGTTGTGGATTCTCCTAACCCATAAACTGGAATAATACCTTGGAGATCAGCAAGCTTCTTTAGATTTACAATCAGGTTACTGAAATAAAAGTCTCGCCCAAATAGTCCCCCAGGAGTTTCCAAACCATGCACTGAACTACTTTAGGAAGAACGAAAACATTGAGCGCATTCATTTTGAACTAAGGAGAGTATGAGCGCTGCATATCTTCTTCTAGGACCCCTTTTAACCTATTTTGGTCCACTACCATTTCATTTACTGTTTTTGCATGCTCAGATATTAGTGAATGAGACTGGTAGGGAAATTGTTTAAATCGTAGTTTACTGACTAAAGGCTGTAGGAGAAAATGACACTTTGTAAATGCCATAAATTCGGATATATTTTTAGACTGCCATGATAAAATTGCTGTTAGTAGGTCTGCTAGCTCTTTTAATTATATATTTTAAAGAAAGCATTTTAAATGACCAGTATCTCATAATTTCTTCGTCTAGTGTATAATTTGAATAATATAAAGGAATTAAATTCCTCTGAGGTTACAGGCAGACAAGGATTTGAAATATTGCCTGGAGACAGGTTGAGCTTTCCTGTTAATGGGACTCATTTTTATGCAGGGAATTGCCACATTCAAACAGACACCCTTTAATTTCAATGTTCCTTTTTGTTCTTCAGTCTCTGGGTGACAACATCCTAAAAGAGCAATGTGTGGCAGATGATTAAAAAGGACAAATATTTCAGACAGCATCCTGAATTACCTCCTGAGCAGCACTTATGATTGCTTGAGCCCTCTCTGTAGCTGCAGAAAATTCAATAAGCTGTAATTGAAATAAATGTGTGAAAAAGAAAAAATATGCTTTGTTGATTATCTGTACTTAGAGCTAGATCCAAAACCTGGTTTCCTCTGGGTATTTCTGGATGTTTGTAATCACCTGATGGTGACTTACTAGAGGCATTTCCTTGTGCTGTCAGGAATCAGCAGGCACATGCAGGCAGAGTGAGTGGGTAGCAGCAGAGGGGATGCACTAAGACACATTGATCTAATGTGTTTCATTATCTAAATCACATTTTGAATGCCATTACAAAGTATTCTATATGGTCTGTGCATTGTGGATAACAAAAACTGACTACTAGTGGGATTCATTAAGCAGCAACCAAATTTCTTCCTTTGTGAGGGCAGTTAAGAACAATTTTGAATAAAATATTTCCCCTAAAAAATCTGGAAGAAATTTGCAGAGATAAGGAAGAGTAGATATGTACAAGAAGGCACTGTGTTGCTTACATCTATTTAGGGCTTGTTTTTATCTCATCTTTTCCTTGCTCAAAAAATAATTGTCCCCCATGAATTTCAGTGGGATCTCTCCTGTAGCAAAGTGCTAATGGTTAATGACATCCAGCAGAATTCTACCGTCCCAGCATGAAATTTTATCAGTCTATTCATCTTTTTTTCCTATTACAGAAGGCATCAGGAAGTCGACCAGTGTTGCAGGGGTGGGGACACCTTGGCCTATTTTGACCACTGAGAAAATCTGTCCTTGAGGGCAAACTCACGGAAGACAAGAACAGTAATTCTTCAGATGGTGCCACCATCACCGTTGGTTCCTGAAAGCTGATAGAGGTTTCTGTATCCCTCTCTCTTCACAATGGATTTCTTTCCATTATTAGGTCTGCAATGTCTGTGTTGCGTGAAAGAAAGGATAAACTTGTTTTGGGAGTCAACCTTGGTATTGGTGCTTGTTCCTCTTTGCTGTACCTGTCTACAGTCCTCTGGGATTTCCCGTGATGCTTGGCAAGCCACAGGGATGCAGTAAATGGCCCAGGAAGCACATCCAGGTGGTACAGCATGCCCTAATAGGGATGTGTTACCTGCAGGAGAACAATTGTGTTTGGATGGGGCAACATTGATGCTTTACAGGCTTTTACCCTGACTTTGACGGGAAAATGCTTTAACATGCAGATGTAACAGTAATTTTATCTGAGCACTTAAATTAAAAAGACACATGTACCCTGAAGCCTTTTGCAAATATTTGAGGCAGTTGGGATATAATCTGAAAATTCCCCCATCAAAAGTGGCACTTAGGCAATTGAAGCACGGGAGTGACCTTTGCAATAACTCAGTAAACAAGACAAATAGAAAGCCAAAACTCCTGTCCTGCCAGCAACTCACCTCTCTCTCCACAAATAAGCTATTCATAAAATGCTGCCAGGAGGGTAAATTGTGTGGCACATATTTCATTTCCTCTGTCTTCAGTATATCTTACCAGATGCCCTGTAGTTTCAAATAGATGCATTTTTTTCAGATTAAGCACTTCCTAAAAGTAATGGTCCTTGATAACAAAACTGGAGAATGATTTGCTGCTTGATTAGAGACCAAGTCCATGAAAATAACCCTTTTGATAGATGTACTGTATTACAGTGAGTGATCCTTCCCTGTCTGGTCTTTGCATGACATGATTTGGCAAATAACATTGATTGTGGGTGGACTATTACAGTCCAAAAAGTAGCACATCCACTAGAATAAATCAAAGCCCAGAAACTTAAGTTTAGCTAAAACACCCAGTTGACTAGTTCTGATATTTTCTGTCTTTCTTACATTTCTTTACATTATTTGCCTTGCCTGCAAAATCCTTTTGTTTTGTAATGGGTTATAAGTAGGAAATGTTGATGTATTTCTTCTCGGGTTATGTAAGTCCTTGCTTTCAGCCTTAGTAGATTTCTGGTCTCTTCCAGACTTCCAATATATTGCTGTTTGTTGGTGGCATTCAAATTAAATGGGGCGTTTGGCCCTTGAGAATTCAAAATATGGGCAATTTAGGTAAATCACTTTATTAAACTCTGACTCACTTTGAACTTAAGATGTGTGCACTTCAAAGGGTCAGGCTGGATGTACAATTAGTAGTTCAGCAACCTACGCAATATTCTTTAGGCTGCCAAAGGCAGCTGGAAATATTGTGAGATCAAGCTTTCTTTTATTCAATTTCCATATTTTCCTTTTTTTTACCTTGCAGTAAGCTGAAGAAATTTATGCATTGGGGGAAAAGAGAAGGAAATATTTCTTTCAGTATTTCTGAAACTCAACATTAGTTCAGATCTACCTTGAATTTAGCAGTGACTGAAGGAATCTTTATTTTCCCTAACCTTTCTATAACATCCTTATTAAGATCTTTCAGGTTTCTGGATCTCAATAAATCCAAGGGAACTTACTGAAAGGCAAGTCTGTAGGACTTGCAAACACCAATCCAAGCCAATGTTCTTGGTATTTCCAGGCTTCTCCCAGCAGAACCAGGACTTGGCAATGGCCAGTCATTAGATGCTGATTGAAATAGATAAGTTTCTAGAGGGAAAATACCCAACTCTGCTTCAGTTGATAAGTCCTGAGATGGAACATTTTCCTTTGGGGGATGAGAAGGATTTAATCTTCTGTGGCCTGGAGCAATCTGGCAGAAATCCATTCCACAGTTCCCATATACCAAACACACCTTCTTCCCTCTCTATCCCAACCAAAGAGCTTTTCTCAGCTTCATTAAACAATTCTGTATAAATCGCCATATTGACACATTTCTCATTTATTTCAGCTGGAGTTTTTATTTGGGCCGTATTTTTGGAAGAACTCAGTTGTCTCAAAAGTATTGGTCACCTGAAGTGAGTGATTCTTTGGGCACTGTCTGGTGAGCAGCATAGTGAGTTAATTTTCATGCTGTCGGCTCACAATGTTTGATAACCTAACCTGTGACAATTTCAGAAGCCTAATAAATGGTGTTTCAGTTTTATTTACTGATATTTCACTCAAATATGAATGGAATCTGACCAGGGAAATATTAAATTAGCTCTATCATGCCCTTCTCTGTCAGAAGGAGGTGAATTATGAACAATAAATACGTGCTGAATGAAATATTCTCAGAGCACTTTGACTATGCCTATGGTTTATTAGAAATGAAGCAATTCCACTTCATCTGTCCTGTCCAGGTTCTCCAGGTCCCTGAGACCTTGTTAAGGAAAAATTGGTCTTCAGTATCTCGAATGAATGACACACAAAACAGGAGGTTTTTAAAAAAGGTGAATTTTTAAAGCTCAAGTTCCCTCTCTTAGTTCCTTAGGACACAAGCAGCAGATAAGTATTTGTTTTATATAAAAGACACAGATAAATCCAAAGCATAATATTGGCAAAACTGGAAGATGTAGATCTACGTGAATTGGAGCAGTCTTTTTCAGGGAAAAATCAGACAGGAGGAGGAAGGGCTGATTAAAAAGCACTGCTTTGAGTGGACTGCAGTTAATAGGGGAATGCAACTCAAGCAGCTGAAGGATAAACAAGCTAGAGGGTTGTGTATTCATTCATTCATTCACTCAGGATTTTGGGGCAGGGAGGCTATTATGCTGGAGGCTATATATGCAGCTATTATGTTGGAGGTGAGGAAAAGGAAGGAAGGAGGAGGAAGATGTCTGGTCTGGACAGAGTTTATTGCAGTGCTTCTCCTGTTGTGTAGGCAGGAGGTGCTTCAGGAATTGCCGTCCTCCTCACCTGCCAATAGCTCTGCCTCCAACTGCAGGAAAAGTCAGCTTGGCTTTGGGCTTCCCCTAAAGTGACCAAATCTCCATGGCTCTCCAAAAAGGATCAGGTTCCTCATCTCCATTTGTCAAAGGCAGTCAGATGAGTGAGTCGGATGAGTCAGTCCTCTCGTTCTTCTCTACATTGTACTGCATCAGGGTAATTATAACATTTCATGGGGCAGCATAAATGGTGAGGAAAGCGTGATGAACTGCTGCTCATGTTACAAAGAGTGTGAGGGTGGAAGAATGAGCGCTGGTGGGGGAAATGCTGGACTTGCTATGGGGCCACCCCAACCAACTCCAGAAGGTCTCTCTCATCAATGGGGCACTGCTGCTGCCTGGGCTGGAGGCCCACACACATCTCTTTCTCACTGTTCTAAATCTACCAATCCTGTTTCACCTGTATCCAGTGCAAGCCCCCAGAATTAAAAGACTATGAGCTTTGTGAATGACTAGTTCTTTTATATAGTGGACCCATACTGCCTCTTTTTAGGCCAACTGTTGCAAGTACAGAAGAATGAAAGTCAGGGAAAGAAGAGGTGTGACAGCCTCGTTCAGCTTCATGAGGGTAGGAGGTTGCAATAGGGCTGAGGAGAGGTGGCACTTTGTTCTGTCACGTTTCCTGGGGCAGAACGGGATGCCACTCATCGGCTTTGTCTGGTCACTGTCCATTTGTCTCCATGGTTATTGTTTGGACCTGGAGTGGGTGTTTGAAGTGTTTCATCCATGCATCCTGCTTGACTGTGTTTTGGCTCTGTCACAAGGTGGTCTTGAAGCACACGAATTTGGTACTTTTCAAAGGGAACTGAGTGGGAAGATGTAGCCCACCACACATCATGCTCCCCAACTGGTAATGGACATTTAGTGTGTGGCTGCAGAGTGGAAACTTGTGTAAGGTAAAGCTCACAAAGCTCCTGCAGCATGGTCCTTAGGTCTCAGCATCAGCTCTTCCACTCTGACAATCCACTTCTGTGACTCTAAGCCACGTGCTGCTGTAGGCAGACACTTCCTCTTCCAAAGTGTCCCCATGAACTTTTGGAACATGCAACACAGTTGGCTGAGTCTTGCTTTTCCTTGGGATGAAAATTAGTTCCTTCCAACTTGAAGAGTCAGGGAATTATAAATTGGGAATGGGGAAGTTGATCTGCATTTTTGAAAACCCTTTAGTTTCTTCTGTTGATTTTTTTTAATCACCCAAATATATACATGTAACATTTGAGACTTCAAAGTAGAATTGATGGGTACATAGCCCTTGTCTGTTACTTTTCAAAAGCCTGAGCTATTTAATTCTTCTTAAAATAAAAATAGAAGTGGTAAATTTTACACTAGCTGACAGAGACTATTTTTTTTTCTGTCCAAGTCAAGTCAAGAACATAAATGTTAATTGCATTCATGTATGTTTCCCTGCTATGACGTTAAGTGAGGGCGGAATAAGAAGGACTTCTCTGGCAGAAAGAGAATTTTCAGCCTGTGATTAACATAAATCAGGAATTCAAATCTGGGTGGCTCCCAAGTGAACCAATTAAAGCATCATGGAGCCCTAGATCACCCTGTCTTTCAGACTTCCGAGTGGAAATGCAAATAAAACCTCAGTGTGGTTGTATGGGTTAAGGCGCAGCTTTTAGGAGAGAACTGATCAAGACAGACTGGCTTTTTTGTCCAGCTGAAGAGCTAATTCTTGTCACCCTCACACTGAGCTTCACGTCACTTCCTCAGTAAAGCTTCCTTCAAATTCCTTGGCCTACTTCCATGAAGGAAGACAGCTAAGTCAGCCCTGCTGTGATGAGCAGGTCACCAGCTCTTTGCCAGGGGATGCCCTTCACTCTGAAAGTCTCTTTACTATTTTGATTTTCTCTACCTCTCTCTAACTTTTGTGATATGCATCAAAACTTACATTGGAAATCCATCCTGTGCAAAAGAGTGGCTTTCTAAACCAAGTCTCATTCAGCATGGAAAATTAAGTAGAGTGTACTCTCAAAGAAGTATTTTAAATTCAGCTGTGATGGAAATGGATCATTGTGAAGGTCATCACCTTAAGGAGATTTTAAGCCTCAAATTAGTTGAAAATACGTAGTAAATGTTTCCTTAAAGTTGAGAGATCTACTGCAGTGTGAGTGAAAACAACATGTAAAACCCTTGAGTCAGATTTCAAAATTAGGACAGATGTGTTTGCTGTATCCCCAAATTAATGCTGTGTGGAAGTAAGAAGTAACTTTGAAACTGAAACAGAGCCAAGGCTGGCTTCGGAGTAATTTTATTCCACAGCTAGCTATAGGCCTTCCAGTTACTGAAAAACAAATGTGACATGCTTACCACCTTTTATGTGATGGGGAAAGTGACCACCAGGATGAATCCTGGAAATATTTCTAAATCTGGAAGCACTCCAAGATGTGGAAATAATTACTGAAGTCAAAAAAAGAAAGCCTGGAATACTTTCAAGGAATTAACATAATCTTTTTCAAAACTACAAGAACAACCAAAAGAACCAGGAACGAGGAAAATTTGGATCCTTTGTATCAAGAGACAGCCAAAGCCCTCAAAGCACATTGGCTGCCCTTAAAGGATATTTATTCAGCTTTCAGCAGATGATTAGTAGAAATGAGACTTAACAGGGCAAAGATCCTCAACATAGGACCTGCCAGGAGAATTTGGAATTTGATGTTAAAGTGGAATAAAAGGAACTATGCTTGGTTTAGTATGTCATTGAACCATTCAAAAGTTTGTGCTTTGAGATATCTTGAAATTTTTCAGATTTTGAATCTGAAAAACATTTGCTATTCTTTTAATATGACTCATAAGAATATGTCAGATGGATAAAGAGAGGTTGATTTCATATTAGTGTTTTGGTTATGTGCACTCGTGTATTCAGGAGATTAAATTCTTGGAATGGATACAGTAACTATATACCCTTTTTGTTTTAGGCTTGTACTGTTATCTTTCAGAAAAACAAGATAATTTTATTCCCTGGGAAAATGTCTCTACTATCACCTTAGACTGGTACAAACAATATTTCTAAACTCTAAACTCTAAACTCCAAACATGAGTTTCTTTTCGCTTGACTGCAGAGTGCTCCTTTGTTCAGCTCTTTGTATTTTTTCTGCTGCATTTGAGATTTTTTTCTTGCTGCTGCTCATGGGATATGCTGTGCCTATGGCAGTGCAGGGCTGGCAGGACTGGGGAGCACCTGCTGCAGCCAAAGCAGGAGCCAGCCTGTTGTCCTCCTTGGGATGATCCTACCCTTTCAGCTTGCATGTAGCAATGGCAAAGGTAAGCCAGCAAATCTCCATAACAAGTAGCAGTTAAAAGTACTTATTGATGGCTGCTTTATTTATAAGTGCCTTCAATGCATCGGGTTAAATATTAAAATTAATTTTAGGAGAAGGAAAAGTCTGGACAAATTCGAATTTTAAAATTCTTCACATTCTAAATTTAAAGAATTTTTATGTGAGTGTTGTTTGCTGTAGTCATCTTAACTATTTTTCAGATAGTTCTATGTAATTTTGGGGATCTAAAGTGGTTAATTTGGTTTTTTTGATATTCTCCACTCTGTACACACACCAAATTCTTAAATTGTTTCTGGTTGTATCTCACAGCTCTTCCTTTTTGTCACTGCTGCTGGTCTTGTGTTCAGAAGAAGTGGTGATGTGCACTACAGAGGGTGCAGCATTGTTGCCAGTGTTGTTAAAAAGCTCCACAGCCTCACCATGTCACATGTGGCATCTCACAAGTCTCTGACTGGGCATTAGCATGTCCCTTCAAGTGCACTCTCCTGAGAGCCCTTGCAGTGGACAATTCCAACCAGCAACTGACAGTTCCTGTCCTCAGTGCTTCCCAGAAAGGGGTTTAGCCATGTTCATGGGTGAGCCTTCACGCTTGAATTTCTTGTGAGTAGTAGAGGCAAACTGCTTTCTTTTCAGAGCAAGGGTGTGTGGCTCTGAAATTGTCAGTTTTATCATCCCGACAGAGCCAGCTGCCTCACAGATATCAGTAATGTGAAGTAAAAATGAGAAGACCAAGGTAAACAAACATAAAGGAGCAAAGAAATGTGTTTCCTATCTGAAAATGTAGAGTGTGCTATGGATAATGCAGCCAGGAAAGGTCTTTCGCAAGATTCATCGTCCCTGGGCATATTTCATTCATATGAATGATGCTTATACAGCAGATAATTTGAGCTGGTTTTACCTTCACAGTGTTGACAGAGAAATATTTTCATCCCCTGAAACAGGTCTTAAACAATAGCCCGATCACATTGCGTGCCCAGGGTGATCTGCTCAGGGGTCTGCAGGGTTTCTCGGGTTTCTTGCTGCCATACATATTTGTTATCACAGCAAACAACAGAGTCTGTAATGTAATAGGTACATGACTCCATTCTGTCTACAGACACACTTTTGAATTTGTACATTTTTCCTTTCCATCTTCCTGCTGGTGAAACAACCACAGATGAATAGTAAAGCAGGGCATTTAGTATGTGAAAGCAGGAGGCGGATAACATTTCTTTGCTTGGTACAAAATATTGTTTTACTTTCAAGGAAACACAGAGCCAAGCCTGATAATTTTAGACCATTTTTGCAGCATGAAGAGGCTTCCTGAAAAGCACCACTGATAGGAGGTGTTGATCTGTAAACCACGGACCTTGCCCTCAGTGTTCTCTCCGTGAAGTGCTGAAGCCCTGATATCAGTGCTCCTTACATCCACCGCATTTTTGCTCACTGCTGTTGCACTTTAGTTATTCCTTTAAAAAAAAAACAAACCAAAACACACACACCCCCCAAATTAACAACAACAAAAAAAATCACTCAAAACAAACAAAAAAACTCCATCACCACAAACTAGTTAGATCAAAGGGAGAAAAAGTCTAAATTTTAAATTCATGTTACTTGAAAAAGAGATTACAGAAGTGGCCCAGTTATGATTATCATCTGTCTCACAATGTGCTTTCTTTTGGATGTATTCTAAACCTCTCTTCTCACATAAGGGCTCTCTTCCCCATCCTCCTCTTTTGCCATTTAATTTAATAAATCATCAGAGCAAATGCCATGTAAATTGAAATATGCAGGAGAGTCATTCAGGCTGAGAAATTATGGGGATTGTCACAAGAGAAAGAAATTCCGTAAGTAAATACTGGCCTCTCGAATTCTGACCAGTTTTGGTGTGTTTTGAAAACTCAGATTGTGCTTTTTCTTTCTGTAAGGAGAACCTCTTGGACTGGAAATGAAAATTGTTTACTTCATGGGATGAGACTTATTAACACTTATAAATAGTAAACAGCAATATTTATTTCCCAGGCAATTGTATTTTCTTGATTAGAGCATAAGATGAGTAGCTGGGATTTTTCACTATTTCTGCTAACCAAATAAATTTTTACAATTAATGCATGCACTGCGAGATAATTTGTTTTTCAGCAAAATTTGCCTTCTCCTTTTTAGACAGGAAAATCACCTGGTGGTGTTTCACCACTAAAGCAGACAAGCTTTATCTACTCATATTCCTGAAGATATGAGGTAAAACCTTCTTGATTTGTAAAACTATGTTTCTATTTTAAAAAATACACTTACTTGATTAAGGATGGAATTTGCCACCGGTTTTTGCCTGTCCCTGTGGAGAAGAAATGGCCACTGGACATGCCTATGACATGGCCTCCATTGGATTTTCCTCTTCACCAGAGCAGGACCAGAAGGCTGCACTAGCCTCCAAGAGTTTAGGTTTTCTTGGAAGTTATAAACCTAGAGACTCCTGATGGATTTATGGGACTTGGCTCCAGCTGGGAGGAGGGTAGCATTTATGTGAGGAATAGTTTGCACTATCAATCTCATAATTTATTAATCTTTTCAGATGTTTCTGAGCAAAATGCACACTGTGCTAATCTGTTTCTAAGTGGATAAGGAGGCATGGGGGCTTGGCATGTGGTCAAATCACATCATCTCAGCAAGTGATTGCCCTTCCTTGAGATGTCAAATGGTGCCTTAACCCCATGACTGGGTGGGCTGGGAGCTGGCAGGGAGGACCAGGGAGGCTTCACCAACCCCAATTAACTCTTCAGCACCAGTCCCCATCAACACTTGGTCCAGTCCTATAGCTGTACCTCAAGGAGCCAAGAGCAGCAAATTCGCTGAAGCAAGTCAGAAAGCTGGTGTTTAACCAGTTATGAAAGATGAAGCAAAACAGTCCTTCTTCCTTGGGGTGACAATTTAGGGAAACAATGGGGACTAAAAGGACTTGTCCTCTGTATATCTTCCCTTTTATTTAAAACTTGTGCTCAAAGACACACCCATGACATCAACAAAAGACGGTGGTAAAGGTTTATGACCAAATTTTACAAACATTATTAAAAAATTATTCCTAGATATTGTGTACACAAAAAAACCTGAAAAGGAAATCTATTTTTATTAAAGTTTGGAATTTGAAAGTGGGAGATACTGCCAATAATTTTTCTAAAGTCTGACTTATAAATGAAGTGCTAATGAATAATTCCACAAATGGAACTACATGGAGTAAACTAAGGAGGCAGATTTTTGCTGCTGCTGGTACAAGAATAAATCTGAGTGAGTAAATCTGCTGTGTATTGCCATACTTGGATGTGGAAATATAATTTTGTGCAGTACTTAAAGAATGTAAAAACTGTGTACAAGAGGGCCAGTGCTCTCCCAGTTGTAGGAGCATCCTTGACAGTGCTGATCCTCCAGGCAGGGTCTCACAGGACATGCATGGTCTACACTCTGCTGTTGGAGAGCCTTATTAGCATTCAGTATTAGGAGGGCATAGGAAAATTGTACCTAAAATCCCTTTCCCACCCCTGTGGAAGAGCTGTTGTTTGCTCAAGTGCCTCTCCGTATGTCTTTGCTCCTGGAGAAGGTGGGAGCTGCCTGGCCTTGAAAGTAACAAGTATGGGCAGTGCTGGCTGCCACAAAGGAGCCAGGGCTGCAGGACAGCACCTTTCTGACACACAGAGGGGCCAGAAGGTATCTCCTCTTAATGCCAATTAGAGCTACACGGTGTTTGCTGAGGGAGGGGTTTATTACCATTGGTTAGGTTGTTAGTTTAATGAGATTAGACAAGATCTAATGAAAGAAGACAAGTATGTATGTTTGTAGTAGTTAAGCTGCTCTGCTCTGGGATTTTCTGGGGCTGTGACATGGCATGCTCTAATAGCCTGTTCCCTGTCATATTGTCCCATTCCCACAGGTGCCTGACTGAAGGCTGTCCTATTGTCAGCACTGGTATTTCCCCTTTTACTGAGCTGGCAATGGGTTGTCAATCCAATTTAACTGGCTGTCCTACATGTACATGATCAAATGATGGCATCCTTTAATAAACCGTGAACTGTGCAGCCAGTGATTCATTCCTGACAAATGGCTCAGCACAGCCCCACTATCCAGTTTACCCAACACAGCTGCCTCCCAGGGCTGCTTAGCCGGGGAAGGGGCAGCAGCAAAGTGGCAACTGCCCATCACACAGGTAACAGTGGGAAAAGCTCACTGGAAACCTGTACAGCTGATGATGGTAGAAATGCTGACTGGGAGGGGTAGGCAAGAATCTGCAGCTGGGACAAGGGGTTGGTAGGAAAGGCCTCCTGCATAAGTGAGCATTGGCCATCACATTATGAAGGATGAGAGCAAAAACTTGCTCATCTTCAGCGTCTCCAATGCACTTTTCAAATCATCTTCTAGACTTGGCTTCCTCAGGCATTTAAAAAAGAGGGAAGGTGAAGCTGTAACTATAGAGATTGGGAATCATTTGGTAGCCATCAGAAATCCAGAGCATGTTACCCCGAGTTACTGCATTTTTAGGGAGTTTAGTGTCAAAGGCACCTCTGGTTTGTGGCTAGGTGATGACAGAATCATTCAGATTGGAAGACTTCTAAGATCTTCATGTCCAACCATTTTCATAGTACTACCATGTTCACCCTAAATCATATTCCCTCGGGGCCATCCATATACTTTTGAACACTTCCAGGTGTGGTGTTTCCCTGGGCAACTAATTCCAATATTTGACCACCCTTTCAGTGAAGAATTTTTTCCTAATATCTAATCTAAATCTCCCTTGGCACAACTTTTGGCCATTTCCTCTCATTCTGGAGGAATTCACAGTAAATTAAAATGAAATGCAGGAGGGAGTTTTAATATCGTTATGTATTTATTTTTTCAGGAGGAAAAAAATCATTACTGTGTTGGGCCAGCCAAAGAATTATAATTCTTTTGAACCTTTTTAAAGAGAAACTGGGGAACTGATAGGTGCCCCATGTGCTTAAAATCCCTTTGGGGAACTGTATTAAAAGAGACAAGACATTGCAAGAAGGTAGAGTATTTTCTACTATGCCAAGGAGTCACCACAGCTTAATTAATTAGAGTTTCTCATTTCTCAGACACAGAGTATCCAGCTGTCTCATGCCCTCCCCTCTGCATATGTGTCATGCACTCAGAATTTATGTCAACATTTGCCATCTCATCGAGTGCCTCCATCCTTTAGCCATGTGATAGGCCATTGTTATTTACTGCCTCATATTACCAGTCATTCCCATTAGCACTATTAACACCAGGGCAGGGGGAGCTTTTGTTTTGCATAAACACCTTGTGCTGACCTTCCTTGCAGAATTTCACCGTCAAGGAAAGACTCTTTGCAGATGTCTCACTACTGTAAGGATGTATGGTGAGGAGGCAGGGAAAGGATGTGAATCATGTAGGAATTCACACTGTACAAAATCTTTTATTTTTCTTCCTTTCAATGTGCAGTCCTTTCTCTTTTTCCTTAATGATATTTTTTGCTGGAATACTTTTTGCAGAAGACTGGAACTCTTCAAAGCTGCAGTGCCAAGTGTCTCCTCTCCCTCCTATTTCAAAATAAATCATTCTCCTGGTGGTAGTGAGCAATACAGAAAAATGCAGGCAGTGAGGATTTTGCCAGGGAGAGAGATCTGTAGTGCTGTGCTTTGGCTTCTATGCAAAGTTCTATTTAATGACACTGCCACAGAAGGAGTATTATATTATCTGTCCCACTGCTCAAGCCTTCAGTCTCGGCATTGTATAAGCACACTACTTTTTTACATTTATAAGCAGCAAGTGATTCCAGAGAAATTCCTGTTCCAGCTACACAACTCAACAGACCACAACTGTGTCATTACCTCACCCTGCTGGGGTAAGTCCTGCTTCTGCAGCTGCAGAGGCCCTCTGCCAGCTGCCCTGGGAGGCTCCAGCTGCCCTCCTGGGTGCCTGCACAGCCCACAGGGCGAGGGAGCTGCTCCTCCCTCTCACAGCAAACTCAGGATCATGGGGGCAGCAGCAGGGCTACAGCCACTCTTCAGCATCTGTGGGAACCCTAGAGGGGAGCTGTGGGTACATGGCTGGCCCTTGGCCAGCCCTCGGTGGGCTCAGGGGAGACCTGGACCCATTAAACTGTCACTGCTGATGCAGTGAGACAATCTGCACCCAAAGCAGTCTGCTGATCCCTAATGTTTGGTGTTTTCCTGCTAAATTTTTCTTGATTTTGGAGGGAAAGTTAGGGGATTGATTTTCTGTTGGATTAACCTGGTTATTTTGACATTCAGACACAGCATAAACAGGTTTTTACCTTGGAAATCTGGAGCTTAGAAGAGCTAAGCTGCTGTTTGAACAAATTTAATTTTACTTTACTGTCAGAACAAAATATTTCTGAAGATTTCTGTTTCTCAGGAATTGCTTGAAAATGCCAGCTTTAATTTGGGCGCAATACACTGAACAAGTAATATTGATAAATAATCATTACAGCCTCACCTAGTTAGAAGAACCCCATGCCTGTCCCACCAATGTGCCTTGACTTCATTCTGAGGGACAGATGAGACCATTTAACTGCGTTCCCAGCTGTTCCTCCCCGGTAAGATAACCAAGCTGCTCTGGGCTTTATTTCCATGGTGCAGAAGACATCTGCTGGGAGCACAAGGAGAGCACATTCTCTGTGTCCCCCCTCTTGGCACAGCCATTCCTTCACAAAGATGGGTGTAAACCTGGGCTGAACTGCAGCCAGGAGTGGGGATGGAAGTGCCCATATCCTGTTACCAAGCTCCTGAGCTGCTTAATCTCTCCAGCTGAAAGCTGACCTGCACCCGATGCTGTCTCAGCAGCTTCCAGGATTTAGAGATGTCCAGGCATGGTATATTCAACATATAGGGCCACTTTCTCTGCTGGTGTTAGTTGTCCCAGCCCTAGTGACACCACCAGCATTACACCGAATCATGCCGTAAATAAGATCAGGCCCTAATTATCTGGTTTTGCCACAACTTGTGTTTCGCTCATGACACAGAGGCAAAATTTTGAGTCAAGAGGCCCTTTGTTAACGCATTCCTGCATTTCTCAGTATCTGATGTGCCAAAAGCAAAGTGGCTCTTGACATTTATTTCCTCTGAGCTGCCTTTTCAGCAATGGCTTAACCTTGATTTACAGTACTGTCAGTGGATCACAAGGCCCATCTACCTGGGAGTTTCAGGGCACTGCTATTTTTGGAGACAGTTGCCAGCTCTGTTCTTGGTCAAGTGTCTGTGCTCGACACTGTAGTGACCAACATGCTTATTCTGGAAAGATCCTTGAGGCATAAATTTGACCCATATTCTGCCTCTTGCCTGAGGCAGTGCCCAGGAGAAGATACTGGCCAATGTGGCCTCACAGGCCCCCCATCTCAGATGAATGTTCACATTTCTCCCATCATTATCATTTTGGGCTTTTTAGCAGGAGATGAATGTACCTTAATGTTCTAATAAATGAAGATACTATCCTTAGAATCTGGCAGGGGGAGGACAGCTTTATGCATGAGGAAAGTGGTGTTCATATTAATGGTCTTCCAATTATCAAAAAGCAATTGTAGTTTTCCTTGATTTTTACAATTCTTCATTTGGGGTTAAAGGCGCTTCATTTTCCCAGCAGGAGACCTGGAAAATGTGACTTGCCGTGGCATTTCAGCAGCACTTTCTGGCACATGTGGGATTTATGGGTGGTTTGATGAAGTTAAAGCTGGCACAGCTTTTCTGCAGGTGGAACATTTGAGGAGACAGGTTTATACAACTATGAAGAACTGCATCAGACTGGAGCAGGACTTGATTTAGAGGAAATCTTGGGAAGGTGGAGTGTTATGAGAGAAGAGAGAAAAATAAATATAAAATAAATTCAAGCACTAGATTAGATGCCATCCTCCCTTTGCTGCTTGTTCACACTTTGGGAGTCTCTAGCATCCCCTAAATAGAAGGCAGGCATTCTAAATCAAAGCAAATGTTTTATCTGTCGTTTCTGACACGACTCAATGTTTTCTTGGGTGGGCTGGCAAATCAGGTGGGCTGTAACCATCTTTCTCACCCACAGTGCTGTACTTGAGGTTCCTGCTAGCGTTGTGTTTCACAGGCACTGCCAGAAGGTGGGGGCGGCGTGGGGGGAACCCCGTGTTCTCACCAGCATGAGAGATGAAACATCACTCACATCCACCTTCCATGATAGCTCAGATGTTGTCACTGTCCAGACCTTCCCTGAAAGCTGGAACAGTGCCATTACACTACTTCCAATGTAAATGGGAGCTCTTTAATTTTTGGCTGCATGTCTCAGGGCATGGTGAACATAAGCTGACTGGTGTTGGTTTATGAGCAACATCACGCTCTACCATGGCTTCTCTTCAATGAAATTTGATTCATAAGGTTTGTTGGTTGTGGCAGGGAGAGTTTTCTGGGTTTATGTGATTCATAGCAAGTGAACTTTATCTTTTTATTCATAAAATTCCCAAATGATCACACAGAAATGCCTCATTCCTGCCACTATCCCCCCCAAGAGGCTTGTGTGCCAAAACAAGACTTGGAATTGGCTGACAGGTAATTTCCTGATTTGCTGCCATTCCAGATTTACTCAGCTACCAGTCACCCCCACAATGAGAGTAGTTCCTGTTGGAATGGCAGAAGAGTTATTCCTTCTGTGGTTGTTTTTTTTTTGGTTGCTGTTTTTCTTTTTTTCTTCTGTTCTACAGGTTTAAACCTGCCAGGTGCTGAACCTTAATTCCTGCAAAAGTTATCAATGAATTCTGACTTTTGTCATACAAGTGGGTGATGATGTGACATCTGGATTTCCTATTTTCTGGGAGTGTTAACCCCTTTTGAACCTTAATCTGTAGCAGATGGCTATGGCCCATGAATCAGGTTTATTTCTACTGGAGTATGTCAAGGAAAGGATCCAGAATGCTTTCTATCCCTTACCTAAATGATGTAGACACCACAGCCCAGAAAATAACGAAGAACACCTTTTGTCCTTAAGTATCTAAATCTCCTGATGCACCTCAGTGTTTGGCACCAAGGTTTCCAAGATCCATAAGTGCAGGAGCACACAGACAATCCTGCCTGCTTGGGCCCTGGGAACATAGCACCCACACATGTGCTATTCTAATGCAGAGACAAGGCAAAGTCTGCTTTTCTCTTCCCAAATCCTAGGATGGACATTGTGTTCAGAGCTCACAGAGGCTCAGGGAAAGTAGATTGCCAGACTTGTTAAAAATATCATAGTGATTATATACCCACCCACAGGGTATCATCCATGAAAGACCCAATCTGCTCTCCAGGTGGTTGTGCCACCAGTCTAGAGGACATCTGTAAAATCCTGCCTGTGCTTCCTGTTGAATCTGAGGCACAGTCAGCTAGACTAGGGTCAAAAGAAGATTGACTGGAAATAGCCTGAGGAAAAGTGACTATTTTTGCCATATCTGCCTGTTGCAAAGAAGTTCAAGCCTGAAATTCTTAGCCAGTGTGACATAGCAGTGTTACTGGTACTTGCAATGGGCAACGTACATTTTTATGGGGTTTTGTGAACATGCAGGTTTCAATTCTCCTTTTGTTTAAATGAACCTTTGAAAACATTGTGTTTGTAGAGAAAGCCCTAGCAATGCCAACCCTGCAGAGTTCCATATCAAGCGGTAAACAAAAATTACTACTATGTAATTATTTTTTTACGTCCCTTTTTTCCCCCAGCTTTAATTATGTTTTATTGTTTCTTGGGTACAGCAAGTGCGGAGGAAGTATGCATAACTGACTTAAGTAACCTTGAATTATGTGCTGAGTTTGATAGCAGGGACATAGGTTGTGTTTCTTTGTGTATCTGCAGATTCAGATCACACCTGCAAGGCTGTGCACTGGGCTGTGTCAGTACAGACAGGAAAAGGGACAGGCTGAAAAACCTGCACCGGCTCTCCTGACCGCCAGCAAAATTGCACAAAGGAGCTTGGTGCAGTGATGTGCAGGAGGCTGCATTGTGTCAGTCGTTTGAGCAATTGGCCCCTGGTCTTATCCTTAGCACATACTTAACACATCTTGCCAAATTATGCGGTTGCTTAGTAATGCGAACAAATATCCCCTGGAGATTCAATAACCAAACTCATTATCACTTGTCATGTAGGCCAGGAACTGAATCCAGATCTCCAGGAGTGAATGACTGGTGTGTTAACCTAGTCTCCTACCGCTAAAATAGCAGAATGAATATGTGCAAAGTCAGCTCCACACAGGGGGTTAAAATATGTCCATGGTAGAAACACCGAGAAGGTCTATTAAAAATGATTCTCATTATGTAGATTCCATTATCTGAAATAAGTAGGGGGGAATTTAGTGTTTGTTAATGTTCTGAAGAGAGACATAAATGAAGACTGGGGTTTTTTTTTTAAATTATTTACTTTTATTTTTGCCAGCTAAGCAATAGCTGTTCATGTTAAGTGTTGCAAAGGAAGAGGTTGTTGCATGTGTCATCTTCTGCACCTCAAGAGGCCGTTAAAATCCGTTTGAAAACAAGATCTTCATCCAGTGTCCCTTGTGGATGCTGGTAGATGGGTCCACAACACTCACCTCAGCTATGTGCAGAAGCTCCTGACCTTTCTCCAGTCAGGTTAGTTTGCAGCACTATAGCCACACTATCAGGGCTCATGAGAATGTCGCTGACACTTCCCCAGGATCCACGCTCATATCCCAGTCAGAAATGCGCTCTGCTGAAGGGACATACCCGCTCATCTGGGACCGGCTGGATCGCACTGCATTGTGCACACTATAAATCCATGATCTGAAATTTTTGCAAGTACTCCACCTCTCTTCAGCGAGTTCCTTCTGGTTCATCAGGAAAATGCAACGAGTCAGCCAGTTTGCTTAACAATGATTTTTGGCAGTGAATCCAATATTTGTAGATCTGCATACTGAATACATATGCTGTTGGCTATAAAGATACCACATTTTTTCACTCATAAGCAATCCCAGCTGCATATATGGTTTTTGGACTTTAAAAAAAAAAAAAAATTATTCTGGAGTAAATTTCAGACCAGCTGCTCAGCGTACAAATGCAAATTGGTTTAATTCATGGAGATAATGTATGCACATCAGACATTGAGGGTGTGTGTGCACTCATAATGATGGAAGTTCAGAGGAGATGCAGATTGGTAATTTGCCTGAACAAGGTCGATACTGGCAAACATGGAAGGGAAAATCTTAAAATTTTGTTGTCCTTTCATGTAGTATCTACTCAAAGGTAAAATGGGCATGATCTCCCTTAAGCAGCACTTCTGTCACTTCTGCTGGACATCATTAGTGCAGATGAATTATTTTCTAGAGTTCAGTCTACAGGATCTTTCCACTGCCGTCAGCACTTTTCAACTTCTGCTGAAATAACCCTGTGGGACAGCAAGTTTGCAAAGTTTTGTGCAATTTTTTGTGTTAAAATAGCCAGCAATTGTTATAATGGAGACCAAATTGAGGGGATGACAGCTTCTCAGTACAATATTTTGGAACTGGGTTTGATTTTTTCCCACTTCTTGTTCTATGAAGAAACTTGTGTCTTTGAACTATTGAACACATAATTTTTCATTTCCTACCTGTGTGAGAAGACATTGATCTAGTAGCTACAGGATCTCACTGGCTGAACAGTCCTTCTATATGTCTGGGGATTTTTACAGTTATCATGTTCTTGCAGGAGTAATGGCATATTTAGTGCTCCAGAAGTATGAATCACTAGGTATTTGCTACACTGATATGCCCAAAGGGCTTTTAAAGCTACTGTCACACTGCATCATGCTTACATTGCCTTCATCTCATGCTGCAGGACTTTTGCAGGTTGCATGAAAAAGCTTAATTGGGGCTGGCATTCTTGCAAGGATTTGGGTGTTGACCATATCCAGAGCCAGGACACAGGTCAGGGTGCTCTGGGGCACAGTCATGCCACATTTCTGCTCAGGCCTGCATCAGTCTTTACATCTGTGGTCAGAAAGAAGCTTTCTCTTCCACTCAGCTTACAAGGCACATTGGAGATATGTTTTACAATTCTTCTTGGTACTTATCATCTCATGGTGAGCCAACCTTCTTACCAAAATTCACTGAGCTCCCTTCTTTATCAGTAGCAGGACATCGACATTATTTCTGCCATCTCCTGCTGTCTTCATTTACTATGTGAAAGTTGGAGGTTCTGGTCATTCCTGCTTGGTGTTAAGTTCGCAAGAGGGATTTGAAGGTGCTTTGGTGCCTGTGGTGAAGTGCAGCATGTAGAAAAAAAATGGCTGAGAACCTGAGAAGTAAATCTGTTGCAACATTTCTTGTTGATTGCAGAGGACTAGACTCGGGGGCCGTGTGGGAGTCCAGCATTATTTCTCTATCCATTATTTCTTGACTTTTCTCTTGCATGCTCAGACTCTGGATTTGCTCATACTTGCTTTGTTCCAGCCTGCACTCCAAGGCAATTACAGCTGAATTATTGTTGTGCTGTAATGGACTTATGCATAATTTCTGAGCACAGATATAGTCTTTCAAGTTCTAAATCCATAGAAATATCCAAACGAGGATATGGACAATTCCTTAGTTGAAATTCTGGCAGGCAGGGGGATAAGGTGGTGAAAAGAAAGCACTGGCATGATATGGAAATTAAATTCCCATCCTTTGAAATGTAGCATGGTAATTCCCATCTGCTCAAGTGAAAGATCCAGTGAGCTTTCTCAGACTTGGAGCTATCACTTACTGTCATACTGAAACTGTGTGTTTAGGGTAGTGATGAGCTTCTGGAGCCTATTTTGGGGCTGCTACTCTAAAAGGAGGTTCTGGTTTCCTTCTGAGCCCTCCCATTAGATGTGAAGTTCCGCTGTGCTCCTTGCGCAGCACATTGTCCTCATCTCACAGCCTGAGGAGGCAGCTTGGGGAGCCAAACCCACAGACACATTAACCAGCAAAGATTTGCCTGAAGATAGGCTCACATATCATGAAACAGCACCGTTGGACACTCCTTTCTCAAAGTCTTTCTTCTAGTCCCAGAGAGTCCAGAGAGTTGCAGCTTTCTCCAGCAGCTCAGAGACTTGACCACAGAGCACTCACTGCTATTTCACAAAATGCGCTTACAGACCCTTAGTCTTTAGATGTGCTGAGGTCACATGACACACATAACTATCAATAGCTTTTTGAAGGCACCATGATGGGATAATTAAGCATAATGAGCAGAGAAACAAAGCTGAATTGGTTTTGATGTCATGGAAATACAAGATGCAGTCTTTTTCAGAGTATCTTTATATTTTTCCCAAACAACCCTGAACTCAATACTTCACCTGGGTTTTGCAGATGTGTCACTTCCATACCAGAGTCACTGTCCTGAAATAGGGACCTAATCCCAGTGAGAAGAGTTAGGGCAGGCTGGGAGCCTGAGGTGCTAGCTGAAGGAGGGGAGAGGTAAAGCTAATGTGCTGGCTTAGCTGCCAGGGAAGTGTTGAGGATTGTATGCCTTACTTCTGCCCCTCTCAGGGGCCGAAGTATCTTCTTCCTTTTGTGAGATATACCTTAATCCTTTCCTAAAGTTATGTCTAAAGTCTGTCTTTGAAAAGCAAAATACTTTTCAGTTTTATAACATGGGCAGAGAAGAAGCCTGTTTTATACAGTATCTCTATGGTTATTAACCCAAGGTAGAGGCAAAGGGGTTCAATTCTACGCTGAAGGGATTTGAAACCTTACAGAGATGAATAAGTAATGAAAATGTATATACCAACATTATTTTGCTTTGGGTTTAACTTTGTTAAGTCTTTTTCTATTGATAATATGTAGTGTGTCTAATTGAAAATCATTTCCTTTTCAGCAGAGAAAAGGATTTCAGTAAAAGCAGTTTATTTCACCAAGTTAGGCAGTTACCTTCTTAAACCTGAAAAAGAAATGCCCAGGCATCCTGTTATTATTGGTTTGAATTATTTATAACCTGTAGCATTTCACAAGACATTGGAAAAGCAAATGGATCCCATATTTAAGTATTAGTTGGTGGTAAAAGACGCACACAATGCAGTATAGGATTGCTATCATAGCATTTCCCCTGGTGTCATTTGCCACAGAATTTGAGTGTGCTGCCACAACAGTGACAATCAGGAATACTGTCATTATGGGCAGTGGGAGAGCATTTGATTTATTTACATTCATATAAGCAAAGTCACAAGTTGGCCTTGGAAAGCAGTAAGGTCATTGCATCTAGCAAGGCGTAGCAGCAGTTTTCAAAATGACTGCATAGCTTGGCAAGATAGGGTTTATGAGCTGACTTTGTATTAATAACACACCTATGTGAAATATTTTCCCCTCTGAGGTTTACAGCCCCATATTTTCTCACAGAAAAGCAGGGGTATTAGCTGTGTTGTTCAGCTCTGTTGATGTCAAAAGCAGTTGCTGATGATGCAAATGTTTAACTAACTGGGGCTAGATTACAGCAATGGTTGTTTCCCCCCTGGCCACTTGGGTCCTGAGATTTCTTGAGATAGGTAAAGGTGACCAACATCTCAAAAATTGTACCTGAACTCCAGCATTTTTATCCAGGAATCAAGTATTTATCACCAAGACACAGAGAGACCAGAAAACTGGGAGGGAGATGGTGGGTAGGGAAGTGTGGGAGTAGTGCTGACACTCGCGTACCTGTGTCTTTTCCTCCAAAATCTCTGAGCATAAGGCATCCCCGATTATGATGGGGGTTTTCTAGCTGGTTTTTCTTTTTTATTTATTGTACTTCATTAGCACCAGTGCTTAACATTGGATACTATATAATCCAGGTTAGCGAGAAAGTCAAACACTTCTGTCATTAATATCAATCTCTCTGCCAGAGGGCTGGTTACAGCACAAGTCTTTTCTTTCCCCTTTCCTAAAGACATTTTTCACCCAGATCAACGACTGGTGATTATCCAGTCTAAATCAGGATCCTATTATGTGAGGTAGAGGAGACTCTTTTGACTACTGCTGAAGTGTATGTAATAATAATAGCCTCAGAGAGGAGTGAAATGTAGCACAAGCATCCTGTGTGTGTCTCTTTAATTAGAAACCATGCAGAGTTTGAAATCCAAGGTGCTTCTTAACATGTGCAGCATTCATTTTAATCATCCCTCAGAGTGCAAGAGGAAGCATCAATTAAGTTCAGCGTGAGAGAAACTCCTGGGAGTGGGTGCAGGAAATTAATTTTTTTAGTAATATTATGAAATTGATGATGATGATGATGCCCAGGGACAGCACTTTGAAAGCATTAACCTGAAAAGGCAGTGAGGAGCCCCATACTATGTCAGCAAGCAGCCAAAGCACTGAAAGATCCTTAAGGCATAAATTTGACCCATATTCTGTAGATAATCAACTTTCCTCTCCCCAAAGGGGATTTGGGAGAATGATATAAAAGCATGATTTGCATTACGAAGCCTTGTGTCTTCCTTGATGTTTTCCTTGTCTGGTCCGACTACTATTGCTTCCAAACATCAAACTGCTCAGAGGTTTGCTTCATGCAGGGGAGAAGCTGAACTGTTCCTAATGATAGTCCAGCACAGCAGTGGAGGGGCCTTTTCCACCCCAGAGGAGATGAGGACTGGCAGCACTCGAGTGCAAGATGCTCTTTGACCTCTTCAGCACAGTGGGGCACCCATGTCCTGAGTGCCCAGCACACGTCAGAGTCAGAGCTGATTAAAGCCCTCCTGGCAGTCAGCTGGGTGACATGCAGGAAGGTGCCAGCCTGTCCTGTCAGTGGGACTGAGGCCTGAAAGCAATTCCTAATCATCTGCATGAAGAAAGCGTGTGTCAGTAACTTGCAGCTGATGAATCATTTCAGGGCACAGGATCTCAATAGGAGGACAAAGTGGAGGGAGGGTGTGGGATGACAGGGAACCTGCAGTCCCACCAAGGAGTGGGCAGGGATTCTGAAAAATAAGGTCCTCTTTGAGGGAGAATAACAACCACAGGGATACTTCTGATAAACAGTGTTGAAATGCTCTGATTTAAAAAGCACAAAATTTTCATCTTTACTGGATAGCAGATATTTTCATATTGCTAATCACAGCAAACAGAGGGGAAATAATCTCTCTAAATTCCTGGCAAGAGGGTCATCATGTACATTTCTTCAGACAATGTGAGGACGGACACTCCAGATGGGGTCCCACTTGAGAAAGTCTCCAACAGCAAAAGGACAAGGAGGCTGCTCACACAGTGCAGATGTGGATGAGCTAGCTCCTCTCACACGTACATTTTGAGCCAAGAATATTTCAACATTAGCATCTCCTAATGCTGTTTCTTCTCACTGGCTATAAAACCTGTCCTGGTGCAAAAGAAACCTCTGTGATTTTCATGTAACTATGAGAAAAGACCCATAGCCGTTTTTGTGTAACAGGATTTGCGTGGGCTGTCGGTAAGGGCACGCTACTGATAAATAAGGTTCAGTTGTAAATATTTTCTAGTGACATGGGAATTTATCCACCTATTGAAGTTTACAACTGAGCTACCAAGGAAACATGTTCTTTAGCTCCACTGTGTATGCAGTCCACGGTGCATTTATCAAATGCCCTGTCAGTGCAGGGAAGGCACAGTTCAGGTAATACAGTATTTATGGAACTGTGAATGCCACTTCAGAAAGTTCTCTTAGAGTACATTTTTTAAAGCTGTCTTATGAAAACTTTGGACAAGTGGAAAGCAGAGGATATATTTTCAGTTTTATAGCGCAGGAATCTGCTCTGTGGTCACATGCAGTGAAAAAGATACAACAGAAAGAGGTGCTTCCTAGGCACCATATTTTTTTATCATAAAGCATAAAGTAAAAGCTGCATAAGCAAATAGAATGTGATTTTTTGCAGAAGTTTGGGGTTTAAATAGGAATTTCAGATCCTCCCCTTCATCAGAAATAAAAATCAAGGCTGACTTCTCATCCTTCACCCATTTATCCATTTCAGTTTACAGGCCACTCTGACACCACAGGCAGGTTCTTTGGATGAGCACTTGTTCGTCCCACTCCTGTATCAGAGTATCTTCATGACCTTTTGTCTTATACTGCCTTTCACATATTCCTTGAAAACCCTGGCAGTGACCCTGCTCAATTCCCTGTAAAAAAACATCCCTGTTTTACCCTTCAGGCCTTTCAATACTCTGACAGCCTCAGAGACTCCCCAGGTCTTCAGTAAAAGCAGGTGTCAGTATAGAGGAATGATCCCCATCTGTGTCACCTCAAAAAGACTAATTTTTAAAAATCCTTAGTTTTTAAATTTCCCTAGATTGGTTTTCTTGGGTGCTGCAGCCTGTGAGCTTAGGCTACCAACATGGTTTGTGTTGTTTCGGATGCCAGTTTTCTGGATTCTCAGTGATTTAAATGATGGAAGAAGCTTTTTTAACTTTTCAGTTAATATTTGTATGAAGGGAGGGAGAAAGAGAGGAGGAAGATTTTCCTGGTGTGAATTGATTTATGTTAAAAAAAAAAAAAAAATTGACATCCCTTCTCTACTGGTAGCAATCCCAGCAAGATTCACCGGAGTGGGGCTCCCTCTGTTGAGCTCTGGGAGCTTTGCCAGATGATAGATACAGCTGCCCACTCCAGTTTTGGGGCAGCTTCACCTCCAGGCCCTTCTTTACCCCTCTTTCCTCCCTGTGGTCCAGCTGAGAGAGAAAAATATTGCAATAGAAAAGCCCCAAAGAAGCAGGGTCTGGGAGTAGGACCTCTGAGCTGCGACCTGCCTGGTCTCTGTCAGGAGGAAACCCAGCTCTGATGAGTTGTAGGAGGACTGGATGATAAAGTCCTTTCTGGGGCAGAAGTGGGAGAGAGTTTCTGCTTAGGAAACACTTGAGTCACAAGGCAAGGAGCCAAAAAGAAAGATGTGGGAAGTCTGGAAGGTAAACCAGAGGTATTGGGCTGGATAGCAAAGTTACAAAGACATTGCTGGAAAATGTAAGCTATCCCATGCTTCATCAGCTTCCGCCAGGAAAGATCAAATGAAGCAGTCACAGCAGAGATTCTTGTTAGGAGCTTTTATGCAATACTACTTGTATTTTCCCCAAAGTGCTCTTCTTTTTCTTGCTGTGACCTACAACATAAGGAATTGTGGAAAATTCCAGAGCTGTAAGTGCTGCCATTGTGGAAGGGAAGAAGCCTGAAAAGCTTAAGGCTCTCAAAGTTGCACGGGGAACTGACTTTTAACTCGTCTCTTTTATTAAAAAGGAAGCAAAGACTGTTTCTGTCAGGTGGCTGGGAAAACTGGGTCATGGTTCTGACCAAAGTGGTGTCATCTAGGGAGTAATCAATGAAAGATTTCATGTTTGTTTAAAGGTTTGAAGACGCTTTGAATTGAGAACACAAGGCAACCTTAAATATATAATGTTATAGTGCCTTGAATATAAGGAGGGGTTTTTGTGTTTCTCTGCAGCTTCAAGGGAGCTCCTATTTGATTTGTCTCTATTGGTGGCTCTGGCAGGCTAAATGCAGCCACCTGTGCTGTCTTTCCTCTTTGAAGGGCTCAAATAGCACAGGGCTGTCAGTTTGCTTAGTAGAGTTGCACTGGAAAATGTTTTTTTCTGTTATTTGTGCTTTTTTTCTGTGGTAACCTACCAGCAGCTCCTGAAGCTCAGGAAGTGTTTGGTATTTCTTGCCCTTGTGAGGCAGTCAGCTGAGGCATATTTTGTCTGATGGTTTCTCAGGAAGCCACACTGCATACTAGGGTTAGAACTTGTCTCGGCTATTGGCTGGGATGTTTTGTAGACCAGCTTCTGCTGTGTCTGCACACAGCAGCCAATCCTTTCACGGAGAACCCTGCACAGGATTATAAGGGTCAAATCAGGTCTTTAGGATCCCAGTGAATGTTTTCTGCCTGAAAGGTGAAGGACAGATTCTTAGAACATACCTAGCTTTTGTAAAGGCTATGGCCAGCACAAGACATCACTGAGTATTTCCCTCCATAGAGGCTGCCAGACATTCAGCTTTGTTTCAGAGAAGATTACTTGTAAGATAAAGCTTTATCTTACAAGTAATCTTGTAACTTAACAGGTAAGAATTTTCTATACATCCACATCACTTCATCAAGATCAACGGAATTAGTGCTTCAACTGAAACCAGAAACTGACCTACCAGGCCTGCAGTGTGTTCACAGTAACACTCATTAAAGAGCAGAGAGTTTGGAAGCATTTGGGTTTTGCAGAACTTTGTGCTGACATGGTTAAACAGCTGGCTGGTGTTACCCACTGACTCTCTGGGCAGCCATAGCTGTGAATACACAGCTGGAAATCCAGCCTGACCCTGAATATCACGTGTTGTTTAATAGGAGAGCATGTAGTTTGAAAATGCTTCACTTAAACAATGGGTTACTAAGAAAGAGAGGTCTTTGAATGTGTAAATATTGATAGATAGTGAGTGAAGGGCTGAAGCAATGTGAGATGTGCAGAGGACATGAAGCTATTAGCTGTGATTATGAGATCAGATGCACTCCTGCATTCAATCTGTGAATCTTTCTAAGAGAAATGTCATTGGACTGTAAAACTAACTCAGCTCTGATATCGGTGAAGCAAAGAATCCTGGACAGACCTATGTGACAAGCTGTGCAGTGGAAAGCCTGCTGTTTTTTTCTCAGTTGTGCTGCATGCATCAACTGCATTTGCTAAGTGAAACTTTGAAACATTCTTTAATCTTGCTGTGTACAAATAAGGACCTTATAAGGTGAAATTCAAGTTGTGCATGTTTGCCAGATAAACTACAAAATAACCTGAGCAGACACTGTTCTCTTGGAAGATCAGTTTGTGCCCCAATTGCCCATTGCTGAAGAGGATGAACACCATCCTGTGCTGTTCTGGGGCGTTCAGTGCTGTTGTTCCCTGTTCATTGGAGAGAATGTCGATGTGCTAGAATGATGCTGTACCTGCCTGCCTTCGTGCTCCATCTGTTGAGCAATTCCCCTGGTATCCTCATGCTAATTAGAGAAGTCATTTCTGGAAATGGCAGATAGGCTCCTAATCTGTTTGGACACTTCCTCTTCATGTATAAAGGCTACCTCTTGCAAATGTGTAGACACGTTCCCAAGAACTTTGAGTTATGGAAAAGCATTTTACCTTCTACTCCAGGTGGGAGCCATGTGCACCTCAAGCGGGTTGTCTGCATGCATCTTCAAGTGCCACAAGGACTGCAGGCCATCTGCAGCACCATCAGTGATGGTCAGGGCCTAAATATTAGTTAACCATTAAGTCAAATAAAACAGTAAAGCTCTAGTTAAGAAGGTTTATTTTTATTGTGATTAATTAATACCTGTCTGGCACTATCAATAAACATGCCTCTTTCCAGAGTTTATAAACGATTACATTCAGTTTTCCTTCTCCATGGTGCTGCTTCTATTGTCGTCTTAAATGCTTTTATTCTTAAAGTTGATTTCAAAATGGCTGTACATGCAAAGTGTGATTTTTCAGGTTTTTACTGGTCTGTCACACAGAGCTGACTGATAGCATATAACTGGGTTTTGTCTTAGCTTCTTTGTGCAAATTTAGATTATCTTTGATTAAGTTTCCTGTAATAGCTTTCTCTGAAAGCAAATGCTGCAGTGTCACTGTTGAGATATGTTGGACAGGTGACCTGTACTTCTGAATCACTGCACATAAGACAAACCATCTTACACAGAAGACAAAGCACTTTTGAGAGTTTTTGCTATGATATGATGATGATTCATGATCTGTCATCCTGAAAGTTCCTCCTGAGGACAAAAGCCACTAAAAACTCTGCAGGGCACAGATCTGGTGGTAGTATAATTTTTTTGTTTTGACTGCACGGCCCAAAGTTTGCCTCAACCCCTTGTTTCTTCATCTTACAGCATGTACAGTGCTCTCTCCTGCTTCCGAGGGCTGACTAAGAGATGTGTTTTACTTTAGGTGAAAGGTGTTGCTCTGGAAAGGTGTTAAACTGAGAGTGAATGCGGCAGGCAGGATGGTGAGGAGCAAGCAGGCAGTGCACAGTCCCTGCTGCCCCTGCCAAGTCCGGCAGACACGGCTGTCATTGCTGCCACAATGGAGTTGTTTGTTGTGCCAGACTGCCTTCCACTTTTCTGTCCTAAAGGGATCCGAGCAGGCTCGTGATTTAAATTGCTCTCAGCTGATTTGAATGGGGGTTTTGGATGCCAATATCCCAGTAACAGGGTAGGTACAGGGAGTAGCCCATCTCCTCTTCAGCAGTCCCGCTGGTGGATGCTCCATCACGCAAGCCCTGTCCTCTCCAGCACAGCTGCTGGGATTTCTGCAGAGTTCTTATGGGTGTCAGGAAACCATATGCTGAAGTGCTACCCAGCCTGCTTGTGGGGAGTTTCCTACCAGTTGGTAAATGTAAATTCAGTCCAAACCATCACCACTGAATCTTTGCTTGTATAGACTGGGAAATTCAGAGTAATGTGTGATGCCTCAGAGTAACGGAGCAAAAAATTAGCAGTATGTATTTTAATTATTATTTATGGTCCACAGTAATAGCTTGTGTTTAACTGTATTTTACCAGGGAGATGTGCATGCTTTAAATTACTTTTCATTACTCTTTTCTCTTTTATCAACTTAATTTACTTTTTTGTTAAAACTTGATAATGCTTGATGAAAGAGATAAATGTATATACATTCGTATGCAGAGGAAGAGACTCTTCAGAATATATTTGGAATATGGGGGATATGGAGATAGATGTTGGAGAATTTTGAAGGACTGCAACAAGCAACATGCCAGTGTGTTTTGCTAAAGTGACTTATTACAGACTTTAAAAAAATAAAAAACTATTGTCTGTAGCAATGTTCTTATAAAGCTGTTCCAGTAGTGTGTTCTGGGTTTGTTTGGCTTTATCCCCTCCTGGTTAACCTCTAGCTCAGATGATGATCAAGACCCATGGAGCAAAGGGAAAGGGGAGTTAAATACTCCTCCACCTTTCTCCAATTCTTTTATTCTTTCATCCTCTTGACATAGGGGTCAGGTGATGCTGCTGCCCCATGGGGCAACATCATGCCTGCCTCTTGGGGTGTGATGTGCAAGGGAAGCCCTTGAAACAGAGAGGTTGAGGTTTCCATTCTTTGCACAGCTAGAGCTACACAAGGCAAGAGCTTAGGGAAGAGAAATTACCCTTCAGCATTAACATGGCTTTCACACTGCAGAAAAACAACCCTCTGCTTTGCTGTTGTAGAGAGGAGTTGTAGCTGGAGTCTCAAGAGGTTTCTTGGGTTTCAAAGATCTAAACACAAATTTACTTTGAGAGAAGGGTTGGATCAAAGCATTTCTGTCTGGGTTTAGTAGCTGGATGCCTTGTCTTATTTTATTTTATTTTATTTTATTTTATTTTATTTTATTTTATTTTATTTTATTTTATTTTATTTTATTTTATTTTATTTTATTTTATTTTATTTTATTTTTCTTGTTTTACCACCCGCATGGTACTTTGGGCAAGCATTAGACCGTTTTTTTAAGTAATGACCTCCTCCATCAAGTCCTGCACACAGAAGCTGGCAGGCTCTGACCCCTGTTGGAGCCTGGGTTGCTTTTGAGTATATTGGAAAAGTGTTTATTTTCTGTAACTTTTGAAAACTGAAGACCTACTCTATCTGTACTGCTCACATTCTACTAAGCTTTCTACTGGGGGAATTTATTGGAAGCAAGCATGTTTGGGTTTTTTCCCATTCCTTTTGTTCTTCAGGATACATAATGAAGAATGCTCCAGCTTTGCCAGTTAATTGCTTCATGGCTGTTGTTTGTCAATTTGCCAGCAGGTTTCTGCTTAACTGCTGCCATTTGACATTGCTGAAACACAAATGCAGAATGATTGAGTTGCCAACATATCATTGAGTCTTCTGCAAGGGGGATTTTCAGCATATTAACGCTTCAGGCTTTCACGTCAGTATTGATTGCTGAAATAGAAAAGAAACCTTTGGCAGTATTCAGCACTGTGCCAGCATGGATTTAGTGGCAGGAAAAAGAAACTGGCTGTTGCCATTGACTGTGACTTCATCCCTTCCTTTCTTCCTTTCTTAATTCTTTTCATTTCTGTACACACCCACACAGAGTTTTGAAGTTTAATACACATCGTAGCCAAATGCCAGTAAGCCTCACAATAAACCAGCAGGGCAAATCAACTACTTGATGCAGTCAGATGTCGAGGCTGTTTAATTTTGCAGTCACCTGCATTATGCCTGACCAGATTTCATGGCAGCTGGGCAGGGGGTGAGGCAGGGGTCTTCACAGTGAAGCCCAGGTCAAGAGCTGACTTGGAGGAAGGCAGTGGGGTGGTGGTCTCTGCTGAGCTCCTCACAGGACAGCCAGGCTGCCACCACATTGGTTCCTGGATGCAGGAGTGGCCATTGTGAAGCTGGGTGCCATGGGGAGAGGAGCAGCATGGGACTGCTGGGGCCAGGCTTGGAAAGGGAGCTCCCTTCCCTGGACATAGTGAGGCAGAAGATGCCAAAATGGGGCCCCATGAATGAGCAGGGTCTTAGGTGGTGGAGCAGGGCATGAAGTGCATGGCGAGGGTGTAGTGCAGTGGCTTAGTGTTGTCCACCAGTAGTTGCTGTGGCAGTGCTCATGCATGGAATGGGCAAAGGAAGGGTAAGGAGGTTCTTCTCTGCCAAAGCAAGGAACAAGAGGAAGGTGTGAGCCTCCTGCAGTTGCTGGAGAAACACCTCTCTGCTTTGCCTCGTCTTAACCTTGCCCGTCTCTGCTTTGCTTTAGTCTGATCTCTTAGATGATACTTCATATCCTGTTTTAGATTAGAAGGTTTTGCAGGAAGGACCACCTGGGCATTCTGAAGGTGATTTCTGACTGAAATCCTGTTGCATGGAACAAAGACCTAAGAGGAAATAGGACAGGGCATGAGCCAAGGTTTTGAACATAAAATGGACATGCCCACCAGCAGGGCTTGGGGAGTTTGCATGTCAGTCAGATATCAGTCCTGGTCGATTGCTCTTCCTTTGAGTTGGGAAAGTCAAGTGAAAAAGAGGAGGGTGGATAGGCCAGAATTGCCTGCACAAAGATTGTCAGTGAGGAAGATAATCAGGATCAGAGGAGGATTTCTATGAACCACATTACAACTAGCAAACAGCAGCAGAGATTGTTTTTATTCTATTTCTGAAAGATGCTTAATGCTCCCTCCTTTCAGATGTAGTTCAGAGGAACTTTCTGACTCTGATATGCTTCTCACTTATGTATTAACCAAAAATAGAAATATCAAAGGGAAACTTCTGAAAATATGCTTCTTAGGAACCATTAATATAATGTGACCATGAAAAGTTCACTGAAAGCTTGATCTTTTGGCCAGCATACATCATCAAAGAAGCTTCAAGAGTTTGTTTTGGGTGTTTGGGGTTGGTTGGGGATATTTTGGGGTGGTTTTTTGTGGTTTGCTTTTTTAGTTTTGGGGTTTTATTATTATTATTATTATTATTATTGTGATATTAATTTTCTCTCTTTGGTTGAAATAAGCAGACACTTAAAGCTTTAGAACAGAACAAGCAGCTTTATTTGAAAAAGAAAAGGGTTAGAGGACACTGGTACCTGGGCCACAGTAAATGCGAGGTTTACGTGGGATGCTCAAATCAAAATGGGTGCATAGAGCCTTACAGAAAGGCTGGGAAATGTCTCGGATTTTCAGCAGGAGGGTATTTTTTCCACTACACTACATGTTCACCTTAGAAGGTGCCTCTACAGAGTTTTCAGTCAAAAAGCTGTAGCTGATGATTGGAACAGTTTGTTTTGGAAGTCCTTCCCACAGTCAGTTGCCCAGATCTTCTCTGTGTAGGACAGTTCCTAGATGACATGGTTCACAGATAAGCCCATGAAAGAGAAGAGGGACACAGGTGCCTAAACTGCAAATTCCCACATAAAGATCTCCAAATAAAACAATGCTGGATTTCAAATTTATGTCTGGCAGTTGGTTTGTTTTTCTTAAAAGTCTTCATTTGTATCAGGTGAAGGTAAAAACAGGGACCTGAATCATCTTCTAGCCAGATCAATTAATTACCAATAAAAGCCCAGCATGTGTTGCATAAGAATTTCATTGATGAAGTGTGCAATGGAGTAAAATCCACTTTCTTCTTCTGTAGCACTGAGGGCTGTTGCCTTTTTACACAGGAAAATGAGGCTTGGGAAGAGAAAGTGGCTAAAAAGTAAAGAAAGTGATCTGACCTTGAATTGCTACAAAGATCTTGGGAATAGAAAGGTCCCATCTAGGGTAAGTGATAGAGAGTGCGTTTGCCAGGCATGTGTCTGGATCAGCAGTGCGCACCTGGCAGAAGTCTTACTCTTACTTTGATAAATTGTCTTCTCTCAGCATGAATTATAGTAATGATTCTTTTATTTCTAAATTGCTACAAGGCTCTATAGTCTTTCAGCTTAGTGTGTGTGGTTTTGTTTTTTTTTTCTAGTTTCAAATGAGTAATGCAATCTATGCCTTACCTAAGGACTTTGATGGTATTGCATGCTTAATCTTTAAAATGCTGTGTATGGGGGAAAAGCTTTGCTTTCAAGGGAAATAACTACCCCGGCAGAGAGAAAAATATCAGTAAGGTGCTGTCACTGATTTGTCACAGACTGTTTGATGCTTTGTTAGGTGGCTGTTGATTTTACGCTTTTTTAGTTATATTTGAAAGATCTTCCAAAATAACTGGTCTTTAAGTGGGTAGCTCCATTCAGACACAGCACGATCCAGAAGAATACAGAGCAAACAGAGGAACTGCAAATTGCTAATGAGAAAAGTTAGAACTGGGGACACATCTGAATGAAATTAAATCCCCCTCCAGACAACATGGATAGTGTTCTGGAGAGCTGTGCCTGTTTGCCTGTCTCCTTCACTGTGGGCTGTAGGCAAAAATGATCTGTTGCACAGCTTTCCAAGACCTGCACACCTACTAAAGCCTTTCCTAATAAAAATGAGTAAGTTAACGCCTGTGTGTGAAGGTGCATTGAAGAAAGTTACTCTTTGATCCTTGTGGTGTCTGCCCGCCGCAGTGACCATCTGGAGCCCAGAGGCGGGCGGAGGCGGCGGCAGGCAGCGCAGGCAGCGGGCTGTGCTTCTCCTCCTGCTGCCGAAAGGTGCAGGTGTAAGAGCTTAAAACCCACCCCACCAGAGCGGGCCCATTTAATGCACCCGTCGGAATTGAAAAATGCCTCTTCTTGTGGCTTTAACAAATGCCGTGAAAAGTCATCCCAGGATCTTATTTTCTGGAAACGCGGTGTTTCTGTCAGGCCACTCCACTTTCCCCCCGGGGGAAAGCATCTGAGTGTTATTTTAGGCACAGGAATGTCATCCAGAAGTACAGACATAAGAAACGCCTGGGGGAATACCAGGGTGTTTTATTAAATATAGCTTTATTTTTCATTGTCCCTACAGGACACCCCATTGACAAGCATGATGCACAGCAGGGAACAGACTACTCAAAGGCATGTGTATGCAAAGAAAACTGTGTCATTTTTGTAAATACAACTCTGAAAAATAAAGACTCTTACAGAAGGTTGACTTTACAGGACCCCTCTAACATCCCTTGTGTTATGTGCTGCAATATACTTGCAGGCTGACTCTTAGTTCGAATTAAATAAAATGAAAAACGGTATAGGATAATACAGCAATACACCTTTTCTACTCCAGTATGTGTTAAAGAACAGTTACAGGACCAAAGCAGCAGGAAGCTGCGTCCAACACAGTTACCCCCTGCTCTGTGGGACTCAGCAAGAAGAGGAGCAAGTGGACAGGGAGGACAGGAGCTGTATAAACCAGTATTTCCACCAAAACATTGTCCATGCAGCCTGGGTGAGATAATCTGTCTTACGCTGGGACAAAATGAACTCTGGGAAGAGTTTTTCACATGCAAGTGGCTTCAATCAAGTAGATTTCTCTTTTTTATCATACCAAGTAATAAACTTTATAGGCTTTTTTTTTTTTCTCATGGGCCATGACTTTTTAGTTAGTTTGTTTAATTCTTGTAACAAGAGCAAAAGCTTCAGAGCTCTTTTTAGTTCTAAAAGAAAGATTTGAGGCATTCTGCCTATTCCCCTTTTCCACAAGGACATTAATTCATAAGCAACCAAGAATATTATAACTGTTTATAGTAGCCCTCAGTGAGTAGCATGAGACTTGGGGATTTTGAATGAAATAAGAGCATTTAGTTATGGAATCAAAAGCTAAACAAAAAAGCTTCAAACTCAAAAATGTTTGGAGTTGCTCAAACAAATGCAATGAAAAATTACCAATTTGCCAGCTTTTATAACCCTGTGAATCATCAAGCTTGTGTTGTTTTGTCTCTCTTCTAAGCTTCAGAAGCCGAAGCAACCCTGAAGGTCAAAATGTCTAATATTTTACCTTTAGACATATCCAAGTTTAGTTGTTAAAACATACAGTTCTGCTTATGTAGGATATTTTGCAAATTAAGTGATGCTGCTTGGTGGTGTAAGAGGGACTGCAGGTTTCACCTGAGGTACATGAGATGGACAGTGCCTGCTCTGATGAAACACACCTACCTTCTCAGGCTTACCATCATCTACATCCTAGTTTCCCTGAGATCCAGTGTAAAGCATTATGTGGCAGTTTGCTGCAGTCCTTGGGGTAATTTGGTAAATGATCATGGCTGATCAGTTTTCTTCTAGCTAAATAATGACTCTAAGAAAGATATTGCTGCAGGCTGGAGATTGCTTAAATGTGTTTGTTTTGTTTCCTCAGAGTGTTTCCCAGCTTCCCTATGGCAAAGCCCTTTACACCTATGAGGGAAAAGAGCCTGGTGACCTGAGGTTTAACAAGGGGGACATCATCATCCTGCGGCGCAAGGTGGACGAGAACTGGTACCATGGGGAACTCAATGGGAACCACGGCTTCTTCCCTGCCAGCTACATCCAGTGCATCAAGCCCCTCCCACAAGCTCCACCTCAGGGCAAAGCACTTTACGACTTTGAAATAAAGGATAAAGATCAAGACAAGGATTGCCTGACCTTCACCAAGGTAGGAGAATAGGTTTTTTTAAAATGTTCAGAAATCTGCTTTGGTAGGGAGTGATGGGGCACATGTGGTGCTGGCAGCTGAGTGAGGAGCACAGGGGTGCTGGGACTGGTGGGACACCTTCCTGGCCTCCCTGGCCTCCCTGGCCTACCCTGCACTCTGTGACATAGCTTGTGCCATGAATAGCAAGGCTGGTATAAAGCTAGTGAAGCTCAACAAGTAGAACTGGCTACATGCTTTCTGAGAACATTTTTTCCCTCTAAAAAGCATGTATTGAAATGTTCATCTGCATTGAAACGTTCCCCAAAAATGACTCAAATCTCAGAAAAAAATCTAATGGAAATGTGTCTTTTAATGTTTCTTATTGAATCAGATGTTCCAGTGTTTTAAAATTACATTCAGCTTCAAAATGTATATTGCATCATACCATATACCAATTAGCAGTTGAAATACACTATAATCATAACAGTATTTCCTATTTTAAGAACATAAAGACGGTAAAAAGCACACATTTAAAAAACAGTCTCTGGGTTTTTTAAACCAAAATGTTTAATAAATTCCCATTGGAATGAGAGAAAACTGAGATATTGTAATTTCCTTTGGATTTGAAATGTCACGTTTCCCCTTTCACCCCCACCTCCCCACCTGCTTTTTGCCTCCCACTCCCCTCCCTAGCAATTTGTGTTGACCTTAGATGGGTTTCATGGATATCAAGAAACCCACAGTAAAATAAATCATATCCCCTATTGTTAATTTATGGCAGTGAATGCCATGGAGAACCTGTTCATTGTCATTTTCTGTTTTATTTCTGCTGTCTGTGGCTGTTATAGTATCGCATAAAGTAATAACAGTTATGCTGAAAATGAATATGAAATAGATTATAAAAATATCCTTCACCAGGATTTTACTGACCTCCTCTTTTGAAGCTACTTATTATAGCTGAATGAATTATTTGCAGCATATAATTTTCTCACCGAATGTAACATCTTTTTCACTCATGCAGTGTTTCTCTGCAGAATGCAATTTCCTAGACTGTATACTTTCTCATATTTATTTAACAAAGGATTTGTAAGCACTTTTGTTCCATAGCAAGTGAAGTGTTTGATTGCAAACACTGCAAACCCTGCCACTAACCAGCCTCCCTGGAGCTGTGAATCTCTGCAAGAAAGTGGGCTGCTTAGTGAGAAGTAACAGCCATGCACTAACAGAAAGTTAGCAGAAGTTACCTCTGAGACCTTAGCAGTAAATATATATTTTCTGGTGCTTAGTTTTTCTCACTGTACCTGCCCAGAGGTACAGTGGTTACTTCTCTGAGATGCAGTCTTCCTTTTCTGCTTAAAGTATTCCTTGCTTGCTCAGTCTTAAGAAATTTAATAGGTATGCCAGGCAGTTGTGGTCTTTTTTGTTAGAGCAGGTCCTTTTCCTAGACACTTTTGTATTTGATGTATTTGGTGCCATATATTAGAAAACCTCCTTTACAAGAACTGCCTTTGTATAGTGATAGTTCTCATTTTCTCAGCTGTCCAATGTCATTCTCACATGGAGCATTTCTTCCTGCTGTATAGTTCTATCCTCAATCTCTCAATTTTCCTTGTTTTCACTCCTCATGTTACTGTTGGCATCCTTTTATCCCTGATAACTGTGTTTTCCCCAAGGGGGCTTGATTTCTCTTCTACTGCTATTTTCTTCTTTAGTTCCTTCCACTACACACACTGTCACCTTGTAACAGTTTTTATGTCCTGCCTATTGTTCTCCCTGACAGTGAATAATCTATTTTTCATCTTGGGACTTCACCATCATGTTTTCATCAGTTTTCTCAATGCTAATTTTAGCTGTCACCTGTGCTGATGAAGGTTCCTGTTTAGTCCAGATTATAGATCATCTGCTGATGCAGTCAGTTCCTTTGCACAGAGTCCTGAGCACTGCAGTGCCGTAGATGTGATTTGTCACTCCGAGCAATATGCATCACTTGAATGTCTCAGTTTGCATCTGAAGATGCTGGACCACGTCTCAGTTTCATTTACACTATTTGTTCCTTCCTCTGGCAGAGGGGTTACATTGGCACAACATTTATACAAACTAATATAACCTATTTGTGTACTGCAGCTCATTTAAGGCTACCAGACACTTGTGATTAGATTTTAATTATAAACATGTAATAAAGAAGAGTTTTCCTCTAAAAAGAAGCTATAAGAAGAAAACTCAAACATAGGGATCTTCTCATTCATTTTGCTTTGTTGTTCTTTTGCTGGGCTTTGTTTTTTCCCATCACCCTTGTTATTATGCACTCAGAACAACTACTGGTACAGTAAAAAAAAAAAAAAAATAAAATAAAAAAATAAAAAAATAAAAAAAAATCCAAAGGAAGGATATTTGGTGTTTCCTCTTACTGATTTGTTTTGCTACATTTTTCAAAATGAAAATGTTCCATTGTTCCAGAAGTATATTGCAAGGAAATGAAGTCTGCTCTACACAGATCTTCGTGAGGAGTGCTGCAGGGTGCTTCTGCCATTTACCTATTTTCATCTCCTATAGATACAACACTCTCCAAAAAAAAGGCCAAAGATGTAAATGTAATAATTTCTATGTGTAAGAATAAAATCAGGAGATACAGCGAAAAATCTGTCTTGAGTATCCAGTGCAAAAAACAAAGCTCCCACATGTCATTCTTTTACACCATTTGGACTGCTCCCTCAAGTCCTCTTACCGGAGAAGCCATACATACAGGCATAGGGTCTCACCTCTGTTCTCTCCTCTGTGCTGTCTGTAAGATGATAGAACATCCCAGATTTCCTACTTAATGCTTTCCCTCAGTGTTTGGCAGTGATTAGCCAAACCAGGCAGGTATTTTTTCCCTATAGTAACTGGTTCCAGCCTTGTGTCAACTTTGCACCAATTTAATGCCAGTAGTTTCAGAAGTTTTACTCCTGAAGTTCCCTAGTGTGGTTGTGATCATGCTGAGGCCTACAGAGCCCAGTTGCATACTCTTGGGATGTACTTACTGGCTCAGCTTTCTAATCTCTCCTAGCGTAGTACCACAGTATGGACATGGGATCCTGCTGTCTCTGTTTTAAAAAATAATCTGTCCTCCTCTGGACTATGAATGCTGGTACAAACCATGTGGAAGAGAATTCTGCTCTGAGGTACAGCAGTGCAAATCAGAAGTAGTTGCATGGTTGTCTGTGCAGTTGCTCCAGCCTTACACCGAGTCCAGTTTCAGCCCACACGTTTGTTTTGGTGTTCGACCACCCTTTTTATGCATCTTCACATGGCCATCAGAATACTGAGCTTCACTGGTAGATGACTCTCAAACCTGTCAAGGTAGCATCAACTGTTCACCACGCTTCATTGCTCATCACATTTTTAATAACATCAACTGTTTCCCTCATTTGCCAACACTTTCGTTCCCAGCCCACAGTGGTGTCTAACAAGAGCCATGCCAAGCTCAGAACCATCACATCCAATACTTCTCCCTGGTTCTGGAGTGGCCCCTTAGCATTCAGTTCCAGCAGCATTTGCTGTTTGCAGAGGGACCATCCCAGCAATAGCTGGTGACAGGGATTCTCGTGCCAGCTGGCAAGCATTGTCGCTGGACTCACCAACTACCACGTGGTGCCATCGTGCTATGGCTGAGATCTCCCCAGTGCTCTAGATAGAGTAGTTATCTCTGCAGAATAGCAGGCACAGCTGCTCTGTATTGCTTCGTTAATGGCCATTAATGACTAGAATAAAAATCAGGCTGTGAATCATGACTGTTATTGGACACAATTTTGTGCTGTTTTCTCAGCAAAAGGATTCATTTCTCTGTCAGTCAGATTGCTTTTTAAGTGATTTATCTTTGACTTCTTTTCTGATAATGATTATAAACTGGAACAGCAGGTCCCGCATGCCTGTCACAAGGCTGATCCTGGCCTGATGAATAGAGAGAAACTCGAGCAAGAAGGAGAGAGCAAATAATTAAAGGCTCTAGCAACAGGCATAAAAGCAGAACGACATATCTTTGTCCAAACTACAGTGGATACCATTGGCTTTTGAAATGAGATTTGAGACTTGGACTTCTTTGTGCTGCCTGGAAATCAATTTAGTCAATGTGAAATAGTGAAGTTCAGAAAGCTGAAGTGGTATGCCAGGAGATCTGTGGCGTTTTGCTATTCATGATCCTTTTGGGAACCTTTCTAGGAATTTATAAGTAGCACGGCTATCCAACTAATATAAGGTTCTAAAATAGTTCATGTTGAAGCTTTCACCAGCTCATGGTATAGAATGATGTTGCTGGCTGTGAATTCAAAGGAACTTTCTAGTAATAAAAAATTTCAAAAGATTTTTTGGGATTTGCTGTAATTCTGGAGATTTTCAACACCCTTCTTAAAACTAATTATGTAATGGAATTCTCAAGAATTTGCACTTTGCTCTCCCACAAAGATACTCATTTTGAATGTCAGCATATCTCAGGACGCATTTCTCATATATGACCATATTCAGCAGCCAGACTTGGCTGAGCTGAACCAAGTTCCATGTATGGAAATGCTTTCAGATTTCATACATCCACACAAAGTAAAGTTGAAAGGGATCTTCAAAGGTCAGCCATTCCCCACCCCATTCTTGAGCAAAGTCAACACAGGCACCTTTCCTGCCAGGTGTCTGTACAGCCTGCTCCAGGGATGAGTTTGCACAGTGCCTCTAGCAAAATCTGGTCAAGATCTTCTGGGGTTTTACAATTAAACATTCTTTTTTCTTAATTTCTTATGTGTGTAAATAGATGCAAAAATATATATACATTTACATGCAGTGCTGGGTTAATGGTTGGACTCAATGATCTTAGAGGTCCTTTGTAACCTGAACAATCTATGATTCCAATCATACCCATATGTATGCACTTACACAAACATAAAATTATTTATGTGCATGTAGTGTAGAATACATCTCATTTTGTGTTTTTAAAAAACTCTTTTTAGGGAAGTAGCTGAGCAAATATAAAAAAAAGTAGGAACACTCACAGCAGGTCCCTGAAGTGATGCAGTGGTTTCTTTTCCTGGTTTACACCCTTTACCTAGATTCTAAATTTATGCTAATCGGTCTTTTGTAAGAGCGTGTGGAAGCTTTGCAGAGATGCATTACTGTCAGTTCTTTAAACAGATCAAAAATGGTCTGTGCAGACAGGGCTTTGGAAGGGAATGCTATCTGTTTCTTCAGGAAATTAAATGCACAAATTCTTTTTGCATCCTTCCAGCTGTAATAAATAGCTGAAAGACTCAGTTTGTAGCCGTTTCAATGAGCTTTCCCCTAATGGATCATTCAGATGAATAATTCAAAGGAAACATTTAAACTATTTCAGAGTGCACGTGTTCAAAATGCACATGTTCAAAACCTACAAAGTACATCACATCACATCTCTGTTCTGGTCATTTTTTTATCAATGCAAATCCATGGTCTCAACATCCTGGATCAGGAATTTGTGGGGATTTTTTCTATGTGAGAAGTATCTGCAAAAAAGCCAGCTGCCCTTGCCTGGCCATTTGACATCAGTATCTTGTTACATGGAGCGTGGTAGACCATATGTAGTTCTTTTTTTTCACAGAGTGAGTAGTGGAAATAAAGTGAGATCGGCAGGGAACTCTGTCTCAGCTTCCTGGAGGAAGAGATTTTCTTCTTTTTTGTAAATATCTGCACCGGAGCAGGGAAGATTGGATGCCATGAGGGAACAAAGCTGACTTCCCAGCTTCTCTCAGCCCACTCCTTCCTTTTCTCGTAGGAGATCTGAACATCCAGGCAAAGCCCTGTTGCGAGGGTCACCTTCCACAGTTGTTGTAGAGAGTGGTGCTGGTTGAAGCCTGGGTTTAGTATGATGACCCCAGAAGACAGGGATGGTAGCAGAAATCCATTGACAAACTGAGCAGTTCAGACTGAGAAAAGTCAGGGTTTTTTTCTAGTCACCTGAGCTTTCCTAATGACTTGTACGTTCTGAGTTTGAACTATTTGGTTTGTACTTTTCTTTACCTCTTTTTTTTATAATCACAAGGAAGTTCATCATCTGCTGAAATTCTTATATCCCTAGAATAAATATAATATTAAAATTCCATTGGTTTTAGGAAATGAACTTGTATCTAAACTGAAGCTGATCCAACAGGTGAATGAAATTTGGTTTTGCCATGTTATCTTTGGTTTTTTATCTGCTTTGCAATTTTACCTTATAATATTTTTTTAAAGAAAAATTGACATTCAGTGTGTCAGCAGTGTAGGCTTGTTGCTGAGCACCTTGTACTATTCCTTGTTGGAAATGTTTTCAGGACTACCTGGGCTGAACGGGTGCTTCCCTTTGAATTGTGTTCCAAAGCAGACAAGCATCGCAACAGACCCTTGGATGCACAGGGGCAACTTCATGCTGAGGAGTTTTCACCTATGATTTATAGGTGACCTCTTGGGTCAGGCATTCTCCCCTTTCCCTAATGAAGCCAGGAGTTACCTATTCCCACCTGCTGTGCCCAGACCCTTGGAGCTGCTGACAGCCAGCATGAGCTGCACTGGTCTGCAGGGTGCTTCGTTGCACTTTGAGTGAGATGCTTGGGATAAGGTGCTGGGCCAGGGATGCTGCTAATCCAGGTTTCAGGAAACACTTTTACCTGGCTTATTACCTCATCTGTGTACTCATTCTCTAAGCTATCATGTGGGTAACTAAAATTTGGCATCTTTCTGCTGAAAATATCTGATTATGTATTTTGTGTATCTCTGATTTTAGGATGAAATTTTGACAGTCATCAGGAGAGTAGATGACAACTGGGCAGAAGGGATGCTGGGTGACAAGATTGGAATTTTCCCTATCCTTTATGTTGAGGTAAGTTTATAACACATGGCGGTGGATGCTGGTCTTCAAATTTTGTCGGGATTTTGTGCCTACAAGGGCAGGATAACCTCAAATATTCTTATATGAGAAGCATAAACTAAAACAGAATTACTGAAAAGGGAATTTTTTGTTGCTGTCTTCTAAGGCACTGTGGGAGTACACCCAATTCAATTTAAAATGGTCAGCAAAATAGGTTTCATGAACTCCTTCTAAAAGCTTCCCCTTTGGTGTAATCTCCACAGTGAGTAGGGAAAATAGGGGAGGCTGATGGCAGTTGTGATACCTTGCACACATCTGAGAAGAGATGTGAATTTTGGGCTGGTGGAGAGCAGCAGTGCAGGTTCAGCCATGGTCTGAATGCACAGATGTTCAGAGGGGTGCTGAAGGTGCCCGCCTCAGTGGGGGCTCAGGTACCTCCACCACTGTGCCCAAGGGCTCTTATTCCATGTGTGTGCCAGACCCATCTTTATCCTGAGCTCTTTCCTGTTGTAATTTCCACAGGATTCTTATTTCAGAGTAAATGCTGAGACTTCACTTCCTCTGTGCAGACCTGTGGTTCCACCTCTTCCCACTGCTGCCCATCCTCCTGCTGGTGGTGCCCTTCCAGCCAGATGTTCCTTGGGACCAGAGCTGCAGCCAGCAGTGGTGCAGCTCCGTTGTCCAGGTGCCAGACAGTGTCTTTGAGGAGCTTTCCTCCCTCATGGGTGAACCAGGGGTGCAAAGAGCAGATGGACACCACATGCATGTGTATTTTTCCGAGGTGCTGCCACTCTGCACCCAGTACTCAGAGCAGTATCACCCTGACTCTGCTTCCAGACATTGTCTGGTGCCTCTCTGTAGTGAAGAATCTCTGTTGTGCCCACAGCAGAGCCTGCTTAACTGTGCGTAGCTCTGGTGCCTGCCTCTGAAATTACTTCTCCAGATTTCTTAGTGATTGGAGACAAAATAGAGATAATTAGTGCCTGACTACCTAATTATTAACTCCGACAATGACCAATTTGGAATAAACCATCATTAATATACATTCCATTCCCACAGTTGACAAGAACAATAATATTAAAACCAGAATGTGTAAGAACTGTCATTGGGAAACCAGCTGCCTTGCATAAGTTAATGACTAGTTTTCTTCTATTCTGAATGTGGAAGACATGTTCAGTTTGTTTTGACTAAATAAGAAAGCCGGGTTTCTCACAGATTTCATCCTTTTCCGCTTCTTTTTCTCATCCCGGGAAAGTGCAATGTTACTGTCCTGAATTTTGCTGCAGGAGTGAACTGGGGACCTCTGCACAGCCTGTCACCATTGCACCTCACCACCTTTCCCCAGCTCAAGTTTCATCTGTAGGCTGGCACTGCCCACGCACTGTGCAGCATCCTGATCCTTCTCCCCCTCCTAGGTATCTGTTCTCCATAATTACTGTACCTGAAGGGCAAAGGGCTCATAACCTCAGAAGAACAGCCTGTAGGGAACATGTGCAATGTCTTGCTGAGGTTCTCCAAGCACTGCCACATCCTTGATGGCCATGGAGGAGCAAGATGTGGCACTGTGCAGAGTCAGAACCGTGATGCTTGCAGATTTTAAAGAGATGCAAACAGCCAGATAGCAAGCACCAATGGCCAAGAACACATGTAGGAATGTCTGCATGGATATATATTCATACCAGACACACACACAGAGTAGGTAAAATAAGTACAATCCTTTATTCATGTGTATACACACACGTGTTTTACCTGTATAAATTTGAAATCTGGAGACTTGAAAGGTGTAGGAGATAAGCTGTACTTGAATCATCCAGACTGTGCCACATTGCTGAGGCCTCTAGGCCGTGGCACTGAGGCCTGTAGAGGTTGTGGCGCAGTTAGAATTTCAGTGTCAGGAGTGTGTTGCATTTAGAAATTTCACTTAAGGTGTTAACAAGGGTCAAAGGCTTTCATAGTAGTTAGTAAGTATCGTAATTGGCGTGAACATAGTAGCTACCTTAAACAGTTTCTTAAACAATAAATGTTTGCATTGTTCCCTGTGCCATGTACCAATGAAAATGTATTTGTAAGTGTAAACTATATAGAGTGTATAAAACCTGCCATTTTACACAGAATAAAGGAGAAACGTAGCAGTAATCATATTGATCGGACCTGCGTTTGCTTTGCCGACTTCCCTTCATTATTGGGGTTCCCCTGCGACTTCAGAAAGGCCTATTCAAATGAGATACTTGGGCGCTATGGCCATGATATTTGTGCAGTGGTTTGTAAAACCAAAGGGAAGAGATCCTCCAGACTACAATATCAGCCACCTATTTCGTCCACATAGTGGATGAAGGCCTTGTTCTGAATATGAAATGAGCTTATGCAAGTATTCAAGTTATACAATTATGTTGCTGTTGCCAGCTTCAGATGTTACTTTGCATTAAAAATTAAAAGGAACCAGCAGGTCAAGTACCAAAGAAGTTTTGAAAATCTCAGTGCTGATATTTATAAAATAAATCTGTTGTAAACAAGTAGTACTTGAATCTAAAAACACTCCTCAAGTCTGTCCAAGTCCATTAAGTGGTTTTCAAAATCTTGGCAAAACGTGTAGGATAAGCAAAGTTTAGTTCTCACAGTAGCCTTCCATTTGTGTCAGTTGATTGGCTGAAGTGTGTGGGATTTTCACATGGCATTCTAAGCCCTGCACTCTGGATAGAGTGAATTCCAGCTTGGCAGGCTCTGATGTCCCCAGTTGCTCCCACGGCCCAGACAAGAGCTCTTACCCTTGCTATGCAAGCCAGAGCATTAGAAAACAAGCTGGTCACTTTGAGGATCTCAGGGTTTAGCATGCCAGGGCTACAAAGAGTGGATATAATCCTTGTTGCGGCCCCCTGTGGCAATGTGCTGCCATACCCTTCACACAGGTGCTTGCACAAAAGACTTTTGCAGATGCTTACAAAGCTTTTGCAATGGGTGATGAGGAGGGATGGTTAGCAAATTCCTCACCAGGATCACCACTTCTGTAAAGGAAGCCCAGAAAGACAGCTTTTAGAGCCAGGCCATGGTGGCAGAAAGAGACACAAAAACTCAGCAGACATCAAAATATACCTTGCCCCTGCAGTGTTTTAGATAGTCTCTATCTCAGCATTATGCTTGGTTGTCTGTGCAGCCATATGAGTGTAGTGTGGCGTGGATCTTATTCTTTATTCCTTACAAGTGTTTAGCAAGCGTGCTTGCATGTCTGCAGCACCCTTGCTAAAGGCTTTTTCCTGCCTCTGTAGTATCATCTCTGTCCCAGCTTCAAAGAAGCTACAAGTGGATAAGGAACAAGTATTCACAGCTCACAATGATTACTTTTTTACAGCATGAGTCACAAACAATATGTTCTGTCAGGGAGAGTTGGGGATATTGTTTTGTCTTACTTTGTTGGTGTCCTTCATCTTCAGTAGAAGTCATTTGGGCTGATAATTTATGTTTTAATTTGTCTACAGAAAAAAACGCCCACAAAATAATGAAATTGCTCCTCAATGTGCCTTGTGTCCTGAAATAAAACATTTTGTTATTAATCTGTATGGTTTGAAGTCATATTCTTGCTCAGAGTTTTGGACCTGCAAGGAATTCAAAGCCCTGACAAAATTTCTTTTATTTTACTTTCTTCATGCTAGCTCCTTCATTTATAATAACTGCTACTATTATCTCTGTTTGAAACTTATGTTCTGCTGCTAAATGTACAATTGAGAATAATGAAGAATAAAGTGTGTCCTAATAGATTTAAGTACCTGGAATTGAAATTTGAGGGCAGAGGTGCAGCACGTGTTTGGAGGGATGCATCCTGCTCGGATGGGCAGGAACTGGGATTTAAAAAATCTGAGCTGTTAGAGCAAAATTTCTGCTTGCAACCCCCAGAGCAAAGAAGAAGATTGACCAAGATCAAGAAGCCTTATGAGTCAGTGGTAGAGAAAGGCAATTATGTTGGGCACTACTGTGACTGTAATATCAGCAAATTACAATTGATGAAGTGCCAACCCATTCTTATAATGTTTTATGGCAGCAGGAGCACTGAAAGCTGTGATTAAGTAATATTAGGAGCTTTAAAATTCTTTTTACAGAGCACCGAAGCACGATAATGAGGATCTTCTCCTGTTCTTCACAGTCAAAAAAGAAAGAAAAAAATAGAGAGGAGGTCTAGGAGAAAGAGGGAGGAGGAGAACGTGCAGAGCTGATGGTGTTAGTGCCCTGCAGCATAGGTCCAGAAGGCTCCCCAGGGAAAATAATTCTTGCAAGTCAGTGTTTAAAAAGAGCTCAACCAGAAGTGAAAATAAAACAAAATCCAAAGGCAAATGAATTTCTTAAAGAAAACAATGATTTTTCATTGCAAAATTATCTTTACAGAGCAGCCCGTCCATTTAAGTTTTGTACTGTATTACAGGATCTAGAAGTCATCCTAAAACAGCTCAACCCATACAGGGGAACCTGAGCACATTTACCAGGATCCCAGCTGAGGTTGTTGAGTAGTGCCACAGAGACCCATCTTCCCAGCAGAAGAAGATGCTTAGCTGTATAACTACGTACTTCACTGAGAGCAGCTTTTAGTTAGCTTGCAAATGAATGCAGATGGTTTACACTTTCAGTCTGGATGGCAGATTTTGTCCTTTTTTCTCTATATACAGATTCCCATCAGCCATTTCCCACTATGCTGGTGTCCCCAGTGGCAGTCATCACAGTTATATTATTGAAAACTCTGATGTGTCCTTGTGTGTATTTCTAGCTCTAATAGTTATTTTAACCATTTTCAACAAGTAGTTGTTGCCCTGTCCACTTCTTGTCTATGCTTTTTTCTCTCCTCAGTCTGTCTGATTCCTCCTTTCAGCTGCAGGACAGATGGGTCCCTATGGGACTCTCATAATTAATTCAACCTTGATGTCTGACCCATCATTTATTTTTGTGTGGTCTTGGTGGCAGCACACTCTGAACCTTTCTGAGTATCTTTTATGAAAGCCTTCCAAAAAACCTGAAGCATTAGATGTTCATTAAATAGTAGCATTTGTTTGGTGCCCTTTTCAAAAAGAACATGCAGTCTCTGTTTTTAAGGACTGTAAAATGGTTCATTTTAGCCTTGCAAATATCATTTAATATGAATAAAAATGGAAGCTTTTGAAAGGTGGGTAGATGGAAACTAATGTAGATGATTTTAGAAAAGCTGATGTACTAAATCTCGGAGGAGCAAATTCATCCCAGTAGTAAGTAGGTGTAACACTAATGAGTTAAGAATTATACCCATTAACATTACAATTGATTTTTTTCTGTTCTCTCCTCTTGCATGTCAGATAAAAATGGAATAAGAACCTTGTAAAGCTGACAATAATGTAAGCGCTAAAAGATGTTCAGCCAATTTCTGTTGAAATGGTTTATTGATATGCATTTTCAAGTTTTGTACATAAAATGTTCTAAGAATTTCATTCCTGCACCTTCATAGCTTCAAAAAAAGGTGGTCACACTCATTTTTATCCTGTATAGAATATTATAGAATATTCCAAGATACTTCTTGGTATCAGAATTCTATATGAATGGAGTACAAAATACAGTTTGCATGTTTCACATTCAAACTAAATCATGCAGAATTTGTTTGTAGGCTGCAAGAGGGACCTCTATTTTCACATCAATCCATGAATAAAACTCATTGATTTAAAGTACTCTTACATGCATACAAAGTATGGAAGTTCAAATAAAGATTATGTTAGTTGGGAAAAGTAAGAGTATTAGCTGTCAGAGGTGAGAAGAAGATTAAATATACAACATATTACAATACATAAGTATACATTTGTCTATTATGTATATATTATTTATGTATATACACATTATTTTTAATCTGTGGCACATCTTTTCTGCATAACAGCTTGATTTCTTATGTTCCCTTTTGCTTCTATAAATAAAGAACCTTGTGCTCTTTGATTTAATTTCCTATGTAAAATGTAAATTGGCATGATTTTGGGTAGAAAATCTGGGGTTTTTTTTTAAATTTGACTGGTTTCTTTTAAGTTCTCTGTTGATTTCTTGCACCCTTCATAAAGTGATCGTTCATACCGATTCTCTAACACTTTCCTACATCTTCAGGATACAAAACTGAGCTGGACTGTCACCTTTTGACTTAAATAACAGGTTTCCCCTGGACTAGCTGAGCACCTCTGCTCTGTAGACCTTTTTGAGTCACTCACTCCCCTCTGGCTGTGTCTGGACATGTCAAAGCAGGGCTGCTTTCTGGTTTCCTTGTCAGGGAACACCACATTTACATTGAAGTTCATCTCAGGTGGGTGCCACAGAGGGGAAGCCTGCATACAGAGGTAGGTAGGAGTACTGTCATATTTGAGTCATCCTCCAGCCCAGACAATTATGAGATCTGTGTGAGCCGTGGTGAGAGCCAGCATGTAAATTTAGACACAGCTGTAGGTTGTGAAAATTTGCCTTTTGAGAACTGACAGTTTTAGTTACAGGTCTTCTCTTGATTTTACTCTTGCCTACTTTCATTTAAATGAACTCAAAATTATTCAGATTTATATGTTATGACCAATATTTCTATTCATCAAAACCAGATCCGGGCTGTTATCACCTCTTATTGTTTCAGGGCTTGTTAAACCAGAAATTTGCCAGCTGTCATATCCAAAAATATCTTTCCCACCCACCCCTCCTAATTATGAGTAACATCTGAATTTCCTAGACTGTGTTTTCTAAAAATAACTCTCTGGAGCAATTTATAGCAAAAAATTATTTCCAGCACAACCTACTTAAGCACACAACCTTTGCAAACAAGCCCATTTCCTGAATCTTTCAAAGTAATTTGTAACAATTCTATAACTGTACAGGGCATTTTTGAAGTGCTGCTTCCTAGATGCCAAAAATTTGGTTCCTAGGTTGTTATCAGATCAAAGTTGATCTGATAACAAGATTTCAGTCTATAGCCATGATCCACTGAGGAACTTCCAGTACTTCCCTTGCAAAATCCTGTTTGTCATCCTGCCTGGTGCAAACTGATTGGGGTCTGGCCTACTGAGTTTTGTATCTGCTGCCATTTCTCTGTGCTCTCAGCACATCAGCCCTTCCCTTCACCACCAGATCACCTGGACCATGCTCGAGCTTTAATATATGTCTTCTGGTCCTGGGTGCAATTCTGTCTCATTTCTGTTATTTCTATGCTGAGTTGTGGGTTCTGCCTCAAAGTTTTTGTTCTTCTGTTACAGTTGCAGAGTTGCTTGTGTTACAAAACAAGCACTAGTGATGATCTCAGAAGGACCAAGTAAATAGATAGCACATCTCTTAGAGATAACTTCTGCCTGTGCAACAAATGTGTTGGACTTGCCTGTGGTGCTCAGAAGCCTCACAGCGTGTAGCCATTGCAGTGACAAACTCCAACAATGGCGCAGGTTTCTAAGCACTAGAAATTAGCATTCCCAATTAAGCATACCCACTGTCCCAGGGTTCTGAGTGGGGTCTAGAGCATATCATCAGTAATCCATACTCTCTAGAGAAGATACTGAAGAGATCTTTTCTCTTCTCCAGCCTTTGATCACCTCTGACAGCTTTTAAAGATTGTTTCAGCACTGATGACTTCCTGGAATCTTTTTCCTTTTTAAAATAAAGTATTTCAGTCTCACTTACCTAGAGCTAATGCATGAATGTATATTAAGAAGCTATATGTCAACAGATACCCTGTCTAGCAGTTAATTAAACATAAAATCCTAGAGGATTTCATTATTTCTCACACCAGCATTCTTCATCTTGTTTCCTAGTGTCCTTGTTAGTTCATGTTGCACATCTTAATCAGTTTCCTTCTAGGGGAGCTTTCCTGATGCCTTAAAATTCTGAGTGGGGATCTTAAATCCAAATGTATACATGGAAGGTCAGTAGGAGGGTTTGGGGAGATGCCCCTGGCAAACTGGCTGCCTTCTCTGCCCCTTTGCTAGTGGCCACAGCCCCATGAGCAAAGAGCAAAATGTTTCCACGTGTCTGCCACAGCACTGATGCCAGGAGTGATGAAGAAAAGTGGCTCCAATATTAAAATCCCAGACTGTGAAAGGACCTGGCAGAGGTGGAAGCACATGTTATTATCCTTTGCTGTGCCAGTGGTGGGTAGGATGCTGTCCATCAGAGGGACAGGAGGGACAGTTGATGAGAATGACACCAAAAAAGAATTGCCAAGGAATGCCTGTTAGAGTCCCCTCTGATCTCTGTTTTCAGAAGATAGCATGCTGCACAAGTATGATGGAGAGACATAGATTTGACAGATGAAGCACTCAGTGAATAAGGAATCATCTGGGTGGTCACATTCAAAGAGTGGCAATCAGCATCTTGATGTCCAAGTGGAGAGCAGTGACGAGTGACATTCCTTAGGGGTCAGTATTGGGATTAGTGCTGTTTAAAACCTTTGTTGGTGACATGGAGAGTGGGATCAGGTGCGACCTCAGAAAGTTTTCTGGTGAGAGTAAGCTCTGTGGTGTGGTCAGCATGCTGGAGGGAAGGGATGGCATCCAGAGTGACCTGGACAGGCCTGAGAGGTGGGACCATGTGAACCTCATGAAGTTCAACAAGGCCAAGTGAAAGGTCCTGCACCTGGGTCAGGACAATCCCAAGCACAAGTACAGATTGCATGGAGGATGGATTGAGAGCAGCCCTTAAAAGAGTCTTGGAGGTGCTGGTGGGTGAGAAGCTCAACACAACCCGGCAGTGCACAATCACAGTCCAGAAATCCAGCCACAATCTGGGCTGCATCCAAAGCAGCATGGCCACTGGGGCAAGGAAGATGATTCTCCCCCTCTCCTCTGCTCTCATGAGACCCCACCTGCAGTGCTGCATCCAAAAGCACTGTTGGGGACCCCAACATAAGGAAGATGTGAACTTGTCGGAACAAGTCCAGAGAAGGGCCACAAAGTTGATCAGAGGGCTGGAGAACCACTTCAGTGACAGGGGGGCTAGAAGTAGACAGTCTTTAAGGTCCTTTATAACCCAAACCATTCCATGATTTTATGCTTATTCTACCATGGTAAATAGTCACAAACGTGTCTGAGCTTGACCTTTTGAACTTTCAAAGAAGAGTAGTTTTAAGAATAACAGTTGCCTGATAGGATGTAGTAATGAATTGTTTTTACCTCTTTTTTTACTTCTTTTTGCCACAAATGCTGGAATGGTCCAAATGTTTTTATTCTAGGCATAAAGAAATCTGGGAGTGTGTGTGTATGCTGAATGCCCGCTTCAAATAAAAAAAATAACATGAAGATGGTTTTTTTGCCTAAGAATGTCATTAGCTGTGCCAAAACCAGATGTTTTTAAGTCTGAAATCCTCTGACATTTTGTTAGGTGTTAGAGCTGAACATTGAAAAAACCAAACTCAAATGACTAGAGGAAGAATCTGCAAATTAAAAACAAAAATCAGAAACAGGAGAAGATAGTTGGAATTAATTTAAGAATCTCTATCTTTTCCAGATTTTCTCTAGAACACACAGGACTCTTAAAGGCCGATCCCTTTGTGTTTAGTCTATCCTGCAGAAGCAATTGCATTGGTTTTGCTTACATCATTCCTTTACAGAGTAGACCAGCCATTGTTTATTTTATCTCCTGCAGCATTGTTTTTGAGCATAATACTGGCATTATTTTAATCTGACAAAAGGAAGGGCTGCTGCCAAAGGGATTGTCCTGCTTTTACCTCATGTGTGGCAATTCTTTCTTTCTGCCCTCTGTGTTCCAGGACTACCAGATATATACGCATGCTAAAATGAATCAGGGAAGTCTCCCTGTTGAAAGCTATTAATTTAAGTTGGAGTTGTTGTTTTAGTTTCCAGTCATATCTGTTTCATTATCCCATTTACTGCATAGTCACATGAACTCCCATGCTGATGCAGGGCAGAAAGAGGGGAGATGGGAAAGGAGGCCATGTGGTATTTCACACCGCAGAAGAACAAGTCTGTGAGGGCAGCATCCCCCACCCACAGTTATCCTGCAGTGATTGATGCCATTCATTGTGCACTAAGCCATCGCAACAAAATGGTGAGGCGAGGATTATGAGACTTTGTGCAAGCAACCTCTTCCACCTCCTGGTTGTCCCTTAACTTATCTAATTATTTTATTAAGTTGTAATTTTATGACAAAGCATACTAGATACTCCATAGACCAGGTTAATAATATTACTTTTTGCTTAAATGAGGCTGGAGGGAGTGTCCTGCTCTAAATCTGACTTTGAAGTCTTCCGATCTGTTTAGACACAATTGAATCAAATTGACAGGAAATTTCATGAGAGAGCTTTCTGTAATAGAATTTTTCTGTAACAGAATTTTTCTGGAAACCTTGGGACAAAGCAGCAGAGGTGCCAGAGCATTCAGGCAGTGGTAGACTTATGCTGGAGATATTCTCCTCTTACCACATGGCTAAAGGGATGGCACTGAGGAAAGAGGCCGCTCTGTTTCTCAAGAAGAAAGCAACCATGCAGAATGAGGGAGTGCACTCCCTGATGGTTATCTCCTTGATCCCTTTTCTCTGATCTTCTTCAGCTTTAACAACATGGTAAGGAATTTACAGTCATGACTTCCTCTTGTATCCTTTTTTTTTTCCTAGCCCAGGAGGAAGGACTATAACTCTAACTTTTGAGAAGTAACTTCCTCAGCATCTTCCCTCCTTGCTCCAGTCTAGTGCTTAGACTTGCCTGTTCCCAGCCAAAGCCTTTCACTTCCATAGGTGCATTGCTCAGGAAAGAGATGTGTGTGGTTATATTGATTTGGTGGATGCAAGGTTTTACTATCTCTCAATATGTGAACCATGGGAGTAGAAGAAGAGCTATAGAGATGATTAATGCTGAATTCCTGGAAACCTCCCAGGACAGATGAGATATGGGTGCTCTTGGTACTGGCACTGAGCTTCTCTGCCCTCCAGCACCTGGAGGGCTGTCATGATTTAACCCTGACTGGTTACTGCTTAGGGTTATGCTCCGTCTCAAGCACAAGGTTTTGTCATATGGGGGTCCTTGAAGGCACAAAAGCACTCCTGAGGGCTGAGTTTAAGGTCAAAGTAAAGGCAGCTCCACACCATCCCAGTGACACACAGGTCTGCCTTTGCATGAAGGAGCTCTCACTAAGCACATACATGAGTTTTCAGTGCAGTACATAGTACACAGTTAAATGTGCTACTTTCTCTTCGGCACTGGTTAAAGAAGGAACAATGTACTTTCATGGCAAGTAATAAAGACATTGGCAGTGGGAATCACACCCTCATGAGTGGTTTCGCTCATTCATTTGGCTGGCAATTCTACTAGTCTTTGTCCAACCTGATTACTGAGCATTTGCAAAGATCAAACTCTCATCAGGTCATACCCTGATTATGGCTACATCCTTTTTGCATCCTTAGCAAATGCAGACGTGCCTCATTCTTGACAATCTGATGCGGTCATCTGCTACTACTCCCTTTTTTCTCAGTGGAGCCTTTTTCTGTCTTCTAGAGCCCATACAACTTGACCTCACTTGCAAGCCTTTGCTTACTCATTATTCTCTCTGCCTATTGTCTTTTATTTATTACTGAATGCCAGCTATGACAATCACTTTGTCAGTTTTTTTAAATCCCAATTTTCTTCCATAGTGCTCTGTTCTTCACTGTTGTGATGAATGCTTCAAACATCAGCATCAGCATTGCTCCTCCAGATTCATCTCTAAAATTGTTCTTGGCTGTGATGGCTAGAGAAGATGTATGTTGTGCAAAATCCTCTGTCCATCTTACTGATAAGTTTGTTGCATTGTATATTTTGTCTATGACTATACAATGTGTCTCTTGTCCCCATCCTAAATTGTACTTTCTTTGGGCCAAGAGCTGTCTTGTTACTCTGTGTTTACACAATGCTTCTCACAATGGAATTCTGATGTGTGGTGGGAGCTTTTCAGCATTTAATGGCAAAAATAATAAAAGTATGAATAAATGCCTCTGTGTGACTGCATCACATGGTGTGGTCACAGTCTGCAAAATTTCAGTTTCCTTGGGACAATTTGTCTCTCTGCCTACAGAATGTAAGTGCAGTGCAGGTCACTCTGTTTTCAGAAAGGAATGCGTTAGGAAAATATTTGAGCTTGAATAATTCCACAAAGATGGAACAAAGAAACCCCAGCGTTCTGCGGTTTCAGAAGGATTTCCTACTGTGCAGATTTTTTGTTAGCCCATTCATTTTGCCATCTCAGAGCTCAAACAGCATGGCCTACAGCAGTGGTTTCCCAAATTCCTTCCACTTGTAGCATACTAGCATAAACAGCATTTGCATATGGATGTCATAAAAGTGACTAATGCTGGCAATCATCATACTTTATTGCAGTAATGTGACACATGTGCCTAAGCATCCAAAACAATCTGCTCCAAGCTCATTGAGGCTGAAGAAATGACACACCTCTTATCTAGCAGTGACACCTGTGGCAGAGCAGAACAGATTGATCCAGCTCCAGATGAGTGTACAAGAGGCAAGGGCATTAGCTGCTTCACTGCATGATTCCACTGCGCTGGGTATGCATCCTTTACCCTGGACCAGAAATTAAACTCAAAAAGTTGAACAAGTAACATTTCTAGTTTGATAGCCAGAGAGTTCAATGTACTTTTGACTGCAGCTGTTGACAAGTCAATGAAGAGACCTCTCACTCTGAACTCAACCTTGCCCCCAATCATATTTTAACATTGCAGATTCTCCAAAGAGGTCTATAAATGGTTCTTTGAGGTGAGAGGCAATGAGTCATTCCATGAGTGTGAGGTTGAGTGCTGTCATTTCCAGTCAAGAATTTGCAGAGTTTAGGGAGTTTATCACAGCCCACCCTTGTCAGATTTTTCTTCCACAAGGTGAGGGGGGAGGGTTGTGAACCCAATTGCATCATCATATAGCATAAAAAACTTATTTTCGTATCTTACAGGCTGGCTTTCAGTCACTGGTCAGGCTTCCAAAAAAACTGAGATGTGCTTATTGTGCAGTGTGCAATATGCCATGTGCCACAGCCCCTGTCCCATAATGCCACCCCAACCCTTTGTTCACCTTTTAGCAGTATTGCAGAAGTATAGAGGTCTCCAGGGTTAGACAGGGTTATGTAAAAATCATTTTAAAATAACTGGTCACTGCATAGAGAGAAAAAAAAAAAAAAAAAAAAAAAAAAAAAAAAAAAAAAAAAAGCGCAAATTAATGCTCCCACTGAGAAAAAAAGAGCCATGTTGCTGTACCAGGCATCAGCAAATCTACGTGGGAAGAAGGTGCTTTAAATGTGCAGGCAATTCAAAGCAGAGTTTGCACTGTAATAACAAAGTAGACACAAATTCAGGCTGTCAAATCATGTCTCTCTCAGCACAATTTCTTTTTTTCATCTGTGTGCATAGTTAAGAAGACCACTCTCTGTCACACAAAGGATTCATGTATTCTGGTGCAGTTGCCCATTTCAGACATACAGAGTTCATCCTCCATTTCAGAGAAACATCTCAGAGCTCTCCCTCTAGGGAGTCATCCAATGGTTTGGTGAAACAGCAGCACAATATGTCCTGACTCAAACTTTCACCTCAACTGGCAAATAGTAAACCCAATGGGTAGATGCATCTCTCCAAAGACACAGCATTTTTGTGTCAGACAGATAGCTGACATCCATTGGTGTTGGCTGCTTCCAGAGAAACATGTAGTTTGACCCTGGAGCTGGTGCAGGAACCCTCCACCACAACCAGCAAGCCTGCTTTATAGCCAGCAGTAGCAGGAGCTCCATGCACACAGAATCTAACTACACAGCCCCATGGGACATCACACTATTGCAAATGCTCTGTACCACATCCAGCAATCCTTTTCTGTCTTGTATTTGGGAAGCAGAAGCCAGAACACTATGTAGTAAAAATGTCTCTAAATATAGTACACACAGGGCAAAGACTGTTTATCACAACTCTTTAGTGCTAATATCTGCTTGAATTGTGTATACCTTGGTTCCTTTTACAAGCAATTCAACCAAAACATTTTCTTGGCATTTGCTTTCATTCTTCTTTTCTGCTTTATCAGAGATAAAGTACAGTGTGTTTATTTGTATGCAATTCCCCACAGGTAATCTTCAGTTGCAGCACATAAAACTTAATTTTCCGCGATTGCACAAGATTTCTTATTCCTCACAAAGTTGTAAATCACTGCAACAAAGACTCCTTGCTTGCTTAGTGTAGGCAAAGCCTTACATTATATGAAAAATTACTTTGGCTTTCCTGTATGCTCCTTGTGCTGCAATTCTAAGAGCTTCCAAGAGCTCCAAAGATTTAGCCAACTTCATGATTTCTGCAGGTAACATTGATGGTGTGAGATGATGGTGTAGGTCTTTTTCTCATTACCCACCAGAACACCTCTCTTATCAAATTAATAAAGGACTTCAGCAAATACATGTTTTTCTTTCATCCTTATCTTTTGTCTCATTCAGCTGGCAGCAAGTGTTTTCCTTTAAAAAATGATGTGGTATTGTTGCTTCTTTCACAGAAACCTGATCATTCCAAAACCAGCATTCTCAAGAACTATATTTCCAGGAACAAATCTGAGAGTATGAGCCAAAGGGCACAATGTCACATCTGGTAGCATGTGTGCACAGTGCAGCTATCAGGAAGAGAAAGGTCTCTGCAACACGAGCATGATGTTCCTGGTCCACAATCCCATTTATAATTATTCGGGGTCACACACCATAGTTTGGAAGCCATTTGCTTTAAGACTCCCAGGCTTGATGTATGATATCCTCTGCCCTTAATTGGTGGTATTTAACTTCCTTAGTTGGTGGTATTTAATTTGTCAATTTTCAGTTAATTCATCATTGTATGGGTATTGTTGATCACTTGAGGAAGCAATAGCACCAGGAGCCTTGTGAACCATTAAGGAAGGAAGGAGGTAGAAAGTTGCCTGAAAACTCCAAAAACACAAAACTTGACTCTTTTTAAAGATATCGCATTGAGTTTACATGTAATCCGTACAGCTCTGCTCCAGGATCTAAACAATCTTTCCTAGTCTGTGCTGAAGTTTTTAGGTACAGCTGGCTCACAGTGAAAGTTTTCACAAGTGAAGGGCTTTCTAGATTCAGCACAAAGCTGCGTCAGAGGGCTTCCCATCCTTGCAGTAACTGGCTGTAATGATACAGAGCTCATACAGCTGCCAGGTTTCGGTGAGGCATGAGGACATCATCTGAACTGCTTCTGAAAGCCTCCTGATTCATCCAGGTCCCCGGTCAAGGTTGCTGCCCAGCCTAAGGCTGCTCACACTTCTGCTAACACAAATCTCTTCCCTCATGGTGCAGGTAGACACCTGGACTCAGGAGGGGAGTCACAAAGGTTTTCCAGTTTACAAGAACAAGAGTGAGGGATACTCAACATAGCCAGAAAGCTCGTGGCTTTCTATTCAGAAAGTGTTAGTGTTGTTTCAGATCTCCCATGGCTATTCCCCCACATGGGGGCTTTCAGCCAGGAGTCCAAGTAGCCTGTTGAACTCCTAGAACACTATGGCTTTGGTAATTTCTTGTCTTAGCTGAGAAACATCATCTGCAGAACAATTTCCTGATGGACATCTTGTCAAAACAAGAAAGTTCCTGGGAAGTGCTAAAGTTCCAATGAGTTTTGTGTTTTGATGAAAAAATAGTTTGTCAGTAAAATCTACACAAGCTTCAACGGGGACTCTTCTGGTACTGAAATTGGTGCCAGATGGGCACCAGTCCTTCCACTGTTGAAGGCAGCTGGAGCTTTGCCACTGACTTCAAAGGAATTAGGATCAAGCCCATGAATTCATGACTGCACTTTTTATTTAGTTTTCTGAATAATTTATATGTAAAAATAGGCTGTATTCTCCCACTCTTTCTGATGTTGAGTAAAGCTGTATTTGGTTACATTTCTTGCTTTCAAAGGAGCTTTGGTGCAGTCATGAGTGTCTCATTATGGGAAAGGGTGTCCATAGGGGACAGATAGAAAGAAAAAGGAAATCCTTAGGCATATCGAAGACACACAGCAGATCAGAGATTCAGAGATGACAGATCAGAGCAAAAGAGTCCTCATACTTGGAGCTGAAGGCTAAATAGCTAGCATTGTTCAGGAAGTGGAGGGCAATCTAGAAAGCATGCTTCTTTTTGGTGAGTTCATCTATTTTTAATGATATTGCATTTAGTTTTACTTTCTTTCTTCTCAGTTCTTTTGAGATTAGTTTCCATACTATTTCTTGCTGTGCTTAACTCCTGAACAGACTTTGCAGCAGACTTTGCATTTCTCTGGGATACACCGAACTTGTTCCCCACTGCAAACCATTTTCCTTCTTAAAACTATTTGGAAAAAAAAAATCCCAGTTCACCACCCAGGGCTTAGTGTTTACTTCTGCTGCACGCATCATTTATTTTCATTCTGCAAGATCATGATGACACGCTCGTCCAAGCACATGCTGTTCTAATATGCTACATTCCTTCAGCTCCTCAGTGCGTTAGAAGTGACATTGCTGCTAAATGAGAAAGATCTTGCATTACAGGCAAACAGATTGCTAAGTACTGCTGCCTTTCAAAGACCCATGCTGTAAACAAAAAATTATTGGCTTGCTTTTTCTGGACTATACATTGTTGTGTATGTGGATGACCCTGTTCAGGAAGGCTATCTGCTGTAGGGTTTTAGGGACTTTGTTCCTTGAGAACATGCTGACATATTTAGCAGACTTTTGGAAAAGAGAATAAGATGTATGCCTCAACCTGTGACTGGAGGAACAGAACACTTGAAGTTTGAGATGTGTCCTAGGAAAGTATTTCTGCAACTATCATTTAGTTTGAATATGTTCAAGCAAGCGCATGTACTGCGCTTCTTATATTTTCTGGGTGCATGGAATAACTCTGCTCTCAATCCCAGTGTGGGTTTCAGAAATCTATCTTCCATGATGGATAAACTACTTGCAGAAAATCTGTTCCACATTTGCTCGTTCCTCCCTGGCAATAAATTAGAAGAGGCAATAGTGGATTGTTAGAGATTAATACAAACCCATCAAATGGTAGTTTGGTTTAGCTATATTATTTTCTCTTAAACTCTGCCTTACTAATTACTCTTCATAAGATGGTGCCTAAATGAATAACTGAGATAGGATTTTGTAGGTTTTGATGAATGAATTTAAAGTTTCCATGGAAAACTTTGGAGCCTTTCTCTAAACTTTTAAATCTGAATTAACAAAACATATAAAAGATTAAAATTATAGATCTATTCAATATTACTTGGTCGAGGACCCTTTGGCACAATTTTTTTCTGCTAATATCCCACTAGTAAGCTCTTGGAATTGCTGTGTGACGTCTGTACTAACCTACCAAAGAACATGTAAAATATCGGGTAAAGAAAGTAATATAAACTTCCTCCTAATGTCCATTTGAGTCAAAGGCTGCTTTGTTACTTGGCTACAGCAGAAGAAAGATTGTATCCTGCATTTGCCAGTAGGGATAATAGTAAGGAAAAGCTGGTTTAGCTTTCTGAAAGGCTATTTTTTGGGTCTGAAAATGCTTTTACAGATGCAGTCCTCTCAGGAACCCAGCAGAGACAGAGGAATCTTGTATAGTTATGCCCTTAGTTACTTAATAATCTCACTGTGCTTCAGAACATAAATTATAATACTAGCAAACTAGTTTAATGAGGGCATACGAACTTAATATTTCCTGAAAGTACCTACTCTGAAGAGAAAACGCAGTAATAAATTCAGGCTGTTTATTTTAATCACAAAATCAGATAGGGAACTGCAAGTTGCCAAAGTCTCCTCAAGGCATAAAATAGGGATGTGCACGATCTTCTCAATATTTATGAACTGTAAAGTAAAAAAATCAGCAGTCCCTAGGTGAAAATATTTTCAGTCTTTCAGGGGGATATCGTGAAGATGTTTTATTAATAATTTTAATTTTATTTTCTGCTCTGCTCAGTAGTTCCTGTCTAAAAACTTGAACATGGTTTTTTTTTTCTTTCCAATTTGTTCTTTTGTATTAGGTATGTAGAGATTTGAGGGGATTTGCAACTTTTTGCTTTTAAAACTGGTGTGAGTCTTATGCCTGCATTTCTTTTCTATATGTTCTGATCTTATACCTGTATTTGAACAGCATCATTCTTTAGTTAATAGTTTCCCTAAAGACAGAAAAGAAAAATTTTGTGGCAAATGAAAGTCTTAATAAAGTAATACTTTCTGGTCCAAATTGGCTCCAATTTATCAAAATACTGAATCACATGTGTAAAACTGAGAATTTAAGCAATCTTTTCTTATTTAGAAAAGAATGACATTTTAGTCACACATTAGTAACACTTTGGTCTGCACAGTGTCAAGTACATGCTGATGTATATTTGTAAGCCACACAGTAAGGTCCTCTCTTTGATAAGGCAGATGTCAGTCAGAAATTAATCTTTTACCCAGACCTAAATTACTGGAAATTGTAGCCCTGGTTCGTGCCTGAGATGTTTTGGTTTTCTGAAATTCTTTTCCCAGGGAATTTTCTTAAACAAGAGACATGTTTTTGTAACTGTAACTTTGTTTACATTTCTTCTCCTAGGAGGGACTTCTTGATGTCCCTCTTGTCTGACCAATGTGATTAAAGAGGTTTGTCTTTCTTTCACCAATCGAATTGGTCTGTGTAGAATAGTATAAAAGAGAGACACATCCCAAGAATAAAGGAGTCATTTTCAGCCTTCTGAAGTTGGAGTCTGTGTTATTGTGGTGTACAACAGTGTCAAGAAATTAAGAGCATTCAATAGCAGAATTGTCCTCCTTCTTACAGAAGACAGCACTATCAGTGAAACACCACAACCCAGGAGCTGCTGTTGTGACCATGGTGTAACAGTGTCCCTTGGAAGTCTGAATTGGGATAGAATAATTTTGCCACTAACATGGATTAATAAATGCACTGGCATATTTGTCAAGGGAGGTGTAGTAAGGATTAATTATTTAAATCTGACCTAAATTTCCCACGTTTCTCTCTTGTTCCGAAATAATAACAACAATGAATTCCAGAGTAATAATTTGCTGTTTGAAGTAAACCTAGAGTTAATTGTAACCCACACTGGACAAGAAGTAGATTTTCCTTACTCTTCATTCCATCTGGGGTATGTAAGTAGGTGTATAATGTTGCCCATTGAAACTGTAGTTCATTAAGTCATGTTGGGATATAAAGAACATTTTTTGGTCCCACATGGAACTATCAGTTAGATGACAGTTTCTCTCCTGTATCCGCTCATCCTTAAAAGAGAAATATGTTGAAATCATTTACAGGTGGTCCCTTTTAAACCCACATGTATTAGAAATTAGAAGTGTGCATGTATATCTGTGCACGCAAGCATGTGTAACAAAGACTCACCATGATACATTCTTCAGGAAAAAAATGAGTTTTATGTAGAGACTAATAAAAAATAATTTTGGCAGTGGAGAAGTCCTGAGTGATGTAGTTTAATATTTGTCACCTGGGTGGTAAAGTTACATGTAGAGTATCTAAGAAAGTCATATATAAAAGCCAGAAGAAGGAAAAAAAAACCTCTCCATTACTTCATATCAAATGGGCTCTCTGCCTGGACACTAAAGTCATGACAGCTTGCATTGTGGCAGGGTGGAGAGTTTGGGTTCCTGATCAAGACCACTAAATTTTTAATGAACAGCACTTGATTACTGCTCCCATTGTAGGAAAAGGCTGTTTAGAGGTGAACAAGGCTCTGTGCACAGAGGTATTCTACTCCCACCCTTTTTCACTCCCCAAACCAGATGAGCTAGAGCTGTCTCCAATACGACTACTCACAGCTGGGGAAGGTCTTCCTGAGAAACAGGCAGAGTAGCTCCAAGAACTGAGACTGGTGCATCCTTATCTCAGCATGCAAGACTCACAGCCAATAGTCACTGAGACCCTGTGAACAGCTTTACTGCACCATCTCATCACATCTCTTGCATGATAAAGTCCCTCAGATAATATAAGGCTTGCTGTTGCAAAATTTTGCATTTCTTAGACAGGATTGCAGGGCTGCTGGGAATGTTTTACGGGCTTGGCATTCAAATCCAAGCCTTATCCCTCTAAATATTATGTCAACTTTTCTAGGGCATCCCCTTTATAAAGAATGGATTTGGGGTAAAATCAGTCTCGCTGCAGTCTCAGGGGCATAAGTCTCAAGTCCCTTTGGGCTTAGCAGGACCAGAAATTCAAAAATGGGATCTTTCTAGAGAAGGGATCAAAACTGAGTGTGAAAGTTGAGTTCTGATATTAGAGATTGTCATAAGAGCTACAGGCTTCCAGAAATGTCAAATTCCTGACACTGACTGTGGGTCAGAACTTTCCATTAAGCTCCTCATCTGGAAGCAAATCTGCCTTAAGATCAGATGACAGACACCAGAAAGCAATGCTTGTTTACATATTCAGAGTTTAAAATTAGAAATTTGCAATCATGTTTATGTTTAAAAAAAGGTTTCTAAAAGTTTTTTTTTGTGAAGAGGAAGAACTGTTTGCTTTTACAAAGTAGTAAGCAGATTTTTCTCTGGTATTCATAGCCTATTTGGGAAGTACTTTCCAGCATCTGTGGGCAAAGCTGTTTAAAAACAGTTCTCTACAAAAAATAAAGTTGTAAGGCTATAAAGCATTTTTTATCTTGGCAGGCCAAAATAATTTTTCCCAGTATTTCAGGAAGCCACTGACATCCTCAAAGTTCATTAGCTTGACTGTTTAGGGAGAAGTTTTCTTACTGTCTTTAATCTTCTACTGATATTGAGATTTACTTTTGTTTATATCAGTACAGGGCTATTTTTTATCACTTCCTGTTTAGATGCTTGCTCTCTTATTGACATTTCAACTAGGTGCTGCTTCGAACAAAAAAGTAAGGGATTTTGTTGTTTCAAAAAGAACAGCTTCAGTGTTAAATTGGATTCCAGACAGTGGGATTTATAATCTAATTCTTACAAGAGATTCAGAGCTTGATATCAAGAGCTGGAGCACTTCATTGTCCACATGTAGCACATTGTAAAATCAGAAGTTCTAAATTCTTTTTATTTTTAACTCTATTTTTTCCTATCTCAAAGAGTTAAAATATATTCTTCTTCTTCTAGCTGTTGATTAGCAAAAATTTCCTCACCCTCTGCTGTCGAAGAGTCATACATATTTGATGGCTTTATCCTTTTCTCCTTAATTTTTCAAGTAATTCAGCTAGACTATCTTCATCAATGGGGTAAGCTGAGCTGTAACACCTACTTAAGGGAGGGGAGCCATCTGGTTTCCTTGCAACTTGGAGCCTGCTGGCAAATATTAGGTTGTACCAATTTAGAGCATGATGAAGTGGGAAATAATGGACATTTCTTAAGAATCTGAAATAGGATCAGCTGTTATCGGCAAAAATTGGCAGGTGCGGTGCACTACGCTGGCTGTAAGCATGGTCTCAAGTTGGAGAGTGCAGCTGGGAAAATGACTTGCTAATTGAATGGTTGCAGGACTCCCAGCAGCTCTGCAAGTAGTGGAGCATCATTAATTGGAGGCTTTTGGTTGACTTAGTTGAAGCTGTCACAGAAAGAAGGATTCTGCAGGTTGATGTTTACTTTCTAGATGTTAGTATGGTTTTTGCCTGTTACACTGAATGAGCCCTCGTGGAGTCAGAAGTGCTTTCAAACTCAGGAGGACTGGCCCAAGGCTAGCAACATCTATTCTTTCATTTACAGCATGGTGACAGTGTTTGGGAGTTACAAAAGCAACCCATTTACACATTTGTTTAACTGCGTGTTTCTATTGTTATCTTTCCCCTCCCTCTCTCTTTCCCTTTTATTTTCAGTTGTGTTAGGTTTCAAAATTGGCTTGGCTTGGAGCAGAAATTATTCCTTTTTTAATAGAGCCTTGGAAGACCTTGTCCTCAACTGTTTCTTGGATGCTGCCATAATTCATAAAAGTAGTTATAGAAAAAAATGGCCTAGTTTTGGTCCAGAATAATATCACATACACCTCTGGTTTATGTGGGTCTCAGAATAGCAGTGAATGCAAAAGCATGTGTGCATTAGCTGTGGCTCCCTTTTTCATATGTTGTTTTTATTCATTAAATGCAAACATATTGCGGTGCATCCTAGTTTAATATAAAGTTCTGTTGGCAAAATGTGGCATTTTCCATCAGCTGTTAACACTCCTCGAGGGAAGATATATTGGCAATGAGTGCTGTGCAGAAAGCACTGCTGCCTTCAGAGTGCACTTCATGTGTCATTAGTGACGGTAGCGTCCCTGTGTGCCTGAAATTTCTCCAGCTGTGTACTGTGTAGCTTTCCTGGATGAGTTATGAAGGCTGGGAGGTAAGAGCCTTCAGTGACAGGGTCGTGCCACCCAGCATGCCTCTAGCCTCCGTAGACACGAGGTTATCTGTGAGTGTGGATTGGATGAGGAACAGTGGGCTGAAAGCTGGCCTTAGCCTCCTAGAACAGTGTTCATGGGCTGTAGATCAAGTGTTAAACCCATCAAGAGGACTGATGAGACCACTTTTTCAAGCTGAACCTGAAGCAAGTGTTCCAGTGGCTATCAAGCTCTTCCAAAGTTTAGGTGATACAGCTAGGGCAAATGCCTTCAAATGCATCTGCATTTGAATAACCTGTGTTAGGTGGGAGGCAGGGAGATGAAACTGGGAAGATTTGGAAGCTGTACCCTTGATCAAAACCATGTGTGGCAAACGTCATGCACAGGCCTATGAAGGAACTGAGAATAGCAAAACATTGATGAAGAGGCTCCTGCCTTCTTCCCCAGGCTCTGACTCAGCCGCCTGGGACAAGCTGGGGAATGCTGTGTTTTTAAATCTTGTAGCTTAATGTGGACCAATTTATGGTGCCTGGTTCCAGCTTAACTCTTCTGGATGCCTACTTTGCCTCTTTTGATCTTCCTGGCATGAACAAGTGGATGGAAATAATTCACCTGGCCTCACAATCAAATAAATTCATGGAGTGGTAGAATCATTTAGATTGGAAAATACCTCTAAGGCCATCCAGTCCAACTGCTGATTCAGCACTGCCAAACCTACCCCTAAACCATGGCCTTGAAGTGCCATGTCTTTTAAATCTTTGAAATATCTCCAGGGACAGTGATTCCACCACTTTGCTGGTCAGCCTGTTCCAGTGCTTGACAACCTTTTCACTGAAAAAAAATTTCCTAATATCATATTCTAAACATCCCCGGGCGCAACATGAGACCATCTCCTCTCGCCCTGTCAGTTGGTACCTGGGAGAAGAGGCCAACCCTCACCATGCTACAACCTCCTTTCAGGTGGTTGTAGAGAGATAGGGTCCCCCTGAGCCTCCTTTTCTGCAGTGGAGGGAACCTTATCACTCACTACAACTCCTTTTTTTTTTTTCCCTTTTTGTCCCCACACAGCTGAATGAATCTGCCAAGCAGCTCATGGAGATGGACAAGACATGCTCGGCAGCTGCGTCCGGCTGTGACATGCCGCTGGCAACGGAGACGGTGGCAGTGGCAGCGGCAGCGGCGGTGGGCCTGGCGCCATGCTCCACTCTGGCCGGTGCGGGGGCTGCTGGAGCGGCCCAGCGGCAAGTGGAAGGCAAGAAGAACGCCAAGAAGCGCCACTCCTTCACCGCCCTCAGCATGACACACAAGTCCTCCCAGGCCGCCAGCAACCGGCACTCCATGGAGATCAGTGCCCCTGTCCTCATCAGCTCCAGCGACCCACGGGCAGCTGCCAGGATCGGGGACCTGAGCCACCTCTCCTCCAGTGCCCCAGCCCAGGTAAGGTGAGGTGCAGGGGGAGTTTGGGCATCCTTAGCAGGTGGCATGCCCTTGGGCCACCTCTTCCAAAATGGCTCACCCTCACATGAAGCAGTCACATGGTGCTGTCATCCTGGTGTGACAGGACTTGGCATGTGCCATTCCTATCCTTGCATTAATCACTGGGCAGGCATGAAAAGCCAGAGGATAAGGCCAAATTGGACTCACAATACTGCAACACTTTAAAAAAAAAAGTAATCCTACAATTTGTTAGAAGTAATGTAACAGTTGCACCAGTTTCTGCTGTAAAAAGGAGTAATTTTGAGCGATCCCATTATCCTGAACGTATCTGTTACTCCGCAGGGTAGCAATGTCAATATGAAATTCACACACTCCGGATAAAAAAAGATTTTTGGAATAATTATTTTTGTACAGATCACTGGAGGATGAGCAAATGTGCTGTACTTGGCCTAGTGTTGTACCCAGCAAATAGCTGCCGTTCAGAATAACCCAAGGAGTTTTTAAACCATCACTCATGCTGAGAGTGCAGCCCTCTCCATCCTTCCCCCTCTCAAAGGAGGATGCAGAAGAGCATCCTGCCAGACATGCCCACAGGTCCCAAAAGGAGCTTCCAAGAGGCTGCTTCTGGGGCCCTGCAGAAAGGGGAGCCAAACTCTCCGGGGTGCACTGAAACCCTTTTTGCAACTGCCTGCTGTATCTATGGATAAAGAAATCCAACTGGCAATTTGCAGTTTGAAGATGTAGAAGAGAAGGGGGAATAGGCACGGTCCCAAAGCTCTTCTGCTTCAGCCTTCCTGCCTAGTCATCTACACAGTGTGTGTGCAGATTAGCACCCACAGGTGATTTATAGACCAGTTCCTCATAGTCTGTGCTGCTTGCTAGTGCCAAGATTACCTCAGCATGACAGGGTCTTCCCACACATCATGTCTCTGCTGAAAAAAGCCATCCATTCCCTTTTCTTCTCCCTGGACATGCCTTCTGGCCCCTCACATCCATGTCCCCATACAGGGACAAACATGAATCACTTGCTAACCCTGTTGTGGCCTGGAACAGGAAGCAATCCATGTAATGCCCATTGCCCATGATGATATGCATGTAGATAGCGGGGAGAGGGACAAGCAGCAAACTGTAGGGGCTGCTTTGGGCAGAAATGCTTGTTTATGTCCATCTGTAGTGCTGGTGGGGCTCCCCTGTGAGGCCAGTTTAGTGCACCAGACCACGGGGTCACTTCTGATAGCTGTGCCCTGCTGTGACCCACAACATGAGCCCCAGACCCCTGCAGCACACGTTTGCAAGGACACTGGGGGAGGCAGGGTGCCTGCATGCACATCACATGTGATGCAGGGCCAGCCAAAACTGTACTGAGAGGACACTGCCACAGTGGAGCAGTACTCCCTGCTCCTGCCTCAGCTTCTCACCTTCCCCCACTGCCCATCCACATGTAGGCAGCTCAGTCCAATTGGAATTGTACTCATTATCTTCCACATGACTTTTCCAGGAAGGGTTTCTGAGGTGTAAGGCCTTCCCCCTCTTTCAATCCCCAGCAGGAGGGTGAAGGTGAGAATATGGCACCCACACAAAGCAGCATGAGTGCCAAGATGTACCGGGACATCTGTGAAGCTGCACAAGCACTACACATGAGGGAGGGTCTCAAACTTGTCGAGTACATGACACCCAGAAGGGCCTGATGTTCCCGGTGACAAGTTACGATTATCAAAATCCAGCCCACAGGAAGCTTGGTTGTGTCCTTTGCAGCAGATGAGAAGACATGTAATTGGTGCCATGGTCAAAAGCTCATCTAAGGCTGGGGTGTAATGAAGCTCATGGTGGGAACAGGTTTGGGGAGTGGTTCTGCCTCAGGGCATAGAGCCAGTTTGCAGATAAGGCAGCTGAGCACATGCCTTTATCACTGCTGGTCAAAACTTGGTCAAAATCCAGGAGGGGAAGAAGAGTCTTGGCGGCTTAGATCAACCTTAGTGAAAAGAGGCTTCCCCTCTGCCAAAAAGTGTCATTGCACCCCGTCACCCCAAGTGTGGCATTTACATATATTTATACATATCTCTGCTTTTGGGAACCTTGCTTTCTAATTTAGGGGATTTAAACATTTTCCTGTGAAAACTTTGCAATGAATGGATATATAGGGGGGAAAAATGTGGGGCTGAAGTTTTCACTATGTTCCCTTGACTGTAGAAACAGCCTTCAGAAAAATGCTTGAAAGATTAGCAATGAAATCTCAAGAGCTACAAATATGAATTCACCTGCTTTTAAGCCTTCTTAGTTAGGTCTACAAAAAAATACAGAATTTGGCTCTTACCAAATGTACATTAAAATTGCACAGTTATATTTATATAACTATTAATCCCATAATAATAGGGGTTACATTTTAATTTAAAATGTCAGAAATTCAGTCTCTTCTCTGCCATCTGCTAAGACCTGACATGGCTCTGAAGCAATTAATGATGCTTCAGCCTTAGACAAAATTTCAGTTCAGCACTTTTCTTTTATTCACATGGCTGAACGCCAGCCAGAATAGCATAAACAATGGGCCCCATGAGCTCTTACATCAAGGCATTCAGGGCAGTGAGAATCTTGTCTTCAGACTTTTTGCTCTAAAATGCATTTGGCTTTCTAAGGTAAATAGCCTGTATGTCTTGTTCAGGGTTTGACATCTTAACAAATCTGCAAACTGATTCTACAGCTACTTCAGAAGTGCTCAGGGGCATTGCAGAGAGCATGGGCACGTTGTAGGAAGGCTGTGCATGTAGCTGCCAAACTCACCAGTGAGTTCTGCTGCAGGCAGGTGTCTCACCCTTTCTTTCCTCACTTGAAACCTCACTGTCCTGCATGTCATTATCACAGCCCTTGAGTGGTTCTCTGTGTAACCATCTCAGGCCCCTGCTGGTTTGCAACAGCAAATTCAGCCAAAGCTTTTTTCTTATAAGGGAAACAATAAATTTACAGTTTAACTATCTAGAAAATTTATGCCTTTTTTTAAACTAGGATGTAAATTTGGTTTATTGTGTCATTATATCCCGTCCTTGAAATTTCCAGGCACTTTTTCATTGCTTATTTAGTAGATCTCTTCATAAAAAACAAATAAAGGAAATTTTTTTCAGTTTAGTAGGTATGAGTTTCTCTGGAATGTATCAGGATTGGTATTTAGCTTGCAGGGGATTCTACACTTTGAAAAAGTTCAACACAGTTTTCTAATAGCCTGTCCTTTGAACAAGCAGAATTCAATTACAGGAGTTCTTGAATGGCATCCAGTCCCCTACCTCAAGGCAACCAGCTGGTGCCCAGCAAAACCGTCTCCTCAAAACAAGCATCAGTTTTCCCTGTAGACCTGAGGCACCTACATCTGGAGCACCTGCTTTCTCTCTGCTGACATGAGAAGAAACAGAGACATCTAGGGCTTATTGCCTAAGTTACTGCAGGAACTTAAATTTTAGGTGCAAATTTTACATGTTTCAGTAAATGTAGCATATATTCCACCCCTTAGAAGTTATTTTATGTGTAGTGCTTTATTCTTGTGGCTTTTGTCAATTCCTGTGAATTAAAACCAGACTTCCACACTGAGCTGACATGGTTTTTTTTATTATTTTTATGAGTCGTTAGACTGTTATAAGCCTCCAGGAGGGCACAGATTTCTACATATCGTGCACTGACATGCAGACCAGACTATGAAATCACATGTTTTGAAAGCAGTTCTGCATATCATTAATTTAATAATCAAAGACTGCTGGCCTTCCATAATGTGTTCATTGTTCTTTAAGCAAAACCAACTCAGCTGTTTTCCAAAGTCAACATGCATTTTGAAATGAATGATGGTCTTAAAAACATCTTCACTGACTACAAACTTCAGAATGTTTGAAAGGTAGAAGAATCAACATGAAGTCCCCTCAGCTGGATAAAACAGTGACTGGAATTCCACAAGAGCCAGGATATAAAGCATTTAATTTAAAAGAGGCAATGTTGGAAACCTAATTTTGCCTGCAACTAAATTTGCTTGTATGCTTTCTCCTGCATGCTGAGGATCACTCATTAAATGTAAGATCTCCATCTGAAAGGTAATAGTGTCTGTTCATCATGCAGAATATCCTATCATAATGGCAAAATGGATTTTTATTGAAGATGTAAGTAGTGCTGCAGGCCTGTGATGGAGCTGAAGCCGAATTAGGTTACGGGTGCAGAGGAGCGGTTCGTAACTGAGACTCCTTGGGGAGTGGGGAAGGTCCCCCTGGAAAGTAATCATGCCTAGGCCTCAGATGGCTTGTCTTGCTTCCATTTTCACCCCTTATGAATTATTCGTCCCTGCTAGTTGAAAAGGTCATGGGTCAGTACTGCTCCAAATCCCCTGGATTTTGATGGAAAAAGCGTCTCATGAATAATGAAGCATGGCTTTGTGCACACCAGGGTAACAGCTGAATGAGAAAGAAAGGATCCTCCCCACAAAAAGAACTTCTGTGTGTGTTTTGAACAACTCATCACCATGCACAAGAACTCAATTTGTATCTGCAAGTATTAGTACAAGCTCCAAACCAGAGGACACATGTTCAGGAAAAGCTGAGAACAATGTTTCGCAGGCTCCCAATCCCAAAGAGTGACAGTATTTGAAATGAAAAAGGTTCCTTGAAGTGTCTTGCTATATAAATCATTTGGAAGTGTGTCCTTATCAGTTATTTAGAAGTGCTGAATTTTAGCTGAGAAAATGTAATAGCAGAACTCTGTTTGAGCCTTGGCTGATAACCTAAACGTGCTGACCATGAGAGGCATACAGATTATACCAAAAATCCAGAAACTAAAAACGAACCTTGAATTTTCAAGTGCACAACAAGCTCTGAGAAAATAAGTCAAATTCAGGTATTTTTCAGCTTTGGCTGGGAGTGCAAATTCTATCCAACCTGCTCTGTTGCTGACGGTGAATGACAACTGACAGGATACAGGAGAGACACAGGTGAAACCAAGGGCAGCTACTTCAGGAGGTGGCACCAGTCAAAAGGGCAAAAAAGAAAAAATATTGGTCCAACCTGTCTTTCGGTAATTTAGATCAAAATATGTCACAAAAAAATGCATAAGAGCTTTTGCTAAGGTCTAACATAAACTAATAAGGTCTAACATGAACTAATTATTTGTCTTTGTACATTTCCAGTTCTATTCATAGTTATTTGTAATGGAATCCAAACATCACCTATTCTAAATAGCTTTATCTTGTTGAGGGGGGCATGGTTGTAGGTGGGAAGGAGTTAACATCTTCTCACTGAGAAAGTTTTAGGCAGGAATGAAAGCAGCTTTTTGGGAGTTTTTTGCTACCAATTGATCTCGGAATAGAATGTACTCTGTGCATATTGGGATATATTACATTATTTGTCAAAACTGTTGCAAATGAGGCTCGAGCTGACTCAGTCTGTGGACTGATTACATAAGATACCAGGAATCCAGGTCAAAGCAAAATTGTCTATAGGGAACTACCAGGTTAGAGTCAGTGTCTGCTCTTTTTCCGATAATATGCCTTACCACAAATATGTTTTGAAAGATTTTGCAAGAACCACACAAAACCTATTTTTTATAGGAACTAGGAAGAGAAAGTTGTGCTTTAGAAGGGTTATTCAACTGTGTATGAAATCCCATTGCCTGTAAAATAAAAACAATATTTTTTTTCCAGCTGCTCCTCAGAGTAGTAACCTGAAAACATTTTGCTACTGAAATAATTTTTGCACACAGATAGTCTTGAGGCTTTACAGTACCTGCCAGTCAATTACTGGTTTGGAAGTCTCAAGAGCAAGTGAGACACTGTCTTGGTATTTACCCCATACCATAAAATCCTGTTCATCCAGCACACGCTAAGTGTACATGTATGACATTTGAGCAGAAATTACTAAAGTGTATATTTTCCTCTTTTTTTTTTTTTTTTTTTTTAACTTGGAGGGTTTGTTTATTTGTTTGACACTATATTCTCCCTGGAGGGGGACTTCCTCCAGGAGGCATTGCACAGGATCCTGATGAGTTTGTTGTACAGTTATCAAAAGGAAAATTATGAGCATGGGATTAAATTAACATCTTTTACAGGTCAAGTTTTCACTTGAAACCTTCCTGTGTCTCTGTGTTTGATTTTTCATGTTCTTTGAACCCAGAATTGGAAAAAACTATTAACTACAAACCTATTTAAAACCTTGTGGTGGAAAGCGATACCCTTAATAAAGTCTGAGAAAAACAAGGGCTGAATACAATATAATTTTCACGATGCTCATCCACACATTGCCTAATCAGTCCTCATTTTGGAGAGCTGAGAAGCTGCAAGCCAGAATAATCAGTGCTTTTATGGACTGTAATGTCAGATGAAGCTTCAGAAGAAAATGACAAAAATATTTGCATTTTTTCTTCTAACTTTCAGGTATTGTTAGATTGCAAGATAGGAGAAGTGGGAGCTCAGGAAATTAATTTACTTGACTTCTTCAGCTCTCTGCATAGCTCTATGAGCTACTGAGAAAAGACGTGGTCTAGAGTTTTTGGTCTATTACAAACTTGGTCCTAGAACAAGCTGGCATAATACTCTGCCTTATCTTCATCCACAGCCACAGATACTTGCAGGTTGTAAGAACCCCTCAGTAAATCATATAAATTTAGCTCGTTTTTTGCAGGAAGGAACTGGGGTATTTATACAGCTATTTATGCAGCTGCAGCTGTTATCCTGCACATTTGTTTGTTTTTCACACACACCGCTATGGAAAAAAAATTATTCCTCCAGAATTGATAAGTCCATTTCAGCCCCCACTTCGATAATTAGCATTTGATGAGGCTACTTGATCTTGCATATAACACTTTTCATCAATACTTGGTGTCACTACAATGCATTAAGTGCTAATACATTATTTCTAGGGACGTTAAGGTTTAGAATGATTGCCACAGTCATTGTTTTATGGAGTCAGCAAATTAGAGAAACAAGTCACAGGAATCTTAAAGACCATTAGGCTGTTTTTATGATATTTCTAGAGGATGGTATGTCAACTTATGCAAGTTGAATGGGTGTTTTTCTCTTATTTTGAAGTAATATTAAAGAGAAATTTAAAGTAAGCTGTAAATATGCATTCAAGATATTAAAAGAATTTTTTCCTGAGAATTAATGAATGTGATAAGTGCCCTGTGGTGAGAGAGTGCTGGATTTTCTTTGAAGTCAAAACTGAGAATTCTGGTTGGTGATTTTCTAGATGATAAGAACATTCGTCTGATAGCAACAATTATTTTTCAGTGAAGGCTACTGCAACCTGCAATATCACTGTACTCTGTTCTTAGTTTTATCACTGTCTTCTTGACTTCTATTCCGCTCAAAGACTGAGTCCCTTGTTTTTGCAAGGCACTTCACTAATGCCTACAGGCACCATGTCTTTTCAAATTAAACCACAAATGTGGCCTTAAAGTACTGGTGAAAATCTAAAGTTAATCTGCAAGGGAAAGAAAAATATAATTTATGCTGGAAGTCCAAACTAGTAATTCTTATGCCTCCATAAAGGTGCGGATGGGAAAAGAGAAAGGGGATGAATTTGAGAAGATGCTTCAGCCCAGATGAGTTGTTGTTACCCTTAATTTCCTGGTGTCTCTGGGCTTGTCAGTAATATCTGGGGGGGAGTCATGTTTCAGTGGTCCTACAGAAGCTGTTGTGTTTACGGGGAAAAAAAAGCAAAAAGTCCTTTTAATATTACTCTCCAGTCTGTGAGTACATAATCACCTACTACACCAGAGTAGCTGGTGATAAAAACAGAGGGCACAGCATGAGCTGGGTGTGGAATACCTGTCATGCAGCACCATCATGCCTGTGTGTATAGTCTGGGAGTTTTACTCAAGATTTAGCCTAGCACAGTACAGGTGGTGCTGCTGTGCTACCAATGGTCACAAAGAAGCAGAAGTTAGTGCAGAAGGATCTGGAGATGGCTTTCAGCACGCCTTTGTGCAGCTGCTTTTCCCTGCTGGCTGGCACCTGGGTCTGTAGTGTCCAGAAGAAGAGAGCGTGTGCTGTTGAGCTGAAACAGTGGTAAGAGATGCTTGGAGGATGGCAGATTGAAGTGGGAGCATGAAGAAGTCAGATTTTGGCTGTTCACTGGCCTAAGCAAATGGGATCAGAGTTGGCAGTGTCTGGTTCAGAAAACTGTATTCCACCATTAGAATAAATGGCCTCCTAATCAACAGGTGTGCCCCCAGGAGATCACCCAATGGCCAAATGTTTAAAGGCATTAGAGGCTCATAAGGACAGCGAGGAGCACCAAATGGTATTTTCAGAAGTGACTCCTATTACTTAAATTGCAATAAAGTCTGTGGGAATCACGCAGTGAAGTACTTAATGCCACCCTGAGAAAACTGCAATGTGCCTGTTTTTATCAGTAAGTGCCTACGTGCCTCTTAAAATCCTGACTGTCAGAGACATCTCCTACCTGTAAGGCTTTAGCAGTGCTGAGTAGCAGAGATTGAAGAAGGATTAAGACCCAAATGCTGCAGTGTTTGAGCCCTCCCTGTGTAATGTCTGTGCATGGCTCTATTTGTGTGTCTCATGCCACACAAGGAAGATGGATCACACAGGGACATGCCATCAGAAAGCAAGGATGTGGCACACAGACTTCCTAAAAGGTATCAAAGCAGAGAATAAGAAAATCAGAGCATTGTCTTGGATTACCATTCCCCTGAGCAGATGAAAAGGAAAGAAGGACATGTTTAGTACCTTGTTCCTTAGATCACAGTAGTAATAGTACAACCTGGCTCCAGGGCTAAATAAAGAAGGAAAATTAACTAAGTTCTGCTACCAGCTATGATGGAGAAAGGCCTACTGTATTCTCCAGGAGGATTACTGCTGACTGGAGAGACGCAAATAAAAATGTGTGAAGAGTAGAAAGGTAAACTTCCAACAAAGGTACTCAGAAGTATAAAGAATTAGGAGATTATTCCTTTGCAAAAACCAGTCTCTTCAAAATCTTATTGCAAATACTATCTTGCAAAATAATCTAGCAATATTGTATTTTATAATATGATCTAATTAGTGATACATACAGGAGACAACAGGACCTTGAAAGAGTCAACTTAAAAAGCCTTCACCAACTGTGTCAGGGACTGTAGTTTAAATGCAAAGCTGGTGAATATTCAGATGCATAGTAGCAATCAAGCAGCCACCAAGAGAATACAGCAAGGAGCACAGAGACACATGAAGCTGCAGAGCAGAATACTTCTGTGACAGTCAACATAAAGATGTGAACAGAGGAGCTGAATTCAATGTGTGGAAGGCCAGCAGGTCCTGTGGAGTAAAACCTGATGATAAAAAGCAGGGTCATAGACAGACTGGAAAGTACACAGTCATGTCAAAGCCTGTAGGGAGAGCAGCTAAAGAAAAAACTAGAGCACAATCAGGAAGCAGGCACTGATTTAGAATTTGGAGGTATAGGATACTAGGCTGTACAAAGTGGCAAAAATGAATGGTTTGTAGGTTCCAAGCTGACGCCAGATGTAGTAATATTGGAGTAACCGGATATAGGCAAGAAGCTGAATGTCAGGTAGATAGATAAATACAGAACTGTGGAGACATCTTTGGGATTATTCAAGGGAAGAAAGCAAAATTGTCACCCAGCAACAGTGAATGGCAGTTAGATGATCCCTTGCACTACATGTTAGTACAAGCATAATAGAAAGCACTTGAGATCATGCTTTCAGTAATACAGAAGACACAGAAAGCCCCATTGTCAGTGCAAACAGGCAAATAGATGATGCTTTGGCTGCTGGTCTGCTCTCTTGGCTTGAACTCATCACTCTGCAGAGTCAGTCAGGCTCAGCCCAGGGTGCCTGCAGTGGACACTCCAGGCTGGGGTAGCTGCACCTCTGCAAACTGACTTCACTGCAGTTGTGCAGAGGGAGGATCATAGGAGCAAAAGAAGGGTTAGCATGTGTCTTACAAGAAAGATGAAGCATTGCTCAGCTTCCAGAGCTGGATATCATTGCTACTAGTGGAATGAATGCTGTGATTGGAGTGCTGGCACCGAGGGCTACAGGCTTCAGGAGTAGGCAGGAGGGAGGGGGAGGTGTGGCACAGTAAGTAAGTGAGAGGTTTGCACAGCCCTTAGAGTTAGTGATGTGGTGAAGAGCCTCTGAGTGAAGACTGTGGGGAAGGAAAACAAAGCAGGTATTGTAGAGGGTCTTTACCACTGATTGCCCAGTCAGGATGTAAACACCAGTGAGTTATTCTATAGGCAATTAGGAGAACTCTCTGGATCAGTAGCCCTTGGCGTTATGGGAGATTTCAACTTCCCAGACATCAATTGGAAATAGCATACTTCTGTGACAAGTCTTGGAAATTCTTGAGGCTTATAGGAGAAAACTGCTTGTCATACTTGGTGAGCCAACTAGGAAACAGGCCCTCCAGGACTTAATATTTGTGAATAGAGAAGGACTCTTGAGGGATGTGACAGGAGGTGGCTGTTTTGGCTACGTGAAATGGCTGAGTTTTGGATTTTCACTGTAAAGACAAAAAAGGATGGCAAAGTTGCTTCCCTGGACTTCATGAGAGCAAACTTTATGCTATTTAGAGCATTAACTTAGCAGAGTGCTAAGTATCTGGGAATCTGCTTTTAAGGACTTCAGGGTCCACCTGTGCTGGTCAGCCTTTAATATTCACCTTTCAGAAGCACAGGAGCAGACAACTTCACCATGCTGTGAGTCAAGCAAGCAGAGCAGAAGACCAGCTTGTTTGAACAGGGAACTCCTTGTGTAGGTCAGGAGGAAAAAGAAACTGTGTGACCTCTGGAAGCAAGGTTAGGCTTCTCAGGAACCAGAGTACAGAGCTGTGGTTCATTTACACAGGGAGAAGACATGAAAGGCCAAAGCTGAATTAGAGATGAAACTGGCCAGTGTTGTTTCAAATAAAAAGAAGGGCTCTTTTTTCAGACGAGGTCTAAAGAAAATATTGGGCTGATACTTGGTGAAGGTGGTGAATACTTGATAATACTTGCTCAATGTGACAGGAATGAAGAAAAAGCAGATGCATTCTATGCACTTTTTGTCTCAGTCTTTAGTAGACCTTCAGCTTCCCAGCCCCCTGAGTTGGAGCACCACAAATGTGGGAACTGTGACTTTCTATCTGAAGACACTGTAAGGGACTCAGCTGAATGTTCACAAGTCCGTGGGGCCTCATGGGATTCATCCAAGTGTTCTGAAGGAGCCAGTAAATGTTATGGCAGGACCCCTCTCAATCATCTGTCAAAGATCCTGGAGGTTTAGGGAGGTCCTGCTGACTGGAAGCTTGACAGTGTTACTCTAGTCTACAAAAAAGGCATGAGGGGAGACCCAGAGAATTACAGACCTGTTAATATAGCCTCAGTTGCTGGAAAAATTATGGAGATAATTATACTGCGTACTACTGAAAGGCATTTGAAGACTGATACAGTCATAAGGAATAATCAATATGTGTCCACAAAAGGGAAGTCCCATTTAACTGATTTGATATCTTTCTATAATGGGGTCACCTGCCTAGTGGATGAAGGGAAAGCAGTGGACACGGTTTTTCAGGATTTTAGGCTTTTGATACTTTACCTCAGCATCTTTCTAGAAGGTTGTTCAGCCATGGAATGAGTGGACTTGTGATACACTGGGTGAAGAACTAGCCAAAGGACAGATCCCAGAGGATTGCAGTGAATGGGGCTATAGCTGGCTGTTAACAAGTCACGAGTGGTGTTCTTTGGGGTTCAGTTTTAGGGCCAGTTCTGTCATCTCCCTCTCTCTATATATATACACACATACATATGTATCAATGATCAGGATGCAGGAGTTGAATGTACCACTAGCAAGTTTGCTGATGGTACCAAAGTGGGAGGTGCTTTTGACTCTCTTCAGGGACAAGATGCCTTGCAGAGGGATGTTGATACACTGGAGCATTGGCCAATGATTAGGAGGAAATGTAACAATTCAAAATGCTGGATTCTGATCCTCTTAGGATGGGTAACGCCAGGCACAAGCATGGATTAGGAGAAGAGTGGCTGAAGAGCAGGCCTGCAGAAAGGAATCTGGGGCTGCTGGTAGACAGCAGGCTCAGTGTGAGTCAGCAGAGAGCTCTGACAGTCCACAGGGCAAACCCTGTCCTGGGGTGCATCCAACAGCGCATCACCAGTCACTCAAAATCATCCTGCTGTATTCACTGTTGGTGTGGCCTCAGCTGGAGCACCGTGTGCAGTTCTGGGCGCCACCATGGAAGAAGGATGTGAAGGTCCTTGAATGCAGCCAGAGGAGGACAACAAATCTTTTGAAAGGACTGCATGGAATGTCCAAAGAGGAGCAGCTGAGGATACTTTGCTTGTCTAGTGTGGAGAGAAGGAGGCTGAGGGGTGACCTCATTGCTCTCTACAGCTTCCTGAGGAGGGGAAACAGAAAGGGAGGTGCTGAGCTCTTCTCCCTGGTGTCCCACTGACATGGGAATGGTCCTGTGGGGAATGCCCCACAGAACGTTCAGACTGGGCATTATAAAGCATTTTTTTTCTGAGAGAGTGGTCAAACTCTGGAACAGGCTTCCTAGAAAAGTGGTTGATGCCCCAAACCTGTCAGTGTTTAAGAGGCATTTTGACAATGTTCTTAATTGGTCAACCTTGAAGTGCTCAGGCAGTTAGATTAGATACTTGTTGCAGGTCACTTTCAATATAAATATTCTATTCTACTCTATTCCATTCTGTCCTATTCTATCCTTTCTTTCTGTGATCTACTCTGCCTTTACAGCTGCTCCCTGAGGCTCTTCATTCAGGTCTACTTTTTTCATGAGGTAAAATCTAATTTTTTTTCCTAGCAAGGAAGGGTGGGGACTGATGCATTTTCTGTTTTCTTAGATACGGTTTCTCCAGTCCAGAGCAAGCATACAGTGGTAGAACAACATGAAGAACTTTGAACTAGATGATTCTTTATTTACCTCTTGGATGAGGCAGCTGCCAGGTGTCTCAGCCCAACATCTTCTGCAATCCCTAACCCCATTAACCACCTCAACATAACAAATGAGGGAACATTCTCCACTTATCCCTAAATTTCTTAGTGGGCTGGTCTGTTTTTTCTGTAAGTTGATACTAGCTCACTGACGTGACAGCCAGTATTAATAAACTTTAATCACAAAGCTGGAAATAATGCTTTTTACACAGAAAACCAAGAGCTGCCTGGATCCTTCTTTGTTTGAGCAAGCAGCCAGAAAGTTAGATGAAATAATGAGAAAAAGGAGATGTACTTGTCAATACAATTTCATGATTGAGTGTAGATGTTGGTGAGAGATGAGACATCTTGCTGCTTTTTGCCAAAAGCTATGGAATCACAGTGCAGTGTTTCCATGTTTTGCTGCACAATTTCCTGATGATACTGTGTTCCTACACAGCAAAGCAATATAGCTAAGCAATGCACTGTCAAGACAGAACACTAATAATTATGTGGCTTCTTTGGAATGAGGTAACCTTGAAATTCAGTAATTAAGTAGCAATGTGTGTCTTAGTTTAACTCCTTGTCTTGGTTTAATTCAGCGTAATTTTAAGTGCAAAAATTGTCCCTATGTTTGTGTTACAAAAATCAATATTTGCTGTTTGTTAGATAGAATTTTGAAACAGAAAAGCTGTAGCGGAGGCCTGTGAACTGCTCAGAATCTTTGCTGTGTATAACACACTCCGCCTGAACCTGCAATTTGTGGGTATTGGTTCTTACTTTGTAGAGCCATTCTGCATATGGACTTGCATACAGCATATGGTTAGACTTACTAAAAAAACTTTTTGATCAAGTAAACCACTACAAGTCCCATCAGCCCAGCTCTGCCCTCTCTGCAATGAAGATCTGTTGCTACAGGCCTTGGCATTAGTTCAGGAGACGTTTACAGTCAGGATTCATTTTTGACATAGATGAATGAGGACTTTGGTGAGACAACTCAAAAAGAGATTGCTCTACATAATTTGGCTGAGAGAAATGAATGATTACATTTAGAATTGCCTTTCACATTAATAGCTGGAGAAGATCTGTCCAGCTGTCTATATGAGAGTGGAGATTTATTTTCTGGCATAAAAGTGGAGTGAACTACTTTCTCCATTCAGAGAAAGTTTGGGCTTGGGTAGTCACCATTTTTGAAGGAGAAGAATATTCCTGATGATAAAAAGAATATATAGAAATGAGACTGCATTTTGAATATTAAATAGTATCTTCTTCTCCAGAGATTTATAACTATTAACCAAAAGAGTACCAATTTAAAAACAAGTTTTTGAGGGGAAAAGGTACTATTGCAGAGATGCACATGCTGAGCTGACTTTCCAAGGCAGTTAAGTAGTTTTACACGGTAAAACTTTTAAGATGTGCATACAACATAAAACTAAAATTTCTCTGACAGGTACATGGAAATTCTGCTAATCCTGTGTGTCAGAAATGTATTTTTGGAATGTCTAAGGCTAGAATATGTCTTTTTTTCATGCAGCATCATGAAGTTAGAAAATCTAGGAATTTATAAAATATGTGGTTTATTCTTCTATGCCTTCACCCCGTGGCCATTTAGGAAATGATGGGCTTCATCTTAAATCCTTGTGTGTTCTTCTTTGTGTATTTTCAGGATTCCTCTTTGATTGGAACAGCCACAGTGGCTGGTCCCAGGACAAGTGCAATAATTGGAGATCAGGGAACACCACCGAAGGTCCAGCTCCCCCTCAATATGTAAGCAGCTCATCTCAGTCACTGTGTACTCTTTGTTTCCAGTTGTGTGTGTGTGTGTGTGCTTGACACCTGAATGCCCAAATCTCAGCTCAGGTGCATTCTGAGAAGAGAGAGATTGCAATTTCAAACATGAGGCAGCCCCTGCTGAAACTGAAAAATTAATAGAGAAAGGCAAGACTTCCCCCTTGCTGTGTGAGAGCCCTTTTATTATAGCTGTATGGATCACTGTGAAGCAAACTGAGTACCTCTGAGCTAGAGAAAATCTTCTTTCATTTAAAGCTCTTAAAAAGGTGTAGTCCTATGCAATCAAACACCTGATATATTCATGATTAAAAAGAAAAAATGGCCTGGTTCCACTTTTTTGGTGCCATCAATAATGAATGAACAAAGGCAATGAATGAACTTCACATCTTTGGCATATGGTCTTGTTGAATAGTGCGTAGAATAACAGAAGGTTCACAGAACAAAAAGAGTAGACTTCATTATAGCAAGTCTCTTGCAGCCTGGTTGGTTTATCTGATACTTGTCTAATTAATTACTGAATCCTTTCCCCTCAAAGATATACCTCGTAAAAGCAGAACAACTACACACACATACACACACATCCATATTTTTGGGTTTTATGATATGGCTAAAACAAGGTCTGAAGCCACAAAATCCTAAAAATAATAGAGGAGAGCTTCTCTAAGAACAATAGGGGTGTTGGGTCAGAACAAAACAAATTTCTTCTTGGCTCTTTATTTGAGATCTTTGTACCTGAGGGATGCCACACAACACTGAAGGCCCCACAGAGAGGTCTCACCATCACCCTGTGGTCACCCTGCATGGCATATAGTGGGACATATGTTTATTTCAAGCCTTGCCCTGACTAGGATGTGGTAATTGGCAATATTTGAAGTACCTGGTTGCTGAATCAGGACATTTTCCAGCTCTCCATGCCTCAGCAAGCCTCCCCTTCTCCCTCCCATGCTTCTCCTGTCATCTCCCTTGTGAAGCAGCCCTGTAATCCGGTCTGTCATTCTGCGTTTGTGAGCCAAGTTCCAGTCAAAGAGGATGCATTATTTGAAAGCTGTAGCAATAGTGGGGAGGTGCAACCCTAGACAAAGCCCTGGGGCTTCTGCGTTGTAAGCAGAGTCACAGGCAGCTACCCAAGGCCAAGAACACTTCACACTTAGACCTTTTCTCAGGGAACTTCTAATAAACATTTTGGGTTCTTCTAAATCCCACTCCCAACCCTTAGCCTCACTGTTTCACACAGCCCAGAATAATCTGATACTACATTTTGCAAGATTTCAGACTGTTGTTTTAACACTTTCTTCTAGGCTGTACAGAGTTAGCTGGTGAAGTTTCACACCTAAAATCTAGAGAACAGTGAAATGTGTCCAAATCCAAAGACTTTAGCTCAAGGCAAAATCATCTTAAGCAAATGGGACCACTAGACCTGATTTCCTGCCAGAGGAAAAACCCAGAAACAAATTCTGAGGAGGGAAACTGCCTGCAATCAAACTGTTTTTAGCCATGGATGAGAGCAGGCATCCCCCCAGCTCTCCTACAGCCACCTCCCTGCTAGGAATGGAGTTTATGCCTGCACACAGGGTGGGGCTGCAGACTCAGGCTGGATGTGTCACTGGGTTTGGAGAACTTGTGCCTCTGTAACTAAAGAGGAGACCCCCAGGGATGGGCATCCTCACTACCCCCCCACACAGGAGGTGGGACTGCAGGTCCACAAAGAAAGTGCTGATCACTTGTGTTGTCCCAGGGTCACCCTATATGGTTGGCACACACAAGCTTTCATCACTTTAGCCAGAAAGAGATTGGTCTGTTTTGGTGTGGTGTCTGTGCTGGGCTGTTGTACACCGTCTTTTAGTCTCTGCAAGGATTTCAATACTCTATCCAGAGGATGTTTAGGCTCATTGTGATATCGGATATTCAGACTTACTGGTAGCTGATTTGGGGGAATTTGCTGGGTGGAAGCTAGTAGGAGAGAACAAAAATAAATTAATAGGCGATCTAGAGATGGCTGCAAGGCACAACAGCCTATAATCCACTGAGGGTAATTTTCCTTGCACCTTCTTCCAGAATCTCCACCTGTAAATTACATTACGTGTAGCCCCTTAGGGGAAAAGGCTGAGTCTATCTAAAATGTTCCGTCCCTGACCCCCTGCTTTACCCATAGCTTCTGAATCTGAGCCCTGTGTAAGCAGCAATTTCAAAAGGGACAGTCAAAGCTACACTTTCTGCTCCCTCAAGTGAGCGCAGTCTGGCACTTTTTGTTATGTCCTTGCAGAGCACAATGCTGAAAAATTAGCACTGAAGCATGCAGTCTTATTTCTTGTCAGGGTGACACATTTTAATGTTCTTCAGATCATATGTAGCCTCAAGTTTTCTATCAGGTGAACATCTACAAACCTGCTCAAGACCACCTGATTATATAGGTTAAAAAAGATGCACAGGATGGTTTCTTCCATCTGTTGACTAATGAAGTACAGTTTCTGATTAGGTCTTTGTACCCCTTGCACGTGATAAACAGAGCCAGGCACATCAACCTAAGATTCCCTAAGGAGCTGTTACCAAATATTTCATATTCTGCTCATTACTGCTGTTTATTTACTACCTTCAGAACAAAAATAGGGAAATCTACAGCACAATAAAGAAGTCAAATCAAGAAAAATAACAGGATTTATTCTTCAATTATATTTCCTGGAGAGCAGAAGTAAAAAGTAATAAATCATTTTTATTGGCCAAAAATCTACAATCACAACTGCTATAGTTTGGTTTTTTTTCTGGTTCACTGCTATAAGGTGGGCCATAAACCTCTTCTCACTCACCCCTGAGCCTAAGAGCATTCTGCTGCACTTTGTAGTGTAAGCGTACTTTCTCTGTTTTCCCATTTCTCTTAATCTATCTTCACTGCCTGTAAATCACAAACAAATAAAAAAACTCAAGAAGGCACAACCTTGATCAAGAATTACCAGAAATCCCTTTTTGCATCTGTAGATAAGCGACAGTACAAAAAAATCTGGTATTTACAAAGTTCTGTGTGTGCACTCTTGCTATTTTATCCTGACTTTCCATTATTTCCCAAAGTACAAGCAATCATTCTTAATTTTCAACAAGAATCTCTCTAAACAGAAAGAGTATCTGTAGGGATTTTAAGCTGTAGTCATTTCACAACACTAGACACATCCCTGAAGTAGTAACAGAAGAACAAAAGAGAGATAAATAGAAAGATTCTAAACAAAGGGAAGAAATAAAAGCTGTATTTAAATAAATAAAAAGTTCTACGTATTGGATCCTATAATAAAGATTTATTAGAATACTTGCACACAAAACATCCAAAACCAAATTCTACCACTTCATCTACTTAAGTCAAAACCCCTTGCAGAATGCGGCCCTTTCTCGCTTTTTGATTTACCATTATAGTACAAGAATTGCCATACCAGATCAGAACAGTTTGGTGTGTTGTTTCTAAACTTGGCCAGCATAAATAACATTGAGAAAGCTGCAAGAAGAGCTTTTGAAATAGCCTACCTGTAAGAAAATTTTCTTCTTAAACTCCACAACAGAGGTGGATCCCACCCTGAACCATATGAATGTGCACTTCTTCCACATGTCAGGATTTGCAAAGCCCTCTTACTGGAGCCCTTGTTACTCAGGCTGTCACTGTAATTGTCATGTGTTTCTGAAACTGTTGCTAAGTCCTTAACTTCGGTGCTGCCTTATGGCACTGTTTTGCTTTGGTTGTGCCCTGAGTGAGAAGCATGTCTCATCAACTTCTAAATTACCTTTTACTCTGATTAGTTACTCCCTTACTGTCTTAGAATCCAGTCTCTGCCTTTCCTTGTTTGTGAAGCAGCCCTTTTTAACTACGTCTTCTGAACAGTGCTTCTGGTCGCTTTCTGCTCTGTGGGGCTGGAGTTGGAGCAGGGCAGGTGGTGGTTGATGTCATCTGTGTACTTTCTCCCTGTGTGACCTCTCCCCACAGCTACCTAGCCCTGTATGCCTACAAGCCTCAGAAGAATGATGAGCTGGAGCTGCGCAAAGGGGAGATGTACCGGGTCATTGAGAAGTGCCAGGACGGCTGGTTCAAGGGCACGTCTCTGAGGAGTGGGATGTCCGGTGTCTTCCCAGGCAACTACGTGACACCTGTTTCAAGGTGAGGACCACTGGCCCCTACTGGGGCTGACAGGGATTCTGGATGACACTGAAAACAATGTAGGTCTGCTTTTAAATCACATTTCCCTTCCAGAAATTCTCTGGTGGCACTGTGGAGTTCAGTAATGAGACTTGCTGGTTGTAGCATTTGAATTACCCATGTTCTCAGGAGATTGCACTAGTTGTAATAATTATGGTATTTATAACCTCTGACAGGCCCAGGTTTTACTACTGCAAAGAATCTGTTGGCAAATGATTTTGTTGTTAAAAAACTACTGGACCTGTAACAAAATAAGAAATGCTTGTGTCTTGCTTTTCAGTACCTCTTCATATCAATTCTGGTCTTCTTAAAGCAAAGATCTGGGATAGTTTGGATCTGGACTAATGTTTGAACAGTTTGAATTCCAAAGTGGTAGTAGAGTTAAGTAAATTAACTCTCAGTTAAATTAACACCTCAGTTGCAGCAGATGAGAAAAGGAAAGAATGGCATCTTTGGGGAAGAATACCATTTGTCAGAGTTCAGTATTGGACAATACCAAATCAAATCTGAGAAGCTGAGAAGAAAGTTGTCTTGGTTTAGATAGACAGGTATCTGCCAGGGAAGATTGGAGTCACCCTTGGAATGTAAGCCTCACCCCCCCCTCCGCCCCCTTTCCAAATTATTGTAAATTTGCAATTAAAAGGCTGTCAGGCAAAGATTTTGAGAATAGGTATAGAAGTTCTTTACTAGGGATATTTTTTTATAAAAATACAAATGTTGTAGAACAAAAGAATAAGCAAACAAACAAACAAGAAATACTAGAAAAACCCTGACAAAGTCAGAAATAAAACCTGACACCCTGTTGGTCAGGGTGGTTGAAACAGTCCAAAAGTAAGCCCTCCTGGAGTGGCAGATGTGGTCCTGTTAGAAGCAGAGATGATCCTGTGGAGCCAAGGGTCCAGAGATGGGTCCAGTCTTCCTTTGGGAGTCCTGTGGGAAGACTGGATGCCTGGTGACACTTGTGGCTCCTTTTTATCTAAATGGAAATGGTTTGGCTCCTCCTTCCTGGGTAGAGCATCTCACAATGGGATGATGTAATGCGTCATGTCATTGGTGAGCTTTAATGGCCCATTAACAGAAGATATCCCCATGGGGGGAGTAGAACAATGAACAGAGATAAGAAATAATGCCTCACCCGGTTTTAACAGCTGGCTTGTAGTCAGAGAAGGCAGTTACCCCCTCCCCTCTGGAGTTCTAACAGATAAAGAAAATCTCCCCAACCAGGTTTCAACAGATGGAATAGAATAAACATTTTTCTTTGGTTACAAAACTCAAGACAAAAGTCCATCTCTGTGTCCCAGACTGTTTGCCCTGTGTGTTCCTTGCAGGTGAACGCTGGCATATGTATGCCCATATCTCCTTCAGAACAACTGTGGATTTGTAAACTGAACTCATTCCTTCTCACATGCTCTCAGTCTCTCCTCCCACATGCACGCTGTCTCCATCTTTGACTCCTCTCCAGAGAAGGGCACCTCACAACTCAGACACTGTTGATCTTGAAAAATTGACCCAGCTTTGTTGATCTAAGTTTATGTCAAGTCTGTGGCATTTGTTTTGAGTAACACCAGAAGTTAAGAACAGATCAGAAGGCAATAACTAAGCCTGCTGACAGTCCTAATACTACATTTCAGTAAGGAAACCCCAAATATTAATTCACTGTTTCTTCAGTCTTCATCAACCTAAATGTATTTATCTTATTTTATAGACCCTCTTGGCTGCTTTCACTCCTTGCCTCTTCAGCTCTTAATTAGTTAGGAAGTTTGTGCTGAAGAGTTGGTTATCTGAATCAGCAAGACTTTATTAAATGCAGCATGTCACAGCTAGAACAAGACAGAGAAGTGCTAAAGGGCAAAAGTGCTTTCCACAAAACCTGAAAGCAGCATTATGATTATATTTATGATCCTGTGGGCTAATTAAGTTCCTGTATAAATCACCCTCAGTGAGAACAGCAATAAAAATCTGATAGCAACAAAATCTCCTATTTGCACTACTTTCAACATACTTTGTTCCCCTTTGACAGAAAAGCAGGGGATTAGATTGATACAAGTTTTTCTGCCACTCCCTACAAAACCCAAGGAAAAGAAGCTGTGAATTTAATAACACTGAACTAGATTTATAGGCTGCCAAAACACGTGTGAGTGGAGCATTAGGGAAAAAGAACAAAACTCTTTAGATGGACAGACAGGCACAGGGCAGCAGAGAAAATTTGCCACATCCAACATCTATCAATCTCTGCTGGAGTCACAGATAGTTTCTATACTTGTGGGTGTGCATGTTTGCCTGAACACAGCTCTCAGTGGACTAATGTTAGATGTGCTTTTCTGGCAAACTCAATCTAGTGCAGATGGCCAAGCCAGCTCCAGCTGAACCTTCCTGCCACCCTGCCAGCTCTTCACAGCAGATGACAGACAGTCAAGATTTCCATCTGGTGGGATTCCCAGCTTTTCCCAACCTGGGCACTTATCAAAAAAAAAAAAAAATCAGATATATTTAGCAAAATGTAATCCAGTCAAACCTTGCACCGTGAGATGAGTCAAGTCAATGACACCACAGTGCTGTCTTTCCTCTTGTGACTTTAGGGGGAGGGAGAACTGTGCAGAAGGTATAGCTATCTTTTGCCCTTTTGGATCATATCCTCCAGCCTGTGCTTTGGTCTTTTTCCATCAGAATTCCACTCTTTTGGCTTTCCACCCTTTTCTTAGGGTTATTTCTTCTGTCATCCATGTCCTCTGAACCAGACCAGGCTGTTCAATACACTCCTTTCTGCTCTTCTCCTCTCTGTCTCCCCATGCAATCTTGGGGATCCAGAGTTTCTCCCAGTTCCATACCCCATAGTTGACTCTTACACTTTTTCTGCTATTCTCTCCTCTCTTGCTAAACCCTTGCACTGTCTCATTTCCATTTCCTCCACCTTACTTTGTTCTGCCTCATACTCCCTGTGCTGTCCTTTCCTGGAAGAGGACCTTGGCACAAGAAGCAGCTCAGGAGAAGAAAACAGCACAAAGTGATCCATATGTTTCATGGCATCTACATCTGGGGAAGGAAACTATTCAGGAACTTAAGTAAGAAACACAGAGAAAGAGCTGCTCACCAGCAGCTGAGTTTGTCCATTGATGTCTTTCTGTCTTCCTAAGTGTTCTTCTGTCCTAGTCAGAGTTTTTAGCTCAGTGGTAAGAGGATCAAGACAGATGTAGTCTGAACTCAATTCACAGGAGAAAAAGCCTTGTCCCTTCCCTCTGAGATCTCCTTGGCCACTCAGGTGAAATACAAATCATGCATGCAGTTAAAATGGAGGAGTGAGAGAGGTGCCAACAACTGTTTGGACTTCTTTTTCATTCAGGTCAGCTGCATTCCTGTCCCTGTTGCATTCCCTTAGCAAGTCTAAGCTACAGCTGGTTACACCAATAGGGTGAGTGTTCAGCCAAGCCAAACCCAGTCAAGTCTGCAGCTTCTCAGCCTCCTTTCATAGCCACACACAGATCTGGTGTTATCCATCTTTGTTTCTCCCTGAAGGGCTGTATGAAGGTTTGGTCCAAAGAAAAGATCTCTGAGTCTGTTTTAATTATCGCTCCATGAAATAGCCTCTGGCACACAAAATGACATCTGGGAGATACCCATTTCCTCTGAATTAAGATTTGTGATTTTACTAGAAACTATTCAGACAGAAATGTAGGGTAATAAAAGACATGATGAGAAAAATTATCTTTTCTATTTTTACCCTGCACTTCTTCCTGTAGAATAAAGGGGTGAAAATATCCCCCAGCATGCTTATAATTGGGTCCTATAAAGGTAAGTATATATCAATACCTCAGTTTACTTTGACAACTGATAGGGTGTCATGTTAAACCTCCTAAGTAACTGGGGGTACTTATCAGCACTGTGGTTGGGTACTGGGGTCTCTGCAGCATGCTTACACTGTGCACTTGTCTCCATGCAGGGTGCCAGTGGGAGCTGGGCAGCCCAGGAACAGCGGAGCTGGAGGAGCTCCAACAACAAAAGTAGCCCCAGGCGCCATCCACCCCATAGTGGCTGGTCACAGCAATGCCACCACGGCTGTCAGACCAGTTGTTCCCATCACTGCTCCCCAGACGCATCCCCAGCTGCAGGCGGCCTCTCCGCAGCTCAACAACTGCCTGAGGTACTCGGCTCAGCAGCCAGGCAGCCAGCCCCGCAGCGCCATGCAGATGGGTAAGTGTTCACCCTGTGCCTCCTGCACTGGCAGGATCGATGTGGTGCACACCCCTCGAATGCAACCCTCTAGAATGTGCCCGTCCCCACAGCCTGCTTTCTCGCTTTAGCCCAGCCAGTGTGGAATTTGTCCATTGGTGATAGAGTATGTTTTCTTTGCTTGTAATATTTATGGGTTTCTATTGATCTCTGGGAAGCACGTTGCGTTTATCAGATTGTTCTGTTGCTACAGCTGAAATAGACTGTAGTGTTTACAAATATTTATACAATTTATCTGTGTGAAAGCAAGCACTATGTATACTGAGGAGATTAACAGTTCTGAGTCCGGTTGGCTTGCTGATAAAAAAATACTGTCCTTCTTGCAGAGCAAGTAATACATGCCTTGGAATTAAGAAGCATTTCATTGGGCTTCAGGGATGAAAGGTATTTATTAGGCAGAACGGGACCCCGTGTTAGTGGGAAAGCAAAAGATCTGAAAAATGCTGCCACCTTTTTGAAGTGAGAATAAGAGCTGCTTGCACCAGGGGGCCTCTGTTCTTTCTAGGTTCCCTTTCTGATGTACAGCACAATTTTCTAGAGTACAATTTATTCCCCTTTCCCTGATGTTAAACAGCTTCTGAAGTTGAATAAAGTAAAAGTAAATCCTGCGGTGGAACTTTACAGCAAAATTTAAAACATTTTGTTTCTGATATTTTATAGCAATGTGACCCATTGTATTTACAAAGGCAGATCAGTAATGACTGTGACTGCTAAAAACTGAGGTCTTAGATACAAAACAGAGCAAACACAAATGAGAAATGCCCTGCAGAGTATGTCATGAATTCATATCTTTTGAAGCCAGAAGGCACTATTATGACCATCTAATCTCACCTCCTACACAGTCCTGACCAAAGGCAAGAAAACATAATCAAATACTTGAGAATCTCAGTCTCGAACAGTGGAGACTCCTCTGCTCAACAAACAGTGCAGGGCATTACATGGTATCCACGTCACACTGGGGAATAATCCATTTATCCTCTTTTTGTCTACTTCAGAAAGTGCTGCTTTCCTCTCAAGTCACACCCTTCCACAAGGTCTCCTGCTCCCATTGTGCAAAGGCAAAAATGTCCCCTTTTGCCTGAAGTGCTCAGGAAGTGTCTGGGTGCTCCTGGTGCCTCCTGTGCCCATGTCAACAGGCAGGTGACTCCCCTGAAACCAAGGTGACAGATTGCTCTGCCCCACAGGCCTGGCATGCCCCACACCTCCTTTCCACACCTCCAGCAGCTTCCCTGAATTAAGACTGCTCTTCTAGGTCACTCTGACATCTCTAAAGTGCCAAAGCGTTGGCAGGCAGGGTGATCCAGGGACCACAGAGCTGTACCAAAACCTCCTAAGCAGAGAGTTTTCCAACCTTTCCAAAAGGTTCATGAGACTGTTGTTTTAATTAAATAAACCTTTGCCAGGATAAATAAAGGAAGTTTTCATGATTATCAGTAATTGTCTCCATAATGGCTGTCCTCACCAGCATCCTGTGGACCAGAGCCACTGCAGGACAGGTCAATGCGTGACTTTTGGAAATGCTTTCCAAGAGAGGCAAGCTAGCACAGTATTCAAATCACGTTAGTGTTGGCTTGCAATATACATGAGTAACAAATCAATTTCCTACAAGGCCACTAATGTAGGAATACACCCAAAACGAAATATGAATGGTGTAGAACAAAAATAGCCTTCAGTGAGCATTGCTAATTAATAGCATGTTTGACGCAGCACAGCCCAGATCCAGAGATCCCAGAGCAAAGGCATATATTGTAACAGTAAGTCGATGAAACTACGGAATAAAATGAGAGAGTTCTGCCCAGAGTTGATTTTTCTCAGGCCATTTCTTTTACTGTTTCTCGTGTTTTATGTTTCCTTTGTGTCTGGAATCACATGAAAGAGGTGATGTACCTAATATGATTATCAAATCAGTGTTCTGCATACAGAAACATGCAGAGAAATTCCATTAGCATCCCTTCTCTCAATATTTAGGAAAGCCATTGCTCCCTACAAACAGTTCAAAACTTAGATCCTACAAGCTTAACCATCCCCAAAAATTAGATTTCTTATAGCAATGTTGCTCATCACTCAGGTTCCTAATGGGAAAATCAGGAAGGAATCACTTCCAGGTAACTAGTGGGAGTACCTTGCCTGGCTTTCTGGAAGTGAATTGCACTTTCAGTGCATGTTCTTGGTAGTCCTGGAAGGGGAAGATGATAACTAATAGTAAAAATAGTCTTAAACGTGTCTCTAATAAAAACTTTTAGGGCCTTCCTCATGCTACATGATGAAGTGGTATCAAGTTACAGACTGGCTAGATAGTGTAGCTGATTTGCTATAAACATTAGTAAAAAAAGATGTTATAGAGTCAAGGAGCTACTGTGAGGGAGAATCATATAAACATTGGAGGTGCTAATCTGATGATGACTGGCCCATCACGTTCAGTATCACATCAGATAATAGAGTGGAAGGCTGGGAGATGAAATTCCCTCCTGACAGGAGTGCTCAGCTGGTGTAGTGAGTATGATTAATGGCTCTCTATCAATCTAATCCCTGCTAATGGGTGCTACTGATAACCATAGGAATAGAAACTAGTGGTTTGAGCTGTTCTGGCATTGTTGTTTAGTTACAGATTGAGTGAACTCCAGCTACATAAAAGTTCGTCCTTCAGATGAATTTGTCAGAAAATAACAGATCAAAGTGGGTCAGAAATTTTCCAGTAAAATGCATCTTGGTCAAAGAAAAGCTGATTTACTGGACTCCAAGTTTTCTGTCAGGAACAGATGTAGTTCAACCAGATCAACCATGAAGCTGTACTGGCTCATGTTGCTCATCAAGGGAATTGATGGCTTGCCAGAGCTGTTCTCTATGTAAGAGAACAGTGCAATGATCACAATCAATGTTTTCACATCCCAGGTGAATAACCTGACCAAAATAGAGGCTATTGTGGGGTGTGAGAGCATGTTGTGCTCAGAAAAATGTTCAAATTTTGTTCTGAGGTTCAAATTTTGTTCAAGAGGTTCAAATTTTGCACTGAGACAGAACTGAACAAGATTATGAAACCTTGAAAGCATTTATGAAATGGGCACTTTACAGCCAGTCCTATTATTGAATCATTTATGTGAGGGAATGTCTGAGTATGGACTCGGCTTCTTGGCTATACATACTTAAAGTGGAGCTGTATTTAGGTAACACCTAAGCAATCAACCAAGCCGGAAGTCATACACAACATGGATTCAGAGTTTGTCACATTTTTTGCATCCTGAAACATGCAACATGCTCTAGAATCCCTGGGGAGCTGACCTCATCACTGTGTCACAGTCACCTCATCAGTGTGTCACAGTCACCGTTAAATGGGCGAGCTCTGATTCCTGGTTCCCACTGCTTGCAGGCAGGGTTTGCTTAGCAGGAGCAGCCAGACTAAAAGGCACTGCATAGTCCCTTAGGGACTTTATTGGCAGAGAGGAGGCTGAGCTCAGAAATCCTCCGGTGGATTTCTGCTTAATTTATCCCCTGCAGCAGAGTGATGTGATGCTGATCATTTTGTTAGGGCTGAAACAAGAGACCTCCTTTTGTAATTGCTGTCTGCAGTGTCAGCGTGGATCATCTGGGCTAGCCCTTTAGGTCCTGTGTTGCATTGCTCCAAAACCGATCAAGTTAGGAGGGGGGCATGGGGGGTGCAGAAAACAGCTCAGCTGGAACGAGATAATGTACTTTTAAAAGGCAGCAGGTTAGGTATTTATTTCCAGGCATGGGTAGGGATAGTGAATGCCATTCCCCAGTGGCATCACTGGGAGGAACAAGCCAATTTTGGTGACTTCGGACAGGGCTTTGCAGGCAGGAGGGGAATCAGCCAAAAACACTTGCAGGGTGAGATCTCCTGGGCAAAGGCTCAGAGCTTATGTCCCCATCGGGCCCTTGGCACCTTCACAGACAGAATCACAGAACATTCTGAGTTGGAAGGGACCCATCAGGATCATCGACGCCAACTCTTTAAGTGAAAATGGTCCCTAAGGGGATGGAACCCACGGTACTGTTGACACCGTGCTCTGACCAAGTGGGCTCTGGCCACTGAAGAAGGGCCCATCGAGGCAGTGCGAGGGGAATTTAACCGTGCTCTCTGCTCCTCCCGCAGCGCACCCGGCAGTGCCGGCCCCGGAGCGACCCACGGCCACGGTCTCGCCTCTGCGGACGCCCAGCTCGCCCTCCCGCCTGCCCGCCGCGGCCATTCGGCCTCACCCCGCCGTGTCCCCGCAGCACGGCCACCAGCCGCCCGCCCCGGGGGCCCGGCCCCTCATCCCGCTCACCTCCGCCGCCGCCGCCATCACCCCGCCCAACGTCAGCGCCGCGCACCTCAACGGGGACGTGGGCGGCGGCCCCCTGGGCGGCCCCGCCGCGCCCGGGCCGGCCGCCAAAGCCGAGGAGAGGAAGAACGAGAAGGTAAGGGCCGCCGTGCCTCTGCTGTGCCTCCTGCTGCTGCCGCACCGCCCTCCCAACAGGGCTCTTGAGGAGGCACCCTGCGAAAACTGGTTTCCATCGCCAGACAGCCTGGGCATCCTCATCTCACACTATTTCCACACTTCATCTTTCCCCCCACCACCATCCTCAACACTGTTCTCGCGTTACTGCTCACAGATGGGAAACCAGGCTGAATGAGCTGAATCTGTGTGTTTCTCCCAATGATCAGCGCCGAGATCTGCAAGTAGGTTTCAGCAAATTTGCAGTGGTGCAGCGAGATGTTGCGGCGGGCTCTTGGCCATCAGAACCGGGTGGCCAGGTCAGAATCCGTCTGCCTCCCTACGTTAAAGAGGCTGATGGCGGCACCAGCCACGCAGCAGGTGCCTCAGGCACGGTAAAACATTGGCTCATGGGTGGTAGGAGCTGTTTTGCTCTTCCAGGAACATGTCAGTTTCTTCGAGAAACTTTGATTGCAGAGGCACAGCCAAAAGAAAAGAAGGTCATTGGATACTGCCCGGTGGGGTGTAGGTACAGTGTACTGTAGGGTCAATCTCTTAGGAGCCAGCAGTGGGAACGATAGCTGGGGTACATGTTCCCTGGCACACCTTGCTAAGGAAAGCCAGCGAGGAGAGCTGCTTTAAGCTCCCAGCTTTTTAGGTTCTTGGCAAATATTTTGCTTTTACCAAATGTTTACGTCGTGTCAGCAGTTCCCGCATATCAATGCTGAAGATTATCTCTGTACTGGCTAGCAGAGCAAGATCCTGGTTTGTATCTGAGTAGGAGGAAGAGATGTGGGGGCCTGCTTTTCCTTTGAACCTGAAAAAAATCCTTTCCATATGTTCCCTGAGCTTTTCCATGGTGACAGACACGTATGGAGTAAACAGTTTCTTTGTACATAGTAGTGCTGAGGTGGCAGGTCCCAAGTGTCCTCAGGGCCACAGATAACCCCTAGTTGCGCAAAATGAGGAATACAGGTTTTAAAATGCTTTCCTTAATCCTGTCTTGAATTTTCTCTGAATGTATTTTGGTGAAAGAAGAAGGGTGTAGAAATTCTGCCCTGGATGTGACATTTAGGTTCTTGCTTACAAAGAACAGCTCTGAGGTGTGCATCAAGGACTGCATGTGGTGAAAGAAGAACACTTGCTACTTCTTGCAAGTCCAAGGAAGGGAATAGCATTTGGCAGGAGGTGGTGGAGCTGCACATTGCCTCAGAGAATTGTGTACTGGCTTCTTTATTACTTCCTAAATCGCATTAAGTGATAGGTCCATATATTTTAATTCATGTGATACTGCACATTGAAAGTCTGTAGGCAAAATTGTATTGAGCACAGTCCTAAGATACTGGTTAATCTTTCCCAAGCTGTTTCAGCTTAAAGTTACTGAATTGGGATGCAGAGAATTAAAGTAAAAAGGTTTTTTAACTCCATGCATGAAGGGGAGAAGAAAATAATATACAACACCATTGCAATGGGTGTTGCCAAAGACCAATTCACTATCTGAGAAGTATCAGAGGGAAGTGACAGTAAAAATTGTCATTTCTGACTTGATTGGGTAATACATAACTGCTCTGACTGAACAAGTTATTCCTGAATCTTGTCCATGTTATAGTTCACTTCCATTTTAGAAAGATCTGAATTAGCAATGTCTCCTTTCCTTTCCTTTTAGAAATAGTGACTGATGTTTGGCCAGATAAGTTGTGTTATTACACTTTGCTAAGCCCAAATATTTCTTTGAAGCAATTGAGAGCTTGGATAATGCCAGAATGAAAGCCATATAACTACTCAGAAAAGCATCTGTGAGTCAGAACTGGAACCATATCTCTAACAGGGCTTGATATTTTCAAAGTGAAGGCTGATTGGGCAGGGTTTTTTGGTAAACAGGAAGGTGTCATACACTCAGAGGGAATATCTGTGGAGAAAGGCAGTATCTGTTATCAGTGCATGTAAGAAGAAAAAATCGGACAAAATCGAGAAGCAAAATACAGAAGGAAAAACATAGCTAGCAAGCTCTCAGATAAGCAAAGACCAGAAGCAATTTTTCTGAGTTCAGTTTCATTATATTAATCAGTCAGGTATTTTGAGATGAAAGGAACAGAGGGGAAGTTAGTAAGAGGAGAGGTAATAAGGTCTTTAGCTCTGTTGAACACAGGATGGAAGAAATGCACAGGTAATTATCTCCTGAGAAACTGAGATTAGCAAGTCATATGTGATGTAAATTGTAATGTGCCATAAAATTAGCAATGTTGTTGTCATTAGAATCAACAATTTTTGGAGTCCCATGAAATTGTTAACTTTAATCCTGGCTTAGCCTTTCCAGTGTCTTTTGTAGGATACCATTGAGAAAAAAGGCTGAATGATCAGAGAATATCTGTTTTAGGAGACATTTTCTTGCTATTAACCATGGTTTTCTTTTATGCAGGAATTGTCAGTGTGAGTTCACTATGGTACAGATGGCACATAGCACATAAAAAGAAGTAGTTTGCATTCAGGGATGGACATGACGAGGATCCATTGTTTGTCATGGTTCTTTGGAGGCCTGTGGAGATAAATTGCAATTTTTGCATTTATCACTCTAGTGTGGTGAGATATATTGGTCCTTGGGGAATTTTCTTCAGATTATAACTTTAGTAATGTTGATTGTCTGCCTGAAGTCTGGGATGGGAGATAGTGGGGAAAAGTGTTTTAAGATGTGATCTTCTAAAAATTTATGTTTTATCATTTCCCACATTGATTCCACTCAGGGATACTAAATGTGACACCAAGGGGCAGCTTCTTCAGTGAGTCCACGTATGCTGTTTGTGTTGTTTGTTCCAAGATGAAATCAACTTCACCTCAGGAATAGCCTTGCTGAGTGTGTGGTGCAGTCATCACTGTTAATGCTTTCCTCTGTGCAAATGTTTATATGCCAGTATCACGGGTTCCTATTGGTGTGCAGCAGTCACATATAGGCAAATCCCAAGATTTCTCTAAAATCAAGGGACTCCAATTCCAACTTTTGCTCGTTTCCTTGTGGTTTAAAGGCAACTGGCAGACATAATCCTAAGGATTATGGTTTTCAAATCAGCATGAATGGTTTTCATGCTCATTTTCTAGTAATATAGCAAAGAAATCCTTAGGTCTTTTTTTTTGACATCTCTAGTTTTCTGCCTCAGTTTATTTCTTGAAGATCTTGATCCAAATTTCCAAAGCTGCAGGTGAACCTTGCTACTTATGTTTATGTGGGTACCCTAATAATAGTGTCTTACTGTCATATTCCTGCTGACTTAATCATGAGGTAAAATTCTGCCTCCATGCCGGTCCTCACTTGTTGATATGCATCTATTTCTGGAGGATTCCATCTGCAACTGGGCTTGTGCTCCACATCTCAGCTCCTTGACCAGCCTCACGTCTGCTTAGGGAACAGTTTTGAGCATAGTCTCCTTTACCAGCTGCTGATGGTAGCTGATGAAAAACTGAGCCATAGACAGTGCTTAAGTCCACTGTGCAACAGTACTTGGAAAGTACTCTGGCAGCCAAGCAGGCTGAGAAGTAGAGCACTTGAAAATCAAAGAAGTTTCAGTGCTGTACGGGCACAGTAGGGAGCAGCAGGAAAGGCGGCTCCCGCAGGGGCAGCGCAGACACTGCAGGAATAACAAGTGGCCTGAGCAAAGGTGAGGGAGCACGGCACAAGTCAAAGAGGTAATGTGGTCAGGGCAGCAGAGGAGAGAGAAGAGCATTGGAAGCTGCTGGGAGATAGAGCAGGGAGCACCAGAGGAGTGCCAGTGAGGGGTGGAGGTGAAGGGTGCTGTGCAAAGCCCACAGAAAAAGGGGTCCTGAAACAGGGAAGTTGAAATATAGGGCATGAAATGTATCTAAAGAAGGCAGTGGAAGAGAGGAAAGTGTGAAGGAGACTCTTCTTTTTCTCAAATACTTCGCACTTGAGGCAATTTTTTTTTTCCCCAAAAAGGAGGTTCCTTCCTCCGGAAGTGAAATACTAACTTTTCCCCCGGGTCACTCTATGCCAGGTTAGGGATGGGAGCATCCCTAAGACATCACAGGGTCAGGAGAGAGATAAAACAAAGAGCCAATGGACAACATCTATTTCCTTTAAGGGTGTGGGGTGGTAGCAGGGTTCCTTTGAGCTCTTTGCCATTTGTTATTAATATCTGCATGTGTAGCCATCTGAAAGTCAAAAAATTCAGTCCCAGTTCCCAAATCTTCTGAACATCTGAAAGAAAGAGATGGAGATCTCAGCTGTGGAATTGGAGCAAAACTGTGTGGTTTGGGGGCTTTTTAAAATAGGGCTTCTTCTTTTTTGGGCAGGGAGTACTACCCAAGTTCAACTGGTAGATTACAGCTGAGAGCTTGTAATTATGGTGTGACTACTGCTTTGACCTTGCTCAATTTTTGCTATAATAGTTTCTGCTGTACATAATCTGGGTTGATGCTTAATACCACTGATAAAACCACTTGTTTGAATGAATTAATGCATTTCTCATTAAATGAGCTCCTCATTATGTTAATCAAATCAAGCAAATCATGCTGGGTGGTTTGACCACTGTAATTAAACTTTCTTTAAAATCCACTCATTTGGCTTTTGATGAAGATTTTGATTAAACTCTTCCAAAATGTCTCACCCAAGAACTGACAGAGAGGAAAATAAGAGCTTGCACTATCAAGCAAGTCATTAATTCATCACTGTGTTACAGCAATTCCTTACCATTTTACCTAGCCAGATTATATTGAAATATTTGAAAATTGGCAATGTAAAATTAAACACTTCTTACAAGTATGCTGAGGGAACAAGTCTGTTTGCAGCTTTAAATTTAAGAACTGTGTCCCTGGAATATATAGAGGATCTAGATTAACAAGTCACAACAAATGGGCAAATACACTAGGCTGCTGTTTCCTGATGTTAAGATAAGAAGAGAAACATCTTCAGAAAATTACTTTGAACACACACCAACAGTTTTGCATGTGAAGACTGAATCAGTAAACATCTGTCTGTTTTCACCAGTGTCACTCACTTTCTCAAGTATCAGTCCTGCTCAAAATAAATGCATTCCTCAAATGATACAGTATGTTTGGCATGATGCTGGTGTGAGAACTACATTGCAAAATAGAACAAGCCAAGGCCTATTTTTTGGCCCTGCAAATGTCCCTGCATGACTTGTATCCATGCTTCTAAGGTTTTTTTGGTTTGTTTTTTTTTTTCTTCCCTCCAAAATGGGATGACTACATCTAGACTGCTCATCAAGAACAGTCCTGGTAAGTGGTATGGCACAAACCATGCTCCTGTGTTGTCCTGGGAGGGTGCTAGTTCATAGAATCATAAAATATCACGAACTAGAAGGCACCCACAAGGATCATCAAGTTCAACTCTGGCCCTGCACAGGACAACCCCAAGAAGCATGCCCTGTATTCAGGAGCATTGTCCAGATGCTTCCGGAACTGTATCGGGCTAGTGTCATGACCACTTCCCTGGGGAGCCTGTTCCAGTACCCAGCCACTCTCTGGGTGAAGAAACTTTCCCTGATATCCGATCTAGACATCCCCTGGCACAACTTCAGGCCATTGCCTCGGGTCCTGTCACTGGGCACGAGAGAGAAGAGATCAGTCCCTGCCCCTGTGCTGCTCCTCATGAGGAAGTTGTAGATTGCTGTGAGGTCTCCTCTCATTCTCCAGGATGAGATAAGTTACCTCAGAAGCTCCTCACATGGCTTTGCCTCAAGGCTCTTCACCATTTTCATAGCCCTTCTTTGGATGACCTCTAATAGTTTTATGTTTCTTATATTGTGGGCCCAAAACTGCACACAGGACTTGAGGTGAGGCTGCACCAGTGCAGAGTAGAGCAGGAAGCTGGTATAAGCCAAACCTGCAAAGATTAATGGATGCAGATATAGGTTTGTTGCTAAATCCTGACCTTGTCTTTTATGCCAGAATAGACATGACCAGAGAAACTTCCTTCTCTACCACTCCCTGTTCCTGTCAGTGCCTTTCTCTTCCTTCTCCTAAATTGCAGCCCAGTGCCCAGTCCTACCTGGCAGCATCCCTCAGTGCAGACCTCCTGCCTGCACACTTAGTCACCCACCGTGGCTTTATGTAGAGTTGGAGACTAGATCAAAGGCGTTTTAGATATTTGTCTTCATAAAATCTGAGATGCTCTTTGACCTTAGTTATTACAGCTGCCCAGTTAAGCTATCAGATGGTCAACCTGAAACTGCCTGAAGAACCAGATCCTACACGGTTATGCACTTTCCATTTTTACTTACTGTTAGTTTCTGCATTGCAACTTCAACTCATATTAAACTGTCCCTGAGTGAAAGGGATTTGTTATCACTTCATATCCCCAAAGAAATTTTAATTTCTTATCCAGAAAATGAAAGATCAGTCTCAAAAATGAAGTGTTGAGCACTTGCAAGGACTTTGTAGATATAAAATGATGTGAGAAATGTAGCGGTCACCTATGACGAGTAGAAGAAGCTAAGGACAGAGTTGATGCAAGCAGGTTTTTCAGATACCAAGTCAACAAGGCTGACCCTGAGTTTCTGGAAGAGGAATTCAGTCTTCCAACCAGATACGAAATTATTTAGCATTTTTCAGTTTGGGAAAAATATTTCCCTTATGTTCAACTAAGAAAGCCCACTAAGTTGCACAGGTGTGAAATGGAACCATAACAACCAACTGATTAAATGAAAACAGTGCGAGACATAACAATAAAGATTTGCATAAGACCAGAAGAGCCTGACTTGAATTCTTAGGGTAAGTGTAGGATGCATTTAGAGAGAGCAACATTGGAATAGTAATCTAAAAGTTTGCATCAAAAAGAAAAAATTCTGTGACACTAATTTTCCTGAGTGCTGTCTAAGACATCTGAGTTGATCCAGGAGCCACCATCACTAGCATTTCACTGATCATTTTCAGAAACAGTTATGACTTTTCAGTGTAATGCGTTCCAGTTTGTTTCTTCATAAGGATGCTTTAGTCTGGAATATTTTAGTTCAGTTCTCTCAAGATTTGTACACAGAATACATACTGTTAATCCATTTCCTCTCAACAAAGGCAAGGGGGCTGTCTTCATCACAAATGAGCCACTGCTTCCCATGCTCCAGAAAGTGAATCTTGGCTCAGTGACCAGCAAGTGATTCACCAGAAACTTGGCCAGGGATTGGAGACTTCTTTTTCTGGTCATGTGAACTCAGGCCACAAAGTTCTGTTTTAGGGCATAAAACTCATGCTTAAAATCTCTCCAGCACCTTCTCCTTCATCGTTAGAGCTCAGTTTGAAAGGACAAAAACCTGGCAACTCAGCGATGAATATTTTAAGGCTGGCAAATTACCCAGCCGAAAGCATGAGCCCCAGCTGTCAAAACATAGAAAACTTAAGCTTTACAATAAAACAGATTTCTGTTATTTCTGACTGGCTAGGATTCTTTTGCTTAGATCAAGGGCAATAAGTCATTGATCAAAATTTCTTTTTCTTCTTCACATTTTTGATGTTAGGAAATGCTTTCAAACTCCCCACAGATATTTCAAGCGCTGACTTTGCTGCCAAGCAGTCTCCGAAAGCTATTCCTTTTTTCTCTCCTCTCCCCCCGCCTCTGCTTATCTGCCTCACAGTGCTGTCACAGGATTTCTCAAGTGTCCGCAGTGGATTTCTCTAACACTCTTTTGAGTGGTTCTGTGCTGCATTCTATGGCCTTAAGGGGAAGCAGATCCTGGGGAAGAGAAGATGGAGAGCGCTTTAACTTCAAGAGGAAATTCAGTTTATCTACTAACTGGAGATGAAGCTGTTTGGATGCCAAGGCACAGAATTCTCCTGGCACCTGTAGAGACCTAATTTTATACCACAGAGGACCCACAAGCTTTTTCTAAATCCTTAGCACAGCTTGAGGAAGAAAGTAGAACTGACAAAAGAAAGAGCATGCAAGGGAGCACTGGAAGCAGAAGGTTGGAGGCGTATGTGTGTGCGAGTGTGTCTGTGTGTGTGAGCATCCCAGCACTGGCGTTCCCATGGCATTCCCCTGCCTGCAGAAGAAATCATGCAGGACCAGATGGCTGGATGGGGCCAGGCTGTGGGTGGGGATGGCAAGTACGTCCTTGGATTAGTCGGGTGAAATGTAAGCGCTCTTGTGCTATCAATGGGAGACATTGACACATTCCGCCTGTTGCGGGATCATAGGGGCCAATCCCCACCCCAGACCACACAGCTCTGCAGCTGAGCGTCCCCTCATGGCTTCTGCCCTCTCCCTGCCCTGTTCCTGAAGAACGTGTCTTGATCTCTCATTCCCTCATGACATCAAGCTCCCAGTCCTCATGCATGGGTTAAAAAACCTAGAGTGTGAATGCCCTTCCTGTCCCTGTACTTCTCCTTTCTGCCTGAAGCAGTAACACACAGAGCTGGCATGAGCTGACACTACCCCACCACTCCCAGGAAGGAAGATATGCAGGATGAAACCATTCCAGCGGAAAACATAGCAGGAAGCTGGATGCCTTGAAAACAATGAAACAACTTGCAGTGTGTCAGAGTTGGTGGCATCTTGGCATCCCACACATTCAGGACTCATTTGTTTTCTTCGGTGGTTTTCCAACTGTGAATTCACAAGCCAGTAAGTATTAAACCACCAAAAGGCAACAGAGATTACTCACTGAGCTACAAGAATTTAAAGTGCCAATGCAGTTTTTTTATGGAAACAAAGCCTGAACTTTCCTGTGAAAATTGTCTCTAATCAACTTTTCAGTGCCCATGTTTCTTTTTCCTAGGTGGGTTAAAATATCTACAATCAATGCAGAAATCTTTCAGCAAGCTCTGCTAGAAGAATTACGTAAACTGAAAGAAATTGCAGTTTCTGACAAAATATCAATACTGTAGGAATAGCATGTTAAAACAGTCAACAAATATCTGTGGCATGTTTCTTTTTTTGTTATGTACCTTGAGGGCATAACCAAGTTATAGCAAAGGGATATTTATCATATTTTGTACACTTTTGTTTATTATTCATATTGCAGTAGTGGCATAAAAATTTAGAAGCCCTCCACCTTTCTTTTGCCAAATGGTAAAGCCACTTTAGCGTCAGTCTGGTTTGTTATTTTTTTGACTGAATGTCTCAAGCATCTAGTAATTCTCTTTGGACCAAGTGAAGACATGGAGTCAGTGCTCATCTCTGAAGGACTGAAAAAAGATGTTACTATTTTGCCCTCTGGAGAAAAGATTAGTCTCAGGAATTCAAAAAGTACACCATGCAAAAGTCACTTTTCTGACACTACATCTGCAGGCTGCCTGCAGTCAATTAATATAGTGTATTTAGCAGTCAACCTTCTAAAAAGAAATTTATTGTAAAGGCAGAACTCAATCTCTTGCTTTGCTTTTTATGCATATATTTTGTTTGATTCATATTCACTGACATGCTTCTGTAAGTTAAGACTACAGAAGCTGTAATACTAACCTTCAGTCCCAGATCACTGTATTCAGCACACCAGAAGCAGACTGGCATTGGGCTTCACCACCACATGCCTCAGGGAGAGAAGTAATCTAATGCAAGTCCATGGCCAACTTATTTTGCAGTAAAGTAGATTTCCTGTGCTGTAGTTTTTTGTCCCAATTCACGATCAGTCCAGAACTAGTATATTTTTAAATAGGTGGCTTTTTTTAATGACCTCAGAGATCTCTATTCCCTCCTGTACAATGTCATGTTATTTTTTGTATCTTTAGTTTTGAGACAGAAAAGGGAGGAGGTCAGGCAGGCAGATCCTATCAACGCAATGTTGCCTGCTGTGGCAAGGGAAGTGCATAAGCTGAGCTTTGACCTGGTCATAAAACAGGGAACTGATTTTCCAACTTTTAAAATTTTTCTGGACGGTTTTAGATCTAAGCCAGATACTCCTGGTTGGCAGGCTTAGAGTAAAGTAAGTTTATCTCTCTAGCTGAGAGATACAACTGGCCAGCCGAGACAGTGGCACAGGAGATAGTAAGGATGGTGGCCCCAAAGCCTGGAATGGATTTCCATTCATCCGCTGTGAGAAAGTCAGATGGATGCCAACTACCCAATAGAGATGCCTAACTTTTCTTGAAATTGTTCCATTAAGACAATTTTGCAACTTTCCTGAACAATCCATTCCCTCCTTTCATAGTCCTCAGGTCAGAAATTTCCCTATTATCCGTCACAAATCTTTCATGGTTATAATTCAGTCTTGTTTCTTCATGTCTTGCTCCAGATGGAACTGCTGATCATCTTTCTCTTGACATCCTTTCACATGTTAGAGAACTAATAATGTGTTTGGTCCTTGAGAATTCTCTTCCTTCAACCTCACTGAGCCCAGATCCTAGCCTTTCTTCACAGTGATGTTTTCTATGCCTCCCATTACACTTTCACCTCTCCTCTGGGCAGTCTTCCGCTTGCTGGAGTCTTAAGGAGCAGTGTTCCAGAATGGAGTTGTGCTGAGATTGATTTGATTAGTGCAAATTAGGGTGGAATAAGCACTTTCAATTCCTTATATCTAAGTTGTTTACAGATAAAGCTTGTCTTTTTCACAACAGCATCTTGACTCACTCCCAGTTTGTGACCCAGTGTAACTTCTATGTCCCTTTGCAGAGCTGCTGGCTGGCCAGTCACTCCTCATATTGCAGCATTTGATTTCTCATTCCTAACAGTTGTATATCATGCTTGTCTTTGCAGATTTCATTATGGTGATTTGGGATAATTTCTCCATTTTTTGGAAAATTGGTTTGAATTCTTACTCTGTTAATCCTACTGTTGTGGATTAACCCTGGCAGGCATCTTAGATTTACACAGCCACTCACTTGCTTCCTACTACAGTGGGAAGGAGGAACGAATCAGTAAAAGTGAGAAAACTCATGGAATGAGATAAAGACACTTTATTAGGTAAAGCAAAAACTGTGCACACAAGCAAAGCAAAACAACGAATTCACTCACCATTCCCTACTGGCGGATCTTCAGTTCTGTTACGGTAATGGTGACTCGGGATGACAAACAGCATCACCCTGAATGTGCCCCACTTGCTACCTCTTTCCCAGGCTTTCAGTTGCTGAACATGACACCATATGGTCTGGTATATTTGTTTGGTCACTTGGGCTCAGCTGTCCCGGCTGTGTCCCTTCCCAACTTCTTGTGCACTCCCAACCCCCTTGTTGGTAGGGTGGGTGAGAGGCAGAAAAAACCTTAACAATGTGCAAGGGCTGCTTGCTAACTAAACCAGGGTGTGTTATTAATGTTATGTGATCACAAATCCAAAATATAGCACCATACAAGCTACTATGAAGAAAATTAACTCTGTCCCAGGTAAAACCAGGACACTGCTTGTGGACTCAATCAGCTGAGTAGCCACTGCTAGTTTTAGAAGTACACTCAGTAGTTCACACAGCAAGTAATTAATGGAAAGATTGACCAGCACTGGGACCGAGACAAGCCTTGTCATACATACTTGAAATGTCCTCCTGGTTTGACAGAAAATCATTAACTGGAAAACATTGCAAAGCAACTGGTAGCATCTGGTTGTCTGTAGTTGGAATTCTTGCATGAATACTGCTGAGTTAAAAAGAGGGAGACTTGGAGGTGCTCCTGAAACACACACATTGCTGTTCTGGCAGGAAGAAGTTGAAAGAACAAACCTGTGCAAGATATTCATCATATTGCCTACTCTACTCTGGGAAGATTGTCAGATTCGGCAAAGTAATCATAGTACAGGACCTTAATAGAAGTCATGATTGCTTAACTAATAGGCTACTAATTCTGTTATCTTTATAGGCAGAGACATTCCAATCAACCAGGATCAAATTGAGGATGGGACAATTCTAAGTTAATGTTTGCCCACTCTGTTTTGCTAAAATGAGAATAAGAAAGCCTGCCAGTCTGTCAATCAACCCCTGTAGCTTTGCACCGTTATCTGACTTGTGTAAAGGGTTTTTCATCTTCATCTGTGGTAGGCAGGCTCAGAGATGGAATGACAAAGCTGTCATTTCTGCTCCAGTGCAGTAGTGATTTTATCTTTATATAGTTTCCATCATTTTCAGATGTGAGATATATTTGCCCAACATCTTCACAGAAGCATTTTTAACTTATGTGTTAAAATTGACCATTTCTTTCCATTGGTTGGCAGGATTCACCATTTGTTTCAGGTCACACTGGCCTCTTCTGCTTCACTCAATTAGCTGGCAGAGTGAAGAGGAATATGTTGTATATGTGCTGTCATTGGTAATTATTTCTGCAGTAGTTGCAGATGAAAACACCAACCAGATGTCACAGCCTTATTGCATAGCACAATCCAGACATGCAACAAATTTGTGCTCAGAGAGCACTTCAGGTTACAGATGTGAGTCTGTGTGTAGCCTATGTGAGATGCCTGACACTGGCTGCATCACTGATATTACCCTACTGTCAGTGCTGGCATAAAGCATATCCTTACACATCTTGGGTTACCCAGATCACTTTAAGCCTGACATTTGAGCTAACGAGTTTTTTTTCTCACAGTTGGGAGAGAATGAGGCAGTGGAGAACATGGGCTTGGGTAGCACGCATGACAACCAGTAATCAGTTAAATCAGTGTCTCAGTTGCGTTTCATTACATGGTCATATCTGCAGGTCATGTGGCAGGGAAAAAGAAGAAGGCTAAACAGATAAATGAAGGGAAGGTAGAATGGAGGGACGGGATAGCAAAGTAAAACCAGGGTTAGTACAAAAGTGAAAAAAAAGCCACAGTGCTACTGGCTCCCCTTCCCTGCTTATGCCCCAGTTATTCCCTTTGGTTAGCTCTGTTTCTCATTGCTGATCCTTCTTGGTCTGCACTTTAATTTAACAAAGAGGAATTTTATATTCCTAAAGACTTGTCTTTAGTATAGGGCATTTTAAGCAAATGGGGGGGGGGGAGGGGTGCTGGTGTGGCGTGTGTGTCATTTTTTTAAGCAGAAAAAAGATGAAACTAGGAAAAAAGGTGAAATATTAATTTTTGCTGAAGAGAAGATGTTCTTATGACATGGGCTGTGAAGACTTGAGAAAGCAAGATTTTGCCATGGCAAAGCTCTCAAGTTACTACAACCCAAGTGTTGTGGCATTTGGAAAGTGACAGTTCCTTGGTGACTTTACCAAAGAAATTGTCATTTACATGCCTGGTCATTCCTCTGACACTGACAGCCACTTTCTTTGCAATACTTTAAAATTATTCTGGGTTTCTTTCTTCATTTTTTTCTGAAGAGTATACTTAATCAATTGATCTTCATGAGAGAAAACTACTTCAGCCATCTTAGTGTGTCCTAGGAGTAATTCACGGGGCTGGTTGGAAATACAGTAGGAGTGAAAATGCCTGTAGCACAGCTGACAGGGGAGGGTACAGAAACCACAGCTGCTTTGCCTGCAAAGCTTATGCACTTCAGTAATTGATCACTCATCTGTGTGCAGGACAACGGTTCTGTCCCTGTGCAGGAGACATCTCAGCAGGGCCTGTGACGCTCATGGAAAAATAGCACCTGTGGCTCCATGCACACCTCTGTGTGCTCAGAGGCTGAGCTTCTCTTGCACCCAGAAAAGAAGCCATCAGCTTGAGCGTGTTAGTAATATCACTGTCTTTGTTTGAGATACACTGTCATGATGGTAAGAGGGAGTTGGGACAAGGCCTGATGTTTTTAATGCATGAAATATATCAGAAATTTTTGGGGAATGCTCAGATTTGATGCTGTGATAGCTGCCAAAACTGGAGATCAGCCTTCAGAGAGCAAAATTTTCATGCTCTTGGCTTTGATGGTGTCAGGGACCTGCTCCTAAGATGTCAGACCATCTGAGGACCATCATGGCCCCTCTCATTCCTGTCCCTCACTCAGTCCAGGCTGCCCCAGCAGCAGTGCAAAACCCAGATAATTTTCAGAAATACAGGCAAGAGGAGCTTCTGCTTTGGTCCCCTCTAGGCCACAGTCCATGCAAGTGCGATGTACTCTGTCAGTCTCATCTGACTCCTCTGTCTCCAGCTAAATGTATCCTTTAGGAGCCTTTTAATCCTTGGAAGGAGTTATTTCACCATCATGAGTATTGTCTTGGTTTGGGAAGACAGGTATCTGCCAGGGAAAACTGGAGTTTTCCTTGGAATGGAGAATGTAAACCCCCTCCGTCCAAATTATTATAATTTTGCAATTAAGGGCTTTCAGGCAAAGATTTGAGAATAGGAGTAACAGTTCTTTACTAGGAATATTAAGAATACAAATGTAGTAGTACAAAAAACCAAGCAAACAAACAAACAAAAATCCTAGAAACCCTGACAGTCAGAAATACAACCTGATGCCCTGTTGGTCAGGGTGTTGGAAGCAGTCCAAAGTAAGTCCTCCTGGAGTGGAAAATGTGGTTCTGTTGGAGTAGAGATGATCCTGTAGAAAAGAGTCCAGTGATGAGGAGATGGGTCCAGTCTTCCTCCAGGAATCCAGTGGAAAATCAGGATCCCTGGTGTTCCTGGGCCTCAGTTTTTATCCAGGTAGGAATAGTTGGCTCCCCCACTAGGTGGAGCATCTCACAATGGGATGATGTAATGTTGTCAGTCATGTGGTGAGCCTTAATGCCCATTACCAGAAGATATCCCCTGCAGGGTGGATGGGTTGTGGAAGAGATAAGGAACACTGCCCCACCTGGTTTTAACAGCTGGCCCATTATCAGAAGGCAGCCGCCCCCTCCCCCTGGCAGTTATGAGGAATGGGTTAGACAAGAGATAAAGAAAACATCTCCCTAACCCATTTCAACTGATGGAAAAGTAGAATAAACGTTTTTTGGTTACATGACCCAAGACATATACACACAAATTCTGGTGATTTCGCACTGTCCACTGGCAGACTTTTTTTTTCTTCCCGTGGGGAATGGATTTTGAGAGGAGAATATACCTCCTGTGATACCTGATTTTTCCACAAGCAATCTTCCCTCTTAGTGCAGGTCAGCCCAATACCATGTAGTTCATTGGAAGTGCTGAAATTATAGCCTGGGGTGGCACAGCTGCTGGAACAAGATCAACCAAGCGGGAATAAATACATCAGGGATAAAGCACAAGATGGTCTCCACTAATCCAAACCATTTACCCTCAGGTATCTGGTTTCCATAAAAGTACAAGGGTCACTTGCCTGTCATTTGACAAGATTACAAAGGAAGGCCAAGCAATTTTAACTGTTTGCTTCTGAAACAAAATCTATCTCTCATGAGTGGGTAGAGCCAGAGCAAACTATGTGTAAGACTAAAGTATGTTGAAGCACATTGTGAATTCTGTCATTGATTCTCTTTCATTCAGGTGTTCAGTGAGTGGGGTTGCTCTGGCTTTCTGCAGAATGTGAGTGTTGTTCCCAATGCTTCCCAGGACCAATAAATCATTTTCACTTCCTTATGAGAGATAAAGAGCAGCAAGCTAACCAGTCAGTCTATATCATCTTATTTAGAAACTTTAATTTTAAATAGTTTATCTAGCATTTAATTGATTTGTACATCTTTTTCCCACTTCAGAATCCTGTGTTGTCAGTCAAGCTGTGATAGATTATCCTCTAATTTGAATAAATGAACCTAAAGTTTCACAGGAACACTCATGGTCTATCCAGCTGTTTTGCTTCAATTCTCTAGAAAGCGCAGTTAATCTGCCACAGTTGCCTAAATCATTTAGGCACCTTGATTCGTGTTAAAACAAAAGTGTAACATTTCTAGACCTCAGATTAGGTTAGGTCATCAAGGCACAGTGTATCATCGTGTAGGAGACCCTCATGGTGGCTGCAAGGAGGCCCTTGGCACATACAAAGGCAGTTCAATGTCAGGTTAGGAAGCAAACTAGTATCCAAGAAGGAATAGGGCCTTGTCAGCCCTGTCAGCAGTACTTTTGTGGCTCCTTGGTGTAGTGTGAGTGCAGCAGCCCTTGATCTGTGGTCTGCACAGCAGAGATGGAGCTGAGGAATCCAAATAGCAGTTGCAGGGCTGTGAAAGTGCTCTGGGGTTGCAGTTCCCAACCCTTTCCGTGTCTTCTTTGGCTGACACTGCATCCTGATGGCTGCCTTTTGCCCTCTCTCAGACCCTTGCAGCTGAGGAACTCTCTGAACAGTTGACTTCCCAGAGCTGAGAGGGCACATGGGAGGGCTCATTCCTGGCTTTGTCCTGTTTCCTAAGCTTTTGCCAAAATACCTAAATTTTTTACCATAGCAATCATTCTGAGAATGTTACTGTTTTAACGGTCTCTTTATAGCAAGGTGGAGTTACCCTGTGTATGCTCTAAGTACTGTTTCTTTTACCTGTTGGGATTTACTGAAGCAGAGTTTGGATTCAGACCACTGTTTTTATAGCCCTTGCTAGGTCTGTTCTCCATTAATTTGTCTAATCCCCTTTGAACCTCCTCATACTTTTGGCTTCCACAATACTATGTGCATGAAGTCTCCATTTAATTATGTGTTGTGTGAAAAAGTGCTTCCTATTTTTTGGTTTCAACCATTTGCCTGATAATCTCAATTAGGTTTCCCCTAATTCCTGTACTGTGGGAAAAAACCAATTCATTTCCCAAGTAATGTCTCCACAGGAGGGGATTTTGTAGGTATTTCCTGTCAGTTTTCTGCTTTCCAGGCATGCTCGAATTATATACTTTATACTTCTCTGTGTAGGCAGTGTGGTGGGCAGGAGACTGGAGCTGAGAGGGGAGATCTCAGTGCTTTGAGCTGAACTTCCCTTGCTTGTTGTCGGATAATTGAAATCCTGTGGATTGCTGAGCAAAAAAGAAGCTGAATGTCAAATGTACAAGATATCAGGCCTACTCCTTTCTTTTGTGTACCAAAGAGGTTGCTCACACTTCAAAGGAAGGGGCGGACTAAAATTAAGACCAAAACATATCCATCTGACCTTAGTTCTAGAGAGGGTGGCTACTTGGAAGTAAGTGGAAATGTCACACAGCCTTCTTGAGAACCATGGTTTCATCACTTCTTTGGTGGTGTTCTTGCATTTCAGTTTATCTGTGCACAATTTTGAGTTACTTCATCACAGCAGTAGTTTTCAAGTCCCTGTGCTGTGTTTCAACTGTTCCTGTGAAAAAGTAGCAGTAAAACTGCTACAATATCAGTGGAGCAAGTCATCTGTCCCTCATTCACCATTAACCCTGTTAGAGTGTCTCTAACCTTCTACCTCTTCTGAATTCGGCAACCGCCAGGGAGCTTAACAATAGCTGAGACTCTCTGCTTCCTCTTCTGTTTGTTTGGGGTTTTTTACTTTTTTTTTTTCCTTTGAGCTAGCCTTTGACTTTGCTTTAGCGTTTGAAAGATCTAATATTCCATATAAATTGAATATTGAAATATCTTTTTAGATTCCCTCTTTATCTCTTTTTGTAGTCTCTAGAGCCTTGCATCCGCCTCAGTTCAACAAAAGCACATGATGAAGTGCCTATGTGCTTTGCTGTATTGGGACCTGAACACTAATATCTTATTCTCAGTTTTGTTTTCAAAACATTTAAAATTCCCAGTCAGGTCTAGCAGTACATTTTACTTATTTTCCCCTGTTTTTAATAGTATTTATTTTCAAATTAATAATAAATAAATATAATATTTTGTGCACATCTGTATGCATGGTACCGGAATTTAAAAGCTAACGATACTATGATCCTAAAATCCATTTTGTTTCTTGGCATATAACATGTATACTGAGATTATAATAATAGACTTGTGGCCAGGAGCAGCTGTCTCCATTAAAAACTAAATCTTTGGCAAATATTTCCATACAATATATGACACCAGATTCGTCTTTCCCTAAAATCAGAAGAAATTGTGTAGTAAGTAATTGCTGTTGTCTTGTTCAGTATGTCATCAATGTCTTATGAGAAATAGTGGCAAATTGCACATGATAAACACATATCCAAAGATATTCCAGACCTGAAGCTTTCCTTTGGGATGATATTAGTTTGGGGGGTTTTGGCAGGGCTTTTTGAATGATTATCAAAATCTCAAGTCAAATAATTTCACAGATTTTAAAAACCCAAATAGCTTTCTTCCTCAGAGACATAATCCGAAATATGACCTATAATTTCAATGCAAGCATCAATCACCAGAAACCATGTTGGAATCAGAATGAAAATGCACTGTTCTCCAGCCACTAACTTACATTTACTCAAACAGGCACTGACCAAGTTAAACAAGTAATAAAAAGTGGTGTTTTGGGGGTACTGACTGATAAATGAGTTCCTGATTTGTGAGGGCATTTGAGCCCTCATAGGGCTCGGGGCAGCATTTAAGCAGTTTTGTTTCTTTTTTCTTCGTTCTTAAATGAAACCTCTTCTTCTCCCTCTGGCTCTCTTATCTATTGATGTAACTGGTGTTGCATGAGAAATTACCTCATTTCAACGACTGGAGACAGCTTTTCTATCAGCTGCAGTAAGGTTTCCTCATTTGTTTAATGATCCTGGATAGGTAGAAAATTAAGTATTCGGAGCTGCAGAGGAAGAAAACTAAACCAGAATGTTCTGTGTATTTGGGTGGTTTAAAAAAATGTAACCGCATTAATATAACCAGTACAGGTAATTGGTATTTAGATTATGGCATGATTATTGCTTTGCAGACAGGGCACTCCGTTATCACTCAGTCATCAACGAAGTAGCTGCATTCTGTGCTCATCTCATCTCTGAAGCTGAAAGAAGAGCTAGTTATTATCTTCAAGTGAGTTATTAATGAGGGGAAAAATCATCCCCAATTACTGTGAAGCAAAATATTTCAACATTTACGTATCTCAGATTTAATTTTGATCTAATCCTTCGTGAGTCCTTAAGCTCAGACAGTATTCACTTTTCCAAACATTCTCACCGTGGCATATTGAGAGGAACACCTGTCCAAGTGCTGGCCTCCCTAAGGGTATGCTGCAGGGTCACAGAAGTGCTGCCCATCCCATCCTTGTGCTGCTAGAGACTGATTTCCTCTGAGATTCCTTCATGCTACACCATAGGAACAGAGCCTCCACTGTCAGCTGTGCCAGGGAAAAAATTCTGAGTTGTCTATACTGTCCGTGTTCACAGAGTGGGTTTTTTTTCTTAACTAGAAACAGCCTGGACTTTATTTGTAAGGGCTAATTTCATTCTTTTGCTTTCCTTTGAATCTTTTTGAAACTAATGGTTTGGAAGTTTTGACTCTGAACGTCCTAGAATAAAACCTGGGCAACACAAAGGTGATAATTTAAATTCATATAAACATGTGGGCAGTAACCAGGAGATGGGAGAAGTGCTGTCCACAGTGTGAATCCATCCATCAACACAGATGTGGAGGTCTGACCTTGGCAGATTCAGAGGGTAGGGATGTCAAACACAGTTTGCAGTCAATTGGAAATGTAGCTACTAGACAAAGAAAACTCAGTAATTACACAGCTGTTTCAGTAGATTACAGATTTCCCACAAAATAATAAAACAACCATCTGTGAATGGGAGTTTTTTTTAATTCAAAAACATTTCTGAAAGTCATCAGATATGTCCCTGTAAACTTCTTATCTCTTTTCAAAAGCAGCAGAGTCTGTAACCAGTCGGTGTAGATTTCTCTACAGCATTTATGCCCATTAATGCTTCATTGATTTGCAGTGAAACTGCTGAAGGACTGTCTTCAATAGACATATAAATATTAATTTCTTGTGAAGGATGGCTGCTATTACACTAAATATTAAATGAATTCATAATACTTGGACATTTGCAATAAATCACTACAGGGACTGCATGCTAACATCCCATTCCTTTTTTTTTTTTTTTTTTTTTTTTTTTTTTAATATTACAGCAAGGAAAAGAGCTGGTTGCTCCCAAAGAAATGTAGAGCTTTGTAACACTAGAATCGTTAATGAATTCCCACAGCGCAAGGAGGAGTTTCTACTTAGTCCCATTTTACATATAGAGGGAAGCATGTAGTGGTTTAGGTTGAACTGTTGATCACAGAAGGTTCAAACCCAATGTGTTTCTCATGAGAGACATTGCAGTAAATTATCAGTTCCTGACAGTCCTTCTTTTGCTTGAAATGCTCTGAGCAGCGTCAGCGGAGCATCTGGCCACGTGATACCAGAAGTCTGAGAGCCAGACTCATAGGGAGAAAGAGCTGGACATATTGTCTGATCTCTATGCACACAAAGTGGTTGGTATCAAGTCTCCTCCAAATATCTTGCCCAAGGCCACAGCTTGAAGGATGGTACTGCTCAGGTTTTGACTAGGCTTAGCAATTGAACTAAGTCAACTTCTGTTTTCTGTGACCACAGATCTTAGTTTCAGAAGTTTAGTAAAATGCTCAGCAAAACCAGTAAATTTTTAGCGGGAGCTAAAAATCAATTCTTTATTTTTCCTCTTATTAAAGTAGAACAAAGGATAGATCAGCAAGTTCATTTTAGCTTTCTGTTTTCTAAGGGATAGTAGCTTAAGAGTAGAAATTTATGCCAGGGCTAACTCTGTAGAGTGGAAGCTGTTCTTGTAAACAAAACTGAATGGCTGTCAGACTCATCTGCTTTTTAATGTGTAGATGGGTATGAGCACCTCCTTCGTTCCATGTATTTTTCTTCTGTGCCTTAAATGGTCTAAGTGGCACAGGGCTTTTCTAATGAAAATTTGCCAAGGTATTTAAATTAGAAGCAAAAATTAGAAAAGCTGCTACCACATGGGAATATTAATTGTTCGTTATACAGGGCTTTAGTTCACATAGTTACTTTGCATTTGCAAGACTGCCAATTAGAGAGGCTCAAAGTGCTCACTGCTGCACAAGAGCCGTTTCTCCAGAGCCCCACAATGGCTATTGTATTCTGTCACTGACCTTTGGACACCTTCAAATGCATATTGACACAGGATGCTGGGATCATTAGAGCTATTGTTTCAGTGTGCCACAGGGAAAGAAGAGTTTTACAATAAAGAGCTTTAAAATTTTATGTAATGATGACAACAACAATATTTCTTAATTAGACAATGAGAGAAAAACTGGGGCATTTCATCTGGTGTTTCAGGTGAATTCCAGAAGGCAGTCCTTCCATACAATCCCTTCCCATCAGGGAAAGAAGATATTTATCAGGGGCATTTTGTCTCCTTTTCTACTGTTTCCGGGAGAATTGATTTAATTTTTTTGACCTGGTGCTGCCATATGGCCAGCCTCCCTTACCTTCTGTGTATTCTGCCTGGGTGAACATCTTGACAGGATGGATCCTTTTCATCCTGTAAGTACAAAACACTCTTAAAACATAACCAGTGGTGTGCAGGAGACCAGGCTCTGGATGCACAGTTCAGACTCTGCTCTTCAAAAATCAGTGGACTTTGGCTCTGTGACAACAACTGTGCTTGATTTTATCTCTTCTGTGTCTTGACATCTAAGGTATATCTGTTTTCTTACCAGTCCATGACAGTTAAAAGAGTGCAAACAAGAACTTTGGAAGCAGAAATACCAGATACTCCAAGTACATTTACTGTAGTAAATCCAAGCATCTTCTAAAAGCTTATATTTATTTTATTGTAGCCTTTCTATTCTTTAAAGCTGCTTTGAGAAATTACTTCAGCAGTCAGAACATAAAAGAGCATAATTTTAAACCTTGCATGGGACATTTTGTCTACAGAGAATAAATAAATTACTGGCTTTTATTTCCAACAAATGTTCCTACTTGAATATACAGAGACAGTTTCTGTTCCATAAGCCTCGTCGTTTCTAGGTTTGATTTTATCCCCTGGGATCCTATTATTGAACAAATTATCAAATACAGCTAAATTTCACATCCCTTAGCCTCTGAAGATACTTTGGGTAATGGCTTGCACTTCTGACAAAAGAGGAAGAAATCTAATAGACCTTTGCAAAACTTCTAGCATAATTTTTAAAAAATGGAAAAGCTTACTGCACAGCATTGCTGGTTGCAACTCTAACCAAGCATTGTGGAGCATGTGCCAGAGGTTGGCCAGTTTCTCCATACAAACCTCTAGCCAAAAAAATTCAAGATGAAGGACATAGTATTTGGTATTTGTGTGTGTTGAGGTAAATGTGCAGCAGGATTTCTCACACTGTTATAAACTCAAAAGGTCAGATGTGTTTCCTCAGGAATACAGGCTAAACTTTTTTTCCCCATTAATTGAAAGGGTGCTGTTATCATCTTTTCATTTCTCTGTGTCAGAAACCCTTGTAAAACTTTGAAACCTCCCATGCACTGCCACTGCAATTGACAATAGTGAATTTTGTGGTCTGTCTTCAAACATCAAGGTGCTACCTGAACACCTGAGGGGAAGTGACCCACTTCTGGGAGGGAGACACGAATCGTATTGCTGTGTGATGCAGGATGTGAAAGGGAGCATGTTCTGGAAAGAGTTGTTAAACCAGATTTTCATGCCTCCATTCTCCCCACTGTAAATCATGTCAGTAATGATGAATGCTTCTCTTGCAGTGGGCTGGGATCTGAAATCTCTCCTCAGCCCATTGTGCTTCCCAGCAGAGGTTTTTAGCCATGGGTCCTGACTTCTTACTTGTGGAATCTATCTCTATTGGCGGACAGGAGTCTTCTTGAAGAGAGGGCAGCACTCTGCTTGCTGCCTTCTCTGCATGGGAAGTTTCTATCTTTGCTGTACCAGTTTAGCTGCACTCTTCCTTTCAAAAGGCACATGATCACTGCCTGGATAGATCTGAAAATGGGGATAATCTTTGCAGTATGTTTGGTCTGTACTCTACTGAATTAGTTGAAGCCCTTTTCAATGGGGAGGGATTTTTATAGGATCAAGTTCTGCCTGGATCCACCCCTATGGCAGTTTTGAGAGGTTTTCTGCCTCACACATTGAGGTTTTCCAAAACAAAAGCAAAGGGAGTTGGTATGTCTGCTCACTGCCCTTGTTTTGTTTGGTTCCTTTGCAGAAGGAGAAGAAGAGTGGGCTGTTGAAACTTCTAGCAGGAGCATCAACAAAAAAGAAGTCACGCTCCCCACCATCTGTGTCCCCCACGCACGACCCACAGACAGCCATTGAAGGAGTTCTGCAAGGGGCAGTGGGGCCTGAGCTGTCCTCCCTCTCCAGTCACGGCAGAGCCGGCTCATGCCCTATCGAGAGTGAAATGCAAGGAGCCATGGGGCTGGAGCCTCTACACAGGAAAACAGGCTCCTTGGATTTGAATTTTTCCATCCCTTCACCTGCCAGGCCACCCCTCTCTTCCATGGCAGCTATTCGGCCAGAGCCCAAGCCTTTGCCCCGGGAAAGGTAAGTTGTGTTTCTCCTGAGGTGGCCTGCATCCACAGGGAGCAATTGGAGGAGGGATGAAAGTTTAACTTGCTCAAGGGTTGTTGCAGTTCTGGTGTTCTGTGGGTTGACTGTGTGTGGCTCAGCTGTCTTTTAGGAAGACAGGGCTTACATGCATCTGCCCATTGAAAATCATTTGGTACACTGTGCAGGTTTAAAGAAATGTCTAAGAGCACCTATCCATGACACTCCACAGCCCTGGTCTAAATGTGGAGGACAGAACTGCTTTCTCAGCCCAAATGGTGTAAATGCTGTGGCAAATACCACATTTTAAATGGGATTCCAGTATTTTAACTTAAGGACTTGACACATCATGACCCATCTGGACATGTCCTGTTCTGCAATACCAAGACTGTTGCAAATTCTTGTTTAGAATACTTACAGATAAGGCCATCTTCAGTGACCTGTTATCAAAAATGTAGTTCGTTTCTAGAGAGGGATGTACCAGTGATTCTGCAGTTCATTTCAGCAGCCTGCTCTCCACCTTGGTCCCTTGGAGTAACTGACTTCACAAACCTGAAAAAAGAAGAATAGGAATACCAAAATACAAGAGCAGGTGGAGAGAGACATAACTGACCAGAAAAGAGCTATGGAGATACAGAAAAGAAATAGGTCTCCATGTACAGAATCACACTGGCTTCAGGTAAATGTTTTCTACAAGACTGCAGCTTGAGGACTGGGAAGGGCATAGGTAATACACGGCTACAGTGCTGTTGAAATGCTTTCCACTCAGAAGATGATTGAGGAAAACATGTTTTTTACAAAAGCATTGAAGAATTTTCAAAAATCTGTTCAGGGAACATTCTTGAATTGGTATTTAAAATAATTTTGAAATGACATTAGAAACACAGAAGTTGGAAAGAAACTACTTTTGTCTGAATGTATGGAAGAGGCTGAAGGGAATGGACTGGGCAAGGCACCTGACCTTGAATCCTATTGGGATCATGAAGCAGATGATGCATAATAAGGGACATTACAGGACCGTCCATGCCTTATACAGTGTTTTATTGAATGCAGGTTGGAATTTGGTTAAGAAGGTGACAGTGACACCATAACATACTTAAACTTTCCAAAGGCATCTGCTTTGTTACCATAAAACCTCTTGCTGAGTAAACTGTACACAACCAACCCAGCAGATACTAAGTGGATTGAAAATTGATTCACTGACATCAAATCTAAATCTACATCAGAAATCACTAGAAAATGGTTATTAATATAGTACAGCCCAAAAAGAGTGGGGTCCTGAACTGGGGCTGTAGACATAAAACCTGTGCTGTTGCGGAATGAGGACTGAAGTGGGAGGTGGGTGATGTGTAGGGCAGATCTGTTGGTACAGAGCTATTTCAGCTCCTGGTCAGGTGAACACAGAGTAACAGTGTATTTCAGAAGAGGCAAATCTGACGCAAAGGGAAGAGGACTCCGAGAAGCCTCATCAGAAAAATAGAAGATTTAAAACTTTATACTTGCAATGAGAGACACAGGGAGCTCTGGCATGCTTGGTAAAGAGTGTAGGGATGGCATGGTAACAGTCTGTAAGAGACTGCAGTCAGGACAGACATGGGAATATTTTTACACTACATTTGGCATTTTTTCTGAAAGAGATGCTTTTGTTCAGGTGCAGCTGTTAGACTTGAAGCAGAAATAAATACAGGCAAAGTCCTTCAGCATTGTAATGAAGGCAGTGAGAACAGACTATCTCTGTAGTCTCTTGCCCTTAAAATCCATGAAAAAGTAATTTAGTAAAAGGAGTGAAAAACCAATCCCTATTTAGGCACACTTAATTTGGTCTACATCAGTTCAGATTAATGCTGTAAGAAAAGTTAAATCAATATAAACCAGATTTAGCATGAGTGTAACTAAATCAGTGGGCTGCTGCACCTTTAGTTAAGTGTAACCATGAAGAGAAGCTGGGGAGTACAGCCCCTGATGTCTCCAGAGCTGGATTATTAATATGCTGCTCTCAAAGCTTTACTATAGAGAACTCCAGACACGTTATTTAAAATGCCAGGGCTAGTGCCATACCCTACAAATTTCTCTCTCCACCTCAGGGTGGTCCAGGTGGGTAAACATTTAAGTGATGGCTATTTTAAGTGGCAGAATAGAGACAGAGTGACAAAGGTTACCTACATTCTCTTAACTGTGCTGGAATCAGGAGCAAATAGATTTAGAGTGCTAAAACTGAGTAAATACTTCCAGCTGCAGTGTATGGTGATACGGAACTTACTCTGATTTTATGTATTTTAATTCCTGAGTCTTAAATCTGAAAATAAGCTATAATTGAAGTAACCATAATTATACACAGCAGGCAAGATTCTTTAATTGATTTATGAATTAACTTCCATATCATTGGTGTATCTGCATTCCTTAACTGATCATATGGGTTTTTTCATGTCCATAATGGGAAATATTAATTACCTTCATGCACTAGGAAGGATAATGCTTAGTCCTGGAATAATCTGAGCAGATACATTAAACACTTGTCTGCTAGAAATTCATCCCACATCCATCTGTGCTCATTAAATCATCAAATTTCTCAGAAGTACCAAGTTATATTTTTTTAAAACAAATTACGGTTTTCAAACCACTTGTTCTTTTCACATCTGGCAATGGAGCAACTTGCATTCAACGTCACTCAGCTCCATATTTTGCTTGTTTGCATTTTGGTGCATTTCATCCACACAGTAGGAGCAATTCTCTGAGAAAGAAAAGGGAGGAGAGGAAAAAAAAGGTTAGATAAACAGATTCAGATGCTGGAAGAAATTTTAAAAAGCTGCAAAGCATTTCAGTACACTTAGCTGTACTTGGCTTTCTGTCTCCCAACGCCCATCTGTGCACACAGAAACAGAGCACTGAAAGGTTGGAAGAAGTAGCACATTCCTTAATATTTACGGCATTCAAAATGAGGCTCATGCAGGCAGTGGAGCACCGCTACTTTTCCTATAGAGGTTGGCTTGCAGCTCCAGCACTTGCCACATCCAGGTTACTGATCAAACCCAGTGCACCAAGAGGTGTGTTAAAGGGCTCTGATTGCCTGCAGCTCACTCACTAGTTAAAGGATGAATTGTTTATTCTGCTGCCTGACCAGGCAGACCTTTCTGGGAGCTGCAGCCAGGTAGACAGAAAGATGAAGCAAGCTTCACCCTCTTGGAGGTGCTTTTTATACTCTCAGTCCCTTTTTTTTTTTTTTTTTTTTTTTTTTTACCTAGAGAGGAAAACAATTATCTTACAATTCCAAAGCCTGGCTATGGATGACTGGATTAGGAAGAAAATTGCTCCTAGCTCTCCTGTCACTTAGCCTTCATATTTGTCTAGTTTGCTGGGGTAGTCAGAGCCCATCTCTGCCTTCTGGGTGTAGTTTCCACTACCAGTTTATAAAACCACATTCCTTCAGATGCTCTCTGCTATAAAGCATCCAGCAATACAAGCAGCAGAGCAGAGAAATTTCCCAGGTGGTGTCCTTGTCACTTCATGTGGCAGTGATTGACTGCTAAGTGAATACCACATCAGGCTGTGTGTGCCCCACACACTCTTTTCCACCTACTGCTCCATCCAGTTTCTGCTGGTGCGAGAAACAGGACCAGTACAGGGATGCACTGTGGTGAGGTAGGCACTGGGCCAGAGCCTTGCCCACATCTCACCAACACTGTTGGCTCACAGGGGGGTAGGGCTGCATGCCTGGCAGCACCAAAACAAAACACTTCCCTTGCCACCCCCTTCAAGAAAATGTGACTGTACATTAAGCAAAACAGGAGAGTTGAGTGTGCATGTGTGTGTGTGTGAGTCATGTTCCCCTCGCTGCCTGGCACTGTTCCCAGAGGCGAACCTGAGTAAAACATGTCACGCGTTGTTGACTCTTTTATAGTAACTGGCACTAACTCTGCTGTGTTATATTGTGATAAAGCAGCTGTGGCCAGACTTATTGTCACGACTGGCATATCTGTCCTGCGTTTCTATAGTTTTCGTGCAGTCTTCAACCAAGTTATAACCACAACAGTGCTGCGGAATAAGATGGGAGCACTAAGTTTGACCTTTAAAATAGATCCCTCCATGTTTCCATGTATCTTTCTTCAAATTACTGCCACATTAGAAATTGAGCTTCCAATTCAAGGAAGCATTCAAGCATGTGCTTAACACCCATTGACTTCAATTTTGCTGTGCTCATATGTCTTCTTTGCCAAAAAGGAAAGCAGAAGAAGGGTTCTTTTCATTCCTGGAAAGTGATACTAGAGAAATGACCCAAGGAGTAATTTCTGACTGAACGGTGACAAGTATTCACACGGTTAAGTGCTTCTCTGAATAGGGATACCTGCCTTGGGACTGAGAACCAACCATCAACCGTCTCAGAAACTGAATCCTGAGATATTTCCATCCTGAGAAAGCAGAAAGGTAAAAGACCCAACTGAGACTTGTTCTTTTAAGGCTGCTGATTCAGTCACCATACTATGGAAAAGCAGGTTTTGGCTTGTAGTGTGCAGAGATGCCTTGCAGGTCTCTGCAATTTTCCAGTGAAAGGATGAAAAAACAGAGTTCCACAGGTAAACAAGAGCACTGGTTAACTGGGCTAGATACTCCATTAGCACTGATTACCCATTGCCTCCAAAACTAACTGTGTATCCCTAATGCATAAGAGACCTGTTGGCGTCACAGGACTGGACTCATGCAACCTGTCCTTAGTGCATGATACTTTGAGAACTAGGAACTTGCACTAAGCATCCAAATTCAAGCACTCTAAATGGGATCAGATTGGAGGTTAGCTCTGGAGACCTAATTTGCCTCATTGCACATTTTCTTAAGTTGCTTTTGTTCCATCAGTATCCTGGATATACATATTTATTCAGTGAGTATTTTGGGAGGTTTTTTTAGAGTGTCCATGGCTGAGTTCATTAATTACTGATCAGTTCTGATCAATATTGTTCAGTGCCTGCCTGCACACTGACAGAGGGCCTATATGAGTCATTTAGACCAGACAGGACTCCTACGCAGCCAGTGTGCATGAGATGAGTGTCTCCCTGTGGAAAGTGTGGCACGAGGCTTTACAGCTGTAGGAGTCAGAGAAGCCACTTTCCCCACATCTGCACTACTCAGTGCATTTCACCATGGTCACTTGCTAGAGATATTCCAACCTCTGCAAAAGGTGGGGTGGCTCCCATGTCAGAGCCTTGACTCACATCCAGAGCAGCATCTTGTGCGCTAAATGGAGCAGGCATCCTACGGGAAAAATAGTATGCAATCATATAATGAAAAATTATATTGCAAGGCAGCAGAAGTGAAGTCATGGACAATTTTATTTGCCTTTTTCTTCATCTCAGATGCATGGGTGTGAAACACTTGTGTTCTTTTAAGGTTGAGGATGTCTTTATGTATCTACACACATGATATTTTTAATCATTTTGCCTCTTTAAAAAAAATAAAGCTGGAACTTCCATCATGTGACATCTGTTTGAGGTTAGGAGTCTTATTTGCACCTTCCAGATTTCAGAAGGAGTGGCAAAGGGAGGGCTGGGTGGGAGAGGTGTTTCTTTTGGCTGTGAAAACAAGTGCTATGAAGACAGAGGACAGGGGGATTGCAAGGTCTTTGGACTTACTCGCAGCTCAGTGAGATAATTGCTGCCAGGGTGCCCACCCGCCCTCAACCCCAGTGCCACCCTCCGCTGATGGAGTCTCCTGCTTCTTGGGATGCCATGTTCCTGCCCTAGACTCCCTCCCACCAAGGCTTTTTGCTCTCTCAGACTCAGCTCAGCAGAGCTTCCCCCCTCAGCAGCCATACCCACACCTTTTATCAGGGCTTCCAGTTTTCATCGCAGTCATGTTTCTTCCTCTGCTCCCAGTTTTTCTCCCCTCAGCCTCCCTCTTTCTCCACCTCATCCCTTACTTTACCCCACTCTCCAGCTCCCTGGGATTTGCCTGCCCAGGCAAAACCCATCCCCAGTCCTTGCTGATATTACTTGCAGCCTCTCCTCATGTGTTATCTCTTGTGCACCAAGGACCCTTCCCAGACCACTGCCCAAACTGGACAGTATCCTCCAGGGATGAAGTGCCCAATCCAAGGATGCCACAGCATCCAGCAGTGGGATGTCCAACATCAAGTCTGTCCCCTAAGAGAAAAATACAAGCAAGGCCCAATGCTAAGAAAGGAAGAGAAATGCAACCTCTGAGGTCCCACAGAGCTAGGACAGCTTGGGGCATGAATCAACAGAGATTTTACTTTCAGTGCTCATACAAGCTTAAACATGTGCCATTTTGGGGTGGTTTGAATGTTTTTAACCTGTCTGAGAGTGGGTGATTTTCTGAAGGAACACCATCCCTGACAGACCAGTGGGACCACAGGTCTTTGCTCCCAAATATAGGACCTGAGAGCAGTTTGTGGAAGCGCTCATATGGGTCCTGCTGGTGCTGCAAAACCCCTTATGTTATTCTTGGGAGTGATGAGGCCATTGGGCTGTATGTTGGACCCTCAGCCTGATACAGCCAACTGCTGTGGGGAATTTGGCCCAAAATGATAAACGTTTGGCAGAATTGTAACTATGTAAGACAGATTCACACGATTTACAACAAAAAATACCAAATATTATTAATAGTGGTCAGAGGTGGTTGCCACACTTGTCATCATCATTGTTTCCCTGCTAATTAGCATTTTTGAAAACTGGTAACTTATAGGTGGAATGTGACACAGACAAAATTGAGAAGACTGAGATCCATCTAAAATGCCAAACGACAGTTTGATATAGGAAAACCTACAAATTTTTGGCATCTTCTCAAAAAGAGACAAAAGGGAAAATAAAAGGGGGAGATATAAATAGAAGTATCCCGGACTGCCTTTTTGGGAGTGAGGGAGGATGTCTAGGAGAAGAGACCTTTTCTGCCAAAAAAATATGGCTAATAGCTGTCCTTGCAATTCCTTTCCAGAGGATAAGCGAGGCTGAGGTGCCACCTGGAGGTGTGGAGGGGCGGCACAGCTCCCTGTGCCAGCGCAGTGCCGGGATGCTGCCCCTACAGCCCCCACCGGGCTGCCTCTCCCAGGCTCCACTTCAAACCTCTCGTGGAAAAAGGCATGGCATCTCTTTCCATCTCTCACAGAGGAGTTCTTAACTGGTTTGCAAGGCCTTTCGTAGCTAGCTAGTATTTTATTATTCCATCAAAAACCTCTTTGGTACTATCTTGTGAGGTAGGGTAGTTAATTAAATTTAAAGCGTAGCATTTATGGTTTCCCGAATGGGAAAAAACTGCCTCATTTTGTAATGCAGTGGCTGAGATTTATTTCTCTAAATTGCTTAGAAGATGCTGTGTAGAACCCCTTTTATGACAGTGGGCACATTCCTGTTGAGTGTGGTCACCTGCCTCCTCATGTGAACCATTTAGGGAGTAGCAGCTCATCAGTCTGAGGACGAAGCTTTGCTTTAAAAGGATGTCTCTGTGCTTTTGGTATAACATGAGGTGCTGGCAATCCCAGCTGAGTCTTCAGAGTGAGCCTGCCCAAGACACCACCTTTTTCTGAGTTTCTGTTTCCTGACTTGCCAGAATGGTCTGTGAGTACCTCCACAGCACTCAGCTAAATGTTGAGGTCCAACCTTTTTTCTTTCTCAAGGCCTCTTGCGTTCCTGATGCAGAGCTCCGATGTGCTTTGATTGTGCATAAGAGTAGTGAGATCTGAAACTTGGCATCATCTTCGCTGAAATTGTTCCACTCTGATAATTTAATTAATCAACACTGCAGCAGAGTGTTTGAAATAATGTGTGCATTCATTTGCATAATGAGTGTAATTGGCAAAGCGTCACATTATAAGTGTAGCAGTTCCACAGATGATAGCTTGATAGACCATTTTGCACACGTTTCAACCCCTGTTATTTGCTTTTCCACAGAGGAAGGAAGTGACAACTAGATTTATTAACCAAGGTACAGAGAGGATTGGGAAATTTTTGATGGCACTTGAACACGTGTATTTTCCATGACTGTGTTGTTCTGTCAAGATAAAAAACCCATAGTCAGGTATTGGAACAGAACCCCTGCTCCAAGTGGAGTTTAAGGCTTTTCCAAGTAATGGGTTGTTTGGCAGTGGAGATGTCCAGACATAGAGTCAAAACTGATATTTCCAGTGTCATGCCAAAGTGGAGTGCCTAGTTTCAGAACTGAAGTCACTAGGTGCCTGAACAAAGTCTGCAAAGAAAGTGAGTGACTGGAGAGCCCCTTGCTTTGGTACTATCTCACTGGGGATGGCCCTGGGGCATGGTCCACAGCCTCCAGAGCATGTTAAAGACCCAGGGTCAGGATATTATCTTAAATAACTACTCATCGTGTTACAAACAGGATTCAGGCATTGGTGGCCAGGCAGCAGTTGTGAATATATTAATTCTCAGGAGATGGACTTTAGGTAATAAGTTGGCAACTTTTAACAATCTTACTATATTCATTACTTTGCAATTAGCAAGACAGTTATTGACTGTTAAACAAATGCCAGATGACCGCAGAAGTGCTGAAGGGGAAAAAAAACCCAACCGTTCAGTAGAAATATATTCCCTGCTCTGCACACAAGTGCATTGATATAAAATGGCCCGATCTGTGCTCTCAGAAGGATGCCTGCTGATAAGCTCTGAGTGCAGAATAGCTGTATCAGGCTCAGACACATCATTACTTCATTGAAATGAAGTGACACTTGAAAACTAAGTTCCCAGAGAGCCCTGTGAATCGTTCAGGGCTGGGGCTCCCTGTTGGTTTGGAGAGTGCTTTGAAAGTCACTTGATACCTCTCCATTTTAGCTTGCCTTCCAGGTTTGAGGGACCCAGAGTACATTCTCAAGAAACATTATAAGAAGAAAAATGTGAACTGCTTTAGCTAACATCTGCTGGTGTCACAGGCAGTGGGAGCATTGCAAACCCCATTTTTTATCATCAGTGGACAAGAGAAGAGAGCATATCATATATGTGCACTTCTGTATGGTTTTTGACATGGCCCCCCACATCTCTCTCTAAATTGGAGAAGGATGGATTTCATGGGTGTACTGTTTGGTGGATCAGGAGTTGGTTGGACAGTCGCATCCAGAGGGTAGTAGTCAATGGCTTAATGTCCTAATGGACACTGGTGACGAGTGGTGTCCCTCAGGGGTCCACACTGGGGCCAGTGCTGTTCAATGTCTTCATTAATAACATAGATGGTGGGATTGAGGGCACCCTCAGGAAATTCCCAGATGATACCAAGCTGATTTACACAGTTGACACAAGGGGTTTGAGCAACCTGCTTGAGTTGAAAATGTCTCTGTCTCTGGCAGAGGGGTTGAACTAGATGACCTTTAAAGTTCCTTCCAGCCCAAACTGTTCTATCATTCTCTGATGCTATGATTTTTGGATGGAGCAAATGCAGAGCTGAATAAGATGTGTTACAGCAGAGATGCAACACTAGGATAAAGCAGCCAAGTCCTGGCACAGGCACACACACAGCTGGGGGCAGGGGCACCATGAGTAGTCCATCCATTTGACAATTTGACAACACATTCCTGCCTTCATGGACTGCCTCCAGAGTACGTCCTGGTCAATTGTTCAGCCAAGCTGGCCAGAAATGTCCATCTTACTCAGCTTTAGTAGAAAATGTAGCTGCATTGCATACAACTAGTGTGTGAAAATGTAACTTACTGGTATTTCCAAACGTTTTTTTCCCAAGATCTCTGGTACTGGTGCCCAGATGCTCCCATCAAGTGCAGATTAACCGAGTCTTTGCACATTTTTTTCTCCAAAGGTACCGCGTTGTGGTCCCATACCCCCCGCAGAGCGAGGCGGAGATTGAACTGAAGGAAGGTGACATTGTGTTTGTGCACAAGAAGCGGGAGGACGGCTGGTACAAAGGGACGTTGCAGAGGAACGGCAGGACGGGCCTCTTCCCTGGGAGCTTTGTCGAGAGCTTCTGAGGACGAATCGCCGCTCTCTCAACTGAGGAGCTTTCAGGGGAAACTGCATAGCACAAGAAGAGACAGCAAAGAGAAACTGGACTGATAACCACTGCCATTTTTATTTCCAAAGACTTCCCCCAGGCCCTTCAGTCTGCAGCTCTGGAGACACAGTGCCCCGCTGTGCTCCCGAGACCGTGTGCGGTGCATACAGTGGTATGTTGAAGTAGTGCCTTCCACCTGGAATCACGGACTGAAAGGACACCCATCTGGACTGTAGTAACCTAAACTCTGGCTGTTAACCTTTTGTGTAAATTATAGAGAAGATATCTTTAAAAAAAATTAAGAGGAAAGCTGTTATATTGCTGTAACTTATTTGTCAGAGCTGCAGTGTTCTTATTACTGGCCTATGCAAGATGGATTTGAGAGTTCAAGAAGGTGTGCTAGGAAGCTTTTAAACTGGGATTTTGTTTTTTACCAAGGGAAGAAGAGGGGAGGGTGGAGAAAACCCCAGCTAAAGATCAGTGCATCATTGTGCAAGTAAGAATGAGGAGTCAAAAATGTTAATGTCATGCTTTCTATATACCTCAAAGATATGCTGCGCAGGTTTGTCGGTGCGTGTCGGTGTTAAGTACTCAAAGTGCTGCACCACCCCGTGTCCTGGCACAGCTGCCAGGGAGGTCCTGGAGGAAGTACAGCTCCACCATCACACCGTGGTTATTTGAGCAGAATCCCTTTTGCCTGTCTTCTGCCCGTATTATATGCAGCATGGATTTTTGTCCTTCGGTATCACTTTCCATTGCTTTTTTGTACGACGTACCTTTTTACTGTAAAAATTGCTCTACTTTATATATATTCCTACTAGATCAGACATTTCCTCTTTTTCATACATCTGGTGCTATTTTTTTTAATTGTTAAAGATTTGGTTAAACAGAGAGGCTGCGACAAGATTTGCATTCAACATATGAAATTAGAAACGTACCTGAAGATTGAGATCAGACTGCTTGTTCTTGAATCATAGAGGAAAAGAGAAAAAGCTGCATGGTCATCGATAAATATACCTAGGGGAGCTGCCTGTGCAACACACACATGCTTGCTCTCCTACATATTTAGAGTGGCTGAAGACCCATGCTGAAGCACAGCGTTCTGTCTGGAGAGTGATAAATGACTCCAGAATTGGAAGTAATTCCCAGAGGAGTCATTTTAATTGACTTTTTCATGGCAATAAGAAGAACACTGCAGGTTCTAGCACACACAGGGACCGTGGAGTTTTCCTCTGTCGTTGCATGACGGAGACGAGAGCTGATCTGCGACAGCAGTAATTAGTGTTATGGAAATGTGATTTCTTACTGTAGAAATGTACAGTTCTGGAGACTGTTGGATTTCTTAATGTCGTCAAGCTACAATACAAACTGTATCAGGCAATATAAGCTTCCATCTACCAGGGACTTAAAGGTGCAATAAATGTAAGGTGAGTTTAGCCCGTAATTTGTATGAAAAAGAATGAGAAAAAAAGTCATAATGCAGTTGTTGAGAGTATTTAAAAAGACATCAGCTCTTGAGGAGTGAATCGTGTTGAAAGGCCTTTCATAACTGTATCTATACCTTGCCTCTGACAGCAGCTGGCTGTTTGCCAAAGCCCACATGTGGTGGGTGTTTAAAAGCATGTCAGAGGCACTGTAACCTGGAGATGATCTTATTAAAACAAGAGGCCCGGTGGGTGAACATCATCACTGCGTTACCAGTATTTCATATGCGAAGGTGTAAGTTTTGTTTTCATTCAAGCCATGTGTACTAGTACATATCAAAACCCATGTAAGTGAGCATTCCTGTTTAAGTTCAGCTCTGTGACTTTGTTCTCTGTAAAATAAGTTCTTGCTGTCACATGTTAACAAACCAATTCCAGAAACACAGTTCATGGCCAAGTATAGCACCTTCAAACCGGGAGGCATCACTTTCAGGGTGTTTCTTTTTATACTTGATGTTGCCGCATTTGTTGATATTCCAGATTGTAATGAGTCAGTCACTAAAAATTTAGTTACTGTTAAGAGGAAATTGCCTTTTTATAACCAATAAGAGACTGAAGAAACGTCTTCTGGAAAGACTTGCTTGAGATTAGAGCCATATCTGTTCCGCTTATTTGGTCCAGGTCAGAACTAGTGTCACTGCACCTCAAACAGTAAACTGCACAGTTAGGCAGTCAGCAATGCCAAAATGTGTTTTATTGATTCCAATAAAAATTCTGGGTTAGATCTGTCAGAGATGAGATTTTTTTCTGACAACTTACATCGGTTAAAATGCACTTAAAATTTTGTTCAGTGGTGTATTTACTACAGTCACAAAAACAAAACAGGATGACAGCTTGCATGCTGCCTATTCTGTTTAGCCAGATCTTAAAATGGTTCCAGATTTCCACCGTTTTATGCTTAACTCTAAGAGGACAAAAGTTGGTGTGTGAGAGGATCAAGGAAAACACACAGATGTCATATCATTAAATCAGTGCTTTAAAATATATTTTGCAAGGAGGATGATGGTTTTTTGAATGATCAACAACCCTTCCAGTCATACCTTCTTCTAGGAAAAATTTGGGGGGGGAGGGGGGAGGAGGTGTTCTATTTTGATAGCAGCTGTTTCTGGGCCCTCTTTATTGCTTATCACAGTTTGGGTTACTGAGTAATCTTCTTGGACAAATCACTTCCATGCCAGGAGCACAAGTATTAAGGTGAACTTAATACAGCCCAGTGATACAAAAACATGACCCAGTGTCATTCAGAAAGTTCTGGACTGAGAGAGGTTTGACTCATACTGTGGTCTAGTTTTTACCAGTCATGCCAGGAAAAGAGGGAGGAGGGGACATCTCCATCTCCTGCAAAAGGGCAGGGAAAAGAAAAGATTCCTTCTGGTGGCCTCAGTTTGTAAAATGCCAGGTTTGTTCTAGAAATGGGTTCAAGTATTTGAGTAACTCCTTTGAACTTTGCACAGCTCAGAAAATGTTTTTGTTAACATGAATGTTAATGTGGTTTAGGAAATGTTGGCAGATATGAGTACAGATGAACTACGATGACTGTGTTTCTGATTCTTTAAATAAAATAAGTATTAAGGCAACTTGACTGAGGTTTCTCTCTGTATTAGACAACAAGGTGAACAAGCAGTGTAAGTGGCTCTGAGGTTTGCAAAAAATTAGGGAAGACTCCTCTGCAAACCCTCTAGTAATTCCCACATAAATAAAAACCTGTTAGGGGTAAGAGATGCCTGAACAGGAGTCAGAATCTCTGGTTCTTCTTTTGTCACATCTGGGATTTCTTCAGAATCTTGAGAAGTTAACAACTGACCTGTGGAGAAGAGGTGTGTAGGTCCAGAGAAAGAGAGTGGGTACAGGCCAGGAAGAGGCAGCAAGGAGGCAAGGGTAAGGATGTGGCAGAGAAGCTAGGAGGGGATGTGGAAGCAAAAAATTGGCAAGAGCAGCCTCTAATAATGTTAATGGGCTTCAGGGGTGCTCTGAGGTCACCTGGTGAATTGAGCAGGTTTGTAGGCAGAGGAAGATCCCTTTCCTCCCGCCCTGGGTAGGCTTGGGCATGGTGTCAGCAAGGGTCCATGTGTCCTCTAGGCAGCATACAGCCAAGGAGCTGGAAGAGAGGGAAGGAGCAGGTTGTACCCTGGGCAACTGAATGCCTATTAACTCAGGTGAGAGGTGTAAGCCCAATTTTGGACAAGGCCTGAGATTCCCATTCAGCAGCACAGTGCAGAGCATCTGGAGGGGGAACATGAGTCCATGACGGGGTCTGGATATGGTTGCCTTGATTTGGCAGGGAGACACCTCTGGAAGAGGCACCCACAGCTGGTGGTTCTTTGCACAGTTAGGGAGCACATAGGGCAGGGATGAGCAAGGTGCAGGTAACTCACCAGGTGATCTGCATGGGAGGTGACATGAGTCTCTTTTTGCCCCAGCTGGATCCTGAGTCAAAATTCTGAAATATGGGAACCACTAGAATTTAAATGTGGGCAGGCAACACCTCTCCCTGTGCTAGGCCTTGCTGGCTGTCTGACAAGCAGTATGGTGCAAAACGCTGCACAGAGGAACCTGCCAGCTACTTCCAAGCTGGTCTGGCGTGCCAGTCCCCTCCACACTTTGCCAGGTCCTGTTCCTCTGGCATTTCTCTGTCCCCTGCTGCCAGCACATACTGCACACCTCACCCAGCCTTCATACTGCATGTTGCCCTGTGCTTCTGCTTCAGTGCCTGATAGAAATTTAGGCCATGTTTTGAAAGAAGAATAATCATTGTAAAATTGTTACACAGTTTGACTGTTCCTAAATGCTCATGGAGAGCAGAACCACCTGGACAACATCTGCAGGGCTTTCCTGCAGCCAAAAGCTCTTCCTGACATCAGCAGCTCCCTATACATGGTAAACCTGGCAGCTACATGGCTTGGTTAGTTGGTGCCAAACCAAATAAATGAGCTGTACTGGAAGGAAAGCCAAGAGGTGCTACAGTCTGGAGAAGGCCCTGTCTTCACACCCCAGCCTTTCATGTAGCAAAAATAACTTTCCAAGTGGTCACAGATGTATTTCCAATCACTGGGGCATGGGTGTCTACTTTCCCTTCAGAAAATCATTTGATTTTTCTCAGCCACCAAGGAGCACCACCTGCCCCATGGTGCTGCAGAGCGACCACAAGCCAGAGCACTGAAGAGCTGGTACCAAGGTGGTCCCCTTGCAGCATGTGCCAGACAGCCTGTCTGAGTCCCCCACGTTTTCAGTACAGCTCAGTTGCAGGTGAGCCTACCTCTACTTGAGTCTCTTTTTTGCTCCCTAAGGAGACCCCAACAGCCCCAGGGAAAGATAGCCAGCATCCTGCGGACTTGGCCAGGGAGTCATTGAAAGCTGCTTCCAACACAAATGGCTCTTTTGCACCAGCCAAGATGCAATGGAGGGTTTTTGCAAAGGCAAGAGGAATGGTCTTGCACAGAGGATTATGAGCTTTGTGACCTCCTGTGTGACACACACGTGTGTGTGCAGAAAAGCCCATGAGCAAGGAGTGCTGACAGGGGAGTGGGGCAGTGCCAGTGCTACCTGCCCACCCCTCTCAGAGAGGGCACTGGGAAGGACAGGACTGGCTTTTAGTTAAGGGTGAGCATCCCTGGGGGAAATGCCTTGCCTGGGGAAACCTTGGGTTGGTCAATGCCATCAGTGCTGTGCTCCAGCAAACGACAGGGGTGAGTGATGGGGGAGCTGCCTTTGGTGAGGGGTTGCTGTCATGCATGGAATCCTCCTGGGGAACACAGGAGTGATGGGGGCACAGCTAAGCAAGACGGCAGAGGAAAAATGAAGTCATTAAGACAAGAGGGAAGGCAGAAGTGTCTTTAACTTACCGTCAGAGAAGGAAAGCATTTTACATTTGTGTTCTGCATCTGCACCAGGACTTGGTAGAGCTGCTCAGTCATGTCAGTGTGTGTGCAACCCCCCACAAGCCCGAGGAGTGCAGCTGTGGGGTGTACGTGGCAGGAGTGGAGGGTAATCCCATTGCCAGGAGGGCACGTCCTCTGCCATCCCACCTGGCCAAGGAGGACCACGAGTGCTTAAGGGCCAGAGTACCCAAGGATGGCACTGGCACAGCCCGGGGGACTCTGAAGACAGGGCAGTGTCTGACAGCACATCTCCAGCTGCTGAGTGGACATGTGCCCAAGGAATCCCACTGGGACCCTTGGCTTTGTCACTGAATCAGGCTGGAAGTCAAAGTCTGACACATCCCTGGCCCAGGGGTGGTGACCATGCCCCACATCACTGCTGCCTCAATGAGCCAAGGGGTCTGGGACCTGCCCTCACACCTTTCTCCCCAGCAACAGCAGAAAGGCATTCCCTTTCTCCTCCTCATGGGTATGTCAAATTTGCCCTACAGCTGCCCACTGGAACATCAGCCTTGAAGACAGGAGGGCAATTTGTTAAGGTTTTTCCCTCTCCCCTCCCCAGATAATTGTCTGGGATCTGCGTTAATGGAAACATAAATTGACTGCCACTCTGCTAAATGACAATCAGGTTTTGTTTGACAGAGCTAGGAAGTATCTTATCCTGAACATTGGCACCAAACAATCTAAATGCAAATTGCAAAGTGTTTGGGGGTAAGGAGGCTGTTTATCTTCTGATGAGGTTATATAATAATGCAGAGGGGGGAGAGAATTGCCTTTCAATTCCTAAAGGCTATCAAAAAGTGTGATGGTTAAACCGTGAGGCCAGTGTTTACATTCTATTTTAATGGAGCAGATTCAGTTATTCGGCGTGGATTTTCTTTTAACAAATCGCTTTTTTAAACAAGATGCATCACGGCAGCATTTCAACTATATTTCAGCAATTCTCAGGCACCCAGGTTAGCGTGGAAAATGACAGAGCAGCCATCATTTTAATCCTGTTATGTCTATTGCTCCCAGCTTGTTCTCCTCTGATGAAACATACTGCTGTGCCTCGAAGAGGCAGGAAAACATTTGCTGCACTTGTGGCCTATTTCTCTTGTTAGATTACCAGGTTTATACACTCCAGAACTGCCCAGGTTATCTCCAACGCTCTTACACAGGAATGGTTACAGGACACAGCTGAAAACATGAAATGCAACCACGACCAACTGCTTCTCAAGACACCACCATGTGCTGGGGTAACTTCTCATGCTGGATGCCTCACACTGGATATGCAGCAGCTTTTGTGCCAGTTGGTTGTAAAACAAAAGTCACTGCAAAAGTCAAAACTTTCAGACCTGCTCAGCACAGCACTCCTGCACAACACTCCACACTACCGGGGCACTGCAGGCAGCACGCCAGGCTGGCACCTGCAGCAGTGCTGGCATCTGTGCCCTGTGGCATTTTCCACAGGGAAATAGTTTTCTTTAGTCTTGGCCTGGGAGGGAAGAGGTGTCCATGGCAGCTCAAGGGATTCAATAACTCGAAGCTTTCAGCAGTTTGCAGAACTGGTCTCCTTGAAGTTTTTCCACTCCAAGTTTGTAATCTAATCTTCTCGGAGCTTGATTTAGACTTCTGCATTTCCCCATAAATTAAGAAGCAGGCTTGAGTTTACTCCAAGAGTTTTGCTCATCTGGGAGGCAAAGGAAGGAAAGGATTAATGTGTCATTTTTATTTTCCCATTTAAATATGTCTCATACAGAAAAATGAGCATGAATCTCTGCAAGGCAGGAAGAAAGCAATAGATCTGTGAAAGTGACACGAGTTGTGTGTGTATAAACTGTTAGGCCTGTAGATCACTTAGTGTAGACCAGCCAAATAACTCACACAAATCTATGAATAGAAAGACCTTTGAATGTAAGTGGATACCACAGGAAAGGCCATGATAATCTGGATTTGTGGAAAGGGAAGTCAATGAGTAGTAATTGTAGTCCCATTTAGGAGGGGGTAGCCAGGATTTTGGTTTCACCCACTGCCTCTGTGACGGAGACCTTTAGGGACCAGCCAGGGCATCCCTTGAAAGAAACTCACTGAACCATGGGAGAAGAAGGACCATGGGCAGTTTTGCAAATTCGACCAATTTTAGAACACCTGTTTAACTTACTGCTGTTAGAAAACACAGCAGGTGATTTTCCAAAGGCTTTGATGATGGGGCTGACAACCTGCAGCTCTTGGGAGCGGCCAAGATGAAGGACAGACGGTGATTGCTGCTCCACAAGTTGAACACAGGCTGTGACTCTTGGAGTGTCCTCTGCAGGGCCCGAACTTGGACTTGATGATCCTTCTGGGTCCCTTCCAACTCAGCTTATTCTGTGAACATTCTGTGAGCATATGAAGAACTTTGCCTTCACTACTGTGATAAATACATCTATATGACACATAAACCACACACATGTATATTTGCATTTACGTACACATCTCTTTATGCATATCACCATCACTCCTTTAGTACTAGAAAAGAGACAGGTGTTCTTGCTGAGCTGAATGCCATTTTGATTGATTTCATTTAAGCTGGTCCAAGGCTACCTGTGTTTACAACTAGAGCATGGGATGCACTGGAAGACTTTCAGATGTCAGCTGTAAAGCAACACCAGGAAGTTGTTGGAACAACCACGCTGGGGTCTGAGTGACTCCCTTGTCTGAAGGGCATGGCCATTCTGGCAGTTTCTGAATTTCCTCTGATGACCTCCCACCAGTCTGGAGATGCAGCAATAGGATCCATTTAAGAAATCATCCAATTTCCAAAAAGCTCAGACTTTCTATTAATGTCAGAGGACTCTGAAACAGGTACTTAAAAAGGAAAACAAAGCAAAATATGAAATCCTCCTTCCTTCAATTCTCCAGTCCTCACAGAATAACCCTTAATTAAATAGAGCAGTGCTCATTCAGATTTAAAAGCAGTAAAATGCAACCTTGAGCATTTCCCATGGTTTTATATGAAGAGCAGTTGTCATAGTGTACTTCCATCCATTTACCCTGACCACAGGACAGTAAATTGCTCTGGAAACTCATACTAAATTAATGCTAGATATTGCCCAAGACAGTTTGTTAAAAGCACTGCTTTGCTTTGTCTAAATAAATACTCATTAGCTGAGAGAGTGGAGCACAAGAAAGCCAGGGAGAGTAACTGGGGTGGGGAGGATCGGGTCTGGCAGTGTCTGGTTATTTATATGAAGCAGAGAGCTGGTGAGTGCCCCAAGGCACCTTCCAGCCTCCACATTCCCCATCCTGGGGGTCAGACACTGTGCTGGAAGGGGAGCCGGCAGCTCAGGAGGCTGTCCCAAGGATATGGAGAATCACATCACTGCCTCAATACTGACTGGTGCCTGAAGCAAAGCCACCTCAGACATGGCTGGATACTCCAGCAGCGGGTGGGGCAGCATCTCCCACCACCCCTTCTGCACTGCCAGGCAACTCCGGAGGTTCAGCATAAGCAGGAAGGGATGAAGCAGCCCACAGCAATTTGGTCTAGCCCCAGGAGTGCTGGGATGGGTGTCATCTATCAATAATATGGCCCCTTCCCTGTCATCCCCTCCCTGTGCCAACTCAGGCAGCAGCAGGGTGCAGGTCAGGTCAGGTCAGTGTTTGCGACCCCTGGGTAGTGCTGGGTCAGACACCAACCTACTGGCACCCACCAGCCCAGGCACAGCTGTCACTGCTACTGAACACCGAGATCCCTGGGGGGCTCAGTCCAAAATTAGGACTGCTAAAGGTGGGCATCCAAACCCCCACTGGGCCATGGGGTGTGGCCAAGGGCCACTGCCAGCATGGCTGCACCTTGAGAAGGAGCTCCCCAGGTCAGCCAGTTTTCTCACCGACTACTTCAGGTTCACACAGATGCCAAGAAACTTTTATTGTGCAACTCTTCTCAGCAGTGAGGAAACTGCACTCTGGAACCCCTCTGCTGAAGTGTCCTGCTGATTTCAGTGCTGCTGAGGCTGGCAGCACTGCAGACTGGTCCTGCAGCAGTGCAGGCTGGTCTCACGCCCTGTGGCCTGTGGCTGCTGCTGCCTGGCACTGCATCCCTCCTGTTCCGCACAGCCCTAGAAGAATGCAAGGATGCAAACTCACTAAGTGATGGTGGGACAAGGGAGCTGCTGCTCCACCCTTGCTGGGGCAGGGCCGCAGCTCAGAAAGGGACACCAGCCCAGTACCTCATTAGTCATGAACTGCTCTTGGTAGATGGTTATAAAGTGATTTATTTTGTCATTAGCCTTATCTTACTTTCTAAAGCTGACTTAGTTTCTAAACTATATTCATTTTTGGACTTCCATTAATCTCCTTGATTTGATAGACTAAATTAACCTTTTTGAGGACAAATTAAATGTCTTTAACTTTTTTGTGGTCGAAAAAAATCAGGTGATTTTTTTTTCCTCAGTTATATTTTACTGAAATATCAGAATTATACTTGTGTGCATCTTCATAATCCAAGCGCTGGGGATTTTTTTTTTCCTGAGGCCTCTGCTAATTTTTGTACTGAAGCCTTCCTACCACATCCCAGATGTTAATAAAATTGGAAATGAGCTGCACCAAGAATGCAAGGGAGACAGAAAAAAACATGAGGGACGGTCCCTCATATCAATAAAATCTGCCGCATTTCTCCAGGCAGTGTGTGAAATATAGCGGGCACATAATCCACACGGCAATAAAAGGCTGCCACATGCCTCCCCAGCACCCGGGGAGCTATCATTTTCAATTAGGAACAAAAGCCTCTGGCATGTGACAGCAGCAGCAGCAGCACTGAACACAGTTAAGGCAAAATTTAGTTTCATTACGGCTTGATGCCGATTACGGTTTTTTCTTTGTTTTCTCACCGAGTCCTTCTGTCATCATATGGGAGGTAGTGTGGCAGTATACAGGCTTTTCTGCTTTTGGCTTGAGCACAACCAGAAGTGAGTCAAGGAGACCCTAAAATTATGTTTTTAAGAGGACTGCAGCATAGACCTTTATAGCAAAAGCTTCGGGCTTGATTTTAGCTCCTTTAAGCCATCACTTTTCCTTGGGCCAAACTGTGATAATATGCATTTGAAAATCCACTCTTGGTGTCTGCTCCTTTCCCTCTGCTGACAGCATCAAGTGCTTATATGATGCAGCAGTAAAGTGAAGAAAGGCATGGTGCCAGGCATGCCCCAGACTTAATAAAATTACAGCAAATCCAATATATTAGTCAGAACACATCTTTTTCATGTCTCACTTAAACCTCCATCATACCCAACTGAGTATAACTCAGTTTTTACCTCAGGTTTTCAGAAGCTAATCAGTTACAACATTGCCTTGTGTTTATTAAAGTACTTCTTATGTTTTTAAATTAATATTTTTGCAACCTAGTTCTATATAGTTCCATTTTTTACATGTGTCAAATTCGTACCTTCTCCTTCTGTTTTCCTGTTTCTAAATGTTTATGAAGTCTTTTCAACATGCCTCTCTCACTGCCATGCCTGACCCTGGCTGAGGCCACCCCATGCTTCTGCATGCTTTTCTTGGGTTTGGTCTGGGCTCAGCAGGAGATGAGGCACACAGGAGAAAGTGGATTGGATGTTCCAGCCCTGGGGGTGCCCAGGGAGGGTGCAGCTCTGGCCCAGGGGTGATGGGGCTGCCACGGCCAACACACTGGAGACCACAGAATGCCAACAGTGGGGCCGTGGAGAAGGCACCGCTCTGCCACCAGACCCAGAGCCCCAACAAGGTCTGCAAGTAAGCCCATGGTTATTCTTCATCTGCTGTGGGTCCTGCTGTGTTCTGCTTCTGTACCACTGACTTTTTCCTTCTCCCTGTTCAGCCCATTTCTGTCCTCCACCCCTTGTGGTCCCAAAGCTACTGTAACTCCAACCCTCATCCAAGACCATGGGACCTGTGAAGCATGTACAGACACAAAGCAGACTAGCACGTTCCACCAGCAACAAGCATAAAAGAGCTCCAGGCTGGTAATGTTTTTATCCAGCTCTTGTGAAAATATAAGGGTAGAAAAACATTAAATAAGTGCTCTTCCTGCTCTAATCTACCATTTGGGGAATTACCATATTTTATGCATCCAGTGCAAAGTGCTTTTCTTCTGAAGGAATGGATATGTATGCACAGACTCACCCATGTAAAATTGCCCACAGCCCTGGCTCTTATCAGCTACTCAATTTTTGTGCAAGCCTAAAGAGAGCTCCAGCCCTGAGACAGCATTTACCATACTTATCCCATGTCTTACAAAATTACAGAAATTGAGTCTTTGATAGGTGCTCATATTAGGCCCAGAAAGATTATTTTCTAGCACTCCTGGCCACAGGGAAATGTCCTTGTTTCAGAGCTAGACATGAACAGAGATCCCAGGGCCCATCACAGAATCATAAAATACCCTGAGTTGGAAGAGACCCATAGGAATCATCAAATCCACCTCCTGGCCCCACATAGGACAGCCCAAGAATGACACCATGAGCTTGAAAGCGTTGTCCATATGCTTCTGGAACTCTGTCAGGCTTCGTTCTTGTGACCACTTCCCTGGGGAGTCTGTTCCAGTGTTCAATCACTCTCTGGGTGAAGAATCTTTTTCTGATATCCAATCTAAACCACCCCAGACACAATTTAAGGCCATTCCCTTAGGTCCTGTCACTGGTCATCAGAGAGAAAAGATCAAGGCCTGCCCCTCTGCTTCCCCTTGTGAACAAGCTGCAGGAAGCTGAGGTCTCCCCTCAGTCTCCTCTTCTCTAGGCTGAACAAACCAAGTGACATCAGCCAGGGAAGAGCAGGGAAGGTTTAAATCCCAAATTGATTCCCTCTCTCTCCATAAAACTTCTTCCACTTTCCTGGCCAGGCTGCTGCCATGCCACTAAATAAATACACTGCCATACAGATAGCCTGGAATCTTCAAGCACCAGCAAAGGCTAAAAGTTCTCTCTGACACCAACAGTTCCAGTAGAGCTGTCTATCCATTGCATCAGGGTTTCAGGCTGGGCCAGGAGGGGTTGGAGAGCCCCCACTCCTCGGGGGCCGTCGGGGCTAATCCAGCTTTTCACACCAGTGGCACGCAGATGGCCCAGCCCAAAGACCCACCCAGCCACTCGCTCGGAGCTGAGCCAGCTGTGCCACGCTCACCTGCAGGAGCACAAGGCACAGCCTCACACCCTCGGCTGTCAGACAAGCACCCAACCTGTCACTGCTTCATTCCTCCAGGGCACACAGCAGAGGAGCAGTCTAGTGGGGAAGCACGTGTCCTGGCACACATCCGAGCTGATGTCAAGCTGGTATCTTCTCATTAGTCTTTACAGGAAATAGCATGGTGCATTTGGAGCCAATATAGAGCCAGGAGGTGTTACGGCCACAAGTGAGCACAGAGAAATCATACAAGGGGGCCTGAAAAGTTTATAAATCCTGCAGAGTCAAAAGATAAAAATAACCCGAAGAAGGTGCAAGCCAAAATTCCTGAGGGAAATAACCAAACCCAGAGACATTTCATGGAAGAGGCTCTCAGAAAGCAAGGGCTAATATATGCCTACAAAGCAGGAGATGAAGAATGAGCATATGCATGTGTGAAAAAGACCAAACAGGAGCCTGGAAGACCTTTTCTCAGTGGGAATTACACAGCACTAAAAGCATGGGGTCTTATTGCAGTTTTAAGGACATTGAGATCCATATTTAATTCCCGCACAGTCGAACCTGTGATAGTGTTGTCTGCGGGGGAAGGATGCAGAAATCCCTCTCTGCCCCCAGACAAGAGCCTCAGTCTTGCTAAGAACCACGGTGCAGGGGGTCACAGGCAGCTTCACCCCAGCCACGTGCCCCCAGAAAGGCGCCACCAGCACTGCAAAGCTTCCTCCCTCCTACTGCTTTCCTTTGGGTGCCATGGCACACAGTCCTGTGCTGCAGACATGACAGACTGTGCAGCAGCGCATAAAAAAGTGGATCTTTGATAAATAATGAGCAAACCTTCCCAGGCAGGACTCAGCAAGCTCTTACGTTCAAAACTTTTGCAGAAGGATGGCAAATGTTACTTCTTGTCCATGCTCCATTTGCATTACATGAACCAAAAGCTTGCAGTTAATCGTCATGAGCCTGCACTGCATTCCCAGGGTCGAGTCCCATCCCTCCAGGGCAGATTGTACAGCTGCACCAGCCCTGCTGCCAGCAGCTCCCTGGTAGGCTGCTGACACTAAGGCAAGGGGATAATACCCTTATGACCTACAAATGAAATCACAGAGAAGCAGGGAAAGAAAAAAAAAGATAGTGCTGAAACAGGAACCAACAGAGAAAGAGACACAGATTATTTTTCCCTTTGCTAAAAGGCTCAGGTTTAATCCCCAAATTCTTTGAAAATTAGCCCCAAAGTAAAAACATCCTTTGAAAATCAGCCCATTCCCAGCTACCACCAGCTGAGCAATTGGGGCATTTATCTGAAGGGCTAAGAGGTAGTGACAGCCCTCATTTCTTACCACGTGAAGACAGACCAGTTCTACGAGGCTCTGAAGATGCTCCTCCAGCCACCAAGCAAGGCTGAGGCTGAGGCATTCGGCAGACCACCTGGCATGAGCAGTGCCCCTTGCTGCCTACCCCAGATCCTGTTCACCCCAGAGTGTCATCAGGATGCCCATGGCACAAACACACAAGCCCTGAACAAATCCCCTCCAGCAGTTTGAAGGATAAACTTCACATGGCAGATGAGTGTTGAGACCACACTGACCCTCTCGTGCCAGAAAACAAAATGTTTCATTGTGTCCAGAGGAGCAGTTTGTGCAGAATGAAATGAAATGAAATTCAGGTTTTATTTCATTGGGTTTTCTTCAGAAAGAAGAAGAAAAAGCTTTCTCTTCAGGGTTCTGCAGGAGCCAGGACTCAAGTCTTGCCTTTGACAGAAAGAGAAAATACTACTCCTGCCACTGCCGAATCTCAGCTGGTGAACTTCTCTTCTATTGTCTCTAACATTTGCTGAAACAGAACTACTCCTGCCCTACTGCCCCTCCTTAAGAGGATCAGACATCACCCACTCCAACACCAAAAGAAGTCATGTCAGAAATCCCAGATGGAAGTTCTTTCTTTTAAATAGGGAGTTTCCTGTTGTCTTACCTGGGTATAGCTGCACTTTTAATCTCTACTTTGATCTACTTCCAAACCCATCCTCAGACACCACAGGAAGCAGTGAGCATCTGCACGGTGCCTGACTGAGCCAAGGTGCCTTCCAGCTCCAGTGTCAACACAGCAAGACAAGGACATCAGCTGTGCAGTTTTTACTCTGAAGGGTATTTTTTGGATGTAAACCACTGAGTGTATTACCAAAGAGCATTCTTTTGAACCTACGTAATGCATATTTTCAGCTTTAAGGCTGAGAACCTTCACCAGATTTAGTGAGCAAGCGGCTAAGATGAAAGAAGAAGGACATGCTGTTATGTCTAGAATTAAAAGAAAATAAAAAAGTGCAACGATAAAATAGACTGTTAAACTGGTTTAAATCAAAATAATCTCTTGTGTGTTTGACAACTAAGACCAGACAGAAAAATCTCAAGAGTCTTCCACATCCAAGCATTAGAACATACTGTATCAAACTCCCCACCTTGGGAAGGTCAGGATTTTCCCGACTACCATGCCACGCCCACCCCAGCCGCTCTCCTCTCTGCTCCCGGGTTGCTCATGCCAAAAACCTCATCCCTGCCAGACAGCTTTTTACATCCCACGCTGCAGAATCCTCCCTGCCACTCCACTCTCACGAAATACAAACTGCCCGAGGATTTCCATTCTGGCTGCTTCTGAGGAGTAAAATCCTGACAATCCTTTAATGTTCGCTTTACGAAGTGAGGCTTTCACAGCTTTCCTCTGCTTGGGGGATTGTTTTTATGCTTAAACATAATTTTTGGCTAGCAGCATGAGACAGATTCAGGAGCTCCAGCCTCTCTGGGGTGATCACATAGCACCCCTCACTGGCAGCCTCCATAAAAGGGCCTTTAAAATACAAAGAGAAGAAATAAACCCAAAAATGTACCAAACAGAAGATCCAGAGAAACCCAGACTGACAGCAACCACAATATACCTTTCCCTCCCAACTTCAAAGAAATTACATTTCCAAGACAATTGTAGTATTTTTAAAAAACTAGTCTTTCCTGCAAACAGATCTGCTTTTTTGAAAAAACAGAAGTCCTGAGTCTCCTATCTGCTTTTTTTTCTGTGAAGCTACATGAAAACATTTTATTTGAGGAATCCTTTTAGAAAATCATTAACTGGGTTCCAACTACCAAAGGTGAGCAGATCAAGGATGATACAAAAAATACACATCCAGAGGACACTTGAGTTGGTGTGTCTCTTACATTTGCCACAGTTACAAGATCAGGGATAATTTTGTAGTCTTTGTGCACTCTTGACTGAATGTTGGCCAGAGCAAAATTAATTTATTTGAAATCGCACACATCTGTAAATTCCTCTGCAGTTTTGGATGGGCTGCTTGCCATTTTTAGTACATTTCAACTTCATATCAAACAGGAAATACTTGCTTTTTCCTATCCAGTTAAACTCACCGATGCACCTGCAACCTCCCAGGCTGCACAAGGCAGGGCCCTGAAACTCCAGCATGGGGGTTTTGTCTTTCTGTTAAGAGGGCAGGGAATTTATTGCTTCAGGTATTACATTCTGAGATAAGACATTTGCATTATTGCACCTTATAAAAATTTTAAAGCTGTAAATAATCTTTTAGAAGCTCACAGGGATTGTATAGACTTTTTTTAAACATCCTATCCAGGCAAATTTCCAAACAAGGCTTTCAGCAATAGGCATATTAGGCTGTAATTCCTTTATTCGCCTATTTAAAGTGCCACAACCTCAGCCAACTATTTGCAGCAATTGTTAATTCACAGCTTGCACTGCACTATCTTTCCTTTTTGATCCAGTAAGTTTTGCCAATATGCAAACTCCATTATATCATCCCATGAAACTCTGAGGAACACTCCTGACCTCGCAGGCACAGAATGGCACATTGAAAACACACAACTCACATGCAAGCCCTTACTGGGCAATCTGCTGTGCCACCCACCATATTTTCATTTCACTTACCAAGAATATTACCAACAGCACCCTCAGGTTATTGTCATCTTTAGTTTCTGTGATCATATTTTCAATGACTGGATTCATAAACAGAAGTATTTCTAGCCCCACCAAAGCCAGACTAGTGAGGTCAGGGATGAGCCTGAGGTCTGACTGAGACAGGAGGTTACAAAGGGCTTTCTGGCAAGTACCAGCTCCCAGGGCCAGAGTGCTGCCTTCCCAGAAACAGAAGTTTGGGATAGAGTTTGTTAAAACAAAACAAAACAAAACAAAACAAAACAAAAAAACCCAAACAAACAAAAAACAAACAAAAAACAACCTTCTGATGACTCCAAGAAGTCACATATAAACAACTGCCTTCCCAAAGGTCACTGTCACTCAGCAACCACTGAAAGCCCTGCCCTGTAGGAAACTACAGCAAATAAATTCACAAATTATTTAATAGTGTGAAGAGTTTTAAACCCAGCCCCTTGCTCTGCCAGACTTGGAAAAGGGATTTGAAATGAGCTTTCTTACATTTCAGACAATCAACTTGTCCACCAGCCTAAGAAATTTTCAAGAAACTGTATTCAAACTGGAGCAATGAGCAAAATCTGACATGAACTTAAACTTGGAAGTATTTTTTTCTTTCACAATCTATGCATACTTCACCATCTCAATAAAGCTGGAGAAGACCAGCAAGATGGACTGACAACTCAGGATTAATTACTTATCAGGGAAGCCTCTCCTCTATTGAGGACACACTCGGACACTTCAGGTCTACACCATGGACTGTATTCCTTCAGGAAACCCAGTATGGTTTTGGAGATGTTAAACATGTATGTGAGTTCCTCTCTACAACCCAAGTGGCTGGGAAACCAAGATGCTACATAAAGCACTGAAATTTTTTCTTTAGGGAAGCCAAGGTCTCATATAAACCTAACCCTAGTCAGAATGCATTCTCCTCCTTACCTAGATCACTTTCCACAAAAGCTCTTCTGTTTTATTTATCAGTCAAAACAACAGTAGGATTGAGATCCATGTGCAAGTTTGGGGAGCAGAGGCCTGTGCTTTTTACCAGCAAAGGACTTTGGCCCAAGCACCGAGTCCATCATAGATTTCCTGTGGGACTGTACACATTGAAAAACTATGATGTATTTACTTCCATGGCTCATTGTCACTGAGTGGGTGGAAATGAAAAAAAAAAAAAAAAACCAACCTAAATATGCTTAAAAATCTGAGCCCTACACACTGAATCTCATTTTCCAATGCAGTATCTTTTAACTTCTTAGTGTATTTTGTGAGAATAAATACAATGAAGATTGAGAAGCAGTCAGAAAGATACTGTACTTGCCTAAGAGATTTTTTCCCTTGAGAAGTCAGCATAGGCGAAAAGAGCTTCTGTAACTTTGGAGAAAAAATACACATGCCAATCTCAAACCCCACCATGACAGGCAATGGAATTATTTCTCACATGTAGGTATTTGCACTGCACATCTGTACATTTTAAATTATTAGGGGTATATATTGATTTGACCTTGGGGCAAAGCTTGGATGTCATTCATCTGCTGTGAACACAGCCATAAACCAGCACTGGTATTTTGCATTCCTCTGCACAGTGCATCAGTACTGCCTGCTGTGTTTCTAACCTGGTATGCATTTTCACCAGAGCCTGCAAGTCAAATGAGTCCTGTCACTCCCCGTGATGTGATGGGGGTAACAAAACATCTGAGGAAAGGCTGTGACAGAGTTCTGTGTGTCCTGTCTGCCTGGCTGCTTGCACACCTTGTCAGCTGGATAGGCCAAAATGCACTGGGATCATTGTTTCCCCAGAAGCTCAAAGGACTGACCATCTTCACACAGCCAGCACAAGTGGGAATGGAACTCAGCCTCTGCCTTTGCCCAGACTTACCAATGAAACCAAAGCAGAAGCCATGAAAAACAGCTATACAGACACCAGCACCTTCTCATCATCTTTCTAAACACGCCAGTTATTCTCTCTTCTCTCCAACGGGGTGACAACTACCAGTCTGCTGCTTCTAAGCCTCAGGTGAAGGAGTTAACATCTTCCAGAGGAGGGAGTAGGTCCACATTTCCATTCTGTGAGGACAGAGGTGTAAAATCTGAAGAGAGCTCTGCCCTGCTGTCTCTTCTCAGCAGGAACAATCAGCCCCCCAGAAGTACATGGACTAATGGGATAGTAAAGATTTCTGACTCCCAACAGAAGGGACTGCAGAAACTGCAGGCAGGCATCTGGATCAAGTGTTAAGCACTAAAACACTCTCCTGAACCGATCAGGAATCACAGCCCACTCTTAGCTAACCTGTCACTTGCTGTGAGTGGTCTATATACCCACAGATATCAGCAGGCATGAGATACGTCTCTCTACGTACACTTACAAAAAACATATGAATTTGTATATATGAATAGGAATATCTCAAAATCCTTCACACTTGGATATAAAAATCAGAGAAAGGCAAATTTCTGCCAGAAGCCAGAATTTAATTTTGAAATCATTGGTTTGGTGAGCTTCTTGTTTATGAAAATTGCACTTATAATCTGTGACATATTGAAGTGCCCAGAGAGATTATTCCTTAATGATCCTGAGTACAGGTACCCCCAAAATAAAAAGATACTTACAGAACTGTTGCCAAAAGACATTTGTGCAGCTCCATACTCTTTTTCAGAAAATCTAAAGCCCACAGGATGGTCACCCAGAAACCATCCTGACACGTCTCACTTGTAGTTCTCAACAAGAAAAACATGCTATTTTCTCACACCTTTCTAGGAAGTAATTTTAAAAGATTTTGGCTCAGAATGAGGCGCTCTCACATAATTCTACCTGTAGGTTTTCAAACTATAAAGACTGATTCCAGCATTTTAATGCCCTAGCACAAAATCAACCACATCAGCTCAGAGCTCTCACAGCACTTACTTTTACATTGCCTTCTGTGCTTACACCTTTGTTTCTATAGAAAATGAATTAATATTTTCTTAATATTTGAAGGGAAAAAAAATTGCTCGTGATAAATGAGCTACAGAATTACGGAACTGCTGATGTTGGAAGGGGCCTCTGGGGCCCACCTACTTCAAACCCCCGACAAAAGCAGGTTTAACTAGACGGGGCTGTTCAGGGCCAGTGACACAGCAGCTGAGTGCCATGGGCCTTTCCCCAAAAGCGAAAGCTGTGTGCTTCGAGCGCACTCTAGTGAACATCCGGTTGAAGACTTTTTTGTCTGGCTTAAAATCCTACAAGTTTCTGTTTTCAACTATCAGTGCTTTGCTGCCTTGATGCTGGGGTCTGGATTTTTAAAAATACATTTTTTAAAGAGAGACATTTTCTTTAATAGACGTAGATGCCTCAGTACTTCCTAAAAATCCAGTTGGGTATTTTACCCATCCATGAATTACACTAAATTACTTTTTGCAATGATTCACTGAATGTGAATTACAGAAGTCTTCGCAAAGGTCTTGAAGAATTACTCATTTTTGAGTATTTTTCTTTCCATATAAATATTATGTTGCTGCTGTTACAAGAGGCTTGTGTTCCCGTAAGTTAAAATCATGGAATCACAGAATACCTCTAGCTGGAAGGGACCCATAAGGATTGAGCCCAAGTCTCTGTTCCTTGCAGGACTACCTAAAATTAAACCATATGACTAAGAGCATATTCCAGATGCTTCTTAAACTCCGACAGGCTTGGTGCTGTGACCACTGTCCTGGGGAGCCTGTTCCAGACATCCTCCCAGTAAAAAGTCTTTTCCTAATGTTCAATCTGAACTTCCTCTGAATTTCTGGCACCTGCTCCTGTTAATTTCCATCAGCTGGGGATTGCACAGCTCTGTAGCCTATCCAGATGTCTCTGTAAGGCATCCTAGAGGGAGTCCACAGCTTCCCTAATTTAGTATCATCAGTAAACTTCCTTAATGTACATTCAGCTCCTATGTACAGCTCATTTAGAAAAACATTAAAGAGCACTGACCCTAAAAGCGAGCCTTGGGGTGACTGTCAGCTTGATGTAACCCCATTTACTGCAACTCTTTGAGCCCAACTTGTAAGCCAGATTTAAGATAAAACTCCTTCCTGGCTGTGTCTTGTCCCTGGCAAAGGAACTTTAAATATAGAGTTGTGAATAAATATACAAAATATATATGGAAAATAACCTTAAGAAAAGGATTCAAAACCACAAAGCCTTCAGATTTGAAAAGGGTGTAAATAATCTTGCAGCAGCCATTTGCAGAAGGTACCATAACGAGATCTTAATAAGTGGTCCTGAAACCATTTCACATCCAGGATAAACCTCTCTGAAGTGGCCTATTGAAAAGCACAAGGATAAACCTAAGATAAACCACAAGGAGATATATATGTTTTCATTTACCACAACTATTAATTCTCCACTTCCAGACAATATTGTCTGTTGTTCCTTTATAATTCTTTGAATTGCATTTGACTGTCAGGCTGTGATGTGCACTTCTGCTCTTACCTGGTATCTCATCCTTGGGCAAACTTAAACAAAATAACAGTGGAATTTCCCACACTTACAGATGATTCTCTACACTGTTTAAATGAATATAAGGAAATGAAAAGGAAAACCCACCAGCTCTCTCACTTTGTGCTATGTGGTTTTTGTGCTACAACTGAATAACCCCTTTTTGACTGTCACCTGTTCCAAAGACCTGCACAGGTGCCTGCACCAGTTTTGTTTTGCTGCTGCGTCCTACAGAGCCAGCACGTGCAAGAGCACAGAAACCCATCTGACCAAACCATGTGGTACCACATGTCCCTATTCATGGTTCCCAGCTGTCAAAGCACAGCACATCCTCTAGCACTGGCCAGGCACAGAGCTATCTAGGTCAAACAGTACTTAACTATTCTCAGTCTTTGTCCTCAGCAAAGTGGCCAGACTATAGACAGCTAAATCTGTCTTTTGATGCAGTTTAGTAACACTCATGAAGAGTTGTGTTCGAGCTAACTAACATCAGTGGCTGCAATAGAACACTGGGAGATAACTGAGTGCTGACAATATGCATCATTCAATTATTACTACATTCTATCCAAGATCACTTGAAAACACTTCCAAATAATTTAAAAAATATATCTTTTTCTTTTCATTTGGCTGTTACCACCTTTAAGAAAGGCACATCCCTTCTTTCTAATCCAACAAACCCAAATGGCCCAGTCAACGGTACAAAGTCAAACAAAAAATTGTCTTTCCTCAAACCACATTTTGGTCAGGAAGGAGCAATCACAGGGCATGGCCCTGCCCCATTTTCTTCTCTTGAACAAAGTCATATGTTGGCTGAGTGTGTGGGCCAAATGAGTGTCTCCTCTTAACCCTTTCCTCCTATTTTACAGCCTGTTCTGTCTGTAGAGATGACTGAATTAGCAGTTTGACCCTTTCCTGGTCAATGAAGGATCTTTGTCTCAATATCTATTCCTTCTCACTAATGCTGAAGGAAAACAATCTTTTATGTACAGACTGGGCAGAATATTGATTGAGAACAGCCCTGCAGAAGACTTGGGGGTGATGGTTCATGGAAAACTCAACATGAGCAAGGCAACATGCACTCGCAGTTCAGAAAGCCAACCATGTCCTTGGCTGCATCCCAAGCAGGGTGAGGGAGGGGACTCTGCCCCTCTACTCTGCTCTTGTGAGACCCCACCTGGAGTCCTGCATCCAGCTCTGGATGGAACATGGAATTGGTGGAGCAAGTCCAGAGGAGGGCCACAAAGTTAATAAGGGGACTGGAGCACCTACCCTACAAAGACAGGCTGAGAAAGTTGGGGCTGTTCAGTTCAGAGAAGAGAAGGTTGTGTGGAACAAACCTTCCAGTATTTGGAGGAGGCCTGCAGGGAAGCCAGAGAAGGACTCTGTCAGGAACTGCAGTGACAGGACAAGGAGCAATAGGTACAAATTAAAAGAGGGGAAATTTAGATTAGACATTAGGAAGAAATTCTTTACTGTAAGGGTGGTGAGGACTGGAACAGGTTGCCCACAGGGAGGTTGTGGATGTCCCATCCCTGGCAGTGTTCAAAGCCAGGCTGGATGAAGCACTGAATAGCCTGGTATAGTGGGAGGTGTCCCTGTCCATATCAGGGGCTTGGGACTAAATGACCTTTAAGGTCCATTCCACCACTTCAAAATTATACAGTATGCATCGCTGTGGAGTAAACTAGAAGGTGAGGTTGTGATGGAATAGCTTCCCAGGGCAGTGGTTATGATACCAAGGCTGTCAGAGTTTAAGGAAGTGTCTGGACAATGTTCTTAGTCACAGTTTGGATTTCATGGTAGTTCTGCAAGGAGCAGAGAGCTGGACTCAATGAACCTTAAGGGTGTCTACCAAGACCTTATGGTTTTCTTCCAACTTGAGATATTCCATGACTACATGGTAAGTACAGTGATATATGACAAGTATATCACAAGTCACACTACCCTTCTGGTACAAGTCACATGAATCACCTTTTTTCCCAATCAATAAATGACTTAAGATATTTAAAACAGATATTTTTCCATTAAATGTGAAATCTTACTGCTTTTTAATAACACATGAAGGACAGGAAGCAGAACAAGAGTAACACTTAAGCAAAACCAATCTATTTTATTTCTGTCAAGTTAGTATTTCATTTTTAAACAATCAAACAACTCCAGAGAACTGTACCTCTTACAGTTTCCCATTAGTTATCATGACTACTGAAAACATACAAAGCACTTAGAACTTGTTTTAACCAACCTGGAGTTTTTGTAAATCTTCAACTGTAACAGAATACCACAACCAAAAACATCAAATATAGGTACTTTCCATACTGAGTTAGTAACAGCAGATGAACCATCCTGCAACAGTACAGCATTGCAAAAATATCTCAGTGAATTTTGATTAAAAAGACTGCATCTGAAATTTAGAACGCTGCTTGTTACATAAAAGTCTACAAACAAAAAGATGTCAGCAAAATCAGTAAATGGTCCAAATATGTCAATAGTTATATTAAATAACACTTAGTGGACTAATAAACAATGCCATTTAAAAAGAACTCTTTAGGAAGCTTGCAGTGGATATATTCACTGAGTACTTCTGCACTACATTATTCATTGTCTGAATGGATCTGTTTATGGCAGAGACACCTTTGGCACAATGCATTTAACATTAAAGCAAGCTGACCATATTTATGTAAGACAAACACATATCAAGGCAGAGCTGTAACAGAAAGCCTGTGATGACAATGACAGTAACCACCACAGTGTGTGTGTACAAATCATGCTCAAAAATTATTCTTTTGCAGAATGCAGCAACAAGAGATATTAGCCAAACATTTTAGTAAGAAACCAGAACTCCTATACCTTCAAGGGCACACCATGAATCACTGCCTCCTCATGAGAAATTATCAATATTGTGTTTTCTGTCACCAGTATTACATAAAGCTGGAACTGAAAAACCACAGCAAACATATAAACTTAACATACTCTGAAGAAATAAAATGAAACCAGAGGAGTTACTCATACTAGTGCAGATAATGACTTCTGTTACCAAGAATTCCACTTTCATATGTAAATCCAGAAAAAATGGAATTTAGGAAAAGGAATTTGGTAACAGTAGTTGAAATGCAGTAAATTTTGGCCAAATTAGGCTTCTAGCACATGCCCCAAAAACGTCAAAGCTTAATGATATCTGTGGAAATATGTGCACCAATGTAGCTTCTAAAGTTCTTCAGAATCTAGCAGTTATAAATAAATTCAGAACCAAGGAATCTGCTTTCAAGTGCAGGAAGTTATTAATTAACAAAATGTTATCTGCAGTAAATTTGTAAGCTATCAGGAAAGAAAATGTGTACGTTAATTGACTTCTGGTTTTGGAGGAGAAAAACATTTAAGTCAATTTAATTTAATATATGAGTATTCAATTCAATGGGTTTTTTATATAAATCAGTTGGGCATGTTATTCTGGACAGAACTTTTGAAAGTATTTCTGGATTTTCACAATTTATTCGAGTTTTTCTTTTGAAAGTGGTAAAAAAAAGAAGTGGGTTGGTGGGAAGAAAGTGAAATCTTTACTGGGCCATATTCTGCACTTTGTGTTTTTTCAGCTAATTTTATCCATCTTTTCTCCCAAAAATATGTACTAGGAAGACACATCTAATATGGGCCAACAGCAGTTAGACCACTTCATAAAACTACTAACATATCCTACATTCAAAACCTGAGTGCTGCAATCAAATACTATTACTGAAATTCCCTGGGTGAATTTCTCTCTCTGACTCTTCCTTCTCACTCTCCCTCTCACTCTGCTCTCCAACATTCATAATTCCTTCATCTTTGACATGAAAGCACTGGACTTCAAGTTGAAAATCTTGGTTCTTTCATGGAAAAAAAGAAAAGAAAGAAAAAACAATGATCATAGAACATACAGCAATTACTCTAACAGTAAATCAAATCATGAGGGTATATTTTACACACTTCTGTCTTCTTATCACAGAACAGAAGCATGTTTCTGTCTTTTCTAAAAGATTACTGAAATTTCAGTTATAAAAGTGAACATGAAGAATTTTTTTATTGCTGCCTCTGATGACCAGCATCAGCACTTACTTTTTGCAGTCCTTGTGTCTTCAAACTAACAACAGGGGTAGAGACAGACACTTGTGACTGAATTGATACAGTGATCGCTTTCTTCTTCATAAACTGAGCTATTTCATCTTCCAGAAGTTTTTTCTTTTCCTCTAATTTCAGCTCCTCTTCTTGATGCATTAGCATAAGACGTGCATATTTAGTCAGTACCTATTTAAAGAAAGCACAAAAAATAACATTTCCAACTGGCAACACAAGGTGGTGATATCACAATATAAAACCCCTCTGCAAATTAATAGTAAAACCCATCTCAACTTGTGTTAATAGTCGTTAGAAATTGCAGTTCTTTCCCCAAACTGTTAAGACTTAAAAACAGCAATACAGAAAAATAATAACTTTTGTCTGTTAAAACATGACTGGTCTCATGATCCAGGCTATTACACTCAAGGTACAGTGGAAAATATGGAAGGCACTAAGTGAATACTAGATTCTCTACTACATTTTACTGTATCTCTATTGTATCAAAACAAGGAGGCCTTTAGGGATGAACCAATTATCAACAGACAGATTAAATCAAGATAGAATATAGTTCCCTAAAATCAAGTGGGGAAGTGTATATTGATCAGATTTAAATATTAGTAAGGACACAGAGTTAGTCCAGTTGGGGAGTTACTGGTCAGCTGCAAGAAGCTACCTACTTTTCTACAGTAATTGTTCCTTGGTTACTTTCTTTTTATATATTAATGCATTTTAGCTTCCACATGTATTTCAACCAATTTAAACCTACTGTGAAATTGTGTGTGACAACAAAAGGGGTACTTAGTCTTTCCCTATCTCCCGTCTCCCCACACACAAATTCTCCAAGAATCCTGCTTTTGTGAAGAAGAAACGAGGACTATAAATGCAACAGTATGCCTGTTGTACACAGCAGAGCTGACAAATTTTATAGGTGCACCTACACATTTCCTCTAAATGAAGGATGTGAAAGAAATCTGAAGTACAACAGAAATCCTGGTTTTCTTCAGTTTCCAGATACAAAACACAGCAGCAAGCAAATGCTCTTTAGGAGTGATTGCATGATCCCTTTCCCACATCAGGAACTTGGAAAACTAATATCCATAATTCTGCAATATGCAGAGCTCACAAACCACTTGGCATAAATCATACAAGGATAATATCAAAGGGTTAGCACAGATAACTGTCTAAGACCTTGCTGAACCTGCTTTGAACATGGCTAAGCATTCTTCCAGTTAGACTGCCTGATACTGAGAAAGACTGAATTTGACTTATTTTTCTTCAAAAGTACCATGGAGATCTTAACAGACTTAGAAGACAAATATTAAGCTGCCTTCTTATTTAAAACATACACCTGAGCACCTAAAAAAAACCAAAAAAAACCAAACCAAACTGCTACAGCTTTGCTGGGGGACTGAGGTACAGAAAGGAACATTAATAAAAATACACAGGTTCCAAATTTCAATTAAACCAGTGCTTGAATATAAATATGCGTGACCACAATAAGAGACTGGCAGAAAGTAGATGAGAAGCTCCTATCTTGCTAGTCCAGCTTGACAGGACTAAATCTTCAAAATCAGAGCCAAGAAATATTTCACATCTTCAAATAATCTTAAGGCAGCTGGGAAGAGATGAGATTTTGAAACCAGAACTGAAACAAACCAACAGATTACCACACATACACACTTTCAAACCTCTCAGCATGAGGACTGAGCTTAGACTTAGTAACTGAATCTGGAAGTCAGGCAAACACACATGGCCCACTCTGAAAAGCCTCTGAAAAGATATTTTCCTAAAATTTTGGCTTTTGCAGAGCAATCCATACACGAAAAGCACCTACTGTGTCGTTATGGCATACCAATGTTTCTCACCACGCTGCTAGAGAAGACAAAGAAACAGAACCATTATATTCACCACACTCCGACTTGACTGTATCAACTCCTACCCTATAGATTCATACCAGCCATCCACCAAAGCCTTTGGATCATAAGTTCCTGCCTTTCCATAGTAAGAGTGCCATTTATAGAATCACAGAATCATGTATGCTGGGAAAGACCTTTAAGATCATCAAGTCCAAGCACAAACCCAGCAGTGCCAAGTCTCCACCGCTAAACCATGTCCACAAGTGCCACACCTACACATCTTTTGATTACCTCCAGGCATGGTGACCCACCACTTCCCTGGGCAGCCTGCTCTCCAACGCTTAACAACCCTCTCAGTGAGGATTTTTTCCTGATATCCAGTCTAAACCTCCCATGACACCACTTTAAGTCCATTTCCTCTCATGTTGTCTCTTAGCACTTGGGAGAAAAGACAAACCCCAAACTCACTACACTTCTCCTTTCAGGTAGTCCTAGAGTGCAATGAAGTCTCCCCTGAGCCCTCTTTACTTCAGGCTAAACAACCCCAGCTCCCTCAGCTGCTCCTCAATAGACATATTCTCTTGTTTGCTGGTGTCTAATCAATCTGCTAATCCAATCAACCTGTGTAATCAAACGGCTTTTGATTTAAAGCATTACTGTCCTCAAAATATTAGGAAATTATAAATATCAACCAGTGATTTTGTTAAAACCTTAGCTGTTCCAAATCTCAGAAAACACACACAAGACAGACAGGCATGCTTGCCTGTTGCTCTGCCTCTTCCAACCTTGCTGCTTTCTCGTTCACTCTCTGCAAAAATCGTTGCTTAATCTCCTCTTCTTTTCTTTCCTTTTCAAGACAGAACTCGAGCCTCTTCGCCTCAATGACTTCCTGCAGACTGAAGTTCAAAAATGTAAGCAACTCTCCTGCACGCTGCTTTATTCAGTGTGGAAAACCAACAATCTAGAAAATTATTTAAACAATTAATACTCATCTGAAATATTAATTTCTACAGCTTCCCACATAAAAATTCATAAAGAAACCCAAACAGAAGCAAGCATCTTATCTTTCTATTTTTCAGTTATGTAAACAACCCCGAGTAAAATCACTTATGCTAACAGCTCCTGAGTAATTTACATTTTGAAGGAAATACAACAGTTTAGGCACCTCATGCTCTAAAGACTTGATTTATACCTTTCTGACTCCAACATGCATAAGCTTCTTCTTTAAGCTGCTTGCTAATAAGACACTGAAATTGCCAGAAAAATCTCCCAAAATTTCCACATTGTGAAACCTCAGTCTTCAAGTAGGACCATACAAAAACAATTAATCTGGAGCAGTAATGTAACAAATAACTGACTGTTCCTATATGAAAATGAAAGAAAATAACAGGATCTTCAAAACATACAGCACTCTTTTTATAATGTCAAAATTTAAATATTGAAGAATTACATGAACATAGAAAGAATTCAATTTCCTAAGTAGCTCAACATCCAAAACACATGGTTACTTTCCAACATGCAACAGCCGAAACTTCAAGACTGCTTTTTGTTTCTTGAGCCCCCTCTTCCAGAAGCAAATAAACCATATATGTACTATATTTGTATTTGAAACTTTATAAGAGGAGTAAATTAGTTCAGATTATTGAGCAAATCTCTGGCAAAAAAAGAAGTCAGGAAGTAAATCAAACACTTTGTTACTTTTAAATCTATGCCTCCCTTCTCTTTTCAGTACGCAAGATAATTTTTTTTTCCTCCAAACAACAGGCACTTGAAATTGAGATACTTCTTTCACATCAAAGCATTTCATGGCAAATTAAAAGATGCTAGTGATTTATTCATACGAATAAACTCCTAGAGGTTTGACATTTTCAGGTTCTATACTACCACTGCCAGTCAGCGGTGGCAGAAAATGTTGTGCTTTTCAAGAAATATGAATGGAGCTTGTACACAGACGAACCTCATACACCAAACTTCCTCTGAAAAGCAAACCTGCTTAAAGACACAAGTTCTTCCATCAAAACATTTACCATGAACTTCTCTAAGTCACATGATTCCAGAGAGCAGAACTGGTGGACCACAGCTGTGTTAATGGCTATTGGAAACTCAAAAGCATTGTCTTCTATGACACTGGGCTTAAGAACAGATCAAACTGTGGATAATTTTCTAACTTTTTTCTGGGACTGTTCTTTACGCCTTTCATCTCTTCTAACACTTTTTGAGTGCTGACTGGTCAGCCCTTCACAGCTAACATGAGTTACTGTCCTTTGCCAGGTAACTCATGCCTTCCACCCTCACGTAAAATAAATAGGTATGTATATTAAGTATTTCAGTTTGATTTATACTTCTAATACACATACACAGTTATGGTTTTGTCCTATATTTTACTGTTTCTATTTAAACCATTTATAAATGGAAAAACTTACCAAAAAAATCTAAAGAGTTCATTATTTAGAGCAACACTAAGCTTAAACAGCTCTTCTGTCTTTAAACTTAGGGTGACTGGGAAGTTTCTCAATCCCAAAGTTTTTTATTTGTATTCAAAGTATCATCTAAAGAGAGAAGAAACATCTTGAAATTACACATGCAGACAATGTTCCTAAGATATGAAGGTCAGAGCACTCCTCCTGTCTTATTCGAGCACTACATGGCAACAAAATAAATTCAGAACAATTACCCTTTTGTATTTTGTTTTGTTTTGGGGGCTTTTAATCAGCTGTGAAGTAACTTAGGTCACCCTGAAATTCTAAATCCCTAAATCCACATGAAACAGGGGCACGGTTTTCACACAGATATATTAATTCCCACTATCTCTAAGTTTAGACAATAATGCTACAGCACAGGTTTTTCAAATGCTAGCAATCTCACACTATACATGCTTCTGCACACAGTGTCAGTTCTGATAGATAAAATGCTGCCTTTGGGAACAATAAAGCTGCTAGAGCAAATGCTAGACTAAGTTAACATGCTGCAATCACACCTTCATTTCTTTATGTGGACATCTTTAGACCCAGATGAGGTTACTTTATCACATAAAAGCAATTTTGTGTTGAAATTAGTAAAAGATGAACTTTGAAGACACTCAGTAACTAATGATATTACACATAGAAAGAAGAGAAGAAATAAAAGTGTATTTTTTAAATTTACTGTGCAGGTGGTTGTGGATGCCAGTAAGTGCTCAAGTGGAAGTGTGGAAGTGCTCATGGCCAGGCTGAATGGGACTTTGAGCAACCTGGTTTGGTAGAAGGTGTTCCAGTCCATGGCAGGCGGGTTGGAACTAGACGGTCTTTGAGGTCTCTTTCAATCCCAACCATTCCATGACTCCATGAAATACCCTCTCCCCCTGGACTGAATTGTTCTGGAAATCACCAAAACAGAACTAAACCAAAATCTCCTTTTCTGTATGCGGTATACCAGCAACACAACAACCCAAACACTCTTTGGTGTTAGGAGATTTGGGGAGGGAGGAAAACCAGTTCACCAAATCTTAAGCCAATCCTTTCAACGTTACTTCATCCACTGCACACTGTAAAATATTTTTTTGGTTTATCTGGTTTCACAGCTTCTCATTTAGCACATTATGAAAATCAAGTTCACAGGTTCTCTCATTCTTCTGGCTTAGACATCCAGAATGTTACACTCTGTACAAAGACACTTGCAAAATTTAAATGTTATAACTAATTGTTTAAATGATGTATTCTTACTGAGGTTTTGGAGTAAGGGATTGTGAATAAAGTCTAAACTAATCATACATACCAGCACTACCACCTGCCTTTCTACAGAAGCATAGCTGTGACATACAGCTTTTTCTGTCTGCATGAGAGTGAAAGCATGGAAGCCTAAAATTGCAAATCAGACACATTATGTTCATAAATAAAAAGTCTGAAGTAATTCAACTCTCAGTGGAACACATGGTGCAAATATGTTTGAACAATACAGGTATTTAATATTCATCAATTACACTTTTAAAAGCTTTCAAATTTGAAAGTAACACTTGTAACTTCTTGCATACCATTTGACAATCAATTAAGGTATATCAGAAAAACAAAAAAAAATATTAACTAGTGGTAGGTATTTCTAGCACAGTGCTTCGATTCAGTCAACTAGCTCATTTGATATTAAGCAATAATAAGAATGTGGCAGAACTAAAGAAGTAGCAATTTTCCAGTAGAGGCATGAAAAACAGGTATTTTGGGTGTGATTCAATCTCATTCTAAGATGGTAAAAATATTTAGCTCAAATGAAAAGGTCTGCAGCTGGTCAGATGAACTCCACTTAAGGAAAAGGTCTAATAGCCTTTCAAATTTTAGGTTTCTGTTCTTAGACATGTCAAGAGTCATGTCAACCTTCCTCTACGTATAAAATTATTCATATCACTGAATCCTTTCTGGTTTTCTGTCATCATCTTCATAACAGACTGAAAAATAAACAAGTTTAAAAACTGCAAGGTCTGAATATCCCGGTTTCCGGGACAAAAAAAGCATGGAATGATTCCCCGCATACTGAGAAACCAAGACGCTTCTGTTACAACTATGTTTAATTGCAATTATAATGGAGAACAAACTGTAATTATGATGAGAGAAAAACAACTAACCCAGAGAATTATTAACATCGGCAAATCTAAACACGCAAGCATACGACCTGAATATCAATCCTCAGCTTTTTTCAACAGACCCTGGTCTATCAGTTTTCTTCTTTCAAAAGAAAAATGTGCCCATAGGCAACAACTTAAAAAGGACTTAACAAAATGTCCAACTTCAAAACACTAGCAGTTCTCTCCTCGCTTGCAAACACCTAGGCTAACTAGGTATGTCTGTGTATATGCAAAAGTTTGTTTTTCTGAAAGCACTCTTCATGTCTAGATTTCTGTTTTCAACTGTTCCAAATTTTACCACTCAAAAGATATCAGCAATTATTTCTTGCTGAGAATGACCTGAAACTAGGAATTCATGTTCCTAATGGACATAATTGGACCATCAAAAAGGCAGGACCAGACCATCTGCAAACACACAAAAAAGCTTATCTTTACTTTTCAACAATAAAGAAATGCAAACGACAATTTTAAGTAGCAAAAATTAAAAAATTATAAAAAATCCTGAATTTTATATCCAACAGACACTGCAAAAAATGCATAAATCACACCCTAAATACTCTGCTATCCACTGACTTCACTACTTCATTCTTAGAATGCAATTGCAAACTAACAGATTTCAAAAGTTATTATGAAATAGCTTCACCAAAAATACAGGATTAGGAAACAGGTGTTTTAAAAGTCACTTCAGACTACCTTTATTTCCCCTTCTCATACACCTAGTAATAAAGGTGCAAATATATTTTGGTGTTGTGTGCTGAAACCATCTCTTTCCACATCTCCCACAAAAAAGTAAAACTTGCCAACATGTTTTTTCACATGTAAGAGGTGAAAGCCTTTACAGATGCCTGTCCACAACCTATCTCACAAGGTAGCTGGACATCCAAGAATTCTGGTTTTGCTTTGCAGTAGCATATAATTTTGGATAAATAAACTACTGTCCTACATCTAAATCTGAAAGAGTAGTACAGGAACTTCACAGGCAGCTTCTTCCCAATATGCCAAAAGTCAGGGCACATTTACTACTCAAGTGCCAAGTGTTCAAATGCTACAAACAGACAATTACTCAAGTCTAGCAAAGGTTTTCTAAATTTATATTATTATCAAATTTATATGTAGACAGCTACACCAGAGGCACAAAATATGATTTCTCAATATGCATTTTGATCATTATTTACACAACCAGCATGAAATTTTAATTTTCAGGCATATACTGCTATGCAATATTAATTATACTCTAAAACCACAGCTCTTAAAATCCACATGTATATCTTTAAGGACAAAGAGGATGACAATTTAATAACATATTTTTGCCTAAAACAACTGGATGGTCCCTATCCTAAAAGTTATTTAAATCTACAAGCAAACTGGGAGGTACCGAACTTCCTTCATGAAAAAGACATTTTCTATCACATAGCTGAGGGTGACACTTTTCACTGTTTCCTCAGTAACCTCATAAAACAACTTAAGGGTAAGCCTGCACTAGTCTGCTAATTACACTGCATACACATCCTCTAAATTCTCTTGTTTTTTTATGGTATCATAAAATGTCTCTCCCAAAACACCAAACACCTTCTCTTTCAGACCTCATCGTCATTCACTATGCCACATTACTGAGGGACAACCACATCCATCCTAGTCTGACTTTTCCTGTTGCAGTAAAACTGGGAAGAAAGTTCATTTTTCTAGATTCTTAAGGAATATCTATTCTCATCCTTCCAAAACAACGACATTTTCAGCAGATCTCATTTGCCAAAACTAATTACTAAGTGTACTTTCTTGCCAAAACTCTCTCTCAATAAAACTGACATCTAGCGGGCCCTAAGTAAAATCTACAACCAGACAGAACTCAGCTCTTCTCTATATCCAAGAAGCAGATAACTTCTAAATGAGCTCCAAAGTGTAAAACACTGGGACATTCTGATGTGAACCTGTCACTTCAGGTTGTTCACAAAACACCTTTATAGGGGTTTTACAAAGATAATTCCTTGGTTTGTAGAAGAAAACACTTCTATGGATGACAGTTTTTATAATTTAACTCTTATCCTGAGATGGCTGTACAGCATGAAATCCACCTTCAGAAAAGCCAAAGGTATTGGAGTCAATATTGCCATGAATAAATCTCTAAAAAAAGTCTTCCCTAGACAAGGATAACAAGACATCAGCGGTTAACACAGGTTCTTAAACTTAAACCAAATGAAAATTCTATGGTAATTTCAGTTGGTTTAAAACCTCTTTCACCTTTGGTTCTCTTTTCCTGAAAAGGATGTATTACATTCTTGTTAAGTCAAGGGAAATGTCAAGAGACCACTGATTCAAGGTCAGCTCAAGGTCATCTAAATGAACTAATTTGCAAAGGTGCCTCAGTTCAAACAATGAGAAACTGTTTTTAATGCAAAGTCTCATTCTGCTTTCATGCCTGGTTTAAGTCAGTATTTCCCACCACGACTATGCAGTAACTGTGCTTCGCTAAACCATGAAGGCCTGAACAATTCACAAAGCATCAGCTCTTCCCCAGCAGGATTCTGAACAGGTAAAAGTACAGTCCCATGCATAAAGAAAAAACAAAGGAAGCTGGAAGAGGGAGATGAGAGAACTGGAAATAAAAGATTAAACAAAATGGATATAGAAATTGTAAATGCTTCCTGCAGAAAGCAGCTTTACTGCATGAAACAACTGTGTGTCTATAACCTTCCGCTTAACTTTCCTTTGGAATTCCCCTTTAACTCCCTCCAGAACAGCAAGAGATTGCTTGACCTGAAAATGTTAAGACATTTGTTATTATGGCAGATAATGTGAGAAGTCAACAGTGTAACCACTTATTTTGTGAAGGTTTTTGCTTCAGTTCCTTCTGAACCTGGAGTCCAATCAAACCATTATTCAGAATCAGACATTCTTAAGAGAGAAAGTAAAACATAACACTAACATATAATGAAAATAATTTAAAAGTTTATAAAGCTTTTTTCTTTCTTTTTACCTAAAGAAAACTGACATGCTTCCTGAAAAAAATTGAAATCCTCAGGTTTATTATAGAAGAGAAATATTTCAGAAATACAACTGGCTTTCATGTTTTTAAAAAGAATGCTCATTTAAACCCATATACTTCTCCATGAAGGTAACCAAACAACTACATCCTTCAATTAAAAAAAAATTCTTTCCTTCTTCAAAAACTTATTTTATGTATGAATGCTGCTCTACATTGGTTTGATGTAAAGTGAATGAGTGCTGGAAATGAATGCACATTAAGTGCTTTACCTGACTGGTTTGTTCTCAGGGCCAATGTCTCTGCAACCCAACTTTTCCAGTCTGCAGCGTCTGTATGACTCATAATATGCACGTGTCTTCTCTTTTAAGTCTTCCATATTTGTGCAAAGCATCCTGCGAAGCTTTATAGTGTCACAGTGGCTCTCATTTTCCACTAATCAGTAAAAAGAAGATTTTATTATGCAGAAGTAGCAAAACAGTCAAAATACATTTTAAACAGCATCACTTACCTTTTCCTAGAAGTATATTTAGTGAACAAAGTATCTTGTTGTTTATTATACCTCTTACACTTTCTTATCATTCCTAATATACACACTGAAGTACTGAAGACCTTTAAGTACTGGAGAACATATTTCATCTGTCCTGATTTCCTGTTTGAGCTGAACAACACCACATTTCTCTCTTTTTTAACCCCCTTTACTGACAATCACAAATGTTTGAAATTTGGTAGTGCTAGAGCTACTGCCACTATCCTAACCTACCCAAATACTAGATACACCATCTCATACCTTGATCCCAAGGATGCATCAGTGTGGATGAAATTAAAAGTTAGTGCATGCCTCAAGTATTAACTGCTAAATTCCTTATATTCTTGATCCAAAATACAATCAGCCTGACATCAGTCATCAGAAACATCAGAAACAGCCCCTTGTACTATTGGTGAATTTTATACTTCAACAACAGCAAAATAAAGTCATAAAAATACTTCTAAGAATTCCTTTACCTTTTACGATGCCCCAAGGGTATTGACGAGCTCTCACCATTTTGTTTCCAACCTTCACCTTCTCCATACTTCCTACCACAGCAAATGGCAAATAACCCTGTAAGAGCCATACCAATAAAGTCTTAATCTGTCAGCATTCTTATGTTAGTACACAAAAGCACTACAGAAATTAATTAGGGAGGAAAACACCATTTCAGGAAAAGCCATCAGGGAGTTTAAAACCATAAATCACGCCTAGGAGATCAGTAGCTAGGCAGTACCTACTGATAAAAAACTCAAACTACAACAGAAGCAGAAGGAGCAGTTGATAGATCCAGATGGGTGTGTTGACAACTCAGGGGAACCTCAACAGGCTGGAGAAATGGGCCAACAGGCACCTCACAAAGTAGAAATGAGAGTAACATTACACCCTGCATGTCAGGAGGAATAAGCCCATGTCCCAGCACATGCTGGGGGTCAACTGTCTGGAAAGGCACTTTGCAGAATAAGACACAGGTGCAACGACCTGGTGAACAGCAGGTTGTCTCTGATTCAGCAGGTGTGTCCCAATGGCAAAGGCAGTCAACTACATCCTGAGCTGCACAAGGAAATGTCAGCCCCAAACAGAAAACTGCTCTAGAACATTTGACTCACATTCATTCAGAGCTCATATCCCAGTAACAGTCACATGACTGCTGGAACCTGTGGTGTGGTTACTACTGTGGGCTTGGCACAAAGACAGGCTGGGCACCGACTGCCTGCGTGCTGACCCACAACAGCTGACCAAATAAACACCATTACCTGGAAAATAAATCACTAGCAGAGCATGGAAGTGGTAAGTAACAAACCACCACGTTTCCCCACAGGAAAAGGACCTGTTACTGATCAACAGCTGCACATTCTCACTCCCTGGCCAGGTAACAGAGGTTGGGAATGCACAGCCATGGGCTCTGGAATCCTGGCTCCTGTTCCCTACTTTCAAACCCCGGTACACACAAACGTGTTCATGTGCACCTACAAACACATGCACGAGAGCAGCAAATACACAGCACTCAAGGCAAAGCCATCAAAGCCATTCATGGCCTTAGCTGAAAGCTGGCAGCTACCCCTGGGACAACTGGAAACAGAAAATAAGCCAGAGTTACATCTGACTTTTTCATCCCCAGAGAAAATCTGTCCTAATTACAAAAGAAAGTAAAAAATGAAAGAAAAAAAGCAGGTGAAGACTTGCTATTGTAGAAATTTGTAGATGTGAGGCACCTAAATATCTTCTCTACCAGATGTAGAATTGTATCTGTTGAGGAAAAGAGCCAAGTCAATCTATCCATCTATAGAAGTAATTATATATTTATTAACCAGATATTAGAAAAAAAACCCATGTATGCATGAGAACCTCTTTTCTGTTACAGGTATCACAGCAGAGGGGCAGAAAGATTTGCAAGTAGGGAGAAAAAACCCAACATGTAAGAGCTTTTTAAGGAGAAGAATAAACAAACTTGTGACATGCAAATTTACTCACTTGAAGACAATGGTGAAAGCAGTGACATTAATCAGCATTAGAGAATGATCCTTTAGTACTGAAATATCAATATTTATGTCATTTACTTACATTTGTGATGGTATTAATCTCAGAAACGGTTTCATCATCAGTAGGAAACTGGTATATCTGGATGCCACTACTAACTAATTCACTCATTATTTTCTTCTTGAACTCTTGTAGCTCACTTTTAGAAATGCTGTCTGCTTTGCCTATAACTGGTATAATGTTCACCTATGAATGACATAAATTATATGAAATGTGTGAGACTTCAATTTTGAGGCGGCAACTTTTGTAAACAGAATTGTTTTCTAATTAGCTTTTAAAACTTCCTCTGCAGTCCAAATCTCGCCATCCATTGATATCAAATTTTCACAAACAATGAAAAATATTCTCATGGGCATCATTTAACTAACTAGCAATCAATTATTTAATATACTCCCTTAAAAACAGTTGATTCTAAGAACAAGGAAGGAGGTCTCATAGAGGGAAGTACTCAAAAGCAGTGCCTACTTATTAACTAAATGCCATTAAGTATTTATATCTCTGTTAAAAAAAATAGATTGTTTAGTTTATAGCAGCAGGGCACATGGCTCAGGTGTTAAATGAAAGCTGGCAGTCTAAATACACAAAGAAAAGGAAGCTGGCTACCAAACCCTGCCTAGCCCTGAGCCTCTTCCCTGGGTTCCTTTCAGCTACATCTTCTTCACCTCACCACTGCAGCAGTTTCTCCAGTATCTGACATGAGCAGAGGAATGACAAAGGCTAAACCTTCTTGCTTACCACTCTTTATACTAATTATTCAGAACTCTGATTTCAGTCCTATTAAACTGCCCGATTTCCTAAAATAGGTATGGCAGTAACATGGAGGGCACTAGATGCCAACTTTTTTTTTAAAAATACTATCACCACTTCCAAAATACACATTTTTCAGAACTAAATGGAAATAATGAATGCCAATATCCAAATATTTTGAAAGAACATAAATACCTCTTCTAGATTTCAGAAGATGAAGAGTTTTACAGAGTTCCTTGATCACAGATGCAAAAAGGAAGGAGAGGAAAAGAAAAAAAGAAAAAATATATATACACACTTTCTATTCTTCTGAACATTGTCTGAATGGAAATGCCTAAATATCAAGAACAGATTCAAAATGGATATTTTTCAAATAAGACTTCTGTCTTAAATAAAATGTCCCCAAGAAAAAGAAGCAAGCCAGCTCTGACATATGACTTCCAAAATTACCTGATGATAGTCCTTAAATCGTGAAGCATACATGATCTAAGCATATATGGGGTAAAATATCTAAAATCAAATTAAATTATGGAATATATTTTTTAATAACTGAACTAATTCAGAATTGTATAAACAATCTGTTACAGCTAGGAGTAATTCACACCTTCAATCAAATTAGCTGAGAGACATCAACTTAGGTTTTCTCCAATATAGATCCAAAAATGGATGGAACACAGAGTCCTCAGAATTAAATTAACCTCTATCTTTTTCAACATGAAAGTTGTCTCTTCAACGTGAACGTTTTTCAAGCACACGCTAATTAGGAGAGAATTTCTTAGAAAACAAATAGCAGAGAAAGTCTACCAAGGAGAATAGTAAAAAGCAAAATCATCAGAAACTGTGATTACAGCTATCAACATTGACATTAAATCACCACAATTGTATAAAAATTGAAAAGCATAAAAATTACTCTGGCTTTAGATAAGCAACAAAGAAGGAAAAGAAATACATGTATTTGAAATCATTGTTAGTTGTAAGAGCAGGCTGATTTAAATGTATCACTGTGAATCAATATAAAAATTTCTGAAGATTCTTTTTGAAGGGAAAAAACCCAAACTAACTCCCCACGATACTTTACTGACTTAACCATACAATTCTGAGAGAATGAATTAGAACTGCAGAGCTCTTAACTGAATAATCACTATTTCCAGCAACAAAGAGTAAAGGAAAAGATTCCCTTTGTCTGTGAATGAAACCTGGCTGGTAGTGATGCCATCCTAAGCAAAACTACATGGTTTTCCCATGTCTAGGTGCTGGAGTCCAAATACTTAGCTAGTCATCCAATTCATAAAAGAGAAAAATAAACTGACCATAAATACTCTATTATTTTCTTCAAGGACTGCAGAGTACAGGACGAACCTAATCTATTCCAAGAATCCTCTCTACCTCTGAGCTGTGTAATCTGCTATTGTTTTGTAGCAACAGACCATAACAAAAAGCACACAGTGTACACTGCAGTGGATTTAGGGAGAAACTCAAGACAGCTTTTGACATAGATTTACACATTTGATTGGTATATGTGGCTGTACCATCTTCTCTTTATGGAATCCTGTACTCAGTGAATGCACCCAGGGACTACCACATCCTGGGAAATTCTGAGTTCTTAATTGCGACTAGGAGAATGCAGTACTAAAAGCACCACAAACAAAACTACAGTTAAAACACATAACTCTTTCTGTGTGTACCTGGATATTTTTGTAGTAAGATCAGAAAGAATCCATTGCAAAGGGATAAAATGAGAGAGTTACATGTGGTTCATGCTCTCTCTGTGCCAAAACAGAACTAAAAATATTTGCACTCAGTGGCCAGACGCCAAAATTCCCCAAAGCAGAATTACTTTTGGTTTATCCTGGTGGAAGTATCGTCTTAGGATGCTGGGAATTGGAGATCTATATCTTTTTCTTTGGAAAGAAACACAGTTTTAAAGGCAGTTCAGTAAAGAAAGGGCACAACCTAGAAACCACCAACATAGCACGCAGAAATGACCCTGCTCTCCGCTACCTTTGTACCACCATACCTTCCCCTCTCTGCTATTGAGAAGTTGAGAATGCAAAATGCATCCACAAACAAAGTAACAAAAATCTCAAATGTGCTTATCAACCACAAATGTGGACTACATGGCTGATTTAACCCTTATTATCTCGGAAAAACTTCTCACAAACAAGAAAATGCAGAAGGAAAATTTAGCAGGAAGGGCTCTAATAAAGCACAAAGGAAAACGCGAAAGGCGCAGCAAATCTAAGGTTTCAAATTTTTCAACATTTTAACAAATTAAATCCAAGTAAGATAAGGTTTCTTAAAACAGGTTAAACATTTAGCTTCACACAGCTCCATTACAGGAAGAAAGTTAAGGATTTAGAAAATGCAAGTAATTTCACTAGAAACTGCTATTTTAAAGCTTTCTAAACAAATCAAGATGTTAAAACACTACTGCAGCCTATCACAGGAAAAGCCACGTTGGCAGGGTGTTCTGTTCATGGCTCTTCAGTTATCTACAATGAAGATCTTCCCAGCGCCACAGAGCTTTTTACATGCCAACTTTCCAGCAGTCCCAAAACTAGAAACAAGCTTAATTAGAAATACTACAGCACCTATGGAAGGTACCCTAGCCAATTTCATTATGATGTTTACACTTTAATAAAAGTAAAGTTGGTGGGGTTCTACTTTTTTCAATAGTTTTTTAAACTTCACTGTGCTTCTTTTTTCAATGTTCTTGCTATGTCTCTCTCCTTTTGATTTGTAAATAAACAAGCGATGAAATGCAAGCTCCTTGCAGAGCCCATTTATTCTGAACTTAAAATCTATCAGTACCAAAAAAACAATACAAAACCAAATGCATCAATATAGAACTGAAAAAATGGTAGTGGACCTAAAAGCTACAAGATGCTTTAGAAAGCAAGACAAATTCTTGGAACTGTTTCCAAGTCTTACCTTACTGTCTAGGCTTCTCATAGTTAACAAATCTATGGTTTTTAGAGAACGGCCTGTAGGTGAAATGAAATAGAGGCAGACATGGATGCGAGTGTCATGGTAGCTAAATAAAGAACGTATAACTTTCAGTTCTTCCTCGAGATAGGCTTCAAATTGTGCATCTATATAATCCACTATTGGCTGATAGCTGTAGGGAATAAAATTTAACAACCAGATATTAGCTACTCCTAAACAGAGACAGACTAAGAAGGGAATTCTCTTACATTGTTCTGCAGGTTTTTGCTTTACGTGTCAAAAGGCTGCTCAAGAAGGCAGAAAATTCCGTGTACGAACTAATACTAATTTCTGAAAAGCTACTCAAAAAAAATTGTGCATCTAATAGAAACAAAATATTTCCTAGCTACCATTAGTGAAAAAAGCTACATAAATTATGTATTAAATTAATTATGATTATAACCAAACTTCCCAAGTGATGGTTTTAAATTTTTCCAATTAAGTTGTGCAAATGCAGAACTCTTAAATATAAAGAAGATACAACAACCTCCTAGGAACAATAAAAGAAAAGACAGAATATGCAAGTAATAGTACCAAGAAACAGAACAAACTTTCTCTTCTTAAGTACTGTACATGACAGAGCTCTCAAACAATAGACAAAAACTAAAATGAGAGATGTTAGAGAATAAAAATCTGATTTACAGTAAGTACAGTTTAAGCATACTTTATCCTACTTAAAACCAGATTCTAATGTGCTTTCAAAAAGAAGGTTTTGATAGACGTAGAAGCAGTGCACCCTTACATTTCTTCTGCTCCACAAAGTTTACAAACCAGATCAAATGCTATCTAAATCCAGAAGCAGGTGTTACACACAAAGTCTAAACAAAAAGGCACCTCCTATACTACACATCAAAATCTGTAATAGCTATACTAGTATCTACTTGCATCTCCTTCATCCAATTCACCAGCAGAAGCTATTATACTGTCATATCATACGCCACAGCTGTCATGATAATCTTAACGTGACTCTCTAACCTTTTATTATATGAGTACCACCATTTAGGTATTCACATAGCATAAATTCTTTACAATTAAGATGAAAGAATGAAAATCTGTTGAGACAATTCAGTCCTGTAAAAAAATCACAACAGCAGAGACTCAAAAGAAGTTCTGAAAGACATCAGTGTGCTGCCTCTACATCTTCTGACTAAGCTGTCTGACACAAAAAACAAAGGCCTTTGGTAATCCACATCATGTTTACACCAGTTTAAGGTCTTCAACAAGTTATAATCAAATTGTTAAAAAGCCTTGTAGATCTATTTTATATAATCTGCAGTACTTTATAATCTGCTTGGCTGTTTAGAAATCTTCCCATTGAAGCCCCTGCTTTTCTCCACCCCAAAAGAAACAACCGCATGTACACACATTTATAAAAGATTATATCATAAATAAAGGGGCAGAGTTCATCTGAGTTATAAAATAATTTCTTACATTAGAAGAACAATGCGTTTACTTCGGCACACACGGAAAATACTTAACCATCTATTTGGAACTCATGTACGACAACCACTTCCTACAAAGCCCAAAGAAAAATCAAGTTGCAATTAAGACCAAAAATTCAGCATAACATAGTAACAAGAGGGCACTTACGTATCTGCTTTGTTCACCTGGTCACCAAATCCCACTGTTTTTACAACAGTCAGCTTCAAAAGAACATTACTCTCCCGGAGTTCACAAGTCTGGGCTCTAAGTCGCACACTGGACAGAAAATGTGTTGATGGAGAGTCCTCAAAATTAGTGTTAAACAAACTGCTCATCAAGGCTGATTTCCCAATTCCAGTTTCCCCTAGAATTAAATAGAAGGGTTGGAAGAGAAGACATTTTGCACATCAAAAAATATATAATAATCACAGAAAGTGTATACAAAAACTCCTCAACTGATTTCTCTGAGCAAATTGTATTTCTGCATTCTTTTAGTGAACACTAAAAATATTTTCATTATTTTTTCATCCTGCATATAAGGGCAAATTACCAGGTGATGAGTAATGAGCAGAACAGTGTCTTGACACTTTGGTTTCTTTAGAAGTGTGAACTAACTTCCCACAGATTTTAGAAAGTTAAGTAGCTAGCTGTGAAACCAGAGATTCAACAAATGGTTTTTAAGAATAACTGTAAAACATTAGAGCAAAACATTTGTAAGTATAGAAACACTTCAGTAATACCACCTTGGAATTTTAGAGTTTTTTTAATCTGAAGCTCTTTTTTACAAGTGTAAGCCCAGTTACATCAAAAAAATCCAAACGGCTGCTGATAAATTAATAAATAACTGGCATCCATTTTCAGCATTTTCTGGTCTTCACATAGTTTATGAAAATGCTACATACAAACCCAAATAAACAAAACTGAGAGAAGGGGTGGAATTATAGTTCATGCTTAACGTGAAAGAAACAGTTTAACACCAGAACTAGATTTAAATTTCAGTCGCTTCCTAACATGGATATACCACTGAAGCCTTAAAGCAACCAGATGCTACTCACCAATGCAAAGAATGTTGAAGCAGAAGCCATGCTTGATGGATTTCCTAAGGAGCTGGTCAGGTAAGCTGTCAAACCCAACATGGGCAGACAAGGACAAAGTTCGACAGCCAACATTTTGCTACAGAAAAACAATTTAAAAATATCAGTTAACAATAGCAATAAAGAAGATCTACTAGAAAGCTAGAACTCGTTCCATATAATTTTACACACAATGAAGAAAAGCCAAAGTCTGAAAAAAAAAAATAGACCTGTCAAATCAGCTTTATTCCATGATTGGAGAAAAAAAATTAAATTTACTTTACAGGAAGACTTGCAGGTTTAAAAAAAAATCCATGTTTTTCAAAAAAAAAAAAAAAAACCCCAAAAAAACCAAAACAAACAATCTTATGAAATGTGAATGAAATAAAGTGGACAAGTCCAACTGAAAATGTAAACTGAAAATTGTAAGGGGAAAATAGACCACAGTTGGTTTGCTCTCAGAATTTAGGAAAAAGTACTAAAAACAATCAAAGCATTCGAATTCAAAATAGAGAGCATAATCAGAGGAAGGTCTGTGTTATCAAACAGAACCCATTCTGAGGAGCTGGAACTGAAATTGCTATTTATGTAAACTAAAACATTATCAACACTCATTATATGCACCAAAACTCCGAGATAGCATTATTTCTATTTCATTATAAATATCTAAAGGTGCACATTCCTTTTCAAACATCAGCTAGCAATCTAGAACCATGACATCAAGACAGTGAGCACACTAAAATGCACAAGGCTAAAAGGAAATATCTTGATTCATACAAATGAACTGTATTTTTAAACAAACATTACATATCAGAAGTAGAATTGGTAACAGGTCCATGCTATTCCTTCTCTTTTATTTCCAATTCATATGGAATTGGAAACCACTACCGTTCCCTGTGAACATGCACATAGTCAACAGTAGGAAATATTTAAAGTTAACACTTAAAAGCCCATTAAAGTGACACCTTTTTTAATAGGTATGCATAACAAGTCTCAGAATTCTTATGGCTAGAAGGATATGGATATTCCTCATAGCACATCCTCACCCTCCTCTTTATTTGCACAGGACTTTCCTTGTATGGGCTTACAGACTGCACTGCACTAACCGCACCAACTCTCATTTTAGATTCCTGTAATTAAGTAATTCCATTTTAGACTAGTATGAGGGAAAATGCATATGCAAAGTGAAAAATTTAACGAGAAAATATTACATTTTTGGGCTATTAAAAGAAAGTACACTCTAAGCATGTCAGAAAACAAAATTTCTCAAGGCATTCTACCAGAAGAAAATTACAATTAAAAAGTGCTGAGAAACACTGAGAACTGTCAGTCTCCTGTCCATCTAAAGACAAGTGAATGTGAGACAGAGTGGCTGCACAGCTAAGAACTCCAGCTACTCAGTCTGACACCCAAAGCACCTCTACTACCACTAGGATAAGACAGCTCCTCTAACATAAACCCTGCAGCCTCCACACCAAAAGCCAGGGCAAGAGGCTCAACATCACTGCAGAAGAGAGGCCTTGCACCTTCCTGTCACCAGCCTAAATCCCAACTGCACTGGGCTACCCTCAAAACCTCTGCACTGCCATTTGTAACTCTCCAATAACAACAACAACAACAAAAAAAAAAACCTTGCAGGAACAAATTTATTTCCTTCTGATGCCCAGGTGTTAGAAAGATAAATTACTTTGTCAGTAGAATTGCCTTGGTTGAGGGCTTGACATGCCTCGATGATCTCTGACCTGGAGGAGGTTAATAAAGCCTGGGGAGAAGGATGTGCTAATGATAGTGGACACAAAGAATGCAAAATTTATGGCCTACAAGGGCATTTGGCAGAACTCCCAATATAAGGAAGAAACTAACAAAGCCAACTCAGCAACTATGCTGAAATCAACTCCCACTGACATAACTCCAAGGCAATTTTGGCAGGAGGAGATTGTGACCATCAACTCATGGACCACCTACTCAAGAAATGCACCAACTCAAAAGAAGAGCAAGACTTTGAATGTGGACTAATTAACACGACAAACGAGAGAGTAGCTAACCAACATAAGGTAGAACACTAATTAAGAAAACTATGCAACTAGTAGCCAATGACCCTTGATTTCCTTGTTTGCTAAAAAGCAGAAATGTAGTTTCGATGACTGGGCAGCTAGCATTTTGTGGGTTATCTATCACCTAGCATCCTACTTTGGTAGAATAGACGAAATAAATCAGAATAAAGAAATAGAAGTAGCTTATAGTGTAAATCGCACTGCTGCCTACCAACCATCGAGCCCTCATTCAGGACAACACCTCTCTTCCTTACAAAAGAATCACTGTGTAAACCTATTCCACCTCGCAGCAACTGAAGCATTCTCCTAATAGAAAAGGAGTAGCCCGCATTTTTCCTTCTGAAATTTTCCAAGGACATCGGGTGTTTGTCCCTCTGCTATTGTCTAACAAATACGCAGAGAAATTAAGTCCACAAAACTGACCACATGATACCCGCATTCTTACTACTTCCAAAAGAAATATCACCGAGTTGATCACCTGATTGATATCAGCTAAATATCACCTAAATCACATCTCATTCCTTCCCTCGAGCCATTTTTAAAGGTTGGTGGCATAACTAATACATCTGGATTTCCCCAGATTCACCGCACTGGATGGGGCTCTGAGCAACATGGTCTAGTGAAAACCGTCTCTGCCTAGAGCAGGAGGACTGGAACCAGACAATCTTTCTGACATCCCTTTCAACCCAAACCATTCTAGGATTCTATGATTTAAGCAAGTATTTTGGTTTATATAAAGTTGTCTTGCCCATTAAAAACAGCATTAAAATAGCCTGAGACGGTGTAACATTTAAAAAATATTCTTTCAGAAAGAAACTAAAAAAAAAAAACTTATCTTTTAAATTTGCCACATATTTCTGACTAAAACTGCCCAACACCATGCTCTACCAAAACAAAAGCCAGGTCTCAGCCTACATGCATCACCCTCCGTAAGCCTCTGCAGAACCAGACCAGCAGTACAAGCAAGAAACTAGCTTGCTACCGGGCTTGTAGACGTGCCTGAAATTTGTCCTCCAAAACTCGCGGAAAGCTGTATCAGTGTGCGGTTATGCAGGGGTGAGGGTCCCGCCAGCCCGAGGCGGCTACGCGGAGGCCCTGGGAAGGATGCCACGGCTCCAGCCGCGGGTGGACATCCCCCCGTTAACGTGCCCATGGGAACCCCAGATCTGACTCCTCCTGAGCCCCGAGTTTTCCACTACAACCAACAGGCACAGGAATTACGCTCCAGGGGAACTAACGCTCCAGCACTGCCGTGTGGATGGGTTCAGTGCCTTCAGAACACAAAGCTGACAGCTTTGTCATTACGCAGAAGTAATTCCTCGGTAGGTAAGATTCAACATATTACTTGAAACACGCGAGCGGGAGCGCTAAGAAGAGTGACAGCGGGAAACAAGTTCTTTTAACAGGTGTTCTAAAAGCCTGGCAGCTCTGGGAAGTAGACGGCGTGAGGAAGGAGTTTTCAGCACCCACGCGAACCCGACCCCTCACCCTGGCGCGGCCCTCACCAGCGCCCGGCACGGACCCGGGGCAGCACCCGGTGCCCCGCAGCGAGCTACAGGCGGCACTTCCACCTCCTGGCACAGTCCGACCGCCAGCCTCCTTCCCCTCCTGCTGCCGGCGCTGCCGGGCCCCTCCGTCCCCTCAGCCGCGACGGGGGCTCACCCCCGGTGCAGGGGCTGCTCACCAGCCGCTCCCCGCACCGCAGAAGGGACTTACCGGGTGCCGACTGGCATCGGAAGCGGCCATTGCCCCGCCTGGCGAGACAGAGAAGGAAAGAGGAGAGCAGGGAGGGAAAGACGAGGCCAAAACTGCCGCCGAAGGGGAGAGCCACGCCGCAGGGAGGAGCTCGGGGAGGGGAAGCGGCCGCGGCTCCGCCGCCGGGGCGGGCGCTGTTGGCGGGCGCCTCCCGGCCGAAGGGCGGCGCGGCAGTGATTGCCGGGCATGCTGCCGCCGGGAGGAGGGGCTCGGCGGCGGCGGCTCTACCGCGCCCGCACCACCACTCCCACCACCATCACCAGCAGCGGCAGTAGCAGCAGGAGGAGCGCCGGCGGCGCGATGGGGTAGCGGCGGCGATGGCGGAGCCGGAGGAGCTGCAGCAGGACTCGGTGGTGCGGTTCCTAGCGGCGCGGGGCGGGCGGGCGCGCAACGCGGAGCTGCTGGAGCATTTCCGGGACTGGCTGAACCCCGCGGAGCCCTCCCGCCGCGCCGCCGCCCGGCACCGCTTCAAGGAGCTGGTCAACGCAGTGGCCACCGTGCGCCAGGAGCCCGGCACCGGCGTCAAGTACGTGCACCTCCGCCGCCGGTACTGCGCCCCCGAGCCCCTCGCCGCCGCCCCCTTGACCACCGGGGAGCAGGAGCCGGCGGCGGAGAACAGCGCGAAGCAGCCGAGCCCGCCGCCCTCGCCACGGGCGGGCGCTGAGGAGACGCCGCCGGCAACAGGCGAGGATGCCGGCAGCCGCCCGCAGCCCCCGGGGCAGAAGGGCGAGCCGCCCCGGCCGAGCCCGGCGGTGGCTGGAGGCCAGCGGAGGGGCTCCCGGCGGGGGCCGCCGCCCAGGCGCGGTGAAGGCGGCGGCAGCAGCGAGGAGACCGCGATAGCGGCGGGCCCGGGGCGGCCCCCGGCGGCAGACGAGGCGGGGGCGGCGGAGGGAGCCCCCGGGGCGGCGGCGCAGGGCGGTGGCCGCCGGAGCCTGCGGGAGGCGGCGCGGGGCAGCTCCCCCCAGCTGAAGCGCGGCGCCCTCCCTGGCGGGGGCCGCGGCCGCGACTCGGACAGCGCCTCGGTGGCCTCGTCCTCCGCCGAGGAGGAGGGGAGTACCACCGGCTCCGTGGCACTGGACCCCCTGGAGCACGCCTGGATGCTGTCAGCCTCGGACGGGCGGTGGGAGAGTCTGGAGGGGCTGCTGAGTTGCGAGCCGGCGCTGCTCTGCAAGCGGGACTTCATCACCGGCTTCACGGTGCTGCACTGGGCCGCCAAGCACGGGCGGCAGGAGCTGCTGGCCACGCTGGTCAACTTCGCCCAGCGGCACGGGCTGCCCGTGGACATCAACGCCCGCACCAGCGGCGGGCACACGGCGCTGCACATCGCCGCCATGCACGGCCACGCCGAGGTCGTGAAGCTGCTGGTGGGAGCCTACGACGCCGACGTGGACATCCGCGACTACAGCGGGCGCAAGGCTGCGCAGTACCTGCACCAGGGCACCTCGGGGGACATGCGGAACCTCGTGGGGGCCCAGGAGGAGGAGGAGGAGGAGGAAGGGAATGCTGGCAATGGGAGCGGGCGTTGGAGGCTCTCCAAGGTGTTGCCATCTAATCTCATGAACTACCGGCTCTCCCACCACCATCACGGCACTGGGGAGGAAGCTGAAGGTACCGATGGGGCAGCGGTGCCAGGCAAAAGCAAGGAGATGACCAGGAAAGCCTCTGGCAGCGGACGGATGAAGCCTCGGCTTAATAAGATCCGCTTCAGGACTCAGATCATCCACAACACGCCCTCCTTTCGTGGTGACACTGAGGAGGAAGAGCACGAGGAGAAATCCCTGAAATCATCATTCAAGCTCAGGCCGAAGTCCAACGTGTTTGGATAAGGCCAGGGAGCAGGAGGTCTGGGAGGTGGATGCACGGACCAAAGTGCCCTCAGGTGTAGCACAGAAGGTGAGGCAGGTACGAGTGGGTGCTCATCTACACTCATGGACTCTGGCCAGAAGGGTCCTGAGTATCTTGCTTTAACTCCCAGTTTAGTGTGGTCGGTGAGCCCGGCTGGTGAACAGGGCTCTGGGAGCAGCTGCTTCAGCCGGGCCCTCAGTGCTGAAATGGGAGGCAGTGGGTGGGTTGAGAAACGCTGGGGTGTTTAAAAGCTGTGCTCCTTTCTCTCTAAAAGCAGGCTTTGGGGTCGTAAACCTGTGTTAGTGGATCTACTAGGATTAGTGAAGCGAGTGAGGGAAAGAAAAGTGCAGATGCTTTAACCTTACATTATCAACTGGTACTATGAACTATCAGCAGACAACTTTTTATGTCAGAAGAACACCTCAGTAATATACAAGTATACCTTAAGTTTCTCTTTAACAGCAATACCACCTGGCACAGTGTGGAGTTGGGTACACAAAATGAGATGGTAGAGAATGGTTTCCTGTCAGAATCCAAGCTTCAATCCATCAAAGAGTTGAGCCTGTGTTGACTTTATGCATTGAAAATTGATTGATTTGACATCATGAATATATTATTTTAAAAAAAATAGAATCCATTGCACTGCAAGCAATGAATAAAGTTAACCTGTGCAGAAGTCTTTGCTGTCTGAGGTACTACTGAGCTTGCTTACCGCTGTTGGAATACTAATACAAGATAATAGAAGCAAAGAGGTTTTATATATATTTGGTATCTTATGTTTTGTCTTAGGCAAAGCAATTTTATTTTAATCACTGTGAATTCTCAAGTGCCAGACCTAGCGCAGTTCCAGTTATTAAGTCTGGTCAATCCTTGTTAATGTTCTTTGTGTAACTCACTGCATTTAAAATCAGAATATTGTGTTATAATGTGTTACCTGTGGAAGTCGTTCTCTTTTAGAATAAAAGAGCACAGACATCATTGCATGAAATCTTCATGAAACTCTAATATGGCTCTGTAATGTGACAGCTACATGTCTGTGTTTGCTAGTAACTTGTGTGTCAATCCCTTCAACTGACACTGTGCAGAAATAGAGAAAAAAGTAAAAGAGGGGAAGAAAAAAAAACAAGGAAGGTGTGCGAATTCACGTAGAGGATGAAAAAGTAGAACTCCAAAACTCTCTCCCTGTTTATCATTCTGAATGAAGCAGCACAGTTACATATTCTAGTTAAGTGGTGGCAGTGGTGTTTGAGTTCTTTTAAACCTATATTTCTAGAAAAGTGATAGCCAAGGGTTTGAACTGTTGTTTGACAACCTAGTAAGTCTTAATCTGATTGACGAGCCTATCCATCTGCTAAAGCTTTCGGAAACCTTGAATCTTGTTTCTCTGCTTTAAAGGTAGCAGTTCCAGTGAAATCTAGGAGGCAGATTTATATCCATATTCAGCTTTCCTTAAGAGCTGAGGTATTGAGCTGACCCTGGATCCTGAATGCTACTGAGTGTAGCAGCTCATCTGTGTTTAGTTGTTAAAGTATGGCCAGTTTCAATGCAGCATCTGTCAAAGCATGTTTTGAGTTGGCTTCCTTAAGATGCATGTGCATGCCTGGCCTGTAACTAACCAAAAGTAGATAGGCTTTGACATGTTAAGATCCAAATTTGAGATGCTGATTAAATGCATGCCAGAAGCTGTAGAACACCTCACAGGAAAACTGCTGCTGGGAGTGTTCACTTTTGAGGTAACAGCTAGCTGTCTGTGGCTGTTGCTAGTGACTTATGTTTCTTGTAGCGACGGGAAGGAAGTGCTACTGATGCATTGGCATCAGACTTTCCATGCAGATAAACAGCCAGTTTCTGCACTTCACGTGTCAAAACCTAATAAATGACCGTGTTTGCACAGGCATGCAAGTGACACTTAACTGTTTCTGGAAAAAGCTGCATTAAAAATAATATAGAACCTCTGCATAGGTGCTGGTCATTACTTCTGTGCAAAAAGACTAGAAATTTTAGAGAGGTTCAGCTTTAGTTTACAGTTTATAAGCTATAATGTTAGAGATTTCATGTGCCTTCATTTTGGGTTGGTTGCCACAAATGCAGTGGATAAAATCAGTCTTGCAAAGCACTTTGTTTTTTGTCTGTGGGACGGGACCAGAAATTTCCCCTCAGTCCTTCCTATTTAAACTGTACACCTGTACAGTGGGGTGTCTGAAACGGGGGGGATTAATCATACATGTTATGATGTAGAGCTAATTCTGTTGTAACAGAAAAGATAAATACCTAAGTCTTAAACTTTTCTCTGCAAGATAAATAGGTTTCTAGACTTCTGTAGGAAGGAAGTTTTCTGACTGAACACTTAAAACATGAGTATTCTTTGGTATGGGCACATCTAAATTGATCACATATTCCATGCAGCTTCTGATGTCCAAACCTTATTAAAGTTGTTTTCTGCTTTGAGAGTTTATAGTTCTTTCATACATGCTGTTGGGTGAAGTGTTTCTCTCTTCACATGCAAGGAGCAAAAAATTGCACAAAAATACTGAATCTTAGACAGCTATTGGGTTCTAGGGAAATAATTTGAGGGTTTCAAATAGAGCATAGCTTGGATTTTAAGAGACTAACTGGAATATAATGTTATGTAATACAGTAGAAATTTGCAAATTAATAAGGAACTTGAAAAATTATGAAAAGATGCCTCATTTATAACTCATTATTTGAAGTATCAAAGTGAAATTACTGATCCACTGACACTGTTTAGCTGTCAGTTAATGAAATTTCACCATAATGGTCCAAAGGTCTTTGCAAGTTGGGGTGCAACAGAGCAAATATCTCTTTTGGTGTTTGAGATATACTAAAGAATGGCTGGATAACCACTCGTATCTGTCTGCGCTATGGGAATAAAGCACTTTGATTTCACATTATGACTTGTCACATTCCACATGGTTACTTTTTATAACATGAGCTAGAACTTAATGGGGTTTTTTTAAGATAGGGAAGTCTTGATGCCCTATTTAAGTATATTTGCAGTCTGCAGGTGTGCTTGAGTCAAATATTTTGGATGCATTGCCTAGAAGGATGTGACTGAAATAAAGTTGTATGGTACAGAAAACTGGAGCACTTACTGGTATCTTTTTAATGGTACACCTGAAGTTACTGAATGTGTTTGTTCACTTTTTATGATGGTGTGTAAGGCAGCAAGACTGTAATGTAATGTGGTATCTTTTTTTTTGTACTTTATGTTAAAAAATTTTAGAGGCCTGGAAGCCTGTTGGGTTTTATTAATACACTTTTTGTGGTCGTCTCTCTGAATGGTTATGAGTTAAGAATCTGTAAGCTTTAGTTTTATGAAATAAAGAGAGCTCATGAATGCTCTGAATTGGCTCCTGTATGCTATATACTTAGGTGCATATTGACTGTTAAAACGATCTACTGATTTGTGTTGGTTTTTTTTTTTTTAATCTCCTCTTATTTAATTATCTGTTATTTAATTTTTAGGATGTTTGATGCTGTCTAGCACCCAAGCAGTAAGACATGGCAAAAATACAGTAGAGTTGTTTGCAAGACAGTAACATTTTTCTTTGGCAGCTACTTTCTAATAACTCATGTCAAAGTAAATGAAGACACAACATTTTTTGTTGTAGACAAATATGTCTAAATAAGGGCCTGGGAGAGTGGCATTGCTTAACTTAAAATAGCATCCTGACCTTACTTCTGTGAGCTTAATATCTCTGACTCTGGAAAGACTAATACCAGTTTTAGTCACTGTGTAAAGGTCAACACCTAATTTAAAAGGGTTTAGGATTAAGGTATTTTGTAATGTGTCTTAACTACAGCTGGTGGCTACTGTAAAGGGAAGTTTCATCACCAAGCTAGACTGTGGGATTTTGGTGTATCTAAAAATTCTTTGAAGCTGGTGCCTTACCAGAAGATATGTTAAAACCTCATGTGGCCACTAGCTCCTAACAGACATACAGATTTATGCTTAAACTGAAAAAAGTGTCAGCTCCTACCACGCTGGTGGATCAGGATGCATGCAGCTCCAAGCCAGGCAACCCTAGATCAGTAGTATGGTGACACAAGTGAGAGAACAAGGGAGGAGGAAGTGTTCTTAGAAACTTAGGAGAGAGCGAAGGCATGAGAAAGCAGCTGAGATTGTGGGGGAAGTGGAGGACTTGGTAGAAGAGCAGTCTCCGTGGGGCTTGCTGATCATGCGATGGCTTGACTTCAGAGTTCTTTGGAAAATTGTATCTAAACATACATCCCTTCTCTTACAGAGTAATAGTTGACGGAGATGGTTTGCTGAGAGCTCTTATCATAAATCAATGTCTGATGCTAAGTATTTTAGTTGGCCCTCTTACCAACATTTCTTTGTATGACTAGTACTGTTTGCAAAAGCACAAACAGCTCTTGTGTTCAGTGTAGCTACAGCTGTTGCAGCACAGTCCTGGTACATAGAATAGCCCAACTTCAGGCTTCTCACTGAAAGAGAAGCTATTCAGCATTGCATTGCTAACTTATTTTTCCATTAGCTAGAAAGGAGGGCTAAGGAGATTAATACACCTTGAATTAATACATCTTGAGTTATATGGAATGCATATGAACCTGAAGGCAGGAGGCTAAACTTCAGAGACTTCATCCAGAAAAAAGTATTTGAGTTATGCATTTTGTTTCCTTGTTGGCATTGAAGAAAAAAAAAAGGTGCATACTTTCATTTTTTCATGTCCGCATCTGAGTGTGCAAAGGAAGAAGTCTGAGATTAATAGAAGGTACTAGGAAAGGGGCTAGCTTTTTAGTTTGTGCTAAACTGTGAACAGTTCAACAGAAAAAATGAAACATGATTTTGAATTCCTAGTTTTGTTATAATGAAACGTTTTACAGCTGTTCCATAATTTAGCTTCAATGATTTTTCAGTTCGGCCAAATTGAGTGTTGATGTGTCCTAATGTGCACTCGTTACTGGAAAAACTGAGCCAACTTACCAGGTTTTATGTCTGCGTTTAATAAAACTGTGTTACAAGTTAGGGAGTTCATCTCCTGTGGTAAAACCTTGAAGGAACCATATTCTGAGAGTTTTACAAGGAGTGAAGCTGCTAGTGGCACATGAGATGCCCTTAGAGCAGGTAATACTCAGGTCAAGGTGCAAAAGCATTCAGTGCTCTCTCAGCTAGACCAGCATGCTAAATGAACCATTGTAGTGTATTTAGGTGCACCTGCCCTTCTGCATAGACAGCTGTAAAGTCTCCCCTCCCCTGGGTCACTTTAATCGATTTTAACCTGCCCTTGTTTCATTAAGAGGCATTTGGCAAACCCACAGTGGGACTGGCAAGAGTGACAGAACTGAACAGATCCGTGTCCATGCATGGCTCTGCATCAGTGCAGGTCAGTGATTGAAGCTGACTGCTATCAGTCTAAAGCAGAAGGCCTGTAGAATGTATCCTTGCATCAACCCTTGTCCATGAAAAGAGATTTTGTAAATCTAATCTGAAATGCTACTAGCTACCGCAATAATTCAGTCATGTGGGCTGTATCTGGGCATTTCCTCAGTACTTCTCTGCTGAAGCCAGAAGCCTTTCACTTTTTCTGGCTGGCTGTTGAGCTCTCCCATTTATTTCACTTTGCAGTTCCTTTAGAGTGCCTGAGAAACTGGTAGTAGGGTGGGCATAAACAACAGACGTCTCTTTTTAAAGCTGGGTGGGGTAATGGTTGTTTGGGTGGAGCGGTTGACTCTTCTGGAAGTGGAGGCAGGGTGGGGGGGCTCCTTTTAAAAAGAGATAAAGTATGTCTGCAATGTATGTTGAGGCAGAGAAATCCCTTGGGACATTTCATGCTGAAGAGGTGCTGTCCCTTTTAGTGCTTTAAATACAGAAAGACAAAATTAACTGTGCAGACTGTAAAGATGTCGCTGTTCACTGAACATACACTTGCACAATATAAAACATCCAAGTACCAAAAAAACATGTTTGTTACACTTGAAAAATAAGGACATCTATATTTCCTGTTTCTTTTCCTAGTTACCTGTGACACAGTATCTTACTATAGGTATATCTTATGGGAATGACTGACAGTTTGGGACAGTTTAATTAGAGGAATGCAGGTAAGTCCTGCTGGTTCAGTTGCTTCCCACAGCAGGACCATTAGCTACCAACCTCACACTTGTCTTCTGCATCTTGAAACATCCCCTTCTGTCACAGCTGGGCTGGATGAAACAGACTGTGGGTATTGTAGCTGTCACCCCTGCAGTCTACAGCTGCACCTTGTGGCCTCCAGCACTGGTAAGTCTGAGGCCTTTTGAAGCTGCTGGCAGTTCTTCCTTGGATGGGGATGGAAGCAGAGATGCTGCATCATTTTATCTGCCGGTGACATTTACACAGGTATTACACTTTCACGTGTGAATAAATGACATGAACTGAACTATGGGTGAAACTGGAGGGCTGAGAAGACTTTTTGGTGTTAAATGGTGCCTAGTACCTCATATAGCTGACATAGCTAACTGACAGTCTGTTATTAATCTCTGGCTACTGATAGAAATCAATTGGATCAACACCGAACAGTAACTACAGGAAACTGAAGAGTTGATGCAAGATTTTTATATCTGTTCATAGGATACATCATTGTACCTGAAGATATCTCATTAAGGATGTTTGTTCTTTGCAAAATTAGTTAGTTGTATCATGGGTAAGAGCTTGCAGTACTACATGCCCAGTATGTCTTTTAAGGGCTGTATAGTAGGTCACTGACAGCTGTCAGCACACTAGGCAAAATTAGGCCTTTGGGTATTAACGAGAAATTTTCTCAACTCTGAAAGTCTGCTTCAAGTTCCTGCAGTAATCTCAACTTCCTTGTAGCCAAATTTTTGTTTCTGGGATAACTAAAGTGCTGGGCAGTTCCTGAACTTGTGTATGCAAGAGAAATGTGGTAGTGGCCTTTATCGAGTGTTTACATTTCTGGAGCTTAAACAAAATGAGAACCCAAACCTTTTCCTGGATCTGGAGTAAATTTATCTGAAGCAATGTTTGCAAGCAGACAAACATTGAGCAGAGACTTCTGCTGTATGCACTGAAGGACTGCTTTTTTTTTCTCTGATATATCAGTTATACAGAATAGCAGTTGTTATTTTTTATGTAATTACAAAGTTTACAATTTAGCTCAGAACAGATAACAAATCAGAAAATTTTAAAGTGTGATTCCTTCTAGACTTGAACCTTGGCTAAAAACAAAACAACTGGTTTTCCACTAGTAGCAAAGTCCTGCTATGAAAAACTCTGCTGATGGTACTTGGCAAAGCGCAGAGCTCTTCTGAACTTATCCTCTTCTTTCCTAGCTACTTCCCATACATCCCTTTTTTTCTCTCTCTCTCTATTTTTTAGTGGCTTGAATTCTATAAATGTTGATTAATAGAGCTATAAAGCTCAGAAAATGAGGATGCTTAAAGTAAAGAATTTTCTTTATTAAGAATTACGTGCAAAAACTAAACATAAGCTTTCCTTTCCACTTGAAATTTTACGAGTGGAAAGAACAAAAATTGTTTTGTGATAAAAGTCTCCACACACGTAGTTTTAACAGAGGCAAAACTTAAAGTTGGTGGGCAAATGTGGAAAAAGACCACACTTCCTCCTTCAGGTTTTAGTGTTGTGTACCTTAAAGTCAACACTGTGAATTATACTCTGCTTTGAATAAGAAACACTGCACATAGTTCACAGGATTTCCAATTATTATTTCATTAACCATGTCAAAAGTAGGATCTTTTACAATGGGTCCTTAATGGGATATGTGACTAGCTGGAATGCCCACATCATCCTCTTAGAGATGTGCCCCTTTTGGTTCCTGTGTAACTGAATCTGAATCCTGGAAAACTTTGCCTCACATCCTGTTGAAAGTAGAATACTAACTTTACAGATGACTAACATTTTGCAAGTCCACTTTCCTACACACCCTTCAAGCTGAAATGCCTGTTGTAAACACAATGGGGGGAAAAAAAGAAAAAAAAAAAAAGCAACCCATCTCTAACATGCCAATACACACAGTGAGAAAGCAGTACAGGGCAACAGCTCCTGTCTTTGTAACCATTGAATGATTTTAATATTCCACACTCCACACTAGTGCTCTTCAGGGGACCTTTTCTGGTTTAAATCCATCTGACCTGTTAGAGTAGTGGGTCAGTAATGAAGAATTACCTACTCTTAGAATACTGCTTTTTCACCAGTGTTCTTTTTCGAAAGGAACTGTTGCCATAAGCTGCGAAGTTCTTGTTGCCAATGGTGCCAGTGTGGCTTTTTTTTTATGGTCCTTAGTGGGCTTAGGAAAGTTTTGCCTGCTTATTTCACTTGAGATTGAATGAAGCAACAGGGAAATACAACCTAATGCCCTGTTGGTCAGGGTGTTGGAAGCAGTCCAAAGGAAGCCCTCCTGGAGTGGCAGGTATAGTTCTGTTGGAGTAGAGATGGTCCTGTAGAAAAAGGGTCCAGTAAGACCCTTACTGGTGGGTCCAATCTTCCTTCAGGAATCCAGTGGAAAAACAGAATCTGGTGTCCATACATCTCAGTTTGAGAATGGTTTGGCTCCCCCCATTGGGTGGAGCATCTCACAACAGGATGATGTAATGTGTCATGTCATTGGTGAGCCTTGATGGCCCATTACCAAAAGATATCCCCCAGAGGGTGGAAAGATATAGGGAACACTGCCCCACTGGGTTTTAACAGCTGGCCCATTATCAGAAGGCAGCTGCCCTGTCCCTCCTGGAGTTACAAGAGATTAGAAGAGATACTTCCCCTGGAGTTACACTCCCCGACCAGGTTCAGCAGATGGAATAGAATAAACACTTTTTGGTTACATAACCCCAAGACACCTAGCACCTCACTATGACTTTCCTGGGAGCCAGTCAACTCATTTCAAAATCTTCTAGAACATATGATAATAAAAAAAAATCCAAATAAAGCGATATCATTAAATCTTCAAGTCTTTATCCTTGAAACCTAGTTTAAAGAACACAATTGCATTCAGGCTTAACTGATAAAATATTTTTAGGAAAGAACTTAAACCCAGCCTAGTCAATGAATGTATCTGGAAATCAGTGTGTGACTGCAAGACTGTCTGCAAGGCTTTAGCTGACAACTTGCCTTTATATCCTGGCATGGATAGCTAACTGCCGTAATGATGAGTGCTACAGAAAACCTACTGTGTGTCTAAGAAACTAATTGCTAAAAAAATACATCTGTTGAAAAATTGGTTTTTGAAATTTTGTCTAATATTGCAGTGTAATTTTAACTATCCACCAGTTAAGAATCAAATTAACCCCGATGCTCCCTGTAATCTGTTTTATTGATTTGTGGAGTGTGAAGAAAAATAAGCCATTTGTTATTATAGGATCTTCAGGTTGCCATGTTTCATCAGAGCAGCAGAATCTCCCTACCCATACAGAGCATCTGTAGATTCTCTGCAGACACTACTAAACTGCTTCCAATAAGAATGGGAAACACTGCCTAAAATATACCCAAAAATTAAAAGCCTGAAAAAATATGAGGCACATAAATACTGTATGAGTTGTCCAAGTTAACACAGGAAGACCGTGAATAAGAAGTGCTGTACCCAAAAAAAAAAAAAAAAAATCTGTTTTGCCAAATTCTCATTAAATGTTCAATCCTACAATCTTAAATATGGAATTTATGTGGGATTCAAATATTTCCTAATTTTAGAGTTTTTGACTAACATCTTTAAATAGTCACAGTTTCTTCACTCCCACGAATGATAACTTTGCATTTGCTGGTTGTCTCCTTTTTTTTTTCTCTCCACCCTGTGGCTTGCAGTGACAATGTGGCAATTCACAAATGAGTGGGTGACATAGAAATGTCACTGTTAGTCCTCACTGGTATTGATGCAAAAGGTCTATTTATGTTTGCTGGCTAAACTCTGCATCTAACAGAAGGCATTTATTAGTCTGTTGTTAGAATAATTGTTTCTTTAATGACATATGATGTTATATCTGATTATGCACAGAAGCAGAAAAGACAGCTGATGGAATTATAGTGCAAATTGCAGTCTCACAGGGAGATAATAATAAAATCTTAGGGTTTTTTTTTTTTCCTGAGAATTGCTCTGTATTACACTAATTTACGTCCATTGCTTCTACTTCACTCCAGAACTATGATTAACTAGAACTTCCTTATGTTTGACCTTAGCTACACTTTGTTCATGTCAAGTGCAGGAATAAATTTGGGGCAGGTGTCTATCAGAAAACTTCTATCTTAGCAGCAGCAGTATCAGCGTCTTGACTGAGCAGGATCTACAGGACTGATACCGTTATCAAGAAGTTAAATTACTGTGTCAGTTACTCTTTTTAATCTTTCTAAAGTCAAAGGAGGGAATAAGGACTTTCTGAGGATAAGTGCTTTTAAGCCAACATAAATTGTTATGGTAGTTATGCAATAGAGAGCCATGATTTGCATACCACAAACCGTATCACAGCACATTATGGCCTTGCAGACCAATTGTTAGTCCACATATTACAGAGTAAGTTCAAAAAGTTACTGCGTCCAACTTTTATTTCTTTCACTATGTTCTGGTAATTAGCTTCAGAAGAGCTGCATTAATGTACAAGCCCTGTTACCACTGTGTGAATAACCAGCTGCTTCTCCGAGCTCTGCCACAGAATGCTCTGTGCCCCAAAGCTTAAGAACTGCTTCTCCAGGATAGAAAGCGTTTCCTCGTTTGGGAAATGCTAAAATAGTCAATAAGCAAGTTTGATATTTTGGAATCCTGGCCATCAGAGAAGCTCTGAAGTAGTAAACCAGCAGCTGGAGGTGAGTTTATGCACGATTCTTGATCCTGTACTGTGGTTTGATGTTACACCTGTGCAGACCCACCTGGGCTTACACAGGAAAGACATTGATTCCCCCTGTTCCATCCCCATCCCACTCCCAGATATATGCACCTACGGCCTCTTACAAGGGACCGTGGAGGGTAACGTCCTTTAGCCTGCTACCACAACTGAAAGCTGAGCTGCCATTGGCATGAATTATGGTCTCCCTGAGGACTTTGGTGCTTGGGGAGTTTAGTTCCACCTCAGGGTCAAAACCAGATGAACAAGGATTTTATGAAAGAACTTTTTGATTTGGACAGTGGGAAATATTTCAAAACCAAAAGCTACAAAAGGAGTTGGTTCTTACTTGTTTTCTCAAAGGGACTTTGTACTCATTTCCTCAAAAGGTATTGGGAAGATCGCAGGCAAGGATATAGAGTCTGTTCTTTCAGGGGGGGCAACAGGCTGATGGATCTTGTATGACTAGCTAAATTAAAGTAATTTACCATGTACCTCTGCAATAATTCTCATTGGATCTCTTTTCAGATCCATTCGTTTTTCCTCTTCTAAGTGTTCTACAGATTTGTTTCCTCACCTCACATTACAGTGTAACCTGTTAGGCTCTCTGTACAAATAGGTAATGGTGTTCACACCAGGGAGCTTCCAGGGGCAGAGGAATATAACACTTTGCAGCACACAAGACTGGTCATCTGCAGCATTCTTTGCAAACTATTCAGCAGTCATTAATGTGGAGGGGAAAAAAAAAAAAAAGGAACATTGACAAACAGAAGAGATGACTTAAGAAGAAACCTAACACCTCCCTAGTTTTTACTCTGAGTGTTATATCAAGCTGCAGTTCTCCCATGCTTGGATTGTCAAAGAATGAGAATTTATGCTCCAAACCCATCGAGCTACCTCTGCTCATGTAAGATTTAAAAGAAACAATGGCCAGAAAGCAAGCAATGGAAATTTGTACTGAACTAAGAACCAAGTCCTCCTTAACAAATTTTTGTGGGTTTGACAAAAAAAAATGAAACCAGAAGTAGTCAGTAGTTGTTAAGAAAACAACATAATAACAGCTCCCTTTAAAATAATTGGGTTAAACTCTAGCACAACTGTCTCCTGCTTTACTAGAAAAAGAATAATAACAGTAACCTTCGGTCAAGGCTCCTTTTCCTGCCAAGGTTTCTAGATTGTTGTAGCCCCTAAATGCCAGCTTGAATTTAAGAACTTGATGGTTTTTGGGAGGTTTTCATCATCATGGAAAGTATTCAATTTTCAGCACTTTTGTGTGTGTAACAGTTTTTCTGTGTCTGTTCTCTGACATTATATTCTGTGAGTACTTATAAAGGGTCTGAGCTGGGGCTTGTACTGCTCAGGAAGACACTGCTATTCTGCAATTAAATAATTTATATCAAAATTTTCCAGGCTGGACATGGGGATTTCCTCATACTATTTAATGAAAGATATGTGGTTAAATCTCCTTTCCGGTTCTAAAAGTCTCAAATTAATCTTTTCTACAGCTCTCAACCTCCCAAATACATTTGCAGTTTAAGCTGTTCTCCTTACAAGCTTTGCTTGGACTCCAGAAAGTCCCTTCCCATCCACATTCCTCAGCAGTTCAGTTCTGCTGCTGTTCAGCAGCAGTGACTGTCAAGTTGGGATAGCTGCATGAGAGGCAGGAACTGCAACTGGTGTTGTAGTGTTCTTAGGAATAGGCTGTGTACTGAAACCAGCTCAAAACCAGACCACTTACACAGAAAAAAAAAAGGAATTATGCCAGCAGTAACCCACAGTTACGTGGTTGCATCTGAATGACACTTTCAGCTGTCTTCACATTATTTATCTTTTTGGGCTTCCTTGGTAGGGACAAACCCTGGGTATTTGAGGCTGGTTTGTTGACGTGATGAGAAACGATGCTGTAAATTCACAGGAACTGGGAGGGGAGAAAAAAGACAAACTTTGAGCAATCCTAAGTCCATTTGAGCAATCCTATGCCCCCAAACAAACTGGTTTTTCATCTAAACTCAGAACCTTTACACAGAGAAAAAGATACTGCAGCATTATGAATCCTGGAAAAAGATGATGGACTCTTACAGTCCAGGAACAGACTTCTTAGAGTTATACAACCAGAGAACAGTTAAAGTACATGAGCTCCCAGGTGCTGCAAACTGTGTTCTGTCCTGCTCACACTGGATGAGAGACCTCAATCTCTTCCAAGTACTGGAATGAAGCATCAGCTGAAACTTCTTATCCTCGCCAAAAATAACCTTACCAAAAGTAAAAGGTGAGCAGTTTCTGCCAGGTGAGAATTGGTTCACAGGTTCTTATCTGAGAGCCAGAGATGGGGCAATGCTAAGTCCAGTGGAGAACAGCCAGGCTGCCCCTTCTGGCAGTGGCAAACTGCTGATAACCCTCAGATGTTCTGTGTGCGTACACCCCAAAGATTGAACATCTCCTCACTGCATCCTAATCACGACATCATGTAGTTTAGTTTAAACCTGTTTCGCTGTCATTCCCAGGCTAATGGCAGTTATTTTCTTTGTGGTTTCCAGGGTTCCCTTAATGCCAGAATTCACGCAGATGTATTTTGCAATTTCCGCGCCTTAAATTTTTATCTTACTTATGCTAATGCATTTTTCATGTAGCCCAGCTTTTCCTGCCTGTGACGACTCCTGTCTTCTTCTTCCCAAGACAAGTGAAGCATCACCTCTCCTGAGACCAGCAAATGCTTCCAAATGCAGTACTTGGCAAATGGCAACTCACAGAAGAGTGACCTGATGAAAAAATTATTGTGCAACTGAATATGCAAATGAAGGGGTTGGTCCCTTAAGTGTGCTCAGAGAGAATGAGTACAGGGAGACCAGCCAAATCAGAACAAAATGGAATGGAGATATCCTAACCACTTAAATATGCTTGCTTGTAAATGACAATGGAGTCTCACTAGCCAGAACCTGCTGTACCAGAAGACTGGTTTAGCTGAATACGAGCCCCCTACTGTGCGGGGTGATTGCTATCAGAGTTTCTGTGCTGTGCTTTATAGTTTTTGTGTCTTTGCTTTGTCCTATGCCAAAATACTTTTTTCTTTTTAAATCCATAGAGTACATAGTGTATGCAGAAAGCAAGCAAACACTACATTGCAGCAATATGTCCTTTCAAATAATGACATACTGCCAAAATACTCCAATTGGAAAGTTTCCACTGAGTTATATATGAAGATGAGGCTTTATACTTATGGGTTCACTTTTGCCTCACACACCTTACAGTCCCATTTTCCATCAGATTGATATAAATATGCCTCTGCAGATGGATTCTTCTTCCTAGAAATAAGCACTTCCACCTCAAGATGGTTAAGCTATTACAAGGCAGTACAGTTCATGTGCAGATAAGGTTTTAGAGCTGAGACATCCTGCCCTTAAGAGTAGGAATCTCTCTCATGTTTTTGGCAGAAATGTTTATTCCCTTCTCTGTATTAGCAGCAGCAAACAGCTGTTTGATAATGGCTTTGCAAATACAGCAAATACAACTTTTAGGAAGATCAAGAAGAAGATGTAACCTGAAGCATAAATTGAAAATCAGATGGAAAATTATTTGAAAATTTGGGGTGAAATTGAAGGGTAAAAAACAGAGCTGCACCTGGGCTACCGATACCAAGGCAATACTCATGTTTTCCCAGCAGAATCACTCAAAGCATGAACTCAAGGTGCCCAGTCCCTTTGCTCTTAGAAGTGAGAGGCTGGTGCATCAACAGCTGTCCCAGAGGGAGAGAGAGGGGAGGGCTCCTCCCTCTGGAATTTCCTCTGAGTCAGGGTGGCATCTCAGGTGCCACACACAAACAGGGAAGGGGGTCACAAAAATCAGTGTTCTGTTGTCTATTCCTTAAATCCATATATGCAGTAAATCTAAATGTGTTGCGCTGTCAGTAAAAATTTCTGCTTATTTTAGCATCCATATGGAGGTCTCTCTCTTACCAGATTAAAGTTGTTTCAGAACAAGAGGTTTTGATTTTCTTCCATTGGCTCAGGATGTCTCCATCTGTGCACAGTGCAGGCTGGGAGCCTCAGGTGGATTCATTTTCTCTGAGTCCTGCCAGGAAACCGAGACTGGGGCCCCTCAGGACACTCACCAGAGGAGATGGGCAGCAGGACTTGCAACTCCTGCCTCCCTATGGCTGTTTGCACCCCCCTTCCTGTTCTCTTCCCACCTGGAAAGCAACTTACATGCACAAATGCGGGATTATTTCTCGGAGAGGTTTCACTAATGCTGCAAGCTTTTGTGATTTGATGCTGGGCTATAATTGTGTATTGAGAGAAAAAAATAAAATTCTTTTTAAGAAAATTGTTTGTTTCATTTCTGTTTTTTTCAAAATGAAATGGATTTCTTTTGACCTTTCTGACTTGGTAGTTCCTTGAAATTTACTTTCTACTATGTTTCATTTGTATGGCAATGCTTAAAGCAGAAAAAAATAATGCATTTTAGTCAAATCAAGTATTTCATTGATCCTGAAATTATTTTTCTCAAACCTTTTAATTTACCAACCATTTCTGAAAGGTTTCGGTTTTGATGCAACTGAAAATTATTTTTCCCTGTCATTTCTTTCTGAACTACCTGTGATTCAAAATATCCTTTATCTTCATTATCCTACTTCCAGGTAACATGAATAACCAGGACCTGGTTTCAGAGAAAGATATTTTCCTTATTGATAATTTTATGCAGAAAAATCTTAACTTTCTTATTTAAAAAATGGAAATTTTTGAGATCCCTCATCTTAATAATAGCCAGAACATACTGCTGTGATAAGTTCTGTAGAAATTATGGCTCCTACATGTTATCTGAAGCTGAGCCAGAAAGTAAAAGGACATGAGAGGAGATGAGGCATCTTGAGAAATGCGTTCATTCCGGATCCGGCTTCAGAGCATTTTCACTGTCTGTTAAAGAGTATTGGAATTTGTCTTTCAGAAATCCTTAGGAGACAATTTTTAGACATTCAAATTCATGGCATTCCATGTGGATTTAATGTTTAGCTTATTTAATTCTTTTCTATTAACTCAGTCCTTGTCACTGTGTAGGTCTGACACTCCAGTCCTTTCAGCTATTTTTAAAAAATCTGTTGAGCAGGGACAACACCAATATCTTCCTCACATGGTTCCTTTCTCTCATGAAGTTCCTTTCTACAGGCTGCACTTCAAGCACACTACCCCAAGAGCTGGGTCAGTTCTCTGCTAGTTTAAAGGACCTTTATTTTGTGCAGTGGAGTTTGTGGAACTGCAACTTTGGATGTCAGTGTGTATTTTGTAGGCACTGGGTTTACTTAGGTGAGAGGACTGGCAGAGCATTCTTATTCTGGAATATGGCACACTTCAAAAAAGAAGAGTTTATGAAAAAGGCAATGGTAAAAAAAAATCCTTTCACCAATACCCATTTACACCCAAATATCTAATGTGAAAGAATTACAAAGGGATTATTATCTAAAAGAATTTTGTATCTGGAAGTGATTTTGAAAGCAAGCACACATCACAGACTTAAAAAGAGACTAAAAAAAAGTAGACAGATGGTCAGTTACCAAATTAGATGCAATCAGGATATGGAAAGATAATTTATCATATTCCTTCTTCCCAACTTTTCATATAGACACTGGACTTGGCAAGCTCATTATCTGCTCTGATGAGTGCTTACGATAGAGCTGAGAGCTCTGAACACTGCCAGACCCAGCAGATCTAGTTTTTTGCAGGCTTAGTCCTACCAGCCGCTATCCCTGAGGTACTGGCTGCTTTGGGCTCACTGGTTCATTTGCCCTTCCTGTGCCCATGATTTCACAGTGCAGTAAATCCAGCATTAGGGCTCTGAGGTCAAAATCACTGCATCCACATAATGTAAAATGCTGACTTACACCAAACCCTTGCTGCTGAGTCAAGTTTTCACTGTTAATCTGTTGTGCTGGCAGGGTTGGGGTTTTTTTATAGGAGCTTTAGTATCATCTGTTTGTGCTGCTCAAGCTTTATGCTGGATCACCTGTCATCTCCTGTGACCAGCCTAGGGACGGCACAAATCCCGTGTCACACTCTTCCTGACACCGTGGGGCTGGGACCTTGTGTCTTTGGCTGATCCACTGATCCACGTTATCTCTGGCCTGTCATGTTCAGTGCCAGATTCTGACACCCTGTTTGCTGCTGCATGTGTACAGCTCTAGGTTGAGTCCCCTTCAGTAGCAAACGTGTTGTTCTGGTTATTCTTTCACTTCCCCAGGAGGATTTGGAGCGAATCAGCATAGGGAGGGAATGCAGTAACCAAAACAGGATGTGGGACTACTGCAACTGGAGCCAGGGAAAGCCTCTTTCTCGGCTTCCCCTTCCCTTGGCCATATATTTCATATCTCTGCTGTCCTAGACTGCCATGTAGCTTCCCCCAAGTCAGAGGTCCAGTGAAACCCATCTTGCAGTGGCTCCTGCAGCCTGTGTCACTGCCCTGCTCACTGGAAGATGGAGCAGGGGCTGAGGCCAGCCCTGCTGCCGGGGTGCCATTGCACTGTGAGCAATGGGGATGCAATTAGAAAAGACAACCTACCTGCTCCCACAGCTCCTTGTTTCCCTTGCCTTCCCAAACCCTGCTCTTCCCCAATATACAATTCTTTCCTTGCCAGCTATCTGACCCCTTAGTGAATGGATCTAGTTCCCTGCTAAAGACCCAGCAGGAATTCAGTCTTCCTTAGTTTTCTGCCATCTTAATGAAATAACTTGGCTCAGAGAAGGGTCAGAGAAGCATCAGTGTCCAGCCAAATGGCATGGCAGAAGGAAATATTTGAGAGACTGAGAAAGAAGGCAGTGGTGGCATTGGCACAGCAGCACATTCTTCAGCAGGCTTTAGTCTGTGCTGACTAACCAGCAATGCTATTTCCTAAAATCACTATGTCGTATATAAGATAAATATGACCTATGAAGCCTAAAACCAGGATGTAACACTGGGTCTGTGAAAGGTGAGAGAAACAAGTCTGTGGTCATTTGTCTCTGCTTGTCCCCGTCCTGTGACCTGTGCCACTGGCAAAGGAACCGCATTAATGTTTAACTAACATGTTTTTCCAAGGAGCAGGATAGAAATTTTCAATGCACCTTAACCACTCAAAACATTAGTCCTCTCTGCCAGTGGAGCCCTCTGATAGGAGCCTATTGTAGTTTAGTTGCTCTGTCTGACCCTGGTCCAGAACTGTTTATTTCACTAGGTATCCAGGAAGGACAGATTTCATCCTGCCATGTTGTGACATTTTAATATTTTCTTTCTCTCTGAGTGAGATTTAAGCTGTTTCAGATTTCTTAATTTCCATGGTGATGCAAGAGCCTATACTGTAGATCTACGTGCTGTAAGACAGTTTTTTGGGGGGGGACTATTTCTGGCTTTTCCATTTCTGCAAATAAGATGGAGAATCTGGCAGCCAGTTTGATAACCTGACAAAAAGGAAAATAACACAACTGCCCTTCAGAGCTACAGTAAGTGCTTTGGGCACTGCCAGGTTTTCCAGAGGTACTTTGAAAGAGTGTTATCCGTCTTTTGTTCTCCCGCAGGCATGGACTGAGGACTCCTTCACCAACACACCAGGTGCTGGGTGCTGCAAGCTGACCCCCTGCCAGTCTGCAGTGCTTGTTTTGGGTCCCCTGCCCCCTTCCCCTCTGCAAGGAATCTGTCTTGAGGGGGTGTTGCCATCCTCCTTGGTCTTCACTCAAAACTGCAGTTGTGGAAGTACCACCTCAAACTTTTTCCGAGGCTTAGTTAATATTTTAAATTATAGCAAACTTTTTGCAGATCCCTGGCTTTTTCCTGGAAAACTGCCTTGAGAAACCCAGATGTTTTCCTTTTCAGTTACAGGCATGACAATGCCCCACAATTTCTAGTGAAATCTTTGTCATTTCACCTCATGTCTGTGAAATGACAAAAGCAATTAGTGCAGATATTAAAATAGACCAAAGCACTTTTCCTTGAGGTTATTTTAGAGGGTACCTGATGCAGTGCAGAGTTACCTCCATGGAAGCAGGTCACACCCCATGCAATCAGACAGGGGATTCCCTGTAACTCTTTTCATTACAGGTGATGATGGGATGGAGCCCCAGTTCTAAAGAAAGACACTGAGGATAACCATTTACCAACCATATACTGCTGCAGGACACAACTTGCAAATAGAGCCCAGTTGCTCCGGCCCGGCCCGGCCCGGTCTCCTGCTGATGGGCCAGGGACCCTTGCCAGCACATCTTCTCCTAGGTCATCTAACAGGGCGGCCCCTAGGCTGGCAAATTGCTTTTGAAGTTGTAAGCAGAGAACTAGCAAAACTTATCGTGACCACTTCCTGCTTGGAATAAGTCACACAGTTCAATTTACTTGAGTATTGCTCTCCTTGAGATACTGCATGTTCTTTGAAACCTCCTCCAGATAAAAATAGATTGAGAAGATAGGAAATGCTTGAAGTGGTCCTAATCATCAGGATGAAAGCCAGGAGAAACAGACTGTTCCTTGTCTACTATTAATGTAATTAATGGCCTCAAGTTATGCCAGAGGAGGTTTAGATTGGATTCTAGGAAACATTTCTTCACTGAAGTGTTGTCAAGCATTGGATCAGGCTACCCAGGGAAGTGGTGAGACACCATCCCAGAAGGTATTTAAAAGATGTGTAGATGTGGCACTTGAGAACCTGGTTCAGTGGTGGACTTGGCAGAGCTGGACTAACATTTGGACTCAATGACCTCAGAGGTCTTTTCCAATCTAAATTTTTCTGTGACTGTGATTCAGATTAGCTTGGGTTTCAGTTCCCCTAGCCTGGCAAACTTCATAGCTAGATCTCCTTTGCTTCAGGGATGTCATGGCAGAGTGGCTGGGACACTTCTGTCCTATGGCAAGACTACAGTTACTGGCACCAGCACTTCTGGTGGAGCAGCAAACACAGGCTTATGGACTAGTGCTGCCTAACCAATGTGAGTAGAGAAGACCTAAGTCTTAGAGCTGTCCTGATACCTCTGGCACATTTTCTTGTCCTGCTAGCAAGTTTTCCTATCATGTATTGGTCTCTCATTAGCTTTTCCAAATCTTGAGGTTGCAAAATTAAATTACAAATGTCTGATACTTGCTTTATTCAATGACTTGGCACGATCCTGGTGGCACAATCCATCTCTTTTTTTTTTTAAATCAGGAGAAGTGAGAAGAAAGAGCAGCAGGTACCAAGCACCTCTGCTAAATGCCCCCAGACTTGCACAAGAGCATTATTGTATCCTGAGCTGCACAGAGAACAGCACTGCGGGGGCATATACCAGTTCCTACAGGTCTGCTCACTGGTCTTACTCATCCCCTCCCAGCACTCTATGTGGACAAATTTTCGGTTATGTGAAAGCAGCTATTTTGGCCAATTCAGTGTTTGCAAAATATGTTGGAATGGTCAAAAGAAGGGCACCTGGGAAGGGCTATGAAAGCTTTGCCAGCTTTCTGTTAACTCAGGAAGGCCATAGAAAAAGCTACCTCACTTTTATTGCGCATCTTGCACAGACACGTTCACACAGCAAACATGGCCATAAAGATGGATCACCCCTTGAAAAAAATTCCTCACAGCTGAAACATTATATCTGGTTAACACAGAGCCATGAGATCCTGCCACCTGAGCTTAACACTTATAGATACCTTTATTTAAGTCTGGATCTGTCCCTTCATGCCCACAGGCAGGGTGAGATGGGGAAAAGAGCAAAAGGTTGTGGACTTTTAAAATCAAAATTCTCTGTGAAGGGGCACTTTTTCAATACAGCCACCTGAAACACAGCTGCAAAAAAAATCCAACTCCTATCAGTGCTTGCTGTATGGAGGTGAGGCCTCCTGCTTGGATCCAGCTTCAGCTGCCATCTGCCACTTTTCCCCCCCAGCCCTCTTCTCTGTCTGGAGCCATCTGAGCAGACACAGCATCCTGGGCCAGCAGAGCCAGGCGGGGGGGAGGACAAGCAAGGAGCTGAGTTCAGAGCTCCCGACATTGCTGCTGGAAGATTTTCCACCTGCCCAAATGTGCTCTGATTCACCATCTGCTCCAGGCAGAACAATAGAGGGATTACAACTGTAACAGCTACTGAAGGATACAGCTAAATGTGTCTGCGGTGCCTTTTGCCTACTTGGCTGCCTGGCTCCTTGTGACGGGTTCATGGCACCTACCCAAACCTGACTCAGAGCTGCTCCAAGAAATACTGGGGATTTGTTAGTTTGTGAAAAGCGAAGAGAGCTGGACCCTGCAAGTTTTGCAAATGGGTAGCTGACCTGTGAAACAGAGATGGGAATCACTCACCTTGGTGTCAACAGGGCAGCTAGGGGAGAAAGTGGTTGCCTTTATCCCTCCTCCTGGGCACAGAGCAAAGTGAAAAGTCATGTAACCACCTGCAGAAGTTTTAATAAATAAGTGTATGGTGAAAGTTTAAAAGCTTGCTGCTTTCTACTGAGCAGACTGTGTTCTGGGGCTGCAGCTGCCTGGCTCCAAGGAAGAAGTCTGTGGTTGATATTGACACCTCAGATGCTTACTGCACAAAAGAGGAGGTTGCAGTCCTACAAAGGAAAAGCTGAAATCTTAATTCCGTCAGTAAGAAATGGGAGGAAGGAATTATTTTACCACACATAATGAGTGGTAAAATGAGAAGGAAGTTGCCACCTTCAGGTCTGAAGCTGAGTCCCAGTTCCACAGCTGCAGACTGGCACACAAGTGTTTCTGCTAATAACCAAGTCTCTTCAGCAGAGATTTGCTGGTACCTGCCCATTGCAAACATCCATAACCTGATGGTGACTACTGGCCCATGTACCAAACAGTAGATGAGGATGTACTTAATCCATCTATGTCACACTAAGATTGCTAGATAATTAAAAATGGAAACTCAACCCCAGATCTGCAGTGATAATGTCAGCTGAGGATATTATTGGCATAAATTGCTTCATTCTCACATCCCATCCCTTCCAGATGGGAATTAGTTGTACTCGGATATGTGCAAAATCTTTAATTAGCATGCTCAGAGAGTCATAGATTTAAAGATCTACACAAGACAAAAATAGTAACAATTATTATTCCTATAGTGATCTTTTCCATTACTAACTGTTTAAAAATATGTATAATATGCTAAATATGGGCACTTATTACTTCCTTTGTTTAACTCTTCATTATTTTAACTATCGGCAATTTTTTTTTACTACTTTTGCTTTAGCTCCTCAATATCCTTATCATGAGCCTGATCCTGTTGGGCTAAAGAGGTCCAGGGAAAAGGAGGAGATAGTCATCACCCCAGATTTTACAGTTTGATTGCAGTACAAGACAAGAGAGTGATCAAGTGCTGAGGCAAAACAAGGCCGTACAATTTGTAATAGTTGGCCCACTGGTTGCTGGGGGGTATCTGTGAGGTTTGCTGGAATGTGAAAGAAGGATTTTGAGGAGCGGTTGTAAGGAGGATCAGGGGATCACTTCAGCAATGCCTGTGTGGAATGGGTATTTCAATGAAATGGGAAAAGTCTCTGTGCTCCTCTTCAAGGTACTTCATGAGTGGGGTTACTCAGGCAGGGGCTTCAGCCACCCTGGCTTGTTCACTCCATTTTTTGCTGCTAAAGGGGGTTACATTTGCAGTGCAGAAGAGACACAACTGCCTTTCTTATATGCTGTTTAAGTTAGCCCTTGCATAGGGGAGAGTCGTAGGAACTGAGAGGTGTCAATTCCAGTGTTCCTCAATATTTTTTGTTGAAGGACATGAGACCATCTGTACAGCGGTGTCACAGAGATTTGCACTTACAAACACGAAAAAGGGCCAGATTCTGAAAGGTTTGTCTCTCACCACTACTTCTATTTGTTGTTCTTCATCATATCAGTGACTGACTGTGTGGGCAGTTGTTTACAAATACCATTCTGCAGTCTTTTCCTGCATCACATTCTGATGTTTCATGGAGCGATCACAGACTGCGGAACGCTGATTTTACCTGTCTTGTGGCTGAAAGTATGGCCAACTGTACTTCAAATCAACTGTACTTCAAATAGTTGTTGAGCTGTTACCCAGGTATGAGCTTGAGCAGCTGGCAGCCAGCCTGGGCTGCTGCCAACAGGGACAGAGCATGGAGATGGTGAAGAGCAGGAAGGTGATGCATTCTGAGGAGTTGAGTGGGCACCTCCACAAGCAAGTGGCATAGCAACAGGCCAAGCCAAATCTTAGCAGAGACAGGCTTTTTACACGGCAATTTTGTAGCACTGCACCAGGCAGATGTTTTCTACATAAGGAAAAAGGGTCTCAGTTTCATCCCTGGACATTTTAAGGGAAGAACGCTAGATGTTTCTATGCCCTCCTGATTGTAATTGGGTCGGTGCCAAGACAAAAACACTGATAGGTCTGTTTACCTATTCCTCAGAAATGTAGATATTCTCTATTGGGCTGTTTGCCAAAAAACCCACCTAAATGGTTCAATACTTAAGGGAGAGCACGAGGCTTCTCAGCACATTTTCGGGGTGTTGTAGCAGGTTTATGGGACCTACAGTGTGTGCAGCTTTTTTCTTTGGTTTTGTATTATTTTCTTCTTTTATTAAAACCTTTTTGCTTTTTCAAGACACACTCAATCATGCTGTCTCGCTAATTATTTTAAGCCATTTTCTGTGAGGTGCTGGACACCCTCCGAGGTATTGAACCCTCGCAGAGCTAAATACATCTGGCTCTTGGGCAAATTCCATACAAGGTGTTTAGGCAGTGACGGTTCCAACCAATCCCCGCTCACGGGAGTTTTCTGTTCCGAGTAATTTTGCAGCAGGGAGCTACATCTCAGGTTATTTACTGCTTTGCATTGAAAAGAATAGGATTAAGGTTACAGAAATTAGGAGGTACTATTTCAAAACAGATCACTATCAATGCAAAAAGGAGATGTAATGAAATATGTTAGTAGCTTCATATGTTTTCTTAAAAGACTGATATGGGTTTGGTCACATTTTCTTTGGGAAGAAAAGGGTGAGACATCGCCACCTTTTTACTTTGTTAGTTTTTACATTGGAGACAGTAATTCCTTCTAAATAACATTATACTCTTTCCATAGTACATCCTGTGACTCAGGTATAGAAAATCTGTTGTTAAACCCCGCTGTCTATGCTACCTGCCAGTGTACTGGGAATGAGTAATCCTTAGAAGTAGAACAAACACCCTTAATAAAGAGGAAAAAGGCCCCTCCTTTCCTGAGAATGGAAAGTTTGTAACAAACATTATTTAACAGACTTATCTGATTCATAAGTAAAGAAAAAAAGGGCATCCCAAGAGAGATACAACTAATACTAAGGACATCGTCTTGTTAAAAGTCAGGCTGGCATGCCAGACTACTTTGACACTAGACAAATGCCCTGCTTGAGAAGCTGATGTAAGGTAAGAACTTCTACAACTTTTCAAAGCTACAAAAATAATCATATATTAATATTACTGACCAGACACGATGAGAAAATACTTCTCTCCCTTTTTAAGATGTATGCATGTTTTAGAGATTCCAACACTGACAAAGGCTTCATATGAAGAAACACCAGGGCATTTTACTTTGAATATGGTTGCAGGACAGAGACTCGAGTTCCTGTTTCAACTCCTCTCACTCCCACATACAAAAAATTGAAACCCAACCATCAGTCTTCTCACCATGAGTCCACAGCTAAACAGGAAGGAGTTTCAGCCTCATAGCCTCGAAGAACGCAAAGTATAATGAATCAGACCCCCTAAAAACTCCTCCTAAAAATAAGATTTGGTTTGCTTCTTTGGTTGTTATTTTTTTTAACAATCTTCTTTTAGTTCAAATATAGCAGGCTAGAAATAGAGCATTTTATTTTTCACTTTTTAATCTTTAGGGTTACAAATAATTAAAATTTTGCAACCTTTAATTCACTACCATTTTTAAAGAGGCTTGCCTCTCTAAAACTGGGGAAAGAAACTTTCAGAATTAAAAGGCCCAGCAAGCACTTTTGGTTAAAAACCATGAAATTCTACAGTCATGGAATATTATAATGAATATTTGCAGTAATTAATGCTGCAGTACAATATACTGTGGTATGACATAACATAAAAAAAAACAACCCACTTTCAGTGAAGGTGAAGACCTTTGATGAGATGTAATAGATCATTTCCCATTTGATGGAGAGAATGGTTGATGGTGTCCTCCTAAGGATGTTTTCCTTTTAGGCACATCTTAGCATCTCATCCTTGTCTGTGTCCCCAGCAGAGTCTAAATGAATACAATAAGTGCTGCAGGAAAATAGAGGATGTAGCAGGTCATTCATGGCAGAACAATCACTCAGACTTTTTTTGGTGGGACAAGTATTACAACCAAAACCCACCTTCCCTACGTTGTACACATGATTAATATCAAAACACTTAGGATATCATTAAACATTTTGTTTGCTTGAGAGATATCAGCCATCTTCAGGCAAGTTTCTGGAGCAGATTGGGCTGCAATGCCAGTGCATGAGAGGAGACCTTTTGGAGGGAAAGGAAACCTTTCAGCAAAGTGAATGGGGACAGACAAAGCAGGACTGGGAATCCAAATGCCCAGCTGATCAGCCTACTCAGTGGTAGGTAAAGAGGCTGGGGGTGAGGAACTTGGTAGGAGCCTGGGCTAGCCAGTCTGGAGATCAAAGCACAATATTTCCCTTGATGCAGGTCAGCATAAGGCCATGCCATCTGGCCACAAACACTGACAAAGTACACTTGAGCCATGTTTTAATAGGAACTTAACTGGTGTGCAGCTACCCGGGCTAAACCAAAAAACTGTATTTCTTGCTGGGGTGAATGCTAACCTTCATTGAACCAAAGAGACTTTCTTCCTGAGGGAAACTCCCAGCACTTTTCCATAAACTGAGTCTAAACCTTAAGACTGGCATAACTCCTGGGAGAGTAGTCATCAAGTTCATGATGTATTTGAGAGTTGCTTCACCTTTTTAGGGTATGTACTTGCAGACATGACAGGCCCAGTGAAGACACCTGGAAGAGGCAATTCTTTGCAATAAAAGCTAATGACTTTCTACAGTTGTAAGTAACAGTGTGGCAGACAATATAAAATACAATGCACCCTTCAAAAATAACTCTGAGGCCCTGAAATAACTCAGAGCACCAGACTGTACAGTTAGTAATCCCTGCACCCATCACATTTCTTAACAGGCTGATGACAGACCCTGAGACTACACATACACAGAGTATTGAATATAAGCATAGGCAGGTTACTTGTGGGTGACAAGGAATGATGCTGGGACAGATGGAATCAAGTGAAAATGCAGAGATGCCCATTACTGCAGATAGAGGGCTGCGTGCATCTTTCTGAAGTACAGCATTCTAAGAGCTTGATCCAAAAATGGTTGCTTAGGTTTCCTGTACAGTTGTGAGTGTCTGAAACAAGACAGATGAAGTGCCTGCTGGAGATGCATACACGTGGCTGTTCTCCCCTGGCCACAGGAGTCCAGGCCCTGTGCTGGGAGGATGCACCAGTGCTCAGACAGCCACAGCTGTATGGGGGATCCCACACAGGATGATTTGTTGCATTGTGTGTGCAGTGCTCAGAACAGGGCATCATACCCCATTTCTTCTTGTAGGCAAATAGTCCTGTGACTACAAGAATGTCATCAAGAGATGTCCTGTCTCCAGGAGCAGGATTTCATGGGAACTGAATATGTTATTGCTCCAGAGAGACACTGGCATCCAGCTGATACCCCTATAAGAAAGACACATTTTGAACTGACCCAACCAAAACCATCTCCTGTTCTGGGAGGTAAATGGAGGGCAAGGCTCTTGGGGCGGCACAGGGCTAACTTTCATCTGTGTAAAAAACAATGGGAGAGACACTGTCTGAAGTCATACAGGAATGGTGCTCTCCTTCACATCCCTACTGTCAGCCTGGGCTTTTCTGCTCTCCCAGTGCCAGTCGATGTGGAATGAATCACAACAGCAGCTTGATGAAGCAGCAAGCCGTGAACACATTTCCTTGTGTTATCTAATGGTGAAACACAGAGGATGTGGCTAATTAGGGAATCATCCTCACCCTGGCAGATTTTCTCAAATGGAAATAGGTTTTGAGGTTTGCTGGCTGCTGAGGGTGAAGCTGCTGAGTAGGTAGTCACAGAAGCATTTAAATGTACGTACTCCTCTGCAGGTTACCTGCTATGCAGCAATAGCCACAAATATGTCAAAAATGTAAAAAACGCAGGATTAAAAATACAACCTTTTTTTCCTTAGGAAAGTTTGGAGACTGTGTTTGCTGTTAACTCATCTGAAACCATGACAAAGCCGTGGATGGTCATGTCAAAGAGCTATGGATGGGGGATGAAAGTAATTTGCTGCCAAGGGTGGCAACAAACCCACACGCCATCTGAGTGTAAGCCATTCTGTAAGCAGATGCAGCTATGGCTTTTTTTTTTTTTTCTGTGAACAGTATCCTTGTTTCTGACTCGATTTTCTTTCTGTTCATCTACTCAGGAAGAGGATTTTTGTGTTTGTTTGTTTTGCCCTTTCCAGTGTATTTGGAGCTCTAGATCACAAATGTCTTTGTATGTGGATAAAAAGGAACATGGTTTAAAGAAACATAACTAGAACAAATCATTGTAGACATAGTTGATAGTTCTGGCTAGAAAAATACCTTGCTTTCAATTGTTTATAACTTTGAACATATGGTCTGAAATTTTCCATTCTCTGAGTTCAGTTTGATTTAATCAAGGGCTTTGGGCAGGGGATAGCTTGATTGTTTCCATGTCAGCTGAGGGAGATAAGGCACAGCAGAATAACACCAAAGTGGGTGAACACATAGAAAATTATGTAAAGGTTGAGATATCACCATCCTTGCAGTTTGGCATGAAGTGTGCTTTTTCCTATTTCCAGATTACAAATATCAGACAACAGTGAGTTGCATATGCTCAGTAGAGACAAGGTAATAACTTTTACATTTATTTTCTGAAAACGTGGTCAAGTTTAGAGTTGTACAGGCCCTTCTCTTCAAATGCAGTTTCTCTATTGTCTTGACTGTTCTGGGGCTAGACAGAGGAGCTGAGACTAGGAATCACAGAATGTGTAGGCTGGAAGAGACCTTCAAGATCACTTAGTCCAACCCACACCCTAACACCTCAACTAAGCCATGGCACTGAGTGCCACATCCAGTCTTTTTTTAAACACATCCAAACACATCCAGGGATGGTGACTCCACCACCTCCCCAGGCAGACAATTCCAGTACTTTATCACTCTCTCTATTATTAAAAAAAAAAAAAAAAAAAAAAAAAAAAAAAAAAAAAAAAAAAAAAAAAAAGCAGCTCCTTTCATTTCTGTGCATTCAGTCCCAGAAGGAATTTGAGAATGAACCCTTTCCATCAGGCTTGCCTTGGATTGCTGGCTTTTGATTTGAGAAAGTACCAAACAATGCCCCCTAAAAAATCCAAGGAAACTCAGATTTTGGCCCAGTATCCAAAATATTGGACCAGAAAGTGGTGATAAAACTTTCAAAGGGTCTAAATACCATTGGCTTTGGTAGTTTTAAGTTACGGCCTTAGGAAGTGTCAGCCTCATGTACAGCATGTCTGGGTGTGCTCCCTCACCTGTTTCTGCCTTTTCTGCAGCAAGAGCTGGTCTGACTGTCCCAGTGGTCACCCTTGGGAGTGATGGTTACAAGAGAATCAGGCTCCTTGCAGAGATGACATACCCTTGGAGATACTCCTGTCTAACAGCAGTGACAATCCCCAGAGTCCAGTGCCTGCCACTGCAGTGGGGAAGGAGCCTGAATTTAGTGAAGAAACACAAGTGCTTGTCCCAACACAAAACCAAAACAAAACAGAACAAAGGAAAAGCACCCAAACTAACCCTCAAAACATCAAAAGCAACAAGGGTAACTATTTAGTACTAATTGTGCTGCAATAGCTGGAATTCAGTGTAAAGATCTATCTAAAATCTACTGGGGAGATGCACTGTATAAGAAAGCTGTCATCATATATGTGGTTGAAATATGAGTAAATACACTGTTTGTTGTGTGAGTAAATACACAAGAAGAAGAGAACAGGATCCACAAAAATACCCATCATTCACATGGCCAGAGAAAACCATCTCCTGCCTGGATAAGCTGATATCTCACTCTACCTAAATTTTCACTCTCTGTGACCATCAGTTCATGTAAGTGCCAACCTCCTTTGTAGAGGAAGAATGAGGCCCTCCCACGAATATGGGCTTGATCTCAAGTTCAAGAAAAAATCAGTGCTTTACCACTGTTTTCAACAATGCCTGTGCAGAAATGAATACAAGAAAATGGTCTTGTTCACATCCCAGTGCAGTAAGTCCCCAAAGCCATGACAGGCTGTTGGCTCCTCCTTCATATACAGGTGCAAAGACTGAGACATCTGTAACATATCTTTGGGTTTGTTTGGTTTTTTTTAAACTCCCTGTGCTGCTTGTGGCAATGGATTGGAGTGATGGCAGAAACGTGCAGAGCAACCAGCAACCAGCTCCCTGGCCAAAAGCCAGCCAGCTTGCACCCTCTCCCGTTACCAGATCACAAGCATCAGGGAAATGATGTAGCTGCAAGAAATGCTGAGGTCAACAGCTGAAATCTGTTCTTTGTTGGGCTTTAAAGTATTTCCCTCCAGACCCCAGGCAAAAGTTGCCAAGACAGATTGAAGTGAGAACATTTTAAGGGAACAGCATGTAGGGAACAGCGTGTCGGGCACTAAAAGCCCAGCTGTGCAGGTGAAAGAGGATCTGAGCAGTGTGGCAGTGAGGGGGAAGAGCAGCAAGGGAAGGAAAAAGCTGGTGCAGGTGTTCCTGCCAGAGCACCATGGACAGGAACAAACACTGTATCACTAAGGTTGGAGTTGTTTTGCAACAAAACCAAAGAAAGAAGGGACAGTTTTTTGATTTCTGACTATGCACAGCCAAAATATCTCAGGAACTCCTTCAAAATTTCACCCACAAACCAATGAAATATGATCACCAGTGATTTCATGTGATTTCCAGCATTGTCAGGGAAAATTAGGCTGAAAAGTTTTTTTTGAAAGACAGTGTTATAGCAGAATTTAAACTTAAGGCAGAAAAGTAATTCAAATGCAAACACTGTCTCCTCTACTATACCCTGCTCAAATATCTTTTCTTAGCATGAAATAAAAATGCATGTTAAATCCTCTCCTATTTAGAGTGAGGACATTTTGGAAGTTGTTACTGTACAGATTACATCCAAACAGCATTTAAAATATGGCACAAGTTTAAATAAGTATCTGTTAGCTTAATTTAATATCACAGTAAAAAGACATACAAGGGTCACATATCCGGCAGTGTTGTTTCTACTCTCAGAAGGAAGTTTTCTCATCTGCATAACCTGAAGTTCTCTCTCCACTTTCTTGACCAAGGTCATCTGTGGGCAAACCAGGGCCCAGAAAGTCACCATTAAAATCAAATGGCAGCTTCATTCCTATCCTCACTGCAAAACACATCAAATCTTGACACCTCACTTTACTTGCCAATAACACTTTAGGGTGGAGGGACAAACCAATGTAGGTTCATCAATTACCAGTCAAGAAAAAATTCTGTAATCAGTGAGTCCAAAGTTCTACAAAACACGTGTTCTAGGAGTGTCCCAAAACAGATTCAATTTGAGTCAAAGTTACTCCTACAAACCAGAATTCATGCAGGGAATCTTCTGTCTTAATGCTGTGTGTTTGGAAACAGGTGGGATTATTAACCATAACAGCTTGTTATAAGACAAAAAAGAAAAAAAAACATACTGAAGGAAAACTTGTTTTTGAATATGTCAGTGGCAATAAAAACATTGCATTTGCTCCAATAAATTTAGCATCCAAAAAAGAAACCTCCTCTCCTCTCCTCTCCTCTCCTCTCCTCTCCTCTCCTCTCCTCTCCTCTCCTCTCCTCTCCTCTCCTCTCCTCTCCTCTCCTCTCCTCTCCTCTCCTCTCCTCTCCTCTCCTCTCCTCTCCTCTCCTCTCCTCTCCTCTCCTCTCCTCTCCTCTCCTCTCCTCTCCTCTCCTCTCCTCTCCTCTCCTCTCCTCTCCTCTCCTCTCCTCTCCTCTCCTCTCCTCTCCTCTCCTCTCCTCTCCTCTCCTCTCCTCTCCTCTCCTCTCCTCTCCTCTCCTCTCCTCTCCCTTTACTGCTCTCATCAGAGTGGAATGTGAATGCCTTCTAACCATACACTAAATGATGCCTCCAGGTGCTGTCATACCTGGTTTGCTGTCTTCCTTATCATCTCCCCAAGGCAAGATGGGTATGTGGTGTTTTCAAAGAGGCTTTTTTTAGATATACCTGCTGCTCTATGTTTATATTAGATTAGACAGATTGAAGAAGTACACGTGATGCTCACAGTAGATGACAACACACTTGTGTAATTCCAAATGTCATTTTAGTGATTTAGTATATTTATTTCAACACTTGTTTTTCACATGTTTCGTAGCTTTAACATCCTTGTCCCTAACACAAGCTGCTTCCTACTTCTTTTGCAGACTCCTGTATGAACTAGTTTTGTAATGATGTATTTAAAAATTGCTTGTTCTCTGCAGTGCATTCCCGTCCCTATCACAAGTCAGCGTCCTCCTTGCAACTGTGAATGTTGGGGTTTTTTTGTTGAAAGTTACTTTTTAACATTCTTATTTCTCTGTCCTGGCTTGTCCTACCCATATGCAAACAGTCAGCACAACCAAGAGGAACAGGGTGAACAGCTGGGCTGGGGGAAGAAGTGGGAAATTATTCAGCTGCTTTCACTGCCAAAGCAAACACATTGTGTACCTGCACCATCAGCACATGGTAGTCAGGCTTTAAAAAAAGAAAGAAAAGAAAAAAAAGAACAAAGAAAACTCCGATGATACAGAAGATGTGTCATGCACAGTACAACATGTGGTAAAGGACAACTACCCTCAGTCTGGTCCTGCGGTGAGGTTTCTGCATGGTGAGCCCCTTGTATGAGCTTCTGTGTTGGAAGAACTTTTGCTGCCCTGGGGTGAGTGGCAAAGGGTGTGTTCCCTGCACCCAGTCATTGGGTGTGAGATTAACAAAAGTTCCGTGTGTTGTGTTGTTCCCTATAACCAGTTGTAGCCTCAGAGTCCAGGCTCTTAATTCCTAAATCTGAAAGGAGGCAGAGGGGAAAATCTCTTGTTTTTGGTGAACAGCATGATGTCCAATTTCTTGTCCTGAGAACTCTTTCTAAGATTTCACACTTATATTCTCAGAAAAAAATGTTCTGGGAACACTGGCACAGTGGGAGATGTTGTGCTACTGTCTCAGCCAGAGCAGGACAGTCAGTCCATGTACTCCAGGGCAGTTATTGTAACATGGACTGCTCGTTACACTGAATTGACTCAGATAAGCTGTGCTGACTTTAACAGAAATGCAGTTTCACCCATGCTTGGGGGATGCATTGCTTTGGCTTGAACTTGTCTAATTGCACTCACGGAAAAACCATGTACAGGCGAGCCCTAAGATCCTCAGTTCCCAGTAACTTGTTTTTGACTCATGGCCATGCTGAGAAAAGGCAAGACTGTGCATGTTTAGCCAGCAGATGAAAGTTGTCACACTAGAAATACCATTATGGCAAGATTAGCACTGTGTGGAATTGTAATAATTAGTTAGCACACCAGCATATAAATAAAAAGACAAATTGCTGACAAAAAGCTTTTTCATATTGGTTGCAAATGAAAGTTGAGAGGATGGGTGCTTTCAAAATAAGGAGGAGGCATGACAGCTTTTGTTTGACCTATGACACATCCCTTGGGATGAATACTATTTTCCTCGGGAGGATTTTGATAGAATTCCCATGGTGGCTCAGTCTGGCTGCTTTATTAGAATTTAGCCAAACATCCACAAGCTATTAAACAACAATATGTACAGATTAAATCAGTTCTGGAAAACAGACCAGCATTTTCCTGCAAAGCATTAAAAAGGAGGTGTTCTTTATGAACTTGGCAAAAAGCACAAAATGTTGAATGAATTCTTGTAATTTAGGGAAGGGCAGGTGTTATTTTTCTCTAATGTTTTCTCATTTTAAATGGAATTGAAGATCAAAAAAGGCACTTGGTAAGTGGCACAAGGACTGTCCTACCTCCTGCTCAGGGCAGATGAAGGGCATGGAGGGCACTTTGTCACACACACTGCAGCTTTACCATAGTGCTGTGAGTGTGAGCTGCCCAGGGCTGTGTGTTGGAAGTGCAGCCCTCCCATGGCTTCAGCTGGCCCTGGAGCCTGTGCAGCAGCACTGGCCTGCAGAGCATCTGCTCTCCTCTCCTGCTGACAGACTTAATTTTAGCTCCAAGCCAAAAGACAACACAGAGGCCGCATTTTCTTGTTTGTTGTTCCTGCATAAATGTTTCCTAACCCAGTATTTTGAAGAGTATTTCAGCCTCAGCTGAGTGGTTTGGCAGATAACCTAAGATGTGTACATACCCAAGGGCACAGAGTAGGGACAGCAAGTGGAATCAAAACACAGCTGGTAAGCAATGTGTACTTCTCCTCATGGCAAAATTATGGCACACAAAGAGGCTTCTACCAGGACAAGAGAAATTCCCATCCAAGGCAGATGGGAATTTCAGTATGGTGACCACACATGCACAGCTCTTTCTGCAAATCACGCTGCCCATGACATGGCCCAGATGGGATGGGCCCTCTGTTGTAAACTCTGCCTGTGCCCAATGCTTTGCATGGATAATCCCCCGTAGCCTGAAGTCTGCCATGAGTGGGATGGGCTTTCTGCAATCTTACGTATGAGTTTCCAAATTGTATATCCCAGAAAGTCTATCTGTCATGTCTCCACAAAATTTGCAGGTGTTTTCTACCAAAGGCACACAGAGCTGTACATAACCAGAAGCACAAATCATATGTACATTTTAAGTGTCTATTTTAAAAGTAAGCAGACTCCAGAATTACCTTCAATGAAGCTGTGTGATGAAAAGTTTGAGCACCATGTGGTAAATGTGACAGGGATGAATATTATACTGTAAAGATGCTGTAATTTTTATGAGTTTGCCATTATTCACTTGGTTGTAAGGGGTTAAATCAGAAACAGGTAATTGGAGGGGGAAAAAAATTGGGAAAGGCAATAATGGCAAGCCAAGGTGGGGTTCAGCCAATACCAAAAGCCCATTGCAAAACAGCAGTGAGGTGGGGAATGCCCTGGTGAGTGTCTGGCTGGTGAGAACCCAGACCTGGAGCTAGGACAAAAGAGACCAAAAGTTGAAAGGTGCTGATCTGCCAAAGACGCCAGGTGGAGGGTGTGTGCATCTGCGTGTGTGTGTAAAGGGAACTGTCAACACCACCTGGGTGAAACACCCATAATAAAGAGTGACCTTGAACTCAAGAATGAGAGGCCAAACCAAAAGTTAATGGGGAAATGTATGCATGGGCTTCACTCTCTTCATCCCATCTTCTGCTCTTCATCTCCCTTCAGAGGCATAAAGAGTGTTTTATTTCAGTGAATTTGTGTTTGGATGACTTGACTGTCAATCATCTCCCTTCCTTTCTCACACATTTGGGTCAGGCCTTGGCTGGACACCTGTGTCCTGTCTGCAGCCAGGGGAGGAGAGGTAGAGTCTGTGCTGGGAGGCAGCTCCTCCATCTCCAAGGCTGCCACAAGAGCCCCTGAGCCATTCCCTGGTGGTATCCACCACATGCCACCAGCTGGTGGAAATCTGGGCAAGCAAGAGGAGCAAGGAATCTGGGCAGCAGACTCAGGCCAGACAAGTAAAGCTAAATGAGGTATCATCTGCTCTTGGCATCAGCCAGACTCACCATAGACAGAGGCTGTGGGGTGCCCAGAAGAGCTGAGACTGTTGGATCAACAGACCTGGTAGTGGTTGTGGGCAGGAGAGGCTGGAGGGTGCCCCAAAGGCACAAATGTACCCCAGTGAGTACCCTTAAAGAGAGGGACTTGTGAAGCAGGCATGTCTCTGAACACACCTTCTTCTAGGGCCTTGGCTGGTTTTAGGAGAAATAAGTGACTGTTTGGAAACACACAATAAACCATAAACCAAAAAATATGGTGGTTTTTTTTCCTACCAGAGTACTTTGCAGTGGTTTTGAGTACACAAATAAATGCTACCTGAACCCTGAGTAAGTCTGGTGTTCCCTGCAGGGAAGGGATTAAATTCACTCTCATCATCATTGTTTAAATGATTGTGACACCATAATCAAATATGTAGAAATGAGTCATGCCAATTTAAAATGGTGTATTAAAAAAGCACCATAGTTTCCAAGCACAAAAGAGACAGGCAGATGCATTTCAAATAAAAATATGTTGCAACGTGAGGTAGAGGACTACGCAGTAGAAAAATAAAAACAAGTAATATAAAGAAATTCAAGACTTACAATTCTTGAAAGATTCTCAAGATTCTTCCTTGACACAATCAATGTGATCAAACTGCTCACTGGTTTGATCTACTTTCCTTGGGTTCAGCTCAGCTGCTCCTACATTAGGGCTTGGCTATGTGTGTCCTGCAGCATGGATGAACACGGGTGTTTTGAACTTCTCTTCCACCTGAGATCCACATTCTTGAGAACTGGTTTATCATCAGGATCCACCAATGTGCCAGCCTGACTGCCCCAGCCGACATCTCTCACATCCTCCTTTCATACCTCCTGTACAGCCAGTGACTCTTGGCAGAGTCAGTGCTGCCAACCTCAACTGTTAATGCCAGAAATCATGTCCCACCAGAAATAATTCTGAAGATACAAGGACCTCATGAACTCAGCTTGCCTGCAGGGGTTTGAATTCCTTATGCATCACATGTGATAGCAAAACCAATTCTAACTGAATTGCTGAAATACAGCCACAGTGACATTTAAGAACCGCCAAACACATTAACAATTGCATTTAAAGGCCAGCAATTTCACTCTGCACTCCACCCAAGAAACTGGAACAGCACTATTTGCAATCACGATTATTCTTAGCTAAGTTGCCATGGAACAAAGCCTGGTTAATCCTAATGGACTGATTCAGGAACAGTCTCTCTTTCTAATCTTATTGCTTAATTCTCTATCACTCCCATTAGGTTAGTACTTATTTAAGACGTAAGAGCAGCAAGATTTTCAAGGAGTTGTCATTTCACTATGTTGAGTGGTAGCAGCAGCACAGTCCTCTCACTAAGAATAATAAAGGATGTTTTTGTTTCTCTTTGAAGGAAGCAGGGTAAAGAAGTTTTCCTTCCAGAAGCAGATCAAATAGCCATTGAATTTTCCTTGAATTCATAGGATTTAGTACACATGATTCCATGTGTTCCTTTGAGCCTTGGAAATGACAAACGTTTGGTCAGTGATACCTTTGCCAGAGAAAATGAATGTTTTGGGGAATGTGTATATAATAAGACAGATGTGCTGTTAAAAAAAGTTATTGTACTTTGCCATTTTTCTGATGCCAGCTTCCCAGGCACCTTTCTTTTATCACCTAAGCAATAGTCTGGCCTCTTCTATTTGCTGATAGTAATATACAACATTGATTTCAAATACCTCACAAGCCTCCAGGAAACCAGTCAAGAAGTGGTGCATGTGCTAGCATCCCCTAGGGAATGCAGGTAGCCCAGCAGTACTGCAGGAGCCTGCTGTAAATGGCTTCATGTTGCAATCCAGTTCATGAGGGAGAAGCTCATGCAACGGCCAGTCACACAGTTCCTCCAGACTCTGCCCTGCAAGGGTATTGCAAGACTCTCAAGGTAGCTGACTCATATATTGTGACACAGTTCTTAGCAACGAGGTGTGTGCAGAAGTACCATGGGGAGAGGTGAATTCATCATGGATTTTTCAAGAATTGAGATACCAGAAACTAAATCATGGTCAGGTAGTGGAAAGGAGATACTGGAGAAAAGAATGCCATTCATGTTTGCAATATGCCTCACACAAAACCACACAGATCTCCTTTAATAAATCCCTGGGAAAAGCCATGCAAGCTCTCTGCTTGCAGAGCTAAGCTTGCAGTGATTAAAGCCACAGCAATATTTTCTTTACAAGAAGTAGCACCATAAGGTCATTGCAGACATCACCACTCTGCTCAGGGTTATGGAGAATAAAGTAATTTAACTTTAAAGTGCCTTGTCACTGGAATAAATTTGAGAAAGATATTAAAGCCAGCCCTGACCTGAAAATAGAGGTATCCAAAGCAAATAAGTTTTGATGAAACAGATGGTAACCATAATTAACTTTGGCATTTTCTACCATAAACTACATAGTTTTAACTCGATTAGTTGGCCTTTTTTTCCTTTTTTTCTTTTTTTTTTTTTTTTTAATTAAACAAAACCACTTCCATCTAATCAGCAATGAGTTTACAGCCAAACAATAAAATAGCCAGTTTTAAGAAATCTGGATAGGACACAGCCCAGGCCAACAGCCATCAAAGGCTCCAGTGCCTGCTTTCTCTTGGCTGGGAGGTCGTGGAGCTGCTGCTCCAGAGCCTGGCAGGAGCCCTGCCCTGTGCTGGGATCATATCTGTTTGTTTACACAGAATGTAAAAAACCCATCCTGCAGCTGCTGCAAAGCAATGTGAACTATGCTGCACAAGCCAGGGGCGGTGGGTTAATTTTCTGTTATTTATCAGCAAAACTGGAATCTTCACTTCAGCTATTCGCACGTAAGTGTGCCGACATAAACCAGTTTAGATAAATAGCTCTGATTCTGTTGTAAACACATAGGTATTTGAATCTTTCCTTGCTGCTTCAAAACCACAATGAAGGCTATGCCAACAATCCTGCCTAAAACCATTTATCTTATTTTGTCAGTTCAACTTGCAGCAGGAGACCATTACTCAAAAGGAGCATTTGTTTCCAAGTGACGTGACCATCCTGGTGACCATTTCAATACAATTAAGACATCTGTACAACTTTACTTTTGTCACTTTAGTAGGAAGTTAAATTTCAAAAAAATTCTCAGTGAAAGGATGGAAAGATCAAATTATGAAAGTCTCCTGACTTTTTTGTCTTTGATGCTTTGCGACACCTAAGAGTGGACATGTGCCAAAATTGACTATGAAATTAAGGGAATTAACAATTTCTGTTATTTTTTTACTGTAAATGAAGCAGGAAGGCTCCCATGGCCAAGGCAGTACGTTTGTATTTTCCCCCATTTCAACAATATTTCGACCATGTCAAGGCCAAGTTCATCATTTTGCTTATTCAGTTTCATTATTGCCTGGAGTAATGAGAGCAGAAAGAAAAAAATGCTGGAGATGGCCCAGACCACAGCAAGTCAATGCAAAATGCTGAAGGACAGACATTTCAGGGCTTTTTTGTATTTTGTATCTGCAAACTGCTTTTGCCTCTGTAAGTCAAGTTGTGCACGGCTTCACTCAGGCAAAATTCCCTAGGATTTCAAGGGGAAATATGACTGCAGATGAGCAGGCTGCATCTGAAGGCAATGTCTCAGAGCACAGATGTAACAGAGAACCATAGAAAGGTTTGGGTTGTAAAGGACTTCAAAGATGATCTCATGCCTACTCCCCTGGCCACGGACACCTTCCACTAGACCAAGCTGCTCAAAGATCCATCCAACCCGGCCTGGAGCAAATCCAGGGATGGGGCACCCACAGATTTTCTGGGCAACCTGTTCCAGTGCCTCACCACCCTCACATTAAAGAACTTCTCCCTTATATCTAATTTAATATTAGATAAGATATATGAAATAAATAAATATGTCTCCAACATGGTGACAGCAAGACAGTCATTGTGTTGCTGTGCACCAATAACAAGTGTTGTCAGTGCTGGAAGTGGAAACATACTAAACCCAGCCAGTGCTACCACTGCCTTGCAGGCAGACTCCCTATGACACCATCACCTACACCTGGATTTGCATGTTCAGATTTCTTACTTGGACACTGTCCTCTCTCTGCTAAAACCTGGGAGAGTTTAACCTGGATCTAAATGTGGTTTCTCACATTTCTTCTCTTTTCCATCTCACTAGTTCCCTTCAGTGCATTTCAGTGTGACTCTGGATGACTGTGTGATTTCTGTGTGTCCTTCTCAGCGCAAGTTTTCGGTGAGAAACTGTGCTGGGGTCTTCCACAAAAGCTGTGGCAGCTCCAACTGCCGTAAGCAAGACTTGAGGGGAGTGCTCATGGCCCTGTTTCATCTCCTCATCTTCTGGCAGTCAATAGGTCTGAGATTTTTAAACCCCCTTGTCAGCCACAGGCTGTCTGTTTCTTGTGTGGACTGCACTGAAATCCTCTTTGCACTTCCAGAGCTTCTGCCCAGCACTCCAGTGCCACCGCAGGAAGGGCAGACCTCCTCTGAAACTCTCCCAGAGCTTTTTCTTACCACGGTGAGAGAAGTGGTGTCCTAAAGAACAAAAGAGAGGTCATTTTTTGGTGATTACATAAATGTTTTGAGCACCTTTGTAAATAATGCACGTGCTGAGGGAATGGGAATACTGCACCGCAGGGAGGGGTGTCAAAGAAAACAAACAAGTGCTTTGAAACAAAAGACTCAGGATACACTGGCAAGGAAATCAGTCATAGGAGGGCCAAAATTAATTCACTAGAGCAAGGACAAAAGCCCAGAGCCATTTCTGAGCCAATCATTTGTATATAATTATTATTATTATTATTATTGTGTGTGTATTTAGCATGTTTAAAGCTGATCTGCTCATAAATTGCTCTGTAGCTCCCTCTAATGACAACTTTACCAAAACAGGGCTCCGGGAGACAGAGAACAATAAAACTTCTGTGCTCTTGATGTAGCACAGAATTGCACAATCACTGAACAGTTTGGGTTGGAAAGGGCCTTAAAAATCCTCTAGTTACCCCCCGTCTGCCATGGGCAGGGACACCTTCCACTACACCAGCTGGCCTTGAACACTTCCAGGGTTGGGGCATCTACAACTTCTCCGAGCAAAAGATCAAAAAATAAAAAAAATAGCTGATACAGTCAATTCTCAGGGAGATTTCCTTGCACCTACAACAGAGGTACTGCCTAATCAAGAAATGTGTTGGTGATCCCAGAGCAAATTAAAAGAATCGGATAATAGGGAGACCAGAAAAATAATGTCACGATCTAGCAATGCACAATGTCAGAGCATAGGATCATTTAAAATATGATGACATCCATACTGAATTAGTTGAAAATTAATTATAGAAGTCCGTATATTACAATTCAGTGAGAAGCCATAATTCCTCTTGTGTAGATTAAAACGTACACCAAAGTTTGCAACACATCAGCGAGAATTTCCATGCTAGTATTTTCTGACACTTTGCACTCCTATAGTCACTGTGAACACCCTAGAGATCAGCACAGTCCAAAGGGAGTAAAGTCTGTTTGATTTCCATTTCTGAAAAATATTTCAGTTGTGAAATCTGCAGGGAGTTAGATATGAGAGAAAGCTGTAGCAAAACAATCTCTTACATGTGAACAAGTGATACTAATAAAAGCCATGCTGTAATTGCACACACGTACCCACTTCTGTCCAATGTATATTTCTCTCATATGCATATCAGGAACATTTAGTTTGTTTAAGGGTTTGTGTCAACTCCAACCTGCCTTTAGCACCAGCAATTTTTTTTAGGAGAAATTAACATTCCATACTGTCATTTATTTTTAATACTGACTTTGAAACAAAGACATTTGTTTCAGAGTACAGAGGAAGAGTCTTAATGGTTGGGTACAGAGCACAACAGCATGTGGAAACTAGAGGAAAACAAATTTTCACAGTTCATTGGGTATAATTCCCAATAAATTATTATTATATTATTATTAATAATAGATTAAAAATGGGTAGAATTCCCACATAAATAATTATGCAGCAAAATACTTTAAGAAAACCATTCAACATTCTAATACACATTGATTTGCCCCACAGTGAGGTAGATAGCATTTCATTTAACAGAAAGGTCTGTGGCTCAGCTGATACAAGTCCCAGAGTGCTCAGTGGCAGGGCCTTGGAAAGAACTTGAAGTGACATGTAGTGAAGGACTCATTCAAATAGGAGTATTTTGGTCCACATTGGCTACATGTAGAACCACAGAACCATAGAACTCTTTAGGCTGGAAAGGTCACTTCGTACATCAAGTGCCAACTGTTAATGTAGCACTGCAAGCTCCACCACTATACCACATCCCCAAGTGCCACATCTACGTGTCTTTCAAATACCTCCAGGATGGTGACTCCCTGAGCTGCCTGCTCTAGCCTGTCTGGCTTGACACTCCTCAGGTGAAGAAATTTTTCCTACTATGTGCATGCTCTTTTGCTGAGAAATACGTAATTACCACCCACCATTCACCCCCACGTGACTTTTCTTGCCCCTTTTGGATGTTAACATCCCATCTGCACCACAGAGGGATGTTTCATTTAAGCATAAATGTAGTCAGTTAGAAATCATTTTGGTTTTGGAAAAAAAAAAAATTATAGTCAAGACATTTTAAGAGACTAATTTCAGCTTTAGAAATCACACAGGTGAACAGTCAACCAAAAGGGGCTAAGGAACAGAGCACAGACAAAAGGAGTCAGGCAGCTGAGAGCAGTAACCCCTTAAGCCAAAGCCACAGCAGAAAGGTCATTACATTATCTCTTTAGTGCACATATGGTCCTCATGTAAAAAGCTTCTGTCCCATCTGTGAAGTTGCTCTACCAGTGTGTGTTAATGACATGCTGAGATATCATTTCAACTGCAGAGTTGTTTTTCTCCAAACTCTTCATTTGGTCATTACCAGTTCTCCTCTTCTCCAAAACAAAACAGCACGGGGTATCACTGAGCCATTTCAGATCTGTAGCAACTGCATTGATGAGTTCTTGTAACGTTACATATTTGGAAACTGCAGAATGAGGGAAAACAAAAGTAGCTTTAAGATTTCTTCAAAGCACATCCCCCTGCTTTCCTTTAATTTTCTGTCCTTAGCACAAGGACATAATCTTTCAGAAAAATTCTGTCCTTAGCATAAGTATTAACATTTATAGAATGCCAGTGATAACCAAAGTATTCACCTTTAACATGTTTTCATCATTTTTTATCAGAACTATAGAAATTAAATATTTGCCAGCAAGGGAATCTGGACCATCTTTCTGTACCTTTTTGCACATGAGTGCAGCATTTGCTCTCCTCCAGCGACAGGGAACTTTTCCCAAACTCTCATCAATGATACACACAATAGCCGTGGATGTCAGCCAATTCTCACAGCACCCTGGACACCACCCCTAGGGTGCCACAGATGTGTATGAGTTGTGTTCTCTTGAGTCACTCCTGACACAACCCTCTCTGATGGTAGCTCTTCCACTACTTCCACCCTTTGACTAAACAGAGAGGTGGGGGAGACCCTGCTAGTGAAAAAAAAGACAAAGTGGCACTGGATACATCAGATTTCTGTGTGCCTGCAGCCACCAACCCACCCACCCCACTTGGTTACAATCCTGTGTTTTCTTTGCTCACGTTTTTTCCACTAATATTTACACTAAGTATTGGCTTTGCTATGGGGAGAGGGGGAGGTCTTCTGTAAGAAGCTGCCAGAAAACTTCACCCTCTTGTGTCTGTGAACATCTGATTTCACCTAACTGAAGTACATAGCATGGATGCTGTAACTAATAAAACAGGATGACACATACCTATGTTAGGTACCTTTTTCTTAATGTAAGCATTTAATTTTTGCCATTATATTTGAAGAATTTATTTTTATTTTTACTTTTAAAATGCAGGTTTGGGAGTTACTTAAAAATTGTTTTTTCCGCAATATGCTTCAAGTTTTAAGGCTGTGCGTGGAGGAAGAATAAGGAATAAAATTAAACACTGAGTGTACAAAGAGCAGAACAACTGTTTTTAATTTTTTCTCTTGCAGCACTGGAGTAAGCCTCTGGGAATAAATGCCTGCTTTTCCACTGAGTTTCACTTAAACTTTGGAGTTTGAGGTTTTGGGTTTCAGAAGGTTGTACACTTTGATGAGTCAATATTAGTATAAGCATTTGAGACAGGGAATCAGAACATCTGGTTTTGATACCTGCACAAACCTCTGTTGTAGTCATGGAGTATCTAGGTACAATGTGGGCTACCCTGCAGCTTCCAGAGAACAGCAAGTCTCAACTGCAACACCAAGGCTTAGCTCAGCTAATGAAACACTAAGCACACACACACAGTTTATCCATTTTGTTGGGGGTTAGCACTTGTGGCTTGGGCACTCTTTCACGAAGTATAAGAAAAATCTTGCCTGAGCATTCAGTAAGACAGACTAAAAAGGTAAAGAGGCAGTGAAAAAAAACCCACCAACCCAGCAGACAACTGACAGATAAAAGGCAGATGTGTGGAAATAATGCAACTGAGTTGCCAGGACATCATCGATAAGCAACTCAGCCAGCATGTCTGTGATTGAGGGTGCAGTTTCAGAGTTCCCACAAACTCACCCGAACTCACTGTCTGAAAGAGAAGAAAGAGACGGAAGGAAAGGGAAAGGCAAGGGGAAAGGCTCCTCTTTTGATTGTACAGCTCAGAAGAAATACCTGGTCAAGTATACCAGACAATACAAATTAGCAAGAATTCCTCTGACTTGACTTCTACTAGACGAACTAAAATTTAATACTTCTTTTCTAGAATCTTTCTCAGAATAGACAACTGTGAAGCACAGAATTCTTATTTTAAAACACTGAACACTAAATGGTGTTCAGGGGGCTTTTTTACACAATTAATTTACCCAATAATGTATGGCCAATCAGTACCAGTAATGTTATATGTGTTCATATTCTAATGGTTACATTCCATATGATTTCTCTGATCTCTTACCTTAGAGATAAGCAACATACTGATATACCAAGACAGCTACTTAGACACTCTTAGCTATGCTGAAAATATTACTGAAACTAGTAATTCTTACAAGAATCTCTCCCCAAATATCAAACTAAATGAAGTTGTAACACGAGAAAAAATGGCATTTTCTGACAAACACCTCCAAGTTCTCTGCAGAAGACTACTTTTAGTTAGACTGAATGAATGCTGGTGAAAATGCACTTTAAAAAAATGACTGGGCATTCCATACAACTTTTTTTGCCATAAAAAGATGAAGTTTAGAGTGCACATACGGCCACAGCTAACATCCTTCTATAACATCCTCTGATGTTTCTTTATTGTTTCCATTTTGTACTTTCCCTTGAGCATTCTTCACGAAAAGGACTGAAACCAGTGTCCTTCCAAGAGTACATAGAAGAGATTCCTCTCCAAGGATAGAGATTGTATAAAAGGAACTGCCTAATAGTTCATACAGAAGCATTTTCTCAGTCATATATACGACCTATTAATGTAACAGCCTCTAAAGTTAAAGACCCTGAAAGTTGAATACTGTGAGTATTACACCCAAGTATATATTGAAGACATGCTGCAAAGTCAGGAAATTATTTCAATATGCTGACTTTCATTATTAAATATTATTTGCCATTGCAAGAAATATTTTCTAACACTTGGGAAATAAAGAATGACGGTATGATTCTGTGCTGTCCTGAATGAGTCACTTTTACTGGCTTTTAGTTAACACCACTCTTTCTACACTGTACTGCAGCCACAGGACATACATAGTAAGTCACAGACTCCATTTGAATTATTCACAGACGTAGTAGGAAGGCAACTCTTTCACTTAATAAACAGCACTAAGAAGTCTGAGCGTAGAGCTTTAAATAACCTTTGCCCTTCCTTACAGAAATCCTCTTGAAAGACAAGATAAAAGTACAAGCATCAGCCAAACCAATCTGAAGTTTTTTGGTTGGAGCTTACACTTGGAGACCTTTTTATTATTAATTTAACACAAACACCTTCATATCCTAAACCCATGTTTAAAACAGCTTGAACCCATGTTTAAAACAGCTTGTCTAGGCATAATTCAGCCTGAGAGGAATTCCTTCTTCCTTGTGCTGCCTCCACTTAAAATCTAAATTCCTGCTAGATTATAAAGTACTTACATAGTTTTGATAAATAATACACAAGTCACGCAAAGGCCAGCATCCTATATAACCGTGCATAAATTCTTCATTTACATCTGACATGTCCTTCTGAAAGAGATGGGAAATTCAGACTAACCTTGCATTAGTGATGACTGAGGCTGATGACTGGGAAGTTGAAGCTTTCAAAGCAGACTTCCAGGGTAATTTTGTATCTCTTGTTGACAAAGATAATTAGAAGACAGTACCTTGAACACCAAAGTTTTGTCCTTGACTTGAACAAAAAAAAAAAACCACCAAATTATGGCCAACACCAGGTTGGGTTTCTTTTATTGTTAAAACATTAAAGCATAACATTTCACCAAATACAGGAAATTTAGGGGTTGTCTGACATTACAAACATCTGTATCATCAAGAGAAAGTGTTGAGCTATACATAGTTTGACGTTAATCTATCAATTTAATGTTTATTAGTACATGACTAAAAGATGGCCAAAATACAGAACCACAAAATAAGTACCTTGATGCTTCTAAATCTGAGACAAGTCAGAGAACTGAGTGCAATAAATTTCCAGCAAATGTCTATACACTCAATTACAACCTCAGGGCAAAATCATTCCAGGAATACTGGTAGTTCCTCATATTCTGGCTCATTCACATTCAATTTAGTGAGAATTTTGATTTGAGAACTTGATAAAAACATTTTTAAAAATACAACATTTAACAAATGTGAAAAAAGAAGTTGTCTTCACAGGAAAATATGGATTGCTTGCCACTCCAGTCCTTAATTGCCTATATGTTTTACAAATCTTTACAAAACTAATTTGTATCCATTTTGGTTTCAAAAACATAGTACATCTGAAAAATAAAATATGACTCTACTGATGGGTAATACAAAGACATGAACACGCATTTAAAATTACTTTCAAAAGTAAATCTTTTCAGTAATACAGCTATAAGACAAGTTAAACATAGTACAATAAACCATGCATCTTCTGACTTGTCAGATCAGCTAAACTACTCGGTTAACATACAGTAACACTTTTGAACACTTCGTAAAATCAGCTTTTCTAGCACAAGAAAAAAAAAACAGATTAAATTTGTTCTTCAAGTGGTTCAAGGCTGTCCAAGTGTTTTTTAGGTGTATCATCACTATGACGGCTTTGGCAATGGGTTAAATGTTTCTTAAAGCCTCGGGGAAAATTTGATTCAAAATTACAACGGGGACACTTCAACAAACTTTGACCATGAGCAGCAACATGATTTTTAAGAAGAGACTCCAAGAGAAAAGCTTTACCACATATTTTACATTTGTATGGGCTTTGAACATTATGCTTGTTAACTAAATGGTGCAAGACAGCACCTTTTTTCATTGCTCGACAGCAACAAATTTTGCAGTAATACTTTCCCTTGCCACGCTTCATGTATTTTGCTATTTCTTCTTCAGAGATGAAAGCCTCTTTCTCTTCAGTAAACTGAAGCACACACTGTGGCTGCGTAGGAGTAGTTGCATCCATTTTGCTCTCTTTGCTGTAATCAGATGCCTCCATATCATACTGCTCTTGGTCACTGTTGGATTCTTGTTCCTTTATCTCCATTAAGTCCACTGCTGTTTTTCCACACTCACTGCTATTTAGTTCAGAATCTGAGTTCTCCTGGTTTTCCTTCTTGGGCTTCTTTTTTGGGCATGAATATAACATGTGTTCAGGTGATTCTTTGGCTAATATTGATTGTTCATCCTGGGAGAATAAATCATCCAGTGGTTTCTGATCATCTAAACTGTGAGAGAGAAAGTCACTCTCACCAGACTCACTAGGTGTTTGGGGCTCAGAGAAAAAGCCCAAAGCAGACTTGTGAGGCTCGGGAAAAAGGATGTTCTTCTGGATTTCAGAAGGTACAGTAGTTTCAGCATGTCTCTGGACATCACAGGATAGAGCAGCAGCAGGCTTCTGCATCTCAGAAAATACAGCATGCTTTTGAACATCAGGGGAAACAGCAGATTTCTGGCAGTCTGTGAAAACAGCTTGCTTGAGTGTCTCAGGAGAAACAGGAGTAGGTTTCTGGGACTCAGTAAAGAGGCCATGTTTCTGAACTTCAGGAGATGTGGATTTCTGAGACTCTAGAAAGGAAGTAGACTCCTGAACTTCAGAGGAAATGGAAGTGAGTTTTTGGGCTTCACAAAACAGGGCATGCTTCTGGACTTCAGAAGAAACAAGAGCGGATTTTTGGGCTTCAGAGCACAGAGCTTGTTTTTGACCTTCAGTAGAAACAGCAGAAGTAGACGTCTGATTCTGGGGCTCAGTAAAGACAGCACGTTTCTGGACATCAGTAGAAGCAGTAGGATTAGATTTACGAGTCTCTGGGAACAACACTCTTTTCCGAGGTTCAGGGAAATGAGCCCGTTTCTGAATCTCAGACGAAGCAGCAGAGGTGGATTTCTGAGTTTCAGGAAAATACATAGACTTCCGTGACTCAGAGAGTTTCCAAGATTCAGGAGATACTGAAACACCAGGCTTACGGACCTCAGGAAAGAAAGAAGGCTTCCAAGAGTCAGAGGAAACAGTGTGACCAGACTTTCGAAGCTCAGGAGAAACAGGAGGAGAATGCTTCCATGTGTCAGGGGACAGAACAGGTTTCCAGCCTTCAGGGTAAACAGACGAGATGGGTTTCCAGGGCTCAGAAGAAACAAGAGTAGACTTCTGGGATTCAGAAAAGGACGTAGACTTACACGAATCAGAAACAAGCCTCCTAGGTTCTGGCAACACAACCGAACCAGGCCTTCGGGACTCAGGGGCAGACCTCCGGGATTCTACGGACACCGACATGGCGGGCTTTGAAGCCCAGGGAGAAACTGTGGAAGACTTCTGCACTTCATGAGGTGAAGCCCTCCAGGGCTCAGGGGAAACAGTTGGCCCAGGTCTCCATGACTCTGGTGAAACTGCAGAAGCAGGCCTCCGGGTTTCAGGAGAAGAGGCAGAAGCGGGCCGACGCATTTGAGAGGGATGCCTCCGTGGTTCAGGAGATCCGGTTGGGGCATACCTCCGTGGTTCAGGGGACACTGCTGGAGGAGGTTTCTTTGGCTCTGGTGACACAGCTGGGGAGTATCTGCGGGGTTCTGGAGACACAGCAGGAGAATGGCGCCGGGGCTCTGGTGATATGGCAGGGGAATGCCGACGGGGCTCTGGAGACGTTGCTGGGGAGTGCCAACGGGGCTCTGGAGACACGGCTGGGGCTGGCTTCTGTGGGTCGGGGGACACAGCAGGAGATGGCTTCTGTGGGTCGGGAGACACAACAGGAGATGGCTTCTGTGGGTCAGGAGACACAGCAGGAGATGGCTTCTGTGGGTCAGGAGACACAGAGGAGGCTAACTTCTCTGGATCGGGAGATGTGGCCTGGGCTGACTTTTCTGGGTCTGGGGACACAGTCTGGATTGACTTCCCTGGCTCTGAGGAAGTCACCTGAGCAGACTTCTGGGGCTCTGGAGACACAGAAGATTTCTGAAGCTTGGGGGAAACAACAGGTTCAGATTTGGGGAGTTCAGGAGAAAGGGCAGGTTTGCGTGATTCAGGGGAAAGGGAAGGTTTCTGTGGCTCCAACAGGACACTTTTATTGGATGAATCTGAATCTTCTTCTACCTGTTGCTCTTTCTGCTCTTCATTCCACTTCTCAGGTGCTGCATGCTGTGCTTTGATGTGATAATATACGTTGCAATACATCTTGCTGGTAAAGAAACATTTATGGCAGTGAAACAGTTTTGCACTTTTTTGATAAAATATAAGTTTACCCAAACCAGCAGTATCCATTTCATCACAATACTCTGGGTGAACGGTGCCCATATGAATTTGTATGTTTTCATAGTCAGTTCCCCTGAAGCTGCAGTAGTCACACTCCAAGCGCTCTGTGGTTTTACGTAATATCTGCAACATGTCCATTTTTCTATAGGCAGTAACAGTTTCCACAGCACTGCACCTTTTAAAGAGGAATTTTCAGTTCCTGCAATAAAGGAAAAAGAGCTGTATAGTTATCCGTCCATGTTATTTTCAGCTCTGTCATTCCTAAATAACCACATGGGCTTTTCCCTGTTCCCCCCTCTCCCTTTATAGAAAGCATAAATTTTGCATAGATACTGACTGCTTCATAGAGAAATCCAAACACAGGTGTCACCGACTCCTGAAAGTCATTTTGCATCAGTAAAACTTGAAAAAACAAAGCTTACATTTAACAACAGGCCTTTCGACCTATGTAAAAAAACTGGAAGCAAATGATAAAAAAAAGAACCCAGGCGATAAAGAGCAAAGTTTGAATTTCATTTGATAAATGTGACTTGTTTTCTCCATTTTCTTCCCTTCCCATATTTGATGTGCTTTTACTGACATTGTATTATTTATATTTTACATGTAAAATGAAAACAAAGAGTACTTTGGAAAGTACTTGAAACACTGCCACTGAGATAAGGCCATTTTAAAAATGCATCTCCATCATTAAATTTCAAAACAAATCAGCACGTTTTGACAAAGACCAAAAAAAATTCAAGAAAACAGTAGCCTAAAGCCTAGGCTGTTTTCATCTGTCAAATACTGACTTCCTTTCATTAATTACATGAAAAAAAAATGATGATCATAAAAACATCTATTATGAAAAGGACATTTCCTGTTCCATTATTTCATCTGTTGCCCCAATAGCAACAAAAATACTATTTAAGAAGAACAGCAGGGGTTTTTTTTTCCCCAGTTAGTATAGTCAACCATCCACAGTATCCACAATTGTTTTCCACATCCCAAAGATGGAAATTTCTCAAAATTAATGTTTTTTGCAAGACTTTAAAAAGCCCAATACAACAACAAAGGCGAGCAAACAAGACCCCAAAAACCAAACAAAAAAACCCCACCCCAAGCATAAATAGCTCTTAATGATTTGACTAGATTCCCCTATTTCCAACAGAATTTAATCAGATTAGCTACTCCAATAAGCAGAAAAACAAGTCTAGCCATATTCTGTAAATTACACTGACATAAAAGTGGAACATAAAAAGGACATTTAAGTGAAATGCACACACTTTTCCCTTGTAGGTTGAAATGAAACATTTCTTACATGATTAATCATGCTAAGCTATCAACCTAATTTTGGGGGGGTCTTGTAGAACACACTGCTTCAAAACACTCAAAATTGTTTAATTTTAACATTAATTTATCTGTCTAAATATATATTAGACTAACTAAGTCTAAAAATAAGCATTCAAAGCAAGTTTTCTTAATTTATTCCTAAAGCATTTTTCCCCTGGTTTCTTATGGAAATGAGGCTTACACAAACACATTGCCCTACAGTCAATGCCAATCAAACCGGACAAAGCAATCCAGCCTCACTTTGCATTTCTACACCTTTCATGAAAATCAGGAGCTAGAGAATGCAAGCAATGCCTCCACTGAGGCAGAATATGTCACTCAGCAGCGACTTCTTCTGTTTAGCCTCTACACAAATAGTCTTGAAACATTCAGAGCAAGCAGTGGCTGATTCAGCTTGTAATTAAGGAAAAGGGGAAAGAATTAAAAATACTACAGCGGCGAGCTGCTTTGGGCTTGGGGCAGGGACAGAATGAAAGCAAATCAGCAGTGCTGCTAAAGGATGAGATGGATACAGCAAAAAACCAGGAAAGAAGGATTGGCTGAGGAGCAAGCGGGCACAAATCCTTAAGAAACAGAGGTTCACTAACTCAGCTGCCTTATGGAACAACTCCTTTGCGTGCAGTCTGAGTACGCACTTCACATTAAATCACAGGAACAGATAGATTTCCAGTAGGGAAGCATGGTGGAACCACATAGCGAGCTTTAAGAAGAATCCTGCTTTACAACCATGAGGCAAATGAACAGCATCCGACCACAACCTAGCTACAAATGAGAAGTAATTACTCTGCTCCACAGACACTGAAGTGGAAGGACCTTTGGGGTGTAAGTTGCAGTGTCCCAGCACAGCTGGCAGCCACGCAAAAGAAACCTCAAATTGTAGCCCACATCACATTCAGTGTTGACCTAAAACACTTCCCAACATCTTATAACAATTTTTTTATTTCTGTAAAAGACGAAAACAAAACAGAAAGATGACAGCAGTGTTCAGTGGGCTGTATCTCTGCAACAGAAAATAACTTGCTATTTGTAAAAATTCATAGCACATCATGTCTTAGTACTCCAAAAGAGCTCCAAGTCTTTATGAATTACATTTTATGTTTTGTTTGCGGGACTCGGGACAATGAGAGAAAAGGAAGATTTAAATTTGAAAGCAAAAATTTCTGAATTGCTGATATGAGCGAAATAAAAAGGTTTGCGTTTTTTTAAATCAAATCGCAGCCGAACATAATTAGGACAATAAAGACATACTGCAGTAATCACATTTTCAGACTTCAAAGGGCATTTTTCAATTCCAAAATTGGTTGTAATCCTGAATTATCCGTTTTCTTTTCACTACAACACCAAAAAAGGGCTTTTCCAAATTGAATTTATCACCGTTTATAACAAAGTTTACCAATCTTTTCTACTCTCGTTGTAATTTCCCTGCTCTTCACATGTCACCTGTTGCCCTTGCTGCAGTTTTCTGTTATTCACTGAAATACACTTCACCCCACCTCCCATACTCTTCTTTTATTCAGCTCTACCTTACTTTATGATGAAAATTCCCACTTTCTTTCTATAACAATTAGAAAAAGTCAGTGGCTCCCTTCCACGAATTGTTTAAATTGCTGCTAAGCTTTGGGACCATGAGATCATTTTGAAACCAAAGCAATTTCAGGCACAGTCCAGACATCCAGAAGTCTTGACAGTTAAGCCTTTTGTATAAAAAATAACATTAAAGAGCTGACATTGCCATCACTCACCATTTTTAGTTCTGTAACTCAACCCACTGTATCTGGCAGTCACTAAAGTAACTGCCTCTTCTGCTGAAATCTCTACTTAATTGAGGCATCCTACTGAGCAAGACAACTCTTTGGTATTGTTGCACCTCAGGCCACAAGTCCACGGAATAGTAAATCTAGTTTTAGAATAGTTACTGAGATCAGTAACAAATTTAAACAGCGCTGAGCCCCTATTAGACTCATGTTGTCAATTTAAATTTGTTGAAACACTTCTGAAAGAATGAACTCAGATGATGCTGGTTCACTTGGCATAGCTCAGAATAGCTAGTTTGAAAGATTTTCCTGTCAAGCCTTCTCAATATTGAGCTCCAATGCCACTGTCTCTACATGGTTTTGGTTGCTGCCCTCCTCTGTACTCAGGTTTATCACACAGATGACTTTGCTTCATACTGCTCTTTGCCATCAGCTCCTGCATCAGAACTTGTTCTGCACTGGATCCTGCCTTGCCTAGTTTGGTGAAAGTGCAAGGAACAACACGTCACTGTTTTCTACAGAGTCCCACACCAGCAGAGCCAGCCAGCCTAGAAACCAGGTCCCCATGGCCTTGGTCCTGCATGAACTGTGATATGATCTGTGCTCAGTAGCATCTTTTTGGAAACAGTAAGAGAGATGGACCATGCTCCTTCCATGTAAATGCATTATTACAGACATTAGAGGGAACCAGCTCTGTGCTGCTGCAAATCAAACCCATAAAAAGGGTCAGGAAAATAACTGGTGTGATCAATCCGTCAGGGTGCTCCATGTGCACTGCAGAGAAGTGGATCAAGTACTAAAAAATCCTAACATCATTGTAATCCTCTGAAGCTCTTTGAGGAAGAGTATGAATTTCAGGATGAAGATCAAATTGTCATGAGCAACACTTCTCCATGAAAAAAAAGCAGAAGACAGATGGCCACTGGAATATCTCTCAAGACTTCTTGAATACTCCTAGGAGGACAAAGAAGCTGCCATCTCTGCAAGTACAAATAACTGCTGTGCAGGCCCCAGGCCACTTTGTTTAGTTGCACACTCCGCCAGGCCATAACTGTTTTGTAAAAAGGACACCTGAGCATTGCCCTTTTTGAACTCCCAGTTAACAGGGTGTGCAGTGCAGCAATGGCTGTAACTGAGGCTGTGCTGCATGCTACTGTAACACTACAAAGCACAACACATTCCTTAATTGCTCTTTCTGCATTCCCTCCTACTTTTCTCACTTTCCATGGCTGCAACACTGGGAAAACAAATACAGATGCAGCCAAACCGAACTAATTATCTGTTCTGAGAACACACTACAAACAAAGCAGAAGCCTGAAGCCTAGCATTTATGGATGTCCTGCGTCCACATGCTGCCTTTGCGACAAAATACTGAGCTTCAACTAAGATTCTGGGGCTTGCAATACTAAATTTTAACTTAAAGTAGCCAAGACTCATTCAGAATCTTCCTAAGATATGACATTTCCCACTGAAATCTACCTGAACAGGTAAGTGCTTCTGGCGAAAAGGTCACTATATCCTCAGATTCAAGCACAGTAACAGCATCAGCACCAACTCAGCTCTTAGCTGATTTCAAGTGGCACAGATCAATGTCCATCACTCAGGTTTAAAGCTGCCTAAAGAGACACAAATCTCAGCAGTGGGACCACTGGTCCCTACTGCTGCTCCATCAGCCACCTCTCCCAGCCCCTCTTCTTTCACACATGTTTGGAACCTACATACAGAGGGTCCTACCACCAACTCTCTCCTCTCTCCACTGAGATGCTGAAGATCCTTACACCAGTTCCTGTCCCCTGAACATTGCAGCTCTGGCCATAATCTCCTCCACCAGAGGAAGAACAGAAAAACAGCATAGGGAAAGGATTGGTAACAAGGGCATGTATCTACCTGAGGAAAGAACAACCATCACTGCTTTTCTTGATTTGTTCTTAGCAGGCAAGAGGCTAAAGTCATGATTTGGCAGAAAGAAGAAGTACCCAGGAAGTCAGAGGCAGTGAGATAACCGCAAATTCAACCAAAGGTTGGTTATGAGTATCACAAGGCAGCCACAGAGTGGAGTCAAAAGCATCAGAAGTTTCTGCTGAGCTCATGTTAAACTGAGCAACAGGAGCATCCTAAGCTAATGCACAGAGAGGAGAGAGCTCCTGATGCCTTCCCAGCCAACACATCCAGCCATGTCAGAGATGGTTCCTGGATTCCGCATCCCATCTTCCACGAGGATCCCACTTAAGATTAAGCCATACTTCCTACAGCCTCTCAAAAACCTCCCAGTGGAAGAAAAGTGGGAAAATGCAGGGGAGATATCTACATATAAGAAGGAATCCATGCAGGGGATGGCACAACATGACTCTAGCAGCAAACAAGATGTCTCTACTTTTCAACTCCATTCCAATTTCATAGCTACAAGTCTTCCAATCATTCCTGGTAATTTTTAGTAAACACATTCTACACTTAGCATTGCAACATTTAGTATATACCTGCATTTTTCCTCTACAGAAGATAAGCTGTGACTGTCCAAGGGAAGCAACAAAGGGCTCAAAGCTAAAGATCTAGACTGTCTGTGAGCACAGAAAATTAGACTTCTTTTAACATTACATGAAGAAATTCAGAGCACAGCAACAAGTAGTCTGCCACATCATTGTTCAAAATCAGACTGTCTTGGTCCTCACTTGCAGAAGAATCTATAACTCTTTTTCTCTCAATAAACAATCAAGTCTGGTGAAACACAAGCAGATAGAGGACATGCAACATACTTCAATGACACCAACACAGCTGGGAAATGATCCAGAAGAAAATCCTGTGATTTTTCTGCAATGCCCTACAACCACATATAGGATTCCCTATATCACTCACTGCACAGGAAGGATCACTGTTTATTTTCATCAGCCTTGTAAGTTTCTTGTAGACAAAACAGTTCAGTCATAACCTCTGTCAGTGAGAAGGGTCAATGGTAAATTCGTTCCTAGCAAAAAAAGAAAGCCGGGTAAGAGAGACAAGGCGGCATAGTTGCCTCTGCTAGCAGGAACAGATCCAGACTTTTGCTGGGTTTAAGCAAAAAGAAAAATTACATGTTCTTTCAGTGCCAAAAAGTAAATGGCAGTCTGGTGGCAGCATGATGCTTCTCTTGAAGCTACATCCCTGTGTTGTGACTGACAAAGAGAAGCTTAGCTCCCAGAGGAAGCTGCACACAAACATCCCACAGTGGGGCAGAGCAGGCACTTCACAAGGCACTAGGCAGGTAAGGGCACCACTTCCAAGGCACCACGAACAAGCCAGGCAGCGCTGTGCTCCTGCTAGTCCAGAAGTGTCCAAAGTATCTGACTACAACCTCACATCTGAACTCCCAGCTACCAGACAGTCTATTCAGGCTAAGTTCCATCAGCAACAACTGCTGAACAAGGTCTTTAAAGTTACACAGCTACACAAGGCACAAACACCAGAACCCAACCAGTCACTGAAACAGTAAAATATGCTAAGAACATGGGAGGCACCAGATCCAGATAGGAAATGCTGTATTAGGAAGTTCCATGTTTCCAGGAAAGGTTCAAGTCAGGGGAGATCTACAAAGTGACAATAGTTGAGGCACACGCAGATGACTTATGAAACACAAAGCATCCAGAACTGCAGCAATTTTGCAATATTTCAATCTTTGTTAAGAGAATGACAAGTCTACACAACATTAGTTCTCAATACAAGATCTAACAACAGTCTAAACTGCAGAGTAAAAATCAATGTACCTTTGACAAATTCAAGATAGAAGAAATTAATTCCATGTACTTCTGACACACCTAACTCCAAGTTCACAATTCCACTTCGTTGGCTTCCAAAAACAGCCCCAAAAACCTTACTGATGCAGTGAGCTAATGAAGTACCACTAGAGCATTACAATCTAGTCAAGAACTGAATTAAGGTTGTGACACTTGGTGATAACTGCCTAAGAATTCCATTTACAATACCCTGAAAGAATATGGGGTTCAAGGGAAGACTGCGGAAGAGAAATACGAAATCCAAAGTTTCTATGTCCCTCACTTGCAAAAAATTCATAGAAACACTAAGGTTGGAAAAGACCTCTGAGATCATCGAGCTCCAACCTATGACTGAACATCACCCTGTCAAGTAGACCACGGCACTCAGTGCCACATCCAGTCTTTCCTTAAACACCTGCAGGGACAGTGACTCCAACACCATCCTGGACAGCCCAATCCAATGTCTGATCACTTTCACAGTGAAGAAATTCTTCCTAATGTCCGATCTACACGGCCGTTGGTGCAATTTAAGATTTTGCCCTCTCGTCCTGTCTGTCACTTGTTGCCTGGGAGGAGAGGCCGACCCCCGTCTGGCTACAGCCTCCTTTCCGATGGTTGGAGAGAGTGGTAAGTTCCCCTCCGAGCCTCCCGTTCTCCAGGCTGAACAACCCCAGTTCCCTCAGCCGCTCCTCACAGGACACGCTCTCCAGAACTGTCGGGAGCCTTGGTTCTGCACCTGCTTCTCTTCTCCCACGTGCGACGCAGCCGATCCCGGCAGCTATTTCTGTCACCGGGGAAGGGCCCGGTCCCGGCGGGGACACGTCCCGTGCCGAACTCGCTATCCCAGGACAGCAGACCGGCAGCGTGCTCCTGCTGCTCCTCGCTCCGCCGGCATCACTTTAACTTTCCTGCGGGAAGGGGGTGCCTGCGGGCTCGGCTTTCCCGGGGCCGCCGGCTCCCCGCTGCCCGGCCCTCCCGGGGCCGCACCCCCGGGGCCGGGGGCCACGCCGCCCGCCCATTCATCCCGCCCCTCCGGGCGCTCTCCCTCGCCGCCTCCCCTCTCCCTCTTGCCTCCCGTGCGCGGCCCCGCCGGTTTTGTTCCCCCCGCGCCGGCACCGGCAGCCGCCGCCGCCGCCCCCCGCGCGGCGGGGGCTGGACAAGGGGAAGGCCCAGGCCCGATGCCCATGGGGAGGGAGGGGAAGCGCGCCGGGCCCGGCCGGCGGGAGCGGGGGGGCGAGCGGGACGCGGCGCCCGCACTCACCGATCGGCACCTCCGGGACGGCGGGCGCGGGGCCGGGGGGGCCGGGCCGGGCTCCCCCCGCCAATGGCGGCGGCGGCGGCGGCGGGAGGCGGGGCCGGGTCACGTGCCGCGGCCGCGGCGGCGGGGACGGGGGCGGGGCCGGGCCGCGCCGCCCGCCGCGCCCGCCGGCAGGGGGCGCTGCCGCACAGGGGGGCCAGGCCCTGCCGGGGAGCCCGGGGAGGGGTTGTCAAGTGCGAAGGGATTTCCAGAATCCCAGAAACACGGAGTCACAGAGTCACTAACTAGGCTGCAAAAGACCTCGGAGATCCTCGACTATGACCTGTCCTTGTCAACAGGACCGTGGCCCTCGGTGCCATGCCCAGTTGTCCTTAAACACCTCCGGGGACGGTGACTCCACCATTTCCCTGGGCCCGTTCCAATAACCAATCACCCTCAGAGTGAAGAAATTCTTTCTAATATCCAACCTAAAAATCCCTTGATGCAGTTTAAGATTGTGTCCTCTCATCCTGTCGCTGGCTGCCTGGGAGAAGGGCCTGACCCCCATCTGGCCACAGCCTCCTTTCAGGTAATTGTAGAGAGTGGTAAGGTGCCCCTGAGCCTCCTGTTCTCCGGGCTGAACAACCCCACCTCCCGCAGCTGCTCCCTACGAGACACCGGCTCTATCGCTCTTCTCTGGATCTGCTCCAGCCCATTAATACCCTTCCTGAACTGAGGGGCCCAGAAATGGACACAGGATTCTAGGTGTGGGCTCACCAGTGCCAAACAGGCCACACCTCAAGTACTGTGTCTGGTTCTGGACCCCTCAATTCAGGAATTGCTTTTTGTCTTTCGCTTTTTGCAGTGCTCTTTGTCCAGTGTGGAAAGAATGACAGACTCACAGAATTACAGAACCAATTAAGTTGGAAAAGACCTCTGAGATCAACCCCAACCTATGACTGAACACCCCCATGTCAAGCAGACCACAGCACGAGGTATCATGTCCAGTTTTTCCTTAAACAACTCCAGGGGTGGTTACTCCTGGGGGTGTTTAAGGAAAGACTCCCTGGAGGCTGAGGGGCATTTTGTTAGGACAGACATTGTGGGTAACCCACGTTCTTGTTACTAGATCCCTTGGGGTACATTAGTGTGAAATGACACTGAATGATCAGTATTTGTAACTAAATAATGTAGTGTTTATTCTAGAACAACTTGGTTACAAAGGAAAACAGGTATGGAGCTGTTTTGGTGATTATTAGCTATAGTAATACAACATGAAAGCATTGCAATATGAAAGTGCAACATCACCCGAGGACACACAAGGAAAAGAAAGAAAGAAAGAAAAGAAAGAAAAGAAAGAAAAGAAAGAAAAGAAAGAAAGAAAAGAAAGAAAGAAAAGAAAGAAAGAAAAGAAAGAAAGAAAAGAAAGAAAAGAAAGAAAAGAAAGAAAGAAAGAAAGAAAGAAAGAAAGAAAGAAAGAAAGAAAGAAAGAAAGAAAGAAAGAAAGAAAGAAAGAAAGAAAGAAAGAAAGAAAGAAAGAAAGAAAGAAAGAAAGAAAGAAAGAAAGAAAGAAAGAAAGAGAAAGAAAACATGAGAAGAAGGGGAAGGGAAGGGAAGGGAAGGGAAGGGAAGGGAAGGGAAGGGAAGGGAAGGGAAGGGAAGGGAAGGGAAGGGAAGGGAAGGGAAGGGAAGGGAAGGGAAGGGAAGGGAAGGGAAGGGAAGGGAAGGGAAGGGAAGGGAAGGGAAGGGAAGGGAAGGGAAGGGAAGGGAAGGGAAGGGAAGGGAAGGGAAGGGAAGGGAAGGGAAGGGAAGGGAAGGGAAGGGAAGGGAAGGGAAGGGAAGGGGGAACAAGAGTGTGTGGATCTCACCTTCCTAAGGCTCACAACAAGACTTGGTTGCTATGCAATCTTGGTCGAAGTGGTGGTCGAGTGATGAGGGAAGTCCCGAAGAAGGGGTGGGGAAAATTGGCGGAACACACAGTCTCTTGGGTTTATATTCACTCAGGTTCAGGTGAATATAAATCAGGTACCTCCTCAGGAGCAGAGAGCTTGATCTAATACTGTAGATTATGGCACTTTTAGAGAGTCCTCCACACCTTCTAAGGCAGCACAGCTGCCCATCCTGGCAGTGCAATTGAGTCAGTTGAGCCCCCTTATGTCCCATCAGCAGAGATGAACACACTCAGGTCACACAAGAACTCCCCTCCCCGGCATTTCCCTGGGGGAAGGATGGGGAGCCCCACAGCCCAGGGGTTGTGCAAGGGAGCACAACTTAGCATGATAAGGGGCACAATCCTCTGCACAGGATCCAGCTCCTATCTCACTCACAGCCCATCATTCACCCTGTGTCTTACCAGATCAGTGGTTTAGCCATTACACAACTAAAGCTTCACCTACTCCATCTCAGCCAAGCACCCTGGGGTCTCCACAAATGAAGAATGTGTTTGAGTCATTGTCTCTTAATACTTCAGTCTCTCACATGTCCTCATTGCTCTCTACATCTTTCAGAGGAGGGAAGCCAGGGGAAAGATGCTAATCTTTTCTCCATGGTACCCACTGAGAGGACATGTGGGAATGGCTCAGAGCTCCTTCAGGGAACATTCAGGCTGGACACTCGGCAGCATTTCCTTACCAAGAGGGCAGTCTCCATGTCAGGCAGCATTTAGCAGTGTTCTGTTGCATCCCCTGGCTGCTTGGATAGAAGCAGTATTTTTCACCAGGTGTATCTAAGTTTCCAACAAAATCAATCCTGCCCATGTTCTGAAAATATAGCGGAAGTGTAGTGATCAACTACAGTTACTGATTGATGAGGAATTTCTTTCTTTATTGCACATCTAGATGTCATGAAGAAATCTAGCACTGCAGGCTAGATACCCTCCCAGTCTTCTGTGTAGCCATGTCCCAGGCTCATATCTCTTTGACTACAGGTTATACATTCCTGATTAGGGATTATGGTTTTTCTATGACTAACAAAAGCCAACTGGTTGTTTCCATCCAAGTCTTCAGTTCAGAGCACTCTTGCTACTCACCCCCCTTGTACTTGCATTTTATCTGGTTTTTATTACTCAAAATGCTGACTCCTGCTTTGTTCATTCATGGAAATAGCATGTAAAGTCAACCCAAGGCCAACCCAGGTTATTAACCTGTCGTTCTCACTTGATCCTGAGCTTTTCATCTCTTTCTGCTCTGCCACTGCTTTCACTCATCCTACAGTTTTTGAATTAATTTCCAGCTTCTGGAATAGAAGTTAATTCTAGTTAATAGAATAATTTCCATTGAGAATGGAATCAAACAATTAAATTCCAAAGAAACCAGGTGTACCCCATTGATTAGGTTTCTTCTTAGACAGGCTAAGTAAACTTCTCTTCTTTTTCCATGCTACTGTTTATCTGTAGGTGATTTGGAGCACTTAAAGGATTTCCTTTCAACCTAGCCAAGAAGTTTTCTCAAAGGAGGTAAAGAAATCCCACACAGATTTTTTTGCTGGATTAGCAATTATGGAACAAGAATTGCACTAGAAAACAGAGAATAGATAAAGAACACATCTCAACTGCAGTGAATAACTTTTTTTAAATAGACTTTTTTAACTGTATGGTTAAACTTTCTTTTCTAACTTTTTAAGAACTTTTTTCATTTACATCCAGGGATTTCATTTGATTTAGGAAATCATGCTAAAGTTTCATAAGTCTCCCCACTTTCAGTTAGTATTATTGTGAAAAACATTTGAATATAGTTTGCTGTTCTAGATTATCTTTATTTTTTTTAATAAGCAAAATATAAAAAATTGCCATATTCACCTGTGAAGTCTCTCAGTAAAAATGCCAGCAGGCATTTGAAGGCATGGAGTTTAATCATCCAAGACAGCTATTTTTTTTTTCATTCAATTCCTTCCCTTAGGCCTCTAAATTACTTTCTGAAATGGCCTTTTTCTTATTATTATGTGGTAGTAACTGTAAGAAATAGAGCAATGAATCTGTTACCTAACACTGTAGCTATGGAGAGCTCACAATTCATTGGAGATACATCTAAATACCTCCTGATTTTTTTTTTTACCTTATGTAACATATTCCCAAGTGTTTTCCTGCTTGTTATTTGATCCTTAATTAAGGAATTTAAAAGTTTCCAATATACAATCAACTTTAATCTTTGTATTTCAAGATGTTGTTAAATGTTAAGGAAACAAGACCGAGCCTGTTCAGCCCTGGAAGTGTATCCATTTTTCCTCTGATATCCCAGTTTTCTTGACTAAATGCCTGAGAACATAATTGGACACATACTGTTGTTTCTGGATGCTAATGATCTTCAACAGCTGTCAGAACTGTGCAAGAACTTCCAACAGGTAATGTCATAGATTGGTGCCCATATTCAAGTTCTTCGTTAAGAAACAGGTGAAGTGGAACTTTCCTTCAGTTTCATCTAGCAGAACCATCTGCATTTCTGCATAGCCAGATACAGGGAGCAGCACAACACACACATGCCTGGGCACAGATCAGTAGGAACAGGCCAAGCCCTCCATGCTGTGGACAACCTAAACCCAAACCCCATGTCTGGCCAGCTGGAGCCTTCCAGAATTACTTTTCAATCTGTTCACTAGAGTTGGCAACTGAGATCCTGGCAGAGGAAAAAAACCCAAAATACCAACACCATAAAAGACCCAGCCCTGCTCCACGCCCCACTCCAACTTTTATGCAGAATCCTTATATTTGATTTTTGAATTGATATCAACATTTTTAAAGGGAAGGGAAAAAAGAAGAATCTCCCATTTCTGCATGTTTTTGTGTCTCCTGCCGTCTGCACATGCTGGGAGCCATTTATGGATCTTGCATGGACCATGAGTCTATATGCCATTTTTGTTAAACTTTACCCTTTTGGAGCATGTTGGAGATTTATTTTTTTTTTTAAATAACCCAGGTTGTTAATCGGAATTGAGCAAAGAACACTGCAGTCCAATGTCTTGTGTGTTTGTGTCAGTTTGAATCAAAATACTGTCATATTTATGTGACAGTAATGAGCCTCTGATAGTATTTATGTAATTGTAGATGGGATATGCAAATGGGGCATATTCAGGAGATTGGGTGTGGCCTAATGAAGTGTAAATCACAAAATATATCTAGGAAATATTTATTTTTTAATTATGTAACAATGAAGAAGTTTGGGGGAGGGTTTAACTGCTAAGAGGGAAACAAGCACTTGGAAAGATGACATTCTTTCTTTCTTTCTTCAAGAATTTCAATGAAAAGCTCTAGTGGAGGCACAGAAGAGTGAATGCCTTTAAGTCATTTAGAAATTATCAGATAAGATTCTGGTTTCCCATTTGTTTCAGATATTTTTTCTTTCTAATGAAACAGTTATAAATAAGTAACTTGAGATTTTAAGCCTCTCCTCTCACCATATAAGACTTAAACAGCACCACCAACTTACAAGAAATTTTCCACTGATTTTCAACATTCCATGAAGTTTGGAGACAGAAGTACTATTCCATTTTCCCTTTTTAGGCATATTTCATTCTGATATTCAATATTATTTTGTACCCCATGAGTGTGTTTTGTCACGTTCATATTTCAGGCTTTTGTTTGGGCTGTTCAGGACTAATACTGCAAATAAATGCCAGCAGAGAAACTCCCTTCAGCATGAAGAGCAGTGTTGGCTTAACCACAGATGGACTTCCAAAGACTCCAAAAACTACTTTCAGCCATTTGGTTTTAAATTAAAAGAAGCAATAGAATGTATTTAAAAACTGAATGTGAAGCTGTCAGTACAATGTTTGGAGTTTAATAAGCTTCTCTTTAAAGCTGCAACAAGCACAAATGTAGGGATTTTTTACTGAATATTTACATTCCACATCAGTTTCCTATAACACAATAGCTCACGACAGAATGGAGCCCAGTCTCCATCTGACAGAGTGATTTCCATCTTCCTAAATGTCAATGACCTTTGAATTCAATAAGAAACAGGGCAACAGAAATTTGGTGAAGATAACAAGTGGGTGAAGGTTTTTAATTAAATGTAGAACATTATATTTTAAAAGCAAGAAAACAGATGGCACTGAAGTCAGCTGTGATGTAACCAGACACGATTCCCGTTCTGTGGGGATGCTGTCTCTACTTTCAGCTAAGCTGAATTTGCAAAACAAAGTTACTATTGTGGCAATGAAGCTCTCACGCCACGATGAGTTTGCACAAAGGCAGGCAGCAAGCCTGCATTTATTTGATGTCATCGGGAGAAGCATAAAAGAACAAGTGAGCACAGAGCAGGTGGTGGCTCCTCCTGCCTGGCTGCCCCGGCAGGGGAAGCAAGCTCAGGCCCTGTTGCATTCCTGTGCAGGAGACATTGGAGCACGGACTTGAAAACTTATTCTGCTGCTTTAGCCATTGTACTTTGCAGCATTCCCATGAGGGACATGCTCAGTTCCATCGGGCAGTCTTCCCTGCACATGTGGCTGTACAAGTTCCCATCCCATGTTTCCACAGGCACAGGCTGTCATGGTGGCACTGCCCAAGATGACCATGAGCGCAGAGAGGGGGAGCTCAGTGCTGACGTTTCCTCTGTTGACAGGAGGGGTAACACTGTAGCAGAGAGTCTGCAGGCAGCACTCGAATGCACCCCGGGCTCCTGGCCTTCCTGGGGCTGCCTTGCTGCTTCTGTCTCTCCTGAGCTACTTGTGGCAGGTGTAGTTGGCCGTAGCAATGCTCAGATCCTGCTGATGGTGGCTGGTACTTCGTACTGCCCCTCTCAGATGTGGGGAGAATAGATGCCAGTACCTGCTGCGTAAGAGAAGTTGTCCCAAGGGCTCCTTGAGTGGCACTGCCAAGCCATCAGGCAGCTGGGACTCCTTGGGATGCAGCTCAGGCTGAAGCTGTATGCAGATGCAGACTACTGCACTCTCCACATCCAAATGTGAATGTCCTGAATATTCCTTCCATGTGAATCCCTAAGTCAAAGGACAGGCTCTCTGCCCCTCTGGGCAGGAGGCTGCATTTACAAGAACACAACAATTTGTCAGAAGGCTGAAAGAATTTCTGTCTTGACCTGAATCTCCAGCTTGATCTGATGGACACAAGTGTTTATGCTCTGACAGTTTTTACTGAGATGAAGTTTGAATGAGAAGTCCCAACTGGCAAAATACTGCAAAATTACTGTGTTTAGTTAGTTCTCTATAATGCTATCAAGAGGTGTTCAAAACCAACTAACTCGGGTGTAGGTGGAGGAGAAGCCTGAAAACCAAAAGACATCAAACTCAAGTTGTGAGCATGTGCAAAATCACAGCTCCTCCGTGCCCTGCTGGCCCCTCTCACAGGTGAAACACACCCCCTGCCCCAGTCACCACAGGGCATCCAAAAAGGTGGGAAATGCTTCTGAGCAGAACCTCATCTGGTAAAGATCCCAGCTCTGCCCATCTCTACTGCAGAATTTCCCTGACATGTTTCCTTGTATCAAGCTGGGATTTTTCACTGAGGGGATAGCCTGCCTTACCAGTGCTCAGCCAGGACACCAAAACAAAATCATTTCTCTTGCAGTCACGATAAACTTGGCATATGAGATAAACTTTAGATGGAGCTAAACCAAGATTAGGCAGTTTTACTTAATCTTGAAGTAATTTTAGTTGGCAGCTACTTACATAGCCTGATACTAAAATTCTTCTCAACTGTATTTTTATCTGCTTCTGAAGCATGCAAAGCAGTATAATAGCATCTTACTTATTTTTTTTTCTGGAGTAATAGATGAAAAAATAGCACAGTATCACATCTCAAAATCATAGTCAAAATCTTTTTTGCTTTTATTCTATTTAATGCTTAATATCTGGTAAAATACAATAATTTTCAGTCTAGGACAATTAGATGTTATGCTTAATAATAAAATGTTCAGAGAAGATGTAAAAATAAATTGATATCTTACTATTTAACTTCAGTGACAAAGCAGGCCTCAGTTTCAGACAACTGATAAATTTTCAGCTATGAAAGATAAATGAAGACATTCTGTCCTTTCATAAACACGTCAATCATTGAAACGAACAGAAGACACACACACACACGCACACGCACACACACACACACACACATGTGTATGTGCCTGCCTTAGAGGGCAGACTTTGGCCTAGATCTTACAAAATGGTAGTTTGCAATTGACATTCATGTGCATTTAATTTTTTAACAAATAAAACTGCAGTATGTTCATGTATCTTACATTTTCCAAATCTTGTTACTGCAACTTATATGAAACATTAGCATATAAAAAGTCATCACTGTACAACCACTTTTTTTTGTCCAAAAGTCAGTGTCGGAACCATAAAAAACAGCTAATTAATTAAAACCAGATTTATTGTTAATGTGCTGATGTTTGCATTAGCTGTCTTCCATTTTAAGCACAAGGAATCTATTAAAACATAAAAGGCAAAAGTGGCTCAGAAAATGACAAACTCTCCAACAACATACTTGTAGCTTTACTAACACTTATCTGACACTATGGTTAATTGAAAACCAGTGTAAACACCATGAGGTACAGATACCACAGGACATTCCTCACAACTGTGCAAACTGTGGGCCTCATCCTACCAACACCACGAGCTCCAGAGCTTTGTCACATGGCTGGTCCCACTGAGTCTGACTGAAACACCCTGCAGCAGCCCCTGCCCCTGCCATGTGCAGGAGGGGGGCCCTCTGGACCCTCAGATTTCAAACTGATGCAAATTTACATTTCATTTCTTTAGACTCAAAAGGATGACATAGCTTCTGTAAAGTCTTATTATAAATGTTCCTTTAAAATTGTTAGAGGGTCTTCTATTTCAAGGTAAATCTAATAAAATATTTGAACTGCTTTTAAATTAGGCAAAGAGCGCCTGAGCTGCTTTTTGTAAACAAGCAACAATACTCCTTTGCTGTAAGATATTTTATATATCTCCAGTCGTTCTTCCCTTTATTTTACAGAAAGTAAGAGGCAGATCTATTATTACGTTGTTGTTACAATTGCCTGTGGAGTTCTGAAACAGCCCAATGGATTTTTTGTGATGATGCTGAATCTTAAATTCATCCCTTTTCACAAGCCTTTTCCCCCAGATTGTTTTATTCTACTTCTTCAGTCTTTTCAGAACTAGCTCCAGCTGAATTATCTGCCTCATACTTTTTATCAAGAGCATCTTCAAAGGATTTCCCACTGCAGTCATAGGTTTTACTTGTAAGCCCCATATGTGTTCGGATGCGAGCTCCTGGCTGGTACAACTGCATGGCTGGACGATCCTAGAAGGAAGGAGATAATGGTTAACACTGAGAAACTCATGTGGGACACATATGTGGAATTTTAGATTTTTTTAATCTTTATGAAGAAAATAGATTTTGTGTTAAATTACTTCACATTTCATAAGAACCAGGAAAAAATGGAGTGTAATGAAAATTGGGTATTCAGTAGCTAGTATTCAATATGTGTTGCTTATAACATTATTCTTGGGAGCCAAACATTTTGAATAAATGAAAAATGCTGTAGAAATTAAAGATCCTATGATACATTTGGCATAAACAAGGAGAAATACTGCAGACAATTATCAAACATGGTATTACAAATAAAACAAAAGAAATGTTGCTACCTTCAACATCATCTGAGAAGAACAATAGCCTGTGCACTTGCAACTCTGCAGATGGATGTAAAATATTATATATAAGCATAAAAATCCAAGACAGACCGGAGGACAGCTCAGCAGGTAGCAGCTAGAAAATTATCCTCAAGTGATCATCAATCATTACCCAATCATTACCAGAATTTAAGCATGCAATGCACATTTGAATTATACACATCAAAATAAAATTGCACAGTTATTGCTCCACTTCATCTTGCCTTCCATACTGAGTATGAGAGCAGGGGAATTCATGCACTGATAATAAGCCAAGTAAGTACAATTTGAGCATGTGCAGGCTCTGTGAGTGACCCAATCATACACATGCTGCTCTGATCCTGAGAAAATGGAAGAAGGAGCCAGTTTACACAGAAAAGATACCTCAAACCTGCAAATGGTGATGCCCTGTAGCTCTTCAGAGCACTCTTTTTGAAATTTTATTAGTAAAACACACGAATTAGAAACTCTGCTCAAAAAGTCTTTCCCTGGTAAGGGTCTTTTACTTTCACATAATGTTATGAAGCAACTGAAAGCTCACCAGTACCTGAGCTTTTTGATCACTCTTGTGTTAAGTTTAGCGAACAGCCTACTTAAAGACAGTGGCAGAGCACTGAAATTGTTCTACATCAAACTACACCAATTTTCAATTGCCTTCATAATTTGAAGTAATTATGGATTTTTGTTCATTCTTTTTTCTTATTCCCAATTTGCATTTCCCCTTTTCTTTTTTCTTTCATCTTTTTTGACCCACTTGTCTTTTTTTCATTCACTTTTTTTCTCCTTCTCTTTAGACCAGATATCAAGATTCACTACTGAGCCTTATGACTAGATTGTTCTAGTTAGTTCTTTGCACTGTGGTATGAAATGCATAAAACACCTTTCTATATCCCAAACAGCTGCATAAAAGTAAATCCTCTGACAAGCAGTGCCCATTAGAAAGTTTATGATAAAGGGTCCAAATGACTTTTTGTACCACAGCCTCTGTAGCCTGTGGTTTGCATAAAAGCTATCACGTTACTTAGACTGGAAATTTCCCATTTTCTAATTAATTCCTACAAACTTCAGAAAGAAGTTCCATTGTGGGCCTGATATTTCTGGGTCTGAGAGATTTTAACCTGCTAGAAGCTGCTAACTTTTTCCCAAGGAAAAATTTCTCAAGAAAGTTTCTTCTCAAAACAATCTTGGCAAACAACTATCCTTTCTCAAACAATCTTTCTCCAGGTGGTGTTTTGCTGTTTCTCTAGTTTAACCAATGGGATTAGAGAGGTGTTGTTCATATTCACCAATCATGTTAAGTCTGTATCAGAACACCTTATAAAAGATAGTAAGAATTAGACCATAAAAGCCTTTTTCTATGCTCTTTGCCTTCTGATATATTTGGAGTCTTTCATCTTTCTTTTGTGTCCTACAGCGACATTCCATCTTTGACTAAAAACTCGTGTTGGCATTGTCAATGCTATACCTAAATCATAATACTGAGCCCCTAATCTCACCTATGTGATAAATACTCCAAGGAAAAGAGTCACCACACTGCAAAATACCTTACTGATGGTGCTTATTTTTTTAGAGAACAAATCTAGCATTTTAGTCCTAAATAGGGATTCAGCAAGCTACCAGAAGTGTAATGCAAAAAAATAAAAAGCGGGCAGCTTCTTAACACTTGCCAAAAAGGCCCCCAAGACCCACCATCCAGTTCCAAGGCTGGAGATCAATTTTACAGATTTCAAGAAGAGCACAGCAAGAATGAGAAAGAAAAAAATTCCCATCTTCCTGTTACTGAACTAGCCATTTTTCTGTCTGTTCTACAGAAAAAAGTAGAGCCACCGTTGAGGAAAGTGGCTAATGTGTAAATGCAGACAAATCTTAGCCATCCTGCCCAGCTGACCTCTGCATAAAACAAACCTGGGGCACACCAAGTTTTCTGTGTTTGCACAAGATGACTTCCTTGACATGCACAGTGAGTCCACCTGAACATGATCCCTACACGCTCCATGCAGACTCACTCTGCATGTGACCAGTTTACTCTTGTCAGCCTTAGCCCACGGTACAGATCAGTCACTTGCTTTGAAAGAAGAGTTTCACATGCAGAATAAATTTCTACACTAAGTGTTTTGGTCATCTTTTGTGGAAAATCTAGGATCACGAGAGAGAGAATAGGGCTGACAAGGAGAGCCACATCCTGAAAAGACTCTGGCACATCTGTGAAATCAGCCAGCCTGAGGAAAACTATACCCATATCTCTGAAGACAACAAGGGACACCTCTACTATACACCCTGATACAGGCCCTGTTCACACTGGTTTTGCAGCTGCTCTTTCCCAGACAACAGCTATGAGGATAAATTTATCCTGATGAAATGACAGCATTTTCATACTGGCAGGTATGCAATACTGAAGAATCCATACATTCACGCTCTCTGAATTAGCTATTTATTTAAGTTCTTATTGCTCTACCAAGCAATGCCTGGCAAATCCATAATGTAACTATTTTATGAGAGTAATGGAAGTACATTTTTAAAAGGCTAACATGCCACAGTTTTAAAATTTCATTACAGATCAGAAATGTAACAATTTTTAATACACTTATAAAATGTAAGGCTTCCAAGAATGGTATTCATAAAATGACAGGGTTGAAATGAATACAGAAAGTCTTCTATACATTGTGAATATGAAAGAGTCTGTAACCTTAACTTATTTTAACTGCTTTTGTCCTTTGACAACAACCCAGAAAGAAATATGGGTTTTACTGAAAATGAGATAAAGAATTCTTTTGAAAAAGCATCTTTATGCTGAATTTGCAGAAGTTAAAACCTGCGATCTCGAACCACATTTAACTAATGAAAGATTATCCTAAATGAATAAAAGAACCTTATTTCTTATGCGCTCCTTTTTGGATGCCATGTCATCACACTTGTCCTCTTTACCCAGTTTGTCTACTGCCTCCACAGTGAAGCTGTAGCTGTAGTTCCCTTTCTTTCCTCTGTCTTGATTGTATCCTTTCCCCCATTTCAGTTCTTCTTCATTCCTTCTCATAAACTTGTCAAACTCATAGTGAGTTCTATGCTTTCTGCCATCATCCAGTCGATACCTTTGTCTTTCAGGTTCTTTTTCTCGAAATCTTCTGTCCAAATCTCTTTGCTCTTTGTCACTATCATTTTGTGACCTATGAGTATGTATAAAAAGGAAGAAAATCCAAACAATTAACAGCAAAAAGGAGTTACAAAAAGATGCAAGTCAAAGCCTTCCTTTGACTTCGTAAGTGTGTAGCTAAGTTATACGGCAAGGTTGTTTTCTTCTCATTACAAAGGGGTTATATGCTGAATGTCTCACCCATGTATGTCTAGCCCTTGGCCATGCATTCAGTTCAGAATAGCAGACAAAGCTTCACCAAGCTTTTGTGCAACTGTTGTGGAAAGCCCATTCTTCACCTTCTATCCTTCTTTGAAATCCTATCAATAGTTCCTCTTACTAGTTCCTAGTAATCCCCCATACCCTTCACATAAACACATGCTGCACTATTAGCTCTTGTAGCCTGGTGTTGAGGTGGGTCATGCATTTAAGTATTCCCTTGAACAGGAACATTCAGGATCTGAAGGAATTGTGCAGGTATCATGTATCAATCTGTAAATTTTATGCCTCTGTATAACAAAGATTAATTTACTGACATCTTAACTTGTAAAAGACGTATGTGAAAATAAATACTTATGTTCCAGGCTTTTGTTTATTGTGTCTCCAAGTAATCTAGCCTGCCCTAGCATACTTTATTTCCACAATTACCTTACCACAACATGATACTTAATTTTTGCTATGCTGTAAATGGTTTATATTATAAAGACTACTGGCAACATTTTGCTGCCTGTCTGATAAATTCTCAGCTCTCTTATTCACTTCATTGTTCCAGTTCAGCAAATGGGTGTTTCTCTCATACGGCCAAACTGCAAATAATGAAGAAAGATTACAAAAGAGATTGAACTTCAAAAGGAACAAATACAAATATTTATTACGTATGTATAAATACTTAAAAGTGAAACAGTAAGTTACTTTTGATAGTCACATATTTTGGGAAACTGCAGATTGAATCAGAGAGGATGGAGACTTTCTAATGGTGTAGTGATCAAATAGTGATATGCTTCTCATGAATAATTATTTAATACAAATAAAAGTGTATCTATATATATAACTTTTTTTCATATAACAGAAATGTGAAGATTGTTAGCATCTGTCATGAACTTGGGCATTAGTGGGGCTGCTAAAAGAGGATCCCTATCTCAGGAAGAGCTGAAAGTCAGAGCAGAACCTGAATGAGAGGTAAGTTATTCAGCATTTCACCAGACTGAGTTTGTGTCAACATTACACATTCACCAAGTGGAAGCAAAGTCCCAGCTGTCACAGACACCTGAGCCAACCACAATTACACAGATCCTGTACCTGTAGCATGGATACATTTATATAGAACACTATGTTAGCTCCCAAGGGGTGTGTGGCTGTAAGTTGCTTTGTTTCATGTTTAATACGCTATTCCAGAACCTAACTCCAAGTCCTAGCAAGGCTCAGGGCATGACCTTCCAAAAAGACTGAAAGATCCCCTCAATTTGTTGCGGTAGTACAAATTGAGTTGCCTGGTACATTGTCTCTTCCCTTGTCTGTTACTGTTGGAAACGAAGTGCTGTGTCTGAAGGCAGGCAGGTGACAGGGATACAAACTCCTGTTCAAAGAGTAGTTAAAGTAGATTCCTGAAATTCAGCCACAGTGAACAGGCAGGCAAGAGTGAAATGGCACGGTAAGCAGTTTCAGAGTATGGGTAGAAGACAAAGTTATGCAGTCCGAGAAAGCAGAAATGAATGGAAGTAAAGGGAATGGAAGCATACTTCTGTTTGGTGTAGTTTCAAATCTGTATTTCACCATGTGACTTATGCACCTACTGAGATTTTGATTTGTGGTAGGAAGCTATTGCTACCAAGCCGTTGACATGGTTTCAAACAGGCAATTCAGCCTCCTGCAGGTAGACTTGGCAGTTACAGTTTATTACCAGTTTCTGAGTCAGTGACAAAGTAGTTTCAACTTTAAATCCCCATCCAGCTGAAATTGCTCATAGCTTGCTACCTACCCACTAAAAATCAAGATGAAATCAGCACTTGGAAACAAAAGGTAATGCTTACTGTAGCTGTGCAGCCAAACAGATTGTATTTTACATGAGCAAAATCTACACTAATGCCTTATTAAACTTACAGGATCAATAGCAAACAATGTTACATGGCACCACCAAAAGTTTAATCCATAAAAAGCCAGGGGAAGTAGTGGGATCAGAATCCCTGGAGGTATTTAAAAGATTTATAGATGTGGCACTTAAGGACACAGTTTATAGAGGCAGTTTGGCAGTGCTGTGCTAACAGTTGGACTCCATGATCTTAAGGATCCTTTTCAACCTGAAAGATTCTATGAGTAGCAACCAACTGAATTTGCCACTGCAAGTGTTTCTGTTGAGCCTGTTCTGTTTCCTTTCTTGAAGACCATCAACAAAGAAGTTGCTGAATATTTTCAATTTCAACAGGACATGGAAGTTTTCAGGAACATTGAGAGGACACATATTTTTCTTAGTTATTTATCTTATATATCTTATGGGTAAATCCTGCTTGCGAAGGGACTCAGGTGCCAAAGGACAAGAAAGAGAACCAATGGCTGAAAACACTTGTAAGATGAGTCATTTCCAGGCTACAGCAGTAACAGAAGGGAGCTATGCCTCTTGTTCCTACCATTGCAAACGTAACACAAAAGGCAGCGGGAGATAGAGACAGCCTACTGCATGTGTCTATCATAAGGCTTTCATTCACATCTTCATTATTTTGCCGTTGTCCCACTTACCTAACATATTTATACGTTTATTACAGCCAACCAATGTGTAAAGGGAAAGTATGGCATTGTGGCCAATTTAGTCTTTGACATGAGTAATGGAAAGAGAGCCTTACCTGAGCTCTTGATGGGGAACAGGTGAAATAACAACAAATTTACTTGAATGACTTGAATTTTCATGCAGAAATCCTTCCAATCTGGGATTTAATAGCATTTCACTAATAATAAATTGTGTCCACTAATACTGCCACCAGGTCAGTAAACTGTTATGAAACACCTTTTACCGAAACAGCAGGAAGAGATTTGTTCACACACAGAAAGAAATTGGTTCTTTGGTGAGAGAACATCTTGTCAATGCACCACTTATATTTAAGAATTTAAGCATTTAAGATCTAAATTATAGACTAAAAGATAAATATTACTTACTTTTCCTTAAGTTCTTTTAGTGAGCTCTCCAAAGATTTGGATTTTATACTTCCAGATCCAGGTGATTTATCCCATTTGTTTTCCTCAATGTCAGCTTCTTCACCTTTTTCTTTGTGCTTTTCACTGGCCAGTTCATCTCCTTTTTCAGGCTTCTTGAGAAGCTAAGAGATATTTGTTTATATTATGATGCAAAATTATTCTCCTCTATTGTATAGACATTTTAACAAATACTAAATATATCAGTAACCTGCTAAGATTGGAGATACCTTATTTACACGTTAGGAATGTATTTTACAAAGTATGAAATTTAAAGCTATTTTAAAAGGGTGGCTTAGATTTACTAAGGAGTGACAGTCATTAACAGTCACTCAACTGCACACTTTCAAATATGCTGAGAATACTGGAGAAAGCACTTACCTATTCTTCTCAGAGCACTTACCTACTCTTCTCTCCTGGGTTATAAATATAAAGACATTATTATGGTCTATGGTTTCTTAGAAATCATGCAACAGAACTCAATGTCATTGCCCATAAAATAAGAAGCAGAACCTCTACAATACTACAAAGAGAGTAGGATTAATACTTCACCCCTTGAATTATTATATATAAAACGTGTGTCACATGAATTCCTTGGGATAGACAGACATGTAGAAGTAGGTGCTTAGTACATCCTGACACAGATACAGAGGAGGAAAAACTTGTGACATTAGCAGAAGAGAAGTCATTATATTTTCACCTTGAAGATTAGGATTTTCAAGAAGTTTGTTCCTTTCACAGCAATCCACACAGGGTTTCAGCAGTGTATAGTATCACAGGCATAATCTTTATAGAAGGACCAACTGTCTCAATTTATTACCCTAACATATCAATTCTAGCCAGAACATCTCAGTCTTTCCATTCCACCATTTCATTTCTGAAAGGAGCACAGGTTATTCTTCTCCAATGTTTAAAACTTCTATAATGTTTCTCACAGGTAATATTTTCCTTTTCTTTCAGAGTCAGAAATAGCTTTCAGGGTCATATCACCACAGATATGTCATAAATACTGGGGCTTTTTGGACAAGCAATTTTAGATAATGTATTTTAAGGATTAAGTCCCTTTTCTTATTAACTTCTAGGGTTTTTAATGCCAAGATATGAAAAACATGTAATTCAGCTTCAGAATTTACTATTTTTATACTTTCAGGTGAAGAAAACTGTTTTCCAAGAAGAAATGAGGAAAGACGTCCACAGTTCTGTGGCTTCTCACCACACTAAATCTGAGTCAAGTCTGTGTATTCTTGCTTTATGCCACAGATTCTTATACCAAATTTCCTGTTCTGAAACCCTATAAAGCCTTTTCAATAACACAAAATTTGGTTCAGATGAACAGTTTTATCTATGTCATCTTATCCAAATAAGATGGTTTTATATGGTCTGACTTCATAGCACAAGATACACCCTCCTAAGTGATGTCATTAAAATCCATTCAGATTGTTGAAAGGCAGTGCAACTTGAAATTAGCAAGACTTTGCTATAACTTGGCTAAAGCATACAATTAAAATACATCAGTTCTGAGCATAAACATAAATGTGTCTCTGTACACATGGCCAAATGAAGATTTGCATGACAAAAATTGTTAAAGTTATATTTCACAGAAATACAGAATCACAAAATATTCTAAGTTAGAAGAGACCCACAAGAATGATCAAGTCCAAGTCTTAAGTGACTGGCCCACCTGGGGATCAAACTCACAAGAATCTTCCAGTGGGCTGGCAGAGAACAATTTGCTTCTGTGAGGTAATGCTGGCATAGAATGCAGCAGAGTTCTATGAAGATATTTAAGTTACCTGCTGTAAGTGCACCAGCACATCATGGTAGGTAAGGCCATCAGTCACACTTTGAAACCACACAGTCAAAGCCCTACAATACTGTCCCTTCCAGTCAAAAACTGGTTTGGTGTCTCCACACTGTGCTGTTATACACTAAAAAACACTGAGATACCAAAGAACTTCTGAATAACTTCAAAAGAAGAATAATTTTTTTCATTGATCTCAGTTACCTTGATCCTTATTTCTTTTTCAGAAATCTTCTTTTGTTTCTCCACTTCTTTTCTTTTACGTCTTTCCTCTTCTCTGCGCTTCCTTTTCTCTTCCTCCCGCAAACGTTTCTTCTCCAATTCTCTCCGCCTTCGTTCTTCTCTTTTCTCTTCTCGTATTCTCTGAAGAGTTCAATAATGATTAATTGTAAATTGTCCAACAGAAAACCACATGAAATGTAAATGTGGAACTTCAGGCAAAAGTCTGAACGTACCTGCTTTTCTAATTTTCTATTTTTAATATATTCCAAAAGGGGTGTTGTTCTTCTAGCTAAAACACAAAAAATTTGTGATATAGTGTTCAACTCCTAAAATGTACTCATTTCTTTACTTTAGTATTAACCCCCTTTTTCTAGCTTTATCTGAAAGGGAGCTAAATCATTGATAAACCTATTTGTTTCATGTATTTTTGAAGGCATTTCCATCATTCTGCTTTAGAAACACTTCATTGCTTTTTTCCTGTTAGCATTAGAAGCAACAGAAATACGTTGCATGATTATCTGATGTTTAATTAAAGATTGTATCCTTTCATTTCATGAGAATGGCTTTTCTCTCTTGCAAATTGAATGGTTATTTCACCAAAAAAATAAAGAAATGTGTTCAGAATCTATTCCTACTTTATACTTTTGTACATCAAAACCCAGATATATTGTTTTTCATATACAGCCCATATTACCATAATCTCACATAGCACTTTTCAATCCCAGTTGTCAAAGCGCATCATGAAGGAAACATTTTCAGTCTCATATAACATTTTCATTTACCTGACATTTAGTATTCATCTTTCCGTGGGAAAACAAGAGGAATAAGAGATAAGCAGTTTGTCCCACGTTACATAGCAAAGTATCAGCAGATCAAATAAAGCTCTGGCTTCCCAAATTGCTAATAAAGGGTCTTGTCTACTGGATCACACAGCTATTATTTTGTTACAGAGCTGTCTCCATGCTCTGAAACCAAGTCACCTGTCTGAACCATCCCCAAATTCTACAAAAACTTGGAGAACATAATCAAATTCTTTGTCATGTTCCTTATCAAATTCTTTATTCATGACTATCAGTACCGAACTCAGACTTCAATTCAGCCTGTGCTTACAGATGTGAGTAGTTACAACAAATTTTGTCAGTTTTAGATGTCCCAGAATAGAAAATGTTTACTACTTGAAATTGGTCTACAGTTATGTATTGGATTCTCCCTCAAACCACAGAAAAACATTCCCTATTGAAATGCATGACAAAATTTAAAAGAAAAAAAGAATTAAACAAGTTTTCAACATATTTGAAATGACATGACCAAAATCTAGACACAATTCATAGTCCAAAAACATTTAAACCTTTTTGCATTGAAAGTCGGATTCTGCTAGGGGCAACCCATTCATTAATAACAAAACTTTGTTACACAGTTATGAATGGGAAGGCTGATAGGATTGAGTCACTGTTTCTTTTTAGTAAATATCAATGGTAGGAATCAACAACTAATGAAGATTGTTGATTTTATATTTTCCTCCCTCTACCTCTAGATTTTCCATGCCTCCCCATCCTCCCACCTGCCCATCATTCTTGACAAGTTTTTAGGTCCCCAGAGCCCCCTTCCAGTCCCTCAGATCTGAGTTTTGCCTCTCTCTCCTACTCCCTAAGTTCCCCTGCCTGAGCAGTGGCTGCTTCTGGGCACCTTTATGTGCTGAAAGAGATCACAAATTGTAACTGGAAGATCTGGGGAGAGGATAAGCTGCGTTGAGAGTTCAGAACTTGACCCTAGTCATGACTAAGACTGTAGTGCAAGAGGTTTAATGAGAAATTATAACTTGAAGTTCAAGGGAGAGAGGCAGTGTGATGAGTACTACCAAAAGAAGAATGGAAAAAAAACGTTTATCAAACTTGAATCTTACCCATCTTATTTATGGGCTTTTCTGCAAATACAAACCTAGGAGCATTTTCTTAAAAATGTTTAAGAATCTTTAAAAGAAAATAAATTACCAAATTTTTTGGAAGAGCCGTGTCAGCAAAACTTTACATTTTATCTTGCTGTCTACAAACCAACCAGAAAAAACAGCTTATCTTCATCTTGCTACAGAGAAAATCTCTTTCACATCTCTCTGTCACATGAAAACTGAACAGCCAATGCATCTAGCATGATGCATAAAACATGTTGGTTTCAGTAACTTCACATGGAGAAATGCTGAGCATGTGAGGCTCGATTCTGCCAGCAAAGTCTTGGGCACAACCTTCATTGACATCAGTAGGCATAACACCTTTGAAACTGGACACACAGCTAAACCCTTAGATAGTTTTGCTATAAACGTGCTACCTGCTGAAGAAATCTTTGGTTTTGTATTGATAGCAATGGCCACAGCTTTGAATGGCAGGCCAAATAAAGCAACTCGTTTGATTTACTCTGATTTAATAGAAATGAAACACCAAAAGTCTTAATGTAAAGCTGCCTTCAGTTAATATTGCTACTCAGAAATTTGCAACTCTCAAGATTAATCATCTTCACTTACAAAATATTTTTAGTAAATAAATCTTCTTGAAACCGTAAACTTTTTGTAAATTGCAAACTTATTAAATTTTTTTTACTGCCTTTACTCTGCTGTCAAATACCATGGAAGATTTGGGGTAAATAAAAATTACTGGGTGACTTCCCCATCTAAAATAGCAACAAACAAGTTTTATTGATAACAGAGTTATCTAAACGTCCATTTCCATTTCCTCTAAACTATTTGAGTTCCAAATCTCTCCAGTCACCTCTCAAACAGCAGTAACAAGTGACAGGAAAGGGGAAATGGCCTCAAGATGCAACTGAGCAGATTTATATTGGATACTAAGAAAAATTTCTTCACAAGAGACTGTCAAGTACTGGAACAGGCTGCCCAGGGATACGGTGGAGTTACTGTCCCTGGAGGTATTTAAAAGATGGGCAGTTGTGGCATCTGGGGGCATGGTTGAGTTAATGGTTGTACTCGATGTTCTCGAACAGCAAGCTTCCAACCTAAATGATCCTACGATTCTAACCAAAAGAGTTGGCCACTTTTTCACTGTGAAGAAATTACAAGAAAGGTCAATTTTATTTCCTACTCAATTGTCACACCTAAGGAAAGACTAAGTGTTCTGCATCTTATTACTTGAAGACACATCAAAATTCCATGTCATCCTGAAAACTGCATACTAGCACTGAAGATTTCAGTGCTCACCTTACTTAAAATTCCCCCCCAGGACTGTGGAAGTCATGCTGCATGCATACAGAAAACAAGGTGTTGCCTTACTTTCAGAGCTTTTTCCAGAATCTTGACCATGAGAACAGAGAGAGATCATTTCATGTTTCTTAATAAAAGCAGCTAATATGAGGGATCAATGGTTAAGTATTCAGATATTTTGTATTTTAAAAATAAATATTCCACCTACTAATACATCTGAAAGTACTCAGAATTACTAAGGGCCTATTTCTGAAGACATTGAGTGTGCATGCAAAAGTTCAAGTGAAGCCAAGTGATTTCATGCATAGAGACTTAAAGGTTTACTGCAACTACTCGCCTGGAAAACAAATTGGTATTAAAAATCTGTTAGACTAAACAGGTCAGCTGTTGCAGGTAATATCAGAAAGATATAAGATATTGAATATTCTCAATAATAAGAAAAATCAAGAAAACAGACCAATGAGTTCCCTTGTTTTGGCCTCAATCTCTCCCAAAAGAATCTCAGGATTGGCACAGATCTTCTCTTCATCAGCACAATAATTCTCTAAAAATTTCCTATATTCTGGATCTGTGAAGAAAAATTTTTGGATTATGTTAACACTTTGCAATGTGTAACAGAAATTTTCCACTGTAACGTCAAGAAAAGATGTTTACCATCTTCAATGCTCCCAGCTTTGGCATCTTTCTTCTTCAGCTTCTTTTTTGAAATCTTCTGGAATGGAGCAAACTCAACCACTGCAGGATATTCCAAACCTTAAAAGAAATCAATCCTCAATCTTTTGAGGGGGAGAAACATTCCCTACCTTCAAGTAAGATTTTCAAAACTCAGACATGTGTTTGTGGGAAGTCTCATGTGAAAACAAAAGTAAATGTTTCTACAATTCACTCCTAAACTTCTAATGAAAAGTTACATGTAGAGGTAAAAAAAAAAAAAAAATTATCTTTTATTTGGGCATGGTGACAAGACTGAAAATGAGGGTGACTAGTGTTGCAAAATAAAATTCTTGCATTATTATTTATAGTTCCCTTTTAATTATTCACAGACATTGATTAGAAAAATCTACCACAAAATCTGAGTCTGACAGTAAGTACTATTGGGAAATCAATCTGAAACTGTTGAGTTGCTTTTCTAAGGCTTTGTTGCCTAAAAGCCAAAAAAAAAACCCAAAAAAACTTGGGTAATATGTAATAAAACAACAAAGCATCTCCTTTCAGAACCAGAACTGTAAAACTCAGCACATAGAATTGTGTGACACTTCCCTGTTTACGATGCACTGTGCAACTCCCACCTGTGTTTACTGGCAGGATTCTTTGCTTTGAGTTGTGCCTTAAACATTGGCTTCTTCTTTGGACTGGAGTCAGAAGTGTGTGTGGGGTTTGGATTTCACTTGGTTTCCACTTGCAGCAGGTTCAAGATTACACTTTGCTCAAGTCCACAGAAAACTGGTCTTCAGTTTGCCAGAATATCTGTTAACCTTACTGAACCTGCTGAGCCTTGTTTCAGTTTTAGACTCATAATGCAATGCTGCCACAAGCCTCACCAGAGAGCATTTCTGATCAAATCTTGTACTCTTTAACTGTACAAGCAATCATGTCAAACTGGTCAACTGTGTCCACGGTCAGTTTTACAGAGTATTTTGGCTTCAGTCCAGCATAACATTGAAGAATGTGATGAATTTAAGCAAAGTCAAGTCTTAGCAGAATCATAAAAATAACTTCTTTCTAGTTTTTAATCTTAAAACACCAAGAATTTTAAATCTGGGAAATGCACACTGCTAGGAAATGTATTGTTCTTCATCTCTACAAAAAACATCCAAATCTGAGGGATATTAGAAGCAAATAAAACATTTCAGGTAGGAAATGCTGAAAAGAAATTCATAAGTTTGACAACTTCTTTAGAGTTCCATTTCTAGTAAGAGTGGGCAGGACTACTTTTCACAGGACCTCTGCAACACTGAGTGTACAGAACAGAAAATGTCCGTACAAGAGAGCCACAAATCTATGTCTATTTTACACAACCTACACAATTTTTTATAGAAGGTATGCCCCAATGAGGCAAGGAACGCTGAAGTTCTGCTAAACCACTTCTTATTGATGGCAGTTTCATAATCCTGCAGGAGACCTGGATTTATCCACACCTACATTACAGACTTTTTCTTTTGTTGGGCAAACATTTACAGACAGAACATCTTAAAACTGGTACTCAGCTTTGCCATTCTTGTTCTCAGAACTCAACTCACGGCCCTAAAAATTCAATCTCTACATGTCATAAAAGTGGGCAACCGAAATGTTGAAGGTTTCGTCTTGCTTTTTCCAAACAGGAGTAAGTGGCAGAACTTTATCTCAGAAACACTGAAGATGTAAAAAACCATGCTCACGTGTTCAGTTACTATTGTAGTGAATTGTGAAGCTTGCATAAGGTAATTTTCTTAGTATGATCTTGACAGTGCATTGTCTAAAGTACAAGAATGCACATAAAGCATGCACACCACACAGACAAGCAAGATTGCATGGACAAATATATTTTACACTTTATTATATTTTAAGTGATAAATGTTAGCATATTTTTATGTAATTAACTGCATAGTGAGGAAATAATGGCATAACTAGCAAAAAGGAAGCAAACTGATGCTCTAAAATGGTTTATGTATATATATACATTTAATATCTTACAGATAGTCCAACCTTTATTATCAATGAAGACAAAGCCATCAAAGCGATCTCTAAAAAGAAGGATGTCCTCAGGATTTCTAAAGTTAATGTATGCTCTTGAGTAGAGATGAGGATAAAGGCTGCAACAAGAAACAATTTTATTTTCTGTTACTTAATGTTCTTTTCAGGGCTAGGGAAAACATAAAACCAGAGGGATAACATTGTACTTCTCATCTTCTTTGAGAAACTGCTACCTTAAGCAGCCTTTACATTTACATATCTAATTATATATATGTATCTGATAAAAACTAACAGAACATCAGAGTTCTGTATGCAACTGTGAAATTTATTCTGAACTGACACAAATATTTCCAGTTTATTTTGTCCCCCTAAATTGCAGAATATACATTTCCAATTGTACAGGATCAAAACTTTAATATTTCCTAATTTAAGAGATATGAATAACAGCAGTGATTTTGGGGAACTTCTTGGGCATACTAAGATAAAGTCTTTTGTCACTGAAACAGAAAAGGTTAAGTAAAAGACTGCAGTGAAGGGGTAACTTCCAGGCTGTCACTGTATTTAAACAGATTTCCACCTTTAGGAAAGAATAAAAAACCTAATAGTTGGCAATACAATTGACTGAATTATACACAAATAAATAAACTCCATCGGACATCCATGTGTTATCAATGTACATGCAATGCCTAGTTGTGACCAACAGTTGCTGTGAAAATCCAAAGCATTTCTAGCAAAAGAAACAGGTACTTAAAATAATTCTGATTCTTCAAGAATTTATTGGCAGAGATCCCACTCCATGGGTAAACATTCAATGTGCCTGATAAAAACCTCAGGGCTGGCACACTACAACCATGATGAAACTGAGGTAATTTAATGAATTAGAACCCATCAGCTAAGTTACTGTGAGTCATGGCATGTATATGCTTTAAACTCCTGCAACTGTTATTTATAAAAGTCAGTTTGTCTTAAACTGACGTAATGATGACTACAGGTTTTTGAACAAATCTTAACACAAGCAAATATTTTTAAAATATCTGTGTTCATAATTCCATTGTCTCCTATGGCCTGTCTTCAGACCAACTCACCACTGGCACCAGGAGACAAGAAAAACACAGAGTTGCAGTTGTATTTCAATCCCATAGCTCTTGCAAAATCAGATTTCACAATGAGTGGGAAAGAGCAAAAATATGAATTGGATTGGATCACAGGATCCATGCATGTGGCAGCTCAAAGCAACACTGCTCCCCAGTAATTCTTTCTTTTTAAAATAGGCATCCATATGGATTCCACTTACAGTGTTAGGAGGAGACCATAAAGACCAGTGCTGTCAGTAACCAATGGTTTTGTACACCCATCAATTTTGTGTTTGATCCTGTAGCCAGAAGAAATGTTTAAAAACCAAAACAACCTAGAGGGCTTTTTTAGAAGCTTATTTAGATGGCTATTGTTCAGATGCTTATTTAGAGGCTTATTTAGATGCTCTGCATACCAGTTATTAAGTGTTTCTACAGCATGAAGAGGATAAACTACTTCCAAGGAAGAGAGAAAGAGCCACTTTATCCATATATACCCAGTACATTTTGACATTCTAGGATAGGATCAGCATTGCATGAACTGTAAGTGGGTAACTGTAAAAATGCCTGCTAGGGCATGGCCAGGGCTGAAAGATGCTATAGCATGGCTGTAGAGTTACCACCAAGATGCAAAGCAGATCTAGAAAGATTTCTTCTCGATTCATTGATTTCAAGGAAGACAAAATTTAACACTTTTCATAATTACACGCGTTAAAAGATGTATTTTAAAATGTACAAGTAAAGGAGGGAATTTTATTGTGGCAATCTATAGCTGTACTGGAATGTCACTGTGCTGCCTAACGGCTACAACAGTAAAAAAGTCTCAGATAATGGGGGCTCCCATGAAGAAGGAAACTTCCTTCTCTGTCATATCAACAGCACTATTCTTATGTTTCATATGCTTTTAAATTAAATGAGGCCTGACATTAGACTGATATGATTGTACACTTGAAGTGCTAAATATTCATCACACAAGTCAGGAATCTTGAGGGAACATTATTTTTCATTCCAGTTATTATTATCCGAGATTGAGGAACTGAGTTTTAGTCCCTAGTCTAAATAACTACTTCACTGTTCTTTCCATCTTCAGCTTTTGTAAAATACTAAAACTTTCTGTAGGTTAAAGACTGCTACTTGGAAAAGGGTCCACTCCTACAACACTGTGGCACTTCTCTGCCTTGGTGCACAGCAAGCAGCTTCATCATACAGTTGGATTTTTTTTTTCCTGTAGGAACTTAGAACCTTACAGTTGGACACACTGTGAAACAGAACCAAAAATACAAAGGCTTGCCCCTTCCTTGTTTCCTTTTGCTGGTATATCAACGCCATCTCTTTCACCTGCTTTGGCAGCATGATCTTTTCCTGGTACACAACATCATATTTTTCTAGCTTTTTCAGCTTTAACAGAGTGAATATCTTTCAAAACTGAGGAACATTTGATATGGTTATTAAGCACTTATTAGTAAGAAAGAACTGAGTCTGTATAAACAGGACTCTGGAAAACAGAGATTTAGAATTTACTTTGCAAGTAAGGGATCTAGTATTGTTGTTATACATTATTAACATCTTCAAGAACTTCACATACATCAGCAGAAATATACAATATTTGCATGGTTGAGCACAGCAGGATATTGATGTGCAGCACAGTGACACAGTCTGTCCATTACTGTTGCTATGTATCAGGGTAGAAGGTTGCAGAAACAAAGCTGTTACAATGCTTAGCCATTACAAGTTCCTTCTCTGATGGAGCCACTTCTACAAGAGTTGGTTCTCATATGCATGTGAGTTAGCTCTCAGTGCTTCGAGCACAAAACCCACCCAACTGAGTGTTCCAAACCCTTGTCTTAGGCTTCTTACCCAGCAAAGTGTGCAGTGTGCCTAAAAGAGTGAGTAAAATTAACATTCTAGGTGGAAAGCTAACTGAACCTAGCAAATTCAAAATACTTAGCACTGGCTTGCATATATATCACTTTTACTGTAGGTTTCAGACACCTGACTTCCAGCAGCTACTCTCCACCCTGGATTATGCCTTTACCTATCCATTCAGAACTCAACAGCATGGTCATGCAGCAAAGAATGGACAGGGCTACAGGCTATCTGAGGCTGATAAACCCCTCCTAGGAAGAAACACTCTTGCTTGACTTTTGTACTTAGTATTTAGCAGTTACTGGCTAAAATACTCTTTACTCTTCAGGATTTTGTCTTCCAGCTGAGTCCTACAAAAGGGCCAGTGAACCCTGGGTATCTCTTCTTTTGAAGTATCTACCACCACAGATTTAATTCAGGATCTGAAATTCAGTTTTATCATCAGAGAGCTGGTTCCATTTTGCCATATGTTTGTTGTCTATAATGCTGCTTTCCATGCGTATAATGTCTTGGACAGATGCACTGCACATGTCGGCACTTGGAGCAATCTCTATGGAAATAACCCAGATGAGTCTCAGTGTACACATTTATTCATTCCAACAGTTTCTTTTTTTTTTTTTTTTTTCTGCTCTGCATTCAAAGGTATTCAGTCTTTCAGGGTACATTTATTTCTGTAACACTTTAGACTATCATCTCTTTAAGTCCTTATTTTTCTAGCAACTTTAATAACAAACACATTCTAAATGTTTACTTCTTCTACAAAATATCTTTTAACACAATTGTGTAAAAAGATTGATATACAGGAATGCAATTTCAAATACTTATTTACAGTCTACACAGCAACATATAAACTATAATAAAACCAGTAATCTCATCTTAGTAAAATACTTATCAACTTGTGAATCTAGGTGGGAATTTATAAAATATATACTTACATCTACATAGAGCTCTACAACTAAATTTTGGAGTCAAATAACTCCTCCACCCATTCATACAGTAATTGATAACGCATCATTAACATTGTCACGTCAAGCTAAAATTCCCTGGCCTTCATCCTTGTCATCTTATGTGGTCATTCACATAATGAGTGGAACTGGCACAATTTCAAATAAACTTAGTCTTTCCTTGAACAGCTATAAATGAGCAGTTTGCCTGGCAGAGAAAGCAGAAACAACTAGAGTTGTGTCAATCAAAGCTTGTCAATTATTTCACCCAGAACACAAAAGTGGTGGTTCCCTTGAAGCACTAAAGGCACTGCCCCTTCAGTGCTGCAGGTCCTTGGTGCAAACCTACATCCTATAGTGTTAGTGCTGTTCATCTACAATAATCCTGAACACAACATTGGGAAGAAGTAATGGAGGGGAAAGGAGGAATGCTCTTTGGAAGAGCTTTATTACTCTCTGTGATACATGGCATGGCAATGACTACTTGAACTGTTTTCATGCAAGCAAAGCTTGTGTTCAGATTTCTTTCCTTTCAAAACTCACAACACTACCAACAATTCCCAGCACTCAGTGCCAGTCCAGAGAGATTACCCAGACCTTGAAGGGCCAGAGATCAATCACTTGACATGATTAGTTAAATCTTTGGAACAAGCCCAGGAACCTTTATAAGTAGGCAAAAAGGAGAGAGTATTTGAAAAAAATAGTTAATATTTGAAGTCTGAGTACACAACAGTCTATCAGGAAGGCAGAGTCTTTATTATCATCTATAAACAGTATTTTGTTTGCATTTTGATGTCAATATGCAAGAGAAAATGAATGTAATGCAGTGAATCAGATGAATCTGAAAAAATGAACGAAACACAAGTCACTTTCTGAAATGATTTTACTGAAATGGATGTAACTGAAAAACTGAAAATTACATTAATCACATGAAATTTGTAGAAGTTTCATAGCTTGCCTATAATAGAATATTGTAAACTTAAAGGTAACACTTATGAGGATATTATAAAGATTACAAAAAAGAGAAACTGGAGTTGATATGCATGTCTTTGTTTGTTTTGTCCTTTAGGATGAATTATCTTGGAAATAAAAACGTAGAAGGAGCTACAGTTAGACCTCTCTAGTGGTCTAGACCAACAGTGTCTTTACCAACAGCAACTAATAGAGAATGCCAAGAGAAAGTTTATTAAAAAGGGGGAAATGTACAAATACTTCACCCAGTTCATAACTACAAGTATCTTCAGCCTAGGGACTTTGTAATACTAAACTCATACCTTGTGTTTAATACGTTTTCATACATAAATATTTGTCTAAATAACTATCTGTCTAACTGCTCCTGACCCATTTCCAACATCCATCATTCGTGGCATGAATTTCTGACAAGTTCTAAAATCTGAATGAGCGTATAGAAACTTCTGTGATGTAGTTACATCCCACGTGGTTAAATGGAGATGTTACAGCTCTTAAGGAAACTCATCTGCTTCTGCACCAAAGTATCTCTATGCCCTTTTCCCTTTCCAACAAACAGATCCTCTTCACTGAGCAGCTTCTTCAAATCCTTCTCATTGGGTGACATGACATTTCTGTTCTTCGCTTGGTTTTGTTATCACTGAATTCTCTGGATTGCTTGCCACTATGCACATGGTACAGGATCTAGAAAAAAGCTATTTAGTGAAGACAGAGAAAACATGCCCAGCTTGTCCTGTAGCTTTTCCTGTTAGCTGGAATGACATGAAGACACATGCACAGAGTTTGCCGAAATCTTGTGAACTGTCCATAACATGACAGACTATGGCAATAAAATGCTCAAAAAGTGTTCTATGCTGGGTAAGAGAAGACTGAGATTAACTTGGATTAAACTTTTACTTTCTCAAAGTTTACTGTATATTCCTGAGTGGGTAATGCAAAGAGATGACTCATAAAAAGATATACATGGGTATGTGCCAGCATTTCAACAAAGGGGACAAAAGAGGCAAGGTGATCTTGAGCCAGTCAAAAGACAAATAATCAGCCAAGCCAACACTTCAGAATGGCAGTGAAATGCCCATATAAGCTGTGTAGTTTGCTGAAAGAAGCTGTAGCCATACAAACCTGGTAAAGATAAACCCATTCTGAAAAAATCCATCTTTTGTCTGAAAACACATTTTTTAAAAAGCAGGATGAAGAAAAAAAGGAGCGAGTACAAAACATTTCGTGATGAAAAATTCAAACTTAAATGCATTTTTTTTAGTGAGTTCAGATTTGTGAAGACAGAAGAGAATAACATGACAAATACCAGCATGAGAGAAAAACCAGTATCTTTCATTGCTGACCTGCCATAGATGCAATTAAATGAGTGAACAGCAAGATTTTTGGGTAATCCAAATTTCATCACATAGGAGAGAAAATGAAACCATATATATACAACTGTTGCCAATGCCTTCTCTTTTCTAAACAGGTCAACTCCCTAAATTCTTATGCAAACTTTTTCTGAAAATTAAAATTGGAATTTTTTAAACTGTTAAGTGGCATTTGTGCATCTAAACACAGTGAGAACTGACTCTTCTTCAGAGTTTGCCTTTGGTATTTTCGTCTTACCAAATGAACAGCTGGGGCAAAAGTCTTAAAGAAGCCCATTTGGAAACAGAGATGACAAAGTTCAGAAGAGCAATGTAAGGTATTACAAAGACTGACAATCAGAATAAATTCTCTTATTTCCTCATTTCATATCCTTTGTGGTTTTAACAGAAAAGCTGAAGCACCTACTATTTTGTTGCTACACTTATGTGCTACTACCTAGGTCAGAAACTGACATAATTTTCTTAAATAAACATTTATTTCTTCTTGACTGTGAAACTGACTGTGAGAGAACCACTGAATTCGAAATTTGGCCAGCAATAAAGAGCCAGGATCCCTCTGTAGTCAGTGGAAAGAATCTCAAGCCAGTGCAGGGATGATTCACCACACAATAAGATATGACAAGATGGATTATATACTTCAGTTTTTCAGAACACATGAAGATTGAGCATACATGGTGTTTTGTTTCTCTTCTGGAAACTGATTTATTCAAAAGGGAATTGCATTTTACCACTGTGATACTGAGAAAATTATATAACTATACCAGGAATTCTGATATAATTTAAATCAACCAATATTTCTTCTTTTGTAATTTTGCATGAGACAAAAATGAATAAAACCAGATTATTTTAAAAATTGTATGAAGCACATAAAAACCCATGCAGATAAACAAAGAAATTAAACTCAAATGGGACTCATGAAAACATTCTGTGATTGTTTGCCCCAGACTGAATCTTACAGCCAATTAAGCAGGCTGTTACAGTTTACCAATGCAGATTAAAAGAAACATCAGGGTTTCAAACTACATTATGCCCTATTCATATAAAAAAAATTTTCATTTTAAAATCTCCAGTGTAAAGGAAAAGGGCAGGAATGCCATTGTTTCTGCATATGCAACCAGCTTTCAGAAATATTTTAAGTAGACTGAACTGTTAAGGGACAATGACTCAAACACATTCTTCATTTGTGGAGACCCCAGGGTGCTTGGCTGAGATGGAGTAGGTGAAGCTTTAGTTGTGTAATGGCTAAACCACTGATCTGGTAAGACACAGGGTGAATGATGGGCTGTGAGTGAGATAGGAGCTGGATCCTGTGCAGAGGATTGTGCCCCTTATCATGCTAAGTTGTGCTCCCTTGCACAAGCCCTGGGCTGTGGGGCTCCCCATCCTTCCCCCAGGGAAATGCTGGGGAGGGGAGTTCTTGTGTGACCTGAGTGTGTTCATCTCTACTGATGGGACATAAGGGGGCTCAAATGACTCAACTGCACTGCCAGGATGGGCAGCTGTGCTGTCTTAGAAGGTGTGCCCTGATCCACATTCTTACATCAAGCTCCCCACTGCAGAGGGGTGGGATTTATATTCACCTGAACCTGAGTGCATCTAGACCCAAGAGATGGTGTGTTCCATCCATCTTCTCCCCACCACTTATTCAGGACTTCCCACCCCACTCCTCCTGCCAGATGTGGATCCAAGATTGCACAGCAATCAAGTCTTACTGCAGGACCTACGGGTGGTGAGATCCTCATACTCTTATACTTTGTTTTTCTTTTGTGCTTCACACTCTTGCTCTTTCTTTCTTTCTTTCTCCTTCTTTCTTTCTCCCTGTGTAACCATGTGTAATGTTGTTGCACTTTCATATTGCAATGCTTTCATGTTGTATTGTTATAGATAATAACCACCAAAACAGCTCCATACCCGTTTTCCTTTGTAACCAAGTTGTTCTAGAATAAACACTACATTGTTTATTTACAAATACTGATCATTCAGTGCCGTTTCACACCAATATGCCCCAAGAGACATAGTATCAAGAACCTGGGTTATCCCCACCTTCTGAGGAGGGCCATAACAGTAACTAAACAAAAATAATAAAAAGAGGGAAAACATATGATTTGGAATGTCCCAAATACCTTGATTAGGTTTTCAGCACCTGAAAACCTACAGAAAAAACTCATCCTCACCTGGGATCAGCAGTGCAAAACTCAAAATAATCATGGGCAGGTAGAGGATGCAGCTGTTCCTCCAGTTGCTCCTTAGTGAGACAAGGAGGAAGCCTTCGAATAACCACCTGCATATATAAAAAAGAAATGGACATTTATATTTGATCTAAATGCTGTAGAAACAGATGGCACAAATTCCGTGACTCAGTTTCTGCAATTGTTTTAAAACTGTAGGATAGGTGATATATTCTAATGAACAGCCTGAGAAGCATTGCAACTTAACCATCAACAACCGAATAGATATTGATTACATAAAAAATTAAAGTACCTCTAAAAAATGATTTAAACTAGCTTTTAAGTCTTGTTACAGCAGTATTTTAGTGTAATAGGTGGCTGTGTTCAACTGCTCCTGGCAGGGGTTTTTTAGGGCAGCCCCTGAGAGGATGCTGAGGGCTGCCCAGTGCTGAGTGCAGCCAGCTCCAATGGATCCACCCCAGGGCACAGCTGAGCAGCTTAAGACAAGGTGGAGGTGACTCTGGGAAAGGTATTTAAGAATGGACAGGAAAGGCAGCACAGCAGTGGGTGAGACAGAGGAGTAAGGGCAGCAAAAAAGTGTAAGACACAGCCCTGCAGATAAAAAAGAAGAGAAGGAGGGGAGGAGGTGCTCTAAGTGCCAAAGCAGAGTCCCTTGAAGGAGATCATGGTGAGGCACACTGTTCCCCCACATGCCATGAGGGACCACAGTGCAGCAGACATCCACCTGCAGCCCATGAGGGACCCCATGCCACCGAAAGCGGAGATGCCCTGAAGGGTCCTGCAGCCTGTGCACAGGAGCCCACACTAAATCAGGTTTATCCTGAAGGCCTGCAGCCCATGAAGGAGACTCATGCTGCAGCAGGTCATGAACAACTGCAGCATGTGGGAGGGACACTCCTGCAGCACAGCATGAAGGACTGTATCCCACTGTGTCCCATGTCAGGTCCCCCATGCCAGAGGAGGGAAGGAGTGTGAGGGAGAAGGAGCAGCAGAGAGGAGCGGTTATGTCCTGTCTGCAACCTCCATTCCTCATCCTTCTGCAGTGGTTCCAGGCACAGGAGGTTCAGCCTGGGAAGGAAGAGAGGAAGTGGGAAGGTGTTTTAGTTGCAATCTTTTTTTGTCAACAGTCCTCTCTTATTTTTAATTAGCCATCAAGTAAATTAATTCTCTCCATGTTAGAACCATACTGTATCCTGGTTAGAAGGGACCCACAAGGACCATTGAAGTCCTGCTCCTGGCCCTGCTCCAAGAATCACAGCATGTACCTGAGAGCATTGACCAAATGTTCCTTGAGCTCTGTCAGGCTTAGTGCTGACCATTTTCCCCGGGAGCCTGTTCTAGTGCCCAACCATCCTCTGGGTGAAGAACGTCTTTCTACATGGGACCTAAACCTCCCCAGACACAGCTTCCTGCCATTCCTTTGCATCCTGTCACTCACTGGCCACCAGAGAGAAAGTATCAGTGCCTGTCCCTCCATTTTCCTTTGTGAGAAAGCTGTAAGAAGCCGCTATGAGGTACTCCCTCAGCTGTGTCAGTTTTTCCTGTGATGACATTTTGTTTTTTACATCATACCTTATTCCTGGGTCTTGCTGAGGGAGGAGTGCAAGAGCACCTGGCTGGAGGTCAGCCACCAGGAGTCAACCCACCACACCCAAATACTAAACTGCCCAATAATAAAGGCCAGGAAACTGTGTAGAATCCCCTGGCTGAATGATGCCAGCACAGAAAGCAGTAAAACGGCCATCCAGCTTCAGGCAATCTTTTTAATTTCTGAGTACTTAAATATCTGAATTTAACTTAACTGAGCTCTGAATTACAGTAATTTTTAGTGCTTCAGTTTATCAATTAAAAACCCCCCAGGAATAAATCAAATCTCACAGTACTGAAAGACTCACAGGACTGTCAGGGTTGGAAGGCATCGCTGGTCCAACCCCCCTGCCAGGGCACGGTCACCTCGAGCAGGTGCCACAGGAACATGTCCAGGTGCGTTCTGAATGTCTCCAGCCAGGGAGACTGACATCCCTGGACAACCTGTTACAGCCTCCAAGTATCATTTGAAAGGTGCTCGAATAAAGAGGGAGAAGAGAGATGTGACCTTGCCCTTGACAAAAGCTGATTTGCCACAGCAACAGCCGGCCTTGACTTCTCAATTAAAGGTGAAATGATTTCCAGCGCTGAAGCTGGGGGTCTCCCAACGCTCCAGGGAATGAACACCCCCATTCTGCAGATGAAGAGTACGTTACAAACACACGAACCTGCTGAGATCAGGCTCGGTCTGTCTCCTCACTGCAGCCTCCCCTCCCATCCTCTCCCATCACCGGGGCCGCCCCCGCCCGATCCCCGCGCCGCGCTCGCGCCCCCTCACTTTGCTCAGCGCCGTTTTCTTCTCCTCCCGCTGCTTCCCCGGCGCCGGGTGAAGCGGCGGCGGCGGCAGCGGGGACGGCGGGGAAGGCGGCGACGCCGGGTTCGGCAGAGCGTCCGCGTCGCGGCGCGGCGACTCCTGCAGCAGCGGGGCGTCCATGGGCCGCGGGTCGCGGCTGCCGCCTCGGCCCGGCCCCGGCGCTGCCTCCCGCTCCGAGCGCATGGAGCCGCCGCGCCCGCAGCCGGGCGGAAACCTCGCGAGAACGGCCGCGGCGCTGGCGGGATCTCGCGAAGCTCCCTCCGCCAGCCCTGGCGGGGAGCAGCGGCTCCGTTCTCGGGCTCGTCCCTCCTGGAAGTCCGCAGGGCTCCCGCTGTGCCGGTGCGAGGGGAAGACACAGCAACGTGCTCATTTCCCTCCTCTCACCGCCTCGCCCTAAGCTCACGGGTGCCTTGTCACCCCGGCCTCAGAGCGACTCGTAGGGCGGGAAGGACACAGACACCGTGGGGGTGGTGTTATCCGCAGTCTTTGGATGCGGGGTCTGAGGGGGAACCACATTCTGGGGAGGAAGCAGTGGGGAAAAGGAAAGAAGCCATTAATCGTTACTTGTGCGAGGCCAGGACTCTTAGAACTGCAGGGAGGTTCTGTGATAATTAAGCAGTGCCTGCACTTAGGCAATGCGCGCCAGCCCCAGCGGCAGCCCGCGCAGCAGGCGGGAGCTTTTCCAAACGGTGCCTCCGGGCCTTTCTGCCTGGCTTCGTCAGGAACTGCGGTGACGGGACAACGGAGAGTGGGTACAAACTGAGAGAGGGGAAATTTAGGCTAGATGTTAGCAAGAAACTTATTGTGAGGATGCTGAGGCACTGTAATAGGTTGTCCAGAGAGGTTGTGGCAGTGGTCAAAGCCGGCTTGGACAGTGCCTTAAGTAACCTGGCAGGGAGGTGTCCTGGGACTACAGGATTTTTAAGATCCTTTCCAACCCACACCATTCTATGATTATTCTAAGTACTGACCAATCAATCAGAGCAAGGCTTTTTATTCCTAGGTTGCAGTCAACGAATTTTGCAATATCTAGATCCATAGTTTCTTGAAATTCCTGTGTGAGTTGCAATATCTTAAGACTACATGCCCTAGAATGGGTGGCAGAGGTACAGCAAGCTCCGTACAGCAAGTAGGGATGTGTCACACATTTAAGGACAGATTTGTCTGGAGATACGGGAACTAGACAGAAGGAGCAAAAATGCCTGCAATTTAATCAGAATACACAGGGTCATTGCAAATCTTCAGATCTGCTGCATTGATAGTCCTAAACTGTGCACAGCATGAAGGAAATACATGATCTGATGTGGAACAATAAAAGTAGGTGGCACTGGCTGAGAAAACTGAAATCACAGAATACTCTGAGTTGGAAGGCACCCACAAGGTCCATCGAGTCAGCTCTCAAGTGAATGGCCCACATGGGGTTGAAGCTTGCAACACTGGCATTATTAGCACCAGGCCCTGATCAACTGAGCTAACACGTTATTCCTTTTCAAATCTTTTAGGCAGCAGTACCTATGGAGAAACTTTTGGAGCCATTCGCAGCATAAATATCTTGTGGGTTTTTGTATCTGTTCTGAAAACCTTTACGGCAACAGTCAGATCTCCCAACTCTGGGACAAAACTAATCCTTAGAAGAGAAAGATGAAGTTATGAGACAGAGTAAAAATGTCTCTTTTGGAAGCATATTTTTAAGCCACCCAACCTGACAGTCCTGGACCCTTTGTACCCAGCAGCCAAAGCCAAGTGAGGCAATGGCAATGGCTTGCACCAGGAATCAAGAATCTGAGGTCAGGTCAGGCCAAAACTAATAACCAAAGTCCTCATGAGGACAAGGACAATACTCAATTTAACTAGAGCCAGGGTGAATGTCATAATAACCCAGAAAGGCACCAAACACTATCTAGGAAGAGCGGGACGGTAGCAGGACAGGTGATGTGAGGTGCAGAAGATCAGGGCAAGAAGGTGCTGCCAGTACAAAGGCAGGGATTTGGACAGAACAAGAGCAGGTCAAAACAATGAACAGAAGATAAATGAGGAGAGAAAAACTTTCAGGGAAAGTCCTGTCTGAGACATACATCATGAACCAGCTCACAAGCTCTAACCCAGCTGTGGCTGCCTAAAAGGCTTGGAGCCAAGCCGTATCAATTCCACTGATATCCAAAAGAGTCCTTCATGATCTAGGACACTCTGCATACATTTCTTTCTAGGTAATTTTTAATACCAATAAACGAAGGTTAGCAATAGCCAGCCAAAAAACCCCAACAGATACCTGCCAAGGCACAGTGTCACGACAGGCTGCCATTACAGCAGTGCCCATTCTCACTATTCCATCTGTTTCCTCCCACTCCAACCACTCTGCCCACTGATGACAAGTAACAAGCAGTGGCTTGCTGTCCTTGAACCTGAGAATTGATCAGATCTAGAAAATATTTTAAAATGCTGCTCCAGTTCCCTGATTTCATTCACAATGTAAAACTACACCAGGATTTGTATTACCACAGCTGAAGAAGTAGCACAGTAGATTCCTGCAGGCAGGAATAACATAAACCAATGTTGCTATCACAGCTGACACAGCATCACATCGTAACTGGGGAGTGCAGGAAGAAAGATGAACTTTTATCAATATTTAAAACCATTTTGCCAATGAAAAAAATTAGTAACAGAGAAAAACAGTGCAAGATTTATGTCCATGTCTGACAGTAGTCAAAAAGCCTGATTCTCTAGAAGACTGTTTTGCCACCTTCCATTTAGAAATTGCCATGATGTCTTACTAGAAAACTAGATTTACATATGCTGGATTAAAAATAATGGTATAGAGAAAAAGGAGTTTGCCTCCTTGAGAATCTATTTACAATATCCTTCTGTGTGCAGCAGCAAGTCTTTGCGGTCATATTATCCATGAGATAGTCCTGGTTGCAGTCATTCAGGATACATAAGCACAGATGTAAAAATAACTATCAAAAGATCCTGCCTAATAGAGCAGCTGTTGAGACACACTCATTATAGATTCTTCCAGAGTGTCCAGGAAAAATTCCCAGTTTACCTCAAAGAAGTCACCTGCACCACACCCCAACTACCAGGTTCCACAAGAAAAGAAAGCCCTTTTTATGAACTGTTTTTGCCAGCCACACTGAAGAAGAGAGACCTGACTCTGCCCAGGAGATGCATATGCTTCCTAAATGATTAATTTTTCCAACACTCTGCTTGGGTACATTTTCACTTAAGACTCATGGCTCATACTATGTTTTTCAGGAGAATGTGTAACTTTGGGTGAATTGTTTTAGAACTAGGAAGTAAAACATTTTTGTTCATCTTATTTTCTCATGTTTAAGAATATATGGGATTGGTACTGAATTCTGCACTCAATGAGAAGTCCAATCCATATTTTCTAACATATGGAAAGGAAATTTGGGCATCTCCAGTTCCCTTTGTGGAGCCACAGCACAATTCCCATTGTCACAGGGACAGAACCAGACTTCTCTACTTTACTGTGCTGGTCACCATAGGAAAGCAATAGGATCACCTGGACCCAACAGATTTCCACAGTAAGCATGTGTGCAATTGCTGATAGAATACAGACTCCTCCCCAAGCTTTTCCTCCCCTGATACCCTTGAACTCCAAAGTGCAGTTGTGTCTAAAGTTTGAATTCATGTTCACTAATGCACAGACATGTGCAAAATAGCCAATACTCTGGATTCAAACTATGTATATGGCCTGCTTTGATGCAATGAGATCTTCTTGATTCAGATGGGGATTCATGAGAGTGCTATCAGGAAAGGAATATTTATAAAGTAGGAACTATAAAACTCCCAGTGTTAAGTACATAGTAGTTTGAATTCATATAAAAAATAGCAAATTCATGAAAGTACAACACAATAACAAAAATGCTAAAACAAACATACTACACTTAGACAAAATGAGCTCTCTACCAGTATTTATGGTCACGTACTATGGTCTGACATTGATGTTTCTAACATCATATCACTTTCATTCATTTCAATCTCAAATGTTTCTTCCAATGGGCGACTGGTATCTGTACTTTTCCTTTGATTTGATGTCTCTAATGTTACTATGCCACTTTCATCCAGAGTTTGTCTTTCTATGTCAAATTCTCTGAAATCCCAGGGAGGTGAAATTATGTTCTTTAATGTCTTCACTGTGTGTACATCGAAGTCATAACATCTTAATTTGTCTTTGATCTCTGTTCCTAGGAAAACAGACAAACCATTAGTTTAATTCAAATGAATACTTCCAAAAATGTAATCTCAAAGAAGCTATCATTCAGAAACTACTATAATTCTCTGCTTTCAGACCATCAAGGAGCTGCTGCTGCTTAATGACTGAAGCTGAACGAGTTGTTCTGAAAAGATCCAGCAGCCTCCGTCCTCAAAAAAGCATAATACAAGAAGCACAACTCAGATTCAAAAGTCTGTTTTGAGAAGTAATTGCCAATTCCCTTCCCAATTCTCCAAGGGGCTTTTTCTCTTGTTTAAGTTACACACAGCTTGGTTTGCATTAATGCATATCACATGGCTGCATGGTTCTTCCAGATGTGTTAAATGACTACATATGGAGCAAGACAATATTGAGAAGAAACATCTGTTTCAATTATGTGACAAATCTGCAGGAAAAGCACTAGAGCACACAGATGGCTTTTACTTTTAAGGCTTCAGCCTTCTTAACATGCTTGACAGGACATCAACTGTGTTCACTACAGATAAATCACTAAGTTCAATGAAGCAGAAATCTATAAAAAAATACAGAAGATTTTTTGTGGAGAAAAAACTTTCACAGAAAATTTAACCTATGGCAATATAATGTATTACTGTTATGAAGCACTTTTTGTACCATATATAAAGCTGTATTTTTGGAGTCAGAAGAACCTATCCCATCTCCAGAGAAACAAATTTTGACATGGTGAAAATACCTTGCTCAACAACAACATAGCATTAGTGCTCTGGTTTCTTAACTCCATACCTCTGTTTAATTTTTCCCTTTGCAATCTAAGATGCCACAAATCAGTATTTTCTATAAAAGAAACCACTGACACCTTTAATGACAAAGCTTCCTTTTTTTATGCTGATGAGAGTTTACTGTCATGATGCGCACAAAAACCAGTGCAATTGTTGCTATGTCCTGACTCACTTAGCCATTAAAAAAACAACCAAAAAAAACCACAAACGCAAACATCCTCTACTTTGTGAGTGATTAGGTAGTGGTCACTCCTTCCTGACATAAGAATAACAATCCTCTCAAAGGACTCAATGACTTTAAGAGACACTTAAGTTAGAGACTTACCAATATAGGCTTCAGAATCACCAATGTACATTTCTATGCAGTGTCCAAGCATTGTGACTGAAAACGTGTCATCTCGCCTGAGACCAAGGGCCTATTAAAAAAAAAAAAAAAGTATTTAGCAGCAAATAAAAATAATTACATCTTAAGTCTGCAATGGTTCAGTTTGTTGGTTTGTTGTTCCATGATGCTACCTAAGCACAGTCTTCACTGTAAAAGCAGAACATTGCACAACCGAAATACCACCACCACATGAACTGGCTGAAGTAGTAAGCAAGTAAGGCACAAAACCAAAACCAGAAAAGAACATACAGACAGACAGGAAATCATTCACATATCATGAGATATAACACATGCTGCTGTTTACTTACTGTAAAATTTCCAGGTTGGAAGTATTTAAAATTATTTCAGATGCATGAGAAGCTTACATATATAAAATATAAATTGCAATTCAAAGTTTGCCAAAGAGGCCATTTTTTACCTAATCAATAAAATATAGAAGATTTAAGAAAAAAACAAATTAAGATTATAAAATAAACACTCATTTGGAGGCTGGGAAAAAAATGCTGGTTCTCCGCTCCAAACCCAAATCAGAGTGAAAGAGTAAATAACAGAATCTGTGACCAGCCCTCCAGGGGAAGCCAGTTACGTACCGTGTGGAAATAGTCAATGGCACTCTCAAAATTGCCCATGAGGCTGTGTATGTAGCCAATGGCAGAGTAAGTAGAAGCATTCTGAGGGATTAATACCAGAGCCTGGCGATGGTACTCCAATGCTTCTTCATACTTCCTGTTAGGGTTAAGTACAGGACATCTATTAGAAAGCTTCATGGGGAAAGGTGTTTTTACAGTATCCTGTGGATATTTTCCTTAGGAAAGCGGAACACAATTGTGCCAGAACTTTAAAATTATTGCTTCACACTCTGAACATAATAATAGAATGTACAAAAGACTCATGGATGTTGACAATTTTCTTCCTCAGTGTAATTGAGAAATCATTGTTCCCCTTTGTACAGCAAAACAGCTGCCTATAGCTAGGTCCCATTTGGAGATCTTAGCTGTTTGATATGGTAAATTGCTTTAGATGTTTAATTCTGCTCATTGTAGCACTGGCTTTCTTTCTGCAGCTTTCATTTGCCTTCCCAAGGGAGAGAGAGAGCAGTGTGAGACTAAATCACACATGATTCAAACTGAGAAAAGCTCCCTGGGCTGAAATCTCACAACCCTTAAGTGCTGCATACACGCGTACCTTTGTCATTTTGCGACATGCTCTGTCTGAAAAGGAGGTTTACACATATCCTTGATATCTATGAAATACCAACCTTTGAAAATTATCTATTAATTACACTGATTATTGCATTTGTCATTTTATAAAACAAGGACTAAATGCATACTACAACATTACTCTGAGAAATTACATTGTCACATTTGACATCCTAGTTCCACATTGTTAAAAATAAAGATAGATATAACCTGTTCACAAAAAATTTTAACATCTACACTGATAATGAAATTATGCAATGAGCAACACATGAAGTTGTTAGAGGGCATCAAGTAACAATTGAAGCAGAAAAATTATGCAACTGTTTGCTTGCTGCACTAACCTTTGACATGATTTCAATTTCATTTTCCCTCATAGTATTTATGTGTCCAATTGACTACCACTGTATTTGAATATGCTGCTTTCAGATTTTAACCACATAATAACAGTGAGTAGACATATATCCAGTATGTTTTTCATAATAGCCATATTATATATTACAGACACTACTAAATTAGTTATTACAGAGTTTTTTAAGATGTCAAAGCATGTGTACAGTCGCCTAAATTCTCAACTTGATTTTCTTGGAAGATGGTTTACAAGGATGCAAAAATATTTTAGCTTTGATTTCTGAACCTGAGCAAATATTACAAGTTGCACAAAGCATGATGTAAGCAGTTAGTAACTTACTGTAGAAATTAAAAAAATACCAAAGTAATTATAAACAAAACAAGTATTTGAAAAAACCCTGCAATTATACTCATGAACAGATTTCAGAAGCCTTTTGTTTGATCTTGGCACAAGGCGTAACTGTTATATGTCCTTATTTCACAATGAAAATGAAAACTAATTGGCAATTTAGGCACAAAGCAATTACTACCAAAGCCAAAGCAGAACTACAGCTTTCATCAACCATAATCACATTCTCCTTAGCAGCTTTGAAATAAAAATTACAGTGTACACCAATTGAGCAATTAAAACCACTAAAAATATTTTTTAAAAATTGCATTGATTGAACAAAAGAAAGCACTGGCTAAAGTCAGATTAAGGTAATTAACAAGAAAACATCTCTATCTTAAAACTGTTAAAGCTTGTATATGTACTTTGCACTTTTTCTATTCCTGGAATGGAAACATGAAATGAAATATTAAATAGTTTTGTTCTAAAAACATGAAGTATGATTCCCTTTCTGTGTTATAATGCCACTGAATATTTCACTTTAGTAAAAATAAGTAAGTGCTAATCCACACAAATAATTGTCACAAACCCACCTTTATGTTAATTAAATCAGTGGACATATTTCAGTATGTGAGGACTGGGACAGTGGAAAGTTAAAATTCACATACATACAAGCATCTAGAAGGCTACAACTAATTCCATAATAAGAATTAATAGTTCAAGAAAGGCTTTTACATTAAGTATTTTAACTTTTGTATAACAAATGGGATATAAGGGGTGATTAATGTAGTTCTTTCCACTAGCTGATTTAGAGAATCTTGTTCTTACAGGGTAATTCTACACTGCTGTCATGTGATACACAATCTTGATATAAAGAAGAGAGAAAACACATCTCTGCAGCATTACAGAGAAATGGAGCTCCAATACTCTCTGCTTACTTGAGTTTTCTGCAGACATGTCCTAAGTTGTTCAATAAAGGCTCCCACTTATCAACTGTTACCTGCAAAATAATGCAACAATTCAAATAACTGCAGCTTTCCTAGACTGTAACTATATTGTCTACTTTAAAAAACCAAAACCAGCATACAAATGAATATGGAATTTTGTTTATGAACAAGAAAAATACCACAAGCATTTTAAACTCCTAACAGAACACAAGCTCAAAACATGTATTCAATAACTCATTTTCTACTTTTTACAACCCCAAAGCCAATAATATTTTTTAAAGGGTCAGTGATATTAAAACTTGATGCAAACCAAAAAAACCTTGTTTTCTACTTAACTAGAAAAAGTCATGTTAAGTCTCAGCCTAGGAGTACCAAAGACAGTTTAAAAATAAAATTTTTACTGTATTACTTTTATCTTAAAATATGCACAACATGTTTTGTCACAGGCTATTACAGAATTTCCTGGAGTTTTACAAATTTATGACCTTGCAAGTTATTAGAATAAATACCTCATTTCCAATAGCTTTGATTTTTTCCAGTGCATCAAGGAACCACTTTTCTGCAGTTTTCCAGCTAAGGATTGAAGGGGTGGGGGAAAAAAAAAGTTAATCAGTGAAGAGTTTTTATTAGCAGTATGAGAAAACTGTATTCAAGAAATATTTCTATGACATTATTTCATCGTATGAGTGAAATTAGATATAAAACCCAGTAATTTAATTTAGTTATACTTTGCATTATGGTCCTAAGAGCTAACAAGGCAAAACTAAAAAAAAAAAAAAACAGAATCAAACTAAAAATATTGACTAAACACTTCTTATCTAGGTTAGGTTTTTTTCCCCAGAATATATTTGGAACCTTCTGAGCTGACAAAATGTTTTGCTGTAGAAAATTTTATAGTATGTGTGCAAATAGATGCCTTTTCATGCATTAAACTACACAATGACAGGCACATGGAAGATAGCCTCAATCTCTGAATGCTCCTCAAGCATTAAATTCTGTTCTTGTTCAATCTTAAACAAGGAAGAACAATGTAGAAAGCAAGGATTGAAGGTGAACACCATCTAAACTATAACCAAAAGACACTATATTTCAATGTAAGTACTTTAGTAGATATATTGGTACATTACAATTCAGAATAATCCACGTTCAAGATAGTATTTGATCATATTTTGCAAGCTTACTCTCCATTTTGAAATGCTACCACTCCAACTTCGTGCATAACAAAAGGATCTTCAGGTGCAATGCTTAAGGCTTGGCTGAAAAACCGTTCAGCCAACTTGGAGTTGTTGGTCAAACCATATTCCAGTCCAATATAGAGCATCGGCAAATGACACCTAAAAACCATAAAAGAAAGTGCATCTTTGTTTCTGTGTGGTTGTCAAGAATGGAGTCACAAACTATAAAGACATACCAACTGTTTGCATATGTTTATATACATCCAAGTAAAAGCTGATTTAAATGGACTACTAACCTAAGGGGAAGTTTAAAAACTTTACATGTTTGTTTAACAAGACACTGGACTCCAAAAGGTAACTGTAACCTGCTCTGCAATCACATGTATTTTCTCACCACTTAAGTTCTGATGTTTTTCCCCCTAATTTCATTCATACATTTAATTTACAAATAGAATATGGAAGAAGTAATCAATAAAAGAATTACATTTACCAGTAACTACAATCAAATATGATAGCTTTATATGCAATATGACGTGATTAGTTCACGACTCATTTTACAACCCCCCCACACAGCATCAAAGAGCTATTCAAGCTATTACCACACAGTAGTTGATGAGCTGGTATGACAGCCACGATTCACAAATTCCAGAAGATGTTCAGGTAGAACTTAGATTACCTATATATAAAACTTGACTGTAGAACTTAGAAAATCAGAATACTAATCGCAAATAATGCAGTTAAATGCAGACGGTTAAACTGTCGGGGTTTTTTTCCTCCCTTGTTCTCTATCAGGCAGTTGTTGCAAATGCATTGCTACTGTTTAAAGGGACGTAAGTCAATATTCTACATTACTTATGGATTCATTTCAATCTTCCCAAATATGATGTTTGTACAGACCCTTTCATGAGCTGTGCAGCTGTGAAGTAGGCAGCCATTGCCTGGTCGTGCTCACTCTCCACTGCAAATGAATGTCCATAGGCTATCCAGGCAGGGCCATAGGTTCTCTCCAGCGTGGTAGCTTTGCTAAAAACAAGAGCAAGTCACAAGCAAACACATCTGAAATTAAATTTCATCTGCTTCAGATGACTACTTATATAGCAATGCTGTGTCACATGGTTGGGTATCTATTAAGATAATTGTCTGTAATGACCAGTGGTAAACAAAGTTCATTTTATAAGTACAAACTATGTAGTACTTAAAAGTATCACACATTATTGTGAATTGATTTTATTATTTCTGCTACTGTTCACAGACAGGAGGAATTATTTGATATTACTGAACATAAACAATTATTTAGTAATTGAATTGAGTAAGATACAGAAAACATTAGTAGTGACTCAGAACTCATTGCAAAATCCTAGCTATACATTTTGAAATAAATATATTCTATACAAATCCAAGTTTAAGAAGTAGGATATGAAAATACCAAATGAACACTTAGGTTGAAATTTTGCCATCTAATTGCTCATGAAGATGAGCATTTGTCACATCACAGTCCATGCACCAGAGAAGTATACAAAATGTCACTCAAGTCTTGAGCTGAAAACTACAACCTGAGCATCAAGACATCAACCTGGAGACTTTACAGAAAGGTGGACTTGACAGGAACATCAGAAAGCCGTGTAGGTTATTTTCTGAATCTGAAGGCACGGACATTCATAACTAAACAGCTCATAACAAGTGTGCCCAGTCTTTTCTTAAAAGCTTTTGACATGGAGATAATACATGTTCCGTAAGTATTCTATCATATTCCTTAACGGTTCTTAAAAACTTATCTTTCCTAGCTTATAATCTAAATTTTGTCTGTCACAGTATAAACTCATTATTTCTCATCACAGATCCTACAGAACGGTTTTGTCTTCTCAGACAAAACTTTACACAGTCAAACATTTCTATCTTGCCACCCATGACAGCAATGAAAGATATGTGGGTGATTGACTGTGTCTTCAAGTTTCTTTTCTGGAAACCATTGTGTAGCCCACTGCTGTCCCTGGCCTTGTAAGCTTTACTCTATCATTCTTCTCCAAGAAATTTAAGCATCTTGTTACTATTTCACTTTTAGCAGACCTCTTTTCCCTTTTCCCAGAACTACTCTGAATTTTGATGTTTGTTGTTTTTTGGTTTGTTTTTCTCTTCAACACACCTACAGATGCTTTCTTGCTATCTAAGGATGCTTGTACATTTGAAAATGTTTTTTATTTCAGCACCAAAACCAAATATATCACTCAGGACAGCTACTTGAAGAGTTTCACACTGCTGCTTGTAAGGAATTTAAATATGTTACTCATAATAACCAGGCATTTAAAAAGTCTAAATGATTAACCCATCTTTACATATGACCTGAGACCTTTACATTTCTCCTGAGACCTTTACCGGTAAAGGTCTCAGGAGAAATTAGTCTTACAGGTTGATTTATGCCTTCTCAGTTTAAGCTTACAGCACCTGAACAAATGCCCTACTTCACAGCAAGGTCCTGCTCCCCAATGATGATAGTCACTACACATGCAGAAGACCTACAGGAAACAGCACTGACCAAACCTAAAAAGCCCACTGTTGCTTGTGCACAGAAAGAACTGGACAGCCAAATGTCAGAATTTTCCATATAACTCTTCGCTTTCAGAGATGAAACCTGAACCTGGGAGAATGTCTGAGTGTCCCTCAACTGAGAACTGAGACCTGACCACCTACAGCTGTAGTTGACTCAGCAGCATGAGTGACTGCAGGGACTACACCTGCCAGAACAGGAGGGTGACAGCCTGGAGAGATATCACACAAGTCTTCCTCATTTCTGAAGTATCTCTGTGGATGAGGTCTAAATTGCTATACCAAAAAAAGGGTGGCAATGAAAGTATTTAAGTTGTAACCAGTTTATTGAGGCTTCTCTTTATGAGCTTACAAACAATCATGAACATTAAATGTTTACTTAGTAAGTGAGCAACAGATTCACTAAGGAAAACAGAAAAAAACATTACCTGAGATATCTTCTAGCATGTTCATTTTTGTGGCCAACCATGAGATAATAGCATCCCACTGCAAACCATGACACCTACACATTTAAATCAAAATAGAATATTATTAGATACATCACAGTCATTTTAGTCAAAAGAGAGGAAGACATAATAATTAGAGAAGTTAGGAACATTTTCACTGAAACGACAGTCAGCTCTTCAAATTATTTGGTATTACAGACAAGCTAGAACTGCTGGCATGTACCTTTCTAACTGAGGCTTACTCATCCTTATGAAGAGAGCTAAGTGGAAAGCTTACTGCTGTCCTCAATTATTGAATGGTAGGGAATACAACACAGAGCCAGATTCTTTTCAGGGGTGCAGGGATAGCATGGGAAGCAATGGGTACAAGTTGCAAGACAGAAAATTAGGGTCAAGTCAAAGATAAACATTTTTTACTGTGAAGGTGATCAAACACTGGAAAAGGTTGCTCAGAGACATGTAGACATTACTGTAACATTTGTTTTAAATTATTAATCAAAGTAAATAACTTGCACTGAATACCTTTTATAGGTACTTAATTTTATAAAAAGAACCTTGGCATAAGGAAATTACAGTGCAGAGAAAATAAAAGGAGTGAACCATTTCTACAAGTTTCATCCAGAAACAGATTTTGAATTCTGTAACTCAAACTAATACATTACAACTTTTAAGTGCTTTCACCTAAAAAAGAAAACTACCTGACAACAAAAACTTGGAACAACTTACAGGATTATTTGGGTACAAGTCCACCAGTTTGTGAGAAAGATAGAAAAGTTCTACATAGTGGGAGGAAACAAGAAAAGAAAATTAAAACATGCTAAAACATTGAGATGTTTCAAGACTTTCAGCTTTCCATACAAAATATACAGAATATCTAACATTATTAATCCAGAAGTGAACAAAATGTTTTCTTTTAGTGATAATGCCTCAAATTGCCTCAAAATAGATTCAGTTTTGCAATTATACAGAATATCTAACATTATTAATCCAGAAGTGAACAAAATGTTTTCTTTTAGTGATAATGCCTCAAATTGCCTCAAAATAGATTCAGTTTTGCAATTATACAGAATATCTGACATTATTAATCCAAAAGTGAACAAAATGTTTTCTTTTAGTGATAATGCCTCAAATTGCCTCAAAATAGATTCAGTTTTGCAATTAGCTAAAGAAAACCCAACCAAAACAACCCAGAAGTCTTCACAGCATACATATAAGCAGCTCTACTTCCCACCCTTTAAGAATTCTGTAACTTATGTCATTAACATACATTAAAATAAATGCCAGTAGTATTACACTTGAATGTACCTTGTCAAGGTAAAACACTATTCAACTTCCTACATCTAAAAGGTATAACATACTGGCTAGATCCATTTCAAAGTAGAGTCCTGTGCATTATTATGCTGAAAATAGGACAAAAGCAAATAAATTATTATATTATTTGGAATAATTCCAAGTGATTACTTTTTTAGTAAAAATGATAATTCTAGTTACTGGAATAACTTACTACAGATTTTCTAACAATAGCAGTAGTAATCACCTACAGGATAACAATTTTATTGCCTATGCAATTTCAAAGGAAAGAGCATTACAGCACGTAAAGTTTTTATTTCTTCAGAGCAGTGTTCTTAAACCAGTGAGATTGTCTTGGAGCACTTTGTATCAACTCTCAGCTCCAGAAAAAAAATATTACAACTGGCTTACAAAATATTAACTTATGTACATAATGCTTCTCAAGGCAAATTTAGAAGAAAATCAGAGTACTGGCCCCATTTTCAGACGTACTGGGAGGTACATTCACTGATCACCAAGAAGTAGGAAGCAGTACACCTAATGATCTATTTGTGTGAATATAATGCACCATCCTGAGAGACTGCGCAGCATATGAGTTCCTTGTTCTATTTTCCAGTTGATTTTAAAGACATTCAAGCTTCTCACTTGATATATATGCAGTCTGGAATAGGAAAAAGCCACCCCAGCTGCAAGTAAGCTATTACTGTAATTCCAATGAAGGTGTTGCGTGATTATCAATTTGTTTGAACTAAAGAGAGGCCTTCACAAAAGCAAAGGCAAGGAGAATTTACAATTTTTTCTATCACAGAATAATCACGTCCACCTAAGCATACATAACCGCTGAAGAGTTCTTTCTAGTTTAATTTATTATATTTTATTGTTGGGCAGAAAAAGTACAGCCAGATAGTGTACAAAGATCACCTGGGAACAGAAATCACAATGACAGGGATGAGGCAGTGTGGCTCATGGGCCTCCTGGCTACACAGTCCAGTTGTTAAAAGACAGCAACACCCATGACCATGAACTCCTTGCACATCTACTTCCTCCTAACCCTCAATCCTGCTGTCAGCTCTGAAATTCCCTCCTTTACCAGTTACCAGTGTTTTCTCGAAATAGCAGGTGGGAGGAAAAAGATATGTAATTTTTCAAATGGTATATAAGGGGGTTTCTTGACATCTTCAATTCTTTATAAAAATTGGGGCTTTGCAGCCTTCTGTTGAGTTGCATGAAATGCTGTGTTCCTTACCATTTGCTTTGTTAAGTTCCACAAGTGTCCCTATATGTACAGGTAAACAATTTGCATGGAAGGGATCTTTTTCCATCACTCTAAAAAAAAAATTAAAAAAACCTGTAATGCACATTTCAAAAACTTTAACGTGTTAAAAGCAAACTGCTTGTGTAGCATGTAATGTTCTAATTAATTACCCCTTTAGGTGTTAGAAAACTATTTGTGACTAAAACGTAACTACTTACAGCATAATAAAGGCTCTCCTCAGACCAGAAATCTAACCGTTAATTTAGCTGAACAAAAGAGGACAACAGAAAATTCTTTCAAGCTGAATATACAATTAGAAAATCAAAATAAAACACTCTTTTGTTTTGCAGGTCACTTCAAATTTAACCAGCAGATAGCAAACAACAACATTTCTGTTCATCTTTTCCAACTTTCAAGCAATATTCCACAACTTCCTGAGGTTAACACCTGGCAGTATGCCTTTGGAGTCACATTTAGCTCAGCTGTGGCAACTGTAAAAATTTTGTTTCCTGTGGCATTGAGAAACACATCCCTGAGTCCAGACCTATAGCAGCTAAGAAGCAAACCCTGGGAGTGTTCTGCCCCGTGACCCGAGCAGCAGTGCGTGCCCGGGCTGCATAACAGCTGATACACGACACTCGGCCATGAAAATTAGAAATAATGTGCTAGCTTTTAAATTAATAACATCTCTGGATTGTTATCTATAGGATTGTAACTGTTAATTGGCTAGAGAAATCCAACTTCCTAACTAACCAACTGATTCCAACCAGTTCATTCTGAAGGCTGAACAAGAAGTAGGTGGAGAGCACGCAAAACGGAAAGTACCAGAATAAGGAAGAGGATGGATGAAGGGAAGTTCAGCACAGTGCTGATTAGGCTGAGTTTTACCTTGGATGCTTCTGATACGTATTATAAAAATACCATATCTTGCCAGACACAAACTACACATTTTAAATATCTGAGACATATATAACACATGACATGTATATTGCAATACATATCAAATGGTTATGTATGTTTACCCATGGAACAACAATGTTTGCTCTAAGTCCAGGAATAATTATTACACTCCACCATATGAGAAAAAAACCTGAAAGTTGCTTTGTACACTTACACTGAAGTAAGCTTATAACACATTTTGAAGTCACAGTTGTAATAATGCCTTTCTGCTAAGGATACTACCACATCCAGGTTTTCCTGAAGACCATCTACTGATTCAGGAATCAGGGTTTCACTGGGTTTATTATACTGAAAGACAAAAGAAAGAACATTTGAAACAAAAACTAAACTGAAATCAGATGGTGTAAGTATTAATATTTTTACTCCTAAAAGAATATTTAAGAAGCTTTAAAGTTCTTAAAATTTTTATTTTTAAACTGAAACTCCATAAAACCTGTATTTGGTAAAATGCTTCTTTAAAATGTACTTAAAAGCTCATTCAGAACACAAAAGACGCTTGCCACAGTCAATATGCTTCATGTAGGCTGTACAAATTAAAACTGAGCAATATGTGTTTTTAATGCTCCTTATGACCTCATCTTTCAGTAAGAATAGTCTGGAATGATGTTGTTATAGCCTAATATTTCCAGGTAACTGACGTTTTGTCTACATTATTAAGATTCTTTTTCCCCATCTAGAAGTTTCTCAATAAATACATTTTCAAAAACATAAATCAGAATTTCAAGTTGTCACCACAGCAGAAAACACCAGAAAACTGTTACAGTACTGCATAAAGTGAAATGTACTGCATCAAAAAAATCACCAAGTCCATATTTATTTCAATGTCCAGAATAAATGGGATCCAAGAAAAATTTATACCCAAAGTCAAGACTTTCAATCAATTCTTCAGATTTTTGGGACTTACCTTTTTCAATTTATTCTCAAATAAAAAGTGAAGCAATTCCTGTTCTTCTTCCGTACACTGTCTATTAAGAGGTAGAGATTCAAGGAGTTCTTTTTCTGTATGAATTAAAAAAACATTGAAGTGGTCATATTACAGAAGAAATAGCAAGATCTGATATTTCAATAACTCAGAGATGCATAAAATTTTATCATGGTCATCCCAACTACAAGGACTATAACAGCACAGATACACTGAAACAAATAATACTACTAATTTTGGAAATTAAGGACTGATTAGTTATTTCTTCTACACTTTAAAATAAAATGTAATAAATATGAAATAACACCATTATTTTTATTTACTCCACATGTCAAATGTTGTCACTTAAAATGCTCTATTAACTAATGCCTAAGCAAACTCCAGGAGGGTTTCATTGGTTCAAAGCCTGTGAAACTGAGAAGACAGGACAAAACTTTGCTTGGGCTGGGCAGAGCAGAAGAGCTTCAGGAGCTAACAAGCAGGACATCTGCTTACTGTGTTTCTTTCAACTCTTAGCACTGCAGGACTGAAAAATAAAAGTTCAAATGTGCACAAATCGTAATTTTCACTCATTTCATATATTTTCTGCTCCTAACATTTTGAAGTCTGTTACTCATTGGGTTGCTTTAATTTTTTTTATCTAGGAAAACACAGCTTGAGAAAGCAGCTAAATTTTACTTGTATTTGAGAAATACTTCTCTCCAGACCTTCTTGTGCTGTCAGCATATGGTGTGACGTTAGAAGATCAAATGCTTCAAAGCAGTAAACATCAAGCTTCAAGGCCTCTTTGTAGCTGTAAGTTGCCAGGGTTCTATTATCCAAAGCATCATAGATCTTCCCTCGTAAAAGGCATATAGAGCTCTTGATCTGGTGGAAAAGCAGGACTGGGGGTCAAAGACTGAATCAGTGTTTGCAATTTAGTCTTGAGCACAAATCAAATATGCTCCCTGGAAAGTAAAAAGTATTTCAGGTATGATAGAACCTGGTGTTCTAGTTCTGTCTTTAAATAAAAAGTTGTCTCCACTATCTCAAAGAAAAATCCAAAGAATGCTCTGTCAGGTTAGCTACTGCCAAACAAACACATGCTCAAAATAAACAACAGGAGGGCAGAGTTTTCCTTTTCTAATTCTGGTATCCAGCTCTCTGATACTGAGTTGTAACCGAATTATACTAAATTCCCTTCATATCCAACCCAGAGAAATTGTCAGTTCCAAAGGCAATACACTTCTTTGCTGACCATTAAACCACATATTTCATGCAAGACAAGAATGACCACAGTAGAGATGAAAAAGGCCAAATCAATGGACTCAGTTGTCCTGAACAGAAAAATATATCCTTGTTTTCAATCCAAAACATAGATATTCCAGGAAAGAAAACAGTGAAAGCTCGTAATTGCCAGTTGTGGTACAATGTTTCTTAACTAACATGTTCTTTCCAAATTCCCTTGATGCTTATTCAGTTCAGTCAGAAAGCCACAGAAGTGTCAACAAAAGAGAAAGTTAACTCTATCGTAAGACTAAACAGTCCTTTAATCCCATTATACCAGCATTCAAAATCACTTCACATCAGCAATGTAATCCACTTTGCTACTTCAGTCTTACAGGGAAAACACTGTCTGTCAATCACCCACACAGTAATTTCAGCTAATAAATTTTAATTTATACCTCTGAAACTAACAAATCTTCACAGACCCTTCAGCCTACACATTGTACCAATCTCTTTAAACTGTATGTCTACACAGAATTTTTTCACTGAGCTTCAAAAATTTCAAATTCACCTCACGTAATTTTCACAAGTGTGATCAAAGAATATCCCACTGAGAACAACACTCAAGTGATTATAAAGTATTTCATTAAAAATAACTGGATGAGAAAAAAAAAAAAACTTGCTTTGTTATCTCAGAATCTGCAGCCCAATTGAAAGCAATGTTAGCATACATTATCAAGAAAGAGCTAAAGGACCGTAAAAACCAGTGCTAGATCATGAAGTTCCTGCAAAGTGTCTGCAAATAATTTATAAGAAGTTGTTGCAAAGCACTGTTTGTTTTTGCACACTGAGTTATTTTCATACAGGCAAGGTAACACACAAAGTGTGATGGAAAGAAGAACGATTCAGCATTTCCAAAAATTATGTTATCAGAAAAAGAAAGCTTTAATGCAAGTTTCAGATTCATAGAGCTGTGAAATCACTTTCTGATTTTCACAGGGTTTTTTTTTTCTACAAAAATATTTTTTAAAATAATGTCACTTACTGAGGACTGCGACATCTCCCAGTCTGTGGCAGAATCTTTCAACCCACTTTCATCCTTCAAGTACTTTTCAAAAAGTCGTTTGTTGATTGGCTCCTCCATATCAAGAATATCCAAGGCCTGTTGATGCTCTTTAGCAGCATACTAACCAAACGTGCATGTAAAAAACAAAGTTTTGAAAAATTTGTACATAAACCACCAATAAACACAGCACCACGTTTTCAAAGGCATAGGTTATAATAACCAGTGTTTATCAGCGGGTTTTTCATGTATGCATTTTCTTATTTGGCCACTTGTCATTTCATAATTGCAGTTAGCTCATTTATTGGTCATCTATAATATGCAAAAATGATAAAATTATAAAAATATGCAAAAACTATAAAATAAAGCAAGTACAGAAAAATGTATTATTCAGCAGTATGCAGTCAGAGAAATAGGTATGGTTCTAAAAACAGTTAACACAGGTTTTAATTAAATACCATAATCTTATTCTATAAACTGCACATTATTCTATTTCAAATTTCTGTATTTAATCTACCAATTAATTCAGTTGTGTCTCTGAAAGAACTGCATTTTACCTTTTCTGTATGACATTTTATATAGAAGTATAAAGTTGCTAACTATAGCTATACAACCATGAATCACATTTCCTCTTGTCAGAAACCAACCAAATAAAAGTGTAAACATGAAGACATGAGACAAAAATGGTTCACATTCTTTGCCCACAGAATATTAGAGGAGTATTTCCTGGCAAAAAAAAAAAAAGGTGAGTTGGATTTCTTCAGATTAGTGCCACAATGGATACTTCAGTGACCCAACTGAAAGTTAAACAATGAAATCAACTGTCAGAATATTTAAACCTGTTGTTCCAATGAACATATATCTACACTGCCTATCAGGTACCTAATCTTCCCAAGATGTGTCTTTTACTTAGTTTAGTTTGCTTCCAATGGGGTTAAAATGTGTACTCACATGACATCTAGCTGCAAGGTAGCGACATGCCTCATACAACTGAAAGAGAAGTTTCATACACATCAATTATAAAGAGATAATGTGTTTGCTTACACTGCGGGAGTCCCTTTTGCTCTCTCCTTTTTCACTTCTATGGCTTCTCCACCCCTTTCACCACCAAAAGTCCTTCCTGACCAAGCCTGTAACACTTTCTCTACTACTAAATTCTCAAAGGACACTTACTTGGCTCTTGTCTTTACCACTCATTATCAGAGTGGAAGGAAAATTAAAACAACTACATCTGAAGTGACAATCCACCTTCCATACCTGCTGCATTACATCCTTGGACCCCATTGTCGTTATAGGACACGAAAAGAACGACACGCGCACAGTCAAGTCGACACGTGCACAGTCAAGTTGTCAGGGCAAAAAGAGGAAAGTTTATTTTTTTTACTTCGGCCTATATAGATTTTGGACAGTGACCACGGATTGGAGGATGAGGCTGCCACCTCTCTTAGTACACTGGTCAAACTAGAAGTCTATCAATTGTCCCTCCTCCAGAGAGGAATGTAAACATCACTTTGTTTACATGAAAATCTCTGAGAAACTCCACTACAAAAATGCAAACATCAGAAGGCTGAAAAAGATCAGGGCGACATCCCATCTCTTTTCTGTGACCCTATCTGAGGACAATGCTTTAAACCTGACTGATTAAACACAGGGCCTTATGAACTAAAAAAATGCAGCTTTCTTAATTACTTTTCTTATAAACATAATCCTGTGATGGTGAAGTCACTGTGGTTAGCAGCAGAGCCTTAAAAGAGGGGTAACAGTAGGATGTCTTTGACTAAAATGACTTACCTTATCCAGCTTCCGTGATCGCAGGGCATGTGCTGCCCTGTGATACTGAGCTGTTAGGTAAAGGCATTGGGCCAACCAGTAGATATCCTGTGGTTCCTCTGAAGTAAAAGAACAGTTTATAAACCACTGCTTTACAATACAGCATCAAACATTTTAATACAGAGTGTTCACTTTTGCTTTGCTAGAGAAGTATCTTCCCTGTAATCCAGCATCCTACTGAGTTACAAAATTTTATTTATAAATATTTATAAATATGTATAAAGTACTTACAGTATCTATCTATGAGAGATTAAAATGAAAAGATAATCGGACTTTAATTTCAAAGAGCTCAGATAGTGCACTGGACAGTGAATACAAAGAATATCATAATAGAGGTGTGTCATGAGAAGGAGACAACGATACAGATTTAAAAAGCAGCAGTTGCAGGTTACCCTGCTCTTGGACATAGGGTGAAAAAAAACCAACAACCCATAAATGTCTCTCTCAATAAAAAGATCCGTGGGAACCTAACAACAGTGAAAGCACTAGACTTCCATAGCTTGGAGTTGCAATTTCAGAAGTACAGCTTAGTACCCTCCTACCTTACTGGCAACCATAGCCTTTGTGGGATCAAGTCCCTGGAATCACTTTAAGAAGTGTAAGTGCCGGTGGCCATGGACAGCATCAACTCCTTCCCAGTGTAAACCCACATTGTGTTTGTCACCCAGGGCAACCCTGAGTCCTGTGGGAAACCACCTTGGTTTCTTTTTGCTCTTGGTTTTTTCTGTTTCTTAAGGAAGGCAAACCTTAAGGTTTGTACAAACATCAATTTTAACACAAAGTTCAAAAGGGAAGGAAGGTGAGCTCTGCTCTATTTAGGAGAATGACATCCCAAAGATCACAAAGATGCACTTAAACCAAACTCAAAACGTCAGCATTTGGCCAAACAGCACTAAAACCCCACCAAAACAGAACACTATCACAAAGAACTTAACAGAATACAACATAAGAAGAAACCACTTACCATGAGAAAGTGAAGCTACTTTGTCAGCCCAAAACAGGGCACTTTGATACTGTTGCTGTAAAAGCATGATAAAAATAATTAGCGTTCCTTCGGGGTTAGCTTTTCTGGATAATTTTGAAATACACTGTACATCAGTCACATTTTATAACTTGTGCATGTAGTGTCTAATGAATGGTAATTCATATTTCAGATCTTTGTAACTTAAAAAAATAGTTTAAAAGGGCCAATGCTGTAACCTCCTAGACATATCCAAAGGTAATTTGGAGTTGTTCATTTATCTTCAATAAAATGCAGGTATCTTTGACCAAAAGTGATGTGCTGTGTAAGTATGGCAACAGGTTGTTAGCTGAACTGCCATCATTGAAAAGTAGCAAGAATCCCCGTCTCCAGTTTTTAAAAAATGCTACATTTTAGAAAAGAATATTAGATAAAAAAAGAGGGAAGCAAAATTACTTCAGGTAACTTCAGCAGCACCATGTCTGATCAAGGAATGTTCATTCTGCAGTCAAGATGCTTCAACTTCACATAAATCCATAGTGCCTGTGTGCATTTCCCCTTATTCTTGAATTCAGATCTTCACTCATGAGAATCCCGTTTGGCAGAAGTGAGTGAAATAGGTAAGAGTGGTGGCAACCAGAGGTCAGACAGAAGCAGAATCTGCAGGTATATCCCACTAACCCACTACAGTTGCCACCAGATTTGGGGTGCCAGGCAAAACCTCACGGAACTGGTTGGGATTATTTCCTGAGAAGATCACCAGGCATTCTTGCTGTTCCTTTTTATCCCACTCCATGCAATGAAGCCTAATATGATTCCTACGATATGCTGGACACTTAACAAATACCCTGCCATTGCAAGGATTTGTAAGACTTAACATCATGTAGCAAGAGGACAAGGGGGAGTGGATTAAAACTGAAAAGGAGAGTACGTTTACAGGAGATGTTAGGAGGAAGTTCTTTGCTGTGAGGGTGGTGAGGCACTGGGACAGATTGCCTAGACAAGCTGTGGATGCCCCATCCCCAGAAGTGTTCCAGGCCAGGTTGGATGAGGCTCTGAGCAGCCAGGTCCAGTGGAAGGTGTCCCTGCCCCTGGCAGGGGGTTGGAACTGGATGACCCTTATGGTCCTTTCAACCCAAACCCCTCTGCTATTCTCTGAAGACTAGGAAAGCCTTGATGGCTCCTCTCCTGCACCACTGCAGTTGTGGAGTTTCTTCAGAACCTCAGAGACTGTTTAATGCTTCTGGAATACAGGTCTGGCAGTCTGTTCTGAAATGCACACACTGATGGTACCCCAGTCCTCATAAAGCACTACACTCCATGACCTAAGTGGTCTCTTTTGTCATGTGTTCCTACATTTCCTGCTTGATGGGGATTAATAATAAATACCCAGCAAATTTGTCAAGAGAATAGTTTGATCTCAATCTGCATTCCCAAGGGGGAAAAAAATCCACAAAAACCCATAAACCAACCCCCCACACATTTAATAGCTGTCTACAAGAGAAGAGATTTAAATTATTATCTCAACACCACAAAAGAAAGGTATAATCCAGGCCTACAAGGCACTGCATGACTTCTGTTGAGCAGTTTTACAGTACTATAGGATGACATATTATTACACAAAAAAGCAACTTCATGTTCCTCCTGATGCCCCTTCCTCAGAAGTGCACAGCTGTCCATACAGCTGTGTGGCAAAGCAGCTTGGTGAAACAGTTTAACACAAATGAGAACAGCAAACCAAACCAATCAAACCTACCAAATTATCTTAAGTCCCTAATCAGCCTTTCAGTCAGACTTGCTGGCCACACAGAGACATGCCTTTGCTGATTTCAGGGGTGTGCTTTTCTCAGCAGTGATGCCTCCACCGAGTCTGAACTGGAAGGAGAGCAGAACAGTTTGACGCTGCATTTAACCTAATTTATTTATGCATTTTTCCTCTTATGCCTCTTTTTTTTCTTTTTTTTTGCCCTGCAGCAACATAATTGCTGAATCCATCAGCAAATGAAAACAAACAACCCTGCCCTCCTACGAGCCATCTGCAGCATTGCAGGAGTGTGATGGGCAGCTTAATCACCAGGTAGAGAATCACAGAATGGTGAGGGTCAGAAGAGATCTTAAAGGTTGTCTAGCTCCAACCTGTGCACAACACCTTCCACTAGACCAGGCTGCTCAAAGCCCCATTCAGCCAGGCCTTGAACACTTCCAAGGATGGGGCATCCACAGCTTCTCTGGCCATACTATTTCAAGTTCCATCCTCACCACCCTCACACTAAAGAATTTCTTCCTAATATCTAATCTAAACCTCACTTCTCTAAGTTTGAATCCATCCCCCCTTGTAATAATCATGGAATCATTAAGGTTGGAAAAGGCATCCAAGATAATCAAGTCCGACCTCCGCCAGAGCGCACCACACTCACTAAACCATGTCACCAAGCGCCATGTCCACTTCCAAAGAAGGGTGACTCCACCACTGCCCTGGGAAGTCAGTTCCAATGCCTGATCACCATTTCAGCGAAAGGTTTTTCGGATGTCCAACCCGAACCTGCCCTGGGGCAATAGAGGTCGTTTCCCCCTGCCTTAGGTAAGTACGGCCCAGCTTGCACAACCCGAGAGGGCGGGATCCTGCGAATACGCCTCGACCACACGGCGGCCCCGCGGCGGCTCCCTGCCTCCCTCTGCACACGAGGGAGAAAACAGGAAAACCCGCCGGGAGGCCCCGGCAGCCGCTGGACACCGCACAGGCGGCGCTTCCGGCCCGCCGCACCCCTCTCCGACCGCCGCTCATTCCCCTTCCAGGGAAAACGGGGCACAATCACAAAAATTCCGCCCTCTCCGCCGCTGCAGAGGCCGGCGCCGCTTCCCGCCCCGCCCCGGCCTCCCTCTCTGCGGGAGCCACGCCGAGAGCGGTTTTTCCTCGGGGAAGACCCGGGGGCCTGCCGTCCCTTCCCCAGCAGCCGCCGCTGGGCGCTCACCTGGTCGATGTAGTGGCGCACTCGCTTCCTGAGCCGCTCCAGGTTCATCCTCCCTCCCTCTCTCCCTCCCTCCCTCCCGCACCGCCCTGAATCCCGGAGCCGCCGAGGGACCACGGGCCGCCCGCCGGTGCAGCGCCCAAACCCGCCCCCCGCCTCCTCTCCCTCCCTCCCGGAAACAGCGCCCCGAGCGCGGCGTTCCGGGAGCGCTGGGGCCGCCGGGGACAACCCCCCCGCGCAGGCCCCTGCCTCCACACGCCCTGAAATAAACACACCCTGGGACTTTTCTCTACGGTCCGTACTGTAGAGAGAGGGAGAAATTTGTGGTGTAGGGCTTCTTCACAGCTTCGAAGTGAAAGATTGTCCGTGGAATTTGGCGCGAGGGAACGGCCTGAAGCTGAGTCAGGGAAGGTTTAGGTTGGATATCAGGAAAAGGTTCTTCACCCAGAGGGTGGCTGGGCGCGGGAACAGGCTCCCCAGGGAAGGGGTCACAGCACCAAGCCTGACAGAGTTCAAGAAGCTTTTGGACAGTGCTCTCAGGCACATGGTGTGACTCCTGGGGATGGTGCTGTGCAGGGCCGGGGGTTGGTACTCCATGATCCTTGGGTCCCTTCCAGCTCAGCATATTCCGTGATTCCGTGATCAACTCTGGCAGGGCTCCCGTAGAGCTCTGTTGCCCTGAGAGCTCCTTTCAGCTGCTGCAGCCTTCTGGTGAAAATGTTCCCTCAGGACTTTGCAGGGGTGGTGGATGGTTTTCTATGAGTCCTGCATCTCCCAGGCGTGTTTGGTGTCACACAGATTAGGGAATCATCCACTAGGACACCGCTGAAGCATGTTAGCTTTCACTACTGGAACCCAAATAATGTGAACCATTAAAATGTCTGATTTGAAGTAAGTCAGGTGTCAGCCAGTACATCTCGGAGCAGATGTGCATGGGACAAGAAGAACAATCGCCTGTGTTTGCTTCTATGGAGAAGGAAGACTCACGTCAAGGTTACAGTATGGAGAAGGCCACCCAGGTGGCAGCTGGTCACAAGCAAACGGTCTTCGTTTGAGGAAAATGGATCCATGTGCCCCCTCTTGAATTATTAGCAGTAGCTGCACTTTGATGTAAAACTGATTTCAGTGATTTCCTCTAGTTATTAGTTAGGTCAGCTTTTCACCTCACTTTGTGTCACCTTTTGGGAGCCAATTCTTCTCTGGTGCCACTGAGTTTGTGTGCTGCAGATGGCAGATATCTGTGCCTGCTGTAAAACATAAATTTATTCTGGTTGGTTTGTTTGTTTGTTTTAACTCAACTGCATTTGTAGGTCTGCTACTTTTTCGTATTTTGGTAACCAACATCTTGGGGAAATCAAAATTTTTGTTCCTCTTACTATTAGGTCCATAATGAAGAAACTAATCCATGTGATAGTAGTTTCCTTGGATCCAACAGTCCTATCTAGTGAGGGTTATTATTATATCCAACTTCCCTAAGGAGAGCTTCTGGGTGTGCAAGTACCTTCCATGGCAGGATACAATCAAGCTTTTGTACCTACAGTTCTCAGAAGCTTGTGGCTTGTGATGAGTACTACCATTCCACTCCTTGCATTTGTTGGTTTAAAATCCTCTTTGAAATCAGTATGGAAATAACAGCATATGTATTCAACAGCTTGTTGGTCTTTCTGTGTACAACAGAAGATGTTTGAATGAGATTTTGATAACATTTAGAAACTGCTGAGTGATGGAGCCCATGATTTGTGTGTCCTATGTGGCACATTTCCCTCTTAGACCAGGTGTAATAATAACTCACCAGAGATCAGTGGCTTCTATTCAGTGTGAGACATCAGGGTAGCAAACTGCAGTAATTCAGATGGAACAAGATAAATTTAAAAACCATAGAATCATAGAATGGTTTGGGTTGTAAAGGACCTCCAAAGATCATCAAGTTCTAATCCCCCTGCCAAGGACAGGGATACTTTCCACTAAACCAGTTTGCTCAATGCCCCATCCAACCTAAACTTGAACATTTCCAGGAATGAAGCAGCCACAACTTCTCTGGGCAACCTGTTCCAGTGCCTCACCACCCTCATCAGGAGATGTTTCTTCCTTATATCTAGTCTGAGTATACCTTCTTTTAGTTTAAATATCTCAGTAGAGAAAGTGAGTGTGAAACTTCATGAAATGCAGAACAAAAAAAATGAAATAAAATATGAAAATTAGGAGCTGGTGCTAACCACTAAGATAGAAATCTTGGCTGGGGAAGAAAAAAAAAGATGCACAGGAAGTGTGGGGGTTGGAAGAGAAGAAAATGCTCTTGTTGGAGATGGGTGACAGTTAAGAACAGCCATGGTCACCGGGAGCTGCTCTGAAGCACAGAGAGGACCTGTCATCTGTAGGACCTTGGAGTGGTCCAGGGAATGCTCTATGAACATGAGGAAACAGGTACAGAAATGCAGATAAGAGAGTGTTGTTTCTCTGTTAGCATCTATCTAGTTCTTACATTGTCAAAGCAGAGTACATCATCTCATGTCGCTCCCTAACATGTGTTATGTGCTGCTTTTTCATGTTTTCCTGAAAATTTAGCTTAACTGAGTGAGCTGTTCCTGGGGCTGGGGCTCAGAGGAATGGTTGCTTAAGCTATGCTGGGGGGCTACAGCAGTGCAGCTCAGGGGCTCTGTTCAGGTGGGCTCCAGTCCCATTTCTTCAACAGGAAGCTGGTCTGATATCAGCTCTTATGAAGTAGCTGGTCATTCAAAAAAAGCAGCCTTATGGGCAGACTCCATGGTTTTGCTCCTTCACTGGGAGTTACGTAGGCATGTGGGCAAATAGATGGGGCTGACACGTCATGTTTTGAACAGCAAAGTCTTTGTGAACTGGTGGCTCAGGCTTAAAAATTATTTTAGGTGTGAACAGAGGAAATTTTTAATGTTATGTCGTTTCAAATAAGATGTAAGTTTCTCTTTCAGATTCAAAACGAGTAGAGAGCAAAACTAATGTAATGGTTAAGTGGTGTTGATATACCTACTGCTTTGCTTAATAATACTTTTAACAGTGGTGAGGGTATGGAGAGTCAGTTAAAACAAATTGATTTACAAATTTCACTCAAGTACCTTAAATCTTGAGAGGAAGTGGAGGGCTCCACGGTCGAAGGGCTCCACTTTCTCACTTTGTGGAAGTTGCTATGTTTTTATCTACTTTTAGATAGCTTCTTTCTTTTGTTCTAAAAATACCTGTAGACATGATATATGACATAGCTTCTTTCTGCTGCTTTTAAATTACTGTTTCTGAGTCAGTTTGGTGCTCACATGTTTCATAGAATCACAGAAAAATTCAGGTTGGAGAGGGCTTTTAAGATCCTCTAGTTCCAACCTCCCTGCCATAGGCAGGGTCACCTTCCACCAGACCAGGTAAACTTTGTCATGTAAAAATGAGCATGTTTGCTTTCAGTTTGTACATGAAATAAGTCTTCTTTGATACTGGAAAGTGTCCTTGTTTCTGGGTTGAGTACTGTAACTTAAGTGAGGCCTCTGAAATGGGTGTGTGTATTGAGGTGGGAGAAGTTCTCTCTGAAACAGCCCAGGAGCGTGTGTCAATCTTTCTAGGAAGGTTTCAGAGGCGGCGCCTAACTCAGCTATTTTGTTCAGGTGAGTGGAAAAAGTGAGTGACCTTCTACTGCCCTCATTCTGAAGTTCTTCTCCTTCATCCCTGCAACCCCACGTGGGCTCTGGTTTCCAACATTGTGTGTGAGTACTGCAGACCTGCCAAGGGGCAGCCCTTGGCAATTCCCACTTTACAGAGGCAGAAAATATGAATTGCTCCCATGGGGTGTGACTCTCCCTCAGCTGCCTGCAGCATGGCTGAACTTGGGAAAGGATACTATTTTCATTTTCAGTAGGTCTAAAAAAGGTGATTCAGGACTGAGCTTGATTAACTGAGGACACCTGTGGCATGCATGGATGGGGAGAAGGATGGAAAGGAAAGCAGTTGGCTTTATTTTGTCTCCTACTGGCATTCTTTAATTATCTCACAGAATTCTCTCCTTTTCATACAGAAATTGTGTCATCTCCTCTACTTGTAGGCTTATTAGCATGACTTTTCTGTACCTGATATTCTATGATTTGATTGCTCATGATGAACTGCGTGAGCTGACAAAAGCACAATCTGCAATTAAAGTGAGGCCTCTATTTAAGTTTCCTCCTTCTTATTTTAGCTTGGCTTACACAACTGCTGTAAATCAGGCCTGCCTCTTTCAAACATATTTCATCCCATTGCCAGGCAAGTTTGACAGGTCTCCAAAAGCAGAGTTAGTTTCTGCAAGTTTTGTGGAAGAAGTTCAGTGTCAAGATTAGAGAGGCATGGACAGACTAGTGCCCCTTTTCCCTCAAGGAAGGCTAGAGCTCCAACTAAGAAGTTACCTGCTCCATTTGGCCTGGCAGCAGTCCAGTGAGGATGTGTATGGCTCAGGATTGCAATTAGAGATTGTGTCAGAAGGCTTCAAGGACATGGGAGGATAGGGATTGGAGTTACTGTGGAGATAGAGAAGCTGGGGCTTGGCAAAAAATTTGGGGGCCATGTGAGTCAGTCGATAAAAAAACCAGCCATAGTAGGTTTGCTGCTCATAGAACATTCTTTGTCTTGCAGTTATTTAGATGATGCAAACCTATTGCTGTAAAGCAAAGAATCTTGGTATTTGTTCTCGGCAGCAGGTTTTTACTCATTCCAGTGGTGATGAGTGAATCCCATTGATTGTATCAAAATGACCAAGATCACTTTTTTTTCCCCAAGAGATAAATATTAGAAGAGTGGCCTCTTTCATGCTGATTGCTCTACTTCATGCTGTGCTATTCCCTTTTAGCTAACAGAAGTGCCTGGGATGAGTTTGAGGGTGTTTCATCTTTCTTGCTCAGGAATCTAGAAAAGAGAAATCTGTTTAAAGGAAATGAAGATAACACAATTTTCTTTTGCTTCTTCATGTTGTTCACAATAAAATGTATCACCTTCAGGATAAATTTTAACACTGAGAAATAAATAAATAAATAAATAAATAAATATTTGCATCAGAAAAAGTGACTTTTATTACAAATCTATGTTAGCTGACTACAGTTGGACTCTTCTATGTACATTAAAAGAAACTGTATGAGTATGTGTTGAAGTAAGACTTAGCTCTAAGAGTTATTTTCTGCTTCATTAAGATTTTCTTTACATCTCATTTTCCTTAGATTTCTGCTGAGAAGACTTGTGGTATCTATGTAGCCAGAGGTGGTGAGCTGAGCTAGATGTTCCAAGAGACAGATGACTTGCTTGGGGCTTGCTTTGCCATGATTTTGTCATTTTCCTAGAAGTTTCTGTTGTCAGTGGTGAAATATCAATAATATGGCTGACCAAGCATATGTGTCTGCACTGGGGGGGGGGGGGGGGGTGGGGGGGTGACTGTCTCTCTGGACTCTGTTGTTTGTGTTAGTTAGATTTTTACTGACTAGACTGAGACCTTCAGCACCTGCCTTGTAGTTATCCAAATGCATGTGTTGTAATGGAGTCCACCCTAGGACCTCAATGAATTTCTCCACATGTAGGAGTGTAGTTATAGCTAAGTATTATCTCAACTGCTGTAGAGTGTTTGTGACATCCATTTGGGACTAGTCTGCTGATGTGCCTGCTTGTTTAAGAGTTTGCTCTCTAGACTCTGGGACAGTGAAGTAGTGAGTACTGTGATAACTTTTGTTGCCTATGAGACTTAGCACAGCTTACAAGGGCTGCAGCTTGAGCAGCTCTGCAGTCTGTGACTCATTTCCTTTAACTGTGAAGAGAACTGCTCACCACTGTAATTCATCAGCAGCATGGACAAGAAAATCCATTACATGTTTTCTGATTAGCTAGCATGAAACCTAGTTTGTTGGCATTTCTTTTTAAAGAAACGTGGACTTCGATTGTCCTGTTGCCAAGATGTAATATTTGAAATAATCTTATTCAGAGAACAACTTTTACTTTTCTCTGATCACTGTACCAGAAAGATGCAGCTTTCTTATACTGAGATGTTATAGGTTGGGACTTGTATCCTTCAATTCCAATAAAGACATTTAATCAATAGCTGCATTAGAAACAGTCTGTGTGATACAAACAGTAGCTAAAATATGTATACTTTTGATTTCCTTGATAAGCAGTTTTGTAGCATCTTTAGGATAAATTCTGCTTGCATTTTTTTCCATCACCATATTTATTGTTGTCTCTGTCATTACCCTCTAAAAGTTATCTTCTATCACTGCTGTTGTAGCTGTTTTTTTAACTCCTGTTATTTTAGTTTCATCAGCATGCATGTCAGAGAAGCACTTTACTGTTACATGGAAACTTTTTAGCAAAAAAACCCCCACTAAGAACAGAACATGTTCCCACGACAAGTAGACAAAATCTCTCATGCTGTCTAGATACTAGATAGATCACGATGACTATTCTTGCAGGTGCTTTTGGTATTTTGCATAATCACATTTGCATTTTCTCAGATTTGTACTCATGGTGTGAATCCCCTCTTTATTTTACATCCCTAGACACTTTTGTTGTTTAGGACTGAGACTTGAGCATGCTTTTTCCCATGACTGACTATTGAGCCTGAGACTTGTTTGGGGGGTCCTACACACCCCCATTTTAAAACAGCATTGGCTTCTGCAGAAGTTCCTAATCTGAGGTTCCAGACTGGTTTTGGTTTCTTTGTTTTAGTGCCAGATTGCACATTTAAAAATGCTCTGATGTGACAAATAGTTGTGCATAATTCTGCATCTTATAAATAAATACTGTGGTCACTGGTGCCCAGTGGGGCAATGCTAAGCAGAGGCAATGGGTACAGCCTGAGCCTCAGGAGGGTCCATCTGATAATCAGGGAACACCTTTTCACTGTGAGGGTAACCGAGCACTGAGGCTGCCCAGGGAGATTGTGAAGTCTCCATCCCTGGAGGAGATCACTTCAAAAGTGATCTGGACATGGGCCTGGGCAAACAGCTCCCAGTGGCCCTGCCTGAGCTGGGGCTTGGGCCCCATGGCCTGCAGAGGTGCCTGCAAACCTCAGCCACATTGAGATTCTGTGAAATACTATGTTCAAAGACACTAATTCTCACATCTTCTTTGTATAGCAGGTAGAAACACATTTGACCCAGAAGAGGCTGTTCCTCTTGACTATCAAGGAAATTATTTGTGAGAGCAGAACCTGGTGGTCCTCAGCATATGGATGAGGAGGGTAGCTCAGTGAATCTGAAAAACTCTTTACAATTGACTGGGATATATAAAAGAATATGTAAAAATCTTTTCTAGAGGAGGACAAGCCGAAAAAAACATTAACTAAATCTTCCAATAAAGATTGCATTGGTGAAATAAATGAAGAGATGCTGGATTGTGTTTGAAAATAGAGTGTTTATGAAAGGATATTTCATTGCAAACTAATTTCTTTAGCTCAAATTGGCACTACCTTGCTTGTGCTAGTATGTGGTAATAAAAATAAAAATATTTTAGCAGATTTAAGTAGTCTGTAAGAAGAGAAATACCTCATTTCTATTTTGTTCCCTTACAAAAGGGGCGTTCCTCAGAACATCTTTAGCCAGATGGAGTTGAAATTGCAGGACTTGGGTTTAAAAGCTGCTCTCCTGCCCTCTAGTGTTACTGTAAAAGTTCCGAATCAACTGAGGGTTTGTGTGCGAACGAGTTTCTGCTGTTTTTTGGAAAACTGAAACTTACTAATTGATTTTTATTCTAAGTGGAAAATGACCCGGGAATTTAATAGGTTTTTAGAGCTTTCAACAGTTACTGCAGAATTAAAACACTCCCCTCCCCTCCCCTCCCCTCCCCTCCCCTCCCCTCCCCTCCCCTCCCCTCCCCTCCCCTCCCCTCCCCTCCCCTCCCCTCCCCTCCCCTCCCCTCCCCTCCCCTCCCCTCCCCTCCCCTCCCCTCCCCTCCCCTCCCCTCCCCTCCCCTCCCCTCCCCTCCCCTCCCCTCCCCTCCCCCTCCCCTCCCCTCCCCTCCCCTCCCCTCCCCTCCCCTCCCCTCCCCTCCCCTCTCCTCTCCTCTCCTCTCCTCTCCTCTCCTCTCCTCTCCTCTCCTCTCCTCTCCTCTCCTCTCCTCTCCTCTCCTCTCCTCTCCTCTCCTCTCCTCTCCTCTCCCCGCCTTTTTCTTCCAAGCATGAATTAATAAGGTGAGCCTTGCCGTCAGACTTACTGAACCTTGTTAAACCACCGTTCAATTCCATGGAATTTATTGAACTCTGTCAAATTATTACCTTACCTCAATAAAACGTATTGCCGCCTCTCTGCTTTGACTGAGGTGCATTCCACTCATCCACAACAGAGGCTGAGCATTGATACTGCCCTGTAGTATAAAGGCAGCTTCATTTTATTACGGGTTATTTGATCTTCTTTGCCCAAGAAAAAGCAAAGATGCTGCCCAACAACACTAGGGGTCACTGTTAACCGGGATCACAACAAATCTTGGCGCAGTCAATTAACGCGCTGACGGAGCCCGTATTCCTCAAGCCGATTATGTTGACCATTCCAAGACTTTGCCATGTTTGATTTGTCTGGCTATTTTTTTTTTTTTATCCAGAAAGAAGATAAACAAATGAACACCAAGGTTCAGCTAGGGGAGAGAATATCTTCGGATTTGTTGCCAGCAATCTTTATAAAGTTGGCACTTGTGTTTTGCACTCCTCAGTGCTCATTTCTCAGTGTGTGATGATCTTACAAGTAGTTTTAGGGGCTTTTTTGTTATGAGCAAACTGAGATAAATGCCTTTAGTCTAGATTCATGGAACCAAACACCAACCACTCCACAGTACCTGAGGTGCCACTGAGTTACATTAGTCACAGGGGCTGAGGATGCCTCTTGTAGAATCAGTGTCCTTAGCTCCTGTTCAGCATGGCTAAGCAGACAGAGTTCCATTTCTTGGATATTTTATTTTTTTAGCAGCAGCTGATGAATTCTTCGCACATACTGGAAGTTTAAAAATTGTTTGAAAATAAATTTGAAAATCCTCTTGTTTTTTAGCTTAATGAAAGACAAGGGTTGCATCAGTCTCAAGTCTTTGTCCTGAGCTGCTTGGTACATTAACCACCTGTCCTTCAAAGGCCAGAGAGATAAATCATGTCCTGATTTGCTGAGTTGCACTTTTCTACAGTTAGATGCAATTCACAGGAAAGTAACGAATTCCATAGAATAATCTCTCCTCCCAATATGCACCCCCCAAAAAAATATGGTAGGAACTGGAATGTTGCTAGTCAAGTTCAGGCTTAATATTTCATTTGTTCCTATTTGGTTCTTTAGTAGATTCTATGCTTGCCTCAGGCAATAGCAACATGTTTCTTCGTGATGAAATGTGATCAGTTATTTGGATGTTAACTGTAAGAATGTAAGTGGCATTTCTGTTGGTTTGGCTAGAGTATTAAGAGGGAGGTTTTTTTCTCTAACTGCTGCCTTGATTGTTCCAGTCTCTAGATCAATGCACTCTTTTGGAACCACAGCGAACTAGCCTCAGTGTGTTTTAGTGTTAAATGTTACAATTTTTGCTAACTGACTCTTTAGCGTGTGTGATACCTTCCTTTGGTTCTGGCAAAACCAAAACCTGTTGACTTCTTGATTGTACAGCATTCAGCTGACCTCTTGGTACGTTCATATCTACCTGGACCTTGATCAAAACCTGCTTGGAGAGCTTATAGATCCCAACTGTTATGGCTGGAAGGAGGATTGTTGCACCCTGGAAGTGACTTTCAGAGAGGTATGAGGTTCTATCTCTCATCATCAACTTTGTCAAGTTTATCAGATTTCATTTTCCAGTTGATGTAGGAGATTAAATTGGGCTTGAAAATGACCAGTAGGAAATTCCCCTGGAGGAGGAAATCTTTTGGCTGCCACAGATCCAGCTTCTGCATGCTGTTCTGTTTCCACTCCTCCTGCCTGGCAGCAGCTAGTAGGAAATGACTGAGGCTTAGAAAAGAGTATTTCACTGATCTTTATGTGACACTGAGGATATCACAATCTGGCATAAAGGTCTCTGAGGCAGGAGCTGTTCAGAGATGCTGTGTTCTCTTGTGTTCCTTGTTAGAAGGGAGACCCTGACCCAAAGCACCTCTGGCAGCATTTTCTACAGGTGGCATAAATTGCTTGGGCACCCAGGATGCAGACTCAGCTAACATGTTTCCTTCTGTTTCTGCTCAACAGTGCAGGAGAAACTTGTGAGAGTTATTGCACTTGGGATGCTGATTGTGGATGGGCATTAGGCCTCATGCCTGTTCAGGGTGGTCCTGAACCAGGACTTACTGCTCAAGGACATGCTCTAAGCATGGTAACACCAAGTGTCCAAAACCCATCCATTATCACATGTGAATAGAACTTGATGTACCTGTGAGAATGATTTTGTTGTACATACAGACCAGGGTTGCTCTGCACAAGAATCACAGGTAATGGTCACTGCACGTGTGAAGTTCTAGTTTAATGCCTGAAGCAGGAGGAGGAGAGGTGATTAAAGGGAGTAGAGTTAGTAGTCCTGTCTAAAGACAAAACAGCATGCATGGGGCAACTTTCTCTCTCTTCCTGTCCAGTCTCTCAAATCTAAACAGCCTTTGCTCTCTTCTGAATGAACTCTGTCCAGTGTATGTGCTTTTAGTCCTACTGGATTCAACTAAGTTGAATTGCTTGGCCTTGTGGAAACTGAGGATTTGAAAACTGCTTTCTAGAACTTCACACATTTGCCACAGTCAGATTAACATGGTCACTCCCTGCAAGGAAGTCACAAGTAGCTGGACTTTAAAGGACCTATGCATTTCACTTTCATGGGATAAAAATTCCTTACTTGGATCTTAGGAAGCACATGCTTCTTTGGTGTAAAGAGAAAACTGTTTTTTCCTCCACATATCTGTTCAATATCGTTATCAATAATCTGGATGAGGGGACAGAGTCCACCCTCAGCAGAAGACACCAAATTGGATGGGAGTGTTGATCTGCTGGAGGATAGGAAAATTCTGCAAGGGGTTCTCAACAGGCTGGACTGATGGGCCAAGGCTCAACAAGCTGGGTCCTGCACTTGGGTCCCAACAACCCCCTGCAGCACTACAGGCTGGGGGCAGAGTGGCTGGAAAACTGCCAAGTGGAAAAGGACCTGGAGGTGCTGGTGACAGCAGCTGAACATGAGCCAACAGTGCCCATGTGGCCAATGGCAGCCTGGCCTGGATCAGCAATAGTGTGGCCAGCAGGAGCAGGATAGTGACTGTCTCCCTGTACTCAGCACTGATGAGGCCACACCTAAAATCCTGTGTTCAGGTCTGGGCCCCTCGCTATGAGAAAATATCCACTGGTGCTGGAGAGTGTCCAGAGAAGACCAATGGAGCTGATGAAGGGTCAGGAGCACAAATATTATGAGCAGCAGCTGAGGGTTAGCCTGGAGATGAGAAAGCTGAGGGAAGACCTTAGCTCTCTTTACAACTGTCTGAGAGGAGGTTGTAGCCAGGTGGGAGTTGATTTCTTCCTCCAGGTAACAAGCAATAGGATGAAACAAAATTGCCTCAAGTTGTGGGGACATTTAGATTGAATATTAGAAAACATTTCTTCATAAAAAGCATTGACAAACATTGGAACAAGCTGCCCAGGGAAGCGTTGGAGTCACCGTCTCTGGATGTATTCACAAGATGTGTAGATGTGGAACCTGGGGACATGGTTTAGTGGTGGACTCAGCAGTGTGGTTGTGACTTGTAATTGGGCTTGATTTTTGAGGTCCTTTCCACCCTAAATTATTTTCTGTGTCTAGTTGAGAGATTTGCTCAATACATGTTCCAAGACGAATGTCGAAACATCTGCAAAGGTCCCAGTCACTTTTGTGAACAATATGATGATACTTAGTATTTTGCCAGTCTTTCCAAAGCCATTAAATACCTTTTCCAGCTTGTGAACTGGCTATTGTTTTCTTCTGTAAAATAAGTTTATTTCTTTAGTTGCATATATTGGGTCAAATTGTGTTTTAGGTTAAACAGAATGCTTACTAGGGGGCAGCTCTGAAAGTACTACAAAATTCAAGTAAACAAAAAAAAAAAATCCAGGCATTTTACTGAACTTATCAAAAAAGCTTTTTTAGTTTTTGTATATTTTATATATACATACACACATACCGGAGCATTCACAGTTTGAAAGCAAAACTTTAATCTTAAAAGTTTAGCCCAAAATATACCTGGGAGTAGTGATTTGGATGGAGCATTCTCCAGACCTCTAAGGTTGAAGAATAAATTCTGCAGCTGCAAAGGTGGTACATGATCATGATGTACTCAAGAGTGTGGACTCCCCACAAGCTTTTGTTTAGATAAGATAATGTGCAGTACTTGCGCACTCTAATTGTTAATTACTCCTGTACTGATATGTTTTGCTCGAGTTTATTTTGTGCAGCTGCTGCAAGCCTATGCCAGATGGCAACCTAGCTCTTCAAGCATAAGAAGTAGAACTGAAAGGACTAGGAAGGTCTCAGATCCCTCTGATCCTGTAGGCAGTTGGAGTTCTGTATATGAAGGGCTTGTAAAATCAAGTCCTTTGCATGCTTTAGCCTAATACAGTTACCCTCCCTTTTGATTTTAGTGGCTTGTGCTGTCTGCTATTTACAAGTGTGGTCAGATAACAGCACTTTTAAACTGGAGGCAAACATCTTTATTTAAATGTGATTATCTAATTAAGGTATAGAACCATACTTAGCTAAAAAAAGAAGGCTTGTGGTTTTTTAAAGTTGCTTTCCATCTGAGAATGCATGAGTGCCTTTGTAAACAGGATATTTTATTTTGGCACATAATTTAAACTCCCAAGTTGGTGTCGTTTTTTTCCCCCACTTCCTGGTTGGTTTCATATGTAGGCCATGTGTTTTGTATTGAGAATGTTCATTGTACAGGACATGGAGCCCAAGCATGTCAAACCTAATGTCTATCTTTGGTATTGGACGTAACATAGCGTTCAAAATATTCTTCCTTTTATAAGAACTCTGAATTACAAACAAGATTTTTAAAAACTGTATATATTTATTAACTCCATAGCAGAAAGTGTTTATCAGTCTGAGAAATTATAAACATAAAAATAAAATTTGGTTTACAGTGTAGTGATTAGTTACATCAGGATAATATGTTATATGATGGAAAAAATGTGTCAGTATATCTATGCCAACCTTCATCTTTTTCTCAGAAAGGTCAGAGGATGAAAGTATGCCCTGTCAGGCAGCCAGAACTCTTTTACAGCTGTTATTAGTTGCACCCAGCCTAGAGGAAATGGGCTCCTGCCTTCCGCTCACAAACTCAAAGCTTGAAACTCATTCTACAGAACATTCAGATTGGATCTCTAAAGTACTTGAAATCCATCTTAATTCAAGTCCCGACTAGCTCTATGCACTTGCACCCATTTGCTGGAATTTTGTTTCTCTGATTTTTTCCAGCAAATGTGAATATCAGTTTTCCCCCATAGCTGAAGATTTGCAAAATTTTGCAAGTTTTCATGACTGGCATTATAATGTGATCTGTGTTTTATACCTTCTTTAGCTCATGTTTGCAAATTTCACTTTGATTTTTCACAGTAAGACTCACTTTAGCTGATGTCCTAGTACAGTGCAGTGGACAGGCAGAGGTGCCTCCATGTGTATCCTCATTGACCGTGAGTTTGAAGCAGTCAGGTGGTCTGTATCCTTACTGTGTGTCTGCCAATCAGCGTGTCTTTTCGTGTTGTTTAATCTATCAGTCACATTTTGTCCAGCCTAGGATGTCAGTGTGACACTGAAATGCTTTAGCTGGTGACTGCTAGTGTGTTCTAAAAAGTGTGATACAGGATGTATCAGTGCTGCAAAACACAGTTATGAAGTTGGAGCAGCAGCAAAGATGAAGTAATTTGCACTTTTCACATGAGAAGCTTGCTTTCAGGGTTGCGAGAACATGTGTACCAAAGGACACATTGAACTGCTGCAAAAGAGACAGAAAATAGAAAAGCTGCAGGGACTGTGACTAGTGGGTAACCAGTATTTCCTGAGGGTTTACACCCTCTTTGCTTGTCTTTCCTTGTGTGTTTTCACCTGCATTTATGTGAGTGTGGCCAGGCTACAGCTACTCTTCATTTACTATGTACCAGCTGGTCCAAAATCCAAGGTGTGTTGTCCTCTGGGAGATGCAAACTATGCCTGGGTAATGCTGTGCTTTCTTGCACTGTAACCTGTTAATTTGTATTCTAATTTGTGCTAAGCTTCAAACTAAGGAGCCTAAGAGTGCAATAAAATTTGTGCCATACAGGCTGTTAAAAGAGCTTGGCCAGGTTTTCTCTGCATGCTTCTGTTGCATGGAAGCCTGGCAGAGATGGTGAGACCAAATTAAACCAATTATCAATATTACGCTGTTCAGCAAATGCTTCTGTTTCTGATGGTGTTAATGAAGTGGCAGGAGCAATTTGAAGGCCGCAGTTCCCGCAATAAAGTGCTGGCAGTGCACAAATGAAGCAGCAAGCGGCCCCAGGAGGGACAGCTGGAGGATGGGGGCGGGAAGGCAGAGGCAAGAAGTGATTGTCTGTCTCCTGAGAATGGGACCAATTTTCAGTGCAGCTATGCCAGCTGAGCTCCGGGGAGGCACCAGGGAATCCAGCTCAATGGGATTTAATTTGTGTGTATGAGTATAGATTATATATGACAGGCACGATTCCACATGCCTCCCAAATCATGGCACTGTACTTAAGCCCTTATACATAGATAATGCAGACGAGGGATAATCAAAGCAACCTTTGTCATGCTGAAAGCTGAAACTCCTGAGGGCAGAGTTTAATCAGTGTATTATTGGAACAAAAATTCCAGCCTTACTGTAGCGATTGTATTACTAGATGCCATATTTAATTCATGAAGAGAACTGTGAGTTTTAAAATTGAAATGAGACACAAAATTTGCTGGTTGATGCAGAATGTAAAATTAATTTTCTATTGGTATGAGCAACAAAGAAATAGGTAAGAAAGAGCAAAAACTCTTTCTCATCTGTAGCTGAATTCCTTTTGTCAGGTTATTTACAGTCTCAAAAAATAGTGAAAGAATAAACTGCAGAAAGATAGCTGTGATTCACTTCAGAAGTTGCATCTCTGTTCATACCAAAGAAGGATTTTCTGCTATTCCTTTAACAGTGCATGTAAATGTCAAATTTCTACAGGCTGAAGAAATATTTCAGCATTACTTAATTATATAAGAAAATTATTACTTCCCTATGGTTTTTGTAGCATTATCTCCTTTTGCTCTTTTTTTCAGACAAGGGAATTGCTAGGAGGTGGTAGTGTATCACTTTACAGACACATATATACAGTAACCATTATCCTTGTGCTTGAGCTTGTGTGTTTTCCAGCAGCTTTAGCAAGCTTTGCTTTAATTAAAAAAAAAAAAAAAAGAATCTGCTGATTCTAAAGAAAATATGACAGTGAAATAAATCTGGGTTATATTTGGTTAATAAGGAAACAGGACAATGCCGGATGTGGAGGTGACCAGCATGTTCCATTTTAGCTTTCCTTCCTCATTTAACTGCTCTTTGGCTGCTCCAGATAGAAATGACGTTTGAGGGCTGGAACAACAGCGGGCATGGGAGTTTTTCATTACCTGTGCCTCTGACACAGTAGTGCATCAACCATCACGTCTCCACCTTCCTTCCTGGATGCCCATTGTTTCCCACCATGGGGATGTTCTTTCTCCTGATGTGCCATATCTTCCCCCAGGTATGGTTTAATAGTTACTGTTCACAAAGTCCCAGTAGAAATGAGCTTGTAAATTGGAGAGCTGTAACAGAACTTCAGGATGACAAATTACACAGTGCCTTCCTGTGGCCCAGCAAACTCCTGTGCTTCCCTTCTACACATTGTGGTTCATGTGTTTGTTCAGACTCGGGCTTTTCAGCTGTAGAAGAGCAAAAGAATATCTGCACCTCTTGCTGGCAAGGAAGTGACATCCCCACATGATATTTCAGGCACCAACCTCTCACTGACTTGGGAACCTGGACCTTGAACTCTGTGGTTTTCTTTGTCCAGTCTTACTTAAATGTGCTTGAATTTGTGGTGGTGGCTGAGGATGGTGGAATGACTGTTGTATTCAAGAGAAAAGTTTGAATTTTTCTTATACCTGAGCTGATTTACTTGGTGACCTAGTTGGCTTGTCTTGGAATGCAAATAGTGAGAATGGTGTCAGGTGCAAATATGACCCTCTGATTAGTGTGACAGTAAACTTTATGCCAGAGTTCCTCAACTCTGAGGTGAAGGTATCATTTCCATCCTTCACAGCAGGTTGTGTGGTGGGATGAAACTATTTTAATACTGAAGGGACAGATCAAACCACAGATTTAAACAAACTATCATGCTGTACTCTGTCCTAGTAACCTCTATTTGTTGCTACATGACACCGGTGATTTTTTTGCTCTTCTTTTGTGGTGATGTAATTTTTCAATACATACTAGTTAAATACTACATCCCTTCTTAAATAAACATTACAATTTATTTTTAGAAACACATTCAAAACATACAGCAGTTGAGGTGACTTCAGTGAAGTTAGAATGGAGTCAAATGTAAACGTTGGAACAAAGATTATAGAATTAGGAACAAAGATCATAGAAACATAGAATCATAGAATCATAGGATGGTTTGGATTGAGAGGGACCCTAAAGACTGTCTAGGTCTAACCCCCCTGCTGAGGACAGGGACACCATTCAGTAGACCAGGTTGCTCTGAACTCCATCCAGCCTGGCTGTAAGCACTTCCAGGGATGGGGTATCCAGAATTTCTCTAGGCAAGCTGTTCCAGTGCCTCACCAGCCTCACAGTAAAGAATTTTTTCCTGGTATCTAATAAAAAAGATCCTCACTGTTACAATTTTATTACAACTTTTGTGGTGTTGCTCTTTCTTTTGTTTTTTTTTTTTTTCATGTTTCTGCTGCTGCATCAACTGAAAACTTGAAAAGAAGGTTTCTTAACTTCGTAAGAGGAAAGGAAAACTTGAAAACATGAACACTGCATGTTCTGTAACTAAAAAGCAACTAAAAATAAACACAATTCATATTTCAGTTTCACAACTTTTAATGCAATTATACTAGTGCAACATTTTTGGAAGGCCTGACTCAATTTTTGAAAACTGCAGGCAATATGGTTTCAACTCATTGTTCTTGATTAAATTTGGGCCTGGAAATCCAGGTGAATCATTTTATCCTAAAATCATAAAAAACTCTATTAAAAAACCCAACAAATTGGGAATATTTAGGTAATATTCCTTTTATTGTGGTAAATATGAACAATAGTAAAATAAATACGCTCATACTTGGTGTTTGTCCAGTTTAAAGGGGTGTGTGTGTGAATACCAGATTAGTCATTCCTAACTTGGACAAACCCTTATTGTGTCTAAATTCATAGCTTTTCCATGGTAACCAACATGGATTATTGAGTTGCAACCATTTTACTGGATTTCATGTGTTTCTATCAACCCTTAAGAGAGCTATTTTGGTGTTAAGTACTGCCAGGCAGTGAGTAAATGTTTTTCTACTTTACCAAAGGAGTATGTGGCTTTACGTTTTCCTTCCTTCCTTGCTTAGTCCTAAATTCATCTTTAATGAACTGTTTCAGCTAATTAACCCACTGGAAAACTATTTTCCTTTAAAAAAAAGTAAACAAAACTTTTTCTCCTGCAGTTGACCTTGCTCAGGATTTCAAGAGCACAAGTACAAGACAAACAGAATGGAAGAGAGGCACAAGGATTGGAGTTAAAGGGGAAGAGTGACCTCTTGTCCTCTTGTTTCCCATGGCAGTGAGCTGGTAGTTAATCTCAGTCCAGATGTCTTTAAAAAGTCGAAATTAGTTAATCAGGGGGTTTGACTTTTATTTTTTTTTTTTTAATATAAGGCTATAATATCCACAGGAATTGCAGTGAAGATAAAGCTGCTAGCCTGGATTTACAATAGTGAAAATGAAAGAACTTGACCCTGAGATTAACATTTCCTGTAACTCTTGACATTCTGTTTTATAAGTGGTACTTTAGTTCTCTTTTGTTTCAAGTATTTAGCTTGTAATCATGCCAGTGTTTCAGTAGCAAAGTGTTTAACTGTGGAGCCAGGGATTTGAGGAGTCAGATTTCAACTTATTTGTAAGGGATGTGGCATTTTGTCAAGTGTTTTAGGTTATTATCCTAGACTGAAGCTTTTAAAGAAGAAAAGGAAATAAGAAATTTTTGGGTTAAGTGATATAACTTGTTAAGGATAGCTGGCCCCTTACAGTGCCAGCTGTGCCCTGATGATCCAGTCTAAAACCACGTGAAGCAGGGGACCTCCAGGGTGTTTCAGTTCAGCCATGAGGTCACAGGACATTTTCATTATAAAATGGAATTGCTACTAAAGCCGAGTTCTTGTCTTCCTTCTGATAGCGAAGGAAGTTTTGGTTCATTAAATTACTTTCTGGCTCTAGTTTAAAGGGTTCAAAATCTTTCTTATAGAAATGAGCTACTGTTGAAGGAAACAGATGATATGTGCTTGCCCAGTGTGATTGCTGTAATAGAGGTGCACAACAGAAGAGGAGTTTGTCTGTCCTGACACTTTCCCATCAGGGCTGGTGGCTTGAGATGACCTCCATCCAGCCATGGAGCTCTGTGTTTGACCATGGCACGGTGGTCACTCCCTCCACACAGGGTCTGGACATACTGAATGCACTCTAGGATGAGTGTTGCTGCAGCACATTGGACTGTCCCACTACTGCTTTGGGCCAACAAGAATCTTTTTTTCCTTCTTGACCCAGGCACTTAGGCATGGTGAAGCTTTTCTCTCTGGTTTGGTGGGTTTGGGGATCTTGCCCTGGAAACTGCCAATTTTCTGAAGCCAGGAGTTTGCAGTTGTGTGGCAGTCATTGTACTGTAAGGTGTTGGTTATGGCAGGCGGTATTTCTACTTTTAGTTCAGTACTAAAAAGTCATAGTCTCATGTGTTAGAGCTTCTGTCTTTTAGAAAATAAGTTTTCATTATTAGCATTTCAAACATTTTCTATTGATCCATATTGCAAATAAGAAAGGAGAAAATACCTTAGAAAGTATATCCAAGTGCAGCCTCCAACACAGCTGCAGATGAAATTCTATGTTAAATAAAGGAATAGCTGATACTGGTTTCAGTCTCGGTTTTGATTGTAACCCTTCTGAGAGAATTGCTGCTACTCTGCTTGGCTATGCTAAGATAATTAGTGATTTTAATGCACATTTTCTTTTGAAGAAGTGTAATTAAAAATAAGTAATACAGAATGTGTGCTTCAGAACAAAAATGTCTGCCTCCTGGACCATACATCAGTGGTGGTGTAACAGAGTGGTAGATTATAACATGCAGAGAGTTGATCAGTCGTGTGGTGCTGCTTCTCCTTGTTTCTAGCTGCCAAATCCTATTAAACGGGAAGCTTGAAACAAATTTTATGTATTTTTAGTAATTTCACTCCCTGAATGCAATTACTGTGACAGACAAAAAATTGCATGAAATCATGAGTAAAGAAGGAAATGTTGCTGCAGTGGGAGGGAATTGGTCTGCTAAGAACTCTCCTTCTTTTGTGGCAAGTGGCTTAGGGGCTTCAGAGCCTCTGAAGATTTCCGAAAACCTCACTCTGAAGTATTTGCTGTCAGCCAACTGGGTCCTTGCTGGAGAGGTCTTGGATACTTAGATGAAAATTGTCATGTGAAAAAAAAGTCCAAATTGTAATCAGATCAACTAGTTATGTTACAGTTACTGCTGGCTTACAGTAATTTTCCCAGTTAGGCTTTTTCTTTACTAGCTGTTATAATCTCAAAGGAATTTTGTTGGGAATTGTAAGGGAAATGGCTTTTATGTCATTTTGCTTCATAGTTTTTTCCCTATACTGAAGACAGTGTTTTTAATATCTACACTCTTACAGAATACTTAACCCCCTAGTGTCCTAAACTATATGAATTCTTCCACCTGATTGTCCAACACACTCCAGCTAATTCTACAGTTCCATTTACAAATTTTGCTAAGTTTAGCTGCATAGTTTAAAAGGTTATACCCTCACAAGTCAATTTTTTTTTGATGCTGGAAGTTGTCATCTGCATAGGAACAGCAGTATTTTAACTTAAACTACAGAAATCAAAATATGTTGATACATTTGTGATGTTTGCAATCACAAAATGGGCTTGTGATCCCTGTTCTCCTGGTTCCCTATGCCAGGAAAGGACTGACTTTCAGAACAAGGGCAAAGCAGGAAGGCTAAGGACAGTAAAATTTCCAAATGCTGTCATTATCCAAGAGGGAGTAAGAATTCTTTGCTACTTCCTAAATTGCTTTCACAGGAGACTACTGGAATAATGCTATTTCTGGAACTCTGTCTTGTTCTAGCTGTTCTTTTGCTTTCCATGATTAACACGATCTCTTTCTTTTTCCTTTATCTTACTTTTCACACTTGTTTCAGATGTTTTTTCTCTTTTTTCCCCATCTCATTTAGATGTCTGGTTTTTAAATTGTTCTTCCAGGCAGAAAAGAGAAATAGAAAATAAGGAACCTCTCTCTGCCTTGATTCAATAACCTTATATGTCTTATTTTCAGGATTATTCTCTTGGCACCAAAGCTTAGTTAGCAAAGAAAGCTGACAAGTGCTTGCTGGTGACACAGCTGTTGACCTCTTCCAGAGGAAAGGAAGATAATTCTCCTTTTCTTTCATTCATGAATACTGCCTGAGCTACCAGAGTCAGAGCAATTTCCATCAGTCAGGCCAGTGGAAAGGCTGGTTCAGATAAATTCTTTCTTCAGTTTGGATTGGTAAAGAATGTCCTTATGTAAAAAAGATTCTCACTTTTTCCTGCTGTTAGAGCATACATATGACTAGTAAAAAGGTTTTCTATTGCAACAGAGGGAGAGTAGAAAAATACTTGACAAGAAATGGAATGACTTGTCCTTTAATAAAGTTTGACCATGGACTGATGTCAGGTGAACTATAAAACCACAGAGAGATCAGAGTAGCACAAGTTGTGGCAGAACTTGCTAAACACTTCCACTGATCCTATTTTCATGTGCAACTTTACTGAATTTCCCCTGCTGATAAAGAGGTTTGCAGCAGGTATCTGCATCAAGTTTGCTTATTTGTCAAGAGATAAATGTCCTTCAGAATGGCTTAACTGTTTCAGAAATGATGCGTGGAAAAGGGTGTTTTCTAGTAACTGCTTCTTACAGATGTTCTAGTACCTGTTAGTTACAGAGGACAGACTTAAAAAGTGATGTGGAAAGGGCTGCAGTATATATTTACTTTTGCATAATTTTGGAACTTTCTGACTGTGAAGCTCCTGGATTTGCAACCACACTACTTTTTATATAGTTATGTGGTTTGGTAATGTTGCCTCCACAGCAGTTAAAGCTGCCTCTTTTTTTCAATGTAGAAGCTTCTCTTTTAGTTGGAAGTTTCATGGTCAAGTCTTAGCTGTTTGGGTTTAAGCTTTTTTGTTTTGCTCTCTGCCTCTGATTAAATAGTTTTGGGAAGCTTTAGTAAAACTTATATATCCATATTCAAGAATTGTGTCCAGACAGAAACTGGGGGGAGGCTGAGGTAGTTTTTGTTTTCAGTGCCACAATTTTAATTTCTTTTTCTTTTGACTGCTTTGCCTTTCTTGAACAATCCCTCTGGAATTAGAACTTGGACCAAAGATTTGACAAAAGGATAGTCCTGGGATAGAAGAAATACCATTTACTGTCCTCCAAAAACTCAGGCAAATTTTGATGAGCTACACCTTTGAAAATCCATTTACTTGTGTTCAGAAAGTACTGGCTTCAAAAATATTTATTTCAGTGAGCTCAGGCTAGAGGTAATGGGGAAGGAAGTGAATATGGTGAACATACAGATAGTATGAACCACATACTGATTCAAACTCAATTGACAGAGGACATACGTCAAAACTCAAGATACATGACCACAGAGGCCTAGCAGTCCAAGGCAATAGGGATGATGGGTAAATGCAGAGCTGATGCCAGCTCCCTGCTTGATGGGCAGTGCTACAGCTTCCTTCTGGTTTGTGGGGGAGGAAAGTTGGGAATTTCTGACTTAGAGGACTCAAAGCCCACTAGATGAACATGGAAAAGCAAATGACAATCTATTTTCTTTCTGTGGAAAAGCTTGCTAAAACCTCTCATAGCCATTTTGTGGCTGATTTTCTTTACCTCTGCTACTGATGAAAATAAGAACCTGATTACTTTGCCGGTGTAGGTTTTGGAGCCCTTAATGCATATGCCCTTCTGGTCACCTCAAATGTTGTTGCAGTGTGTGGCTGTTTCTCTCAGGGAACTGGTAAGCAATTGCTTCTGGTTTCTTCAATAATTTTTAGATTATTTCTGAGAGCACCATTTCTCCATGGTGCATACTGTGAGTGTAGAAACTACAGCAGTTACAAATTACCTAATAAAATCTGAAGAGTGCTCTGGGATTCATTTGATAAGAGTGGCTGCATTAAGTGAAAGGATGTTAATTGTGTGGCTGGCTGCCACATGCAGTTAATCCCCAGCACAAAAGTGCAGCAAAATGTGCTCTCTGAACAGTTCTGATCCAGAAATAACTGTGAAGGAAAGAATAGAAGCTCAGGCCTACCTTTTGGCTCTGTGATTTACGCTGCTCATGAGGATATCTTGCTATGTTGGCCATGCATTTTTCAGCTTGTTGCCAATCCTCATGCCATCATTGAACCTGATACTGAGGCTGGGACTTTGTAATTCTATCCAGAATGGCTCAGTTCTCCTGGTTCACTTTCCACAGCTCCTGCTTTCGTTTTTCTTCAGTTAAACTAGAGGGGAAAACCATATAAGTAGAACCAAACTTTTTCACACTTGTTTGTGCTCCCATGCCTGGGAATCCAGAATGTCAAGTATTTGTCGATCTTCTGTTAGGGGGAATTTTGCCTGAAATTTTATACCTCCCCTACAGGCACTTGCTCCTTCTTGATCTGCAATAACTGGCCCTTGTAATCCTATCTTTTTGTACTTCTTAAGATGATAGACTTTGTTCAGTGTCTTCCAAACACACTCCTGCCTATATGGAATTTTGGGACATTTTACAAGAGGAACAATTCTGTAGCTTGATCTCAGATTAGTACCAACCCTCCAGTCTTGGAATTGCAGTAGTGCAGTACTGTAGGTGAGGGCATGTGTCTGGTGGCTGGTGTCTGAAATGCTTAATCATTGATTTCTGTTACTTTGGTTTATAAGTTTCTCTTGTGTACAAATCTGATATACTGAGTTGAGAAGCGTGAAGAGAGTGGAAATAAATCTACTGCCTCAAATGCCTTGCAAACATTCTGTGATTTCTTAGACTGCAATTTTCCAGGCAGCTGAGCTGATCTCACACCAGTCTCCTGCCACCAAAAAGCAAAGGACCCACATTTTTCCTTCTCCTGCTCATCTCCCCCCTGCTTCCACTGTGTGATCTTCTCCATCCCTTGCAAAAGTCCTGGAATTCATGACTGCAGAAAATGGCAAAAAAAAAAAAAAAATCCAGGTTTGTTTGGTTTTGTTGTGTTAATTTTCTGCTGCTGTCACAAATTTAATTAGCTAATGGAGAGGTTTGGTGAAAACCAGTTGACCCAAAAAAAACAACAGGAGTTTGCCATTTGAATCATGAATAGAGTGAAGGAATGGAAAGGAGGAGGATGCTCTGTTCCTTCTATACCGTGTGTAATCACAGCTTCAGCAGTGGAATTAAGTAATTCTTGTTGATGCCTGCACAGATCTGGATCTTACTCACTAGTGACAAGCCGTAAGTGTTATGATATGGATTTGCATGATGTGGCCATGACCAACTCTGCCTCAGGTAAAGGAACTGTGTAAATGTCAGGATAATTGTGACAGTAATGTGTAGTGAGTTCTACCTGGGTCATTTCAGCTGAGCAGTATTTGCTTTCTGGAGAAACTTTAGGGCTTGGTGAATAGCCAGTGTATGAAGAAGTAGACTGGCTGCAAATGAATCACAGGAGATGACAACCACCACCTGAACTATACAAACCCTTCATTTCAAAAACCTGTCCCTGTTGTCGACTGGTTTGCTGTGCCCTATTGGGATGTGGATTTCCTGCTGAATCAAACATATTTAAGATGGTTTTCTCCAGTGATAAATCTTCAAGGCACATTTTGCTTGATCTCCTTTGAGCAGTAAATTAAATTTTCACTTTTGCCTGCTTCCTGCTCCACTTTTTTTTTTTTTTTTTTTAAATTATATTTTTGCTCTGGCTTTATTTCATCTCTCAGCTTTGGGTCTCCCTTTTTCTGGTGGTGTCTGTAGGAGCAACTGGCAAAGTCAGCAGCAATGACTCACTTAGCAGGATCAACAGCTTTGCTCAGACATAACAGGTTTGCTTCAATTATTTTCTTAAAGTAGGGCAACGTTACTCCCCCTCTATTTGCTTTTATTCCCTCAGTTATTAAAGTGAAAAACTAAGTTAAAGCCAACTTCTCTTCAACAGAGTGTAGGAGGAAAATGACCTGGCATTAGATTTCATGTGACAGGATGAGCAAATGGCTTTCTGAAGTGTTGATTATACCTTAGGCTGCCTTTTAAACGTGTCCTCACAGAGCAGTTTATCCTTAGCTATGTTTATCACTGGGAAGGAAACTTGATAACTACATGGAAATAGTGCTGCTGATGTTACCTTTTGGCCTTGTAGTCATTTTTGTTGTAAATTTGTCCCTTTGTTCTCATGATGCAGGACATCTTCTCCAGCAGCAAACAGTTGTCTCTTTCAGTGGCAGAAAGTTGGTCTTCCTCCAACTTCGTGTACAGAAGGGATAAAGAAATTATTGTTTTTACAAGGGCATGAGAAGCAGCAGTGATGTATCATGGATACCCAATGGGGTGTTCAAAATATGCTGTCCCCTTCTCTACACAGCATGCAACAGACACTGATCAGGTAAAGCTCTGTGCTGTTATTGAGAGAACCCATATTTTCACCTTTTCATAGTGACACAGGGAGACAAAGCCCTTTGAAATGCTGTGAATTAGACCCTGAAACACTCTTCTGAAACCACAGCTGCAGCCTGCATGATTCGTGAATGCATTTCCTCAGTGTAAGCAGAATTTCTATAAATATTTGTCCACATATTTTCCAGAATCATCATCATAATTTTTGCCTCTAGCAGCCTTCATAGGCCCTTCAAAAGCTAGGATGGTTATGGACAGTGTACAAGCACACGATGGGACTTGTCCAGATTTCTGTAAAGTCAGAGGGATTCTCTCCATTATCTTTGATGGGCTTTGGATCAAATAGTAACTTTTCCATTGACTTCAGTGAGATTTGGATTAAGTCCAGTGGCAGGCCATTTTTATCTTGGAGGGACTGCAGGCTGTTTAAGTGGAGAAGCAACAACTGGGTGTAATGAACGAATGGAGAGAGATGTATGAGGAAATATAAGCTAGTTCTCTCCATCATAATCACGATTTTAAGCCTTTTAAAATTTGATTTTAAAATGGAAGGTATTAATAATCTCAATCTCCAAAGTTAACTGTGTCAACAGTGGGTAAAAATGGAAATAGTCCAGTGGAAGAGAGAGTATCTCTTTGGACGTCCTGAGGCATTTTCTAATTTGTAAAAGATGTTACCATATTGTTTTTCAAAGAACACATATCCATGCTAAAAGTGTCTTTGTGGGGATTGGGAGGAAATGGGGGAAAGGTGAACAGAAGAACTTATTTATACAAGTATCTGAGGCCCAACAATCTCTTTTCTGGAAGGCCGAATTGAAGACAACCAGAGAGAGGCCAGATGGATGAAAGCAGGGAAAGCACAATTTTCATAGTTGGACTTCAACATCTCGTCCTCAAAAGGCTCTTGGAACAGAATTGCTGAAGGAATAGTCTTGTTTTTAGCATACTAATTCAGTCTTTTCCTGTCTCATTGTTTCCTTTCCCATATTTGATTCTAGACACTCCAAAGATATTTCAAGACCTATTCAAAAGAAATAGTAAATCCTGCTCATCCAGATCTGATAGTTTTGAGTGGCTAATATTAGAGTAGCAAGTTTCTGGAGGAAATCTAGTTCATCTGCCTTGTTTGCTGGGTTTTTTAACCAAAGCAGGCCAGATGCTGGTCACACTGTAGTGTAAAGGTACCTAAAACTGGTGGATTGAGTCATCCCATGGCAAGATAACCCTGAGGAGGGTGATTGTAAAGAAGAACTGGATACCAGAAGACCACAAACATTTTTCTCCTCTCTTTCTACAGGGGTGTGGAAATCAGGAGGATGAGAAAGAACCAGTCTCCACTTGAGGTATCAGGACCTGCTGTTCTAAGGAGCATGCCTAAGACTGGTCAGTCCCTGTTGGTGTTTTTGTTGTTAACCTCTGTTTGTGTGTGTGGGGGAGGGTGGTGGTGGTGGGGGTTATGCAGTGTTTCATTTTCAAAGGAACTTAAGCAATTACTTTTACAGTAATGGGAAAAAAAATTAACTTCAGCAATTGAACCCACATCCTAATATAGCATGTGAATTTATGCATGAAGAAGAAATGAATTGTTTTGCTAGTGAAATGGTTTTAAGGTGCCTGGGGATTATTATGTCACACAGTGAGATGATAAACAATTTTAAGGAAATTAATTCTGAAGTCCTTATATGGGTTATGCTCCCATTGCCTGGGGGGCACTGTGTTAGAAATTAAGTCTTTGACAGGGTTTAGCTGCATGTATTTTCTACTTTGCTCATGTTTGGTGGGCTTTTTTTTTTTTGGTGGTGTTTTTTTTTGTTTTGTGGTTTTATTTAAATTGTTGTTTCCTTTTAAGGAGCAGAGATAATTAGCTAACAATTTATTTTCCACTCTCATCCTTTATTAAAAGTTTGTCTTTTGGGAGCAGGAAGATTTTGAAGGATAACTGCCAGTCAAGGCTACCCATTGTTACTTCTTCTGCTTTGAATATGTTAACATCCTATTATTCGGTTCTTTGCTCTGAATCTTGGTGATTGGGCTAGTCTTGTTATTTGCAATGGTATTTTTTTGGCTATGCATAAATACATCTTAGGAGGCTATTTGAACCCTTTAGCACTTGTTAATCTGAAACTCTGATTTCATCAATAATCATAAAGATAAAAGAAGTTATTTAATGTTGCCGGGAATGTGCTATTCATGGATCCTGATAGTTCTGTTGTAACAATCACTTCACTGAGGGGGAAAAAAAAGGCCCTGAAATTGTGACCATCTGCTAGGCTCTTTATTTCCTCTGAGAGGAGATGTGAAGGCCCAGTGAAATACCCAATACTATACCTTCAGCTTGTGGCCCTATATTGTTGGGACATGTGTGTCCACTAATGGTTTTGCTGTCTGGATCTGCAACAGAAATGAAATGTTTATCCTTTCTCGTTGAAAATATCCTTCCATATCATTATGGAAGATCTTTTAATTCCTGTGTTCTGTTTTGTTAGCCAGCAGTAACACTATTAAACATGATTCATTGTATCGGCAAAGCCAGACTTGCCCAGGAGAGTAGTGGAAAATGAAAACGTTAAAGAAAATTGTTCTAAAGTCTGCTGGAGATGCAAAGTCGTCTTTATGATGGAAAAATGCAGAAAATGCACACAGTCTGGTTACAGTTGTGTTGATACTATGATACAGAAATGACTGTCTAAGAGAAGGCAGGCATTTTTCATTAAGCATCCAGCAGAAATAAGAAGCCTAGTGTAAGAAAGCACCAGGTACTCCTAAGATAAGTCAGGTCTTCCAAACCACTTATTTAGGATGCTGCAAGAGCAGTAAGAATACTGGAAAAGAACTTCTTGTGTTGAAAGTATTCCCAGGTCTCTTCTTATTAGCTTTTTAAAACAATCATTAAGAACACATTGTAGATCTAATAATTCTGATGGAGTTGGTAGTTTAGTGGCATAATAATATTTATCTCCATCTGACCTACACAGCCATGCAACATATGAGGAGAAGAATAATCTGTGAGCTGTGTTGGACTAAGTAAACCCCATGGAAGAAAAGCTAGTAATGGAGTAGAGTAAGAGAAGATTAAGAGGGGAGACCACTTTCTCTCAGAGTGGGCTTCTGCAGGGAGTGACACTGGATCAGTTGAAACAATGGATTTTTGTCATAAAATATATTCTCCCATAACTTACACGTGAACTGTTCCAACTCAGGCAGACTCAGTGATATGTAAAGAAGAGAGAAATACTTGCTATTTAAAAAATAAGAGACTGACAAGTAAAAGCAGCAAGCACATCACCAACACAAACTCCTCAATGTACGACATGACCAAAGCACTGCCTGAATGCAACAGAAGTTTTCCATGTCTCTTTCTGAAGCACCATTGTGATGAGCCAAAAATCAGGCTTGAATCCCTGATAGCAGACTTGTCATACATACTACCAGGACAGGTTCCTTGCTTTTAGAACAGAGTGAATAATTTACAGCATTGACTGGGATAATGTTTAGCAGTTTCTAACTTTGTCTGAAATTTGCTTGAGCTGCTTGGCTTCCTGTGAAAACATTCAGCTGCTTTTTTTTTTGTGGCAGTCATCTCAGAGGAGGTGGGATCCCAGAAGGAAACTGCTCTCAACTCGAACTGTTTTCATGAGATGATGACAGGGCTCATCTGCATCCTTTCTAGATCCCATCATGTTAAGTAGCTGACTTTTACTGGATAGCAAAACTAAACTTGGCAAAGCTGTGAGAGTTTTGGCTTCTGCTGCTATCTTCTCTGATTCTTCAGGTGCCTTTAATTATCATACTAATAGGTTATTTTAAAAATATCTTTAAGAAGACATGTGATTTGTAAAAGAGGGTTGTTACCGTACCAGTCAGTACAAATCACCAGTGTGAAGAACAAAACATGATATTTATGCAAACTCTTAATTTGTAGATATGCAAACTGTTTCAAACTTGAAACAACAAAAAGATGGTTTAGAAACAGGATTTCTTCTGTAGAATTCATATCAATATAATTTAATTGTCTAGGAATTCTTGTGAACAGTTTCTGTCTCATTCTTATACGCACAACACTAAAAGGTTAACCCTGGCATTTATAAGCCCACCCTTATCTCTGTTGCAGCACTTTACAGATGGTTTTGGAATGATTTTATTTTTAATTCTATGCAGAATGTTGCAGAGAGGAGATGTAACTTTCAATATTTTTTTCCCTTTTCCTTTTTACTATTTAGAAAATAGCAAGATTATTCAGATTGGATCCATTTGCTCTTGGATTCATAAAAACACGCTGACATTTTCTGTACCTTTGCATCATGGAGAAAATGATAGCTTATTCCTAAACATTGCCATCTTTTCAGTGGTCTTCTCCAAGAAATGTGCCTTGTTCTCTTCCTTGCTTTCTATTTCCTCCTTTCTCTCTTGCTCTGGTATTTTTTTGGGGTTTTTTTTTTTGTGTTTTTGTTTTTGTTTTTGTTTTTGGGGTTTTTTTTTTGTAAGCTCCTTCAATTTAAAGCCTTCACATCACTAAGCAGAGACCCTTATGTTTTCTCAGGGAAATTTCTGTCTCTCTTGATAGATCAAAAGCCCAGGCCCCAGGGGGCTGTGTCATTCAGGACAACCTGCCAAATTTCCCTGCCGCCCCCAGGTACCACAGCTGCAGGTACCTCTGCTCTAGTAGCTGCTGTTGCTGCAGCAAGCTTGTGTTTGTGCCAGGAGAAGGCACGATGAATTTTCTGGGAAACCAGCATGGGAATTGAGAAGCGCCAGCATGGCAACACAGGGGCACTTGAAAAGGCCACTCTTTGGTCACTGGGGACCTTGTTAATCACTGCTTGGTGCGAACCCCATAATAAGAAACAAAATCCTGTACTTTCTAAGCCATGCTTTGCTCAACATGATAGTTATTCTTTCTCTTCGCTTGCACTCAGAAATTAATACTTGTTTTTAATCCAAGAGCAATTGAGTCATGGGAAATATTTTGTTCTCTATAAATACATTTCTTCACTATATATCATGGTGATCTCTAACCTCTCTTCTTGGCCCTTCATGCATATATGAAGTACACTACTCCATACACTGAACAAAGGAGAGTTCTGTATGAACAGTGGATGCTGAGGGTATTTCAGCTACAGTGGTATCAGTTCCCTGCTTTAAAAGAGCCACTGTTTAAATAGCCATGCTTATAAACAGTAGTGAGCCTCTTGAGGCTAATTCATACAGAAAGAAATTTATTTATTTCAATATTGTCAATTTAGTTAGAAAAATATGTCAAATTCATTCTCTACCTCATCTTTAACTTTTTTCCACCTGCAAGTCAAATTAGGGGAAGGAAGGAAGGAAGGAAGGAAGGAAGGAAGGAAGGAAGGAAGGAAGGAAGGAAGGAAGGAAGGAAGGAAGGAAGGAAGGAAGGAAGGAAGGAAGGAAGGAAGGAAGGAAGGAAGGAAGGAAGGAAGGAAGGAAGGAAGGAAGGAAGGAAGGAAGGAAGGAAGGAAGGAAGGAAGGAAGGAAGGAAGGAAGGAAGGAAGGAAGGAAGGAAGGAAGGAAGGAAGGAAGGAAGGAAGGAAGGAAGGAAGAAATTTTTACACAATTAATGAAGCAGACCCAGTCTGGAAATAATGAAGAACTATTTCTTCATATTAAAGCTAATTGTATTGTGATACAATCTTCCTAAGGTAGCAATGGAGTTGAATCATCACTGATGTTATTCACTGCTTATGCATTTTGAAGAGGGCACAGTCCTGCAATATTACTGATTTGGAGCAAGTGACTAATCAAATCTTTTTCACTTCTAAATTTGATGAAAATCATTATGATACCCTAAATGGACACAAAAGCTATACATCTATTTGCTGGGTATTCTCAAAACATGTCTTTTCTACCTTATTGCTCATCAGTAGCTTTCACAACACATTAAGAATGAAAAGAGAGATGCTGTAGTCCTTTTGGGTAAGCATGTTCTTTAATGAAAGCTTAAAGAACATGCTCTTTATCAAACAGTTGTACCCACCCTTTTCTTGAGTTCTTCATACTTTGCTTTGTCCCATTTTAGCTGAAATAGTTGTTGCCAGGTGGTAGAATTGACAGGTAGGCTTGATGCATCTTCAACAAAATAAAGCATCTCTGAAACTGGGTTCTTTAAAAAAAAAAAAGAAGTGAGAATAACACCAATCTGAGTCTTTTCTAAAGCAAAGCCCTGGAGACTTCTGGTATGCTTGTGGCCAGTCACGTGGGGGTTGTCATGGCATCGCTGCTCAGAAAAGGAATGAATAGCTGGTGGTAGCATTTCAAACAATACATGTAACGAATAGAAAACAAGAACTGAATGTTATAGCAAAGAGTATTTTATTCATACATTAAATAGATTACCAGTTATACTTCACAAACCGACTCTGCTTCTCACTAGTGAAGGAAAGACAGTGGTGTAAGCCCATGGCAGGGGGGTTGGAACCAGGCAATCTTTAAGGTCCCTTCCAACCCAAACCAACCTATGATTCTATGGATAATTCATACAAGTATGTAAAGGACTGTATAAGGGAGTACATTTACTGAGTCTTGAATAACATGGCACGTTACATGGCACACTTCAGTAATGCTCTGAACAAACCCACAGTGTGGTCTTTTGCTCTGCAATACATTTTTAAAAACATTTATTTCATTGATTAAAAATGCTCTTTTCAAAAGCCAGAGCAAACATGTTCATACTGAAATAGTTCTGGAGTTTAATAGCCTTTTCACCTTTCTTTATCTGCTTAATATCTGACTGCTAAGAAAAACAGAGAAACAGACTTCCAAAAGCCATTTACCAATCTGACTGCTGGTTCTTATCCAGGACCACCTTGGCTTTCATTCTTCTTAGGCAATATTTGGCAGAAAAGTGAATGGGCAAAGATGTTTCCTCAAGCCCTCTCAAAAATAAAAAAGGTTCTTCTGCTCATTCAAGATCAGCTTGGTCTCCTCCAAAGACGACTTTCAAAGATCATTTGAGGTTTTTGTCCTCATGGTATGGAGCACCCTGAAGCTAGGTCTGGCAGACTGCTAAAGAAGTTTGCTTTTGGTTCATACATTTTCTTTATAAGGTCCTTAGTTCCTAAGAAGAAGACTTCAATTACAACTTGCAGCTGCCATGGGTCTTTTAAAACAGGTAGATTAATGCGCATTATATAAGAGTATTGGGAAGAAGGGAGGGAACCTTTCGCAGATTTTACCAAAATTCACTAACGAGAATTGGTCTGTTCAAGGATGAACCAGAGGATATTCCTTTTTACTACAAGGCTGTTTGTGCAGGTTGATCTTACACAGTGTTTCATGTGGATGCAGCAACACCTCTATCACACAATTACCCTACCCAGAATCAGGGCCAGTGCTCTTTTTAATACGTATCTTGATTATCTTTTTCATATCAGTGGTTGTAGTAAGGTTGATTATAGGCATTAGTGATTTTTATTACACTTGGTGTGAAATGGAGCTTAAACAGCAGAAGCAGACATATAATTAAAATCTTGATACCTACTAATTTTGAGCTGTAAAGCAAATACTCTTATTTTCAGACAAATGATGGAAGGAAATGAAGAGTGGGGGTTTTTTCCCACTGTTTGTGTTCTTAATTTCTTATTAATATAAAAGAAAGATGTGGAGAATGTCAGTTAAAATAATAAAGAGTACAGAATTTACGTGCTTTTTTTTTCAAATACATACATAAAATTGAGCTGTGCACATAACACAATTATATTTTGCTCTTAAACAAATAAAAGTGCTTGGAAGGGCCTTGGCCTTTTAAATGTTATAGGTTTAATGAGCTGTTATGGACTGATCTGAAGGACATCAGTATCTTTTTGCTGATTTTGATGAAGCCCTTAAAATATAAGACAAAACATTGTCTCTTAGATTGATGGAAACATGGCCCAATAAGAAATTGAAATCACTTGGCATGGATTCCCAGCTGCTTCTCAATTAAATTCTGTGAAGGGAAGTGGCTTTAGACTTTCTTCTTGGTTGCCTATTCTCTTTCTCCCCTCAGAAACTGTGCATGTATGCATTCTAAACAGGGTTCTGGGGGAAATTTGCATTGCTGGGTTTTGTTTTATTTTGTAATAAGGAAAAAAAAAAACCTAAGCCGTTTCAATGGTTATCTTCATGTTGAGTTACCTAAGGTCCAGCAGGTCTTTTCTATCAGAAGATGGTGATGGAAGGCAGGGACAATAGGTCCTACCTCTAGTTCTAATTTCACTTCTAAACTTACAGCTACGGTAGGAAATTCTTTAGAATGGTGCTTCACTGCTTAGCCAAAGCAGTCTTCTGAAGCATCCTTAAAAAGCTGCAGACTGGACTTGCATGTAATTTCTTAACAGCAAAAGGTACTTGCTAAAGAACAGTTGAGAAATGAGTAGACAATGAATGTAAGAATATTTTTAGTTTTGCAAAAAATGCATTTTTCACTATGTATTAAGACACAAATACATCTAGCTTTCACACACAGCAGAGAGAAATGTGTTTTCTGCAGCATAAGAGCAAGGTAGTTAATACCAGACTACTTTGTTAACCTGTTAACCTTGGAGTGTGCTCAGCTTCTCGTTGGAGATCTCAGCCCCCTATGGCTCTCATAGGTTTCTGGGTTTGCTTTTTAATCCTGCTTTTGTTTTGGTCTGATTTTTAAGCAAAACTCTTCATATAATATATAGGACTGTAAGTTCTGCAGGTGGTATTGCTGCTAGGAATTTGATTCCTGAGTTACTTCCCACCGTGTTGCAAATTAGTGAGTCGCTGCCCTTTCCTCTCCCACCCCCTTTGCCAGCCGAAGAGCTTGGGCTGACTCAGGAACTGCTAGCTACAGTAACTGCTCATGTTTACTGCCCAGTTAGGGAAAAAGTTTAAAAAATGCTTCTTCCAGCATTGCACACCCCATAGAGATCATATGTTTGGAGGTACTGTTGCTCACCATGACCAGAAGTGCCTTTTTCATGTTTTTTGTTTGCTGTGAACTTGGTATATTTACTAAGAAAATGCAAGATCGTGAATGGACATTTTCTAAGGCTTTAAAGCTTTTCTGTACGTATGAAGAGGAAAATATGTCCTGGGGTTTTTATTTGTTGACAGCTTTCCTAACTATTTTAAAGTTGTGGCAATTTCTTAGTTTGTTCTATGAAGTGTTTTACACTGACTTCAAACATATGCACAGACTGAACCACAGGATGGGAGCCACTTGTGGGTGTGTTTGAGGATCAAGCCCAGTCTGCCTTCATTCATTGCCTGTCCCTGGATGTGTGTTTAGGATGCTGAGAGAAGCCCAATTATTGTTTGGTCAGTTCAGTATGTTACATGCTAGGACGCCGTGCTGTGACTCAGACCCTGCAAGCACACCCCCTTATCAGGTAACTCATGAGCAAATGACCCAACTCAGTAGCTGAAGAGTCCATCTGTACTCAGGGGGATAAAAAAAAGCAACTGGAAGCCTGGGATGAGTGGGATGTGTTCTGTCTGTGCATGCAGAATACCTATGGGCTTCCATCTAAGAGCTGCCTGCAGTCACACCAAGGGTGCCCTCGTGCATGAGTGTGAGCAAAGCCTCCCCAGAGTGGCACAAGTGCTTGCAGTGCTGAGTGGTGCAGAGCAAGGGGACGTCGGGGCTACGGCTCCTGCTGCAGTACAAAAGCAGATTGACCAGATGCTTCCTTTAGACTTGACCCCTTCTGGAAGTTTTGAGCAAGAATTAATTTTCGGCTGGGGAAAAAAAAAAAGAGGTTGTTTCCCACTTATTGTCTGAGAAATTGAGAGAAGGGAAAGGGGGTGGGAAGGGAGGAAGAGGAAGGGACAAACATTGTTATAATCACACAGAGTTCTGTTTATCTGTATGTATTTATATCTAGCTACCGAATTTAAAGTCTTTTGGACTATATTTACTAAAATACACGATTTCCTTGATCTCCATAAAAATTTCCAAGAAGACTAGCACTGACAGCTAATGTTCCTGAGTGGTTTTAACGTGGGAGTAGGGCACAGAGGGAGAGGACAGGGCAGGACACAACTGTTGAGCAATTGACTGAGCTCCTGCACTGAGGTCTGTTTGCGTGTGCAGCAGTCCTTAGCTTTCTGGGGAAGGCTGGTCTCACTGTGTGGATGAATGACACAGAGTAGTTACACAGAGGTAAGGCCAGAGCCCTGTCCCCCACTTTGCCTGAGGAGAGGGTTGCTTTCTGGGTGATAACCTCCCTGTCCTGGTGTTGGTCATGGAGAAGGCACTTGGGTGGGATAGGCTGTTGCTGCTGAACAGCTGGCCTGTAGCCAGAGGCCAGCATGTCTGGGGACAGAGGGCTGGGTGAATTTTCCTGAAGCCCCATATGCTCCCAGGGGAGGGTGTGTGTCAGCCATATGCCCCTCTGGGTACAAATGTCACTGCAGCAAGGGCTGCAGGGAAGGTGTCAGACTTCTGTGCGTGCAGGCTGGAGGGTGTTGCTGATTCTGTGGCTGGCAGGTTTTTTACTTCTGGGTATTTTCTTATATCAGACCCTTGCCAAGCTTCACAGGAGTAAATCAGCCAATTTGTCTGCATGAGACATAGCTAAATTTGTGACTGGAATAAAGGCCACTTACCAGTGCAGGCAAGGACCATGTTGCTGTAAGAGAGGTGTCAACCTCCCAAGAGCAGCACAGAGGAGGAAACTCAGGGGCCTGAAGCACAGCGACCTCCTAAGAACAGACCAAGCAGGGTGAAGCAACAAAGGCTTTCCGCTGAAAGCAAATGCTGACAGAAGCATTGTTCTGGGTGCATGGGCTATGGCCAGTGCCCCTGGAGGGAATGCTGTACACTGCAGTGGGACATGGTGCTGTTGCAGACCCGGCCCTTCCCCTGCACGGAAGGCATGTGGCAGTACATGCCCGTGTTAATTCTTGCTAATGTGTGGCTCAGTGTTTAAGATTTTTTATATTGCTTTCAGGGTTGATGTTAATTCTTACTGCTATAAACAGCTGGTTGCTTTATAATAGCTAAAACAAGTTAGTGGAGAAAATGAGGAATTAATTAGAATTTTATTAAGTCCTGGGATGTGTATCTTTGTTTCTTTTTCCACTCCATCCCACAGACCTGGATAACCTTTAAAAATAATTTCATTTTTTATTCTCTTTCTTAGTTTTTTATTCTCCATCTTCCTTTTTTATTCTCCTTTTCTGACCTCAGAAATAATTGAAAGGTATGCAGAGAAAGGCACTATTTCCCTGAATGCAGGAACCATCTAAACACTAACTCTGGGCTGATGTTCTAAACCTGTTGGGCATGCAAAAATTGGTTGCTTAAGGGCCTGGGTTTGATTTTGGTTTAAAAAAAATGGTCTGAATCTCTAATATAGTGGCACCTGTCTCATTCTCCCTACTGGCTTGGGGAGACCTGCCAATTGCAAAATCACACCAATACAATTAATCCTGTCATCAGCCAGTGGGACACAATAAGCCAGCCCCCTGACAAGAACTGCTAGTCTTACCTGTGTGTCCTGCTACTCTTCAGCCTGTTCTGCACAAGGGAGAGAGGAAGGCCAGTCCTGCAGTGCTGCCTTGGTTTTACCCTCTGGTATACTTGGATTACTCACTCTGGTTTGCTGGCACAGAGGAAGCAAGTTACAAGGTTCTGGCTCTGAAGAATACCGCATATAAACACTGTCCTTTTTTTTTTTTTTTCTCTTTTCTTTTTTCTTTTTTTTTTCTTTTTTTTTTTTTTCTTTTTTTCTTTTTTTTGAGTGAGAGCAGATGTCTTGAATGGGCAGGCTTTGCTGTCCTTGAGGGTTTTATGGGCCACCATAAAGTCAGAGAGGTCAATCTCTTTGAATGAGACTCAAAGACAATGTGGGGATGGTGCAGGGGGACCTGCAATCATGCCATTTCCAGAAGAGGGGCAAGCCAGATATGCCAGCCTGAGATGGGATTAACTAGGTGCATTAGTTTCAGACTACATATCTTGCCTTCTGGCCAGATACAGGCAGATAATGTTATTCTTAATATCAAATTAATTTCTGTTTGTTTAAACAAAGTCATGTTAAGGGTTCTCTGTGGATGCTCATAAATATCCCTCTTTGGCAAATCAAACTTTCCCAGTGGGTGCAAGAGGAATAAGGTCCTAGGTACAAGGAATATATTTTTGCTCTTTGACATTTCTGCTTGTTCCGTGAGTGACCAGACCTTCCATCTCTGGAACTTAGTTGCATTATCACAGCTATTTCCAGCAGGTGGCAGATGATAATCATGTTAGTAACCCAATCTGCGTACAAATGATGTGTTTTCCAGGCTGTTTATTCAGATATTGACTTGAATCTACACATTATCTAGTGGCTATAAATGTCTGCGAAAGTATCTAGTGGCTATAAATGTCTGCGAAAGCAATAAACTAAGATTGCATAATTGGAGCCCATTAGTAGTTACCCATGATAATATGTAATTAAATACTTGGGTATCAAGTATGGTTGATTTTTATTTTTGAATTCAGCCTTGATTTTTTTAATCTACCAGATCAGAGAAATTTCTTCTATTCCAAAACCCTCCAAATAACCATCTAGGTAATTGTGTTTCATGGTAAAATATTATCTTTGCTCATTAACTATGGTGGGATAGAACTCCTCCATGTAGTCATGCCTGGATAATTAACTGATGCTTCAAAGAATCAGTATTTTATGTGTTAAAATATAGTGACAAACGGTGCTATATTGGCTTTCCTATGTGGCTTCTCACTGGCAGAGCTGCTCTGAAGGAGGTTTTTTCAGATTAGCAGTTCTTAATGAGGACCAGATTTTGCTCCTTTTGCTCTTGTTAGTAGTCACTCACACACATGAGTAATCCCAGTGTGTTCAATGGGAGCTATTCACCACACAGAGAGAGGGTGGCATTTGCAAGTTGACCTTCCAGTGCTGCCTTCAATGGGGCGTTTGAGCAAATGGAAGACCACAGGACCTGATCCATGCTAAAGGCGTGACTACATGGAAAAGTCTGTTCAAGGTTTACAGCAGCATGTGGGATAGCTGTGTGCCCCTGCTTGGGGGTGAATGATGCAAAGCCTCACAAGGTCAATGTAAACTTCAGAGCATCTGTCTTTCAGGTCTTGCTTATAGCACAAAACTGGAACACATCGGAGGCAGAGAAGTGTTTGGTTTAAGTGTGTTTTGGGCTGGATGTTCATAATATAATCCCAATTGCTTTCCTCTGGGTGGCTATACAATGCCCTGGCATGACATGAATAAGAGGGAGATGAGAGGGTAAAAGCTCTCCTTGCAGTCTCCTCAAAAGAGATACTACTGGTGCTGCCAAACTGAGGGGGGTTGAAATTTTGCCTTGGACTTGGAGAGTAAGGATGGAGTCCTATTTTGTCAAATTAATTCTCATAAAGAATAGAGAAGACTGCATATGAGCTGATGACTTAGAAGCAGAGGAGATACGAAAATGGTGATTATGGCTGCCAATATGCAATGACTCATGAAATGTGGTTGTTTATATGCTTGTTTGCATAACCATTTATTTATTGTAAACAGACATATTCAGTATTTTTAAAATAGTAGCAAGTCCTATTGCTGTTCAGTTTTTCTTTCTCAATATTATTTACTGTTTTCACTTAGCAGTTTCACAGAAGGGTAATGTGGAAGATATGAGAATAGATGCATACCTTTTAACTGCAGGAAAATTCACCATATTTCTTTCTTGTATGTAATCACTGGGGTTATTAGTGTTTTGGTTTGGTTTTATTTTTGTTTTTCTGTAAGATCTTATTGCAGTTTTATTACATTATAGTCTTTTATGGAAGGATAAAGGGATTTGTTCCTTAATAGGAAAGCAAAGTTTATAGGCTCAAGAAAAGCAGATATGGCCCAGGACACAATGCTTTTGCAAATTTAACCAGAAAGTATTTCATGTTGGTAAACTTCATTGCAACTCTGAATGTTCTGTGCTTGCTGCTGAAGTGACTTGGATTTTAACATAGATATATATTTTAGGAGAAAGCTAGACCAACAGATTTTTGGAAGTAATGAACAAGAATAAAAAGAGAGAAAAAAAAGTTAAAAAAACATATACCATGAAAGTGAGTTGTATTGTCTTGGCTAATGTAACAACCAGTTTTTACTGGCCCCTTTTTCCTGTAATTAAAGCCATTTTTCTTTTCCCCCTTCTGGCCTCTTCCTGGCCCTGTGTTCCAGCAACAAGCAGCAATAATGTGGGATTTTTTGAAAAAGCAACTAGTAAGAAAAACAGGTAGACATGCTTTACTTCCTGTACTCAGGGGTCACAGGGGAGATCTTTGCTTTCTTTAAGTGTAGTAACTGCAATGCAATCCCCAGTTTTCCTGATTCTGATGCATAGATCTATTTTTATCCAGTGTGTGAGTGTACCATACATGCATATGTATGATACATACACAGAGTTCAGTAACAGCCACCTCAGTAGTATCTGCTCTTTCCCATGCTTCTCCTTTAATTGAACTTTGTCACTTCTGTATTATTGTGAAATCTGTGTATTCTTGTCACCATTGCTGACATTTTGCTAATTAAAGGTTTCTTCTTGTCATCATTCTCTTTCTTTTCTTCTTTTATCTAATGCAATGACCAGAGTGTTTTTCTGCCAGACTAATCATATAAGCAATTTCACTACTGCTTCGTCATTCCTCTGTAGCTACATCAGATGCAAACTCTTAGCCTGGGGAGACACAGGTAATCACAGACTCAGCCTTAATTTCCTACTTGCATGATATATTTCTGCCATATCTCACTATGCATGGAGACTGAAGGAAGGACTGCGGCCTTTTCCTGACCAGTTGATTGGTTCTAGGACTTCAGGAGCAAAAATACCCAGCTACTTTTGCTATCTTCCTGTGAGAGGTGTCACTGCAAGGTCTGGATTTACCACTTAGGCAGAGAACAGAATGCAGAGACTCTAACAAAGACTTCTTTGCTTCTCCACTCACTGTGAGCGGAGAAGCAAAGAAGGGAAAAATGTTTATTGGGTCACCCTAGTCAGCGTAACTGTAATATCATGCAGCATCTCTACATGGATAGTAGCTGCCTTTAGGCCTGGTAGAGATATTGTTAGTTAAAACTGTCTCTATGTCTTCCTGTAATTCAATTACAATATCTCAGTCATCAGATCATAGTCTTGCTTTTTATAACAGTGATATTTCCTTAGATTTGTCTTAAATATGTTGTTCTTTCACATAAATATAGGTAGCAGCTTTGTGCTACCCTGGGGATAGAAGGTTCATATTTTTTAGTTTCTTGCATAATGCAAAAGGAGATTAGAGAGCTTCTTATATTCTGTTTCCTCCCAAGAGAAAGCTATCATGTAGATCAAGAGAGGAAATGATTTCCTTACTTGGCACAAATGAGTCACAGAAAATGACCTTCTTTGTAGTCTAATTTAGATTCAAGAATCCTCTGAAGAGCTGATAATATAAACCCATATGGCTTGGATGAAGAAAGTTGGGATAGATATTGTCACTACAGACTCATCCACATCTTAAAAAGCAGTATTTCACTTTGCCTAGATTTTTTTGATCAGGCTGCTGCAGCTGCACACCTCATGTTGCCTGCACATGTTATGTGTAATATGCACATACATATGTGATGCTGCTGCTGAGGTTTCATTTTAGCAATGGAGAAATTGAAAAAGCAGCACACACTCTTTGGCTGTTTTTATACTGTGTTTAACATCCTGAAATATACATATTCGTGTGAATTTTGAAACAGTGCTTGCTTTTACATTATTGGACTGTATAACATTTGGAGACAAGTTTATTACAGAGGAAGCAACAAGCTTTCAGCAGTATGTCAAGAAAATAAGATCCGACAGAGAATACACTAGCACACTGATACACAGAAGCACTGACAAAGAGCTTCGGCAGAAAAGATCTGGTGGGAAACCAGAAGCATAGCTGGGCAGCACAGAGAGCTGCAAGCAACCATTTGTAGATTTTTATGTGAGGAATATTTATTCCATGGCAAAAAGTCTAAGAAGGTTCCAGCTTTTCCCCCCTATTTTTTCTTGCTATACACTGGTTTTTTATTTACTAATTTTTTTTGTACGTTATGATGGTTTTCAATGTTGGTCTGTTCCAATTGTTGCTAATTGATTCTGTAGGCATCTTGGTAGTTTCTGTTATGCTTAACTGTGGAAGTTGGTCGTGCTTCACCACATTTCACAGGAAAAACTGGGATTATGATTAAATTTTGCCATAGTTTTCCTAGACATATCTGTGCTCTTGGCAAAGCTAGGTCATCCTGAAAAATAGCCTGGAAGTGTGGCCATGGGCAGGTATGCATTCCTAAAACTGCCCAACATGTCACTGTGCCCTACCACATCTTTGGACTGAGATGCTTTCTGATCAGGTTGCTTATGACCGTGGTTAAAGAATTTACAAGTGCCATGGCTTATGGGCCTCTTGTTTTTCAAAATATACAAATGGGAATCATGACAGGGCATTTTTTTTTTTAACCCAACAAATGTGCTACACCACACACCCTTGTGAGACCAGCATTAGCACAGGGAGAGGTTGCAAGCAACACCTGAGGTTAGGGTGTGGAAGAAAACCAGCGCCTTGGATTACAAGGTGAATTTATGCTGGGTCAAATGACATTAGATTTAAGATAGTGGGCTTTGACTGCAAATTTGGGTGCACATAAAGGGGTGGGGGATTTATGTATAGCTTGATTTTTGTGGACATACAATGACTGTGTAATAGGTAAATATAGTCTTTCATTTCCTAGGCATAAAAGATATAGATAGAAGTGCCGTGACTGTCTGAAAAGAACACAATGGCAAATTGGGAAGGATAGTCTGTTCAGTATCTGAGAATAACTCTTAGAGCAGCAAGTGCTGGGAAGAGAATTGAAAAATTGATTTTTTTTTGAATGACTATTTTGGGGTCAACTTTCTGCAGATAAGAAAAGCTTCCAACGGAAAAACAAGGCCAGCTGAAATCCTTATGTAGGAAAGGCAAACACAGAAGTAAAATATTTTACCCAAAATGTCCCTACTATTTAGAGCATGGAAGCAGGTTTCTCCCTGATGCTGTTAAGGAAGTTTTATAAAAATCCTAAGAACGGGATACATTTACCTTTGCTTATAGCTAAACATTAGCCTATTATATAAGCATTACTTGCTTATAGCTGTAATTATTTGTTTGTGCCTGTGTACAGCATTGTGTATAACAGTTGCTTGCCATTTTTCTTCAGTGAGATGGCCCAGTGGGCTTGTATTTGTTTTGTATACTAATATGTTCAAGGAATGTGCATGTGTGGTGAAGGAACAAAAGCAACAGACTTTGTATATTTTTTTTTATATCTGAGCAGGTAGAATGTTAAAACAGATATGTATACCCCAAAATTGTTTGTCACATCCAGCATCTCAGAGGCAATATCTGGTTAGCAGGTCTGAGACAATGTCCCTTCTTGTAGTTTCTGTTCAGGCTGCTGTGTTGCCTCTTGTTCAGCTGGAAGGTGAGACAAAAATAGGGGAATCCGAAGTATTGTGACAATTGAAATTTGGGTTATGGTGCAGATGATGCTAAAGGTTATTAGGGCAGGGAGCACTGAAGGTATCATGGAGGATGTGAAGGACCAGCATGCAGAGGAGCTGAAGTGTTGCTGGGAGTGAGCTGAGAGCACTATAAAAGGATGGCACATGGTGGAATGGGTATAACGAGGTTACAGAGGACATTGGGCATCTTACAGTGAGGAAGAAGGAATTACGGCATGGATGTTGGTTAATGGAAGCCTGTACTTTATAAAATCTCTTTAGAGTCCTGTGCTATAAAAGTATTTTTATCAAATTACAAATGTCATTTGGCTATGCAGACAAGGAAGACACAGTAAGTCAGGCAGCTCCTTAAGATAACTCACTGCTTCCTTTTTGGCTGTGAACTTGCCAGTTTCCTTCAGTTAGGCCCATACCTGTGTGGGAAAACTCAGATGCCACAGGCTTGCCTACAAGCTGACTTCCTCTGCTATTGTAGTTCCTTCCCAACTTCATTTGCTCTTCTCCATTTCAATATCTCACCTTTTTTTTTTTTTTTTTGTAATAAAGGGCATTTATTATATGTTATGATTCAAGCAATGATGGATTGCTCAACTGTTTTCATCAGGCTTGCATGCATCTCTTTGCTACAGAATTCATACTGCATGTGACTGATTTGCCTTCTGATTTCTTACTGTCCTTCATTACTAGCTTTTAAATATGTGTGTAGATAGTCCTCATTGAGCTTGCCTTTTTCTCACTCCTGCAATTAGAGCTAGAACAGGAAAGTATTTTATTATTTTTTTGTTTGTTTGTTTGTTTGCTGGCTTGAGAAAGGGCATTTTGTTGTGCTTATCAGACATGCTGGACTGTGATGTGCCTAGGCTGTTCTGCATAGGGATGTTCCAAGCCTCTTTAGGGGGACTGGAACTGCACCAAAGGTTAGTTTGTTTTTTTTTTACTTTTTGAAATAATGTAATCTGTAGACCTCCACTGAACTTTGTGCTCTGCTTTTGCCAGACCTTTAGGGAAGGTGTATTCCAATTACTGACTTTACAAGACCCAAAGTTTGGCGCTGAACACTGACATAGGTCGTATCTCTTGCTGTTTAATGTGTAATCATGCAAGTCTGAAATCTGAATTCTCTGCTCTCCCTGTGCAATCAGGTAGAGCCAGCTTTGCCGCTGATCAAATGGAGCCAGGAGACAGACTGGCCTGCTCCCAGCGCCCAAACGGGTTTGTTTATTTAACACGGGTCTTCTTTTCCTCACTAATGAATGGCTTTCAACCTGGGGCATCGCTAGAGCCCTCTCTTTATGGCTGTGTGGGAAAGAGGACTCGCACATCCATCCCTCCCTCCCTCTCGCCATGACGCCAACGGCTGCTCCCGGCGGCTGGTCCGGGCCGGCACTGGAGCGGGGCCACGGAGTTAGTCAGCGCTCGCCCTCCCCGCGCTGCCCGCTGGGGGTCCCGGCGGGGCGCGGCGGGGCCGGGCTGCGGCGGCGGGGCCGGGCTGCGGGCCGGGCCGGGCTGCGGGGGGCGGCCGCGCTCCAGCTGTTGCCGCGCTCCGCTCTCCCCCCGGGCGCTCCCCCCGCCCCGCCGGGCAGCGGGCCAATGAGCGCCGCGGCCGCCGCCCCGCCGGCCAATGAGGGGGCGGCGTTGGGGCGGGCGCTGCCGCCCCGCGGGGGGAGAGGCGGGCGCTGCGCTCCGCTGGGCTGCGCGGCCGCTCTGTGCTTCGCTCGCTGCAGCCCGCTCGCGGCGCGTCCCGAGCCCTCCGGCCGCCCTCTCTCCTTCCTGCCTGGCGGAGCATCTCGCCTGCCTCCTTCTGCCCGGTCCCCGCGCCTCCGCGGCGGCGGGGCTCCAGCACTGCTGAGCGTCAGGCGCAGCGGCGGCGGCAGCACCACCATGGCGGTGGAGGAAGAGGGGCTGCGGGTCTTCCAGAGCGTCAGGATTAAAATCGGTGAGCGCGCGGGGCAGCGGACAGGGAGCACCCGCTGGAGCGGAGCGCGCCGAGGTGCCGAGCGCCCCTTCGCGCTGCTCTGCGTCCCGCCGGGGCAGCGCCGGGGGCGGCGGGGCGGGCGGTGCCCGCGGCCCGGGGGGGAGCTCCGCGGGGCGGGCGGTCGGTGCTTGGGAAGCGGCCGGTGCCGCGGGGACGGGCGGGCAGCGCCGAGCGTCCGGCAGGCGAGCGGCGCCGGCGGGAGTCTGGGCGACGCAGCATGTTCGGCCGATTTCGCGGGTTTTTTTGGTGGTCTTTTTTTTCTTTTTTTTTTTTTCTTCTTAGGGTGTTTTTTCTTTTCTTTTTTTTTTTTCTTTTTCATTTTTGTTGCTAAGCTACGCTCTAAAAGTTTGAAGGCTGTCACCGAGTCTCAGCGCTATGTGTCACTGGCAAAACTGGTGTGAAGCCGGCCCAAAAGCGGCTGTGTGCAGGAGCCGCTGTGTCAGCCCCTTCCCTCGGCGAGGGGGACAGGCAGGGACTGCTGTGCCTTCCTCACAGCTTCCTCCGACTCGTGCTTTTGGAGATTCGCTCTTCTTGCTGTTGAGCGAGTTCCAAACCACATTATTAGAAAGTAAGCGACAGATGTCAGCGAGCGGATTAAACTCTCCCTGGTCGAGTTCTGAGTGTGCCGGCTGGGAGGGAAGTCCCTCGTTTCCGTAAGACAATCAGTCCCACATGCTGAGGGAGCGGTTCTCCTCCCCGGGTTGGGGCTCGGGGGCTCCGAGCTGCAGGGGAGGTGGCGAAGTTCAGCGCCCGGCTCACAGCGGTGGGTACCGAGGGCGTGTGGCTTCCTAATAAAGCTCTTGGAAAATCTCCCTTTGCGTTTCCCTTCGTTCGGAAGTGAATTTGCAGCCACCAATTGGCGTGTTAGATCAAACTGAAATGTGAGATTACGTAGAAAATCTCATTATTGGATAGTGGCATTAGCATTTCAAAGAGACCGGTACTAGGATCGTTTCCTCGTTAATTGTCAACAGGTAGTTTAGTGATAGCAGTTTTCAAGAGTTAAAATTTTATCATATAAACTAAAAATAACGTGTTCCTTTTATGTTCTTGTGTACATCCATACAAGAGGTTCAGTAAGACTACAGAGTATGGTTGGAGACTTGTTCTCTGTCTCTTTTCAAAGAGGGGAGGTGAACATAAAAAAGGTCTTTTCACAAGGGAGAAATCCGGACACCGTGTGAGTGATGATAATTGCAAACTCTTTCTATCTGGTGATTTTCAGTAAAAGGGCTAAGAACACATCTCGCGTATAGGATGATTACTTGTGGCTAAGGTGTTTGTGTTTGATTAGTTGGGGGGTTTTTTTGAGAAAAAAACAGTGATGATCTTATACGTGAATGATTGAAGTCACGAGAGTGTGGGAATTTCTTTGATTTGTTGAAGAGATCGAAGACAGTAACAGCAGCAAAAGTCTTGAGATGAATCTCATTATGTCGCGGACTAAAGTTAATCCTGCCGCTGACTTAAGCTGTCGGAGCGGAACCCCTATCAGAGCTAAGCGCTTGATTACTGTAGAACTGCAGCAAGGCTCCCCGCTGGTTTTTAGCCTGAGGATAGCGAGAGGAAAAGCCGCGAGCATCGCGGGCGCAGCCGTGCTCGTGCCGTCGGAGCGGACGGTGTTTCCCGGAGGATGTTGAGGACAATGCCCGGCGCTGCGCCGCCGTTCCGCCGCTGCCCGGCAGGGGGCGGAGCCGAGCGGTTCCGTCTGCCCGCGCCTTTCTCCACGGGTGTTTCTCCTCGCTGTAGCTGGCTGATGTCTCTTGGGAAGTTTGTCAGGAAAATAGGAAGTGTCAGGATTGCTGGGATGGATTGAGAGAGTATTCTTAGTCACGCTGGTCTCGTAAAGCAATCCTAATCTTCTAGAATTTGTATGTGGAAGCTTGTAGCCTCCCTGCAAAAAGTCCCGTGACTGGATCTGAAGGCAGGTCACAGACTCACGGAGTTGTTAGGGTTGGGAGGGATCTCTGGATATCACCTAGTGCAAACCCCCTTTCAATGGGTTAAGAGAAAAGTTATTTGAGGGCAAAAAGATAAGTCATTTTCCATGTTGATTTGCTTTGATTTATCATGCTGTAGACATGGTCAATTCTGTTCTTTGGGCGCTTGTTTCATAGCCAGGCTCTGACTGATCTCTGACTTTCAGATATTCTGTGCTTGATCTGATAATATGTTTCCTTCTCTGTAGCACCTCTGCTGGCAAGTCATGAATGGGGGCACTGATATACAGGAGTGCCTTAGGATGAACGGGATGAAATGTAGGATCGATGCATTGAGGGATCAGTGCAAACAGAGTGGACACCCGTGTTTGGTATGCCTCTCTTAATGGGGAGGCAGATGCAGTTGGGATGCTTCTGCCTGTGCAAAACATCTGTAGCCTAGAGATGTTTGAATGCCCTAATGTAATGTACTGCTATAGCTGGCTTGTCCTGTATTTCCAAGAAGCTGCAGGTAAATGAAGGTATTTTCTTCTGCTCGTATAACTTGTTCTTTTGGGACTGATGGGCTGCATGGGATCAGCCACATTTAGCTAGGTGGGTAATTACATCCTGGATCTCCTAAGTGCTTCCATGTTCTGAGGAGTGTTATTTCTAGTCATGCCTGGATTTAGCTTGAGCCATCTGTCTCCTTTTTTGAAAATGTTGAAACAGTTGAGCTTTGTAGGAAGTTGTGTGTTTGCCTCATTCAGTTGAACTGACAGTGGTGTGGCACCTCCTAAAGATGTCTCATTGAGATGCTGAAGTTGTGGACTAGCAATGTGAACTCTATCAATGTGGATACCAGTGTTAAGAGGACTTGTTACTGTGCTGCCTCTTGTCCAGTTTCTTTTGTGGTTAGTTGAATTGAAAGAGGTTATTGCCTGGCAACTTCTGCTCATGTTGCAAGGAAGTAATGTACAGTAGAAAGAAAAAGGTAGTACTTGTGTTAATGAATGTACTGTTTAGATGTCTAGTTGAAATTGATTTATTTTGGCTTCCTATAACTGAAACCGTTGTGCTTATGTCTTTTTTTTTTCCTTAATTGAAAATTATTTTTACCGGAATCCCTTATACATAAACAAAACAATGTGTCATGTAAGACTAAACAAGCACTTCCTATAAGATTGCCATTTTGAGGAAGTGTGCAGTGCTGATATTTCCATGAGTCAGTGTTTCAAAACCTGAAAGGAAACAACAGAAGGCTCTATGGCTGATGATTGGCTGGAAAAACTACAAAGAGAGTCCTTCTGCTTGACAACATGACTTGTTGCACTGTTAATTTTAATAAATATGCTGTACTTAATTGCTACTTTTTTGTCCTTAAATGGCATCAACTACTAAACTTTCAGCTGAAAAAATAAAAGCTCATGTTTGGCATTTCAGCAGAGAACCTGCTGCCAGATTTTACTTTGTGAAATTGTTTATACTTGAAAAATCTAAAGAAACAGCTCATTTGTGAATTTTCACTTCAACAAGCTTTTAATGTCCCTGAAATCTAGTACTTAGGGGCATTAGGCTCTGCTTTAAAATAGTATTTTTTCTAGCAGTAGTAGAGCTTGTTATAGTTCTGTCTGATAGTTTGGAAGTAGTAATTGGGGCAGGAGGATATTGCACACTGAGAATTTACTGGGGCTCTAATAGAATGAGGAGGACCCTTTGCTCATCGTTCTGTTGACCTGACAGATAATAACAATCCACTTGTGCAGTGAGCTCTCGTTGCAATTTAAGACATTCATGAGCTTTCCTTTATCATCTTTCTAAAGGGCCATTTTCTGGTTACAAAGTGTTGAGGTCTTAGTCTAAAATGTGAGAATTCCAGCAGCATAAGCTATCCTTAGCACTAAGTGTGATCAGAATCACGAAGCAGTGAAATATTTGTGATAGAAGTTGCCTCCTACCTGATGTAGGTTGGTGCTTCACACACAGCTTACCCTGTTCTAAACTCACCCCATTTTCTAGGAACTGTAGGACCTTGTTTATGTCCAGTTAACAAAATGAGGATGGTTGGTCTGTAAATGTGCCATCTCTTTGCCTCTTAGTGTGCCTTCTTTACTAATTCATGCAGAGCTATGTAGTTTAAGACACTGTGAAAGCAGTTAAACTTTGTGAAACTGAGAGTCTTGGGTGAAGTCAGGCAGAGTATTTATTTAAGTGCTGCTGGTGTTTAAGCAGGTCAATTGCCAAAAGAAGGTATTTACCGGCTTCCACCATTAAACTTGGTACAGAGTAAATGTTTGAGAGATGTCTCTGTGTTTCCCAGATTAAGAAGAAACTTATCTTGTCCCTGACAAATTTAAGGTCTCCCTTAAGTCTAATGATACTAAGGTTGTTCAGAGGAATCCATTTTGTCTTGAGAAGATGTCTCTTTTAATGTCTGCTGGGATTTAGTGCCCTGTCTTAAGTGGTTACTTGTAGAAGTAATTACGACTAAATATGTTCATTGCATAATACTGTAAAAGGATTTATTCCCATTTAAATGGGGCAGAAGGTTGTGGAATAGATATTTTTAGAATTGGAGAGTTTTTCCCATGTACCTTTCTCTCTCTCGCTATGTATAAATGTATATATATATTTATTAAAAATGGGAAATTATTATTTAGGAAGTGTGAAGTGTTTCTTATAAAGATAACATTTTTTTGGTGTTTCTAAGTTAGAGGACCAAGAAGTAAAGGAAGAAAGAAAAGCTGTTTGTATCTCACCCTGAATATATTCAAGACTTCTCAAGATCTTTTCTTCACATTAAAAAGTTAACAAGTACAGCTTAAACTGATGTTGCATAGGTAAAATAAAGTGGCAACTAAATGTTCCTATTGATTGATTGCAGCAATGCTAATTAAGGCTTGAAGTCTCACTGGCCATACAAGGTGCAGAATAAATTATGCAGATTTGCCACTGCTGTTTCAGTATTGGCAATTGCTAGATTTGGTGGTGGTTGTGTTCTGACCAGCTTGTGTTCAGTGTGCTGAATGGAAAAGGTCTGGGACTAGTGTTGTTTCTAGAGGCAGAGTGCCATGGCTGTTTATGGACTGTCAAGAACAGCTGTGGTGGAGCAAAAATGGAGACCATATTTTCTGCAAGTGAGAGGAGAAAATAGGGGTAGCAGTGGAAAATGCTGCAGTGAATGTAGTTTTGAAGAAATAGAAGATGCTTATGTTTGGGGCTGCCAGCCTGATATGAAATTCCATAGCCTTACTTTCTTTTAAGTAGAGAAGGATTCATATATGAGTGGAAGCCCATGTGTTTTGGTTTTTAGGGTGTGTAGAGATACATTCACAGAAGTGAATCTGTTAAACAGATCTGCTCAGGGCCTCTGATGTCAATAAGCAAACTTGTTAGGTTTTTTGGTCTTCTGGAATTGGTACATTTGAAAAATCTGGTATTTAATCTGTCTCATGAGAAATAAGTATTTTCTTGTCTCTTCATGGAAGTGATTGTCTGGTGGTCAGAGTACCAAATTTTCTTACATAAGGACGTAAAAGTGCTACATACCTTTCTTGGTTTTCCAGAAAATGCTTTTGAAAACTTCGTTGCATTGAGTTACTCTTCAGACTGATGAATGTGGTTTTTTTTGTTGTTTTTGGGTTTTTTTTCTTTACTATTTCACTATCATTGGTTAAAACCAAATTTTTAGTTCTGCAATTGTTGGGTTAGTTAGATGCTGGTTTTAGCTTCCCTTGCTCTGTTTTTATGTGTCTGTTCTACTTGATGCTGTTCTTTGTTTTGCATATTGCTTCAATTCTGTTTGATAGCTGCAGTCCAAAGCATGAAATCACAATATGCTCACCCAAATTAGTACCTTGATGCTGCTGAGAAGGCAGGTCTTGTCTTTCCCCTTCCCTACTCATCTTGCTCCCAGCCATGAAGTGCTCTTTGCACACCTGCTGTTGACTGATGTTCCACTGCTCACAGAAGAGAAAATCCAGATTAATTTGCAAAGCAGAACCAAAGAATGCAACTTAATTTTCTTTTCAGGTTTAGTTTTCTTCCCATTTTAGTGAGCTGTGCACTCCAGTCGTTGTCAGAGGTGTTTCTGTAGAAGTATCCAAGAGCTTGGCTGGGAGTGTGCGCTTGTGGGAAATGGAGAGGACAGCAGGTGCATCCTTTGCTTTCATGTGTGTGCGCTGGCAGCATCATGACACTGCCTGACTCTTTCTATGCTCTTCAGTTCACCCCCTTTCCTTACTATAGGTTTTCTTGATGTTGCTGTATTTGTTAGCTGCAGTACACACCAACTTGGTCAGCTGCTCTGGAGAACAAATGTTGAAACTCCAGTGAGAACAGCAAGAGGATTACCTGATAAACTGATGTATCTATATCTCTGACCTGCTGGAGAACTGCTTGGGTCTCACACTCAGTTCGGGAGCCTTAGCTGTTTATGAAAGTTTAGGTGTTTTAGTTGGTATTAATAGTCACACATGCCCTATTTCTCCATCACACACTTGTCTTTTAAAGATGAGGCATCTAATGTTGATTATCATATTTATGCTTAATAAAACTCCCTCTCTCCTTTCTCTGCATCAAAGCAAGATTTCTACTTATGCAGTTACGTTGTCAAACGCTGTTATCATATAAAGTCATTTGTTGCGCTGATGCTCCTATTTAAGGAAGACCTCATGTAAACACTGGACAGTGTTGCCTACACCAAGATTAGAAAATACAGTTGAAAAACCCCATAAAAAATACCTTTGATAGTATTAATCAGGTTAAAATTCCCTCTGTCCTTTCTCACTGACTGATTTCCATTACAGGAGTGTGAATTAGGAATAATTCTATTAAAGCCAGTAATTGTACTTCTCTGAGTGTCAAATTAAGTCTTTGAGTATCTCATGTAGCAATGTTTTTTTCTTGGAGGAGGATGAGGTAAAATCCACTTTGGATTGTTAAGGAGTACTTAATACCTCTCATGTTATTACAACTCACTTTGCAAAGGGATGTGTTTGGAGAATAAATCTTACAGCTAGCTCTTGTGAGAGCAAGAAGCCTCGAATAAAATCAGAGGCTTGTAGACTTGGCTGAGTACTGTAAAAGATGTAAATATCAGACAGTTGCATTGCTCATACTGATCTGACCAACAAATGTTCAGCCAAATATGTCAAAGAAAAAGTAATGTGTGTGTGCCAGTGGACTATTAATGCTTCTGGGAAACAAGTCACCTAAGACTTATATCAATAGTCAAAATATGCATTAGTAAGTCTTAATGCTGTGCTTTTAAACTTTCTAGTACTGGAGGTTTATGTATTTTGTGGTTACACCAAGGAAAAGCTCAAGCTTGGAGTTAATAACAGGTTGTATTTTATTAAACTGAAAAGCTGATTGTGGACTTGCCCATTCTAACCTTCTGATTTTACTGACATTTGCTAAACCTTATGAAGTGTTTGTTCTTTAGCAGTGTCTGATTTCTTCAACGTGGTGGACTGGTGACTGAATTTAGGATCCAAATAAAAGCTTTGTTTTGGAGTAAAAACAAAACAAATCTAACTTCCTTCCTCTCCCATCCTAACCTCTACCAAGGGGACAGGAACTTCCCTGAAACTTCATGTGTTGTTTTCCTCCTATAGAAGACTTTCTGGGTGAAAGTTTTGCACAATGAGATTTAAAGCTTTAAAATTGTGAAGAACTGGAATATTTTTGCCCTGTTTTCCTTTCTCAGATTTTAATGGATCACTGCCAACTGTAAAACACTTCATATATTCAGTGGAAAGTTTGATGTCTTTGAGGTTTGTTTGGGTTTTTCCCCCCTTCTGCCTGAAAGGGAAAAAATATAGTGTATCTGTATTTTTGAAGTCTGTTGAGGAAAGAACACAAATGTTGAAGACTTCTGAGGCTTCTGATTAATGTTTCTGCTGTTCAGTTTTCATTCCAGACCTCTGAAGTATTACAGGTTTTTTTTTTTCTCCTTCGCTAGAGACTTGTGTATTTGCCTGTTATTACCTCTCAGGGAGCACTGGGGCAAAACGAAGGTCCCTTCATTAGCCCAACAGCTGAATCTTGCTGTTCCCTGCTGCTGAGGTGTGTAGCTGTGACTGCATTGCCACTGACTGAAATGGATTAGTGTGATGTGATGGTAACAGGGGTTCACTTATTTAAGAATGACTGGTAGGTTTGAACAGGTAGCATTTGATGCAATGTTTAATTTGCATAAATATTAATGTTCTTTTATGTGCTGCTAGTAGGTGGATGAACATTAGGTGAAGTGTCTTAATTCTTCCATGTGCAACAAATGCATGAAAAGTCTTGAAGCTGGGAAGAACACCTATTTCTGTGATGCGGGGAGGAGGGGGATGCAGATCTGTGTTCCATAAGATGCATGCTTAAACTTTCTTTTCATACATTACAGTGACTTTGGGAGGAAATATACTTGTCTGTTTGTCTCTAAACTTGTTACCAAGAGATTTCAAAACCCATTTAGAAGAAGTTTGCATTGAAAGGCCTGAGTTTGTGTTTAATAAAAAGGGAAGATGAAACACTGGAGATGTTGTGTTTCACAGGGAGCAGAAGGGAACTTGTGAAGGAGTTTTATTTCCAGGATTTTTAGTCTGGAGTGGTTTTGTTTGTTTTTTTTTTTTTTCCCATTTATAGATATAAGAATAAAAAATTTTAGTGACTGAACTTTTTTTTTATAGCAATTTGCAAATTTAAATTCCATCCAGTTCCAGTTGCATGGAAGGCATGTAGTATAAATCAGCTTTACTGTTTTTTAAATTTTCTGTCCTTTTGAGTTTCATTTAGCTTTAATATTCCAAGTATTGGAAAATGGACAATTTGAAATACTTTATTTACAGTTGTGCTTCTGTTATGAATGTTTGTACAGATTTCTTACGTTTAAAAAAGCAACTCAAAAAACCAGATGGACTGGTGGCTGAGTTTTAAACTCCTTAAAAATAAGAGGGAGGGGAAGAAGTTTATTTTTATTACTGTTTCCAATGCCTTCTAAAAATATTTCTATTTACAAATTGTTTACAGCTACTTACTTTTGTTCAAGAGCTCTAGAAGAAAACAGTTAGTTAGTGGTAGCTTTTTTACAAGGCTGTAGTTGATTCTTGCTTGTATTTCCCAGCTGGTGTTGGAGTACATCTGGAATCTATGAAATTCCTTTCTTTGTTCCTCATTTCCTGTTTCATTGAGTACTACAGTGCAACATTCTGAAAGCTATTTCTCTTAGCATCTTCTAAGATGTGCATTTTAAACCAATTGGTGAGTTCTTAAAGGTAGTTACATGTTCTTGTGTTTAACAATGTAATTGAACAGTGAAATTGAACTGTATTATGAAACTTCTCAGATGCTTTGTTGTCATGTTTCAGTGAAAAATAGTTTCGTTGATTTATCTGGCTGTCGTTCAGCTTGTAGAATTGTAGGAAGGAGGGTGGTAGAAATAGAAGAAAAATCTGGTCGATAGTACAAAAGCTGCCTTTCTTAGTCTCTCCCTCCCTCCCTCTCTCCCTCCCCCTGCCCAGGAACAATCACCAGTTTGTAATGGAAAATTAGATCTATTTTGCAGGAGACACAGGGTGTGACATCCTACAGTTGCTTTTTGATTCTGGTTTGAAAGGCTGGTGACTGCTATGGAATGCATGAAGGCAACCTTGGAAAATTGAGCTCTGACACTGTGGCACAATGTGAGAGCTGTGTGTGTCCAAAACAAAACCAATCCATCCTCTCCAAAACAGCCACATTTACATTAAATTTACTGGTTGGGATTGCATTCTTGCAGGTAATTCATAATCAGTAAAAAAGAGAGGAGATTCTGTTGTCTAACAGAATTGCTCTCATTTTTTCCAAGTAGTTGTTCTGTTCTTCCTGAAAAAAGTTGTGCTTTTATGAATACTTCATGTATCTGAGTGGCTGCCCCAAGTTTTCCAGAACAAATACAAGTTCTTCCTAGTCCAGTGGTCGGCTCTTCTGTTGTTGCTGTTTGTGTGCTGTTTCTGAGATTGCAGCTTTCGTTCTTTTGTGCTGTCATTAGTCATGGAAACTCTGTAGTGGTACAATATATGGTCAAAAACGTCTTCACAAAGCACCTGCCCTTAAGATGAGGCTTGCATTCAAAGCATTGTTTTTTCTCTTTATATATGCGCTTGCTGTTTTCCCTTCCATTTTTGATTTGTGGAATTTCTCTGAACTGGCAGCATCTGCTCTCATGGAGAACTTAATATTGGGGAAATATTTCTCTTATTTTTAACTGCTTTTAATACATTGTAGCGGAGATAAGCAAGGAATGCTAGCACTGAGACCTGTCAGTCCTCTACAGATTGGATTGGTACAGTTTCTTGTCTTCCTTTGATTTTTTTTCAAATGTCCCTGACAGCAGATATATAATTGATTACATGAAATAGGTTGTACATGGAGGTAGTTGCACGTTATATTTTTTCTACATATTATAAGGAGCTGAGGGAAGAGCTACTTGTTTCCCACAAGATATGCAAAAATAGTGACAGAATTGTGAAACTCCAGCAGCTGTGTGTCTTTCAGCATGTTATATGGGTACAGAACCGTTAACTGTACTGCTCAGTGTGTCTGAGAATTTGGTAAACCCAAAAGCCATTTTTCTCTGAAGGTGATTATTGTTGCTATTAGACTGTATTATGCCCTTTTTTGGGGATGCAGTAAAGGTCCTAGAAAACTTGGCACCTGCTCTGCTCAAGTTAGAGGAGCTGTGCTCCTGTAAATTTTGTGTACTGTTGTAACTGTCAGTAAGGTGCTCGTCTTGATCTATGCAAATTCTCAGTAGCCTGGACCAAGTCTGGTTCTAAGAGACTTCTTTCAGAGTACTTATCCCTGCAGCACTGGTTCATTAACCTATTAGTTCAGTTCCTCAAATGGTAAAGTTGCATTTTACCTCCAGGAACATAATGTTCAAGTTCTGAGTTTTGTGTAAAGTATTCCCTGGTAGATAAGAGAAAGGACCCATCAGCTATTTTTGCAAATGTTCTGTGGCCTGTTCCTCTTTATAAACTTTAGTCACATTTACAGTGTAGATATTTCATGTTTAAGACTTTGGCTGATGTTGCATACTATTCAAGTTTCAAATTGTTAAGATACCTGAGGAACCACATTTGTGCTCTATTAGCATTTCTTGCCCTAAGTGTAAGGCAGGAGTTGACCAGCACTACTCTTACTTCTGTAAATATTTGTCTTACCCTGTGTTTGTAGATTGTTCCACATAATTAATTTTGCTGTGTGCTGAGGGCCAGCAGCTCTTGGATGACTCTGCTTGACCACTGTGAACACCCGAGTTCCCACTAACAGGAGCTGCAGGTAGTTGCTGCAGAAAAGGCTTAGGTGCTTCAGAGATGATGACGGCTTAGAAAGGAGATCGTGGTCAATGGTCATAAATTCAGCCCTGTTTAAACCTGGGGGAACTGTTAGTGTCCCTTCCCTCTCCTACTGATGTGTAGGGCCAACCTCTGTGCTCTGTGGTGCCTGCAGTGGGCTTCAGGAAATTCGTGTTGCGTGTTAGAGTTGGAAGGAACTAGATTTCAAGATAGCGTGCCTCTCCCTGCTCCCTCATGGCTTTTTATTTTTTAGGCCTAAGCAAAATTGCCTGAGAGAGAGGAAAAAAGCTAGTTTTTATTCAGACCAATACTCCTGCCTGTCTATTTTTGAATGGTGATTCTGTGATTTTTGACAGGGAATAAAATGTGCCTGGGGGAATTTGGAATGTTGCAATAGAGCAAAATCATTTCAGTAAAAGTGAAGCTCTAACAGGCTGATAGTGTGTTTTGACATCTGATTCTGTGACAGTATTCCAGAAAGTTGTGAGTTTGAAAGTGGGAAAAAAAAAAAAAGAGCTGAATTACTTATAAAGCCAGCTTCAATATTACATGTAACCAGTCTCTGTAGCAGTCTTGTGGAAAATGTTGTCGTTAGTAAAGTTTCCTGATCTTTAACACCTGCAGGTTACTGGTATGCTGGTGCCCTCCTCCTGGTAATGGGAATTGGTCATCTAGTCCTGGAAATAACTGGTACTGCATGCTCTTGAATATGGTCTTCACTCTCTTGTGGAGAGTGAATCTCTGGAACTTAAGGTGTATTTTTCTCCTGGTCTAGTGGAATCTTATTCAGATTTAGTTGTACTGTGTCAAATGCTCACTTTTTAATGTTTGATGGCTGTTTGAGCTGTAACCAGAAGTACCAGATGCTTGTGAGGTGGGGTCTCTCCTTCAGCACTACCATATAAACTGCATTGGGAAACATATAGGAGCAAGGTTCTGTGCTTAACAGACCATGCACAGTGGCAGAATGAAATGGGGTCAGGCATGAATATCTTATCCAGGAAGGGCTTAGAACCAAATAAGAGCTTACATGTCTGTGAATTAGTGCCAGGCTGCAGATACGCCAAAACTCCTCTGGCTTTCCATGGGGTTAATTCAGTGCTACAAAATATGATCTGAAAAACCCACTACTTGTGTGGTGGGAAAAAACTGGGTATGGGGCTGGGTCACATTCCCTATTGCTCTCTCGAACGCCACAATACAGCATGTGGACAGGACCTTCTACCTACTTCCTTCAGAGTATGGAGTCAGCAGCAAGGCAGAACCTTGTAGCTGTGCCTTAAAGATAGGAATTTGGTACAGAGTCCCTTTGTACCTCTGGAGGAGGCAGTGATGGTGGTTTATCAGTGCCTTTGTTGTAGGTATAACGTTTGGTGTCTTCAGTGTTGTGGTGAAAGGCTAACATATTTTGCAGTTTATGTATCTTCTAGGATATCAGCCTGCAGGAGATAGAATTGGGGTATTTCTCTTTGGGTAGGTTGGGTTTTGACAGAGGCAAAGCACTGCGCTTTGATATAGTGCAGGTATCATGTACATTTATTTGATATTTTTTTCTTGCCATTTTGCCATTGTTTTGGTCATGGATGCTTGCTTTTTCTTTTCACCTTTTTTTTCCTCCCCCCTTGACAGAGTGTTGCTTCTCTGACCTCTGTGGTGCACCTGAAACCAGCTGTGCTGGAGTACTGAGCCTCCACAGCTGTGAGGGGAAGAGGGTGTGGGAAGGATGAGCCATAGCTCATGTGTGCTACCTTTTTTTTTTTTTTTTTTTTTTTTTTTTTTTGCTTTGCATTGCTTTCTGTTTGTTGAATGATAGTTTTCATTTGGGAACATGAGATTAACACTAAAATAGGCCAGCATAGGATGAAGATGACGATAATATAAAGCTTCTAAACATGATTTTGAGCCAATGGGTTAGCTTTACTTTAATCGGGATTTTTAAATTTTTTTTTTCAACAATCATTCAAGTAAAATCTTTGGAACAAAATAGCTTGATATCAAGAGTGTGTTCCAGTATTTCTTTAGAGGAATGAAGCACTTAGCTGGGTGTTGATGGGGACTAACATGAGTTCTGTTGGAGGGCTGTGATTGAGAGCTTTCAGGAGGGAGAAGGCAAGGAGGTTGAGACTTCTGTAAATTAAAACTAACTCAAAATGATGCTGCTCTACATCTTCTGTGGTATTAGTGGTGCCTCTGAAAGGTCTTTAGTTATACCCAGGCTTCAGAATCGTATCAGGAGTTATGTCTTAGCTGTAGACAGTGTAATCACTGTGATACAAAATTGGTTTGTACTCTTGTAATAATCCAGATTGGGGGGTTCAGCCCCAAACCTTCAAGATATAAGACAGTAAGTTTGACCTGGCCCACTTAATTCATTTTACAGTCTCCTCAGGTGTAATTTTTTAAGTTTATTAATTGCCTAATTAGCCTTAATGATAAATGAGTTTTTATGCTAATTGTTTGAAAGCCTGATTTGGGAAAGTCACTGAAACACTGTAGCTGCTGTTCTGCCTGTAAAACAGCCTGAATATTTGTCTCACTATGACATTATGACATCAGACGTATGTCTTCATTCATGTTCCTGGCAGCTGGAAGCAGTGTCTAAAAGGCTTGTATTGTTTACCCGTGTCTGCTAAGCACTGGTGAGCCTCCAGAGTCAAACCTTTGAAACTGAGGGTTACCATCATGAGGGTTGCTCATTGTAATCTCGAGTCCCTTTGTGTACGCAACATTCTTACCTTTACAGGATTATATATTTACTTTTAAAAGGAAAACACTCTGCTGTTTTCAGCCTATGGGATGGGTGGTACTTGTGTAGTGAGTAATTATTTGATTGTTATTATTAATTTATTACTATTATCATTGCCATCATCTGTATTCTGTTCTTGTAGTGGAATACATGGTTTTCTACCCATATGTTTAGTTCAAAATCTCCTCTGGCATTGTTGAGTTCTTTTGCTGCATTCCTTACTGTACAGTGGAATCTTTAATCATCCAGCCTTTTTCAAGGTAGAGTGGACCCTTTTAAGCAGGGGACAGGATAGAAAAATGGTATTTACCAGTCATGGTGCCAATTTCCATCTAATTCTAAATTTTTCTGGAAGGCAATTTTATTGAAGTGCTAAGGATCTTGGACCTGAGTATGTATCCAGTCACTGTTATTCCATTGTAGCAATCTTTCTGCTTTCTTCATTCGTGATGTGCCTTCCCCTGCTGAGAGGTAGAGCACACATGCCCCACAAGCACCTCTCCCAGCTATATGCAGAGATGGAATCAACTGGCTTTGGCTAAGCAGTGCCCAGAGTGATGAGAGAGCCCTGCCAGGGGAAGGGACAGGGGAGGACAAGCAGGATTCTGTTTCTCTGCCTAGCCAAGTCTTGCTTCCTTCCTTTCAAGATCCTGTTCTTGTCAATCTGCACTTGGAGTCAAATGCCTTCTGTGTCTTCCTGACATGACAGGGCTTTTGCAGTGAAAGTCCTGCCTGGCATAACCAGCATGGGAGAAATGAAGTGCAGTACTAGTAGAGCAAGTGTTTCTTACAAGGATCAGAAATTATGTTGATTTCTGTTCTCAGGGATTTTGATTGCATTTTTTAAAGTCAAAAGCCAAGGGCTGGCTAATACTTTATTTTGACACCTGGACATTTGCTGGACAAGCTGACTTCTTTTGAGTTGATGTTGCTTGTTTTAGCTGAAACAGTTGAGGGGTGTAGGAAGAGTTTAGCAGAAAACAGCTTTAGTACTCTATTTGGTTCTGGAGAATAGAAGCTAAAGAGGAAGCTATTATTAAGAAACTGGTACTAAATTGTTGCTTTCTCTTTCCCCCGTGTACCCATCCTCCCATGCTCGTTAGACTCTCCCTGTTGATCTGCAGTATTTAATACAGTTTTTGCCTTTCTGTAAGCTAACAGTAGTGGAATTCTGAGCACTGCACTGCCAAGGTCTTGGTCCTGTTGTAGAGCATTGTTTTGTGCAAATAACTTCTGTTCTATTTGCATGGAGTCTAAACAACGTAGAGAAGTCTGCTATAGCCTTAGTAGTAAATTTAATTTTATATTCTAGCTGCTTACCTTTTTGAAGAGCTGCTGTTCACTTTTGTTACAACATAACCTTTTGCTTAGCCTTGACAAGTGTTGCCCTGTTCTGAATAACAATGGTTAAGTACTCCACTGATCCTTGTGACCTTAGTAACAAAACTCCAGTGCCCTGCTGGTATAAGGGTGTGTTTTATTAATATTTAGAGCAGAATTGAATGAACAAAAGATTAATTTAATGTGAGGCTATCCTATTCCACTTGTCACGGAGCACAAAGTGGATTGCTTGGTAGAAAAAGGCAGGCTGGAAGCTGAGCATGACAACAAAGCAGGCAGGGCAATGATCTTGCCAGTGAGGTGGGGAATCATATGGTAGCCAGGCAAGGGTAGAGCAGGTTCATGACGTTAGCCAGGGTCAACCAAGGGCCTGGTGACCACCAGAGAACTCTGTAGTGATGAGTAGGTCCAAGGTAACACCAGAATTTAAGTCATCGGAGCAGAGTCAGGGTTGGTATGGCTGGGTGCAGACAAACCTGCGGAGCTCTGACAAGGGTCTGGGCTGGAAAGGTGTCCAGTGAGGCTGCCTCCAGTGCTTTCTCCCAGGGCTGCCTCCCCAGCAGCCTGCTCCGAGTTTACTCAGCTGCACTGTGTCACAGCTGGCCTGGAGCCGAGGCCTCCAGACCCCCGAGGGCTGGAGGAGGCTCTGCTCAGAGCCCTGGCACCACTCATGTTTGGGTAAGATCTTGTCTGGGCCAGCCTTAAATCACATAAAACCTTCTGCAGTTCCTGATCCTGGGATAACCATGGTGTGAATCGTAAAGGGTAAAAAGAGGAAGTGGAGATGCAATAACAGAAAATAGGCCTGCATGTTTTGTAACGCTGGCTGTGGCAATAAAACACATCCTGTGTGTGAGGGGAGCCAGCCCCCCGTTGTGATTGTTGCAGCCGCTGTGACTTGCATTGGGCGGTGGGTGTTTCCACAGCTCTTTGGGCATAAGGGCAAGTGTGGGAGGCACTGGGTATTAGGTAGCTGTTGCTACAGTATGTTACAATGATTGCTAATTAGACTGTTGGGATGGACAGAAAGTAAATTCTCTTGAAGTCTCTTTAACCTTTTGCAGCTGTGTTTTTATTCATCCATGTACTTTGACTAGTATCTTGCTCTCATTCTATGACATTTTTTAGTGATTTATTCTTCCCTCTTTCTGTGGTTTGAAAACTGTGTCTGATTTTTGTAAAGTTTCTGGTGCATGCTCTTACTTCTCTCTAGGCTGTGTCAAGTCTGCCCTTACATCATGTCAGCTGCATTCTGTTGAGTAGCAGAAGAGACGTATTAGAGTTCAGTGTTCCTTTGTTTCCTGCCTCTTTTCTTTCCCCTTCCCCAGAAGGATTTTTTTAGAGATTTCTCGGTGTTATTTCTGTGGGAGCTGTTGAAGGAGTCTTTGCAGCAGAGGGTTGTGCAGAAATTAGCTTATTAACTCAATCGTGGTTCTCCCTGCAGACCTGTACTTGAGATGAAAGGGTTGGTTCTGTTTGCATTCAAGTTTCCTGCTGCTTTGAAAGACAGTGGTGTGCCTCAGAACAGCAGTACTTGCAATTTGCTCCTTCCACAGAGGGGAGAGTAATGACCAGTGTTTTATAGATAGGCATGTGTTCTTCATCTTTGTCTTTAGTTCTGCTCGGTTAAAAGAAATAGAAGTTATCAGTGTTAATCTTTTTTTTTTTTTTCCCTTCCCTGAAAAGGCAATGATAAGTCATGCAAAATATTTTGAATTGTAGTCTAAATGTGTATTATGGTAAAGTCACATACTGGAGTACTATTAAGTGCATCTGAAGCTTGTTCTGCATAATCAAATTGCTTAGAGATTTTTATCTTCTTTGAAGATGCACATAAAGTCTGCACTTTGTGGGTTTAGTAATTCCTCGATTCATGGCATCAAGCATTCCCATATGTTTAAGGGTATCTTTCTTGTGTAAGAGCAGGGATATGACGGGCAATCAAGTTAAGCAAAGATTGAGGAGACAGGAGTTGCAGGGCTGGGGTGAGGAAATTCACAACTGTTATGTAAAGAAAGTGGTATAGGATCTCCCAAAACAAAGTTAGCAGAGAGCGCCCATGGGATGTGTTCAGTAAGTTATTGAATGTTTCTTTATAGCTTGGCTTGACTGTTAGTGCTGGAGTTTTATGTGAGTTCTTTTACTTAAGTGCAGTGTTGATTCTGGCACCGTGTAAGTTAGATTAGGTGCTCCTTTGAGCTGAAGGGTACAGCAGGGAGGTGGAAGTGGAGAGAAGTTGAAAGGAGGGCTTATCTGTTTAAGTGGCTTTTTCCTCCCTGCTGGGAAGACCACAGAGCTGTACTATCTATTCAGTAAACATCTTCCCCTGGGTGTAAGCTGTGCTGCTAATTTGCAGCTCTTAATGATAACAAGTGAGAGAACTTTATTTTAGAGATAATCCACTTGATACAGGCGGCTGTTGTAAAGCATTTCAAATGGGTATCTGTGGAGGGGCAAAAGGATGAGGAAGGAAGCTTGTTAAAGAGGAAGGAAGCTTGTTAAATGGGTGTCCTTCTCATTCTTGCAAGTATACTGTAAGTGGTTAAAGCTCATTGATGTAATTGGATTCCTTGGCAGATTTATTTTAGATGGTTATTTTACAGTTATCAACTGTACATGTTCCCCATCTCCTTCCATTTAAATGTAAGCCTGACTGGCAGCATTTATGACTTCTGATTCCTGAAGAAAATGAGGCCGGATTTATGTTGAAGGTTTGGAAATTCAGTTTCTAATCTACAAGACAGATTTTCGATACATGTGTTTATGTCTACTTTGCCTTTACAAAAGGGAGAGAACTAATGGAAGAGGTACCACTTGAACAGGTCTGGGTGTGGGTCTGATAATGGGAAATGGCAGTCTGGGTGTCATTTTACTCGAGTTTTGTGTTTCACAAGACGGTAACAGGTTTTTGGTTTGGTTTTTTTACCTCTACAATATGAACATGTGTCAACTTTGGTAGCCGTGCCAGCAGGAGTTACACAACTTGGAATGGCAGACTGTGCTGGACAGAGGATATCCCCTGAATTTGAGAATGAAGCTTGTAGCTGATAAATGCCAAGGCAAGAGTTAATTTAGTACCCAGTTTCCATAAATAGAGGAAGTTGATTCATACAGTCACTGCTAGAGAGTACACGAGTATGTCAGAAACCTCACTGTCTTGCTTGAGATCACAAATTTGCTGAATAATGTGGTGGACAAGTTGCAAAATTCAGTCTTCTACCCTAAGAATGGAAGATTCCCTTAGAAGTTAGAAAGATAAAATGGCGTGGAAAGAAATATCTCTCTCTTTTTTTTGCTGTAATTGTTCTCTTTCACTGGTTGGCTCTTCAATACACCAAACACTTTCACTTTTCCAGACACTTAGATGTATTTATGATGTAGTAAAAGATTAGCAACATGCAATATTTGATTATGCTCGTAGAAAGAGAATAGAGAATGCTTTCATCTCAGATAAAGCTGTATCAAAACCCAGCAGAGTAAGTAGTCAGAAATGAAAGCAAGGTTTTTTACATGTCAACTGAACAGAGATAGTTTCAAAGGTAAGAGTTGCTTGCAAGTTGTGTAGGGTTTTCTATATCTCTGTAACATGTGACTATACAGTATAAAGAACATATATTGTAAAGCAGTTACATAATTATTATGGTATATATTTTGCAGGTTATGACTGTGTGCAGTGTATTTTATTAATATATGTTATATATTATTGGGGAGAACAGTATTTCAGTTTGTATATATGCTTTACTGATCTCAAGTGTTGCTGTTTTGAGGCACATTGGCTTCAAATTACAGCAATAAACATGATGGGTGGAAGAGTCACAGGGACTATGGCTTGGGTTGTGCTGTCAGTGATAGGGTTGAGTGTATCCAGAGCTGATTTTAGGACCATCTCTGTTTCTAAATGTGCTAACCATCTGGCACAATTTATGCATGATGTTTGTTTTGTGCTTGAGGTTTGTTTTTTTTTTTCATTGAAGGGGGTTGAACAAATATACATACACATAAGTATTCTTTTGGACCAGTTTTGCTGTACTGTAAAGATGGTGTCTAACTGCTCTGGCTATTTACTTTCTAGTTTTTTAGAAATGTTAATAGGATAGATGGTGGAGGCTCATACCAGGCATGTTGGTGGAGTGGGAGAGTGGAAGTGAGTTTGTTTCTCAGTGGATCTGCAGTGGAGTTTGGGAAGTTGTCTGGATTGGCAGAGACTACTTTGTTAGCTTTTAAAATAAATAAATTCTTCTGCCAGGGGGAAAAAACCTCCACCTTGTAAGTTCTTCAGTGTAGACCAGACTTAAGTAGTCACTTCCAGGAGTCTGCCCTGAAAAATGAAGTGTTGTAGCATTGTTTTCTTCACTAGTCTAAATCTGAGACTCAGAGGCATTAGTAGATTCTGAAATGTGACCTGGTAGTTCAGGGTTCTGTTGCATACTGCACTTCAATGCTAAGCATATTAGAAAAAAAATTAAAAAAAAGGATAACCACTTACCCTAAACTGTTTCCATAAAGTAGGTGGTTGGAAGCATAGCTTTCATTTCTGTCCAAAATTTTTCCTTTGGCTCTAAATTGGTCCTGTTGATGCATAACTGATTGAGGATTCATTGCTGTCTGTCCATAAATGCTGATGTTTTGGTAGGAATTGTTTCAACATGCGGTAGCTCAATAATATATGGTCTCCCTCAATGTGTGTTTAAACTGTTACAGTGGTGTATTTATAGTTTCTTAAATTCTACTCTTAAGCATATGGAATATGCATGAAATGCAGTTGATGGGCTGCAGTTGAGCCAGACTGACACAAATAAAATCCCCTCATTATGTTCACAGAGATAATTAGTATGACTTTAAATATTTTCCTTGCTATTTCCCACCTGTGTGAATCTTGACTGAAATTGCTAATGATTAAAAAAGTAAACACCCCCATTCTCCACACCTGTAATTGCACTGTCTTGATGCCTTGTAGGTGTCTTGATGCTGTCAGGCTTTGTAGGTATTTGACAGAGGAGCTAAACAATGTTCTCAGTGGTTTTGTAGGGAATCTACAAAACAGCTTTGTGTTCTACACAACATGCAGCTTTTTTGTGCAATTTGGAGTATTCTTTGTTCTGCCCTTCTTGATATGTTAATTATGCTATATTGTACTAACAAAATGACATTTGGCATCAATTTATTTTTACTATCCCATTTGGAGATGCATGAGTGGAAGACATCCTGTACAAGTGTCATGTTTTAGAGTTAATTTTTAAAATTATCTAGCTCTTGTTATGTTGCCATCTGTTTTCCACTAACTTGAAGAGGAAACAGCTGTTGTGAATAATCTCAAGGCAGTATTTTTAATAAAGTCTAATAGGTCTGCTTACCTTCAGTTTGCATGTGCATCACAGGGAATGACTGTGCTGGCTGAGAGGGGAAATGTGGTTTTGCAGTAGGAACTGTAATGAATTTGGTAAAGCAGTGATTCTGCTATGTTTCCTCCATAGCTGGATTTGAATACAGCTGGAGAGATCAGTGTTAATGGGACACACTTCACTTGCTATAACTGTGCATTGTCTTGTAGAGGGGCTGTTATTGCACCCTTCTGCCCTCAAGTGCTGTGGTTGGCAGGCAGCTGTGGAGCTGGCTGAACCTGCTGATCCGATGTAAAAATTAACTCATGGCCACACCATGCCATTTTCAGTGTGCTGAGCCAGTGGAGGCCATAGCTGTACTCGACCTCAGGAAAAGCACTGGAGATGGAGAGCCAGTGACCTGGCCTCTTCACCTGACAGTACGCAGTTGTACAGAATTAGAAGTAACGTGCATCAGCAGGTGACACGATTTTGGGGAAAATATTAAATTCTCCAATGGAGAATAAGCATTACTGATGGTCACTGGGGTATGGATGCACTTGAATAGCTTATTATTACCTTGTGGGTTTCTTGATTGTATTTTAGACTTCATTTTGGTAAGGAGCGAGAAACCTCATGAAAGAGATGATGTGCAATATAAGCTTCAATCACAGTGGTGATTCAACTGAATAAAGGGAAGGATAAATGAAAGTAGAGCAGTTGACTGTCAAAGAATGCCTTGGAAAAAATTCAAATTGGTTTGTTTGAGCTCAAGCATTGCAGAGTGGCTGAGATTTGGTACCATTTTACACAGATTGGCTTTCTTCACTTATTTCTCTTAGATTTTGATAGAAAGACTTTTTTAGGTCTGAAAAACTTAGCAGGATTAATGGCTGTTTTTTCAAAGGCCTCAACAGTAAAAGGAGTGGAGAGGCTAACCAGCAGAGAGCATTAAGTGGTGGTCAGGTAATAAAGAGTTGAATGGTGTATGATGGTGAATCGAACTGGATCTTCCCTAAATAGACCAGATTCTTTTTGTCAGGGACTTTGTTGCTTTTGCTGGAGTCTTTAGATCAATGGCATTATAGAACAATGCCAGCCAGAGTAGCTGTGAAAAATGAGCCTGTAGTTCAAGTGCTTGAGATTGCAGCCTCAAATCTTCCAGGAGCTTACATCCCATAAACCTGTATGAAATATGTCCAGTGCCATGCAGTTGCGCAAGCCCTGTCCTGTTCACTCTCATTGCTGCCCCATTTCTTGCAAAAGGCTGTGGTGTGGATCCGTGAGGAACCTCTAGAGTATCAGAGCTAATGGCTGCACAAGATCCGTTCTGAGCTGATGTAGTCTGTTCTGCTTAGGGGATTTGTGGAGCACGTGAATGTGTGTTTTTGCACCACGTGGGGGAAGATGGGCAGTGAGCAGTCAGCTGGCCTGTGGTGGCTGTGAAGCTGCACTGTTACTGAAACAGATGAGAACATTAGTGCTCCCTGCTTAAGAACCCCCTTATAACTCTTGTCTTCTGACAGAATGAGTGTGTTGGAGTACAGGAAATGACACTGACTTGTAATTCAGTTGAAAATCAGTTACACTTGCTTTTGAGTTTTCCTATCAAAGGTAGGCTATTAAACGCTGTTTGCTGTTTCTCTGGAGGAATATCTAACGTTTGCTAAGAACATATTAGTACAGAAATCTATCTGCCTTTCAGAGGAGAGAAGCTTTGATGGGTAACTGTAAGAACTCCCAAGAAATAAGCAAATAGCAGTGACCCAGAATATTGTTACCTACAGATGTTTCTTTTAAAGACTGATGTTTTTGCTTAGCTTTATAGGCAGTTTCTTTGGTTGAATAGCAAACTTTCATTTGTTTTCCTGCTTGCAGGTATACCAGCTGCCTCACTTTGGAATTTATAATGCAAGTGTGTTAATTTCAGAACAAGTTAGAGCTGGAAATAAGAAACAAGTAGTTTCTTCTGCGGAAATCACCACAAGTCAAAAGTCTTCAGTATAGGAACGATCTGTTCTGACTGCATGTCCTTTGAAATAATTACCATCCCTATTCACAAATGGTTCATCTTGGGAAGATGAGAAGAAAAGTGTCTTTCTTCAGATCCCTTAACTCCATGGCTGGTAGCAACATGGTTATGCTGTGGTTATGGCATGGTTATTTGAGATGTAACAGTGCTGGAGTATGTAGAGGTGAACTTTGCCTTAGTGGGAACTTAGTTGTTGGGCTTATGTCTGTGATACTCTGTGATTCTGTTGTGTGTACCTACCCTCTCTCCATTTGGGAGTTCCTCTGCACTTCTGTTTTGGTATGGAATACCTCAGGCAGCTTCCCATGATGTGTCTTTCCTATCGAAGTAATTTCTGTCAGAAGGCACTTTTCTGCCAGGTTGCTTTGCAACAGTTACGGTACCTTTTTCATAACACCTTTTTGGTGTTCTTTCCACGGTAATGCCCTTGGGGGCCATTTTTTTTTCTCTGTATGGATGCAATAGCGCTGCTGGAAGTATGTACTGGTAACAGTAAAATATTTCCTGTCATGCTTAATGGGAGTGGTTTGTCTCACCTGTTTCTTAAGAGGACCAGGTGCTTTGTCTATTCCTGCTCTGCATTGGTAAATTCTGCTTTGTGTCTGATTTCCCCTTTGTGCTGTTATGACAGCAGGCAAGAGGCTTCCCTCACCAAGGTGGGAATGACATGCTGCACAGGAGAGCCCTTTGGTGTAAGGCAGGTGGGTCAGGCTGGGATGGCTTTGCTGGCCCTCAGATGCAGCTTCTGCAATCTCTCATGCAGTTGCATTAGCAAATACTGTAATGCATTGCTCCCGTGTAGTCTCATCTGAGGCATCTGAAATTGCATTTTGATTATGAAGTACTGGAGAGGGATGGAGTTTGACCATGGAAGTTTGCTGTGTGGCTATGTACACTCACAGATGGAGACTGCAGCAGAACCAGGATGGAATCCAGGTCTTCAACCAAAAGAGCCAGCTTCTTGCATGGGGATGGAAACTTCTGCATAGAACAGCTCTGCTTTGTGGTATTGCTTTGTAAAAATAAATGGACCACTTTTGAAACCACATGAAATGAGAAAGGGGTTAACTGAGGCTGAATGAATGACTTTCCATTCTTGGGTGATCTCTGCAAAGAAGCATTACTTTGTTTTGGTAGCCAAATCTCTGGTGTATTTATCCCCATCCCACAGCATTAAAAATTATGACTACAGTGTGCACATGGATTTGTGTCCATCTACTCTGTGTAACTTGTGTTCTACCCTAAAAGGTAAAAAAAGGGGAATATTTTTAATCCAACAAATAGTCTTTGGATGGGCATGTCTATTTACGTGCTTTAACTTTTGCATCTGGTTATTGTAAATGTCTGTGAAGGACTTCCTTACAGTCTGTGAAAGTGTGTGATATAATCCAGAAATCAGCTTCATTTTACACATGATTATCAGAAGCATTCCCTGACTCCAGTCTCCTGTTCTTTTGCAAGCCATGAATTTGCACAGGGGTTTGAGAAGATTATATTGAGACAACTTGATACTGCACATGTGTAGTTTGGGTTTTAGATACCCATTGACACTGGCTGCATGTGATAGCATCGCTTCATGTGACCCTCAATAAATATGAAAAGATTTATTGGTTTCTATTTTTTGAGTTTGAGATAAAACTAGTACATGCTGTATCAGCAGGAAAAACATTATTTTCTCACTTCTGTTGGGCTCTGAAAAAGATGAATTGTAAGTTGATGCGTGTGGGTAAATTATCACTTTTTGCCTGCTTGATATGTTCTGTAAAGTGCTGATGACAGAGTTAACCAAGGTTTTGTATATTTTGGGCTTTTGATGGCTGAGTAGTTGCACCACATAACTGTGATTCAAAACTGAGAGTTTAAATTTACTTAAATGTGTGTTGTCCTTTTTGGTTGTTGGGCTGAGGAATAAGCTTGGTTGCAGTGCCTTCTCCACCTGTGTGTCATGAAAGCAAGCCACTGTCACCAACCAGCTGTGTTGGCTCAAAGACTGTGAAGTCGGATCTTGGTTTGATATGGCAAAGTTTTCAGAATAAGACTTCTAAATTAAGATTAACGCTACATTTCAGTATGTCTTTTGTATTGCACTGTGTTTAGGAATGCTGTGCCTTTATAGTTCCATCCCATCAAATATCCTTCACCTGCCCTTCCCTTTTTAAAACTTAATCCTCTCTTACCATGTTTGTGTAGGATTAAGCATTTTAAGAAAGACAATGTCTTCTTTGGTACAGCTCTGTTGCTGCTGGACCTCTGCTACTGAGACAAAGTCAGGGTGGGTTTGTGCTGTGTTAAATAGAATTAGGAAACTGAAGATGCATATAACAATAAAACTTTGTGAATGTATTTTGGAGCGGTTGTCATATACTCCTCTTGTTCACTCCACTTCTGCATAGACAAATTATTTCTGCTTTTTCACTTGTAGTAAGTATGCAAAATATTTAGCATGTGATGAATACTTCACAATCAGTGTGACTTTACCCCATTTTCTGCAGCTGATATGACTAACTTGTAAACTGAAACCAGAAGACTGAAAGAAAACCAACATCAATTGAGTTTCATTATATTAACACTTTGCATAATTTAGAAAAGGAAAATAGGTCACTTTCCATTTTTAATACCCACTTTATACTTTGCAAAAAACCCAACAGAATTGCAGACAGTTCATGAAAAGTTATACATTTGTAAATACAAATTTTAATCATATGAATGTTTGTAGAAATTGCAGGGGCATATTGTAATTTTGGCTTAGACGTTTCTTCAGAAGTTCAGCTGCTTATATCAAGTGATGTGTTTTTGGAGCACACAGCTACACGAACTTCTGAAGTCTGTAGTTTTGATCATTGCTTGTAAATAAATTACTGTATTCAGCTGCTTGCTTTTTTTTTCTGCAGTGTTGTCCCTGTGTTATCTGTACTCTGTGCTGAGGAGTGAAGAAGTAAATGTGTTTTCCCATAGTTACTGAAGTTGGATGATGAAGCATTTGGTTCTCATCACATTGCCTGCACAATGAGTCATGCTTTCTTCATTAGGTTTGTTCCTCAGGCCAGGATTCATGTGATATTCCCCTTCTCTGGGCAATCAGATTAGTCACTGTTTGAAATCTTGTTTAAAAAAATAAATTGCACCACAGGTTGTTGCCTGCTTGCCCGTTACATGCTCCCCCACTGCTCGCTGTTTGGGTTCAGCAGCATTGTTATATTGAAAAATGTATTATAGTCATGGTAACTGACATATTATTGGAGTCCCACTGAAATTAGTGTACTAAATTCAGAACTCATAGTAACTAGCAAAGAATTGTCTATAAGGCTGGTGAATTTTAAGTAATTCAGTGTGCTGAAACACATTTCGCTTAAACTTGGTTTCTTTCATTACACTGTTAAGAACAAAATCTACATTGCAAATGCAGTAGTAGCTTGAACTTTGTGAATTATAAAAGCAGTGGTAATAACAAAAATTGTTAACATAGATGGCTTACTATCATGGGTACTTGAATCAGACTTTAGTATTTGGGGCAGAAACTCTTCTTGCTGAATTATCTGTACCTAGATGTGTTTGATGGAGCCGAGACTTAATAGAGGTTTCAAACAGCTTAAGGACAGTAGCAGTTCCCAGTCCCTACTATGTGATAATCTGTTATGAAGTTCTTTATCTTTATCTAGAAGATTTTAGGGGTGGTGGTTCATTGTGGGAAGTAGCAGTTTGAAAGACAAACTAATGCAGAAAATGTGTGGTGGCCAGACCAGAAGAAGGAAGAGAGAGGGGAAAATATATACAGTGTGGTTGTAAACACATAACCCAGATGCTGCTGTTAGATAGCTAAGCTCCTTATCTAGTCAATGGACAACAAATTGTGATTCAGAAAACAAGTTACGTTCGTGGCCCAAGTCCTCTTACACACGAGTCTGTCAACAGTAAATGTTAATGCAAGCACCTAAATTGTGTTAAAAGTATTGCATCTTATGAATATCTCCAGGACCAATGTCTGGTTTGTGCCTTGAGAGCAAATTAGGGTTATGACCCAGTAAAGGATTGGAAGTTGCTGAAATAAATGGTTATAAACTCTGTAATAGTTTATAGATGAAAACCTGAATAGAAGGAAAGATCAATAATGTTCTACATTAGAATTTGATTCTGGTTCTTATGAACAGCTTCATTTTCCATGTTGTTAATAGTGTTTTGACAAGAAAATGCTCAAGAAGTAGGTGACAGTGCAGACCAGTGTGGGAGAAAATGAGATTATTTATAGAAATCCAAATAGTGGTGTTTTGGGTTTTTTTGTGGTGGTCTTGTTTGGTCTCCAGTTTTCAGCTGATTCTCACAGATATCAGACACCCATAATCGCTACAAATATTAGTTAACATTGTTAGTTTTCCTTTCATTCTGTGTGAGACAGATGACTGTGGTGGCTAAAGAGATATGCTGAAATTAAACTTAGGATGAATTTTGTGGGTGTGGATGAGCAGCTCATAGGGAATACCCAGTTTCCAAAAAACATTGCCAGGTTTGAAAAATACTCCAGCCTCTAGGTGATTAACTGCAACCAAAATTTAATTTTGAGTCTTGCTCTTATTTCTGTGAGAATATCCACTGGTATAGAACAGACCTGTGTTGCCTTGAAGTTTCTTTAATCCTGCTGGACTGGCTTCCCCTGGAAGACATCATAACCATGCATTTTGGCAGTTACTTTGTGCAGAGATGAGTATGCTGGGTCTTATGTACTGTGAGATGAGGACTTGATCCTGTGACTGCAGATGAAGCAAGAGCAAGTAAATGCTTAGGTATTTGTGCATGTGAACTTCATTTCCTTGAAAGATTCTTCCCCCAGCCCACCACTGGGAAACTGAATGGGGGAATTCTTGTTTGTTTTTTTACAGTTCATTTTGCTCAGTACTAGTCAATCACGTCCCTTACACTGCTCTAGATTTGCGGGCAGATCTTCGCAGCTAGTTTTAAAAATAATCTCATATGCTTTTAGCCTGCAATTTGAAAACTTTTCAAGGCTTAAGGCAGTGGTAGCTACAAGTGTCATTTCCTCCCTATACTTAAATCAGTTTGTCTTCACTTGTATTTTCTAAGTGAAAATTTTATTTCAACAAGGAGCCAGGAATCCTGTGCTGATGGGATTTCTGAAAAAACAGATACTTGTTTAGTAAGCCTGCTGGCATGATAAATGGAATGTTTAGGATCTTGGATGATGATGATGGTCCAGTTCTGTCAGTGTATGGATGTTCTGGAAGTAGCCACTTCTAGAAATTCTTGGGCCAGACTGTGTGGTGGCTGTAATTAAGGCAGCCTGGCTTCAGAGTAGAGGCATGTCATTCTCTTACTTTCCATGAGGAAATCAGTGGGTTTGTAGATCAGTTGCAGTGTATCCTTGCATCTGCGGGCTTAAGAGTTTAGCTGCACAGCACTGCAAGCTGGCAAGTGATTGCTTTAATAGTCAAGCTCAAATGCCTTTAGGCACCTTAAAATGTTGAAGGGGGAGATGCCATTGGTTTTGCTTCATTAACGGAACTGCAAGCTAGCAAAAAAATTAGCATAATTTATATAAATTCTTGTGTATTGTTGTCATGCATCTGTGCAATGCAGGCCGTTCAACAGTGAAATAGTTTTAAAGTCACCTACAATCATATAAGGCACCAACCTTGGTAATGTCCAAGTGGAATTTGTTTTTGTTTCACTCTACTGGAAAAAGTGTTGTTTAAATAAAGGTCTGGTAACTAAAGTAAAACAAATACTGTGGATGGGTTTGATAATGCCCTAATCTGAGAGCTGTTTGTAACGTAGCATTTGTCAGCCACCTTAGACTACAGCTAGAAAGGTATGATTTCCCTTTTTCATTCAAAACCCATTCACAATCATGTAGACTGAGAGCAGGTTATGATCACACTTCTCTTAAAGGGTTTCCTTTTATCTTGTTCCTTAGTGCAGTGGATGTTTGTTGTGTGTGAAGAAACACATAAGGAATATTTAAATGGGAAAAAAAATGATCTCATTGTAGGAAAGTACCTATTTTCACTGTTCTTGAAGAAAGACTAAAGTAAAGCAAGTTGAGGAGCTATGAAAACTTTGTTCTCTCCCTTATGATGATTAATTTTCTAATAAAAAGAGAGTTTTGGATGTGGAGGAAGACACTCTTTTCTCAATTAATTCCTAAATCTTAGATGGTTTTCAAGATTGCCTTGAACTTCTGTGCTCAAAATCACCCAGTTTCTCAATAGCTAGGTTTTATTTTGGTTTGAACACTGTGGAGCCAGAGGACCAAACTGAACTTGATCCTGTGAGATTCTGCTTGGTAAAGATGTAATTCTAAAGCAAGAGTCATTGTAGACAGTAGAATCATTAGAGGAAACAGTTACAGTTTCTTAACAGTACCGGTAAACCTTTGGCTTTTCAGCAATTGTTGCTTTTGGTTAGTAGTTTCTAGTCTAAGCAAAACACAGCCTTTGGCAAATTTGTACTTTTCACGTTACTCTACTCTAAAAATTTTTGCTGTCACTTGTTATAGAATTGATTAGTGTCCTGGAAGAGAGAGGGGATCACTCCTTTTTCATTGCTTGTATTTTGTTGATTTTTCCACACGGCTGTTGCTTTTTGATCTACACTTTAAAAGAATGGTATGTACATAGAGAAAAATTGTCTTTTTTCTTATTTTTTTGTGATGCGACTTCTGGGTTTGTCTGTAAATAATAAAAATGGAAGAAAAAATACTTGTTTCCACAGACATTTCTTTTTGCTTATGCTGATGTTTTTGAGAACAGTGCTTTCGTTCCTTAGCAGTGACTAGGTTCCTTGTTACAGAGCAACAATCTTAAATTATTATAAAGTACAGAGGCTCTCAAAAGGGAACCACTTGAATTGTTGCTGGATTTTGTTGTTTGATGTTGTAAATCATTTGCTTGTATTTCCTGTGTCATACTGTTTTTCTAAAAATAGCTGAAATTGCTTGCTCTTTGGGCAGTGCGGCTCTGTGATGGAATAGGCTGTTTCAATTTACTTCCTCTCAGCTCCTCTGCCCCTCCTGCAGCCCAAATCTCTCCCTCATGGCCTCGCACAACAGATGTTCAGTGACTTAAACTTTGCTGAGAGAAGATCTTTTATTAACTTCAGGAAGCTGATTTAAAAAAAAAAAAAACAAGTATCACCAAACCAAACAACTCCCCCTTACAAATGCCCCACCTTGGAACAAAACAAAAAAAACCTACCAAGAACTGCACAAGCCACAGTCTAAACAAAGGCCACAATTCACAGGTTTCGGAACAACCTGTAGCCATAACCCAGCAGTACTGAAACTAAGGAAAAAACCTCACAAGTCTTTATCAACTGCAGCTGGGAAGTTGCATGAAATATCTTGATGCAAAGTGCCATCTTCAAAACACAAGCTGGATTGTAAAATATATGTGGAATTGAGTCTAACTTTGTGTCAATACAGAGTCTAGCTAATTCATCAGTTTTTCTGCAGAAATATTAAAAAAAATCACATCAAAGCAAGGTATAATGCTAATCCCAGAATGCCACAGGAAAACTGAATTCAAATGTAAACTCCTTGATACCACCTTTTCTTGGCAGTATTCTACTTTAAAATAGTAGAATACCTTCAAAGTGTCCTTTTACACAGAATAGCTTCAGTTTTGTTAAAAAGCAGCTGGACTGTGTATTTTTTATTTTGTGGGATTAAGTTACTATTCTAAGGGGATCTGTAGAGAAACCTGATGCCTGCAGTTGACCACAATATTGGCAAGTAGCATGCAACCAGTTATTAAAGAGTTGAGGAGAATTATGCTTCTTCTCTTGTACAAGCTAAATCTTAATTTTGCAAGCAGCTCTCATGAAACTTGCTTTATAGGCATCTTTCCTCTCAGCCCTGGGATTTGATTAACAGCCCTTGTGCTGTAAGCACTTAAGTACTTAAGATCATGACAAGATCTTTTGAGCCTTCTCTCTGTTCATTCTTCATACAAGAGAAGTAAGACTGTCAGCCTGCAGCTTCTCATTGCTCTCCTGTGCAGACATCCTGAGCTGCTTCTCTTACACCCAGAAAAATAAAGCAGGGTATGTGGACAGTTTATTGGACTTCCAGGGCTGCAAAAGGAGAACTGGAATGTCTGATCACACGTGTATAGGAAAAAGGGAATTTGGCTACTTGCCATTCTGAGTGATGGGTCTGAATCTGTTCACCATGCAGGCTGTGGCCGATTAGGCTTGGCAGTTGTTACAGTGGCAGAAAGGCCTGTTTGCTGTGCCAGAACAGGCTCCAGATCAGAGGACAGTCTGGATAAAGGTTCCTTACTGGTATAGAATAAGTTTAATCACGTGAGAGGGAAAGGAGGTAGTATAGGAGGATGGCACTGGGTGTAGTGGTGAAGTGGATTGTGCAGATGGGGGTTTAACAGATGCCAAATGTTCCTGTCACTAGGCTGTGAATAGAGGTATCAGCTGGTGCTGGTCTTCTGTTTCATGCCAAAAGATTTGGGGTTGATGCTCTTTCCCTGACGCCAAGAGGGTTTCCACACGATAGTCTTGCCTAAAAAGTTGTGATTAACCTAGCGGGCTTTCCTTGATGGTTGCTTGCTGAAGCAATGCTGAGGTTTTGAGGCTGTGGTATCGAGCTGCTCAGAGGTTGCTGCTAATTCTTGGGTCTTCAGTATTGTTTTGTTGAGGAGGTGCCTTCCCTGATAATGTGATGACCGTTTCACGTGGAAAGTGGCTGGCATGCAAGGGCTTTTAGATTAAGAACAGGTCATCTAAAAATCTCATTTTCCAGATCATCAAAATCTCTTCACATATGGCTGTTTTTGACCTGGTTTAGAAATCTAATGCAATCTGTCTCTCTGTGAGAGGAAAGTTTATATTTACATAAATGCCAGTGGTCAAGGCAAAAAGAGATTGTTGGACAAGTAGTGTTACTAGCCTCATCTGTTTCAAAAGAAATACTTCTTTTAATATATCAGTTTCCCTATTAAATATTCGATTTCGGTGTGTTTTTCTTATTTGCAGGCTATGAGAATTATACACAGAAGTGGAGGGAAAAGAACATTTTTGACACTTGGCATGTATTCCTTAGAAAGTATTTATTGTTTTTATTTTAATACAGATGTACAAAAGAGCACTAAGCTACTTACAGAACTTCATTGATGCATGCTGAGTACACTGGTTCTTGGAAGTTCACATCTAAAATTTATTTTATTTTGTTGCTATTTTCTATTTGGATAGGAAAAAATTAAATCGAACTCCCTTTTCTGAGAGGTACACAGTATATCTGCATATAGGAATTATATACAAATGTAATCATCTATTCAGTTTTCAAACATTACGTTAATGTCATATAATTATCACATAAGCTGTTCAATAACAAAATTGGCTTCTAATGTGAATGGAAGTTTTTCAGCTGTGATCATTGCAATACTGAAAGGGATTGTTTTCTCAATACATTCTTCCTGAGGTATTGCAGTCATATCCCTCCCCTAGCCCCATCTCATCTGCAAAAAAATTGTTCTTTTGTTTGCAAGAAAATTAATTGCTTTGTCAGCATTCAACATAAATGCAACTGTTTCTGTTCAGTTTAAATTTAATGCACAGGCATGAAATTCTAGGTATTTCTATGTGTTTTCATCAACATTGAGTGGTATTATATTTCTGTTGCAAGTTAAATTAAGTATTAATTAAAACTTGCTGTCATCTTGTTTTTTTACATATATGCTGGATTTTGTACATGAGTAGCTTTTCAAGCATAAATTGTGATAATCAGAGGTCTTTTTCTGTTTTTGCTTGCTCTGTGGATGTTCAAGCAATAATGCTTTTTCAGAAGAAGGAAAACTTGAAAGGAGTGCTTGAGATATTTTTTCAAGATTTCCAGCATCTCAGTAGAGATAGAGAGCTTAAAGGAGAACAGGAGAAGCTTTTCATTCTTGACATACATTTCTGCTGTTTTTGTTCTTGAAACGCTTCCTTGCTAGCTTCTTTGGAGAGTGTTTTCCTGAATATAGCAGAAACAAAGTGGATAGTTGTGGGTTTGGATACGATGCCCTTTTCAGGTTTTAGGTATTTTGTTTCTGTACTTAAGTCTTTCACCGTTCGCCCTGAATTCAAATGCTCTGGCATTGAAAGCTTAGCTGCTTTTATTGGATTTATTTTTTGGAGGTAGGTTTCTGTTTGCTTTGTTTTCTGAAACAGTTTGAGAAATGGTTCTCTTATACCATTATGGTCAAATATGCTGCTGCTAGCAAACAGCAAGTTAAATTTGTTAATGCATTGTAAAGTCTTCCTTAATGCATTCAGATTGGCAGGTGTGTGCTGGTGACCCAATATTTGGCAGCACAAGAGCAGGAAATTTGTTGCAAAAGGTAGATGTAATATGTGGCTGTCATGTAGTCTTTGCTTTTCAGAAAGTTGCATCTGGGGAAATGTATCAGAAGCAAAGATAACACAATGGCAAGTATCTAAATTCAATTAAAAAATACTAGATGCTTAAAAAAATTGAAGTGGCAAAACCTTAGGGAAATGTATGTATATGTTTGTTTTTTCCTAGAAGATTTTCAAAGTTTTTCTACTTCTTACCAGTTATGCTCCCAGTGGCCTTCCTTGCCATATGTGTAGGAGAGCCCTTTTTAATTGCTTTTCTTTTATTGCTGGTGTTTTAGCAGGGCGGGAATATGCAACATAAGAAAGAACAAGGAAGATGAATACAAGTTTGAGTTTTCTTCATCTTTTTCCAGCTTGTTGCGTTCCCTGTGCCTGGCTCAAGCTAAGCTATCTCTGCTGCCCTGGCAGTCTATTTTTGAACTGTAGCGACCCTGTAGTAATTCTGTGAGGAGAATGGGGAGAAGATAGCATGCCAGTGACATATTCAGAATTGTAGTCTATTTTTTAAGACTTGTCCAAAATACCTAATGTTAACTTTTCCATAGCTGAAATCAGCTTTGCTAGGTTTAAGTACTTAGTGCTAAATTGAGTTCGGCACACAGTTAAATTAGGACCCATGTAAATTAGAAGTGCAGGGATAGAGGGAAAAGCTATTGCAGACTTGAACAGATTATTCTGCTGCTGTGGCTCCAAATGGAAGCCTTATGCTCCAAAACAAAGTGCTTGTGTAGTCTAAACTGTCAGGGTCTTAGAGATCTTAAGAAACATTCCATTTCTTCTTAGTGGAAGTGGAAAACTGAAGGTTTTAAAGTTGAGTGTATTGACCTTTCATCTGCAAACCCTCTCTAAGTTCTCTAGTGTACAGGTACTTCACACATGAAGAGGGGAGGGAAAAAAAAGCTTTTGAAAATGTAATTGATGAAGATGCCTCTTCTACATAGATAGGTTAAATGATTACATTCCTGCCCAAAATAAATTATCTAATCAGCTCTAGTTTTTGAGAAAATGGAAATGGTGCATGACTGTGTCATGTATTCAGGGCTTTGGTTTTTTTTCATTTTGCTGGTAGCAAATCCAAAAAAATACTGATCAAATTGTTCAGCTTCATTGTGGATGGCAAAACAGTGCCACAGAGGGAACCTTTTTGTCTTGGAGGAATCTAAAGAGCAACTGAAGCTCTAACAGAGCGCATTTGTTGACTTAAAATGTCTGGCTAGAGAGCTGAGTCTTAAGCTATGCTTGAAAGCTTGATAAATTTTTCTTTCTCAGCTGCTCAGTGCTGGAGGAATCTAAACAGCCATTGGCTGCTGCCAGTGTTGGGAAGAAACCATATTTTTTTTTTTTGTAAGCTACTCAAGTCAGTAACATGATTACTATATTGGGTTGGTCAATTAATCCTTTGTTCTAGTCTCAGTGGTTTTCCAGGGTCTTTTTCATTTTGAATAAAGAAATTACTGTAAAATATCTTCTCCCTCTATCTTCCCTCTGTTCACTTTCTAACTTTATGGTGGTGGTGACCTTTAATTTGCTGTACAGACAGTGCAGGCAGCCATTTTCTAGTCATGCTAAGTGGTGTCTTCCTTCACACTGCATTTAGGTTTCAATATTGTGGGCTTTCCTATTGGTCTTTTAAGAAAGAGGAGAACTGAGTTTTCAGAATGTGGTTCTTACAGAGTACTTGACATAACTATTACCTTTAAGTGCTTAGGTGAATGTTGTGCACATTTAAAAAAATGGAAATCAAGATGAGAAATAGAGATTTGGTTTCATGTGATACATTAATCTTGAAGTAGGAAGTGGAAGAGTGAAGAAAAAGGGAAGCTGTGTTACTGTTTTGGTTTGATTTTGAGCTTGAAAAGTTTTGTGTCTTTCTCTTGGAAGAACCGTGAGAACAGTGTGCCAGCCCTGGAGGAAGACTTCCTTATCAGTCTGCTATTGACACGCTTCCTGTTGACACTGTCTCTTTGGGGAACTGTACCCAGTTATCCAGGAAAGAGACTGGTTTCATGTGACTTTAATGGAGAAAAAATAATAGGAATTTGATTGCTTTGGGGGGAAGAGAAGACAGACTTGGAGGCATCAGTCTGTGTAAGAGTAGCACATTTGATTTGTAACTTGTTTGAACTCAGACTAACAAGAATAAAACTTGGAGGTTTAGGATGGCAGGCTAGACTTCAGTGCAGACTGAGCAAGCCATCAATAATCCTCAGTATATTTTTGTCTAGAGCTGCTGCAGTTAAACTATTGCTAACATTCAGCTTAGTTTAACACCACATGGAGCGCGCCAACAGATGTTCCAGTCACACCTTCAGATTACAGTGGAGACAGCTTTTTTTAATGCAGTGTCTCACAACTCTGAAGGAAGTGGGAGGAATGCTATCAAGTTGTATCAGCTGAGCTGAGAAAATAAACTTGTTTAGAAGAATTCTGAAGTGAGGCGTTACTGTCTGAAGCAACAGTTTCAAGTCCCTTTTTAATGCCCCTATATATGCTTCATGGTTAGCTTTAGAAAACATATGCACATACAGTCACCCATATATAAGCTATTTGTGAGAAATGTGGTTGTGTGATGTTTCCAAGGGCATGCCAGTTAGCAAAAGTGTGTGAACAGTGTGCCAGAAAGAGATCATAGGCAGGAAGACGCGGAGTCCTGTGTCACTTTATGCCTTTCCTGAGCTGAAGGTGCAGGTTGGCTCAGCATTTCCTTACTATGCATCTTCAGCATTTACAGGCACATGCATCAGATTGCTGTGGAACAAATCTGCCAAAAGGAAAAAGTGTGTTTTTACTGAAGACAGGGTTGAAAAAAGCAAGGTTATTCTGTTAATAGTGTAAAGCTTTTTGGGTACTGGAGACTGGGAAACAATGTGTCTAGGAAAATGTACTTAACTGAGCTGCAGAGGTTGGATAGAAAGTTCTATTTGTTATCACCATTTAGAGTTTCCTTCTGTACTGGCAAACAAGCCTGTGTTCTCTTGGTCTGTGCAGTTTTAGTTTTATTCCTTGTATTTGTACCAGGAGAGAATGATCTAGTACCCATGCTATGTGCTAATAATCTCCAGCTGCTGGAAGAGTGACAGTAAATAAGACCTGGAGCATTGCAGACTTACATTTAGGTCTGAGTTTTGTCTTTAGAATTAAATCACTCATCCACATAGTGATATGTACTTTAGCAAAATGATGAGGGGCATTGCCCAGTTTCCTGTTGGAGAGTTTTGATTTTTATCAGTCAGACAAGGAAATACAGTGCTCAGCTTTGGTTGTTAATGTATATGTAGAGGGGAACCTGTGGTTTTGTTCTTGTTTAATACCCTTGAGTTTGACAGTAGTCTTGGTTACCCTGAGTTCCTCAGTCCTGCCCATTGTTGTTAATTATACATACTTACTTCTTGCTGTAGTTTTGAAACAAATGTTTATTGTGAAGAATATTCATTACTTGCATGGTACCTTTGTGCAAGAACCTTAGACAACTTCACAAGTGCTGATTATCCTATCAGAGTGCTTTGAAGTCCAGCTTGTGATCTGAGGCTGTTGACTGTAACTGAAGTGACTGTTTTCCATCTCCACATCTGTGGTGAGTAGTGGAGATGTGATCTGCACAATTCATTTGCTGTGTTCTGGTAATAGCTTTAGGATAAAATTAGTGGGCTGTATTGAGAAGTGTGATTGCTATGTTGTGTGGTGTTCTTGGTATCTTAGGGGAACGTTGATCAAAACCTGAACATTTTATGGAAGGAGATAGTCTGCATCCAAAAACGTGAATAAATTGGATGCAACAGACAGTTGAGTTCTTAGCTGGGCTCTAAACCTGGTTACTGTCAGGGCCTGCTGCACTGAAAACAGGAGACTGCTGCACAGTTTAATAGAGACTTTGTATTTGAGAAGGAAAATATAATACTGACACTGCATTAGTTGACAGATGACTAATTTATGGATAACATTTTAATATGTAATCTTTCTGGTTTTTTTCTTCTTTCTTGTCTTTAGGTGAAGCCAAAAATCTTCCTACATATCCGGGGCCAAACAAGATGAGGGATTGCTACTGTACCGTAAACCTGGACCAGGAGGAAGTTTTCAGGACCAAAATAGTGGAGAAGTCATTATGGTAACACATCCATATATAAATGTTCTGATAAGTCTTCTCATTCTCTGCTTACTAAGTTTGTTTACTATTCCAAAGATACTTTCTTGAGGGGAGAAGAGAGGATGAATAAGATTCTTCTTCCACTTTTAAAAATGCTAGTCATAAAAACAGTAATGTCATGATACCTATCTGTATTTATGGGAAAATGCCTTCACCAAGGCAACCCATATTAATCTTTTCCTAACAATGTACCACCAGTGCTCTTTTCTTTCTGCACTATTTGTTTTGTACTTCCCTAAGCTTTTAAAAATCTCAATTTAGAAAAGGTGCACTAAACTCCATTTTGCATCTTTCTAGGCTCAGAATTTTGCATTGGTCTGGTTGCCCTAGGGAGTTGAGTTACGAATTTTATTTTTTCCTGTCATGAGGCTGTAACTGAAAGGAGAGGTTTGAACATAAGATGCCTGTCTGACTATCTTGGACACTTCCTATGAGACTGCAGAGGTCAAATGTAGAATGAAGCAGAATGAGAAGCATGTAGCAAAAGTTAAAATGCTTTCTTCTGGAAATCCTTAGACTTCCAAAAATTAAAGGGAACTAGGCTGGGCATATACATATATTCTGGTAAGCAAGGCTTTTTTTTAGTGGAGAGGAAAGAAGCAGCAAGGAACAATCAAGTTTATAACTTTTATCTTAAGAGATAACTCTCACCCTTTTCCCAATTTGAGTAATATGTTAGGAATTTGCTATTTGTCTTGTTATTGCAAATAATGTACTTCAGGAAGTATCTCTAGACCTCACTCCCAACCACTCAGAAGTACCTGACACATTCAGGAATGTCAGTGGGATTTATTCCTGTAAGTCTCTTTAATAATTTTTTCACATAAATTTTTGTCATCTTTAAGCCTTGGTGTTTTTTAGTGATGATGCTAATTTTATTTGTAGTACACAAACATAAACCAAAAATTGGTCTGTATGCCTTCTTTCTCATCCCTGTAGCTGACATGTAGTGTCCCTAAACCTAATATCCAGTTGTTTCTTAAAAGTGATTTTGTAAGTCATATACATTTTCTTTTGTTGTAGTTTTTGGGATTTTTTAAAAAATTATTTCTGGATGATCATTAGTGCTTCACAGGGAAATGGAAGATGAGAAGTGAGGATGTGTGAGAATAGTTTGTCATTTCCTTGAATTAATCCAAGCATTTTTCTATTGAAAAAATTAACTCTTGGTAATAAAAATAAGCAACAAGTATAAATCCTTCAGTGGGAAAAGTTCCGTCTTTCTTTAGACTTTCTTAAAAAGATGGAGAGGTACACTGGGGCTATGCAAAACTGGAAGGTTTCTAGTTTTCTGACAGGACTAAGCTCATTTTGTTAATTGAGGTGAATTCAGGGGAGAGCTGAGCAATGATCAGAGGTCTGGAAAATGTAACTGTGAGGAAAGGTTAAAATACTGGAATTGTTTAGCCTAGAGAAGAGGGATGAGAGTAGACATAAATATATAAATTAAAAAAATTAAACAGAACCAAAAACAACCCCAAACAGACCCCCCACCAAAACAAAAATTTGAGAGGGAGGGAACTGGTCTATCTGTCGAGTGTGGATATTGCCAGTAATAGTGAACTCAAATTGCAGTGTGGAAGGGAGTTGAAGTTAAGGTTAACTCTGAAGAAAAATCTCTATTAAAGGTTCTAAAGGACTGGAGTAGATTTTATTGGTTTTTGTGTTTATTGATGATGGCTTTTAATAGGTTCTGTGTGATCAGTCTCAACTAAATAATAGGGATCTTCCAGCTTTGAAACAGTGGTGGGACCAGATGACCTCTCAAAATCCCATTTTGGACCTCTGTTCTTTGATCTAAGGTTTGACTAAAGATGGTCTCCTTTGTTGTTCTTTTTTCTCCTCCTGAATTCCTGTCTTCAGTGGGAGCCTGCCTTCTCCCTATGTCAGCTTCTGTTTTCAAATACTAATTTTGGAAAACTTACTGCTTTACAGTCTCTGAATATCCACTTTACAGACATTGATATCAACTCAGTTTTGCATTTAGCCATATAGGTGTTTCCCTGTCTTTGTTTTTCTGGGGCATAATAGAAAAGCAGACAAAAATCCCAAATACATGAGCGGTAATCTTAGGATGTCTTCCCTATCTGTGAGTAAGTATTGCTCTTACTTCATGAAGCACACTTAAACAGCTGTTTTATCTTTCATGACTGTGTTTACATCTTTTAAAACAAATGTGAACATAGACTTCCAGAAGATGTTTTTCAAATGATACCAGACCGTACTGCAGTTGCCTATTGTTTCTTGTAGGATTCTGGGATGAGCTGAGGAGCCAGTCATGCTATACTATTCTTTAATGCCTGTGTGCGGATTGATTTAACCCATTGAGTGAGTTATTGGGCAGATGAGGCTTATGTGCCCCATGGGCCATGTAATTTCTGTTCTGCAGAGAATTAATGGTGAATTTTGTTGGTCCCTTTTTCTGAGGTACTGCTGCAGCGATACACAATATTTGGGAACAGGGATGCGAAGCTGGGCCGATGCTTGACTAAATTAATTGAGTCCTGCCTGAAACTCGGTGTTGCTGGTATTGGAGTGTGACACAACTTGACACAGTTCTCCCCTATAGTTTGAAGGGGAGAGCACTGGCTCTGATCTGTTGTTCGTACCTGTTTTCTACTTCCTATCACTTCATGTCTGGCATGGGACAGGCTTGCTATAAAGTTTTAAGAATTGCTTGTATTTTTACTAGTGCTGATAGCTCCCTCATCTTCTAATAAGCTCAAAAATTATTTTTTGTAGTCTATAGAAAACTAGATGTTTCATGTGAAAATCTGAATTACGAGGTCATTCATACACAGCCCTAGCACTACTGATTCTGGAATGATGTCTTGTTCAGATTTAGCCTGGAGAAGCCCATCTTTTGCAGCATTTCTGAATAGTTTTTTTCTTCTTCACCTGCATGAAAAGGCTTGTAATTGATACAATGTCTTGTGTAGTTGAGAATTAGTTCTTCCTCCCCACTTTTTTTTTTTTTTTTATTTCTCAGTTGGTCTTCTTTAGGCTTCTACTAGGCATTGGATAAATGTATATATGTATATTTTTCCATGCAGGCTTACTCCTGGTGTACAGCTTAAATAGAACTGGCAGATGGAAAAAAGGAAACAGTTATCTCTTCTTCCCAGAGGGACTTGGATGAATGTCCAATTCTGGCTTGCTTGGAATATCTGTTATAGAACCTTCAGGCTCTGACTCATCATCTCCTGTTTTGTGCTGGGGCAGTGTAAGAAGTTGCCTCCCTGAGCTTTGTCCTAATCTTCTGCAGCATATTTTCTTTTTTTATTAGACTGTTGCAGAGGCATGAGAAGACAGCTGAGATCAGTAACCTTTTAAATCAACAAGGCATGAATCATTCAGAACTCAAAAGAATTGAACCAGCACATCCTGTGTTCCAGTCAAGTGCTCTTACCAGTGCTCCAAAGAGAATCTCTATGAGCTTGATGCCCTTTATCTAAATTAGTGTCTCAAAAACTGAGAGAGGAGCCACCATGGTGAATCTTACCTCCTCTGTTCAGCAGTCAGGTGGGGCTCATAAATTACAATATGGAACTTAAATCATTCCTGCCATGCAGCCTCTTGGCTGCTGCTTAGCTGGATGGTGGGCCCTGCTGCCTTGTGCTGGAGGATTTTGAGGGCTGCTGGGATAAACTTAGTAGTGTCTGACTGGAACAAGTCAAGCGTTGGTTACCACTGGGGCAGGCCTTCCTACAAAACTGCAGAGCAACATGAAAGTGCTGTTTATATGAGTAGTTCAGAATAATCTCAGTTCTCTGGGGATCTTTGGGCAAGAGTAGTGAGTGTGTGAATTGGTCAGACTGAGAAATCCAGGTTCTCAAGGAGAGAATCTTGAACTCTTCAAGCAGCACTGTTTTTGTAAACTTGGCGCAGGCTTTTACTGAATTCTAAGAAGGTCACATGCAAGTCATAAGATATGAGGGAGAGGTCAGTTAGAGCCAAGATTTAATATGCTTCCCTATCTTGTATTTGTCATTCAATATTTGTGTTTCCGTCATCTACAAAGACACTGAATAGATTTGGATCCATTCCATATAACCTAGCAAATATGTACGTGAAGGGACTCCTGTATTTTATGTCCTAAGAGTATGTTAGAAAGATTGTGTTTTTTTAAATGCAGAGATCTGCAAATTTTCTTTAGTTCTGAGCTGCAAGTAAACAGCCTGACAAGAGTTTTTGCCTATTAATTCCCTTCGCTCAATAAACTGCTTATCTTCCCCCCCCCCCGAAGCTTTCCCTCCTTCAGGCTCCACCATCCAGGAGTTTCCTTGCTACAGATATTTCCCGACGATGAGCTTTCTTGAATTGTTGGTGTTAAGACTGACTTTGCCTTTGCAGTTTGCATCAAATGTGCCCATTCACTTAAAGGGCAGTGTCAGCTGCAACAGGAAATCAAGGCAGCTTCTCAAATCATAGGTGAAGAATGGAAGGAATGTGACATCTCTAAATTTGTTTCAAGGATATGAATAAAGGCAAAATCTGTCGTACGCTGAGAATCAAATGTCTGACAGTGCGTGCTTTAGAGAGGTGAGCCAAGCATCTTGAGTCTGTGATTATTTAGTTCACCACTATTTCACTGAGGAATTTTTCACGTGCTAAACATAGTGATCAAAGCCTGAATGAAACAGCAAATTAAGCCATAGGCACTTTCCCCACTTTTCCACCCCCAGTGTTGTTGTGTTGCTTTTTTTTTTTTGGTGGTTTTTTTTTTTTTTTGGGTTTTTTTTTGGTTTTTTTTTTTGGTTTTTGTTTTTTTGCTTGTCTCTGGTGAACATAACAATGAGAACTACAAGTCTACAAGTGTTCTGGTGACTGTATATTGAAATGTGTTGTAAATTCATAGTTAAGGCTATGTTTAATAAGTGGTTGCTGTATCTTTGTTTTAGAATTAGATCAGGTAACAAATTCAGCCAGCAGCTCTCAGAACATTTTAAAGTTATTTTACTGCCATATTTAATGTTATTTTCTAATTCTAGGTTTGCTTAAATCCTTTTTCCCTGTGTGTTTGGAGTTTGTGGCTGCATAGCTAAATTTCTCATGTTCTGACAATGTCTTGGATGCGGGCCACTTCTCAAATTTTAAACACAAAGTTGTTTCCCTTAGTTGGAGCATTGCCAAAATTAGCTGTTGTATCTGGGTTAGCTCCATTAGCTGTTTCTACATTCTTACATTGCCAGCTCACCTCCTTGAAATAACAACTTTCCCCAGCCCAGAGTCCTGAAGCGGAGAGGCCTTGAGGCAGATGTTGTAGTGTGTTGTGCAGCTTCACTCCTGCATGTTCCCAGGGTCTGCTGTCCTTCTGCATGCGACAGCACCTAACGTGGCTTGAATTCCTAATGACAATAAACTTCTGGAACTCCCTAAGCCTCTAAGGAAAAGGCTTAGGATTGATGGGGTACACCTTCAGCCTGGTCAGGGATATTGAGGCTAAGGACTGCATGGCTGTGCAGGGAAGTAATATAGCTGGGAAGAGTGCCAGTAAGGGAAACAAGACTTAATGGAAGATGGAGAGTGAAGTGAACCTTGAGACCCAAGGCAGGGTTTATGAATGAGAGCGTTTATCTGTATGAAAAGCCACCCATGTGAGTAACAATTGTTGGTGTTGTAGGCTGCTTTGAGTGATTAAAAAAAAAGTAAATGCAGCTGTAATGTGACTTCTGCTGTTTGTGTGTGTCGTCTTACAGAATATTTTGGGAGGTGACCAGGGGCCAAACGGCTGCTGCTTCAATTTATCATAATCCTTGTAAGCCTCGTTGAGCCAAACCAGCAACTGTCAAGTGAGGTTGATAACTATAGCTCATGTGTCTGTCTACAGTCTCTTCTGGGCACAGGATTGAGAAAATGCACACTGCTTTATTTTTTCCTCTGTGTAGTAGGGCTGGCTATGGGTGTAACAAAGCACTGTTCATCTGAATGTCTCTGCACAGTGACATGAGAAAAAATTCACTTATGCTCAGTGGGTGTCTGATAGACTGCAGCCAGCACTCTCAACAGTGGGCATAAGTGATGTTTGGATTTACATGTTGCCTCCTGTGCCATATACTTCCTGTTGCATGTCCTCTGCCAAATCTGTGCTTCAAATATAATATTAGTTATTTTTAATACATTGTGGCAGAAAGCTACTGTGACATCTGCCAGCTCTGCCTTTTACAGAGCCTGTCTTACTTGCCTGTTGTCTTCTAGCTTTGTGTCTGGTAGGAGACTGAAGTGCTTTCAGATTTTGTTTGTCTTGCTGTATCTGCTTTGAATAAACCTTCTCTCTTCTACCCCACTCCCTTTACATATGCTGCAAAGCATAGCATAAAAAGTATTAGCCAAGTAGTAGAAAGAGCTTAGTAGTAGAAACAAACAAGTGTGCTCCTTTGTACAGACTGATTTTGCTTCCTGCTCACATGGTGATGTGAACTCTGGTGTTCAGTTCATGCTGCAGGATGAATTCAGTATTTCTAAACCTTTTAAAATAGTCGGAGGATGTGGAGTTGTCTGTGGCATGTTAATAGTCCTTACTTTAAATCACAAAAGCAGTTTAAAAAAATCCATAAACAAAGAATTCTGGTTTGAGGGGTTTCATTATTATTCATCATGCAACTCTTTCACTTCATCCACTGAAGTACTGGTGCCAACACAAAAACAAAACTGCTTTAGCGAGTCCTAAGTATTGAGAAACAAGCATGAGGTTTTGTAACGTAGCCTGAAACTAAAGAAATGTTTTTACACTAACATTTGTTTTATGAAATCTCTTCCTCTCCATTAATATTATTTGTGATGATATCAGTAGATATATGAAGCTGTGAAATAAAGTTGCAAGTATGCTTCTGGAATTTAGTAAAATACGTAAATGTGAACAATTTTTGAACCCCTTTTAGAGGGTTTATTGTGTTTGAAGAAAGGATTCTCTTCCTTATTTGCTTCCATTCCACTTGATCTGCACAGAAATTTTTGTTTCTCTTCTCCTTCCCTGTCTCCTCCTGAAAATATCCACTGCCAAAACATGCATTAGAAGACATTCAAAAATAGATACCTTGAAGTGGGGAGGGCTGGACAGCTGTAAGTGTAACAATGCCTAGCAGGATCTCTTTTAGTTTTTGGGGTTTTTTCTTGGTATTCCTTCTCCCATGCCATGAACATTCAGAACAAGCAAATTTTTGGTGAGGGGAGAGTGAGTATGCCTGAAGATTCAAATCCATTGCACAGTTTATGCATCTCTCTATCTGACTTTATTTTTTGTGTTTTTCTCTTCTGTGATGAGAGCTGTGGAAGCATACTAGGGAAAGTGTCCTGAGGAGAGATTGATCTGGGTTTGTGTTGGTGGTAGAGGCTGTACAAAAGCTGTGCAGTAAGAGAGTCCTGTGCTTCCTGAGGAGAAAGGACTGCTGAGGTTGGGCTTTCCTCTTCCAGGACATACTAAGGTGATGTGAAAAAGAAATGAGAAGGAGATCTGATGTGAGAGTATGTGGCATAGAAGGCTAATCAGGCCCTTGTGAGCCTGAAAACTCGGAGCAAGGATTTTGAAATTGGTACAGATCTTTCTCTCTTTCTAACCCCATCAGGAAAACGAGAGACAGACAGCAACTTAAGAACAAGCCCTGTTTCATAACTAAAGACCAGCAGATACCTGCACTGATACTCTCCTTGTTGCTGTGATGGCAGAACTAAAACAAAGTTCGCAGAGCTGTTCTAAACTTAGTAGTCCTTATTGAAGAAGCTGGATTTGAAAATGCAGTTATGTTCAGTTTGGAAGGAGATGAATTGCATTTTCAGGGGAGATCCACCGTTTCTGGCCTTGCAAGTTCCTGCTTTCTCTTCAGACAAGTCCTATCACTCGTTTGAAGTCCAGAAGAAAATGAAATAATGACAGCACTGGTCTTAGCCATGCCCTTCCCTTGTAATCATATTTACATGCAGTCTGTGCTGCTAGGGTTGGGGAGGAGGCCCTCACTGTTACTCCTCCACTTTGAATGATTAAAATTTCTCTTGAGTGTAGGGCTGATTCATCTACAAGGGAAGTTCAACTCAGAACCTTTAAGTTGAATCTGAACTCACTTGGTTCTTGAAAGATTTCTGAGTTTTCAGCCGGGCTGGTTCCAGTATTTGTTTTGGAGGATATTGTCAGACTCCTGAGGGCTGGGTAGGCAGATGTTGCTGCTTTTTATTAATTGTTCTGTCAAAATAAAAGTCCTCACTGAATCCCCATCAGACAAATTCTGGTTTATTGGAGAGAGGAGACACTGGGGGAAGGATTTAGGTGTTATTTTGGAAAAACCATTTTGGAGCCCTGGCATTCTTGCTCAAGATAAGTTAGCTTGGGAAATAAATCGTAGGATTTGACTGCTGCAACCTCTTGTTCTTCAGGTCTTGGTGGGAGACAAAGCGAGTACTGTTCTGAAGAGATACATGGAGAAAAAGCACACATTTAAGTGGAAGCTGGAAGTATTTGTGTGGTTACATTTGATTCCTTCAGAAAGAAGTTACTGTTTCTGCAGAGCTACACAAGATTGGGTTGGGAACATATCAGATTTATCTTGATGTGTATTCTTGCAGTTAAAACTTTGCTGGCTAATTATCCAGTGTAGAGGGAGTATGCTTGTGTTGGAAATCTGCTTGCTTAAATTAATTAAGAAGCAGTGCACCCCAGGGGTGTTACCTGAGTTATGAGAGGTTGTGAATCTACAAGGGATTCAAGATCTCAGAGGGGAGAAACCAAGAGCAGAACAAAGCTTCTCTTCTGTTGATGATTGTTCAGACTGCACTGCTCAGACTAATAAACCTTGTGCCAGTAGTAGTGACCTGATATGGTCCCTGCAAGGCTAAGTCAGCCTTCACGGAATTAATATTTCTTCTCTCAATTAGTCTCTTGCTGATTCTGTGCATTGGGCTATGTACCTCCTGTTGTCCGCACTGGTGTTCTGACTCTTGTTTGTTTTGCTGTGGTGTGATCTTAGTTGACTTCTGCCTCTGTCCAACACCATGGCAAACATTAATAGGGGGACTTGCCGAGGCTTCCAGTTGATGTCACTTCCCTGCTCTTCCCCCCAGAATCATTAAAATATACTCAGTAAAAGTCACTTGTATTTGTTTATTCATATTGCATTTAGATTTCCAGTACAGTGAAGCTTCCCTCGTATTTTTGATAGAGGGATTGGATCCACAGTTCATTAAGTATCATTTCATTCTAAGGTCATTAGTGAATAAATTCATCTGTCATGTTCTTTCAGCAGAAAGGACAATTTTATGGCTGAATAGAGTATTAAAGCTCAGAATGATGAAAGTGTTTTGCATGTATAATGCATTAGATATTTGGGCAATATTAATGCATTTGTTTGGCCCCTTAGGGTTAAGCCTGCACATGAAAACTTGCACCAAGTGGTGTGCACAGTGAAGCCCTCGGGGCTTCCAGCAGAAGCATGGCTGCTGAGACAGTCATGTAGTTCCCAGTTTGGTTGAAGCTGTTTGTGACAAAGAATTAAGGTATTTTGTGCCTGAAGTGGCGGCTGTGAAATTCTTGCTTCCAAATAAAACCTCTCAGAGCAGAATGGGTAAAGAGGATGTAAAAAAGAGTGCTGGATGGGATGGGGCAGTTGGGACAGTCAAACCAGCTGCCATTTCCAGCTGTCAGGTTTTCTTCCCCTGCCTTCACAGTAGGGATGACTTAGCGAGCCTCACGTTGGTTATCATAACTTACCAATGGATGCATTTATTTCAAGGAATGGGAAACCATTTCAGTGGTGGGAGTTTAACCTGTGGGTATGCCTTGGGCTTTGTTGTTCCTCCAGTATGTATTCTTTCATGTGGCTAGTGGAGTAGAGACTTAAATAATGTTCTTGGTGAATACAGAGTGATGTCTCTGGATTTAATGAAATTAATGTGGCATTTTCCCTTTAAATGGAGACTGATTAGCTAATTTGCAGTGCCTTTGTATTTGAAGGGAGACTTGTCAGCTAGCTCTTGAGGGAACATGGTAATTCTGAGGGAGTGTATTTTTCCTATAGGCAGAAATACAAGCAAAAATGTGTGGTGGTGTAAAACATCCCTGAAAGAGACAGGGAATGACGTTTCGTGACAAAATTCTATTTCTAGTAGAAAAATTTAAAAGTTAATCCAAGGAATTTTTAGTAACTCTTGCATATCTAATTTTCCAATATAAAAAGATTTAATAGTGATTTAAACTACAGCACAATTCTGTCTCATTTCTGAGCTCAACCAAGGCAATAAGGAGGTCTGTGTTTAAGAGGGGAAGAAATAATTTGCTGGCTTTTGGCCTGTTGGTATTAGATTTATTTTTAAGTCTACATCTGTAGTGCTTGTTGTATTTGTCCATGTTACTTGAATTGCATCCACTCATTTAGACCTACTGAAGCATGAGTGACTTGGAATGAAAGGTCTGTGTAAAATGGTAGACCTGTCAATGAATAAATAATGTTGATATATGCTTATAGTTCCTAGGAGTAAATCCTTAACCATGTAATTTGATAGAAACTGAAAGGGTTGCTGTCAGGTGTCTGAGATTTTTTTTTCCCCATTTAAATAGGTAGGATTTGAAGAAAACCCCTTCGGTCTCTAAAGAGATTTTCATGCTGAGATAGTACTTTCTTCTTTTTTTTAAAATGTGGTCTTACTGTAAAAAAAAAAAAAAAATTCTCTAAAATTCCACTCTGCAGAAATAGATATTCAGTGCTCTGAGGTAACAAGCATGGTGCCGCCTCCAAGGCTTAGTTAGCATCAGTTGACTGAGTCTGACGTTAAATAAGACACTTTGCAGGGGATGAGCAAAGATGCTATGGCTGTAGGCATTTTATTTTAAATATACTAAATGCTTTAAAAAAAACCCCATGAACCATACTGTGTTTTTCTCATCCTGTTCATGTATGCTTTTGTGATCTCTATCCTAATGTTCTACTGTAAGCATTCTGTGGCAGCAGGGGCCTCCCTCTACCCTTCAAGGCACTGTATGTTAACAAATAATGTGTTCTCTGCCCCTTTTGTAAAGGGACACTTGTTTTCCAGATAGAAAGAAGTATCTGTTCTTTTTTGCTCATTAAAGAATCTTGTTCTGCGGACATTTAAGATATTTAGGAAGAGTCAAAATGGAACAGTGCTTGAAAGTGCACGTTCATTGGTGGGAAAGCTCATCAAAGTCTAGAGTGATGTTCTGGGTGTGAAATATAAGCCCACTGGCTTGTCCAGGATACCAGCACTAATCTGTTTTCCTTTTCTTTTCGTGTGTGTGTGTGTATGTGTTTGTGTATGTTGGTTTTTTTTGTTCACTCAGCCCCTTCTATGGAGAAGACTTTTACTGTGAAATTCCTCGGACCTTTCGCCATCTGTCATTTTATATTTTTGACAGAGATGTTTTTCGAAGGGATTCCATCATAGGTATGTGTTCATAAATTACTACTTTCCTTACAGCTTATTTCTCTTGGATTTTGACTTTTATATCGTATATAGTCTTACAAGTTGGGGGTCTTGATGGGATTGATGATGATAATGGTAAGTGCTGCTCAGTATTGTCCTTTTGTCAGGTGTCAAAAATGCCTTCAGTATTACATATTATATATAAAAAAGTTGGAGAGATAAGCACTGTCTGTTGTGATAGTGAATGTAGGTTGCAGTTTAACTGCAAGACAGGCTATAAAACCTTGTTTAAATGTTGACAACCTCATTTGTTACCGCAAATGTTACTTTTTTTTTTCCTAAGTGCAAAGCCGTTAGTCTTGCAGTTTTCCAGAGCGCTCACACTTGCCAGCATGCAGTATTGTTAAACTATGGCTACCTTAACAACAGGCAGAGGAATAGCTACTGGCCATAGGTACCCAAGTACAGTGATGACAGAATTTTTTGGAGTGTATCAGAGCAAGCTGTCACCTACAGAAGAGTTCCAAAAGACTTCCAGTGTCTGTTGGAGGTTGACAAGATTCCTGCTTTTCCAGATGTGATTTGCTGTGCATTTCATCTGCAACAATTTGTGTGACACTCCATTTATCTCTTCAGGGATGAAAACCTTGTAAAAGCTTAGTTGTTATTGAGGGGAACAGTTTCTATTTTAAGTTACTTGAACACTTTGGACTTACTTTTTTTCAGTTATTCATATCTTTTGAAATAAGTCGTGTGTAAGACTACCATGGCTATGGCTGTCTTGATAGAGATTGTAGAGAGGAAGCTGTCAGATGTTGAGCAAGAGTTTGTATGACGGCATAAAATGTATTGTTTTAAACCATGGAGTAGTGGTGCAGATATTTTACATGTATCTTTACATTACAGTAATTTGTCTGCAGTCACAAGCATTTTCTTTGATTATTGTTTTACATATGAGCTGGGAAAACAGGTAGTCATTCTCTTTGTCCATAAGTGAGCTCATGTGTGTATAGCATCCTGGGGAGGAGGGAGTCAATTTCTGATTGTTTAGTGTGCTTTTGGAAAGCTTTTTGTTCACTCTTAATGTCTAGTTTCCCTTGTACTTTGAAAGTAACACCTCCCTTCTTTCGACTGGTGAGGTTTTCATTGTTAAAATTATCTGATCTCTTGTGTGTCACCAGTTTTCAGCAGCTGCAGTGACCCATCAATGGGCCACGGACATCTCTTGCTCAGGGCTTTACTCCTTCTCTTGGAAAAACAGTCTCTTGAACCACTTAATACGTGTCAGACACGTGAAATTGCCGACAGAGAAGTGAAAGTATTTTTTTTTTCTCCATGTTTCCTAAGTTCATGTTTTAATAATCAAGCTCTGATGTTGCAGGGGCATTATTCAGGAGCCCTTAGAGTAGTCTTAAAGGTACTGGGAGCAGTTTGTGAAGAGGACATACAGAAAATATAAAGGCTTCTGTTTGCTTGCTCTAATGCTTGATCAAGTTTTCATTTTTCACTCTCTTCAGGAGATGGCAATGTTAACTTTTGCATGGGTTGGAGAATCCACAGGTAGGCAAACTGGTCTGTTACTATACTGGTCTTAGGATCATAGAAAGGCCTAGGTTGGAAGGGACCTTAAAGGCCATTTAGTTTCAACACCCCTGGTTGAAACATGGTGGACACCTTCCACTAGACCAGGTTGCTCAGAGCTCCATCCAACTTGGCACTGAACACTTCCAGAGATGGGGCACCCACAGCTTCTCTGGTCAACCCGTTTCAGTGCCTCATCACTGTCACAGAAAAGAATTTGTTCCTAATGTCTACTCTAAACCTACTCTTCGTTTAAGGCCATTCCCCCTTGTCCTGTCACTTCATGCCCTGTAAAAAGTCCCTCTCCAGCCTTCTTGTCAGCCTGCTTCAGGCGCTGGGAGGCTGCTATAAAATCTCCTTGGAGCCATGTCTTCTCCAGGCTGAACAGCCTGTCTTCATAGGAGAGGTGCTCCAGCCCTCTGATCAACTTAGTGACCCTTCTCTGGACTCATTCCAGCAGTCCACATCCTTCTTGTGTTGGGGGGCCCACACCTGAACAAAGTACACCATCTGGGGTCTCACAGGAGCAGAGTTAGAGGGTCAGAATCACCTCTCTAGACCTGCTGGTCACACTGCTTTTGTTGCAGCTCTTGACTTGGAAATTTGAGGTGCACATTGCCAGATTGTGTTGCTCTTCTTGTCCACCAACACTGCCAAGTCCTTCTCTTCAGGGCTGCTCTGAATCCATTCTGTACCCAGCCTGTGTTTGAGTTTTTGATTGACCTGACCCATGTGCAGGACCTTGTATTTGGCCTCATTAAACTTTACAAAGCTCCCATGGTCCCACCTCTCCAACCTCTCAAAGTCCCCCAGGAAGCCATTCCTTTCGTCCGGTGTGTCAACCAAACCACATAGCGTACTGTCAGTGTTGATGTAGCACAAAAAGTCAAAACTCTGCTGTTTCCTATCTACATTGAGATTTTACAGTACATGTTATCTATTGTAGAATTTTTTCCTCTCTTCCTATCTCTGCTCCCCTTCCACCTTACTGCAGACATATTTTGAAAAGCATTTCAAAGGTATTGAAGTGTAATAAATAGCAATGGAGAGAAGAACAAAAAAATCCAGAATTACTGTCAGTTTGATGCTACTCTCTAAGTTCTGCTTGTAGTAGGAAAATTTTCTGGAAAGAGAACAGTGCTCTGGAGTAACTGATTGTGGCTGGTTTTAGTAGTTCCTACTGAATGGGAGTCAGCAGCCACAAAGCCAACAGTAGATTTTTTTTGAACAAGGGAACTCCCTAATTTGATAAAAGTCTGTAACATTTAAAAGCAATAGTTGCTCTATGTGTATCTTCAGCTCAGTTTTAATACTTAAACCTTTTCTTGAAGAGGCTTGAGCAAGGAAAGTTTGGAAGACATCACTACTCAAAAAGGGTGGTCAGAGTAAAGCTAGAATGAGCTCTTTTCCCCTGAACCACCAAGTTCTGCAGTCAGGGGCCCTTTGTTTGCATTCCAAAGATCACTTGTAACGTTCTGTTATCCTGAGAGGCTTCTGTTGAAGAAAATGTGGTTACCCATGCTCATCCAGCAATGAACTTTCTGAGAGGAGGAAGTTGTGGAGGGTGTGTCTTCCATCCGGGAGAGACTGATTATAAGTCCGTATGTTACTGAGTTTGTGAATTTACCTGTGTGTGATTTGCAATGTTTGTCATCTCTTTGCATTGTTTTTTTGGCTGGTTTGAGACAGAGGATGGAGTGCATATGGGTCAAAATGGTGAGAATTTGGCAAGTAGATATTTTTTGAAGATGGTTGATTAGCAGAATTCCTTTTGGTTCACTGTTAAATGTTTCCAGGAGTTTCTCTTCGTGTTACAATACTGACTTCCAGGGTTACTGGAGCTCAGGCATGCTTTTATTTATTCAAATATGAAGTATAAGTTTGTGATGGTAAATTCTTTAACTTCAAAAATGCAACTCAGTGTATGACAGATGAGGATAAGCTACCAAAAGCGGAAGATGTGGGAGAGAAAATAGGAAAAACAAGAACCCCCTGAAACCTGACATAAACTTCCGAGAAAAGCCAAACAGACTCAAATTGGAACATGTGTAGCAGATATGTTTGGGAGCATACTGTAGTATTTTGGCATACAGGATGGGAGGATTGTGCAGATAAAGATATCTTTTGAGTTTGCATGTTTGCTTATTACATTTGCATTTTCTTAATCATAATTGCTAAGTCATAGGGGATGTTGTTAGTTTACAGGCACAACTTTTGAACAATTGTGTCTTGGAAGAATCTTGGATGCTGGTTGAAATGCAAATATAGTGAAGAAAATACAGAATTCAGTGGATCTGAAATATTATTTTTCTCTTTTTCTAGATAAAATATAACAAATAGTTACTGTGAAAGTAAACTAGTCTTAAGTTGTTTAATTGATACTGACTGTTACTGGATAGGGTTTATGTACTGATGTGTATAGTATGTTGAGATGCTTTGAGTAGGAAATACACTACTGAAAGCAATGGTAAATGCAATTTAAAATCACATTTGTTTCTGAATGATCAAATAGCAGTAGTAGGCCAATTTGCTGGAATATGTTAAATACCTGTTTCCATCTAGTTGTTACAATGAGAAAAACATACAGGAGATGGGGCTAACTTGAAAAACTGTCAATACAGCCCCTCCAGTAATAATGGGATAAAAAGATGTCTCTGGCTAGATGCAGCAGAAGGAATATTAGGATAGCAGTGCTGCTATATCAGGCAAATGTTCTTTAATGATTGTTTTGATATTTTTCAGCTTTTTAGAGATGTTGAGTGAGACATGCTGTGTCTGCAGTAACAGTAAACTGGGCTTCTCACACATCAATAACTGAGCTAGATTTAGTGAAGAAAACCACGTTTGTGATACACCCTGAGCTGGTATTCTTTTAGTTGTGTAATGAATAGCTCAGGCTGCCAGACTATCACCTTAAACATGCAGATCAGTTCAAAAACAGGAAATATGCCACACCTAATGACTTAACACTTTGGTGAGAGATTAGTTGATATCATCTGTCCTTCAGGTGACAGATACCAATTATTTATCCTCTACTTAAGTCAGTTTGGTTTTTTTCACCTCAGCACTTCATTTGTTTTGGTAAGAGATACATGAAACTGACTTGCCAACATCTGTACTAAGCAGGAACTGAATAGAACAAAAAGCTACTGTGCTGATGGGGTTGGAATGGTGCTGAATAAAGCACAGATGTGAAATGTTAAAGCTTTTCAGTGAAGGAGCAGAAAGCCAGTGGGAGAAGACTAGTGCATGGTTCTGTTAATTACATTTACAATAACTTAACTGCTCTTAAGTCACCTTCACTGCAGGTTGTTAGTGTTGTATGACAAATTGAGACTCTTGTGGCAATTATATCCTGGCAGGTTGTAACTCTCTTCCTGCTTAATGCTGCATCAGGTGAAGCAATGTAAAGCACTAAAACAAATTTGCCTTCAAAAGTAATTAAATTTAGCTAATCTGGACTAAAGTAGATGAAACCAAATCATAGCTCTTGGAGGCACAAATTGAAAACACCTTGGAATTCAAAGTTGTTTGAGGCTTGAATGTTGGAGTTACCTGTGCCTTTGTTAATGGCTGCTTCCAAAGCTGAGGAGATATGTTTGTGGAGTTGCCACAATTTAATATCAAACATCCAAGCAAACCATCTACTGTTACTAGGTAACTGTTACCAAATGTAGCTGAAGCATCACCTTTTTTACTCCATTATTTTACAGTTTAAAAGGAAAAAATTGAGAAGAATCATCCCTGATGAACTGTGCTTCTTGCTAGTTAAGTGCAGGAAAGATCCTCCAATACATCATGAAGCAGAGATCAAAATTTCAGTAGAAAATAGTGTTCCTTGGTTTCTTCTAGCCTGACCATGGCTTAGGCAGTGGTTTACTGTTTCCGTAATGTACTTCTGGATGACGTGGGAGTAATGTATCTACTCAGTATGATATAAATATAACTACTAATGAAATGAAGGAAACAGATGACTTTTCCACAATGACAAGTCTCAAAAGGATACAAAGTATAATTATCCTGGAAGAGTTCTCTGCAGCTACATAGAAAGGCTAAAGTAAATACTCTCTGCATAGAATAAGTTTTTAGGATGCACTCACAGTATCTTTTAGCCTGATGGGTGGTGCCAAGAGCTGGAAAACAAAGTTGTGCTTTCAAAAAGTGGTATTTTTTTCTTCTTCATCCTAGAAGTACAGATATAAACAAAACTACTGAGCATGATGTGCTAGAACCTCGACTGTCTTTTCATGCAGCCCTCCTCCTGACATGATGACAAGTTTTAGTATTGTCTGTATGTAGAATGAGGGAATGAATGAGGTGGTCGTTCAGTGCAGGTAGCATGCTCAGGGTTTTGATGCCTGCTGTAAGGCAGACAGCGGTGACTGCAAGTCTGAAGTTCAGGACTGCTTTCCCATTGCAACCAACCACAGGCTATACCCAGTGTCTCAAATGTAGGGCCATTTTAAGGGCTGGAGAGCAGCTGGCAGAGACTTGATACCAGAGGGTGTGGTTGATGAGGGTTCTTTATTTTTTTTTGGGGGGGGGGGAGTTGGGTTGCTGTTTTTAACAGGAAGGGAGAGCAGAAATTTGGATGTAAGACATGTGAGATCTCTTACATTGTGACCAGCTAAACAACCCTGATAGAAGATAGATAGTTCATGCAATGCTGCAGCTTGTAACTTTTAAGAATAGAAACTATGTTTTGTCCACAGCCTACTTTTCTCTGCCTTATTATCCAAGATAAATCCCACAAAGGGGAAAATGGATTTAATAAGTGAATAGTCTTAGTATATTTGGACTAGTTTAAAAAACCCAAACAAATGAAATTGGGGTCATGAATATCACATACTTCTGTACTCTCTGTGGATGCACTAATGCTGTGCTGGAAGTGTTCTGCTATTATTGCCACTAAATTCTTACCCATTGTAGCAGATGGTCTAATAGTGCTTGTGCTTCATGGTGCACTGCACAGGAGCCGTGAGGGACCAATTCTGCTGCTTCTAAGGCTCTGAAGCCTTATGTTGCCCCTAATTTTCATCCTTATCTTTGTAATTCTGAAATAGGCAGTTTGCTTGTTTTAGTCCTTTTTTGTGTTATTGGAGAGGTGAATGAATTTGTGCTGTTCTTGAACAAGGCAGTGTTTCTGTACTTTCATACAGATAATTATAAAATTCTAGGTAGGCAGGAATAGCAGTGATGCTTCTTGTTTCAAGATAATTAGGCTCTCCCAACCTAAAGTGTTGATTAAAATTGATTCTGTTTTGTCCTTAGTCTTTCGAACTATTGAAAGTGCCTTTCTTTGTACACCTTCATATTAGTTGTATTAAATCAATACAGTGATACAGTGTGTCTGTGCCCTTAACATGCTAACATGGAACAACTTCTGAAGTAGCTTTGAGGCTCTCTTATTGCCTAATTCTGCATTATATAGGAAGGAGCCAAAGTCTCTGTTCAGAGCTGGGAGAAGACTCAGTTAATTAAGCTTTTGGGGCCTTTTAATGTGTGACTCAGACCTAACCCTTTGTTGTAAATTAACTGTACTGCATTCATTGTTAATGAAGGATATTATATTAAAAAATATTGTTTCAGCTCACTTGGCATCAGTGTGTAAAATTCAGTTGCTTCCACTGTGTAGGTATTCCAAGATAAAGATAACCTAAAGGGAAGATACAAGAGCTCCTGAAATAAACTGATTTTAGGCTTCTGTAAAATTACTTTTGTATCCAAACATGTTGGATCATGTTTCAGGTAGGGCCTTGAGCCCTGTTAAAATGACAAGCTCCTTTCCTATTGCTGCTGTGACTACCTTTTCAGTAAAGAAATCTACTAGTCTAGCATCTGTCACAAATATTCGCATATCCCATTGCAAACTAGAAAATTACTCTTAGAGGGTGGGATGTAATCCTTCAGCCAATGCCTAACCCTTTTGTCACCAACAGGTAACGCAGACAGAAGGTGGTTGGGTAGGGCCTGAGCCAAATTATCAATTTTATTAGTCTTTGTATGGAGATGTTGACCCTGACTTCACAAGCCTAGGCATGTTCAGGGACAAGTTAAAGGGCTGCATTGATTTGCTTTGTAAAAATGTTTGTAACCAGTGAGGGATGGGCACTGAGAGTGCAGTGCTTCCACAAGCACTTTCACAGGCAGTGTAGCCAGAAATTCCTACCCTTCTCTGTTCAAAATCTCTGCCTCTGTGCCCAAATTACTGATGTCCTATGGTCTTCTGTCTTCTAACTATGTTAATGTGACTCTTAAGTGGGGAAGCTCTAAAACAGATCAGTTGAAGTGACCTTTGTGTTAAAAATGCCAACACCACCCACATGTGACCCATGAAACTTATTTCTTATTCTCTTCTCCTTGCAGAGAATGTTTATTTTCATTGTTTGGGGTTTTTTAGGTTTGCTTGATTTCCTCAAGGGTTTCAGTATGCCCTGCTGAGAGGACAGGGGTGCATGGGTGGAGGACGTAGGAGGCTCTTAAATGAGTTTGTACCAGGGATTCTAAACCGGAATTTGCAGCTTTAAAACCATCCAGGGCCTTGGTAGTAACTTTATTAATCATTAAGTTGTCTCCTCAATAATAGGTATGTTGGTTTTTTTCCCTAAAGAGAGGTTCACAGAAGGAAGAGCTCAGTTGTGGCACGTTGCACCTTTGTTTTGAACACAGAGCTTAGGATTTAAATGTTCCAGTGAAGATCTGCTCAGTCTGAAGTGGGATGGGGGAGCGCAGTCATAGGGAGAATGCTGCCATGTGGATGGAAAACACACAGGAGTGTGTGAGGTTTTCCTACCCTCCACCAGTCTGAGGTTGTGGTGAGCATCAGGCTTCAGAAAGAAAGTAGTTCAGATGAGAAGAACGTTTTACTTCATCTTTGTTGGTTGTTGCCAAGAATCTAACTTCTAAAAATGTAACTTATACTGAGTTTTGAAATTACACCTTTTATTGTTCAACAAGCTTGGCTATTTCCTGCCTCTTCCATACGGTGTCTAAAAGCCTAAACAGATGCAGACTCTGCAGCCGGGGGCCACTCTGAGGAAACAAGCAGGAGTGGCTGGGTGCCTCAGGTGCAAGATTTAGAGTTTCTGATGCTGTCTGGAAGCCACCCAAGTCTTGAGAAATAGTGCAAGACAATGGGCTTGCGTTTGGGAGCGTGCTGAAGAACGACAAAGAGGAAAACATCCTTTAAATAAGTGGTGGTAAATCTTTCTGACCTCTCGTGTCGGGTTTTATCTTCAGAGAGAATTACAGGTTCTTATCGTGTAGTGTCAGGTCAAGTGACAGGTGCCAACAGCTTGTGATTATTGGCCTAGATTTAACCTAGTTCTGGTGCTGCTGGAAGTTGTTGGAGCCAGGTCAGACATAGGTCAGCCAGTGGAGGAGCAGTGACTGTGTAGACCAGGGCAGAAACATGACCATGCTCAGCACTGTTTTATATGGGTCTGGTGATGAGGAGGAATGTGAGCTGGATGAGCATGTGGGCATGGCGGGTAAAGAGTTATTAACAAATTGTGAGGGAAGCTCCTCTGTGTGTATGCAGAGAACTGTTTAATAGGGCGGATTAAACATTCTGCCTTATCAGTAATATATCTTTGTGTATGTTTAGACTGGCCAAACTGTAGGCCTTCTTTTTACTGCCACCCTCTTTTTTTTCCCTGGTAGATTGTTCTTCTTTGTGGATCATTTGGTATGCAATGAAAACCCTTGGGTAACAGCCAGCCCAGTCAATAAGTTCCAGTCATTAATAAAAATTGCTTGTGTGCAGAGCAAACAGTGCTGTTCAAACAGTTTCCTAATCAAAACAGTTGTATCACCATGTTAACTCCCTCGGAGCTGGAGGCACGTGCCATTGCCTGTGAGCACTTTGTGCTGCAGTCATGTACTGACTTCGTGGCCAGATCCATCTGGGTTATGCTGCCATCCTTGATGCAGAGAGCAGAGGAACTCCCAACTGAAAGAGGGGGCAGTGATCGCACCATTTCCTCTATGTACAGGTGCAGATATTGGGAAACCATCCTTGAGTTTTCTGCAAGGCACTCCTTACATGGGAGGTGACTTGAGTGAGACTGATTGCGAGTGATGGTATTTGGAAAGTGTGCACAACGCTGCAGTTGAGTGGAGGATTTCTGCAAGAGATTAAAGGGTGGTGTGAGGATAGCAAGCAGTGAAAGTAAACAATTTCAAGTGAGGTCCAAAGCAATTAGTGGAAGGTCATGCATTTCAATGTACTCCTCTCAAAGTGTTTTAGAGAAACTAGGTTCCCCACAAACCACTGTGGTTGGAGAATAAAAGTAGAAGCTTTGACAAAAACAGTCATCATCCCCTGGGTTCTCAGCAGAATAACTTGGTGTCTTCTGTTCAGCACAGTTCAGATGTCTTATTTATCCTTCCTGCCAGATTATTTTGTAGGTTTGTGTAATTTAATTTTTGCTTTTCTAAGAAGTTTCAAGTTTTGCTCTGCATATCCAATGAAGAGTCTCCCTTGTTAATCTCTAGTTAAACGTTTGCCAGGAGATGGATCTGATAATCTCCACAGGCCAAGCAGTGAGAGGATGGTGCTGGGAACAGAATGAACAAGACTTAGAAATAATGAATCAGAAGTTTTGATAGGGAACCTAGAGCAGAAAGCCTGGTAGATACTATGGAGGGAAGTTGTGGAAGAATGGCAGGGTAGTTTAGGAACTGGGACTGAAATTCTGGAAACTGTCATCAGAAACAGCCTGAGGTAGCAGAAGAATGCAGCTGCAGCATAGGTGTAGCCCAGCAAACAGGAGGGCTGGGTGAAGCTATCTAGCTAAAGGAGAAGACCATAAATTGAGGGGTTGCTGGTGTGTAATAACTTGCTGCCAGGACTTGTATAAGCTTTCAGATTTCAGAAGGGAGTGTGCTTTGTGTTTGCCGCTTTTGTTGTCTTTGATCATGTGTTTTTTCCTTTTTATTTTCTTTGCAAATACGTTCTGTTAACATGTGCTGGGGTAACGTATTACTGACATCTGGAAAAACTGCATGAATTTAGGTAGCCTTGGTGATATTTTCCCCACAAAACTATATCCATCGATGAATTTTATCTAACAACATTGAGTAAAGAAAATCTGTGTTTTTATGATAAAGCAGTGGTTGCAGACTGTATGTGAGCAACTCACTTTAGCAGCAAAAGTCTACCCAAGCACATTGCCAGACCCCAGCTTCCTCGAGCCTTGTCAATGTCTCTGACTGCCCTGGATTCCTTCACTTCAAAGATGCTGCTTTGCTCCGTGCCTGGGGAGCCACCCAACCCAGAGCAGCTTTCTGAGGGTCATGTGCTCCTCAGGCATGCCACGCTCAACTTTGTGTATACAAAGAAAGATGCTTGGAAAAAGTTTCATTGCACCTCAGAGAGTGCTTTGCATACTGCTTGGGAGTGATTGGGCAGCACAGAGATTTCTGCATTGACCCTTCACCTTCATGTGGGCTCTTAGTTCACAGTGTGAAACTGTCTGCTGTTACCATACCTACTAAAACAGCTAATTTGGTAGTGGGGAGATGGGTATAAGAACATGAGAGTTAAAACTCTTCAATGTTTTGGGGTGAGTTTTCCCCCCTAGCTTTTCTCTGCAGTCAGGGATAGCCCTTGGGTGGCTCTGGCCTACCTAATGTGAAGTCTGAAAGATTTGAGTGAGAGAGGGAGGTTGTCAGGGCCCCAAAATATGGATGTGGGAATCTACTGTGACTTGACATCTCTAGCTGTTTCCCTTCTCCTACAAAACTATACAGTGAAATGCCTCATCCTGAAATATTGTTGGCAACAACATATGCATGGAACATTTAATTTGGGATTGTTACAGACATCAGCCACAAAAAAAAACCAAAAAAACTCTGCAACAGTTTCCAAGCTTTTCTTCCCACAAGTTTAATTGCATGTCAGAGAAGTAATAATGACATTTTTGTTATAAGCATATTTACGAGCTTGTCCGGAGTGTCCAGTGCTTCATTCTGTTAGGTGAGTAGGACTTTAGAAAATTTTCAAATCATTCACAAAATTTAGTGGAAAAACATGTTCATTAGAATTGTATGATCCATCAGTATTGTGCTCATCATTATGTAGTGCATAAAGAAGTATTCCCAAAAAAAATACTTCGTTGCTCTAAAGCCTTTCTTGAATAGGGAAGGCCCTAAATCACTGTTTTAAAACTTGGTTTTGGTGGAAATATATTTTGGTAGACCTACAGCATGTCTTAATCTGTGCTTCTGGTTTGTTTTATTTCAGGAAAGGTCGCTATACAGAAAGAAGATCTGCAGAAGTATCATAACAGAGACACCTGGTTTCAACTCCAACATGTTGATGCTGATTCAGAAGTACAGGTGAGATGGTTAAAAAAATATCTTGGCAGAGGGGCATTTGTAACAAGGCCCTGGCAGTTTCATGGGTTCCATAGCTCTAGGACAGATGTGTTGCTTGCCTGCAAAAAGGAATCGTTGCCCATTAGTATGGTTTGGTTTTCAGTGATAAGTGTAGGGTGGATTACAAGTGTGCATGAATCACTGGGGGTCAAGATTCTGCCTACAGAAATGATTAAAACTGTGTGAACTATCGGGTCACTGATACAAGGAGGAGTGTGTTTATCTCAAGTATCAAATAACTTTAGGCCCTATAAATAACTCTTGATTCCTCAGGGTGTGGAGCCATCTTGAAAATAGTATCTGCAGGTACTGCTTTAAGTAATAATGTTGGCAAGGTGCCACAGGAATGGCAGCAAGTACATCTTTAATGTGAAAAACATTCCTTGCCAGATCTCTAGGCCCTCTTCCAGACAATAGGAATGCTGATAATTGTATAACTTCAGCCCTAAATTACATTTAGTGTTTGGTACTTCACATTTTTTTGTACTCAGTGGCACTCCTCTTTCTGTACTTGCCTTCTTTTGAACAAGCTTCTATTTTCTATTATGACGTTAGGTCTTGTGAAAACAGTCATTGTAACAAAGGAAGAAATCAAAATGATATAGCAGGATACTTTGCCAGTTACATTTTTTTTTTTCTCTTGTAAGTGTATATTACAGATCACTTTTAAACCACAATCTTTGTTTAGGAGGAGACGTGAGTATCTGACCTGTGCGAAACTCTCAGATAAATGTGAGGGGAAATGCTTCTTAGGTACTTCTGTATGGTAGGGTAGGACACAGTATCTTGGCTTTTCAGTCTGTGTGCAGATCTGCCCATACCAGGTTGGAAAATGACACTTTAAATGCACACACCTTCCAGCATACAGTGTGGTCATGAATGGTGAAGTGTATGTGAAAGTACATGCAAGATTAGGTTTTCTTTTTGTTTGGAGAGACAAATAATACACTGTCATGCACATGATACAAAGAAAGCTTCAGGACAGTCTGTTAAGCCTGTGACATTCTCTTGTAAAATATTGATCCTCTTTAATGCCACATTTCAGTGTCACTGGTGATGGAAAGGCTTTTAGCAGGCTTTTAACTATGAGATCTATTCTGTTTACCCTGGTGTCCCTGTCTTCTTACCCCAAAGCCTCTTATGATAGTGCCTCTAGAACAATAGATTGTTTGTTTCCTGTAGGATGTGAAAATTTACCCTTTGTAATTTATTAGTTGAAGAAAGCAAATATTTAGATGAGCTTCTGCATTGTTTTGTTACTGTGTTTGTACAGAGTGAGTTTGTGGAAGCTTTTTAGACCAGGGTGCTTTCTAGGGCAGCACTGGTAATGTAAGTTGCATGCAGCTCTAGCTTTTGGAGTGATGAGGAGCACAGGCTTTGCTGGAAGCATGTTCTCTGTAATTTTACAGTTTATCACTTCTGCTGTTTGCATCCTTACTAGAGCCTAACCGTTAAAAGCTATTTCTGGGCTCCGTGCATTTGTTACAAGTAGTGTAAATATGATTTACGTGATACTCTGATTTTATCTATTTATTTAAGTGTTCCTTGGTCTTTATATTGAGACTGCAAGAGGGCATGGTTTTCCATAATAGTGGGAGCAGATTTGTAAATATTTTGTATGATTCTTATGCAAGTGAAGATAGCCAAATTAAATATTTTTGTGTTTGTGTCTTTTACATTTGCTGTATCTCAGTTGTCCTTCTAAACACTTCTTCATTTGTAAGGGAAAATAGAATACATGTGTTAATGATGAGTATTTGTGCAATGTTACTCAGTTTTCCTCCAATTTTAAAGAAAATAGTTTAAGAAATTTTTAATATTTAAATAATTTAATAAATTTTAAATATTTTATTTATTTGTAATTTTTAATAGTTAACATTTGCAGCAAATCATGCAAATACTAGTACAAAGGTAGTTTTAGTGTGTCAGCTATCAGTTTTATCATTCTAGCAGTTTTTCCAATGTAATCTATTGGATTAAACATTGAGCTGTATGCCAGCAAACTCCTGCATCTTCTGCTTTTGTCAGCCGGTGGCTGTTGTACTCTTTTCCATGTTGTAGATCACTTCATGGCTATTTAGTTATGCATCACAGCACTCTATTGAGCTAAGTTATTGCCACTCCCACACTTTAAATACAGTGAGAGTAAATGTCAGAAAGACTGTGACTTGCTTGGGGTTATGCAGTCAGACTGAGAAATTGAAAAAGAAAGAAGAGACCAGGTTTCTGATTATTTCCAATACATTAGGCTGTGATATGAAAGAATCTGCATAAGAGTAATAAACCTATGAGGGACTTACCTTTACCCCGTGCAAAGTCTGAAAATACCCAGGTTTTAAGCAGAGCAGCCAGCACAGTCAGAAACTGAAAACCACCTTAAAAACAATGGATTGTTCAACTGTTAGTGATATTGGATGCTGTGTTTTATGTGGCCCGCTTCTGGTACGTGGTGCCTCATTTTTCCGAACAGAAAGACTGATTTGAAATTACAGGTAATAACATTTGTATGTAAGGGCTGATATTTTGAGCTATCTGAAGTTTAATGAGAAGAATTTAAGATTTTGTTCAACATGGTTTGTACCTCATTTGTATGAGTTCCTGTATACTTAAAAAATCAGTATGTAGGTGTTAATGTTGTATAACTTCGTCACAGAGTGTTTCCAAGGTGTTTAGCTTGAGACTTTGAATCTAGTTTTATGGTTTTACAACACTGCCAATTCTTACTGTCTTATAAAGGTGCTTTGTATTATCAGCAGTGAGATTATGGCTTCATAATTTTTATTGCAGATAAGGATGTTACTGACAGCAGGACTACATTAATTGTCAGACTATACAGATATGAATACTACTGTCAGATGCTTTAATGCCACCTCCATTTATTGCCTGACAGCAAGTAAAGGAGTCTGGCTTGATTGCTCGTGTTGAAGAAGAAATGAGGGTATTTTGTGTCTGGGCTGAGTGCTGCTGAGAGGCCTGTGATCTCACGAGCTTGTTGTGTTCAGTCTCACGTGGAGCAGTACAGGTGGGGCTGTGCAGCTGCTCAGCCCACAGATGCAGAGCAGGATTACAACCCACGTGTCTTTTGTGGGTTTGGTTCACCATTTGATCTAGCAAACCTACCTAGTGAGATAATCAGCGTCATCAGGTGCATCTGAATTTTCCTCAATCTGAGCTGGTAGAAAACAGTAGCTACCAGAACACAGTGCTGTGTCATTCAGCAGTGGCCTGTAACTGCCCCTTGAAATTGACAGGCTTTTACTCTGGTACATCAGTGTACCAATTTACATTTGGTACATCAGTGCCCCCACATTTTACTGGCTGTTTTTGCTCTCACTAGTTTGAAAATAACGCATTTCATAGTTTGATGTAGTCCTGTCAGTGGATACCCTGGATGCTGTTGAGATATAGCTGGGTGATGTTAAATGTGATCGGGAGGTTTCCTTAAACGGAGTACAGAATGGAAGTTGACAGCAACCATTCATGTTTAATTTATGGCTTAACTTTTCAGACTGAGAAACTTGTTTTGAAAGTATAAAGCTATAACCAGGTGGGTTTGTGTGCGTTTAGCTGAAAGAATTTTAAGTTCCCATCTTCTGATGGAGCCTGCCTCCTCCTCAGTACTGTGCCCAGAGTTAAATGCCCAGTGTCTGACAGTACATGAGCCCAGGCATTTTAGTGAGAAGTAGAACAGGAATTGAGCCATTACTGAAAATGGTTTAACTTTTGCATTGAAATAGATTATGAACAATCAGGCATTATGAACTTCAGCTGGAGGGGAGGGGCTAGCAGCAGAAGAGACAACATTGTAAGCTGCTTGAGGTCAGTATGAACATGATGTTGCATACTTTATTTAGGACATGTTTCTTTTCTACTAGTTATTTGTCTTTCAAGACCTGCTTATTCTTATTGTCATACTTTCTGAGGTTTGGAAGCAAAAATTGCCATACTATTGTGCATACCTCTCTTTTGATCCATGAATGTTTTCCTTTTCTTCACAGAAGGAAGTTTACCCAACAGTAACTGATTCAGCTATTTGCCTAGGGCTGTAGATGACAGATGCTCTCAGTGGTCCGTGTGTTCTCAGTGGAATTTAAGCCCAAGTGCACATGCAGTCTTTAAAAGGCCTTTCCTGGTTTTGAGTAGTTTTGCCCTTAATTTTTTTTTCACATTAAGTTCATTGTTCAAGTCTGTTTTGTGAAGTTTGAGCTTTGCTGCCTAAATACCCTTTGTGTACATGTAATCAGTGAAGTGGTTAAACATCCAGAGATATTCTGATTAATATCTGTATACACCAGCATACTCCAAACCATGTTGTTTCTATATGCCAAAGTGGGGGAGACTTGCAGAGAGGGTTAGATTATTCTGATATGTTTTCCTGTGCAGGCTCTTGTTTTAAAAGTTCCGCTTTTCAAGTGTGCTTTGAGTTACTTCCTCTACCTCATTGACAAATGTGAAATAGTCATGTCCTCTTACAGCTGAGTTCTCAGTTATAAATGACAGAATGCTTTTCCAAAGCCATTTATGCTCAAGGTCTTATATAAAAGTCATTGTTGGGGCAAAAGAAATCTGACAAAAACTTGAAAATTGCTCATTTCCCCTTCCTTCTCATAAGAACTTTGATGTGTCTGAGATATCTATTTGGCTATCAACTTAATAAAAATAAAAGGCATGTAAAGGGCAGATAACCAACACTGAGGAAGCAAATTGTCTCACATTTTAACCTTCTGTACTCAAAGCTTTGTGCCAAAGATTTACTGATGTTAAGTACTTTCTTCAGACACCAAAAGCCTTTCCTCTTCCTTTCCACATTAGCGTTTTGTCTGTGCAGGCCTTTGACTATTGATTAAACATGCCTGTTCTTGAGTATGGACTGGTATCAGTGTCATGTGGTGTATTATATATACTTCATTGGTGGAAAACATTATTTATGGACATGTTTGGAGAGTACACCTAAAATCCTCTTGTCTTGCTGGACTAATCTACTGGCTCTGAAATGCTGCCTGTCTATTAGCTAGAAGAATCTAACTAAGGCATGGTGTGGTCTTCAAAAAAAAATTCCTTTTTATCAGCACCTTCCTGTTGAATGCTGAATCTGTATCCCAAGTGTCAGGCTTCGTGAATGAAATCTTGGCCTTCCTGGGGTGGGAGTTTTGGCATGAGTTCATCAGAGCCAAGGTTTCACCACAAGCTTTTTAACTAGCTCTTCTTCATTCAGACTTGTGTGATGGAGAAGTTTATCCCAGATCTGTCCCGGAAGCTGGAAGTGTTACTTTATTATTTTTGTTCACCTTGTTGAAATTTCCAAGGTCTCTACCATGTCTGCTTGCTTCCTGTTCTGTATATATCAATGCTCTTTGTGTATGTGGAGCAAATCGTGTTGAACTGTGATGGCTGTGTTGCTAATTGTTAATTAAGAATATGCATTTGAAGATACAAGATATAATTGTCTTTGGGAGCAGCTGCATAGGGTAGTTCCACTCCAGTAATTGATAGAATTACATTATGCATTGAATAATTAAGAGCATTGCACACCCACCATCCAACACTGATGTTTACTATCTTTGTGTAGGTACTTAAACACTTCTAGCATAAAAATGAGTCACTGATGCATTTTGTACAACCTACTGTAAGCATGGGTAAATGCAAATTGTAAAAAGAAGAAGCTGGTTTGGTATCGGCTTTCTACCACACACAGGAAATAAATGGGTGCTACCCTCTGTGTTTTTAACAGTGGCATTTAAGTTTCTATCTTCTGGTTGTTTTGAAGAGAGATGACATGTCTGTTTTGATGGGGTGGGGAGATTCTCAAGGCTAAATGCCTACTGACAAAATTATTTGAGACAACTGAACCATGCATCAGCAAGGGTAAATAATGTTTGTGGTAAAGGGAAAGAGCAGCTATTGACCAGATCCTGCTTTGTGGCAAGACTTCCTCCCTATGTGAATGTAAGAGCACAGTATTCAGACTTAACAGCACAAAGGGCTGAGACAGCCAATCAAGTAATGGTCTATTACTCTTCAATAGCTAGTCTGTAACATGATGGGGTGAGGAGCACCTACTGCTGAACAATGAGTGTGTGTGGTTTTAAAGTAACATACGTGGGGTTTGTATCTGCAGAACATAATTTGTCTGAGGAAATTAAACCTTTTCACTTACGACATGTATATATTATATCCCATCAAACTATTTGAGAAGAAAACATGACTAATTTTAAGGATTTTGACCATATGGCAGTATTCTTCCTTTAGAGAAACAGGAAGGTTGACATTATGCCATGTGAGGTTGTTTGCCAGTTACTGAGCAATTCTGACATGCTTGCACATATGGAGAGCAAGCAGATATCAGTTCCGCTTTGCTTAGCATTTATGAATCCCTGCAGTGCTGAATAGAGTTGCTGCACTTTCCTCAGCCATCAGCTGGGTTTTGTTTGAGTTTCTTGTGAGCTGCACTCTGGTCCAGCAGGCAGGCTGTGCTCTCTAGCATGATCCTTAGACTTTTCCCAGCCGCCCACTGCCCTCTGCTAAAGGAAGGAGCAGCTGTTATAAGCATCAAGTGTAGACTACAAACAAAATCCTTCCTCCTCCTGCTTTCAAACCTGCTGCTAGGCCTGACCTTATGTGAGGCTGCTGATAATTCTGTTAGGGCTGGATTTACCTAAAGCAGTAGCTGTACCCTTGGTCTTTCCTCTCCCATTCCCTCAAGGGGAGTGTTTAGTGACCCTTTAGGGTTTGGCTGAGTTTTCTTGCTTGCTTTTGAGTTTTACTGCTGGCAGAAAGTGACTTCTCAGGAAGTCGGCTAGAAAGGTTTCAGAGTAGACAGAAAATCTGCCCAATAACATTTGCTATATCCTGAAATAAAATTTGGAAAGACTGAGAAAGCAATGGCACAGGTTATCCTCTAGTTTGGAATGGTCTCAGTGCAGGGCCAAGTTCTTCCAATATTCATTTTTCCAGACAGTTTGGAGCAAGGGAAAATAAAGCAACATTCACCAGTGTTATCACAGTCCTGAATTTGAAATTCAAAAAAAAAAAACCAGTGCTGGCATTAGTCAGTCATGAGCTGTGATTCATGTCACCTGCTTAGTCTTGTCCTCCCCTACAGCTCATGTCTGTTACATCTCTTCCCTCCTTCATCTCCAGGAGCTGGGGTGAAACTTCTTGCAGTCACACTCTACCAGCAGGATAAAGAGTAAGGAGCCAAAAGTGGGTCCCAGTCCCTCTTTCCACACTACTGAACAATGAGCAGAGTTGAGTTATGTTGGGAAAAGTGTCCCCATATGGAATAAATGTGTGGAAAAACTTTGATCCAGGTGCACTCCCACCTTTGAGGGGAAAATTCCCAGCAAAATTGGGTCTGCTAGTGAGAAGTAGAAAGGTGGGTGACCACAAACCTCTTGTCCAGCAGGTTGAATAGTAAACAATTACCTTATTTAGGAGTTTCTGTGATATCAACTATTGTTCTTTGGTAGAGGCAAATTATCATGCTGTGTGAGCCCTGGATATTAAGACTGTTGACCTGATACCTAATATTCAAGCAAACTGTATTTTCTGGTTTTGTTTAAAATAAGCAGTAAAGACTTGTTCTTTTCCTTTGATGTTTTTAAAAAGTGAAAGATTTCTAAAAATGTGGCAGTAATAAAAATGATGGAGCCCTGATTGAAACTTGCTTTAAAATGATTAAGGAAATTTGGTAGATTTGGCTTCTGTCTTGAACTTAGGCAGACAGTCTTCTGGGCACCTTCTAGAGCCTGAGATAGGCACAAAAGTTCCTGGTATTTGTCAGTGCTTTTTCATAAATATTTCTCTGAAAAACCAGATTACATCTGTTTTGAACTAGGTTGCATGTTGCATCTGAATCTACAGTCACTGGTTCATGTGGGGTGTGTCAGATTCCGGGGCAAAATGTGTGCAGTTACTGCACTCTGACAGAGCTCCCTGTGGTGTCCTGGTGACCTTGCAAACACTGCCTCTGAGGTCTTGTTCAAGATGCTAAAACTGCTTTATGTCAGGATGGCAGAACTTTGTCATAACAGTAACTTTAGGATAATCTGTGGTCATGCATTTTCTTTTCCTTCAAAGTCCTGTGGTTGAATTAAACCACAAATTTGCAACTGCTGGAAACATGATACAGTTAGGTAGGATTTGTGTACTTTTATTTGCTTTATAACTGTTTTCTAGTGTTTCAATCCACAGTGACTCGTGGCTGCATTCCAGGCAGAAAGGAGGTGGTTGGAGACAGGCTTTTCCTGTATCTATAAAACCAGGACTTTGAGTCTGCTTTTTCTTTTCTTTGCCAACTTGCAATCAGTTTCAGTTTAGTTTTCAGATAACGGAGTGTGTAGTAAAGGTTGTATTTAACAAGCATGGTGTAATTTGTGTTTTCCTCAGTAAGACCTTTCAACTTTTTGTTACTGATGTCCTTTTGAATACTGTCTGCTTCCCTACAAGAAATTCAGTCATCCAGTGGCTTCTTTAATCAGTACCTGCAAACTGGAAGCCGGCTGGCTCTGTTATGTGGTGTTAGATGTGGTTAGGAAGGAGGTGCAACCTGTGAACCCACCCTCCCTATCAGCCAGAGCTGATGGAAAAGGAAGTGTTCAGCAGTTGGACTGGCACTCCCTTCAGCTTGTTCCTTGGAAAGGGATCCTGCCCTTCCAAAGGAGAAGGTTATGCTAGTAAGCATAGGTGCTTCTAGGAACACCCTGAAATATATTTGTTCATGGAAATGTTTTGAGTAATTAATACATGCTACTTCAGAATTGTCAAACCTCCAGATTTTTTCTCAGAATTATTTAGCTCTGCTAAAGGGAGAAAAGCATTATAGCCTGATTATGCAGGACTGAGTTGACTGGCTCCGAAGGAGGGATTCTCTCTGAGCAGGATGAAGCCACTCCTCCAGCTTTTTGGTAAAAGGGAATTTTTTTTTGTTCTGTTGCATTTTCTAATCTTTCCTGCTTGTAAACTCTGCAGACCTACTACAATAAAAGACTCTAGTTATTACTACAGTAGTTCTTTTAGTAATAAAAACATAAATTACTTTCTTATAAACTGTCAGTCAAAGATCATTGCAATTCTCTGTTTCTGTGGTACATTAATCCATTATAGGTTGACCTTCTTTTTGATTAGATGAACTTTTGATCTTATGATACTGATTTATTGCAGTTTTCTGTCTTCCCTTTGCAAAATGAATTATCTGGTATTTTTTAAGCCCAACTAATGCTATTTCTCAGGAGTGAATTTATTCAGATGAATCCTTGTGTTTTGCATAATGCTATAATTGATTTGGGAAAAAGTATTTTGTTTACGTAAGAGTAACATTTTCTGTAAACTAAAGCCTGAAAGTGTGTTGCTGTAGCCTTATTTCAAGGTATTTGAGTTTTTAAGTGGAAGAAAAACACTGGAAGATGTTTTGGGAATAGTTGTAGTCTGCTGGTCCCAGTGATCCCATGACCTCTGTTTTGCTGTAGGAAGCTTAGAGTCACTTTTTGAGCAGCTGACCGTTTTCAAAGCTTTCACAAGAGAAAGATAAAAGCTACAAGAAAAAATGGCTTTTAGCCCATAAGAGGCAGTACTATAATTTTATGCTTAATGTAGCTAGGAAAATGTGGGATAAACTGCTGATTTTTAAAAACAGTTTTTCAACCTAATTTCTGAAATGAGGAGCTTCCATTTTACTCAGTCTGTGTGAGATTGAGCAAATGGCCACTTCAAGTTTGCTCTCAAGCTCATCTAAGTGCATTGAAGCATTCTTTCTGAGAAGGGTCAGTCTCACTTTTGTTTAAGACCAGCAGAAATATTTCTACAAAAACATCTGTATGGCTTGGTGTTTTCTACAAAGGGATATTTTCTCTGAAGTTGCTAAATCTCATGTTCTTGTCTCTTAATTTCTTCAAAACTTGTATTAATGTTCTCTGGTAGTTAGCAGGATATCAACAAAGATAGCAGTAGTGGGTTTTACAGGTTCATAATATAAATTTATTCTCCAGAGACGAATGATTTAGATCCTGTGATAGAATATGCACCCAGTGGGAGAGAGAACATTGAGGTGTAAGGAAAATATAGTAAAACAAAAGCAAGAAAGCTGTTTTGCTTAAGCAGAGCTCTTAACTGATTATGTTCCCAGCCCTTGTCACATACATCTACAGTGGGCATTGCAGTGGTACTGAGACCTTAAGAGCTAGATGTAGAAGTGGCTTTATGCAATTGTGCAGAGAAGTCCTGCTCTTATGTGTGAGGACAGGCTTCAATTTGGAAGCCAATGTCAGATGCTGACTTTGGCACACACTGACAGGGGAAGGAGAATACCTGTGTCACTGAAACGCAAATCAGGAGTGACAGCTGACTGCAATGTTTGATTTTTGCATTGGGGTGGTGGTTTAATTATTTTGTTTAAAGTGATGCAAAAGACACATGGCAGAAGCCTTGTTTGAAACTCACTCACTCATCTGGGTACTTCCCTGTTCAAAATTCCAGCGAGCTGCTCTGGTGCCTCTGCAACTTTATACAGATTAAAGAGCTTGTCTTCAGCTAGTGAGGTTATCTTCCTTTTTTTTTTTTGGATTAACACCAGTATCATCTGCCACATGTATTTTAAGGGTCTGTGTTCCAGCCCTCAAAAGCGTTACTGAGTCAGAGTACTGAAGGTGTAAGTAGATGATAAAGGTTTGGGGAGTGAAAGCATGAGCATGAAGTGTGCATTCAGTGTAGGGCAGAAAGAACGGTACTGAATAAGGGATATACACTAGGAAGAGGAGAGAATAACTGTAGCAGTAAGAAACAGAATGCCTCATAGGCACCTTCAGGACAAGTATTCAGGCACTGAGTCCAGTGTTTGTGCTTCTTAATGTAAGAGGATCAGGGAATGACTTTGGACTAAACTTCGGTGTGTTCATGCTCCTTAAGTATTGCTGCACTCATTGCTAGGTGCAACCTGAGGCCAGGGTTTCATCTTCATCCTCCTCTGTTGCTCAGGACGGACATCCCCATAAGGCAAGAGGTTGAAGTAATTAGTCACAAGAGATAGGGAAGCTGCTGGCAAGACTTTTGGTCCTGTGCAAAAAGAGCAAAGGTCGAATCTGGAAGATCTTATAAAAGGGGTGGCAAAATAATTTTGTGTGATGTGAGGTAAAGATGATACCCACGTTAGAGCTGTGACGAATTAGCAGGGTGGATTTTAGCATCCTTTAGTACAAAGGATGGACGGGAGAGTATGAAAACGAAAGGCTCACTTTTGGCTATGATAATTTGCAGAAGATGACTGGGCACTGCTGGCATGTCAGATTTGGTCAATCACAAAATGTGTTTTGCATTTACTGTATACATACTGTAAAAGTGATGCTGGGTATTTGTCAGTGGGAGTGGCTACTCACCTTTTGAAATATAATGGAATTAATCAGAGGAATACAGTTGATATTCATGTTTGCCTTTATTTTCTTAGCAAATTGAAGGATATTATCTTGGCCCAAGTCTTAATAAATGATGTGATAGTAAGGAGTTGAAAACTGTAACAGTAGATGCTGTGAATGCTAGCGACATGATTGCACATTTTAATGTGCGCTTTTTTAATAGCTGTTTGATAAAGTTTTATTGATACTTGTCTTACGATTTATATTGCTTAATAGATTTTATTTTTATAATGTTTTAAACATGTAGGTGTTAATTTATAACACACTTCTGTGGTATCACTTTTAGCTACAGTCTTGCAGATACTTGCTTAATATTTAAAATGCTAATTACTACTTCAACACAGCATTTCTGTGTCACTCCATATCCTTCAATGAGTACAACATGTAGAGATAACATAGTGGTGGGAATTATGCACCCAAATTTAGTTGAATGATGCTAGTCTGGATTCTCTGGCAGTTGAAAGACCTTAGCTATACAGCTCTTATTTAATCTTTAGACTTCTGGAGTTACTTGCACAAACTGGCTTACTTTGGTTGAAGTTGGAATGGTGTGACTGCCTATGCATAAAACTAACTTTTCCTGTGGTGTTTTTGGTGTGTTTCAGGGGAAGGTCCACCTGGAGCTGAGACTGAGTGAAGTCATAACAGACACTGGCGTTGTCTGCCATAAGCTCGCTACACGGTAGGACTTGAAATGTAGCTGTGAAGTTATGAGAAACACACTGATTGCAAACAGTGTGCAGTGCTTAATTTAAAAATAGTTGGAGGAATCAACACATTTATTTGGACATTGAATGTTCTTAATCCGAAATATCCTTGTGAATTTATAGGGTGTGAGATATTTTTATTTTCCCTTCTCCTTTTCTCCACACAATCTATGTAATTTTCTTCCTGATAGTCTTGAATGTTAATAAATCCCTTACCCAGTTTAGTCATGGGTAAGTACTAAAAAGACATCAAAGGGTAATGTTAATGTCCTTCTAATTTGCATTAAGGACCTTACCAGCTAAGTAAATTTGTAGCACAGCTTGTGTGATGAGAGAGTGTTACAGAGCTGATTTGAAACAAAAGTTTGCTATCACTTACTAAGGCAGCCTCAGAATCAGCCATTCAGTCTCATTCAAGTCCAAACAGAGATGTCACTCAAACGGCAGTAAAAATTTCTCTGTCCTCTGAGGAGGAGCCTGGAACACCACTAATATCTGGCCACACCGAAGCCTTTCAGGTTACCTCAGAAGCCATGGCAGAGCTGGTTGGCTTCTGTGAGGAATGCTTTGTGTCCTCTGGCAGAAGAGCTGTCAAAAATCAGACTGCTGGCATCGTACACTTCTAGCTGTTTGGCAGTCATGTCAATATGATAAATGCTCTGCTAGGAAAGTTCTGACCAGCTGAATTTTCAGACCAGTATTTAATATCACTTTGTTGCTGACTCGCTAAGGCTTTGTCCTGGTAGTCTTTACATCACAAATGCTGGTGACCCATATGGCGACCTCCATCACTGTAGGCCCACTCTTGATAGGAGGATATGCTGGGCTAAGTGGTCCTGCCTGCCTGTGCATAGCTCCTCTGGCCATGCAGGTCCCAGCAGAGCTCTGCAGCAGGTACACTTGAACCCTTTCTCTCTGTAGTCTGCTGTGATGAGGCAGAGCGAATACCAGGGGATAGTCTGCTGCAAGTTGCTTTGTGTGCTCTGAGCTCCAGTGAACTTGTTAACCAGGGCTCTTAACAATACTGCTGGAACACAGCTGTACCTCTTTGAGAACAAAAATTGCTGTGTCAGTATAGCTGTGCACTACTTGGAGGGCCCAGCCCTCCTCTAGCTGCTACCTGAGGACTCTCATTATGTCATTTTCCATTGTGCATTTTGAATATGACCAAGCGATGATGGTCACGCATTCTGAGAAACCAGAGTTCAAACCTCTTATCTACCACATCCTAGGCTGGCATCTTTTGTTTAAATGTTGTTTGTATTGCTATTGGTCCAAAGGCTTTGCAGGACAGGGGGAACTAGAAGGTGGAAAAAGGCAACTTCTTTGTCAGAGAAGGGTGTATGTGTATGGGACATACAGGACAGTGGGTTTAACATTGAGCTTGGACTCTCCTTGATGCAAGCCTGGAGGATAGTGTGCTTAGAGAGGAAAAAGGAGCACAGTTGTCCTGATTACCACATTGAGGGGTTTTTGGTTTAGCCTTTCTGAAAGTATGTGCTGCACTCCTTAGATGTGATGCAGCTGCAGAGCCTTCTGTTCATATCCTTTGAGCCCTAATTGTGAGCTGAGATCCTGTGATGTTTGTGACTCTGCAGACGTAGATTAACTGAACTGCCCTCCTGCTCTCGTCTGTTTTGAATAGCTAGGTGGTATACTGAACGATCTTCAGAAGTGTTTGCCTCTGTTTGTTTTATTCTGAGAGAGTGTGTCATACCACATCCAGCTGTCATTTTTAGGTTTTGTTTTCAGTTAAATGGGACCTGGTAACATTACAGTACCAATGCATTTTTCAGTGAACTTCCTGAAATGCTAGCAATAGGTGTCTGAAAAGGTCCTTCTTAATACGTAATACATGCAGCTTCTTGCTTCATGAATAGCAATAAGGCATTGACTACCTTGACAGCGTGATTTTTCTGGCTTTCTATTCGTTTGGACAGACAGCTTTTAAATACTTAATCAAATTTTTGCTTATATATCCTTGATGTGAAGACTATTTCATTAACTTTCTACAGTGCAGCGAAAAAACCTTAGATTGGTTTGTGAAGCATTCTGTAACCATGATTTGCTAGGTATTATTCAATGTATTAGCTGCATTGTGTAGAAAAATCATGAGGTTTTAACCTCTGAATCATAATGAGTGCAGGTGTCTTAGAAACAAAATTTGAGAATCACAGCTCAAGAAAGCCTTTGTCTGCTGAAACTGTCTTTTCCCATTGACACCTTCTCTTCAGTACCTGACCTGGGCACTCTGGCTTTGTCTGGTTTCCACATTTATTTGTTATGAGCAGTAAGTGACAGTAGAGCTTAGCAGTTCAAATAAGAAAAGTGGGAGAGGAATGTTTCTAGAGCATGTAGTTCCATTGATGCAGGTTTTGATGGCAATGTGTCCTAGTTGTGAGAAGGAAGAAGGGAATGATTGCATCGGGGGGGAATAAAAACACTTCAGAATGTAGTCCAACATTTTCTTCATGCCACACTGGTTGCTTCAGGAAGGTCTACAGCAAACTGCAGCTCTTAACATTTTTCGACATGATCTGAAATCTCTTTCAGGTTTGTTTATAGACATCTTGGTTCTAATGCTTCAGCGTGTAAGAATAGAGTGTGGGTGGTAATTAAGCAATGTGCAGCTAAATGTCTGTGTAGCTGGAGTTTGCCAGTGAGGAGAGCAGCAAAGGCAGGAGAGGCAGAACCTTTGTTAGAGTTAGGTCATGAGTGAAAAGCAGAGACTAGGTATTTTAGGGAAGTGCAGCTTCCAGCTGAGTATTGTGAAAATAGCTGATTTTCATGTGAATATCCTGTGGCTGTTACAGTGAACAAATACGACAAGGCTGTAAAAATATGAGCAAGAATCTAGAGTCACTTAATCTTAAAAACTGACTTGTTCTGATGAATCTAATGTTTGTCTTGTGAATTTCTTCGACTTTGTTTTTAAAAAAAAATTGTTTTTTAAATGAAGCATTTAGCTACAGAGATAAACAATACCCTGCAAATGACCTCATACATCTAATTGGTTGAATAGTTCAGGTTTGCAGGGAGAACAAAAGCTACATCCAGAGGGCAGCTGTTTAAAAACACCTTAGAGACACTTGCTTTTTTAAGCCCCAGAGTAGTGCTTGTTTTCAAAGACCACGTATGTAGGCTAAATGAAGACTTGGCCCAATCAGGAAACTTTTTTACCTCTCCAGAAGATATGAGCTTACCCACAGGTTTTTATCAGTCTGCTCTCTGAGCCTGTTCATATTACTGCCACCTCTGCATTCCAGAAAGCCTGGAAAGCAGCTGGGGCTGAGCCAACCTGCAGTCCCGTGGAGCATGCTGTGAACAGTCAGCTGGATGAATGGATTGAAAAATTCATCTGAATGGAAGGGCAAATTAAAATATTTAAGTGCTGAGCTCTTGAACATTAAGTAGCAGATTATTAAAAAATGCAAAAGGCAAGTGTGCTTCCTTAGCCCCTGAAGAGGAAGCAAAAAATTCAGTTCAAAAACTGTTACCTAATAGCTTCTCCTTAGGAAGCATTCAGTACTTTCATTTAGTCTTAAACCACTAAGCTGTTGTGCTTCATCAGAGGCCATAGTTTCAGCCAGCTGCTATGGCACAATATCTGCAGGGACTGAATCCCTGCAAAAGAGATTAAAAGGAGAAGCATTAGTGGATTTAAAAGTTACATTGACAGTACAGATGTAGGCACCACGCTCACACTGCTTGTGTCCCCCAGCAACATCTTCTGTTGTACTCTGTAAGAACCACAACTCTCGCTTTGGATGCTCCTTCTGGGAGGAGTTTGCTGCTTGTGGGCTCCCCCTGTGGGACCTGGTGCAAAGCCTGGTGGTCCTTGTGACTGGCCCCCATCAGTCTCCTGTATCCCAGTTACAGGACTTGGGATGCAGGCTTTGATGTGTACGTTCACACCATACAGAGAGAGCAGCCATACAGCCTGTTGACCACAGAGCCTTGCCCAAGTGTGTCAGATAAAAAACAACATTTATGGACTTTGTGGTTTGGTACCTTCCTGTAGCTGCATTTGTACTAAATACTATTGTGCCATGTAGTGAGTCACCTTGAATGCTAGGAAAAAGCAAGTAGGTTTGGCTGCTCCCCTTTCTGTCTTCCAGTTGCAAAAGATCTTGCACTGTGTTCCTCTACACTTTTTACAGCCACAGCTTTCCTGGCCCTCTGCACCGTCAGCCACTGCTTGTTGTGGCTGTCAGCATCTGGCCTCACCTTCCACTGGCTGTGAAGTGAAGGCTGTCTCCTGTTAGTCACCTGCCAGAAATCTATCTGTAATTTTATGGACATTTTTAAGATAGACCATGGAAAGAAGTGGTCAAGACTTCCCCATGCTTCCGGCTGCTTGTGTCCATACACACCCCTTTGTGCTGACACACAGCTTCTGGCAGCTGCTTGAACAATGTTGTATTTTATTTTTTTTCTCTTCATGCTTTTTAAGCTGAAACAAGCCTTAATCCTGTGTCTCTTAGAAACTGCACTTTTCTTTTTCTGTAATGCAGAGGAAGGAAAATGACCAGGAAAATATTCTCTTTCTGCAGCCATACTGGGTGGAAGTGTTTGAACTAAGTCATGAACAGTATGTGTCTAGCCATAGTGTGTCTATTCATTTCTACATGAATACATCTGAAAATCAGTGGTGTGTACTTCTCCCTATTTTTTTTTTTTTTATGAGCCACCACTTCCCATATACGGAAACTTTTCCTGCTTTACAACTGAAGTACTTGGAAAGGATCCCTAGACCTTTGTAAACCTTTCCCTGCTGCTGCTAGAGCAGTTTTTGGGCAACATATGTGTGTTTAGCACAGAAAGGTGGTTCCCCAGAGGCTTCAAGGCCTCTGGGCTGTCCAGACAACTGTGTCATCTGTCAGAGCCACACAGGCAAGGAACAGCAGATACATGCACTTGTATTTATTTAAAGAAGAGGAGGGCTCCTGTAGATGGCTTTGTAGCAATCTGTAGGCTTTGCTGTGGTTAAGCTACTAGAGGCAACATTTAGAGGCAGTGTTCTGTATTTAGCAAGATGACATCTTGCAGCATGCCTGAAGGAACAGGCCGCTGAACTCCTGTTGAAAGTCAGAGTGAGCTGGGAGCCTGGCTCCCTGATCATCCTTTGAGAATTCCAGCATGTGTATGTAATTAGTCACATTTAAATGTCTGTATTTATTCAGTGTCCCCAGCTGCTCCTTCAAGTGTTGTCTTACGTCTTGTCTCTTAGTTTTAAAAAAGCTTGGAAACATCTGCTTTGGAGAGCTCACCCTTCCTCCCCTCTGCTTCCTTTATTCTCCCACCCAGTAAATCTATATAGCTAAATAACAACATATGTGCTTCAGAAGCCACTGCTGTCTTTTCTATGTAGTAACACAGTTTTCCAGCAAACAATTAATAAGTCTGCAAATACATTATCAATGCTGAAATTTTATTTCGTAAGTGAAGCTTATGTAGCTCTTGTATGGAAGTTGTGGCTGCTCTGCATTAATTTACGAATTAAGCGCTGTGCAACTCTCTTGAGGGCTCTACAGGCTCTATTCCGACCATGTGGAACAAAGCTGAATGGACAGTTTACAAGAGCAAGCAGGAGAGGAGACAATAAGTAGGTATGACATCCCTAAAAGAAACACTTCAGGGATTATTGAAAGAAAAGTGACTGATCTGTGGGCTCTAAAAGCCTGCTGAAGAGGAAGAGGGAGGTAAGGAAGAAGGTTTCATTTGTCAGGCGTGGTTAAAGCGGAAGGTCTCTGTGTAGGGATGGGAGTCCTGGGACTTGGTGATGGTTCCCTAGCCTTCCCTGCCATGTGAATAGAGCACAGAGCATGCAGTGAGCAGCATCTGACCTTCCTCTCTGACGGCTCACATTATAGATCTGAATTTCCTTGTCCATGAGCACTGCTGCTCACTGGTTGACAATCACTGCCCTAAATCAGATTGACTTTATGTAACTGTTTTAAAGTCTCTTATGCAATATGATGTTTCTAAGGTTAAGGTAAATGGTGCTTCATTTAGAAAATTTCAGAGGTTCAGCCTTTGCGTTTTGTTGTCACAACTCATGAAGGGCAAAGTTATATCTATCAAGTCTGGTTGAAGGGGCTGAGATAATGGCCACTCCTGCTTTTGGATCAGCAGTCTGGATCCTAATCTAAAGCATAAGAGGAAAACATGATCCCATCTTGTCTGGTGCAGGTTTGCTGTTTCCTCCTGTGATTGCATTTTGGAGACACCTTGAAAAGCTGCAGGTGTGTAGCTAGTCCTTCAGTCATGGAATATGCTTAAATGCATTTGTGTAAACATGCAGGCATCATCTTTGAGTCAGCCGAGAATTTCCCTTTACTAACTAGCTTGTTTCCTGCTTTCCTCATTTACGTTGGAACTAGTTTACTTTCTAGTACATAACTATCTTAATCAAATACCAGGAATAGGTAAAGAATTTGTCTAAAGGATCTCTTGGATTAAAGACAAAGCTTGGAAATGCATGGCTGTATTTACCTATTTGATGCTGGAGACCAAATTTTGTTGGCTTTCTGTTGTGGTCCTCTCTAATGCTGTTAAGAGCAGAGAGTGGGAGTGCAGGCAGAGTGACCAGTGAAGTTTTAGATCATACTTTTCTCTGCTGTTTTGTTGGGAGGGGTTTGTTTGTTTGTTTGTTTTTCCTGAATTCAGTTTTAATGCAGAAAACACTTTGACTCATTAATGGACTCATTGATGAAATTTCTTTAATGTCTCATAGTAATCTGGTTTTCTTTAATAGGTGGTGGTGAAGTCTAGTTACCTTTCAGTGGTATAGAGGAGGATTTGCTCCTCTCTTTTGAGTGTGGTGTGCTATATACCTATTTTCCTTTTCCAGATTGGAGCTGGTGTTTTGCCAAAGTGTCAGCAGGAACCAGGGTGTCTTTCTTCAGGGAGGCAATGTTTTGTTGCTCAGTGAGGCAGTCGTGCTCAGTCTCAAGGCTCTTGATGGTTATGTTGGCGTGGTGCAGGGCTGCAGCTCCTGTTGAGTGTTGAGGTAGCCTGAGGCCAGAGCTGGCAGTGGCTGCTTTTGCTGTGGTGATACAGCTCTCGGTGCTCATTGCCTACATCCAGAATGGGTCCATGAGCCACCCAGCCCTCTTGGATTTGCTGCTTCCAGTATAGAGAACATACATTTGTGTTGCTATAGAGAAGTGTCCATTCCACTGCAGAGACACAGAGCTTTGAACTCACTTCAGGGTCAAATGAAGTTTATTTTCCTGCCTAAAATATGACCTGCATCAATTAGGGGGAAAAAAGGTATTGCTAACTACAAGAAGTAGTAAAGTATGCATCAATATATGCCTAATGTATGCATCAATCAGGTGAACTCACAGTATTTTGAAAATTTTCAACTTCTGTTTGCTCCTGGGAAGGAATGCTAATGAAGGGATAAAGTGGTTTCACGGCTTCATTTTGAATAAACTCATGCATCCATTAAATGTGTTACAATCTCCTTTCTCTGGAGAGCAAGCAGGGCATCAAGCTGTGCCTTTTCCTGCAGGATTGCAGCTTGATCATGCTTTTAATCTTGTATGGGTTTCATAACAAACTGATGGGGGGAATGTGCTCAGAGGTTAAATCACATAGTATCTGGTACTTTTATCATGAAGTGCTGCAGTGCTGTGGGTTTGGGGAGTACAGAGGGGAAGAGATATGTGTCTTTATAAGGCTTTAACATAGTGCATCAATTTTTGCTTCTTTCTTCCCAGCTCTCATAACACTGAGTTTAAACTGTCTCTGCTGTGCTTCTTCATCCCCACCATAGCCTCTGTTGACTATTTTGTAGCCTAAATCAAGTTTCAATTGTTCTCCATTAAACCTTTGATATATAGAAATACTGTCTTCTGCTACTGCTGTGTTTCCCACTAAATGAAGTTTGTTTCATGCTTCTTTGTTTTTGTATTCCATGTTCCTTCAGTGCTTCTCCTCTGTTTATGGAATTCTGTATGCAAATCGCATACAAGTGTCATTTTATCAGTAATCCCAATCAACAGCAACTTCAATTAGACTCTCTTCCAGCAGAACATGTTTTAAAGTGCTCACCATTTTGAGATTGCATAGTCATCACATGGCTCTCTGGAATAGGTATAAAACTTGGTTTGTAATTACAGACTCAAATGTAAGTCTTAAGCCATTCTGTTTCAGCAGTAAATGCTGCTGTGTAAATAATGTGACAGTACTTCCTGTTTCACACAGAGTAGACACAGACTGGGATTGTAAAATGGAGGCAAATTAGTCAAGCATAAATCCTTATGGTAAATGATTTAATTTCTAAATGTGCTTGAGGTCACAGTGTAAGGGTGCTTGTGGGGCATTAGAGAGCATTCCTGTAGTGTCCATTGTAAAAGGTGCATAGACTTTGAGAATTGTGAATTGCTAGCACCTTCAGCAGGCTGTCAATGCCCCGGATGTCTGCAGTTTTTAGTTCACTGATGTCCTTTAATGATGATCAGCTGGAGGAATTCAATTACATATGAGGTAGGACCCTAGAAAAACCAGCTAGCTCGCTTGCAACACAACCTATATCAGAAGGTTCTTTGGAGTACACGGTATTTAGCATAATACAAGGGTGAACTTGTACCCTGTTTCTTTCTGAATGGCTCTTGGGATTTCTACAGCTTCTGTGGCAGGCACCATCCAAAACCAATGCTAGAGAAGTTTTTAAAGGAACAATGGGATGAGGCACAAATTACAAATCACAAATCACAGTTGTCTCTGCAAACTTTTCGTCTGTTGCTCCAAGAGCAACACTAGCCAACGTAATATTTGGGTAGCAGAATGGAGCTAGGTACACACATCAAGGTAGGATAGAAATAGGGGAAGCCGGAGGGTAAAGAGGAAGTTGCAGGGCCCCAAGTGTTGAGGTTGGACAATTTCTTTTTTCCATGTTTTTTTTTTTTTTTTTTTTTTGTTTCAGTTATAAGGAGAGTAGAGACATGGTACACAATACCTAGGAAACACTTGTCATTAACTTCATTGTTCACAGAAGGACTTGTTGAGAGGAAGTTACTGCAAAAAGTCATACAGTGGATGTAGCAATAATGAGAAAGTATCTCTTGGCCTACTCCATCTGGAATCACATTCATGCTTCTGGGTACATTATTGTACTGAGAATGCAACTAGTTATGTGCTATGAATGAGTACTTTCCAGAATCCACAGTGCTAAAATCACCTGGTATCAACTGTATGTCCCCCACTTGTCTGTCTTGGTGTAAACCTTTGACTTGGATGCCATTTTTTTGGAAATTTCAGTAAGAGCTGATTGTGGAAAAATTAACCTATTTTGCTAATTATATAATTGTAACATAAAAAGCATTTGTGAGTGAGATTAAAAATCTTTCAATACACATTTTTAATTTAGTGGCACTTTGAGACCTGACATTTTCACTGTCCCACTCCTTTCTGTCCTACAAGGTAGGTTGCTAATTTCTCTTTTATAGTTTTGTTCTCATAAATACTAGGAGAAAAGGGAAATACGCTGAGAGAAACTGCAGTAAGCACAGAAATTGTCAAGGAGTCTGTGCTTTTGGAGACAGTAATGTCTGCAATTAATTTTAACTTACTTTACTGTTGATCTCCTCCCAGGCTGATGGTTTTGTAATAATTTCATACAAGCTTCAAATGGAGACAGCGATTCAGCTAGACTGTGTACAACTGCAGATGTACTTGCTGTGTATGGTTTTACCACTTTTAGTTGTTTGACAGTCACTGCTGTATTGTCCAGTTTTATGCCCCACCAGCCCAAGCATCATGTTTGTAAAAGGTGGCTGAGTGTGACAGAAGACTCTGTTTATGTGCTCTTCAGTCAGAAGCTGCTGAGAGCTGCTGTGTGCAGCCCTTTTCTCCCTAAGGGCATCCAGGGGTGCTTACTTCTCTGCGTAGCCATTGAGTTTAGTAAAGTTAGTAGAGCTGGAATATCTTTTGAAATCTCTACCACTTATTCAAATTTAGTGGAAGATGCCAACTGGTTAAAAAAAAAATTGTCAGCAGGAGATTGATTGACAAGTATAGACAGAAAGGTTTTTCTCTTAAGCTTCTATCCTAAGGAGACCAGGCTAAAAAGCATGCTGTTAAATTCAGAAGTGTTCATGGCAGAGCTGCAGGAAAAAATAGAAGAGCTGGTAAATACGTGATTCACTGCTGGATTTACGCAAGAAAAGCTTTGATGACACCAAGATGGGGGGTGAGTGTTGATCTCCTGGGGGGTAGGAGGGCTCTGCAGAGGGACCTGGACAGGTTGGATCAATGGGCTTAATCTAGTGATAAAGGCTGCACTTTGAGTACTGTGTCCAGTTCTGGACTCCTCGGGTTAGGAAAGACCTTGAGGTGCTGGAGTGTGTCCAGAGGAGGGCAGTGAAACTGATGAAGGGTCTGGAGTGCATGTCCTGTGAGGAGTGGCTGAGGGACCTGGGATTGTTCAGTCTGGAGAGGAAGAGGCTCAGGGGACCTTCTCACTCTCTACAACCACCTGAAAGGAGGCTGTAGTCAGGTGGGGATTGGCCTCTTCTCCCAGGCAACTAGGGACAGGACAAGAGTACATAGTCTTAGTGCAAGGGGAGGATTAGGCTGGACATCAGGAAGAAATTCTTCACAGAAAGAGTGATTGGAAAAGGCTGCCCAGGGAGGTGGTGAAGTCACCATTTCTGGAGGTGTTTAAGAAAAGACTGGATGTGGCCTTGAGTACCATGGTCTGTTGACATGGTGGTGTTAGGTAATAAGATGGACTTGATGATCTGGGAGGTCTTTTTCAACCTAGCTGATTCTGTGAAATCTCAGTATGCACGTTATTTAGAAGAGAGTCCTTCTGAACGTATGGTTACTTACTCCTACCAAATGTGATAACCAATGTTAGGAAGCTCAAGAATAGTTGGAAAGAAGTAGTAAAACCATTGGGGCTGGGGAGTTTGTTTCTGTGTTTGTTTGTTGAAGTTTGTTTTTTTTGTCATGATCATTAATCAGCAAACAATTTCATGTGGAACATAGTGAGGATATTTTAATAGTTGTGATTCCTTTGAATTAAGCCTCGATTACTCTTCAGAAATGTGCTTTCAAAAGTAAGTCTCAAAAGTGGCCAGACTATGTGATCCTGAAGGTCTCAAACTATGAGGATAAACATAACACCAGTATGGACTCTTTCTGCAATAACTGAAATTTTAAAAGCTGATGTGGGCTACTAGTTACAGCTGGTTATACCAATATGCCTATCTGACAGTGCCCTAATTTGCATCTTGTTTTTCCATAAGATGAAGTGACAAGCCACTAAAAACTTTATTAAAGAGCACTTTACATTGCTTTTCATCTCTAGAGGCTTAGTGTTCTATAAGCAATGGTATAACCATCACTTGGTGAAGCACATTCTTCTTTGGGTAGGATATCACAGGTTTTTGCTAAACCGATGACATGACTGACCTTTCAGAGGGAAAGTCAAATGGGACAGTGAGTGCCAGGGGAAATTGTTTACAATTTGTGTAATGCTTTGCTCCTGGTAGGGGCTACCAGGTTTATCATTTGGTGGGTGTGTTTTGGTTGTGCGGGTAATCGCAACTGGTGCTTTTTCCTGTCAAACAGGTCGAAGGGATTTTGTCTTCCTTTAGAAGTCTGTGGCTTCCTCTCCAGGTACCTTCTGGGTTTTGCTCCATGATGACTCAGTAGTAGGCAGTCCTACTACTGAGTAGTAGGTATTTTCCTAATGTCTTAAAAATTGTGGAGAGTCTTAAAGAGTCTGGTGCTTTACAGTCGTAGCAATGCAGAGGATGATATTTTATTAAGGAGATTTCACTGCTAATGGAAGACTGTCTGCAGGACCTACTTGCTTTGGTGTTGCTACAGAATGGCCACAAAACATCCTTTATGGAATTTCTGTATTACATTCACAGTTTGATCCTTCAGGCACAGAACATTATTGCACGTCTCCTTGTAGGACCAGAGGAATGATTCAAATTAGGCAAGTCACCATCCTGTGACATCTGTTTTTGAAATGAATGGTTTATGAATCCTGTTTGATCTCTCCTTTTGCCAAGTCAGGGACATGGATAAAGGTTTTTCAGCTAATTTCATAGGAAAGTGTATTACAAAATGTTCCTTTTGATCCTTATTATGATTGTGCTTCTTTGATGGGGCTTTGAGCTACTTGGTCTTGTGAAAGGTGTCCTTGCCCATTGTAGGGGAGTTGGAACTTTATGATCTTTTTGGTCCCTGCAACCCAAACTATTCTACAATAACTCTATCTGCATCAGTGTAAAAAAGGTAGGTAAAAGAAAGTTAACAAGCTTGATCTGTATGTTGCTATTTGGTTTACTAAAGAAGACTCTGTTGTTCTGCTTCCTGCCTTTCACAGACTTGGTGTATCTGGTTTAAATTGAATGTTTCTGCTCTGGGTTGGGTTTCTTTTTTTAAATAAAGGGCATTTTTTGAGGATACAATGCCTTGATTTCCATGTTAAATACTGTGTGTTTGGGGTTTTTTTAATGCCTCCTGTGTTTGATTACTGAATTTTCTGTAATTGCAATGAGATACATTGGCATCTTTTTAGATATTTAAATCCCGACAGAATCAAGTTATTAGTATTATTTTGTGAATTCTAGTTGGAGAGCATTTTTATGTTCACTGTGACACAATTTGGATAACTTTAGCCCAGTTCTCTTATCAAAACAAATTCAGTGTATTAGCATTACTTTGGAACTTAGTTGGCAACGTAACTGCCATCAGATCTCAGCAGGACCGATGAATCAACTTAATTTGAATTGCCTAATGAAAGTATTGTGACATGTAGCAAAGATCACTGCCCTTTAATAACTATTGTTAATCAAGATCTCAGATAGTCTGATTATTCACATAAATGTAATCAAGAGTAGTTCTGAGTTGTTTCGAGTTTTTTAAAGCATTAAAAGTTCCACCTACCTCAGGTGTGCCAAGGCATTCTCATTACAGAAGATTGTAGCCTCTGTGAAGTGTTTGAAGGCACCTTTGATTGCTTTCTAGTTCCACAAATAATTAGTTCTTTTCTTTTTAAATTACAACCTATTTTTGTTTTGCTTTCATTTAGAAAGGTATATTTGTTACTACGTCTAAATAAATATGTGATATGAAAATCTATGTGGAAAGGTATTCAAGAATTCATTTAGTAGAGAAATCATTATACTTGGATTGGGTAGGGATGAGAAGAAGCTGGCTGGGTTTACATTTTGTTGGTGCTACAGCTTTAATTAAACCATCTCATTTCCTTGTATTCCCTTCCTGTCTGCATCCCCCGTCACCCAAAAGATGCTTCTCAGCTGATACATTCTCTTGGCCCAGGAATTCTGAGTTGTTGGGCCCTGAGGTTCGAATGTGTCATGGTATGTGATTTAGATGCTCTTTTCCAGTCTGCTGTACTTCATGTTCTCACAATTCACATGTCAGTTCAGGTCACTCCAACAGCATGTCTAAATTTTTATTTAAAATATTACTGTCTATGGCCAACCTGGAATATCTGTTTGACATGACCATACTCAGCGCTTGGGAGGAAACTCTTGCTCACCAGCTAGGTAGGAAAGCCCTAGGATGAGCTGCTTCTGTTTGTCTCTTTTGTTTCTTAGAGTTGAACACCCCCACTCACACACCCACACCTATCCACTCCTCACCAGGGTGCCTTATTTCCTTCTCTCTGTCGTAAATTCTTTAAAGGTTCTGCTTTTAACCTTTTCCTTATCTTTTACTTCATAATCAGATTCCTGCCAATAGGCTCAAAAGCTTTTGGGTGATCTGTTGGTAACTTTTGCTCTGCCATGTATCACACCCTCTTAAGGATGAGTGTCAGTTATAACAATAGCTTCTTGATTTTGTCTTCCCTCTTGTCATATGGGTATCAAATATCTAATAGTTGTTGATGTTTCTGGCCTCTGCTGGCTGGTGGAGGGAAAAAGTCAGGACATGTTCATGCAGCTTGTTTTGTTTGCTTATGTGCTCATGCACATGTACACAATGACATGCAAGTGCTGCCTGAAGGGAGAGATTGTGCTGTGTGCCCGCAGCTCCTTCCTGTGGGAGCAGGTTAAACTTGTACAGGTCTCAAGTCAGAGATCACTGCAGTTTTCTTGCCATAAAACCTGTATTTCCCATACAGAACACTGAGACCCATATACCTTTGCAAGCAAATAAAAATGACATGTGAGTTGTCTGTGTCATGGTCTGGCTTCATTATTTAGCCATAACAGCCTTTCTGCCTCTTGATGCCCATGGTGCCTTTTTGGTCTTCTTTCTTCTCTTATCAGCCTGTACAGACAGGATCTCATTGCTTCCATTTAGGATTGCCACAGGCCACAGTCAGCTTGGCTAAAGCTACTAGCTGGGATCTAATCTTTTGCTGTGTATTGTAATTGTTGCTGTTTTGTGCTTCACTCCTTTTGCATTTCTCACCAAGCTGCATTAACATGAGTGCTTCTGCAGCTGCCTTGATATGTTGACCCATTCCTTGGCTTCCTGCCATACTACATGAAATTCAAATTTCTTCACTTGCCCCTACAGGAATCAATATAGTACCATCATTAAGCTCATGTATCTTTTCCCGATTGTACCTCTTCTTTTGTTTTGCTATTCCATTACAATTTTTATATACTACTTGATTTGCTTTAACTTTTATTTGCATCTTTTTCTCTTCTCTGAATATCAGCATGTACTAGAAATAACTTCTTCTTGCTTAGCCTTTCTCTTTTGTCTCCTGTTCTTGTTCCCTGTTAATAGCTAGGGTTGCCAGTCTGAGACCAAGGCAGAAGGAAATGATGATGTCAGTGCCAGGAATAGTCACTACATCAGTGTAGTTCAAAATTTCAGAGAGCTTGTGTCTCTACTAAAGCCTCAGGGCATTGTCATAGAGGATAATTTAACCATTTTTTAATATTGACATAACTGAAGAGTTTTCTGAAGAGACTTTTAGGAAGCTTGCAACTCTCCTGTAATTGGCTCATAAACTGGCTTAACTACCAATGGATTAACTCCTTGTCCTGTGAGAACAGGATGGCTGACACACACATTTTAGTCTGCTCTCTTTGGTACAGAGTACAGATGGTGCTCTGTAAATGTGTGTTTTTAAAAGTCTTTCTAGAGTTGATATTGGAGAGCAAATGGGATGTTTTGAACTGTAGTATGGAGGACAGCTCCCATATTAATAGCAGAAAAAAAGTCTGTTTTTAAACTTCTAAGAAATGTGTAGATGTTTAAGGACATGAGAAGTTTGCAGTTTATTTGAAGTAATACTGGTTTTAGGGAGGCATATGTGTTGACAGTATTTCTTCCTTATATTTAATTAAGTAGGGTGTTTTGCATTGGCTGTAGTTTGACTGTAATATCTGTAAGGGAATTTGGTAGAATGGGGAAGTAGGGGCTGTGCACGTTAGCTTTCACTTGCTTTCTATATGCTACTTGTTGGCTTTGTATGAATAGTTGTCCCTGTTTTGCTGTAAAATATCCTCAGTAAAATGCCTGGGGAAGAAATTTTTGCTTGAACTAAGACACTAGCAGTCAATTCCTCTTCCTTTGCTCTCTCAGAAGCAAATCGCCATTGCCAGCCTTGTGTTAGCAAGAGTTGCGTGTGTGTGTGACAGAAATTTTGTGCGTACAGTGCTTTCCACTTAAGACCAAAAGCTAATCTGCATGCTGCATGAGGCTGCAAAAACTGTTGTAGGTCAGCTTGGGAAGGAATCTGTTCAGGGTAACGCGGGTTTAAGAACATGTTTAAATTTGTTGGACTATGACAATTTTCAACTGAACTGGAAATGGGAAAGAAGTGCTTACATGGACTTGCAGTTGTAATCTCAGTTTCAAGTTTCTATTGTGCTTTTGCCATAGAGGCTTTGGGGAGTATTGTAAAAGGGAAAAAACCAAAATAGTTGCCTGTACAGCCTATTCCTCTGATGTCCTTAAGGTTGATCAAAATGGGAGTAGTTTTGAGTGTATAAATATATTTTGTATATAAATGTTTCAGAGTCAATGCCTCAAATGCTGTAAAAATCTTTATTCTAAGGGAATACACAGTGAGCAAATTGCTGATCCAGGTGAACTGCCATTTGTTTGAATGGGGCAGGATTTAATTTAGTGCCACAGACCTTTGTGGCAGAATGAGTTTCCACATGAAGGGGGTAAAGGTGGCTTCAGTGAACTCTCCAGTGAACTCCAGCGAATCCTCTCAAATGTTAAAGAGATGGCAAGTGTTTATTTTTGCTTTATAACTTGTTTGTTCACCAAAATAAACTCAAAAGGAGGAGGGTGTTATCCAGATGAGATAGAATACTGCTGGAGTTCCTCAAGGGGAATGGTATTCCTGGAGGGGCAGTGAGAGTGGTGGGAGGCTAGACTGGAGAGCAGCAGTGTGGGTGACGATTGGATAAAGACTCTGGTTTCAGGCTTTCTGGAGAGATGAAATAATGTAATGGGAAAATGGAAAATCATGATGATAAAAGCAAGTGTTGATGTATTTTGTTCAATATGGCTATATCTACTTGGACATTGTCCCATCCTTTTGTTTCCCTGCTTCGTTCTGCCATGGTGGCATGGTCAGTGGTCACCAGACACTATGCTATGCTGTAACTTTTTGTGTCTGTGCACCAGGGCACATCATTGCAGGCAATTCCCAGGATGTGGGAACTGCTGTCAGAGGAAACTGGTCTGTTCTCAGTACAAAACAACATTCAGGTGAGAAGAATAGTAGGAAATCTTGTTTTGGTACAAATAGATCACTTCCAAAAGTCAAGGAATAGGGACCTTTGAAATAATCTTTTACTGGAGTTCACTTCCTAGGAGTGGGGATGATCCTTTAGCTTCAGATGATCATACAGAGGACAAGGACTTGATTCAATATGTGAATTCCATATTCTTAGCCTCCTTATTTCCTAGGGATAGGGAGAAGGTAAAGTCAGAATATGGATTGGTAAAGAAATTTTGAGAGGGTTGGGGCATAATAATTGTGGTATTTTTGATGATGAAGGCAGAGTGGAATTTAAAACCAGGATTGAGTAAACTGTAAAAAATTTTGTCTTATTCTAGAAGAAACTGGCCGCTTGGTCAGCCTTTTGACAAAAAAGATTTGCGTATTTATGTTAAATCCTCTGTGGACATCCACTAGATTACTTTGTGGAAGCAAAGGGGAAGTGCAAGGCTTGTCTGAAGGTGCACAAACAGATGTAGCATTTGGTCAGACTCAGCCCAGGATGCTGACTCTGAGTCTGTCTAGGAGATGAAGAATTATGAGAGCAGTCATACAGTGACACACTCTTCTGGCCTCTGAAAATTTATGATTCAGGGAATTTCTGAGCTAGACATGGCACCTTTCTGCTTATTAGTGGTGAATGCACTTTGACTGAATTACATTCAGACAGACCTCCTCTGAAACATGTGAATGTAACTGGTTCATGAAGGCTGTGATAAAGGGAATAAGAAGGAGGCCTGGTAATAATTCCTGCTTACAGTGGAAGGTGTAAGTCAGTTCACTGATCTGAGAGCAGCTCAAACCGTGTGCCCACCCAGATTTGAGGTTGCCCAGGGTGTACATGAAAGTCTGTCATGCAGCATTACAGCAAAGTGTCCTCCTAAACCACTGGGAATGAGAAAGCGGCTCAGCTCGTGGTGCAAAGCTGAACCAAGAGAAAAGACCATTCAGGAATGAACTGAACATTGCAAGGAAGGGACACCACCTCTCTGCTATCAGACTAGGTAAAACAACTGGACTGCTCCATTTTCAGTTATGAAATTGAAGAGTAATAGCCTTATTGTATGCACCATGAGAAGCCCAATCACAAGGAGAGACTATTTAGAGGTGTTCTGTTACCCCTGGAAGACGAAGTTCTCAGGGCAGTGTATATGTTACAAGATGACTCTAGTCAGTAGAAAAGAAAAATTGGGAAGGAAAAAAAAAGTGAGTGAGAGATCTGGGGAGACTAAGAAGATAAGTCATATACCCAGCTCTGGGAAATGTACTTTACCAAACAAGTACTTAGCATAAGCCAAAGATGCGTTGTTTTGATGACAGTTCTGACAAATCCATCACAAGTTTGCTTTTAAGTTGGTACTTGTCTGGTCAGGCTTACCTCACAGAGTACTGAATGTTCAAGTAATCATTAGATCACTAGAGCAAGCAAGGAGGAAGTCTCTTGTATTTAAAATGATACAGAGCAGAACCTGAGTATGGCCAAAAAAATGTGCATATGAGATGGAATGAAGTCTCAATATGAAGAAATGAAAGAGAGGTGGAACAAGCGGAGGCTGTAAATAGAGGAATGGTAAGATAGATGAGCAAACTTGCTAAGTATCTATACTGGTCTCAGAAACCAAGCAATTAAAATATATGGTGCAGCAACAGAAAGCAATTGAATTGAAAAAAAAAGCCAATGCATTTACTTTCTCTTGAGGAGTCTGACTTGAGAAGGAGAGTGGGAGTGGTGTGCTGGTCCCTATCCTAGGCTGAAAGTGGGGAAACAACTAAGCCTTACTCGGTAGACTGGAGGTGATTTATTCTGGAAAAACAGTAAATACATATACAAGATTTAAGAATAGCTATGACAGTTCTGGTTTCTTTTTTGTCTGTTTTTGCCTTGGTTGTCCATTCTGGCACACAAGGAGGCCGATGACACATGTGCATCTTGAAGTAATTACAAAGCCTGTAATTTCTAAACAATTTTTGCAGTTCCAGAGCAGGAGCATGAAATGCCTGTGGGCTTGGATCATTCTGATGTTGCTCACCTGTGTTAAGCCTGTTTTTCAGTATGTTTGTGTAGGGGCTGTGTCAGAAATTATAGCCTACAGCACTTAATGGGCAACCCAGAGGCAGAGGAAATGCCTGTACTGTCAGATATGAGCTATTCAGTCTTTGTTGAAAAATCTCCTTATTTTTTTCAAGACCTTCTGCTCCTGCCACCCTCTCAGCTTCTGTAGACACAAGGGCATGCTTATAATAAGTTTAGGTTTTTGAGGTTTTCTCTTACCCACTGGGAATTTTCCATAGCTTATTTACTCTTCTGAAGGTTTGGTCATGAACCACGCTGAAAACTGAACTGCCTTGTTTCTTGAAACCTATTAATTTTATAAACCACAAGCAAAATACAGTGAGGCAGCTGCTTTGAGAGGTTTCTCATATGACCCAGCACTAACCTTAGTTCTGCCCAGCCAGGCAAGCTGTGAGAGATGGCTCACTCTGCCCCAGCTGGGCTCCAGACAGCTAATGGTGAGAAATTACCAGTTGGGTAGACAAGATTCTGGCAGCCACCAGACTTTTTTTTTTTTTTTCCTCTGGGGTCTGATAAGTTGACTTGTGATTCTTGAATAATTTTGATTGTCTAGGGGTTTTTTCATTATTCTAGTACATGTAAGTTAAGTTAATTCTAGAGATGACTAGAGGAAGGGCATTTTATTTTTACTGGCTTTGTTCACTGCTTCCCACTATGTTCCCCTTTTCCAAGATCTTACCTTTAGTGCACATTCTTTTTCTTTTTCATCTAATCCAGATATGAACTGTCAGTCTAAATAATGTGATGGCCATGTGGCATAATTGAGATTGCATTTTATTGTCTCTGAATAGCTGACATTTTTGTTCTAGCTCTTTTCCTGCTTGCCAAGTAAAACCAGTGTTTTGGTACCAGGCTGGGAGAGAGGAGCATTAATTGACTTAGCAACTTTCCCATGACTGAAGAAAATGACTGTAACAAAAGCAGCCCTAACATTACAGTATCCTGTTGCTAAGGAGTGTTTTAACCTGAGTCAACCAGACCTGAGCATTGTTGAATTTTATTGTTTCTCCTCATAATGCTTTGTAACAGACAAGAACCAGAATGAGCGTCTCTCCAAACACAGCCTTCCTTCCTCAAAATCCTAAGTCTTCAGTCTTATGCCTGATTTCTTCAACATTCTTAAACAATAACTGCCTTTAAATTACCTGAAAGGCTTGTGCTGTCTGTTGGTGTCTGTTTCCTGTTTTCCCACATTTTGTTTCTTTCAAGGTTGTTTTTGCTTTTTTTATTCCAGCTGCACACAAAGAAGCATCTTACTCTTAAGTCATCATGACTGAACAAGAACATCTGTGTATTTTGTTTTATTCTTTTCTTTTTTTCCCTTTTGCTTTTGCTTTTTCCCCAGAGAACAGAACAACTACCCTACTGTGTAAAATGTCCCTCTAGTCTGGCCTAGTACTGTTGCTCTCTGATGAGTGACACTTCGAGTGGTATGATTGCTCTAGTATTGCTCCCTTCCTGATCACCAATTTGGGATTTCCTGAGCTGAAGGAGGATTCTGGACCATTAAGCTTTAAGAGCTGCCTACAAACCTATACTCCATGAGTTTTTGTAGGGCTGGTTTTAATCCACATATTCTTTCAGCCTCCATGACACCCCATGGCAATAAGTTTTGCAATTTCATTGTGCAGAAGAAGTACTTCATTGTGTTTATTTTTTAACCTTCTGTCTGGTAATTTCATTATGTGCCCCATAATTCTTGTTTTGTGAGGAAATGTTCTTCACACCATTCATGATTTTGTAAGCTGTTTGTGGATGGAGAACTTCTGTTTTCTGTGCTGGAGAGTACTGACCTGGGAGAGCTATGAGTGGTTAGAAGCCATCTGTTGTTCTTCTCCATGTGTTCTGGAAAGCACACACAATTCAAATTGTAGGTGCCCAATGATGTAGATTGCTCTGTTCTCTCCAACCAGCTGGTGTTACTGCTTGCCTTTATAACCATTGCTGATGATGCATGCGATTACAAAGGGCTACCCACAAAAACAACCTTAAATTCTTCAATATGGCAATATTAGAATAGATCCTGTCATTGTCTATGTGTACAGTTAGGGTATACATATTTTTTATCTGGATGAGTTCACACTTTTCATCATTCAAATTCATCTGTGATTTTTTTATTTTTATTTTCTGTTTTGTTTTGTGTAGTGATTTGCAAACTCTGTAAGTCCTCAAGTGTAGATTATGCTATCTGGGATCACTTTCTATTTTCTGCATACTTGTGAAAGAACTGCTTTTGCTAAAACAGGAGTCATACTCTCTCTGGCCACATGCTCTGACTGTTTAAATTTCACATAGTTCTTCCCGGATGGATGGCAGCTTGGAATCTGTTCATCAGCAGCAGAAAATTGTCTGACTGCTATAAAGCCATTGATTTACTATTTCATTTTAAGGAATTTCCAGACTGCTTTAAGGAAGCAGTGGAACACAGGAGTTTGGTTTGACACTGACACTTGGTGTATAATTGTTCTGTTAAATAGGATGTGCAAGCTAATTACCAGTAGTCCTGCTGTAGCTCACTGGCAAAGTGTTTCTGCTGTGAATGTGGCCCTACTAGTGTAAAGACCACTGGAAGGAAAGTGCATTAAGAGGACTGTCCTTTAAAGGTCTATCTTTTACTTGTAAGGAAATCAAGCTGCACCTGTCAATCCATTAAAACTTTCTGCTGGTACTTACTGGTTTTTCCTCCTGCACTGACAGATACTCTGTCAGAAGGCTGTAATGTTCTTTGTTTACATCTGCTCTTTTTAAGTTTAAAAAGTGCATTCCCCTTATAATTTTGAGTATTTGTATTATTACATGAGCAAAAAAAATAAAAAAAGCTTATTCTACACTTGTTCTCTAAGGTAAGCTAGGTGAAATTGGACTAGGATTTGATTGCTTTTAAATAGGCATCTGGTCTATTTATGAGGCCTCTGAAAGATGTGGATGTTTCATGGGTACCTCCTGTCTCTCTGGAGTAGCATCAAGGGATGGTGGAAGAAACTGAGACATCTCAAATGGCACTGTATGCATTGCACTGAGGCAACCAAATTGTGTTTTGTGAGCTGCTTGATGTTGAGGGTTCCTGAAGCTTACAGCATGTATTCTCAGCTGGTGCTGGGATAGAATTTGTGGCTTGAATTTCACTGTTTGTCTTATAGCACTCTGCAATATCAGATATTTGCTGAAACTACGTGGCTCGGAGGTTTCTGAATTGTGTCTCTGTGGATGGTAAACTTGTACTGAAATTATAGAAGTGCAGAAATAAAAGCAGCATGTGGCCTGTGCAATCCAGGCTTTTCCTAACTTTCTCTGTACAATGAGGAGTTGACTAGGTTAGGACTGTGCAATTGAGAAGCTTGTGAGTCAGTGCATTATTGGGGGCTGTCTATATTGAAAGACAGCTACCTAGGCTTCATTCTGAGGGGCCATGGGCAGGACAATTCAGCTTTGAATGTTATGTATCATTTCAGCTGCCAGTGTGTGCCCCTTAGTGTGATGTTCAGTCTTCTTCTACCTGTAGTGCTGTGTGAACCTAGATTGTACCTTCTCTGGTACAAAAATGATTCCTGTATTGTTGCAGAATATTACTCTCTTTTTCTCCCTTTATGGAGAGTAAGTAATAATAGCCCTGTAGTTAAACTGTATTTAAAGTCGACACTATGTTACCCAATAACTTGCCTTGTGGATGAAACTGTAGAGCACTTTCTGTTACTGAATTTTTCTCTATTGCTCATCCTAATATTCTCTTGCATTGAAGTTACTGTCACTGAAAACAGTAAAATGGCTATTACTTTGCATGTGATGTTATAGCACCCAGACTTTTGCATTTTATTTCACATTGCAATGAAAGTACTACTCACTTGCCCAAAGAGCTTTGTGGTTTGTCTTTGCTGAAATTTTCCAGTTAATGCAAATACATTAGCCCAGCAGGTTACCTGTTGGAAGCAGCATTTGCTGTGGGAGAGAGAGTCCTGGAAACTGATTTGTCTGTCTTTATTTCCAGCTGGTGCTGCATTCCACAGTAGGTTTTAACTTCTGAAACATGCAGCATTTTTTTCGCTTTTCGGGGGTAGTTGTGTTGTGTTTTTTTCTTATTATTGTTCTTTCCTCCCCCCCCCCACCCCCCTGCCCCAAAGAGATGTTGAAATGAGAGTGCAAAAGTGTGGCCTTCCCACCATTGTGTGCAGCAAACCCCAATTTGTTCCATTTTGTCCCTCCAATGTCTTTGCTACTGCTTGTGTACAGAGGTGCTGGGCATAGAGGAGTATGGCTCTGTCATATTGTTTCCTTGTCTGTAAGGAAAACAACTTTACAAATAAGCCCATGCCAAATTTTGCAGAAGCAGTGAGGTCTTCATGGATGTTATTCTGAGAAATTACTTAACTACTTCTGGGATTTGTCTGTGTGGGGTTTTTTATATTTCTGTTGCAGAAAAAATTCTGGTTATGTATTTTGGTGAATAAGTTGTCACAGAATTTTAAAGTGCTGACAGCTCCCATCTTGACAGCAGACTCCTACTTCATTAACCTTAAATTGCTGTGCTTGCATAATAAGGATCCTTTGACTTAAGGTTTCTCAGTAACTTCCAGTATTTTTGATCCATATTAAAGTTGGTATTTTAGAACAAAATGTGTTCTCAAGTTCAGGTATAAATTAATGTTTCTGCCTAGTGACATTTTAATTTCCTAGTGTAAAGTATTATGAAAAAAAAGCCTATGAAAGGGCTTCACTTTTATTTTTACTCCAGTCTCTTAGCATTTGATGAATTTATTTGTCGTCTTTTTCTTATTTTCTAGAGTTTTGGAGTGCCAAGGGCTGCCCATTGTGAATGGACAATGTGATCCCTATGCCACTGTTACCTTAGCAGGACCCTCCAGGCAAGTATTGCACAGTCAAAAGCTTCCATTTTAGAACGATGGTTTCTGTTTTCTTTGTCTATTAGAAATTTGCTTTCTCCAATGGACAGCTGGGAGTATTTAGACACTGCTAGAATGTGTGAAGTGTTGGGGTGGGTGTGTGTCTGAATTAATGCTAGAGTGAGTAATTTAAGACTTGTTTCGGTTTTGATTTATGTAAAGATCGGAATAATCTCTAAATAATTTGAATATCCCAGAGTATATAATTTGTGGTTAGTCTTAATTTATGCATCTTCTCACCTCACAGTTGGAGGCCAGTTTTTGAGCAAATTCATTGCCTGATTTTGGGCAGGGTGGAAGAGAAATGTGAATACATCAACATCTTGCCGAGTATGCACGTTTGCATGTGAATATTTAGTGTGTCTTCACTTTCAAGGTGTGACAAATTAATGTGTATGTCAAAAACCCTCAGTGGCTCAGTCCTGTAATTTGATATATGCAGACATAATAGCATGGATAAAATTTGGAATGAGGTTTTAGTGATGATATTCTGCATAATACTCTTCAGTTTAAATTTGGGATTCAGTTTTCCCATCTGTTATGAAAATTTCCTTTGCTGTTGGATGTCACTGGTTTTTTTCTGCTTATCTAGTCATCTTCTATGTCTGTCATTTTGGAAACAAAACAGCTCTGCTGTGATCTCAATCAGATTTGGTAGCATGGGTTATTAATAATGTTTTACAACAATTTATTGAAAAGACTATAAATAAGAAGCATTCTTGACAAATATTTACCTTGCGTGCAGAGGAGTCCTTGAGCCTGTCTGTATTCTTCTTTGTCTAGATGTGTTGTGCCTTATCACTGTTAATGGACTTGTACATTTGACTTATTTTCTTTGTTTTAAGCCTGTAACTTGTTTCAAATGACTGCTGGATGGCTATTATTGAAACTGTGAGGAAATCGATTGACTAACCCTTGAATATCCAAATTTACCTTTGTCTGCTTCCTTATGCTCCCCAGTCTAGATAATGTACGACTATTGATAATGTACTCCCCTCAGAATAAGGAGTATAGCTTTATCCTATTCCTGTCTGAGTTTTGGTGGGGGGGAGAAGGCTTGCCCCCTATCTCCAGCAAGCAGCATGCAGCTTATTGCCATTCACTGCTTGGTAATTGCTCAATAATTGTGCTGCCTTAATCGCCTCCCGTTCTACATCCTGCTTCCCAGTCCCCTCCCAGATAGGTTTATCGGTAAAGAGGCTGATTGGCAAGTGTGACTGATGAGATGGGGTTGACAATCTGTCCTGTGTCCTGGAGGAGATTAGTCTCTCTTATCTCTCAGCTTCTCCTAGGAATAGTGGGATATTCTTAATCTCTACATCATTCTCCTCTCTGGATTTTCCAGTGCCTCTCATTTTAGAGTGGGAAAGCTGCTTTATTCAGCTGCAATTATGCAATGACAAGCATAAAAATTTCAACAAACTTGCTGCTGTTTATTGTGTGATTTGTAGTTAGAGTCATAAGACTTCCTAACCAAAACTCTTTCTGTGCCTGTATTATAGATGGAAAAATATTGTATACTGGTGGACAGGCCCATTCCATTCACACGGGAAGTCTGGAGCAGCACTGGGAATTAGACCCAGCTTTACATGACCTCTGTGGAATACACAGAGCTGTCCAGTAAATATAAGCAGTTACAAGCCATCTAAGCAGCTTTGGTGCATGAGAAATGAACGATAGATTCTGGGATGAAGTTATTAGTAGGTCAGTTTTCCACATGGCTGATGTGCCTCTCCATCTGTGCCTATTTTATCTATGCCTGCAGAGCTGTAGGGTAAGATTGGTGACACAGGACAGCACACAGCTTTTCTCTTGTAGGTAGTGAGAACAAATCAAGCATAGGTTCATAACATTTGGAAGCCATGAAACAGCTGTTGGCTGGCCTGTGAGAAATGCATTGGCTGGCTTGAGCCCAGCACCAAGCAGTCGATGTCTATGTTCTCAAAGGCAGGCACAGGCGGATGGCACAGCCCGTAGGGGATGAATGGGCAGTGCTGAACTTGGTCAGGCCTGCTGTGAGTGGTTGAGAGGAGACGTCTACCCAGTCTTAAGCCTACAGAACAGTAGAAATAGAGACTTCTGCTCAGCACTAGTCATAATAATTCACCGCCATATTAACTAAGTGCTGCTGGTGCTAGAGGGAAAGGGATGCTAGTACAGCAATAAAAATATTCTTACTGAAGAAACCATTCTGGTTTTTTTGATTGTCACTGAAAAGCAGTGATTGATTTTTCAGACCAGAATTTTAAATATGAATAGCTGTGCTAGTCTTTGTCTCCTGTGTTTTTAGAGTATGAGGAATTTTTGAGTCACGTCAAGACTGAGACCATCCTTCAAATCTTGCTGCTCAGAGCCCCGTTCTTGCCAGTTTTTACAGATAAAAGATTTTACTATGTCAAGCAAGTGATAGAATAAGGGTTCAAGGGGCTGTGTTTAAAACAGGATAACAAAATGTGATTACCACCACTTCAGAGAAATAGGAATGCATTGACTCTTTCTCTTAAATGTGTGCAAGTGTCTGTGCCTTGCTGTGCTGGAGCCACTTGGCATTCCAGTTTCATCAGATAAATCAAGTGGATGGCTATTTTCTCTTCAGTGGCTCTGTTCTAGGATCACACTTTTACTAATGTTGTTTCTGACCCTTTTTTTGTTTATTTTGTTTCCTTAATTCAGGTCAGAAGCCAAAAAGACTAAAGTTAAAAAGAAGACCAACAATCCACATTTTGATGAAGTGTTTTATTTTGAGGTTGGTATTTCAAAGGAACGGGTGATAAGCTGAAATACTATACTGTGGATAGTTGGCACAGCATCCTGCTCCATGTTGTGCCAGCTGTCATCTTTGAAGACTGTTTCAAAGCATGGTGCAGGGGAAAGAAGTGCCCGGGCTCAGACTGGCCGTCTGCTGAAGGAGCAGTATCCTGCTTTCACCTCTGGTGCCCTGTAGGAAAAGTTTCAAGTTGGGCACTTCTGAGCAACAGGCTTTACATTTAATCACAAGTCACCCCGCTAGAGTTTTGAAAAAAACACATTTAAAAACGAGTTAAACCTGAACAAACCACACGCATAGAGAAATTATATTTTGTTCTTAGTCTGTGTTTTTATAGCTGCTCCACCCTGTCTTTCCCAGTCAATGGGAGGAAGGTTATCTCCTTAGGAATACTGAAAACTGCAGAGGAAAAATGCACTTAAACGGGTTGTTCTGGCTGTCTACCAGTCTGCTGTAATACCAGTGCCTTTTCTCCAAGTGGGTAAAACCTCTATAGCTCTATTTAATACAGAGCATTTTCAACAAGTCCAGTTAAGATAAAGTATAACTTATATGAAAGTCCTCATCTTGGTTCTTTCTGGCAAGAGTAGCTGTAATTGTGGTGTGTCCGTACATATATGTGCATGTGTTTATAATTTAGATCTCTACTGAAGCTTTTCATTTTGTCTTCTAAAATATGTCTATCATTCTTTTTTTTCTCCTGGATATCATAGTCTTGGTCTATGCTTGACTGTTCTATTTCAGTAGACACCTCAAAAAGTATCTGTAATTACGAAGTTGATGAAAAAAAGCTAGAGTAGCACAGTGCAGTTGGCATAGATTGAAAAGCCCTTTCTGGTCATATGGCTTGCATCATTCAGGTCACGTTTGCATTAGAAATTGTTGCTGGCATAGGGATGGCACCTAGGGATGTGGTTTCTCGAATCAGTTCTGGGCCACAGCCACATCGGGAAGGGGAGCTGGGAAGAGAGGAGCCATACAAGTGCTGGTGCACTGTGCAGATCTGAAGTGCACATGTAATTCTTGGCATTGCTGTCTTCCCTCTCCTCCAAACCACTTATCTTTGCCCAGAAGCCAATAGTTGTACTGACCAGTCTAAAGTCTGTCATACCAGCAGAAACATGCTCTTGTAGATGTAATGTGTTTGGATACAAGGGGCAGATTTAGCAAGTTTGTGATTGGTAGGAGCACTTTCTGTAGTGCCTGAAGGGCTGGAAGCCACGAGGGCAGGCCAGGATAGCTCAGCCTGTCTCATCCTAGGCTATAGCTGTCCTGCTCACAGTGAGCTTTTGTGCCTTTTGTGCTTCCTGGCTCCATGAGACTGTGAAGTTGCTGCATGGGCACAGTTAGAGGGGCAGAGATCCCGTGAGACCGAGTGCTGAAACTGCACTGAGGTGTCCGTGTGTTTACCCAGCATTTCAGTCCCTCACCAGGCCCAGAACTGCGGTCTTTGGCAGTGATGCTATATGTAAATTAACTAGAATGGGCTTCCTTATTTTGACATAGGCAGTTCTGGAGGAGCCTGTCAGTGAGAACTTTTTAATGAGAATGTAATCTGGGAATTCAGACTGTAAGCCACAAAGATTTCACCTGATTCCTCCCCCTTGTGTGCTGCAGAAACAGCGAATGTTTGGTATGTAAACACTGAACTTGGCAGGTGGTGCCATACTGGGAGAGGAAGGAGAAAAACAAAGCATCTTCCAACTAGAGTTGGGAGGGAGGGGGCTGGGGGCTTGCTTAGCTTGCCTTAATGTGGGAGCTGGGTTATGTGCAAGTACCAGAAAAAGCAAAACCCAAACTCAAGCCCATGCCCCAGTTGTTCTGCTGACTCAGAGCAGAATGAATTCTGAGCTTGGGAAATGACTGAATCAGCCAGAGCTCTGAAATATAAACATACCCTTAGTGCAGACAGAGCCATCATAGATTTATGTCATTTTGAGAGTAGTTAGTACATATCAGGCTAAATGTCTTCAAGGAACAAGGTTCAGTAGAACTGCTATGACTGGGAAATAAATTCACTAATGAGATGTGGGCAGACCTGCGGCTGGTGCGTGCAAACGAAGCGCTCCAATTCCTGTGGAGCTGAGAGATTCATGCTGTTGACAGCAGTGTCACTTTCTGCTTCTAAACAGCTTCATCAGCTTTTCTGGAGGCTGCCAGCACAGTGATTGTCCAAGCCTCCAAGGAAGAAGCTGATCTGTAAAAGACAGTGAATGGCTGCTTTCCTTTCTACAACCAAAACGTCACACAGATTTAATTTTCTAAATGGAAGATAGCTTATTGTTGGTTTCAGAAAAAGAAGGGCTTGTTTAAGGGGTGTGGTGAGTGAAACTTGCACCTGATAGTTAGGAGTCATTTTCACCACTGCTTCAGCTGCAGCATGGTGTGGAGCTGTCTGTGCAGCTACAGGAAAATTGTCCTCTGACAGGAATTCAAGAGGGAAGTGCTGGGGACCTGTTTTTAAATTTGCATGTGTTGAAAAAAAACTGAGCAGCTGATAAATGGCTTGCCAGCTTCCCAGATGAAAGGGACCAACACAGCAGAGTTGTGCCCCCTTTTTTGTACAATGTTATGGGTCAGCTGTTTAGCACTGTGGACTGGGAGGTTCCTCATCTCCAGTTCCATACAGCTATGCCTTTTGGAATACCACTCTTGAGCTGTATTGATGTGCACACTAAGTAGTCATATGGGTGAACAGAGAGATATCATACATATAGATTCCAGCAAAACTTCTGAGAAAGTGTTTACTTAGAAGGGACATGCCATAAGTTACACCTATGCTACAGCTTTCTGGAACAACTCCTGTGTTAAAGATAGTAAGAGACTTAAAAGTTTGCTTCATTCAAATTGCACCATTATCTTCACAATGGTAGTAGAAACTGCCATTTGCAGGCCTGTAGAAAACTTTGCACGAACAGTGAAGTGTTTGCAAGGCTAGGGTGAGGAAATTTGTGTTTAACTGCTGAAGTTGTAGGCTCTATTTAAATCCACTGTGCTCTTGGCCTTTCCAGGTGCATTTGATTCTATTAGTTTGGAGCATTTGTTTTCCAGTGCTGCTAGTAATACCTTTTAATTTTTGTGTATCACTTGGAAAATGTTGCCTGCTTCACACATACGTGTATACTAAAGACTGAGTGTCCTCTGCCAAAGATTGTTTTCTGGTTCCTCTCCACTTAAGCAAGTGTATCATTGTCTCCTTTAATTGCCATTTGCATCTCATGTACAGTACAAAGCCAGAGAGTCAAGTTTACAATGAAAGCCAGTTTTTGCGGCTGGGTAGTATCAAGCCACAAGCATATTCAAACATACAATAAAGTTCAGCTTCTGTGTGCAACCAAGAGCTGAACCCACACATCATGATACATCCTTGCATTTGATCAGTTCCTGCTGTGGTTTCAGCTGGGTGGGGTAGCATTTTCTTAAGTTTCTGACGCACTGTGCAAAAATACAACCACCAAAGTGTTTTTACAATCATGGCAGAAAACAAATTTTAAGAAATGTTTGTTCAAAAACTTTTTATGCTAATGTTCTATAATACTTTCCTTTTTTCTTTGCCTGTTCTTTCCTGTTAAACAGTCTTGCAGATATGGTTGGTGAACTGTGCAGCTGCTTCTATATTCTGATATGCATAACACAGGCTAGGGTCTCTTGGTCTGCTTGGTATTTGTTGTATGGGTAGGTTAAATTGACTTCCAGGATATCAGAACAGGAAGAATTTCCCAATTTTAATTGGATACACTGCAAAATGTTTTTAAGGGTGGTTGTGGTTCCTCCCCCGTGTTCTGCAGAGTGCCTCAGGGCATCTGTTGTACAGCTGTATTTAAAACACAAATATTAATTGCCCTTTTCTTTCCCTAGATGGATTATGAAAGTGGTGCTCCTTTCAATGGTATTTTTCTGTTGTCAATGTAAACTTTAAGTGCTGTAGTAATATTGAAGATGGTCTTTCTCTGTAAAAAAAGTATGGAGTATCTGCTTACCTTGGAAATGATTGTGTAATTACCACTTTATAGTCAGTAATCTGTTTAGTCAGTATGTTTATTCACTTGCATGAATGCTTTCAGTATCAGGACTGAAGTCACTGCTGGTAGTAAAATACTGTGCTATTCCAAAGCTTTGTAAGTTACATCAGAATGTTTTTGTATCAGATCAAGCTGCTAAAAGTTTCCTCCTTTTGATTAGGTTACAAGACCCAGTAGCTACAACAAGAAATCCCATTTTGACATTGAAGATGTAGATGAAGTGGACAAAATGGAGATTAGGTAATATGAAATACATTATTAGCACAAAATTGTCTTCCAGAGTTGTGTAACTTTGTAGTAGACTCTGTTTGCAAAGTGGCAAGTATGGGTTTTTTGTTGATAAATCAAGATGAGTTTTTGTCACTGTATGTGTATGTTTATTTACCTCCACTGTCCTGTAGATTCTGTCTTGAATATGTGTGTTAGTTCTGATGCAGGAGAGATCCTTATTATTTTCCCTTGTTCCTCATGTACACTCTGTGTATACTAAAAGGCAGTTGTCATTAAGCACAGCCTTTTATGTCTGGGCTCTCCTTTTCCCCCTCCCTCAGTTTCCCAGGACAGCCCAGAGGCTCTGTGATGCTCTTAAGTTACAGAGTATATTTTCTTTTATCACTTAATTTTAGCAACCTGTGTAAGGTCCTTCTTCCCTGAAAGGAGACTCTTAAACTCAGAGTTTTTCTGGGGCAGAGACAGTTTTTCTCTTTTGCCTTCCAACTTTACCCTTTATTGCAAGATTTGGTATGATAAAAGTGAAATCAGTTGCACAGGAAAAAAAAGCAATTCTGATTTCAAAACGAAAACAATCCCACCCCACCCTGTGCCACCCTCTTAGTATTATTTTAAAACCTGCTGAGGCCAGACAACAATGTCTGTGGGGACAGGTGAGTATAAAGAGAGGTGAGAAAACAATAGGAGATGCAAAACTTGAAAGTGTCACATGCGTCTTACCATCACATACTATTGAAACTTGGAGGCTTGGGCCATCTGGTGATCTGTATGCACAGTAAATCAATGCTGCTATTTCTGCATCAAGTGGTGGGAAATTCCCCTCTCCTTTATGTTATTATTTGGAGGAAGAATAGTAGCACTGCCTCCCTCCCCATATATTCTCACTAGAGAGGCAGTGAGGCATCTCCCAGAAAGTTCCGTAGTTCCTGCAGAATCACAACTGGCTCTAAGGAAAGGAGGGGAGACCAGGAAAGGGGAACAATGCTTACTCCCAGCAAGCAAAACACATCTGTGTTCATGAATGGATTGAGGGCTGTTGTGATGTGACAGCTGCTGGTTCGTGTAACCTGTCAGTGTAGTGTCAAAGCAGTACAAGAGCATTAATAGGTTTGTGTTTGCCATGGCTCTGAGGCAGGAAAGGGAAACTGTTTATATGTGAGGGGGGCAAAGCTGTGCTCTTTCACAGAGAACATTTGCGTCAGGCATTGCAGGGGTAGCTGGTTTAGGGGCAACCCAACAGCTGACTCATGGGGCCAGGTGCAGTGCTGAACTGCTTTGGTGGTGTCAGTGTTGCAGCACAGCAGGTGACCTAGTCCTAGCACTACGCTGTATTTCTGCAAAGCTTTGCATTGTGTAGGCAGGTATGAAGTAACTTGACCCATATTCCATAGGATTTATGTGATGGACTGGGAAGCTACACCCTGTCTCAGAAGGCCCAGTCTAGTCTTTATAACCATGATGCTCAGCCATGCACTGATTTTGAATGAAAATTCAGATTCTCTGATAGATTTTTTGATAGTTTTGACACTAGACATTGGTGTACAGTAGTTCCATATTGCTTAATATTTCATTGATTCTTATTTTATACTACTGGACTAAATGAAATAATGCAGTTGTTTTATTTGCTAAGTATATTTTCTGGACAAATGACTCATCTGCAACAACAATGTATGTGGAGCTGAGCTTCAGAAAAGTCTGTCATTCCTGAAAACAAATATATCACAGTGTGGTACAGATGAATAGTCTGAGAGAAGGCTTGCAAAATAGTTCAGAAAAGATTAAGCACTTAAATTTAACAGGCAAAAGCAGATAAAGTGTTAGTCTTGGTTGGGCAAATTCTCCTTAGAGCTTTTGTCCCCTCTGGGACACTGTGTTTTTGTTTCCATCTTGGGTTCCCCTTCCACCCCCGCTCACTTCCTCCACTCTGTTTAGTGAGAGTTAGATTGCCCCCAAGCCCTCTGGACAGATCATACAGTTTATGGGTTTGGGGATTTGGTTTTTTTTTCCTCTCCTGAGAAAAGTACAATTCCACAGGGTGAAGAGGAGACTTAGTCTCTCACGATTTCCCTCTAAAGTTATGAAAAGTTTTCTCTTTCTGAGTGGGTGTAGGAAGTTGTAGGCAGGGCATATCAACACTTGGGGACCAGATGTTCTGGTGAATTGATTGTTTCTCCTCCCCCTCTCTCCTGTTTGTTTCTTTCTGTGACTACAATCTGACCAGTTCAAAATAACACTTGTCATAATTTTGCCTTTTAAAAATCTTGAGAAACAGTGATCTTTTTGACTCTGATATCTGTGTATTAACACTTTTAATAAGTGTTGTTTATTCTTTGTACTCCAAGAGCACACACCAGTAACTTCAGAATTTGCATGCCTGCTTTGCTCATCGTGTAGTGTGAGATCTACTTTGAATTGTTAGTTCCTCTTGTACAGATCCTTTGCACTGATTTTTTCTGTTACAGGGGGGAAACCCTCTAGCTGTCTGTTTGAAAGTGTTACTGCTAGTTGGCATCTCAAAACAATTTGGATAAACCCGAAACCAGTAGCCCCTAAATACTTGGTAAATTTTAAGTTTGGCTGTGTAAATAGGCTTAAAAATTCCTGTCCTCCTGAAGCTGCTTTTAGCTGTCTGAACTGGTTAGCAAGATAATAACCCATCAAATACGGAGAAAGGAGAGAGCAGGTCAAATTTTCAAAGAAGTTTTCTTTTTTTGGAGAGTTCATGCCTTGCGGAGATACTGTCCAAATTACCAGAGTCCAAAGAACTTTACCTAGCAGGCATGCATTGTGAGCTGACAGTGTGTCTAGTGTATGACAGCTGATGCAGGAGACGCTATTGAGAGATACAGGGCTCAGAGGATTTAAAAGTGATGCATTCTGTGCTTGCATAAGATAGGATAAACCTTTAACAGGCCTATCAGCATCTGTTCCTTGGGCAGTCTACTGTGACTTGCTTGACACCAGGAGGATTGTGTAAATATGTCCACAACTGGATGAGTTTGCACCTTATCCAAGTTAATATTGCTCTTCTAAACATTGTTATTAGTTGAAAACCTGTATTTCTTTCCGTGTACTGTTTTTTCCCCCAGAAGCTTAAGGCACATTCAAGCTGTCACTTAGCTGCAAAATAGTCAGCTGATCTTGTTTTTAATAAAAATAGCTCTTAGAGAATACCTTAAAATACATACAGAAAGAAATACCCTGGAGTTTGAAACCCTTGCCTGAAGGTGGGTATGGCAGTGTTTGCCTACATGCTGGGTTGGACACCAGTACTTCTGCTTTGAATCTCAGTGCAGTTGTTTTCCATCCAGATGTTGAAGAGCATATGAAAGGGAAGGAAGGATCATCTACGGATAGGTACCAGAACGTCCCAAATGTGAGGGACTGAGTGCCAAAACTTGTGTAAGCTTCAGCCAGTACACAGATTCTACCAAATGGTAGAACTATCCTACAGCTCTGAATATCTCTACAAAATTAGTTTAGGTGCAATAAGTATGTGTGCTTCACACAGGAGTCTTCCTAGGAGCTAAAAGACTGAGAAAAGTTGTGTAGAACTAATTCTGTAAAGCTGCCACTTAGCTGTTAGTAATCCCAAATTAGACAGGGACTGGCAATATGTAGTCCTTAAATAACTTTGTGCTTTTTCCCCTGGTGTCCATTTTACCTCTATTTTTCCATTATCTGAGATAGCCAGACAGCCATCTGAATCTTTATCAATATGGGCAGTGGAAACAGTACAGATGAGAAAAAGTTAATCTGAATGATATTTTTCAATAATGTTTTATGGAGGTGAATTGTAAGGCTTCAGAAATAGGAGGAAAGGTTATCTCTTTACTGTTTGGAAACCATTGCTGTACCGTTTCGAGTCTTTCTAACTTGTAGACTTTAGGGGAAAAACCCCAACAAATTTGGAAAAAATGTTGAGATTTTCTTAAAATTATTTTTGAAACTTCTTAGTAGTATTTTAAATTATTTGTTTTTATTACAGGGTTGATCTTTGGAATGCCAGTAACTTGAAGTTTGGTGACGAGTTTCTAGGAGAACTGAGACTCCCTTTGAAATTTCTCCGGCAGTCTAGTTCTTACGAAGCATGGTATTTGACATTTTTCTTTTGGAAAATAAGTAGAAACATATGTCTACTCTGAAGACTTCAGAGTAATTACTGCTGTGTGATAAAGTTTAAATGCATTTAATTTGTATCTTTTTTGTAAGCAAGCCAAAATAATCTTAGCAAGTGTAAGAACAAGAAGTTTTGATAATGTGATTAGAGGTTTCAGTCTGCCTCTCTGTAGCATGTAGGAGTTCTAGTATGTTGTTTTTGTATTATTTACTGCAGTTCAGCAGCAGTGCTATGGTTTTAGTGTGTGGGTTTTTAATCATATCTACATAAATCTTTATGTTCAGAACTTCCCATGTTGCAGTTGGTGCAAAACAGACTGGCAAACTTAATTTGAAAAATTAATTTGAAAAAAAATTAAGAAGTCTGATTCAGAACTCTCAGGAGTTTGATACATATATACACACTCTGTGTATCTGTACAGTCTCTATGCTCATATATAGCCTGAGAAAATCTTGTGTTTCAGCACTAAGTTTCTGTCCTATTTTTTGCATATCAGGTATTTTCTGCAGCCCAGAGATAATGGTAACAAGTCATTGAAACCTGATGACCTCGGTTCCTTAAGGTTAAATGTGGTTTACACTGAGGACCATGTTTTTTCCTCAGACTATTACAGTCCACTGAGAGACGTCCTGCTAAAATCTGCAGATGTTGAGGTAATTTGCTTGTGGTGTTTGTTATTTACTCTCAGATCATCTTCACAGGGGTCTCTGAATATTTGTCACAATCTTGCTGACACCATAGTTGTGTAATTACCAGAGCGGTCAGCTCTTCCTTTTCAGACCTCATAGCCTTGTTAAGCTCTGCATATCCCTTCTGCTTGTTTTCAGTCCTTGCAGAGATCTTTATCTGCATTCTGTATGGTATGTGAAGGCAGACCCAGGAACACAGTGGTTTTAGCAGCAGCACATTCTCTGTGATTTTTTAATTTTACATGTGAAAATGCCAAGTAAGCTTCAGTTTGATCAATTGTTTTCATTTACTGGACAGGAACAGGTTTATTTGCATATTTGAGAAAAACCCAAACCAAGAACTAATCCCGAAACATCAGAGATTTGGACCATCTGTGCCCTTATGTATACTTTCTACAGTTGTAATGGTGCTTTTTGTTTTCTCAGTAAAATAACTGGGTTCTGTACTCACTGGGACTTGAAACTGTGAAGGGTTAGAGTTCCTTGTCTTCACTTGCTTCCCATGCAAGTGACATTTACCAAAAAGACAGCCATTAAAAATGTGGGAGATAAAAGGAGACTGTACTGTAATAGTTCTTAAATTGCTGCCCTCTTGTGACCAGGCAGCCCACAAAAACTGGGATCCACCCACCTTATGTACAGACATTTGGGTAACTGGCCATTGCCACTGTTGTGGGGGGTTCTGCATTAAGAAGCTAATGAGGATAGAAAGAAAGAACAGTTTTTCTGGAAGGTTTTCTCAAAGTTTTTGTTTTCCACTCTTCAGCCTGTTTCAGCATCAGCTGCACATATTTTGGGTGAAGTTTGCAGAGAAAAACAGGAAGCGGCCATACCTCTTGTCAGGCTTTTCTTACACTATGGCAGAATTGTGCCTTTCATAAGTGCCATTGCGAATGCTGAAGTGAAGAGAACTCAGTAAGTACCAAACAAACAAACCCCAACCTGCTATCAAAAATACCTAAGCTGCATTGGCTAGGGCTAGAATCCTCCACTCAGCTTCTAGAAATAAGCTATTTCAGAAGAAAATGTTAGGATGATTCCTGTTCTTCCTAGCTGAGTGGCAGAGTTCTTTTTAAATTCTTTCACTGCTCTCAAGATCTGGTTTATTTGACCTTTAGGAGGAGTTCGCATTGTTTTTTGTGAAAATTATTTGCAAGACTATTCTAACATGAGAGCAGGATTTTTACTTAGTCTTAAACATATATGATAACTGAAATTCTACATTATCTTCAGCTGTTCATATGAACTCATTTCAGTTTGTGTGCTAATAAATCATTTAGTGCTCAGTAAGTGTTTGTTAAATTTGTTCAAAACAACAAGCAAGTTTCTTCCTAATCGTGAATATTTAAGGCAAGCTGTGTGTCTCATCGTCGCAGTTAGATGACGAAGGATTAAGGATGGGTTTGAATTTGGTATGGAGTGGCAGAAAATGAAGTTGGGTTTTTTCAGCTACTTCTTTTGAGTTCTTTGTTTGACTTACTGGTGGGCTGATCGTTCAACAGTGTAAGATCCAGTGTTCATACCAAGCAGATCCTAAAGAACATTTGTTGTCGCAGTTCTTTTGCCTGTATAATCATGCTCTTGACTAACAGTGGAAGAGACAATTGGGAGTCAAGGGGAATGACAGATACTGACTCTAAACTTCCTTAGTACAAAATCAAGTCTTTGTGGGGGTTGGCTCTTTTCAGAGTGTCTGAGGGATCAAGTGTTTTCCCTCCTGTAGGTATATTTTTTCTGAGCTGCAGGTTGGCTGAAACAGCATGGTTGGTGCAGCATGAGGAAACTTGCCGATCCCTAGTCAGTCGTGTTCTTATGATAAAGCAGCAAAGATGGTGTTTGTTTTCATGGCTTTCTGGCATTTGTAACAGGCAGTGAGCTTACTGTATTTTTTGTGGAACAAAACGATGAATCCAGCAAAGTAATTGATCTTGTTACTCACTGCTTGTAAATGAGTACAACCGTAGTAAGCTGTAAAAAACAGAAAAGACATCATTGTGTATATGAGCAAGAAAATAACTTCAGATCCAGGTTTGATCCGCTGTCACTAAGCACAGGTTTTGATTGTATGTATTGTAGATGAGATAATTGGTTATGTACCTATTTGCATAAAGTAAATTGCTAAGCAGGGAGGTACAGGTATATGATAGAGCAGCTGGCTGAGGCTTTATCAGTCATGGAGGCTGTATGTCTAGTACAAGATGAGTTCTGTGCAAGAGATTTTTAGAAAAATCTGAGAGTCTGCAAGGTACTAACTTGTCACACAGTTGTCAGGGCTGAACTGGGGTCTGTGCTGTGTTGTCAAAGAACTGTGCTCTAAGGCCCTTAGAAAATATGACTGTGCTATTAAAGCCTGTGTTTTCTTCTTCCTCCCAGTTCACAAGCACTTATTTTTTAGGCGCAAGTAGGAGGTCGTGTGCAATGTCCAGTGTAGTTGTGAGACTAAAATCACTGCCTCTTTCCCTTATTCAAATGAGCACTGTTCAGTAGCATGTGAAAACAGATGTTTCCCACATTTGTGCTGTGTAGACCTCTTTGATTTGAGCCTGTGTCACTGTGTATTTGGATAGTGCACTGAGCACCCAACGCTAATACAATGAAGATCTGTAGTCCCTCTGGATTTTCCAAGGCTGCTGATTTTCTGTTCTACACTGGAAGTGCACTAAATGCTGCATTTAATGGCAGGCTGGTGTCAAAGGGAGGTTTTGCTTGTGTATTCAAAGCCAGGATTCTGTCACCTTTCACCGCTGCTTTTATTTCCATGTATTAGCAGTTCATTACAAAGAGACTAAATTACAGAAAATTGTTCACTTCCAGAGATCCAAACACCATTTTCAGAGGAAACTCGTTAACTTCCAAGTGTATTGATGAGACGATGAAACTGGCAGGGATGCATTATCTGCAAGTTACACTAAAGCCAATTATAGATGAGGTAAGAACAGTTCAGAGTGTTTATTTGGTTAAATGTCATTGTAAAGGCCTTCAGGGAACAAATACTGATTATTCTCATTTTAAGAACACTTGTAAGAATAAGGCTTAATAGCTGTTAATAACTTCTTTCTGCATTAAAATCCTGTGTGTTAGGTTAACCACAGCTGAGTCGCCCAATTCAGAAACAGTTGGATTGCATTAAAGGAGAAGGAAAATTTCTATTTATTAAACCACAGTACTCTGTTTTATAAAAACTAGCATATATTGTTTCTGAGAAATAAATAAATAGTTTATTCAGTAGGAAGCTGTTGTGAAGCTCTAAGTGGGTATAAAGAGGTACAGTTATTCTGAGATAACTGTGCATGTGATGCACACATTGGGACAATGGTTTATTATCTGTCCAGTCCAGAACGGTGGGTGTGGGTATTTTAGTGCTGTAATTGGGCAATACTTTCAGACCACAGACTTCCTTTAAATGATTTGACAATTTCTTCAGCTGCTCTTGTCTTAATGTTTCATCAGAAAATGTCAAGCTTTAGAGAATATGGATATACTTTCAAAATTGACTGTTTTTGGAAAAATAGCTGTTTTCTTGAACAGCTTTGCTTGAGAGAGTCTAAAGAACAGTTCTGCATTTCAGTTGAAGGAAAGGGTAGAATGAACTAATGCTACTTTTTGGAAAAAATAAAGATCACATATAATTTACCTTTGCTGTTAAAAGAAAAAAATGCTGTTTATAAAGTTGGTTTTTGTCTTTTACCTCTCATCTTAAAAGCTAACAGATTATCCTTTTTACAAAACTTCTTGTACTTGTAGATAAACTTATATATCAATTGTTCACTATATTTTTTTTCCTAGATCTGCCAGGTACATAAACCTTGTGAAATTGATCCTGTGAAATTAAAAGATGGTGAAAACCTGGAAAATAACAGGGTATGCATTAGGTTTTGAAGACATTCTCTGTTTATCCCATCAAGTTTAACTGAGGTCCTCAGAAGTTTGATCTTCCAAATAATTTTGTTGTTCGTTAGAATACACTGTAAGCTTTCTTGACACCACCCTTATAATTATTTCACAACAGCTTTACATTATGCTATAAATGCAAAACCTGGAGAAAATTAATGACTTCTCCTGCTGCCCTGAGGACAAGGATAACTTAGCCTGTGGCTAACCTGGAGAAAAGGGGGCTCAGGGGAGGCCTCTCTCCTTTCAGCTATAAGGAGGTTGTAGCAAGGTGGGGGTTGGTCTTTTCTCCCAGGTTACAAGTGACAGGATGAGAGGAAAAGACCTCAAGTTGCAAAAGGGGTGGCTTCAACTGCATGTTGGGGGAAAATTTCTTGAGGGTGGTCAGGGCACTGGGATAGGCTGCCCAAGGAAGTGGTGGAATCAGCATCCCTAGAAATGTACAAGAGGCATGTGGACGTGGGACGTGGGGACATGGTTTGGTGGTGGACTTGGCAGTGCTGGGTTAACCATAGGACTTAGTGAACTGAGAGATTTTTCCCAGCTTTAATGATTCTATGATTCTGCTGATGGTATAGTAAACAGTGCTAGAAGGAGTGATTTGCCATACGGCTGTATCATTTAATGTTTGGTTTGATAGGAATGATATTTTTACTCTTCTTGAATATGTGCATTTTTCAAACAGTATAATTGAGTGAGAGTTTGTTTTTCAAGTGTATAATGTTGAAAGTGGGAATCTTTTAATGATGCCACTATGAATAAAACCAGGAATAGTACCACTTTCCACAGCAGAAAATTATACTAATTTTGTCATAATCTTTGCATGTTTTCAGGAAAATCTGAGGCAATATGTTGATCGCATTTTTACTGTAATTACAAAATCTGGTGTAAGTTGCCCTACAGTGATGTGTGATATCTTCTTTTCACTGAGAGAATCAGCTGCCAAACGTTTTCAAGGTGAGTTTATTTATATTGTTTCATTTTATGTAACTGATAGCTTTTAAATACAGGTGTAGTCTAGCAGTCTGCCTGATCGCTGTTGGATTTAGTAATTGAACAGCAGCTTATCCAAAACAACATTTGCAGTATGTTAATACTGTTTTCTCACCAGTTATTCACTCCACAGAGGAACATGATTTTTGATGATGGAGTTTTTTCTTAAACATCTTTCAAAGGAAAACAGCATTTAAAAAGATCATTATGGTGATCTTTTATGGGTTCAGTATTTGCAAAGCATACTCAATTTTCAAATGTTCAGGATTTTGTAATGGCTTATTCTGCAGATTCCATGCAGTGAAATTATTTTCTGCTTACATGTCAATCAATAATAAAAGCCAGTCTATAAATTGGAGTTACTGCAAGCTCACTGCTCTAGGACTCCATGTGCTGTGAAGGTTTTCTGGTTGTCAAGAGACAATTCTTTCCAGTCCTTCTTAGTTGTTTAGACTCTGAGAGTAAGTGGGCAATGTAAAACCAGATTTAAGCAAAACAACCATGCTATGTATTTTCATGAAGGGAAGCAGATTACAGTAGGGAAGTTTTAGAAAGAGTAACACAAGTTCAACTTTTAAACAGTCACTTTGGAGTAGGCAAGCTCAAGCGGAAAACCATTGACTGTGCTGTTGTGCTCTTTATTTTATGTTTAAATAAATAAGTAAAATGTATTTTCTGTAACTACCAGCTGGAATAGATACATTAGGAGTCTACAACACTTGTGCTCAGGGCTATAAGGAGGCAACTGAGACTTGGCCTCTGTGCTGAACATTTCATAAACTATGTAAATTATTCATCATACTTCAGTGCATATATGGAATAGCAGATGTCTGTGAAATTCCCTGTGTGGTGGGAAAGTGAATGGTGTTCTTGCAGCTTATGTTGTGAACCTGCTTATTTTTTAAAGAGACTCTCATTGACATTTTCTTGGGTTAGGCTAGCTGATCTCTGGCTCCAAATCCTCTATCATCAGTTAATCCTCTAACTCGCAAATATATACATTATCCAGCACATACTCGAGTTAGCTCTCTCAAGGCTCTGATAATTTCATGAGGCTTTTCAGGGAGGATTATTGAAATGCTGAGTAGAGGTCTTTTTTTTTTTTTTTTTTTTTTTTTTTTTTTTTTTTTTTTTTTAATAGGTGACCTAGATGTAAGGTACACAGCTGTCAGCAGTTTTATTTTCCTGAGGTTCTTTGCTCCTGCCATTCTTTCTCCAAACCTCTTTCAGCTTACGCCACACCATCCAGTAAGTACTGTATCAGTGTGTTTTTCTAGCTATGTTTATGGTTCTGGCACCATAGTTTGTCTATCGAGATTGTTTCTTCAATTCTTTTAAAAGCCTTTAGGAGAAGTGCCTTTGTTAGTTCAAAGATCTGTTATATCTGTCATGGATATGAGGCATATGTTGAATGACTTTGTATGTGAAGAACTTGGGAGGTACTGGAAGAAGAGTGAAATTTAAGGACAAACAAGGTAGATGGTCTAAGCTGCTGTGGAAAAATGGGTCATTGCTTTGTTCTTCCTGCATCACATTAATGCTGGATTGATTGTCAGCAGTGCTGGAAATGTTTTGGGTATTAAAAAACGTGCATCAGGCTTCTAGTAGTTGTTCTTATTGGGAGTGGGGGAGCATGTGGACAGCATTCTTTTTGTTTTGCAAGTGATTGCCTTTGGATCTCTGAAGGTCAGTAGGGTAGCTATGGAGCATGATGGCTTTTAATATTAAAAGAAACTTTTTTCCTGCAGTGTTTTATTAGGGGTATTTTCTAGTTTTTTTCACTCTTCTGCAAGTGAAATAAGAAAGAAGAAATACAATTTACCTTCCTCTATTCATTATTTTAAACAGCTACTCCATATAATATTGTTCTGCTTCCTAGGATCCTCAGACTTCTCGAACTTTGACACTTATCTCTAAAACCATTCAAACACTAGGCAGCTTATCAAAATCTAAATCTGTAAGTATGCTGTTTTCATTTAATGGCTTAATTTAGGAAAGTGATTTTTTTAATCTTTTATCATTAATTGTAATTAAGCCTTTAAAATGCTTGAGTTGCACTAGACTCATGCAAAAGTGATTTTGTTTTGATTATAAGCCTCTCATGTTTAGAGGAAAACTAAATCTGTCTTAATCTGAACTAGATTTCAGTAAAGCAAAATTGTCTGACCAATCTAGAAGTCTGTTTCAGAGCTCTTCATTCCTTCCTTTGGAAGAAAGACAATGATCAGGAGAACTTGTGAAGTTCTCTATTTATCTGTGATACATGATTGGCAGCTCTGCAAGGCTTTATAGATTGTTTCAGCATTTTAAAACTCAGCTGAGAAAAGTCACCCAGTAAGGGGAAGGTCTTTTCTTTCCTTTTCATACCAGTTCAATTTTCTGTCAGCGGTGAGATTAGTGCTAGATGCCCTTACTCTGGATGTTTGGTTGAAATAAGTGTACCTAAGGCACTGCACTTCTGTAGCTGGTGGTAATTTGGGGTGGTTTGGGTCTTGTTAGGATTCACACAGGCAACTGTGGGTGACTGTACCTCAATAATGAATCCTTCAAGTAGTAGGAGACAGTAGAATTCTTTTTCTTACGCTTCTTGTCAGGAGGAAATTTTAAAGCCAAAGCAGAATTTTGAAGCATTTCAAGAATGCATTATTAACTGTAGTAACTGAACATATGAAATGCATTCTGCTGCCTCTCTGAAATAAAAGTTTGGTACTACTGAATGTGTGCTGTATGACATGAAAGTAGCACGTGACTTATTTTACTTCTGCCTAGAAAAAAAACCTATCTGCAGTGGCATTCCTCCTGACCTACTGCTATTAGCAATAATATTTTCTGTATAAACTGTATGCATGGTTTTGGCTTTGTATTTCAGGCCAATTTCAAGGAATCTTACATGGCTACATTTTACGACTATTTCAATGAACAGAAATATGCAGATGCAGTGAAAAATGTAAGTAATACATGTGAAGATTCTAAAAATCCTGCTGTGCTGTTAAAGTTGAATCCTAGAAAGCAATATATACTGTTGATAAAGCAGGAAGTGTGTTGAGAAAAGCAGACTCCTGATAACACATATTCAGGGGACTTTCATCAAATTATACACGTGTGAATAGTAAAATTCATTTGCATCTGTTTCTAGTTAATAAATAGGTTGGATTAACAAGCTGCTGCTTAGAGCTTTTGAGATGCGTGTACTTTGTCGAATGCTGTAGATCTGTGATGAAAATTGCTTTGTCCAAAAGGAAGTGAAAGATGCATATAACAAAGGAGAAGCGCAAGAAGTATTGGGCATCTGCAGTTCTACTGCTTAAGAGCATTTGCACTGTTTTTAGGTTACAACCTAGGAAGCCTCCAAATTCCTCAAGCTTCTGCCATTACCTTCCGTCCAACTACTTTTACAAATACTCTCGTAGGTCTGTGCTATACAAATGTTGAAAGATTTTAATTTGGGTAGTGTGGTCCTGTCATTTTTACATCTGCTTTTGGTTCACCTTTTAGTTTCTAGATCTAATTTCATCTTCAGGAAGAAGAGATCACAAGAGCATAGAGCAACCTATATTGCTTAAAGAAGGGTAAGTATGCATGTGCAACAGAACAGTCTGCTCGTGTGCTTATTCTAAGGCAGCCATCTCTTTTTCTGCCACCCCTATTCCATTCATGCAGCCAGAGAGGAATGTAGGAAAATTCTTGTGTTGCAGTTTCTGCTCTCTGTGGTTGCTATTGCTGATTTGAACATATTTTCATTTGATCTAAACATCTTAATATAAATGTGTTCTGAAATAAGTAGAGGAAAGAGAAGCCTATAGAACTTAATTAGCTTAGCTAAGGCAAAATAAAATTAGATCAGCATTGTATTAAAATCAAACTGGGGTCTTTTTCCTGAGCACCAGTGAATAAAAGCTGTAAAATTCCACTGTGAAGACAGTGGAAGACTGTGAAGACAGATACTGAGTAACTTAATGAGAGCAAAGCCTGCAAATGGAATTTGCTTTTGCTGCCCTATGAGATACATATGCTAACTATTATCATGGCCATTTCGAGGAAAATTTGACATGCGCTTGGCACAGTTTATAGTTTTAGTACCTTTCCTTTTTTGGGAAGTATGTTCCATATGCTGTGTTAGTTTCAGATACCAATTGTTGACATTTTTTGTTACAAAACTGGGTAGTTAAGATCATCCAAGTGCACTGTAGAAACAGCTTCTTTGAGCTGGGAGGAAGAAAGTAAAAAAATCCAAATTTGTCAGAGCTCAGTAAGCTCAAATACTGTTTGAAAGCAAGCCTTCATGGTTGTTTTAAGTGATGCAAAAACTACATTTTCAGTGAAAACATGAATACCTCTTCTATTTAACCTTGACAGTTCACTTCTCTGATAAACCTCTGTCCTTAGAAATACTTTTGTCTATTTTAATTCCACACATTTGTCATCCTTTTGGTTTTCAAAATAAATCTGTAGTTTATAACATTTACCCTCTAACTGTAAAACATTTTTTCTGCCTCTGTCTTTCTTTTGCTCCTGTCTGATTTTTTTCTGTCTTTTCTTGCTCGGCCTGTGGCTGCTGTTGTAAGGACTCTTAAACTAACAGTAAAGAAAGTTGATGGTAATAGTTCATGCAGGTAAGATGGTAGAGGCAGTTGCTGCTTTGCTGTAGCTACTGGCTGACAGCATGTCCTTTGCAGCAGTAGATTTGTCTGACTTAACTTCGGGGAGGAAGTACTCTGTTTAACCATCCTGAAATGCCTGTGTAAACCCAGCAGAGAGCATTTAGTTAGCCATTTCTTGATGTTGACCTTTTATTTTATTTTCCTTAAAACAAAAACCTGCTGTAAATAGTGAATAAAGGATATCGATCTGTAGGCAGGGCACCACGAAGCACTGTATGAATCCTGAAGAACTTACTGAAAGTGATGAACAAACCATACATTTTCTAGACACTTTTAAGTAGTATTCATGTAGATTATTCTCAAGGTTAAGAAGTAGCCTTCAGTAGTTTTTTTGTTTTGGTTTGTTTTGGTTTGGGTTTTTTTACATTTTGCATTGTTGCCATGTTTTGTTGTGGGACTTCTCACAGCCTTTGATTTGATTCTTCTCCAGACTGAATGGCTGTTTAGTGGGGTTTCTATTTGCCTTTGCAATATTTTTGCTTGCTTGTGTGTATTTAATCTATCTTTGCCTCTGTTAGGAGTATCAAATGGAAAGCTACAGCATAAGAACTTTTGAACGTAAAGATTAGTCATTAGCACTTGGGTTTGCTGACATCAATCATGCCATCACTGCTTAACAGCTGCTAGCTTGGTTCTTTCCAAAAGGAAGAGAGTGGAAAGGAGAACTATTTTTTTGTTGGTGGTGGTGATGAAAAGAGCATGTCAATACTTCCAAGTAAAGCAAAGGCAGATCCAGGTTCAGGTCTATCATAAGCCTGAGAAGAAATAGTATCTCCAACCACCTTGTACTGAAATGGGTTCAATCTTGAACTTTTTCTCCCTTTGTTCTTCTGTTTGCTCAAACTTCTCATACAGTTTGCAATTACTAGAAACAAAGAAGTTGACCTTGTAACTTCTGTGACTTTGAATGCTGGTCACCTATCTCTGAGAAATAAAAGCACATTTTTTTGTCTTGGCTATGTCAACTATGAAGAATTTAATTAGAAATGTGCTCTTAGCTCTGCCATATGGAGTTGGCATTTTTCAAAGAGGGGAGTCTCTATGGGAGTTTGAAATTTTAGGTCATCTTTAAGTGTTGGCATGAGAAGGACTAGAAACTAACTTGAAGACCATGTTGTCCTGCCCAAGGGTATCAGATCTTCCTTTGAAGTTTGCCTTAACCTGGAATTATGAGGGCTACTGCCAGTGGGCCTGGTGATGACCTGAATCACATGGTGTTACTAAATTTTTCTCAAGTATTCCAGGAATAAGGACCAAGACAGTAACTGTCTGACCATTTTAAGAATGAGAGATGTGTAACTATAACCAGTTAAAAAAAAAATCTGCTGCTGAAGGTAGTCTTTGTCATCTTTTGCCCACACACCTTGGAATGAGCAGCAGGCACCAGCCCAGCTGGTCACAAAATAGTAAAGTCTGAAGGAGCTTGGGTTTCTGTTTGAGCTTTAAGCAGACCTGTGGTTTGGTCAGGTGTATTGTAGTTACTTGTGACTGAAGGTACCAGAAGCAAGAAACAGTATTAGCCGTTGTAAGCATTTTAGCTCTGCTATTGAAAAATCTTAAACCAGGTCATTCACTGTTCTCTCTTGTGTGCTCTTTGTGCTGTATAGTGCCTTCCTACTTCATAAAAACTACTCTGTAGGAAGTAGTTTTTACCCACCCCATTATACAGTTCTGTATTTGGCACAATAGTCAATGTAATGTGTAGAGTAGCTGTTATCAACTCTCTACTGCATATGCATACACATTTTTATCTAACACAAGTGATGCTGAGCAGTATGAAATCACCAAAGTCACACTGAAGCTTTTGGATTGATTTAGTGGTCAGGAAAGTGGTGGATCCATCACAGTTTCTGAGTAAACTAATTTCACAATAAACTCATTCAAGTTTGAAATGAATTAAAACTGACAGCTCACTAAATGAACACCCCTAATCTGCTAAGAAAGGGGTGGGGATGCTCTACCTTCCAGCCATAAGATCACTTTGTATGTCACTGAAATTGCATTTCGGCTGCAGTACCTATGTGCAATTGCAAATGAGACTGTGGAACATCCTAATTTTTTTCTAGAGCTTGAGAGTGATTAAAGCATTTAAGGATATAATTCCTGTGCTCCAGAGGCTTTACACCTGCCTTTTAATTATTAAATATAGTCTAAACCTTTTGAGCTTTCTCACAGCTTTAAAAAAAAAAAAAAAAAAGCTTGTAGAGTCAACAGTCGAGCTTAGCAGAGCAGCACTAACCATGTTCTGCCTTTTTTCTGCTGTACTAGGAAGCGTTTAGCTGGATTTGTACTGCAGAAAGGGCACAAACTGCAGCTCAGTTAACTAACTACAATTCAAGTTACATGTCTTGCCCTTAATCTAGATCTGGAAAAAGGATGGAACTAACTAATAGATGCACTAAACCTATCCAAATGTGAGTCTTTCCTTGCCAAAAAAAAGACCTCAATAATTAGAAAACACTCTGTGTCCCCTCCTAAAGCTTTGCAAGTGCAATGACATATATCTGTACATATATACATATATGTTTAAATCTACATACATGAGCATGTATTGTAACAGTTGGTGCCCTGTTTACTAGGTTCATGATCAAGAGAGCACAAGGAAGAAAACGATTTGGTATGAAAAACTTCAAGAAGAGATGGTTTCGCCTGACAAACCATGAGTTTACCTATCAGAAAAGCAAAGGTAACAAAGGTTTTCCAGTCTTTGCTTTGATACACTGGAGCAAATATTAAACATAGGGATTCTGTAGGAGTAGAAGACCGAGATCTAGATCTGTAACTGTAGAAGGCACAGTGCAGCCATGTCTGTCAACCTGTATGTTCTTGCTCTTTTTTTAGTGTCTGTATGGGCAGTTAGAGAAGCTTCTTGGATAGCATAATACCCTGTGAGTTAGCAAAGTATTTGATAATATTTGTCTGATATCAGTTATTAACATCCTCTGTAGGTTTCACAGTTACCTAGATTGTCCTAGGAAACAAAACTTAGAAACCTCAAGCTGGAATTTGGGTTTGTATTGAACATTCTCACATGCATCTCAGCATGTGCTCATAAATTCCTGTAGCACAGGCACAACTGGATATGATAGACAGGGATTCACCTGCAATCTTTGAACTTTCAAAATGTGTTCACTTAATGTTGCCTACTAGCAAGGATTTTGCTTTTTGCAAATTGTTCCTGTCTTTTCAGTAGTTCACAACAAATACCGCTTCCTTCCATCATGTAAGTGCATAGGGAGTAAGAAGGATAAGGAAGTATGTTCAGATCATGCCAGTCATTATTTCACACTCAGCTTTGAGATCTTGTGTCACCCCTAGTTCAGTTCAGCTGACAGGAATGATTTATTTCCTTGTCACCTTTGCAGTAAATATACTGTGTCCTGCTGCAGTAATCAGTTTCTGGGAGGTTTGCTAGCATAAGGCAGTGCAGCTGAAAGCAGAAATATCCTTAAGATAATACTTAAGGACCATTCTAGCAAATCCCTGCTGAGTGAAAGATTTTCCCTCTTTTCTTACGCAGTCAAAATGAACTTCAAAGAAACTGAATCAGCCCTTAGAAAAAGGGCAAAAGGTGAAGATGTGTTGTGAGTGTCTCATTATCTGTGTGTCTGTGTGTTCTGCAGGTGATCACCCTCTGTGTAGCATTCCAATTGAAAACATTCTGGCAGTGGAAAGACTAGAGGAGGAATCCTTCAAGATGAAAAATGTAAGTAGGTCATCTTCATTAATGTATTTGTTAGGCTGCTCCAGATCCACCAGCCTAATCGCCTTTTTCCCTTTTGTAACCTGGATTGAATTTCTGTTGAAAGATGTACAACCACAGCTGCTTGTTCTGTATATAGTAGCAGGGGTTTCCAAAAGTACAGCCCATTCAGATTCTTAACAGCCCAGTCAGCAGCCTTTGGGTTTCGTGATCTGCAGCACACTCAGTACTGAGCGCTGCTGCTCAGCTGTCAGCTCTGTAAGGTCACACACAGGTAAAATGATCGAGTCCCTGCCCTTTCTGCCAGGCCTCTCTGGTGGGAAGGAACTCGCTGCTTAGAATTGTGAAGGATCACAACTTCTTTATTAGCTATTAGGTTACTTTATGGAATTTGTATATTTATATATAATTTGGGTTAGGTTATGTACCAAAATAACTTCTGTGCTGTGCTAGTATGGTTTTGATTTTGCCACAGTAGGGAATAAAATACAGCTGTATTTCTCATGCATGGAACACTACTGCCAACTTCCTTATTGAGTAAGAACAGACTTGATCAGTTTGGGTGATGTTGGGAGCCTTTTTCATACACCTCTGCCTGTAAAGCTGAGTCCAGTTTTTTGAAAATTGTATTTAAAATTAAAAAAAAGAGCTTAGTTTTTTTTCCAGTTCTGAAATTCATCTGCTACAGACTTATTTATACATATAAATGGTTGTGACTTCTATCTTTTTCTGCTTTTAAGTCTTTCCTGCCATCTACAGTGCTTGTGAGCACCCTGCAGGGAAGTGCTCAATCCTGCCCTAGATATTAGGTTCCTCAAACAACTCTTTGTTAAAAGTGAAATACAATTCTAGGCTCTTCAGTATTTCCCAGTTTTAGGTATTATTCTGGTAGCATCTCTCTCTCTCTCTCTACTAAAACACAAAGTAAGTTTCAGTTCCACTTGCTTCTATAACACATCTCAATTGTCCTATAGTTTGCTCTGGTGTTTATAACTCTACTGCATAGACAAAACCAACCAAGCTACAAAATAATTTCGGCTATCAGAAGGCAGCTGTAACATGTGATGAACTGTTGCTAACTGCACTCTGCAAACTAACTTGATTGAATTGAAAGCCGCCACACAGTTGGGATAAAACTCACTGTCAGTGGAGAAAAGTGAGCTATAAATCTGTAACTTATGGTGAGTCTACTGAGCTAGACTGAGCATCCAAAATATGTCTGTATTGTGAAGATTCATTTTCAGAAAAATATACCTTATTGTTAACATCAAAAACTCTGTGCTATTTTGGTTGCTTAAATTCAGTATTACCTGGGAAATCAAGGTGACTACATCAATTCCAGAAAGTAAGATTCAGTCTTTCCATAAACAGTAGAAAATACTGTTACCACTGTCTTGTGCTAATATATTCCTATTTTTCTTGCTATACATAAATAGATTACTGCAGCAAGATCAGAATTCTCAGAACACCACAGCAGGTGTATTTGCAATGGATATTCCCTCGTGGGTGCTTGTGTGATAAAAATTCACATTTTGTATAAATACTCTCAATGTATCTGTGCTCAGAATTGCACCACGTGTGTCTTTCTCACTCATGTTAAATCTGCCTGTCTGGCAGTAAGGCCAGTAGCCTTTGTTGGTCTTAAGCACAATTTGGGGAATGTGAGGGTGGCTTTGAGTGCTCTTTGGGTCTTCTGTGTTGTTTGGCAACTGATGGTTTTGGTAGTGTAAAGGTCTTTTAGCCACTTGAAATTCTTGGCTTAGTTGTGGGCTCCTCAGTAACTGTTGCCATATGTTGGATCACTTTGGATGATATCCCTTTACACAAAGCCATACTCCTTAAATCTGTTCCTTTGCTGCAATGCAGTAGGTTCCATTTACCCCAGCAGAACATTAAAATTCTTTTCCTTGTAGCTCTGTGTTAATAGGGGGTTGAATTGCACGCTCCTGTCTTCCTTCTTCTTCCATCCCTGTTTCCCAAACTCAAATTGCCAGTTATGCCCTGAAGAGTTTTATTGAAAGGACTCTTTGGTGTGTAGTTGGCACTGTTGGACTGATCACACAAAGCAGCTCCTTCACTGCCATGGTGTATTGTGCTTTTCTAATTATTATCTGATACCAATAAGGATACTAAATCCAGGGAAATGGCTGTTTGTGTTTCCCTTTTGTTATTTGGAATGATGCACATCTGAAAGTGTCACAGAGGTGGAAAGGACTGTGCTTGGTACCAGTCTGCAACATTCTCCCAACCAGCTAGGTGCAGAATTCAAGCCAATATTTCAGGTCTGTGTAACAAACAAAGGCAAATTTCATTTTTTTTGTGTCTGGTTTATTGTTATTGTTTGGTTTGTTTGTACATTTTTTTGTTGGGCTTTTGTGTGTGTGTGCACCTCTCTGGTTTTCTTTTTAAAAGAAATGAAACGAAATCAGGTGTCTGTAAAGTTGTATTCCATACGATATGGGCAGTGTAATGTCTAATGATTTGAATAATCAGATGAAGAAGCAGAGGGGAGAAAGATAGATAGTTTAGGCATACCTGAAAGAGAGAAGAAAATGCATTAAAATTAAGTAATTGAAGAAGCTAGAAGAAATGAAGGAAATTTACCTTTCCAAAATTTGCAGTTAGGATCACCAGCATGAGCTCAGTAATCTTCAGTGCATGATCAGTGTAATCAAGCAGTAAGGCTGTGCATCAAAAATTTCCTTCTTCGAGAGGAGGAAAATAAATACCCTTTTAGGTTGCAAGCTGTTCTGAACAGGCAGGAGAGCTTTAGTTTAGATTTTCACTGGTCAAGCTGTAACACAGAATTAATGTGTAATTATTTAAACCACCTGGTGTCAATCAAAGAGGAACAGTATTTCTGTGATCTTCTAAGAGCAGCTGTAGTTGGGTGCAGAAGCATGGAAGTTACTAAAAGGCAAGGGTCATGCTGAAACAGGTACTAAGAGGACTAGCAAAATGGCAGTATTAAAGCAAAGTTGTCACTAAGGCTGGATCTAAACTCTCGTTTTTCTCTGTTCTGCCTCCTGCTGACGAGCCTTTCCTTTCAGGCCAGCACTGTGTTCCTCTGTCAGCCTTCCAAAACTTGGAGTTGCAGCGTTACTAAAATTGCTTCCCCAAGGCTGACAACAAATCCTGTTGAGACCCAAGCAGCAAGTTGATATTAGCTATTTCTAAATCATCTCCTACAGGAATGATATCTTACTCCTTGTACCAGGTGAAAGGTCTTGTTCTTTTAAGGGCACATTTGCTGCTTGGTTTTGTGTGAAAATGTATTTATTGGTCCATTCTTTCAGTATGCCGTGTTTTTTCCTGCAAGAAATCTTCACTCTGAGTCTAGTTTTAGGTTCACTGACTCATTCTGGTGCTTTATTCTGTGGTTTATTTGCAGATGTTCCAGGTGATCCAGCCTGAAAGGAGAGTCCTGTATATCCAAGCAAATAATTGCGTGGAGGCCAAGGACTGGATTGATATCCTCACCAAAGTTAGCCAGTGCAACAAGAAGCGCCTCACTGTCTACCATCCCTCAGCCTATCTCAATGGCCACTGGCTTTGCTGTAAAGCCACTGCAGATAACACCCCTGGCTGCACACCCTGCACAGGGTAAGGGTTTTTATGTGCCATCAAGTGTCGCTACTGCCATGGGTACATGTCTCTCTGCAGGGTGACTTGCAGGTGCACAGTTAACCAAGATTTGCCAGGTGTACAGGTGTTCAAAGGCCATCTGTTGGTATTCCTGATTCGACATGTCTTGATCAAAATGTTGACTTTTTAGAGTTAGAGATGGTGATGGGAGTTGACTAATTAAAAATACTTTGGTTTTGATCATCTGTCATTAATGAAAATGTCTGAAATCCCTTCAATATCTTGTTTGTAAATACCTGAAGCACTCATCTGCTGATAGATTTAATTCTAAACTGGTCTTTTCAGGGGGCTACTCATGCTCTCTCTTAAATGAAGATGGACTGTCTGATTTGTAGGAAGTAATTTGCATCTGAACTGAGAGAAGTAACAAGACTGTAGTGGTGGTTAGATTCAGAATGTAAGACCTGGGTAGTTGGAAGTTCAGTGCTTTGGCTCCTCCATCTGGTTGTAGCTGACTAATTCACCAAAATGTCTGGATACTGACACAATCTCCTTCAAGTCAGTGAAAGGGTGCTGGATAAATAGAGGCATAAAGAAGTTTGAACTTGTCATCCTCTTTTGGGAAAAAGTGGAAGGTTTTGAGCTCTGTTGCACACAATCTCTTGGCTTTCATGAGAACTCACTTTTACTTTGTTTTGCTTGTTAAGTGCTTTATGTGCCATAATACGCTGTTTAGCATATAACTTACCTCTCTTCCTAATGCCTTACAGAGGCCTGCCAGCAAATATACAACTGGATATAGATGGAGATAGAGAAACTGAACGCATCTACTCTCTTTTCAACCTGTATATGCCAAAATTGGAGAAAATGCAAGGTGAGGATTAAAGATCATTGCATCTCCAATTCACTTACCAAAGCAAAAATACCTGTGAAAAGTTGGATGGTCTGGCTCCACCAGCCTTGCAAATCACATCCTAGAACATAGTGGCCTTTATTCCACTTGTTTCCCCTTCTGGTGTCTTGAGGCAGTTGTATTATTTTTGGTGCAGTCTCATGGTCTGTAAAAAGTTCTTTGCGTAATAACAGTTGTTTGAAATACAGTCTTAACCACATCATCCTAAAATAGCGTGGGCACAGAGCGTCGCTTGGATGCTCTGAACTGACAAACCAGAGCCAGCAGTGAACCAGAGGTTTACTGATGCTGACAAGAAGCACCAGCAAAGTTGAGGTTTCAGTGGAATATGGTTTTGTGTTACCAGAAGTCATGTGCATGCACATTTCCTGATTTAGATCCTAAGGGCAGGCTGGATACAAATGGCTTCTTTGGAAAGGCTCTTTCAGAATTACCCATCGGGGATGACCCGTGGATGCCTGTGAAATGTTGAAAAGTGGAGTTTTGGCTGGGAAACTTTTAGAAGCTGAGGGAAGCAGAGGTGTGATGGAAAGGATAAAAGAAAGAAGAGACAGCAGAGGAAGTTGGTACTAGCAGACATGCCAAGAGAAGTATCCGGTGTACACAGTGCCAGACTAGAAATCCCAGTTTAGCACAGGGAGTGGCGGGGAAGCCTTCTGTGTGGCACTGATCTTTAAATAGGACTTTATTTTATAATATGAGATAAGCCAGTGGTGTCAAACACACAGACTGGAAAGCACTTTAATCTGTTCCTGGCTGCTGTGCAATTGCAAACTCAAGATCCTCACCACTTCCGAGCTGTCTGAACTGGTGCCCAGCTTTCCCCTGTTCCGAATCCTCGCTGCCAGGGCCAGCATCGAGTTTCGGTGCTGGGGACGCAGGTCTGGCACAGACAGTGCAGCAAGGGGAAGGGAATTTGAAAGCTGAGACTGGGACAGCACTAAAGCTAGAAGGAGAGACAAAGTAAAATACTCCTTCTGCTTCTTTCCCCTTCTAATACACTCTGCTACAGTGCAGGAGTAGATCACATGGAAATACATTGTGGATATTCATGTGTAGTCAGTGTCCAGATCTCTGTGAGGAAGGCTCCCTGGTAAAATCAGAAGGTATAGAAGTATCACTTGCCCCTTTGGATATGTCATAAAGCAGGCAGCCAGGCAGTAGTTACGGCATATTCTGCTTATGCATATTGTATGAATCTTTTAGGGCTACTGAGGTAAAACATGACTACTTCAGCCTGTACTTGGCTGCCTGGGCATGGAACCTGTCCCAAAAAGTGAATACTTGACTTTGTGCAGCACAACTCTACAGCACAGTGGCAGAGGCAGGCCTGTGTAAGAGTTTCCAAAATGTATGCATGGGGTGCTGATAGTGGCATTTGAGATTAAAGCATTGCCTGTGCAGCAAAGGGCAGCTACCCACCAAGCCAGGAGCAGCTGCCAGGCTTGCTGCCCTTTCTGTACAAGATGAGGAGGAGGGAATGGGCATGGGACATCCTCTGTGCCTCCCAACAGCCCAGCAAAAGGACAGGGAACTTCTGCTGTTGATGTCAGCCACAGTACCGTGGTGGTCATACAGAAGCAAACCAAGAAACTGTGTATGAACCCCAGATTGAATTTTTTTTAGTCTGCTTGTCTTGCTTTTTCCCCCGTGCCTGACACCTATTCCTGTATTTTTTTTTCCCCTCCAGAGGCCTGTGGGAGCAAATCTGTGTATGATGGACCTGAAGAGGAAGAGTATTCTACATTCATCATTGATGACCCTAAGGAGACATATAAAACACTAAAGCTGATTATTGAAGGTGTTGGAACTTTAGAGCAGGAGCACGCTCAGTATAAGAGGGATAAATTTAAGAAGACAAAGTATGGAAGCCAGTAAGTACAATGGGTTGTACAAGCAGGGGAACGCTCCTGGAAGATGGTATTTCCCTTGCTTATGCTCTGGTTTTCACCATATTTTGTTCAAAAAAGGTCCTGCAACTACATACAGAGTAGCACTGTGATTTAGGATTATATCACAATATTTTAAGGTACTGAAAGGAATTTTTAATGCAGTTTTGTTCATAAAATTTAAATGTGGATTCGTTATGCTGTTGGTTTTAAATTTTGAACCCATGCTGCTGAGCTGAGCAGTTAATAGCAGAAGATACATGTGTTTACCAGCTTATCTTGAAGTGTTGGTTTAAAAATGGAAAGAGTGGCTGTACACATAAAGCATTCTGCATATGGCCGACAAAAGAGAGGATCAATTCAGTCAGTTCTAACTCAAGTAAAATACAGTATTGCCATTACAATTAGAACTTTGAAAATCAAATTTAGGGAAAATGTTCTCGTGTGTTCCACTTTGTCTGATCTTTCCATGTCCTGACAGAAAGCTCTATGTATAATACTGGTTTTTCCTTTTCTTTTAGAGAACATCCCATTGGTGACAAGAGCTTCCAGACATACATCAGGCAACAGTCAGAGATCTCAGCACATTCCATATGAAGTGCAAAGGAAATCACAGGACAGTGCTGAAGGGTTGATTAGTGATGCTAAATTGCAAAACAAAAGGGAAGCCACACATGTAGCAAAATTTATGGATAAGTGTCAAGCTTACAAACTTTGAGACTTGGTAAACGTATTCTCTTTTCAAGAAACTGTTATAATAGTTGCTATGCACTTTATTCATCTGGTTATTGACAGATGATAAAACCCTGCCTTCTAGGCAGTTGTCATGTGTATTTTTAAATTTGCTTTGGTTTCTTGGAATCTAGTGATCAGTTCAATGATCAAGGTGTGTGGACTTCATCTTGACAACTCCCATGCAATTCCTTGTGTTTTGGAAACCAAGCATGCTGCTAATATGCAGCATTTTCTAGAATGGTTGTTTGTTACTGTTTTTTGTTCCTGATTAATGTATATTATGCCACACCCCCTGCGTGCTCTCTTAGGAAAAGCTTAGTAACATTTTACTTTTAATGCCTGCATTTAGAAAAGAAGCAGAGAAAAATCCCTCTGGCATAATCATCTACCATTGTAGCTTGTATTCTGAGCAGGCCAAGGAGCAGGCCTTTTGTTTTTACAGCAGTGTAATTTTTTTGCTAACTGTGCACAGTTTTTAATAGAAATTCAAATCTGAATGGTACTCTTGATATTTTTGAGATACAAAGTCGTTTCTCCAGGCACATTCAGCTGACTTTGGATTTGAAGATACAATCTCAGCAGTATAGTAAAACTGACTCTCATAAATATGAGTATGAAAGAAATGAACTCATGTCAAAGCTGTGTGTCTCTCTTACACAGTCCAGTGAATGGTAATCTTTGAAAGTCTGCCAAAGGCAAGGTAAGCTGATTTTGATGACTTTCTATCACCACAGTGAGAAGGACAAATAGAATATGAATCTGGCAGCTGAGACATGCTGATTCCCAGGCCAAAAGCCGTCAAGATGGGTCTTCTCTGAGAGGATGTTTATGCACTGGAGTCCATGCTATCCTAGTACCACTTGCTTTTCTGGAAAATAGATTTCTACTTTTCCAAAAATGTTTTTAAATACTTTTTAAAAGAGACTTGTTAAATGATATTTAGTATATTAACATGCATAATGATAACTTGTTAATACTATGAGCATAGTAAAAATGGAATGAGCTGTGTGTCTCACTAATACCAACAAAAGGAGAGGAATAAAGATGTTCTAAATATTCAATGCATATTTATGTATGCTGTTTAGTTGTACATCATAATTTTTCTCTGTGTAAGGGTCTGATATACAAACATCTAGGTCTGATGGCTTGGAAGCCTGCATGATGGACTTTAGGCCTCTGTGGGGTAGAAGCTAGTACAGGTTTTAAGCTGAGTTGGATCAGAAAGCATTGATCAGTTTAATGTGAAGATGTCTGTGTCTTTGCTTCAAGTGTTAAAGAATAATTCTTAACTGTGTCCTCATTGCATCTGACATGATTTAAGATGGCTAAAGTACTTCGAATGCCTCTGTTTGTTAGTGATGCTCTTAGGAATTAAGTTTTGGTTTTGTTCGAATATATAGTAGACCACCTTTTAGTAGATGATAAATGATCTTTTATTCATCTTCACCCAGCAGACTGGGGAAAGAGAAGTAATGAAGCATTGCGAAGATGCATTTAGGACTCCAAGCTTTTAGCGGCCATGAACTGCAATTTTTAACATGTATTTGTAACTTAATATTGTTTATAAAATACTAATGACCTGTAATGTGTGTTCTACTTGACAATTAAAAGAAATGGTTTATTTCTGAAATCTGTGTCCATGTTTGGAGTATTTTTAAATTCACAGTGGCCACCAGCATGCCTCTTGGCACAGCATCTCCTTGGAGTGGGGCCATGGATGGAGATCCTTGTGAGTGTAAGCTGCCAAGTCCCATCCTCACTCCTCCTCCCATCCCCACCAACCCCTTTTCTTGTCAGCATTGCACCCATGGGACTCTGCAGGGAACCAGACTGTGCATCTGAGCCAGCCATAAACTACCTTAGCAAAGAAAGCTTGCTCAACTAGGTCAGCATCTTGAACTGGTTCCTTGTGTTATTGCACAGTAACTGAGCTGAGACCATGTTGAAAGGACAGGAAGAATGAGCTGAGCCCACAGCACCCTGCAAACCTGTGGATTGGCTCCAAGACCTATGGAACCATCACCCTTCTGATTAGGTCCTGTTCTGTGACAAAACCTTGGACTTGCTGAGGTCCCTGCTAGTCATACTCCTGGAGCTTACTAGTCCCCTCTGGATAATCATGCAAGGAACTCTGGCTCTGAGATGTGTGAAAAGCTACACACACTGGTTCTCTTGGGAAGTGTTTCCAGGGAGGCTGGGCAATGGCCCCCCAGGATGGAAAGCTGCTGGCTGGCATTCAGGGTGTGCTCACTCAGCTTAAATTGAAGGTAACTCCCACTGCTGCAGTGAGTGTCTCTCACAAGAACCCAGGTGTGCGCTTCCGAGAAGCTTGTGGGGACGAGCTGCTGCAGGCGCACTCGAGCTGAGTGATAGTAGTGGTTTAACAGATAAACCACATCCAGGAACAAAAACCAAACTGATGGTGGAAGACACATCACCAGTGCCCTGGTGAAGATGAACTTAACCACAATTGTGTAAATGTGAGGTTTTGCTGCGGAACTGTAAGCCTTGTTTTGAAAACAAAATTTTACATAAAATGAGGTAGGAAACTGACACAAGATTTGTTAGAAATGAGAAGAGTTAAATGCAAAATTACTGTAACACCATTTCCAGCTCTATCTCTTTCACTCAGTCTCATCTGGTGTATACAGTCATTTTCTTCTCCTGCTAACATATCTTAGCTTAAGTCAATAGAAAAATCTTTGAAATCTGCTTTTCTTATGGCATAACATTGTGTGTTTTTGGTGAGGGAGTTGTGCTAAAACTGGGCTTCCAGTACTTGCTTGGGCTCTGTCTGTCTGCAGCATATCCATCTAATGCTGTCTTCAGAAACACTCAGAAATCCTGCCCACAAGAGAAATAGCTTGATTGGGAAACTTGGGACAGCATCTCTTGTGTCTGGAATGACGAAAATACCAAAAGATAAAAAAGCATAGGCATAAGTAAACGTATCAGGTGAGTTTTCTTCTCTGCTCTGTCCGAGGCTGAAAAACAACAAAATTATTTTTGCTAGAAAACATAGTTAGAAGCTGGGCTGTTCTCTCCTAGGACGCCTACTGCCAAAGAAGTTTCCTGTGCTTGTTTTCTCCCTTGCTGAAGCCATGTGCTAGGGCAGGACTGATGTGACAGGACCCAGATATGTAAGGCAGCTGGCTCTGTGAGACAGCTGTCTGAGGCACCTGAACTTCTATGTGATTCCCATCCTCTTTCTGCAGTACTCTATGCTGTTCCGCCTTTTTAAAGGTCTGTGTGAGAAGCTCACTTGGGTAGCAGGAGAATGTGTGAACCCTGCCAGCCCCCATTATTAGGTCCAGGAAATGGGTGCTGCGGGAGGGATATGGTGTAAGCACTGGCAGTGGGTGGTTCTTGGAGATAAAGAACAGCATCTTCCCACCAGCCACCTTCTGTGGATGTATTGCAGCCAGGCTAGCAGGGCTGACTGAAGACAGCATTTCCTGCTAGCTCTTGGGCTACTGTCATTAAATGGTAAATAAATGTATTCCAAAGCTCGAGTGGTACTGAGGAAGTTTTAAGACAGAAGCACTGTATTCCTATATGGGTAAGATTCTGGATATGATCTGTGAAAGAAAAGATTGCAAAGAGTCATCATGAATCAATTGTTATGGATTCCTAAAATAAAACAGGATCTTAGGAGATTAATCTTGACACTAGAAACCAGCTCTCCTGGTTTGTGAACAAATTGCACATCTTTCCATTTCAATCGTTATTTTTCTTCTGCTACTCCTTTTGAGCCACTCTGATTTACCTGAAAATTTAACATCATTGTGTTTGTGCAAAGCTGTTACTTTCAACCACAGAGTTGCCTGGTGTTAGTAGCTTTGCCTGCAAAAATATTGTGGAAGTCTTGATTAAACCAAAGGCTCATTAGCAGCCTGGGCTAGATGTAAGAAGGGTTGAAATGGTGAAAACAGAAATTTCGCTTTTTACTAGTTTGAAAATACTGCTATGCTGAATATTAACCAAAAGCATTCCCTAGGTGACATCAGTCTGGTTAGTGTTGAGAGCAAGTTCTCTCTACAAGTGTGGGGTCTGTGTGGTGTCTGACTTACCTTACTAAAGTCATTCGTCATTTTTAACCACTGTCATTGTTGCACTGTTCTCTCCTAAGGCTGTCAAAAGGAAGTACACGTTTTATTGTTTACTTGAGGCCATAACAAAAGTACTACCTACATATGGACTCCTACAGGCAAATGAGTTAAGTTTTGATAGGGATGACAGTGCATGGGATTGCCATCATGTACCAATGGTATGAATTGGTAAATTTAACTGACTAAGAAAGATACTTTGGATAAATGCAGCCATTTATTTCTCTGCGGGTAGAAACTAAAACTGTAGTTTTAACTAGTCATGTTCTTGTAGAGAAATTTGATGATGGGAATACAAGTGAATTTTATGAATTAAAGGCGAAGAAAGAAATACTCGATGAAAATATAAACTGCGCAAAAAAGAAGGGAAGGCTACCCTGAAACACCTTGTGTTTTGCTTTCTTTGGCAAGTTTCTGTGCATTTCTGCTCAGCTAGAATTCCTGCTTCTCATTCTCTATAGAAGCTATATTTTTGGCAGCCATGACAGCCTATGACTAGAGAGGATCACAGCTGAGAAAAGCAACTTTAAAAATAGACAGACTCATCTGTGGTGTCTGGAGATGCAAATGCTTTGCCTCCCGCTGTGCCACAGTGTTGTGAGAACAACTCCGTGGTATGTCTTCTCTTGTGGTAAGGTCCCCTTAAAGAGATTCTGCTGCCTGCCCTGGCTGTGGTCCTGCATCCCATTAGTAGCACTGATGAAAAGTAATCAATGAAATAACTGGGAGTTGTTTGGAGGAGATTTTGGAAAAAGATGGAGCATCTACCTAACCAGTTTTATAGCAATCTCCTAAACACATCAGCACAGCTGACAAGTTGAGGATGAGCCACCTGGGAGATCTTCACCACCAGAGAGAATGTGATAGCTGCTCTGGAACCCTCCCCACCAGCCCTTTACTGCCTCGAGTTGGCATGGTGAAGACTGAAAAGGCAGGCTAGTTTTCCCACTAGAGATCTGGGCCTGAATCTCCTTTGTTTGAATATTGTCATTCTTTTTCATTTTGGAGAAGTCACCTTGGTGTAATTTCTGTCAATAAAGTAGGAAGAGGGAACAGTAAGCCAAAAAGCCCTCATAGGGAGTAGTTTGTAGAGCCCTCTGAGAGGAGTTAGCACTGAGTCTTGCCAAAGAGTAGCTGCTGCCCAAACTATTTTGATGTCAGAGATGGCTGATGCTTTTGCTTTATTTGGAAGTTATGACTACAGGAGAGGGAATGGAGATACTGGCAGGCCTGGGCAGATAGTATCAGTCTCATTAAGAGGAGAAAGGTATGAAAATCCTCATGGGGAGGCAGGATCCATCTTCCTGGGCTGGAAAAGATGAAGTACTCTGGGTGTTTAAGGGCCTGTTCAGGTCTTATGGTGGGACCTGATGCAGGGTTAATGTAAAGGAAGAGCTAGGAGGCTGGGGGCAGCCTAACGTAGAAAAATCAGAACTGGTTTTGCCCACTGGGCTCTCAAAGCTGAATGGTGCTCTCTTAATTAAGCTGTCCAGTAATTCATTTTCTCTGCATGTTTCTCCTGCCTAAGCAATTCCGGCTGTGAAGAACGGCTGTTGTTTTCGGTTGTGTTACTTCAGAGCTGAAAACCCCATGAGCCAGCATGCAGCCACATGTGCATGGACCCCATGCAGCTGCCTGGGGCTAGCAAGGAGGAGAGTGGGGCAATTCTCTGGCTCCCTGCATATGGGTGCTGCAGGACAGGGATGCTGGGAGTCTCCCCAGGCTCTGCAGGCAAGGTTGGCACAGCTTCTTCTGCCTGCCTTCCTTCCTTGGCCCTGCCCCTCCAAAACTATTCTAAGTACCTCTTCTCACCTGGTGCCTGGACAGAAAAGATAGAGACAAACCCTGCCTACCAGCACCTTCCTCTTGTCCCAAGTGCAGGCCCAGCTTGTTGCCCCTTCTGGTGTCTCAGATCTTGTATTCACTATTGCCCTAGTCGTGTCATCACCAATCACCAAAAGACTCAGTGGGGAAGGGACCTCTAGGGAACCCCTCATCCCACCTGCCCCTCAGATTAGGTCTTTTGACTGCTTCTAATAGTAGCTTTGTCTTTGAGACAGCACCGCTGTTTTCACTCAGTGAAGGAGGTCACTTGGGCAGTGATACAGTCCTGCAATGGAGGAAGAACAAAGCTGGTGAGCTCTCTGGGAAGTTTTATTCTTCCCTAACAAGAATCTCAGTGCTGCTTGGAGGTAATGGGATGCAAAGAGAAGCATTTCCATGCCACAGGCAGCTATGCCAGCATCCTTGCCTGTAAAATTTCACTCATATGAGCATTTGTGTGTGGCAGGGCCTGAGTGTTCAAACCCAGACATTTAGGGGCTTTGAAATGGCATAAACCAGAAATGAGTTTTCTTTTGCAGGGGATGGGGAACGATGTTCATACCCAACTTTGACAGCACTGTTAGAGTGTTACTTCAACCAGGCAATCTCAAATGTCTTGTGATATCTGTGAGAAGCAAGATTTATATTTAAATTAATTCAATAAGATGTCATAAGACAAAGAAAATAGGATCTGCCTCTCCGTTGCAGATGTCCACCATTGGACAGATGCTGGCCTTTCAAAAAGTTACTCATCTTCCAGTAGTCATGGGAAAGACGGAGGCCTCTCTGAAGTGTGATTCACAGCACTTTTTAGAATGTCTACCTTAGGATGAAACTAATCAAACCTTAAAATTTTGCAGTTCCATTCTGTAGACTACAAAGAACCTGGCACGATCTCCTATGGTACAGACATCTGAAGCTGGTGAGATGAAGCACAGCCAGGGTGACAGGAGGGGATTCCCAGCTGCTGTGATGTGCGTTGTCACTCTTTCCTCACCCCCGTTGTGCGGCCCGTGATTTTCTTTCAAGCCCTGGATGTCCTCACAGGGTTTTCCCTCCTGCCTTTGTTGCCACAGGGACGGCTGAGGCCACTAGATGGGGGTGCAGGATCTCCTGCAGGATCCGTCCCACAGCCCCAGGGTCCTGCTCAGGGTGTGCTGTTCAGCGGTGATCCCGAGCGGGAGAAGCTCGGGAGCGCTTTCCTGGACACCAGCACTGGCTCTGTGCCTTGCTGGTTCAGCTGGTGCCACACACGGGCCCAGGCGGGATGTGAGCCCCTTGTGGGTTCCCGCTGACTCGCCAGACCATGCTCTGAGGGCTTCAGCTGGGTTGTTTTGCCTTTGCCTCCTGTGGTGGGACAGGACAACGCCCGGTCAGGTCCGAGCTGGGGTTGCTCCAACAGCCGCTGATGCACCGGGAAGCTGCCAGGACCCAGTGCACCCTCCCAAACAAACCTGCACAGGCAGAATCCGAGCAGGTTGGTTCAAGCCTTGCATGGCGAGTCCACTGTGCTTTCAGTTGTGAACTGGATGCCAGATAAAACAATATTCCTGCTTGGCAGAGGGCAGCCAGATGGGAAAGGTAAATCCCTCCTGCTTCAGCACAAAGAGAATGGCAATTCACCCGTGGTACCACTTAGTTATAGAGCACCAAAGAAGCAATGAATTTCCTGGTCATTGCTTTCAGTTCATTTGTGCTTGTATGCATGTGTGGGATGTTGTTCTAATTTTTAACAGTGTCTGGTCCCCTGATTTGCTCTTCTGTCCTCTTTTCCAAAGTGCAAAGGGAAATGCACTTGACTGTGCATCCTTTTTTTTTTTAAATTCACACTGGAAAATGACTGTGTATTTAAGTCTCCGGTGTTACAAGTGATTTCTGTGGTGAGGATCAGAGAGCTACAGGTGGCCCTGTTGTCATTTCTGGGGTGGCTCGGAAGAAATGGCTCTTATGGAGGCTCTTACAGCATTGATACAGTACATCCCCATCCACATTACCATCACAGCCACATTAGAGCTGGCCCAAAGGATTTATGTTCCGAAAAAAGAAAATACTTCTAAACAACGTGAATACTGGCATTCTTAAATTTGAAACTGGGTCTATCATCCTATTGTTTTTGCAAGCACTAGCAGAACAAGAATACTACCATATTTGATCAATCTTATGAGTCCTGAATCTTGTGAGACTTCTTTAGAGCTTCTCAGCTGACCAAGAACAACTCTCAAGCACATCCTTAAGGCATAGAAAGCATCCTTTGTGCCTTACTGTTTTGTTTGCAGGGATCAGGTGGGGTTATCAGCAGTGTGGACTCCTTAGCAGGGAGCTGCTGGCAAACCACCTCTGCTTCTGTGCTGGTGTCCTGGCACCAGAGAAGCTGGGCTGCCCCCCAGGCCGGACAAGGCAGGAGAGAGAAGGAGCAGTGCTAAACAGGCACCCCTGTCTTGGGAGCTGCTCAGACCCGGTATGGGGAGGGATCTGGACCTCAACTGGACAGGGGGGAAATTTTCTCCACAGCTTTCTTTCATGTCCCCTTCTGAGCATTACACATTCAGACCTCTTCCCCTGGCACACCTTAATCAAGCCCTGACCTCCACAGCCCCTCCTGCTGTCACAGACCTCCCATGACATGGGGGATGGCTGCTGGCAGCTCTCCTGGAAGGAGCAGGTCCTGCTCCCCGCAGGCTACCAGCCATCCCTGGCAGAACTGTGTGAGCCCAGGGAGCCTGCCAGAGTCATGCCCAGCTGGCACTGGAGAGGCTGTGACATGTGGCCATGGAGCACCTCTCCAGGGCACATCCGGGAAGAGGAAGCATAAATCACACGGGCTGTGTGGCTTTCTCCCAGTGCTCTGCACAGATCAGCTGATCTCTTTTCGTTTGTTCTGTGTTTTTTCCCTGGGACGCGTGTGACACGTGACCTGCAGATATCCCTTCTTAAGAAATGTTTGCCTGAGATGTGAGCCAAAGCTTGGACCTGCGAGTAGGGCACTCCTCAGCCAGCTCCTCCTCTGCAACACCCCTAAATGTCAGTGTTTTGTGCCTTTCCCCTGGGCAGACGTGGGGGCAGGGCTGGCAGGACCTGCCTGCTGGTGGCCCAGGCTGCTTTCAGCTACATTTGCCAGAGACTGGATATTTTGTGCACTGGTTAGCTGAGATGTCTGTCTCCGGATGCTGGAGTGTCTCATTCTTGGCTGTGAGGGTTGACATGGACCAGCTGAGAAGCAGATGCTAATTACAACAGAAAAACCGAGCTCCAGTCTGGTTTTCCATGTGTCCAAGTCACCTTATACAGAGGATTTACCCCTTGTGCTGTGGCTGGTGCAGGGTGAGGATGTGATCTTTAATGTCTATTTCTAAAGGGCTATGCTGAAGCCATGCTCATTTTCCTTCAATGTGTGGCTTTGTGTTTAGGTGAGTATATGCTCCTACCCCATTTGCTACTTAAAATCCTGCTTCTTGTCTGTCTCACACCCATTTTCAATCATCTAAATTTTACCTTCTTTCACCATGGTCATTGGTTTTGTAGTACAAAGTACAGTTTTGGTGGGAAGGGCTGGGGGTAAAGCACAAAATTAGGTTAATCTTGCACCAGTGAGGTGGGTTTGGCTCAGGCTCCTCTTCTCAGAGTGACACGGTGGCAAATACAAAAAACTATGAGAGAAGAAACCAGTGTTAGATACAATATTCCTTTCACCTGCAATCTGTTTGTTTCTCTTATAACAGACACAGGTGAGATGATGCTGGAAGATTTACAAAAGTGAAGAGGTCACTTCCCACTGATGAGAGCTGAGTGCTACCCTGTGTTTGTTCAGAGGCTGGGGAGGGCACTACTGGGCTAAAACCTAGCAGAAACATTTTCCAGCACTGAGAAGCTCTCTGCGATTTGCAACTGAAAATGAAGAAAAGGCTGAATGAAGAGCAAATTCAGCTATGAGAAACCTGCTGGAGGTTAAATGTCCATCTTTGCTGCCCTCCAGGGCATGCTGGCTTCGTGGGTGAGTGAGAGAGGTGTTGCCTGCTCTAGGTAAACTTTTGCTTTAAACATTCAGCATAAGGGTCTAGGTAAACCACCTCTTCCTGGTGCACTGAGAGTCACACAGCCAAAAACTCATTATCCAGATATAGAGTCTTCTTTATGGTAGCTGGGCTGTCTGGCAGTCTAGTACACACCGACAGAGGACTTCCCCTGTCTCACTTGGTAGAGGACTTCCCCTGTTTCACTCGGTAGCGATCTGAAAATTGCTCTGGGAGAAGTTTTTGGTACAGTGGGTATATGAAACACTTATATCAGCCCAAGTCACAAACACTTTCTCTTGTTAAATGGGTTCTAAAAGCTTTACCCTCAGGGTTTTGAATTTTCAGCAAGCAAAACGTCACTTGGATTCAGTTGTGAGGCCTTGGTGGATTATGCTTCACCCTGAGTAACAGCTCCACCATCCCACTGTCTCCTCTCCCCTAAGCCATTCTCTGAACTGAAGGCTTTTGGAGGCACAAAAGGGTTGTACATGTATTCCCTCCACTGCGTACAACAGATTCCACCTCACAGAATCCCTGAGGGCTGCTGGTGGTGTTTCCCTGGTTGGGCCCTGAGCCTATCCCAAGCACTCGCTCCTGAGCATGATGTGTTTCTGCTGCAGTAGAGGAGAAGCAGAAATGATTTGTCACTGTCTGTACAGCTCCTGACCCCAAGAAGCAGCTTCTGGAGCAAGTCCAGGAGACATGATTTCAAAGGCCCCAGAGAAACTCTGGAGTCAGGCAAGGTAAGTCATGGGAGATGCTCATCGTTCAGTTCCCTTGGAACAGAGGAGCTGAGCATCCTGCTCAGATTTCCATGATGAGAGGAAGGCCCATGCAGTCTTAGATCCTTTCAAATCCTACCAAAACTAAGAGCTGGCATCTTAATCTTAAAAGAAAAAGGAAAAAAACCAAAAAACCAAAACAAACAAAAAAAAAACCAACAAAAAAAAAAAAAAAAAAAAAAAAAAAAAGAAAAGAAAAAAGAAAAAACAAAAAAAGGACCTCAAAGCCCTGATAAGCACAGGACAGCAATTCCCAAACTTCCCTGTTGCCTACTCCATTTTTTGCTGGGAGCCACTGGCCCTACAAACCCTCCGGACAATGTAAGCTTGCATCTGCAAATCTCTCAGGTAGAAGGTGCAAAAATAGCCAGACTCCACTGCCACCACTGTCAACCTAAATTCAGTAGAGACAGATGCAGGAGAATTGCATGCTGAAGGTGTGGATGTGCCCCTGTCACATTCAGTAATGCTCGCTTGCTGCCGCAGACAGATCTGTGCTTGGGACCTACCAACAGCACTACTGGAGCTGTGGCAGTATCTCACCTAGAGAACTGCTTTTCAGCAGGATATTCAGAGGGTTAGCAGAAACTGAAGTGTGAGCTTTCTGTCTGTCAGCTGGCCCTTCAGTGAGGGGGGTCTGAAGACACCATGTCTGTTGACTGTTAGAACTATGAAAGAAATGAGAAATCTGCCTTCCTCCAAAACCTCCCAGGAAACCTTCACGGTCAGGCTGCCAGAAGGCTGAAAAGTCTGAGCAGTGCTGATCCCTGAGGGCGGCCACTTAGTCTTCAATGGTGCAAGTCTGTCTGCAGCACAGCTGCTCCAGCTCAGACTGAGGCATCCAAAATACATTCCTAGGTCACTGTAGTTTTCCTTCCTGTAGGACTTGCCTCCACGTCAGCAGCCCTGTGGTGTTTGTTGGAACTACAGATAATTTTCCATCCCATAAAGCACAGGGTTTGCTGCAGCAAAGTGGGTAGGCTGGGTAAAATCTCCCACTCACTCCATGTTTCTCTTGGAATACTTTCCCCCCTCTGCCCTGCCTCCATCTATAGGGTTGACATGTTTTCTTCCAAGTTACCAGCATACATCTGCCAGCAGCTTTCCATTGTCATGGAAGGTCCTGCTGTATTCCTCAAAAGCACAATATTTTGTCTTGCTGCAACCAAATCAATCACTGCACTAAAAAGAAAAAAAAGAAAAAAAAAAGTTTGTGTGTCAAGTACATCAGCAGCAAATATTGGGTAATTCTTGTATTGCCCCTGGCAATTTAACTTACAGGAAAGTAAATATCATTGGATGTCAGCACAGCCTGTGTCCCTAGAAGCTCTGGAAAGCATAATTCCCTGTTCCTGATGTAAATGCCAGTCAGGACTGAAGAATTTAATCTGTTCTTCATGCAGCCTCCTTGAAAGGCTAAGGGTAGTGTTTCCTTGATTGCCATTGAGTGGGACCCATCAACCATGCAGCTGCAGATGGAAATAGCTTTTCATAAGATAATCTTTCTTTTTCTATTCTTTTCCCTGAGATCATTTTTGCTGTAGGAAATACATTGTTCAGAGTAATGGGCTTGCAGCAAGGCATCCTCTGCAAGCTGGGTTTTTTCACTCTGTTCTGACCAGTGGATTTTCTTGGCAAGGGTACATAAAAACAATGCAGAGAGCTGCCTTGGAGGAAAGTGGATGTCCTGTAGGCCATGATCTGATATTTTCCAGACAATGTCTGGCAGCAAAGTGCACTCTTCTCCAATTATTCAATGTCTTCAAGAGGTGAATAATATAATCAAAAATAGGTGTCCAAGAATAGATTTGACTTGTCTGTTTCTATGTATCCTTTCATGTACTTAACACAAAAACCACCACTAGGAGCTCAAATTGAGTTTGCCACTCAAAGCTGTAAATATTTTTTGGAACTCCTTCTTTGCAGTCTGCAGTCTGAGCCTGTCCCACTCTCTCTGCTCATCCCTGGGGAGCTGTGTGGTAGGGATGGCTGAGGGCAGCCCTGGTCAGCTCAGAGCCTGGCAGAGTCTGCATTCACCAGCACTCACCAGGGGCCCAGAGATATCTTGGTAAAGGACATGATATGAGCATAGTCAACAAAATGCTGATTTTCATGCAAGGAATTGGAAAGATCATGGCGGGGGGAAATGGCCAAGAGAGGTTGGCATGGCCTGACTCATCACTAAATTAGCACAGTGGTAAACCTAATCTCTTGTGATGGTCAATGTAAAATTACAGGCAATTTGTGCCTGCAGAAACACTGCTTGTAAAATTGAGGCAGGTTAGTTTTGGGTTTAGCTGTGAATAGCTCAATGGTGCTACCTCATGGCCAGAGAGAAAACTACTTCACCCTTCGATTTCCTTTTAAATTTTTAATTTATCCTGTAAGGGACAGACTTGCCACTGGAGTCTCTTACTGCTGGAAAAATCTTCCAAGTACATCCAAGTATCCAGCTGCATACATGGGGATTTTTTTTTGTTTTGGTGGAGGTGGAGTGCAGACTTAAAAGTTGCAAGGTTCACAGAGTACTTCTGTTGAATATAAAGTTTCTGTTTGTCCTTCTCCTGTTACCTATCAGTCTTGTACCCATCTCAGACAGAGAGCTCTTTGGCACAGGGGCAGCTTCTGAACGCTGTTGCCCAGCTCCCTGCAGAGGAGGCCACAGTGGTGCGCCACCACAGCTGGCTGGTATTGCAGCTGGCCCCTACACACACCATGCCCTATCTTGGGAAAGATAAAGTCAGGAACAAGCCAAAAAGAATCTGCTCAAGGCCTCTAAAAATGTTGCCAATGGAAGCCTGAATCTTTTGGGCTTTTTGTTCTTTCCCCCATTGGATTTCTTCTTTTCAATACTAGCTGGAAAAGATCAAGCACCAAAGCATACTAGGAGTGACTCATGATTCAGAAAATTGATCTGTCATGGGAATCCCTCATTCCCTTTCACCACCTTGTTTCCAGCCCTGACACAGAGTATTTCTATGCTGCTAAATAAAAGAGAACTGGGGACCCACCACAAGGCCACCGACTGTTACCTGCCCCATGCTAGGCAGGTTTAAGCCATACTGATTGCTTTCATCCTGTATCACACCCACCCTGGGTCTCTTCTGAACCACAGGTTCTCTTAAACCCAAAGACATGTTTGTGTTTTGCTGTCTCCTTTTGGTGCAAAGGGTCAGAAATACAGAAATACCCTGAGGCCTCACCGTGCAGCCCCAGCACTTGCTTTATAGCCAGACCAAAGGTGGGAGGGAGCGTGTCCCCACAGTCAGTGCTTTTATGAGCTAGCTAGAGTTGCTGCAAGAAGATTCAAAGCCTCTATCAGATGGAGAGGAAAGCCTGCAGAGCTCAGCTTGGTGTGCTTCCACACTGACTGAGGCTGGGCCCACAGCTCCTCTGGGACTGGCACCACCTGTGAAAAACACACAGTACTTCACACCATGCACTGGCACTAAGGGCACTCTGTCTCCCTGAGCTTCCCTCCCAGCAGAGGCACAGGGCAGGAGATTGTATGGATGGGAAAAGGTCTGCAGACAAGGCTCCAACCTGGTTGAAGTTGGTTGCTTTTGGCAATGGATAAGTAAATGTTTTTGTTTGATCAGAGCTCCACAGTATATCCTGAAAGCAGCAGCCAGCCCTGGAGATGTTTTCCCTAAGCTGGGTCTGCTGGAGGAGCATCACTGAAAGGGAGGATCTGCAAGGGCTAAGGAAGGATCACCTACCTCTCAACATGAATGAATGCTTAGTCAGCTGAGGAAGGCTCCTCCCCTCTGGTTTGGGACCTTGAAGAAGCATTCAGTGAGTTACAGGAAGATTTACACAATGTGCCAGCACAGCCTGCTTCCTGGCTGTGGGGACACAGAGTTTCCAAGAATCCCCTGAGCTCATGTGAGAGGCACCAAGCTGCTGCCTGGCAGGAGAGGTGCTGGCTCTGCACATTGACTCAGCCACTGAGATGGAGGAGCTCAGCCAAAGTACTTTTTTGGCACATTTTTCTTTCAGAAAACATTGAGAAATAGAAGTTTAAACTGGCAAGTTTGACACTAGAAAACCCCATGGAAGAGGCTCGGAATTGCTCCTGTGGGAGCTCTTGACTGACGTGTGGTGTAGAAAGTTCCAGTCTTTGGACAGGTTTCATGTTAGCTTGACTTCTTTTCTGTGGTGCTGATGCAGAGAGACATGGTAATTGTACTGCTTTTGCATAAGTGCAAAATTCTGGCAGCCTCAGCTTAAGAAAATAAAACATTAAAGTTTAGATTGCAAAATATGATCCAGTTGTTCTTGGTACTTAAAAAAATACTCAAGACTCTCAAGTCGAGAACAGGCCTTTCCCTTTTCACCAATTTATCTGCTTTTTTGTGCTTATAGCTGCTGAAACAATAGGGAGAACAAGGAATACCAAAGCTGATTAACCATAGAAGTGAGTATAACACTCACTTCTATGAGTGTTATAGAAGTTAGACAGTTGGACAGTTTCTCCAGTATCACTGCACTTTGTCATTAATCTGGGTCCCCAGGACCCCTGACTGAAGAATGCACACCGAGAGCATTTAGCATGACTCTGTGAAAGCAAGTTGTTTGGATATTCAAACAGCACTCTCTATCCCACCGTTTGCCAGTGGCATACCTATTCCAACTGACAGTCAAAACAAGCAAGACGTAGTAATCCATGAAAAAAAAAAAAAAAAACACAAAAAAACCCCCACAGGACAAACCACACAGGATAAGCAGCCAGAAATACAAACCCTGTGTTGTCTGACTTCTAAACAATTGTTTGTATCAGAGTGAGTTCCCTGCATTTATTTACTTCCACAAACAATAGCCTGTCTTTTCTTAGTGTTCTTCAGGAACCCTTTATAAGCAGTCATCACCCTCCAGAAAGGACCCACAGTGCAGCATGACCTAGGCTGCAGTGCTGCAGGATAAGGGTTTTCCACCTGTGTGAGCTAGAGATCCCGTTTTTCAAGAATGTTCCAGTTTTAATATATACCAACAACCTCCAAAAAACAAACAAAAAAACCTCAAAACAACAAATCAGAAAACAAACAAACAAGATGTTTTAAATATTTCTCCTGTTTTCCCTTGGAAATCAGAAAAGGCTGGGGTCCTAGGTTAGGGGCATGACCAGTAGAGCCAGGCTGTGTGAGTGAGCCTCTAGAGATTACAGATTGTTCCCATTATATTCCCTGTCTCTGCTGTGATGAGTCTGTGTGTGATGCTGCCCGGGGACAGCCCTCAATGGATCCCACTTGCTCAAGCCCATAGTGCTGTGGGCATGCTTTCTCACAGTCACAAAATGGGATGCTACATTGTGCTTGACCAGCAGGATTTTGCTGTTTTGCATAAGAATCAGTAGGTAACAGTCCTACTTTTCTCCTTTGAACTTTTACATCAGCAAGACTTCCTTTCCAAGCAGCTGATGGTAGGACAACTCTCTGGGGAGCTGCCCCCTGAAATCTTGCATGAGGAAAATCCTTCTGAGGACCTCCAGCTTGTTCTGCAGGAGCACCACAACAGCTGTTCCTGCTAGCATCAGATGTGACTTTCTTACCCTGGCCACTGCAGTTCACGTGCCTAATGGTGTTGGAGATGTTTCCCCAGCTCATGACTCATGTCCCCTGTTCATTGCAGATATCAAAAATCGGAGCAAATTTCACAGCCTACCTCTCTGAAACGCTGCCCTCCCATCACCAAACTCTGATATTAACTCCAAGCAGGGATAGTACCTCAATGGGAAATGCAGCTTCAATCCAGTTCCAAGAGCCCAATATGTTCCACACAGAGGAGCTTTCCTCTGGATTAGAAAGTTAGTGGTGACAGGAGCACAGGCTCCACATTATCCACACCCCATCGGCTCACTAAGCTGGTTTCCTTCAGGGTCACTGCAGGAAGCTGCAGCCCTGCCAGAGGGTCAGTGTTGAGCTTTTGTCTGTGCAAGGTCCCCAGAGATGGTCAGGTGGGAGCCCTCAGCATACCTGCATATTTTCATATGCACATCAATGAAAAGAACACTGAAAATAAGAAGGTCATGTTTGGCTGCAGCATGTAAATGCATTTCTATCTTCAGCAGTTGTCTTGAGAGAGGCCATTAATCCTCAGCAGATTTTACCAGGAGAAATTGCTCTCCTATGAAAAATTTTGGTCTTCAGGCCGTGTTACCAGATGCAATACTGAGCCAAATTCCCTCCATACCTGTGGATTGGCAGCTGCTGTGGACTGTGTTCCCCTGCATTTACATGGGTTTTGGGTCATTTGGCAGACTTCAAGTTTGAACCCTTTTTAAAAAATATGCAACCAACATAGGTAATTTCGTCTGTGCTACAATAAAAAAGTGTCACTTAGGAAGTGTCCTTTCAAATCCATATTTTTGATGTTACCATCAGTTTTGTTTCCCTTTTTGGTTTCATTTATACTTGCTACAGCATTTTTTTTTTAAATCATGTCCAACAGAAACAGGCAGCACTCCAGGGTAGGATGAGATGCTATTAGAAATCAGCCGTGTTAACTGTGCAGCACTTCCCTTAGTGCCAGACATTGATAACCATTCTGCCTTAAAACAGTTAATTGTCAGATAAAACTCAAGGGATCAGCCTGAGAGTCAGCTGTAGAAAGTGCTCTGTGACCATGTGCGTCATGTATGTGGCATCATCACTTGATCCCTCTCAATGAACAGGTGAATTGGTGCCACATGGTTGTAAGAAAACAGAAAAAAGGAGTTTTAGTCAATATAAGTGTTCTCCTTCTCCTGACATGAAAGCTGGACTTGGTGCATGTCCTGGCCTAGGCTGCAGAAAGCCCAAAGGGAAGAGAAGCATCTCCATCCTTCTGGTCCCATGACACACACCACCATCTTTCTCCTTTTATCACCTCAAGCTTGGTTTGTGTTTAGACTTCGTTCAGCAAAAAAATGACCCTTTGTCAGAAAAGGCTTTTTTCTCTCTGTCATGCTGGTCATGAACCATCTCATCTCATTTGCCTGCTTCTTGAGCAGAGAGCAAAGCCTGTGTGCAGGGTACTGCAGGAAGACACTGCTTGTAACTGTAGGAAAACAAAGTTCATAGAGTGCTTTAAGCTGCATATGTCAGCTGATTATTTTTGCAGAACACAGTGTTATTTCCTCCTAAGGACTGAATCTGCTTTTCTTAGTCTTTTCTTGTGTTATCTGTGCTTTGTTGCATTGTATCCTTGCTGTTCTTCAGCCTGTTGTCTTAGGCTCGTTGGGCCCCTCTTGACAAAGAAAGCAGGTTTGTGACAACACATATTTATTTGCAACACCCTGATAAATGTGGTTTTCTAGTATCTACACTGGTCGTGGGAGGAGAGGAAAAACTAATACCTATGGGGTGAAATCATGGTTTGGTGGAAGGCAGTGGCGGCATTCCCACCGGCTTCGCTATGGCCAGAATTTCATAACAGAAGGACTTGGGAATCCTTCACTGCTTCCTCTAACTGCCTGCCTCGATGCCGAACCAGGAGCCCACAGAAGCACCTCTCAGCTGCTGCTTCCCTACTGTTTTATCACGAAAGAGATTATTTAGGAACAGGGGACTGCCCAGGCCCAGGTGCTGCACAGCTGCAGTGTAGAGCTGACACCTATGGCCTCGCTTCACACACCCATGCTCCTTGTCTGGCAGGTCCTCTGTGTGGACCCACCTGCAGCATCACCTTTAGCTGTGCAGGGCACTTTGGCTCTTACTGCTAGAGAGTGGCTTTAGTGGGAAACCGAAACTCATGAGTGGCCTCAGTACCTAAATTGGACCCACTTTGTCCCATCCTTTCTTTCCATGCTTTTTTCAGCAGATGTTTTGTTGAAGCAGCCTCAGAGCACTAAGACATGGTGATGTAAGTGAGCGCTTATGTGGCTGTCTCTGCTGGAAAGCGTGAGATTAAACACTGTAAGCCTTTGGCCAAAGCAAGCTACGCTGTCCTCTGGGGCTGATCCTGCCCTTGTTGAAGTCAAAGGGAACTTTGTCTGATTTTGCTGATTGTTGTGAATTTTTGTCTAAAGTCAGGATTTCAGCTTTTATCCTCATGCTCTGAGGATGGCAAGATGGGTCACAAACCACCATTCAAGTCTTACTGTTAAGGGCTCTACCAGCCTGAACCTTGTCTGAGCAATGAACATGGAAAGCAGAGATTTGGCAATAACCATCTCACCCCACTGGCTGATATCAAAGTGGGAATAACATGGGAAAGAAACTGCTCACAGGGAAGGTACCCAAGTGATTTGTGATCAGAGTTTGGTGTTTTTCTCATCTTCGCTATTTTCCAGGAACAAAGCATAATGGCTTGGGTGTGCTCATGCCCAAGACTTCCAATTTCTATACAGAAAATTATCATAGAAACTGTGATGCAGACATTTACTCCTCTCCTTTACTCTTGCTGAAAGTTATCTCATCTATGCTCCTTCAACTTCAGATGCTGATGGGCCTGATCCAAAAACCGCAATGGGATGATTCCATAGAATTTCATTTTGACAAAGGCTCCTAGCAAGCATGTAACTTCCTTGGAAAGGTCCTGTAGCAATCCATCATTTTGTCTGAATGAGGTTATCCCACAGGGCACCCTGGGCTAGTGGCCCATGCTGGGCAGGACCCAAAAGTAGAGCTGTTCCTGAGATGGAACCTCCCAAATAGTACTTCTGCTTGTGGATATTTAATTTATTGCTCATGTTTTGGCAGTGCTGCAAAAAGATGTCCTGGCCTTTGAAATGTCAAGGTGTGTAGTGCACAAACGATAAATCAATAATCTAAGTTGAGACATGTCATGAGAGAGGCTTGTTTGCAATTGCCTCCTGGCAGTCTTTTATATTAACTTCTTTTAACATCTCTGTCATTGCTCTTTACAGAGTCCAGAAAAATGCATGTGAACAGGGGAAGATGCTGCCTTAAACAGCTTCAAAATTCATGTTACTTCTGTGTGCTGGGAAAGCTTATCATGAAAAGGCAAGTGCTAGCAGCAGACACCTGCTTTCCTCAAATTTGACATTGCTTGGAAGCATTTTGTGGCTTCAAACCTAAGGCCTAGAAGGCTGTCAAGAGAAAGATAACCCTCTGAGTGGGTTATTTCTGAGGCTCACACTCTGAGGCAAGGGCACAGAGGAACACGGCTTGAAATGACAAAGGCATCAGGCTGTGTTTTCCTTGACTCACCCCCAGCTCTTCTGTCTCTGGTCCACAAAGGAGCCCCTGCACCCTGGAAAGTCCAGGCGTGGTCCTTTCAGTCTGGCATGGGTGGCAGGAGACGTGAGTGTGTGTGTGTGTGTGTGTGTGTGTGTGTGTGTGTGTTTTGCACATTGTGTTCTTCCACCCCAGCAGGACCTTCAGTCAGCACTGTTTTTGTCTCTGTGCCCAGCCCTGCCTCCTGTGCTGCTGTGGCACCAGCCTCACCTACCACATCACTTCCTGGGCTCCTGGCAGCTGGTTTCAGTATCCATCCCAGCAGCAGGCACACCCTGGAAGTGTGCCACCAACCCCACACCTCCCACCCAATTCCAGCTGGCAGCAGTGGCAGCGCTCACAGGAAACATTGCTGGTCACCCACATGGCCAAGGGCACTTTGGGGATGACAGTAATTTGACTTTGTCATTTGTAAATAGAGCTGCTCACTGCTTGGGCCCTCAGAGGTTGCTGCCCCGAATCTCAAGAAGAACCAGACATCAAGGGGAGTGGGTAACCTACCAATGAGGTGGGTTCCAACCCTGAATTGACATGAATTAAACCAGGCAGTTGCTGGATACCTCTTTCCTGGTGGATCAGTGCTCATGGCAATTAAACACGGCACAGGTGAAGAAGGAGCAGGCATCCAGGCCTAACAAAAGAGGGTGTTTCCTGACAGAAACAGAGCTCAGGGTCAGCAGATACATTCTGATTTTCAGTTTCTGTGGTTACTGACAAAGTTTCTTCGCATGATCACATCAGGGCAAGCAAATCTTTCCAGGAAGGGTTTCATGCGAAAAAACTTTGGCGCCTGAAAGAGAGAAGGCTGCTTGGGTTCTAGATCCCCTGGGATAAAAAGGTTTTTATATATGGGACTTCAGATCAAAATTGCTGCTTTCCAGTCCACTTTGCAGTTCAGTCTGGCAGGAATCTACCAGGTCTTGGGCTTTTCTAGCTGTGGAAGGAAAACCTCGAGCACAAAGAGCATTTGAGTACAAGATAGTTTCCAAAAGTCTCCTACAGGAGGATGAGCCAAACTGGAAAACTGCAATGTAGTCTTCTGTTGACCCTCACACAAGCTCAGCACTGCTTGGGTCACAGCTTTTAATTTGTCCCATCTTACTTATTATTCCTGAAAAATAAAACTAAGCATTCTAAGAGGGTTTTAAAATAGCTCAAGTGTGACTCAAGTCCTGCAAAAATATGTAATTTTAAGCTTAGAGAAAGTGTTTTATCCTTAATTTGCCCTGTAACGTTCAAATCCACAAAATGAGGTGCTATTCACACTTCTCTTGATGGTGACTCACCATCCCTTAACCTCCCTGTGCTGGGCCCAGAAGCAGATCCAGGTTTCCATGGGTGGAGGCAGGGACCAGCATTTGGTATCTTCAGTGTCTGTGTGGCAGCCAAGGAGAAAGCATGAAGGGAGCAATTTGCACTTGCATCTCCATTTGAGGGGTGCTGAGGGCAGTGAGGAGCAGACAGCTTACTCAGAGGGGCAGGAGTGGCAGCAGGGCATGGGTAAGGCGTATTCCCCAGCCTTGTGTTGCCCACTGACATTTTTCAGCAATGTTGGGCAGCCCTGCCCTGGTAAGGCTCTCCATGGACATGCATGGCCGTTGAGACGTGATTATTTTGTCTCAGCAGCTTTACTTTTCATCTCTCCTTTTCTCAGTCCCCTAGAAGGAATTGTGCTAATGTCTTTATTCACTTCTCTTTCTTTTTTTTTTGAGTGTAATTCTTTCTTTCCTCTTCCTCCTGAACACAAATAAACCCTCCCTTTTCTGCAGCAGTGTTCAGTGCTGGTTCTTTGCTGCACTTCATCACAGTGTCACACAGACCCTAAGAACCAGGTGCCAGCACCTATTCTACAGATATAGGGCCAGGTGTGTGACTTGAGCTCACCCTGGTGAGACTTCATGATGCACTTCTGCCATAGCCGCTCTCTCTCTGTATAGAATCTATGTGGTGACAGAAGGAGGCATCTCAATGCCTCCCCTAGTCCCCAGCCATTTGAACACTTCTTTCACACATCTCCTGCCCACATGCCAGCTGTGGAGTTACAAGCCTTGATGCTGGCACTAAAGAAAGGGGGACGTCCCATATGGACAGAGGTAAAGGAGCAGAGGGAGAGCTGTGTTTTGGTTCCGTGTGGACCTAGCCCTGGCAGGGCAGCCCAGGTCAGGACAGAACTACCGCTCTTGAAATGCCTCAGATAGCCACAGCAATTCCTACCCCAGCACCCCACCCACATGGATATCATGGGTCATATGGTGGACATCAGGAGTAAATCTGGATGGACACAGGACTGCATGGACAGCCTCTCTCCAGTGCACCCCACCAAATCCCTTGGCTGCCTTAGACCAAGCCATTGCAGTTAGGGTGTAGTTATTTTAAACTGGGACATCTTGAGTCCACTGGTGGAAGGTTGGATGAAGTGCTTATTTCAGAAACAGAAACACATTCAATGAACTATGACTCTTTTCCCTCCCACGTGAGTACCACTGTTCAGAATAGCTGTGAGAAGGGGAGCTGTAAACATCTCCCAAGCAGCCTGGCACAAGTCAGCCATAGGAACATGGAGACAATCACTGTGATGCTCTGGTTAGCAAACGTGGCTAATCATTCTCATATTTTTCCTCCAGGCATGGACAGCTCAGAGATTGCCATAATGACTCTGCTTTGCAGTCTCCCTGAAGGGTAATTAGCAGCAATAAAAATTTTTTCAAAATTGCTGGCTGGTTAAGAGTGTGCACAACACAGGAGAGCCCTGAGCATCGGCTAATGATGAGGCATGAAATTCCTCCAAACCAGTAAGCAGTCCAAAACAAAAGTCTGTGTTTTACTTCTCCATCACACAGCAGCAGCAATCTGGGACACACAGGGGAGGTGTTGTTTCAGGCAGGAAGCTACATAAAACCCAAATATTGTTTTTAACCATTATCCAAGTAAAAGAAAAAGAAATCTCTCTTGTGGAAACTGAATTCAGAGCTGCTCTCCTATGCAGGGATGGCTGGAGCCATCGGGAGGCATAATTTTGCATCTTCACTTGCTTCAGGAGATTTGCAATGGAAAGAAGCTCAGTGTGATGGTGTTTTACTGATCAAACTCATGTCCTCTCCTGAACCCTTTAATTGCTTCTTCGTGTTCAAATTTCAAAGTGTTCCTGCTCACCTTACAGGTTCCTTCAGTGAACCAGGAAGGAAAGGATTAAAAGGGGTGTGGTGGAGGATATACCATGGGTTTACAGACTGTAAAGCTCCCAGGCAACCTACAGCTCCACACTCGTGCTGCTCAGGGCTCACTGCCTTCAGCCCTTGGGGACAGCAAGTCCTTCCATCCAAACTGACCAAAAGAAAGAGCAAAGGAAAACTATACAACATGAACATGAGTTGTAAAGTAACCAGGGACCAGGAGATGCCAGAAATGAACGCGCAAGAGTCAAGAAACAGAGCAAGTGGTGAACCCATCTGAGCTCCAGATGTGCCCTGCTCGTTGCCCCTTCCTGTGATTTTGAGCCTTGCACCTGACAAAGAAGGCAGCTTTGAAATTGCTTTTCCATTTTGCAGACTGCACGTTATCTCTATCAGTCTGACATTGACTGTGACATGCAAAGATTGTGACTGATAGTGAAGTAAAACACTTTATTTTGAAAGAGTTACACCATGACCTTCTCACTTTATTATTGTTTTAAAGTATAAAAGGTTAAAAAATAGCTACCTTAGCAGTCATACATGAACAATACGTTAGTATTGGTTATTTGGGAGTTTGTAGGCTGGTCAGTCCTACATCCTCTGGAATCCAAGACCGTTTGAGGAAACACTGGAACATCATGTAAGGTTATGCTTAAAGACCTTTTGCTCTGAATACTCCTTTACTGTGATGTTCTTCATATCTGTTAGTATCATACATAAATGAGAAAAAAAATTCAGAAATAAGTTGCAAATTTTCTGAAATTAGAAAACATTTGTCCATAAAATCACCATCAAAATTATTCCTCCTTCCACTAACAAGTATCTAATTGTAAAACTGACTTCTGGAATGGCTGAGAAGGGTATTGTGACTCTTTTAATAACATAATATGTATAAAAACACAGTCTTGTGACTTTGCATTTGTTCTGTATGAATAAAATCTTCATCTTAATTCCTGACATTAATTTTAAAAAGGGCACTTATTTTTAACCTAATCTATTAATAGTATTCAATATTAAACTACCCCCAAAGACTTCAGAATTATAGAGGACTTTTTTTTTTTTTCAGTACAGAATCAATGCCTAAATAATTTTCACATGAGTGTTCTGGATGAAAACTAATTTCTGCAAGCAAATTATTTAGAAAAATGGTCTAAGTTATTTGGCCTAAATGTCAAGTTAGAATTTAAGTGGGCAGGTACTTTGAGAGCTTTAATGGATTTCTGGTTGGCATTAAATGCAAAACATGAAATGGGTTGTGAGTGGAAGTGGGTGGAAACAGTTTTGATCACTGATTGCAAGATTGCCACCTTTCTTTGGCTCATTATTGGCAAGATTTCCTTCTACAGAGACATTTATGGCAGCAGAGCAGATCTTGCTTTACTGAGCTGTCACCATGCTCTCTGGCTGTAATAAATACATCCCACATGTTTGGGGATTGAAATGTTTCCAGCTCTACCCTTTCCTGGCACTGGAAGGTGCTGGCTATGACATTGGAGAGAACGAGCTTTTCTTTGGACCACCAAGATTGTGTCTACCCCTCTCTTTTGCACAGTGCATACCACAGAAGATGCAAGCTGATGGCGTTTTGTGGCAAGGATATTTGGAATTTAAGGGCTCTGAGAAGCCCTAAGCCACCAGGCAGCCTTGGGCACTCAAAGAGGAGCATGGTCAGAGCTCTCCCTCCCTCCTCTCTGTTGCTCTCCAGCCAACTGTGCACATACAGGGCTGATGTAGTGTGCAAGAGCACTTGGGAAATCAAACATCTGTTTGATGGGGGATCAAAACATAATAAATGGAGGTGGATCAAGAAGTGCTGCCAGAAAGATCCAAGAACACCCTGCTATCAACTACAAATCACCACCAAAGCTCTACAATGGCTGGTATGCGTATACAGGGAGAAAGTACTTTGTACTTGGCAGTGTCAGGGCTTGGAAGCCATCAGATGGCAGCCTTTTTTTCCAAAAGTTTTTCTCATTGAGGGATGCAAGCCACTCTCATAAAGCTGCAGGCCAGCTCAAAGTCCTGGGAGCCAGATCCCATTCTAATTCCTCCTGATTGTAACATGAAAGAACAAAGGGCCATATCCTGCCATTGATACATTTTCAGGCCCTTTAATGGACACAGCTTAGAGACCCAGATATAGATCAATGGCAGGATATAGTCATAATGACCAAAACTGAGCTCAAAGAATGGTGTCTTCCTATTTCAAGTTTATATGACATAACACTAGCACATAATGGAGACCAGATTTTTCTTTTAAACAAGCTGTCAAAGTATCTGTTGCGTCCCATTGAAGGAATGCTTGAATAGCAAATTCCAAACCTAACACTTCAGTAAATCTAGCAAATTTGTTATACTATACCACACAGAGAACTCTCTGCAGATCTTTTCAGTTCATCTTTTGCAGAGAGAATATCTTGGCTGAGGCCACAGCTGGAGTTGTTACCAACAAAATGAGCCACCTTAAAAGAGGATGGGTGATGATGTTTCTCCACAGCACCCAGTACCCTCCATGCCATGTCTCTCAGTTTATGCAGGAGAACTTCTGTGTGATGACTTTGTCTTAGAGCTTAATCTGCCTGTCAAATTGCTGAATGTTTAATCTTTACAGTGTGTGCATTACCGCACAGTAAAAATTCCCCCCAAAACCAGACGCAGAGGTTTCAGCTGAGCAATATTTTTAGAAGTTAACTTATTCTTCTACTGGTGGTTATTAGTCCAAATAACTCATGACAGCCTAATTTCTCTTTAAACTTTTTCTCCCTCACAGTCAGAGGTAGCATTTCAAAATATTTGGAAGGGTGCTATTTGTTTTTCTTCCCCAAATCTCCCCAAAGATGTTGTGGATAACCGCAAGAGTATCTTCCACATTCCTTTATGGTAGTACACAGGGATATGATTTATTCAAACCCAGAGTTCTTTAAACACGCGCCAAGCCAAAGCGCGCCAAGGCTCAGGACAGAGCCCTGGAGCATCCACCTATCCTGTTCACAAACCTGGCTTGAGAAAGCAATCTCTGCACTGTCCAAGAGTAACAGGGTATACGACAGTGCTGCTAAAAACCTGGGAGGCTAATGTGAACCAACCAGGCCATCTGGGGCTATTTAGCTGTTCTTGCTGTGTGATAACATAACTTGGCATGAAGGGCTGGAGCCTCCAGCAAAATCAGACATGACAAAATACTCTGAGCTGAGTCAGAAACAATAATGGTTCTTTTTGCTGCATATAAGCAGAAATCACTGACTTTTGTGTGGCAGAGAGCAGGCTGACAGATAGGAGTGGCTGCTCAGTGGTGCCTTTTGACTACTGATCACCTTGAAGATGCTGAGAAATGGAGGGCTCCTTAGGCTTTATTGCAGTGTAAACATTTACAGTGTTGATTCTTGTTCCAGAAAATGAGGCCACATCTGCCTCTAGAATGAGAGGGAGCTACTGCAGCAGCCATGGCTCAGGATGGATTCCCAGGAGAAGCTGGCAACCATGAAGTCGCCCTGAGATGAAATATATAATATTGTAGTTGTTCAGTCTTTTCCCTTTATTGAGGCTAAATGTGAATTAAGAGTCTTTCAGTATTTATCTCGGACAGAAATAACTATTCCTTCTGCTTGCTGAGATGAGACAAACTTGGTCCTGGTGTGACACAGAGGAATGGGGAGTGGGAGCCCAGCTTCCATAGCTACAGATCAAGGGATGGACATCTGGGATGGGCCTTCCCCCACCAGCAGCATGGATTAACAGGAATATCAGCAGCGTTAGCAGGGATGGAACCATGCGGACCAGAGGCACGACATGTTGCAGTCTCTGGTGCATTAGGTGGTAGTTCCTCTAAAGTGGGTCTGTTGCAATGCCTGAGGGAATAAAGATGTCTGAGATTACACAATGAGGTAGCCTGAGGTAAAGCTGAACATGCTTTTTACTGGGTGGCAAAAAGATAAATGTTGGGGAACCTCAGAAGAAGGCAAACTGGAGCTGGACCCTTGCACACTCATCTGTGCATAGCTAGCACCTGCCACCTGGGAGGAAAAGAAAGCCTAAACTACCCTCAAGGTACTGCTGCTCTAACGCTTTGTGAATGCTCCCTGTAAACACTGCCCCAAAACTGCTGTTGTTTAAGGATAATTTTTGCAGTAGGCTTAAAAGAAGGTGAATTCAGGACAGCTTTGACTACAGCAGAGAACTGCTACCCAGAAGAGGTATAGAACCTGCCCCAGGCTCTTTGTAGTTTGTTTCTCACAACTTGTGAGGCTTACAACTCCCCCTTCACCCGGGGCTAGGGGCAGTGCTCTGGTTTGGTAACATTTTTTACCCTTGATCTGTGGGACACAGATGACCCACAGTGCACAACAATGATGCCTCAGGCCATTTTGGTTTTGGTGGGTGTTTTGCAGCTGACATCCTCATGTTGCAAAGTCCTACGCATGCTCAGGCTGAACTGTGCAAAACTTCAAGCAATGACTTCAGCTTTGTGACTTAGTGCTTGGTGGTGCTGGAGGGGAAAACAAGAGTGTGTGATTCTGTCGCTGCTGAGACGCGCTCCTGTTGCCACAGTTTGCTTTTGAATTTGAAGAGTTACTGAGAAATTTAGCCATACTGGAAAGTTATAAAAAGAGCAAAAGAAGTCCCAGAAAATAACCCAAGCAGAAGAGTCAACAAAAATCTGTTTTCACTTCTTTTTTTCTTTTGTGACCTTTTGCATCCTATTGCTATAACTCCAGCTACTGTTCCAGCCTCTGCACTTGCTTTTCTTTCACTTAGCTTTATTTTTGTGGCTATGTTTACAGCCTATCCCATGTACAGATGAATTCATAAATCGTTATTAAAAAAACCAAGACACCAGGAAGCATGAGATGAGGGAAAACAACTAGAACTCCAAACTAGAACTCTAAACCAAAGGAATATCACTGTGCCTTTCAGTGTCACCTGTAGCTGCTTGTGCAACCCTGCCAGCTGTGCTGCCTGCCACCATGCACACCTGGTGTCAGCAACATGGGCTGGTAAGGGTGGAGCTCTCTGATTTTTCTCTCAGAAAAGCAGGATTTAGAGGATGGTCCTTCTCAGATAAACTGACAAAGGCCATGTATCAGAGCCAAGGATCACTGAAGAACTTGAGTCACATTTGTGCTGCCTAAGGCTCTCTAGGTCAGGCTCACGCTGCAGAGAGTTGCGCAGAGCAGTCCAGAACACAGCTAAACATGAAGCGTGCAGGCAGTACAGGGCTCTAGGTGACCCCCTGCCCTTTTTTCTTGAGTAGAATAGCTATGAAGATCCCGAAGGGAGAAGCTAAAACCAGAAGATCCTGTTGGGGAGTGGGAGGCAGAGGGAGGAGGAAGAGGTATTGGTGCTTATAGAGTTTTTAAGAGCATGGGAGTCTTCCTATCTGAGAGCAGAGGTAAAAGCAAAATGAGATTTATCCATTGAAGTCTGAAAGTTTCTGCGTGTGTTTTATTTGTGTACATGTCTTTTTCTTCAAATGGAATTTGGACAGTGTTTTGCACTGTGTGATTTCCAGAAAGTCTTGTTCTTCATCCTCATGGAATTTTTAAGGAGATATTTGCCCAGGCTGTCCACATGAGTGTGTCTTGTAATGTTGATCCCTCAGAGAACAATCATGGATGAAATCGCAAAAAATGTTGTGCAACACTGTTTTTCTGATTTAGGAGCTTGGAAATAACAAATATACTGGAATTTGGTTTCAATCCATTCCCTTTTTTATTTGACCTCCTATGAAAAAGAAATAATATATTCTTCCTCTGGAATAGGAGCTGTGTCAGCCAGTATATTGGTACATCTGTGAAATGCACAGGCTTACTTCAAAACAACATTTTCTTTTGGAAAGGAAATTGCACTGAATTTTTCTGAAGTCATTGGCCAACCATGCAATGACAGGATGGGAATTTGTCCTTCTTTTTGACTGTTCACTGTAGTGCTCAATCAACTGAAGCCCTTTCAGCATGCTCCTCTTTGATAGTTCTTTGGGTTACAGCACCCCTATCCTTCGGCTCCAGCAAAGCCAGCCCTCTATCCCAGCTCCCAGAGAACTTCTTTTCACATCCCCTTTAACCAGTGAGAGCCCTGTATGTCCACCAGCCCCTTGGCTTCACAGTGCTCACACAAGGACTGTGCTGTCCACCAGTCCTGGGACCCTTTGGGGAACCAATCTTCATCCCACCCACCTCTTCCCACATTTGGAATCAGATCTGCTGCTGCCACTGTGAACTCCAGAGCCTGTGTGGCCCATGGTCATAGAAAGACCCTCTGTGGGCAGGAGAATCTGCCCTGCCTTTGTCTGCAGCTCCTGCAGTCTTCTCCTCACCTCCAGGTTTGCTTAGAGCAGAAGGGGAAGACAAGGAAAAGGGACTACAGCCAAAGAGTCTTCCTGTGGCTGCTGCACCTTCTCCTTGCTGCATCTTACAGCATCCACACCCACATGAGCCTCCACTGCTGCACCTGCTAGCACAGGTGAAGTCAACAATAATTCCCAGCTTGGACAGCTTGACAACCTCACCGTCTTCTCAGGCATCCTTCACCACAGCCACACACACACCAGTCCCCTCAGATCTGCTTAAAACATCTCCTGCTCTGCACTCCCCTTTTCCCACTGGCAGCACATCATTTTGGAGCTATGCTTTGTCCTCCCTTGTCTCTTGCCTCAGAGGAAGCTTGCTCCCCCGAGTCAAAGAGCAGGATGAAACAGATCACTGGGATGCTCAGACCATCACAGGGGGATTCCTTGCGTGTCCACAAGGATGTGCAGGCAGTCACTGCTGAGGTTTTTCAGGAGTGGCTATTGAGACACAGGAGGCCTGGAAAGGAGGTGGGAAGATTATGTCTTTGCAATGTCAAGGAATTGATCACAGGATTTGGCTTGCTGATTTTATGATTGTAGTCCTAAAGGCCAGCAGAACTCTGTACTGGGGTTTTCAAAAGCTCATAGAGGCCGTATTTATCCTACTGATTTTTTTCCAAAGTTTTTTTCCAAAGATTTTTTTGCTCAGTTTGCTTTTGAAGCATCATCAAATAATATATAATCTTTTGTGAAGTCTCTCCCTCCTCCCATTTAAAACATGCTTTCCAAACAGCACAATCTGCCTCTCAGTGATTGATCTGGAAAAATCCTTGTGTTGCTAGTATTTATTTTTTTCTGTTGAATAGTGCAATAGAAATTGTGCCTGCATAAGGCAAGAATTTAATGTAATTCTGAACAGACAACCTAAATATGCAGCCAACATGATCACACACTCCTGGGTTCATAGAAAAGGTAATTTCATCAGCAGCCTGATCACTGAACAGGCAAAACCTGCCTACAGTTCATTCCAGGCCTATTTTGTAAACACTGACAGCTTCTTGAGAAATCTGCCTGTTCACAGAAGAAAATGGAGGTGAAATAACTGAGAGAAGAAGCACAAGCTTCTGTTTGCACAATTCATCCATGCTAATCAGCCTCTTGATTTGCCCAGCATATAGGAGCTGATGTAACTGCCCTGAAATCCACTATGGATGTAATTGAAACCTGCTGCAAAACTGTGCTTTTCTTACTGAGTGCTTACTCACTTACTAACTGTGAAGTTTCAAAATTTTACCAGTGTATTCTATTGCTTGTCCTGTATAGTAAAATAGAATGTTGAAAAACTGGCGTTCTCCTCAGGTTTGTTGGTTTTGTAATGATTCCAATAACTACCACATCACTCAATATCACTTAATATGCTTGCACAGACATGAAAAATTATGATAAATAGATGGATTTTGAGAAAAAAATACAGCAGCAATTACTCACCACAGATGTGTCTTTCCATGTTCAGCTGCATGCTCTTTTATTATTGTCATCTATATGCTTTTTCCAAGCTATATGTTCCCAGAGAAACACACATTCCTTTCAACTTGGAACCATGCAAGTGTAGCAATCACCTAGTAGGAATATATGGGTCATGGTGCTACATGACTTAACTCTGATTCAATGACTTGTGCTCTTTTTCAACTACTTCATCAGCAATAGCTGCTGTTGAAGGAGCCAAAATGAATATAAATTGGAAGAACATAAGGAACAGTCTTTTGCATTATGTAAATATCTATTTTAAGCTCATTTTTGAAGATATTTCCATTTATTTTCAGAAGGAAAATGTTACATTTACTTAACTTTTGTCAACTGAAATGAATAGGCTATATTCATTTGCTCCCAAAGGATGTATTTGGAACTGCCATTAGTCCCATCAAAATCAGAACTAGGCTTGAAGTGACCTGCAGAATGGAGCACTGTGGTGTACAATAAAGCTGCAGATGAGTCTTCAGGAGATACCAAAGGCACAAACATTTCTCAGCAATGTACCAAAGTTTGCTGTTTCCCCCAATGACAATGAAAATTGTCTGAACAGTACAGAACTCCTGAAATACTTCATAAGTTATCCTATGTATAAAAGTAGACACAAACTTTCTATTCTTCCTTTGCAGGAAAGAGAGTGTTTAGAGTAATCTCAGTCACTGTTGTCTCCTCTCGATTTAGTTGACATTTCAGGTTGTTTTGTTTTTTTTCTAAATATGCCACACTCACAGAGACAAGATACAAAAGACCCACAAAACTGCCAAATTCTAACGAAAAAAGAATGTGTAAATATAGACAGGGCTGATGAAAAATTCAATCAGTTCAATTTTTAACTGCAGGGACCCAAAAGGTCCTTTGACTCAAAACAGGCTGCTTAAGTTTGAATCCCACACATGAAATTAACCCTGACCACGCTAGTATTGCTTGTGGTAGGAAGACCTTTGTTTGATGCCAGAACCTTGTTCAGAGTATATCTTTCCATGACTGACCTGGCCTTTCCACTCTAAGATGTTTCCGTGCTACGGTACTCTTGGAGCTACGGAGAATATGGAAAAAGGAAAAATGAGTGGATGTAAACAAACTTGAAGTCTTTCAAACCACTCTGCATCCCTTAGACGTTTTCATTTTCCCCATTGCAGATCTTGATTGCAATCTCAGCCCTCTGTACACTTCCCACAGATGAAGAAACAATAGCAAAGACTGACCCAATTTGGGCTTTCTGCTACCACTGCCTGTACCACTGTTAGGGCAATGGGTGAAAGTAGTCAAACTGCTGAGCATGGCAGCGCTGGCTGAGCAAGGCCAGGTGGCCTGGTCTTGAGAATTCCTGCAGATATTATAGCTGAATCCATAAAATAACCTATTGAAGTTGACTGTGCAGTGTCCAAATACATTTAAAGCACAGGATAGTTCATGCCCCTCTCCTAGTTTCACAAGAGCTCTGAACTGATGTTATGAACTGAAGTGACACTGTACCTGGCAGGTGGAGCATGGTATGTATGTGGGGATGAGTTGTTTCCATGTGGGAGCAACTGCTCTATCTCCACAGAAATGGTGAATAACATCTCTGCTAGCTTGTTTGGCTTAGTTCTATCCCTTCTGCTCATACCCACAGAACTGTTGGTGTCCACAAGACTCAGTTTTAGATGGTGCATGGTCATGCCTACAAACACACTGGGAAAAATGTCCATCTACTGTTTATCCTATCCTTTTGTCCTGTTCAGACAGTCCCGCCACAGCCTATTGCAAACCACTGACAATTCCTGTGGGATTTGGAGCCTTTTATACTGAAGGGGCTTATTCTAGCTTAATTTCTAGAAATTAGTTAAAGAAAGAGAGAAAGAGACTGCTTAGACTAGGATTTTATGTCAGTGAGTCTTTTTTTTTTAAATGAGTTTTAAGAAATTTAGGGTTAGAGGTACCTTCTTCTGATTTCACCATACTCTCCCTATCTTATTTCATTATTATGATGTTTCAAATTCCATTAGACTGCATCTAGATTCAAGATTTGCCTGGTTTCCTTCTTTTTAATTTTTAGTTTAGAGGGGAAAATGTCCAGGACTTGACTGAGAGATTTAATTTTGCAAAGGCATTGATGTTCTTAACTCTGTTTAGGATCTGGATCCCACTCATGAATCAGATGTTCAGCTCCACACCACAAAAGAACTTAAGTAGTCTGCCTCAAATCAAGATGTACAAATGACTTTCTAGCTTGTCTGAACTAGATCTAGTACAGAAAGCCCCATAAGTCCCACACCACTGTGAGACAACGTAATGAAATTCAAAGCATCAGCTTCTGACAGACACTCAGTGTTGACTGATGTCATTCTGAATCAAGACTCTCAGCATCACATATTAAAACTGTGGCTCTCAAGTGGCTACTGGAGAATGCATACATGCTTAAATATGTGTATTGTTTGTAGTGTTCCCCTGAGCTTACATGTAGGCTACCAAGGCGCGGTCTTCAATATGTCACTTTTTTTGCTTCTACATATATAGATGCTTACATACATTTCTCTTGCTGATTCTCAGCTCCAACTGAACTAAACTCAAGAAACCACAGGTCGTTTTGGATGACATCTCAGGATCACTGACAGGGAATGAGACAACTCTAGAGCTTTCTGTTCAGCCTTGAGGTTACTTGGGACCTTCTGCAAAACAGGTTTTTTGCCATCAACACCTCTTTGCTGTACATTGGGGCTAGCAAACACATTTTTTGCTGCTGTGCCAGTGAATGCCCTAGTTTATGAACCAAAATATGCTGTTGGAAGGGGCTATGTCTCATCCTGCACAATTTAACTGAAAAAGGTATAGGCAGGAGCTGTATTTTAGCATGTCAATGTACATTTCTATGTGCAAAAAGGATCCAGTGGCCTGCAGATTATCAGTGAGGAAATGATGTCCCCATTCATGGTTTACACTCCAAGCAACCTTACCTGAGCCAGACCTGAAGGTCAGCTGAACTGTCATTGCTCCCTCACACAGAGACTTCACAACCCAGAACTTGCTCTGGACATTCAGCCAAAGCTCTGCTCCTCATATTCCAGGTATGGAGATAATGGGATGCTACCATCCAAAACCCCTGTCTCAGCCACACAAATATATTCTAGCTCTTCATCATGGAAAATCCCTTTGGTCCTTTGTATGTTATCTTGCCTGTATAAAAATTTATTCTAACAAACAGGTCTGCAGGAAAACTGCTGTACTAAAGACTGGTTTATAGTGGTAATTTGCAACATTTACTGTACCATATACTTTCTCCTTTAAATTTTTCTGTAAGTTCTGATTTGCTCAGAGACTTCTGGTCTGCGATGAACTGGAATTATCTAAATACTTCATCTGTGGGATTCAAGGTTAAAGGGGTAACTACCTGTGAAACTGCATTATCTGGGTAGACAATCCTTGTTACTGGTTGTTGCAGTGCAACTTCACTCATTTGCTTTGAAGGGTTAGGATCTTACTCCTAGAAAGGAAGGTTTCTGGTTTCCTGTCCCTCCCTTTGCCTGTTGGGTGTGCAAAGCCATACAGATCCCAGTGGCCAACAATGATGGTTGATGGCCACCGCCACAAGGAAATCTTGCAGAGGCTCTTTCCATGAAATATTGATAACACAGACATCTACTATGGAATAGTCTCTTTTTAACCAATGTATAATGTATTCAGGGTGTGAATCCCAAACCAGACACCTGAAGTAAGTGTCAGATGAACCATGCCCTTACTGGTATCTGCATCCCTCTGCTTGTCACGAGGAAAGCCTGGAGTGAGTGGGTCAGACACAAACATTGCTCCAGACACATCTAAAAGCAGGCAAGATGTTTGATTCCTCCTGTGCATTTCCCAGGGCATGAGATATGGGTCACCCTGAGCCACAGCCCCCAGTCTTGCTCAGAGGGCTCTTCCTTTGCAGCAGCCTGGGGCTCTGTGAGAGCTTTTGGCTGCTGGACAGCCACTTGCCCTGTTCTTCAGGCTTCCTTCTCTCACGGAGAAAATTCCAACATAGAAAGCAGTAGCTGGGCTCTGTGAGGAATTCTTAATAATTTTATCTCCTTCCCCCTCCACCCCTGCTTCCTGTCATGGTAAGCTAAAATAATTAAACACTTAGGGTTTGTTTGCATGTATTGTTTATCCATCCTTGCTCTTGCTTCTATGTTTAACAGAGGAAATAACTCTGTATGATAATGTATCACTACATGCTGGTAACATCAGATAAGCTAAACTGGACAAAAACGTTTTCCTTGGCAATTCTCCACTTTCTTTAATTTGGCCAGAGAACCCACTTTACTTTTGGAATTGTGGAGGCCCCAGTTACACTTGACTGTAACACAAAGAGTTTCACAGTTTTTCTTGTTAAACTCCATGTAGGACTAGGAGAACAATCCTGCCATTCCTTTCCCTGCAGTATAATTGAGCTGATAAGCATCAAGCCACACACATTAAAACCCACAGTGAATGTCATTTGCATTAGTTTTATGCTTTTACAGAAAAAAAAAAAGACAATCTGCTTATCAGCCTCCATCGGAAGCTGCACAATGCTATAGGGATGCATATTAAAAGCTGAACACAGGGAAGGAAGAAGGCAGTGCATTTGTGCACTAGTGCTCTTGGAGGGACCCCTTTTGTGGTGGAGACAGCATTCCCAGGCACAACAGGAGGAGCTGGGTGAGCATCAGAGAAGCCCCTCCCTTTACCCACAGGGAGTGGTATAGGGGCACTGCAGCATGACGGGGAGACAAGATCGGGGTTCAGGGATCATGACATGGGAACAGCTTGTGCTGCAGCTCCTCTGTGTCTCCCATCAGTCGGTTTCAATCAGAGGGGTCAGTCTGGAGATATCTGGGCTCACTGAGAGAGAAGGGTGGAGAGGGCTGTTGGAGGTTCTATGCCTCTGCCCCCCAGGCAAGTGAGTGCTGGTGCTTGGGGAGGTCCTGGGCCCCGATTTCACTCCTTGCATGGCACCCAGGATGCAGCCACAGCTTTGTGCTGAGACACCTGGAGCATTGCCGAGGGCAATCACCTTCACCGTGGGCAGAGTCTATATAGCTGTGTGGGATGCATGCACATGGGGCCACACAAGCTCCTGTGTTATGGGTTAACATATGTGCAGGATTCACACCAGTGGCATTGCCACAGGGCTTTACCTTTACGTTTGGCACCCAACAAAAAGTTTTGGTCTCGTGCCCTTTTCTACCTGAAGGCACTGCCCATGGGAGACACAGGACAGCAGCAGTGCAGCAGGTACAGCATCTTTCCCCTTTGTGTCCCACCAAGTGCCTTGAGAAGTACTGGCTGGCCTTGCTGCAAACCCCACCTCTGCACAGCAATGGCAGCTCCTCTGCTCATAGTTCATAACTCATTCAGCCCACACACAGTGAGTCTACTGCTTCAGGATACTGCATGTGAGATTTAGGGGGCTTCACCCCCAAATATGCGTTCGTGCGCATTTACTTCACTTGCCCTAAGAGCTGGTGTCTGTGCAAGTGATGGGCATATTGAAGATTTCTAGTTTCAACAGACTGGCAAGTGGTGTGGAAGCTGAGCTTTGTTTCCAGGCAGCAAATGCACCTGGCATACAGTAAGCCACACTGTTGGAATCTTCCTTGCAGCATATGTACAGACTGAAAGCCTTAAATACACTGGATTATTTGTTGGGGTTTTTTCCCACCCTTTCCTCCCTCCCTTAAGCCAAACATTTATGCAATAAAGTATTTCTAGAGCACAATATATAAAAATTGCACACAATAAAAATAAGAAGATCTAGTAAGAAAACAGCTGAACTTAATTTTATAGCCAGATAACAACGTAATTTTCTGTCCCTTTTATTTTTTGGGGGTTTTTGTGGTTTTGGTTTTTTTTGTTTGTTTGTTTGTTTTGTGGTTTTTTTTGTGGTTTTTTTTTTTTTTCCCCAGATATTAAGGTGCTTTTCTTGCAGTAAGTTTGACTCAGGAGTATTTTGCTTAACACCATTTTTGTAACAGAATACTTGCTCTTTTTTTCTTAATTATAACCAATGTGTAATTTCTAGAACTTGGAATTTGGACTTCTGGTCAAATAACTTAGAAGCAAACTGTAATTATGTGCCTTTTCCTGGTGCAGATGGTGCCAAACCATAGATGAAAGCAAAGTGATTGTAGACAAAGGGCAACAACTTGGTGACGGGGTTTCCTTTGAAGAGAGTCAATACAAGTAATCTCTGAGTAAATCTAGAGAAGAATCTGCAGCAGAGGCCAGTATCCAGTGTTAGGATGGGTCTGTATACAAGATAGAGTCACTCTACATCGTATGTAATATAATGTATAAAAAATCATTACAATTCTGAAGGAGACTCATGTAGGAGACACAATATTCCCTCCTGAGTGTTCCCTCCATACACCACAATATCACAGGTCCCTCCATCATCTCCACTGCCTCGCAGCATTGTCTATAAAACGTGAAGGTGCACTCCTCAGGGACAAGGAGTTGTCACCACAGGCTGAAGAAAGCCCCAGCCTGTGTCCTGCAGTGGGGGTGGATTCATTTGCTCCTTATACCAGTCTGTAGAAGGGGTTGCTGCCCTTCCAGACCTGCTTTGCCCCATTTATTCCATTGAAAGCAAAGTGCTGCTGAGTTTTTGTTATGTACCAGACTGCCTGCACCAAAATGCACTGGTGCTGGACTGGGTCTCTTGAACCATTGTTTTTCTAGTTCCAGTCCTTAGGATGCAAGAAGGACTTTAATTATTATGGTCTGAGTGTAATTCATTCAGGTTTTCTCAACTGCTTATTCATCTCCTCCTGTGGAAGAGCTTGCAGACCCAGCTGGCATCAATGATAGCAAAACAAAATTTCTTTTTGAAGAATTAACACTTCATTTTTAAATTACGGCTCTGAAACACGCTAAGATGAAGGAAAGATTCTCTCTCTCTCAGCTTAAAAGGAAACAGTAATTTTCTCATTTTATTTGAACACTATTTTATTCCATGATTTTTTCCTCTATTTGCCATAGAAATATTGAGATCTAGTTAAACAGCAAAAAGAAACCCCACCCCCACCACCACCTTGGACTTTAAAAAATAAAGTTAATTCCAGCTCTTCCTGGGTTTTACCTTTGAACTTCCCTGAGACTTCTGCTTTCTAATCTGTAAACAGGAATAATACCTTCCTGTCTAAGAGGACTGTTGTAAGAATTTTAACTGATTCATGTTTGTAGGATGTTGGGAAATGGCAACACATGCATGGATATGGAGGTACATATATGTGCATGCTTGTATGCATCTATGGATGGGGGTACAGACTGGTTTTATTTTTGTGTGCCTCCTGTTTTTTGTTTTCACAATATCACTATCTTCCTAAAACACAAAAGATTTCTTGTAGAGAAGAGAATGTTGGTACATTTACCTGAAGATCAGATTGCATATGAATGGAACATATTTTCTTGACATAGTGTTAGAAGGTTTTGGTATTAGAAAAAATTAGCACAACACAGGCTCAAAACCAGCTCTCACTAGCAATGTATTGTGACATTACCATATCTTTCAAAGCAATCTCTAATGGAAAAGGGAAATCATACTTCACCTAGATATCCCTCTCCCTCCCTAAATTTCCTGGTAAAAATAACATGTTTCTGAATTTCGTGGTGGAACTCCAGGTCCATACAGCCACTCACTCACTGTTCCCCAGTGGTACAGGGGAGAGAACCAGAAGGGTGAAAGTGAGAAACTTGTGGGTTGAGACAAAGACAGGGAAAACAAAAGCCACACATGCAAGCAAAGCAGAACAAGGAATTCATTCCCACTTCCCATCCACTTCATGCACTGGATACCATGGGTAGACAGGTATCTGGTCAACCCAGGTCAGCTGAGCAACATCAGGTGTAATGGTGACTTGAGAAAATAAACACCATTAGTCCAAACATTCCCCCCTTCCTTTTTCCTCCCCCAGATTGATTTACTGGTCATGACACCATATGGTGTGGGATATTCCCTCTGCTCACTTGGGGTCAGCTGTCCTAGCTGTGACCCCTCTCAACTCCATGTGCACCCCCAGCCCCCTCACAGATGGGGTGAGGTGAGAGGCACAAAAGGCCTGGGCGCTGTGCAAGCCCTGCTCAGCAATGGCTAAAACATCCCAAGTTATCAACACTGTTTTAGCCATAGCCCAATACAGGCAACTGTAAAGACAATTAACTCTACCCTAGCCAAAACAGCACACTGAACTATGGTTTTTTGGATTTAAATCAAAGCAAATATTTTCTTTCTGTTACTTACAACCCTTCTAAAGGATATAAGCAGGCCCCATGACTGCTTTTGCTTCCAAAGCCCACATCAATGCCACCTTTTGCTCCCAAGACTTCAGAGGATGGCTCACCCCTCCTTTTCATTTGCTGCTTTGGGTTTTTGTAGGCATTCTTCTTTCCTCCAGCTTTTGAAGGCGGAAACTTCACGTCAGTCAGTACAGTTTGCCCAGAAACATATCTGGAAACTCCTTCCCTCAATGATGAAAGTCTTAGAGTGGGATAACCCTCTGCCCTGGCCTGACCCACACTCCCATTTTTCTTTGTCTCCCACAGAGATGTTAACAGGCCTCATTCACATCTCAGTCCCTCTCAAACTAGATAGCTAGAATTTCCCTTCCAGAAGAGAAAGCAGAACACCCATTGTAGAATTAAACTCAGACCTTTGCTATTATGATTATGATTAATGACAACAATAGGTAAATGTACACATTTCCATTTGTATGGAGAAATCAGCACATCAGATATTGTATTTTCCATTCAAAAATTTAATATAAATGTTGATATTTTTATACATATATTTGCATACACTTTCCAAAACATGACTTTTTGTTTTCTTGGTTATGTCTATTTCTTGTCTGCTCTGTTAAAATCCCCTCTGCTATTACCTTTATCCCATCTTTTACACACACAGCGGTTGCAGAACTTCACTGACAAATTTTGTTGGAACAAGAAGCTGATCAATGAAGGTTTACAGAAAGCCCTCTTTCCATTTTGAAACATGGACCTGCTAGAACTTTGCTGCAAAGGCTCGTGTCCTAAACAATTTAGGGATGCCATAAAATTACTCCTATTTCATTGCATTAAACCACAAATTATAAGATAGATTTCTATTCTGGTATTATTCAGCTCCTTCCAATTCAGTTTAACAGTGGGAATGAGAAGGCAGCAGCTCCTTGTTACCAGGCAACTCTTCCCAACCAAAAGCAGCTTGCCCCAGGGATCAGGGTTTGAGAGCTGCTCCGCAGTGACAGCTCTTCTGCCTTCTTCCAAGCCCAGACTGATGCATGGAGGCTGCTTCAGAGCAGAGCTCTCTTTAAGAGCTCAAAGCATTGGCAAGAGCTACATCTCATTAAAACTCTGTTTTTGTCTCCCACTGTCACTATACAGCTGTGAGTTTAGCCACTGACTTCCAATAAGCCAATTGTTTTTCAATGCACAAGTAATTTTTTCAGTAATGGGGTTTTATTGCTTTGAGTTAATGAGAGTGATAAAGAATACATCATGCTCTTCTGCTAAGAAGCCCTTTTCAAAGGCAGCAATGGGTGTCAGTACTCTCCCTCCTGCCTTGAAGAGGCAGCTCCAACTCAAGTAATGTCTCAGCAATTCCACTTGCCGTCTTGGTGTTTATATAATTCCTGGTGAGATTTTGTAGGGTAGGACACATTGTATCAGCTTATATTTGTTCTTACTGGTTTTCTGCAATATCCTTCTCCTTCTCCTGCCACTCTTGAATTTATTTATATTCATTTTAGGCTTTATTCAAGCAACTAAAAATCCCCTAGGACACAAGCACATGTGGAAGGCATAGGAATAGAAGCCATGATGACCTCATAGTATATTGATGTACCAATGGCCTAATAAAACACAAATCCCATCCACCAGCAATGTTTATGAAACACCTTACATCACTCATAAGTTCATTCCTACTCAGAGTTTGGTTTGGGATTCAGGCTTGTTGAACTCTTGTCCTGGGTGTAAGTCAGAACTGGGCTCAATCTGCTGACACTGCTGTGGTTTCTCTCAACTCTTTCCTGACAATCACGCAGGTCATGATAATTTCTTCACCATCAGGGTGCCCCTTGTTTTAACTCAGCACACTTCCACTGGGTCAAGGACGTCAGAGAAAACAGAAGAAGAAACATAAGCATCCATGTTGGTGCAATGCTTCAAAGCAAGATTCAGTTGTCTCAGCTGCAGAGCATCCAGCAAGGAAAGCGGATGACCCTGAAGAGAAATTGGTCCCTTGCAAGGTATTTCTCTGGTCATCCAGATCAGCATATAGACATGGGCATGACCAGCACCTGTAGGAAAAGAAGCTTTTCTCCTTCCCCCTCCAGCATAATGCATCACTGTCAAAAAACAGGGTTTGGATCCCTTATTGAAGAGAGACATTAATTAGAGAGTCTTTTATGAAATTTCTTCTTGAGTAAATGACATGTGTGAAAGATTAACAATGTTTCTTCTACATTTCTCTCCCTGCATTCAGCTCCATTTTTTACCCAAGTCTTTGTTTCTCTCTCTAATCTACATTTACTTATTGTTCTCATCCATTTCATCATCACTAGAATTAAGCATATTATGAAAGTTAACCCTTTTCCTCTTGAGTTAATATATGCTAATCACCCAGAAGAATTGTGCAGTATAAGGGCACCTTTTCTGTGATTTTATTAGAAAATGTTTAATTTGAACACATCAGAGAAGAGGAATTTTATGCCATTGACATTATTAAATATCTCTGGATAAAATTTCACATTCTCACACAGAAATATTGGCCTGATCCAAACAAAGGCACATGTTTGTGTATCTCCATGAAAGACTCTTATTTGGAAGAGGAGAAAGAAGTTTTTCATATTTATCCCTGACTCTGAAAATATCCTGAATCTAAGCATGGCTTCTAATTGCTTTTAGTTGCAGTTTCTCATCCTTCTGACATTCTTTTTCACCACCACTTTCATTCTACATCAATCTGTGTCTTTGTATAAGGTTTCACATATACATTAGTAATGTTTTTCAGTGGAGTTGCTTGACTATCCAGCATCATGCTGAGTGGCTGGAAATGTTCTTAGAAGGCTTGCATCCCACTTTTGTTACCTTACAACTTTCACTTCTCATCATCACAAATATGTTACAATTTTAATTTGTTTTGATTCGCTTTACAGCCAGGCATTAAATGAAGCTGACGTGTTCAAAACTCTGTTGTTTTTAAAAAGAAAAGTGCAGGCTGTGCAAGAAGCTCCAGCTAGTCTGTGGCAGCGGCACATTAGGAGAAGGTCCAGATGGATGTACCAAACAGGTTTCCCGAGCAGCAGGGATTGCATCGGTACCATGAAAGGTTCCTGTCTTGCAGTCTGGGTTCAGTCACTGCTGATGACAAAAAGAAATCTTAAATTTTTAGTGTGGGAACCAATATTTTGTCTAAATAACTGAGGTCCACCTGGGCGAGCTACACACACTGCTATTGGAGCTTTTTCATCTTTGGGTGAAACAAAACTACCAATCCTCAGATCTTCAAAATCGCACTGTTTCAGTAAGAAATTTTTGGGTCATTTTTCCATGCAATCAAGGTTTGTGTGTGTGTGTGTTTGTGTGTGAAGACAGTAGGATATTTGGGGCTCTACTTTTTTGATGTAAATTACCTGTCAGGGGCATTCTAGAGTTATTTTTGGTCTGTCTGACCACAGTAGTTACAGTTTGTGAGCTCTTCTTTGCCTCGTCACATGTGGGTAAAAATCAAGATACCTTTCAACCCCCAGAAAATTCTACTGCAAAATGGCAACATAAAGAGACACTAGAGAAACATTTAGTGATGGTACAACAAGTGCTTAATCATCAAGTAAGAAATCTATTACAACTGAATTTAATATCCTCAACTGGATGACAGACATGCAAAGGCAAGAATGGGATAAAAGGAACTGGGCTTCCTCCACAATGCAGTTAACTTCACAATCTGGTGCTTGGATCCCAGAAGTACATACGCTGTTTTAAAAATGGAGAAAAGCAAAGCTATTATTTTCAAAGGGAGTAAGAAGTAAAAAGCAGAGTCAGTTATGGAAGATTCTCTTCTAGTTTCTCCTTCTCCTCAATGTCTTGTCATGATAAATACAACAGCCCCATTGGTCTCCCCGCCTCCAGGTGCTTAGTGATGACTCAGACTGCACAGAAAACAGACCCTCTGGTCCTGCATCCCCACCTCAACCCTTTGATGTGCTGGAGATGAATATAATAAACCAGGAGCTGTGATGTCCTATAGGCTGTGGCAGGAGGTCTGGTGCTGTTGGGCAGTGCCATTTAGTCTGAGAGTTCACCCATGGACGGCAGTGGCACGTTCTGCCCAGGAGTTTGCTTGTTGTCTTGCTTGCTGCAGAGGGAGTGCCACTGTCCAGATAAGCAAGTTGGTTTTGCTAGTGCCTAAAAAGCCATTTTCAGACCTTTAGCTGTTTTTAGCCTTTAGCAGTTCACCTGGAACCAAGACAGGCACAGAGAGAACAAGATGACAGTTCAGAATTTCCTTGTCCTTGAAACTTCCAGTTCATTTCCTGGCATCAGCATGTGAATTAGTTGACAACTAAGCAGCAAGTTCCAGATCTTAATGTGCTGAGTATATTTAGCATATGGCCAGCCTGTACTGCATTCAGGTCAAGGATCATGGAATCGGCTCTCTTGCTCTCAGAGGGATTTTCTGGTTAAGTATGCTGCCTTCCACAATCATTGAATTTCTTAAATATTCTGATGTAATCTCATATCCTTCTACTCCTCCCTACTCAGAGAATACAAGAAAAATAGGAATGATACCTTAGGAACACTTTCAAAGGAAAAATAACAGGAAATGATTGTGGAATGAGCATGTGAAACAGTGGCTTGCTCTAAAATCTGAGATAATTTGGCGGTGTGGGACAACTCATAGGACATGTCCAACCAATTCTTCCTTGAGGTCAAAAAAGTACTTTACACAGAAGAGAGGGTCCTTCAGAAGTCAAGAACTGTGCACCCCAGAGTGTCCCTGGCTAGAGCACTGATAGAAGGAAGGAAGCAAGGGCAGGCTTGGGAATCCCATCCTCTTGTCCACAATGAATATATAAAATCATAGAATTGTTTAGGTTTGGAAAAAACTCAAAGATCATCAAATCCAACTGGCAACCTAGCACTTCCAGGTCCAGCACTGAACCATGTCCCCAAGTGCCACACCCACACATTTTTTTAACTCTTCCAGGGATGATGATTCCTCTGTTTCCCTGGGCAGCCTGTGCCAATGCCTGACTGTTCTTACAGTGAAGAAATTTTTCCCAATATCCAATCTAAGCTTTCCCTGGCACAACTTGAGGCCATTTCTTCTTGTCCTCTGTCTTGTTGGCTGGGTGAAGAGATTGACCTTCACCTCACTACAACCTCCTTTCAGGTAGTTGTGGTTGTAGGCACCCCCTGAGCCTCCTTTACTGCAGGTTAGACAACCCCAGCCCCCTCATAAGACTTGTGCTCCAGACCCTTCACCTGCTTCTTCAACTCTAAAGTTGTGAGGCCTATATACTCTTTTCAGGGCATTTTAGTTTCATTCTGCAATTTGGTGACTACAAAAGTAAGTAGTTGCAGGAACCTAAAGGAACTTTGCTCAGTTAAACCTTCTTCTGCTACACCTCTGCAGCTTAGCTACATATCACACACTGGTTTCTTTTGGGACTAATTAAGGAAGAGAAACCGAAGGACATTCAGTGAAATTTGGAATAAGTGTCTCAAGGTCTGTTGACCAATGAATCACTTTTAGATTTTTGATCCTTAACGAACACCTTCCAGTTGCATTTTCAGTCACTTCTCTCAAAACTTGTTAAATTTGGTGCGTATTTCTGGTTAGTGTCTAAAAACCAGTGGAAACTAATCCTACAGGTTCCGATCTATATTTGAAAATCTCTGTGTCTAGATTACATGCTGAGTGTACAAGCAGTTCATATAACATTGTTTTAATATTTTCAGCATTATTTTTCTATCCTGTTTTTCATGTTCCCTAAGACATTACTGGGACAGCTGAGTAACAGATAACAACAACAACAACAACAACAACAACAAAAAAATCCATAAATTCTGAAGAAAATTAAACTGTTGCTTTATTCAACTCATTGCTTAAATCTGCCTTTAATGTTACCATGCCAGAAAAATGGAAGGTGGAAAATACAGCTATTGAAAAGACTTCTGAGCTCACCAAAATCAGTGTTTGATGTCTATGCCAAGTAACTTACTGGAAAACATAATAAAGAATAGAAGTGGTGAACTGAATGATATGTTGGAGAAGAATCAGCATTGCATACCAAGAAGGATGTCTTGTTTTGCAAATCCATTTGAGACTCAAGGAGTGATATTTATTTAGATAAGGATGGTTCTGATAATATTAGATACTTGGATTTTAAAGAACTTTTGAGCCGGTCTTTTACCATATGCTCTCAAAGTGTAATCATATGGGATAAACAGAAAAGGATTTTAAAAAAATCTGAAAGAAAGAAAACTCATCATTTGATTACACAATATAATGCAGTTTCCAGAACCCACAAAAATCTCTGCTGTTCAACATCTTCAGAAATTTTATGGAGAAGCTTAATGCCATGAGGTCAGTTGGCAGATAATACAAAATTCATCTGAACAGACAAATTTTTAACTGGCAATCAAGAATATGAGAAGACTTTTAGCAAAAAAACGCCAACTTTTATCTTTGCTTAGTGAGTTGAACTGACTTGCTGAGAGGTCACATCAGTGACAAAAGTGTACAAAGATTGTACATCTGGGGATAAGGTGGAAGCACAGAGGGAAGGCAGAGCGGGACAACCTGTTTTGGTAGCAAGAAGCTGTTCAGTTGCCTTGGCTGTATCAGTTAAAAACCCTCTTAACGCGACAGAGTAATAAATGACAAGTAAAATTTAATATACAGGCACACAAAGTGACACACCCATGAAAGACAACCCTCACCTTCTGTATTCACTGGTAAATCAGCACTCAGGACACTGTTTTCCACTCAGGAAAGAGATCTCAGACCAATTGTTCATGGCTCTTTGGAAAGAACAAGTCAAAGATTGACCCATGCAATGTTTGAAAACAGTAAGGAAAAAAACAGAAGTAAGAAACAAGTAGGACACTGTTTCTTTGAATCATGTATTGACTATTGCATGTAGTTTTGTCCACATTGTCTGAAAAGAAGTATAAATAGAAAACATAAAAGGCAGGATGAAAAGATGGGGAATGGTTTTTGTTGGAGGGGCTCAGGCTGCAATCCCAGAGCAGACTATGGATTTACTGCTGCAATCCCACTCCACACTTCTTCATGCTGTCACTGAGCTGTTTCAACACCTGGTAGAAAACACACACACACTAAGAAAAAGGAAGAGTTTCCTGCCAGGTGACTGAGCTGAAGTGGCACAGCCACATCTGTGGACATGGGCAGGGGGACACACAACAGAGGGAGGAATGTGGCAGCCACTCCTGGGAAAACCCTGCCTTCAGCTGTGGCTTCAGGAACCATTTTGGCCAGTTTTGCTGATGAAATTAGGCCCAAGCTCCTTTGCCTGCAGCTACTCACTGTCACCCCTGAAAGCCTCTCCCTTTTGGTGTTTGTGCAGCTGTTCAGCAGCTCAGTGGGGGAACTGATATGAAACAAAATTAATCATTTTTGTTGGATTATTCTGATTGTGTTTGCGGCATGTCAGCACAAGAAATGGATGTGGCCAAAGGACAGGAAAAAGCAACAGGGACTGGAAGGACTGCTCCTTTGAGCAATGCCAGTTCAAAGGGGTTTGGAAACAAGTGAGAGACCAAAAGCTCCATAGTTCAGGAAAAGGGATGATCCTGAAATCATACGAGAGAGGTCTATAAACTCGTATGGTGAAAACAAATAGGGCATGATCATTCACTATTTCTTAGATGACAAAAATGCAAGAACCCTGTAAAATTATTAAGCACTGGATTTAAAACTAGTGAGGAAAAGTTCCTGTCTAGCCTTTGTGCAAATTTGAGATCTTCCCACCACTCCTGGAGGCCAGGTGTACCAACAGATCAAAAAGTTGTTTGACAAATTCATGGAGAAGTGGTACATTTGTGGCTGTTAGAGTTGCAGTGGAGACTGTTTTCACCTGAGAGTCTTTCCTCTGCATTTCACTAGCTGAAAACAGAAATAAAAGGCCACTCAATGGTGGTTTATATGTTTTTATACCTCTTAACTGTATCTCTACTATTGGCCATTGTCAGAGAGAAGATACCAGCCTAGGGATGGCTGCCTTGAATGAGGCTGACTCTTCTGTTTTCAGCTACTTTACTTCAACTATATGTGATATGAATACATTGTTTACATTTGTTATATTATATTTGCAGTAACTCATGTGGAGACACAGCATCAGTATTAGATGTACCTAAATAACAAAGTTAAACTAGATGAGTTCTTTTTCTGAAACAAATTATGCCACTGAAGTTCTCTTGAAGAATATATAGATGTGGTGTCACTGGAGCTATCTGTCGTATCGATCCTTCGACAGAGCAGTACAGATAAAAGGGGTGGCTTTAAAGCAGTGGCAGTAGATAGCCTAAATGCAGCTCCAGGCTCTGACCCTCCAGCTCTAGGTTACAGCTAACCTAGCTAACCACTGGGTTTCCCACAGTGGACGCGTCCTGTGTATCTACGGATGGACAAGGGACAGTAAAGCATGGCTTGCAACATATTGGGAATAAACGACATTCATCTCCTTCCTGGGGAGTTCATTCTCAAATACTGGAACAAACTGAAAATGCATTTCTGAAGAAAACCTGTGTCGGTGTGTGGGGGAAACGCAAGTTTCTAATTTATGGCAGGACTGGGTTGGGTTTGGTGCCTGCTTCTCCTTTCCTAGCGATGAGCCCCGGAGCTATTAAAGAGATGTGCCTGGAGGTGAGGGCGCAGTCTCCCCGCCCGCTCCCCGCGTCCTACTGGCCGCCCATCGGCCCGACTCCCCGTGACCGCCCCCGCCGCTCGGCGCGGCCGCTCCCGGGCAGGTACGCGGGGCCGGGCCGGGCGGCCGCTGCGCCGCGAGGTGTGTCCCTGCGCGGCGGCTCGGCGGTGCCTTGTGAGGATTGGGCAGGGCGGGCGAGCGGCTCCTCGGCTCCCCCGCCGGGCTCCGCCGCCGCGCTCCCGCAGTAGCAGCGCGCTCGCCGCCCGCGCCGCTCCCGCTCCGCTCCCGCCGCGCCGCCAGCGCCCGCCCCGGCCCCGGCCCCGGCCCCGGCCGCCGCCGCATCGTGATGCCGCATCCCGCGGCGCCCCTCGGGGCCGCCCTGCTGCTGGTCCTGCTGGCGGCGGACTCCTCGCAGAGTGAGTACCGCGGCGGGGTTCGTCCCTCCCGCACACGCCGCCGAGCATCCCCCGCCGCCCTGCGTGTGTGCGAGTGCGGGCTGTGCTGCCGGGCGGGGTGGGCTGCGGGGGGATGCGCGGCTTCGCGGCGGCGGGGTCAGGGGGATGCGGGTGAGGGGCCGCGCTGAGGCCGCGGCCACCCACGGGCGGCGCCCCAAGCAAGGGAGAGCGCTCGGTGCCCCCCGGAGGGGCTGTCTGGGGTGCGGGGTGGGGGTCGGGGGATCCGGGGCGACCAGACGGGCTCAGCTGTTCACCGCCGCCTGTCCTTCCCCCTGCTCCTCTCCTCCTGCTCGTCCTGCTCCTGGCCTCCCCCGCGCCGTCCCGGCGCTCGGCTGCCCAGCCGTGCTGCTGCGCGCCCCGGAAGCCGCCCAGTTCCTGCGGCAGAGGCAGCGGCGAGCCTACCAGATCTTCGAGGAGACCAAGCAAGGGCACCTGGAGAGGGAGTGCGTGGAGGAGCACTGCAGCAAGGAGGAGGCCCGGGAGGTGTTTGAGAATGACCCAGAGACGGTAAGGACGCAGATTTGGGGGTTTGTCCGGCTCTGCTCTCCCGCCCACCCTCTATCCGCGGCTGGATGCCGGCTGCCGACACAGCTGGGAAAGGCATCGGGAGGAGGAGGACCCAGGGCCATTAGATGGATGACTGGAAGACACACTAGTGCTCAGCCTGCACAAGGGCAGTGTCAGGGCTGTCCAGTCAGGAGCGCCTCGGTGAGCATGGTCTGGGTGAGCAGCCCAGCCCAGGCTGGCAAGACTGTCCATTGGAGAGTGGAAGGGTCCTGTTCAGCCACAGTCTAAGTCCATGAAGCAAGACCAGTGCAACATAATGATCGAGGTTCTCTGTCTGGATACATTACCATCCCTGCTTTTTCCTCCAGCTTCCCATCCCAGCTGTATTTAAAATCCCCTTAGTGTTGCAGCATATGTCACAACTGGGGCTTCTCGGAAGAATGTCCTAACTGTGTCTTAAATCCATGGGGGCCAATTCAGCTTGATCAGCATCTTAGAATCAGTAGTTTCAGAGCCTGTCACTACAACAGCAGGAGAACACTTATATGGGAATGTGGTACCGCTGCACTTTTAACACTGTGGTTTCACAGTTACAGACTGCACACCACACATGGAGCTGTCTTTTCCAGTCTTATCAAGGTTGACTTTCACTTCAGTCTTCTCACTTCAAGCAACATGCAGATGCTTTACTAAGCTTGGCTTACTCCTCCAGTCACTTTACACCTCCTCTTAACACTGTTTTGGATAGGCTGTTCTCATTGCAAAGACTATCTGGCATTGATTTAGCAGTGGGAAGTGGATTTTCTTGGTGTTCAAACTGAAGCTCAGTTCTGCACAGCATGTTCCTGTTAATGGTATGATGCTCTAGGGAGAAGATAGGACAGAGAGGGAGAGAGAGTGAGCACGTGTGTGTACACAGAGACACAAACCACGGGCAAGGGAGGGACTCAGCAGAGATGTTTTATGCTTCAGTAAGGCAAGTCTTGACATGTGTGCCTCATTAGCAGCCTCAGCACTGGATAGACAGTGCAGTAGCTTGCTGTCACAAGGCAGTAGTAATTACAACAAAAGCAAAGTGATAGATTTTTGACAGTCTTTATTTTCAAGATTAACATGGAGCACTTGCCCAGGTAGTGTTTAATGTTTCGCCTTTTATGTGTATGTGTAGTCACATCTGCATGTAGCAGTGTTTGCTTCTGTTCTGCAAAAACTGAGCTACTTCAGAATGTGGATGTAATGGGGTGAGAGTGGCTGGCACAACTACTTCCATATTTGTGTTGAGTAATATAACTTTAAACTCTATATAAATATTCATCACATAGCAGTGAGTACAGGGAGGAGGACCATGATGAGTGTGATTTTGTAGCTTTCTGGAGCAAAGGTGATCTAAGGTCACTACTTTTACGAACTGGCTGCTGGCCAAGAGAGTAGCCAAAGGCAGTGCATTGATAGATCAGTTTAAGGGTAGGACAGTGTGCAAATATGTCAGGAGTTTTTAAACAGTATTTGGAACTGATTTTGTAAATTGTAAAGAATACACAGTTATCCTCCTGAAATGACAATAGTGAAATAATTTTGGTTTAAAATCTTTTTACGTATAAATTCTTTAAGATACCATCATAATTTCAGTGTGTTTTGTAGGACAATGCTGGTTTTCTGTCATTGCATGTGATTTTGATTTTTTTGTGCATTTCCTTTGCTATTGTTCTTAGGTTTCACTCTATTCTGAAAACCTGAAGAAAGGTTAGATGGGCTTCTCATATCTGGGCCCCCTAACATGTCCTTCTACACCAGGACATTTAGATCTGCAGTGACATAAGATCCTACCTTTTCTGAGACACTAATCTCCCAAGAGCTTTGAAGTTGCTTGTTAAGTGCAGTATGTCCTACTCCTTGCATTACTTTGCTTCAATTGATTGAGAAGCAAGTGTACTGTACTATATCAGGGGGCTCTTCCTGTCCCTTTTGCAATCAGTATGTGACATGAGAGCAGCAGCTGTTGTTCAGTAGTAGCTTTCTAATGCATGGTGGCAGAGGTCATGTATGTGGGCTGTTGCTACTCTGCACTGGAAGACTTCATTGTTCATTATGCATAGGTGACTACTCCTCCAGCAGTACCTGTGGATTTCATGGACAGAATATTAATTCACCATGGGGGTGTATTTTAAACAGTAGGGAGTTGTGCTGTCATTTCAGATGCTGTTGTACATCCAGTCCTAGTGACTGACAGAAGAAGCAAGCTAGCTGAGACAGACCTGACTTGGGAAAGCCAAAAACTGTTGTAAACAACACCAAGCTTTTTGAAGAATTATGGTAACTGCAGTCATGCTTCAGTGTATTGCCAGGCTGCAGCTGATCCATGCCAGTAAAGTGAGCTTTTATTGACCAGGGAAATGTACAGATTGCTGTTGACAGAGGATGATTTCTTGTAGTTTTGGAAGGCTGAAATTTGTGCATGTGACTGCTGAACCTGGTCGCAGGGATTAACTACTTCGGTTGTAGCAGAAACAACTACAGCACTTTTTGCCCTGTGCTGAGCTCTGTGAGGCTATGCAGGCAAGCCATGATGAACACAGCAGTGCAATCTATCCTGTTGCATCTCCCAGGTTTTATGCTTTAAAGCACCAGATGAGCATCTACATAGGCATTTGGCTGTTTACTGTCCCACAGGAGCAATGGTCTTGCAGCCTTGACAACTGAAAGTTTCAGATTGGCTAATCCATCTTGATGCTTCTCAGTTCAACCTCAAGAAAGGCTTGTGATGTCAGACCAAAAGTGTTGTCCCTCCTCCCTTTTCCCCTCCATTAAATGCTAATGAAATATATGAGTCTTCCTTACCCATCTTGCCATTCTTGACTATCCTGTGGTTGTGTGAGGAGAAATTCAAGGCCTAATTTCAGGACCTCTGACCTAAATATGTGATAGGAAATTGCATTAACTGATTCAATAAAGCAGTTCCAGAAGCTGAGGTAAGATGAAGCAAGGCTGTAATGTAGCTCACATGATGCTTCCCAGGTAAAACCATGTCTTTATGCGGCCAATTGTAACATCCGGCCAAGAATTTTACAGGAAGATACCTATTTCCTGGTTAGACCAGTAGAAGAAATAAAGTGTCACATACCTCCACCAGAGCACCTTTTTTCTGTGCCTTCCATTGTTTCAGTGATCAGCTTTTCAGAACAACATCTGCAGGCAGTCAGCAGAAGATGCACATTCTCTGAAACCTGAATGTGGATTTTGCCACATGTGCGATTACTTACATCAGCTGCTAAGAATAGTGTATGAGGCGGGGCCCAGGAGCCATTCATGTGCAGGGCAGTGCAGCTTTTGTCTTTTAGGTTACGGAAAATATAAATATCAGCTCACTCAGACTAGAGGAAGGAAGATCAATTGAAACATTTTTAGATTGTTGTTTTGTTTTGTTTTTTTTGGTTTTTTTTTAAGAGGCAGAACAAAACTCAGTCTGTGCCACTTGTATGACTATACATGGTAAAAGCAAGTAGCCTGGATTAATGAGTCTTGCAGCCTACCTTTTTCATGAAGCTGATTAAAACATCCTTAAACATTACTGCAGAATTCTGGGATCGTTCTGGTTTTGTAATTTCATTTATGCTAGAGGTGCCAAACAGAAAAATTAAAAGATAATATGGTGGTAAAAAGAAGAAGGATGGAAAACATCTTGATGAGAGGTATGCAGACTGTTTCTAAATGTGATCTATTCAAAAATATATGCTAGGTGTGATAGATGGGATGAAGTTGCAAAATATCTTGGATACAGAGATAAGAATGTTATCTTAAATAAGATGTTGACAAGGCCTTATAAAAGCAGCACTGCAGAAATATTTGACCTTGGTATGCGGTCAAGGTATTACAGCTTGTTAAGTGACTGATAAACTACTCTGGAATTTGGTTGACTTGTTCTAAAAATCTGGTCATCCAAGCATGTAAAACAAAGGGTAGAACTGAGTGTAGATCTTGATCTTCTCAGAAACATTGTATTTCACTGAAGAAAAAAGTATCCTTGTGCAGGGAGTTTCTCTGTTTTGAAAGGCTCAGCATAGGGAAGATGTTTGAGTGCAGCCTCTTATCCTTTGGTACCACAGTACAGCATCTGTCCCTGCACATCTTGCTTGCTGTTGTTACTGCTGAGGAATTACTGCACTTCCTGCAGCTCACCATTGAAACTACCATGCTGAATGCATTGAAAACTGTTAGGCACACCACAAACGCTGATGTAGGTCAGCCTGGCCACCTGTGTTTACTGTTTATGGATTTGGCCCTCAGTAGAGCACTGTGGAAAGCCAGCTGGTTTCCATGTGCGTGCAGCATGGACATCTGATTCATAGGCAGACACATGAAAATTCTGGTTTTTTGAGGGACTTGCATCCAAAATGTTACTAAAATCTACAGCTTGTCGGAGACACAAAACACTGACAGAGAATCACAGCGTAACTTGGGACTGAAGAGGAATCTACTCCACTCTCCCACTCATGGCAAGGACAGCAGTGACACCAGATCAAGTTTCTGGGGGCTTTTAGCAATCTTGTCTTGAAAATTACTGATCCTAACAAAACATCCAGGAATGTCAGCATTCTTTCTGCTAGGCTGGGTTTATTGAGAAGATGAAATGCAGATGAAGCAATGTATAGGGTGTGATAAGAGTCAGTTTGGTTGATTTTCAGCATGCTGATGGCTCACTTGGTTTTATTTTTTATGTGTTCCATAATATGACATGGTCTTGATAATACAGATGAGCTTCATCCATGGACTAGGATCATCCAAACTTTATTCTGATCTTTTAGGAGGCATGCTTGTCAGGCATGCAATGTTTAGATGTTATTTCTAAGAATAACAAGGTAGATACACTAGTAAATACTAATCAGGAAAGTATGAAGGCATGTAGAGGGAGGAGAGGAGTTACTGGGAGTGTAAAGCAGTGTAAAATTTCTTTAAGTAATTTAGTGAATGTTGTGTAGTCTAGACATGAAAAATACTGATATCGTCTTTAGATACAGATGTCATCATCCCTGTATAGAATATTCCTTTCTAGATCCAGGCAAGACTCTGGTTTTATTTGCTGTGACAGTTCTTCTCAATATACTGATTTGTTTTGACATTTTGGCAGAGCATGGAGAAAGGGCTAGATTTATAGCTGCTGTAAATTTCTTTATCTCTACCTGTTGGTGCAGAGAGAGAGAGAAGGAGTTGTTGGAAAACTCTGTGCTGATGTTTTAATCTGCTTGGACTCAGTAGATGGAAGAATAGATTCCCAGGTACAGTGGTACCTGCTAAATAGCTTTGAGAAAGAAAATATGCGGATATTTAGACTTTTGTCCAGGAATGGGTTGAAGGAGAGGAAAAGGAAGTAAAAATCTGAGTGTCCAGGTATATGCCACAGTGGCATCCCAGCTTGCTGGGATGAGATCTGGGTGTCTACCAGGTGTTCTCTCTTCCCTTTCTTTCCTTCTCCCTGTAGTTTGGTATAAAAGACAAGGGAGGTTTGTACCAAAATCCAGTGGGTCTAACTGATCTGCAAGGCAAAATGATTTGGCCTGTGGACCAGGATGCACCCATCTACTTTGCAGTACAGACACAGCATTTGTTGGCAGTGGTGGTGTTCAGTAGCAGGAGGGTGACAAAAATACTCCTGCCTGCCTTAAGGGACAGGTTATACATAGATTGACTAAATGCTGCTCTATCAAAAGTTGTTGAGGAGTGTGAGCAAAGTTTGCTGTTGGTGGAAGCAGACACAATTCCATCAACTCTGCTGGACTCATACCTACCTGAGCTGTATCAATTTCCACTCATGGGAGAACAGCCCAAAAATTCAGAATAGATCTGGAAATACTGACACAGCACATCACTGAAGTAGTATACACTAAATGTCCTGTGCAGCCAGAGGCAAGGAGCAAGAGAAGACAAAAGGGACCAATATTATGCTGAGGGACTGTTTGAAGATAGGGTGGAAAATGGTGCTAAGACTGACAAACTGAAGCAGGGGTGTTTATACTGGTTTCAAGATGGGTGATAATGGAGAAAGTAGATGAAGTTAGGGTAAGACTGTTTTCTAGAGCAGTACAGTAAGTTTTAATAAATATGTGAGAGGGGGAAAAGGACAATTAAAAATGAAGAAAACAGTTTTGTGGCCCTGAGCTCATTTCATTTTCTTTTTTAAATTAAAAAAAAAATGCCGCTTACTGGGAGCTAATACAATTTTTTAGTGCAGCTGTTTAAGAATCAGGCAAGAGAAACATTGAAAGTGTATGAATTAGCAGCTGTGATTCATGTGTGTTCCATACTCTGAGTGAGCTTAATGAATTAGAAGTAGTCACTTTCCACTAAGTGTGAAGAACAAGGACGGAAGCACGACTATAGATTTCAAAGAAACTGAGAGGGAACATAGCAACAAGGCTTACTTCTCGCCTCACATTACTTTTCAAGCTGTGGTTTCACACTGGGGATTCAGCTGATCTAGTAGAGATAAGCAACTCCTTTGTCTCTTCTTTTCACCCTTCTTGCACGGCAATTTGGGTGACTGCATGGACCAATTGAAATGACCTAAAGAAAAGTAGTCTGCAGAGAAAAATGGTGATTTTTGCGACAGGATTGGTTCCCCAGTCCAGCAGGGATTGACACAGTGGAAAGGACAGCCTGAGGTTAGGATGGGAAGGCCAGGTGCTAGAAGAGAAACAGAAATGGTTGTTACAGCTCAGCCTGTCAAAGCAATGAATGAACAACCAAGCCTTGGAGAATCTGACTGAAGTTTTTCAGCAGGTCTCCCTTCTGTGTCTTTGCTTTCATCACAGTTTTGTTATACTGCTGTTCTATGGGGTCCCCACACATAGACATCTGTTTGGCAATTTACTTATTGATGGGTTTGTGTTTTCTCCCTGTTCCTTTGAGCATCAGCAGTGGGAACTAGAAGAAGAGCAAAGTTGGGAAGTAAGGAGGATACCCAGGGTGGGGAACAAGTGTTGGTGTTGTCTTCACTCTACACACCTGCCAGGACAGAAGGATACATAAATGAAGAGATAAAAGGAGAGTGGGTCAGGCTTGCACTGCACAGAATCACATGTACCTGGAAAGCTACCATATTTGGCTGATTCCTGGAATAGGGAGTTCTAGTTCAATTCCAAAAAATATTTAGGACATGAACAGAAAAGCAGAAGTTACTTAATTATTAAAATAATTAACAGGAAGTATGAGATCAGATTCTGTCACAAACACCTGGTGTCATCGAAGATGTCACTTCCCTATTCCTTACTTGCCTGTGCCTTCTGAGTCCAAATCCTTAAATGCCTTAATGTGATTTAGTGCTGTTAGTATGAGTGACAATCTCTGCAGATAAGCAAGATCCAAAGAAACAGTGTGATTATATTACAAGCAGGGAAAAAACTTCAGTGGCTAAAATGTCACAGAACCTATGAGAGATCATTGATTTTTAAATCTAGTTTGATGGGAAGTATGGCATGTTCTGTTTTAAATAGGGCTAAAGTAATTATAGAGTAAATATAGATGGTGTTGGAGAGACAGCCTTTTACTTATGATACCTTTTGTCAGATACTGTCTTCCTTAATTTGACTAAACTATTTGAGCCAGTGTTAGTTTACCCACAGACAAATCCTGTAACTCTTGCAACAAGTAAGGATTCAAACCAGCAACACTGAGTGAACATTTGTCATCAAATTGAGAACTTGCGCATTATTTCAGATGGAGGGAAAACAGCCTTTCCATTCTGAAGCAGTGGAGGAAACCTCAGGGCATTTGCGTTCAGATTTCTGTCAGAATAACTTCAAAGCACAATCAACCAATGGGAATCACACTACAAATTATTTTTGTAAGTTTTTTGGCAGCATTTCGTGAAGTATTTGGCACCAGTTATATCCATTTCACACTGTTTACTGTCTAATCAAACCCTGCCTCAGGCCACCTACAGAACTCCTGTCTCTGTGCCCCCTGCATCTTCACAAAAGGTTAAGTATCTGTGATATACATTAACTTTTTTCCCTCGTGTTTTATTTCCTTTCAGGTTTTTTTTCCTTTTTTTTTCCTCTCTTTTAATTATGCATTCCAGTCGTTGGTGGGTTTTTCCTTGTTGCAGAGAAAGTTTTTGCTGAAGTGGCACCTCAGTAAGCTGTTGGGAAACAGTCTTGCTGTCCAGAAGAGAGCAAAGGAAGTTATGACAATAGATGGGTTTTATTTCAGACTTGAGGATTCTGCAGAGGTACCTAATCTCTATGGAAGACGTCTTGCTGGAGAGTATAGTCTTGAATGCTTCTATTTTGGAAAGTTCAACAACTTGGTAGAAGGGGCAGACCAGTCTTTGTGCACCTGAATAGCTGGGCAGTGTGAAGTGGATACTTGACAAATGGACAAAAAGGTCTAAAAGCTACCCTAAGCAGCTGTAACTTGGGTGGTAGGAGATGAGACTTGGAGGCTGCTTTTGGATTGTAATGTGACCTACTTGCTTCTCTAACGCCTCACTAGCCAAATTGTGGAGAGAAGTTCTCTTTGCTCTTTGTATAGGGAATACAGATTGCTACAAAGCAAAATAGGAAGCAAATTAACCTGGCTGAGTGAGGGGTCCCTCATGATGAGAAGGAAATCTTGTGCAGGCAACACAGCATTCATCTGAGCATAAATTCTATAACTACTGGTTCTATATATTTAAAATCATGAATTGCAGAACTGCTTCGTGCCCTGATACAGGTGAAAGGCCCCATGATGCAGTGTGAGATTTTCTATGTACCTAAAGTCTAGGGCTGAGTTTTTAAAAAAAGGAGAGGGGTTCTTGAGCCTTACTGAGATTTGCATTCTCAGGTTGTAACAGTCGAAAACTGGCAAACAGTGAGTTACAGCCAATTATGGTTGATAGCAGTAATTTCTTCAAGGATAATGCAAACCCATAGCGTGGAAACATGAAAAACATTTATAAATGAGGTCTGGCCGTGCCCAAGACAAACATTCAGTCCTGAAGGAAAGAGGAAAAGGGAGAGTCATTATATGGAAATGAGGAAAGGGCATAACGTGGGAGTTGTTGCTACTCTCTTAGATGTAACTAGGTAACTAAGAAAGTGCTTTTTAGAAATCACTGTTGCTAACACAAGGCGCTGAAATACTCCAGTGTCAGTGGCACTGCAGTCGCAGAATCACAGACTGGTTGAGGCCTCCTTGCCCAAGCAGGGCCACCAAGAGCCAGATGTCCGGAAACATGAGCAGCCTTCATATAAACTGCATCTTTTATTTAGAGCTCAAAATGATTTTCATTAGATTCTGTGCCTTACAGTCTTACCTGACCTGGTACTCAAGCAAAAGAAAGAGAAGCCGTAAGCAGGCCCTTATTTCTGAAGTCTCCAGTGTTACCAATTACTTTAAAGTAAAGCAACAGTGAGAACATTTTCCTGGTGTTGACAGGGTCATTGTTATGTTTTCAGAAGGGCTATTTTTATACAGTGACTCATGTTAACGCCTGTTCTGATTTGGTGTTTTTCCATCTTCTCCAAAAATGCAGCAGGACTATTGCATACCCTTTATGATTACACTAAATTCTGGATTTTACCACCATGGACTTTGGCCATAGAGTTGAAAATAGATGGTGGCCACAGTCACAATGTAGGCTTCCTTTGGCAGGGAGGCTGACATTGGTGTTTCTGCCCCTTCCATTGTACAGCTTTGAATTCTTACCTTCACATTGCTGTTCTCCTCAGTTGTTTCAAAGAGAGGCGTTGTGGGGGTGGCCCCAGAAAAACTGTTCTTATCATTTGGAGAGAAAAAGCCAAAAATAAAATGAACAACCTGGAGTTTAGGGGGGTTGTTTGCTTGGGTTAGTTTTTTTGAGGACACTTTTAAAATTATGCTCTCTTAGGTATCCAGACTAAGTGGTGTAGTGTCTGTTTTATCGGGGTAATAGTAAGCTCCAGCTGCAGGTGGGAGAGGAGCACCTTAGCCCCATGAACAGGATTCTTATACCCATGTTTGGTGTCACTCTGCCTTGAAATAAAAGCATGCACTCTTAGATCTTGCAACACTGTTGTGGAAGCAAATAATTGCATTTAATGCATCAGAAGACTTGTTTCTAGCATGTACATGTATTTGTGTGAAAAGGGTTGGGGCTGTAGAGCTTAAGTCTTTTCTGTTAAAGCACAGCTCTGTCTCCTGGGCAGCAAGAGAAAGATCTCTGGAACTGAGCTGAAATAAGCAAGCCAGGACCTGCCTGGGGAGACTGGCCTGATGCCTTGCTTCCCATCTGAAAGGGTGGAGATGTGTAGATGTTAGGCACTTCCCAGTCTCTCCTGTTTCTTCCTCTTTACCTGAGATCTCTGCTGAGCTGTACTTTGGGTGGCACATGACACATAACTCATGGGTGAGTTACAGCTCTGGGATGTAGCTCATACTACATGTTTGACCTGTAGTGGCAGCAGATAAAAGATGTATTTTACAGAAGGACCATTCATGTTACTAGGGCACCACAGGCTGCCAGTCTCCTGCTGCCAGGCCCTTGACTATTCTTGACTTCTTATTCTTACTCTTGACTTCTTCCATCCCAGCCATGATGGCTGATACGTGGAAACCAGACAGAAAGTTTGGTGGGTCACAAAGAAGAGAGGTGGAAATATATTAACGTTTTCTTGATGGGAACAGTCACAGAGGTTGGAATTTTTGAAGCTACGTTTGTGATGTTTGGTCTCTTGTGGAGGTCAGAGCTTCTGCAGCCTTTGTCTTCCTTTTGCCTGCACTGGGACATTACTACTGGGCAGATGGGTTAGAGAGCTTGGTGAAGTCAGTGTCTGTGAAGCAACCTGTCCAGAGGATGTTTATGTCCAACGTGTACTTGTTGATAGCTTTTTACTTTATAAGCAAATTGCTCCTGCTTTTATTTTCAGCAGTAATTAGGAAGCAGATCTAAAGGAGAAGGGCTGACCACACTTAAATGTTGACCTTTTTAGTCAGAATCCAAGCTGAAAATTTAACACTTACATAATTCTGTGGCGATTTTTGCCACTCTAGTGGTAACAGTTAAATAATTTCCTGTGTTTTGATCCTGTGAACAGTGTGTGACTTTTTGGATGGTGAGAAGTTTATTGAGCCTGAAATTGAAGGTGGCTTGTTGAGAAATCAGCAAAACAGTAACAGAGAATCTTTGCCAACTCCTTCTTAGCAAGCCTCAAAGCATTTCTCTTGGCATTTTGTAGAATCCTGAAAATACAATTCAACACTTCTAGTAGAAAGAAGATGAGTTGCACACTTTTAACAGAGTCCCTGTATAGGATTTTCATTTTCCCTGACATCTGGGGGTCATTAGACCTTAGTACATCACAGAAGACTGAAAAGATTCTGAAAACATTGAAGAGTTGAGTGCTCACATGAGAAATAATGTGCATCTATATCAGTTTAGGTGCAGCTTGAATATTTAACTGAGAAAACTTCTCATCAGTGTTCTTTGAAAAGGGGCTGCCATTTAAGTAGATTCTTTTTCTCAAAGTGTAAGATAATTCATCCTTCATTCTTGATTAATCTTTTCTCTGAATGTAAATATATTGTCATTGTATTTACAGAAGCCAGCTGTAAGAAAAAAAATGAGTATGGAAAAAAAATTAAAAGATAATCATACAAGAATGAGTAATGTTAGAACCTGTGAGCATATGTCTTTATTTTAGAATGGTGGTATCGGCAGGTTTAGTAAACCTGGAGAAGAGCTACTGATCAGCAAGTGATTTTGTATAACAGAAACAAATGAGAAAGACAGGGAAAGAAGAGTTAAATTTCTGTTAATAGCCTCCTGTTTTAAATCACTTGGCTACATACTTTTTGGAATGAAGCTTGTGGTGGGACAGTGCCTTGGAGTTTCACTTATCTGCTGTTCAACCTTCATTGAACCAATGCAGAGTTAGTTTGAATTTGGAAGTTACTTTTACAAAAGTAAATTCTATATCACTTTTCTAGCACTCAGCTTATTCATCAGAGGTTAAGGAGAAAATGCCTTTGCCACCACTGACATGGAACAATTAGACTGATAGCCATGAGTATGGAAGCTCCTATTTATTGTCCTGGTAGTGCCAAAACAGTTTTTCTTGCCAGAGTCTGGATTATCCTGTTGGTGGTTAAATACATCTGCACATTCTTGTGAAGTACATGGAATAAAGGGGAAATAATGAAAGAAATGTTTGGAATATTTTATTACATACCCCTAAATTATTCTCCTCAAGTCCTGGTTGAAGTTCAGTTTGTGTTCCGAGCACAAATGGGCACCCATCTGAATACTTAGACTACTTAGATTTATTTTTATTTTAACTGCATTTCTTTGGCTTGTCTTTTCCAAACGAAACCTTAAAAAAACAAAGAGGGAACAAGGACCATAGTGGGTTCTGAGCTCATCACTGTGATGAAATATTTCAAGCTAAAGAAACATTTCAAAGCTCAACCCCAAAAGATGCCAAGCATATCACTCTCATGTCAGAATTGAAAATTAATGTAAGTGTAAGCTGCTGCTTCTACTTCTTTGCTGATGCTCTCATAATTTAGGCTGAATATTTACATGGTGGATTTCAGTAACTGGAGCATATTTGCCAGAAGCAATTGATTCTTCTGGTAAATGACAGCAGTGCAATTGATTGCACTGGACAGTCCAGATCAAACTGAATCATGGTGTGTGCCTGTTTCTGTTGTTTATACATGCCTGTATCGATCCAATCCAAACATCTGTAATAAGAGGAGAAGACAAAGTAGTCTCTTCTCTTGCACATTCTATTGACCAATTTAATTTGGAATACAGGGTATTTTCCAATCTCACTGAAGATAGTGTTACAGGGAAATTGCTCCTCTTGCATAAAAGAGAATTATACTGTGCATATGCTTTCATAATTAGGTGAGAAGTTATTTAGACAAAAAAAAAAAAATTAAGCACTCATGCAATGCATAAATTTTTCCTCATTCAATGCCCCAACTACCATTTTTACAGCACTTGAATTAGTGACTTGAAACCCAGCATGAAGATGGAAAAAAAAGCTTTTTTTTTCTGGCCATGAAGTTTAGTATTTTTTTAAGAATGTGATACAATTGTCAGCTTCAGCCAATCTCCCATTCTTCCATGCAGCACAGCTGCATTTTCTGCTGCTTCCCTGTGTTGGTGCAAGCAGTCATGTGACTTGTAAGGCCTCACCAGGCTGACTGTTCTGACATGCAAGGTTAGATTCACATCACATCAGCAAAATGATGCTGCTCTCACTGTTTGGCTGCGCTTTGTTGATGCAAAGTAGGGAACAATAATGCATGAGCAGGTACCACGAGAGGAATGGCAATGCCCTTTGCAGTCTGGTTTTAGAGTAATGGATGTCGATTTTCCCCCCTCTTGCAAAGTGTCGTGGCACCCTTCTTTGAGCATCCAGGGTGTGATGTGTGGGTGGTACACCAATGGGTGCTGGTTGAGTTGTAGGGTGCTCCTTGTAAGAGCAAAAAGTACTTTTTCTAGTGCCTGTGGTGTTCATGTGTTGGCCATGTCCTGCATTGGCAGAATGCCTTCGAGGAGGCACAGGGTGACTGAATGATCCTCTACTCTTCCCTCTAGGGTTTTGTCCCTAGATTCCAATTCCTTCCCCTACCTCATGCCATCAGCAGCAGCTTTATCTCTTGGAGGGTTGTCTTCATGCTCAGTCACTGACCAGATCAGCTGCTATCAAAAAGTACCTTGAGATGAGCTAATGTTTCTTTCCTTTTCAAATGACAAAATGCATGTATAATACTATGCTGCTTCTGATTCTGAATAAAAGGAAATCAGGTGTTTGGAATTGCTAAACCACTGCCATACAAGACCACTAAAATAACAGCAGCTCTTAAATAGCATGAAAATAGAAGCAAATATGATTCAAATTTTTTTTTTTCCTTCTATAGGAATATTTTTACCCGAAATACTTGGGTGAGTTGCAGCTTTTATTTTTGCTTTGTGGGAGTGCTGGTATGTGTCTGACATTGGAGCTTGTCGCAGCTGAAGTCTCTGATAAGGAAAGTGATGGAAATCTGATTGCAATAAACATGCATTGCTAACTTTTAAGATAGACATCATGTTCCTTATTGTATTTTGAGGTGTGTGCTTTTACTTATGTGTATATTTGCTGACAGAGATGCTTTATGTGTTTTCTGCATGTTAAAATCTTGATGTTGCATAAATATCTGTGACTTGCAGTGTTATGAAATAATTTGTAGTTTTCTACCTTTTTCCCTTTTTAATTAAGTTAGTTATTAACTAATGTCATTAAAAAAAAAAAAAGGTGCCTGATTGAACTACTGGCTTATTCTATTGACTGTATCATAGCCATGGCATCATACTGTTTCCTGTTCATGTTTATTATATTTTACTTAAGATCAAAAATGCCACAGTGAGAGAAAAAAATGTGCTTTTTAGATATTTTAAGAAGTTTAGTTGGTCAAATTGGAGTACCTACTACCATAGTTTTAGGATCATAATAGCATCTGGTTAAGTGGTCATGCTCTTCAAATAGCTTTTAACTGCTATGCATCAAAGCTAACACATTTTAATGAACTTCAGAATTTTAAGGCATCTGGGAGATGATATTATTGCATAGATTTTTGCATCCACCTTCCAAATCCTTGCAGGCCAGGTATCATTTTATGTGCTTTGAAAGCTGTTCTTCACCATTGTAACAATAACAATTTCATTTTCTGTTTTTCAGCTTGTATTAAGAAATATGGGTCGCCGTATAGCAGAAATCCAGATTTCCTTACATGTGTTCATAGTAAGCATTCTTGGTTTTTATATTGTAGTTAAATGTTCTCTCATTCTGCCTGAAGGTGTGGGATTAGCTATCTCTGTTTTTGGGAGTATTTCAATACTGGTCTTCATATTCTCTAGGCTTAAGACTCCATCCTACTAAACAAAAATCTTTCCCATTTTATAACCAAATGCCATCTTGCTGTCATGTTTTAGTGCTTTGATATTTTATAATGCAAGCTTCTTTCCCACCAGTTTCCTAAGGCTTGAATAATATGAGAAACAGGAGGGACAAGAAATAGGAAGTACCATAAGGCTGTGCACTATGTGTGCCCCCTCATTTTCTACTCTCTTGTATGCTAGTTTTGGCTCACCCCATTAAGGAACCTCAAGAAAAGTTTAAAGTCAAACCAGGCTTTGTCAGCCTTCTTTGCATTACGAGATGTTTCATGCATCATGTGACTATGCTTTGAATATTGCTTCCTTTAAAACCTCAAATCGGTTTTGAAGCCAAACTGATGACTTTGTAGAGGGTGAAGGGGTTTTTGTCCTTCACTAACACTAGAGAAGAGAATTTAATGAATTCTTCTAATATATTTCTAGTTGCCTTTGAAGCTTAGCAGTGCTAAAGGTAGAAAACTGCATAAGTATTCTGAATAAGTCCTATGAGCAGTTTAAATGTGGAGAAAATCAGATGTATGTGTATTTATTTTCTTTTTAGCCCTGGGTTTCAGTCTTTTATTGTGATCAAGTTTAATTAGTCATGTGTTCATACAAGTGTTACCAAAGTAAGATCAGTATTTAGTCAACTTTTCTAATTTATATACTGCATTAAAACAAGCTTTTTAAAGAGTGAATTCCAAGGTTAATAAGTGGTATGTGAAGAATTTCCCTCACATATTGCAGCAGTATCACTTATGGATGTTGTGTCCTTTGAACTGGGAATTCTCAGACCTGCGGAACCTGTGTTGCCTGCAGTATGCCAGCTAGTCCAAAGTGGGACATGAGGCTGAGTGCTTACATTTACTTGTACCTGTGGCACAGCAAAGAGGCAGGAGTTTCTGTTGAAAATGGTGATATTGACTGGGAACAATTGTTCCAAACAGCTTATCAGTGTCTCAAAAATGAGAGTCTAAAGGGTAGTGATGAAAAAATCTGAAAAAAATAAAAGCTGAATAATTGTTTTTAGGGATTTCTGCCCATTGCAGATGCAGTGGTTTGGAAAGAAAATGATAATATTTTCCCCCATTAAAATATTAAAAGGTTTTTAAATGGCTGAGCTTTGGCTAGCTGTCATCAATTCACAGGAGAAGTAACAGAGAAGGAGCCTGAAACGCGCTTGGAAGAATGACAGGCTCTGTGCTTGGCCAATTCTAGTGTGCCTCCTAATTTTTCACAGATGCTACCAAAAGACTATGTAGCTCTATGGGTTTGTGCCTGCAAGACACTTCTAAACTTTGTTTCTTAACAGCCTTTCTCTTCTCAAAACATGGTGGTGGAAGGTTCTTTTAACCTGGTGCACAAAGATATTGAACAGCCTAAGGGCTGGAGGGTGATTAACTAGTTTATACTGGAAATAAGGTAGAAATTTTAAATATGACAGTGATTAGATAGCTTAGACAGAATATGTGAGGATTCCTAATTTCATAAACTCTTGAGATCAGGTTATAGCTAGGATTCAGCTCCAGATTCAGTGTGTGAATAGGTATTTCCAGCACGGGTGCTTACATGAGCAGTATTCCCATCAGAGTTAGCAGAGAGTTAATCTCCTCTGCTTCTAGAGGGATTCCCCCAACCAAACTGTCTGCTCTGGGGAGACCTGAGTCCCTCTATGGACTCTGTTTATTGTCCTATCTCCACTGATTGCAGTGAGTATAATTGCTTTGCAGATAGATGCTTACTTAACACACAGATACCTACAGTTTCTCTGCATATCTGGATCTTTTTCTAAAAGAGATCCTGCAGGTCATCTAGGAATTAAGGATTTGGTTTTGCAAGGCTTTGAAAAACACTACAGGACTTTTTGGGAAATGAAGCTTCACATGGCCTTACAAAACACAATGAGATTTTTGTTAGGTCATGTGTGCCTGCTTTTTACTATTAAATTACTGAGTGGAATATTATTTGCAGCCTAGTATTTTCTGAAGTTTCATTATGAACCATTTTGTGGGTATCAAAAAATAAATTCTCAGAACAAAGTAGTGAACTGAAAGTGACAGTCAGTGGGCATAAGCAAAGTCTTATTTCCATACAGATTTCAAAGATGGAATTGGTTGTTCTATTCTCTGTCTGCGCTTACGAGCTTCATAGGTGCTATCAGACACAGCTCAGAGCGCGTGAAAAAGTCATGCTCATCACTACTTGTAACAGCTTTACTAAAATCTGTCATGTAAATGAATGGAAACAAAAGCTCTGTCTTTTTCTTTTGCAATGGTTTCAATCAGGAGCACCTTCTATGAAGCCAGTAGAATTACACAACTGTGAAGCCACCAGAAGATTATAGGAGTGTGCCTTATGTTCTCAAACTCTTGTGGCAGGAGGGAGCAATCAATCAGCACAGGGTTGATGTGATAGAAATCTCTGTGGTTGATATCCATGGATTGTTACCCTGATGGGCATGGGCAGTGTTACTACCATCTGGCTCTGCAAGGCATGTCAGAATCCAGTTTAAGGGGAAGAATCAGAAATTTGTGGATACATCAGATAAGTTGTGCATAACCCTGTTGACTTGATTTGCTTATCAAATGACTGAAAACGCTGCCATATTTAGGAGGCTTGGTGAGTGCTGCTAAAAAAGAAAATTGGCTTACTATACCTAAACCATTTTGTTTAATGTACACATTCTGATCTGTCTAGGAAAAGGAACATCCTGGACAGACATGCTTTATTGTGGCTCATTGCCACCTTAACCTGGCCTCTCCTTCCCCAGCTCCTCCACCTCCAGCAGTGTGTCAGCTGGGCAGTGATTTACTGGGAGCTGTTCTGGCAGGTTGATGCTAAGACAGCCCATGTAGCTGTGTTTTGTTTTGTGTGGCCTGGCCTCTTTGACTGTGGCTTTGCCCCAGCCCTGCACATCTGGAAGGTTTCATCTGAACATTGGGAAATGCTTTTGCACTGTGAGAGTTGAACCAGAACTGCCACAGGTTGCCCAGGGAGCTTGTGGAGTCACCATCCCTGGGATAATCAAAAGCCTTCTGGCCCTGATCCTGAGCAACTGGCTGCAGGTGGCCCTGCTTGAGCAGGGAGGTGGCACAAGTGACCTCCAGAGATGCCTGCCAACCTCAACCACCTGAGATTTAAATCCAAGACAGTCAGTGCAAACAAAAGTGCTGTTCAGTGCTTTATGAGATTTCAAATGGAGCTGCTACTGCCTGCACTCACAGAAGTGTTAAAGTTCTTTTAAAGCAGCTCATCATTTCAGAATCACACAGAGGAAGCTAAGAAGAGATATGTAGAAGTAGAATAATTCTGACAAAAGTAGGAGTCTTAACTTTCCTCAGTTTGAGAGGTCTCATAGGGCTGCTAATCTATGAAGAGTTCCTCTCCTAAAAGCCTCCCTGCCATGCCTGTCAGAGTATCAAGAGTACTGGACTCAGCAGAACCAGTGCATGGAAACCAGTGCAGGTCTTTTCTGCTGCTGCGCACTTAACGTGTACACACTGGGCACTTTCAAATGCTGGGAGGAGATATGTGAAAAGAAAGGCTCTTGGACTGGTGAGCTTTGCAATCTGCAGAATGAGATTCTGCACTGTTCCTCTTGGTAAAAGTTGTAGAAACAGTTAATACATTCATGTTTTTGAAGACCACTGATCTAGAACACTGGTGTCAGCAGGTTACTACTACATGATAGATACCAACACACTTTTTTGTGGAAACAAGGGTATTCTCTCATCCTTCCTTTAGCTACCTCTGTGAAGCACTGTCCCTGGGTGTTGTGCAGGTAAGTGGGTAGGTGAATTTGGACAGGTGACTACAGTCGGTGAGTACTTACATGATACCTTGAGATTTATTCCTTCAGTTGTTCCCAAAGTGTGGTGACTACTTCCTTGCTTCTTTCCAATAAGAAAACTCGTTGCCATATCCTGGAACTCGGCTTAAAAATCCCCATAGGAACATTGTGCTCTTTGTAAACTGGATTAATGGTTTGCTATTCCTTGGCTGTTGATAGATGGGTATTCCTTTTTTAAATTTCATTCAGTGTAATAGAGGAGATCTAACAAAAATTCAATTTATAAACTTTTGTTAGCCAGAAACATATCAGCCCTGGTAAGATCCTCTGTTGAGCTACCAAAAGTGATTGAAAAGAGTGCCCATCCTTTCTTGAGTACTTTAGTTGATACTGCTTTTTTTTTTTTTTTTTTTTTTTTCCCCAAAAATTAGAGTAGAAAAATAAGCTACTTTGAGTTGTTTCCTCCATGAGGTGTCCTTCAGATATGGGGGTGGTAGCTCACTCCCTTTTTCAATGAAGTGAATTCCACTGCATGTGCTCTAGCAAAATTCCTGGCACAGCTTGTTTGGCACGTGAGCACTAAGGATTAGCTTATAGTTTTGCTAGGTGCAAGTATTTTTGAGTGATTCCCCAATACTGTTTAAGCTTCCCATCTTCTAATGAGAGTGAAACACCTGGTCGTCAATGACTTCAATGTATTGTTCTGTTTTGTTTTGGTTTTTTTATTCCTTGTGTAAATCAGATTTGCCAAACCAATGTTCTCCCAATCCTTGTCACGAAGAAGGGACCATCAAATGCGAGGATCTCAAGGGGGATTTCTATTGTGAATGCAAGCGTGGCTGGCAGGGAAAAAAATGTGAAAAAGGTAATTTCCTTTCATTATCTTTTATTCTTTAGCAAAGATATTTTGGGTTTTGTTGTATTCTGAAATGGTCACTGATACTGTGCTGCACAATTCGAAAGTCACAGAACTGAACCTGGATTACACACTGTTTGTGTTTTTATCCTTCTGGGAAACAGGTAGTTTTTTCACATCAACATTTTTATGACTCTAATGGAGCTCAGCTTGGTCTTGGCAAGGTAATCCAGGAAGTTACTCTCCAGTTTTCTGCTGCACCCTTCTAAAAGCAGCAGCAGAAAGAGAGTAGTAGTGGCTTTTCAAGCAGTACTGCATCAGCTGCTGCTGTGAACCCTGGTGGAACAGATCACAGACTGCAGAGCCAGAGAAGCTGGCCCATCTTCCCATCTAGCATCCCTGCAGTGGGAGCAATGACCTTCAGTCAGCAAGCTGAGGTCTGTCTGATGACACACAAACTGATAAAATTAGTCTGTTAAAGCTTCCTCGTTAGTAGGACTTTATTCCATGTCCAATTAATTCCACATATTCCATTGGTGTATTTCCATCGCCTCAAAAGAGAATTTCAGACAGAAACTATTTGTGCAAGAACTTCCAGCTGCCCACAGAGTTTTCTCTACAAGTTATCTTCCTTCCTCTTGTTTTCTGGTTTCTGTGGGGTTTTTTGTTGGGTTTTTTTTGTTGTTGTTTTTTTGTTTTGTTTGGGTTTTTGTTTTGTTTTGTTTTGTTTTTTGCCTGCAGGGCTTTTTGTCAGGGCCAATGCTCTTTTGCTTGCCAATAGTAAGTAATGACTAGAAATCATATCCAGCCAGTCCAGAATTGTGGCAACCAAGACAGCAGGAGATCCAAGCCTTTCCTTCTCATGTAAATACTTTGATGAGTTTATAGGATCACTCATGCATCTTGTTTAATCAATTCAGAAAGCAGACCAGTCAGTATCCAGTTGGCTTTGACAGCTCAGACACTGATCAGTCTGAAGCATGTTTTCTCATTTTCCAATAAAATGCCTTGACTGTTCTACCCATCAGCTAACTCTGGAGTCCCACAGACAAGCAGGACATAATGAGCAGGTGGGGTAGATTGAGGGTGGAACCCAGGCTCTCCTGGATTTTGCAGGCTTTTGCTGCCAACTTCAGTGGGGCACAGTTAGGCTCACAATGTTCAGCAGGTGTGAACTTGGAACTTCCTATGTTCTCATGAGTTGTGTAATAGTAACAATATAGTGTTCCTGTTTTATTTAGAGCTTTTGCCCTGAACTTACTGGCCATAGCATGATTTTAGTACTTAGTTATGATATAAAATACATTACTAGTTTGCTCCTACCGACAAGCTACTTTGCCTCCACAGTGACTAAAGATACTTTTATGTATTCTCAGAGCTGTGAAGGAGATACTATTCAATTACAGATCCTTCTCTCTCCCTTGGTTGGTTTTTTTTTGGAGGTTACATAAATTTGAGCTTATATGCATTAAGTGTTTGAACGAAATCTTTGTGTGCTTTTTGCTATCACTGTGTTGCATCTGTAATAGAGTTTCTTGTTTGGTCTTTCTCCTCCCCAATGCTTATTCCACTCTCGCCCTGTAGATTATTTACAGATGTGAAAGGCTGACTGTGACACTTTCTTTTGATGTAGATATTGATGAATGCAGAACGCAGAACGGCGGCTGTAACCAGCTCTGCCTCAACAAGCTAGGCAGCTACCGGTGCTCATGCTACAGTGGTTATGCTCTTAAAGACAGCAAAATATGTGAAGGTAAGCTTTGCTGGGACTCTCAGTTTGCTTCAGGGGGGGATACTTCATGACTTGTGCCTGTGTTTAGGAGAGCTGGATTGCCCTGAGCAGTCCTGGTCTGCTCCCTATCCCAGCAGAAACCTGCTGGTAGCTCCTCTTAGCTTTACTCCACTGGGGTTGTGCTGGGTCCTCCAGCCAGTATACATGCCTGGGCTTGTCAGCAGTTGGACCATGATGCTCTCAAAAGCATAACACAGGCATGATTCACAGAGGATTTGTGGCTTGGATTGTGCTAAATTGGTTTAGTTGATCAGTCCTCATATCCTGACATTGAGAGGAGGAAGCGCTGGCCAGATGTGTTGTTATGATTCTTTCCAGTCTCACAGTGTTGTAGTATGTGAGCCATTTGTTTTTCTTTTGTGTGTTTCTTATTTTTTTTTTTTTTAGATTTGGATGTGTGCAGCAGGTAATGAATTCAGATAGATACAGATGGCTAAATTCACTGCAACTCAAAATTAATAGGTGTAGAAAGGCCTTAGTGAAGGTTGGCAGCTATTTTACATACCAGCTGAGAACAGAAAGTGAGGACCTGAAGTTTCTGATTGAAACTGCTGAGTGAATTTACATAACCAAAACTTAAGCAACTGAGATTTTAAAAATGTTAAGAAACAGCATGCTGAGACAGACTCAATAACTCAACAGCAGGTGGTTGTTAAAATTATGTTCATCTTTTGAAAAAACAGGTATATATCTCTTATGGATGTGATGACATATTTCTAAACAATTTGCATACATGATCTGAACAACTTATTGATACTGCCAGCAAAAAGAAAAAGAGCAAGATTTTGTTTCTATGTCACTTCTACTCTAAAAAGTGATGGCTGTATAGATTACTTGGTATCCCTTCCTAATGGGAGCAACAACTTAGAAGAGCCAACTTCACTTTTAAATTGTCCTCTAGTGCCAGTCAGCATGGACAGCGAGGGGCTCACATATGTTTGTTTTCCTGTGTACATTTGTTCCATACCCTAGTACTGTCTCCTGGAGCCCTGTGAGCACTATTATATAAGCATTCTGTAGCTTCAACATGTGACCTTCCAGCTGCTGAGATTACTGTCAGGTGTGGTTATTGATAGCTCAGATTTATCATTGCATTTTGACATTTTTATGTTTGTTCATGCCATCATGGGCATACACACAAAGTTCCCTCATCTTGATTTGTAGGCTAAGCTACACAGGGTACTCAGCCAGTTCACTCATACATGGGAAAATCAACAAGAGTAATGTGTAATTGTAGTTTTAACACATACTAGAAAGCAAAAGTAAATATTAAACTCTAGGTATACTGCAAATGTTTTGTCAACACTGGGATTCTGCAGGGTATTAGTTACCACGTGAGGAAAACAGTCAGGTTTTTTTATACTTCCAGTTCCAGTTCATTGACTTTCCTTATGGCAAAACCCCACATCTCTCTGGCATGATTTGTTCTCTGTGAAAAATTGGGCTCCTTCAATCTTCCTTTGCCACTACAGATCAGCAGATTTAGATCTTAGCTTTGTGAATATATGAAAATGTATTTTTTGCCTGTCTGAGGACACAGGACAGAAATCCCTGAAGTGCCACAGGCTGTGTTCCTTCAGTGTTTTGGTAAAATTCATGCTGCCACTCCTAAGTTTCTTTCTGCTGCTTTTTTTAACCTGTAGTTTCAGCCCCCCTGACTGGGGAGAGTGGGGCTTTTTGGTTTTGTGGTAGTTGCTTTGTTTTACAGTTTTTCTCCTGGTTTACTTTGCATTGCTTTTTACAACAGCAGTTTATGACCTAAACTAAAAAAGTCCAACTGATTTTTGAAGCCTAAAGTCACTTCTTATAGCTAGCTAACCCTAGAAGTTAGGGTTACCTAGAAGTAGATTCTTAAAGATATTGGTTACTTCAATTTCCAAAATTACACAGGGATCTCCTTGCCCTAAGCTCACTCCATGTGAACAGTGAAGTGATTATACTTCTCTGAAGTTGTGTTGTTTAATTGCTTGTTTTGCAGACATAGATGAATGCACAGCATCAGCAGACATCTGTGGAGAAGCTCACTGTAAAAATTTAATAAGCTCGTATGAATGTCTTTGCGATGCAGGCTACAAGTACGATGATGTGAGAAAAACTTGTCAGGGTAAGGTCAAGAAATATGCTAGCATTTATTATATCATTTAAATCTGTGGAACCCCAAAAATTTAGTTTCAGGCTTCAGTAAAAGCTTTTTTTTATTTCTTTTTAAATGGTGCTTACACACTGGAGTTCTGTTCTCTTTCCCTAGCTGGGAGTGAGTTTGCAGTTTGTGGTCACCTTTGAGTTCATCAAGCTTGCTGTCACCTTTGAGTTCAGTGAGTTTGCAGTCATCTTTGATGGCTTGAATGAAGCTGTATGAGCCAAAGCAGTGAGATTTCTTGAAATTTTAACAAGTGCAAGATCTGGTGAAAGCTCAGAAGCACCTGTGCATGTTGCTGTCTCTCTTCATGGGACAAGAAAAGTCACAAAGCAGTAGCTCTTTTTTCAAAACCTGTCTTGTGGTATTACTCTGAACTAGGAACTTAATGTGTACTGGAACCATGTACAGTTCTGCTGGCTACACTGCCACAAGCTTTCTCAGCAGAGTAAGTTTTGAAAGTATTCCAAAAGCAGCATTGTTCCCTGCCTTTTGTCTAAGTTAACGTAATGACTCAAATCACACTCCAACCAGTCCTGTTGGGCATTACGTGTTAAACTCTGCCTGAAGAGATCCCTGTGGGCTGTCACAGTTTGCTTTCCTGCATTTGTTTGTGAAGAAGATAAAAAATAGCTGAAGAAAGAAAGAAAAGAAAACAGTGAATGAAAAACTCAGGTTTTATATGCAGTCCCTGACTGCAAGGAGCAGGAGCCAGTCAGTACAGGCATAGCAGAAGGGGCCTGAAGGGAGGAAGTCTTGTCTAGAAGTTGAAGCCTAGGGCTCTGCTCCAGCAGACAAGTAGTTGAGTTCTGCTTCCAGCCTTCCCACTGACTTGCTATGTATCTTTGAGCAGCTGGAATCTGTCTGTGAAAATAGATTTCACAGAATAAGCTGAGTTGGAAAGGACCCACAAGGATCCAAGGATAGAGTCCAACTCTCAGCCCTGCACAGCACCATCCCCAAGAGTCACACCATGTGCCCAAGACCATTGTCCGAACGCTTCTTGAACTCTGTCAGGCTTGGTGCTGTGACCAGCTTCCCTGGGGAGCCTGTTCCAGTGCCCAATCACCCTCTGGACCAAAAACCTATTTCAAATATCCAACCTAAACCTCCCCTGACACAACTTCAGGCCATCCCTCAGTTCTGCCGTGTTTAAACAAACTCAGTGTTTTTGTCTCTCTTCTTCTCTGGTCCTGTGTAGATATAGATGAATGCGAAGAAAAGCTCTGTGAGCAGACCTGTGTCAACTCACCAGGAAGTTACACCTGCCATTGTGATGGCAGAGGGGGAGTGAAACTTTCCCAGGACATGAATACATGTGAGGTATGTCAGTGTTCACTGCTGTAACTCCAAACAGACCTTTACTTTACAGCACTCTCTGATTCTCTTTCTGCTGTGTGAGGAGAATAAGCACTGAGAAATGTGTTTTGATTATAGAACATCATACCATGTGTGCCTTTTGCTGTTGGAAGGAGTGTTAAATCCTTGCACCTGGGGAGGATGTTCAGTGGCACTCCTGTTATCAGGCTGCGCTTCAAAAGGAAACAACTGACAAGGTGAGGGCAATTTAGAATGACAGCAAAATGCTCTGACTGGCTTTGATGCATGCAAGGGAGTTGTTACAATAATAATTGACCCTATATTCCTCATTATTTTCTTGGATTATGAGGTCATGTAAGGCTAAATGTTACCTAAACCAGTTATTAAGAAAGGCAGCCTTGACCACAGAGCTGCTAGGATAATTACTGAAATATAGTATTTTATTCTTTATTCTTGATGATGTTTTAAAAGCTGTATTCACATCTTAAGGCTTTCAGGAGTGCATTAAAAGCAAGTATGATTTAACAGAGCTTTAGAGCTGCTAGAATTGATGCTATCTGTATGGAAAGTACTCTGTGGTTTTTGAACTCTGCATAACTAATTTATTTCTTGGCACCTGTGCGGTCAGACTTGTGGCTGAGTTCGACTTTAGAACCTTTGATCCTGAAGGTATCCTTTTCTTTGCTGGAGGCCATCAAGACAGCACATGGATAGTGTTGGCTCTGCGCAAGGGACGGCTGGAGCTGCAGCTGAAATACAGCGGGATCGGCCGCGTGACCAGCACTGGACCCCTCATCAACCATGGCATGTGGCAAACGGTGAGCTCAGACCCCTGCCCAGGCCTTACCCCTTCTTGGCTTGTTTGGGATGTACTCTTCAAGTGCAGAGAGACTTCATGTATTTGTGGCAAAATGCTTTTCCAACCTATCAATCCATTCAATGCATGTCAGTGCGTTATACGTTCTGAGGTGAGAATGGGATATTTTTTCCTAATAAATTGAATTATACTTTATATCCATTGTAATAAAGACTGCATCTCTAATTTGCACAACCAGAGCAACCACTTGCACTAATAGTGCCTTTGAGATGCAGTAGGGCTAAGATGACTTCACATCAGTTCAAGAAGATGCCATCTGACTGAGGGCTGGAAGTGAGTAAGAGGGAAGGAACTCTGTATCTGTTCTTTTAAGAAAGTTTCCAAGTCTGTTTGGTGTGGGCAGCTGTGTGGTTCCTTTTGTTTATTCGTTCATTTGTTAAGTCACAGGCCTCAGATTTTCGGAGGCCTTGACAAATCTCTTATGCTATACTATACTTTTTATAAAGTCTTCAGATCTGTTTATATACAAAATAGACTTTCTCTCGTAAAGATATTGGGGTCTATTATAGAATCATAGAATTCCAAGGAAGGTTGGAAGAGATCTCTGAAATCGTCAAGTCCAACTGTCAACCCAGCACTACCACTGTAACCCCTAAAGCATCTTTTGATTGGTACCAGAAGCGCAGCAATCTCATGAGATTGTGAGGATTGTAAGGGTTCATGTTCTTCTTGGCACTCTCACACAGAACATCGACTGGTGATTTTGGGAGTGTTACAGTTGTTGCTGTTTGTGCCAGGATCATGAAAAACATCCTGCAGTATGATCTACACTAGATGAGCAGTTTATACGTGCTTTCTCACTTCTGCCTTTTCCTCTCATTTTTTCTTACTTAATTAGTTCTTTTTAACTTTTGAGTTGATGTTCCTCTTGGGGAGTGGATGGGAGGTTCTCAGCTAACTCACATATGAGACAAATGCAGATACTGGTAACTGTGAATCATTTTCTGGTTTACATTTTTTAGTATCTAAGACCTCCAAATTATACATTAAAGAAATAAGCAAGGTGGGAAAGTTTTTGTTTCTAATTAGTAAATGAAGACATCCTTGAATACATTCACTATCCACTACTGGCATTTGATAATATTTCCAGCAGATGAGGTGATATTTGGTTCAGTTCCTTTAATGTCAGCCAAACAATTTTAGATTCCAAATGAACTGCAGAGGTTCAGTGAAGCTCTAGATAAAATGTGTGATATGCTGTATCTTTACATATAGGAGTAGCTTCAAGACAGTTCTTGCTGAATTTTATGGTAAGAGTTTTTTTGCTAATTTGAAATAAGACAATTGTAATTGCCTGCAAAGAGAGGATGGTGACAGAAGACATGAAAAGCAGAGTGGATGCCACTGGGCTGACTTGGGAGTCACAAAAATCAGTGCTTACCAAGTTAATTAGTTTAACACAGGAGCTAACATTTGTTAAGTCCAGACTTCATTGTGAGATCATTACCATATTATTTTGAGGGGACACAGCTGAAGTGTGTTTTCTTTCTTCAGGGAGAGAAGGCACTATGATAAAAGTGTCGTGTTTAGGCAAGAATTAAATGTCTCCTGCCAGCCATCAGGGTCAGGGCTCTAATCACCAGGTATGATCCTAACCAAGAAATTGCCCGGCTGAGTGGCTGCAGCATTGCACCCTGCGCATTTTCTGAGGGATTGTGTAAATTCCCCAGAAATCCTTCCCCAAGCCTTTTTTGGACAGTACAGACCAAGCTGTGGGGGCTGTGTGGGGCAGGTGGGCAGGAACCACACAGATGGGGTGGGGGCAGAGGTGTCCCTGCTGCCAGGGGTGCTGCCCTGCATGTGGGCTGAGCGGGGCTGGACAGCTGCCAGAGGCATGGATAGTATGCCATGAGTAGAGGAGAGAGCATCATGCAGTGCTGGCACAGCAATTTGTGCCTGGAGCAGGTCAATGGCCATAATTCTGGTGACTGTCTCCCAAGTGAAACTGGGCAGTGCTGATACTGCCCCAAAGCAGAAGGATTTACCCACGGATGAACGGCAGCAGGAGGAAGGAGCCTTTAGTCTCTTGACTTCATAGTTTACACCTTTGAGACCTGGGGCCTTGCCTGGTTTGCTGGGGGTTTGTTGATTTCTCCTTTCTCTGCTGTATTTTCTTATCTCTTGCTTTCACCCTAGAGATACTTGGCTCTCTTCTGCTTGACATCTAGTGTCACACACCTCTAAATACAATTTAATCTACATGGCTGAGTGATACAACTCTAAATATGTTCCTACATTTTATTCCTTCCTGCATGTCTCCATTTTTCTCTCTCTGGCATGGTTTTTAATTTAGGAAATCCTGTTTAAGGATTTCTTTTTACTGTCTCCTATTATAAAACATGTAGCCACACATTTAATTTTAAGCATGGACTTGTGTGTACTTCACAGCCTCTCTTTCCATGAAGCACAAGCCCAACAATCTTGAGATGTCACAGTCGAGGCTCAAGTACAGTTGTGAGCTTTAGTCTGGACTTCAGTATGCGCAGAATCAAGCCCTTAGTTTTGGCTAGATCTTAACCAGAGGACTTTGGATACTGAAGAGAACTTTGTATGGGTTGTGAGAAAACAGCAATTGTGCTATTTAACTTCCAGCAGATGAAAAAAAAATGAGTGTTGAAAAGCAAAATATATGAAAAAGCACCAGCAGTGTTCTCATCTCTTGAGCGAAAGTTGCATACTTTAAAGGAAATATGATAGCGTTTTCAGAATTTTAGGCCGAATTTCTACCTGGATATTTTCTCTGGTGTTAATTCTTCCTAAGATATTTTGAAATGACCGTTGAAACAGCATTGAGAACACAAACAGGCAAACCTCAGGAAAGACTTTTAATGTGGTTATTTGTGTGTAATCCAGCTGGATGAAGTGGTACATATGAAATTACGATACTAGAGAATGCACTCGCCTTCTGTTTGTTTTGCATTTCCAAAAACAGTCATCATTTTGTCTTATTTTCAGTACTCAGTTTAGTACTGCTCTGAGGACACAGTCTGGTTAGCAAAAATAATAACTTACCTGCACTGTTAAATGTCAGGGCTGAAAGTTATGCAATCACAAGATTAGTATTTGGTTTTAACCCTGCAGCTGACTATGGGTCTGTCCCTTTGCAGTGCTGTCCACTTGCTTTTCAGCAGACAGTGCACAGGCTGGCCATGTGCTGTGAGCTATCCAGGGCGTGAATCCAAAACACAAAGCTGACTGCCCTTATGGCTAACCATATGGGAACCGTTAGCTGTGAGAAGTGTCCTCTTGAATGTCCCTAAGCTGTGGTGACAGGCAGCACATAGCTTCTCCTTGCCACAAGAGTAGGGAGTTGGAGCAGGATGCTAAATACAGGAATGCTTCTTCTTTTGGTTTATATATGATGGTGGTGCACCAGCTGTTAAGCTTTGACTATTAGAAGCGGGAGCTTAAACAGCCTGAGGACATTGTAGAGTAGTCAGAATGTAATTTCCTAAACTGGAATTTGTTGAGAATTCCCACAGGGTTTAACCCCTTCTCTAATGGAAGTCTACACTGATTTGGGTTTGCTGACGTTAAAAATCAGATGCTGCTAAGAACTCAGATTTTTTTTTTTAATTACTTGCTGTACAATCTAATAAAATTTTAGAAAGCCCTGAATTTCTGGTGGCCCTGTAAGTAGCCATATTTCTTCACATATGGGCACTCCTGCAGCTGGCTTTTCCCAATTCCTATTTGCTCTGTGTCTGGCCAGTGTCTCAGCCAGGAGCAGGGAGATGGTCTGGGCCAGCTCCTTGTGGCACTCCATAGCCCTGAGCATTAGGGCAGTGGTGACCACCACACTGAGCAAAGGTGTCTGTGTGAGTTTTTGGCTACATAGCCTGTGCAGCTCAGCCAGCTGGGCTGTGGCTGCCAGGACTTGTGGGCTTGTGTTCCCACACACTGGATGGGCTTTACAACCATCCAGTACCCAAAAAAAGCCTGTTTGAGACTGGCTCGTGTGTCTCCATGGAATGCAGTCTGGAAGTGTAGGTGCTACTTCAAACAAGCAAGCTGCAGACTAATAAATTAATGTCCTGTAGGATATGGCACTGGGCAACACACCAGCTGTAAACAGTGTGGTAGCAATATAAACCAGATTGCACTGGAGTCCACAAGAGAAGAAAAATGTTCATGTGAAGAAGAAAGCCTGTGAATAATCTTTTCTACTATCAAATTCACTTTATCTTCATCACTGAAGACTGCAATCCAAAGGGAGTGCCCAGGTACAAACCTGCTCAACCTTCCTTTATGTTACAGACACAGAGCAAGAGCTCAGAATGGCTGATAAGAGCAGTTTCAGGACAGCTTGTCAAAATGCAGAGAGAAAGATGCTCAGGACCTGGCCCGCTAGCAGGGACAGGGAAGGACGTGTCTAAACATCCTCTGAAATAGATAATTGGTTCTGTAGAGCAGCTCACTGCAGCATCTGGCTGTCCCAGGGAAGAGCTGTACGGATGAAGAGTGAGTAGGTGGAGTATCTGTCATAGAGTGGGAAGAAGATTATGAAATAGCAGAGATGTGTTCCTTTCGTCTTCTCTACAGGAAGATTGGGATTTTCTTCTGCTACAGCCACAGAACACCCCAGTGGTAGCAGGACCCATGTCCCAAGGCAGCAGAATCTCAGCTGCTGTTCAGAAGTCTGGTGCATCAACTTTGGGCTTCACCTTCCCTCCCTTCACAGAAGCTCTGTAGTGCTTCTCTGTGCAGTCTGTTCATAATCAAAATGATGAAATTTTTTTAAAAAATTCAGTGGTAATAGAATCTTCCTAGAAGTAGCTTTTCAGAGACATGGAGGGAAAACCTGCAGGTGATTTTTTGAGAGAAAAGTTATTGCCTACTACACATTTTTATTACCTTCTCAAAAATCACATCTTCTGTTGTGCTTTTTGAAGAAGTTAGTATTCAAACACTGGGTCTGGGAAGTTTCTGTGTTATCTTACACTGATCCAACAAAAGACATCTTGTTTGTCCTTCCAGCTTTTCCTTTCCCGTGCAGTTGCAATAGGAAGCTTCTCATTAATAACTCATTATTGCATTTACATTTTGAATAAAGCAACCTACAAAAGTCATGTATTGAACCCACTCACATTTTTCTGTAGCTGTTTTGAAGCAGATGGACTGTCTTCAGCATTAAGGGTAATTACATACTGCTTTCTGGAGTAGATCTACATATCAAGGTGGAATGTAACTTAAATGGTGAACAAAGAGGTTTGGGGTCTGAAAATATGTCTTTATCTTGGGGATTTCACTGGCATCTGTCCTGTAGCTGAGACTGCAGATACTGAGTTCTTTTCATACTGAATTGTTCAATTTGGAATTTTACTTTTTCAGATCTCTGTTGAGGAACTTGAAAGAAATTTGATTATAAAGGTCAACAGGGATGCAGTTATGAAAATAGCTGTCTCAGGGGACCTGTTCACTCTAGACAAGGGAGTGTATCAGCTGAATTTGACAGTAGGAGGCATTCCTTTCAAAACAAAGGACCTTATTCTACCGGTAAGTATAGCATAAATGCTTGTGTTCCTTTGCATGGTTGAAGGGCTTGATTTCATTTTCTCCTGGGGTAATGTAAGTCCTTCCTGAGAGCAGTTCAACCTGCCCTGAAACAGGTGGAATTATCACCTTCTGGATACAGCTTTCTGTCCTTTGACAATAGCAGGAGCCTAAGCACGTAGCGAAGTTGAGACTCCAGATTTTTTTTGATTGGTAGGTTTGGATGAGATATATGCCACCTGCAGAATTAGGGCACAGCAAAACTGGAGCATATGACAAAATTCACAGTGGTCATGCTGGTTTGGAGAGCATGAGTGGCCTAGGGGATGGGTTGGTGGGCACATTGCTGTGTGAGGGTGCCACTGTGTTTACTAGGTCTGGAACCAACATCAAGGGCACGTTTTGTGTTGCAACCAAAGTTTGTGCTTCATGTATCACAGTTTACTGTTTCAGTTTAGTGAGACCCAAGGGAAAACAGAAGCCTATTTTTCTTCATTTGCTCCTAATTGAAGTAGATACAGCATATAAATAAAAGTTAAGGCATTCCTTGGGTGAGACTGGATGATTGCTGTGTTTCTGGAACAGCTGCTGCTCAGGCTGGTTTGAATGTCCACCACAAGCAGAGTTCACTACCTTGAAATCCAAATTTGCATCTGTTTATTCCTAAATGAGGTGACAAGCTTGTGGCTCTATGACTAAGAGTGCAGCAGTTGAGCCTCACAGCTCCTGTGCCTCACAAAAAATCATTCGGGGCCAGTAAGCTTAGGGTGTAGTCAGAATCTAGGATTCAGAGCCAGAAACTCCTCAGGTTTTTATCCTGGCTCAGACACTTAATTGTCTCTCTTCTTCGGTTAATTGGGGGTAGTGGTGCTGATTTAGAGGATTTGCAAGGAGCCTTCTCTTTGCACAGTGATTCACATTTTAATCCTGTACCTCATGTTTGGTACAGGATAGCCTAACTAAAAGCTGGAAGGAGTAAGGTGCGTACAGAGTGGTGTGCTAGTCTTCTGGGCCAGGCAGCCCTCCTTGAGCCAGAATCCAACAATTGATACCATCATCAGCTCCAATGTGTGTCGCGTGTGTCATGCTGGCTGTTTGCAATAACAAAAAGGATTGGGATTTTCAGTCTTAAGTCAGCCTCCAGCATTTGCAATGCAGAATTACAGAGCTTTGGCTACAGAGCTGTAGAAATAAATGGTACTGATGATGGGCAACATATAGAGGAGCTTACAGAATCAATACAACCAAATCAGCACCTGCAAGTGCCCTTCTGGCCTGTGAAGTCAAGCTGAGCTCAGGGGAGTTTCCTAGGGAAATATTGAGCACTTACTTGCTTGGGGTTGCAGGATTGGGATTGCCGCCTATTGGTTTGCATGTGCGTAACACGTCAAAATAATTTCTACTGCCTAATATCATAATATAACTCAGTATTCCTTTGCACACAATTCCTCTTCACTGAACAGTAGTTTGAGGCATAAGATACTGCTTTATCTTCCTAGATAAACCCTCGGCTGGATGGTTGCATGCGGGCGTGGAACTGGCTGAATGGGGAGGACACCTCTATCCAGGAGACCATAAAGATGAATGAAAAGATGCAGTGCTTTGCTGTAGCAGGACGAGGGTCTTTCTATCCTGGCCGAGGTTTTGCTGTGTTTAATCTGACTTACAGTAAGTAGGCTGGGATTTTTTATTTCTGACCTGTTGTCCTGCCATTAACCATACCTGGTTAATGAACAGTGTAAAACTTAGATGTATGCCAGACTCACTGTTGTTTGATGTAGAAAAGACTAAACTTGTGGTTCTTAGTGAAGGAAGGCCCGTATATGATAGTGTGAGCCAGTGCAAATATGCCCAGCATGGATTAGGTTCTCTCTGTGTAACTCCAGTAATACATTTCACACCCAGATTGGCTCCTGCTCATCCTCAGCCTTAGAGGCTTTACATCTCTCTGTCAGCAGCTTAGGTGCTTCCAGTCCTTACCATTTTTTCCTGCTTAACAGGGAGGCCTGCAAGCCATACTGCTGTATCTTGAGGTTATGATAGACAGAAAAATTATAATTGTCTATTGACTTTGATTCACTTTTAATCATGGGGTATCAATACTTACACTTGAGACAAATGCACTAAGCATATCTCTGATAGAAGCCAATGAAATTGGCATACAGTAATAACAGGTTTCAGGTCAAACTTGCCCATACTAGTGTAGCACTCAGAAAGGCACCTTTTATTGTTCTAGATTATTGTGTTTGCTTATCTGTGTAATCAACTATCAGCATTTCTGAACCCACACAAATGCTTACCATTTATTTCAGTGTGGTGTGTAAGTCCTGCTCTGCAGGAGCCATCTGTTCAGTGTTATGTGGACTTTTCTGCTGTGCCATGGTAAATTAGGGAGTTGCAGGTGTCTATCATATTACTTAGCACATGGATTCAAAAGTTGCAAACTAAAGACAAGACAGCATCGAAAGTGCAGGTGAAGTGCAGATGACAGGACTCAACCAAGGCTTCAGCACCTCTATTTTTTTTTCAAACAATTATTTTCCCTCTCTCTCTCTTCTTTTTTTTTTTTTTCTTTTTTTTTTTTTTCTTTGCAGCGGTAAGGTTTATAAAGAATGGATTATTGTATTTCAAGATGTGGTGAACTAGCAAAGCTAATACTCCTGTGAAGAAAGTTTGCAGGAGAAGGATCGAGATCTTTTTTTGCAGCCTGCATTACCTTTTAAATTATAAGGGCACTGAGGCAGTAAGAAGACACCAGAAAGTTTAATTTAGAGTTCAACAGCTGAAATAAAACATGTCACACTTCTGAGAGACTGGTGATCAGGAAGAGTTTGAGTAGGTGATAAGTGTGGTATGCTTATACAATTTTTGAGTTTAATACAGCCTTTCATAGAAATGTTTCCTGTGTGTCAAATTTCAACTTAGACTTCTCAACGATCTTTGGGCAAACTGGTTCAAAAATTGGTTTTTGATTGACCTATCTTGCAGCAGTTCTTTGAATGTGTCAGACTGGCAACCATCTGAATTTTACTAACTCCTTGTGATAAAAATGCCAGAGGAAACTGGTGCCATTTTATTGTCCAATTTTGTGTTGAGGTGCTTTGGATTTTTTTTTTTTTTTTAATAAAAAAATGTGACAGTCCCTCCAGATGCTCATCTGCCTATGCTCTTCTCCAGGGAGAAATTGAACAGCTTACCTATTTGACACATTGTCCTATGAATTTCTTTTTCTGCAGTGCAACCTTCTTCTGGAAATGAAACCAAGACAAACTGGGAAATTGAAGTAAATGCTGTAATTAAACCAGCAACAGATACTGGTGTGCTGTTTGCCCTTGTTACAGAAGAAGCATCTGTCCCTTTATCACTATCTCTGATTGACTATCACTCCACAAAGAAACTGAAGCAACAGGTACAAACAAGTATTTTTATAGAGTTCTTTCCTTGCTTTTTCCTGGTAACTGGAAGTCAATTTTAGAAACAGTTGTCAGGTTTGCTGCCTGCCTCATTATTTGTCCCACCTGTTCAGTGCATGGTCTGAAACAACAGTACTTGCCTGAAGCTCTGGCTCTTGCAGGTGTGTGTCAGATGCTAATGGGGAGCTCTTGGCAAGTGTGGCCAAGATAAAAGATAGAATTGCTATCTTGAATGAAGGCATATTTTATTTTTCTGGCACAGAAACTGTTTAGTGCCATAAACCAGGGATTTCCATTCTCACTTATCAGTAACTGCCCCAAAGTCGCCAAGAAACAGGCTTTAGGTGTGGGAAAGGTGCTGGGAAAGGCCAGTTATGGTGGAGTGTTGAAGCTACTATTTAATGGCATTCATAACAAAGGGCTTGATTCTGGCTTTCCACAAGGGTAAACCAGGGAGGATTTCACTAAATCCCATGAGCCAATTTTCATTTATAGTACAGCGCCTCCAGTTGGTTTGGTTCCAGTGCAATATAATGGCTTCTGCAAGGCCCACTAAGAACTCTGTCTGAGAAAACATGGTTTCAAGAATTAGTTCCACTGATTCATTGGTTTTTCATCTATGCAAATGAGCTCAGAACACAGTCAACAATAGTTATAAGCCTAATTCTCTGGAGGCTCTGCAAAATGTTTGTAATAAGGGGCACATTGGGCTCATCCTGGTACTGGGGAAGTGTAGCTAGGTATTTTTCTGCTTACTGCCTGTTTTTCTTTCTTTCTCCTGCTGTTCAGTTTGTCATCGTGGCCTTGGAGAACACAGTTGTGTCCAGACTGGCGATAAATCTGTGTGATAAGAAGGAACACTCTGTAGACATTCTCCTCAATAAAGATCACTTATCCCTGAGGGTAGATGGGGTAGCAGGAGAGAGTGAACTAAGCTTCTCTGAGTTGGAGGACAGTCTGTCCATCTTGGAAAGCTCTTTGCAGTCAACGAAGACATACGTGGGAGGATTGCCAGGTGAGCCTCCAGTTTTGTACCATGGACCACAGACTTCCAACTCACCTTGCTCAACTGGGAGTTAGGAAGACTCTTTCTGTTCAAGCTGTGAGACTCCTTCTGTTTCTGCTTGAGCAGGCTTTGTCTGCAATGCAGGAACATAATGAATCTGGGGTTGCGTTTTCCTTGAATGATTGTGTCCTTCTGAGGGCAGCTGGAGGCAAAAATAGAAAGAGTAGGTTTTTTTGTTCAACGGTAGGAATGATTTAATCTGAAGGATTGCTGTAAATTGGGTTATTATCTCAAACCTGGTAAAATCCACTGGAGCTGGACTGAAGGTTCCTACAGTGCTTCATTAATGTAGTGAACCCATGGGAGCAATTTGAGGGGAGTACTAGGGCCTCAAGTTGTTTTGCCTGAAACTTGGGAACCCCAGTGTGGTGATTCTCTCTGGCTGGTGCTCTCTTTGAACTGATCACAGCACAACATAGCTAACTGTCTGCCTCCCAAGCAGAGGGTATGTAGGGCACAACAAAGGGGTTAACACCTTTTATAGTTTCTCTGGATTTCAGCAACAACAGGGTTTTTTCTGGGAGGTCAGTTTGCTCCTCTCTTCTGAACCTGTAAGATCAAACTCATCTGAATCATGAATTTTGGCCAGGTTTGGGAGTTTGTTTCTTGTTCTGCCTGAACAGGTTTATCAGTCCCTTCTGCTGAGGAATAGCTATTAAAGGAACACTTATGTCTCTGATGCACATGATGCCAGCAGCTAAAGAAAATCTTGCCCTTACTTGCCCAAGCAAGGGAGAGGTACAAACGTTGGCCTCTTGGTAGATGCTGAAGCAATCGGGCTGGAACAGGGTGGCTGAGGTCCCACAGGTACTAGGACACATGGTGCAGCTGTCTCCACCATGAGGAAGAGTTTACAGAAGTTTTATGCTGATGATGCAAATGGCTCCCAGTCACACCTGAAAGGGGGAGGCCACATACTGTGGGACGTTCACACACAGGCAGGAACAAGGCTGAAATCCCAAACGTGGCGTTTTCCAGTCTCAGATTGAATCTAAGCTGGCCATTGCACAGGCAAGAGAGGTTGCCTGCTTTCTTTTAAGTAGCCCTCAGATGCACAGCAGAGACTTCCACAGCTCAGAAAATCATCCCATTCTGTCACTGTCCCAAGTTCTCTGTGGTTTGCTTAGACTACCTGTGCTGGGTGCAGCACTGGTTTTAATTTGCCAGAACCAAGTGTGAGATACCGTGGCTGTGGCAGCTCAGACTCAGCTGGCTGCTGTGGGTTTAGCTACTGCCCCCCCTTTGATCTGTTGTGCTTAGCAACGAGAATTGCTGCCAGCACTCTGCTTTTGCCATTGAGAGGAACCCAGCATTTGCATGAGAAACCCTGTCATTTGCCAAATAAATAAACATTTCAGCACTTCAGTTGGATTAATCACTCTGGGTTAAGTAACAATACCAAATGGTCAGATCTAAGTTTGGCTCATTCAGATTTTGAAAACATTTCCGTAGTTTTTGGTTTTTCCGTGCTTCCATGCCCTGTGGAAAAAACAGTATAGTGGTCAAACTTCACGTCTTTATTCCATTTGCCACAAATAAAGAAAGAATTCTGGATTCAAATAAGTCTGATCCTAAGCACAGCCAATGTGGCAGATGTGGAAGAGATATTACTTAGAGTTGCAACAGATAAGAGGGAACACGTAGACATGTATTTATTACATTTTCCATAGGCTTTTCAGTTCTGGTAAATCCTAAATTATGTAATTTATGTGATGCATGGGTGATTTTTCAGAAAATATGCATTCCACCAAGTGATTGAACCTTTAAACTAGGTTTCCAAATCTTTACATGGCGACATTTCAGACAGATCCATTTCTAGTCCTAATAGAAAATGAAATATTTCACATGATTTACAACTACAACACAAAGAAAAAAAAAAATTTAATCCTTTACAAATCCATCTGAAAGCCCACACTGTCTTTCAGTCAGCCCTGTGGCACATATAACAGCAATCTGCTTGACACCTTAGATCAGTCTTCAAGCTGTTAAGTCACAACTTCAACTCCTTCTGACTCAAAATTTAGTTTACATTCATCTGAGGTATTACAACAGAGGTGCTGCATTCCTTTAAGCAGCCTTTGCAGATAAACTTAAGTAAATGGGGAGGAATGGGAAATAGATAACATCGTTAATTAAAGCAACTACCAAGCAATGGTACTTCTTCCCCAGGAAGCTGAAGAGATTTATAGTATTTCTTTGTGGCTTACAGCTCTCCCACAAATGTTCTCTCTCCCACTCAGTCCTAGATTCTGTCTGAGCTGTATCTGATCACATCAGCCCTGCGTATCTCCAAGCAGAACACTTTAAATTTCATATAATCTTGGGTCAACAGGACAACCTGTTGTTCAAGTTGTCCTTGCTTCGATGTAAAGATAAGTGATTTATTTAGCTACCAGAATCACTGTGAAGTTAAATATTCTTTGAGACGTTCATTATTTTCCATTGCACAACTAGTTAGATTGGCTCAGCTTTGGGTTGTAAATAAACTAATGACCTTTGGGGAAAGGTAGAGGACAGAGCTCATGTAGATTTTCTTGTTGTTATGTTACTGTGTGGGGGTTTGTTGTTTGTTTACGGTTGGTGTGTATATGATATTACAGTAGTTAGTAGTTAGACTGACTAATTTCCTCTGGTCTATTGGATTGTACTTAGTGTCTCCTTCCTTGCCATCTGTTTTCTGCCCCTTGTAAACTGATTAAAAGAACATCACTGAGGATCTCCACAGTAAAAATTAGTCTCATTAGTCTGACCAATTCAACTGATGCATTCCAGCACCTTTCTGATGAAGGCCAGCAACCTTCTTGTGCTCATACACAGCAAAATTGTGGTAAAGATTAGTCCAGCAAGTGGTAGAGGCTGCATATGGGAAGTGCTTTCCTGTCATAAAATTCTTCCTATAATACTTTGGAAGCTATTTTGAAGAGAAAGAGCTTTAGGGGAAGGTCTAACATCTCCACCAATAACAAAACAGAGGGTTGAGAGATGGAGGGGGGAAAACATGGGGCTGTGTGAATACATTGTGCCACTGCAGTGAAGCCTTGCTGATGTGCAGCACGAGGTTTCATGGTTTCACCATGACTGGAGGCCTTGCAGACACACAGAGCAGCTGAGGAAGGGTTCAGCCTGGGCAAAGGGCTTTTGTGCACCAGAACAGATGGTGTTTTCCTCACGTCTGGGATTGTGCTCTTGCCTTCTGGCGAGAGGGCAGGGGGAGGTAGAAACCCTAGCATGGAAAGAGGTGAGCTTGAATTCACTGAAGAGCCATCTGAGCCTAGGTAGGGCAGGTATTTATTTAAAAACAGCTGTCACAGATATTTATCTCCCCTTTCTGACAGATGTTCCTGTCACTTCCACTCCGGTCACCGCGTCCTTCCACGGCTGTATGACCCTCAAGCTGAGCAACACAGCACTGGACTTAGATGAGGCTCTCTACAAGCACAGTGACATCACCTCACATTCCTGCCCTCCAGTCCAGGAGGGTCAGTAGGTACCACTGCAATGCGAAAGTTTTATACTCAGAAACTTTCAGTGCTTTTCTTTTTTTAAAAGATATAAATTATTCAGATCTACCGCACTGCGTGTATAGTTTCTCTTAAACACTGAAGTTATGTAGAAGCTACTGATCCTTATGTCAGATTGATTATTGAAATACTCTTTGCTTTGAGGTTTAAAGGTTGTAATATATTTGTAAATAGTTCAGAAGACTAATATTAAGTCAAAAGTACAGAATATACTGAAAGTGAATACTATCTTAAAACTGTAAGAGACAGTTTCATCTGTAATGTGGAAAACCTGGTAAAATATGAGTGTGGACTGGAAGAAAAATAATAATTCTGTATTATTTTTTATTACCAAACACTGCTTTCTGATTTGCAAAATATGAGAGAATAAAATATTTACATACAAGTTTTTAATTTACCTGTACTGAGATTATTCTGTATTCTGTTATTTGGAGACAGTTACTCAGATTATGCCTGATGTGGAGGTTACACTGGGTGGGGGGAGAGGGAAGGGCTGGGTTTTTTTATTTGTTGGGGGGGGGGAGGGTTGGTGGGGTTTTTTGGGGTTGTTGTTTTTTGAGGGGTTTTTAAAATTTTTTTTGAGGTTGGAGGTTCATATGCTTACATCAGTATTTCATGTCTTCTCAGCTGCAGAGCAAATGGTGGCTACTATTCTTATTGCTAGAATTTCTCTTTCTGGTACTACAGAAAGAAGACTCAGTTGTGACCTTTAGAGAAACTCTTGGTCAACAGAAAATGGAAAATGAAGTTGGGTCAGCAGGAAACATTTAGAAGACTCAGTAACTTGAAAGCCATACGGCTTGTGTGTCAATAGCTGCTGGAGAAAATGATGAGGTGTTGAGAATTGGAGAATATTATCTGGTGATGATATATTTTTGCTGCTGCATTTTTGGGCCACCTCATTCACTGTGAGCCTACTGGGAAGAGAGAGGTTTGAGCTGTGAGAGTTAGCCAGGCTGAACTGCATGAGGTGAGAATATCCGTGGAGGTTTATGCAGGAAAGGTTTTAGAGCCATAAAGTGTGTTCAGCTTTTCAGCTATCCTTCTAAAGTTGGGACAGGCTTTGCCTAGCCTGTCTTGAGTCACTTAAATCTTATTTGGTCCTTGTTTTGCATCAAATTAATAAACTGAGTAATCTTGCAGTATGCTGTAGTGCAAATTCCAAGTACTGGGTGGCTAAAGTTACACCATCCTTCAGAGGATTAGCATGAAAAACGTCCAATTCTACAAGATCTATTATAAATTAATCTTGGCCAGTCATGTTACAATTTCCCTAAGCAGATAAGGAGATGACACGTTAGTCTAATAATCCTCATGTGTGGCAGCATCTGTGCCCGAACTGTGAAGATACAACTGTCCCAGAAGAAAAGAGAAAAGAAGGGGAAGACTATTCCAAGCACATTTTCTGGCAATGATCCCTGCTTTATTTAGCAAAGAAGAAGAAGGTACTCTATTAGCCATTAGACATGGCATCTTATCATGAGCAAATCAATCAGCAGTAATGCAATAGGGCAGAAAAGAACAGAATTTTATCACTTTCAACCAACCTACTCATTTATACTTGAAGAAGGATCTACTGTCAGATCTGACCAGACACAAGTTTGAAAGGAAATTTCCCACTAGACAGTAATAACTTACTTGCAGACTGTGCATGCATAGGAAAACCCAGGAGTAGTTCTATGTTTTTGCTTTTTTTTAGTTGAGCAAGGGAAACCACCTTGTTCCTGAAAGTGCTTTATATTACAGCTGATGACTCTGGATCAATTTGTGATTGATGGAGTATCCAAGAAAAATTAGTCACTTGCTTCAACCCAAGAGAAACATTAGCATCTTCAGTAAGAGCTGGAAATCCTGAAGATATTCTGTTTAATATAATGTCCACACTGCAGTGTTTTATTTTTATGTATGTTTTTCATGGTTATTTTAGTCCTTAAATGAAATACAGGTCTGTGCTTGTTTTTGTTAATATTCTTCACAGTAGCCAGTATGGGGATGTAGTTTGGGTTTGTGCTGGAAACGATGTTGATAACTCTGGAATGTTTTCTGCTTTTCTGAGCAGGGCTTGCACAGTGCCAAGATCTTTTCTGTCTCTCACCCCCCCACCAGTGAGGGGGCTGGGAGTGCACAAGGAGTTGGGAGGGGGCACAGCCGGGACAGCTGATCCCAAGTGACCAGAGGGATATCCCACACCAGACAGCCTCATGATCAGCACATAAAGCTGGGGGCCAAAAGGGAAAGGGGAGGGACACTCAGAGTGATGGTCTTTGTCTTCCCAAGTCACTGTTTCACGTGACATTTCCCAGCTTTCCTGGAGATGTCTGAGCATCTGCCTGCCCACAGGAAGTGGTGGATGAATTCCTTTTTCTGCTTTACTGGTGTGTGTGGATTTTGCTTTACCCATTACACTGTCTCTATCTCAGCCCATGAGTTTCTCACTTTTACCCCTCTGATTCTCTCCCCAGTCCCAGCGAGGGAGCAGCTGCCTGGGGCTGGGCTGCTGGATGAGGTTCAACCACAAAAATCTCCCATCTATTAAACTTGGAGTAACTCCACTGAAAAAAAATACAGACACGGAAGACACCTATTTTTAAACCAAGAAGATGAATCAAGCCCTGTTTTACTTGGTTCTTTTCAAATGAAACATGCTAGCAAAATAGTTTCATGTCTGGTATTTTTGTAAAATCTCTCTGGTAGTTCACAAAAAAACTACCACGTGGCATAAATGAATCACGAACATGTCTGACCTTTGTGTTAATGTGACACTATTTATGAGGCCAGAATTATTTTGGGTCCCGGAAATGTGAATCCTGTGGTACATTATAGTACTCTGCAGTTCCACACTAACTGTAATGTGTACAAGAGCATTTAATTTTCTAATTCCGAGCAGAAATTGCTCCCGGACTTTGCATATGTGTGCATGTATGTGAAGATATTTTGCATAGATCACAATGTACCTGGACTCAAAATGTTGCTTAGAAGAGAAACTCAGAATTTCTCGGTCTGGAGAATGACAGAAGGAAGGGGGATTGTGTAAAGGTGAATTTTTTTAATACCCTACTGCAGTACCTACTGGAGAAAGGTTTGGAGGAAGAGGTAGCTGCCATAAGCATTGCTTCATTCCTTTCAGTCACTTGTTTCAACCCAAGAGAAACATTGATTTCATCCTTGTTCAGTTAGTCTAGGTGCTGAACCCAAAGGAATCAAGTCTGTCCTGGACTTTGAGTACTCAAAATGAACTGAGGTGGTTCCCCTGGTAGTATTCGTAGCAAGCAAAAAGAAGTAAATATGTGGCTTCACTTATTTCAGAATCAGAGTGACTGTGCATTTCACAGTTTGTATTTGCACAAGAACTAAGCATTTTGGATGCATTAAATTAATGTTTAAAAGAAAACCACTGGTCTCTTCTCTGACTTCTGTTTCTCTCAGCCACCTCACCTCGTCAACAATACCCATAAGGCACCTCATCACTGCTCACTGGCCTAAAAGTTTGCATCTCAGAAAAACCTTAATTGAACAAAAGGTGTCTTTTATGGTCCATATAAATTAATCTCTCTTCTTATGTGTATCAGTACTGAATTTGCTTTTTATACATAGAGGTAAAACACATGAATTAACAGATATTTCTTGGAAATTGAAAAGTATGCAGAAGGATGATCACTCTTTTTTCTATTTTAATCAGGTCTGATGGTGTTACTTCCTTTCAAAGGAAACTGTCAAGTAAGCTGGTTTTGTTTATACAGTTTTTTTCAATATCTTCATAATACAGAGCAGCTGCTTAAAATGTTAATGCGAAATACCTTCTGTTCCCTGTTTTACTCTTTGGCATTTCAGGAAATTTCTAGAGCTTCATTGCTGTCTAGACTGTAAGATCTATGGAGCAAGCAGCATTAACACCCTTCCTGCAGGAGCAAAATGCAGTGAAGGGATGCAGCATTTAGATGGGTTTTCATGCTGCTTGTAAGTACCCCTGTCCCAAAATGTGGCAGGCGTGTGCCAAAAGGAATCCTAGCTAATGTGGTGCACAGTGAGGAGGCAGAGTGCAGACAACAGGGACATGGCGTTTTTTCCAGTCAATGGCACTGCCAAAGGTATTGTTGCTTAGCCTTCAGAGAAAATAAATTTTAAAAGTAATTGGGCCCCTTCATTCACTCTGTTGCAGTCATTGTAAAACACCTGCATTAGGTCTTGGATTAACTTAAAAATAAATAAAAAGCATTTAACCTAAAATGGTTTTGGTTGTGGTGCACTTTTGACTAGAAAGGAAATAATTTGAACACTAAAGTGTAGCCTAAAATACACGTCTGGAAATGGTATTTTTAGTGCATTAACGTGACCTTTTACTATGCAGACTAGACTGGCACAAAGTTCAGCTAAAACAGTCCCAATAGAATTAGCCTTTCTATCTGAAACTTGAAAAGGGAAACTATTTGGTAGGGTACTTCTTCCTCTGTTCTTTTGTTTTCCTTTCCTTCCAAATACACATAGCCTTAGGCATAGTATAAATACACACAGTGAACTTTATTGTAAAATAATTGCCACACTTTATTGGTACAACACTTTCACCAGAAGAGTTATTAAACACTACAAGCAAACAAACTCTTGCTACCCAAAATGATTGACTCTGAGAGCTCCCAGCTACCCACTCAGACAACACAGGCTAAAACTCCTCAATACTGGTTTATGAAAGCAGAACACATATCGAGAGTGTTTTCTTCATTCTTCCTCTTGAAGAAAATCTATTCTGCAGTGGACTGAGAGGGAAATATCTCATGCTTACAGTAGCCAGAAAATTCTACTACCTCTGACTGCAGGCAAACTGAGTGATGACGTGCCTGCCCTTACAGCTCCAGGGCTCTGCCCTGCTCACAGGGAGATGTGGGTAAAAGCGGAGTGGCAGTAACACACTCTGTGCTGGGTTCCTTTGGGAAGTCTAGTGCCTGCACAGCACAGTTGCCACAGGTTTCTTTAAAACAAAATAAAAGCCTACCAGCTACTAAAATAAATCCTTTGTTCTATGGTGCATATGGTGGAGGCTTTTCTCCAGGCAAGCAGTAAGTTGGTGTATAGAGGGCTGGAGCATTTGGGGGAAGACCGTAGCTGGAGCTGGACTGAGATGGAGGCTGAGTTTCTTCTGATAAAGAAATGTCAGTAGATGATGTTCCTGGAAAATTGCTGGCAGGCTGTATCAGAGAAAGAAAAATAACTTCTTCAGTAAAGGATTACAACCCCATTGCAGTTTTGTGTTGTTTGCCATGTGTTACATAATAAGCCCCATGATTAAATTTCTCTTGCATTGCAGCACATTAGCTTTAGTTCTAAAGCACCTGCTTAAGTGTAGCAATACAGATTCTATCAGCAACCCAAGTCATTTTTAATAGACATTGTGCAGACAGCTAGGCAATAGAGCAGAACAGGAATTTCTGCAGGAAAAGATGCTTGGCTTCCCGGGTGAGGCACAGTGCCTGACTAACTATGTTACAAGTAGCTGCTGTTTCCAAGCATCACTGTGAAATTTAAATTACCTCAGATGTAATTAATCTCAGTTATAATACTTGCATAAATGCAAGGTGTTATTCCTTTGCCAAATGCAGATTCCTCTTAAGAGAATATTTTACAGGTAGGCATGTCTCCCTCTTTGGCAGTCAGTTATGATGGGGCTTTGGCTGAAAAAGGCACGACAAATAAATGGAGCTTGGGAAGCAACCCATCTTCAGGAACAAGCAGGGTTCATTAAAATAAAAGAATGCATGCAGGGGAAAATATTCAGGATAAAATCCTACTACTTTTAACCAAGTTTTGTCACTGATTTCAAGAGGGTGAGGATTTTACTCCTCCTCTCACAAACCAGCACATGCCAGTCTATGGGCCTCAACAGAAGACTTGGGCTCAGCTCCCCTCAGGTTCAGACTTTAAGTGAACTTAAAGTGCCTGGAATTTGAAAACAAGATAAAGTAATCATGGATCTTTTTCAAGAGAAATGAAAAATCTGGGCAAGTGACGTTCCCTGCTGCTAAAAAAATTAATAGCCACAATCTAGAAGGCGAGTGCCAGGGCTAGCCCTTGGACAATGGCATCTCAGAGCTGTCCAGGGCTGGCAGACCCCATGCCAAGGTGTTTGCTTCCTCCACGAGGCTCCATGTGAGCAGGGGCTGCTGGCCTGGGTCAAATCCTCCTGGCAAGGAGAGTGTTGTCCTGCATTTGTATCACACAGTGACTTAGTGAATGAGAATGGGGACATCCCAACAGGAAGGCTCATTTATGCCCTTTAACTCCCTGAGGCAGTGCAGGTATACTGACAGACCTGCTAGATACATCAGCTCCAAACCTAGTTGTTGTGGGTTTGGGTTGGCTTGGGGTTTTATTTACTTTGGAGTTGTGGCTTCCCTCCCCTCTCAAACTGCAACCACTGCTTCCATCTGTTTGCCTGGAATTGCTTCTGCAGTGACTTCTTCTCTAGCAGGAATAACTGGCACAACCCATAACTGCTGTCATCACCACCAGTCCCTGCCCAGCTAATCAGGACCATTATCTGCCCAGCTGGCAGGCCTGTTACCAAGACAAGTTGTGGCTGAACTGTACCAGTAAGGGTTGTATTATTTTGTTGGCACATGTCACAGTAAACAAAAGAAATGCTGGTTACATCCTTTCAAAATGCATTCCTGCTATCACCCTTTTTGCCATTTGGCTGATTTATTTTACAGACTTTGCCTCTCTGGCAAGCATTTATTCAGTGAGATACTGGATTCAGCAGAGGACCAGGAATGAATGCCATATATGTTTAGCCTGAGATAATCCACTGGTGACTCTAAAGGGTAGAACAGCTCAGGCAAAGTCTTCTACTCTCTGGACAGTTAAAACTCAATTCAGTTTCCCACATCTAAATGTCCAGCCCTTTTGGGATGCCATGGGATATCTCAGATGTCCACACAGACATGACCTGGGGACAATGGGACCTGAGCCTGGACCCTCTCGGAGTAGCAGCAGGGGACAGGTGGCTACTTGATCTCATTATCAGGCAGTACAAGATCCCTACATGCCAACAGCCCCTGTGTTGAGTCAGACGAATCCCAGACCCAGACTGGGATTAAGGACTACAGCCATCTGAGCAGGGCTTGTGTCAAGGTCTGAATTCAGCAGCTTGAAGCATTTAGATGGAACATGAGGACCTCAGACCTCCAGCCCAATGAATTCAGCCCACAGCTCTCAAACAATGGACACAGATGACAGATAAGCTTCTGGCTGTTCCTCATCATTCCTGCTTCCATCATTCACGATTTGCACCTTTAAATAAATTTATTATGATTTTTTAAATTTATATGCTGATGCAGAAATTACTTCTCTCCAAGCTGCAACATAATGGAGGTTCAACAAACCTCTGAAATTTATGAAGGAGAAGGAAGATAAATGAACACACTTATTTGAAAAAATAGAAATCTAGGGAAATAATTGTGTTTATTTTGGAGTGCAGATAAGAATTTGGGGTAAATGCAACATATTTCTGTTTCTCAGGGGACACAGGACTGAACAGTCACAATGGATCCTCATGACTACTTACATTAATCTTTTCAGCTTAATTTCATGTGTTTCTATCCCTTTCTCTCTCTACTCTTGGCTACTCTTACCTCATCAGCAGGTAAGAGTCCAAAGGACAACCAGAGAAAGCCTGAGGTGTGAGAACAGACCAGAAAACTAGGCACAAAGTCATCTCACAGACAAGCCTGGGAGCTGGGATCCAGCTAAGACCTACCTCTGCAAAATTTGTACTGAGTAGCAGCCTATGCTTTCCTGATGATGTGAGAAGGGTGTGGTTTTGTACTGTACCTGAAGAGGTAATGGGTAGGATGGATATGTAGAAATTGTTGCCGTGGAAGGACAGAACCCAGCATATGTCAGGATCTGCTGGGCAGGATTGTACAGGATCTGAGGAGGAGGTGCAGCACTGAAAGCAATTTGGGACAGAGGTACCTGTTGAGCACAGAAGACAACAATATATCAATACAATGTAGAGGGGGCTGGAGCAGGAACTGTTCCTAACACAAGCAACAAGACAATTTAACAACTTTCTATTTTCCAACACAATACCAGTAGTACAAAAAAATCGAGGAGCAGACAGAATGAGAGGAGGGTGTATCCGGAATGAATTTTCAGAGTAAAAATACACAGCTATTTTAATCTTCTTCCCTTGGAAAAAGGCTGCTGGTGCTTCCCTAGCAACAGTTACAGAAGCACTGGCAGGACTCCAGATCCGAGACACCCTGAAGAGCACAACACACAGCGTTGGCTGCCTCTTCTTATTCATCCAGCACCAAGCACCAAGTCCTTCACCATTTGCTGCAGACTCCTTCCAATAGCAACTACCTGATGCCCTCAAGTCTTTTTTTCTCTGTTCCTACACAGATTTACCTTGATCTCCCTTTCCAAACCAGCTGCTCCTCTTTCATATCTCACTCTCACTTGGGAAATGGAGTTTGCTGCTGGTGCTCCAGCATCACTCTCAATGTGCTTACCTCATTCCTACTGCAGAAAATCCTTCTCTCCTGGCCTTATTGGCATGTCTTCTAATTACAATGCAAAATGAAGCTTGCAGGAAGAAGTAATAGCTCACATGAAACCAGCTTCAGGAAAAAAAACCAAAAGCTAAATGCGAAAGAGGGTTTGTGTTAAACCCTAAAACCCTGTGCAATGTAACAATTCATGAAAGACAGCAGAGCAACAGAGCTTTCTGAAATATTTTCATGAGATAAATCAAGTGGTTTCTTTTCTTTCCTTTGTTTTTGTTAGCAGATTCCTCCACGTGAGAGCATGGAATTTTCTTTTCACTCAAATAATAAAATATGGTAGTTGCCAATCAAATGCTGAAAGCAACAACCAAGAGGGGGTTTTTTTTTGTTAGTTTGGGGTTTTGTTTTTTGGGTTTTTTTTTTGCGTTTTTTCTTTGGTTGTGTTTTTTTTTTTTTTGTTTTGGTTTGGGTTTTGGTTTGGTTTGGTTTTTTGTTTTTGTTTTGGGTTTTTTTTGTTGTTGTTTTTTGTTGGGGTTTTTTTGGGTTTTTTTGTTGGGGTTTTTTTTGTTTTGGTTTTTTTTTTTTTTTGCATTTCCTTTCCAATTTATTGGTGGGAGATATAAACCACTGCATCCTCTGGAGACAGTGTGAGATCTCTCTGTGATTGAGAAAGAGGTATATTAATTGTGTTTGTACATGGAAAGCATCATCTAGGTCACTGAGGTACCACACAAGGCTACTGAAAAATCTAGGCCTTAGCTTCCTGGACAGATTTGTCATTTCAGGAGCTGGCGTGGAGAAAGGCTGGGATCAAAGGCAAAGAGCTTATTTCACGGGAGAAGGCAAGTCTCTCATCTTCAAGGCACCCTCCTCAAAACACTCTCATCTGCAAGGTACCCACCTTCCCACCTGCCCGGCTGGGTGGATATGATGGGGAGAGATGAAAAGACACTGCCTCAGGAGTAGGGAGGAGCAGGTAACCTGCTTGTTTCAGACCCAAAGGTTTGGGGCCAGTGCCACGGCCCCAGAGTGAGCCCTTCCTCCCTCAGAGGAGGGATAAAATCAGATCCCTCTGACATAAATGAGTCAAGAAACACTTGCTTTACCCACAGATGTGAAATACAGATGCCTGTTCTGCATTTGTTACCAGCTTTCTGTGGGTCTCTTTGGGTGCTGCTATTTGACCCCATTTAGCTTCTTCACTTGGGAACCTCTCTCAGTCTTCTTATATTCCACCCACTCACAGAGCAATGCTCTCTAATTGCTAAGGATGAACATCTCAGCAATCCTAGAAGACAAATTTGGAGAGTCATCCACACCACATCTACTAATCAAAGCACATTATTATCATGCTATCTGGTCTCAGCCAGGGCCAGCAACAATGTGTAGTTACTGAAGCTGACTGGATGCTTTTATCAAGTATTCCAGTAATTACTCTGTGTTAAATTACTCACCTAAAATACATGGGTAGGTTGAGACATTCTGAACTGCACCAACACCCAAGTCAAAGAGATAAGGAGTATTGAACTAGCCAGGGAATGCTAACAGTGTCAGCTCACTGGCCTCAGACCTGCCAGAGCATTTATGTCTGACCTCCAGCTACTCTTCATGTCAGACTGCACCTGTAGTTGCATGAGTGCTGAGACATAAACCCATGGCAAGTAGCTCAGTAATTACGGGTTAGATTTGCTTTCCTTTTTAGAGCAGGGTGAGGGAAGAAGAGAGGGGATAAAGCAATGCTATTTAATCTGTTCAGATTCCTTTAAGGACTGCAAGAGGGAGACTAATTAAAAAAAAAAATTTAAGGCATCCCCTTTGCCCCCACCCCACCCCAGTCCTCCCCTCAGGACTATCAGCAGTTCAGATTAATGCAGCCCTAAACTCAGGGCAGGCAGATTCCTTGGCAAGGTGTGTCAGAAAAACATCCAGAAGTCATCAAATGAATACCAGGCCAGGGAAGGGAGTTTCTAGATTAACTCAGCATCAGCAAGTGAAATTTTCCATGTAATTCTTTACCTGCAACTTCTGTAAGAAATAATCACAGTGTGTTATCATTTTGGGTACTTCAGCTACATCTATTGATGTAATATCTTAATCTGCTTTTTGTTAGAGGTGACTTAAAGGTAACTACCTCCATGTCCTATATCCAAGCACGCTGTAGATCTTAAAAGAAAGGTTCCTGCTGTAACCACTGCAGCTCCCCCAGCACCCTGCAGATCACAGAGGGCAGCTCCATGGGTGACACAGCAGCCACTGAGCTGACACCTTGGGGGTCAGGAGAGAATGAAATATTTCCCACTGAGCCAGCACAGCCCTCAGGCAGGCAGCAAAACCACAGGGAGCGTGCCAGGGTCTGCAGGGAATTTGTCACAAGAAAGAAAAGCTAAACCAACCAAAATAACACTTTTTTTTTTTTCTGTCCAGGAAATATGATGGGTTTAAAGGAAAGAGCACTGTTTTGCAAACTCTCCCCTTTGTAACATGGGTTGGCTGCCAGCATTCCCTACGGATAAACATGATGTTTTTGTTTGACTAGTCAGCCTGGCCTTGTGTTTTCTGGAAGTCAATCCCAAAGCAATGCTGTGAGGCATTACAGGGGGCTTTGCAGTTTTCCCTGCAAAATGCCAGTGAGCATTTATGTAAGAAGGTGAAATCTTAAAGCAAAGTAAATAGTTTTCTCACATATTTTAATGTTTTTTTTTTCTCTTTTTATTTCAGTCCCATCCCCTTTTCCTCTTCTGCCTGATGTTTTCTGAGTTCCTCTCTTCTCCCAAGGGCTACTCCTTTTGTAAGGATTAGCAAATTATCTCTGTTACTAACTCAAAAGAACCCTGAAAAAGCACAGGCAGGAGCAAGGAGGAGTCACTGCATTTTGGATTGCTGCTTTAGTAAGACTTTCACAAGCTGAGGTGACTGACACAAACTCATCTTTCTCTTGAACTAAGATACCCTTTTTCTTCTCACACTCAGTGGAGACATTGAACAGGTTATTCAGATGAGGTTTTCAGCCGGAGACCTGACAGACTCACTCCAGCTAATCTTGGGGTCAAGCTGCACATCCACTGCTGCCGCAATTTCCCTCTATGCTTTTATGCCACCCAGTCAGAGGACCCACACTCTGATCCAGGCTCTGCCTCCCAACAAGGGAATGTGCCAGATCATGGTGAGTGCCATTCTCCCAAGAACATCTCCTTGGGTCGGTGTTCCTCACAGGCAGTGCAGTGATGGCCCTGCAAAGCACAGAGCTGTATCACAGCATCAGCCCAAATCTCACGTAAGCCTAGGTTTGAGCAAGACAGGTTAGGTGGACTCAGGTTGGCTCTCTGCACGCTTCTCACAGCTGCACTTGCATCTATCTGCTAGGCAGGAGAAAACACTTAGCGGCACTAAGCTGCAGTGCTCTCCCAAAAACTTGCTGTAGTTGATGTCTGCCATCACGTGCAAGCTGCTCTTCCCTTCATTTCCCACTGTGGTTGTTTCTGCTCCTCTCACAGGGAGGGGATGAATTAAGATGGGAAAACTGCTTTTACTCCCTTTGGGCAGCTGCAACTCTTTAGTGGCTGGCTGCAATCTGTTATCAGGGCTCTCCTGCAGTAGTCCCCTACATAAAGGAGAGATCAGCTGCACATTTCTTACATGCATTAACTCAGTGCACTTGTTGGGCTTAAGCTGGACAGAGGAATATTTCCAGGAAATGTTCTCTCTTAAAGGTGAATTTCAAACAATTCATATGGTCCTGCTCTATTTTAAGCATGGTTTTAAGCACCCAATACATGTTGTAGACAGCCTGGGCATGCTTCCTAAGGAATGCTGGGTGGTCACAGCTGGGTGTGGATGGCCTCCAGTCTGACTGGGTCCTTGGCTCACTGGGTGCCAGTTCTGAGCAGCCCATTCCTGCCAGTCTGCTCCTCCTCCTGTCCTGATGTACATCTCAGCTATATCTCTTGCCTTCTCTTCCCAGGTCTTTCTCTCTCCTTTTTTTCATTTTACCCATCTTTCTATTCAGTTTTCTCCTCTGCAACAGTGACCAGATACACCATGGATCTATGATGACCCGTGTCGCTATCACACCTCCTTTTGGTTCCTGCATTTCACCTCCATCTCCACGCCTCTGCCCACTTAGTTCTACTACTCTCCCGAGAGCCTAGTAAATCATGAGCCTCTTGCTTGGTCTTCAGGTATTGCTTTAGCAAACCTGGCCACTGACAGTGATAATGGCAGGAACAGCAACTTCACCCTTTAACGTGCCAGTAAGTCCAGCCATATGATGCACTTCATTGGAGAATCCCTCCCACCACACGGTCTCTTCTGAACACTGTGGTGAACATCAGCACAATACGGTGGTGTGCCACAGGGAGTAGTTAGAAGGTGGCATTCCTTCGTGAAACAAAAGAGGATGTTGAAGTGTCCCGAGCACACAACTGTTTCCAAAAAAACTTGACTTGTACTTCAGAATTCATCCCCATTCTTAGGGAAAAGAACCACACAAGGCTGAACAGTCACATATAGGACTTGACTTTTACATGTTAGCTATAAACTAGCATCCTCAGACTCCGTGCTGGCCCACACATTCAGTGATGAATTAGAAGGGGAAAAAATCTGCCACTAAGTGAATTGCCAGCATTTGTTCACACTGTTGTGTTTTTTTCCTTCCATTCACGTTTTTTGACCACTTAGCTGTCAACAGCTGGCAACAGCTTCACCTAAAGGTTTTCACCATGAAAGAGGCTGAATAGTTAAGGGACAATTACTCAAAACACCCCATTTGTTCAGACCCCAGGATTCTGGGTTGAGATGGAGGAGGTGAACTTTTGGGTGTGTAGTGGCTAAACCCCTGATCTGATAAGGCACAAGGTGAATGAATGATGGGTTGTGGGTGAGATAGGAGGGATCCTGTGGAGAGAATTGTGCCCTTTGTCATGCTAAGTTGTGCTCCATCGCACAGACCACTGAACTGTGGGGGCTCCCCTCCTTCCCCCGGGGAAGTATTAGGGAATTCAGGACATTTGCCTGTGGCCTCAGCATGTTCATCTCTGCCGATGGGACTTAATTTACTCAATTGCTTCTAGGATGGGCAGCTGTGTTGTCTTAGAAGGTGTCAAGAACACCAGAAGCTCCCATGATTCACATTATTATATCAAGCTCCCTGCCTAGTAGGAGGTACCTGAGCATTCCCACCTGAAGAGAGTGAATATAGACCCAATAGATGTTGTGTTCTGAGGATTTCTCTCCATCACGGCTTCAGAATTTCCTCCACCACCAGACAGATGTGGTCAGCAACCACTGCTTTAACCACGATTGCACAGCAACCTTGAGCAATCTTGTGAGTGGTGAGATCATCATGCTCTTGTACTTTCTCTCTCTCTCTTTTTCCCATGTTTGTGTCCTCGGGTGACGTTACTGCACTTTCATATTGCAATGCTTTTGTGTTGTTGTATTACTATAGATATTAACCACCAAAACGGCTCCATACCTGTGTTCCTTTGCAACCAAATTGTTCTATAATAAACCCTACACTGTTTATTTACAACCACTGATCATTCAGTGTTGTTTCATTCTAATCTGCCCCAAAGAAGCTATTAACAAAACCTGGGCTACATTCACCTTCTGCAGTGGCTCATAACACTCCAGACTCCCACAACACCCAGGAAACACATTTAAAGCTCTCCTTCCTACATTTATACTTACTTGGTTTTAACTAATTTGATAACGCCAACAAGCAGAGAGCCCTCACATAAGGCAAAGGACTGTGAGCCTTACCATGTCTTTAAATGCCCCAAGAATGGCTGCCGTGATAATCCCCAGAAATAAGCCGATGATGTTGAGCACTGTGGAGGACCACAACAGTCTGTACAGGTGAAGCACATCCTGACAGCTACTCACACCCAGAAATTCATAGTAGCTGGAGGACTGGTCTGAACTGAAAGAGAATGCAGACAATGTCACTGAGGCAGGAATGGTTTTGCATATAATACAGAGCACTACAGGATCTGACTCCTTCCTGCTTGCTTTCCTCTTTGGCAAAGTATTACATCCATGCTCCCACCAAAAACTGCACAGCAGAACTGGAGAACCCTGCTGAAAAACTGGCTCTGCTAAGGCTAGCATCAAATGTATTCCACTAATACCAACCCTAGTTTGGCTGATTGCCGGTGGTTACCAGCATGGACCCTTTATCCTTTGTTCAGTGTCTCTAAACAGAGACATAATCTTGGTATATGGATGCTGCCCTTGTCATTTAGCTACCAGATAAAGCTTGCTTAGCTTTGCTTTTTTTCCTAGCTCACCTAGAAATCTGCTGGCATCTCAGAAACTGGGGAAAGCAACTTGCTTAAGCATTAATTCAGCCACAGGAAGGGAGATATTGCCAGCTGGCTACATTTGTTTATGGTGTCTGTGGTTCCAAATTAATGCAATACAGTACAGTATAAAGATGTCTTTACACTCTGGATTGTACTATCCAGAAATCTTTGTTCATATTTCTACACCACATCGGTTATTGAAAATCAGGCATGTGGTGAAGTTACACCTCATTGTCTTGCCAAAAGCCAGAAATATCCTACTGCAAAATTTGAAACCACAGGCTCCTGCAGTTCTATCCAGTACCTGCCTTAATTTGAGCCCACTAATGAGCACCTAGGGCAGCTATTTGAGTTGGAAAGATTTTTTTTTTTTAAATGCCAAGCCTGTTTTTCCATGGTTAGGAAATTGCCAAATTGCCATCAGATTATGGTGGAAACCAGAAGTGAGCAGTTCGTGTTCACTCTTCTGTTCTTCCAACCCCAGTGCATGGGGCAGCAGTGGAGGTGGTTGTTAAGGAAAGCTCTGCAGAGCTATTCACATTTCTGGGAAGAACCAAGCCAGGCACAGTAACTTCTGGAAATATCCAATCAATGGCTTCAGGTCATGGTTCTGGCACTGAAGAACCATTACCATTGAATTCACCTGGGCCCTGCCATGAGCCCATCTTAACTAAATAAACCTACAGCTTCAGCTTCCACGAGGCTGAGGAAATCGGATTTACAATCCTGCCTTCATATCTGTCTATTCCATGGCTGACAACAAATCACTTTGTGGGCCTGTGCCTCCTCCGACTTCTCTCTAGCCATCCTGTGAATTGCCAACTCTCTAGAGCAGTGTGATTGCTTATTTACCCTGGATTTGACTATGCCAGTGCCATAAGATATTGCTGTCCACTGTAGAATGTTGACAACAGCAGAATACACACATTTAATTATATCATTGAATAATGTCACAGCAGTGATCAGACCCAAGTGTTTCAAACAAACTCAGTGTCTTGGAAAAATGGCACTGAGGATCGCCATCTGAAAGGGAAATTTGCCTGATCTCTCTTTGTGGTTACTTTATACTTTAACCAACAGTTTCAGTCACTTTTTTTGACAACTCCAAATATTTTCACCTTTTTAACCACTACATACCCCTATTCATTTCTCTGTTGAGTTGGGCTGTTTGGTTCAGTGTTAACATGCAGGCATTAGCCGTGTACCATGAAGGAAGCATTCTCACTAGATACATATTGCTTTTCAAATAGGATGTTCAATCACCTGTCTGTCATAGAAAAAGGTACCAAAGTTGAACATTCTCTACCTTTCCCACTTGTTTCGTATACCTGAATCATGTACAGATTTAACACTTCTTACATAAGCAAAAGACTACAAAAGATTTTAATCCATTTCATAGACCTTCATTCACTTTGTGTCTCCCATCTGCATAAGAAATATGCATGCATAAATCACTTCCCTCTAGTCCCAAATGTCATTTTACCTCTCTAGTTGAGATATCATCTGGCTAAGAGATACTTTTTCATGCAGAAGCCTTGCGTAGAAGCTTGATTGTCCACGCCTTGTTGCCCTATGCCTAAAATGTTTATGTCTGGCTGGCATCACACTAGCCAAGTCTTACAGAGGACTGGGGTTATTCAGGGCTGCTAGCATGTGAAGTGGAGGAAAAACCAAAATAAAATTATGTAGGAAGGGAGAAGAATGAGAAATACACAGGGGGAAAGGGGAAAGAAGGAAAAGTGACTGTGGTTGAACTGTAGAGCATTGTAGAGGTTGCATGAGAGAACACGGTAAGATGATATACAAAGGCAGGTAGACATAAGACAAGGGAGAATGGTTTTAAACAAAAAGGGGGAAGATTTAGATATTAGGAAGAAATTCCTCACTGTGAGGGTGGTGAGACACTGGAACAGATTGCCCAGAGAAGTTGTGGATGTTGTGGATGTCCCATTAGTGGAAGTGCTCAAGGCCAGGTTGGATGAGGCTCTGAGCAGCCTGGTCCAGTGGAAGGTGTCCCTGCCCACAGCAGAGGAATTGGAACTAGATGGTCTTCATGGTCCCTTCCAACCCAAACCATTCTGTGATTCAATGATAGTGAGATGTGCAAAGGGTGAGCCAAGCAGAAGATTCAGTAAATCTAATGGGAAAAGTGCACTGCCAGACCAACAGTACATCTGAACAAGGATGTAACTGAGTGGTCAGTTTAGATCACAAAGCAAAAAGCTTATGGACATATTTAAAGAAAAAGAAACTGAAATAATACCAAGACTAATGAACAACTCTTGACATACTTCCTGTTGGTATCAGGACTTCAGTTGCAGAGGAACTGGATTTCTCAGCATACAAGCTCCTTGTGTGACTTCTTCAGGCCCTACCATGTACGAGTAAGGACAACCAACCAAGAATTTCTCAGAGGCCACAGAATGCACACAGGTACTTACTTCTCACAGTTGTACAGATCACAGCAATAGCATGTGTTACTCTTCACTTTCAGCTGGCACTTACTGTTTAAGGTATGACATGTCACCTGCCAAAAAAGCAGAAACTTACTTTTATGCTCAATATTGCAGCGTTGTGCGACTCATCCTACTGTACTGACCACAAAAAACCAGCTACTACAACACTGTCAAGTTATTTTACCTGTTGTGCAGAAAGATCCTGAGATTCCAAAATTCACAACTGGAAGCCAGAAGGACATCTCTGAGCTCACAGGAGTTTTAACCAGGATGACAGCCCCTGAGTCTGAGGCCATTTGCACTACGGAGCCCAGAGCTCCCAGCACCAGACTGCAGCCAGGGCTGCCAGAGTTGTCAAGCACTTTGCTGCACTGCCTGGTGCTATTCTGCTGAGACCCAGAGTGTGCAGTCATGAGACTGAGATCTCTACAGCTGTGACGAACTGACCATGGGTCTGGAGAGATACACTACAGCAAACACTGAAGTGGATGAGAGAACCAGTCTGTTACACTGGGGAAATGGCAAGGGACCCAATTTATCTGAACAGCTTCCATTAAATGGGAGCTCTCCCCTTTCAGTGAAACCCTTCTGAAGAAGGAAGTAAGCATGAACAACAGCAAGAGCAATCTTCAAACCCACAAACAGAATAATTCAGAAAAGATCCAAGCACTCCAGCAAATAAGTGCCATTTATTGCAGGCTCTCAAATACAAAGCTGAAAAGGTTTATTTATCTGAGGAGGAATTGCAGGGATGGACAGATGTTAGAACAATAAAGGCAGGCACATGTAAGCCACTCTCCATCCAGACACAAAATCATTTTGATGACTGCTTAAGTGTGGTAAGCATTAATCACTTCTATCTGGCACTACAGACCAACTGAAATACTTTATATGTAAGGCTTTTTTTCCCTGAGAGTTTTAGCTTATCGACTTTGAAATCCTGGAGAGCTGTCAGAAAATCCATTCTTTCTACAACTTTTATTTGATTGAAAAAAAATCTCTGTAACCACTGGGAACTATTTTGTTCACAAAATGCAATTAAAATTTTTATGATTGAATGGAAAATTCCTCAAAATGAAAAAGCAGAAGGAGCATGCTTAGGAATACATGTCTGCTTTTGACAAGTTTATCAGACAGCTCTGGCTTAGGCACGAATGTGTTATTCTATGGAAGAATGTCCACAAGAGATGCTAAACCAGATGTTTCTCACTTCCTAAGTCCTGGATCTGTGTATCCTTTCAGTATGAAAACTGTCACTGTTGATGAGTCTGTACTCCTTATGCGCTTGTTCCCAGCAAAAAGGAAAGCCTTGAACACACACACTCAGCAGCAGAGCAAGTTCATCTCACAACTGGTCTCCAACTTGCCACACTTCTCCTTAGCAGGATTTGATCGAGCAGTGGAAGATGGGTGACAAAACTAATGTTAGAAGGAGATTAACATGATTCCTTGAGATTGCTTTGCTGCTCAGGACAAGGCTGTACCTGTGGTTAGTGTCTCATACAAATCAGCTCTTCTATCCCAAAATGACAGGTTATAAAAGGACAGTCTCAGTCTAGGCTGCAATCTGGAAATGGAGCTCACAGTTTGATACAGACACAACCCACTTGTCACAAAGACATCTCACCCTGAGACAGGACCTTGTTTCAACACAATTGCTCTATTGTGTCTGAACTTACTGGAGTGTAACCTAAGGGTTTTGTTGGCCTGAAGTCACATTCAGTTGCAGCTGTCAGCCTGAGCTGCAGTTTACTGCAGAAGAGGAGCACGTACTGTCACTGACTGCATTGGCTTAATCAAGGCAGTTACGGAACCATCCCACCTACATCTTAAAGCAGGCAGGCTGAAAACCAATCCTGAATCGTGTGCTACCTCAGCCATTTTGTGGGATGCCCTTTTGCATTCAGTGAATCTTCTGAATTTGGTTTTGACCTCCTGTATGTGGTGAAAGTGGCCTAGGACACACAGAATTAAAACACCCTTTTCTGGTTACACATGCATGATTGGGATAGGAGGGCTTTTTCAGATGGAATGGGCTACTAAAAAGTGGTTTGTTCTGATGCATGGTTTGAGGACCACTTCTGATAGGAAATAAAAGTAGCTTTTCCCCCTCCAAGCTATAATAAGTCCAGTCTGCCCTTTTTAATGGAGAAGGCTAGAAGTACAAAACAGGGAGATCAGCATTATCTTAAACATTTTTTTAGCTGCTTCTACACTACAAGACACATATTCCTGGCCAAAGAAGTTACACTAGTTATCTATTTTTATTACCGCATTTTTAAAACATGCATAGAACAAGACACTCCTTTTTAGGAGAACAGTGAATAAACCAAAATAAACAAATCAGTGTGTGGTGTGAGCAAGGGTGGTGGAAACAGGCCATTTGTGGGCGTTCTGCATGTCAAGACCTATTATTTCATTTCAGTGACCAGACACACAGCTTTTTCTTGTTCTGTCCATTTGTGATTGATTATCTCCTCAGCACCAATCGAAGATACCTTCTCCTCTCATGGTAATTGCAAGAAAATAAAATTCTTTCTGTTTTCAGCAAAGAGAACTGAAACAGGCACACCAAATCAGCTGGAGACCATTTACAGGTGAGAGATGTCAATCAAAAGGAAACTTGCAGTCAGTAAGCAATCTACTTTCCAAGTGTTTGCCTCACATGCAGGGCATGTGTCCTACTCACTACCTGGCTACCTTTGGAAAAGCAAAAGCCAAATATAAATGTCATGGATCCTTAACTCTGAATTAGCATATGCTAACTCTAAATCAGTGAACAACCAGACAAGAATGTTATTAGAAACTACCTACACTTTTATAAGATATGCGGTTTGGTCTTCTTCCAGAATAGAGGAAGGAGTTCTGGGTGGCCCAAGTTTAGACATTCCCAGAATCAGTAGAGCTGTGGAAAACTGTCTGGCCAGAAGCCTGAGGCTGGGGTCACCTGCAAGGAGTTGTGGTCAGTGTGACGCCAACCACATGTTTATTACAGGAGTCAGAAGCTTTTCTCAGGCCATGTCTGTGTCTGAGTGTGCACACACACTTCAGGAGAGGAAGGAGTAAATCTTACAGGAAAGGGTGTTGTCACACTTCAGAAGTTTGTCTGGGTCACTCTTTACATGAGGAGATCACTGAAATATTTTTGCCATACATTTTCTGAGATCAACAACAGGATGCCCTAGCAGCAAACTTGGTAGTATACTTTGTTAAGCTTTCTAGAAATATTAGTGGTAACATTCGCCATACACTTTTTCTTAGTCATGGCAGGAATGGTGATGAAGAACAACTAGCTTCTTGAAAGTTTAGCTGTTTAGCTGGTCTCCATTTTGCTTTTCTATTCACTCCCACCAATTTGCCACAATAATAAAATAAGAAAAGAAACTAAATCTGGACTTCTCAGGAAGCTAGCCATTTAGATATGGGCACTTTTCTGACCATGTTACTTTCATTGAGACAATAAAAATGCTGCATTCAAACCACTGATGTTCTTGGTCTGTGCTGCATAAATACAGAGATTTGAAGTCTTCTGGATGATATGGATGGATTAGATATTTCCTACTCCACTTGGAGTCTACAAAAGCCTTCTTAGAGGAAGATGCCAATGTGACAAACATATCCCAGACAGTTACGCTACAACATAGATGGACTAGGAATCATTCCAGTCCCAGAGAAATGTACTGGATACAAGCACTGATGATGACTCAAAACCTCACTGACTGTAGTGATTTGCAATCATCAGAGGCTTGGACAAGCAGGGAGTCACTTGTGGGAGAAAAACAGTGGGGTGTCTTTCTATTCATGACCTATGTGCACAGACATGCTCTCAGATATCTCCCTCGCCCCTCCCCAGCACAGCAGAAATGAACACATGATGAGGCGAGTTTGTTTACCTCAGTCTGGTAGGCATCATATAGGAATCCTATTCCACTCGAATAAAACTGGCATCTTTTGTTATACAGAGGTCTGGGTTCCTGTAAAGAGAAAAACAGCCCAAAAAGTGATTGGTTTGGAGGAAGTGGAAAGCACCATGTCCCCATGTCCCCATGCAGATGTGCTTACAGCTCTGTGGAGCTGAAGCAACATAGTCACTTGGGTAAAGGGCTCACACCTCCTCTGTTGGCTTTCCTTCCAGAATGGCTCTCCTCAGGATTACATTTTCCATCCTCACTCCACTACTAAACTATGTATCATCTATTTTTCTCTAAAATACATCACCTCTGGAATTTAGCCACTTGATGTCATTTAACCACGCTTGACAGTACTTGATAGTACTGCTCTGAGAATGGTCCAGTCACTCTTTTTTCTGGTACAGTTTCTTACCTAAGAACCAAGATTTATTTTGCAGGTTGTTTTCAAGATAATTTCTTTTCAAGGGACTTTCTTTTTAAAGAATTTCAACAATGTCCATGATGAGAACAAAGTAAAATAGATAATAGTTTGAGTATTCCACTTATAACACACACTTCAAACCCCAGAAGTAAAACAAAGAATAATGAAGAAATTAGGCCATAAAGAGAAAGCAATTTACATTGTTTGGTTTTGCCTTATTTTCCATTTATGCTATTGCAAAAGATACATTCACTGCTCATATTTCATATTTTTCTTGTAACACTTCCCACAAACTGATATAAAGGAAGAACACAACGAAATACCCTTGGCCTGATGAAAAATGTGTGCTTCTGACCTTGGCAAACAGTGACTTTGAAGGCTGCAGGGTGCATACCTCAGTCAGTTTCAGGACAAGACCATATTTGTTTTGGGAGGATTTGACAACTTGAGTCCTCTGTGATCCAATATGATCCAATATCTATCCCAAAGCAGTGCTGGCATTAGTTATGTTTGAGAAAAATAAATTTTAAAAAAAACAAACCCAAACAAACAAAAAAAACAAACCTAAAACTTTTTCAACTTTTCAACTTTCTATCACTTATCTAGTCCTGATCTGTGCCTTCAAAAGCATGAAGAGCTGGAAGCATGTGTTGAACAGTTGGAAGGTAGGAGGGCTCTGCAAAGTGACCTGGAATGGTTGGATGGATATGCAGAGTCCAATAAGATGAAGTATACTAAGTCCAAGTGTTGAGTCCTGCACTTTGGCCACAATAACCCCCTGCAGCATTATAGGCTGGGGACAGTGCAGCTGGACAGTGCCCAGGAGGAAAGAGACCTGGGGGTACTGGTGACACACGACTGAACATGAGCCAGCAGTGTACCCTGGTGGCCAAGAAGGCCAGTGGCTCCTGGCCTGTATCAGGAATGGTGTGGCCAGCAGGAGCAGGGAGGTCATTATTCCCCTGCTCCGTGCACTGGTGAGGCCACACCTCGAGTGCTCTGTCCAGCTCTGGGCCCTCAGTTTAGGAAGGACATTGAGATGCTTGAGCATATCCAGAGGAGGCAACGAGGCTGCTGAAGGGCTTGGAACACAAACCCTGTGAGGAATGACTGAGGGAGCTGTGGTTGTTTAGTCTGGAGAAAAGGAGACTCAGAGGTGACCTTATCACTCTCTACAGCTTCCTGAAGGGTGGCTGTAGTCAGGTGGGGGTTGGTCTCTTTCTCCAGGCAGCAACTTGACAGAACAAGAGGACACAATCTCAAAGGGAAATGTAAGCTGGACAGCAGGAAAAAAAAAATTTAAGGAAAGAGTGATCAAGCACTGGAATGGTCTGCCCCAGGGAGGTGGTGGAGTCACCATCCGCACATGTGTTTAAAAGAAGACCGGACGTGGCACTCAGTGCTGTGGTTTATTTGAGGTGTTAGGGCATGGGTTGGACTCAACGATCTTGAAGGTCTCTTCCAACCCAGTGATTCTGTGATTCTGCGATTCTGTGAAAGAACTGAAGTGCTCATTGCTCCTCAGCATGTCAGTCAGACAAGATCCAATATAGAAGATGCAAACCCACTATCTGCCATCCCCTCTTTCCATGCCAATTTACAAGCAAAGGACTATTTAAGTTTTCAGCAGAAATCTTCGCTGATTAACTTTCACTGCATTTTCAAGCTTTAAGATCCATCCAGGAATAACCCTTATTTTGCAGAAAGATTTGCATTACTTCAGATCACAAGCAGAGTATTCTCTGCTTGTTGGATAATGAAGTGTGAACTGTATAAATCTGCTGATCCAAAATACATAATTAGTTAAAATGCAGAGCTAGGCAGGAATGCAGACAGATCAATGAATAAAGCTCCTCCATCAGCTTGTTTGCCTTTCTGATTACTCCAGCAAACTTAAGCAAGTTTAGACACCAACTCTCAAGGGTTAGAGAAAGGTTAGCTTCCTGCATCTAAAAATATTTATTTATACTACAGAAGTGTAAGAAAAAATGCTTCAGTAATTCTTTTTCTCAAGAGGAAGAGCAAATACCACATGAACAGCATGCCATTTCTTGAACTAGGTCAACATTCTTCCACAGTCCTGGGAAAGCATTAGCCTTTAGCCATGACTTCCAGGGACAGATCTGGTTGGGAGGTCTAAGAGGATTGCAGTTTCTCTGCCAGAACAAGGAGCTGACAAGGAGAGGAGTTCTGCTGGACTTCACAGTTACAAACAAGGAAAGATAGCTCAGGGATGTGAAGATCAGGGGCAGCCTTGCCCCTAATGATATGGTGGGGTTCAGAATCTGGAGAGGATGGAGCAGGATCCCAACTCTGGGCTTGAAGAAAGGAGACTTCAGCTTGTTCAGTGATATGTTCGAAAGAATCCTATGGAATACAGTCCTGGAAAGCAATGAGGTCCAGGAAAGCGGGTTAATATTCACGGTTCATCTTCTCCAAACTGAGAAACAGTTCATCCCCTCTAGCAGGAAATCAAGTAAAGGCAGCATGAGGCCTGTATGGATAAACAAGGAGCTTCAGATGTAACTCAGGCATGAAAAGGAAGTCTATGAGAAGTGCAATAAAGGGAAATCACCAGGAAGGAAAATAGAAAAATTATATGAGCATGCAGCATGGGGTTAGGAAAGCCAAAGCTCTCTTGGAATTCAGTCCAGCAAGGGTTGCAAAGGGCAGGAAGAAGGGCTTCTATTGGGTGTACTAGCAGCAAAACAGAAATCAGGAAAATAAGTGCACATCACTGGATAAGGCAGGTAACATAGTACAAAGACATGGAAAAGATTTGTGCGTTCTTTAGATATTCAGTGCCTTCTTTACCTTGGTCTACAGTGGAAACCAGTGAGAAAATCTGGCACAAGAAGGAATTACCCTTGCCAAAGGGGGATCAGTTTAGAGAACATTTGAACAGACGGGTGATACATCCTGTCTTCAAGGATGACAAGAAAGACAATGAAGGGAACTACACACTGATGGGAAGGGATGGAACAAGTAATCTTAGAAACAACTTCCAAACATCTCAAGGACATGAAGGTGATTTGAAGTCATCAGCATGGATTTACAAAGGGAGGGTCATGTCTGACCCACCTGTTGACCTTCTGGAAGGATGTGCCTGGCTTGGTAGATGAGTGCAAATTCTTGCTCACCTGCTTCTGGATCTTTATGTTCACTAATACCTCTGGCAGTCTCTCATTCTCACAGACAAGCTGATGAAATATGGGCTAAATAAACAGAGAGTGAGGTGGACTGAAAGCTGGCAGAACTGCTAAGGTTGTAGTGTTGAGACCAGCTGGAGGTGACTTAATAGTTGTCTATCCCAGGGGTCAATACTAGGGCAATATTGTGTAACACCTCAATTACTGAACTGGATGGTGGGTAGATTGCACCCTCTGCCAGCTAGCAAATGGTAAAAATTTGGGATGAGTGGCTGAAACACCACAGGACCATGTCATTGTTCAGAGAGATCTGGGCTGGAGAAATGGCCCACAGGAACCTCAACAAGTTCAGTACAGGAAAATGTCAAATCCTGCACCTAGGGAGGAATAATCCCATACATCAGAAAAGACTGGGACCTGACTGACTGGAAAGCAGCTTTACAGAGGGTCCTGGTGGGTAGCAAGTTAAACATGAGCTAGAAATATGTCCTTGTGGCAAGAAAAGCCAGCAGTATCCTTAACTGCATTACGAAGAGCACCACCAGCCGGCCCAGGAAGGTGATCCTTCCTCTTAACAGTGGTGAGACACATCTGGAATACTGGCTAAAGTGCTTGGCTCCCCAGTGTGAGAGAGGCCACGGATATGGTCTGTGAATTAACAGACTGGAATATCTGTCATAAGAGAAGCAGAGCTCAGACTGTTCAGCCTAGACGAGAGAAGGTTCCCATGCACCTTATCAATACAGATCAATACTTGATGGGAAGTGAAAAAGATGGAGCCACATTTCTCTTAGTAGTGTCCAGAAAAAACAACAAGATGCAGTGGGCGCAAACTGAAATATGGGAAATTCCATTTAAACATATTAAGAAATCTTTTTTATTCTACAGGTGACAAAACACTGGAACAGGTTTCCCAGAGTGATTGTGGAGTCTCCATCCTTAGAGATACTCAAACTGGACAGAGTTCTGATCCACCTGTGCTAGCTGACACTGCTCTAAGCACAGGTGGTTGGATTAGAAATCTCCAGAGGTTCTGCCCAGTCTCAGCAACTCTGATTCTGTGAAGAGGGTCAGAGTCTATGTCAGGCTATGAGTAGACTAAGAAATTCACTCAAAGTATCACAGGTTATGAGTTTAGCAGATATGCCTTAGCACCTGGAGACAGATGCTCCCTGGCCTTACCTTCGGGGAATTCATATCTTACTACAGGTGGCCAATGAGTGACACCACCATATCACACTATAAGGCTGAGTCTGACCCTGAAAGCTAAGACACTCCCCTCAGACACCACTATATCTTCTTAAAGGCAGTGAGAGAGCTGTCTAATCTGCCTCCATCAGGTACATGAAGACCCTCACTTTTGGCCCTGATCTCTTGGCTTACGTAGCTTTTCTATCTCTTACACGTTCTTCCTCTTAAAAAATGGTCGTTTTATTGGTTTGATCTTTGATGGAGAAGACAAGCACACTTTCCATCCAAGTGTGCTTGTGACTGGAAGCAGCAGTTCTCTGAGGAAGGAGGTGATTGATTAATCCATACCAGCTATTATGGCTTGATATTGCTGTGCAGCAAAAAGGTCAGAGCTGTGACTTGGAAGCGACTACAGTGAATACAGTTATTTCATGTGCATGCACAGTCATGGCAAATGAGTACCTTCCTTCATGCACCTAATTTTGAACAGCAAGCCTGCTGCACTACTACAGCCAACCTCCTGCATTCAGTCCGTTTTCCAAATGCATCCCTATGTGCAATCAAATAAATGAGTGATGATCAAGTGTACAAAAATAACAAAGATTAGATAACATTGACCTTGACCAGACACCTACAAAATTTAACACCTAAAGCACACAGATTTTAAGTAAAGGTACACTGGGGATGCCAAAACCTCGCACTGGTAAAAGCTTCCATTTTCATGCCACAGAGGTGCTATGGTCTGTCTGTCTACTAAGGTGTTTATAGGAATAAGGCACCACATAGATATTAAAAAGTGTTGAAAAGTTATCCAACAGTATGTCACACCCCATAAGCACACGCTGGACTTTGTAGCAGTGTCTAATACCAAAGGTAAATGAGACATACTTTAAAGCTATAAAAGCATTCCTGACAGACTGGTCTTAAAATACTTCACACTGCTCACAACAGATTGAGTATGAATATAGTGGATACCTATCAGCCCTTGATTCTCCTTGATTCTACTGCTTATAGCAATAATGGTTGAAACAAAGCTACTTTTAAGTACTATATATGTGTGTGTGTATGTATATATATACATTTCATCTATTAAGAGTAATTCTAAAGTATATAGCAGCAACATTCTTTTAAACTAATTTAATATCATTTGATACCAAGAACTTCCTCAAACACTATTGTTGAAACAGAGCTATGCAATATGTCCCACTCATGTGTAATATTAATATATGATAAATAATGCATTCCCTTTCTCTGCTTCGAGTAAGTCCCTTTAAGTGGAAATGGGCAGGTGGGAAGGTTCTATTAGTTAAAGCTCTGCTGATGCATGCAGAGGACAAAATATGCAGGCTGGTAAAAAGAGGAAGACTTCTCTATAAAAATGTAGTTGCATTCTTGGGTTTATTTACTGATACAAAGGAAAAAAGGACATGTTTTATTCAATCCTTCTGAGCACTGGAAAAGATGATTCCTTAACTAACTACCTTTGAGTGAGTTTGTGTACACTGAGCAGGTACAGTCAGAATGACATCAAGCTAAGTTTAGAAAATTTTCAGATGTGTCAAAAAAAACTACCCCAAAACCCACAACACCCAGAAATTCCCTTTAATTTCAGACAAATCAGAACTGCTCAGCCTTGAACCCTACAAGGCAAACTATAGCTTTCCCTCTTCCTGAATTTTTTATTTCAATAGTTTTCTAGTATGTGTATTAAAGCCTGAAAGTGAGGGACAAGAGGGAAGGCTTTATGCCAAGGAAGAGAAAATTTGGTCCAAATACAGAGGGTTTTGTTTTGGCTGATTGCTTTATTTTAAGAGCATACAACAGAAACCTCACATTCACATTTGATGGTGAGAGCACTGCAGTATGTTTTTTGTGTAAGAGAAGTATTCTTTTAACAGTATCTTTGGTGAATTTGATAAAATGCCTGAGGGGAAGTTGAAGGGCTCTTAGCTGAGGTATGGAAAGAAATTTTTTCCATGCCAGTTTTTGTTTCCTTAGGGAACAGCTATATTTTGCATAACATAGGGAAAAATCCATCTCCCTTACGTGTAAGTTCACTTTCAGAAAACAGAGATACAGCTTAAACTGTATCGACTGAAATGTATGCCATAGTTCACAAAACAGAGCTAATAATTTATTGAAATAATTATACAGTGAGGGCTATTTTTTCCAATTACAGTATTTATTTAGTCTTAGCTTCCATAGCTGCATCGAGAGAGGTGCAGATTAATCAGTGCCAGGGAATGTTCCCAGACCTGAAACTCGAGCATCAAGCCCATTAAACTGTTAGAACTGTGCTGGTGATGGCTTTGGCCTGGACAAACTATCACTCTTCCAAAATAATTTCTGGGCATGGTTTGTAAATTAGTATGGTCCAAGAATCATTCCCAGTAAGTAATTTGGACATTGCCATTTACATTCCAAGAGACTTTGAGAGTGAGGACGTGGGCTTCACCATGCCAGTTGGCCTGGGGAGCAAGGAACCATCCTGGTCACATGTAAAAGATGAATATAGATAAAACTGAGCAGTCCAAAACCAGAATAATGTCTTCAGCGTCTCATTAGCGTCAAGTTTTAATTTTCTGTTTTCGGTTGTTTTCATCTACTAGCAAAGCTAGCAATGAATAGAGAGGGATAGCTGCCAAGATTTTTCAAGTTTAATCCTAAAAACAAACTGAAACATCACCCTTCGGTGCCAGCTCAGCCTTGTGCCAACAGCTGGGTGTTCTGGAGATTATAATTCCCTTCAAGATCACACTCTCTGATAACTTTCTGAAAACAGGCATTCAAAAATGAACAAATAGAAGTTATTAGCAATTCTCTTTTATGCACCTCTGGAGGGCTAGATGGAGCATAGGTATTTGTGTCTGCCCCACACTGGCTGAGAGCACATGGCACATGGGAGCATACAAACCTTAGAGCTTTCAGATCAAACATAAAAGAAGCTCCTAAAAGAAGGGACCAACATATTAGGAGCCTGGGAAAGCAGGCAGACTGGATCACTGACTGAGGGCCCAAGCTAAAGTTGGTTGGATCCTAACCTGTACAAACAATGAGAGGAAATGCTACAGGTCTTTTGTAATTCCTGTCTCTCTCTGACCAAGGGCTGTTTCTCCATCTTTTTCAACAGCATTCCCAAAGAGATGGGCTCCTCCTGAGGAAGACTGCTAGAAAATTCTAGGGATTCACAGGAGTAATTAATGCAAAAATCTTTGTGCTTTCAATCATAAACAAATGAAGTATGTCCATTAAAAAAACCTTTTAAAACCATTTTCACATTGGCTCTGGCCAGTTTGATATTAGGAACTTCTGAGTCCAAGGCCAGTAACATCAATACTGCAGTGAGGGGGCGTCAGCTTTGAAGAACAAAACATTTTCTACCTCAGTTTGCTCCCAAGCCTTGCGACTCCCACATAGAGCACATGACCATACCCCTCCAGAATCAGAAACAAGGGTGGATTTTTTTTAAAAGCATGTTGGGCTTTTACTCACTGGCAGATCCACCTGCAATTCAGTTTTCAGTCTGTAATTTCTAAAGCAGAAATGGCTTTCAGAAAACAATTTAATTTGCAAAAATTCACTGTTACATGGAAAAAGAAGAAACAATACCTCCTGAAGTCACCATGTCTATATTTCCAATTCCTGAACCCACATCAACTACCAGAAAACTAATTTAAATAATAATTTTGAAACTGCTATTTTCCTATAGACCTGTATCCTTTCTTGTGTTGTTAAAGAATCTTTAACTTCCTGGTAGTCCAACAGAATGCCTTACCTATAATTAATGAGATATCAATTTTTTGAACACATACAGTTACATAACAGTTTGTTTTGTAAACTATTTGTTTACATATAGTTATTAACATAGTATTCCTCATATGCCTCATTAAAATTTATTCCTGTAACTCATACCATTATTTTCAAGTCTCTCTATTTCAGACAGCAGCTGGACATAGAGGAAGAGAGGGGTCACTGCTCACTGTGTGCCAGGAGCCTCTGGACAGGACAGATCATGTTCTCCCAGAGGAAGTGTTGCCTCCTTGGACAGGCCAGTGTCCTGGGCTGCCCACCACCACCATGGGGCTCAGTGGGATTCTCTTCTCCCTTCAATACCTGGGACAGCTCTTATGGGAGTGCCAGGCATCAATTCCTGCCCTTTGCCAGGATGTGCTCTTTCAGTGAGCGCCAGGGATTCTAAAGAAATCGCCACTGCATCTCCACCTCTCTTATTCATGAAGAAATTCAACCCGCGTAGTAAATTAGCTGTAAGCATTTGGCTGGCAGCTATCTAGAACGCTGTGGTTGCTACAAAACCTCAGGTTTAAAAACCACTGTGACCCTAAAAGGAAGTCCAGGTGCTAGAAAATAAAGTCATGGACATTATGGAGAGATGACTGAAAGATAGAAATTGAAAAACAAAAACAAACAAACTGCTTTTTTTTCTTTTTTTTTTTAATTTAAATTAAGGAAGTTGGGAAAGTACAGTTATGGTCAGAAAATTAAATATACTACTGGATTTGGCAGTGTTAAGTTTACATTGAACTTGATCATCTTAAAGGTCTTTTCCAACCTAAATAATTCTACCATTCTATGATAATCCCTTTCAATTTCACCTTTTGACCGTGCACCAAGACAGTCTTTTCTAGCATTATTAACAACTTTTACCTCATAGCCACTAAGGTCATAATCAGCTTTTGAATCCAAATGTGCCAGTTCAGTTTCACTTCATCAAGTGGGCCTCCAGGCCTTTCCATTTCTGCATTTCAGCTGTTTTCCTCCTCTGTGACACTGGTGATGGTTTCCTACTTTTTCTGATGTTTTGCCCTCTTGATAGCATCACCTTGACTATTGTCATGGAAAGTCCTAGGCTGTCAGGGTGTGCAGGTGGGATTTGGAAGGATGAGTGCTAAAAAAGAAATGAGCCATTTCTGGACTCACAGTCCTGTGTGAGTGCAGCAGCCCAGCCCCAAGGTCATGCTGCTGCCAGGGCTGCAACGGACCGCACCGTCAGGAATAGAATGTTTTCAATATTTTTGCTATTTTTTTTTTCAAAATTTATCCAACAATTAGGAAAGTATATTAAGAAACTTTAAGCCCTAGAACTGGGTTTTCAAGTGTTCTTTTTACCTAAGCTGCAGACATGGCTAGTGTGTGTTAATTCAGTTTCTACACGTTTTGCCCATGCCGTAGGAGTCGAGGGTTCCCAAACGTACACTTGATCAAACCCTCCAAAGCAATGCAGAGTGAGACAGAGACATGCTTCGGTTCATGCCATACTGCTACTGTAACTACAGCACATTAGTGATCCCCTGGTGCAAATAATACATTCCCAGTGTTGTTTAAGCATTTCAGAGGCAGCCGCCACGGTATCTGGTTACGTTCTTTAGGTGAGGTCATGCCATGAGAGCAACCGCACTGCAGTGAAGACAGCACTTACCCTTTCTTGAGCTTCTACATTTGCCCTGCATGAGTTTAAGAGCTAATCTTCTTCCAGAAATGCTGCACTCCAGCCTAGAGACCCTGCCTATTTTGTCTGCTATGCTGAAACAACCCAGCTTTAGTGCTGAAAATAGGAAAAGCAGCTGGTGGGGCTTAAAACTTTACTCTCAGAAACCAGATTTACTTCACATTGTGCTTCCCAGGGGCTCTTTTTAGGATTTCTATTTCATCAGAAAGATGGATCCTACAGAAGCCTCTTCTCTTCATACTTGGTAGGAGTACATATTCATTTCAGGTCTTTCAAACCATTAAATATTCAGAATATCTGTACACTGTCATGGCTGAAAAACACACATATATGGTTCTGTCTCACTTTTTATTTCCTCACTGATTTTTATTTTACGTAAATACTTTGCCGTGATAGCCTTAATTATACTCTTCTATATTTTGGTGAGGTTTGTGCTCTACTTTGAGCGTAGTACTGCTACAGTCAAATGAAAAGCCTCCAGATGTTGGAGCTGCCCCACTGTTGGACAATGGGCACAGACAGAATTCTTCTTGATGCGGACTGACAGGTCTGTTCTCAGATGGATACAGATCTGTTAGGAGAGGTTAAGACCTCTTCAAACAGGTGATTTTCTCTCAATGACTTTTGGCCCCGCAAAAGGCCCATCAGCCTTCACAAGTGGATGGACTGCAGCGGAGCAGGCAAAAGAAAAGAGAGCTGACTTCCCTGCACATTCCCAGGGAGGTTCAGTGGCTGCAGTGCCTTGAGCTGAAGCAGGCCCAGGCTAGTGGAAGGAAGGAAAGGTGTGTGTGCAGAGCTGCTGAGTGACACGGTGCCTGTGGGCTCGGGGGCTGCTGCTCTGCCTGCTCTGGGGATAAAGCCACGCAAGGCTCCAGTGAGGAAGCCTACTGCCTTAATACAGCAAATCCAAGCCTGGCTCAGGAATGCTTTTCTTTACTCAAGTCTTGCTAGCCAATGTCTCTCAGGATGAGGCTATAGACCTTCCCATAATACCTGCAATAGCTATGTTGTGTAGTTAAAAACTTAGATTTACCACTGGCTTTTACACAAGTTTCTAGTGATGCAATTAGCTGATACTATTCAAGGCTGTAATTTTAGTTATTGCTTGATGTAGTTAGGTATTTAATTGCTTATTATAGTTGATTACTTGCATTGATTACATTACTTTGATTATAGGGTTTGTTATATGAACTGATTGCTCTGTCTTGATTGTAATGATGTTGTGCCGTGTGAGTAATTAATGTTTCCACAAGAATGCAAGGACTATTTATTCCATTTCTGGTAATGTAACTCAAATACATGAAAAAACTGCTCCATCTCCTTCCTATTGCCTTAATGCTGTCAGAATATGTAAGAAATCACAGAACCACAGAATATTCTGAATTGGAAGGGACCCACAAGGATCATCAAGTCCAACTCTTAAGTAAATGGAGTAATCTCACACAGGGATCAAACCAGCAACCTCGGCATTATGAGCATCATGCTTTAACCAACTGCACTAATCTCATATAAATCTCTGAGTGTATTATTGGAAGAAATGTCATTTTGGAAGACACTAGTCTTTAGACATCTGAAATACTGAATATCCTGCTGACTGAAATGTACAGGGGTTTAATTTATAATGCTCTTTTGCATTTATTTTATAGCAAAGGGAAGGAAAAGAGGCTGCACTAAACACACCCAACTGAGCAATATATTGACTATCTACATCTATAAATAAAATGCTGGAGGTTTAATTAACATTGCAATGTTGATTCTCATTTTCAGGGCATGGCACAACATATCCCTATTATAATTTAATTAATGTAATAACAACTTCATGCACAACATTTTTATGTTAGGTATTGAGCAGAAAACAGTCAGAAAGCAGGTATTTATGCCCAACAACTTGCCATCAAAGCTCTCTATCACTCCTGTAACAGGGAGACCCCCACTGACACACGTCAGCCAGGATGACAGGGCTCATCCAAATGGGAGGAACTGCAGGACTGAGACCCAAAATGTGAGAGAAGAAAAAGTCTACGAGAGAAACCTCAAGAGGAATGAAAAAACATGAGTCTTAAAAGTAAAACGGTCTAAACAATTAGTAAAATGGTTCATGAATGCCCAGACTGCTCAGGTACAATTAGCTTTTCCCTATCTCCACTGGCTTGTCATTTTGAAGCTCACAGGCATTTCAGAAGATCAGAAATGTTGAAATACATGGTGCTCAGTGCTCCAGAGGCAAAAAGGTTACAGGATATACTGATGGCTGGGAATGTGGAGAGAACTGCACTGAGCCATACAAGAAAATTCTAGGCAGATTTGGTAAAAAAAAATTTCTTAAGTACATTACCTTCTTGGAATTTATCATAAAAGACTAAATAAATACATTACAAGTATGAAGTTCCATAATCTAGCAGCAGTGATGCAACACATTTCAATAAACTCTTAACAGAGCCATAAATAATCATCAATCAAAACTCTGTTGAATGCCTGGGAACATACTTTCCATAGGCATTATATTCAACTGAATAATCACCCCCTCACAGAGAGAGAAATTCCTGCTCCATTATATGATTATTCATACTAATCATGATTTCTTCTTAAAGGTGAAGCAAATAAAACCATTTGCTAGGACAAATTGCATCATAGTGAAACACCCTTAATTTTTACTCTAGTAGAATTTAACGACTTCAGATCCATGTGAATAAACAACATCTTTTTTATTTTTTTTTAATTTGACTAGTCTCTGCATTGGGCAACTGAAAACAATGTTTTTCCTTTGCAAAATGATGAAAAAAATTATGAAGTATTTTTGTTACAATCTGAAGTCTGCAGGTGGTTATTTTCTCCCCCTCTATATGTCTGTGTAGAAGCTCTGAATTTTTTTCATAGTAAAGAAACATCTGTTGTTAGTCTAGAAACATTTCTGAGAATAGGAAACAATAAAGGAAATTATCTTCTGCTGGCAGCACATCAGAGTGAAGTAGATTATGCTTTTCAGAACAGACTGCAAGCCCTTTGCCCCCGTCACCCATCTTTCTGAGGATTAAAGCGTAGTTAACTTGCTTTGTACACTTTGCATAAATTCCATCATGGCTCATGCTTTGCCAAGTAACGAAGTAAAGATGGAAGTAGACAATAAATCTCCCCTGACCCAAGCTGCTATTCTACATTGCTGAACAATTTATGCTGTCTCTGCCACTCACCTGATTTTTGGATGTATAGAAGCCACACAGATGCAGAAACCAATAATCTATGTACAAATGCGGAAGACTATAGTCTGTAGGAACTAAAATACCAGTGTAATTTTAAACTTGGATCAAATCCTTCTCACTTTCTCACATCTCATATTATTTCTTGCATTAATAACATGATTATTAATATCAGTAAAATGTGTTGAATTTCCTATCCTATTTCTTTATTTCTGGAGCTGATTTACAATATGTTCAAAGGAATTCATGCCTATCTAAGTACACTAGAAGCAAAGCTAAAAGAAAATAATTTAATTTTCAGAGCCAAAGAAATTGGAATGCCAGACTTGCTACTACTCCAATGCCCTAAAAATTCTGCCCAGTTGTACACTGACATTGTGGTCTCTGTGCAACAAGATCATGCAATTAAACAGCAGCGGCATTTAACCATTAGCTTTCAAATATTCAAATGCATAGGTCATTCCCTTAACATTTTCCCACAGTACAAACTCCCAATTTAAAATAAAAGAGTAGTCTTCCTTCCTCCCTATTGCATGTAATTGTAGTAGGATGGTCTTACAGCATCTTCACAGAACTCTTCCTTCAAAGATGCTTCCCAAAAAAGTGCTTTGCTGCACTTTGAATGACCAAAGCAATGACATTAATGAGAGATCTCAGTTTGGGATGTTAATCTCAAAGAGGGAAGCCGATGGACCAGGGTTTATGTCAGGGAGCTAGGGAATCCTGGACCAATCCTTGGTTTTGTCAGCAGTGAAGGCATTTGTCCTACACAGTGGGGCAGATGGGAAAGGAATGTAGAACATCTCTTTTCCCTTCCCATCAACAAGTGAATTCCTCTTTGGTATCCAAACACAGTGTGTGTGTGCTGCCGAATGGTTTAGATATTTCTGTCTGGTTGGCACAATACCAGCCCTTTTCCCTCAGGAGAACAAGTCACAGCAGGAAAGGAAAAAAAAAATTTAAAGAATTTGCAATTTGGCTAAACCTGAAAGGAATTTCAGGGATAAAAAAATTTAAAAAAAATAAATAAATAAATAAAAAGCACTGTATAAACTGGGGGTTTTGTCCCTGCCAGTGTGAATGCATCCAATATATTCAATATATATGTACTCATGCATATATTAATATATTGAATGTATTCATCATTGGGTTGTCTTGTATGTTATCCACTATGTCAGGACCAGTGGTTTTAGTAGAAATAGTATTTAAGCTATGTTCATTTTAAAGACTGAATTTCCTCTGTTGATTTGAAGACCAACAAACCTAGATCAGAAATCTTGATAAACGGTTTTCAAGTATTTTTAATCTATCAAATCCTAAACATTTTCCAGCAGGGAACAGGCCCTGGCACCACACAGACAGGTTTTACAAGAGATAATAGAGTTTCTACCTGATGGCAAAAATAGTTCACAGGAGCCTTCCTTGAAGACCCTGCTCTAGAATGACCTCCTGAATAACAAAGGCTAAATAATTTCATCCCAAGACATATGCCTGAAGTTCATAAGCTATATGCTTCATAAGATTACACAAAAAGAAGCTTGGGAGTTAAATATTTCAGTGATTGATAATCATCCCTAACCTTAACAAAGCTGCTTCCATAATTCAAATTGTCAAAACCATGTCTGCTCCATGGTTTGAATCTCTTTAGCATTGACTTCAATTCACTGCACTTTGTTTTGTTTTTGTGTGAGAGACTAAAAGCCCTCTGCTTTCAGAGAAACTCCGACTACGCAGAAAGGACATAATCAATTTAGCTGTCAACCTTTACAATGTTAAATGAAAAAAAAAATCAAACTTCTGAGTACTTTTTTTAAAAGCTACCACTTCAGATTTCAGATTTTTTTTCTCCAAACCCTTTCCAAGTCAATAAGGCTTTTGGCAAAGCACCAAGAAAGCACCAAGAGCTGGAGTCAATAATCTAGGAGTAGTCCCACAGGCTATTCCTTTATTGCCAAATAAAAGCCAGAGACCAAACTCCACACGGTCCCACCACTTTGCTTACACCAACACAGCTTAGCATTATATGTCTAGTTCAGATCTGATTTCAAAATAGCTTGTGGGGGTGGTCTGAAAGTCTTCTGTAATGTCAGTGCCTTCTCTTCTACTAGATTTCCTTCTGACTTCTGTTGTGAGGCTTTTGACTTATGTATCTCTGACCAATTTACTTTTCACAGGACTGGCACTCCCAAGCTGTAATGTGCTTCACAAGGAAAATACATCTATCTGAGTAACAGGAATAAAAATGATAGTACATCAGGGTCCAAGCTTTTCAGGCCCTTCAGGAAAATTCTTTTTAAAGTATTTGCCCTTTGATTTAAAGTATAGTCAACTGCATTTGGATGTGTATTCCACATGTGAATGGCGTTGTCTTGCTGTACAAAAGAGAAATCTTGGCAGATGGGCTTCTGCTGGTTGCAAGAGTCCTCCTTTGCTCCAACCCTTGAACTAAGTTCAGAAAAAAGAACTAATCCCACCCTGTAAATGGCTGGTAGTCTAGGAATGCAATCTGTGCTTCCCATCTCAGAGTTAGATGCAAGGTCTAATACTAGAATTAATACTGTGGGATAGTTGACCATTGGCATCAAAATGTACTGGTTGCAAACTTAAGCACTCTGTATTTAGGAATTTCACCAATGAAACAATTTTACCTCGGTGGACCATCAACATAAAAATCACTACTGAACTAGTGCTAGTTTTCAGTTATAAATGTTTAGTACTCACTCTGCTAAAAAAAAAGAAAAATACAGCAGCAAAGCCTTTCACAGAATCACAAAATATTTTGGGTTGGAAAAGACCTTTAAAGCCCATTTAATAGCAATGAACATCTTCAGCTAGACCAGGCTGCTCAGAGTCCTGTCCAACCTGACCCTGAATGTTTCCAGGGACAGGACACCTACCACCTCTCTGGGCAATCTGTTTCAGTGTTTTACCATCATTGTTGTAAAAAACTTCTTTATATCTAATCTAAATCGACTGTCCTTCAGTTTAAAACCATGACCCCTTGGCCTATTACAGCAAGTCCTGCTAAAAATTTTGCCTCTATCTTTCGTATAGGCCCCTTTAGGTACCGGATGGAACCAGTCTGGTTTCCATGGTGCCTTCTCCTCTCCAGGCTAAACAACTCCAGCTATCTCAGCCTGTCTTCATAGGAATGGTGCTCCATCTCTCTGATCATCTTTGTGGCCCTTGTCTGGACTTCCTCCAAAGGATCCATGCCCTTTCTCTGCTGATGAGGATTCCAGAGCTGGATGCAGCACTCCAGGTAGGGTCTCACCAAAGCAGAGCAGAGCAGAGGGGCAGATCTCCTCGCCTGACCTGCTGGACATGCTGTTTCTGATGCTTTGTATGGTATATGCTATGCCACGCTATTATACTAATGAGTCATACAGGATGGAAATGGAATTAAAAGTAATTAGGTGTAATTTTGTCTTATATGGAAACATGGAGAACATAAAATGCATTTAGTGTTGCTCTCCCGAGAATCTACCTAACTCAATTCCAGTGAAAAATTATGCTTGGAGTTGTGTTTTCTACCACCAGTTGCCAAGGTAACAACTTTGTTAGACATGGAACACAACTATTTGTTTTTTTTCTTCAATGGAAAAGCCAAGAGGCTTCCTCAGAACATTTTCAAATGGCTTTTTACAGCATCTGACCTGGAGCGTGCAAGACTGTGGCCTGTGTTATAGGCCACGGGCACATGAAGTCACCCTGTGGTAAAATGCAGCAGTGGCCAGCAAAGCTGCCAGTCACCCCTGCTGCTGTCCTTGCCTGAGTGTCTGTAACCTGCATGAGAAACTCCAAAGATAGGAAGGGGATTGACATCCTCCGTCACTGCATGTGCAATCAGCGGGTGCTGCTGCCAGCTCCTGAGGGCACACAGCACCTCCAGGCCACACAGGTCACTGCTGGGCAGGAGTCTCTGCTGGGCAGAGTCACTGCTGGGCAGGGGTCACTGCTGGGCAGGGGTCACTGCTGGGCAGGGTCACTGCTGGGCAGGGGTCACTGCTGGGCAGGGTCACTGCTGGGCAGGGTCTCTGCTGGGCAGGGTCACTGCTGGGCAGGGTCTCTGCTGGGCAGGGTCACTGCAGGGCAGGGTCACTGCTGGGCAGGGTCACTGCAGGGCAGGGTCTCTGCTGGGCAGGGTCTCTGCTGGGCAGGGTCAGTGCTGGGCAGGGTCACTGCTGGGCAGGGTCACTGCTGGGCAGGGGTCTCTGCTGGGCAGGGTCACTGCTGGGCAGGGTCAGTGCTGGGCAGGGTCAGTGCTGGGCAGGGTCTCTGCTGGGCAGGGTCAGTGCTGGGCAGGGTCTCTGCTGGGCAGGGTCAGTGCTGGGCAGGGTCTCTGCTGGGCAGGGTCTCTGCTGGGCAGGGTCACTGCTGGGCAGGGTCTCTGCTGGGCAGGAGTCTCTGCTGGGCAGGGTCACTGCTGGGCAGGGTCTCTGCTGGGCAGGGTCACTGCTGGGCAGGGTCACTGCTGGGCAGGGTCTCTGCTGGGCAGGGTCTCTGCTGGGCAGGGTCACTGCTGGGCAGGATCACTGCTGGGCAGGATCACTGCTGGGCAGGGTCTCTGCTGGGCAGGGGTCACTGCTGGGCAGGGTCTCTGCTGGGCAGGGTCTCTGTTTCTCTGCTGGGGAACCACTCTTAACACAGAAATCAGCAGATTTTCATCACACAGAACATGTCCATAATGTAGCTATTTGTTCACTAGGTCGGGGCTGCCAACTTGACATTACTTAATGCAGCAGTTTTGGACTTCTTCCAACCGGAGCTCAACTGGCATGAGCATCCCCCAGATCAAAGGCTTCATTTTCCCATTGCCTTGTCTCTGTGCCTCACAGAAAGTGACTTTACAAAATGCCTGACTTATTAAACAGTATTTTGAGTTAACATATATAAAGAGAGAGGAAATATCTCAAGTTTAATTTCTAAGCTCCAAATCAGTAGGTAATTACCCAGCTGATATATTTCAGCAGTCCACAAGTTGCACTTAAACCGTATGGATGAAGATCCGAATCTAGGAGTGTTTCAGAATCCTCTTGTTCAGCCAGGTTCGTTCTCAGGTTCATTTCAGGGCTTGGAACCTGATGATGTGCTCTATTCAAATTAATACCTTAAGCCATCACTATCAAGAGGAAGAGACTAGGTCAGCTGAAAATTAAATCCATGTTACATGGAAGTGGCTTTGCAGAAGAGGAGAGGAACAGCATAACACTACTTGGTTTGGCGTGCATTTTAGTTCTCACAGTGGACAATCAGCTCTGCCTTCCACAGTACCCAGCTTTTCCTTCACAGAATCACAGAATGAACCCTGCTGAAAAAGGCAATTCCTCTCTTCATACATGGATTTCTTGCAGCTGGCTATTTTAGGTTCTTCCTGGAGCACAACTGCAAAGCTAAAGATCATGTGGCAATGGTCAAGGCTTGCAGTCATGAATAGGAGGTCATAGCTACTGCAGAGAATGTGTACCTGAGGTGGGACAGGGCATCTCCCTGTGTGGTGGGAGGAGGTTATTGAATGATCTCCAATAGAATAATTGGACTATTCTCATCTGCTAAATAACAAAATGTCTCAAGAAAACACAAATGCACATAAATTTCTTTTATCACCATATTTTTCTGAAATAACATCACTGCACTTTAATTTCAACTTTGATTTAACTTGATTCTGGTTTGGTTGGTTTTTTTAAAGGTGAATTATATCTGCATTATTTTTAAAATAAGCTAGTGCTATTTGAAATCAAGCTACATTTCCTTCAGTGTTTTTAATTTTATAAATAGTGTGATCCAGAGCTTTCTATAAAGCAAATTAAGTCTTAAATAATTTAAGTATCTCTTTTCTGAAATACATAAATTTCCTGGAAGAATTTTTGTCAATTTCATGCCTTTTTGGGAAGGAAATAAAACAGAGAAAAGTATTTTATTATTCTATTCACAGTTTTATAAGAGCAGGAGAAAACGTGCCACAATAATAGTCTCCATTCCACTGCAGACATATACTAAGAAAAATTTGTAATTACATGATTTGTCCTCTTCACATCCTTCCCAGCTCAAATGAAGCTAAAAACAGAATGAAAAAGGGGACACATTTCTTATTCCAAATTGATGTGAAAGATGTTGTATTTGTAGTCAGTCTGAAGATTGCTTGGCTTCAGCTACCATTTCTCACAAAAAGTTTATGGCTTTAGTATAGACTGGCACCTGCTCTGACATGGCAGGAATTTGTCCTTTCCCTGACTGGAAGACAGTCTAATCCAACTGTTCAGGAGTTACGCCCCAAAGGCAGTGGACAAAATGGCAACAGCACAACCCAGGTCTGAAAAAGGCTGGTACTGCCTCTAGGGAGTGGACTGAACGTGCTGTTGCTGCTCTTCCTGAAGGAAATGAGCTGTGATGCAAAGAGGATGTAACACAGTGGCAGTGACACCGTAGTCTGCATGGCACATGTTCTTTTGATAAGGCCCCACCATTACTGTAAATCAAACTGGGAGCACACTTACACTATCATCCCTACAGACTTCCCCAGGTGTATTAGTCAGAGAAACTTGGTGATGTACGCCTTTACTTCACCAGATCCTATCAAGTCCCTTATTAGACAGAGGAGAATGAGTTGAAGTGAGTGTGATCACGCTGAGACGCAAATTAGTCTTCCAACAAATGGTGCTACTTAGTATTTCTTTGCTCTGTAACAGGTGAAGGAGACAGATGTGACAAACAGACCTAAGCCCAAATGTAAACAACTGCTCAGGGATTTCCATGAAGCCTGTCATGATGTGACTGAAGTGGGATCATTTATTGGGTTGTACATCTCCAGCACTAGGGGGATTGGCTGGATGATGACCAGCCTCTTCCAGCCTCCAGCTCTGCACAGGGGATGCAGTCTTACCCAGTCACTGACATAAACAGATACAGAACTGCACCCCACATTGTAAGATGCTTTTTTCTTGGGTGAGTGCAATGACTTTGTGGCTTGGTGTTCTCCTACTGAAAACAGCTAGGAAGGTGCGAGGAGCGGCGCCTGTGCCTGTGCCCTGGCACAGCACCTCACCTCAGAGAAGCTGTGTCTACCCCCAGCATGGGGGCTGTGGCTGCACAGCTGCACGGCCGTTGTAAGGTACAAGACTGTACAAGTGCCATCTGAACACTTCCCAATGATCACATTAAAGTGGACAGAAATAAGTCAGGTTCCTGGGAAATTACAGAATCACAGGATCATCAGGGTTGGAAGAGATCTTCAGGATCATCCAGTCCAACCATCTAAAACCTGGATGTGATACATCCAGATACCTCTTGAACACTTCCAGAAATGGTGACTCCACCACCTTCCTGGGCAACTTTCTCCAATGCTTAACCACTCTCTCAGTATCCAATCTGAACCTCCCCCAGCTCAACTTTAGGCCATTTCTTCTCAAACTTTCCACTAGCAGAAGAGACTGACCTTTACCTCACTATAACCTCCTTTCAGATAAATAACCTCTGCTTGCCCAGACTAAACAACCCCAGTTCCCTCAGCCACTCCAGGACAGATCCAAAAATTCAGTAAGTGGCAGTGGTTTTCCAGGTCACAACCACTGAATTTTCTGGAGTAAGGAATCTAAATGGGAATTTGCTCCTCTCCTCTTTTAAGCAGTTCCCATGGAAAGGCTCTCTGGGCCTACGCTAGCCAGAGACAGTTAAACCAGATGTCATCCAGACCAACTACAGGGTAAATCCAAGAAAAAGGCCATTCTGGCATCCTGCAGGGTCTGTATAGCACAAAACATGACCGCAATCTAGAGCATTTATTCATGCTCACATTGCACACCTCAGTTGTTTATACCAATAGATGTCTTCTGTCTTGCGCAAGGCACAGGAGACTCTGAAACCCACATTTGGTTTAAAGCCCTCTTCAATAACAGCAAAACATAAAACAGTTTATAACTTCATGCTCCAAGTGATCTAAAGCCTAATTATTCTGAGGTATTTGCTAACAGAAATTCAAGTAGGGTCTCACTGATGCCAGTGGAGTTACACTACCCCTCAAAGAACATAAGCATTAAGATGAGCAGGCCCATGGTATTTCATAGCAGAGAGAGGATCATATACCATCACATTTGCTGTATTATTTAGCATACTACATCCGGCCTCTAATGTCTGTTAACACATATGACTACTTATTTCCTGATGATTTTGGAAACCAAAGCTCAGTTAAAAGCTAGGGTTTAGATTGATTTTTTAGGTATTTTATCACAAAAGACAGAACCACAAACAGCACATTTCTAGCATATAAATGAGCATATTCAAATCCCATCAGGTCCTCTGGTGCTCATCACTGGGTGCACTCCAAGACTTAATCATGCCCACAAAGCCTTTGTGCAATAGGAAACAATTGGTAGTGCTTGAAATGTCTTCCTTTTCTAAGTAGATATACCTTCTAGCATGCCTTCCATGACATCATTTTATATCACATTTCTATCTGGAGTCTCCACCAAGAACTATCAAAAACCCTAATATACGGCTACACATAAACCAAAAGAAAATACTTTCCTGCTAGAAATGACATAAATAATCAACATTGAAAGATGACAAAATCACTGTACTTACTATGTGTCGTGCTGCGAACACTCCATCAACTATTGCACAACAGAAGGCTGCTACAACACCAAAGCTGATAAACACAATGGAGGCCACCAACTGAGAAGAGAAAAACAGATTGAGCAATTTTTTCAGTATAATTCTTTAAGTGAAACAATTACACTACTTTTTCTAGTATTCCAAAATGATGTTCCCACTGCTGTAATTCACTTTAGGTCAGTGTGTCAGGATGACAGTCATACACTAGTAAAATGGCAGAAATTCTTGATGCTGAGCTGACAAACCATCAAGCCTACTATAAAAGTTTAAATCTTTCAAGAGAAAATTAGGTTAGCTGCAAGAGTTAGATTCAATGGTGATTTCTTCCAAATCAATTTACTTAATAAAACAGCCATGCTTCCATAGGGACATGGCATAAAGTCATGTTCCCGTTGGCTCACATAAATTTTTAGAGCTTTACTACATGGTAGTATTTCACATCAACAGATAAAGGCATCTGTAAGTTAACAACTAGCCTGTGAACAATCAGAAATCTTTTATCATCCCAAATAGCTTATGCCACAACAAAATCAGAGATTCAGAGGACTGGTATCTGTGGAAGGGCTGGGGTGTGCTGCCTTGGTACCCCCCCACCCTTTGCTGGGATGTCCAGCCTGCCCCTCAGTCTCACAGTGGGCAGAGCAGAGCACAGCAGAGCTCAGCGAGTGTCCCAGCTGCAGCACAGACATCTTTATCAACCTACTAGCCATAGCTTCAGACCTCCTTCTACCTCCCAAACTGCTTCATTCATTAAGCACTAATAATTCTCTCTCAACAGGACTGCGGATGGTGCAGTGCTGGAGCACAGCTCTGGCACAAGCAGTGGTGGTATGGAGGGCTTGGGGGCTTGGGGGAAAGGCTGTACGGGTTGGGCACGCTGAGCCCCCTGCTTGCTGTGCTGCAGCTCTGACAGCAACTGCAGGGCTAGAACAACCCCAGACACCATGAGCTTCCTGCCCAATTCACTCCGGAGAGAGCTACAGGACTTGGAAAGAATGTGGAATGCATCTCCACCAGGGTCCAGTCTGTGTGCTGCTGGCACACACTTCTGAGATGACACTGGCTTCTTCTGAGGTCACATCAGAAGGGTGCAGGGCTGTGAGCCAGGTGAGATGAAGCCCTGAAAGACCAACTGTACACTTGGCCAGGTGCTCCCCTGGGTTTGTTAGCCCCAATGCCATCAGACAAGGGAGAGATGTTGACAGTCCTTCCTTTCCCAGATTAGAGGATTTTGTGATGTTGAGGACTCTGCACCTTGAGTTTGAAGGAGTGGGTTCCTGCAGGGTATTACGTGAACCTAACGTGCACTCTCTGGATATGTTTTTTAATGTAATGTAATGTAATGTAATGTAATGTAATGTATACTTGTGTCTCCGACCTTTCTCAGGCAAAGTCACAAGAGGAACCCTTTGAGACATCCTATGTGATAGGTTGATTTCAATTTACAACAGAATTTAGTTAATCATAATAACAGATTAAAAAATTTTTTTGAAAACTGACAGGAAACCATTCTTTTATTGATAGAGCACATGGAAAAGGGATTTAGCTGAGAATGTGAAACCTTTTGGTTATTAACTAGGCATTAAATGCTCCTTCACAACATGTATTCCTGAAATGCCCAGGTACAGATTACCAAAATTATATCCATACAGTTCATATATCCTTTTGCCTATACAAAATCTGCATTACCTAGATGCCATTTTCACAAATTTGTAAGGCATCACTAACTCACTTGAAAAATGGACTCTTTAGCTTGTGTTAGGTTAAGAACAGTACAATGTCAATTGTACTGACAGGGGATGGAAGCATTGGTGATTTTCTCAAAAATATTTATATTGGGCAAATAAGAAACTACAACCTCATAAGCCCACACCTTGGATGCACAGATCAAAGCAACATCACCCACTTAGAGGTAAGAGCTCAAAAGTACAACCTAAAAGCAGAAGAATCACAATGCTTTCTGACACACTCCTTTAATCTCCCCTTAGCTCATGCCTCATGCAATCAGAGGCGAGTCAGCACTGCCACAGAGATTGCTGTGCAATTTGAATCTTCAGCATGGGGAGAAAAGGGACACACAAATATGGTTGAAGTGGATGGTACTGACTGATCTTGGGAACTTGCTGCATTTCCCCTGCAGCCAGCTCCATCTTGCTGAAACCCTAGGGAAACACTGTTGGCTGCATCACCCTTCAACCTCTGCTATCCCATGGCTCTCCAGTATGGAAGGTCCTGTCTCATGTCTCATGAATCTGGCTGTCTAAAGATCTTGGCATGCAATTCATCAGATTGAGAAGGCTGTGGACTCCTATCACTGCAGAGTAGTGGGCTGTGCTGCCCTGGGGCAGCTGCATTTGCTACAGATCCTGATCTCTTTATTTGAAAAAGCAGCAGTGTTTAAAAGTTCTGATTTAGCCATTATTGTCTGATACCTCTATCTTGTTTTTCAAGTCATAGCGGTCAATCAAATAATTAGTGGGCTAAGCCAGGTGTTTCCAAATTGCCTGAGCTCTAGATGGATTTACTGGAAGCTGACCTCAAGGTGTCTTTTTCATTTCACACATGAACAATTTATTGATGATCTACAATCCCCAAACCAACATTTTCCACTCACTGAGATAGCTTGAATCACCTAATGAGTGTGCTGGCCTTTCAGTTTCACCATATAGCCTTAGGAGACCACATATAAAGGTGCAGTAAATCACAGTGTAGAAAGGACCTATGGAGTTGGCTTTTCACTCCTCAGTCATGTTGGAGATCATCTACCCTTTCAAGGAGCTGTGTGCAAGTCAAAGAGCTGGCTGTTCTTACCCATGACTACCAGCAACTATTTAAATGAGCAGTCCCTTTAGAATCAATACAATTTCTTGACTGAAGTAATATTTATCATGATGCCAAAGAGGCAGATCATGACACTGACAGTTTTTTATGACTTAAATTGCCTTGCATATATTTGAACAACAAAAGAAGTAATAATACAAGAGCATCACTAAAAAATTCCTTAAAATAAAATTACAGATTTATATTCTCTCTCAAATCTCTCATTGCTTATTAAGAATGTGAGAAACATAAAAAAACAAGTACAAAATGAATTACTTCTGAAAATTGCCAAGACAACCAAATGAAGAGCTGTTGTAAATTCAAAAGTTAATTTTCCCGAGTAGCAGGTGATTGCTGGAGCAGTGAGTTCACAAGCCTAGGACTGTCTAGAAAGAGAAGCAATGCAGTCCATTTAAAGATAGAGAATGTTTGCTGACAGGTAAAAGAAATAGCATTAAAAAAAAAACACTGATCCATCACATCATCTTATCTCCATTTTCAACAGCATTATGTTTTGTCAGGAAAACTATTCATTATTTATAGCAGTATATTTGAACAGTTATTCAAGAAACAGTTTTGCTCTTGCTATTCCACTGACATGCAGCCAGGCTTCTCTACAGCTGTTGTCATCAGAACATGTTGACTCCTGGTTCTTGAATAGAATACAATACTTGGATTATTTACAAGGGAGCCATAAAACCACTTATTAAACACCGAAAACTGTATTGCGTGGGCCTAACGATCAAACTCAAAAGGCAGTTTTTTAACAGAGGGGTTTTAGCAAAAGGGAGAATAGCACATGAAATAAAATAGCACATGGAATGAGGGACTTTTGTACACAGTATTAAGTGAAGAGCTGTAATCTCTCTTCAGCTGTGTCACAGAACTATGAAAATGCTCAAAAATGCAAAACTAGTGAAAGGCTGGACTGCTAAATTCTTGCATACTGCCTTCTTTCAGAAAAGACATGCATTTTTTTCTCAGAATTCGCCTGTCTTGGACAACCTCCTGTCCTTCAGCAGGCATACAACACCACTGCCTGCACAGTCACCCTCCTGTGCAAGCAAGACTAGTGGAGGCAACAGGGGACACTCAGTGGCCAGGGATGCTGGTCACAGACTTGTTCAGCTGCCAGAAATGCACCTGGCACAGGGAGTTGGCAGCTAAGTCTCCCACAGCAATTCCCAGTTTTGGAGTTAAGGGTTGGCCAGAGACCAAACCCAAGAGGTAGTCTGATGAGGCCACCCCAGCTGCAGCCACACTCTCATGAACACACTGCACACAAACACTGCACCTCAGGTCCCCAGGCACGCCGTGGGCTGAGTCACACCCTGATGGTGCCATGTCCCTGCTGCGTGACACACAGAGACCTGCAGCCAGCATTTGCCAGCAGACCCACAGACAACCACATTGCTCTTCTGCATAAGCACCTGCTGGCTACAGGCTGGCATCTCTCTGGGTGTTTCCAACGTCCCTGTGGAATACTTCTAGGAGCTAGCTAGCCTCTTGATTTTGGCACAACCCTGGTTTCCTCACGATTCTAATTTAGCCTTTACCTATCCTGAACCAAAAAGCATAACCTCTGAGATAATGACAGTCATTTCTAGCACTGGCTGCTGGGTGAGATGCCTCATGCTCTCAATTTAGACCAAGTAGATCTGAAACTGAAAAATGCATGGATTCACGTTTTTGAAATCACCTTGTAACAGATGCAAGGTACATTACATCTAAGAGACTCACTTTGCTCATGCTAAATGCCTACTTCTGCATTGCACAGCATCCAACAATCACTGTTGAATTCAGCAACAGTGACTCCATTCATATGTTGTTCAATATTATCAACAAAACCAAAGGTCTTTGATTCAGATTTCCTTTCCTCTTTCTGTTGTTAATAGCACCTCAGGAGATAGACTTGAGGCTGTGTGATTGCTCACTGTCAACTCAAAGGGCATCTTCTTCTCCAATCCTTGGTTTGCTTCCCTGCTGTCCAACCCTTTCTCCTGTTCTCTGTCCCAAAGGGCTGCATCCCCTCCTCCCAGCTCCTGTGCTTACCCAAACACACAGGAAGCCAGTGAAATTCACTCCATAGGCAGAAATTACTTATTCCCTCAAATGAGTTAAATCAGACGACTGCAGAGAGAGCAGCAGTAGATTCAGTGCAAATGAGGTGACATCACGTAGCCATGACAGAAGAGAAGGAGGCAGAAATGCCGACAGCAACTAATAGACTGTTTCACCTGTTCCATGTAGTTTATAGTCCTAGGGATTATCAAAGTAAAAGCGAGGTTTTAGCTGTAATGAATAAATGATAAGGACTGGGGTTATTTTGTTGTTTGTGGTCAAGGAGACTTTTGTTTTACTGCCTGTGAAGAAGTCTGCTGTTTCCCAGTACTGTGTCAGGGATAATTAGGAAATACAGCAACATGAAAAGGCCAGTCGGTATAATACAGGCAGGAGAGAAGTCTCAAGAGAAATTTAAGCAACCTCACATGCATAAAAAGGTCGAATTAATTAGATAAACAAAGGGGAAAGAATACAGAAACCACATGAGAGGTATAAATTATTATGCCACAGAGAAAAAACAAGATCAAAATCCACTTTCAAAATCAAAGTAGCATTTTCATTTGGAAAATTTATCTTTTTTTCCTTCCCCCTCATCCTGAAGGGCAAAATTGTGAAAAGCAGGATTTGCACCATCTTTTGTTACACCTTAGGTACTCACAGTTAATTTTTATCATATGTTGGCATCAGTAAAAAAGTAGGCACATTGTTTTCTCTTTTTCTCTTCCAGTGATATTGCTGCCCAACTTTTGTAGATAATTCATCATTTAGGCTACACACAACAGCAAGGGACTGCAGAAGTACCCAAGGATGGGAAATGTGCAACAGGGTGACTTAGTGGTCCTGGCTGTCCCCCAGCCCAAGGTTTATGCAGCACAGTTGAGTAAGGAAAGAAAGGGAGCACAGGTTCTGAGTCTGCTTACTCCAGCTCCTAAAGGCACACAGTAGTCCCTTTAGGACAGGGACTACTTTACTGATCAGAAGAACAGACCACTCGAGTTGCTGGGAACTCTCCTTGTGCCATTTGCTGTGGGAGTCTGTTATGCAGATGGGGGAATTCAGCATCTGACCACACTGACACATTCCCGGGGCTGTGTGATGGCTTTGCTTGCTATTTCCCTTCAGGGCACAAAAGCCCATGGCTCAAAACTGTCCCTAGAAAAGTAGCACGGAAACATTTTGCCTCAACATTGTACTGTCCAAATAAAACCTTGTTTGCTAACTCTAACAGCTCTCTGGTCTAGATCTCTCTGTTGTTCTCACTCTCTAGAAATGTTGTCTTGAGCATTAATCCTTAACTTACACAAATGCATTTGCTTTACTCTTTCTGTAATTCATCTTGTCTTTTTTTTCTAACTTGATAAAACATATGAAGATACATTTTCTGTAAAAAAGTATTACATGAAATAAAGACAAATTTTCCTATATTTTTATCTTCAATGAAAGCTTGGTGGGAATTAAATCAATAGCCATTATGAAACATGAAACAAAATTACTGGGAAAGGTTACCTGATTAATACATTCTTTCTTCTCTCATAATCTAATATCAGCTACAAAACCAGACTTAGAATAGCTAGGAAATTATTTCAAATTGTTTTACAAGCAAATCTTTACTAGAATGACCAATCTACAGAATAAAAAATCTATATCAAGCAGTTTCTGTGCACTTAAGACTTTGAAACTGGAGTCACCATTACATTGCAATCAGAGAATGAATATGATATATGTGTAAATGAACACATATTAAATTCATTCACTGATGAGTAAAATGCTTGTCTTGATTCAGTTAGAAATGCCACCACTGATGATGCACTATCAAGTCTCCTGGGATTTTGGTACAGAGACTTCACTGGAGTCCAACAGATATTATTAAAATATTTTTTTAAATGCGACTGAACTGTACTTGCTTTACATTTTCTAAGACAAGAAACAGAAGGAAAACTTAAAACGTTGGGTTGTTTTTTTTTTTTTTTTCCCCTGGTGCAGGGTTAGCTTTATTATCAGTGCTCTTTTTAAGCCTCCACAACACCTGAGAACCTCAGATCATCCCCATAACCATTACTGCAGTTACTGATTTCCTTCTGGCAGCAGCACATCTCAGTGATACTCAGCTCATTCAAACAGCGCTGCTGTGTTTTGTCCCAAGTCTGAATTGATTCAACCACCCTACTGGATGATCTTCTCTACTTCAAGGAGGTGCATATGCTCTGCTCCACCTGTGTTTTCACTCCTTTTATGGAGATTTTTTTTTTTTTTTTAAATAGCTGCTCTAATGTTCTTTCATCCCATTAAATTAGGTGCTGAGTGTACGATCAGCCCCCTTCCCTCTGTTTCAGACTCTTATTGTAGGGCAGCACTGGGACTTCTCAGGGCAGCTCAGTCTAGTGTGCTTTTCCAGATAGTGCCACTCTCTGGCCACCTTTATAGAGAAAAGAGAAAAAAAAAATCATCTGGATCTCACAGCTGGAGAAATGCTAATGGTTTTGGAACTAGCTTAATCAAGTCTTAGTCCAGTAGGCACTTCAAACTGGTAAGAATTCCTCATTGCAAATATCAACAAAAGCACTTAGATAAGAACAATTAAAAATTATTACCCGTTTAAGGACATGAAATTCAGTCTAGAAGAAAAAAGGCAAACACAGCATTAAAGGGAACAAAAGTGACATAAATTTAGATTCACTGATCAACAGTGCTAACATTATAGGAATTCATCACATATTTCCTTTCATGGATGCTCTTCTATTGCTTAAGCTGGAGCAAGGTCATTTCATCACTTAAACAGCTGTTCAGAGCAATACGAGAACAATAAACCAAAAATACATAGCATACTATGTGTCATGAAAGTTTATGCTGCCTGCTAAAAACATGGTGGAATTTACATAGATCAAGACTCTCAGAGCTGACTGTTTTAGCAGCAAGAACTGTTTTTACACCAAAGTCTCTGTTTTCACAAATCCTCTTTCCCCATACAGTCACTATACAGTGACTGCATTAGTTTCTCAAGACAAACACACACACTCTTCATAGAAATGCATAAATTACAAGTTTTCATGTAGTGAAATTCTACCCACAGAGTCTGGAAGATTGCATCAGTCCATCAGGGATGTTCAGCTATTTAACTTGAGCTGATTCTTCCACAAGAGGTTCAGGAACTGCCTGTCCTTTTCACAGGGCACACCCCACCTCACCTTTTTCACCACACACACACCAGAACTTATATCAGATGCATTACTGAGACTTTCTATCCTGTCCTCCTGCTTGCTAGGAAGAGTAATTGACATCTTTATTGTTCCACAAACACATTTAATAGGTCTTAAGGCTTACTTTTGTTTCCAACTGCATGACAGAAACGCTTTCATTACATAAACAGCACAAGAAAACAAACTGGCACTTTAAAAGCGTCCTATTATGCTCTTAATCCCATGTGCTGTTCCCAAGCAAGATTTGAAAGGAACTACATCCCAAAAGACTGTCACTTAGTAAGACAGAACTTAAACTGACTTTGTGGCTTGAGTGTCTGACTCAGAAGAATGGTGACAACCTTTAAAAACTGCAGTACTGAAACTAAGCTCTAGTGGTGGAAAGACATACTTTCATTCATGTAGGTATGCATCTTCTTTCTGTTTCTGTAGAATTTAAGCTTCCAGAAGTAAACTAAAGTAATTCTGGTTGCCAAGGAAGCTCTTCAAATAGAAACCAAAGAATCTCTTTCAAAGTTTCTCCCCTTTGTAACCAATATTCCATTTCTTTCTTCCAATGAGGTGAGAAACCTGAGATGGGTGAGACCTGGGACTGGTACAACCAGTGAACCAGCACAGGGCTGTGTTGGAGGGAAAGAACTGCAGCGCTAGGCTGCAGGTGGAGGTACTTGGTGTCATCTCCCTAGCTATGTCAGACAGATGCAACCCTGATGATGGAGCACAATGATTGCTACAGACCTGACTGTGCTTCCCATTACAGCTTTACCAGCTGAAGCAACCTGGCACACACATCTATGAAGAGTGTAAAAAGTGTTTTCTGCAGTAAAGACATAATGACAGTGGAACAGTGGCACAGACTTCTTTGTCATTATTATAGGTATTTGCCAAGACTTGTCAGCTGTAAATACATACATGTATACATGTGAGCATATACTACAGGTTATGTATTATATGGTTATAATATCATAGTACATTTCTATATTATAATATTTGCGTATAAATAAATATTTGCATGTCTAGCTGATGAATCTGTGCTGGTAAAATCTGAAAGCATACACCTGTAGACATGTAATATGAAATGCCAATCCATAAGGAACTAGATCAGGGAAGAGCTGAAACACCTCCCACGCTTCCTTTGGTAATTCGCACAGTGAAAGCATCTATTTTTGTCTTTAGGTCCTTGAACTTCAAAATTCTCAAACACTGTTGGGAAATTTATGCTATCCATCTTCAGGCATTTAACTCCCTGACAACACTTAGATGATGGTTTCACACTATAGTGAGTTGATATAACAGATTATTCCTAGCAAAAGGGACAAGTCCTGTTCCCTCTTTCCACAGATTCCTCTCCACCCTTACCCATGCAGCCCCACCAGTTAACTTTTGTTATGTCTGATGCTCACTTGGCTGTGAACCTTTTTACTCACTAAACCAGTGGAGATTATTTTTAGTCAGGGCAGGGAAGAGGATCAGAAGGAGACAGCAAGATAGAGAAAGGAGCAAAGGAAAGAAGAGAAAAGACCCCTTTGCGTGGGTGGCTATTTACATTTACTACAATTTGGAAATCCTCACAAGGTCAAAGAACCGCATAAAGAAATCCAAAGTATTTTACTTAGTCTTTATTAATGGAATATATAACACTAATAACAGCAAAATGTCTCTCAGAGTATTATACTATTAGAAACAACTTTTCCACTTATTTATATTTTACTTGCCCACAGAACTTCTTTAAATTTTACTTGTCTTCATTTTGGGTGGTACTTTCATAGCCACTGATATACACCTATTCTCCTCCTCTACAGTTGAAATAACTTAGCCCTCAAAGTATCTCCAGTTATTCCTCTCACTTCTACTCCTGTTTTTGTGGAATATTGTCCTGCATTACAGGGAATAACAGATTTCACAGACCTACCGTGGATAGACCACGTTCCTAATCCCTTCCAAAAAGGGTTAAAAAGGGGTCTTAAAGCTGATTCCTGCAAAATAAGGCAGCTAATACCCAAGACTACATCATGTTTATGGGCCATCTATACATAGGCTGCTCTGCTCTCAACTCGAAACCAGACAGAATTACAGTATAATAGCTTTTGTAATATCCTCAATATTATAGAAGAAAAATATAATTGTCACTAAACACAGGATTTTTCTTACTACACTTTAGCTAACTAAACTCCAGAATCTAATTTAAAGCACCCTTCAAGGTCTCCTCCAGAACCTAAGGAGAGAACAAGATGCCTCTGAAGAGCACCTCCTTACAGTCTTGAAGAGCTAGTCATGAGAGCAGGAAGACATTCTCAAAGAATAAGCTGCTTGAACTTAACAGCTAATAAGATGCTGTTATATTTTGAAAAAATGTAGATACATAAAGAGGAGCCACTTGAGCTCATTCAAGTGTCAGTGTCAACCTATTCTGAGTATCTTTATATAAATCTTGTCTGTTTTTGAAATGTGCAATTAGATCACACCATAAAACCTAGAACACATTTGTGCCTGAAAAGGTATTAGTAGGTCTTTTCAGTTTTACTAATTTTAAAGGTGGTAAAAAAGAGAAGGATGATTACTAATTTCTTCGATTATTAATGTTTTTACCTCAGCATTAATTGTTTTTCTCTGAACTGCGTGAAATATGAACATACAGAAAATCAACACTGAAAGAAAGAACTGCTGTTAACCTTGTCAGAAAACTGAGTTTAGGAGAGAAATAATGCCTTGGTAATTACAAAGACTGCCTTTACATTTTCATTGCATTTCCCCTGCAACAGTAAAGGCGTCTTCCATTTATTTGCACAGGAACATCAAAGATCGTCTCAGGGGATCTACAGAATTTCAGTGGTCTTTCTTTATTAAAACAAGCTGCTTTAATTAGCCTAATATGTGATATGAAATCAATCTGTAATTAGTATCTTTGATCAAAATCTGCACTAAAGCTGATTTCTTCCAGAATGTTTGATTTGCAAACAGCAAATGAAACAGAACATGTTTGAACAGAGCTAATTAGGTGTATATATAGCAGTAATTTTTTTTTGGGGGGGGTGTATATATTAATAACCATCACCTTTACATAAAATGCCCAGTGGGCATTTTCTGATGGACATAATTTACAAGATACATTGGTTTTGAAAAAAGTGAAAGAGGCTTGGCACTTCTGAAAGCTGGCTCACACATGTAACTGCTTCAAAAAATCCTCTGTTCTGAAACAGATGTAAAATCTGGTGTCAAGAAAATAATCAGAGACGACATTAAAATACTACCTCACACAATGTCAGTGCAGGCCAGGAATGCTTGCAGTGTCAGGGAAGTCTATCAACTGAAAGCAGAAGAGAAAATTATTGCTTTGTTTCTCCAACTTCAGCTATAGTGTCTTCTCAACACTTCATTTGAAATCTACCTCTTGTTGACAGAGGTTGGGAAGCAAGCATATTAAGGGACCTAAACTTAGCATCCCTTGAGAAGCCTGAATAAATAGCTTTGCCTTTTCTGTCTGTGTGCAGAGCTCCATGTTTGTACCTTCCTCATGTTTCCAAATTCTGCTTTGTTGGAAGCATTGCCTCCATCTCTCTGAACAAATCAAGGACCAGGCTGAGCACTAGGTTTATATCTGAGTATATCCTAGACATGTCAGTGAGAAAATTAAATGTTTGTTAGCATGAAGAAAACATGAGGAAGACTCAGCAGTGGATGACTTTGGGCGTCAGACATGCTGCACACAACTGCTTCCATCCAAAGTACCAAGGTTTGGGCTTACTCACCATCTCATGAGGGGGAAAATCCTGCTCTAGTGATCCTTCCCCATCCTCCCTGTGTCCTTTTTTCTCTTGTACCTTCTCCCTTGCCCTTCCTGCCTGCTCTCTGCCACAGCTGTGCTGCTGCTGTTGTAGCTCCCACAGCCCTAGCAAGGGCTCTTGCAGGCAGCACTGTGATACTGCAAACACTCAAAACCCTGGCAGCTATTATACCGCCCTCGAATCTCCCCCTCGCTTTTGGAGGCACCACAGCTCCAGGGTGCTCATTTTCAGCCTTGCAAACAGTATGGCTTGGTGAGGCTGGCATGGGAGAGACGTGTGAGTGGAAACTGTGAGCCATTGCTCGGTTTATCCATTGGGTTTGCTAGAACTACATGCATGGTGTCATGTCGACATTGCACATTTAGGGAGTGATTCATTTCTGGGTGCAAGCTCGTGCCACCTCCACATATTTTCGGAGGAGAAACCTGCGACAGCACCCCCTCAGCACTACTCACTGCTCTCAGCTCAACTCTGCTGCCGCACACCCAGCCTTCCCCACTCTGTATGTAACTTCAGCATCTCATTTCCTAACTGGAAATACTTTGTACTGTAATGTGAGGAGACGGCAAGCAAGCAAACAAGCGAGAACACTTCATGTCTTACAATCAAATCCATTTGATTTGAGCGGTATCATGTTTTTCACCTACCCGGCAGGACTAAGTGTGCCTTTGGAATGAACCAACATACAGCTATACACAGCTCTTCAATCCATAACCTGCTTTGCAGAGTGCAAGAGAGGGAAAAGGGAACAGCAACACATTATGCTTGAAATGCCTTCTGTTTGCCAGTTAGAAACATCCCAAATCTGGCAAATCTTTAGTCAAAGGGACATTTTGTTCTGCTGGTGCCAAGCTTTGCATATCAGAGCCAAGCACAAATGCTAAGAGCTGAAGTGAAATCATGCTAGTCAATGAGGCAGAGCCTGCTTCTTCAAGCAGCAGCTCCTTTGAATTAAGGGTTATACCTTGGTCAGCACATTGAACTCCCACTGCGGGCTCTGGGATGCCAAGAAGGAGGTCAAAGAAGTGCAACATTATTAATGGCATGTTTTAAGAACAAACCATTGTCCACTCTGCCTAACTGTGCTTTTGTTCTTTCTCAAACTCCATGCTCATCAGTTACTGAGTGCTGGGGTTTTGCTGTACTGGTTCTGCTAATCATGATATATTTTATTTTGCATTTAGCATTTCATCAACCATGAAAGAATCTAGACTTAAAATGGATGGGTCACAGTGAAATAGAACTTCAAGACAAAAACAGAAATAGATTTAAGTGGAATGGTGAATTTGAAATAGACTTTTTTCCTTAGTGCAACAGAATTTGTATTCATATTCAATTTAAATAACAAATAAAAAATGAAGTATTGAGTCATTACAGGGACCAGGTAATTGTCAGACCTACACTGGGTTAAATTCAAATTATTCTGTAATATCTGCTCAAAGGTAGTCTAGTTAAAATAGAAGCAACCGAGTAAGCAATTTCTTTTCCTTTCCACTCCCTTTTGTCCTGCTGCAATGCATATAATTTTTAGGTAGAGGAATATAACATTTATGCTACATTTCTGTGCTTATATAAGTCTCTGCAATCTCACCGATGGCTGCAAATTTGTTGAAGCTGCCCTAAACCATTCCAATAAAATATACTCAGTTATGTCCCAGGGACTTACCACTGTCTTCTGTTGTAAACCCTTTCAATCTCATTTCCACAACTTTTAAAACCATCAGCTCAGCCTCAGCAAAGACAGTGTTAAAAGACTCACTGTGAATGGTTCTCAAGGCATGAAGCACAATTAAACTTTCTAGTTATTCTTTTAGTCTGTTCCCCAGAAACCCAATCTTCCAGCAGCCAAATCATCTGTAAATGTTATAAGCAGAAAGCAGTTTTCCTTGTTCCACGCTGGGAAATGCAAGCAGGCACTAATCCCAAGCATACTGGACGCTTAGGTCTCCACAGTACTTGTGTAAATGACACAACATGTCAAGGAATACATACTTTAACTGCTGTTTACCCATCTTATGGCTTTTTCAGACATTTTACTTTTGCTAAGGACAGAAGCATAGAAAACCACGAGGCAGATTAGAAGAAAAGTGAAAAATCAAACAACCCTAATATGTTATGCCTGTTAGTAAGGTAGCATGAATCCTGTGGAAATAAAGCTCTTTTAATCTGCCCAGCACTGAGCCTGCAACTTGGAACCTGCTGTTCATCCTGGTCTCTGATGTGGAAATCAGGAGCAATAGTTCTTAATTAAGCTGTTTTGTTAGTAACAACATTAATGACCCCTGACCTACTGTAGATTTTTGTCTCACAGGTCATGTCCCATTTGGATTCTCTACTTTTCAATGGTGGTGAGCTGACATGGCAGCCTTTACCACTATGGGGGAACTAAGTCATAATTCTCTCCTCTACCCACCTGTGAATGTCCATAAAACTTGATAGAATTGCACACCTTTGAAGCCTCTACCTCCCTCCTGAATTTGCCTGAAACTGGTCAACATATTCAAAAAAATAGAACAGGGAACAGAAAAAGACAGAGACAAATGTCACAGCTTTATAAATCTTATTTCTTTGTGAAACCCAGCTAGAAACAGGAGTAAAAAGCAAGGGAATTCTTGCAGATACACTAATGACACTTACAGGTAATGCAAAATAAGAGGGATACTATGAAGGAGTGATATTATGACTACTTGTAAGTAAAGTAGTTACTTGTTAGCAAAATGCAAGCTAAATCCATCAGTTCCTCCTCTGAGCTTAACACCACTCTTGATTTATACCAGTGAAAGCTCTGCATTATGAAATCAATCATAATTCATGATGCTTGGCTATAATCAGTCTACTGTGAAGTGCCCATCCGACATGCTGTTCTTCAACCACCACTGTTACTTTTTGCAAAGAGAGGAAGAAAATTGTTAAGAATTTCTGCAAATTCCTTCCTCCTTAGTACACCTTTTACCTAGATGCCTCAAGGACTTCCTATTACTTTCTCATAAAAGCAAAGGATTTGGGAAGCCAAGCTAAATCTACAAACAAATCACACGGTATCTCAGATTCTGTCTGACATAGGCAGGCGATCTTTACAGCAAGAGCTCTGGAGTTTTTTCTTCTATTTAACACACATAGTTTCAGGAAAGTGTTCCTGACTTAAACTTGCACAGGATGAGATCGTCTGCTGGGGTGGAGCTGATCATGTGACTTGTTGCTGTTCAAACTGCTATTTTGCTCTCTTCCCATCCTTTTCCCAGTGACGTGGTCCTGGCCAAGCTCTGGCACTTAAGTGATTCTGCCCTCGGTCAATTTAACTCACTAAACCAGCAGAAAGGTAAATTCAGTAAAACAAAGTAAGCTGCTTTTGTTTTGCCTTGTACAAAGGAACTTAGCAGCCCATTCATGCTTCTCTAAAACTTCCCAGAAGTGGTGAAACAAATGACTAAACATTTTGAGGCAGATGAAGCAGTTTTAAGTCAACTGGAAATCCCTGCTTTTCATATTTAATACACTCTAATTTAAAAAAAAAAAAAAAAAAAAAAAGGAAAAATTAAAAAGGCTGTTACTTACTATTTGTCTTCTGTTTTCTACCAGGTAGATTCCAACAATCCCTAGGAAAGATCCAAAGCCAAGCTAAGGCAAAGAACAAAACCAACAGAAATGCATGAGGTCAGCTTATCTGGACAATGTACCGACACATACAGTGATATCTGAGCTAATGCACCACACAGATGGGTTAAATGGGGCAGGTCAAGGGAAAAGGTGGAAGGTACTGTTGGACATAAATCCTATAATGTAATGGGAAATGGCCAGGACTGCAGCTCTTTGATAATTCAGTGCAAAATTTGTCATGTAATAAACAGAAGTCTGCATAGACACACATCTATAACCTGACTTCTGTTTCCATTCTCATGTACAGTTTTACACATTGTAAAGCAAAGACTAAGTAAAGTAGGAGAAAAAAACACATTCAGTCCACACACTATAATTTTTGAAAATTGCAAAGCTCTAAGCAATTGCAGACAGTTTTGCTCAAAAAAATTGATGTGTTCCCCAAAGTTCAAACCCTTAGAGTTGCACTTGTTTGATTTTCATGAGTAGACACTATCACACACCCCAGAAAAAAAATCCTTGCTAAAACGCTAAAAGGACCAGCGCAGTCATCTGCATGACAAACAGCCACAGGAGAGAGAGGGGAGGAAGGGACACTGAAGTAAGCTGGCCCTAATGCTCCAATGTTGTTTCAACATTGGAATGGTAGGAGAAGCCTCCATCTTATGATGGGCCCCTGAAGGTTTGGAGCAGTAGGAACCCCTTGGATTCACAGTACCAGCCCCTCTCTGTAATGAGGCCTCTGAACCGAGCTCAGAGCCTCTCCTCCAAGCACAAAGTAAGGTTTTAAGGACTACATGTCCCAGCCAAGGGCTTAAGCAATGCCCGTAAATTCCTCTCTGTTCCGCACAAGTGCTCCCAGCAGAAAGCAAATCCCCTGCAAGCACTTTACTCGCTCAGTATCACAAGAGGAATCTGTCACTCGCTTTCAAGAAAGCAAATGTAGGGAAAGGAGATTTGCTCTTGAGTGCTTTGGGAAAATTTATGTGAAAGGGAGGCACAAGGACTAAAAGCAGAGACTTTGAAAGAGCGGGCAAGCGCACACATGCTGACAGCTATATAGTAGAGATACTTGGAACTGTGAGCAAGGACACTCTGTTCAGGGGACAGCAACTTTGTAAATTAAGATAACTATATCAAAATGACATCTGGTTCCAAGCCCCATTTTTCATCCCAACAGGAACAATCCATAAAGCCTCAGTTATGGCTGATGCAGGGAACACAAAATGAGTAAAATCTACATGAATAAAAAGAATGATCAAACACAGGACAATAACAATTAAATCAGAAATAGCAGAACCATAGAGATCATGAAAGTCACAGCATTACTGAGATTGTTTTAGAGTCATATGAGCAAGGTTTTTGTCTGTTTAGACAACAGGCTATTTGGGAGCTCTGGGAGTCCAGGTCAGTATGGTGCTGGGACAACTGGACTCTGTTGAAAGAGTATAAAAATAGCAAACAAAAATAATACAGTAAGTAGTCACAGAGAAGTGACATTAAATATTTAAGTATAAACAATATTTATAAGGAAATGAGGTTGAAGCAGTTCCAACTCTGTCTTTGCAGACTATTCCAAAAACACAGTCCAAACAGGTGCTCAAGCAGTAATCTACTAAATGCAGAAACTTTCCAAAGCATAACATTATATTGACTCATCTACACACAGAAATATTTTACATTCAATTACTTTGGATGCATAAGTTTAGGTAATATCTAGCACTATAAAGAGGTATTTAGAAAAAAGATTTTTTAAAAACAAATTACAAGTGACCACATATGCAGGCAAATTAAGGCACTTAACTCCTCTTGAAGCCAGTGGGAATTTGGCAGAAAACGAGTGTATTATGGACCTAACCCTGAAGACCTGTTCTGTAAATACTTCTAGAAATAAGTATGTCTATACCAGTGGATAGTGTTATTCATCTTCACAGGTGTCTTTAAGGCAGGGTTAATTCTGCATGGGTTTTAAGACCAAAATTGCTTACCTAAGGTCAGTGGAGGTTTCATCTCATCTACCAGCCGTGAAATTAATATTTTCCTCCTGAAGCCTATGAGAATTAGACCTTATTTTCAATTGAAATTAACAATGTCTGTCCTCACGTTCTTGCTTTTCTCTGAGCCCAGCAGTTAATTATGTAGTGACAAATTCACTCCCCTGGTTTATGTATATCTAGGAGTTGGGATCAAGGCTGTGCTGGTTTTTTAAGCTCCCTCTACTGTCAGCAGAGAAGAGAAGCACCTTTTGAGGGCTATTCAGTACACTCTGAAAGAGGTGATGGTGAGAGGGGATTCTGCCTCTCTGTTCTGCTCTGGTGAGACCCCACCTGGAGTGCTGCGTTCAGTGGGGCACCCAGCACAGCAAGGACATGGGCATGCTGGAGTGAGTATAGAGCAGGGCCACAAAGAGGGTCAGAGGGCTGGAGCACCTCTCCCATTAGGGCAGGATGAGAAAGTTTGGATTGTTCAGCCTGGGGAAGAGAGGGCTCTGAGGAGACTCAATTACTGCCTTCCAGTTCCTAGCGATACCTTAAAAGAAAATATGAAGAGACAGGACAAGAGGTAATGCCTTCAAACTGAAAGAAGGTAGGTTTAGATTAGATATTAGGAAGAAATTCCTTACTGTGGAGGTGGTGGAACTGGAATAGGTTGCCCACAGAAGTTGTGAGTGCCCCATCCCTGGAATTGCACAAGGCCAGGTTGGAAGGGGCTTTGAGAACTTGGTCTAATGGAAGACGTCCCTGTCCAATGCAGAGGAGTTGAGATAACCTTTAAAGTCCCTGCCATTCCAAACCATTCTATGATTCTATGACAGTCCATCTGCCAATGCTGCACTCGATCAGCCACTTCTGGCAGTGAGGCAGAAAGACCACAGTGCTGTCACACACCTCTGACCAGGCTTTTGGCAAGATACCACGTAAGATTTGCATACCACTTTTAATCTTGATAAATGTTTGTGATGTTAAATATCTTGATGACATTTACATTGGCAATTACCTATTACTACTTCTTGGTTATTTCAATAATCCATCATGTGGGCACAAAAAGAATTCTGCATTTTATGAAAAATATTTGGCTCCAATAATAAGTTAAAAGGAAAATTATTAATAACAGGTTTTGTTTTCAAAGTATCCTAATAAATTCCTGCATTTCTATCTGGTTATTAATGAAAACAAGACTTTCAAAAATAGTTTAGCAGGTGATATTTTTCAGGTGAGTGAGTAGACATTGCTTTATTCCTACAAGAAACTAAATGCTGTTTTATGCATACGGGTTTATTACCTATTACACTTGTTAAAAAAAGCAGTTTAAAAATTAAACTTCTTTCTAGGGATGAATGCAGATAATGTGGTCTTGAAAAAGATTTTATGTCAAATTTTGGAAGAAGAAGAGAACTTTATCAGTATTAATCTATCTACTTTAGGTTAATGAAAGGGAAAATAATTCTTTTAAGGTCTTATTCTTGGAACTGCTTTTTGTTCTATTTTTAAAACACCACACCTTATAGATCACTATCCTAAAATTATCTTTCTGAAAGTCCTGTTCTCAACATAACACTAAGATGTAAGAGGAAGTTCTAACTCACAAATTATTAATGGTGTATGTACAGTATTAGAAGATGCATATCCCTCTTCTCCGGGCATTTCATTCCATAGAGAGCAAGAAATTATGGTACCTTGCAACATACTTTGGCAGTAGTGGAGCCACACATCTAAGTAGTGTCTAACTCTAAACATGTGAATTTCTTTCTTCACCTTGCAGCCTCCACCTCCCCTTGGCTGACTCTGCCCTTCTCCATTTGCTGCCCATACTTCTCACATTTAAAACTCAGCCCAGACTGGTTTTTTGTTTGGTTTGTTTTTTGTTTTGGTTTGTTTGTTTGGTTTGGTTTGGTTTTTGTTGTTGTTGGTTTTGTTTGTTTTTTTGGGGGTTGTTGTTGTTGTTATTTTGGGTTTTTTATCTCCAGGCATTTACACACTTTGGGATATAACTGATCCTTTCTCCTGAAATCAGAAAAGGCCTGGGGGTTGAACCAGCAAGGGGCTGGCAGGGTTACTCCTCCACAGAAGTTACAAAGGCACCACAGGGCAAAGCAGGGCAAAGGAGCTCAAACTTTGTGCCCATCGGAGGAACGCTTTTAAGCAGTCTGTTCCCAAGCCAAAAACAAGACTAAGGATTTTGGAAACAGGATCTTGTATGAGAGAACTGGCAGCAAGCCTGCAGGAAAGGATGTCAGGGAGAAGCCCCCACATGTCCATTTGCAGGGCTTTCTCTGCTATGGACACAGCAGAATTCCTGGCACACAGACACAGGAGCAGAGTGGCTCTTCCTTCCATCAAAGCAGTAAATTTCTAAAAGGTTGTTCAAATCTATCCCATGCCTACTGTCCAGTCACACAGACACCACCTCTAATGGAGACCAGTGTGAGTCCAGCACAAAGTTCCCTGAGCCCAGCACAGTGCAGTGCAACGCAACCATGACCTCCTTCTGTCCTCTAACAGCCTCCCCTTTGGGGCACTTCAGAAAAATAGTTTACCCCCCTGCCTCACAATACACTAGAACTAGACCAAAACAAAGCAGCATCTCTCTCCTGTGAAATGACACGGGACTAATAGTCTTTTTTTTTTTTTTTCCCCAATCTATCAGAGCTTCCCATTTACAGCTTATAATAATTTACTCAGATGTACCTAATATTCTAAAATGTTTTTTTTACTTACAACAATGCCTGGGTAGTAGCCTCCCACAGTAACATTTTCTGTTCGTGTGGTAGCTGCCAGACCTATGGTCAGTATGAAAACAGACACCACCAGCAGTGCCACGGTGAACCAAAGTGAAGTCTTCTTCCTTTTTGCAAACTGTCCTGTAGGGAGGAGGGGGAGGAAAAAGAAAAAGAGCTTTTCATTGCAATCATGGCAGAACAAATACAAAATGATGAAAGATTTTCTTTTGTTAATCTTTTCTGTAGATAACCCTCTGTTGTTCTCTCACTAAGGAAAATTGCTGGCAGACAACAGAAGGAATTAAAACCCGCAGAGTTAGCTAGAGTGTAAGTCAGTGACAATGATAATTATGCCTTGTCTTCAGTAACATTTATAATTGTTGTTCACATTGGTAAGTGAGATCCTGCAGGTTCTAAATTCTTACCTGTGTGAAATGCCAATTTGACTCTATCTGGCCTGAATATAAAAATGAATATTTTAAACAAGATCAGCAGGTGCTCTGCATGCTATCATGAAAATGAATGTGCTCATCATATTTACTGGGGTAAGAAATTTGTATCCTTGAAGCAAAGCTGTAATAGAGTTTATCAGGTAATGATACATGAGACTTTTCTAAGTGGCTGCTCAGTGAAATCCTTTCAGTCTCACTGGGATTTGGATCCAGATACCCCAAAGTGAAAACCAGCACGCTCACCTCCAGCTTGCAGGCTGCTCCAAGGCACTTAACCTTGTTATCCAGTGGCAGATCTGGGCTGTAGCCAGAGGTTACTCACACCAGGGCTCCAACCCATAGCACAGACTTATGTACAACTGATTTTAAAAAGCCATGAATACATGACTCTAACTAACAAAAGACACCCAAGTGAAACTGTGGTCCCCATTTTTGGTGTTCTCACTTTAAAAGGCAAGGCAGGAGTGTGCAGAATCACCCTGTAGCACTGGGCCATGCAATGCCATGGTACCATACACTGCACCCGGGCATGTTGGAGCTCCTGAGAAAGCACAACCTGGCCACAGCAGGGCCAGTCTCTCTCCCTCTGTGGCCTCATGAAGCTGCCTGACTGCCCAGCCTCGGGAGAAGGCAGAGACTGTGATGTTGCACTGAAGACTGGAGGCAGCAGCCCTCAGCAGGAAGGAGGAGGTGGGAGGGGAAGGCAGGCTTGCATGGGTCAGGCTCTGGGGCCACCACTGGAAGCAAAAGCAGGGGAAATGCAGGAAAGACAAAACACAAGCAGAAGCCATTTCCAATGAGTCACTGGAGCTTTGTGGCGATTTTAAAGTCATGTAACTCAGTTAAATGTTTACAGTTCAAAAGCCAGACAAGATTAGTGATGTTTGCAAGCCAAGTCAAATTTCAATCAGTAAAAAAAATGAATTTGTAATAACGAGATGTGTTTGCTGACACTTCTCTAGTAGAACAACAAGTCAAAATTATTTCAGTCTTTTAGTATGAAAAGCAACTCTCCTAAAGAGAAATACCATCTACTGAGTTCACACAAGTGTCTTTCACCTGCATGTACAAATCTTCCTTCTAAAGATAAAGAAATAATTCCTAAGACTCGCCAAACATCTCTTCTCCAGCCTGTGCATCTGTTGTCTTCCTCTGGCAATTCCCTGTTAATCCTCGGAGGGTCACTGGGCACATGGAAGCAGAGAGGTTCTTTGTTAGCAATCAGTTTTTCACCAAGTGTGTGGAGTTGAAGACAGTTCTTCCAGTGAAGTCAGGAAGCTTCACATGACCAAGAGGGAAAACTAGATTTCAGATGTGCAGCTCCTCAAAACAGCTGTCATTCCTACAAATGAAAACGATTCATTCAATATATCTACCAGACTGTAAATAATATCTGATGCCCTTGCCATACCTTATCATCTTTGAAAAGTCATGGAGATTTTTCATGTCTGACCAGCCCAGGTACTGGCTGTGACAAAAGGACTGGACTTGAGGAGCATTGGATGTCTTTTGCCTTAATTCTAACAAGGTTTTTAACATGATGCCAAGTCCTGAGCAAAGGAAGGAACAACGCATGGCAATGATACAGGTAAGGGACTGCCAGGCTGCAAAGCAGCTCTGCTGGAAAGGACCTGGGGGTATTGGTAGATGATGAGCTGATCATGAACCAGCAGTGTGCCCTAGCAACAGAATCCTGGGCTGTACTAACAGGAGCATCGTTAGTAGATCAGAGGAGCAACTACACCTATCTATTCAGCACTTTTTAGACCACACAATATTACACTCGGTTTTGGGCCCTCAGTGTAGGGAAATATATAAATTAACTGCAATGAATTCAACAGTGGACTGCAAAGAAGGTAAAGGGCTGGTAGTCTCTGTATGAGAAGAGGCTGAGGGAACAGGGCATGCTCGGCCTGGAGATGAGATGACTTTTGGCAGGGCTAGTTGCAGTCTTCCAATTCCTTTGAGTTGTTGTCAAGAGAACAGACTTTTCATAATGGCGCACAGCAGGAGGAAAAAAGACAGCAGACAAACTGAAATACAAAAGAGTGTTTCAGACTGAGTATAAGGAGAAAATAAATCAACATTAGGACAGTCAAACATTGCCCAAACAACTTGTGCCCTCTCCAGCTTTGGAGGTTTTCAAGATTCAAGCAGAAAATGTACTGAGCAACCTAGCCTGACCTCATGGTTAACCCCGCTTTGAGCAGGAGGTCGGAATTGCAACTGAGGTACCTTCCTACCTGAATTCTTCTATGGCTTTATGACAGTCAAGACAGCTAGACTAAAAGTGAGTTGGGTATGTGTGCTCATATCCACTGATACGAAACTGCAGCTGCAATACAGACATACTCTAAAAGGACATAGGAACACAAACCATCCCAAAGTCAGTGGGGTGGATGCTCCTCAGCCAAGGCTTCTTGAAACCACTGAAAAGTGCCTGAGGAGCCAAGCCTCCACATTTTCCTCAGAGCAGCGCCTGTACTGGCAGAGGCTGATAAGACTGGACAGAGGATAAACTATGGGTCCAACTCACCCCCCTGAGTTCTTATTATGAATAATGAAACACATCAGCTTGATTGCCCTGACTGAGTTTGCTGGAAAAGGTCTCAGGAAAAGCAAGCTCTTAATTGTAATTGGAGTAAATCTGATGTGGATTTAGTGAGACAGAATAGAAAAAGATGTCTTTATTCATAGGGACATTTTTCGGTATGAATTACATTTTGACATTGAAATTTACACATGCCAGAAGAAATTTATGAATGCAATACTCTTCAACCCTTTTCCCCCTTTTTCACACTCCAGTTTGGAAACTCTGATAGACAACCATGTCCTTAGCTATGAACTCCACCCTTAGGAGAGATGACTTACGTGCAGAAGCACAGAAAGGCCCTTTCAGGAGAAGAGGCTGGCACATGCAAAGACTTACTCTCAAAGACTTCCATGTGCTCAGAGAAGATGGGCAGAAAACAGGCCTAAACTAGTTTCTGTCATGGCTGCTTGGCTTTCCTTAGTCACAACGATAAAAATCTTTGCTCTATCAAAATACGTGTAATTACATGCATATAAGCCACCAGCATACTGGGAGGCCTATATAATATTTGCAAAGCAGCTTAATATCTTCAGAAGTTACAGCTGCAAAGGGTTCCCACTATTAGCTTCCTTTTGCAATTTTAGCCATGTTGGGTCCCAAGATTTTTCAAGCCTTTGTTTACTGCTGTTTGTAGCCGTTGCCATGCAGTTTATTTGGATCTGTTTTTAATGTACCTGCCAGCCAAAGCCCAATGCCAGACTCGGAAGCCTTGTCTCCAGCTCAGGCAGTGTGCCTGGCCCAGCCTTCTTCCCTGACACTCTGTGGCAAGGCTTAGAATGAAGGTTGGCCATATACAACAAGAGCAGTTAAATTAAGAGCAGAGGAAATGTTGCAGTCAATATTTGTAGCCTGAATTTTCTTCCAACTCAAATGTTCCTGGAGTGCGAGAAACAGTTAATGGAGGCTATTTGCTTTCCAATTTTTTAGTACTGAAGTAACTCTCAGAATAATTTTGACATTTATTACCTTCAACTTCTCTAACAATGGTTTGGTATGAATATTATTAAACTCCTAGTCTGGACCTTAATGTAATTCAATTATAACTTAAAATTCTTATATTTAGCATACCAAAAACCAAGCTTGTGGGAAGAAACCTTGTCATATCCTTATTAGCATTAGCTTGAGGCTGGGGTCAGTAGAGGGTGTGAATATGTCATTAACTCCTATTAGCAATATTCTTCAGCAGTTTTGGCCAGTGAAGTATTGACTGAGTCTTGAGCACTGAGTTTTTTTGCAGTACTAACTGCAGAAATAGGCACTACAGATAAATTAGGGAGGTAACAGAACTTCCGAATGACTGGCTTGTGCTTTGCCTGACGCAAACCTAAATTGTGCACAAAAAGGAACAGTCACAGAAACACTCACTGCTTTGCTCAGTAAACACCTGTTAGGAAAAGTATCTCTTTGTGTCCTGCTTCCACAATGGAAGGTGAGAAAACGCCACCAGGACAAAGAAGGACAGGACACCAGACTGCCGCGCCCTTGGGACAGAGAAAGGCCTGTGGACGGAAATTGAGATCACCCTCCAGAGAGCAAAAAGAAAAAGTGCCTGCTGAAGACCACACTCTGTTGCACTCAGAAAAATCTTGTGTCTGTTCATCAGCTGCAGAAAACAAAATTGTATTGCAATGCTCTGTTTGCAGTGGGTGGGGGTTAAATTAAATTTGTAGGAAGACTACGGACCAATGAATTATGGGGAGGGTATGTATGAGATGGCAAAGTGGTGGGTCTAACGATGAACAGTAGGGTCTGGATTTGAACAAAGCAGAGTGAATTTAAAAGAAGAATGAACTAAGTAATGATGAAACACATCCATGGCACAGAATCTGTCTAGGGAACAAGGGAAAGAAAGAATAGAATGAAACAGCATTTTTCCACCTTGGAAAACTTACACACAATCTGCAAGTGAATGAAAAAAAAGTCTACATTTAGACCAAAGAAACTATACTTTGCTAACTTCACTACTTTTTTAAAATCTATCTTCAGACATCATGAAATTAAAAAGTGTGGGATAATTTTTGGTGAGAAAAAAGGCCACCATAGGATACAGCAGTTAGCCGGGATTACAATCACATTTGCTGAATATTAGCCCTACATAATTCCAGACCTTCTTCTTTGATTTAGTTCTGGTGATCAAAATGGAAACAATTCTTTCAAATAATACCCCAGCCCACTGTTTATTAGCATTTTACTATGAGAAAAAGGAGGAAACTTTTGTAACAGGAAAAAAACAGTGCATTTTTGTTATGTAATGGATACTAATAAAAATCGTGACATGTCTCAGAGAGTGGCATTAAGCACACAGAATAAGATAATTTAAGTGGAAATTCACCATAGACAAATCTTAGTATCCAAGATATCTGCTGTTTTGCTGCTATTGAGAAAATTTTTAGAAGATTTTTGGAACTAAATTATAAATTATTAATTACTGCAACACTCACTTGTGTGTGAGAGTGCCATCTCTCTCTCAACTACAGTTTTGTGTATTTAAGAAACTGTTTCATGCCAGTGAAATTGAATTAATCCTACACTGCCTTCCAAAATTAAATGTGACGGATTGAGATGCTTAAAAGAGATACTCACACCTGCTGTTGGTGATTACTTTCCCTTTTCTGATTAAATGCTTGACTTGTCCAGAGTGCTGAACTAATTAAACCAGATGCAACAGCATTCATTTATAGCCACAAGACAGCAGCTTTTATCAGGCCCATCTCTTACCTTTCTTATTAATTTGTTGAGTAAGATTCTACAAGTGCATTATATATTCAAGGCCATAGGAAACAGTTTACAATTCCACACTCAACAAAATGAAAAAGCAATCCCACAAGCCCACATATACTATGTAGCATGGCTATAGCAGGTGATACCATGCAGCATCACTATGACCTCATTGTTTTGGCAGCAATTGTTTCACCAATAAATAATTTAATAAGCAGCTAATCACTAATTTAAAGCTGGCATAGAGATTCTTCTTTTTCCGATGACTACCTAAAAACGGTTTTAGGTTACAGCACATCTTCCATGGACACATTTTCAACACCAACATAACTTTTCTTCCAAGTTTAAAACAAAAATTTAGGTCTGATACATTTTTCATCCAGCTGTTAAGATCCTTGAGTGCACAGCAAAGTCTCTGCCTATCCTTTCAAACGCTACACAGAGTAATTCTCAGCAGTAAGTTCTGTATTTTCTAAACTTTAACAAATTCCCCTAGAATAAGGAAATACTTGACCTTTTTTTGCCCATGTGTTTGTACTTCAGGACGCACGCTGCAAACACAAACCATTCAATTAGGAGAACCAGGAGGAAGGAAACGAACCCAACACCTGTCCCCAGCCTGCCCCGCACCTGCGGGCACCTCCGCCTGCTCCAGCGCAGCCACCGGCCAGCACGATGGCTCTTACATTAATTTCCTATCCGCGTCCCGTACCAAGCCATTCCTCCGAATGTTAAGCCTCCAGCACAGGGATTCACCAAGCGCAGCTGAGAGCTCTGAAGAAGAACCGGTATTTTTAAACACCTCGGCGAGCGAGAGGATGAGCGGCAGATCTCGGGCTGAGCCCCCCCTGCGCCGCTACTCCGCGGGGCACGGCCCCCGCCCGCGCCCTCCCGTCCCGCTGCCGAAGCGCCGGGCAGCCCGGCCGTCCAGCCCCACCGCCGCTCCCGCCCGCAGCATCCCCGCGGCTCACGCCGCCGGCGGGGCAGGTGCCGGGCTCACCTGTGGGGTCCAGCAGGGCCAGCGGGCCCGACACGGCGGGGGCGGGCGGCGGGGCCATCGTCTCCCGCGGGCGCCTGGCCCCGCTCCGCTGCGCGCCGCCGGCGCTGCCCGGGGTGCGGCGGGTCCGCCCCGCGGGGCGCGGCGGGGCCGGGGCGGGGCGAGCGGCGCTGCCCCCGCCGAGGGGGACCGGCCGCACCACCCCGCCTGGCCCCGCCGGCCGCGGCTCCGGCTGCCCGTCGTGCTGCCCTCGGGGGAAACTCAGGGTCTTTCCTTGTGCAGCCCTCAGCTGCTAAATTCATTATATGTCCTACCCGTGTCTCAGCCTTGGCGTCGCTTCTGGATTTCTTCTTGGCCAATTTGACACCTGGCGGAGATCAGAATTGTCCCAAAGTTTCCTTTCGGCTTTCCTCTTCCCTTAAAAAAAATACGGTTGTATATAAAAAATCAGAAATAAAATGCAACAGCAACTATAAATACTTAGTAAATTACAAAAGCGGGCATCTCCAAGACACAGGTTAAGGCAGGTGTAGGCTAAGACGGGAAATGTCAGTAGTCAAGAGATGCTGTAGGGCTGCTCTTTTTCTTACGTGGTGTCTATCAATTTTTCAACCTCGCTGTCTCAGTTTTTATTACTTCTGCAGATCCTGACTCTTGTCCTGCTGCTTCCCAGGAACTGCCAGCAGTTGCTTCTAGTGCTACTGACTGCGGGGTTGTGTGACTTCTGCCTGCAACAGAGCCTAGCAAAAACTGAGAACAAATAGCCAAAGGCACTGTGCTGTTTTGGTGTCCACTGTTCCTTTTGCCTGACTTCCCTATAGCAGAGGGAAGATGGTGTTTTGTGGTTTTTTTCTGTTGGTTTGGTTTGGTTTGCTTTGGTTGGGGTTTTGTGGGGCGGGGGGGGTGTTAGGTTGGGTTGGGTTGGTTTTTTTGGTTTTGGGGGTTTTTGTTTGTTTGGGGGTTTTTTGGTGGGGTTTTTTTTGTGGAAAATGTTTTTGATAGGCTGCCAAGTGCTTTGTTTATGTTGTGTTCTCCTACTTGCAAAAAGCACAACTCTACTTAAAATTCTTGTTTTTCTTCAGTTCCAACCTCTAAATGTATATGCATTTATGTATTTAAGTTCTTCAGTCTTTAGCAGATTCCCCCAGGAAATGGTTAGATGGAAAGAAGCAACTTTCTCAGGTACTATCCCTGTAGTCTACGAAGATAAGTGAGCCAGAAGCTAAGGCCAAACACAAATCCACTTTTTTCTCTTTGCATCGTCTAACCTGAGAAGGTAGAAGAAAGGAGATAAAATAGGGTAGACACAGTATTTGTACTATTAATTATTAGTTTTTGCTAGAAATTAATGAAGTAATAGATTGAGAGAACAGAGATGGTGATGGTACAAATAAGAAATTTGTTTGAATGTGGTAGTGGATAAGAATGATACAAATGCCCCAATATCTGGTAAAGACTCTTGGGTTTGGGGATGGCTGTGAATAGAAATTTTCATCAACAGTAAATAACGGCAAGGTTGGGGAAGACTTCAATTCCCCGGACAGCTGCAAGACAACGAAAATACACAGCATGTATTATCAGGTCTAATGGGCAGTAAAGCTTTTATTTTCCAGTAGTCACTGATCAGACTCAACAGCCTAAAGGGAAGATGTTCTATAATTCTTTTCAACAAAATATAAGGATATTATAAATACTTTTAAAATAATTTGATTATAGAAAATAACCTTTGATGAATGACTAACATTATTGACTGCAAATTTCTTAAGAACCAAGGATAAATCTACAAGAATATCCTACAGTCCTGGGTATCAAAGGGCAAACATTAAGAAACTATGAAAAGTTATTGGTGAGCCTGTGTGGACCTAGCATTTAAGCGTGGAAGAATCATGGACCTACTTTAAATACAAAATGGAAAATCCTGTATAGCACTTACATCCCATAAAAGAGATTGGAATAGATCAAGAATAATTGTGGAGCTAGTGGATAAGTAACTGAAAATGAATGGACCTACAGGAAATAGGAGAACTACAGTTTGCTGGGTTGGAAACTGCAGGATCAGAGAAAAAGAATAGATAAAAATCTAGCTGAAACAGATGTTGCAAACAAAAAGATAACAGATAACAAAGAATTTTTCAACTGCATAAATAGAAGTGATTCAAAGAAGTGGTGGTTAAATGCCATGGATGAGATGAAGGCTGTTCCAAATATTGAATAAATACATTGCCTCAGTTTTCAATGAAAAGAAAAATTTAAGGTGAGGGTATTTACAGAGAGCATAAAGTAAGCAAGATAATGTAAAAGATGATATTAGCAGATGTGAAGTGGAAGCATAAGTTAGGCTGTTTACTGTGACAGGTCCTGGAAAATCACACCCCAAACGTTGAAAAAATTGGTATCTATGGTGTCAAAACCTGAGCAACACTTTTGATAAAGCAGTGAAGTTGGGGGTGAAGCGCTGTTACTGGAGATTGTTAGAGAACAGGAGACCTGTCTTCTAAAAAGGCAGAGGGAGGAAGAGGAGCAGCTAGTCCATGGCCTGTTTATTTGACTGAGAACACTCTTGGAGGCAAGTGAAAAATGGGTTCAGCTACATTACAGTTCATCAAAGCTAGATCACTACCAAGATGTCTGATAAGGTAAGTGGTTCCTCAGGCAAAAGCATTGCAGGGAAGCACATCTGTTTGGATGCCTACCCATTAATAGGGTCCTTTAGAGGAAATGTCTTAACATGGAGTGGACAGCTGCAAGTATGGGCCAAACTCGGGTACTGCAATTGCTAACGAGAACCCGAGATAAAGTCAGGCCACCTGAGAGGCACAACAAGGATCAGTCTGGAGGCAAGATCATTGATATTTTTGGGTTTAAGGAGAGTATATCTGGTCATGAAGTGTGTGGCCATCACAAAGTTGGCAGGCACAATTCTATTACTGCAATCACAATTGCTGTTACTGAGAGCAGTGGGAGCAGGAACATACTAGCATGTTAAAAAATGTGTTGAAATGGAGCTTACATATTAAAAACTAACAGTGGGAGCTTTTACTGTAATTTTGGAGTCTCCCCATGCCACTTCAGTGAAATTGAGGAAGGATCTATGTATCACTACATCATACCAATGAGAATACTGCTCAACAGGTGTGTTCTGGATGTTATGTAGTCCTTGTTAATGAGTTCAATGCGTTGCAAGTGTGATAGTTCTTCTTGTTATATTTATGTTGCTGAATGTCTCAAAAGCCAAAACAATTGTGGGTTTTTTCACCATTTTGATGTGTAACTTGGACCTGAATTTTCTTAATTAATATTTTTAAGACCTTTGTCTCTCAGATGCCTGGCTCACGTACCTTGTTCAAATGTTAAAATTAAATAATTTGCTAGACTTGTGCCCAAAAGGAGTTCCCGCATTTCAGAGTTAGGCTGGCAAGGGCTGTTAAGAGTTCTTGTAATATGTGTGTTTGTGGCATATTTGTCAAGATAGTGTTTTCATTCTCACCCAAAAAGTGCCTTGTCAGAGCTAAGCCTGAAGGTCTCTATCATGTCCTTGATTTCTTCTCCTCCTTTACTGTGGCACACTGCAGGTTTGATGGATTTTGGGGGTTTTTTCCCTACAGGCCATCACTATGGTAGTGCATTCTTTGGAACTGTGGTTGGTCACTTGTGAGATTTTGATCCTGTGTGTTCCTCAAGTATTTTCTTTCTTCTTCTTCTTCTTCTTCTTTATTTTGAACATGATCAACCTGTTTGGTCTTTCTTTTCAGGTCATGTTTTCTAGGGTAGCAGACATTCCCTTTGCTTCCCTCTAGCCTCTGCGTCATCACACTCTTTGTGGGCCACATCTTTCTTCAAGGGTGATGCCCAGTGACTGGGCAATATTCACAGAATCACAGGTTGGAAGTGGCCACAGTGGATCACCTGCTCCAACCTCCCTGCTCAAGCAGGGTCATTCTAGAACACATTGCACAGGATTGCATCCAAACAGTTCTTGAATATCTCCAGCGTGGGTAGCTCCACAACCAAAACAATTATTTTTTTTTTTAATTTTGAATTATAAGTCTGTCTAACAACACAATTCCTCCAAAATACTCAACAGTTTCCCCAGTTTTATATTCTCTGCTAATTTAATGTATTCTATATCCAAGGTCATCAGTGACCATACCAAACAATACCAGAGACAGCACCTCAGCACTTTCTGTCTTCCAGGACCATTGATAGGTATGACTCTCCAGCTACTTATTTCATCTTTTCTGTACTACAGTAATTTACAGTGTTTCTCTGTAAAGAAATCTGAAATGAGTCACAGAGACTGCCAGTGTGAAGCAGCTTAAATGGCCCAAATGCACTTAACTCTACAGCACAGTATTTGGACTACTACTGTAGTCCTCAAAAAGTCTGGGAACTGTATCCTCCTCTCATTATTTGAATGCCCAGCAGAAAGGTAACTCAGTCATTGCTGAGGTGAAATTCAGGATGCTTAATAAGCTGGCTTGCCCAGTCGCACAGTGTCATGACAGCAAGGCAAGTAAATTTCCTTGCTTCCTAGTATATAAATAGTATTTATTGGCATGGTTACTGGTATAGTCCCTTGAGAAGTGTATTGCCTTAGTTCAGCTAAGCAGTATAAGGGAATCATGCAGGAAGTGAAAGGAACAACAGAAGTAGCCCTGAGGTTGAGATAAATGGCCACTAAATCTTTGACTAAAATATGGCTATTAAAAGACAATTTCTGGGCAATTCTCTCCAAAAATTTTGCTTCCTGGTGCCAGTCAGTGTCCAGGGTGTGTTTTATTAGCACAAAATTTAAAAGACTCTGCCTGACTTCTTTAAGAAGGACTTGAAAAGGTAAAGCTATTTACAGCACTGTTCAGAGGCATCCAAAATAAGTGAATGACACATTCATTCGTGGTATATGTTTGTCAAAAGCAGGTTTAAATTCTTTAATTGCCTCCAGTACACTTTTCACCCACTAATTTGTGCAGTCAGTTTTTGAACTTTATAAACTTTCAGCATTCACGTGTTGTGACAAGGAGCTCCATGTGTGCTGTGTGAAGACATGGGATAGCCCAATGGGAACAAGAGGCAAACTGAAAAGAGCAAGATAAAAGTCAAGTTAAATGTCAAGTATATCTAAAGTCATAGGAGAATATACCTGAGGACAGGTACATTGCCCTTACGAAAACACCCCAACAAAACAACGAACAAACAAACAATTGCTGCATGATACCAAAAGCCATTGTGTTATTAATTTGTTAATAAAGCTAGATAATAAAAGGTGTGGATAATGTACTGGAGACCATTCTTGTATTGTAGCTCATAATCATATCAAGACAACAAATCTCTGAAAACTGAAGTAAAGAAAAGGTTCTCAGAGAAGTACCTGTTTTTGAAATATTGTCATGCTGATAGAGGCTAAGTTTATATAAACTGCATATGTACCTCTGCAACATGATTAATACAAGTCTGTTTGAAAGGTACCAACAATAACACATCAGAAGCACAACTGAAGAAAAAACAAAAAAACACCTTGATTGGTATTGTGAATAGTTACATTAATTTGTATGTGGGTAGAAATGTCTACACAGGGATATTTATACCAGTCCAAACAGGAACAGATCATCAATTTTTGGAATGAATGAGGAAACTCCTCTGGAAAATGCCTCTTAAATTTCAAAACTATTACATCACCAAAAGAATAAATCAATCTGAAATGCAGATGTAGTAATGAAATTTTTATAACAGGCATAATTTCAATTACACTTCTAAATAGTTAACATAATATTTGATTAATTATTTTTCCTAGCTCAAAGGATCTTAAAAATTCTTTTGGTAGCACAGTGAATTATACTATCCCTTCAAATTCAGTTTTTTGAAGCCCAGAAGTGAGACACCCTGAACATTTTCTCATGCCAGTTGGTGCCTTATTTAGTTAGGTGCCCTCCATCCATGTCTGCTGTAGGGACACAGAGTCAAGGACAATGTGTAGTGCTGTCTCAGTGAGGGAAAAGAGCTCCTTGCCCCTCACTTACCCTATCCAGACAAGGTTGTTTCCTCCCTATATTCTGAGCAGCTTTGCTTGGTTAGGTTTTAAAGTCTCACTTACAAAGTTCTCCCTTCCCCTGACAGGCAGTTTCACAAGTTTAATGGAAAATGAGGAGAGTCATGAGCCAAGTTCCACACTGACAAACCCTCAAGAGCTGTAATGTACCACAACATTTGTCAAACTGATCTCCTAATTGTTTCACTCATGTACTCCTTTTACTCCAGGAACTCACCGTACTCTTCATAAACTCTGGACAATGAAATATGGAATTAGAGCCATATTCTGACATGCACTGCAGTTTCCTCTGAATCCAAATTGTCTTGGTAAGGAGAACAGCCAAGTCTGTAGAATGTGGTAGGTTGGCTCAGCTGGGAAAAAGAGAAAAGAGGCAGAGAATGAGCAGAGACAGGTGGTTCAACTTTGAAGCCTGTTCTAGAAGAAAATCTACCAGCCATGGAGACATATCCCAGTAATGTTGAGCGAGTCTCTTTCTCCCTCCCAGAGCATCCTTAGGAACCACATACCTATTTAGAGGGAAATAAGATGCCAGGCTCTTACTGCAGTCCAGTGTTTCAGCACTTTCACAGAGCTCACATCCATTGATCACAACTGCAGCATTTCTTTCACGCGAGAGCACCAGCTTGCCAATTCTTAAAACTGTGCTTGTGTTTAGGATTTAATAAAGATGTGAAGGTGTAACAGAAAAAAGACCATAAAACCTGACTTGGAGGCTGGGTCCTCCTGGAGGACATTGTGTCATGCTGGGGGGATGAGGATTCCTGGCTACTGGACAGAATAAGGCAGTGAATGAGATGAATCACTGGAATTTAACTGGAGACAGTACAGGGCATGCAAACAGCAGGTGGGTTCTGAGTGTCAGATCAAGGTTGTTCAGCTGGAACAGTGAATTACAGTGGCCACTGATTAACTCAGCTGTGCCTTCAGCCCTGTAAGAGTCACCTCTACACCATCCCACTTGTACCATGCTGGCTCAATAGACCAGCTGAGGAACTTGGCCTTTACTTTTAAAAGGGAGGATGATCCTCCATTCCCTGTTGATACTTTCTGTGGGGAAAAAAAAAAACTTCTATTAAAAGTTAAAATGTCAGCACTCTGTCTTCCCAATGCCTAGCTTGGTTCATTATGGCAGCACAAAGGAAGGACTGCAGCCTAGTTTATTTCTTATGCTTGATTTGAAAGTACCAGAATTAATGGTGCATATGGTGACATGGACTGCTTATGGAGATGTAGGGTTGAAATTAAAAAAGGTGACAGGTTTTAAAATGCATTCTCTACCATCAGGGCTAAGACACTTTCAGCAGCAGTTCAGAGTCTAACATGTACTTTGTTTTGTAAAATGCCAGTTGTCAATAAAGAAAAAAGAGTTACAAGTAGCTGATGGACCATGACATGCTGCCAAGGAGATTTAACTTTCCAGGAGATGGACTATGGCTTGCTCCCATGGATGTTTAGACATGCAAGGAGATGAAAGATGTAGAGCCATTGCAGCTCACAGTGTTTCACAAAGGAGAAAAGCATAGCAGAAAACTTTATTTGGAGATTTTTAATAGTGTTCTCCTACCCTGGCCCTTCCCCATCCTTTTTTTTTTTTTTTTACAGCTCTGAGGCCCTCATATTCAGAGTGGTTAAGTGGAACATGTTATGTCTTCCTCTATTTCCTTTTGACCTCATTGTCCGAAGTATTCTGTGAAATGATCACATTTTGATGCTAATAATAAAAATAAACTCAGTCTAGGAAGCACTTACGTTCCTTCTGCCCCTAATTTTTTTTGTTTCCTTTGGGTGTCAGTCATAGACACTTCTCCTGACCACAGAGCTCTCACTTAAGCAGCAGGGTCCCTGTGCCTTATGTGGTTAGACCAAAAAGCCAGGATTTTCAACAGGACAAGACAGCACACACAAAAAACCAAGAGAGACCTCTCTAGGCTGAGAAGATCTAAGCCATGAGTAGATGTTGAGACTGGATTAAAATGATCAAGAGTTAGACTGGTATTTGCAAGGCTTGCATCCTCAGTAATAAGACCCCTTTCCTGTCCGTGCACCCCCAGAGATGGAGCCCTCAAGTCACCAGATGTATTTTGTGCAGAGGTGAAGAGGGTGCTCCTGAAGGAGCAAGACAAAATCAAAGCTCTTCAGTCTTGCTTAGTGTCCATGGAGAACTTTCTGCTACCCTGGAATAAAGTCTGCACAGGAGAGTGGGAGGGTCAGCTCAAAATGTGACAAAATGCCACAGCATAAGAGGAGTTGTGGACTCTCTGTAGCCACTGAAGAGAGCCCCCTTTTAGTTAGCCGTTCTATTCCTCCTCAGCAAACAAACTACAGCACTGGGTAGAAGAACAAGAGATGTTCTTTGCCTGTGGATGTATGAAAGCAGATGCATAAGAGGAATAGAATGAGAGCAGGAAATCAGTCTCCCTATCATGTTTTTTTCAGTGTCAGTGAAAAAAAATGTCACTGAAATATGGGTGGAGTAAAAGTAGAGTGAAGGTGAAACTGTGTGGGGCAGATACACTGAAACACCTGCAAATATAAATGTGCAAATGGAGCCCAGATTCATGCTTGATTTAATAGACTTCTAAAGGAAAAAAATAGATGGTGTTTGGAGATGAGCTGATTGTTTGTAGTAAACAGATACCATGATAAATGGGATGTTCTTTTTGCCTCACAGACCATATACGGTTTTTGTCCTTTCATAAAACTTTCAAAAGGACCCTTCTTTCAAGGTAAAGGTGTTCTCTTCTCAGCACAACTCCTCTACTAATAACCAAGTTTACCGATTCGCTCGTCTCTTGTCCCTGGAGGGCTTCCTGATCATAGGTTGAAGATGCACATTTCCGATATCACTTTTTAGTGACTCAAGAGCATTTATGTCCTAAACCAAGTCTGCTTTTATTTTTCATTTCCTTTGCATCCAAGCTCCTGCTAAATGTGATGGCATGCATCAGGGAAGTGGCATCTGTTCCAAGGGCTCTGTATTCTGACAGTATACTTAGGATAATTCAAGACTTTGATTCTGGCCCTTTCTCTATACTAGAGCTTTTGTACATGATGTCAGAATTTGGCACCCTTCAGATTAGCAAAATGAAATGAGGTAAGCCTAAAGCCTTGAAAACCAGAACTTCACACAGGTCAGAACAAAACAAGGGAGGCATTGATGGTGTTCAGGGTTCAGACTGAACACAGGTCTCCTGAACACACTCAGAGACAACTAAGCTGGAACATTAGCAGAAGTCACTCATAAGCTGTGGCATTAATGTGAAAGTTATTTAATATCAGCACATGGGGGAACCTCTCTTTAAGCTGCTGGCAATTATTTTCTCAAATCTTGTACTTCCCTTGTTAAGAGCAAATACCTGAGAGTAACAGGACAATGGTTTGTCCTTACCATTAACAGCAGGCACACGTTGATTCAGGTCCTCAGTAACCCTTGGCTGTGGTGAGATACAGAAATATGAGAGCTTCTCTCTCCTGGATGCTTTTGGAACATGGTTCTGGCACAAACATCTCTGGGCAGAAACTCAGCCCCATTTCCATTCATTTGTAGTACAAGAGAGGAGAAATATTAGAGTATGTCCAGAGGAGGGTGATCAGGAGTGGTGAAAGGCCTTGAGTGCCAGACTTGGGAGGAGTGGCTGAGGTCACTTGGTTTGTTCAGCTGGGAGAAGACAAGGCTGAGGGGTGACCTCATCACAGTACAAAACTTCCTCAAGAGCATCAGCAGAGGAGGTGCTGATCTCCTCTCTCTGCTGCTCAACTATAGGACACAAGGAAATGGAATCAAGCTGTCAGGGGAAGTTCAGATTAGGAAAAGTTTCTTCACTGAGAGGGTAGTCAGGTCCTGGAACAGGGTCCCCAGTAGTTAGAGCAGCAAGCCTGCCAAAGGTTAAGAAACATCTGTTCTTGGTCATATGGTTTGGTTTTAGGTAAGTCCTGCAAGGAGCAGGGAGCGGCAGTTGGTGATCCTTGTGGGTCCCTTCCAACTTGAGATGTTTCTATGTTACATCTGAAATGGTGACCACAAAATCCAACCTGCAAAGACAAATTCCTTCTGTTCCTTTGACCATCTTAAGCTGGCCTTGAGTACTCAGTATGAAATGCCGTAGTCTTTTAGGGTGAGGAGAATCAGCTTAAGGATTGGTACTGAAGCTACGTTGCGGGGTAAAAACCACTCTGCATTGTCCCTCCTCAGTGTGCTCAACATTTGAAATGCCATGAGGGAAGGCTTAACTTCACACACTCTGCATAAAAGTCCCTGGACTGCCTCTCCTTCAGAGGTCTGAATTGAATTTGGACAGGATTTGAAGGATCTTCAGCTCACAAGAAAACATCTGTTTTACTATGGTTTGAACTAGAGTTTAAATTTTATGTGTATATCAGACTCCTGACTTGCTCATGTATGTAATTGTTATCTAAGATAAACACAAGGCCTTTCCAGCTCACTGGGAAAAACACCATTTAATTTGAGAAATTACATTAAAGGAGTATGAACTATAGGAACCAAACAAGTGATGAGACTGAGGTTCCTTCTATAATGTAAACAGCTTTTGGAAGAAGTCAAATAAAAATATAAAACTTTCAGATTTATTTATGTTGTTTTTTCTGAACATAAACATTCAATACTTTTAATTACTACAAAATCCTTATAAATCTAGAGGACTTCCATACATTAGAACAAAACCGCCTTCATCAGTCTGGAAGATCATGACCACCTGTTGACTGCAAAGCTTAATCTCACCCAGCCTTCAGAGACTTTTAATTATGAGCAAATTCTTCATGCGCATGCATTTGGGTGTTCGGCTTTGCTTTGGACATCTATGTCTTCCATTTTATTGCCCTTTCAACTGTAGTGGACATAAATAAAAACATGAAGCATTTAATATGAAAAAAATTCTTCCTAGAATATTTTGTTACATTTTTTACTTCTTACTTAGACTTTTGGTTTTTAACTACAAGTTGCTTGTTGATTTATAAGATACAATTTTCTTATTCTATTAAAAATGTTCTACTACACAGCATCCTACATTTCCCCTACCAAGCAAGGATATCAGGTCTTTACTCTAAATGTTACCCCTTCATCCGTTTATATATGGCAGCTGTTTGTGGAAACTTCTTTTCACGTAGAATTAGTCTGCTGCTTACATGCTGTACATGCAGCACCCAACATGTATGGATTTATCATGCGAGGATACAAGGACCAGAGTCTGTTTAGAAAACCTAAACGCAAGGAGAAACACAAATGGAAACAAAAGAAACAGGACATGAAAATATTAACTTAGTGCTGCTTACTCAAGAGGTTTCAATTTTGATTTTCTCATCTGGAAATGTGTCTGAAGCAGTCATACTGCCTGTGAGTGCTTTCTGGGAGGTGTTTCACTAAAAATGTTTGAACCCTGGCCAAAGAGGGACACCAGGACTTCAGGTCAGAGCACGTAACACAAGTGGCTGAACACCCTCTGAGATGTTTAGGGTGTGCATGTGAGAGTGCAGGCACAGACACGAGGGATCAAGTGTCATATGGGACAAGAGGCCAAGACAAGACCTTGGCAGGGAAGGAGAATGCTAGAGGAATGATTTAGGAAGAGGCATGTGGGAGACAGGAAATAAATGCTCTGTTGTTTTAACTCCTCAAATAGCAACTGTGCTTTCAGAAAGACATAAATTGACCCCAAACTTACAGTGACTTTACAAATAAAAGAAAATTTTTAATTAATTGCACAGTGAATAAGAGAGAAATGAGTGCGTCTTTCTATAATGATGATGTGTATTTGGTAGCGCTCTCCTGCTGTCTAAACAAATGGAAGGCAGAGTGTTGTGGTGCTCTGGCAGTGCAACTGGAATTGAATTATCTCCCTTCCCTCACTTGGCATCACTGAACACTCATTCTTAATTGTCCCTTCTGTCTGATTATTAACTGCTTCTGATCACGTTCCATCTCTTCCCTTATCTGCTCTTCATCTTCTGCATTGCTTCTCTATAATTGCAACTGACCTGCCTCAAGGCCACAGATGATTTCCTGTTGTCTTTGCAACAGATTGTTTGGGAGATTTTGGTCGTTCCACTCACAGTGCTGCTCACCTCCTTCCTGAAACTGACTTTGTGGCAATCCAGCACTGGCCAAGAGCAGAAGCAGTTCCTACAGGCACTGGTGATAGCGGATGAAATTTCTGAACCTGCAAGACCTCCATGTGGTGGCAGCCTTCAAATAGCTGGGCAGGCCTGACAGCAAAGTTACTGTGAGCTACAAAATGGGAATCATTGCCCTGCCTGTCCTCAACAGGGCAAATACAAAATGTAGTGGTGGCTGCCAGCCCACAGATGTTAGGTGAAGCAATGATTTTGAACCATGTTCCAGAGGCTCTGGCATAGTGTAAGCAGTGCATGCCACAGGTTATGAAATGCACTCTTAAGAAATGCTTCATATATGCAGTCATTGTCTTCTAGAAACCCTCACATCAACCCTCCACGCAACCAGACAGGAATTGCCTTAAAGTCATTGAAGTAAATACATTTCTCTTTTAAATTCCTAGGAGAGAGACAGCTCTTCTTGCCAGGAAAATCATTAGGCCATCACTTGGAGTCTGGAGCAGAGTAAAGGAATAAATGAAAGAGATAACAAATCCCTCTATTCATATTACAGACCATGAAAAGGGCAAAACTGGCAAGTATCTGCCATGTAAGAAACTGGTCTGGAAGTTGGGAAACAAGCAAGAAACACTGGAGCAAGACTTCTCTGGAGGAGCAAAAATACCTCAAATCCCTAAGTACTCCAAGAATGCTACACAAATAGGTAGCAAATACTCAATGAAAATAAAATTAATATTGCTTATTAGATCACTAAATACCCTCTGGCAGCCGGCTTTGAGTTGCAGTGCTGAGTACAACAATGCCAGAAATTTCAGACAGAGAAACTGAATACCAAGTCTGTATTGCTGGTAGCAATTACTTTGCTTTCATTTATAAATAATGCTGGCTTGCTTAGGTTGCCAGTTAGGAGCTCTAAGACTGTCTGGGGTGGTATCTCATTCCTTTAGAAAACCTTACTTTAATTCATTATCTGCTCTAAAAGGCATCACTGAAGAAAGAGGCTCTAAGGCCTCAAAGCAAGAATCAGTTGCACGGAAAAAATTACTTTTCATCCCGTATCAGAAGAAATTTGAGATCTTCTGCCCTTTTTCCTGGGTGAAAATGAAGATACCTACCTCCCAGAATGCCAGTCACTGAGAAGTTGAGCTCACCCGCGGAAATGCACTGGTCTTTTGGACCCTGGCTCCAGGCTCACATTTACTGAATTGAGAAAACAGACCCATGTATTCTGAGGAGGCCTGACATGCCCCTGAGAGGAGCTAGCTCCTGGCAGAAATAAACCAGAGTTTACATCTCTGGCATAGGACTATGTGGTACACCGGCATCTAGACAGGCACACCCACCCATATGCAGAGGTTGAGGGCTGGTGGGCTTGGGTTAGGTGAGGTAAATAAAGTACAGGGATTTGCATGTGCAGCTACAAATGAAACTCCTCCATGCAGCTGATCTGCCTGTTGAAACGTGGGAGAGATTTGGCCCCTTTGAAATTGAGGTCCCACTAAGTGTTATGCCTACCATTCTTTTGCACTCCAAAATGGACTTCAGAAGCACCAAACTTTTTTTAGTGTCTCTATGTTATGAATAATTGTTAGGCCCTTTTCTTTTACAGATTATTTGCTAGTATGGAGATAATATGTCTGTTAATACAACTTCTGAAGGTCTAGCCTTGTGTGATAATTCTGTCTGCAGCGCAGGGATGTTCTTCCACTTCTTTAAGTGGAAGTTGCCTGGGAAGGCTCTTCTTTCAACCCCTGAATGAATGGAGGTTTCTTAAATGAGGTTATTTTTCTCCTTTTCGTTCTCTCCTGGGGATTTTTATCCTCATTTCTCCTGAAGCTGGAATTTATGCAATTGTGCTGCCTATCAATCCCCTGTAGTAACACTTGAACCCAGTGGCCAAACGTAATCACAATCTGCGGAGGGCTGGCTATCTCAAGGATAACATATCTGGGGAAAATAACTGGACAACGAAGGGAGAGGGAGTAAATGCATTCACTGCAGAAGGGTTTCAAGGAGAGGTCAATCACATTGGGAAGCACCAGAGAAATTATACAGGGAGAGGAGCATGGGAAACAGCCACTGCTGACTCTGCTCATCATGGAGCAGCTTGTCTCAGGAGTGTTAGCTTCAAAAACCCAGATGGACCGTTCACACAGACAACATCAATCTGCACAAAGACAAACTTCCTTAGCAGCTTTCCAATAGGTTCACAAACAGATGGGTGTCCTGGATTAGTTCAGTCCAGCTCAGTATTCTTTTATCTACAAAATCAGTTTGGATCTTCTGTGAACAGCTTTAATAGACAGTGTTCAGAAGGCAACCCTGGCACTGACCCCTACAAGAATCAATTGCTGAGGTCTTACAACCAAGCATTTCCAGAAAAGAGGTATCTAGTAAAAAGTAAGTCAGTTTCCTTCCTCTCTTGTCATGGATTGTGTTTCTCATTTTATCCCATTATACAGAAGAGGATGGCTTTTCTTCTTTACACAGTCCATACAGCATATGTTGAGGAAAAGTGGTGGCATAATAGGTGGTTTCCTGAATAGAAATAAAATATGCTGATTTGTGTCACAGTATTTCATAAATGTCCTGAAAAAATTGAAACTCATCTAAAGAAATTATGGAGGTATAGGAAGGGAAAGGCAAAGTTTCCCATCAGAACCCAGCAAAGTGACACACAGTGGCTGGTGATACATCCCAGGATGTTAATGCTGCTTGCAGGGGAACCTTCTCCCAGCAGGACAGAAGGCTTTACACTCCCTCCTTATGAAAGGACATCTGATAGCCCAGATTGCTCTGCTAGGCAATGTATCATTTATTTATTGGGATTTAATGGGATTGAATATCTGTCTGCCCCTCCTGGATGCATCCTGCCTTCTGCTCTGTACAGGGCTGATAGGCACCAGTAATATTGCGCTGAACAGACACATTGATTTTAGGGGCAGATGTTTCTTGAGATGGATACTGTGTGCTTCTCCCGACATCCAGAAAGCTACAGCAGGACTGGAAAAGATGTGAAGATGCTCCTGATGCACCAGTGCCTCATCAGCGAGGATAATCAAAGGTACTGAAAGGCCTCTGCACCAGAAACCAATAAATCCAGGAGGGCTCTTCTGTTTGAAGAGAAGATGAGAGGGAGTGGATTGAGGGAGATCAATAACTGCACGAATGGCAGTAAGAAAGCCAGCAGGGAGCAGTTGCCAGCTGTCTCTTCTAATCCAAGCAGCACAGGGCAGCAAGTGATCCTGTCAGGCAGAAGCTTCAAAGTATAGAAAAATACCCATACGCACAATATGCAGATAATTTGTGGGCTGCCTTGGCAGAGACCTTTTCTTTGTAGGCTCCAAGGTCACCTGGGCTCAGAAAGACACAGACCAGTTGAAAAGAGGGTCATAATCACTGGTGGAGACTATAAGTGTGTCCATCTGTCTGCTTATCCCTTGGAGTCATTTGGGTCCCTATCTTATGCCCAGACACGCTGCCTCTCACCCCAACCCAGCGTGTAGTGGCTGCTTGAGCAACCAGGTCCAGGGCTTCCAACCCCATGGCACATGGTGGGGCTTGATGAGGCCAGAGGGGTCCCTCTTATTTCCTGTTGGGACAGTGGTCTCAGGATGCAGAGCAGTTCCATGCTGGTGGGTGTTAGATCAAGAATCACCACAGGGCTCAGCCACTTGAGCTGGGGAAAAATCCACATTGCTGTTCTGAGATTTCCTGCAAACCACTGGTACAAAAAACCCCAAAAGGTAATTTGTATGCAAATTATATGTGCTGGGGAGACTATCTCTTCATCCCAGCTTCCAAGCCTTGCTCCTGGGACCCAAAGAACACATGATCATGTTCAGCTCATTTAGCACCCCATAGTTGCACTGGTGACACCTTATATGCCCTGCTCAGGTTGCTCCTCAAATAGTCAGATTGACATTATTTACTGATTGAATTGGTTTGGTTTGGCAACAGGAAAATCTGTTCAAGATCAACCCTGAGAGCCAAAAGGGAGGGATTCTGAGAGGCTGTGCTTTCAGTACTGCCCCTGAAAAGCACTTCCTTACCTTTTCCATATGGCTTCACAATGCTGTTGGAGGCTAGAGAAAGCCACCCTGATTTCCCCTATTCCTTGCTATGCAATACGCACCGAGAAATGCTACCCAGTCTTTGTACAGTGAGCTCATAGCTACAGTTTCAGAAACTACATACAACTGAATAGAAAAACTGTGGATAAAGTTCCCATGGAGGGCATAAAGACATAGAACGTTGATACTCAGTATTTCACACCTAGCTGCAGAGAAATTTAATTTCCCTAGGTTTAAGACAGTAAAGTCCCCTAAGTAGCAGTAAAAGCAGCTTCAATGTAAAAAGGACTGTGCAATTTTTAATAAGTATATAGATTTTTTTCTATTAATCATGTCCTTTCTGCAAGGTGACCAACAATTAAGGGTCAAACACACCAGTATGAAAAGCCTGGTTTTCTTCTCCCTGCTCTGTGCTGAGGTCACCTGTACAGGCAGGTCCTCACCTCCAGAAGCAGGTCTGATTTTGCTGGTTGGTTCTCCCACAGCAGCTATTACTCCCATGTTGAAAAAAATTACCAGACAGGTCTCTCCATCTGCTGTTTTTCACCCTGAACTGTCTCACTAATGCTGTTGGTCTGGAAGTACAGTATCAGGTAACAGAAGTGACAGTAGTTTGCAACCTGTACCTCATCCATTATCACTGTCTAGGAGGAGGGTATATGTGCACCAAGTTATCCCTTAATCCTTCAGATCAGTGCAATTGCACATGTGCATCCTTAAAACATATAGCTTGAAAGACAGTTTCTAACAGTTACCACACAAGCTCAGCTTTTAGCCCCTATTGTGCAGGTATGAGGGGGATCAATGCTGTTCAGGACACTGAGTGATAGTGAATATTGATCCTCCTGCCTGGCTGAAATGACATCGATTTATAAATGTATTTGCAGAAATGTTTAGGAAGGTCCAGACACATGTGCATGCATTCCTTGTGGACATAAATAGAGAAATGATGTCAGCCTAAATCCATAGTCCCCCTCCCATACCTCCAGCAAGATAGGATCCAAACCACTAGACTTTTGGCATTTCAGTGGAATGACACCACACAGGAATCAGCAATGGGTGTGTATGAATACACACAGCTACCCTGCTTCTGTCCAGTATGTCTGAGGGAATGCAGCAGCTCTGGATTAGTGTTGGTATCTGTGAGTCCTGCAGTGCACTGTTGGGGATATAAATAAGATATTCAATTAGGAACATTCTGGATACTTCAAGAAATTATTTTAGATTACTTTCTATGTAAGACAAAGTTTTAGTGAGCCCACATTTTTCAGGCACTTAGACAACAAACACTTTCATCATAAGCATAGCAAGCATTTTCTCACTTACTGAGCACAAGCACATCCTCTATGCAGGGCTTTTGGGTGGCAGCTTATGGGGAGCACAGGTAATGCACTTTGCCCTGTGGTCTGAGCTCTGACTGTGCCTGGAACAGCTAATATGACTGAGATGGAAATCCCCAAAACCAGCAACCAACAACAATGTATGTTGTGAAGATGGTTGCTGTGTCCAGGAACAAGGCCTGTTGCCCCTATCAGAAGCACCCCACTGCTGCAGCACAAGACACAGCTGGACACAGGCAAAGACAAGTGGGACATGTGGTGGGAGAGAACACTGGGTGACCAGCAGGATCTCTGAGCAGCTGTAAAAGCAGCAGGGAGAGGCAAGGAAGTAGAAGATGAAATGCAGGAGAGAAACAGAGCAACAGAAAGAGAAGTGAGGAGAAAGCATGAGGAACCTCGTCAGGCAGCAAAACTGCATACTTTGCTATTCTCAAGGTGCATTGAAAGCTTTCCTCTCTCTTTCAAAACTCATCAGCTTCATCCAGGTCTCAGTGCCAGAGCACTGGGTCCCTGAGGATGTGTGTGAAACCAGAAACAATTCACATTTCCCCATTTTTTTTGCCACATGGGTGTAACCTGATCATTGTAATCAGAGTGACTCTTGCTGTGAGGGGGACTCTTGTGCTGGGGAAGTGTCCCTGTGGCTCTGCACTGCCTGAAGAACAGGCCCCCAGCACTGCCTCTACAGCTCCAGTCAGGGCTGCAGGCCAGGTTGCTGCCCCAAAGGTCAGGGGAACATTCTCTCCATCTACTCAGCACTGGCCAGATACTGCCTCCCCCAGTCCAGCAGCAGAAACACATCTATGGAAATAATCCCAGGTTAGAAAAAAGTGGCAATTAAGTGCATTGAGGTAAATGGGGTCACTGGGACATAAGAGGGCTTGGAAACAGTCTCAAGTGCAGTAGTTCTGGGAGACTGGAGGGGAGCAGCTAAATATTGTGGAGCTTCGGACCCAGGCATCCTTTGCAGGAGTAGCTGACAGCCTTTGCACCCACCCAGCTGCATCCTGCGGCCAGCTTTGGAGCCCAGAAGGCAACCACAGTGCTGTGTGTCCCCAAGAGTACCTTGGCCTCAGCTCAGGTCCTGAGACCTCTTACTGAAAGTCTCCAGATCATGTTACCCATCCTCAGAGTCACCTGCTGATGATTCAAAAATCGGTAACTGCATTTTGCAGTATTGGCATTTACATTGACTTTACTGAGTCAAGAAAAAGCAGCTGTTTACAGGGGCACAGAAATCAAAGATCATCAGTGAGATCATCTCTCCTGTATCCCCCCACTTAAGAGGGTGCTGCTGTCCTGGGGCCGTGGGAAGGAATAGCCTGCTCTGTTGTCCTGGTGCACTGAATGATGCTATTGTTGTCACAGCTGAAGAAGGGAGATTGTAATTGAATTTTAGAACATTATGAAAATCTGGCCAGGGAGGAAAATAAAAACACTAGATAAAATCTGTTTCTGGACATGTGTGTTTTAGGGCTGGAAAGAGCCTTTCTAGAATTATCAAACAAGGCCATGTCCAAAATAAGTTTTTGACAAGTCTTATGAGTGCCGGCTGTGTCTGTGTCCCCCCACAGTAAACCTGCCATGTGTGCCTCTGGTTTATTGCTGTTTGTATAAACTACTTAGAACAATAAATTAGGCTCCTTTGTTTAAAAGACACCAATGAAGTTGTGAGTTGTGATTTCTCCCTTTCTTTCTTTTTGTTGTTGGTTTTTTTTTTTTCCCCCTGATAACAGCAGTTTTCTGAGAACTGTCATTATACAGATGTCTCTCACTCCACTGACTACCCTTGGCAAGAAGAGTCCCACCCAGCAGGAGTGGAGGATGAGTGGTTGAGGGAGTGGGATTTCTATTGAACTCTGTGTCATGAGTCTCAGACAGGGTCTTGGAAATAATTGGGGTAGATTGAAGGCTGAATCAGTTGTTTTCTCTCTTCATCTGGGGGTTTCAGGTTCAAGTTTGGCTTTCAGGCAATGCTGTACGTGTCAGATCAGAAGCAGGTGCTTGTTTTGTGAGGTGGTTGGTGGTCTTTGCCCCACACCCTGCCAAATCCACCAATCTTCATACTTATTTCTAGGAAGGAGTAAGTCTAGCTACATATTAGCAGCAACTTACAAATGCAAAAAATACATCTGTGAGCCAGTATTATACCTTAGGAACAGAACATGTTCTTTATAACAAGTGGAATATATTTTGAGACCCAGGCCTGGCATTCACAAGTATTTTCACAATTTCTGCTTATAGCAGTAGTTAATTCTAAATAGTAGTATTTCATGGGGATGCCTTGGGATCATAAGCTTCATTATCCATTATGGATGCTGATCCCAGGCACTCAGATCAATATAAAGATGTACTGATACTGAAATTCAAATGCATAGCCATATTGTGAAATGTTCTAATCCCAGCAGGATGACAGCTAAACATAAAAGTGCCATAAATGCTCCTAACCTGTTTTAGAGAAACACTCAGTTTTATAGCAATTTTCCTATAATTTCTATATAATTTTTCTAATTTCTGGCCTTCCTTTGAAATGTTGATTCAGACAACATTTGAATTAATAGTATCTCCAATAAAACTGTTCACCTTATCTCTCTGAAGACTCTGATGTTTAGGTCCTGTAGCTAAGTAGCCAAAAGTAGGAATATTTCATCTTTAACCATGTACCTTTTTAATGCCAGGCTGCTGAAGGTAAGATTTTCTCAGAAGACAGTGTATCTTAGGCTTAATGGCGGTACAAGTAGGTACAACACAGAGATAATTTGATACTAAAATCTGCTTGTTCTCAGCACTAGTCCTCAAATTTCTCTCACTTTCTTTTCTCTTGAGGATCTTAGCACTTACAGTCACTCTATCAGGAAAAGTCTCCATCATCTTTTCCCACTTACCAACATTTACAGGAACAAGAGAAATATTTCTGCCCCTGGATAAAGACTGAATGCATTATTTTTGCTGTTTCCTGAATCATTTAGGCACCATTTAAAAATGCTCCTTGGCGTGACCTGTTCTGTAGATGTGCAAAGTGAGATTGGCCATGGTCTCTAGAGTTGTGCAGTGATGTGCAGGTCACCATGGAGGACCCTGGGGCTGGTGTCCCTGTCCTCCATCCTCATGGGCAGCCCCAGAGGGATGCTGTGGTGGCTACCCATGCCAGCACCCCGCTGCTGCTGCTTGTATGGGTGCAGGACAGCACCACACAGCTCCACTGTCAGCCCTGCTGTCGTGAGAGTTGAGTCTCTGGAAAGAAGAAAATGTGTTTAGGGTGCTTTATAGCATAGCACCATTCCATATGCTTTTTGATAACTCAGAATACTTTATTCAACCTAGTATCTTTTTATTCAGCAACAGGAGCCACACCAATAAAAAGAGCATTGGTTTGATGTAACAAAGCCAGGAGGACAGTTGAGCAGCTCCAGAGGGACAAGGACTGTAAAAGGATGTCTGCATGCTAAAGTGAGCTCATTAACAACTGAACAGCCACTGTGATTGTAGTGGAAGATAATTCTACACTTTCTAGCCCTTGCTTCCTGATATCAGCCTGGAAATATATATATATATTTAAATTCTGTTAAAAATAATTATAGATATATATTTATATATATACTTGATTGTTATCTATAGGGGAAATAAGGCCTATGGGGATTTAGCTCTTAATAAATATGGTATTAATCAGACTGACATCAATGGAGGAATCAGCCATGCATATTTGAGGGAAATTTTCAATGAAGACAGACATCTGTAAAAGCAGATTGTCCCAGTGGCATTTTAACAGCCACAGCTTGAGACAATGCTTTCCACTGGTATTGATTTCTCACCTGGCTGGAGCTGACCTTTCCCTGCACAGTCTGATGCACAGTTAAGGTCCAAAACAACACAGCCAAAGGCTTTGCAACCTGCTGTGGGCAGGCAAACCCTGACAACTCTGGGCTTCCTTACCTTAGTTGGACTCCCTGTGGTGTTGGGTGGGGCAGGAGCTTTCAGTGCCTGCTGGGGACAGGTTATGAATATGTGACAAAAAACCCAGTCATCTGCTCACCAGGGTCTGGCAAGGCTCCACTATGGTCAGGGGTTGTCCACTTCGGCTGACACCAGGTTACATCCTCTAAATACACTTGAATTTGCAAGTTAATAGGGCTGTGTAAGAAAAAAAATCCATATGTAATATTGAGTGGCTCATGCTGAGACATCATGCTACCAAGCTGACAAAGCAGTATTTTACTCTGTAGGCCAGATTCCAAAGTAAACTTAAACCAGTGGGCACATTGCCATGGATTTTGGAGGATTTGAGGTTGGTGAGGCCACATCTTGAACACTATTTGATTTTGGACACCTTATTACCCCCAAGCCACTGACAAGCTGGGAGGAGTTCAAAAGAAAATGGCAGTAACAGAGTTTAAAGTACCTGGCTTAAGAAGTAAGACTGAAAAGTTATTAAATTATTAATAGCTTGGCTAAGCAGTATCTCAACAGTCTTTGAAGTAAGGAGTCATAAAGGAAGGTAAAAGGGAGCAATATCTCACAAGGTGACAGTGCCACAACAGCCATGGTGAGGTCAGGCTGGGAGCAGCCCAGGTTTTAAGGCTGAGCCCGTTGAGGGATGTCTCTGGATGTCCCTGCCTCTGGACCACTTTAGGACCCCAAGAAGCAGTGGATGGGGGAATGCAAAATCAAGAAAAAACCACAGAGGCTGAAAATGTGTATATAGATTTTACTGCGTTGTTCTTTCCTGTAACAGCTAGATTTGGAGTAATAATGATTAGACTTTTAAAATTTCATTTATGTTATCAATGAATTCTTGGCTTTACTTGATGAGCAACCCTTTTGTCCACAAACAAGATTTTGAGTGTAATGAGAGCTAGGGTGCAGCTTTGCAGATGGGCATTCACTGGGTATGTGGCTTATTTTCTTGCAATACCACCTGAAACTCTGTGGCCTGTGATAGCCTGTGCAGACAGAGATACCCCTCCAGTGAAAGGTGATGAGGTCAGAATTGCTGGAGATGTTTCATGAGATGTTTAATGTTCCCAAGGACTCTGTTATTTGCCATCATCTGAAATATACCACAAGCAGTAGTAAGTTCCCCCAAAACAGCAGGCTTTGACACTAAACCATGTCTGAAAGAAACACCACTGGGCTTTGCTAGGTTTATTTTTGAATTCAGTTTAGGAGTTTTTCAAAGCAGTAATTTCCTGTGGATTCTCAGGAGACAGAAGGGGAGTAGAGGGATCTGGCTAGGCTCATGATGGGGTCTGCAGCCCTAGACAGACATGAGCAGGACAGAAAAAAGGAGACCAGTCAAGCCCTGAAGAGAGGCTGTTTTGCCTTTTCCACTGCCTGATCATGCTGTGCTGTCATAAACCCAGCACAGCACTATTGCCAATACCCTTCCTTTCCCCTATTGCTTTCCCTGAGGCTGAAAACAGTGGGAGCATCAGTTCAACTCCAGGATGTTCTCCCTGTTTTGGTTCCCCGAATTGCTCAGGCTCCAGATCAGATGTCTTTATTTCAAACACAGAATAACTGTGGTTCCTAGCTTGAAAAAATGCCAGTGTGTTTTCTTCTGTCAAACTGCAAAATACAGGAGAGTGAGGCAAATGAGAGGGATTATTAGTGAAACACAATGCAGTAAAGGATAAAAACATAACACACACACACACAAAAAATCACACCTCAAACTCTGAAATTAGATAGAAAGCTGGATGCAAAGACTGTTCCTTCACTGTGCCACACCATCTGAGGGACCAGCATTCTCTTACATACTAAATTTTTTTTTTTTTATTTTTATTTTTATTTTTATTTTTATTTTTATTTTTATTTTTATTTTTATTTTTATTTCAGGAAACTTTCAGGGGAAATGTTTGCCCTCTCCCTGAGAAAGGCAGAGAAAGCCTGACATGTCCAGTCACCTTCTGACTTTTTAATACAGAAGACAGACATGGGCCAAAGGCAAAGGCATAAACCTCATTTCTACCATGGAAGGAAGATGAATGCAACCCCCAGGTATATGAGGGAGGGAGCCCATGGGTTGCTCCCCCACATCTTGCTATACCAGGATGGATTCTCCTCCCAGCTGATGCAGTTTGTGCTGCACACTGGGGAGTCACCATGGCATCAGGGGATGAACACTTCCTTCAGGGGAGAGGCTGAAATCGTGGTGCTTGGAGAGGCAGCATCACGGAACCACCCAGCAGGCTGACCCCCACCACAGTGCCGGCAGTACTCCAGTGAGGCTTCAGGCAGTGAGGTGTCCCTCCTGGTGTTCCCCACCACCACCTCCTGCACAGCCTCCACAAGAGGGAGGAATCTGTAAGTGCCCTTATCATGGGTAAACAAAGTTAATGTTTTATTAACATTGACACTGAGTTGCCAGTCAGTGCTGGGTGAACTTAGAACACTCCAAGCTGGTGTGCCATGTAAGGAGCCTGGGATAAAGCCAGGCCTGGGGTGCCAAGGAGCGCTGGCACACAGGTCTGCTCAGGACAACATCTCCAAGGGATAACATCTCAGCCTGGATCTAACTTTTTTAGTGCTGCAAAAGCGGCCTTCAAGCTTATTACTCAAGTTGCTAATTGTGCAAACCATGGAAAGAGGAAGGGGCTTCACCTCCCTATCTGTACATATCATTCAGCTACCTCTGGTCACAGGAGTGTGACCCTTGCAAACACCTTCTCCACTGGTTTCTTCTGGAGCCTCTTGGTTTCCCTGAGCCCGGGCTTTGTCTTGCTGGTGCCTTGGTCAGCAAGAAAGAAAAAATGCAATGGATCCTGCCTAGCCCTGCCCACCATCATGCCTGGGCTGTGCAGGAGGGGAAGCCAGGCCACAGACTCACCTCCAGCCTTGTGCCACTCTGTGTTCCTGAACAACCCTCCCTCTCTCCTGTGTGACCTTCCCTCCCAGCTGTCCTTCCCTTCGGTGGCCAGCCCAAGGTCAGTGGTGCAGGCATTAAAAACCAGTCAAGGAAAGCAAATATTAGTCCCTCTTCGAGTAGCTTGGGATACATTAAACACAACAAAAGGCTCTGCGTTGAGGGATTGGCACTGCAATGGGACCAGGGCTGGCTGCAATGGCGGCAATGCCAGGGCACTGTGGCAGGGATGGATGCTGATGGGCGGTCCTGTGAGGAAAGGGGGCACTGGATGAATCCTAATGGACTATAAAGCAAGAATGAGCTTAGAACAGCCCTCCTGTGGGACCATGACGAGTTTCCCACTAGCCAGTAACAAGTGTCCTGACAAACTACGGTAGTGTCCAGGAACCCTTTAAGAGAGCCCATAGAATAGCAATTGTTCCATTCTACCTTGATAACCCACTTCAGGCAGGCAGTGTTCATTTTCACTCATGCACAAATTTTCCAGAATCCCAGATTTGTCACAGATGCGCATGGATGTTGCCCATGGCTCAGCCATGCCAAGCATCTGGCAATTCACCAAGTTCCAAGTCAGCTTGTTTGTAAGGTGGTGGAAAATCCCCAGGTTCCCAATGGGAAGCTTCTACACTCAGAACTCTTGTACTTAAGAAGGTTCTGCTCTTGATGGCCCTTCTATCGTCATGGTCTCTGTTGCTACAAAAGAGTGGAGGGACAGGAAACAAGTCCATGAAGGTGACATGGCTTGGGAGCAGGTTGTCCACATACACAGCATGCAGCGCGCAGCCCAATGTCCCCTTTGAGCCCCTCATGCTGCCACTTGGATCTCATCAAAGACATAATTAATACATTTGCATGCGTTCCCAGGTCTGGGTCTTGGAAAAGGGGAGGGCAGCCCATCACAGTGTTTTGTGATAGGGAACAGGGGAGACCTATTGCATGCTCAGAGACAAGGGGTAATGGCCTTAAGCTGAAGTAGAGCAGGTGTAGATCAGATACTACGAAGAAATTACTTGCTGTGAAGGTGGTGAGACAATGAAACTGATTGCCCAGAGAAGCTGTGGGTGCCCCATCCCTGGAAGTGTTCAAGGCCAGGTTGGATGGATGTCTGAGCAAGCTGGTCTAGTGGAAAGTGTCCCTGACCACGGCAGTAGGGGTGGAACTAGGTAATCTTTATGGTCCCTTCCCACTCAAACCATGCTGTGATTCTGAGTCGGGCTTGACTGAGTTGGGCTGTGTCCCAATATCAGTATGCTCCTCAGGAACAGCACTCCATACTGGTTGCAGCTGAATGTCCACGTGCTGAGTGCTGCACTGTGGTCCCAGCTGTCATCCAGCTGCCATCTATTCCCTGGCCGTTCCCCACCTGGCTGCTGTATCACTAGCTCTGCTGATGTCAGACTGGGTGATGTGGAACTGGAAAGCCTCCATGTTTGCCAACCAGTCCACTTGTCTCACAGACTGGTGGATGTGGTTCACCCTTAGTAAATCCCAACCACCTTCTTGTCTTCCCTCTGCTTGCAAACAGCTTCCAAAAGTAGTTGCATATTTAACAAGTAATTACTTATTTTCTAACCATCCACCCTGCAATACCCCATGTCCCAACAAATGGCCACACAGTGTAGTGGGAGAACTGTATCTACTACTTGCAGGTTACTTGGAAAAAAAGAATAAAAAAGAAAACCCAGAGAGAAACAAGTTCTCCATTGCTTTATCTGCTCTGATAACGGCTATCACACAGAGTCAATCGCAAACCCTATGGCCACTTGGCAAAATGCGTAACTCTGCTGACCTGCTAAGGCAGCCAAGAGAAAGGAGAAGGGCATTTGATAGGAACAAACTTTCCCTTGCCAGCGTTATCAGCACCCTTTATAAAGGTTGATAGTGCTGAGCAGGGGGTTTCATTGGCACAGGAAGCAATCTCAGTGACCTTCAGTGCAGAGGAAGGTATAAAACCCAAAGTCTTTTTTTTGGTCGACTGTCTGGGCACCTGTTGAATTTCTTAGTTTCCAAGGAGGACACATTTTTGGTAACTTTTCTGAGAAAATGGCAACTTTAAACGAAAAGAAGACCTGCAGCGAACGTATGGCAGATTTCCGTCGTTTTGTCTGGAATCCAGAAACAAAGCTCTTCCTGGGAAGGTCCTTAATTAACTGGGGTAGGTTTTCACATGCAAGATTCTTCTCTTCCATCTGGTATACTTATAAACTGGGGGGTGGGGGAGATGTCATCCTAATGAGTGGGACACAATGAAGCCAGCAGTTCTCATATGTGCTTCTAAGCCACCTTTTGGACAGCTCTATGAGCTGGATCAAGTAGATCAAAACATTGATCCATGTAGTTCTGCTAATCTATGATTTCAAAGTGGTTTTGAACCAAATATTTCAAAAGGACAAAAATTAACACATTAACAGGGAACTTCGTAATAGCTAGGGGTGATGGTTACAGTGTGGTTTTGACATTGCTAATTAAAAAGGGGTTCGGGTGCATGGAGAAATTTGTCTAATTGGTGAGTTTGTCCAATTCTTTGGAAACAAGTTCTGTTTTTTCTGAAATTCCCTTCTGAATTATTGTCTGCTCAGTAGATCTTGTGTCTAATCACTGCGTGCTACCATGTATTCCATACCAACATGTATTTCACACTAGCAAGTATTTCATACCAGCATGTATTTTATACTAGCAAATATTTCAGCTGAGCCTCCCTTCCCACAGTCAGACTTGTATCTACAATGATGATCTGTATTATAATCTACATTCTGGTAAAGGCAGCCAGGACCATTGTAAGGAGGATCCATACTCTTCCCACAGACTGTTGGAGTAGCTGCAAGTTTCCAGGTGATGTTTTCTTGCCCGTGCATGTGGTTTATTGGCCACTCCTAAAGCCAGAATTTTACAGACGATGCAACTGAAATATGAGCCTTTCCAGTTGATAGAGAAGAAGGTGCTACAAGGCACCTGTGATTACAAGTAGGGGTTTCTAATAGCACCCCTCCAAAACAACCACTGGCTGCTTGTACAGCACCAGCCATGTGTAAGACACTTTATGCACTTACAGACAGAAATACGTCAATAATCCTACATTATCTCACAGCAGAATAAAGTAGCAAGATGGCACATTTTGCTGTTGGTGATTTCATCTGTATAAGGCAGTGAAATGATATGGGTCTTAAACCAACACACCTGAAGTACTGTCATCTGTCATCCAAATAACACAAGGAGAAACTTGGGTTTGCCAAAGAAATACCTCATCATCTGTGTCGCTTAGTCCATGTGAAATAAGTAGATAAATGGTCTTAATATGTGAAATTACTTCAAGATGCCACATAACCTTTAAGCTTTAAATAATCTGAGCTCAGCACCAACTCCTTCAAAAATCTTTATAGAACTATACAATTTTTTCTATAAGAATATTTTTTGAGTGTAGAGAAAATGCTCCAAAGCACCTGTCCCTTTACAGGGAGAACTTCCTTGGGGACAAGAGTGGAATGGAGACAACTGCTGCTGCCAGGATTATCCCGGCTGCAGAGAGACCACTGCACGGCCTTGCGCAAAGTTTGAAATTCTGCCCTTATTCTTTTCCACAGTGTGGATCAGCCTCTACTACCTGGCTTTCTATGTGGTGATGTCGGGGCTGTTTGCACTCTCCATTTATTCTTTAATGAGGACGATTAATCCCTACGAGCCGGATTACCAGGACCAGCTGAAATCCCCAGGTACTTCCAGGGTCCCGTAGCAGCTGCATAGGGCTGGGCTGGGCTGACAGGCATTGGCAGGGCGCAGAGCTGAGGGGAGACCAACATGGAATAAATCAGGTCAATTCTGCACAGACAATCCCTGCAAAGTTTAACCTCTGCCTGAAAACACTTTTGGGCTTTAAAAAAATCTGGCACATTTATTTGCATATTGATATATGGATAGATTTTTATATCCATATAGTTATGAATATATAATATGAAAAATTAATATATATATTTTTTTTTTCCATCTTGCTATTGGGACGATCAGTGCCTGCCTGTAGCAGGTCACCTTCTCTCCCCATGGGCAGGGGTCGGTCCCTGGAGAAGTCCTAGGTTCTACTCCAAATCCCCAAGCACCACAGAGGGCTTTGGGGTACCCAACAAGATGTAGAAGCAATGGGGTGAGCAGCCTGGGATAGCTATTTCCATGCTTGCCCAGCACCATGAAAAGTTGGTGGGAGAGCAGGAATACCTTGCCAGCAGGATGTGCTGTGCCAGGAGTCAACGAAGTAAAAATATGACAAAGATGTGGGATTAGGAATACGGATTTGTGGCACATGAAAAGAGATAGGGGAGATGATCAGAGACCATCAGTTCACACTGCTAAAAACTGCACACCCCAATGGCTTGTTTCCACAATGGGAGGGAAAAAAAATAGCCCTAAAATTATTCTGTCAGATGCTTTTATGTTTTGAAGTTTCCACTCCCAGTATTCAGCAAGTTTGGTGTTTGCTGGGAAAATAATACTTGTGACATATTATGTGTGGCTTTGTCAAAAGCTGTTCCTCGTGCTGCCGTACGATCTGTTTCTTTAACCCAACGTGACTGTTATTGCTAACAAGTCCTGGGGAAATCCAGTACAATTGCTGGAATGATTTTTCAAGCTTGTTACAGCATGGATATATGTGAAAAGAAAATAATTCAACAGCAGGACAGGCTTTAGGGTTTTAGTTGAATAACTCACAGCTGAGGTGGTTTACGTACAGGGTTAAATCCTCCCCAAAAAGGCTGGAGGACCTTATACATTTAAAATGAGACTTGATGCAGCATTTATTGCTACTGTCAATTTAAATAAACAAATCTGTGCCTGGCACCTCTCCTCTGTTTTGTCTTCCCCTTTCTTCCTCCTGAAGGTGTAACCTTACGACCCGATGTTTATGGGGCTAGAGGACTACAAATTTATTACAACGTATCAGACAACAAAACCTGGGAAGGTTTAGTGACAACTCTTCACACTTTTCTGACAGGTAAAAATGAAGTTTCTTGCATAATACTGAAAAAATGTGCTGCCTTATCTCCCATACTAGGTCTGAGGACCTTAAGTCAGTGCTCCCATTTTACATTTGTCCTTCTCAAATCACAGATTTTGAGTGGAAAGTGCATCTTCCAAAAGGGATGAGCAAATCACCTCATGAATCTATAAATCAAACATATATACACATCTATTAAAATCCAGGCACTGCTTCAGGGCTTTTACTTTGTTTAATCCTAAACAGCCTTAAGAAAATAGACCAGTAGAAAGTCTGATGGAAGAGGGAGGTCAAAAGGTCTTCAAAATTAGTCACATCTAAATTAATCTAATTAGTTGGTCTGTGACTACAAACATCAAAATGCCATCATAAATCTCATAAAGCGTGGTGTCTTCAGGGAATACAGTCAAAGTAGGTTATGTGCTCCATTTGCTTTTTCATGTCTTAGCACATTTATATTCCTATTTAGCCTTAATATTGTAATTCTTCATGTTTCTCACACACATATTGAGAAAAATTCTATTTGAAATTGACTTTATATGGAGTTATCAACACAAGCTGCCAGTCTTAACTCAATTCGTTCTCTTTTCTTTTGCTTTGCTTGGATGTTAAAAAAAAAACAAAACCCCACAACAAAACTGAACCAAAGCCCTAAACAGTTTAAACTTTCCTTGTTCCATCTAATCCCAACTTCACTTGAAGTGCAGTCTCCCATGATAGAATCTCCAGCCTGACGTTGGGATGTATAATTTGCATATGAAAAGCTTCAGAGGGGATTTTTTTCTTTCTTCCTTCACACATCTAGCATATACACCAGCTGCTCAGCATCTGAACATCAACTGCACCAATAATACCTACTTCATCCAGGACACCTTTGATGGCCCGAATAAAACAAAACTATCCTGCAAATTTACCTCAGACATGCTTCAAAACTGCTCTGGCATCACAGATCCAACTTTTGGATTTCCAGAAGGAAAACCCTGTTTTATTATAAAAATGAACAGGGTAAGTACAAGTTCGAGGTGCTGAGCAGAAAAAATTAAGAGTAGCTTGAGTCTCTGCTGGGGAGCTGCTGTGTCTCTGCTGCCATGGGTTCTAAACTCTGCTTTCTACTGGGAATCAAAAATCATGTGCTTTTCCCTGACAGACCTCTGGAGTTACCAGGAAAATCCTGAGACTTTTTCACCATTCCCATGAAAGTAACATAGGGCAGTGATCTCTGAACTGTCTCTCTACAGCTTAGTTTAGTTTAATTTGTGCCTCTGTAGAGATCTCATCCCACAAACTAGCATCTGAAGAGTTTCCTCCTGCAATACCACAGCCCTGTGCCTGCAGCTGAGGGACCAGGATATAAATAACTGTTGTGGTTTCAGAGAAGTGATATCTTATTTCCTCAGGCGGCAAAGAAAATCTTTAGTAGAACCTATAAAACCAAAATTCAAACCTGGAGGATATTTTTCTCAGGAAAAACCACCAACACGTTTTTTGGAGAGGAATAAAGGGAATTGCCAGTGTTTTAAATTTTTTGGAATGTAGTCAAAGGCATAAGCACTTTATATTTGTTTTTGGGTAAAATTCTGAGCTTTCTGATCCAGTTTTGGTAGAAAGTGAAGAGCTCTATTTCCCCTCCAGTTTCTGATAGACAAAACCACTGCATTTTTTGTTTGGCTTGCACCTTAGGCATTTCCAAATATCTGTGCACGCCCTAACCAAGAGGAGAGGTGCGCCCCCGATTCTGGCTGGTGAAACAAGCTTTTTCCAAAAACACCTTCCTTAGCAAGACTGGGTCTTCCCAGCTGGGAAAAGATGTGGATAGTGACCAGGAGGCTTCACCTCCTTTCAATTTTGCCTCTACAGGATGCAACCCCACTAGTTTTGTAGGATCAAACCAACCCAAGGGTTTTTCTGCCAAAACCAAGGTTTTCTAAGAAGGATAAGATCAAAAGCATGGATATTCAGCTTTTCCTTTACTGACACAATTAAATGCTTTAAAAGATCCCTGGCTGCCTGGGCATCAGCAAGGGCAGGTGGTATGGGAGGATAAATGAGCTGGACTCGGAGGAGGTGTAGTGCTACTTGCTCTGGCCAGCCTAGAGCCTATCAGCAGCACTCATCCCAGGTAATGCCAGTGCTGCTTCCTAAATATCCAGCCACAGTTTATCCACCTACTTAAACGAGATGACTTGTTTGAGTCTTACACAAGAACGTATTAAGCATCCTTTGAAGCTTAGCTCTCAAATATTTGATTGCCGAGTTTTATCTCAAAACTATTTCCAAGATGACCAAATGTGTTTTCTTTTTCAGATTATCAAGTTTTACCCTGGCAATGGCACTGCACCAAGGGTGAACTGCACATATGTGGTAAGGATATGACGTCTGGGTCTCACACATTTCAAGCATTGCAGCTTCGAGAGCAATAAAGTGCAATGGTGACCAGAAAAAAATAACCCTTGCAGCTCTGAAAATCAGATCCCAAATACTTGGAATATTCTCAGCTCTGTGCAAGTTCTTGCACCAGCTGACATGCTAAGGAAAAAACCTCCAAGTCTGCTTTATTTTAGATCACCTGAAAATTTGCATTTTTGGGCTGCAGAGAACATTTGCCGTTTGCTTTCAGCTCCCTGTAGAGACGCTCGCACCTCAGCACAGCCCGCTCAGGCTCTCAGCAGGTCCAACTCCCTGAATTCCCAGATGCTATTAAAGGACACTTGCCTGCTTTTCTTGGCAGTAGTAACAGCAGGAGATTGCCACTTTCGTTAGAAAAATAAGACTGGTGCTAAACAGCCTGCTGAACTTGAGCTTCAACAGACACTTAGCAGCCCCAAAACAGTTGCCTCGGGCAATGATGATTTCCTCACCAACAGATCTTCTCCCTTTCTTGTTTTACAAACAGGGTGAGGAGTCTCGCCCGCTGGAGGTGGACTACTACCCCGTGAACGGCACCTTCAACTTGCACTACTTCCCCTACTACGGGAAAAAGGCTCAGGTAGGTGCTTCTGTATTTAACCTTACCGTGTCTTTATGTAAGGTGAAACGTATGGAGCATCTTTGTAATCCTATGAGAACTGGAGGCTATTTTCAAGACTTCATTTTTAAACTGGTAGTGTAAAATTTAAGTATTTTCTTCTTTTTAATTATTATTTTTTATTATTTCTTCTCCTAGCCCAGCTACAGCAATCCCTTGGTAGCTGTGAAATTTCTCAACATTACGAGGAATGTAGAACTTAAAATAGTGTGCAAAATCATTGGAGCTGGAATTACCTCTGATAATGTTCATGATCCATATGAAGGAAAAGTGGAATTTAAACTAAAGATAGAAGACTGAGCAGCAACAGAGACACTTCTGAAAAATGTATGAAGAGTAAATTTAATTATTATCGCGTTCATCTATATTTATTTTCTCACTATGGTTCCCGTATAAATTACAGTGCAAAGAGACATTTTCTACTGCAAGATGGCCTAAAAATCAAGATCCTACTCTCAATATATAAATATGAAGATTATCTCAATGTACATAGCTTAGAATTTTATGGCTACAGGATGCTTCTGATGCCTTCATGCAAATATTTGTACCAAACAAGTTTCCCCCAAAGGGTGCAGCTGTGTCTTCAAAGAACATAAGTACAGACTCAAACTATCATTTTCAATCACTTTTCAAACCATAATAAATAATTGAGGTATGATACTAAATCTTGGTTATTGAGAAATTAGATACCTTGAAAAGGAAATCAATACTCTGAAATACTAGCACGTAATTAAATTTTCAATCTCTCTTGTATAGGACATATAAAAATGTATTGAAATTATCTGTACCCCAATGCATTGGCTTTTTGCACTAGTCAGCTGAGTCAGACTTTTTAGTTGACAAATCAATGACTGCAAAAGAAGTGAACTTGAAATCAGTCCTCTAGCTCACAGATTTCACTGAACCACTTACCTCTATGTATACAATCTAATAAAAATGAATGGTAAGCCTGTAACATCCAGTTACATCCAGGAAACTATTCATTTAACTAGAGGCTGTAATTTATTTGGGGTTTTTGTTTGTTTGGCGTTTCATTGTTGTTTTGTGTCTGTTGTTATTGTGATGGTTTTATTTGTTTTATCCAGTAGAATAGCCTTGTATTGCAATGATGAGTTTTGGGATACTTGGAGTAATCTGGAAGATGCTGAAATAACACTAAATGTTTAAGTGAATCTAAACTTTGAGAAGTCTGACTGTATCACATATAATACAAACAGAGAGGATTGTTGTGTCTGCACAGTATGTTCACGTTACCTAAAGTCCAAGATGCTCCAGCCAGAGAATAAATACTGCACACTAAAAAAAGGTCTTCAAGAGCAGAAATGTTTTACACCTTTACTGCCTAATCATTTCAGAAAGCGAGAAGATATAACAGATCACCTCCTCTACTGCAGCAACATTCAGCCAGCCAGCCTGTAGATAGAATCTAGTTGGAGGGGAGTATTCATCTTCAAAGCCACAAATTATATTTGAGCCTTTCATAGAAAAAAATCTGCATTTCAAAAACAGTAAGAAAATGCTTCCTCATATAAAAATTTTTTCCCCTTGGCCTTTCCTGTTTTGATTTTTACAGTGTGGCTTTGCCTTTCTTCTAAGAGACAATGAAAATCAATTTTATATCCTTTTTGGAACACAGCTCTCCCCCTGTGTATCTTTCCAAAATAACATGGAACACAATAAAACAGTTTTGGTAACAAAATAGTAACTCATGTTCGTGATTGGTTATATGTTGTCTACAAACAGAACATTTAAATATTTCCAAGAAAACCAAGAACTCTTTCCTCGGTGCTCTTAACACAGGCAGATTCTGCTTGACTGTATTTGTATCTACAGCTTGCACTAAGCTGGGCAATGCAGTGGCACAAGCTCTGAACAGACCCCCTACGGATTGTGTGCCTGCAAAACTACAGCTTCAGAACAACAGCCTAGACCAGCTTCACAGAAAGACCTGTGATGGGATAAATAGAGAAAGGGAAGCGTCCCTGTGTTGACCAAATGATGATGCATTCTGACATCAAAAGAAGATCACCAAATCTGGTTCTGTACGTGCAAAGACTGCCTGCCATCCTGAAGTTAAATGTTTCTTGAACTTCTAGCCATCTGAGTTTATTCTCTTCATTGAAATCAGAAATAGTAACAACAAGGAGCAAGGTTTGTGGCTAGTGTAGCTGAAGTAGAAAAGCGTAGTTAGTATTAGCCTGCCCAAATCCCAAATGCAAGCACACTTACACAGCAGAATGCTCATCATGCAAATACTTTGTAATACTGCATGGCACAGCCCAACACTACATTCAAGCATATCATCTAGTAAGCACAGCTGCACTTTGGAGGCATACAAATGACAGAAGTTACAAGATACAGACCAAAATAAGCACATGGGAAGGAAAACAGGCAGGGCATCCTGCCCAAGGCAGAAGAAGCATGACTGGCAAAAGCTAAACAAGCTAAAAAGCAGCTGAATCCAGGGGAAGGAGGCCAAGAAGCAAGAAACACCAGCAATGAGAGGGAAGAAATGAAGAGAGACATTTCCTCCGTCTAAGAGCTCTCCAGCCTCATCACCTTCACCCTGGAGACTGAGAGGACCTTGGCCACCAGTGCCAGCTGGACAGTAGCAGCTGCAAGTTACTGTGTAGTCACAGTTAATTCAGCGTTAGAGACTGACAAGCGTCACACACTAACAGTTGTATCCACATAGCAATAACTATTACTGTGCAGGAGCTAACATTAGCACAAAGTGCTAAGTTCAGGAATTTAAAAGCTTTGTTTTCAAATTTGAAACCAGACACATTTATCAGTCTTTTGAGCATTTTTTTCACTGCAAGAGTCCAATTCCTTGACAGAGAGATACACACACATTCAAGAACATATATAAATATACACATGTGTATATCTAGGTATACCTAGATATAATCATATACACCGATTATACCGAAATTCAGCTGCAACAGTAGCAGTATCTGATTAGACCAAACAATATAAATGGGAAAAAACCTATCAGGCTACATGGGAAACTGAAGCAGCAGATTTAAGAATGAATTGCAAGCAAATGCAAATTCCTGAGTTTAGTTAGATGCTGACCAGGTAGGATGGGTGGTTAGTCCATACCTCTGCAGCTGTGGAGGGGCCAGGAAGGCACTATCAGAGTGCTCTCAGTGCCAGACTCTGCCCTTTTTTCCTACCAGCTGTGCAACAGCAAGGTTAGCCAGGAGAAAAGGCATGGCGAAGGCAAAACAGGCCATGAAACTAATACATTAACACCATGAATTTTTATATCCAACAAGTTTTAGCTTCCAGACTGATCTGCTAAGGGTGTTAAATAAAACTCTTGAAGATCAGTGTGAAGAGAGGAGAAACACAGCAGTTGCTCTGAGATGCACTTTCCACACCTCCTTCTTATCAATATTCATGGCAGTGGTAAATTATTGAAGTGTAAAGTCCTAGTGTCTGTTATTAAAATAACAGTGGAGGAAAACACTGAATACAAGCATCTTGATGCTTAAAGGACTTTGTTCTATGGCTATAAGACTACAGCAAGTTCAAAGGCTCCTCTACCTTTCAGAATTGCCAAGTACTAGATATTAATAATTGAGTCTTTGCTTAATGGTCTCATATGATGTCATTGCTATTGCACTTGGGACTTCCTCCCACCATTTCACAGAGCTGTTTTTAATCTCTTACCTGTAATAAAAGTCAAACAGAAATTGATTCTGCAACAAATAAAGCTGTCTAACCATGTGCTACTTTCAGTAATTGGATGTAAAGTAACAGCTACATCAATAACGCTTGCAAAAAGTATTCTCTGCTGTGCACCTAAGCTCTCTTCACAAGCTTCATTTTTTTTAGGCACAAAAGCTCAAGCTCAAACAAGATTATTTTGTTTAAAGTAAAATAAATACGTGCATGAAAGAACAGGTGCCCTTTTCTTCAATTTGATTTGAAAGACTCTTCTCACTGGGGATGAAGACTTTTCACTTTTCTTCCAAATTTTTTTTTTTTTTTAACCGGAGTGATAACAATGGATGCACCAAACTTCTCATTATTTTAAGAGCAGAAATTGGGCTGAAAATTCCCTTTTTAGGATCCTGCTACACCTCTGAAAGAACTGGATTCTGGAGAAACACCTGGGATAACAACATTCATTAATGTGCATATTTACACGTAGTCCTACTATTACCAGTGTGGGAATGTCATCATTCCAATAAAAATATGTTCCAGGGGTTTATTACTATCATCAACTAGGTAACTCATTTTAATTACTCTGATTTCAAGTTCCAGTTCTTAAATCTTTTGTCACTTTCCCCTCACATATGGATAAGCCAGTTGAAATGTATCTTTTTGTGTGACCTTACACAAATTCACTAATTTGTCCATTTCCCCCCTTTTTGTTAAACAAGCCAAAAAAAGACTTTCTCAAGTCTCACAGCAATAGATCTTGACCTTAGGAATCAAATAATTGGGTAAAGGGCTTTTTTTCTGAGTCTTTCCTGATTTTTCCAACATCCTTTTGAAATGATGTTGCTAACTAGTATGCAGCTGCTGACTACTGATCTCACTGAATGCACCTCGATACTACTGGATGTAATACCATTTTCCAATCCATTATTAGTTTTACCTCCACATCCAAATTCAATTAGCTAGCTCCTCCCAAAACAGTGTAGGAGACACAGGGAGTTATAATCTACCTGGACGCCCTGGATCATTTTTAGGATCCTACATTTCCAGCATAGTCTTTTCTCCTGTAAGTGTACCTTGAATTCTTTCTTTACAAGATGTGGAGTTTAACCGTAACATTTTTGGACATGACCTGCTTGCCAAACAATTCACATTATTCTCTTCTCATTTTACTTCTTTTCTAACCAGTACTACTTCAGAGTATTTTTAGGTTTTTTTCAGGGTTATTGAAGAAATTGTTCATCAGGGGTACAATCTTACTTGATGCAGCTGTTCAGTCAGTGATAATTCCACAAAAATGATTCAGCAGTAAATAGTTCATAACCCCATAACATACAATCTGGAGGTACTGTAAAACATATTTAAAATCAGAATGCAATGAAACTTAAAAGGTTTAAATATGCTGAAGCATAGCCACTGTTTCCTTAATCAGCTAATAAACATTTGCAATCTCCTCCCATATTCATTCGATAAGACCTATTCTGTACTTTGTCATTAACAATTAATCTTCCAGGCTTCTAATTTTCTTCTAGCTGTTTCTTTCAACATTTTTTCTATTACAAGGCTCAGGGCTCACCTCAAGCTGTCTGAACAACACACATTTGGACATGACTTCCTCACATCTTTGACACTTTTTACTTTTTGACACTTCAAAAACTGGCACTCTAGCATTATTTTAGTCTGTAAGAATCATTCTAAGGTTCATTAAAAATCAGCATCAGAGGTTGCCCAACTACTGGAGTTGCCTGCTTTAAGAGTATGCTTAATGTTCTGCTTTATTTTTAATAAATTCTCTCAAGTTAACATGAATAAAGAACAGGAATCTTGCCCGAAGTCTGAAAGCTTTCTGTCTTTTTAACATGCTACAATGCAGATGCTCTGACCAGGAAGGGCCGATGAAATGGCACTGTTTATAGCAATGGACCATGATGTGTACACAGAAACATGACAAAAGATCAAATTTTTCAGCCCAAGTTTGGATTTCAACATGTTGAAAACATCCAAAAATTTAACAAAAAGGTCTTAGCAGAACAAAGAAAAGCACTTGTAATGGTATACGTGGGTGACTTCCAGTTATTACCAGCCTCTCTTCTTCATTCTCTTCCACATCAGAACATTCTGCCTTTACCACAGCTAAGCTGTGCATCAATAATCATCATGATTTTCTCCAACTGCTGTTTCACAAAGTGCTGACGTTCACTGAACATGAGGGCAGCAGGTCCCAGCTGAGTGAGAGGCAGATGGTTCTAGGTAAGAACCCTCATCACACCAGACAGGAATTTCCAGTGGAACCAAATGCTTGAAGTCAGAAACACCCATGGATTGCTGCTTGTTGCCCCTCTTCACTCTGCTTTCTCCATCAGTCTGCTTCTTAGAAACCTCATCTTGAGACAGTCTTCACTTCTACCTGCTCATTTAACCACCTTTTCCATCACAGTTTGGTACCTTTTGACAGCTTCTGAAGATGAGCTGAGCTTCCATTCATTTTCTGACGAGTCTGGCAAGCTAGATGACCCACTTGTTAGTCTGTTCCCAACACTGATGTTTTCTAACATGTTTTTTCTTTCCTTTCTCTCTCTTTTATGGGATCCATAAGGTAATTCAAGCTGGAAGGCACCTCACGTCGTCTCCCGTCCAATCTCTGCTCAAAGCACGCTCAGCCGTGAGGTCAGACCCTACATTGCTTAGGGCTTTTCTCCTGTCTGGTCTTGAAAACCCCAAGGCTCAAGTCAGCACAACCTCTCTGAGCAGCCTGTTCCACAGCTTGACCATCCCAAGTTACTCCTCACATTCAGCTGGAAACTCTCCCATTTCAGCCTGTGTGTGTTGTCTCTCCATCCTCTCATCACACAAGACTGTGCACTGGCTCCACCTTTGCAGTAATCTTCCTGCAGCACTGCAAGGCTGCCTTTAGGTCTCTCGAGGCTGCTTCTTCTCCAGGCTGAACAAGATCCTCTCCCTCACCCTCTCCTCATAAGCAGCTGCCCCAGCCCACTGAGCACTTTGGCAACCCACCAAAATCCATGGAAGCTCAAGGATAAACCAAAGGTCAGGAAACACCCTGGAAAAACCTTAAATCCTAAATTTAGAAAACAGTGACATGAAAAGGCTGCTCTCAGTGTGCTGGCTCATCTTTGCTTTTCCTGATACATGAATGACAATTAAGGTTTCAACAATAAAGTGCGTCTGATAGTAGCCTCATCCTTCTGGAAGTAGGCAGGGCTGAGAAGTGGTGACGAGTTGTTAACTCAGTGTAGTCATAAAGACAAATGGCCTACTACACTTCTCATAAGCAGACAGCAGAAAGTAAATCCCGACAGTAAACAACTATCTATCTGGGAAAAAACTGTATATGCTGTCCTTTGTAGTGCTGAACATTCCAGTAGTGTAACATCATGTTGGCTGGTTGTGGTGTTGTTTTTTAATAACTTTTGCTCTTTCTGTATTAAAGCAGCATCCAATTTTCAGATTTCTCATTAATATGAAGATTTTACAACCTATGTATTCACTGGCTAAGAAATGAGGATGTTTGTGACAGTGTATCCTTTCATGAAAGATTCATCCTTTCATTCAAATAAATGAATGGGCATCCATCAAGGGTGAGTACCTCATCAGCTACATTTATCTTTTTTTTCTCTGCAACAGTTGCCACCTTTCATTGAAGGGAGGTTCAGAAAAAAACTCCCCAAACCCCTAAGTTTCTGAAGTCATAACTGCTTCTCTTTGGTTAAGACAAATTCCTATGGGAAAAGCAAAACAGTTCAAGAAATCCTTAACCTGTTACACGTGTCAAAATAGACAGTCTTACAAAGCTCAGTAACACTTTAGAAAGCGCAAAAGATGCACACTGCTCCCCGGACTTATCTGCAGAACCATTTCAGAGGCATAAATACACACTTTGCAACTATTCCTCTTTTCCTCTTCTCATAACAAAAAAGTGTTGGCTAAGTAAAGGAACTAAAAGTACATTCCTTTCCTGCCATGTTTAACCCCAAACTAAGCCCTTATAACAATTCTCATTCCCTTTACCATCATTTCATCTTTCTTAAACAGAATTCTAGTTTTTATCTCCTTACAGTATTTTCTCCCACAGATTCCCTTAACAATTTCCTGTTATGTTCTATTCCTGCTCTTAATCTTCATTTTCCATCTATACATGTGCAACCACTCTTTTCAGAGATTAGAACCATACAATTTAAAGTTATCTTTCACTTTCCAGTTCCTTCCATGCTACGCCTGATATTATTAAATATGTATTTCTCTCCCTTTCTTTTTTTAAAATAAGTTTCTACTGCTACTCTTTTTTGTAGTCTTTGACTAGTCTTCCCTTGTTTTCTCACTCTTTCCAACTTACACTATCTTCTTTTTTTATGTTCCTCTGCAAAAGTTCCTGCTATAATCTATTCTTTCTTTACTGCTTCCCTCCACCTACTTCTTCACAATTCCTTTCCTCATCTCAACCTGGCCCCTCACCAGACCATTGGTCTTTTTTTTCTCTACTCTTTCACTTGAACACTGTAACCAAATGACCACTTGAAGTCAAGCAACTATTTAAAAAGTCTATAGACTTTCTCTTGTTATTGATTGCTGACTTTACTGGAAAGATCTCCCAAAAAAAGGTTATACAGAATCAAAGAATTGTTAAGAAGAAAATCTTTAAGAGCATCAGGTTCAACCACAAACATAATAAAAAATAATTTCTCCAAAACCACCCCAATGTTTAAATCAAATTCCATTTCAGATTCATCACCAAGCAAAAGAAAGAAAAAAGTAACATCTTAAAAAATTATGTTTTGTCACATCTTCACTCCCACTGTGACCTTATCTTATCTGAGGACTATTCCACCAATAAGAACCAAAAGAAAACTGTCAGATTCTTTCAACCTTCCTTCCCTAACACCCCTCTACTCACTCTTTACAGGTAAATCTTGGATCATACACTGGAGAATGCAAGGGAAAACTGGAATAATCAAAGTTCCTCTGCAAACTGAACTGCCATTCAACATCAAAGACAGTTTGAATCAACCGTCTCATCCACAAGAAGAACTTTGTGTTCACCATTAGCACTGCAGAGAGTGGCCTTTTCACTGAAAAGCAAAACATTCAATTAGCCTCCTGTCCCCCAGATCTTTCTCCAGTCCACAGAGTAATTTGCTTGGTTCACTCATGCTAAAAGGTCTGATACAATTTGAAAACCTTCAGTGTGCATCAGCTGTTCTGTGTTAATCACCCATATCCCCACCTTCCCACAAGAGATTCGTCTATGCATAATCCTGTCAAGAAAAAAACCCCAATGTAACACACTTTACATTCACTACAGGCTTTAAGTGCATCCAGGAGCCCTTACCACAGTCAGCACAGTTACTAATACTTTGCAGGGACTCCCTGGACTTTGTGGAAGTATCAAATCCTGACTGTGACAGTTGCCTGCAGTGAGTGAGCCAGCTCAGTATGCCCTTGCAGGTGAGAGCAGAGGATGTGATCTAACAAAACAGTTTATGGAGGAAGTATACGGAAAGGAGATTGAAAACTTTTTTCAGGACATAGGAATATATGGCAGAAAGCTAGGACTGAGGAATATGGGATGAAAAGTTAGGGCATTAGGCATGGAATTTTAAAGAGAAGCTAGACTGGAATACCAAGACTGACCTGTCATGCTGAGGAGCAATATGGATGAAATAAGGAGGTGTGAAAGAAGAGAATATAGCAGGTAAGTTATTGTCTTTTGCATCATAAGTTATCAAGAGCTAAGGGCAAATTACTAAGTCAAAGCAAAAACTCTGGGCCTTCTGTAGCACAAGATGCAGCATCCCAAGACAGCTAAGTCTAGGTCTTGTGACGAGAAGTGAAATGTTCTAAAGTAATCCTAGAATTAGAAAAACCACAGAGCTTGTTAAAAATGCCCATGCGCGTTTTATTAATAAAAACTAACAGTGCCAAGGTTAAACAAGTCAAACAATTATAGTCTCTTTATATTCCATAAAATATTACAGAAAAGTTTATTTGTGTTTCAATAAAAAGACTACTGTCTTAGAATAGGCAGCTGACAGTATTTGTGCAGTTAATTGTTTGTGAATAAATTTAAAAAGACTACCACCTGCCCTGAAATTCCTTTTATAAAAATGAACTATTAAAAATGATTGACAAATTTTGAGTTAAAAAACTTAAAACATTCTCTATATTTAATTTCAACTTTATAATAGATTACAGGAAGATGCTTATGAAACAAATACAAACATTTGTTTCAGTACATGTCTTTATATGATAGACTTATAAGTATGTAAACAACTATATAATAAAAAGTTTCCAAAGACTGCCTGTAAGAAATCAGGCAAATTTTACCATAAGCAATAAATCATTCCAAACCTTCAAGACATTTTATATAGCTGCACCAACTGGCAGTAAACATTTGCCAAAAACTTTGTAATTCATATGTCCCAACATACAGTGAAAAGTATATAAACTTGATGGAATCATAATGTTAGATATAATTTAAGGGAAAATAAGTTCACAACAACATTCCTGGAATTTAACATGTAAAAAAGTAGGACGTATCTTTCTTGTTTGGTTCTTTGGACACTGCATGATTAACAAAAAACACTACTACATTAGCTCACTATCCCTCAAAAAGTGGCATAATCAAAATACACTCCAAATAAATTGCCATTCAGTGTATTCATTTTCCACAGAAGGATAGTATTTTATTTCTCAATGATGTGTCTACATTTTCTTTAGCAAACTTTGAAAGAACATTTGGGGCAAAATTCTTTTTCCTTCAAGTAAAAAAGAAATCCCAAACAAAAAACAACCAACAAACCAAAAACCCCTAAAACAAGAGTAAATAAAGGCTCTGCATTAACACACTGGTATCAAAAACACACATCCACACCACATTTAAAAATATCCTACATAAAACAATCCTTGTTTGCTTATCAGAGGTGCAATTTCTAAACTCAGAACTGCTTACCAATATTCTCCTTGGGGGATGGGGCAAAGTAATTTGAGACACTTCTCCCTAGAACAATTTATTCCTGAAGCCTGCTGAATTTTAACAAAAAATAGTCTACAAGGAAAGGGCATCAGTCGTCATCATCATTTTCATTAAAATCATCGTCATCATCATCGTCATCCCCAACATAAGAAACTGGTGTTTCAACTCTTGAACCACTGTACTGAGATCCATTGGAACTTGTAGCCAACATCCCATCTCCACCATTGGAAAAGTCACTGAAAAAAAAAAAAGAAAGCCAGTTGGCATTGCTTCATGAGTTCCCCCATCTCTAGTCCATTCCTTTAATGAATCTGCCACTGCCACTTTATAAACTGTCTTTAGTGTATGTCCAAGCTGTCTCCAAAAAGCTGAAGCAGTCTCAAGTAATTTTGAAGTGGTTCTTACTAGGTTTCTCTCTTTAGGTTTAATATAAAGATTAAACCTTTTCACAGGCACTTTATAAATGTTTTTTCAGGTTTCCTCTAAAGTACATTTAGTGTTAAGGCTACAAAGCTAAGATCCTTAGGATTTTTGTGTAGCATTGGACACATGCAAGTGAATCATGTCTTTCAGAATCACTAACCTCAATTCAAACACCTGGAAAATCGAAGAATTAATAGCTTTTCCTTAACTCCTTGATTTACATAGCAAACTATCGTGTGCTGTATTTTTAATCTGAAACTGTTTTCTTGTCATTGTGCAGTATTTTACTTTAACAGAGCCAGAAAATTTCTGCCTTCATTATTACTCGCTACTTTGCCAATCTATTTGATTGTTGACTTTCTAAATAGTTTGGTAAACTATTAAACTTGGCTACAAATTGGCGACAATTTTTTTTTTTTAAATCACAAAAATAGTATCTGCCTTGAAAGACATTAATCATTTAAAAATTGCTTTCAAAAACATGTTTGTTAGTAATTTTTAAATGCTAATCCAGCTAATGCACATATTCAATCATGCACACTTGTTGCTGTATGGAGCCAATTCAATCGTCTATCACCACACAGAATGAAACTGCAAGGGTACACCCACCCTATAAGCTCACAGGAAAAACATATCCAGCAAGACACTTTCAAGTGTGCTGTTCTGCACACTTATTCAGCAGCAAGGAACTAAGGTATCTGTCTAGCTGTAGTCAGATGACTTAAAACAGGTCTGCCATAATTATCTGCAAAAGCAGTTTCAAAAGCAAAGAAAACAAAACAAAACTATTCTTGTGCTTTTGTAAATTTTGAAAGTACAAACCCAAAATATTTTCTCTCTTTTTGATAAAAATGAGAACTAGATTTCGTAACCTGAGTATCCCAGTAAGTAAGACAAAGAAACTGCAATGAAGGTAATGGTAGCAGCATCTTCAGACCTGCAAACTTTTAGAGACCTTGTTAAATAAATGTACAGCCTTTATTTGCCTTGGCAGCACAACTTTTATTGCCATGAATGTTCATGGCTATTGCCATGAATATTCATATATATCCGATAATTAAACACAATCCGTCACTGCCCTTTTCCAAACTCCTAAGAAATGGAAATGGTAGAAGTTCTTGTACTGTCACCAAGATAATGAACCCCAATCAGCCTCTGGTTTTATACTGGTCTCTGGCTAACAATGGCCTATTCAAATTTCAAAGTCTTAAAAACACATGGCACTCTTTTTCACTACCCCATGCTCATTACCACAGAAGGAAACTTACTGAAAACAGAGATTTTAGGTACTGTTCAGCATCTCTAAAGATATTTTGGCAAAATGCTCACTCAAGCTTCAATTCCCTCGCACAAAATATGCAGAACTTAATCCAGGCACTTGTTACAAATGTCAAACGTTTCAATGATCATAGAATCAATTAGGTTAGAAAAGACCTCAGAGATCACAGAATCCAACTGCTGAATATTTGACTCATTTTACAACCTTGTGGAGGCTCACAGAAGGACATCTTTTTGATTAATGCAGCAATAAGAAACTAGTGAGTAACAAAGTTGAATACTAGTTACGGTTTATCACACTACCAGCTTCAGATTGCTGTTTAAAACCCACAGATCAAAATCTTTTTTTGAAGTTAGACACTAATGATCAAGGAGTAATCTTTCCAATACTGTATCTTTAGAGAAGTATCTGTTTTCTTGTCACAAACTTTGAACTAGAAAAAAAAAATCCAAACAAACAAACAAGTTCAAGAATAACCACTCTAACACCTTTCCGGTATACAGGAAAGGATTTCTTCAATGACACTGCTAAGAACCACCACAGAAGTGATGTCTGGGAATAAACTTAAAACACATATCCATAGCACATTCAATCAAAACAGAACTTGTTTCATGAAGCATTTCATATCCATATTTCTTTGATGACCACAGATTTTAGAAACTACTTGAAAACTTCATCTCACCTGGCTGAAAACCTTGTGCCGTTTGATGCAGAACCTGATGAAGATGTGACATATACACTGCTGATTGATCCCTGAGCCATTTCTGTAAAACAAACAACGTGCATTTCAGGAATCCTTCCCAACACACCCATCTAATTCAGTGGAAATGCTTAATCCTTTAAAGTCCAGAAAAGGAGTCTTGCAGCCCAAACAACAAAACATATTTATGTACTATATCCAAAACAGCATAATTAAAAAAAAGGCTAGTGCAAGCAACAACAAAATTTCAAAATACATTTAAAAAACCCATTTGTTTTGAAGTGAGCAAGATAGATCACTATTCACCATATGCTTGCACTTATTACCTTTTGCCTTTGCAACTGAGTCAAACAAAAATACTGTTCTCTTAAAAGAATTACACACTGCAAAGATCTGCTTGTGTGGCTTGATGCAAAATGTTTTGCAAAGAGCAACAGTCCATTCTTTATCAATCACTATGTTATTTGCTCCCTAAGGTATACTAAAAAGCAGATAAATTTGAGAACTTGATTAAAATCTTTACCACAAATCAGTGGAAATTAACTGTTCTAAGGTATTTTCATGTTTTTTTAAGAGTCCTAGATTAAGGAGGAAAAAAATCAACTCTTTTTGGAGTAACTAACCTGTCACATATGGTTCCAGAGCTTTAGGAACCAAACTCCTTGCAATTTTTAGGTCCTCTGCTGAACAGCTTCCAGATTCTAGCCCACAAGCCATTCCCATTCGTTTTAGTACTTCTATATCATCATGAATTTCAAAAGTATTGTCAAAATTAAATAGGTATTCAAACCTGGAGAGGAAAAAATGTCTTAATTAACTTCAATAACTTTAACTACCTTTTGGTTTTCAGGAACTGCAGCATTTCAAAAGCTTTACGCACAGTGTTAAGTGTGGTAGTGACACATCACATTAAGCAATCAAATTTTTGAAGATTTATGTATTTGCTTGTGACTGTTTACATTCAGTTTTCATTTAGCTGATGAAAAATACAGCCTTCTGAACCAAAAGTGGAGAACAGCGAATCCATTTTCAATTCTGCTGGCTGCCATTTCATGGTGTTAAAGCCAAAAGAAAACATTGCTTGGTTAAGTATGACACAAAATGTCAAGAGAGATGCCTAGTATCTCTAGATAGCAAGTTTTAAGTAAGTTATCAAATGTGAATCAATTAGTCTATTTATTAAAAGGGTATATAAAACAGCTGTCTGAAGTGCCTGTTCTCAATATACAAAAAGCACAAGTAAATTAAGTTTGTATTTAATTTTTAAGGAATCTACATGAACATTTATATGAACACAGAGCTCTACTGAAAGCCAGATGGAAAACTTTGTTAGCTTACTTGTCATTTGAAATACTGCAGTCAATCACTGTCTTCTTGCTGGTGTTCACAATGATAAATGGCAAATGGATGACAGAATTGGAAGGTGGAGGTCGGTTTGCCTGCTGTTCTGCCTGACGGTTTCGCTGGACGAGGTTCTTAAAGGCAATTTGCTAGAAAAAGCAACAGTGATATCAAAGTATGAATGAAGCTTTTAGGATCACATTAACAAAATTCCTAAGGATTCCAGCAATGGTTGCAGCAAGTACATGCAGAAAAGGACAAAGTGTTTACCACATTCCTGCATGTTAAGATGCAAGAAGAGTCACAGATCATAGTATTAAAAAAGACAACACAGTAAAACTTTACTGAGGAAAAAAAAGCACATTCTACTAACTACAACAGGACAGTTCCTTGGACAGACCCCTGGCAGAATGGAGAGAGAACAATGATTGGAAAAATAAATTTTCACATAGCATCCTATAACCTTTCCATTTACTCTTCCCTACTAGCTACTGCACTCAAAAAAATACACTTGAATGTTAATACTGAAATGAATTATATGCTAAAAAAGTTAATGCTTGGGATTTGAGTATCTGGCATTAGGTTTCGGAATTAGCCATTTAAGATTAGTCACTTTAACATCTTACCAAAATCGCTTTTTACAATGGAATGTTCCCATTTTAAAAACTAGCAAATCAAATAATTGAAAACCATAGAAACTCAAGTTATAAATCACAGAGTAAGCTGCTGAACAAAGAAAAATATTTTCCTGGTCACAAAATCAAATGAAATAAACAAGAATTAAGACCAAAATCCAAAGCCAACACAGAGACTGATAAAAATCAGGCAGCTGTCCAACAGCTGTCTGTACTTTCCTTCTGGATCCCTGAGACTCTCATTCTTACTGTGCAGGTAACACAACTACCCAGGAATATATTTCTGTGGACCAGCAGCCCAGTGACTTGGGAAAGACTATTGTATTGCTTCCCCAAGCGCAGTAAAGGAAATCTGGGAAGGAGTTCAGCCTTTGTTCCACAGTGCTTCAGCCACTTACACACCAGTGACTGCAAGTCTCCAGAGAGGCACAAGGCAGAGCATTATGACAGACAACTTCTACAGTCACGTAATTTTATCTGTGGATGCTAACACAGAAGAAAATTCTATTTACCCGTATCTAGTTCAGTTCCTGACCTGAACTGGAAAATTCAGAGGATATGGTATACTTCTCCTATCAGCATAAACCCTGTTTAAACATACTTGAAACTCTGAACAAATTCACCGTAACTCATGGAAAGTTGATGGCATCCCCCATAGCAATGGCCAACAGCATGGCCCCAGCTAAACTAGTGTTAAATAAAGCTGCATACACTTCATCCTGAAATTCACCTCTAGTCTTCCTATAAGTTTCCCATCCCTCAGACTGGGATAAAACAAGAGGAATACAGATATAAGTTACCTTGCCCTATAGACAAGAGTACCTTGACTGTACCTGTAGAATGAGTTCTTGTAGCTGAGACTGTTTTTGCTTTATTCTTTCAATTCTTCTCTGTTTCTCCACCTTAAGACAGATAAAAAGGACTGGTCAGTTTTAAGTAGCATTTTATGGCAACATTTTCTCCCTTTAAAATCATTTCAATACCAGAGAACTGGAGGTAGGAGATATAGCAACCAATCATTAAGGTTCTACATATAATTTAGACTTAACCATCAAGACACATCTAACTAAGACACATACTATCTATAGAAACTAACAAAAAGCAGAATTAGAACCCTGAGGAATAAAATACAACAATGTGAAGTATAATCTTTGCAAACAGAAATTATGCCTCAAAGGGTTATTGGAATTCTCTCAAAGAGGCAAAGACAGACAAAAAAGGATCTATTTAATACAGTGTCTATTGATACTGGAGGTATTGGAGAAGATCCATCAAAGATGGTTAAAGACATGAAGCTGCTATGGAGCCCAAGGTTAAGGCCTCACAGTATTTAATATGTACTAAATAATAACAAAAAAGGTAAGAGACAAAAAGCTAGGAAATACACAGCTTTCTTAGTGGAAGAAGCTCCCCAGCAGATTTCCACAGGGACAGGCTGTTACTCCAACAACAGACAATCAGATTAAGGTGACAAGGTGACAGAATCTGCTGGCAATGCTGTGTTACCTGGCATAGTAAAAAGAGAGTTTGTCATAAAGCAAACTCAAAGTGTCTTGTAGCACTTTGTGATTACATCACCTAAATTATTTCTAGTAACTATAGTGTGGTATATGTGAGAAAACAATCTAATGCATACTTTAGAAATAAAATGACATTAAGTAGAGATCTAAAATTACAGTATCTGCAAAATCCATCAGCTCAGTGTACCATGACAGCCAAAATTTCGAATTATTAGGCAAGAAACAGAGAACCAAACAGGAATTATCACTACATTACTCTATGAAGCAGAATGTTTATATCTTGAATTCTGTAAGTCTGATGGTCCTATTTCAAGACAAGCATATGAAAGAGTAATCAAAATAATCAGTGATACATAACAGACTCTATGCAAGAGAATAATGAATAAATTAGGACTCTACTGAAAGGAGAATGAAATAATGGGGGAGAATATGAGAGATCCCTATAAAACAATGAACAGGATGGAGAAAGTCAATAAGGAATGACCAGACCATCATCATTTCCAATTAAAAAAATATTCAGTGGATATCAACTAAATATAGTACGTTCAAAACCAAACAAAAGGTATTTCATAAGAAGCTTCTCATGCACCTGAAACTCACTGACACAAACGACCCAATATTAAAAGCAAACTTTGAAAAAAAGACTAAATTTTTTAGAAGAAATATTGAAGGCTATTAAACAGAAAGATAATGTATCTGCCTCAATTATGCCTGAACCACAAGGTAGAGAAGAAAACAAGGTACAATCACAAAATACCTTCTCTAATCACTCACAGAATAAATAGGGTTAGAAGGGACCACTGGAGGCTATCTATTCCAACCTCCCTGCTCATGCTGTGTCCCCCCAAGGACATAACTCAAGATTGTGTCCAGATGGCTTTTGAGTATCTCCAGGGAAGGAGTCTCCAGAATCTCCTGGGCAATCTATTCCAGTGCTCAGTCACCCACACAGTAAAAAATTTCTTCCTCATGTTCAGGTGGAACTTCCTGTGCATTAGTTTCTGTCCATTGCCTCTTGTCCTATTGCTTGGCATCACTGGAGAAGAGCCTGGTTCCATCCAGGATGGACCATCCCATCAGATGTCCAGGGATTGTGAGGATGACTGGCCTGTAGTTCCCCAGGACCTACTCTTTCTCCTTCCTAGGTAACTGCTACTGTCAGCCAAGATCCTGAATAAACTGATTACTGGCCCTGAAAAAATCTTATTTTCTTAAATCTTTAAAATGTGCAATTAGCAAGGAAATTACTCAAGTGAAAAATTCACATGAATGCAGTTTTCTGTTTGGTTTTGGTGAAAACAAACACCTCCAACCTCCCCAAGTGTACACAGCTGAAAAAACAAAAGATGCAAAAAGGCCTGATGCTATATTAAAAAAAAATAATAAAAGGGTAGGATCAAGTCTTAAAATTCAGCTTTAGAGAGAAAGTCAAATACTGCCTCCCTCAAGAAAAACTTAAAACTCAAGATATTTTTCTATCACATACACATAAATTACACTGCCTCACATACCTTATTAATTGCCCCACACATCCTGTTTTTTGCATTATCAGGCCATATTTTACCAAATTCAGCATTCTAATTTACACACAAAGGACAAGCTCAAGAATATTTATAACAACAAATAGTTGATGAGGAAGCCTCAAACTCCTATGTTCCTTATAAATTTTTTTTCTTGATTTTCAGCAGTGTAAGGATGAAGCTAAACAGTATCAGATAGAATAGCAAAAAAACTTTATTAGCTATGATAATTTTACAAATTAAACATTAACTTTCAGAAATTCACTGTATTACACTCATGGCTTTGTTATTCAATGGTTAACAGAACTCCTTCCTCCTCTTGTGACAGCCAGTTAACAAGTTCTCACTTTCTTTTAATCACAAGATAGCACTGTTCCCATCTTAAATGCATGAACTTTAAATGCATGAATAATCCATGAGTGTATTATTACATTCTAAGTTGCTTTTTTTCACTTCAACACTAGTATTATCCTATTCTTCTTTAGGACATTATGTCATCACATCAAATTCAGCTGGATGAGCCACACTTCTCCTTTTGCTCCAACATTGTTGGTAATGCCATACTTCATGAGACAAGGAGATCTACTTTTAAAATCCCTCCAGTTCAGCACACAGCATCGTCATCTTGGAACCACTTCACCTTCCATACTCACCCTATTAATTATGCTCCAATTATCACTCTCTTAACTAATAATTTTCACTTGGGATGATATTCAAATAAATCTCAGTTCATTATTAGATACCCTGCATTTATTTATCTAGATTGCAATTACAGTATTAAATAAAAAATAAATTATAAGTATCAAACAAAAATTAAAACTATCCCTTTGTAAGTAAGGCTCCAAAACACTTTTGTTCCACTTTCCCCCTCACTTTGGCACCTTCTACACTTTTTTTTTTCCGCTGAAAGAAATTTAGACTTATTAAGAATAAATATGTCTTGTTCTATTCTGATGAAGTGAATTTACTTCAGTAAACCTCAGTAACCTTATTATTCTGCAAATCTCAGGATAGTAAATGCTGTCAGAACTTACGAATCTCTTTCAGCATAAAGCACTTCACTTCTTCCCCAAGACACGCAATAAGAAAGTCTGACATACTCACATAAGAGAATTGTCATAAAAAGCAAAGATGTGCAGGAATGGAGATGCCTATACATACTGACCTACATACAACATCTACCATCACAGATTTACTGTCTGTTTGGCATCTGGAGAAAACAAATCTTCCCAACTCCTGAGTACCATTATTGCAATGTTGGAAATACACATTAATGTTTTACTACCTTGTGCTCAGAACCACTTCATACGTACTTTAAAAGCTGTATTTATGACATAGAAGAATTAAACAAAGACACATTTGAGCAATGTGGAAGTTGATCAGCGTGTGTTCAGTATGTAAAAAATAAAATAAAAAGAGTCAAAGAGGACCATACTATTCTATGTTGCTCTCTCAGAAGATTATAGGCAAATATTGTATCAGAACATACTAAAGCTGTAAGCATTTACTGAAACACAAAGCCATTGTGAACTTCCAAATGCATATACCTCCAAATTCTGACATTCCTGAGCCGAGTTAGTAGGTAGACCAATCCATTTGATTTCCTTTTTCTCCTTAGAGATAATGTTCATGGCCATAAGGACATTTAAGGCATCATAGACACGTCGTCTAATATTCTTCTGGTCGTAAGCCTGCTGTAGACATAGTGCATTAATCAAAAATATACCTGTGTCAAAATATTTGAAAATAAACATATTACAGCAAATGGGTAAACTTAGTTAATATCTGAACTGTTTCATTTAGCAGTAGGAAAAACAGAAAAATCTCAAAAGAAATTTCTCTTCCCCCATTCAGTTCACACGTAATTGACTTCCCATATACTTACTGATTCATTTGGTGAAATGTGATTATCAGTGGTAGTGAATTCTGCAACCAACTCGTCTGCCACCTCATTGTATGAGGTGGTTCCTTTTCTTTGTACCTTCTCACAAACCTTCATAGAGAAATGACGTAAACCCTTGCCATTCTTCTCGCCTTTTTTGTTCCGCTTCCTAAATATACGTATAATATATATTTTAAGAAGATTTAAACTTCGGAATATTTGATGTCTCTTTTGCAAATACAGGCACACTGCTGTAAAAACCCAAGCCTTCCCTTTTCTTCTGCTTCTTATCCCTTCCCAGCCTTCTCTCCTACATTTTTTCCCTACAATTTACAGTATTTATAAACAATTCTAGTATCTTGATGCTGAAACACAATATAAATTTATTCTTTTGCCAACTTTGCTAGCTCTAGTAGAATCACAAAATCATAGAATAGTTCGGGTTGGAAGCAATCTTTAGAGGTCATCTAGTCCAACCCCCCTGCAATGAGCCAGGGTATCTTCAGCTCAGTGAGGCTGCCCAAAGCTCTACCCAACCTCGCCTGAAATGTTTCCATTAGCAGACAATAAATTAACAACAGCGATATTCCATGAAGAAGTCAGTAAACAAAACCTTCCAAACTTCAAGACGAGATAAGGGTATAAATACTAAAACATGAAAACTGAATCAGAGGAGAGAACTTTTTTGTCCTTTTTTAAAATTTTTATTTTTAATTTAAAGTAGCACATAGATTGAGCGTTTTCTATGCAATGTGATACTGACTGAACTGACAAGTCTGGTATTGGTTGAACTCACTAAACATTACACTATTACTATAACACAGATTTGAAGTTATACAGTATATGAAATTGCTATCAGAACTTCAAAGTTACAAGACACAAGCAGTATAACAAGGTTTTCTGCTTTGCAAAGTTTTTAAATAAAAACTTCCTTGTAACTAGAGGAAAAATACAAGTATCAACAAAATTAGTTTCAGCAAGGGGAAGTCTCAATTCTTACATCTCATTTCACTGTATAATTCCAAAGCAGAAATCTATTTTTGTGTAATAGGCCACTGATAATAAATTTAGTCTTAAAACAACTACATTTAACAAGATGCCCTTAAAAACAAGCCGCATGAAAAAAACCACACCAAAAGAATGCATTCCTTGTATTTAATACTTTTTCTCAAAAAGGACTACATTCTTATTTCAAATGACACTCTGGGATACCCTTGTTCAATAAGAAATACAACATATTTTTCTGAAAATACACCAGTGTAAGAGAAATCATAGAATCAAGTCAGAAAAATTCCTGTCTTCTTAGGAGCTAAATTCTCTAAATGTTAGTGATGTCAGAATACCTGCCAGAGCTAACAGAAAATATTCTGCATTCTTTTACAAGAAATGAAGAGGTACTCATTATTGTGTGACTACTCCCTGTGTCAGTACAACAGACTTCAGTGGTGAAGTGCTCCTGATGAAAAGGAAAAGACTTTCCCACACTGTCAGCCTGAGGAGTACATACACTATCACACCATTTAAAACAAAAGTTCCAACAGTTTATTAATCCTTTCTAGCTTTCATTTTGCTCACCCAGCAGACCAAGGTGAAGAATCTCCAGTCTGGTTCTGTGATGCAAAATGTGTGTTAGGTGTATGTGGACTTCCTACCAGGATAGTATTTTGTGCTGAAGGTCTCTGAGGTGTACCGATAACCTGCAGTAAAGATAAAATTATTTGGAAAATGGTCAGAATTCCAAGACATTTGTTAGTGACACAATGGTGTATCATCCAAACACTAGTACTTTACAGATTTCTCTTAGACGCATACAACTTATACACACTAGCATAAAAAACTTCCGACTACAGTTAATATAATTAAGCACACCCTAAGTTATGAGCATGTATATTTGAACCTCCTTAAATCAGGTTTTCATGCTTGCTGGATTTCTTAACACTGTTCAAACACTAACTCAGACAAGATCAAAACACACACACACACATTCTCCCTCCAAGAAAAATGGGGAGAAAAAAGAAGGGGAAAAAACCCCTACTCTACCAAATTATGTATAAGGATGCTGCAGTAAATTACAGTTAAAATACAAATGTAGTAAAATCTGAAAATCAGTAAAACCAGAGAGAAAATGCACCTCTCTCCTGGTGTCAGCCTCTATCACTAGAGTCAAAACTACCATGTTAGAGGTGAGAAAGAATAAGGGCAAACTTTCCTCATCACTAAAGTGAGTGACATCAAATCAGGCAAACCCATTCCATGGCAAACATGTTAGGAGCACACACTTGGCTAATCAGTCTTCCAGCCTCCAAGTGAACTGTCCTGAAGATGTGTTAATCTGATCATACATTAGCACATAGAATTGTGCCCTCCTACCTCTGAAACTAGCTAAACAAAACACCCACTTTTGCACATGATGGTTTTTATCTCTGATTGTTTTAAATGTAACTTTCTAGAAAATATGGATTATGGGGAAATAATTATACCATATAGATAACTCTTTTGTACTCTTTTGTACATTTACCTCCCAGTGGAAACAGTTGGTTGCATCCCTGACATCAGGTAAATGAAAAAAAACATCAAATAAACCTAAATCCATAACCACCCACAAGCTTGACATGTTTTCCTGCAGCTACATTCCGTCTGAGCAGCAAAACTTAATTTTTCTTCCTTGAGCCAGCTTCAACAGTTTAGTCTCAACAAGAGTAAAATACAAAAACTGAAAATAAAACATTTGATGTGTGAAAGTTACACTGATGGTGCCAAAGGTAGTCGAGTGACTGTTGGAAGTCTGTGATTTCAGCTGTCCAGAAAGACAAACAGCTGTATTTCTTCCCAAACGTTCTCTTGCTATTATACCACCTCTCTGAGCAATTAACATATAAATTTGTTACATCCACTTCTGACAGCCAGAATATCTTAGGTACTCCTTTCCAGCAGCATTGTACTATATTTGAAATGTTTCTGTTTCTTATGAAAGCCAAATAATCACCTCTACTGCTTTTCATAAACAAAGCTTACGACTGTAGGAAATAGCATGAGGGTGGAGAACACTAGCACAGGACACATGTGAACCTGCTCACTTTCTCCTCATGGGAGAATACTATCAGTTCTGATATCAACTGGTCTGGCTCACCAAATGTCTCAAGAGTGTGAAAACCACCCATGTGCTATTCAAGTAGACTATATGGAGAACTGAAGAAAACTGTTAGTTAGTTTCTATTCCCTAGGATGCAGTGGCAGAAGGCTAAAGAAATGATCTAACACCTTGCTTGCAGAGAGTCACACTCTCTAATTCCCTACCTCACTAATTCCATGAGCAGCCCCACCACTGTACCACATCTAGAATTTGTATCACTCTGCAGTAAGATGAAAGCCAAACCAGAACAGAGGTGGGGGGGTGAGGAGGAGAGGAACTACAGCTGGAGAAAAAACAAACTGGCAGCAGCAAACCCTGAACCTCTACTGCACTCAGGAGAGTCCCAAAATACTGAACACTACAAAGGAAGAAATTAAGTGCGCACAAATTCACAGGTTTATTTCTAGAGTGGGACAGAAAAGTCTGATTAACACCCACTCTACATTCAAAATCTACTCTACTGCTTTCACATCAAGAAGAAACCCAAATACAAGACACTCCAGTTCAGATGTTTACATGTTACATTAGCTGTCCAGAAGATTGAGACCAGTTCTACTCTGATCACCTAATTTTACTGTTGATTACTGCAAGAATTACTGTAACCCATATATTATATACTCCATTACAAGATTCCTTGAAACATCTAATTTCCTATATCTCACACAAAGCTCAAAGTAAGTATTTCAGCAAAATAATATTTAAATTAAGCACTAAAATACAGTTATGTTTTCAATTTTCCTCCACCTAACTCAAATCTCTGTAAAAATGTGTTTATGGACTTCATTTACATTTCCCTATGCCAGATTTCAAAGCAGAATGAGACCCTGATTTTAAATGGCAAGACGAACAAAAGATAAAGCCATCTGAACGGCGAGGTAATTTCATTTTGATTTGAGAGCTATCTTTGAACTTCTTTATACAATTTATACATATTATTTTTAACCTAAGTCTATTAAAATTAGAAACAAACTTAGATTATCTGCCCATGAAGAGTGATACAGACTACCAGGCTACATCAAATTCGCAGTATGTGTAAATAATAGTACAAGCAATTAAAAAGTATAAATATATATATATATATAAAAAAAACAAAAAATAACCCAAACAAAACACCCCCCCCCCCCCCCAAAGTCTCCTTACCACTTGTTGTGCAATGTTGACATTAGACTGTCCAAATGTTTTTGGCAGGAGCTGTTTTCCAATTGTATTTACTGTGGAAGGATGAACAGCCAATAGAGAAACAACCCCTAAAACAAATACAAGTAGAGAGCTTCAGGTCAGGACATTGTATTATTTTAGCAAATGGTCTCATCTATACTACCAATGCACATCAATGGAAATTAGCCCTGAAACATGTAGTCTCAATATAAATGTAGCATTTACACATTTGAAGCAAAAAAAGGAATGAAGATTCACAGTATGTTCTCTTAAACCTTCTTCTATGTAATCTTACATATTATGAGTATCTTTTAATTCCTTATATTCAAATTCTTCTCTTAAAGCAGAGTAATAGAGGCAACCAGCATTTGACAATAAGTGTAGTCCTCTTTTCTACCCTTATCTTTTGTGGCTATTGAAATCTTTTTCAGTACCACCTGAAAAACATGCCCAATGCCATAGCATATAGCATAGCCTTCTGAGACATGCTGATCTATAGGAGATGAAATTTGGCTGGAACAGGCCTTTCCAAGAGAATATTCCCAACTTTACTCTAAGTGTCCCCTCCCAGTTGAAGGCAGGGAATTAAACAACAAACATCCTCAAGAATCCATTATTTCAGAAAAATGCATGCAACTCAGCAGAGCGACCCTGGAGGAAAGGTTGTTCTCTCTCTCCTCGTTCATAACTTTTCACAATCAGCACTGGTAGGTAAAGCAAGTCTTAAGCCATGTAAAAGATAAATCAACTACAAAAATAACAACCCAGGTACCTGCTAGCAGTTTGATATCTCATGATACAGTTTACAGGAAAGAACCCCAAACCTATCAATTCAAAACAAACAAAAAACTCCCCAAACAACAACAAAACAGAGCAAAGAGAAAAGAAGCAACAAAAACTGACTACAGGAAGAAAATAATTTAAAAAACCAGTCTTAAAATATTGGAGACTTTTTTTTTTGCCGAATCAACTGTCAAGTAGTTTCAGGTTCAGCAGCTGCTTCTCTGAGATTACTCTTAAAGAGGCCAATGGAGTCCGAAGGACTTGGTACAACTCTCATTCCTCTCTTTTTCCCACTGTCCGATACAGAAGCAATACATAAACATTTTTATAAGGGTTGTATCAGGAGGGCCAAACTAGTCCTTGATGCATATCAAGGCTTCTTTACTTTCAACTCTTTACTTTCTTTACTTTCTACTCTTCACACATTCAGGAAGTCTACAGGAAGCTGAGGACAATTCAAATCTTCTTTAAGCCCTTGCTTTCCAGAAGGCTTGTATTTCCCAGCTGCTATTACTACACCATGTCAAAGTGATAGCTTCACATAAGAATCTACTCTTAGTGATCAATCTATTCCCAAACAGGATGCAGCAGCATGTCCTTCTTCCATTATTAACCAGCTTCCCAGTGCTCTTTCAGAAAGTCAGCAGCTATCCAGTTTGTAAGGTAAGTCTGTCATACCTTCCTGTCCCTTCAAGTACACTCATCACTATCATGACCTGAATTGTGTTTGTTCTTCCTCTCTGCAGAATACAGTAGATCAATATAAACTACCCTGGCTAGTAGTGCTTGTGTAGCTGATTCTCAGCTTCCTGGAAGTCTTTTTTTTAAATTTCTCCTCACTGCTTTAGAAAAATCAGTGCAATCTGAAGACTGTATTTCTACTATAAAAGAGGAGTTGTAACTGCTTTCCAAGGTTAAGACACCTCATCTATTTGGTCATCTTCTCAGAATCACCGAATATTCTGAGTTGGAAGGGACTCACAAGGACCATCAATTCCAACTCTTGAGTGAATGGCCTATACAGGGATCAAACCCCCAACCTTGGTATTATAAGCACCATGCTTTAACCAACCTTCCCTTACCTCTGATGGTCATTGTTGCCCATGTTTGTTAGTGCTCCTGCCCTTTCTTTTGCAGATGACAGACATCCATACAGTATCCAAGGAATACAGTATGTTATATATGTCTCTACAGCTCATTTACTGTTTTATTCTCTCCTTTCCAAGTAATTCTTAAAATTCAATGTGCGTGTTCCCCACCAAACACTGATACCACATTTTCATTAATATAACCTATGATGACTTCAAGATCTTTCTTCAGTGCTAATAGCTCACTTGGGATACTCTTTGTACCAAGTTCGGTTTTCACCAATTATTAACCTATGGCAGGACCATCCCATCCTATCACACCTTAGCTTAACAGGCTGATTAAGGACCTTGATAATCAATTTTTTTTTATTATTTTTAAGAAATCCAAGGGCATAACTCTGATTAGATAATCCTTATCCACATGGTTGTTGACTATTTCAAAGCATGACTTTGAAAAGAAGTAACTGCAGACCCTCCCTTTTCCCCTCCCTCTAGAAAAGCCCTGTTGAAGGCCATTATCACATCTGTCCACATGTACTGCTTCTCTGTTACATGCTCAACAACAAAGTATGACTGTATGTCATCTGCCATTATCTGAGCCCTTCACAAACTGTTGCAGACTATGTGGCTCTCTTTCCTTCTGGTACTATATCAATTATACACATACTGAGTTACAAGGATAGAAGATTCCTTTAAGAATTCAAAGGTAGACATTTTTCTGACAATGAGTGCCACCCATTCACGTTATGAGTTTTTCCCAACAACAACTTCCAAATATTACTTCAGTAGGACAACTTCATAAAGAACAATACTCCCATGAGATCACCTACTCTTCAGATTCACTCAAAAGACTTAATTGTTCTGGTAAGTTTAAAAATTAAGTAATTCTTTATTTTTATTCTGTTATCATGTTGTTTATTAAAAAAATTTATGTAGTCAACAAAGACAAAAATGTTGTGCCAATATAAGTTGACACAAGAGCAGAGGTTAGGTTCAGTGGTTAGGAAGCAGATGCCCAGGAAAGCATCAGGGGGCCTTCGGGCAGACAATTAGCTGTGTGTGACTCAGAGGTGCTCCCCTATGCTAACAAAGACTTAAACACATCCTGGGCTGCATTTGGAAGCATACAACAAGTGATTATTCCCTTTTCTTTCAGCACTCCTTCCACTGTCCCTGGCTGACTCTGTTCACTTTTGGGGCCACGGTGCAAGAGAAGCATTAGCAAACAGAAGAGTGAGAGGGAAGACACCAGTGTGCCTTGGGTACAGCAGTATAACCTGCACAAGGAGAAGCTCAGGGAGCTCGGTGCATGCAGCCTCTGGAAGAGAAGGTTAAGGTGAAGCAAGGACTGTTATTTGCAGAAATCACTGCCTTCAACTATTAAAGGGAAGTTACAGAGATGACAGAGGACAGAACAAAAGAAAAAGAGGGAACAGTCACAGGTTGTTGCATGGCAAATTCCAACCAAGGAAAAATGATAAAGGCAGTGCACAGCAACAGCTGCATAGGAGGTTTCTTGGTGATACAGAGCAAAATTCAAGAACTGAAGGCTCTGTGCATCGAAGCTGACCCTGCTTTGAAGGTAAGGTAAAGGAAAAATGATAAAGGCAGTGCACAGCAACAGCTGCATAGGAGGTTTCTTGGTGATACAGAGCAAAATTCAAGAACTGAAGGCTCTGTGCATCGAAGCTGACCCTGCTTTGAAGGTAAGGTTGATTAGACGGCCTCCAGCCTCCTGTTTTTAATAATTTATTTTCTGAACAGAAATAGCTGTCTTCCAACTAAAACATCCATGTGAAAGGAAGAACACACACTATGTTTCTTTAAATTTTTTAGTTACTCTAACATTTCTTGTAGTGCTGTGCCAGAGTTAATTCATGCAACTGAACCAACCTCTAAACAGAAACTACAAGGTTCATCTCTCTATACAGCACAAACTGATTGGTAAGGAAACACAAATGTAAGTGAAAGAATAGTAACACAAACATCATAGTTCAAAGGAAAGTCAAACTTTTAAAAGCTATCATACAAAACACAAAAGAGTATAACTGCTCAATTATACAGAACAAAAATTAAGAGGATATTGTCAATGTCTCTGTCCAAGTGCATTCTATTTTCTCATTTACCTCACATGCAAACATTTTACTCCTACTCATCTGCATATTCAAAGGCTCATAATATGTGTGGGGGGGTTTGTTTGTTAAGTACAAGCAGAAGTAATTTTATCAACTTAGATTTGCAAGTGACTGACAGCTCAGTTTCTCAAATAAATCTTACTACTAATTTCTTAATTACTGTTACTCAGCAATCATTGCAATCCCAATAATCCTGTATTTTGTGGACAACATACAGTGTACATAACAGCATGTAAAAATTAAAACCGTAAGTTTGCAAACAGTTTTTCTGGCATCAACTCTTCCTTTACAAAATGAATTATTAATACTGCTAGTACATCTTTTTTTTTTCTCTTAAAGACTTTGAGAACCACAGGAAAATGCCATGTAGAGCAGAAAAACAACATATACACAAGGATATAACTACTACTACTACTACTACTTCCATTCTCAGTGTTCCAGATATTTGGAAAACTACTTTTAGTAACTTATAAGCAACCATTAAACCTAAAGGGAAGTAGAACTTCACCAGCATGATGTTCAAAAATACCTTCGAATACAAGATAATGATGCAGGTGGAATCAAGGAGTAATGGCATAAAAAACTTGCAGATCAGAAAAAGCAGCACTCTAACAAAACCTGCTATTTATCTGGCTACAAACAAGTAAGTGCTCTCTTTGGCTACTGGTTAACTGGACCTTTGCTTGCATATAAAAACAAACCAAAGTGTTTTACCAAAAAGAAAGAATCCCTTGCAGAATTTTGGCAGTTTAAAGGACAGATGATACAGTTAATTAAGAACATTTAAAATAACTTAAGATAACACAGGAAAAAGACACAGCACATGTAAAATCAAAGAAACGAGTGCCCTCTGCAGACAGTGAGGTAGATCTCCTGAAAAGCTGACTGCTCCAGTTCTTTTAAGAGTACTGACTTTGAATTTGGTGTTCAGGTTAGAGAGGATGGGCCAAGGTACTCCTTGTCTCAAGAGCGGAAATCCCATTCATTTTAGATACTCGACCATTTTCTGAAGTAATCTGCCTTTATGTTTTCTTTACTTGTGAAAAACAGAGCAGTCAACAAAAAAGCAACTCAGTTCCCTCGTAATGCAGTCTCTAACAAACTAAGTTTTGTCATACAATAGAGGTGATGATCATATCCTGGGAGCCGATTCCTCACATGTCACTCCTGTGACGTTGCAGTTCACGTCTCTGTCATGAACATCGTAGATATTTTATGTTATTTTATTAGTTAGTTGTATGCTAATTTTCAGAAAACACTGAGGTTTTTTTGAGGGTAATCTGTGTGACAACACACAGACAATTGTCTCCAGCTGTGTGCCAAGTAAAGTAAAAGCACCTCTACTTACTGAACAAGCCACATCACCGTATTAAGACAACAAACATGCTTATAAAGCAATTCTGAGCTTTTGTACAGAAATTTATCTCTCCCAGTGTGCCGTACTCACTAATTGCTTACATCAACTCAGACTTCTATGTGGTTCTTACCATCCTTGCATATGACTAGTTACAGTTCAGCTATCACAAACCAGTTTTTCCAAGGGTTTGTTTTTGTGTGTGTGTTGAAATAAACTGGTCTACTTTTAGACTTTCCAAAATTCTGTTTCTACTTCCAGAAATAGTTTTATTTTCTTAGCTTGACTTTAGACAGTAATAATTAGATTTACCTCAGCTGGGGTAACACATACGCATTTTATAACCAATTTCAAGCATGAATCTGTTTGCTGAAGCATAATTCATGGGTTCTGAAATTGATCTCTAGTTCTATTCCAGGGGAACAATTCCAGCCACTGTTAAAAATCAAGGAGTATGAATTTTCAAGGAAAAGTAACAATAATATTACACTGCAAGTTTCCTGTCATAAATAAAAAGAACAAAACAATCTTATAGTTAGGCGGTGTTGAAATACGAGTCTAAACACGCCTTAAAATGTTACATGTTTGACTTCAATTTTTTCAAATCTGAAATATAAATATAACTAGCCTTTAATATCTGAAACCTTTTTTAAAAGTGTAAGTGGTGAAAGGAGCTAGAGACACACAAGCATTTTCTGGTTACATACCAATGATGCCACCTACTGGCAGAGGAGAAGATCCAACTTTTCTTTCTGAGTAATTTTTAAACTAAGAGCTTTACTTCAATACAATATTAATACCAGTGATTACCTTTTCCCTCACACTAATCTGAAGCAAATAATTTCTTTCATCCAAATTTCTCCACAAGTGAGGGGCAGGATTAGAATTGAATATTGTTCCATTTAATACTTAAATATCAACACTCATCTGAATATGGTAAGGACCAGAATGTGACAGTTTTCTTTGAAATGCAACCTCCAGAAACAGCAAAATTTCTAAGTTTCTAAAACTCATTGCCAAATACCAATAGAAAACACAAACTCATAAGGAAGTTTTACTAGTTCAGCCCGTATTCAAAATTCTTTCTATCCTTCAAAACCATATGCATTTGCTAACTCTCAAAATTAATTAGCCAGTTGAAAACCACCTTCCTGGTTTCCAAGTAAAACAAACCTTTCACAGTCATACTGTTTTTTCAGGGCTATATGGAGTGTTACACTCCAGTAATGGAAATACACAGGGGTATCAGAAAACATGGGTAAATTTACAGGCAACCTTTCCTGGAGATTGCACAACACTGGAGGAAACACAAGCTGCCATCTCATTTCTACCACATATAGGTTGATATCTCTTATTTCACACTAGAGATGGTTCTGAGGAAATAAATTTTTAGAGCATTTTCTAGAATGGTATTTTATCTGCATGAGTAATTTATTCAAAACTGCTTGCATTACTCATTATAAACAAACCTTTGTGCAGTTGTTGTTTGGGTTTTGGGGGTTTGTTTGTTTTTCTTTTGGTTTTTTTTTTTCACATACTGTTTTCTCCTCTTAAAACAAGTAAAATCAGTCTCTGCTTTAAAACAAAAATCCTAATCTGGAGCTCATGCCTCAGACCAGGCTCTCCAAAATGAGCTACTGGAAGCATGTCTCCCTTTGCTGAAGTAAAAAGGTTGTCTACATTGGTGTTTCATCTGTTTCTGACAGCTGTTTCTGACAGCTGACATTAATGAACAGTCAGGGAATGGATGTATGGATAAGACTTGCATACAGAGATTATTCCCTAACATACCCTCTCCCTCTGATTCCTAATCTTTAGGACTTTTTGAGGAAGAGGTTGTTCAGCATAACTGTTCAACAAGATGGTGATATCCCCTCTTCATTATTCATCTAAGAAGCAACAGCAACATAACCCTACCACCAAAACTAAAGTCTGAAATGAACTTATCCAGTTACCACATTTCTGCCAGTGCAGATTAAAAATTTACAGAAGCTCATTCACAGCCTATTTTGAAAGCATTGCAACAAAGCTGTTCAGGCTGTGAGAATTTTTGCATCATAACCTGTTTTGGCCAGAAAAGTCAATCTTTGCTTATCTCTCATAGTTGAGTCATACACCTACCACTTAGTCACATACCTTACAGACTGCTGACAACGATATTATAGAAGCATTTCAGTAACAATATTCTGCTCTTTCTCTTTAACCCTGTTTTTGCAAGCATGTACTTATGACCCAACACACAAGTCATTTTTTGTCCTCTACCACCCCCCTAAAATCTTTATTCCTCTGACAGCTGAACTACTCCTCCTTTCACATCTGGCTAGCAACAAGTAGAAACTGAAGCAAGTAATAGATTTCTTGTTGGATTTTCATTCTCAATTCACTGAGTCTAGAAGTTGGACTTTTCCAAAACTATGATGGAATGCACCCTCTGGTACCACTAATCCAATGACATTGAGTGCTGTAGGAACATAAGAAGAATGAACTTCAAACAGTAGCCAGGCTCTTGCATTCTCCCTCAAGGGCCTGCCCAATTACTGTTGTCAAGGGCAGCAGACTGGGCTGAACAAACCACTCATCTGACACAGCAGGGAGATTTGATCCCATAACCGATATCAATCATGCCATGTACTCTCAATCTCTTCTTGTGATTGACTTGCAGCTTCCAGAAAAGACTCCTTCCTTTTAAGAAATATAAATCCAAAGGGGAAGATAAAGAAAAAACAAAACAACCCAAACAAACAAAAATACAAAAAAACCCCTTTGAATGAGGACCACCCGACAAGAACAAAGTTTTTTTTCCTAACCAGCTTCATTCAACTCACCCTAGAAAGTATACCAGATACACTTCTGCTACCCTATGGAAAGTTTACTCCATGATTGTTCTGGACTGAATCCTCTCTATCGTAAAACTCAGAGAAATTTCGCACAGATTTTAAAAAATAGCAGAGGACAGCACTTCGTTGATAAAATGGCATGCAATGCAGACAGCTGCTACAGAGTGGTACTTTTGTGTGTAGTTGCCAAAGTCAACATTTAAAGACTGCACAAAACCCCCTAAAAATTATAAAAAAGTGGCAAAGGAAAAAAGTACTACTTCAGTGAATAAATTCTGATATATATATGAGTACTTTAGTGACAAATATTTGCAAGTTTAGGCTCTCATTAAAGACTACAGAGCCTGCACCTAAAACACAGACAAGCTAAAGACAAAATCCACAAACTGATGAAGCCAAGAGAAATAGTTGTTTCTTCTCAATATAAAGAATTGGTTACTGTCTATTAACTTCACAGAACTCCCCTAAAAGGAATGAGATGCCGAAATTGACTGAGGATAGTTCAGTTTGCTGTGTTATACATTGAGAGTAGAGCTCAACTCTCAAACTGGACAAAGTGCATAATAAACTATTTAATAACTTGAATTTATTTACAAAATTCTATAAGCAATAAAATGCCCTCCAATTTGTCCACTTAAAGAGCTATGTAATAATGGAAGAGTCATATTTCCAGTTCTTGCTGTCTAGACTGCACTGTTTTGACTCCACTGACTGTAACAGGGCCTAGAGGCCTATGTGGGTATAAAATGTACCCTCCTAAAGTATCTGCCCTGAACAAAAATCACTTTTACTGCCCACAGGGTTAGGACATATGGTACACTTGTTAAGGATCAGGTACCTACTTGCACACTTCTTTAGCTCAGGGGCGTGTGACTGTGTTTACAGAAACACACCTCTGCCCTCAGCGTCCTCTCCACCAAATGCAGAGCAGGACAGATTAGTGGGATATCCCCCTTTTGTAAAGTAATGCATATTCTTGACAAGGAAATGTCCAAGACAGAGTCTAGTGAGATGCCAATAAAATACTTGCTGTACTTAGTGGGGGTGACAGAAGTTAAATGGGTTTCTTGAAACAGTATATAAAACACTAGAGCAGTAATACTAAAGGAGTTGACCTGAACTGGACTGCAGGTTAATCTGGGAGTACTGGAGTATTCCAGCAACGCTTAAAGCCAGTAGATTAGTCAACAGTAAGGTTTACAGACAGCAAGTATATGTCTGTCCTAATATAAATTGCACCTTACCTCATAGAGCCTATCAAAGGACACCATCTGTCACACACAAGAATGAAGCAGACTGTCATTATTTGGAAGTAATAACAAAGGAAAATGGCCATTTCGCCAAAATATATTGTGAGATGCCTATGAACCAAACATGACGTTGCATAGAAAAATTATTGACTTCTCCGTACAAAAATAACTAACACTTCACTTGGGAGTCACACATACTGTTTTAGTCACTTGTATTCACAAGAAAGTTGCTGAAAGCAATCAAACAGGCTCAAAGGATACAGTAAGGAAACCACAGAGAACAAAGAGCACATATGATGAGCAATCTAGGAAACAGTGGCTAGTTGGCCTGTCAAACTAGTAAAGACTGTTAAGATACTCAGTTGTTATTTATAACAAGTAGGCAAACATGCTGGAGAAGATTATTAACTGATAAACAACTGTCACCAGCAGAACGCATAAACTGACAAGAATATACTTTACTGGAATTTAGAGAAGAGTTCTACAGTCTTGCTATGGAAACAGTCCTCCTGTAAGAATACATGAAATGTCTTCAAATGTAGCATAATCAGTTAACAGAAGAGGATACATGACATAGCTGTTCAGAACTTCAGTGTCACTTCTGTTTCTTCCCCCAAGTATGCTAACTGGGAAAGTGCAAGTCCTAACTCCCCAAATGTTTAGGTACTCTCAATTTTTTAGCTCATGTATCAATTTCAAGTTCAAATTTATATCTTGTGTTTTATTAAATTGCTTAATGACATCACATTATCATACATGCACAGGCATTATCTGCAAGTCCAAAACAGTTCTGTTCACAATATATTTTGAGATAAGCTTGCAGCAGAGTGGATGCACTATCGTAAAAACTGTCATAACCCATTTTAAACTTCTACCCTCCTGCATTTTTTTTCCATTTGCTAAAACACAGTGCCCCAAAGATGTTTCAGAACATCCTGGCCTTTATACTTCAACACTAAGCTACACTAAGGAGATCATATATGGGACAAACCACCACTGAACTGCACCTGTAGTTTTAAGACAATTATAAACCACAGGAAATCTACAGTTAGCTTATTGATCATACAACTGAAGAAAAAACTACAAAAACTATGCTAAGAAAGCAGTTTAAAGCCAGTAAAATGCCTAACAACTAAAAATCAAGAAATTGAGAGTCATATTAAGAATTATGTTCTTACCTTTTCCAGGACTTAGGTTTTGGTCTATAAACACCTTAAGCTCTCCATTGGCTTCAATTAGTCCAGCCTGTTAAAGAAAGCAACTTTTATTAAATTTACAAACACAGACAGCACTTTATTGGTAAAGATGAAAGGTATCTTACCAGTAACCTCTATTGCTACTACTCTCATTTTCTCACAAATCTGCCACTATGTACTGTTTGGGGTATAGTACTTGTCAAATTTTAAGGTCATGATTTTATAAAGACCGTATCCTTTTAGAGCAAGCAGAAAATCAGTTTACATCTACTTCGATATTTGCGTCCTGAGCTCTCACAGTGTGTATGCACTGTTTTAACAGACAGCTGAACACCCTTCTAATCTGAACCACTGACACCTGCAACTACACTTTTCTCTCTGTAGATACTACTCACCTACAATAAGGTAAAAACATTAAGCAAAAACAGTACAGGCAGTGGAGAGTGGTGAGCCATTTTAATCAGGAAAAATACCATTAATAAGAAGTATCTTGAGCTTTTCAATTATGGGTTTTTTTTAAAGATCAGAATACAAACCTCTTAAGTGAAAAAAGCTATAGGGTGACAAGGTTTACAAAGTCACCACCATCCTTTGAGAAACCTCACAATAGTGATTACTTTTCAAAATACTATTAATTCTTGAATAGAGAACAGGATGCAATGATTTCTTTGTATCTGCAGACAAAACAGTTTTGAAAAAAAAAAATGAACACAGGACACAGTGTTTCCATTTAGAAACAACTGCAAGAAAGTCAATACCTGTACTTAACCACAGTGTAGCTTATGATGTCCCAGAGGCTCAAAAGTCCTGAGCTGCATTTTGCGTTTAGTGGGTGCATACAGGCTACTGACAGTCCTGAGCAAGAATCAAGTGTTTTGCTGTCAGTCAGCAGCAAAGCTTCTCCCTTAGAAGTCTATCTGAAGAGCCCTACTTGAGATCTGTCAGAAGTTTGGGGAAACAAGGAAGCCACTAGATGATGCTGTGGAGCTGTTATTATCCAGGTGCATCAGACCAAAGATTTCTCACCAAAGACAGGGAACTTTAGGAAACAGGAAACTTTCTCTCCTCAGAGAGAAGATGATGGAGCATAGGGGACAGGGTGTAATTCCACAGAAGACAAATTTTGCTAAGGGAGGCATAAAGAGCAAGGGGCCTGTAACGGCATGGCAGCAGTGAGGACCTGGTTGCACAGAGAAAACGTAAGTGAGCAGACAGTGGAAGTGATGGATAGAATGAGGAGCCTGTGGCAGTTCTGCCCTCCATTGCCCCCTCCTAAGAAGTAACACAATAGCATAGTTTTAGGGAGGCTGCAACAACTTTTCAGTTGTTTCAGAACACTGGCTGTCATCCTTCTTGCCCACAGCAGGGATTTCTAAGACCCATTCGAACAAACGAGGGTTTTACCACCCTATTCCCAGGCACCAGAACTCTTTATAAGCCTCACTCTTTATCACACTTAACTATGTAATTCAGAAAGGAAACAGACTACATCAGACACTTCCAAATAAAAAGTATACTCACCAATATGAGACAAGTATTGTGAACATAGATGTTATTAGAGCTACACTACAGCAGAGTAACATTCCAGAACACTGGAAGCCCACGGGAAAATATGAAGGAGAACTTTCGGCTAAGTGTTACCTTATATTCCTATTCTACCTTAATTTCACAACAGAAGTGTTAAAACAGGCAGGAAGTCCAGTCCCATTGTCATAATTTCCTTCAGTGCAGTACTTAAGTTTGTATTCCACAGCAGATAGAGGATTGTATTCAGGACACCCGCAAATTCTTTCTTCCGTGAGAATAAATAAAGATTATAAATTAGACTGGAAAAACATTTAATATATTGTGGTTTTGACCAGAAAACCACCCAGAAAATAGCTATTTTAATCTGTAATGTCTTTCTTTTAAGCACATGAATTTAGTAATTTTGAATTATTAAATCCAGTCATTGGTTTAATAAGCAAAAGCAAACCTGCACCGAGTGCACGTCAGTTACAGTGATATTCCAAAACCAAGTATTTAAGCTGTGATATTCAGAAAATTCAAGTATTAATGCAAATCACTATGTCAATAATTGGAAAATTAGGCAATTCAGTAATCAACAACTTATTGGTCCCTTCCATTTTCTATTTCTTTCAAATTAGAATATCTCCAGTAGGATCTTTCCTATTCCTTTTGAGTAAACGAACCAACATCATAGTATCAAATTATGTCATAAGCTTCAAGTCTTCTTCTGCATAATTAAAACATACAGTAAAAAAATATTATCCAAAACAATATGAAATTCCAAGAACCATAATTTAATCTATTATTACAAAGGCTCGGGTTAATGATACCATGCTTTTGTGTGACTGAAATTACAAAAGCCACTGAAAAACTAGAAAACATCTGGGGAAAAGCACCACACTTAATCAATAAAAGAAAACAATTTGGAAAAATTCAGAGAAGAGTAATCACTGAATAACAAGAAGAATCCCCTCAGGAACCACGATACTAATAATCAATACAGAAGTTACAGATCCAGCACCTTTCCACCGGTGTCTTACTCAAGGTTCACCTCTAGCAATTAAAATGGCATGTAAATATTCAACTCATTTGTAAGCATATGCCCAAAAGACTCCAAGAAAGCTATTTGGAAAGAATACCATGAATCCCACAGCAAAATAGTACCCCCAGCTGCCATCATTCATAGTGAAAACTCATTTCTAGTGAAAATTCTGTTATTCCAGCCCCAGTGTGCTATTCACACTTCTGGATACACTTTTAATTCTAAGGTTAGCAAAACTTATCCCTGGTTGAAGGCACACGTTGTTCTGAAATGGAAATACTAGACAAAACATCTCTCAGTGTGCATTTTGAGGACATTCTCACTATTTTTCAAGCCATGTTGTTTTGGAGGAAGCACCAGGAATACTCCTCCAGGACCTAAAAAGTGTAGCATCCAAAAGAAAGAAAATAAAGGAAAACGTGACTATAGCTCCCACTACATATATTATACTTGCAGATTCACAATGAACCAAAAAAAAAAAAAAAAAAGCCCAAAACAACACCAAAACCAACCCTCCTCCCCCCCCAAAAAAAACCACCAAGGAAAAAGTATTGGATTTTCCCCAATAGAAAGGTAACTTTCTGTAAGGAAGGATTCAGACAGCAAGGAAATTCTATTTTCTGATGAGAAAATACACTTAGTTTTTAGGCCTTATCAAGCTACTTGTAACAAGGTATTTGGATATTTACTATTTTCCTTTGTATTCTTTTCATATTCCACAGTTTCTTCTTATCTTCTCATGACTTTAAATCTCAAGATGCATTACATCCTTTGAGGGTGATCCTGGGGCTGCTCGAAATAATAATGCTCTTAATATCTGATTTTGAAAGCTTACGTTGCAAAGTGTGTGCAACTTCACAATTCAGCAAAGTTTTCCTCTTCGAAGACACATGTTGGCTATGTCTACTTCTCTACTGCTACAAAAAGAAACCCCTGAAATCCTAAAGAAGCTACAGATACAGTCTTCATCCGTCACACACCAGAACAAAGCCAACAATGATTTTAAAAAACAGCTTTTGACATCCAACACAGCATCTAAACTGCAATAACTTAGTATCTTCCCACAGATCACCAGGAAGGAGCATAAAGCCCACTGGACAAATTAGTAGATCTGGTAATTTGAACTGCGGAAGCTGTGGTGGAGAGAAGAGTCCAACCATCACCCGAGGTCTGGTCTCAGCTCATTGCTCAGAGCTCCTAAGGAAAAGAAATTAACTGAAGGACTAAACATATTAAAAAATCAACTAAAGTTAGCTTTGGCCTGCTATGAGATCATAGGCAGTCCTAAGGACTGAGAAGTCTATTTCTGTTTTGTTTACAAGTGAAAACTGAAAAGCACAAGTGCCCTCAGCCTGAAAATCAGTAAAATGGGAAGTATCTTTTCATTGGGACTGAAGTTAATCTGAAACAAAATTTTCTGAAGATGCAGAGAATTTCAGTTATTAAAAAATCCCTAGAGATTATGAGAGAATAATTTAGTACCCTACTAACAAGCTGCTATTTGCAGTCCCTGAAGTTATGCACTAGAAAATCAACAATTTCTTCCCCAGCTTTTCAGCCTTGCAATTCAATTTGTTAATAAAAACTGGCATCAAATTATTCACTAAACAGGAAAATATGCAAGGTGAACTCGGACTAAAGGACAAAGAACCTATAAAAGCAAGAAGTTTATCTGACAAAAACAAGACTGAACGAGTACATGTGCTATGTTTATCAGATTTAACCCGAGAGGCACGTTGCCTCGCGCTACTTCAAATAAGTATGGGGAAGAGAAGGGTGCTTTTGTGCCACAGAAATACCTCTTCTACCCTGCTTCTAAATAATCAGCATTTTAAGAACACTACCTGAAAAAATGCTGAAAGAAGAGCAAAAAGGGTAGGGATACATGGAAACAGAGGTACCTGCCACAAGGTTTTTTTCTCAGAACAGATATTTTCGGTTGTTAACTGCAGATTAAGCCCATAGAGCATGGAGGCATGGGACCGGGTTTGACAAAGAGAGAAGGGTGCCAAAAATACTAGCATAGTTAAAGAGTGGGAGTCAGAATGGGACAATCTGAAAAAGAGACAATTTTGGGACTGGCTGGGAAGGACACAAAAAATTAGCTAGAAAATCAGATGGAAGATGGCAGAATTATGAGTTGAGGTAGAAACTGTGAGTCAAAAAGTACAGGCAATATAACTGATGAGAACCTAAGACACCTTTAATGGAACAATGAGATCAAATCCTGTGACAAGAAGGGAAGAACATGCAAAGTGGGAAAGTGAATACAATCTAAACTACAAATGAAAGGGGAAATAAGCTGGGACTCAGACAGAGAAGATCAAAATAAATTAGGAAAGAAGTAGCTATGACAGAATCAGAAAATGGAGGAATTGGTGGAAGAATTTCCACCCAGAGCTTGTCAGAGGCATTTGGTTCTGTTGGGTTGATGCCTGGACATCTTGTTCTTGGAGGTCTTTTCCAACCACAACAACTCCACAGTTCCATGACCAAGACAATGCCTCTGCTGTGTACAGGCATTTGCAAAGCCCACCAGCAAACAACCACCCATCTTGTGCAAAACTGCACCTAACTCAATCCATGATGAACTGCAGTAATTTTGGAGGCAACATGTCTAAAGGCTCCATGCCGTGCAATTTTACTATGGGCCACTTTATTGACAATGCAGGGTTCCTTTTTTTGTTTGCCTTATTTCAATATCAGGAAGCAACAGAAAATAAGCAGTTACAAAGTGGAACTGGAATAAAGTTTATAATCAGAAATAAACAACCTTATTTTAAGACAGCTTAAACAACCTTTATTCTTCTTTCACCCCTATCCATATGCAAATGTCATTTATAACAAGATGGTAATGAACTACTTTCCCCATTGGTTTCCCATCTCATGCAGGGACCAGAGCAAACATGCTCTGGGAATGAATTATTATGCAACTGCAAAAGATTGTTTTTATGAGACATTTTTTTGCAAAAATTAAAAGGCAATCAAGATATTATGTACAGGTAGAAAAGAGCAAAAAGTGCTTAAATTTAAAACATTTGGATTTCATTTTGAAAATGAAGCCAGCGAGAACTAGTCTTTACCGTATAAATAACATAAAATCTTTTGAAGTTGGGCTACAGGAGTCTGATTGTTCAAAATTCTCAAGATGTGTTGTTTTACTGTGTTTCAGTAGCCGTTTTTTGAAACAGAGATAATCATCCTCAGTTCATGTCAGTATCTTCAAGATTAATGTGTCTGCCAACTACTCAGCAATGAGCTACACCATAGAAATGAGCTTTCCAAAGAGCATTTTTGAATTTTTAGCACCTTAGCCAACAAGGCATGGTCAAAGCACTAAAATAAAGGTCTGGATACCACACAATTGTGAAGGCAAAAAAGCTAAATACAGGTGAGAAGCTCAGTCAAGCATTGTCGACCTTCATCTGAATACAGGCTCTGCTGATACTGCAGGTAAGCTGAACACTGAGTAATACACTAAATGACACCCAAGGCCTCCTTCATTGCAGAATATGTCAAGACCATTAGCTTCTTGGCTGTTCTTTCTGAGAAGAGCAACACATCCAGAATTCAGCAAAAATTAAAATAAGAACTCACATTGAAGACAAGTCAAATGGTGGTCCTGTCTAAGCAGCCAACAGATCAAAAACACCTGAAAAGTCACTCCATGGTGTTGCTTCTTACAGTAATTAAATTGCTCAAGTGATACCACCCTTACAAAATTCAAAGCTGACATCCCCAAAACTAACCGTGAAGCTGTAAGAACGAAGCAGCATTGAATACGAGACTCCTAGCAGTGAATATGACATCAAAGCACTGGTTTTCCACTTTCACCACATAAATTAATCAGAAAATAAATCATCCATAATATCCTCCTGGACTAAATACCCATATGTGGAGGTACCAGCAGCAGCCACTTCCACAACTACATCCTGCAACCCCATTCTAGGTTTGACCATAAGAGACTGTTGTTTTTCCAGCCAAACCAAGACCTTAGAGCAGCTAGTACACCAGCATCTAAATCACAGTCAAAATCAACAAATAACATTTCATAAGACCCTTCCAGAACCATTTGCCTCACCAACATCCTTATCAATGCTAGAGTGGCCCACAGCGTAACTTTCAACCAAGTCTGTGTAGCCAGTAATGCAATATTGGAATTCTTAGCAAACCTAACACAAGTGGCCAGAAGCATTTTTGGGGAGTATGGACCACTGTCCATCTTTAAAATGAAGTTGTCTGTGAGCTGAGAGCCATTTCAAGGTAGACAACATTTAGCAAAGATTGATTCATTCTTCTTCCACTCCTAATTAGCCATAATAAATCTCCATTAATAGATACCAACACAATCAAATGCAAACATTAAAACAACTGATCCCCAGCATAACTTAACTTCTAAAACCTGCATTTTTGTTGAGTCTGTTGCCATCACAGTGTAGTTATTCAGTAAAATACTGCAACATACCTATATAAAGCCACTAGCAGTAACTGGCACATACAATTAATAAAGTTTAACACTTACAGGCTACAAGAAAATGCTTCATTTAGACAAATAAATTGGCAACTTCTGAGTTGCTATTTCCTGATTTTATAATACAAACCAACATAGGAAAAAAACAGCTCTGACTGCATACCTGGAATGTAAAGAGAGCCTAAAGACCACTTTCCTTCTGCCTTCTTTGAAAAAGCAAATTTAAAAAATTAGCAACACTCAAACTCCCAATCAGAGATGCCTTTTTAGATGACCTAATTTCATAATATTATTTGATCACTAGTTTGCAAACTTCTGGACATGTTAGAACTCACTAAAGGCAAGCAGAAGAAGATCAAGCTCTGAACTAAAATGATATCAAAGAACATGCATGACCCCTTGAGATTCCTCAAAGACTTAACTTCTCTAGTCCTCCTCACTTAAATTTTCAGTACATAACCCAAAACTAAACATAAAAAGAGAAATGCATGCTGGTGTTTTAAGAAAAGTCTGAAAAATGTTTTGAAGACTTCTCAATACTTTCTAGGGATTCAAAGTGCATCATGTAAAAAAGGTCCAAAATAAAGTGTTTTCCCTACTTCCAGTGGGTTCTTGTTTGTAATCCATCCCAAACATAACTTTTTTAGACTCATTCAAGATTGATGTAGAAACATCACATGGAAGTTATTAAAAAGTACAATTTTTGTGGTGTTCTGTCAAAAAAATAGTACAAAAGCACAGATTTTGACTTTCCACAAAAACAGCAGCCCTATTAACCTATTCAGTAAAACTGTGTGAAGAAACCAGTTTGCTTGCTGTGGGTTTTTTAAATATTCTTTGAGCAAAATATTTGCTAATACTGTGAAATAAATACACTAGATTAAGCTACATAAATGAATGTATTCTGAATGCTCAACTAAAATAAACCACCAGCATTAATTCCCGCATCTGTACATCTCTTAAACAGTGATGTTAGATCAGGTGATGAACTTTTCACACTTTTTATGGTGTGTCCTCATATTTACATGTTCATGGGGCTTCCTTTGCAAAACTGGATATATGGGCCATATCTAGTACCCAGTAAGATTCACAAAAGTAGCATAAAAAACTAGAGATACAATAATTTTTATGCAAACTAGTCATCAAGAGAAAAAATCTCTCATAAAATAATTCAAGCAAAAGACAACAGTAGAACAAATTTTTTAAAAATACATTAAAAAATCTAATTTTAGAACAAGCAGTTTCAAAGCCAACACCATTGTCAGTTACCTATGAAACAATAACTCAAGAACAACTCTCAAAAAAGGCATTTTAGTCTGTGAGAAATTCTGAAGGCTAACAATGGTGTGTTGGTTTAAAAAGTTATTGAAATTTTTTTTCAACTTCGAGTTCTCTGTGAGCAATTTATTTTTTAAATGGCTTGATCCAGCCCATCCACTAATGGTGAAAACCAGAAATAATCACAAACAACAGGACTAGATAGGAATATTTCATTTACGTGACTCATCTATTCTGGTAGGTGTGATTTTGGAGATCAGAAGGAACCATAGAAGGAAACCATCAGAAGGAAAAATCATTCCTTTTGTCTATCCCCTTTCTCTTCAATATTCACTGTAACACCAGAGTGACTACCTTCAATTACAGATCCAGTTCCTGGAAGTGGTTAAATCAAGAGTACAGAAATTCGGCAAAAAATTAAACTCCACTGCTCCTGCTTCTTCTTTCCTATGTAACCCTGAGTCTTGGGGAAAAGATCCACAAGCTTCTCTTTCCTTATGGCTCCTCAAGAGGCCTCAACGTGTTGTTCAGCAGTGACAGAAGTAACTGAGGGGAGAAACATGGTCACAAGTTGGATCTTCAGCCATGCTACAGAAGCTGGTATTTTAGCGGTGGAAGGTACATTAACCAATGCCACTAAAAAAGTATTTATCATCTTAATTTACAGACAATTCTCAACATACAACTGAATATGAAGTGGCAAGCAAGCAGTGCTGTCTCACACTAGAAGCTGGAAAAAAAATTAACCTATCAAATTTGCTTTCTTGCTACAGTAATTCCTTCTACTTCATTCAATGCTGCATCCTGCCTAGTTTTCGACATGCCAAGGGTGGATGGGAGACCACTGCACACAGGGAACTGCTTTCCCCCCACCCTATCACTCTCATGAATCCAGTCACAGAACAAGCAGACTGAGAACCTTGGCTGGACATTTGGCTCCTGCAGCTCCTGCCTGGAAGGTGCCATATTTCTAAGTAGTGGAAGACCTCACAGGAGATGGAGCAAACTCAGAGCAATGCTGATTAACCAGAGAGAGGAGTTCTGGCTAGGATGAAGTTTCTGGAGACTGCCCAGATGCAATGACCAAGAAATTTCCCAGACAGTGCAAATGTAGGTGTAAAACTATATCAAAAACTACTGACCTCAACTTGTCATCCCGACTTTGAAAAGCAGTGTAATCATCCCACTCTCAAGGTACGTGAGTCCCTGAGATACGGCGATTGCTGTTCTCCTGTCTAGACATATTTTTTCATGTTTTTTTTAAAATTGCACAAGAAAGAATAAATTCTTTCTAGGAACTAAGATGTCCTGAATTGAATGCGATATACCACATCTGCCTGATACTGAATTACAGAATTGCTTCTCAGCTTCACATGCTGTTCATAAACCCAAAAATGGCTGTGCTTACTGCTATTACCGGATCACACTGGAAAATCAGTGCTCCTTTTTTTTGCCCTTTGTCTTTACTGAATTTCAAATCCCCTGCCCAAAACATAAATTGACATAACCCATGGATACTTTAACCTTCACAAGCTAGTATTTGTTTTTACATTATTGTTTTATAAGTTATGCAGCAATAACATGGTGATTATGCACTTAAACTCTACCTGCAGGCTCTTAATTAATGTGCTACATATAATGTATCTTTTTCCCCCCACCTCACGGCTTCCTGACTACTGGGAGGAAATCAAAGTACTTTGCATAAAACCCCAAAATACAAATGAAAAAAAAATTAAAATCAATGCTTTGCTGCTTTTTTTCTCTTGGACCATATAGTTCATAAACATTATTTTGCTAGCTTAACTGATCACTAGTTTCACAGTTCTTTAATACTTTACAGAAACATTTCACTGGGTTTGCCAGTACTCTCCATCAGACTCCCCCATTTGTTCAATAATCCAGTAAAGTCTCAGTCTGAAAACCCTTATAATTATTTGACTTTTCAAGCAGGTCTTATCAAGTTATAGTTTTTATAAAGAGACATCAGAAGAACTGGCAGGGAGCAATAAAAGGAAAGGCTCTCTCCTGCAGCAGGCAGGAAGAAGCATAAAGAAGGAGCGTGTTCTGTTGTGGTGCACTGTCTCCACACCTTCCCCTCCTGCAGGGCTCCCTGCTCCACTGTCCCCACGGCACAGTGGCCCCGGCGGCACAGGACACCAGCAGGATGCACATCACACCTGCACTCCCAGGCTGCAGCACTCTCACCATGCCTGGCTATGGAAATGCCACCTGAAGCCCAGACTTAGGATTGTAGCAGCAGAGCCCTTCCCACAGTTTAGCCATCTCAGCTCTGCTGAGAAAAAGGGAAGGAAGGGGCAGGAGCAATCATCAACTATGCCATCTTCTTCACCACTACATCTCACAGACATTTAGAGCACTTGATGGGTGACATGGCAGAACCACAAGCCATTAATCACAGCAACATTTTCACATCAGCATGTTTAAATTTACAGCAACACAAGTTTTCAGAGACTCAGTGCCCAGAAATTGAGTGATACTGCCTGTATCATGCTTAATTCCATTATTCTGCTTGAAAAAGAACTTGGACTTGGAACAAAAATATGGAAATAAATCTCTTTCTCTCTGAAAATTAAAAAAAAAGTGTTATACCAATTAACATCTCTATGTTATAGCATTAAACCACAATTCATAGGGCCCATATTCAGACTTAGAAATTTAAAATTTCTCAACACTACACATTTTAGGTGTCATGTAATGGTGGGTACAGTCTGCAAAAAAGTAAGCAGTTCATATTTCCTCCCTGAGGCAGGTTTGAAGATGTTTTTAAGAACAGGTTAGACAATATTCAGTTAAGATTTCATACTCTTCCAAGCTACCCTGTTCCAGTGCTCAAGAACAGTTAAATTTTTATCTAAAACCTGACCTAGATTTTCATTTTTCCATATTCAGTTGATTATTTCTTTAATAAAGATAATGAAAGCAACTTCTTTTAGTATCTCTAGCACCTTCTCCCATTTCTTAAGTTTACTGTGAGGAAGGTTATTCCTTCCTTTCTTTCTTTCCTAACTACTCTGTTTCCTAGAATAAACTAGATCTCTCAAAAATAAGGTTTGTTCTTAAATGTCTTATTCTCACTTAGATCTAGTAGGACATTCATCTGTATTTCCAGGTGCTAGCAACTCTTCACTTAGTTGATCTCTCCCCTGAAAGCTAATATTAAACAAATGTACTTTGGTATCTCAATTACTTTGAACTGTTTCAATTTCATCTCCTAGTCTAACACTCCACTTTCGTTTTCTTCCCGCTTATATGGCCTATCATTCCCTGAACTCTGCTATCTCTAATGTACTTGGTCACCCTTATCTCTTCCAGGCAAGCTTTGAGTGACTACGTATGTCTGGTTGCTTCTCTGCACATTAAGACGTTTTTCAGTTCAAAACAAGATTAATTTTTTAAACCAATCACTCTTTCATGGAAATTCCCGCTATTTGAAAGCTGCAACATTCCACATTAGGTTGCAACCAGCTGTTTAACTAGTGAGTTGTATCACTTTTCTTTAGCTTGCATGCTGTTGTTTTTTTGGGGGGTTGGGTTTTTTTGAAGGGGAGATATATTCTAATTTGAATACAGAGTAGTATATTGTCTTAGTTTCAATAAGAAAACATGAAAGCCCAATTATATTAGATATGAACAATGACATCTTAAAGGCAGAATAAACTGAAATTTTTTCAATAACTACTGGAACGGGCAAAGAGCAAACATGCTCCATTGAGGCAGATCACAGAATCAAAGCTGCAAACCTTACGGCAGCAGTAATGGAAATCTATGGTGAAAGTTCCCAAAGCCTGTTTTTACAGACACTAACGAGCATCTTTTGGTAGACAGAGACAAACAATGAACACATATGGAGAAGGAACCATCTTCCCTCAAACGTCTGATGCCTTCTTGAACTCAAGAAAGGCAACGTTAGTTGACAACAGTAGTCAACGACAGCCCCGCCATCTGAACACCACTTGCCGGGTTTCTTTCAATCCAATCCAAACCCAAGCTGCTTTAGTGTTCAGTATGAATGTACATAATGACAACGGCCCGAGTGCTGTTATTAGCATAGGGAATTCTCAAGATTAATCACTCTGAAAAAAAGGCAGCAGATCTGAAGTTAGTTTACACCGTCTACAGGAAAACAGCCCAGGCTTGATGCACAGTATAGATACAGTCCCACATATTCATTAATGCCAGCTATTATAAAGCATGACCCCATTTGCTTTTGTTAATAAAAGCATTCTATGCTTCCACATTTTATGTGCCACAAATATACTTACATCTTTTGCCATGTTACCAAAGACTAAAAACCAGTAGTCTTAAAATCTTGATGTCTGCAGGACACAGGGACAATGCTATTTTCTGGAAAGCAGAAAGCAAAGACAGCACCAGCTATAAAAAATGAAAGGAGGGAAAGTTTTTACAATTGAAATTATTGACTACTACCAAGTACAATTTAGGTTTCCTTTTGAAAAAAACCACGGTTTTAAAAAGGGAAAAGTTTCCCATCACCACCTTTTCGTCCCTTGAGCCCCACGCTCACGTGTGGGGGGCACTCCTTTCCCGAGGGCGGGGGCGAGTTGTGCCCTGGCAGAGAGAGCCCTTCCCCCAGCCCGTGCCCGATCCCACGCGAGGCCGGTCCCTGTCCAGCTGCGCCCCTTCCAGCACCGAGCGCTGGGCGCGGGCAGCGATCACGGCCTCCTCCTCCCCACCCCCATTTCCAGCAGCAGGCACAAGTAGGCCCCAGGGGCAGCTCCCCCCGGGGCCTTCCAGCCCCGCTTTTCTCCTCCTCCTCGCAGGCGGACGGGCCGCGGCCGCACCGGGCGGCACAGACCGGCGGCCGCCCCTGCGCCCCGGGCACTCCGCGCCCGCCCGCGCCCCCCGACCGGGGCCTCACCGCCCGGGCAGAGCCCTGAGCCCCGCGCCGCCTCCCCCCGGCAGCGAGGGGCCGCGCTAATCGCCTCGGCGGCGGTGGCGGGGGCGCGGGCAAGGGGGGACGCGCCCGGCGGCACCGCCGGCGGCCGCGGGGGGAAGGGGCGGCGGGCGGAGTGCGGGTCCGCGCCGTCCTCGTCCCCATCGTGCTCGACCCGCCGCCGGCGGCGCTCCCCGCCGCCGTCCCACGCAACCCCCGGTGCTCCCATCCTCGGGCGCGGGCTGCCCGCACCTGAGCGGCCGAAGGCAGAGAGAGCCGGCTCCATCCCCCGCCGCCGCCCCGAGACAGGGACCCGGAGCGCGGAGCGGGAGCACCCCCCGCCCGCCGCGCTGCTGCCGCCGCTTCTGCTGCTGCCGCTGCGGAGGCGCCCGACTGCACATGTGCGGCGGCTGCGCGGGCCTGGCGGGAGGGGGCAGGGGCGGGGGGAGGCGGCGGGACAGCGACATCGGCAGCCCGGGAACAGGGGAGGGAAGCAAGGAGGGAGGAGAGGGCACCGGCAGGGACCGCCTTTCCCCCCCCCCCCCCCCCGCGCGCACCGGGGGAGGGGGTGCAGGGAGAAGAGGCGGCGGGGGAAGAGGGTCTCCCCCGGCGGGCTGTCACCTCCCAGCGCGTCTCTGCCCCCGCCAGCCCGCCGGGCTCCCGGGCGGCCGGCCCCGCGCGCCGCGGCCCCGCACACCTGCCCAGCGCCGCTGCCGCCGAGGGGCTGCCCGCGGGAATGGGGGCGATGCGGGTAAACGAGCGGGGACGAGCGAGCGCAGCGATCCCCCCCCTTCCCACGGACCCTGCGCGCGCGACCCCGACACTCTTCGCCCGTCTCTTATTTTTTTTTTCTTTTTTTAAAATAAAATTTAAAAAAAAAAAATTGAAACTTACACTTTTGTGCGTCCCCCTGACGCTGCGCGCTGACGTCACGGGCGCGGCGCGCCTCGCACGGGCACACGCGGAGCGGCCAAGCCAACCCGCCCGCCCGCCGCTCCAAGGCGCGGAGGGAGCCGGGCATGGAGCATGCGCGGGATTTTCGCGCCTTCTTCCGACTCCCCGCCCGCCCCGCGGTGCCGGGCGCTGCCTGCGGGCGCGGCCGCGCTGCCGGCGCGGAGCGGGACCCGGCGGGGCAGGGCCGTGCGGTTTCGTTGCCTCAACATCCTGCTGCCGGTGCTTCCTCATCGCGTCTTGTCCGGCCGTTACTCGAGCGAACTTTCGCTTGCAGCGATCGTTGCTAAAATTAGGGATTTTGTGGTAATCCAAGCGGGTTTTCCTTCGGGTGGTTGCAGCTCTGAACCTTGCGCCCCAAACTAAAGCACCTCGGGGCTATGCAGCCTCTGCGTGCAACGACGGCCGCAGGAAAAGAGCATGTTAGCAAGGGTTGTGTGATGTAATTACATCATTGTCCTGTAAGTTTTGGGGAAAAAAACAACAAACAAAAAATAACACACACCACCCCAACCAAAACCTGCAGCGTTGCTGGGGGCCTACAAAGGCAGAGCCGTTATAGTGGAAACTGCGGGAGATCAAGGAAGCTCAAAAGTCGTGTTGCTTATAGGGGTGGATGCAAGGCTGTTTGATGGGGAGGAAACTATTCATAGTTCTGCACTCAAGACCAAGCCTGCACGGTACAAGATTGCTCATAACGCAATGAAGAGGGGAGCAGGAAGTAAAAGGCTCGTTCTTTCGCTAAAATCATGCTGCTTCCTGTGAAAGACGACTAGTTGGGAATAGAAGACAGGACCAGAGGGCCACTACATTGTAGCAGCAGAAAAATCCAGCAGAGAATGCTGGAGAAGATGCATTTCACTATGAGATTTGCATTCACTTTTACACCTTACTCTTTTTATTTTTAAGACATTGAATTGTTGTGCTTTACAGTAATAATGAAACACTATGTTCATTTTCCAGATCAATAGCAATCTTTGGAGTTTTTAATTAACAGTACCTCCTCTCCCGCACATGCTGCTCTGGGGTTACTACCCCATTTCTTCATCCCTCTTGATTAAGCTTGACAGCAGTGGACATCGAAGAAAGAAGGTGATAATGCAAATGTGTTTGTAACTTTATAACTTTTCAGAAAGCAGCAAAAACTTTCACACACAAAACCCTGCTGCAGAAAAAAATGCTTCCTGAAAGACACCTCCAGTCGGTAGTGCTGCTCTCCGCCCTCCAGGTCATATATACTGTGCCTGAGGGTTCAAACCGTCTATGTATCTCATGTCCCTATCCACCCATCTCCCGCTCTTCTGTTTTACATTAATTCTTGTAGGAAGAACACTTGCGAGTCAACAGAACAAGCACAAACAAGAAAGAGTGTCCTACTTTGATAGAATTTATTTTGATACATACTAACTGCCCAAACACGCCCAACTCTTGGATAGTGTTTCTTTTTTTTCTTTAGCTGAGGGTTCTTCACAACTAATTTGAAGTATTTGTACTGGTGGAAAAACTTTCAACACTTCTCTAATCTCTGAGCACACCTTTTCCAGGCATTTTGGAGCTTTAGGATTTCGTTTGTGTTCGTAGTAGTGGAAGGTTATTCCACTTCACAGTTTTCTGGGGAGTGCCTCTCCCTTTTAGGGTGCACGAAAATAACTAAACAGCATCAGCAGGGCAGGACTGCATGACAGATGCGAGGAAATTGTCTCTTGAGGTCAACTAGTCTATAGGCAGAAAGCTTCAACAGATGCCAGAGGAAATGCATGCAAACGGGCAGCCATGGAATCTGAACACTCTGATCTCTGCAAACTCATTAAATTAATTCAAGACCTGTGCCACCTGACCACCTTGTCAGCATCTGGCCGCGTTGGGAGGTACCATCTCCCAATTCTCAAATTTCTACTCTATTTTAGGAAATACATAAATACAAAATACAAAATACAGCTGGTACCATAACTTTGAAAATTTTACTACTCTCTGATCTAAGTTTTGTCCCACAAGGCAGGATCAGTTATCCCTAAGTCACCCTTGTGACACCATTGTTGTTTGTCGTCTCCAGCGAGCAGGTTTTCCTAGTCCCACTGTCCTTAAAGTGTCAGTAAGTCCAACTCCGCAGTGGTAATAACTCAACAGAGGCATGGGAGAACCCAAGGAGCAAATCTCCTGGGCTACTGAGTGAAGTTGATAGAAGAATGCCTTTCCCTCCTGCCTTTAGGGGTTGAGTGGGCTACACATCTCTGAGCCATGAGGGCATCTCACTGTTCTTCCTTCTCCCTGCAGCAGTTGTGTTGGCTCCCTCCTCAGGTCATCAACACTGCATGTTGTGGTACTTTGCTGCTCCTTACAAGCTATTGCATTTCCCACAAAATAGTAATGCTGTTAGTGTGGCTTGCCTCTTGTCATTCAGGGATCCCGTTTCCTCCACCTTTGGCACTGCCCACATGCTGGAACACTGCCAGGACTGGTTACAGAGCAGAACTATGGATTCCTTTCCTAGACGAACCCCAGGAGTGTTTTTGTGGTTAGATTGTTCCTGGGTTTGTTCCAAGAGACAAGACCACACTAGATTTCTCACCCCCTCCATCAAGCATCACCATAAAGCAATATTCTGTCATACAAGGCACCCCCACATTTTTCTGCCTGCAAAGCTGAGGATGTCCAATCATAAAACAAGCGAGGTACAAGGCTTTGTGAGGATGCTTTTCCTCATATTTGAGAATTAAAGGAAGTACAAATTCTTACAGCTTTTAAAAGGCTTTGTAGTCTCATGGACTTGGTCCACCATCACCACATTCTTGAGCCATCCTAGACCTACATCAGTCACAGTTTCAAGAAACCACCTCACAGCTCCCACAAATACCTTCCTACTGACAAACTGAAGCCACCTGCTCTCTATGGGATAAGCCACAAATAGGGTGGTTGTGGGTCCATATATACCAATCTGACCCCAGGGCCAGGGAAATGGCTCACAAAGCACAGCCCACACTACCAGCTTTTAAACTAGTTTGGTTCCTTTATCTTCACAGAATTAGCAAGGAGAGCAATTAAGGGGTAACAGACAAGAACTCAAATTTTCCGAGTGCCATGCCAAACAAGCACAGCTAAATCCACCTACAAAATAAATCAACCAAACCCACCCCCTCCCCCCCAAAAAAAACCAACCCTGAATCTCAGCCCCAAGATAGGTTAGCTGAATGAGTTGCAAGTCAAGCACAGAACAGACCTTCCTTTTCATTCCCATTAGTTCAGCTTGATCACAGGAATATCGTCTCATCACCTTATGAGGTTTCTCCTCTGTATCAGCTTTTCTGTATTCAAATGATGCTGATCATTAGTTAATGAATGAGATAGAACCACTGTCCAACAAGCTGGAAAAAAACTGCCAGAAAAGACCTTTTGTTTTTCAAGAAACCTTCAAGAAATCAGTATATTTTCCTTTCAGGGCTTCTGGAACTCTGCTTTAATTTTATCTGCTTGACACAGAAAGAGAATATTCCAGAGTACAAGCATAAGGTTTCCAAAAAGCTGCAATTATATCTAAGTGGGCTGGTTATGCAATATTCTCCCCATTTTCCATACAGGAATGAGTGATCATTCAGGAAAAACGTCTGTTGTTTCTGTCCTAACATCATATCATGAGACTACCCCATTTGAACATGGAATTATGCATGGAGCCATTATTTGCATTTCAGCAAACATTTACAGTATCTCAATATACCTCTAGATTTCTATGAAGCAATCTCAAATGTCTGATTGTAAACAAACTTACCATATGTCTGTTAAGATTACTAATTTGCACTTACATCTAATATTGAACCAGGCAATCCAAGTCTGTGTCAACACAGAGGCACAGAACACTGGTAGTCACACAAGGCTATTTCTCTTACCCCAGTTCTGCTAAAGCCTAGCCAAATTTTCCTGGTTTTGGCCAAGACACAGCTGTTTTCACAGTAGGCATGAGGGGATGGAACCTGGAGTGGTGTGGGTATGTGTACTTTGTTACTCTATACCATCCTACCTCATTGCCAGAGGCAGGGAAAAGGGGCTCCCTCTCTTCGGGAAGAAAGGTTTCCCCTTTGTCTCTGGTGGGATGGAGAACTGTTGTTGTCTGGGGGTCCTCTTTGTACACTTTTGTTACTAATATTGTTGCTGTTACTGTTTTTCATATCTCATTGCTGTTTCTAGTAAATGGTGCTTATCTCAAGCCACAATCTTTGCCTTTTGTGCTTCCAGCTGGGGGGAGAGGGGAAACAACTGACAGCATGGTTTTGGTGAGAGCACTAAACTGAGGAATACCATTCCTAAACCATGACAAAGTTTAGTTGGGAGAGAACTGAGAGAGATGAGGCAACCAGTAAGATATCTAGATGCTCGCTTTCCTTTTTTGAAAGTGGTACCAAAAGAGCTTTTCACCCACATCTTTTAACAGATATTCAAGAAAATATTTTCTTTAAGAGACACAAGCCATCAGTATTTCCTAGTCTCCTTCCTAACTTTTAAAGAGTTTTCTAGAGAACTGTAACTACCCACAGCAATTTGTTTAGATGGAAGTTTCACTCATCACAGGTGCAATATGTCATGTAACCGCTTCAAGGGCTAAGTGACATAACGGGAAGCCATACAGAGGTCTTTACCATGACCTGTCATACATTTTTTCCCCTGAAACAGGTGGCAAACTACATGTAAATAAGCATCTTTCAAAGCCAAAATGAAGCATTCAGGAGAGATGTTTGTACTTCACGATGAAACAATGAGCTAGGTCAGTGGATAGAGTGGATAAGACAGTTAAGAAACAAATTATTTCAGTGAGGTACCTGGAAAAGAGTAAAAGGTCTGAGCTAGTAGACTGCTAAATGGAACCATAAAACTTGGACTGCTCCTCTGGTTTGAATAAAAATACTGAAATACACCAACAAATCAGTGCTGAGTTTCTTTTCTCTTACAGATTCATTTTATTAAAAAATATTTATAGGGCAGCTTTTTGCTCTGCATTGGTGTGTTTTGTGATAACTTTTGAAACCATTAGAGGGGAGGTGGAATTGCCATACATTCCTCCAATCTTTATGAAGCATTACTGCCCAGAGGGAAAGCCTTGAATCCAGTGAGCAAGAACCCATATATAATGATCTCTACCCTGTCCCACCACTACATACACACTCCAGACTAATCCAAGTTTCATTTGGACAAGCCCAGCAGACGTCAGAGGAAACACAGAAGAAACTGAGGTTGCTATGGGGGAAAGAGGTATAGAGCACAAAAATCCATCCAAAGATTTGTTTTGCTACTTGGAGGACAATTTTCATTTTAATTGGCAATTTAAACCTCGTAACATGCATTTTTCTAACCATTTTGTGGGTATCAATGTTATTTCAGATGACACTGCAATACTGACCTGAAGGGTTAATGTATCTTAAATAGTATTGGTTTTAGCAGATAAACCTCAAGATGATTGTTAAATGCTTTGTCACAGAGTAGACTATAGCCTATGAGTAAGCTTTCTCTATGACACTTAAAGAATGGGCTTTCACAAGACCTATCTCACTATATACAACATTTTAAAGAAAAACCACATTTAAGATCACATTCAAAACAGTGTTTTCTAAAATATCATGGTATTTTTAAAAGACTAACAATTTATTCAATGTAAATGTAACTTAAAAGGTCATGGGGCTGCAAATACACATCCGGTCTGCTGTTTCTATTTTTCGGCAAGTTAATTTACTTAAAATAATTTCAAATCTAGAATAGTGTCAACTAAGATCCAACCTCCAAGGTTACAGTAGTGCTATTTTTCATGTCTAATTGAAATTACACTTCTCAGTTTTACTACATTTCTTGGTGATTTAAAAAATCACCCTGGAACCCCTGTAAACCATTACTGTAGCAGCAGTTAGCAACAAGAATGGGTAACAACTGTCAGTCTGCAAACATAAGTTATGCCCTTTCTTACTGTCAATTTTTAGTCAAATATGTAAATAAATACAAGAGCTAACACAAAATATACCACTCTAAGAAAATACACTATATGCTGCAATTTGGAATAAAATATCATGCAGTTCTGGCTGCATGATTTGGAATATGTAATTAACTGCCTGGAACTGATGCTAAACAGTTAAACCTTTACTTTGTGTAGATGTCACTCTTTTATTCACCACTAGAAATTTGTTTTGTAATTAATTTTATACTGCTATATTAAAATCCTAAATGTGAAAATGACTCAAGTCATTTAGTGAAAGAAGATACCATAGGCACCATAATATATATATATAACTTTTTTTCCTTTTTGAACAAAATCTGGTGATGAACCAGCATTAACATGATGAAAATTAAAAGGCACATTCAGGCAAAAAAAAAAATCAACATAGTTTGTATGATGCTATATTTTAAAAAAATAATTTATGCTTTGAGTAACAGATTGGATTAGAAACAAATATTCTAGCAGATTCCAATCTGTCCAAGTTAAAGTAAATTTTGTAAAAGGTGTGCAATTCAAATGACACAATTATTTTTTAGTATTGAATTTTGTTTTGTTTTAAGGTCAGTATAAGGCTTATAACCAAGTGCTTGTTAAGAACACTGACTACTCAACAGGTCTTGTTTTCTGAGTGCATAGAAATACAACGAGCAATGAAGATGTTTTCCTTGCAAGAGGACATATTCTTCTATTTGTGCAAATCTTCATCAAGTACTTGAGCGTCTTTCAGGTCTTGGAACACATTTCATAATTGCAGCTCTCCACAGGGCAGGGGCAAGTAAAAGGCTAAGAGTAGTCACACTCAGGATAAGAAGATAGACCTGCAAAAGGCAAAGAAAAGCCATTAGTTCTCTTGGTTACATGGTAGCACAAAGAAGTATCTAGAAGTTTGATGGATTTGACAAAGAAGTCCTAAGCAACTTTGCATATTGCTACAAAAGCGAACAAATGCATGCTCAAATCATCTAATCACCTGTTTACCTGGTGTGAAGATACAATTGCAAAAACATTATGAGTTTATAAAAAAACAATTGTTTTTATGTGAAGTGATCAGTTTTGAAAATTCAGTATTTGTTAAAAAGTCGAAGGCCAATTATCACTTTGTTTAAAAAACAAAAATCCTCAAACAAACAAACCAAACCAAAAAGACCCCCAACCAATCGAACAAATTAAAAACAAAATGCCACCGCTCTAAACTATTCTGGTTTAATGATATAATGGCAAAGCTCATTGCTATTTCACTTATCAACAGAAAAAAAACCATACAAAAATCGCTTTAAGTCATACTGTACATCTGCTGAAAAAAAAAATCCTAACTACATAGTCTGAATAAGTCTTCGAAAACAGTGGCAGGAAGTAGTTTTGAGGTCTCAAGCAAAAGAATGAGGTTAGGAAATTTCAGAGGTATACAAACCAATACAGTAGATAATCATGTGAGAGGAGAAAAAAAGGGAAGCCTCAAAGCCTCCAAACTCAGTGGGTGGGCCCCTAAACTGGTTCTGTGATCACGTACAGATACCTTAAAACTCTATGCAAACGTGCAATATTTTTAACTCTTCATTATATGAAGGAGTGAGCATGAAAGTGAATCACCTTTACCTACAAGTGAACAACATTGTGTAAGTTTTTCACATGTGCTTTATTTGGAATTGGTTCCAACACTATGCAGTCCACTTGCTCAAATAATGAAAACCTTGGAACACCAGGAGTGCACTTTTTGTGAGCAGAAACACAGAGGATAAAGCAGCTAGTACTAGGAAGTGAAGTCAGCTGCTGTATCTCTATAGCCATGATTTACCTAATTTCATAAATCAGACTTCATCTTCCAAAAACAAGAACATTCTCACAGTATAAAACTAAGTTTAAGGCTTCTTTCCTGGGGGACTTTGTTCATGACTACTGAAAACATTGGTTTTTTCTTCTGTGAAGGATTTTAAATGAACAAACTTTACAGGTTAAAGTGATTACAAGTTTATTTGCTTGTTTAAATGTTAAGGCAAATTTCACAATGTCTGCTCTCTAGTTCTTATTTACTGGTATTTCCTTCTTCAAATCCTATATTCTCTCTGTATTGTACACTCCTATACTTCTTTCAATGCTGTATCAAGATTTTAAAAGCAAAGGCTTCTTAGTCTTTGTGACTTTTGGGTGCTATCTGCAACTCACTATTCACATAATTAAGCTGTGAGAGAAGGTAAGGTAAAACATTTATAACTAAGCTATTTAAAATATTAAAGTACAATATGAAACAAGCAAAAACCAGCACTAAGAACCCTGTCAGAGATATACAAGTATCCATTTGTATGGGTTGATTCTACATTTTTACAGTTGAGAGGCGCCACAAAATTGGAGTGTATTGGTATTTCAGATACTAGGATTTTGTATTACAATGTAAGTTTTTCAGGTGCAAAAAATGAAGTTAGGAACTACAGAACAGCTTACCTCCCGAGATAAGATCCCTGCTCTGCGTGCTCTACTTCCCAGAACAAAAGAGAATTCACTGACTTGTGCCAGTCCTGCTGAGACAATCCACTTGATATATTGGCTGGTCTTTGGAAGAATCAAAGAAAGGACGAGCACTGCCAAGACAAACTTTTAAAACAGGTTTTTTGAATTATTGTGGGTTTGGTTTGTTTGTTTGTTTAAATAAAGAAGTGCAATAGTTAAGATATCTTATCTCTCTACGATATATAGAATCAAATAGAATAATTGTGGATATAACATAAAATAAGGGACTTCCAAGCATGTCTTCTGTATTAATGTTAAAAGACACCAATGTACACTGCACAGTAAAATGTAGCATCTTCTTTACTATAATAAAACATTTGATAACTATCACAAATCCCAAGCTAGAGAAATAGATGCTTTGCTATGTGCAACTTACTTTTAACATTAAATGATTTTCTTTTTAAATACCTGAAGAATATTGTATCAAACTGTTTTGTAATCAGTAAGATTCCTCCAAATACATATTAACAGTAATATTCTCTGTCATATTAAATGTTCAGTTCTTGCTTAGAATTTTCTTTAGGGCATGCAGTACAAAGATTACTTAGATTATTGAAGATTAAAGTATTTTTAAAAAGTGTAAAAGAAAATACCTTCATTATGACGACAGACAATGTTAGGAATAGCAAGACTGTGAGTTCATATATTACAAATGTGGGAAAAACATGAAGTCCTAGAAGGCAAGAAAACAATATTGCACAGTTTGAGGCCAGTATCTTACTTTGGTAATTTTCTGGGTAAATAACACATTTAATTGCAAGCCTGTATTCTCAAAACCAATCAAACAAAAAACCTTAACTTACCTACCAACCACTTGGTCACTAAAGCCCTAACTACCTACTTGATCACAAAAGCATTTCCCACAATATCTAGCCTTTTTTTCCTTTGGGAAGGGTTAGCACAGGCAATATTCCCAACTGAATTAAGTTGCATATGACTGATGCACAAGTGCTTTAATTTCTAAAGCCTTCTGTCTTCCACACCAGTCAACAATACAAAATCTGAACTGAAACATGCATCTAATGAAAGCTATAAACATCCTACAAGAAAATAATTCCATTGCTATGCACAGTGATTGTAATATTTTGCTGGTCATTTAACTTTTATTTTATGATATGGTAATGGACTATCACAGTGGGAGGAACATGATACTCAGTATTTTCATAGACTATAGCTACAACAGAAATCCAAACTGTTTTCGTTCTATGACCAACACTTCCAAACACTGAAAGTCACCTGAACTTGAAAAGTCACTTAGCCTAAAATCAGGTAAGCCCATAAACCCCTGAGCACGGTCTAACAATTAAGGAATTATAGAAAAACTCATTGCTATGATGTTGATGGCGTTTCTTTTTTTTTGTTGTTGGAATGGATTGTCTTTGGGGTTTTTCGCAATATTTGGTCTTTTTAACTTGGTAATTACATAAAGAAAGTAACAAGAACCACAAAGAACTCAAAAACATAAAACTAAATCCTGCAAATATCAAACATAAGAAAAAGAAATATTTGTTGAAGAAATCCTAGAGTCACTGAGGAATAATCTTACAACTAAGTCCATTTTTATCTCCTGAAGTATGAGGAACTTGTGCAGGCAAACATAACTGCATATCTTCAGAAGCTCATTCCTTTTTCATAAAAGCTTTTAAAAAGTGAAATAAAAATAGTGGTGGTGTTCCTGACAAATTCATAATAGTTGGAATTTCTCCAACCCAGTTATTTCTGATGAAGGACAAGAATTTAGCTTTCTAAAGCATAAGGCATGTAAATCAATGCTGTAAATAACTTCTTATTCTAATGCGGGACAAGGTTCCACTAATTTTCCCTCCCTATAGTGCTGCAGATCCAGGTGAGCTGTAGAGAACCAAGAGTTGTCATCTCTTCCAGACTTACAGTAACTTCACAAGGTTTGCCTGTATGCACATCCAATTGCTAGTGGAAACCTTCTTCAATTACATCAGAGATCTTTACACAAGTGCCACCCAGTCAGCATGCACACACCCTGTTTTATTTCTTAATTTCCTTCCAACTACTGAAGCACAAATGTAAAAGACTAACAAAGTAAGAGGAGAGAGAGCAGAATAAGAGATGTAAACCACACCAAAAAAAGAAATCCACATATATGCACAGATGCGTGTGGAAGGGCAAGTAGCTTCTCTGTTTTCAGAGTTTATCACGTGCACAGTGCTCCTTCACCTTTAGGCTGACCTCAGAATATACATGAAAAGCAATCAGAGAAATACAGCCCCTAGCAACGGCATGCTTGATAAGAGGGACAATTTTGCCAGATCTGAAACTGAAGGTTTCCAAGGGAGGCTATAAGTAAAGCCTAGTGCTCTCATCACTACTGGTGGCACTGCGTGTTCAGTTCTAGAGCACGCAGACAGTCTGAAGTCCATTTGAACAGCTGCCCAGTGTTGAGATTATTGCCATATTCCAAAGAGCTGAAGAACAAACTACAGCAGAATTCTATACCAATCCTTTGGAGGAGAGTGTCTGCAAGGTGAAAACAAGCCTAAATCTGTCACATACACTATTCTGAGCAGACAAATCAACATCCCAGAAACTAGACTTTTTTTTTTTTTTTGAAAGAAATAAATCCCATCATAAAGTATTTTTATGGTCAGTGCAGACCTTTGCCCCATTCCTAGATGAAAACCCAGGATAAGACCAGAAGTGCTATCAGACTCGTATACAAGCACATGGCGCCTTCCTGACAACACAAACACCATCAGAAAGATTAATTCCATAGGCAAAAGTTACATGAATATAGCAAATTATTGCAATGGTTTTTATCAGACTTTGACTAAGCTCAGGAGCAATTTTGAAATCATTCTCTAACATGGGAGAAACACTTGAAATAACTCAAAAGCTTCAGCAGTGTCATCAGTACACGTCACATTGGCCAGCAGTCAAGAGCTAGGGTAACACTTAGGTACACTTTTACAGAGCTGACCACAAGCTACCAGACTTCAGCTCTAAGCACTGTTCACAAAGAGCTGGAACAGAGAGGCCTTGGAGTGCATCACTGTCAAGCCAAAAAGCACAGTGTACTCATAGAAGTTGGTGTGTATTCCATGGACAATTACAGGCAAGACTTTGCACAATCTTTTTAAAAGTACTCTTTTCTTAACAAGTTAACTCCCTCTTTCCACGATAAGACAGATTCTACTAATCTGCTGGATAGCTTCTAAACAGCATGTGAAGACCCAAATGTATTCACCACATCCTGGTTAGATCCAACATCAAAAAAAAAGCAATCTTGGAGATCCTTGTTGGCAAACAAGAGCACAAAAACCAGAATTCTGTGGGTCAAACTGGAGCCAGTAGAATTCTGACACATCATCAAGACAGGACATTACTCAGAAAAATCACATTAGCTATGCACTGAGATGCTCTGCTAAGAGTTGTAATCAACCCAAGATCATAGCCAGTCAATGCAGTAAATGCTACAGCCCTGGCTAGATCATTAAGTAGCAGAGAGGAAAGCCAATCTTCTTAATCTTTCTGCAAAGGGGAAAGTCCTTTTGATTCTACTGTCAGTTCTGAGAACATGAAACCTCAAAGTTTCATTGCACTCCATGTAGAAAAACAAAGCAGTAGAGCTGAATGGATAAGGAGAAGGCAATGCCACCTAACAAATTCCAGTTGGGATCTTCCTTTGATATTTTCAGATTCAAAAGAAATGCTAAGAGGCTCATTGGATAATCCTTGTGTGCATGTTTGTTCTGGACAGTGGTGGTGTTGGCAGTGTCAGCATCACCCATCTTCTGAAGAAAAAAGACTGAGCTGTTAAAGAGTTTCCAGCATCTTGTATTCAAGGTCTAACACTGACCACAGGAGTTACCTAGAAGGGAAACGTGGAACCTGGCATGTGGGTACATCTGTACAGCACATTGAGAACACACAACTTGTCAGTCAGTGGAAGTAATCCATTACCTCACCAGTGGCAGAGAGGGTCATGATGCCCAGTTTCAAACTCTATACTCCACATGCAGACTAAAAAAAACAGAGCTTTTTTAAAACAGTCAAACAGTCTATGCAAAGATACATGCCATCTTTCCAAAAAGTAATCAAAACAAAATCAAATGATGTATGGCTAAAGATCTGTGTACTAGGTACAAAAACAAATGAGAAAGAAAGTGCCCAAAATGTGGCTCTAAGGGATTGGTCAAGATGTTTTCTCAAAACTACCAGTGAGGACAGAGACCAACAGAAACTTTCCAACTTCAGCAGGTGGCATAAAGAATGCCAGGAACCTTGAAGAACACCCAGAGGCCTAAATGACTGTACAGACAGAGAGCAACTCCAAGTGCAGCTGTTAATGCCTAACTGCAAAGGTGCATTATTCCCACAAATGCACCCAAGCACAAATTTGAAAGCAGGACCATTGCACAGGTCAAGCTAAGGGCAGGTCCACTGCTACAGATATTACATGAACAAGTACTATTCAGCTCAGCTTTTAGGCACCGGAAGGATTTCTGTAGTAAGAGCAGAAAAACAGGCATTTAAGACAAGCAAAATAGGAATGAACTTTTCCAAATTACATACTTACAGTCACTTTTCAATTAAGATAATTTTTTCCATTTGTGCCTTTACTCTAAAGGGACTAGAAACAATACTACTGCAGTGGCTTTCCTCAGGATCTCAAGTGTTTCTGCTCTCTATAAGATGCTTGCTGCATATAGCAACAAACAAACCTTCTCTTTAGGCAGGGGGAAAGAATCTTTCCCTGTGGCTTTTACATAATTTCACACAGTAAATCTCTACATATTTATATATACATATAATTTGCATGTATACATACGTAAGTAGAGAGCAAGCAAGAAGTCTTTATAAAGAAATCTAGGAAGAAGAAAAATTAAGGAATACTTTTTGCTCAGGTTTTCTTTGCAATATCACATCGCTCCTTTAAAAACATACCTCCTTGCCACCTCACAGAATTTCCTGTTAAGCACAAAATTTAAAAGTGACTGGAAGTAAAGGGGGGAGGGGGGCTAATTTTTATTTGGGAAGGAAGGGGATGTTGTTTGAGGGTGGGAGGTTTTCAGGATTTGGGGTCTTCTTTTTTTTTTGGTTTTCAAGGGAGTTTTGTTGTTGGTTGGTTGGTTGGTTTCACAAGCAAGCATTATCACATTTTGTCAGAGGCCTATAATATAGTTCTGATTTTTTAGCTAATTTTCTTCTGAGGCAGAAATAATACCCATTTTCTGTAAAATCACACCAATTTCCTAGGCAATTTTATTTTCTTCCCTTCTTGCAATTATAATGGCAACATTTGCTAAAAAGACTTTTTTTTTTTTTAATTCTGTAACAGAATGACTAAAATAATTTCCTTAGAGTACGATGTAGGCCATACGGAGTGCTGCTAGCATGACAACTGAGGTCTTGCTATTTTCTTGTACTAGCAAAGTCTTATCTCTAGTCTTAATTTATGCAGCCACAAGAGTGTAGGACAGTATTTTTTTGCTCAGTCCCTTGTAAAATTAACTTTGGGTTTATAATCACTTGTCATGTTTTGTATCCCTGATAACGCTATCCACTCCATCAGCATCTTTACTGAAACACATAAACAACTTACATCTGTGAGCATTTAGCAATTACTCATCCAAGCTTGTCAGTTATATGGGCCCAAGTTTCATCAGAGCTCACCACTTTCCTCCCATTATTAAAAAAATAAGTTATTCAAATAAACATATTTATTACTAAGCAATCTGACTCATCATCAGTAGCTATTATCATGGACTGGATTAAAAAAAAGAAAATAAAATTTAAACTGGCAAGCATAACTATTTCATTTTTGTTTTGACAGCCACCAGTTTTAGTTTCTGTTATGAAACAATGAGTATCCAACAGGTATATAAGGAAAAATATTAAAATTATGCTGATGATGGGACTTTACTGTTATCTGAATAAATATGTGGAGATAAACAGAACAATAAAAAACTTAATCGCAGAAGAAAAACCAAGGGTGGTGTTGAAAAAATCCAAGCCCAAACCCTAAGACTTTCTAAATAAACAGGGGTTGAAGGAGGTTGGATTGGTGCACCGGGCCACATCCAAACCCCCTTTTAGACACTGCAATGTCCCCAGCACAGGGACATTGCTGTATCTCTGTACAATCCATATCTCCTGTACAATCCACAGGGAGGCAAGTGCTTTCACAGTGCCTGTCTCCTCACCCACTGCAGTCGAGCACCTCAGTAACATGTTCCAGTTTCCTTTAGACAAAGCGTATTGGGGCATGCACAGTTAGAGAATGCAGCAGTTCAAAAGCAAGTTACTGATTTACTGTAAGTATTCTGAGTTAACTCCTTTTGGATATCAAGCATAATGAGTTGCATTTCAGTTGGCATTCAAGTAGTGTCTGAGATACATCTTCTTTCAATTATTTTTTCCCTGCATTGAGAACACACAGATCACACCCTCCCAACTAAATTTCTAAAGAAACAAGCTATAAAAATTATTATATTATGACATTCTGCTTCTATAGAAAACCAAGTCACAAAAATCTGAAATCTACTCTATCAATTGACTCAGTAGTAATACAATTTTAGTATAAATTACAAATACAGCTGCTGGGAAGACAAAAGAAGATTCAAAAAAACCCCAACAAATCAACAACCAAACCAAGGCCTTTTTATCTTAAAACATTTAGTTACATGTTTTAAATGGGACGATTTCAGAATTAACATTGAAAAACTGACACTAAACCAAGACTTGGGTGTACAACATCAAAATGGCTTCTGAAACTGAATGTTACATTTAAAAGTAGTAGCAAAGGCAAACCAATGTTGTGGTCAATTAACAGTACAGTATTTTAACAAAATCTATTTCCTCTCCTCACATATAGACACCTTTTTTTTCTCCTCACCCACATTGTAAGCAATGTTTTTATATATTATACACACTTTATATAGTATAGATTTAACATTATTTAATATTACATATAAATATCACATATTTTAAAGTAAGACTTTTTGGAAGTTACCTATAGATGCAAAGAAAATGATGGCAAGAAAGTCACGTATTGGTTCAATACAGCACATAATCTCCTCAGTAACCATGTGACCCTGAGAAGAGATCAGAGCTCCGGCTAAGAAGCATCCCAGCTCCATTGAAACATCCAACAGCTCTGTGATCTGTTAAGGAATAACAGAGAATCTACTGCTGAGTGATTTTATATACCATTTCACAGTGAAACTATACAACTCTATGTTATACCAAATGCAGGAAATTACTGTCTTTATGCAAGTTCAAGAACAAACAGAATTCAGTGTATGTATTTCAATGTTCTGCAGTGTTGTATTTATACAGAAGACTCACAAATCTAGCTTCTCCCTTTATGTTACCTCCTTTCCCACAAAAACAAAAATAAATTTCTTAATCTACATTGCAATGCCTTGTGTGACCCTTAGGACAGCATCTGATTTCACAAGTCAGAGAGAGACTATGACAGCTTTGGAGTTGGGATCACATAATATACTGAGACTGTGAAATAAAGCACTAAGAACAAGGTATTTTCCAGCTGTCACACTAGAAGGAAAAAATGAAAATCTCAGCTTATATTTGGAAGAAGAGTTTCAATTTGGCAGAAGTCCCTGGCCTAAATCACATTTTTTTATTTGTAAATTTCGTTCAAATGTGCCTCTGTGCTTTACTGAATAGGAACTCATTTAAGTGTGCAAAGTAAACGGCTGAAAAGAAGCACAGTGACTGCTTGAAAGAATTTAGACCGCTTCATTCTTTTGTAATATTTTAATGCAGTACTAGAAGAAGAGATGAAACGCATGTAAAGAAACTAAACAAAACACAAAGCAATTGCTTAAGACAATGCTTGGAAAACTAAAAAAAGAAAGCAAACTGCACTTCTAATGTATGGTATGGTATGGTATAGAGTAAGTTTTAAAATAATTACTTCAGAATCATGCAGCTGCAGATGGTCATCTTGTTAGGAAAGGACAATGTTATTAATATTAATAGAACATTTAAAACCAATGACTTATTTTTATTCTAATTTAAATTAAGCAAGAATTCACTATAGTACATTTATGGACACCATTCATCATATGTTGAATTGTGTTTTACTGTAAGATATTAAACAAAAACTCAGGCAACGTGATACTAATGGAGGAGTGCAAAAGACACAATAAACAAGTCTCCACTCTATGCATAAGATGTCACCTAAAAATCACCCCAAGATCTTTGTGCATTGAAGTAATAATGCCTGAATGCTCATCACATAACAGCATTTGTGATAACACTCTGTAATTTACTACAGGATGTTTAAGACAATAAATTAGTTCTGTCAACTAATATAATTAGTTGCTGATCATGCAAAACAAACAAGATAATGTTTTTCTCATTTTAAAACAAAAGGAAATTCAGTGCTTTTTAGAACAATCCGAAATTTTAAGAGGGAAGAAGGCAATATATACATGAAGGACTTTAAAATCACCAAGAGATGAATAAAATTAAGGAAACAGTTATGAATAGGAAACGTTTAAGTTCTTCTCAATCACACATTAGTTGCTTTAAAAGTCATGGCCTCTTGTGTATGATTAAGATCCAATATAGACTATTCAAATAAAGTTGTAATTATTTTTACTACCCAGCTATAATCATCTTACACTTAAGTGTTATCAGATGCAACAGAGCTCCACATCAGAAGTTTTACAGCTAGTATTTTAAACATTCCCTTGGACAGGATTAGGTTACCATAAAGGAAGAGATGCAGCATATCTAGTACCAGAATTGCATGATACCATACTGTTGTGAGAACCACTCTTCAAGCAAGGAGCAATTTGAGTGTGAAAGAAACATGTTTATTCAGAAAGCATCAGACATAACTGGAGCAAACCGCATGTCTAACTGGGAATTTGGTCCCACAGCATAAAAACTGAATTACATTCCTTCAGCTCATGGAGAGCCAAGTATGAGCTCAAGAGCCTGGTAAAAAAATTGGCAAGTTTTACCATTTCTTGTCTAGTCTCTGGGTACTACACAAATTCAGCTCTACAAAATCCATACCTCACTCTACACACAGAAAAGTGCAAAGTGTATCAGAGGGCAAGAAAAGAACCAAAAATTACATCATCTTCTTAATACCCTCTCCTCTCCTCCAATTTGTTCTTCAGTTTTACAGAATCAACTAGGTTGGAAAAGACCTTTGAGATCATCAAGTCTAACACTTTCTATGTAGCTTTACACAGAAATTCCTTTTACAATTTCCATCTTGGTCACTGGTTGCCCCATAGCACTACCTACAACTGGACACATTTCTTCAGCTAAAACTGTAGCATGAGGTTTATTATATATAATGTACGGGCACATGTGCACACACATACTGGAGATGACTTGTTTTACTGGCAGGAAAGCATTTGAAGCAGAGTTTTTTACATAAACAAAACCTGGAAAGTATTGAGCATTTAGTATTCCCTTTCTGCTTGCATCACTTCAAATGTTCAGCCTTTACCAAACAGAGTTTTAGCCATTACTAATCCCTGGGCTTTGCACTGTCCTCTTCTCAACTCTTACATTACAGAAAGCTTTTCCAGTCAAAATGACATGAAAAGTTTTCTCAATTCACATGTTTTTCTCAGCACAACTTAGTTTTCAGTTGTATTCAAAGGTCCCATTTGCACCAATTCAATAAGGATTGCTTTGCTTTCACTGGAATGCGGGATTTTTATGTTCAAATGTTCTACCACATCGATAAATAAAGAAATAAGCATTACTGCTATAACATGTTCTGGGTGAATCTCAACCATCTGTTCAGGAGTAGTTTTGCTTATATTCTCTAATGATGTCTATCTTATTGCTACTCTTTAATCATCACAGAAGCTTAATGAATATGGTAAGCCAGTAAAATTAAATAAAATTTTGTTGGATACAAAGGTATTAGAATTTCAGGCTTTCGTAACTTAAATCTGCTCAAGAGTAAAGAGGTGAATTTTAAGCTTGCATTTCAAGAAAGTGAAGCTGTGACAGAAACTGAAATAATTTTAAGTAAACCTTGTAAAAACTCTATGTCAACTGTATTTTTTGAAATAATTAACTAAAATATTTGAGATTACAGTTCTTCCTTAATCTTCTTTTAACTGACAGAAAAGAGTTCATAAGCAGGTTATAAGCCATTGAGAAGTACTGCAGACAAGCAAAGGATGATATTCCAATACTAGTAACAATATCCATAAGACACTGAAAAAACCCTCATACATTTTCATATGTAAAGTACTGCAATAACATCACTGTATTTTCTTTTCAGTATACAAAGCAAACTGGCAATTTGCCTCCACTTGCTGCTACCATTCCAGGTCAACCATCAGGCAGTGAAACTAGAAGCCACTTTTCCCCAAGTGTATGCACAGTCCTATAAACATGTACATGTAACTGCTGTCCTTCTTGTCAGGTCAGGTTTTATATTTTTCCATTTCCTTTGTAACATTCCATACTTTCAGTTCTAAAAAACCATAAAACTGACTACTGTTGTTCTGCAGGTTTCCAATAAAGCAGCTCATTATCAGGACAGTGTTTAAAACAATTTTCCTTGCAATGTTTCCGTACATATAGAACATGAAAAAATAACACTACACCAGCGAATGCTCAGGCTGACATACTCTTCTACTCATCCTGGTAAATATCTTGACTTATAACTACCAGTTTCGCCATTGATCCTGAATGGTCATGTTTAAAACCATAAGTTAGATTTGTTCCTTATGTTGCAATTCAGAAGAACAGTTCACCAATTAAAACAAGCAAACAAACAAACAATCAAATGCTATCTGCATAACTCAAAGCTTGAAAAGGAGTTGCTGAAAGTAAAATAATGATGTACTGAACCTTTGTTACTGAAGACAAAGTACATGATTCAAAGATGCACAGCTTTGTCTCAGTGTCATCTATACTATTACAGGATTGGCACTTGACACAATCCCCACCTCTCAGCCCTGATCTGCCTAACTAGTTGAAGGATTAAAGGGAGAAGAAGAAAACAGAAACAAAAAGGATATCTGAAGCTCCAAGTCTTACTAAAATATCTGCAGCTGTAACAAGTTGCAGAGTTATCCAAGTGACTCAAGTTCAGTAATGCTCGAAAGTCACAACTATACTCAAAGCTCCTCAACTGACATGATAATCCTTAAATGAAAATCGCTTACTCGCACTGCAGTATAGGAACCTCTTTTCTCTCATCCTCCCTCTAGTTCTCCTATACACAATTTGCCCTTAACGGCAAGGAAATGGCAATTCTTGCTTAATTAATCCTCTGAGATTTTTCAAACACAGGAATCAAGCAAAATAAATCAAGTTTATATATAATGAACATTACATATGCTGGTATTACACATTAATCCAAATACAGAATAAGTTTAGCTGGACCCCAGAAACCCAGCCAACACTGATGAGGCAGGAGCACCATATCATTCCTAGTCTCTTTTTCATGTATTGGAAAGGACGTGTCCTGCAGAGTAACTCACAATGCTAGACAGTGACTTAAATTATTTTATTTAATAACGTATGTCAAATTTTCTAAATGGAGCCAGAGAGTTGTCTTTGGTTAAGGACGCTAAAATAGGCACTCTCTTATTGCTCCTCTACAGATTCAAAAGCATTTTTAGAATTACACCAGGACAGAAAATTCTGTGTTTGCAGATTAATTATACAACTTCCTTCAATATTTAGCCTTGGCTTTTCAAGGAGAAAGATCTTTGCAGAATCTGTGACAGTTTAATTGTTTTCCTACCTGGCACCCAAAAACCTTAATTTACCCTTTCCAAAGATATGCAACATTTTTTCAGCTTTGACTGCAATCACTCATCCTATATTTGTACTCCTGACAAAGTACAGCATCTATATCAATTAAGATTGGTTTTCCAGAAGATGTTTGTTCACCTATTCAACTCAACAAGCAAATACTTTTTTACTTCTCTTATTTTTTTTAAGTTTGTGTGTTCAAACTACAACTTGTACCATTTACTATAATGAATCTGTAAGTGTCAGTGAAAATCAAGCATCTCAACTGGTACACTCTAGTTACCTGCAGTATCCTTTGCACCATTCCCTTTGATAAATTATTCATCAACTTTAAAAGGAAAGAATTTTGAAATGCTGAAGAAGCCTTCTGGGTTTGCAGCATAAATCCAACAAACTCAAACATATTCATTGTGTATGCACATGTATTGTGTAAAGTCACGTAGACAAACTCCTTGTATATTTGAAAGGCAATTTGGGTACAAGAAGCCCAACTCTATGTAGGCCATGGTTTTAAAGTAAAATTGCACCTAGATACCATAATATTTTAAACAACTTCAAAGCTTTTTATTAAAGTTGTTCTACAAGTGTAATGTTTCCTTATTAGAAAGTAAAAAGGAGAAACTAGTTTTGTTTCTTCTCTTATTAGAGGACACATTTGAAATATGAATAGCTGCTTAGAGCAATGGCATTTTTAACTTATACAATAGAAGTCACTAACTAAAGCAATGGTCTCACTAACTAACTTCTTTTTAACCTTCTTCCTGAAGGTGGTCAGCTTTTCCTGTTGGACTGTAGTAACTAAGCAAACATCCCTAGAAAACAGGCACAGGAAATTTCTGGCTTAATTATTCTCAGGGGATGTAACAATCTGCACATTCAGGATAATGGAGTGTCAAAGCCACAGCTTTATCAAGCAACTGTCACATTCTGCTCTCCAGCACTATAGTTTTTCAGAAGGCAGAAACGTGAGATAGAAACAAAAAGGGAGAATTCAGGGGAAAAATGAACCCCACCCAATAAGGTTAATCAAAATCTATAAACCTTACGGCATTTCTCTACTTTCTTAACTTCATCCCAAAATGTCTCTCTCACACAAAAAGAAAATTATTTTATAATAAAAACCACGTTGAGAATTTGCTATTGAGAAGAAACTTGCAAGCAAATGTCACAAATGTCATTATCAGTATCTCAAAACCCATTGTGAATGATTTTCAAAGGCATGAAGTAGCCCACAATTACAAATCAGATCATGATTCTTGAACTGGCTGTATTAAAAGCTAACAGCAGAATTTCAGCTGATTCACATTCATATTATATCTCTTCTTACTCATCTGTGCTACACGGCAGGAATCATCTGCAAATCTGGGAGCTGTTTTAAAACAATTTAAAACCAAATAATTACAGAGGCACGTGCATATGCAATAACACTAAGTGTGATGGCTTTTGTGATACTGATGAAGTAAACTACCACAGGTATAAAAATGTTTTATCAATTTAAAAGATTACCGTTAACATAAGGAAGGTGAATGCAGTTATTCCTAGAATGAGGATTTCTTTATTCCCTTTGCTTTCTGTGTGCAACTTGCGGTAATATGGTCCTATGAGATAAGTCTTTATAACAAGACATAGAAGAAAAACAGCAGCCAGAGAAAACAGAATTTGACCAATCAGTATCAGTATTCGGAGAATTTCCTTGAAAATGCTGGAAGAGAAGAACAAAGAAAAAGTTTCTTTCAAGTGCTCTCATACCTCCCAACCAGTTCCCCAAAAATGAAAATACCCAATTCCATAAACGCTCAAAACTGAGTAGCTACAGGAACGTATTCAGATACATTAGTAAACAAGATTAAGACTAAATCTGCAGAGTGCCCAGAAACCTCTTTTACAGCCTCAAATTTACTTCCATGTTGACACAGAAAGATTTTCATTGACTGATCTCCAAGGTAAGCCATTTGGCACAATAATACTATTGCTTAGTCTTTGACAAAAACATGCCCTGCAGGAACAAAGTAAGTGAGGAAATTAACTTATTTTTTTACAGTAACAAACTTTTCACTTAAAATTTTAACTACCACACAGGACTTAAGCAGCTTTAACAAAGATATTATTTTCATGCAACTGCTTTTGTATGACTACTACAGGTTTCTATTTCACGTCAAGTAGGAGCAGTAAAGGAAATCTCACTGAACAGAGTGCCTATTTTCCATGGAACTGACACTAACTGTAGTGCTTTCACATTCATATTAGCAATCTACATATTAATTACAAGGGGTAGAGGGGAAGATCCACACAACGATTTTTTTTACCTGGAATATGTGCTCACTCCTGCTTGAATAAGTGTAGGCATGACAGCTATAAATAAACCAAGCTGCACATCCTGCATCACCAACATGCCAAGCAGTACGCTGCTGTAGTCAATATCCCCTGTACACCAGCAAAGTGGTCATGGAAACGGTCATCAGAAACTATGAATGCTTGCAAACACTCAGAAATACAGAAAAGGCTTAACCAAATGGAAGCCAAATATAGCTCTTAATGGGCTGAAGGTCATTCAAAGCAGTCTAGGGACGTTTTCTTCCCCCCACTAGTAGGTAAATTAAAATATATCTATAAAGACATAATAAAATACAAACAAAATATTCATTTGAAACTTTTGTTACCCAATAAAAACACAGACTTTGCTTAGCAGTTAAGCACTAGTTCCACATTCAGTGAAACTCCTCTACTGAGAATATACAGGCTTTATTCTGAAGACACACATTCAAGTCAGCATGTGTAAAATATATCTCCTTGAATTTTGGCATTAGAATGAATATGCTAGAGGATGAGGAGTACTTTAACACAATTTGTATGAGGGAGATTTAAGTGGAAGAAAGCATGATGTCAAAACTTCCAAAAGGAAACATTTAGAAGTGTTTGAGAAGCTAGAAATGTGGCCATTGAAGGCCCTTATTTGAAGAGCTGTTAGCTATGAAAGACCATCTGAACTGGTTTCTGCTTCCTGAAGAAGGATGTGAATTTTTTAAATTAGCCTTTCTGCCCTGATGACGGGTAGCAGTGGGCTACTCTGGTAAACTCTTAAAAAGTTCAAGGATTACAGACACTCAGCAAAGTCAGTTCTCAATGGAGAGCACTGGTTGTATTACACTGTCTTTGCCCAAAGAGGACTAGCTATGTACGAATCAAGTACACTTCCTAGCAAGAATACACACAACACTGGCCAGTCTTAAACAAGGATGACTGTCTGTAAACCAGGCTTAAGAGTAGGTTTGGGTTTGGTTTTTTAACTAGCTTTTCTTATAATATTACGAAGCCGACTTCTCTCAAATTTTATTAGATCCTAGAATAGTCCACATTTAAAGTCATATTTACCTTCTTTATCTCCTCGAACACTACCTGCAAGAAATCTGGAAACCAGTGGTGTGCTTGACAAAGACAAACAAGTGGAAATGAAGACGCTTTGTGTTGGTCTAATTTGGAGCAAGTGCCCCCATAGTAAACCAAAGGCAATCATCAGAACTGTCATGTAGCAGGGTCCTTGCAGAGATATTTTCCATACCTTGGGAAGAAAACAAGTTCTTAAGACACTTTTTTTCACTGCTAAGTTACAATGTTTTTCATTCCAAATAAGCAGTAAAAGATGTGTGATTTGGGCCTGTAGTACTGGGGCACAGAGTAATGGACTGTCACACTGTATCACCTAAAACTCCCAACTTACTACACTGAGCAGATATTCCACCCCAAAAGACTCCCTACCAGAAACCAGGTGAATTTAGGGCCAAATGGTCCAGTGTGGGTGGAAATACATTAAAATTATCAAATGAAAGAATTTGATGTGATTCTAAGATGAGGAAAAAATGGGTGTGGCAAAGGCAGTAACCAATACCAGCAACCTGCTCTAAACTAGAGCACAAACAATTCTGAAGCAGCAATTCACCTACTACAGTTTAAGAATCCTTGAATTACTGATTTTTATGTTGGACTGCAGATGGACTAGACATAGCAGATTAAGCTAAATGGTCATAAATTGTAACATATTTCAGTTAAAGCTTTTCTAGTATCATAAACTCACAACCATCAGTTTAGGAACAGATCACACAGTGCAATTATTTACATATTTAGTCTTCACATATTTGTAGCCATACTTTCCACTACTAAAATTCTAGCTGGTTTATAACTTTTTAAATTAAGACCAAAAGAAACTGGTAGTTTTTGCTGAATTCTGATGGCCACATAATTTAATATTCCAGACTGTGTTAACATACTTGCTGAATCAGTTTATTGGCCAGTAGAGTAGGTATTATCAATTCAGTGTGCAGTACTTAAACTTTCTGATTTTTTACAACAGGAATGGCAAACATCACTGACACTCCGTAACAGCAGCTGCACATTACTGCGTGTTAAAATAAAGCAGAGATGGACTGTCAAACTCTAAGAGATTCTTCTAGTAATCAAACTGTTTTACTAAAATAGGGAGTCAAGGTAGGTTTTTTTGAGACACTGAATAAATAATGCATTCCATTCTTTCCAAACTGCAGAAGCAAATGTCACATTTGTCTTTTCAAAAATGTACAAAGCTACACCAGCGTATTGTAGGAAGTGTGTAAAAATCTAAAATATAACTGAAATCTGCAGTTTCAGTAATTAGCAATTAAATCCCTTAACGCAGAGATATTATGAAAAAATACCTTTCTTAATCTTTCAGGAGAAAATTCCAGACCAACTAGAAAGAGAGTGAAGAACACACCAAACTCTCCTAACGTCTCCACCTGTACAATAGACTTAGGAAAAAAAAGAAAAAAAAAAAATCAGTGCACGGCAGTCGACTTAGAATACAAAATTATAAGTACACTACAGAACAAATTGATCCTCGTTATGTTTCTACAGGTAGTTCACTTGCTGCTCATATGACACCAGAAGCCCCCAGGGCACCTATGGAATGCAATTCTTTTTCCCATCACCCGGTTGATACTAAGCGATAATTTGTTGGGACAGTGCTGGTCACCCAATTTGCACACGTGCATGGATCTTGCTAAGTGCTGAGGAACACATCTGATCCAGGTAGCCTGGCTGGCAAGCTGCACATCAAGATGGAGACTGAACTCTCAGTGGGAGTCTGCAACAAGTGTCAGTGAACTACCAACCTTTGGGATAACCAAGGGCACAATGGTGAAGAAGGCAGAGAGACTTGTCAATGGTCAGACTGGGAAGTTTCCTTAAGAGTAAGCTTACTTGCTGGTTAAAAAAATATAGGTTATGTTTTATGCATGCACTAGTAAATCTCCAAGGCTTGCATTCCAGAAGCTACTTCTTGCTAGTTATTTATTGGTCTATTGGTGTAATCTTTCTGCTTTCTCTCTATGGTTGCTGTTCTGCTTTCCATCCTAAAGGCTCCACACATCCATCTCTCAGACCAGCACAATTACCAGCTTTTGTGCTACAGAGAGACGGATCCAGCAAGAAAAGTGGTTGTCTTCCTCATCACAACAGAAAAATGGGGATACTTCTGGCTGGCAACTGGTGTACCCTCAGGGTTCAGGTCTCAGGCCAGTTCTGTTCAATAGATACACACATATATCAATGATCAGAATGGAGGAGGTGAACACACCACTCGCAAGTTTGCTGGTGATAACAGACTGGGAGGTGCTCTTGACTCTTTTGAGGGCCAAGATGCCTTGCAGAGGGATGTAGATACACTGGAGCATCAGGCAATGATTAATGGGAGGAAATTATTTGACAATTCAAAATGCTGGATTCTGATCCTCCTAGGATGGGGTAATGCCAGGCATAAGTATGGATTAGGAGAGGAGTGGCTGAAGAGCAGGCCTGCAGAAAGGGATCTGGGGCTGCTGGTGGACAGCAGGCTCAGTGTGAGTCAGCAGAGAGCTCTGGCAGCCCAGAGGGCAAACTCTGCCCTGGGGTGCATCCAACAGCGCATCACCAGTCACTCAAAATCATCCTGCTGTATTCACTGTTGGTGTGGCCTCAGCTGGAGCACCGTGTGCAGTTCTGGGCGCCACCATGGAAGGAGGATGTGAAGGTCCTTGAATGCAGACAGAAGAGGACGAAGTTGGTGGAAGGCTGGAAGAATGTCCTGTGAGGAACAGCTAAGGACTCTGGGTCTGCCTAGCTTGGAGAAAAGCAGGATGAGGGGCAACCTCTTCATTCCCTACAAATTCCTGAGGAGGGGAAGTGGAGAGGGGGGTGCTGAGCTCTTCTTACTGGTATGCATTGACAGGATGAGTGGGAACAGTTCAAAGCTGCCTCAGGAGAGGTTCAGACAGGACATTAGGAAGCATTTCTTTTCTAGAAGGTGGTCAAACCCTGGAACAGGCTTTCTAAAGAGCTGATTGATGCCCCAAGCCAGTCAGTTTTTAAGAAGCATTTGGACCATGCCCTTAACAATATGCTTTAACTTCTGGTCAACCCTGAAGCGTTCAGGCAGCTGACTGGAATAGCCTATTCTATTTTAAGACCTAGTATTTCTGTGTATTTACAGACCAGAGTTGAAGAAAACAAGGTTTACCATCAATTACAGAAGTGGGGATGAAAACCATCTTCTCTGCCACATTAGAATCTGCCTGCCTTCTCAGTTCCTCTGACATTCAGCTTCTTTAGGAAATGAAGAAGAGACCAAAAACTAGAAATCTAGTCAACATGAGTATTATCCAGATGAATAATGTTTAATCACAGCTCCACAAGGAAAAGGCACGTCACTTGAACTGTGCTAAAGAAGTTTCTCTTATATATGTTCTGACCACATCATCTTTCTCAATGTAAGTCTCTTGAAAATTCATTGTTGGGTCTCTTTCTCACACCAAGTTTACAAACTTGTTTCTCAGTCCAAGTAGTCAACCTTTTCAGACATTCTCAATCCAGAAATTATGTACAACAGAGAGGCTGAGATTATTTAATCTCTTCTAATACAAGATCAAAAAATCCTACAATTTCTACTACTCCCTACTTACTTTTGAGGTCAACAGTGATCTTCAACAGGAGCCCACATAGGAACAGATGTTGCAAAGACAGTAAGTTCCAAGTGGTTTCCTGGCTATCAACGCAATAGACACATGCAATTTAAGCAGACATTACTGTGCAGCCCTAGCATGTGTTGTTTTGCCTGCTGGCTAAACAATCTGTTAATGCACACCAGAGCACCCATCGAAACATGTCCAGCCAACCACAGCTCAGGGTTTTGCAGGAGCGAAATCAGAGTACACGTGATGGAGCTAAAAAGGTTCAAAAGACTTCAGGAATGTGGGCAGGGTACTGGGAAAGGAATAGGGGGACTAGGGTGGATGAAAGCACTACAGAGGTGCAAAGTAACTCCCTAGAAAGCCAAGCTATGTTCCTTGGGAACTATTTGTTTTAAATGCTTCCTTCACTGTCAACACTGACTTTTTGCAAGTTTCTGTACATTTTATGTCATTTAAATAATTTGGCTCCCAATTCTGATGCTTTATGATTAAAATCAAAAAGAAAGAAAGAAAAAAACCCCTGACATAGAACTGCCACAACACACAACCTTCAGTTTTCACTTTCAACAATTGTCATAATTTTATAGGAGAAAAAAAGATTGAAAACAAAATGATTCAAAGACATAAAATTGAAGCCCTCCTCTTGTAAAGTTTCAGGTTTGGGGATATCTCTTTTTAAAATACATTTGAGGTTGGCAATACCATATTCTTTTAGAACTACTTTTGAAAATTTCAACAAACTAAACCAGTCAATAAGTAACTTGCGCGCTTACCTTGATACTATTTAGTCCTGAGGGTCCTAAGAGTACTCCACAGATGATATATCCAAACATGGTTGGCAATCCTATAGTTGTGCACAGCCAGCCACATGGCAAAGACAACATTCCTATTGTCACAATATCCTAAATACATAAGATTTACAAAGGCATTAATAAAAAAGGACATAAATTTGGCATGAAATTGAAGACTATTATCTTTCAAAAGATAAACAGCACTGTAAAATTAAATATAGACTACTTCCTGTGAAAAGAAAACAAAATGTCTGTAAATTAACCTCAGTGCTGTTGTAGGTGTAAGCACAGCAGTTTTTCAGATGAGGCAGATGAGATACTGACCTTAACTAACTGGGGGACTTTAAATCAATTTATAAATATTTTAAATATATTATAGAAAGTAGGCAATTTCCTGGGTGGAATGACACCTTACATTAAAACATGATGCTGAAACAGAACTGCTTTGGGTTTTATAATTAAAACAAAAACAATCCAGTTATTCTACATGAAGCACAAATATAATCAAAACTCTACCACGTCTATGTATTTTCCATTTTTTCATCACAAAGCACAACCAGATAAATTCTCTCTACCGAAAACATGCAAGTGGCTTATTAAGCGCAGCAGTAGCTTTAACACTTTGTGGTCTGAGAGCAGGGACAGTGCCCCAAAGGCGCAATAAGAGAAGTGGAATAAAAACAGAGAGGATTCATGTGGCATCATGATTAGTCTTGTGAAAACAAACCTAAGAGTAGGGAACCCATGGCTGAATCACCATAGACAGGGGAGTCATGAATGCTGATAACTCTGATAACTTCTGAGAGACAAATGCTGAAACTATATTCATTCCAACCCAGTAGTACTGACATGCAAACTAGTGGGACTAAATCCAAAAGTGAATGACAAGAATGTCTCTAAAATTATTACCTTTATGAAATGATGATCAGCACGAGGAATGGTTGAATCTCTGGGTTTAGTAAGAATATACTGATTGTTCTGAGAATCAATAAGCATACTAAGACCTAAGTCATCTTCTACTTCTCTTTTTGAAGCATTTCTTTTGGAGTTGGCTTCATCTTCTTCCACCCTTAAAACTGCTTCAAAGTTTACACCTCTTACCTTTAAGAAAAAGAAAACAATCAAACAAACAAAAAAAAAGGGGAGTCAATTAAGCATATAATAAAAAGGGAAAGACTTAGCTGTGCTTGAAGTTTCTGCAGAACCTGCTGACATCAATCAAAAATACTGCAGGTTTCTTCTCTAAAAATCTTTCAATCTCTTTATCAAAACTTGATGTCTTTATAAGTAACATTTTATTACACTGAACAAAACCAATTGGAGACTAAAAAGTGATACTCGGTTCACAAAAATCTGAACTAAAGACTGCGTTCCAAGGCAAGGAAAGGTCACTATCCTGTAAATTTCAAGGAGAGATTATGAGAACTGTTTCTATCTAGTTATTTTCAGGATTTTATTTCTCGGAACAGCAATTCTGGAACACAGGTTGTAGTGCAGATTTTTTTTTTCATTTTTACCTACTACACTCCACTACTTGTCTATATTTTAATAGAAGCTTGTGTATCTTTATCAGAATATTGATTACTGTATTAAAACATCTCTATTCTAAAATCCCACTGTTTAAAAGACTGTTCCTTGCAATGATGGAGAAGCACATAGTCTTCCAGGTTGCAGGTTATGATTCCTTTTCTTTCCCAGAAGGAGCTGGAAGCAGAAGAGCAGGGAGATGCCGGGAGAACAAGGCGGCGCTGGCAGTGCCCCGGTGCCGCAGGAGAACGCGCGCTCCGGCCCCGGCCCCGGCAGGGCGCCTCTACCCCGGCGGGCCAGCAGAGGGCGCTCCCGCCGGCCCCGCCCCGCCCGCCGCGGGCGCTGCCAGGAGCGGCTGCCACGGGCCACAGCACAAAAAATAAACACCCCCCAACAAACAAACTGACAAACAGACAAAAACCCCCAAACAGAACAACAGCTTGGCTCTCTGCTACAGAGAAACTGGTTTTTGCCTCCTCAGCAGAACTCAAGAGCTCTGCTCACCTCGGGAGTCAACCTGGAAACCAACAAGTATCTCCCAAAAGAAGAAGCGAAGAAAACCGTGTTTATGCAAACAGGGCCAATTTAAGGACTCAATCTGAGGATGGCAGGACGGGACACTAGAATAAACTGACATATTTCTGGCTCCACAGACACATAGCCTTACCTGAAGGATACTGTTCCGTCATGCAACATAAAAACAAGGATCAGTGCAGGTAGGCCAAGGTACAAAACACAGAGGAAGTCGGATGTGGAAGAAACATCACAAACACATTTCAGGTCTTTTCTTTGAACAATATGCCTTTTCCCAGACTGTGAAAACCAACTGAAAGGATTCTTGCTCTCCCATAACTTTCTCAAGAAAATGAAAAAGTGGAGACAATGCTTAACATGGTAACTCCATATACTGCCAAGTCCAACCACCACAGTCCCCACCACCACAGAGATGCCATATCTCTCATGGGCTGTATCACTGAGATGGACTACACTTGTCCCTGTCAAAGTGGCAGCTGCAGGGAGGACTTTCATATCAAAACCACAGAAATCACTAGCAAAAAGGAGCAATTGCTCCTGTTCTCTCACTCCTTGACAATCACTAAAATCCTAACAACTATATAACACGAGAGAAACACACAGTGCAAACACCAACCATAAATAAATGCACTCCAATGAAATGACTGAGTATAAAGCATCACTTACAGATTTGTTGTCATCAAAGGCATGCTCTTCTATTTCCTCTTCCAATCTATCAGCTGCCTTCCTGACATCTTCCAGAATTTCATCAAGCATCGACAGGCTTTTGTTTTGGTGCTGCATGTTCTTAAGGGCTTCAACCTGGTGTTTTTCTGCTGCTAAGAGTTCAACATATTCCATTTCTTCCTGTTGAATTTTACAACACACAGATAAAGTGTTGGCAGGCCTTTGAGCAGAAAACACATTTGACATAAATGTGTGCTTCTTCTGACACAAAACATTTTACCAGTGGAATTGCAAAAGCAATATAGACGTCATGAAGATATTTAAAGATTGCTTTTTCTTGTGCCAATTTTCATTGGGTAAGTAGGTAAGAAAAACAACCAAACAAAATATCCACCAATTGCCTTTTCTATTACATTAAACAGTAGACCTGCCTCAAGGTTATGACCCAGAAAATACAAGAAAGGATTTATTTTGAGAAACTCTAGGAAACATTTCAGAGCCAAATAAAGTTTAGAACTTCGTGCTTTTGAAAGGAAGCATAATACCTTGAAAGCATAGCTATACTATCTACAACAAACAAATCAGATGTAAAGCACAATGAATCTTAACTTTATAAGCCCTTTTATAAACATAGGAAGAGGTCTGTTTATGGTTTTCAAAAATTACAGTAACTGTGGAAATGGGCAGAAAAAAAGAGCTGGAGGAGAGATGAACAGCTAATCACTCTAGCCAAGCTTCCTGTTCACGTTTCCCAAAAAACACTTTTTACTATTAGAATTAAAACATATGACTTTTCCCCTTATTCCAGTTTGGGTCTCTTATCAACTTGCACTGACAACTTCTGAAATTACTAGGTTTCTGAAGAAAAAAGAGAAAATATGCTAATATGGTTTGATACGGTGTGAAAATATTTCAGGAAGTTCCCTGATAAAGTTTTGATGTTTCCTTTTTCTTTGGATGTTTCAGGTTCAAAAAGAGAACTAAAAAGTTTAATTTACTCACAACTGGGCCTAACACCTTTTACATAGTTACCATTACAGTAGCCAAACAGAATACTTTGTGTATTGACACAGAACAACTTGACGGTTTGGGGGAAAAAAGGTTCTTTCCTTTACATGCCTCTATTCTTTTAAGGATTGTTGAGAGAACAGCTGTGAGTAAGGAAATATACACAAGGGCAGCGCCCTTTCCTTTCAGTTAGATTCAGGATTCTGAGAATACCTGCATGAGAGACACCCTTCTGCTCTTTTAGAAAGCCAGTATTATTAAAAATGGAAAAAAAAAAAAGGCAAAAAAAAATTGCAAGCAACCTATAGGTCTGACTCAATTCCCCAAAAACACAAGTTTCTGCCTCCAGATGCCCTTGCCCCTGCCATGGCCAGTTAGAAATCAGAGAACATAGGTCTCCCATAGATTGTGTGTTTTATCTGCCTACCCTCCATAGATATCTTCAATAACCTGAGCTTATAAAATGGTCCTAAACATCTACACTGAAATAACAGGAGTGTCTCCTCCTCCACACATTTGCAGATGGACACTTTCCCCCTTGGAACCTGCAAGAACATGCACATAATTTAATCAATTTCTTGACGCCAAGACAAGAATATGTTCAGTACAACCAGTAGCTGTAGCCAAACCCTTTAAAAACCCTGACAGTCGGATGAATGCCTCTGGTTGTGATGAAACCATAGTACTGGTGTCTGTCTGTTGGGTGTTTAGAACTGTCATAGTTACACCCTCATGGTGAAAGTTACCCAGATCCCAAAATAACTGGAGCCGGGAAGAATGTAACTATTAATGTGTTTGGCCCAATGTCAACAATTAGTTCTTATGCAACGCGTAAGTAGGAGACACAGTCACTCCCATACAGCCTCAAGGAAAAACATTTCCTATCTGTTGCTCTCTGCTAGCAGACATTGCCCCAAAGAGGTAAGAAACAGCCCCCATATGAGCTGCAGATTCTCTAATTCAGCAACAACTTAGAACACAAGATGAAATCGATAATGGTTAGATTCTTTCCCTTCAAAAATGGAAGAGGTTTTGGGTGCAAGGAGCCCATCTCAGTCCTTTCCATTGGCCAAGACAAACAGGCTGAACAGAGTTAGAGGCAAACTACATTAAAAAATAATTCTCTAATTCCAAAGAAGTTAACTTTCCCTGAATAGTAAGGTAGAAAAGCTTTGAAAAAATAAGAGTAGTTTAGCTGAAGTTCCTTCAATTAATGGAGATAAACATTTTTGTAGTCTATTAAAATGGCATCTATTTCCATCGAGAGACAAGTGTGATAGCGGTAGACTGGGATAACCAGTCTATAAGTTTTTATGGTGTCCATAAAAAGCACAAGTTAATTCAAACATCCTGCTACGTGCTAAGCAGAAGTGCATCACAGTACAAACACTGTTCTGCAACTCAGGCTGGGATTGGAGACACTTGACCACGAGGTACATACCAAGCAATCTCTTAAGCAAAGTAATACAAATAAGGATTGTGCACCTAACAAGAACACCTAAAAACACATGACCAAAATGAAGTCAGATTAAGTAAGACTTTGGGGCAAAGCTGATTCAGAATGCAGTTTTGCTGTTGCCCTCTACTATTTAGTCAGAGATGACAAAAGCACATGCAGAAGAGTTTGCATCTTTGCAATACTTGCAAGGTATTTTTTCCCACCCATGTCTGATTAGAAGGAATCCAAGAAATTAGAAGCTAATTAAAAAGTAGGTAAGATTTTGTTACTTTTTCCTGAACTTCCAAACAGGATTCTGGAGCAAAAGAAGGCAGAAACCATTCTCAGTGCTTCTCTCTTACTTCCCGCTGTGAATGATTCCATTACATCTTTTCACAGCAGCAGAACCAGCAAGAAGTGCATCAGACATACATATATATCCCAGCACTAATGACTTCCAAGCACTTCATCTTAGCAGAAATAAAAAAAGAGGGAAGAGTCCAGCACCCCCTACAGTATTTGTATTTTCTATTCACTCACTGTTTAAAAAAGAGGTATTTTACGAGGCTACCAAGATAATAATCTTAACAGTAAAATGAAACTGGGACAAAGTTTGACCTAATGTGTGTCTTATGAAGTAAGAAAAATTCCAAAACAAGTGTATCCCATGCAATTTTCATCTTTTTGGCATGCATTTTTCCATATCCTTTGCTTCCCTTTATACAACAATTATATGGTTAGAACCACAAATATTCTGTTTAAATAACCACATGCATGGCATAAGAAGGAAGGTGCAAAAGACTGCTCACTCAAGAAACATTTGGATAATACAAAAAAAGGCCTCCTTCTAGGAGAAGCACCATTATCAAGTTCAAGGATAAATTGCTTCATTATCTTAAAGTAACATTACTAAGAATTAGGTAAATGGGAAAGAAGGTTCTGGACACCCTCAGTGCTGCTATTTTACAAGCTCTGAGAAAGAAAAAAGGTGAAAAATCAAGTAAAGCTCATGACAATTTCTATGACATTTCTATGCAGCAGAGGCTACCACTACCATAAAGTATCAATATACAAGTCATATAAAGCAGTTCACTAGAAAACATCTAGATCCAAATTATTCCCTATTCAACTTTGTTGTAATTCAGTCTCCATTTCCACTTCCCAGAATCACTCCAGTCTGCCACATTTAATCCTGATTTCTACTTCCACCAAGTCTATCTTGGCAGGATTCACCGGACACCTTTCTCACACGTAATTTCTTTCCATCTTCACCTGTCAAGATCTGCACATTTCTTAGCACAAATGCCCTTCAGAGACTCTCACAATTCAAATGCTAAATGCCAATTACATTTTTGTTCCTTCTCTAACTCCTTTCTGCAAGGGCAGCCTCTTCTTTTGGAAGACAGAAAACAAAGAAAATTCTTAATATCTTCCTCCAGTGGTTGAGTGCTAGAGAAAGGAAAAGAGCAATTTAAATACTAAATACATTAAATTTCATTTTCTCTCAATGGGACACTTTCAGTATAGTCAGACTTTCAGTGTGAGCACTACCAAGTCCAGAAGACAGTGGCAGATTGTGCTCAACCTAAATGGGACATGGGAACTCAGTCTTTCCATGAAGTATTTGTGTTCGTTACTCATCTGTGTTTTTTCTTGGCCAAGTTATTTCAGCTGACTCTTTCTCGGAAGCACTGCTTTTCCAACCTGCACTTCTTAGGCTAGGAGTGCAATACTTCATAGATTTAAAAATCTAGCCACCTACTCTTTTGCATGTCCATTTTACTCTTATCTATACAAACATGGAAATGAAAGGCAGCAAGTCATCCTGTTTTAGCTGTAGACTTTGGTTGAGCAATTCTCATTTAAAATGGATAAAACAGTCAGTATATCACTATTTGATACCATTATTTCCACTCAGCTAGGGCCACTGGCTTGTCTAGTGCAACTGTGCTATGTGCACTGATCAACTCTTGTTATTCCTGTCCCTTTAACATTATATTTGCCATAGTTCTTATGCTTATGCTTAGCTTTGAGATACGAATTATTGACTGCTAGTAAGTTTTAAACTCTACACCAAAATTACTTGTAAATTTACTAATGAAAACAAATACTTCATTAAACAGCAAACCTTGCAAGTTTTATGTAGATACCCATTTTCATTAAAACAGACTGAAATTGTGCCATAATAAAGTTAAAATCACAAATAGAATATGAATACTCTAGTAACAAACATGGGGAAACCAACCTTAATTGCAGCTTCTCTCAAGGCCTCCAGTCTCTGTCTACTGCTTTCTTTCATATTTACAACGTCTTTGTAATCACCCTGTAGAGCTCTCTGGAGGCCATGGATTGCCTGAAAGACTGAGTTTTCACTTTCATTTAGCTCCTTTTGGAAAATTTCGAAGGTGTGCACCTGAAAAAGTTTCTCTTCATCAGACAGTCCTGCATCCTTCTCAACAGCTCTTATGGCATTTTTCAGTTTGTTGAGAACAACGTTCTTTTGGCGAAGAAGACCAGACAGTTTTCTGCAGCTCTCCAACACCCACTGCTTCCTCTGAGTGATAACAGCTCCTTTTCCACGGTGCAGCTTTATTGCATGCTTCACTACATCTTCACCTTCTGCAGGGTTTGCTAATGGGCCACAAGGCAGCGAAACTAACGTCCACAGGGAAATAAATCCAGTCGCCTTCATTCTTCACTTTATACAGCTCTTGGGAGAAACTGAGAATCCACAGCTGCTCAAAGCTTTCTGCTACATGGTTTCTGCATCTCCAGCATGCACACCAGGCTGCAAGACAGTACCATTCAGTTATCAAACATGGTCATGTTGGGCCATTAGATCAAACGTAGAAAATAAATCCAAGACTGCCTCCTGCACCACAAGCTGTAACAGAACACACACAGTCTTCTTCACTCAGCGTTTATGAAAAACAAGAAACAGCCCAAGGTTACTGACAGATTTTTGTTTTCCCCTTGACTATTTCCTAGATAACATCTTGCTTTAAAAGCAGTGACTAGAAAGCTTAGTCACTTCACGAGGTACTCATCTGCACTTCACAGATGAAAGAAAAGCCTTTAAAAATATCAGGCTATGATGTCATAAGCTGCATTTCAACCCAGCACCAGACCTCATTATTCTTAGCTATCAGGAAATCTCCTGTCTCTTCTCAAACCTATCCTAAAACACTGTATCACAATCATTTATTATTTATAAAGTCTCAGAAGCATTAACAAGCTCAACTGCACACATTCACCACAACATAATAATTAAAAAAACTTAACTAAACCAGATTTCATTATAAATCATAATTGTGGAAGAAAGAACAGGAAAACTTCCTGGACTTCTGAATGCTACTAGTTTGGATCAAAGATCTCCTTCACCTGAAAGGCTGCAGGGCCTTGAGGTACTTTACTTCACAACCTATTAGGGATCTTCAAGGTTTCAAAGTAAATTATAAAAACACTAAATAAATCAATTCAATAAGTTCATTTCCCAGCAATTACTTGAAAATCTATACTTAAACTGCTGTATTTAATTTTAACACCAAGCAGAATAGAATTGAAAAACTAATTTCCTTCCCTCAGAACCTAGAAGGAACTACTGACATTATTGCACAAAATAACAAGTATATTTTCTTTTTAAAAAATCCAAACAAACATAACGACCTTCAAAAAAACCTTCTCACCACAAAGTTACACATAACAACTTATAAAATTCTGTACATGGCACACTAAAAATTCACATCACACGCAACATGTTCACAGATCATCAACACAGCACGTATTTCCCTAAAAACTTAGTTACAGTCTTGATCATTGGGCAAGCAGCCTTAATCAGGAACCAGCACATGGACACAGTCACCTGGAAGCAGTCTGCCTAAGAGAAAATCTCCTTTTCCTTCAAGGCAGCAGCAGGCACAATCCCAGATAGCCAAGCCAGCCATCATCAATACACAGAACGAGCTCTGGGCAACTTGGTCTACAGAAGATGTCCCTGCCCACGGCAGAGGGGTTGGAGCCATTGATCTCTTTGGTCCCTTCCAACGCAGGCCATTCTCTGATTCCATGGGAAGGGAACATGGCAAGCATAGTCATGCACTACCTTCATTTTTTAAATGCCCTCACATCTCCGTTTCAGAGAGACATGAGAAAATCTGTCTGTGGGTTGGCTTATTTCTTTTATCACTGCATGAAATGCAAGCCAAAGTAGTTACTAGTAGTTGACTGTGGGCTAGGGTTTAACATCACAAAGAGCTAAAACATTTAAAACTAAGAACTGAAAGTGTAAAGTAGCAAAAGCATATCGCATCAGTCTAATGTCAGTAAAATAATAAAGTACTAACATTTTGGAACTGTGATAAAGCTGTGGGGCTTACTGTTTTTAAGGAATCAGGAAAATAACAATCTCCACCACCTGGCAAAGTTCGGGAGTGAAATCAAAGGAAATATTTCTTCATATATACAAACTAACTCTTTTCCTATTTAGTAGGCTTGGGGCAGAGATTTTACTAAATATATACTACAACCTATTTCTGCAAGAAAGAGGAAGAAGAAAACACCCACTGTATATTCAAGGTGACTAAAAGACTCTACTGGATGTCTTATGTGGTAAATCAAACCACGGAACTAAATTTTGAGCAGAGATTTACACCAGCAAAGTGCACTCACTGCTGCGCTGTGCAAACTTAGCACTGCGGTTCACACATGGGACAGTTTTGTTTCGGTGATTTTACTTGGCTTGCAAAAACTGTTTAGAGGAGGGACACCTGGGGCAGTGCTCAAAAGCTCTTAAGGGAATAAAGATCTCACGTATCAAAATAAATGATGTGATGCTGAGCACAAAAGAAGAAGAAAAAAAAAAAGGTAAGAAAGCTAACTCTCCTCTCCATTCACCACCAGTAAGTATCAAGTAGGAGGGAACTACTGTCGTTTGGAGTCCTCATTTAAGCAGCATTTGCTTCCTGCTGGATTGCAGCTCGTCCTCCCCCCTTTCTCCTTCCTGAACACGATATTGTAGCACCAGATTTCATCAAGCTGATAATACCGGACCCTGCCTCCAGACCCCTCCTCTCGCGGGTCTGCCACATCCGTGGGTGCGCCTGCACTCGCCCCTTTCCCAGCGCCAGCTCCCCCCGGGAGCCGCAGGGCAGCGGGGCCGTGCCCGCCCGGCACCTCCGCCCGGTGCGCTCCCACCTGAGCGCGATGGCAGCTGCCGGCCGCTCCCCGGGGCAGGCCGGGCGGACGGCGGGGCACAAGGGGAGAGCAGGAGGAGATAACTGCAGAGCGAGAGAGCGACCGGCCCGGCTCCCTCTCCCTCATGGCGGCGGAGGGACGGGGGAAAAGAGACGGCCGCCCCACCCGGCACTCTCGGCAGCGACACTCACCTGAGGGACGGAGGAAGGCCCGCAGCGGCGGGGCGGGAAGGGCGGGATCGCAGGGCGGCGAGCAGGGGGGTAAGTGGGCGGCGGCCGCGGGCTGAGGGCAGCGAGGAGCCCCGTCCTTGCGGCCGCCCCTCGCCCCGCGCCGGTGCCCGAGCGCCGGGGCGGCGCCGCGGAGCGCAGCCGGGCGGGACCCGCGCTCCGAGCGCCGCCTCGCGGCGGGAAACGTCACCGCGGCTTCTCGCCGCACGCCGGGAGTTGTAGTCGGAGCCGGGGCCCCGCAGCTGCCCCAGCGCCGCGGCCGCCGCCGCTCCCCCCGGCAGCGCTGCGGGCTCCGCACCGCGACCCCGCGCTCCGCCTCTGCGGGCCGTGCCCGGAGCGCTCCCCGGCGGGAGGCGGCGCGGGCGGGCCGGTGCGCGCCTGCGCGGGAGGCGGCGCCGGGCGGTGAAGTTGGTGGGAGCGCCGGTGATAAAATGGTAGGTTGTGCGAACCGGGGGGGAGGGGAGGTGGCGAAACCGGGGAGGGGGAGCTTCGGACAAGCCTCGGGTACCCCCCGGCCTGGCGAGCCGAGCGCCCCCGCACCTCCCGCAGCGCCGGATCCCGTTGCCCTGCCCGGGGTAGGCGCCAGGCGGGGGGGACGAGCGGCGCGGGGACTCGGGGACGCGCACCCCCCGTGCGGAGTCGCTCTCCCGCCGCCTCCTCCGCCGGGCCAGGAGCGGGGAAGGTCACCGGGGGCGGCGGGGGAAGGGAGGGGGCCGGGCCCCGCCGCGGGTATTTCGAGCGCAGGCAGCCGGCGCAGCGCGTACCTTTCCCTTTTTTGGGATTGGGGCTGGCGGGGCAGGTCACCGGAGCCGCGAGTCCCTCGCTCCCACCGGCCCCTTCCCCGCCGCGGGACGCGGCAGGTGCAGCCTGAGGCGGTGGGAAAGGTGCGGTACAAATTCCCTTGCTGGGTTGGGGTGGCGGGGTTGTTTTGGGAAGGAAGGGCTCTCCTGGTGCCTCTGCAGCAGCTTCAGCGCTTCCCTGGGGTGTGCGGTAGAGTGTCATCAGCGCTGGGAGAGGGCTCCAGGAACGTGACTGAGCTGTGCCCGCATGCGAGGTGCGCATCCTTGTTCGGGTGCCACCAGCCAGGGGTCACGCTGGGGACAGGAGCTCCGGAGCCCCCCCGGGGGAGGTGCCGCTCCCGCCGCAGGGCACTGGGCGCGGAGGAGCGGCAGGAACCGTGCTACGTGGCAGGGTGGTGGGCTGGGGAGTCGCCTGTGTTCCTTATCGCTTCAAATAATTCAGTGCTTCATTTCGCTAGAAATTCAGCTGGAAAATACCCGTAAATGCCTAGCGTTAACTGGGCTTGAAAGAGGACGTGGGGTTTGCTTTGGCGTTGTTGGCAGAGTCCTCTGTTTTGAAGTGATTATCGCTAAGTTTGTTGCCCAGAAGAAGTTTATGTAACTGAGGAAGATCTAGGTGCAGAGACTCCCTTAGCTAAACCTTCATGAAAATTTGGAGGCAGGCTGGAGCTTGCAGCCGAAGGATTATTGGTTATTTACTTACTAAAGTATGCAGCAGTTACATTTTGCACATTTTTCCTCCCACTGTACACACTTCTTGTATAAAAAGAAACCTGGCACGTTTGTTCCTATATTAGATTGAAAAATCTTGTAGGAAAGACCAAAATCCTCATCTTGTTTACGTGATGTGTTTCTTGTCTCAGGACCATCTCTAGTCAAGATGTCCATATGGGTACAAGAGATAAAGAATAAATTGAAAGATGGTCCCATGTTTACTGCTCGCTGGATCAGGATTCAGTTCTATTTTAAGAGATCTGTAAATTTTCAATTTATACCATTGTACCATTATACCTGATGATTTAAGCTGTAATGGGGAGTTCATACCAATTTCTCAGCTTAATTGTTGGCCCAGAACATGTGTTAAGACTAGTTTAACAAAATTGGAAAATACAGAATACAATAAAAACCAGAGTTTGATTGAAGCTATCTCCTTCTGCTTCCAACTTCATGTAAAGAATAACGTTCAAATATGTTACTAGCAAATTTTCTTCCTGTAAAATGCCCATTCCTACCTCTTGGGTGTTCTAGAAGTTTAGGGATTTTATCTCAGAGTGGTTGCCGCAGTTGAGAGAGCCATCATATTAGTTTCTGTAGACCACTACAATAGGCTTTTTTGTTGTTAATATATTAGTAGTATGAACATATTTTTCTGAGTTTAATTAAAGTTTTAGATCACATTTACAGCAATCTTACAATTTCGTTGTAACATTCAGCACTCTCCGATACGTCCACTTCATCTATTTTATTTTTGCCTTATGTCTTCTGTTTGCAATGTTTTATAACATAATTGTATGAGAAATGCTTCTGCCTTTTTCAGCTGATGACTTAGAATGATTAAATTTTGCATTGTTAATTGTTGCTAAGAAAATATTAGGAAAACTCTTGGGTATTTTTTTCTCCATGTATGAAGGACTTATACAGAATTTGAGAATCTGTAAGTTGCACCGTTTTAATTTCTTTTTTTTATAACCACTAGGCATATCTTTCAGAAGATAACCATATTGTAAAATGACGAAACTTGTGTTTACTGCTGTTACAGAACAGAAAAAACGTCAGCATATGTGAGCAATAAAGCAGAAATACAAGTTTGTTACTGACAGAATATGTGCTGCTAAAAATGTATATATAGATGCTGTCATTTCAATTTTCAGAAGAAAATGCTGTCTGTTTAACTGCAGAAGAACAAGGCTTTGTCTTCCTGTAATTCTGAAGTGAAAGTTGTCATCAACAAGAAAACTAAAACCTTTAAAAGATAGGCATTAGTGGTAGAATGCTGAAACAAACTTCTGGATTAGCTTCATTGGCTTTCCTGCTTCTTTTGCATCCCAAAGCATAAGCTTAAATCATCCCAGAAGGACAAGGTCCGCCAGTTTATGGCATTTACCCAGGCTGGTGAAAGGACTGCTATATACTGCTTAACACAGAATGAATGGAAACTAGAAGTGGCAACAGACAACTACTTCCAGAATCCAGACTTGTACTACAAAGAATCCATGAAAAATTCAATAGACAAGAAGAAATTAGAGCAATTGTATAATCGATACAAAGGTAAGGTGTCGTTTTCTTGGGAGTTTTTGGTTGGTGGGCTTGGGTTTTTTGTTGTCGTTCTGGATTTTGTTTTGGTTTTTCTCTAAATTCTGTTGTGTGAGGAGTTTTTCTGCTTTTCCTTCTACTTCCTTGCTAGCTTTTGCTTCTCACAATGTGTTTATACTAATGAGATAAGAATGAAAAAAGGTGTTAAATTCTCTTAATGATCTGTACACAACTTCTGTAGAGATTTCTATAGACTTTAGAAGTAGGAAATTTAATTTACAGTGAGGAAGAAGTGCTAGCTATCAAATATAGTAGCAAAGTTTATTATGCAACTTATGTGATTTTTTTTTTGCCATTAGCTGCTCTTAAATGTGTATGATGGTCATTCCATGGCAAAATAATACATACTGTTCTTAGGCTAACTTTGGGGGGAATTAATTCTGTTCAGAGACAGTAATATTTCTATACATTAAAATCTAAAATGTTTCAGATGACATTACAGCTAGGAGTGTGACAAAACAGATAAGAAAACTAAAAAACTAGAAACTACATTCTTATTTAATTCTTTCCTGCTGGCATATTACAGCAAAAGTGATGTGCCTTTTCAGAGAGGCTTGGAGGGAAAAGCACAGGAGAGTGGAGTAAAGACAGAGTTGCTTCTTTTCCAAGTTTCATTTTCCATCATTGTTTAAAAAAAAAAAAAAAGCTAGGCATTTAAATATGAGAATGTATGTGGAGGTGACAGGGCTTGCTGAACTGTGGCCATGTGACATGAGCATGCATTGCTCATGTTGGAGCAGTGCAGGCTGGAATCATCGACAGCTCCTGTTGAAATCCATACATCGCATGTTTGAAAACACAAACTCTTAACCACTACTCAGCTATGATTTTATCTGCTTTTCTAATTGAAATATATGGCATGTTTTGTGTACATTTTAGCCTTGTTTTGTGTTACTGTTTCCACCATTTTTGTTCTTCTTTACATAATCTGTTCTATTTTAAGTGTAGAGATTCTTTAATACTTCAATGTTGTGTGGTAATGAATTGTGTAGGGACAAAGAGGTAGAAATGCTATAGCATTTCTTTATGAAAACAAAAACCCAGAGACAAAACTCAGAGAACCATATTTTTTAAAAATATATACCTGTGTGTATATTTGTATTATATATATAAATATACATATATCTGAATCTTTTGTTTGCTCCTTGAATGTCAGTCTTGGGGATTACTGGGTCAAAAATAGATATTCTTAACAGCATTCATGAATTTGAATACATAAAATGGAAGAAGATTATCACAAATGTTATTTGTTACTTATAGATTTCTAGCAGTGGCAAACTGCACCATCTGACTTTTGTGAAAGTAAGTCTAGCCAGTTTATGTCACCATTTTAATTAGCAGCACACCTTTGCAATTCTGGCACTTAAACACTGTGGCTGTAAACATTAAAGACTTCCACAAGATTTGACAGAAGACTATAAAAGTTTTGGTTAAGCACCTTTCCTTGATTCATATCTGGCTTAAACCTGAATTGCTGGCCCCTCAACAGTAAGGGATTCTTTTGTTTTACAAGGCCCTATAGGTTAGTTCACTATACTTGAAACCTGAAATGTCTTTTTCTCTGCTGTTTTTCCTTCGTTTTCCTGCCTGTTTATCCAGCAGCTCTGTGAAAACAAGAATTGCGTTGTTACTAGTTGCCTGGATGATGTGAAATATGATAGGGATGAAAAGTCCTTGTTGAAATCCCCCAGAATTTTTCCATTGATTTCAAGATAGTGCACATCTCACCTTCAGTTCTTCAGTTACTCCCCAAATACACAAGAAATATGTTTTATATGTCTTAGAACTAGTTGAATAGATATATTTACTTGCTATTTGGGATCAAAGGTCCCTGAATTATACTATGGATGTAATTCTTGGTTTAATAGATGTAAGTCTGTTCGCCAAATTAATTTCCTCTCTGGAATTTACAGTTTCTTTCACTGTAGTATTGGCTGGAAAAGTAAAAGAGATTCTAGCTTAAGAATTAAAATAAAATTCAAAAGGTTTTATCTAGGCTTGATTTTTTAAAATCAACTTCTTGGATCAGGACCTAAAAATAGCATGGTTGAAAGTGGTAGCAGTTTCAGAAGCTAGTATTAAATCTACTCAAGAGATGCTTTTCTACACAGCCCAACTTATTATATTGAATTGTCTTCCTCTCAAAAGCTGGGAGAGACAGTTTTGCTATTTGTAAAGTCTCAAGCTTTGAAAACCAGAGGTGTGGGTTTATCTTCTTTTGTTTGCAATTGTTTTTTTTTTCTTCTCCAGTTATCTAAGTTTACATGGAGAGGGTTATTTGTTTGGGGGCTTTTTTTGAGAGAGAATTTTGTTACAGAATTATTATAAGGCATTTACTGACATTCAGAAAGGTACTACTGGGGCAATACTGTGTCTCACTTGTACTAAATTGCATTGATTAGCTTAAGACTTTGTTATGCTAAGGCATTGTTTGAACAATGTTTTGGTGATCCCCCTGACTTAAAAATAAACCCCCAAAATGTTTTAATGTGGTCTTTAGGTATAGTGGATACCCATGTGTCACTATTGGGAAAAAAAAATCTGGAATCTAATGTGGTAGGTGTATTTTTGATGGACTTGATTTTGGGTTGCTTTTTTTGTTAAGCCTAATACATGCTGACCAATATAAATATGTTGTACATTTTGATGTGTTTATCACCCTTACTGTTTCTGAATGTAGGCAGCATCTCCTGAGTTAATACAAATCTTTTATAAAGGATTGTGGAGGGAAAACAAAATTATGTCGTTGATGTTAGCAGATAACTTCAGGAAAAGTTGTAAACCAATTTCTTTATAAGTTTACAGAATACTTAATCTTTTGCCTGATTCTCTTTTAAAAATATCTAGATTTCAAGTGAAAACATTTGTGAAATGGCTCTGAAAAAATTAATACCTGTATTATACAGCACTGTTTTATGTCCATCAGAGCTGCCACATGAGTATTTGTTAATATGGTTTGTATATAACTGTAATTCTCCTCTTTGTATTTTGAACTGCAGACCCACAAGATGAAAATAAAATTGGCATTGATGGGATTCAGCAGTTCTGTGATGATTTAAGCCTGGACCCAGCCAGTATCAGTGTTCTGGTTGTGGCATGGAAATTCAGGGCAGCTACGCAGTGTGAATTCAGTAAAAAAGAATTTGTTGATGGCATGACAGAGTTGGGGTAAGTATCCGTTTCTGCGTAGTTTATAATGTAAGGCCCGAACTGTGTTTCTGTTCAAAAGATTTTCAGTTAAATTGCATGAAGCTTAAAAAACTGTTGAGGCTAGTGCCAAGCTTAACAGGTGCAAAATGTCTGTAGTGTTTTGTCTTCCTTGAGCTGGTACTTTACTGCAAAGCCTTAATGACCACAGTAGGGAAGAAGCAAAACAATTTCTACGTGTTCAGCAAGGGAGTCAGATGGATGATTCATGTCTCTTTTTATGTAGTTCATAGTAAGCATATACATATTTGTGTTAAGGATTTGAGTCGGACCTCCTGCTGTTAAAAACTGAAAGTCACTGGAGGTGTATGAAGGGAAGAAAAGTCAGTGTTGAAGCAGGAAAGGAATAGAACAGAAAAGAGCCTTCAATCTTTCCTTTTACTTTGCCACCAGCAAATGGACCCATCTTTCTTTTTGTCCATTTTACCACCCATACTTTCCTCTCTTTTATACTAGATACTTCATTTGTACAAAACATCTATGAGGAATTGAAATGAAAATGAGGATATTGGCAGTAAAAAAGATTGTCCAACTGTGATGTAACGGATAAAAATTTCCTTTCTGGATTATGGAACTATTCTGGGTGATAAACTTTGAATATTGCCTCTGTTTACCAATAAAGTCAAGCATTTGTCATCATAAAATAATATTTTGTGTATAATTTTTCCTTGAAGAGGGGCAGCATTTCTAATATTTAGAGATGTCAAATGATTCTTTTTAACAGATTGCATTAAATGGATGGATAAGTACAGTTTACTCCTTGTTCCTGTTTTTTGTAGCTAAACAATTTCATTTCATCTTAGAATGTCACCTTATCAATACATTTCTAAGACAGACCAACTTTTAAGAAATGTGGTGGTTGTTTCTTGACCAGAGATTGTAGCAGTCTGATGTTACTGACCTCATCAGTTATTGATTTCTTTTTAAGCTTTCCTTTCTAAGGAATTGTGATGAAATAACTTCTGATACCATCTGAAGTTCACTGCTTTATTTTGTCCCATTGGGTAGCTTTGGGTAGAAATTACAAGAATAACTATGATTTTCTAACCATGGACAGAAATTAAGTGCTCATGCTGTTATATTAAAGATTGCCAGCTTTTTTTTTTTTTTTTTTTTCATAAAAAGTTTTGCTAAACCACCTGTTCTTGGAACAGCAACTGTTCTTGGGAGCATAATATGGCTGTGCCTGCTTGCCACAGCACTTACTGAGAATTTGGAATGATTTTGTTACCTGCTTGGTGCACAGTGTCTGTGGTTTTTAGCAATGAACACAAGTGAGCAGTTGAATGGAAAGAAATTCCCTGAGGCTTAGATCACGTAGCATCTTTAGGATGCATATGGAAAAGTGTATTTATTGACTAGATCAAGTCCCAGTGAAACTGAGCTTCTCACTTGAAGACTGCTGGCAGAATTCTTTCTTCTCTCCCCCAGGTACTGCTGGAGGCCAGAAAGATACTTATTTTTATCTGTACCATGCCAGACAGTTAAAACTACATTTGTGCTTTATGTGTGTTGTTATAGTTACCCATCCTTTAATAGATTTTTTCTGGAATCTTTAGAATAAATATAAGCATTTAACTATGGAGAACTTTCATACACACAGTGTTACTCGTGATAGCTGCTCCTTTTGAAACCTGTTTGCTTCACTTCAAGTTTCTAGGCAGTATTCAAGATATTGGTAATGTCTTATAAACCTTGAATATTCATTTGATGCCTCGTTGTGGCAGAAACACTTTCCCTTTTCGAAGTGTGACTTGTCAGCTCAGGTGTTTTTACTGAAAATGCTTTGGTGGTGTTATTCAGGGATGTGTTTCTGTTGGAATTTCAGTAACTTGATTCTCTCTTAGCTTACCTGTGCCAGGCTGTTAAATAGTTTGCCAGCCTTCAGGCTATCGTTCAAGGCTTATTTTGGTCCTAGGTTTTATTCTCAGGTGTTCTGTGATGGGGAGAGAATGACTGCAAATAATAGTTCATTTAGTTGGAGAGTCCTCAGATGTTAAGATGAACTGTAAAAATGTAGTGTGAAGCTCTTTATTCAGGAGAGCAGGTAATAAGCAATGTCTATCTAGATTTAAACAAAATGTCACGCACTTGTGTTACAACATCTGTCTCAGGGGAAGGAATAACAGAGTTCAGTGAGGTTTGGTTGTTCTTTAAGAACAGAATAGTATCTCTTCAGAAATTCATAAAGAGATAGAAGAGAAATTAAACCACTGAATCCTGTTTGCATTCTGCACCTAATGGATGCCTGTATACAATGTTCCACTTAAAATTCTTTAGTAAAGGTACATGAGCATTTGTATTTTTCAGAATGCTATCCACAAAGATAATCTGGTTTTGTCTTAACCACTGGTTTGTTTTGCCCTTAAACTAAACTAAAAAAGGTGGGGGGAAAGTAGGAAGAAATTTTAAATATATGCAAATAACGTAATCTCTCTTGAACAGGTGTGACACCACAGAAAAGCTAAAAGCTCTATTGCCAAGACTGGAACAAGAGCTAAAGGATCCAGCAAAGTTCAAAGATTTTTATCAGTTTACTTTTAACTTTGCTAAAAATCCTGGACAAAAGGGTCTAGGTAAGTAGAAAAGAAATGAGAAAATGTCTGCAGTCAGTGAAGTCTTCCAAATGTTTCCAGTACTGTAATATTTTCATTGGCAATTGTATAGTAAATTCATTATTGATTTCTTTCACTGACTTCTCTTTCCCATCTTCCTTCATTTAACCTCTTCTTAATGTCCCCTTGGTGCAGATGATTTAATGGGGTTCTCTGCCAGTATTGACCTTGTCTCACCTCTTGTCAAAAGAAGTTCCTGCAGTTCTTCGAGACCTGTCAAATTTTATTTAAAAAAAAATAGTGAGCTCTGTGTGTTAAGAACTACTGAAACAAGAGGTCTTTAGCAGATCAGGAAAAGGGAGAAAACTGGGCAAAAGTTACTGTTCTTCTTAAAATTTTTAGTTTTGGCTCAGTTTTTTTGTAAAGCTTAGAAAGAGGGTATTATGGACTTGGTTTAAAACTAGTGAGTAAAAATAAGCATAGTTTATATAGCATTAAACTATTATTCTTCATAAAGTTTGAGATTTATCCCAATCCATGCCTTGCATTGTTAGAGTAAAATCAATACATCATTTAAATTCCATTTTCTTTCTTCAAATCAAAAATCTCTAGCTTGTGAATAGATTAAAAAAATAGAGTAAGATGAAGTCCAGTCTTCAAGTTTATGTCCACTTTCAGAGGATACTGTGTAGGAAGAAACTAATGTTTTCTATATAGAATAGCACTGTACCATCATCCCTGTTCTTTGTGGTGTGTGTGAGAGGAAGTGGTTTGTTGGTTTTTTCAGGGTTTGGGGTGTTTTTTTCTTTTTTTAGCATAGCCACTTTAAATCTGTGTCTGAGTTACTTGGAAAGTTGATAAATGTTTTTCTCAAGAACTGGTAGGAGAGCAGAATATCAATATAGACCTCAACCAGGTGTGTCTGTTTCATATTCTTTACTTTAAATAATCTCTCTTGTCTTCCCTGGTGTCATTTTTTTTTTAAACTATGGGCAACTTTTAGCTAGTTTAGATTTGTTTTGTTTTGTTTTTTCAGCAGTTTCATTTTTTATTTCATCTGCACTCTCTCATGGCTCATGTGCCACTTTTACTGACACAAAAATGAAGAAATCTTGTAGCAGCTCTGTGAGGTTCGTTAGAATTCTAGTTCCTCAGCCAGTCTTGACTAACAAAGCTTAGTACCTTCAAATTGCAGGAAAAGTAAGTTACAGCTGAGGTTGGAATTTATGGGATACCTAAAGTAGTATTACAAATAGCTTCCTCTTGGGTCATTCCAACATGAAACTCATGAACTTGGGCAGTACATTTCAAAAGCTTGTCACCTAAGCCTGTATGAACAGTGGAGAAGGGGAGACAGCCCAACCCAGATTTGGAACTGAATGTGCTATTTTTTTGACATGAGGAGGAAACTGACTTGTTTTCCATTACTTCTTTTTATTTGGTATTGGGGGTCCTTTCATTTGTAAGTCTGTCTTCTCTGTTGTGTAAGAAAGATGTTTTCTTGCCAGAAAGTTCCAAAGTTCCTTCTTGCACTAAGAGCTGAACTATTAGTAGGAGAAAGTAAGAAGTGCAAAAACTGAAGTAAAACTTAAACCGTGGAATGAATTGATGGGAACTGTTGCTGATTTCACTTTTCAGGAATTTTTAGTAATTTTGATAATATTTACAGTCTCTTGATTTCTGGTACTTCTTACATGGCAGTATATTGGTGGCATTTTTCATCAGACTTTTTCTGCGTTTACTAAGATGATTCTAGATAGTAAAGCAATATAAGCAGATGCCACTTTTCTAACTTCAGTGGAGATACACCATATTTCTTGGATCACCATAGGTTGAGTAGAAAGAGACCATATGGACTAATGTGACATTTTTTAGTGAGTGAGGCCAGTGATAGCCTACCCAAATAAAAATGAGCACTGTATAGGTTTGGAGTTGGAATCTTTACAGGGATTAACAATCATAGTGGAGCAGAGAGGTGAAGGAAAAAAGGTGTTTGTAATAACCACAGAAGGAAGCACTGTGTTGTAACCAAGGAAGAAAATCCCACCAGTTAGTTTACTGGAGTGCCTGTATGAACTGAGAATTCTTGTTGCTTCAGCTACATTTAATACAGGTTTAGGTTGGTTTTTTTAATAAAAATATTTACATATTTACATATTTTCTCCTGTGAGAATGAGAGTGAGAAACTGTCCATCTTTGTCCCCTGTCTCCAGGGTTGTTTGGTATTTGTGTCCAATGATGGTGTGCCCTATTGTCAAGGAGATATGGGAATCCATACTAGCCATGTACAAAGTCTGTTGCTGTCTTGCTCTGTTTGGAGCCTTTACTTTGATTAAGTCCAGATAGTTAAACAGAATGAATAATTAGATTCGTTACCATCTGAGCTGTTAGAAATCTGTGCCTAGCTCTGTCTAGGTCATCTTACAGTGGTGACCTCTCCTTCTCCACATGCACATTTGATGACGTTCAGTCAGTATAGGAGGCTTCTTAGCTCCTGCCCAGCTGCTTGCCTTAAAGTCTTTCTGGTGAATTGTAACTTGGAGGAGACTCAGAGGTCTGTAAGTTTATGTCAAATTAAGGATAAAAGTGAATGGTTTAAATTAATGAAGTGGAAATAATCTAGGAATTCTTTCCTAAATTTCAGTTGCAGAATATTTTAATGTGATTTTTCTAGGGTCTGAAGTATTCAGTGCTTTTTCTTATTAGGCTGGGAGCTTAAATCACCAAGTCTGGTAATTGTACTCATTGGTTAGAGGACTGATCTGAAGGCTGAAAGAGTATTATTTAAATCTTGGATATACACATGACCTATAAATGCACCTATTTGAAAACTAAGCAAGTTTGACATAGTGCCAGTGACAAATGAGGAATCCATATTCTTAGCAGATTGTTAATAGAAACCTTTTATAAAAGAACACGTAATTAAACTCCTTCTGTTGGGTCCTTCAGGCTAAGTGCTAGGGCATCTTTTTTTTTAACAGAAATTACTCTTGAGACTAGAGCTTACCAGAAATGTGCCTGTGATAGACAGACTGACTTACACAATTATTTTTCATTTCTGTTTCTTGTTTATTTTAGCATGTTGAAGCCATAAGAAATGAGTGAAATATCTCTAAAATGTTGAAGTAGCAGTGCATTGCTTATGAGTCATGTTCATTGCTCCATCAGTTCAGATTACTTATTTAAAAATGTGTATCTGCTGTTTTAAGATGTGATATGCAACAGTTATTACTTTTATTGTCTCCTCTCTGAAAAACACCAGGAAAGAGTGATTGATGGGTTCCTTTTTAATATGCCAGGTGGTCTTTAAATTTAAAAGGTAGAGAAATACTTATATAGTGTATTCCCTTGTGCTAGACAGAATCAACATCTACTTAAACCAATTCTTGCACATGCTTTTCTAACCAAATGCTCTGTGGTATGCTACAGAGCCTTTGGTTAGAAAATGAAAATGCTAAATTGCCTTTTCAGTTTCAATAGGTAGTAATAAGATTTGAGGTCTGATTTGTACTGGTCCTCTGGCTTAACAAGTTTGAGAGCCATTGCCTTCACAAAATAGAGTCTTAAATTTTTGGTGGTAGGTTCCATACATCTTTGTCCATGTTTGCTTAAACCTATCGTTAGAATTTTTTTTTCTAGCATATAACTTAAATCTGTTTCTGAATTTTCCAGTTTAATACTTGAACCAACCAAAGTAAATATGCAGAATACGTTTCCTTAGAGTGAGTAATGACTTCTTACACAGTTGGCGATGATGTATGTGTCTTCACTTAGTCTCTGGACTGAGTAAAACCAACTACCCTGATAAATTTTCTCCCCTAGCTCTCTGATACTGGAATTCTGTCTTGCGACTCTCATTTCCTTTGCAGTCAAATTGATCTAATTTTCTCTTGTCTTGTAATACCCAAACAAGCCAGATACCCTTCCATGTGTCTTCAATATTTTGCTTCTTGTTTTGCATCCTTTTGAGTTTGCTTAAGTTTGATACTGTCTGCAGTTTGCAGTCTGTTTTAATGTTAGGTTTCTGCAGCACTGCAGTGTACCCAGTTAAGTCTGATCTGATACTTCTGCAGCTGATTACTCCTTGTAGCACTGTGACTTTGCACTTCTCTTTAATGAAGTCTTTCTTATTGACTTGTGATTTTCCAGTTTGTCCAAGTAATTTTGAATCCTAATCCTGTCTTCTATCATGTTAGACTCTTCTGAGGTTTTGTCTAAGTGGCAAATTTAACAGAAGTTTTCTTTGTTGTATCATCTGAGTTACTTAAGTACTGGGCAGTGTTGGATACAGGACTGACCCACTTGAATGAGTTACTTTCTCCCAGTCTGGCAGGGGAATGCCTGAGGTTCTTCCAGAACTTCTTTGACCTTTATGAAGTTTCAAACATGGTAGGAAGCAGTTTGAGATTGCTTCAGCATACTGAGGCGAATTTCAGCAGATCTGGCTTCACTTTTGGGCAGCAATGCTTGAAGACTGAATTTCTAGAAGTTTTTTTCTGAAATGACTGTCAGGTTCCATTGAATCATTTTGCTTGGAGCATAGCTTGGAAAAAAAATCTCTGTGTGTCCCAGACTTTCTGGAGTTATTATCAGCAGGACACAGTATCTTTTATCACACCAGTTGCCATTTGTGAGATGGGAGGTGGAGGGCACAGAAGCCTTTCTTTGAAGTTTTTTTGGTGATAGAGAAATTTTGATAATGCCTGACGCAGTTGTCTTCATTACTCACAGGGGATTTTGCTCCAGGAAAATGGTCTTGGAGGGTAGGAGTGTGTGTGTAGTTTTGTGTTTTCTTTATTTTTGAAAAGCCTGTCTTCCCTTGCTTTTTAATTTCTTCTTCTCCAGTTCCCCTCAAAACCAATGCAAGAAATTCTGCCATTATGTAATTAGATGGGAAGAATCCTCTCCAATAAACTAAGTTACATCTGTTCTGTCATTCCCTAAAATAGACACAGAATTCAGTACACCAATACTCGTTCCTAGAAATAGGACTGCCTTTTATAGGAGTCTCTTTTCCACAGTTCATGTGGTGACAGGAGGGAGTTTTTTATTTCTCTTTGGATCTGCAGGACTTCTGTCGCTGTAGTCTCATCCAACTTGAAAGTTCACATTTAGTTTTATTACCTCAACATTACCAAGTAGAATGCTCCAGTCTGGACACATGCTGTTTAAAGAACTGAAAGTAGTAGCAGTTCCCTAGGGTGATACCTTGTTTAAGGAATGAGATGCAGGAAGCAAAGCGCAGTGCATAAGATCTGCCATGATGATCTTGAAGCAGGAAATTATGTTCTGATTAATGTTACTCAGCACCCAAGTGTCGAGTGTCTTTCAAATACATCTGAATAGATTTGATCATTATCAAAGAAGACAATGGATGCTTTTAACTTTAAGACTATGCTTCTAACTTTAAGACTTTGACTCTCTAAGTGGTGGACAGAATTAAGGAAAAAAGTCAGCCGAGTTTCAACACCGCAGTGCCATCTCAATGGCTGCATGTTGGACCTGGAGTAGGTAATATTTAGACATATTAAACTTGATTTGCATTTGGCTTTATATTTTGAAGGTGCAGTTTATCAAGTTATCTGGTTTGTCAGGAGACTTTTAAAAGAATTAATATGGATAACTGTGATTCTGTCTTTAGTCTGCTTTCTCATGTTCTTACTACTGCATATGGTACAATAAATCTTTAATTTTTGCAAGGTGCAGATTTGGAGAGGTTTATCTTGCCTTCTGCTCCCAAGGTTCAGCTTTTCTACTGCAGTCTGAGTGAAATTTTGTATCCTAGCTCTTGTTGGTAAGTGTGTTAAAGGATAGGATTAGAGGTCTTTTGCGGTCTACAGAGCAGTTCCATTTTCTAAGGGCACTTTCAAGCTCAAAACAAGGCCTTAGCTCTATCTCGATTTTTTTTTTTTTTTTTCCCCATTTTTTGAACCTGATACTTGCTGTGATTCTCTTACTGGGTCTCCCTTTGAGCCCCAAAAAGACATGCTCAGGAGTTTGTTACAGTTTGTTTCAGCCCCAAGGAGGAGCTTAATGCATTCTTTCATGGTCTTCACCTTTCAACATGGAAACAAAAAGCCGATTTGGTCCTTCATCACTTCTTTGTGATCCCTTCGTCTGCTTGCTGGCTCAAAAGGTTGTGCTTCCTTCTCTCTGCCAGTTGCCTGGGATCAAGCAAGAGATGAAAGATGAGGAGGGCATTCAGACTTGAATGAAATATTACCTCAAGACCAGAAGAATGACTATCTTTGCATCCGGTATGTGGACTTCAAGGAGGTTTCCTCTCCTATAAGCAGATGAGTATGATGTACTCTTTTTAATTGAAGCAACATCAACTTTGGCTTTTATCATAGCAGTATCTCAAGATTCTTTGGAGAGATCTTTAGACCTTAGGGAAGGATATTTTTTCTTTCTATTTTGTTTTCTTTTTTTTACTCCCACCCTCCCCCCAGCCTAGTTATCAAGATGTCCTCCCCTTTCAATGAAGAATTAGATCCATAGGCAATTTGTAGGAGTGAGTGCATGGAAGAAGCTGAGTGAGGTCTATAAATATATTTTACATTTATTTTGAAAGAAGTCTGTGAATGCTGTATTTTAGGTGTTCAGTGACCTTGGTTTGTGTGTATGGTTCTTCCTTTATTTTTGTTCACATTTTCCATGTTGAAAATGCCATCAGTTTAAGTGAAACTTGGTATAGAAGAGGTGCTCTGATCAATAAAAGTGTGGCATAACTTCCAGTCCTACTAAGGCCTCATGGATTCTTTTACTCATGTTTGGACCTTGTTTAGGAAATGTATATCCAGTCAACTTTTAAGTCATCTGTTGTAGTTAATCTGAATGGTACGTGGAGAGATTTGCAGAGGCAAAAGGATTTTTGAACTGGTTACAATCAGGTTCATTAGGCTGCACTCAAACTGGTGTTCAGACAGCTGTCTCCTAAGTCTAACTTGACTAAGTTAAAGTAGTTCATCTGGTTTTGTGCTTAAGGTGATAAACAGACAAACCTGAAAGGTTCTGCATGGAATCATCTGCATGGCAGATGCTGAGACAGAGCCAATGAGCACAGCCAGACCCTGCTGGATTCCTGCAGTGCTCCTCTGAAATCCATGTGCTCTGCTTTACTATTCCTCCTGTCCACCACAGGCACTTCAGCCTGACTCTGTGCATTATCTGTCCCCTAAGACAGGGCACTGGGAAGCTCTTTGCTTAAGTCTTTGGAGGGATGAGTGGATCCAGCTCAGCTGGATCCCGAGTTTAGCTATGATCTGTATTTGTATCACCCCCCTTGCTTGGTTTTTTTTCCTTTCTGCCTATCTTCTGTGGGGGAGCTTCCAGTTGCAACTACAGGCTATTTTGCTCTAAGCTTTTGGCAATTCAGTTAAGTGTTTTTAGGTTTAATCCTCATGGTATATTCTTGTTATTTCTGATTAGGAAAGAAGAAACTAATTCTTGTGTCTGTGTTCTTAACAATTTGGAGGCCGAAGAAGACACTTAAAAATCATTCAGAAATGAAGAAACAAGGGATTTATTTACTCACTGAATCTTGCAAGTATTCACTTGATGCTTATTGGTCAGGCAGGTATAATAGTCCTGTTGTTGAGACACCAGTTCCCATTGTTCTTACCCATGCATCAGTTTCAACACAGTGTTGAGAAGTTATATTAGTAATTTAGGTGAATTAATGATAAGATTCTATCCATTTCAAGCACGAGTGCATGAACAGGTCTTGTTGGTAGGGCAGACTGAGAGAGCTGGAAAGTTCTGTTTGGCGGCAATCTAATAATGATATTTTTTCTTTCTTAACAAGATCAGCATTTGATCAAATCTTAAAAGTAGACACAGGCTGTATTTTTTCTTCTGCATTAATTGTGCTGTTTGTTATCACTTTAAGCTTTCTGTTCAATCAAGATAGAAGAGGCTGAGGTTTTTTTTAAGCAAGTTCAGAATGAGGTTTTAGTGTTTCAGGATAGATCATACTGCATACAGAATATTATTTCTGATTGAGAAAAACTGATTGTTTAAGGGTCTCCATGACATACAACTCTCATTAGATATTGACACTGAAAATATTTTTGGGTTGAAAGGAAAGCTCAAACTATATAATGTACAGTGTATGATGTGGTATTTTTATGATGATCTTTAACCATTTAGCAGTTTTATGCTTTGGATATGAACATGGATGTTAGCAATGAAGTATCTTAAACTGGTCATTGTCTAGGTGTTTTCAGAGATCCATGCATCTGTCTTTTTCTGTTTATAAAACTTGCATTATTGGTCTGTAGTGTTGGTAGCATATATTTAGGTATAAAAAACCCAATGTATTTTATGGTTATAGTTTGATTCTTATTGTAACGATGTCTTCCTATCTATACAGCATTGAAGGAGGTATTCCTAAAACTGCCTGAGGAATTTTTGCCTTGCAAAAGCATCTTCCTGTGGGGATGCAGAACTCTAATGCCGTAAGGGCTTTTCTCTTTTTTTAGTATCCATCAGTGCAGCACTAACTGTAGCAGATCCACAGCATTAATGTTTATTGATACTACTGTCAGCATGCTAATGGAGAATTTGAACTCTGTAACTAGGTCTTCCCTTTAAAGCAGAAAAATCCTCTTTTTTTTTGTCCTCCGGTGCCAAATTTTTCAACCTAGGTAGGGAATTGTCTTCAAACAGAAGTGTAGGCATATCTACTGAGATTGTGGCAAACCTGAAGGCCTAGTTTTCTCATGTTGTTTAAGACTGATTAAAATTGCACCACTATCAAAAGTGATAGTCCCATCTAGTCCTTGTGTGGCACCTTTAATCATCTTTGTTTCCTTACCTGTACTTTCTTCCTTTTTCCAAGGAATATTTCCATCAGAAGTATAAACTTTTCAAGGTGTTACTTCTTCAAAGTACATTTTGCCTTAAGTCATCACATGATAGATTTGCAAGGTTTGCTTGGAGATGTTAAGTCTTCATAAAGAAGCCTAAGTGAGTGGGATCAAAGCCAGCTACTTCACAGTGAAGTTTAGAAACTGTTAAGATCTTTTAAGTTTCTCCATTTTCATTTTTTGCCTTTCATTTGGGATAACAGATAAGAATAACTAATCTGCACATCTAAGCAGCAAGTAATGCTATTTATTACTCTTCCCTACAGTTTTTTTTTTGGTGAAAAATGAGTATGGTGGCATAGACAGGAAGAACTGCAGGAAGTTTATTAGAGCATAATTCAAGTTCTGTTCTGAAGAACACTGAACATAGTAGGACAAACACTGGCAGCACTGTCCCTGTGTAGATAGGTTGAGGCATATTGCATTTCTCTACATCTTAACTGCTGCACCTTATCCAGGCCCCAGCCTTGTCTGAAACAGGGACTCTAGGGGCTTGACTCTGTTAAAATCTGGAACGTTTCTTTCAGACGTGAAGCGTGATTTCAGGTGACGGTGTCCTGTGGTTTGTAGTATGGTATGTACAATTTCAAAAGCTATTCTTCCTTCCTGAAGGTGCAGGTCGAGCTTCTGTTTCATGTGCTATCACAGTACTTCCTTGTAAGCTTCATGTTCTGATTACACTGCTTTATACTGAAAGCACAAGCTGAAATGCTTCTGTGGTTTAAGAAAGGCTGTGCCTTATTTTATGGTTGCCCAGTAGTAATCATGTACTTAGTGCTGTTACCTACATTAGGTATTTGTGAGCTGCCGAGGATGAAGACAGGCCTTCAGGGAAACATCCTTTCTACCCTTAAGCTGCATCTAATGTTCCTTCTGCCTTTCTGCTGGAATATGTGGTACTGCTGCATCTTCCTTGAACCCTGCTCTCAGATCACTGGTCATGATGCAGAATAAGGACTGATTTCTTGGACTTGTACTTTCAGTACTGGGTGTAGGTGCTTATTGAATGATGCCAGAAGAGAATTATTGCTGTAAGGGGTTCTGTAGAATCGTAATACCACAGACAAATGACTTTTTTCATCCCCTCATGTCCTTAAATTCCCTTCAAAGTCAAGTGTGTCCAAAATGTGATAAATTAAGAGGACTTGACATCTGTGGTTTTAAATGTTTATGTTTCTATCAATATTTGCTATGTTTGTGCATGTGTGTATATATTTTTCAAGAGATTTATTGTTAAGTATTCTGTTCTGTTTCTGTTGATTGAAAGTAGCTTTAATCTGTCACTGGTGGATGGTGACAAAAATACTTTATTTTTATTGACTTTGATGTTCAATACAAAATTTATACTGCTATTGCTTGTCTTCTACCTTTTTGGGTCAGGGAGAGTAGAAAACAATTCCTTATAGTTTAAGTGATTTTAAAAAAGTGTTATTTATTTGTTTCATAGTATACTGTATCTAAATGTAGCTTGAATAGTTTAACCAGAAGGGGTTTATTGCTTATAATGTGCTTACATGTTATAATGTGCTTACATTTACATGTTGCTTAATCTCTTGCAGATTTAGAAATGGCGATTGCATACTGGAATTTAGTCTTGTCAGGAAGGTTTAAATTTTTAGATCTTTGGAATAAATTTTTGTTGGTAAGTATGTATTTTATTCCTTACTGCCTATCTTATCCCTCAGTAGTCTGGCTTTTGTTGGCTGTGTGCTTCCAGTAAGAAAAAGATGGCATATCTCTATACTTCCTTCTAACTTTTCCTTTCTGAAAACTGATATAAAATAGTCTCAAATCAAGCCAAATTAATTCTTTTCTTCATGATTTTCTAATTTAGAAGAACACAAAAAGATGCAGCAAAGAGATAGTGTTCTGCTTGCTTAATCCTGTATCTTCCTACTTAGAAAAGTTCCTGCATGAAAAGAAGCATGATTGTAGATGAAACTGATGCTGCTGATTCTCAGGACAGCTGGGATTATTGTCAACCATGTATTTTACCTTGCTCTGTCTTTTGTAATACTAATGCATAAACTCAGTCTTTTTAAATCAGTCATACCAGAATTTAACACTAAGAGACTTTCCATTTTCAACAAAATTTCTTGCCTGAGTGATCACATTGACTAATTTTATAGCTCATAGTTGTGAACTGATCTTGACAGTTTTTTTACTACTAGTGCAAATCTGTGGGCAGTGGAGTAAAGGTACATAAATTAAACCTTAGAAATTCAGAAATATTCTTGTAAAAGACCCGATTCAGTCATCCATGTTTCTACATTTGCATGTCTATATAATTACAAAAAATGAAGTTACATAATATGTAACTTATCTTGATTTTCTCTTTCATTTTATCTTTTTATCTGTAGTTTAGGAGAAATAAGAAGTCCTTCTGCATTTTTGTCACCCAGTGCTTAATAGGGAAGGTGTACACATTTTGAAATATTTTTCTGTAATTTTCTTCTAAATTATTTGTCAGTATATTTATCTGAATCACTGAATAATGTACCAGTTTCATCAAGAGGACTTTTGAAAACATTTCATGTTTTAATTGCCTTAATACACTTAAAGACATCCAAATTCAGATATGTAGATGTAACTGACGAAAAATACGCAAGTTATGACCTGGTATTAAAATGTGTTACTTCAGAAGAAGTATTTAACCTGAATGTTTAGTTGAGAAGAAATACTTAAATTAAAAGATTTCAACCTAAGAAAGAAGCAAGCTGGAACTCTTTCAGATGTTTGGGTTTTTTTTTGGTTATTGTTTTTTTTTTAAGATCAAAAAGGTAAAGAAATGTTTGTAATAGGTATATTTCTGTATGTGTCAATATAAAATACTGCTGTGGAATTTGAAAGTAGTTTGGGCTGAACAGTACTGTTATTCCTCTGTACAGGAACATCATAAAAGATCAATTCCAAAAGATACTTGGAATCTTTTGTTAGATTTTGGAAATATGATTGCAGATGATATGTCTAACTATGATGAAGAAGGTAAGCAGTACCTGAATATCTTCAAAAATCGGTACAGCAGAATTAAAATACTGCTATAAATGAACAAGAGAACATGTTACCTCGTGTCCTAATTTGTTTACCCTTAAAGTTTCAGCTGCCCATACAATGTCATACTTATTGCCAAAATAGTAGTGATAAGGAGGTTAACTGGTTTGCTGTAATTTGAAAACAGAACATACAGTCACACCATGATAGAACACATTATTTGAATGTGTTATGCTTACCTCTGAGTGAAACAATGTTTTATGCTAAACTTTTGCTACCCTCAATGCAGTTTACTCTCTGTTACTAATTCTGTTTTGGAATGTGTGCAGAAATAAGTCCTAAGATATAAATGGCTATAAAAAGAAGGCTGTGGTTTTGCTATCAACTGATGTTTATATTTGTAGTGTGGAGTTCTGTGTTTTAGATACATATTGGTTGTCTTAAGAACTATTGCTGCAAGAAGGGATTCATATGTGGAATTTATTAGTTAGGTGATTTTTTTCAAGTATTTTATCATGTTGTCCCTGTTAAAGCTAGACTAGGCCAGAAATGTCAAGATGAGCCTCTAACCCTTTGTATTTATAGACTACACAAGTTTCTTGCTGATAATGGTAGGCTAATTTCTCAATTGCTTGGTTTCTCTCTAGGAGCGTGGCCTGTTCTAATAGATGATTTTGTGGAATATGCACGACCAGTAGTCACAGGAGGAAAACATAAAACTTCCTAACCCCAGATTTGTTGATGTGGACTAAATGAACTGCACTGGGTAATGAAGATTTGTTAGCTGATAACTGCACCTTGGTGCTGGTTTCAGTAGTCATGATGACGTTCTGCAGACAAAACTGAAATTCCTCCTTTCTGCCTAAAGAAAATGATGACTGATGTGTGGACACTTCAAGAACAAACTCAGAAGATCCAAGCTGTTTGTAGGCTATTGGCTTCAATTATTGTACTGGTTGTATCATATAGGATGTAGATTTTGCATGATTTTATACTTTGGAGAAGTTTAACTAGAGGCCATTTTATTAAAGTTTTGACAGCACAGCATGCCATTCAGTTCATAATCCAAAGTGAACACCAGCAGTTACATAAATAAAAATGTATTATATTGTACTTATATTAAAAGCAGTATTTGTGGTATATAAATTAAATCCATAAATAAAACTTATGCAGTATGTTGTATTTTTATAAAAGTTAGTTCTGTGGATCTGTCTTAATAGAGAATTGTAAAAAAAAACAACCCAAAAAATGAAGGTATGCTTTTTTTTGTTTTAACTTATTACCAAAATTTTAAATTTGTATTTTCACATCCTAGATGTATACAGTGATTACATCCAGCCTTCTGCTTTCTCCCAATGAATTTGACTTCCTCCTTTTTCTTCTTGAAGTGCTTGGACATGTAACAATAGCATTGCTGAGGACAGGCTGCTGCTCTGTGCTGTGTTGCAACTCCAGCTTTTTTAGTAACCATTTTAAAGTAGACATTATACAACCAAAGATGTGTTTATAATTCATGTTTAGTTGTCATAATTCAGTTAGTCTCCAATTATGTGTTTTATTTATTTTTAAGAAGGAACTGATGGAATATGGATTTTATTTGTAGCTTGAAACATATCATAAATTCTAGCTAAATGCAACATAGTTGTAAATTCATTTCCTGGCACTTCTCATGGAAAATAGATGTAAATAAGCCCAAAGACTTAACTAGTTGGCTTTCATGGTGGAGAAACAGTTAGGGGTAAGAAGACTTTATATTAATGATTATAAATATTCATGCCTGTGAATGTGTTGTGCATTCAACTGTATTTATTAAAGGGGAGAAAAAAGCAAATTAATGCAGTTTCAGTGATCTCAAAGCTGGTGAAATTGGACCTGTTTTCACCAGATCTGAATTTGTTCAGTCACTTGTTTCTCCCCTTTTGCCAGCCACTGATTATGAAGTGCACAGAGGTGTCAGTCTTCTGTTTCTCATCAGTGTCTTCCGCTGTCTAAGCACAAAAAAGTTTTACCAGAAACTATTCAGCATGTCTTCGCACAGGGCTCTTGCAAATGCTACCTCATCAAAATGAGTTTGTCATAGCCACTGTAAAAGTTTGTTAAAATGAAAAGTTGCTAAAGAGTATATGATCAGCTATGATCAATATATTTTCTGTATTTAAGGCTGAATAGATGCAAGAATTTTGGAGAAAATAGTGCATTAAGTTATATAAATTATATCTGTTTGGATCATTGAAGTCTTGCATGACAACAGACTATTTTGTTTTGTAGTTGCCAGGGTATAAAAGCTTACAATATTCTCTTAAACTCTAATATTTAGAGTTTCATACAAGCAGTCAGCTTTCATTATGTCAACACAACCTGCAAGGACAAGTGTACATGCTGCGTCAAGAGCCTGCCTTTGTTCTTCCACTTGATAGAATTTCAGTTGAGCATGATGTTTAAAAAACGGGACAAGGGAAAATTTGAACAAATAAGTGATTTTTCTCTTAGTAACAGCTTAGCAAGCAAGTTACAAATGTCCTGTGAGGGCTTTGTTATGAATATTTGTCTTTTTTTTATGAGTGTCAGCCCTGGCCAAGCAGCCGCCAGGTGTCAGCGTCTGAGCCCGCTGCTGCTTGATGCTCCTGTGCAGAGTTACCCACTGAGGTTATGCCCAATTACTGCTTTCTGACTGCATCTTTTTGTAAGGGCATTTGTGTACATAACTCCAAGTATTCTACCGAAGTCAGCAGAGAGCAGAGAAGTAGTTATGCTCTTTTTACTGTGTTTGATTAATCTACGCCACCTCCCCAAAACAAGCCCTTTCTATATCTGTCCCGCAGGCTTTGCAGAATGTGTAACATCTTACAGCATCAAGTGCATTTATCTAGCTAGAAGCAGTGGAATGCTTGTTACTCAAACAATTGCCACTTAAAATATATAGATAAAGTATAACTGACCAGAAGTAGCTTAAGTTCTATTGGTATGTGATGTAACTGAAGTTTCTTAGCACTAGAGCTTGTGAAGCATTTGCTCGTGATGAGAGCTCCATCAAATCATTCTGATGAACCTTCTACTTTTAAAATAAATAGAGCATAAAAGATGCATGTTGGTTGAGGGATTTTTTCCTTGTTAATCTGAGCAAGAAGGAAGGTGCTTAGCCTAGGATTCTGTGTGTGTGTGTATGGATATATACACACACACTTGCTCTTAAATCTCATTCCTGGGGGACCCTTCATGGGTGACAGCTTCCAGCAGAGGAAGACTGGGAAAAACACTCCAAAGATAGTAGCTGATCCTTGTCAACCAGCTTTTGAGGTTTGCTACAGTTTTTCTTTTGTTCTTCCTGGTCTTCTACCCATTTTAAACCGCATGTGATTTTTACATTCCCATAGATAAATAGCATGAAGTAACGCCTTCACACTTGAACAGTCATTAAAAATGCAAATAAACAGCTTTTACCTTACAAGTTTCTTAGATATTTTAATCATTTGCTGCTGTCCACAGTTCCACTTTACAGGGTACTCTGACTTCCATTTTAAGTAAGCTGGTACAGTGGTAACACCTAGGCTGCTCAATTTATAATCCTAAATGGTACAGATGTCTTCAAGTTGTTCAGTGCATACAGTATTACTTCACAGATATGCCATATGTATTTTTAAACTTGGTGCCAAGTTGTTTGGCTTGAAACTGAGCCATAGGATTTGTACTTGCCAATTCTAAATTTAAATGTAATTTACCATGTGTGTCATGCCAAGGAGCGCAAACCTGCAGGCATCTGCTCATTCAGTGCACCTGGGAGATTTGCTGCTGAGTAAGCTGTATGTGTGTGTATATTTTTTGGCAATGGAAAAAGGAATAAATGGACTGTCAAAGGATTGAAGTCAGTCACGTGAGATGTCTGTATGGTTCTTCTCAGTTTTCTGCTTTGGAAGTCTTGGTCTAGTGGGAGGTTTTTGTTGTTGTTTTCTGGTTCATTTATTAGGTTCTCTTGTGACTACTCCATCAGCCAGAAGAGGGTAAGAATGTAACTCATTAATTTTTAAATGGCCTTAATAAATGTTTGGTTTGGTCATCTGTGTCACCGTTAAGCTTTTAAGAGGCTTGACATGTTTATGTGCAGTACTGTATTCTGCATGTATCTGCCGGTCACCAGACTCTGCAATTGGTGCCATTAGTTTGTACTGGCAATGGGAGCTGTAATTGCAGGAAGGTGCTGCTCAGTCCTGGCTCTGAGCTCTGTAGGAGAAGCAGCACACTCAGAAATCTGTGCAAAGACCTTCAGAGGTATGCATTCACCTATCGTTAGTTCTCTTCTGAAGGTTTAAGTCAAAAGAAATAAGTTGTCCTCTATCTTCACCCAGCTGACATCCTTCTCCAGTACTTTCACCAACCACGGGCTGCTTTGGTTTTGCACAAGTCTTGTCTTCCTTTTCCTGTGATAGTGAATCTGCAGATGTTGATACTTGAACCATGGCAAGCCTTCTTTCTTCAAAGTATCAGCACCAGTAACTTCCCTCAGCAGATGCCAACCAGCATTTCAATCACCAAAAGGCAAAGCCCTTCTGAAAGAGAAAAAGTGTAATGTTTTTACAACCATAAACCTGTTCAGCAAAACATGTTTTCTGATCTTTTTGTTATCTGCAGTCTGCTGGGTAGAACTAGATGGCACACCTCTAAAATTAACTTTTTTGTTCTAAACTGTTGAGAGAGGGCTCTGCAGCTGAAACTACAACCACATGCAAAAAATACTGTATTTGAGACAAGTGGGTGCAATGTTCACCTCTTAATGAGATGGGCTGGGGAAGTTAAGGGGCATTCACATTTTGATTGCGTATTGGGATACCTCCTCTTGTTGGTGCACATACTTGACCAATTCCCATGGGGGTTTTTTTGTGCCTCCTTTTCTAAGCAGTGAAGTATTCTATTGTTTGGCAAACCCTATAAGGCTTCATGTCATGACCTCAGCTTTCTATCAAGACAGTAAAGAAGAAGTCCATCCTGTGGTGTTAAAGGATTTTTCTTTTCCTTCGAGGCAGTGGTTTAAAGCTGTATAGAAATAATTCATCTCCATTGTCAAAGAATTGAGTAAAGCCAGTTCATTTTTTTCCTAGACCTCAATGAAGGTGTTGTAAAGGAATGATCCTGATGCTCGACTAAAATCCTTCACTTCAAGAGTTGTAAAAATGCAGCTGTGACAGAAGTCTGGCACCCATCTGGTATCAACCTTTCTTTTCCAGGACGTGGCTCTGTGTCCTTTGGATGGGTGAACTTGGAATCAAGTGCATCTCTCTGCCAAGTGTCTTTGAATGGCAAAGGATCACTCACTCACTCATGCGGGAAGCACTTGGGGTGTAGTCCTCTTTTAACTTAAAAAGGGCTTGTGTGGGCACGGCGTCAGTCCAGCTCCAATTGCCAGTTCCTTGATTCAGAGCAGAGCTCAGCGCCTGTAGCGTGCATGGGCTCTGTCCTGGAGCCCATCCACGCACTTCCCTCTGCTGGAGGAGGCAGGAGCAGCCACGTTTGCCAAAGGCTGCTTTCATGTTCTCACCTCGGGTTTCAAATGCAGTTGAGCTGAAACATCAGTTTGTTGTCACCCATAACAGACAAGCCTTTTTTCTCTGTCCTGCCTTCCCATTCCTTTTTTTATGGATTCTCCCCATCTGAAAGCTGTCGTATGTAGACAAATGAAAAGACACCAAAGATGCATTTTAATATGACTTAACAAATAGTTCTGCCAGCTCTGCTCAGGTTTGGGTTTGTTTTTGGTTTTTTTTTCTATTGTAATAGTTAGCCATCTTCATGGAATTACTGTCTTTTATCTCTGTTTAGGACATGTAGGTATGATATTTTACAAATAATTGTCTCCTTTGTGAGGAGTAGGGGTAGTTTAGTGTGTCTAGCCTACCTCTGCCCAGAAAGTTCACAGTAGCTGGAGTACCACATGAAAAGGAGATCATGTGTAATTAAAAAATTAAATAAAAGTGTCTTTGCTGCATGTTCTGTTTCACAGAGTTGAAAAATAGAACTTCTCTGAAATTTTCTCTGGGTTTTTATCAGAGCCTTATTCCTAATTTGGGCTGTGTTCTGAGCAGCCAAGTGTATTGCAACAGAGTGAAGTCTGTGGGAGGCAAAAGGGCAGTGCAACTTGCCAGCCACATTCAGAAGAAAAAGATAAATGGAAAACTAAGAATAGCTGCTCATTTTCAGGGAGGAACCTTCCATCTGATGAGGCCCTTACTCGCTCACCACAGTGCCTCAGCAGGTGATTCCTCCTGTCCTTGCTTTGCAAGTTCAGATTCCCACGTGCCTGCAAACTGTGATGCCATGCAGCAATAGAGAACAGGTGTGTGCCACAGAGGGGTGGATGGACCTGTAACAGAGACATCAACGTCAGTGCTTCTGCCTGGTGTGTTCTGTAAGCTCTCCTGGCCTTGGTTTTCCATTTTTAGTGTTTGTTTTCAGACACATGGAACGTGAGGTAACACGGACTGCAGGGGTGAATCTAAGATTACCTCCTTGTTGCGTAAATGCCCTGGTTGTGGGAGATGATGCCTGTTCCTCCTGCCCCACATAGGGCAGTGGGGCTGGCATCCACCAGCCCTAGAGCAGGCTGGCTGTACCCCACTGATACTTGTCCCTGCATATCCTCTGATCCCTAAGGCATAATTGTCCTCCTTTTTTTTTTTTGGCTTTTTCAGTGTGGAGCTGTTAAATGGAAACACACTCTCAGTGTCCTTTTCAGCGTTTCTGTTAACCAATACCAATCTTTAAAACAAGAGTGCACTAACAAGAAGCTACTTGCACCATTTGGGCACTTTATCTCTTCTAATGTAGAACAGGCATGGCAATGCTTCTATGTGTCCTGAAAATCCATTAAGTTCAGAGATATTTCTACACAGGTCAATAACTTAGACCATGGTTAACTTATTGTTTATTAGCTTGTTGCTTTGGGTGCTAGGATGATGCATCCCTTGCATTGCTGGCCTTTTCCATCTGAATAGCAATCAGTTTTGCCCTCTGAAAAACATCAAAGAAAACAAAAACCTTTCCCCTGCTATCAGTTATCAAAATCACAGTCTAGTCAATCAATTCTTTCTGTTTACCTCTCTATATTTACATTTCTATTTCTGTCTGTAATGTAGTAGTAATTTGTGAGTCTTCAGGATTTTATTAGACTCAGAGGATGCCGTTTCAATGCATCTTTCAAAATAGTTTCCTTCCAGAATCCAAGTGTGGACTGACCTCAGCTTTAGGAAAAAGTCACTCTTTGCCAGGGAGTAAGAGGCATGGAACTGAAGCTGGTGTTTTGCTCAGTGTTTATCCAGGAGTGCAGTGAATTAGTAGAAGATTCTTGTACTAGGTGGAACTGAACAAGAAAACTGTTAACAAAATATCTCCATGGGGCGTAATTAGAAATGGGAGAGGTCATCTGCATTTCACTAGATTTCTTACTGCTTAATCCCTCCTTCTAGTGTGTACAGAGCCTGGAAATCTGCTTTTATAATTGCCTTTACTTCTGACTGGTCCCTGAGAGGGAGGCTGACTTCAGCATATCAGAAATGGGCAGAAGAAAAAAATATTCATTTACAAGTTGTTGAATAAATAAGCACCCCCGTGGAGGCATCTGTTTTTCTGGGTGTAGAGTTACTTTGGCTGGGTAGGGCTAAGGATCTTCTGGCTTGCTTTAAGCTGGGTTGCAGAAACAAGGCTTTTGCAGGTCTGCTCTTACAGTTTCATTGAACAAAGCCCCTGCAAAATCTCTGGGTTATGAAATATTTCCTCTCTGTCGGGTCCCAGACAAGAGATGGCATCTGCAGAGCCAGAAAAGGAAGTCCTTGCCTTATAGAGAGAGCTCTTGGTGTGACACAATGGCTGATATAAAGTGTCGGGGGAGCTGAGTTGAAGGCAAAGGAACAAAGGAAGATCAAGATTCGGTGGCTGTCTCAGGCAAAAGGAAAGCTGAAAGTGTCTCAGGGATGGATAAATTTAAGGCTGCGCTTGTTCTGGCTGGGGTAGGGGATGCTCTCGGTTATCGCAATTTCTCCCGCGAAAACAATGCCTTAGGTGCAAAAATCCAGCAGGAGCTGAAGGAAATTGGAGGGCTTGAGAACCTGGTGCTCTCTCCTGACAAGTGGCCAGTAAGTGACAACACGCTCATGCACATGGCTACAGCTGAGGCTGTCATCACAGGTAGGTACAGCGGGAATCGCGAACGCAGCCTGCAGAGGAACAGAGCTGTCGAGCTGCTGCATTCCTTAGAATAAGCCTGATTGTTGGGGAAATCATGGGAAAGTGAGTCAGAAATGCTGTTTATGTGAATGATAATGTGCATTAGTTTGGCTGCTCCATGGGCACAATCCTGTGACCATCTCACAAACGGGGGGAGTCTTAATTTCTGGAGTGTGGAGGGGCTTTTCCTGTATTTTTCCTAGAGATGTACAGTTGGTTAAAGCTTAAAGACTAAAATATCACATGTCCAGAATAACAAAAATAATTGTCAAGTAGACTATCTGTGTGCTGGAGTACATTAATGGAAAATATAGCCACTAGAGAGTCTTCTGTAACAGATAAGAACTCTTCTGAGTGCATTGTTTGTGTCCAGGCTGGAGTAGAGTTACCTTAGTACCTCTTTCAGGCTAAAAGCACTAGTGCTGTCTCCTCTTTGCTGCTCCTCAGACAAAGGGTTGCATCTGCAAAAACCTGTTTGTTTTATAAGGAGAGCTCCATGTCATTGGTCCAAAAAGTATCCTAAGATACTGTATTTATAATGAAATCTGTCAGAATTATGGAAGTTATTAAGATGTCTTCTAAAATCACAATGACAGAGAACATTTGTTTTTTCTTAAGTTGGGGTTAGTCTTTTTAAGATGAGAAGTGTTTGTATTGACACCTTACTCATCAAACTAGAGCGTTCTGAGACTGGCAAGATCATAGAAAACACACCAGAAGACAGTGACCTCTCAAGAGTATTTTGCCTCTTCAAAATGGTTCAATTTTTTAAAAATCTCTGTACAAGTACTCCTGATTTTTCTTAAAACTCATAACACCGCGTAACTAGCAGTAGCAGAAGCTCCCAGTGTAGCTAAGTATCCCTCACATCAATGAGATTTCCTTTGTGCTAGTGTTTCACTCCTTTATCTGCCTACTTCCAATCTGCTCTAAATTTAGTAGGTAGAGATCAGTTGAAGAGTGTGTAGGACACTTCATACTTGGCTATTAGCTAACCAATGGTTTAAGGGGTAGCTAATACACTAAAGATAAGGGCAAGATGTCAGCCTATCAAGAAAAAAGATGACTGGCATATTTCTGAATATAGGCTATGATTAAATACGTATCATATGTTTCTTGCTTATTGAACCCTCTAAAATCATAACTTCTGGGTAATCAAGTCAGTTAGACCAACAGTAAAATAATAATTCTTTTCTTAAATATAGCAGCCTGTAAATTGCTCTAAAGAAAAAAGTTTTAGCTACTGTTTCCATTGACTCTGTTTATCCTACATTCTCATTTCTTTGATCTGTTCAGACAAGCATTTTAAAAAGGTGCTTTCATGGGCTGGAGAGGAAACAGCAAGATGAAGTAGGGAATTTTGGTAAAAAAATCCTCATTTCACAGCAACATTGGTGAGTGGGATAAAACGAGTCCTTCTCCCTGCTTCCCACAAGGGAAACAAGAACCTCTCCTGCCGGCAGCAGTGTCTCCTCCTGACAAGGGGGAATGCAAAAAAGCCCCATGGCTTGCTCATGGCCCAGCCTAGGTGCCAAATCACCCACGTCAACAGAGTGAAGCTGAAGAAGGTGAACGTCTGTGAGGCTGAAGGCATCTGCCAGCAACCCTGGGGACCTGCCCTTACTGCTGTGGAAACAGATTTTAAAGGATATATTGGGTGACTGGAACGTTACCAACCCCCACCCCAGCCCCCCCCCCCCCCCCCAAAAAAAAAAAAAAAAAAGAAAAAAAGAGGGGAAATAAGCAACAAAACCATCTGGTTCACTGCCCTGCACATCCTGTTTGCCTGGCTGGCTGCCTGCTGGCCACAGCATTCCCCCATTCCCCAGCCACTCACCTGCGGGCAGTTGTGGGATACTTGTAGACTGGGACAAACGTGCCCAGGCTAAAAGCCATGAAGTCCCGTTGTCATTGTCAGGGCACTGCCCTCGGGGGAGCTCCCAGCCTGAGGCTGAGGCAGCAGCCAAGCGTGAGATGCAGGCTTGTGTTGAGACAAAGGCAGTTCTCACCTGGGGAAGGGATTGTGGCCAGCACTTTGGCAGCTGCACGGAGAACATCCCAGGAGGATCATGACCACAAACAACCGGGACTGTGGGCACTGCCGCAGACTGAGCTGGTGCTCCCCAAAGCCACCATGTGCCCTGACTGAAAGGTTCATCTGACAATGAATGATAGACAAAACATCTGCTTCCTGGATGAATCTGTCCTATAAGGGAGGGACAAGGACAGCATCATCAAATCCAGGAAAACTATCTCTGTAACAACAAAAGCATCATCATTTTCCTCTTTTGCTTACACATGGGTTAAAAAAAAATAAGTTCATTTCCAAAGAAAGAACCTGTCCTACTGATGGCTGAGACAGCAATCTGGTCCCAGGCATGGGAACCATGGTGGGCTTGAACAGCCTGGAGGTGCTGGACCACAGGGACTCTGTGGACAAGGTTTCTGCAGGAGCTGCCAGGCAGTAAGCCCTGCTCCTGGCTCCTGTCTGGATAAACTGTGACACCTGACTCCTAAATCTGGAAAGACCTGGCAGCTTTAAAGTGTCTTGTTTCTTTAGGATTACACACTGGGATGGCCAGTGTAACTGGTAGGGTATTATTTTATGTGAAAGAAGAGGAATCTTGTTCTACCCCTTCATCTTTTTTGTCTGCCTCCATTAACTGGTGCTTCAGAATGTCTCTTGCTTCTGGGATTCTGAACTTTCTCTTAAAATAAATTGTGGGTTTCCAGAATTCACCATCTCTGACAAAATGAAGGTATTTTTCCAAGAACTTCCCCTGCTGTGTCATTCAACCTGAGCAACTAAGCAAGTATTAAATGGGGCTTCTCTAAGTATGTAGAGAATATGTAAGTGGATAAATCCCTTTGGCCTGTGTTTGCACTGATTACACAGCTGTAATGGATGCCAGTGGAAGGTTTTCCTTGACACAAGTCAAGGGCAGGACTCTTCAAGACCAACAACAGACAACACCAGCCAAGAGAAGCAGCAATACTGAAGAAACAGTCTGTGTTTAAGAGGGGGAAGGTTCCTCCTTAAGCAAGACTGTAGGACTTGGTAAAAATAATCTATAAACAGATATTGTTAGTGAACTTATTACAGAGAGAAATTTATGTGCTGGAAACTGCCTTCAGGCAGTAGGGATTTACTACTCTTACTGATTTTTTTACTATTTCTTTTAAAACCTCACTGTTCATGATATTATAATATATTTGGATCCTTGCATGAAATATCTACAAATTTTAGACAAAATACATATAACATACAGATTTTAAAAAGGAAGTTGATAGTTTGCGTTTGTGTCTAGTCATACATACCTCTTAAAGTGATTCTGTAATGTGATAATTAAAATAAAGAAAGAAAGAAAGAAAGAAAAAAAAGCTTTCATTTTTAAATTGGATTCACATCTGTAAAGGCAGGGGCTCAGCCAGGCACAGTTGGCTTTATCCAGACCCCATGGCAGCCACGCTGTCACCCAACAGTTGATCATCTCTGTAATGACTTCACACCAATTGAGCTTAAATAAAGGCCCTCAGCACCTACTGTTGATTAACAGAAAGTGTCATCATTTTGGTGAAGGAATTAAACATGGAAAGGAAAGAAGAGAAAGATGAGAACTGAGAGTCAAGACCATTCTCCCTCCAGCCTTCTGTCATGCTGTGTAAAAATGTGACAGTGGCACCAGAAACACAACTTGGTATATTCGAAGTGGAAAAAGGAACATTTCTCAAATGCACAGTGAGCTCGCTTGCATGTTTGCTGTGGTTTTTTGCTCTTCTGCCTCCATACAGCAACCTTCTCTGCCCTCCTCTGAGCAGATTACTGGTGTCTAGAAGACCTGTACCGCGAGCTGGTGAAGCGCTACGTGGACGCCGTGGACAAGCTGTCGGGCAGGCGGCCGGACCCCGCCACCATCGAAGGCTGCAGGGAGTTAAAACCAGACAACCACCTCCTCGCCTGGCACACGCCCTTCAACGAAAAGGGTACGGTACTGCTTTCCTTTAGAGGGCCTGGGTAGAATAATGCATGCTCTCGGTGTTTGTGGCTATATGGAAATTGTTTCCTTTTCCCCCCTGACATCAAAGGCCACTACCCCTGAAACGTTTCCATGTTCTCCGGAGGATGACAAGAGATCTGCCAAGAATTCCTTCTGTAGGGCACTGTGTCCTCTTGTAAGCAAACCCCTCCCTCTTTAACATCTATTTAAAGAGACTTTGTCCTTGGCTCTGTGCCTCAGGGTCCAGATTTTTGTCCTTGAGTTTAATGGTTATTTTAAGAAATATTTTCTGCCATTTTTCCTTTAAATGTTTGTAGACTTGGATCTTTTCAGTGACACCAGATCTGAAACAAAATGCCAAGCCTGTAAATTGCTCTCAGCACCAACATGTTCACTGAAGGGAAAGCAGTGACTTTTCTCCCTTTGGATGCCCTGAGAACAACTATGATTGTTTTGTTGATAATCCCTCATACTCCTAGCCTGGTTTACCTACACCTGACCCTCTCTTTTTTTCCCTTTATCATCATTTACTTTTACAATGAATAAAATTTCCACTTCAAGTTAAATAACGTGCACGCAGCGATGTGCACACACATACACACGCAGTGCAATTAGTCTTGGAAGCCTGTAGAGGCTCCATTATCAGGGGAGGGAGCCCCAGCCAGCCAAAAAACGGTATCAGCTCACAGTGGTGCTGGCTGTGTTGGTGACACCCAGCCACTGCAGAGCGCACTGCCTCAACTGAACTGTGTATTAATGCAACACCACGGCAAAGACCCGGTGGCACAATGCCACAGCTATTTCTGGGTCTCTGCAGCCAGTTTGACAAAAAAAATCATCTCTCACTTGTCCCCCCCGCTCCTCACAACAGCTGCTAGGAGTGAAAAGGGTGTGTCCTTCCCACCCTGCTATCAGCCAGCCAGATCTGAGAAAGCGCCCCTTTGGCAGTGTCATGTGTTTTGTGACTAACAGTGGACAAAATTTGGTGAAAATAATTGTGGGAGCTGCTGTGAACAAGTAGCTCTTAACGTTGTTCGACAAGCAGTTGAGTATAGCTGTTTCCCGGTCCACTGCAGAGTTGGAGCTACTTCTCTTCTTTCAGCCTTCTACCTCCCCAGCTTTCCATGATGGACTATCTGCTTTGGGGATACTCTGGGCTAGAAGAATCAAAAATTAATTCCTGCCTTGAGATGTGGCAGCTAAAAGCCACCTTCTCCATCTGGTCTGACAAATAAACATCCAGAACATTTCAGAAAGCCTTTTTTTCACCCTGAGAGCAGGAGAACCAGCGACCTGAAGTGGAGATGTTCTGTCTTCTATAGGACCCAGCACTGCTATGGACATAATTAACTTCTAATTGAATTTGCACAAAATTCTTCTTGAGGCAAAAACATGCCATGGGCATTGAATGCCCATGATTGAATGCCTGTGATTGAATGCCTAGCAGTCAGATTATATTTTGGATGGGCTGGAACCAAAAGGCTGATTTGCTGTGGGCATTCTATCTTATCTTGCTTCCAGCAATAATTCATGTGCCAGCCTTCATAGACTTATCTTAGGTAATTTTGCATTGCTTATGGATACCTCTCTGCTCAGATTCTTGTGAGTTTAGTCAGCACACTGAATCCCTAAGTCAAACTGCCCTATGTGTCTCTGCCACCTCACATCATGCTCATTGACACACTTGTTGCGAAGATACCTGGGTTATGTTAGAGGCTGGTGAGATTCCTGTGACCACCAGAAAACCTGCCTAAGATTGTCTAACACCTTCCATTTTAAGAGCTTGTTTACAATTTACAACATTGATTAGCACAAGGCTAAAATTCTCTCCATTAAGTGTTTGCCTCTGCTTGTCTGTAAGTATTTAAAATTTTGATACAGATGAGTCTGCTGTTTCTGAGAAATGGTAAAAATATTTTGATTCATTGCCAAAACTTCGAATTGCTCAAAAGAGAATCATTGATGTTGTAGAACTGGAACCATACTCTGAGTAAGGTAGTAGCTCCTGAGCCAAAGATTTGCTTTTGGAGCCACTGTGAAAAGCCAGTCAAATGGTGGGTCAAATAGCTGGGCTCTACCTGTATCATGTGTATTTCAGGCCGAGAGTGCAGCATCCAAACAGGTCTTTATTTGCAGCTGTGGAAACAACTTCTGGGCTTCCTGGAAGCACTTGAGAACTTTTTGCTGGTAGTATTGGCAGAGAAGCATGAGAGAAAAGTGTGAGTTAAAATGCAGAAGAAAGTTGAGGGGAAAGTTGAAGAGAAGGTTAAGCTGCAGATGCACAGGAGATAAAGGTGCTGGGCTCTAAGTTTTGATGCAGAATGATCTGTAGTCACAAAAGGCACATCCTCTTCAGGGCTTAGCAGCCATTACCCTAATCTTTGTTATTCTACAGGTGTAGAGTGAAGAAAATCACACTGAGGTATGACATATTAAAAAAGAATAATGTAGTGCATGAATGAAAAGGAAAATAACTGAGAAACATGGATAAGTACAGCAAAAATTCACTGTCTCCTCCAGGACAGCAACTAGGGACTTCAAACGAAACTAGGAGATCATGACCTCAAAGCAAGCTAGAAAAAGGACTTCTTCACACAACATCTACATAAGCTGCATAACTATTTTCCAAGGCCAATTTGCAGATGCTACAGTTCATGTGAGTTTGAAAATGAGCTGGGCAAATTCACCCAGGAGAAATCCTTCAAGAGTTTTTAAGCAGAAAGATGAATAGCCAGGTGCCTCCTGGATCAGGGAGACAATTTGCCAGCAGCTTAGTTAGAACAAAGGGATATTGTACTTTTTACTTTTTCTAAAGTATCCTCTTCATTGTCAGACATGATGAGTTGGCTTGACCTTTGGTCTGATCATGGAGGACAGTCCTTACGTTGTCACATATGTCACTCCTGTTGCTTGGCCTAGTCTTGCTCTCCTTTGTGTCCTTATGGACACAATCAATGGTACACTAGAGACAAGGGAGTTAGCTCCCTGAAGCTCTGCCTGGGTTTAATGTTACTCCATGTGATGGAAATTTTTGTTACCAAGTTTACTTGTCTAAATCTGCAGAAGGTTTTAATGGAACTTCCCAGACTGTTGGAAGGCAACAAAGTGGGAAAGACAAGCTTCTCCAAACCAGCAGTCAGATTACTGTAGTACATCTTCTACTTTGGATACACTGGGAGATGTTATTTAATTAGCAGCTTTGTGTAGTGCAAAAGCTTGCCCTCTTGGATAACCAGTATGGACTGTTTCTCCTTTGGAAACAGCTTTTCATAGTGAAGAATCTCATCTGCTACTCTATGGCAGCAGATGGTCTAATGAAGGGTTTTGTCTTGCAAGCAGGAGAAGATATTTTCTCCCAGTTCAGTGGTGCCCTGGAAGACTGGATTTCCTTCCTGACTCTTTCTTGTGGCTTCTGTGTGATCTGTGGGATAGGCAGACAGTTTTAACTGCTACTGGATACCTGCTCTCAGGGAGAAGAACTCTTTTCCTACCAGGGAAATTCAGATATTGCACCTGGAAATGCCAGTAGGTGGTTTATGGTTTTTTGGCTCAGGCTTCAATTTGGCTTGACGTAGATCTCACTGCCACCTTCACTACCCCACTTGGATCACATTCATAATCTTAGGGCATCGGAGCTGAAGCCACTTGGGATGAGACTTAATGGCAAGAGGTGCTCCAAAAGAGCCCCTGGTGCTTTGCTCTCACAGCAGACAAATGAAACTAGCTGCCCAGTGGAGCAGCTGAGGGCCCTTCTGCAGATAAGTGACTGAAAGCTGTGACCCTGGCTCCTTTGCATCTGCTGCTTCAATTCACTCTGGCCCCTGAGTTGTTCCTACTATGCCATCATACACACTAAGGGACATACAGCCTCTCTCCATGCTGCCTGTCTGGGATAGACAAGGAGATTGGGCTCCTAATTCAGGTTCACATAGGCTAAAATTAGGTAGCATAAATATGCCTCTTATCTTCCAGGAACTAAGAAGATAAGAGAAATGCTGATTGCTCCCAGCTATTCCCAAAGTCACTGGGAAGTGTGATTGAGCAAAGACAGTGCTGAAAAATGCCAAGTACTGTGAAAAACCGAAGTCTCAAGGTGGTTGCCTGCAATGAGTTAATGCTTTTTTGGGCATTGGCTCACCAGCTGCAAAGAGGAGATAATCACCTCACACTAGTGCCTGGTGAAGATAAGCTCATTAAAACTTCTCTGGGATCCTAAAATTACTGTGCTAAGTACTGCAGAGAAACTCATTAGTAAGTTTAACTCCACTTAATGAAGTGTTTAAAAGTTGAACACCTAGGATCACACTCCCAGTGCTAAGGATTAAAAGAAATTCTGAATTCAATAAATAAATTCTGTGCTGCACAGAGATGGAGGTTCCCAAGACTAACCTCGGTAAGTGTAGGCTGTAGCACAACAAGCACTAATTTCAGGTTGCATGGGAAACTTCAGTTCTGACATTGCCTAACTTTGTAGGATTTGGCTGGGTAGCCTTTAGTTTCTTTTGGACACATTATTTTTGTACGTAGCAGAAACTGGTGAGGCTCTTCAGGATGAAACATTGAAAGGTGAATTGTGAAGCTCATACAAAGTGTTTTAATTTTGTGCTTACAACTATAAAATAAGGGTGTGTGGAAATGTATCTTTCTCAAAGTTCTGTTTCTGGTGTGGGTACCTGGAGCAAGCAAAACAGCAGTGTCAGCCAAAAATGAGTGAAGATGGGATGAGAGCTTGGATCAAACAAGTCCTGTGAACAAGAGAGTGCACAGCTTTCTGAACACACTGTGCTCCTCATAGCACTTGATTATGTTGGGATATACCTATAAAACCAGAATGACTATGTAGGAAAAAAATTCCTCGCAAGAAACTTTCAAAACTTGTAACTCATTTTGCATGGTAATCTCCCATTCCCTGAGAAGTTCCCTTCCCACACATGAGCTGAATTAATGGAGTGTGCTTGTCTCACATTTTATCATATTTGTGTGAGATCAGTCTCCTTTTAAACGCTTGGTGTTATCCTTTTACTTTAGGTTCTGGATTTGGAGCTTCCACAAAAGCCATGTGTTTAGGGATGCGATACTGGAAGCCGGAAAGGCTGGAGTCACTTATTGAAGTGAGCATTGAATGTGGACGAATGACTCATAACCATCCCACAGGTAATGCCTGCACTCTGACATCCCCTAAGGCAGCTTTCCTCTTCTGCAGGGACTAACACGGCTCCTGTGAACTCCCCTGGTTAAACCACCTCTGATTTGCAGGCTTCAAGGCCTCAGTTTGACCTTTGCTTGGTCAATGCATACGTGTGTATATTACTTCTATAGGTTTATACATTTGCTTTTATATTATGCCGACAGCATCCTCAGGCATAGTTGTTTTCTCTTCTAAAATCCCAATATGTAAACAATACCTGCCTTGTCCAAAGCACATTCATGTTAGTTGCCCTAATCAAATTTTAGGATTCATGTATCTCTAGATGACTCACTGTTATCATGCAAATTTATGGTTCAGGGGATAACAACATTTTTTTCTCTTGGCAGGTTTTGTCATATCCAATCACTGTAGGTAGAGCTAGTAAGCCAAAAAACCCTAACTCCATATATTTTAGGATACAATCTGAAATGTTTTCTAAACAAAACCTAAATAAGAAGATTTAATGTTGTTTTAATATTCAGGTTTGTCATTTTGATAATTTTATGCTATGTAAGCATGTATTCATTCTGTCTGTTTCAAACAGCAATAAATAAAACCATAATGAATGGTGACACATTCAACACACTCAGTACTATGAAGCAGTCAGAAAAGCCATCAGGATGCCATAAAATAAGGGGAAAGGGATTCAAAACAAAGCAGAAAATTAGGCTGGTATGTAAAGTCTGTGGTGCATTAGCAGCCATAAGACTGCTTGTAGTCTGTGTCCATCATATTAAAAAGGGCTTATGAGACCCAGAAAATGACAGCAAGGAGCATCCAAGTTGTCAGACAACTTCCATACAGTGAGAAATTATATCCAGAAAGAGTTTTCAGCTGGAAAAAGAAACAAGTGGCACAGCAGGGAGGCAGGAAGGAGTGGGGTGAAAGGGCCACATGCACCTCACTGCTATCCTGAAATGCTTGAGGGAAATGCCAGTTATGATCCTCATAACTCAGACTCAGAAAACCCAACCAGTGCATCATTTGGGACTGAAACAAGCAGACAAAGAAAATACTTCCCCATGTTATGCACAGTGAAGCCTCAGACCTCGCTGCTACAGGCAGCTGCAAAGTCCATGGATATCGGTGGGTTCAAAGGAGACTAGGCAAAGAGGCTGTCTTGTCAAAATCAATCAAACTGTGTAATTAAAGTGGCTCCTAAAACTAACCTAGTTGCTCTGGGGAATGGAGAAGCCAAACCACATCAGGGTTCACTCTGTCTTGCAGAGGCAGACACCTTGGCCAGGGTGTGCTTTCTCCCCCAGTGAGGAGCAGCAGGCTGTGTGAGGGCTGCCCTGGGCAGGGGGAGCAGGGCAACAACAACAGGGGGATGGGCAGCCTGAGGAGCAGGCAGGAGAGGACTGCCAGCCCCCACAAAACCTTCAGGGCACACCCCAGCCACTGCTACCCCGACTGAGTTGTCCCACTGCCCCTGCTAGCCTTTTGATTCACACTAAACCTGCTGTCCCTCATGGTAAATGTGAGGATCTTTGTGGCATCTGGGCTAGATGCTGTCTATCTGAGTGAGACCCTTTGGTCTGGGTCTACACTGGCATCTATTCTTTATGAAAACATATTCAGGACTCTAGCTGGATGTGCCTTGGGCCTGGCAGGTCTTGTATTGCAGGTCTTGTACCAGAGGGAATTAGCAATCACCTCATCTGGACTTGTCACCTCCTAAGATGATTTTGTTTTACCTTCAGCAAAACACACAAAATTCATTATTACCTCTATGTATGAGTGAACACTTTTGGACCCATGCACCAAGAGAAGCACCTGCATCAATACTTTGCTCACCTGGGATTTATTTAAATGACTGGCTGGTTTTTTTAAGCTTCTTTTGCACACTGCACCAGGTTGGTTTTTTGCCCTTGACAAAAGGCCAAAAGTGCAAGCAAAGTAAGAAATGAGCTGATTGTTTCTGGTGTCATGGAAGTGTTGAGTGCCCATCAACATATTTAAAATGTTGAAATATTGGTAACCAAAATAGAAGACCAGCATGTCTTTCTTGGACTATTTCTTCTTTCCTCTAAGAGGACATGGGTTTGTTCCCTTAAAGTCAAATGAGCCAGAAATAGTGTTAGATCTAGCAACCACCACTCTTGGGCTGGACAATGCTGTGAACAAGATGATATAGCTTGTAACTGAATCACTTTGTACAAGTCAATTATTTCATGTGACTTCAATTAGAAGATTTTCAGTATCCCATTGGTAGATGATGTTTATTTTTGAGCCCTACCTCAATTTCTATCACATTACACCACTGAGAACAGAAGCTCTCTCCTATGTGAGATAAGTTGCAAACCAATGGGCAGCACTCATTAGCCAATAATCCCGACATACCACAAGTCAGGCCGCAAACAGGCAGAGATGGGTTGTGTACATTTGTTAATCTACCTGACAGCCATGAGACATTCCACTGGTGATTTTATGAGGAAAACAAGGACAAACAGGATGGTACCAGCACAGATGCACACTGGTAATCCTTGTTATTTGCGAATTCCAGGTTTTCTAGGGTCCCTTTGCACAGCTCTCTTTGTGGCATATGCAATACAAGGGAAACCCCTTGTGCAGTGGGGAAGAGAGATGATGAAGGTTGTGCCGATGGCTGAAGAATACTGTAAGAAGACCATTCGTCACATGGCAGGTACCAAGTCTGGATCAAGACTTTATTTTCTTAAAATTACGTTTAGCTGGAAAGGCACTGAAGAATTGTTGCTCCCTATTCTTTATATCTTGCTGCTTTTCCCCCTCTCCTCCCTCCAAAGGTTGTCCTCCCACTTTCTCTGCTCAGAGAAGTAAGCTCTTCACAGGTGGTGCCACCTTCTTCTACCAGCAGTTGGTTGCCTGGTGTATTGGTGGCAAAAATACAAAGCAAGATAGCAATGACCGTGCCGTACTGCACAGTTTTATTTTTAGGGAATCTTCAGAGATTGCTGGGCAAGGGTGAGGAAGGAAATTATATTTAGCAGGTTATTAGGCAAACTGACTGCTGAGATTAATTATTCAGCTGCCTTCCATCAATTAGTGCAGTTCAACATCTTCCAGAAGAAAAACCACTGACACTCCTCATCCTGCCAGGAAAATTTGACCTGCAGATGCCTCCTGAGCAAGAGTTAGCTTTTGACTACAATTCAGATTTGACTTGTTTGCTTTTCTGAACAAATATTTAAGATACAACCTGTCGTATCCTCGTTTTAAACAACAGTGTCACCCAGCTACTGAACTTGATGCTACTACTTTATTATTGCTATGCATGTGGTCTTTGGGGCAAAGGTACTTTGGTCCCCTCTTGCCAGGAAGTGATGTCTGTACTGGTGAGACCTGCCATGGACAGATGAGTACCATTACATTGAAACATCAAGGAAAGAGATTAAAGGACAGCTTTTGAGAAAGACTGAATTCAATAGAAACCTTTACTCAAGAGCACTCAGAAATTAAAACTTACCCCTGAAGAAAAGCTGCTGCTTTAAAATCTGAAAGGAGCCCCAGGAAGGCTTTCTCAAAGACCCTGCATTTTCATCTGTGCCTCATTGCACACCAGGATTTTTTTAGCAGAGACCCATGAGGAGCAGGTGCAGGATTAATGTGATTGAGCGTCTCTCTGAGTGGCTTTGCAGCAGGTCCCTGTCACTCCACCCCAGCAGGACCCCTCAGTGTGGAGGTATGTGTGCTGGACTCCTGAGGCATGCCCTCCAGCCAGTGCCCGTATTGTTGAGCTTCATCCTATTTTGGTAGCGGGAAAAGTGTCCTGCATTAAAGTTAAGCTCCTTGGCTGCTGAGATGCACTGCAAAGAAATCCTGCCAAACAGAGTCCTCCAGTTTTAGAAAATCCTAATTTAGCTATATTATCCACCATGGATAGCAAACAGAGAGCTTGTTACCCATGTCACAGAGGGTTCAACTCTACACCCCTCTCTGATATCCAGTTGCAGTTCCATGGACCTGAATGTGACCATCAGCTCAGCTGGGCTCAAGGGATGGTGCAGACCCTTGCTAGGGTTAGTGGCATGGGATTCTACATGCTACAGGACCATGCTACAGGTCCACCCAACAAAAATTTCCTTCAGCTGTTTGATCCCTCTATTTCTGAAACTGTGGAACAAGCACCTTGCTTGTTAAGGTGCTACATAGAAAACATTCATTTTTGAGGCCTTTATGAGGCATTTATTGTCATGGGGGAATTAGGGAAAAAAAGCACACAAACAAACAAAAAGCCAACAAAAAAGAAAGAGATCTGTCAGGTCACTCACACTTCTAAAAACTGTCATAACCAGCTGCTGCAGTGGGTGTTGATAGCTTACATTTGCTTTGCTTACATTTGTTTTCCTCTAGATGCTCTAGATAAATCTAGATGCTCTCTTTGGCCTGATGGCCATAAAAGTCCTTTCACTCTGTTTTTGTAAACATCTCCCCTTTTTAGGGTTTGGGTGAATGGTTTCCTTGAAATGAGGCCAAAGTGGGTCATAGACTCAGAAAAAGGGCAGCTGACATTTCCAGGTGTCTCAGGCATATGGTCGAATGCCCATCACTGTCTGGGACTGGGACACTGGCAGCTGACAACTTTGTGAAAGTATCAGGTCCTACAAAGCAGCTTGGATTTTTTTTTTTTTAAAGCCTCCACTTAAAGATCTTAATTGCCAAAGAGAGTCATCACTGTGGCATTTTAGGAAAAGAAGCAAAATCAGATTACATCCTTCAGGTGAATGGTTTGGTTGTGTGTGTGCTTCTCAGCCACTTGCAGCACACACTACTGAGAAGCCAAGCAGAAGAGAGGGAAAAAGTGGGAATGTTAAATTTTATTTTACACCCATAGTCCCACCCCAAATTGCTAGTTTGGCTTGGCATACTTAGTCGTCTGGGCCACCTCACTGTTCTCTAACCCCTTATCCCCCTCAGCTTGCCAGGCAGGGTTTCCCTCAGGCCTCAGCTCTGCAGGCAGGTGCATGTGTATGTGCATAACAGCCCAGTGAGACTGACTTGGGTGCCTTTTTAAGCCTTTATAAAAAGGGTGAACAAGAGCATTGGCTTGAAAATAAACTAAGTTTAATAAGTTTATTTACATGGGGAATATTAAGCATGATTAGAGATCACTTCCCAAAGTGACAGAAAAAAAGGAGAAAGACATATGGTTATTTAAAAGGGCTTATTTCTATGGGCACAGATAGCAGATGTGTGTATTATTTATCTCTTTGCTGCATTTGATATGTACTATAATATCTGCCAATGGGAATTCTGGACTTTCCTATCTGTTTTTTCCTGAATGATTGCACAATAAATGCAAAGAAAATAAAACACAAATACTGGAGAATTTATGCAATTAAAAATTGATAACTGATGTAAATGCCAAATTGTATTCAGGACGTGGAAGCATTTTCAATGTTCTTTAATCATAGTAAAGGAACAAAAACTGGCAAAGAATTGATCATTTTCTTTTTGTTGACTCTTAACTTTTCCTTGGAGTGCTCTTCAGCAAATTCTTGTAAAGTTTCATCTTGATATATCTTAAATTACATTAAAATAACACAAAATTCTGAAAGTATTTTCTTCATTGCCTCCTCTGTTTTCAATTAGATGTCCCACTCCATACATATTTAGTATATATGCAGTATGTTTCTGTAAAATACCTGGGGTTTCATTTCAGTCAATACTGTCATTATCCTTAAAATATGTTAAAGTAGAACTGAAAATGTTCTCGAAATGAAATACTACATCATTAATTCTTTTGCCTTCAGAATATCAAGAACACTGGTTTTACTTTGAAGCCAAGTGGCAGTTTTATTTGGAGGAGAGAGAAATCAATGAGGAAAATCAGAATCAACCTGTCTTTCCAGCCAACTATGATGCAGAGGAGAGAGAAAAGGTAACTGCAACTTCCAAAAATTCTTGGGATAGCTCTGAGAGAGGTATTTTCAGAGAGATGCACCACTATTTTTCAACTAATTCCACTGCCAGAGTAGTCAGGATTTTTTTCCCCTGGAATTTCAAGAAAGAAATAACGTCTATCCTCGACTCAGGTACATGTTAGCTTAAAAAATAAGCAGTTACCACCAATCCTGGGTTTGCTGCAATGAGAGAAAACAGTGCAGAGAGGCAGGCTTAATGGTCTGGTACCCAGAGCAGGTACAAAACATGGGCCATGGCAATCTGAGCGTGGAAAAGGCAAATGTCCTGCCTGGGCCTCTCATTAAAGCCTAACGGAGCTGTGGCCAGATCCCTACAAAAATATCCCCAGGTGTTAGAAGCTGGATTTGGTCATGTTTAGTGGAGGGTGTCCTGGCCCCTGGCAGGGCATTTGAACTCAGCGGTCTTTAAAGGTCCCTTCCAACCCAAACCAGTCTATGATTTTTTGGTCCTTCGAGCAGAAGACAGACATCCCAAGTGGTTGATTCACTGCCAACTTGGGCTGTGCCAAGCTAGTTTTAAGTGTCTTGAGAGATGGTGTTTCACCACATTCCAGGAGATACAATTTTATAATGTACATGATCTTTTCTTTGTTGGTTATATCTTCTTAACTTGAGAGAAATAATGTGTCTCCTTCCCTGCTGTTTACAGCTATCTGATAGGGGCTGGCACCCCCCCAAAGCTCTCCACTTAGCAGCTAAGCAATAAGTATGTGGTTCTTGTCACCTTTTGCCATAAATCAATCCCTTTTTTCCAGACTATTTAAGCATAATCCTATGCTGAGAAGTCACTTTGTGTATTTTAGGTGATATTCTGTGCAATGAAAGGTGCGGGTGGAAATCTGATTGACTGCGGTTAAAAAGAAATTGCTCACTCTTAATATAAAGAATAGATTCCCTTCCAGGTTTATTTTACTAATTTAGTCCCATGAATTCGTTACTACTTTTATATTCCTTCCAGTACTACTAGAGTCTCAGCAAAGCTTTAGAAGAGATTAAACCAAGCAGTAATTTCCAATGACCACTTCAAGAGAGAACTGTATGAATTCCTAATACAGAAGCAAAATTTACCTTCATTATCCTAGCCCAACTATTTTGGCCTACTGAGCTGTTTATTTTGATGAACAAGAAAGAAAAATGGTGCTTGACCCTCAAACTCCTCCACCAGGCAGAGATCATTGCCTGGCAGAAAGGAGGGGGAAAAAAAACCAAAAACAAGAATGGAAAAGGAGTGCTAGCCAGCAGCAGGTCAGCTCCTGAAGGGTGAGGAAGTCAGAGGCAGCTGTAATCACTGGCAGCAGGGGTTGACAGCAAGGAGGGGACATGTGAATTACCTCCTGGGCTTGGCAGCAGCTCACTGCCTTCAGCAGGAGAGTGCATGCTGGCACCCCATCCAAGCTCTAGGTCCTTGCTGGCCCACCCAAGGCAATCTGGGCTGGTGCCACAGCACAGCACAGGGCTGCACAAAGGCGCTGGAGCTGAAAGGAGAAGGAAGCAGTTTGGGAAGTGCTGCCTTGGGGCAGTTAATACCTGCCAGGTTCAGTCCTAGGACAGCTATCCCCAATATAAGGCTGTTTCAGCAAGGCCAGATGACATCGGTTGTGTGCAGAGCACCAGGGATGAGGAGGAATAGCTGGAGCAACACTGGAGCTGCCTGGCTGCACACCTAGAACATCCCCTCCGTGCTGAGCCCTCCTGCCTTTGGTAGCATTGCATGTGTGTCTGTGCTGCTCCACCAGCATCCAAACTGCAGCAATAGGGCTGGAAATATGAAAAAAATGGGGCAAGAGAATAGCATAAAGGCATAAATAACCTCTCTAAATTGTTAAAAAGAAAGAAAGCAGCAGAGTGAAGCTGTAGTCCGACTCTACTGTGTTTGATGGATGTGTAGATAAACCTCAACCAAGAATGAAACAGCTCAGGTGAAAATGAATAGAGAGAAATGTAAACTCTTCATACATGTTGCAGAAGCCAAGATCCAGCCAACCAGCAACACTGAACATCCCATGATGTAAGTTAAACTTCAGGAAATAAAGCTGCCCATTTCTTAATAGGAAGGTCTTTTTTTAACTATAGATTTATTAGTGTTAAGGTAATTTGGGGATTTGGGGCTGGAAGTACCTGCTCTAGAGAAAATCCAATTTTCCTTTGCAAACCTCACCGTGGGTTTGGAGTTCTTCTTCCTCCTTCTGGGGAAGAACTGTTTCTTACATTTTCAAACTGTTTTCCCTTTTGTTCAACAAGTGTTTTTAGAAGAGGAGAGAAAAGGCTTGGCAAGAAAAAGAGAAAGGGGCTTCAATTACATAGTCTGAAACCAAGGCCCTAAAGAATTTACTGGATCAGAACATTTTCACCCCCCATGAAAACTTGGCCAATTGAAAAATTTGCAAACGTGTGGCAAGGGGAGTTGAAAATATTCCCAGAGGCAGGAAGAGGACTGACGAAGTATGTCCTTACCAACCTTAATTTTTTGTACGATAAGGAATTTCTAGGATGTGAACTTGAAATCTTGATCTACTTTCTGGCAAGTTTGGCTCGCTTAAACCAGCCTCGTGGCCCGCCAAGAGCTCGGTGCATTACGCGGGACTGCAGGCTGGTCGCGGCGCCTCCGGCTCCACCGGGGCGGCTGCAGCGGAGGCTGTGCCTCGTCCCCGGCCGCCCCAGCGGAGCCCAGCTCAGCCCGCGCCGCCCTTTCCCAGCCCAGAGCGCCGTTCCCGCCCAGCAGAGGAGACGCCGGCCCGCCGCGGCCAAAGCGCCAGCCCCGGCTCGGGGGCCCCGCGCTGACAGCGCTGTCTGTCTCCCCACAGACGTACAGGAGGTGGAGCTCCGAAGGCCGCGGGGGAAGGCGAGGCCACGACGCGCCCATGATCGCGTACGACGCCCTGATGGGCTGCGGCGGGGACTGGACAGAGCTCTGTAACCGCTCCATGTTCCACGGAGGTGAGGGCCCCTGTGCTTCCCACCCCTGCTCCCTCGCCAGGGCCGGCAGAGAGCCCTCCTGGCTGCCAGCCGCCTCTGTTGGCCAATCTGCCGTGCTGTCTGTAACATTCTCACCTCTGGTTTTAGCCTCTAAACCCCATTCTTGTGGCAGCTGCTGCCGCACAAGCCGCTGACAGCACTTTTCAAATGTCGCTCCATCTACATCTCATGATTCTGCCAGAGGTGCTTGAGGAGTAACTCCAGCACGGCTTGCTAAAGGGCTTACAGAACACAAGCACCTCTGGCAAAAAAAAAAAAAAAAAAAACCCAAAACAAACAACCCTTTTAGCTTCTTGTAATGAAACCAAGTAAGGAAGAAAAATAATACAGCAACCAAACAAGTGCCAGCCAAATAAAATCCAGCACTTGAAGGCACACCATGAAGTACTTCTACAGCTTTGAGAGAGAGAACTTTCTCATTAGCAGATGCATCTTGCTGGGAAGGCCAGCATAGCTGGGGGGGTAGGACCCCAGCCCTGAATCACCCCCTCCCTCCCTATGGGGTGTGGGCCCTTTGCAGGGGCCCTGGGTCTCTCACCTGCCCCAACACAGTGGTGGGAGTTCCCAGTCCTCCAGTGCAGACCCTGGCAGGCACAAACCCACAAGCACTGCATGTGCAGAGCATCAGCGCTTCTCAGCAAGGCTGGGTGTTTTAGAGCCTGCGCAGCGCTGTGCTGTGCGGAGGGAAGGGGCACTCGCCAGTCCAAGACCTCTATTGTATACTAAACACCCCTACAACTATTGTTCCCTTTGTCCTTAGCAATGGCTAGCAACCTGCAAGAGCTGCTGTGCTGGGGTAGATTTTTCAGAAACAAAGTGAACTCCCAGACCAGTAGTACACACCACAGTGGCATCTCCATGTGCTTGCCTTGGCATCACTGTCTTACTTAGGCATCCTCAGCCTTTAGGACTGACCCAACACGCTCCCACTGAGCTCCGTCAGTGTGGAATGCTCCCTTCTCTGCTCAGTGGAGTTTTTGGTTGTGTATGTGAAGGTGACACTAAAAGACCACTGCAATTGTGCTTAAACCTGCAGGGGAGAGCGCGGCTACCGGGTCCATCGCCGGCTGCCTGTTCGGCCTGGTGTACGGCCTGAGCAAGGTGCCCAAGGGCCTGTACCAGGACCTGGAGCAAAGGGAGCGGCTCGAGTTCTTGGGCGAGAATCTTTACCGACTATCCATGGAGGAAAAGTAAAGCAGTTTCTGCCGTTTTCTCTTTCTATAAAGACTATATCAAACCCTGTAGATACCTGACTGGCATTCATAGTGAAGGAAGTAGCCCTGAGTTAGTCTGAAGAGCTCTGTGTACATCGTGTGCAAGTGAAGATAGCTGAGTTATTAGACTGATTCGAATTATTAGACTGATTAGGTATATGTGATATTTGTGGGTTTTTTACGGATGTAGGGATTTCTAAACATAAGGAGTGCTGCTTAAACCTCAAATGGCAAAAGATAAATAAAATGTCTTTTGACTGATTTCAGTCTAACTTGCTATAATACCACTTCCTAAACAGCTGTTTCCAGTAATTACACATACAAAATTAATTTTCAGAACTAATGCTTTCTTGCAAAACTAATGGCAGTACCCACTCACGGGGATATTCTCTGTATATTTGACAATCCTTTCACCACTGTGTTCCTCCTTGTTCTCAAATCTAATGTGTCTGTGACACTTGTAAACCTAATGTCTCATGGATTAGCTTTTAATGAATCACTGATCCCTGTATCAGCACTGTGGTGTAAGGTATTGTTACATTAGAAGCTTCCAGAAAAGGAAAAGCCAACACTAAAAATACCTCCAAGGAACAGCAAAGCATCAGTGTGTCTAAAATTTCTGATCAGTGTATCAAAAATTTCTGAATTATGTTTTTATTCTTCTTCAGTCTTCAGAACGAAAGTTTCTCTAAAATATAACTGGCTGAAATATTTGTAAATAAATTAATCTTGCCCTATTTTCTAAGTATCAGTCTTTATTTTTAGATTGAACAGATTATATGTTGCTGTATCAGTATCAGAATTTTTGGCTGAGGTCTTCAAGCAGTTGTAATAGGTCAACAGTTAGGCTGTGATACATTTCACAAGTCTGAACACCACGAAAACCCCAAGAAGAAAAGTTACAACTGCTTTACCTTTTTCCTTTTTTTTCCCCTTCCCTTTACTACCTTTTTCTTTTTTGCCTTTCCTTGCCTGTCTTCATCTCACCTCACCTCTCTAAGTACTTCTTCAGCATTTCTTTTTTCTTTTTCTTTTTCTTTTTTTTTTCTTTTTTCTTTTTTCTTTTTTCTTTTTTCTTTTTTCTTTTTTCTTTTTTCTTTTTTCTTTTTTCTTTTTTTTCCTTTTTTCTTTTTTCTTTTTTCCTTTTTCTTTTTTCTTTTTTCTTTTTTCTTTTTTCTTTTTTTTTTCTTTTTTCTTTTTCCTTTTTCCTTTTTTCTTTTTTCTTTTTTCCTTTTTCTTTTTTCTTTTTTCTTTTTTCTTTTTTCTTTTTTCTTTTTTTTTCTTTTTTCTTTTTCCTTTTTCCTTTTTTCTTTTTTCTTTTTTCCTTTTTTTCTTTTTTTCTTTTTTCTTTTTTCTTTTTTCTTTTTTTTTCTTTTTTCTTTTTTCTTTTTTCTTTTTTCTTTTTTCTTTTTTCTTTTTTCTTTTTTCTTTTTTCTTTTTTCTTTTTTCTTTTTTCCTTTTTTTTTATTTTCTCTTTTTTAAAATTTTTTCTTGTCCTTTCTTTTCCTTCTTTTTCCTTTTCCTTTCCCTTTGCCTTTCCCTTTTTTTCCTTCTTTTCATTCTTCCTTTTTCATTTATTTTCTCATTTCTCAAGAAAACCAGCAAACTACAATTGGGTAAAAATTGTGTACCACAAACAAAGCAAACAGTAGACCTCCATGAAGGAGATCCTAATGCCCCCAAGAGCAGCACAGGCACCAATATGGAATCCTCAATGAAATAATACAGAAGTGAGCTCAGAATTTGTTTCCATGTTTAACCTCATTTTTACCTTAGAAGTTCAGAAAGTGAGGTCCACGTAATACCTTCTAATTTCCACCGTGTGTGATTGCCTACGTGGTGTTGGTTTCTCCTGTCTTTCTCCAGCTGCTGAACTGTGTTTTAAAAAGATAGCTAAAAATACATGAGTACTTTCCTACGCCTTTTTCCATGTAAGCCATTGCTGGGATCATCACTGGGATGTTATGTGACAGACACAGGAGCAGGTGATGCCTGTCAGTAGGAATAGCAGCCTGCATGACAATGTCTGTTTGAGAAGGTTTTCGGTACTCTGTGTTACCTCTCGCACTGTTGTTTTAGCATGTTTTCTCTCGGCAGCTTCGCAAGGTGCTTTCTTGTTTGCTTTGGAGATGTGTTAAACCAAAGGCAGCAATTGTGTCAGTAGCTTTTGGTGCCAGAGAATACCAAGACTTTCTGAAAACATTGCTTCTAGTTTAGGATGCCTCTAGCACTCCTGCTATAAATTCAGCAGTAGAGAAGAGAGAAGAACATATTCTGCATAAGGTAGGACTTTCTCTAGTACTTTGGCTTTTCTTCTTCCTTTAGAAAAAAAAATAATCACCGTCAAATATTAAGAACATTCATAATTTTTCCCACTTTACCTTCTATCCTACCTGGGCAGGACCAAGCTGTGTTTCAGGGATCAGTAAGAAAATCTCATTGAAAAAAAAAAAGACTGAACCTGTAAAGAACCATTTCTGCAGCTGTTGGGGTGAGCAGTGCCTTGAACACACTCCAAAGGCCTATGCAGTGTTTTGAGTGGGCAGAGCTGCTCCTGGTTGTCGTCCTTATCTAGGGGCAGGTCATTGGACCAAACAGCACACAGAGCCAGGTAGTGATGGGATGCCCAGGGATGAGGGAGGCTATGAGATGCAGCACTTTGCACACTCCAACTCATGGCCATTTCCTCAGAGCCTACCAACAGCAAGGCAGACCAATCCATTGATCTCTGACGGCTTTTGCAGGTTGGACAATGCTTTTCAATTTGTTTCTTGTTTTTTGATGAGGCCTCCATAGTGCTGTTTCCTTCTGCCCATGCTGCTATCCCTGCAAAAGCCAGTCCTTTGGGCTGCCAGAGTGTCTAAAATGGTGATCAGATATTTAACATGAAATTCAGGATCAGGAGACAGGGCCTTCTCTTTTCCACACCAGAGACACTAAACCAGAAAATCTTACTTTTATGCTTTTAGCAAATGCCATGGGATGCCACCATGCTATGCTAATCGGCAGCATCTGGGCCCCTAACAGAATGGAAAGGCTGGAGTACACTGGTGCAGGAGGCAACAGGCAGGTCTGTGAGAGAGTGCCAGCTCCTCTCCCTTTGCCTTGGCAACTCAGGTCCACTGCAGAGGTTTCTCTAGGACAGGCTGGCCAGGATAGGGTTGCACTGCTGTCCATTAGCATATTAGGCTGTTGCCACTCTGATGCTGCCTATGATAAGTGTCCCCAAAGAACCTATAAATAAGTAACTAAGCAGCCTGTCTTATGCATCTTAATTATTTGTGGGCCAAGAAGACCGAAAACTTCTGAAGGTGGCCTTGCCTCCTCTACAAGTTGAAACGGTCTGTCCTCCAGACACTGAAAACCATGCAGCAGCATTTCTATAAACTAGCAGCACATTGAAAAGAGTTGAAACCAGCATCTCCAGAGGAAGAGAGGGCTGAGGGAGACAAAGTACATGTTAGGCCATTTTGCAGGATCAGGGAGAAGCCCAAGTATCTCCCTTGTCATATAGCCTTCCTCACAGTTCTAGGGAGTGAATTCTGCTGGCCTGAGGTTCCCCCCTGTGCATGCAGACTACCTGTCTGGATACTCCCAATGGGATGAGAATTGACTGTCTGTAGTTGATACAGAGGTGACTATATTTCATTGATAGATGACATAGTTTAAGAGCAGCAGGATGCAACTTGGGAAAAGACAGTAAGGAAAAATTAGGGATGATGACTTAGCCTGTTGAGAATGACAGTCATGCTCCCAAACATGAGAAGCCTCTTACTTAGGCCTCCTTCCTTGAGGGGAAAGCATGGTGTTTTCCAAACACCAGGTTAAAGCAGACTCATCACTACCTCTGTTTTCTGTGATGGTCTCAGAATTGTGTCATTGTACCACTGCCCTTGCACAGAGTACATTTCGGATTTACATAGTCACAATGGTCGTTTGCAGGTGACGTCATCTTGGAAGAACTGCAGATGCCTTAAATAGGTGCCATAGCTGTTTGTTCATTTGCTGCTGCTGGCTGGTGAATATGGATCAAACACTCAACCCATGCATCATGTCTTGGTACTTAAGGCAATGGAGTATTCCCACAAATGCTACATCTCAGATGGCATCCTGTAATAACACTCTAACATGGAAAAGGAAATCCCTGAATAGAACTCACTCGTAGTATATTTTAATGAAGTTGTTTGAATTTATAGCTCAAACGTGATTAATTAATTGTGAATATTCCTAGCAGAGAGGGTCTGATTTTCCTCCCTTCGCGATCAATAGTAGTTTGGTTATGCTTAAAGCAAGACTAGTCTGTATTATACTGTGGTCATTTATAGCAGGTAAGCAGTCCGGAAGTGAGAGGTCAGCAGAGCATCTGGTTCCACTGCTGTTCTGAAAGATCAGAGATGACCCTAAAGCACATTGGTTGATGGCCCAATGTGTTTTTCTGAATACACCAGACACTAGTTAGGGAGGGGAGGAATGGCAGGCTTGCAGCTAAAATTTCAGCAGACTTGCTAGGAGAGGGAATGAACCTGGATATTTTTAGCCAATTATACTCTGAATTCTGGTTCTTTCTTTATTCTGAAAATTCCCATTGTTGGCACAAAGGGGCTTCTTGGTGTAACATAGAAGCTTTGCCTCCTTGGCTGTGGTCAATTTGGTAAGGGAAAGGGTGGGTGATACTGCCTGTGCTATGCTGAAATGTGGTTATTCCCTATCAAAACCTACAAGGTATTGTTTGTCACATTAGACAGGGGCCAGTTGTCGGGCTTTTTTCTTTTATTGGCCTTTAAAAATACCTACAAAGTCATTATAAATAGACCTTCTTCCATTCAAGATGGCAAGTGCATCCCTCTGCTGAAGGATGTAATTTTCAATATGTGCACTTGAAATGCAGCCAAGTGGAATCCAAATGTCACAACCCAACTGGACAAGGACCAGCCCCTCACTTTGCAAATAGCCTCCAAAATATTGCACTGGGGGGGCTGGGTTCAGTTTCTTTCAGAGACCATGGGGTTTGAGTTGCTGGGACACAGCTGGGCCTTCCCCAACCTTCAGAGCTTGACATTCCCTAAAACATGAGCCTCTTAGCAGCCTTTCTTCATTTTCTACATGTGGACTTAATTTAAAGAATCTTTTATTCCACTTCTGCATATAAAAATTAATCCCCTATGGGTATGCAGGCTGCATTCTATGCATGAAGTTATTTCACTGCATGGTGAAGTAACCTTCCAGTTTTTCATGGTGTCAGAAATCTGACACCTCTTGATTTTTCCCTCCTAGACCCATCTATTGTTATTGACTTTAAGCTCCAGCTTTTGTGCTGAGTTCAGTATTTTATTTAGTAACAGATCCACACCAATTAAAGCATCGCCTAAATCCCCAGCTGTCCAAGGGCCTGATTCTTCAAACAAGCAAAGATCCAACATACCATCCCTCTTCCTCCAGATTAAGAGAGGTTGTAGTCAGGGACATTGCCAGGGTTGTTATTGTCATGATAGCCTTCACAAAGCAGATTTAGGAGCATAGTGCTGACGTGGGATTTGAATGCTATCAAAAAGCAAATAACAGCAACCCTGTTGAGGGTTTTTTTTAATTCTGGGGATGTGTCTACTGACTTCTAACCTATACCAATAGTAAAAACCATCAGTGACACATTTGGGCCCCTCAGTCTTGATATTTTGTTTTAATGGTTATAAACCAGAGACAGAACCATGGTTTCCTGTTAACTGCAATCTTACCATGTTTATCTTTGCCTACACTTTACCTAGCAGGAAAGTACCTTCAGTGTTGTCCTCACTTTAGGACATGGTAATTCTAAATGAGGGACTAGTGGCACAGAGGAGATGCAGTGACCCCGACTAGCATTGCTTGCTTCCCTAAGTGCTTCCACTGCCCACAAAAGACAAAAGAAAGAGCTGACAGTGCTGTGTGGGACGATGTGAAACCCTGACGCTCCTGCTACACCATGCCTCATGAAGCTTGTTGAGCGCTTTGCATGCTTTTTAACAGGCCACTAACATCAACTCTCCTGAGAAGTTCTAAATTTAAGTGGTTTTTTTCCATTTCATGCGTAGCAGCATGCCATTAAAGCAAAGTAAGAAGGTTGACAGTGTTGACAACTTGAAAAGACATTTATGTTTTCTCTTGCACAGCACCAAAAGCGTACCTTTCTGTGGAGATAAGATGCTTATAGACCCTCTGGTGCTGAAGAAGAAGCTCAATAGAATGGCAACAGAGCCAGGAGCCTTTGCTGTTCTCAGCAGCCTGCTGCTATACGTCACCGAGCTCGCAGCTGGCGATCCACAGATCAGCAACAAAAGGACAAAATGGGCAGAAGGTAAAGAAAACCAGGTGAGCTCTAACCAGCCATGTCCAGATCCAGTTAGGGTTCAGTATCCAACCAGATTTCAGCTCCTGCGGTCCAGGTTTCTGAACAACAATCGTGAGCCGTACACCAAGAAGAGAAGAGAAGTTGGCAAACTGGTCATTAAAGAGAAGATGTGGGTGAGCAGGGCTGGTAACAAGCTGGAGAGAAGTAGAGACAGGAGGGGAGATGGAAAAGCACTGGACGAGGATGCAGACACAGCACCCAGCGAGAGGGCAAGGTGGAGTACTGTGACTGGAAAAAACACAGTGAAGGACATCCTGAAGAAATTTTTAGCTGCTGAAGAAAAAGAAGCCAAGGAGAAGTCTCCTAGCTGGAAAAAGAAGGGAGCAAACAGCAGTTTGCCAAAAATAGTCAACAAGAATTCAGTCTTTTCCAAACTGAAGGAGCAGTTTGAACAAAGCACTCTCTGCTCAGCTGCAGAGGTGAAAGCATCGCTCTTGCGCAAAGGTGAGAGAAAGACTAAAATCTTCCCCAGCAGAAAAACTATTCATAAGCCTGAGGTCAGAGTGCTGCGCATGGCAGCAATGACAGCCACAGGTATAAAGAGCCCAGAGTCCCAAAATTTAGTGTGCTCCATGGTCCCAGTACCCAGACTCAGCATGGCTACCAAAATTAACCATCCTTGGAGCTGGTCGAAAAATAATGCCACAGAGCAGCCTTTTGGTCATGGCACACTACTGAAAGAAATTAAGGAAAAGGAGGGATCCAACAGAGACCATGGAGAGAACACAAGACTAGCAAATGCAGCACAGGACAGGGAGGACAAAGAAGAGTTACTGGTGGCACCAGAGGCCATGTCAGATGCAAAGGACTGTGCTGAGGCTAAAATAGATTCCACAAAACAGGGACCTAACTTTCATCCTGTTCTAGATAACTCTTCAACTACTCATAAAAACAAAGCTCTTGCAGACTGCATTCCCCCTTTACCTGAAGGAGGTCTAGATTGTGACAGGACTAACATGGCAGTTGGGCCTGACACGTGTTCACTATTGGGAATTACCAATGCTCTGCAACATGTTAAGGAAGGCAGCCCGCCTTCTGACTTACCTGACTCTAGCACCACTGAAGGATCTCATGTACAATGTTCTCAGGATACCAAACCGGGAGAGATTCCTGAAATATCTCTGTATGTATACAGTTCAGATGAAGATGACACAGAGCTCACAGAGCCAGAAAAGGATCTTTTCTTTGCAGGCCAAAAATGTTTTCCAGAGCAGAAAGTGCTGGAAAACATTCTGCCATTTTACTCTCCAAAAATTTCAGTATCTTGTGAAGTTGAGCCTTCAGTGGATGATCGACAGCTAACTGTCCTAATACCAGCTTCTGGCACAAAGCCACCAATAGAGGCACTGGATTTAAGAGGCAAATGTTCTAAGGAAGCCAAAAAAGAAGCAACATTTCACAGTGAAGACAAAATGTCTTCTACTTCTAGCAAAAATTATAGTGATGTCCCAAATATCGAGGAGGAGGAGGAGAATAAAACACGCAACAGCCAAATGCATAATGAATTTAAAACCATAGAGCCTCAGCCTCCTCCAATGATTTTTAGCTCACAGAATAACTATAATGTTTCCAATGGGGACATGCCAGTTCCAGATGCAAATCAGAACAAACCTACACTCTCCTCAAATGAGAGCCTGGAGCCAAAGCCTGGTGCTGCAGAAGAAGTGGATACCTCTTCTCCTCTGGAAAAGACACTAAGCCCTTTGCCAGGTGACCTTGTGAAACACAGTTCCTTTATTCCAGAAGAAGATTTTGGGAAGGACAAATTATCTTCATCAAGTGAAGTGATGAATCACTCAAGCAATCAAGCCCTGCAAAGGAGCTCCTTAACTGACCTGGACACCTGCCACGAGCCATCTGAATCTTTCATTGAGCATGAAGAGGGCACTGCAGATGAGATGCCCTGGCCTGACTCTGAGGCATGGCAGTCACCCTTGTCAACCCCTTTGCCATTATCAATGAGTGGGATTGCAGGACAAAATATCCATCACACTCTTGGAAATCCTCCAGCACTTCAACCTATTGATCTGGTGGGACAGGGAGCTGGTGCTGTGGAACATAAGTATGACAGCCATGGCTGTAAGAAGCATCCACCACACCCCATTTCAGATGAGTTGACAGATCGTGGGAATGACACAACAGGGGAGAAGAAAACCATGTGTGATTTTAAGAACCAAGCACTATTCCCAGATCATGCAACAGAAAATGAAAACTCTACAGACAAAGAGACAAATACATGTCAGAAATTTGAGAACTGTCTTTCACATTCAACCACAAAGCCAGGAAAACATGAAAACAAAACCACACTAGCGGGAAATCCCCTATTACCCTTGGAGAAGAGCCAAACACCAATATTAGATGATACCAAAAAGCAGAGATGTGATATGATAGTAGAGAACCCGATTCCTCCATCAACTGAATTGGTCTCAGACCAAAAGAAGGACCCAAACAGTAGAAATAAAATATCTGAACACACAAGGGATAAGTTCTTCTCCTCAGATGATGACATGAAGCATGAAAGTGATAGGATGGAGACAGAGGAGAAAGAAGAGAGAAATGTCTTGCATAAATTTGAGCAGGAACAAGTGTTCACACCAAATGATACTGTGGACCATGATAATAACTCTTCAAAGGAGAATGATGCTCATAGTCCTCAAACATCCCAGTTACCTTCATCAGAGCATGATAGCAACATTCAAGAAGTGAAAAATACTGGACAGAGTTTGGAGCATTTAGCATCTCCAAGAGATTTTGTGAAACACAAACATGATATGACAGGAGATGAAAACATCTATTGCAATAATAAGAAAAACCACCTGGACTCATCAGATGAGCCAATGAAACATACAAATAACCGTGAAGGGCTAGAAAACATCAAGTTAGACTTCAACAATTATTCAGTGCCACCAAGAAATACAGCAAAGGAGGACAATAAGATGGCTGACGAGGACAATACCACTCTAGAGACACAGAAACAGATGTCACCAGGTGACCCTGTAAAGCCTGAAACTAAGCCAGACAAAAAAGATACTAAACATACCTCTGAGAAGTTCCAGTCACCTTCTTCAAACAAAGTGCCAAATTCTCAAGACAGAAGCTCTTCAGGAGAGAGAGAGCAAAAGACACCAGCAGTGGAAGACACTGGATCATCTGAAACAGAGGTAGTAAAAGAAGATATTGAGCAGCAGTTTTCTGGGAAGCACCAGCTACCTCCATCAAGCAAATCAGAAATGCATGAGGAAAATATTCCAGAAGACAAACAGCAAATGAGATTTGAAGATTTTCTGACACCTGATACAAATACTGCAAAAGAGAAAGACAAACTTCTAAGTTCCAGGAGGTGTCCATCAGTACCACCAGAAATATTGGTTAAGCCTCAAGAAAAAATTACTCCAGAACAAAAGCAAAAACCGTCAGAGTCTTCAGGTTTTAAGAAGCCTGGTACTAATTCTGTAAAAGAAAAGGATGGAGATCCAAATTCTGAGAAGCTGCCTTCTTCAAAAGAAGTGCCAAAGCCTCAAGAAAAAAGCGCTTCAGGAGAGAGGAAGCAAAAGACACCAGCAGGAGAGGACACCAGGTCACCTGAAGAGAAGGCTGTGAAAGAGAAAGATAAATACCAAGATTCTGGGAACCATCCAATGCCTCCTTCAAGTAAATTACTGAAGCCTGAGAAAAATATTCCAGGAGGACAAAAACCACAAACTGTATCTGAAAGTTTTACAAAGCCTGATGCAAATACTGTAAAAGATAAAAGCAAAGATCCAGCTTCTGAGATGTGCCAGTCCCCACACTCAAATTTGCCCATGAAGTCTCAAGAAAATAATGCCACAGCCAAAAAGGAGCATTTATCACCACCACCACCTGATGAAAAATCCACATATAAACCTGGTGGTCCAGAAAAGAAGAGCGAACCTGAAAGACGAGAGAAATACCAGCTAGGCTTTTCAGCTCAATCAGAGAGGGAGAGCAATGATGGCTCAGGAGAGGAGGGCCCTGTGAGTGATTTCAGAAGCTATCAAGCTTCATTGCCAAGCAATGGCATAAACTGTAAAAGCAGTGCCGTCCCAAAAGAGATCAGTTTGTCTAATACAGAGAAATCCCCCAAATCATCCTCATCATTACATGTTGCATCGAAAGATGAGGTAAATCCTACTGGAAACAGAAAAAAGCAGCCTGGATTTAAGAAGTACAAAGCACTCTCCTCAAAGACTTTGGTGAGGCATGACAAAGGTGCTGCTGAAAGTGGGGGGAGTGGGCAGGCAGCTGGCAAAACAAGTGAGAAAAAAGCAGAGCTGGAGGACTGCTCTAAAGCAACGCCATTCTCCAAATACACAGTGGAAAGCTACGGTGAAGGATCCTTAGATTCAGCTTTCAAACCATTGATCATTAGAGTAACTGACACATTTAAACATCACAGCTAAAAATTACGGCTACAGCTTAGGCAAGAACTTACAACAGATCATACTACCGTTTCACTTGATCTTTCTTTTCTCCTTTTTTCTCCAGGGCATTATATTATCATTTTTTAATCACAAGGAGATTGATGTGCATCTATCAGAGCTAGGGTTTTTTTCTTTCTTAAACATTAGCCTGAAGACATGAATTAAATTAATCACTGCAAGTGAATTAGCTAATCACTGAATTAATCATCAGTTTATAAATTAAATATGAGAAGGGCTTTGAGATCATCATGAATTCAGCCCTGCTTCAAATTCTCCTTGCTAACTAATGGGCTTTGTTTGTAACAAAGACAACTGTTCAGGCTAAACTCTATTTCTATTTACTTGTCCTAATGAAACTCTGCTAGTGCTTCTTCCAGAAATAGTGGTAGGCAGTGTAGCTTTAATTATGTCAAAAAGCACTTGTTCTAAGCTCTGCCTTTTCACAGATTAGCAGGAACTGTTGATCTATTGCTGCACTGAGTGACGCTGTTAGCAGTAGTGAGGGAAGGAGGGGAATGCTTCATTTATCTGCAGAAAAATCCTCAAAGGACATTGATGCTACAAGGGGATTTACCACAAATGCAAATGGTCAGCCTCATTAATATTAATACTAGAAAAATTGTGATTGAACCTCCTCTGAAGCTATTTGGACTTTGGCCACACACACTGTATGCATTGTTGTTGTAAAGGTACACCATTTCAAGGGGTTCTTAATTACTGCAGATGAATATGCAACAAGTGTAAGAGCTCAAAAAAGCTCAACACTGAAAGGCCATGAGGACAAGGTAAGCCAGAGGCTCTCAACACTTCGACATAGCAATTCAGTTTTTCCTGGGACATCTGTCCCATTCCAAATGCTGGGGCACACAGACATGAGGCAGGTGCCTCAGCTCACATTTAAAGTCTTAGGGAGTTTTTACTTTACAATGAAATGTGAAACAGAGCAGTAAAAAGCAGCCAGTGTTACTGAATCCTACTAACAGGGTAAGAATTTTTGTGTTTACAATAATAGCATCTTCTGCAAAAGATTTGTGTGTGATGAATGTTGTTTTGGAGAAATGAGGGCAGGGTTGCTGCCTGGGGTGTCTTAGTAAAGCTGTGACAGACAGAATGTCTCACAGTGCCAACTCTCCCATACATGAGTTTAGCTTAGCATTGTAACCGCACATTCATATTAAAACTTACTGTGGAGGAACCCTAAAGGCATATCCTAAGGACTCAACTTCAGCAGGAGAGAGGGCTCATACAAACAAGGCCCTCCTTCCCCGTGGCAGTGAATTCCCTTCCATTTTTATGATGCTGTACATGACCACACTGTGCAGCTGAGGGCTGGCTGTTCCTTAAGCCCAGGTTAGCAGAATGCCTCCACCCACTGCCATCATGACTGAGGACAAGGACAGGCTGGCAGCAAGCGGAGATCAAACTCATTTGCCAGCACAATGGACACGAGTCACATATGTGACAACTGGTCTGGTCCAGTCAGGGATATTGCTGGGAGGGAGTGGGAACATGAACATCGTGTCTCCTGACCACTGAAGAGGCTTTAACTTCTTTTTCCTTCCCAACCTGCCAAGAATTAGGCTTTCTGGCATGTAGACCGTCACAAAATGAAAATTTTATTTGTAAATCACAGCATTCCTCAAAAACTAAAATAGGTTTTAATGGAGATACAACACTGCCCTTACACACAGGGGTTTACTTTGCCCACAAAATTTTATAAGCTGGCAACTATGAAGGCCACTTTGTGCTAAACAAAAAGCATAATTCACTTTGTCCATTATTTCATTTCACATTTGAGAAAACAAATGTGAAATGAAACAGCAGAGAGCATTTGCACCAGACTGGGATTGTAAATTCTCTGTTAGCTGACTTCTTCTGCCTGCACGGGAAAATCACAGAATCATAGAATTGTTGTGGATGGGAAAGATTTCTAAGACTATTGTGTCCACCCATTGCCCAGCACAACCAAGACCACCACTAAACCATGACCCTAAGCATCACATCTACATATTTTTTTAACACTTCCAGGGAAGGTGGCACCACCATTTCCCTGGACAGCCTCACAATTTCCCTGCCAATGCCTGACACTCATTTTGGCGAAGGGAATTTTCCTAATATCCAATCTAAACCTTCCCTAGCACAACCTGAGACCATCTCCTTTTGTCTATGGCATGTTACCTGGGAGAAAAGACCAACACAAACTTCACTACAACCTCCTTTCAAGCAGTTGTAGAGAGTGATGAGGTCCCTCCTCAGTTTTCCTTTTCTCCAGGCTAAACACCCTCAGCAGGTCCTCATGAGACTTGTGCTCCAGACCCTTCACCAGCTCCACTGCACTTCTCTGGACATGCTCCAGCCCCACAAGGTCCTTCTTGTAGCAAGAAGCCCAAAAGTGAGCACAGGAGGCCACTGGTGTGGCCTCACCAGTGCTGAGTACAGGAGGACAATCACTGGCCTGGTCCTGCTGGCCACACTATTGCTGATACAGGCCAGGCTGCCACTGGCCCTCTTGGCCACTTGGGCACACTCTGGCTCATGTTCAGCCCCAGGTCCTTTTCTTCCAGGCACCTTTCCAGCCTCCCTGCCCTGTAGCGCTGCCTGGGGTTATTGTGACCCAAAGGCAGCACGCAGCACTTTGCCTTGATGGACCTCACACCACTGATCTCAGCCCATTGATCCAACATGTCCAGATCCCTCTGCAGAGCCTTCCTGCCCTCCAGCAGATCAACACTCCTGCCCAGCTTGGTGGTGCCTGTGAACTGACTGACAGCAGGCTCAATCCCCTCATCCAGACCATTGGTAAAGGTATTAAACAGGACTGGACCCAGTACTGAGCCCTGGGGAACATCACAGGTGACCACAAGATGGATGCAACTCCATTCACCCTCACCCTCTGGGCCTGGCCATCCATCTGGTTTTTTACCCAGCGAACAGTTCACCCATCCTAGCCACGAGCAGCAAATTCCTCCAGGTCAATGCTATGGAAAAGTGTCAAAGGCTGTATTAAGGTCTAGTTAGACAGCACACACAGCCTTTCCCTTATCCACTAGATAGGTCACTTTCTCGTAGAGGGAGTTTTAATAAATCTTATTAGAATTTAATTATTCTAACTAGAAGCCATCTCAATTATTCTTTTTGCTAACGTTTTAAAGGAAATTAGGGGGACATTGCCCCTTATTCACACCTGGAAATATTACTACTCTGTAACAAGTTGAAGGAGTTTTTGCCTCTGCCAGAAACTTAGACAAATGTTAAGCAGGTGCTTCCCAGCAGAGCTTGTCCTTGGGCACCAGGAGGCCCTTCAGTCTTTCAGTTTACACGTGCCTTCTTTGCTTTTCTCAGTAGAGGTGCAACATTAGCAGACTGAGATGCATTATCCTGTGTTCAGGGTAAGCCAGGTAGAGTCATCTTGTGGGGGTCAGCTTTTATGTTGTTGCATGCCTTAATCTCTGCTGATAAAATAAAACATCCATCCAAGTCAAATGACCCTCCCCAAAGTACACTTAAAACCTGACATAGATTTGCATGAAATGCATCCTTAGGGGTAAAGCCTCACTTAAGGAAATCACTTCATTCTGGGAGTTAGCACATTTAATCCTTCAGGAAAGAAGAGAGCAAGACCATTGAAATTCCAGCGATGATGGAGCAGCAGAAGACTGATGTTCCTTGCAGTAAACAAGTCACTCCAGACCATGGGGGCAGGAAATTTAGCACTGGTGATAAGCAGAGAAATGCCAGAAATTAATAGTTCAGAAAGAAAAAGAGTTTGAGGAGTGATATATTAATCTATGCAAATGGTTCCAGGTGTGCGAATGGCCAGGCTTGAACTCTGATGAGACCCTTTCTGACACAATAGGAAAAAAAATAGTTTCATTCCCAGTGTCCAGTAGTCCTTCACATATTTTTTACCTCCAGGAGCAGAGGCCTTCTCCCCCTGCTATCCTTTAGGCACATCTCCCACTCCATCATAGGAGAGGCAGCGAATGGAGCCCTCCCAGCTGCTGTTTCAATTTGTCTGACCTAATAACAGAAACTTTTGAGGCATCTGCCAGCACATCTCTTTGCTTTTGTGACTCTGGACAATGGGCGTAATTCTATGCAGTTCTGTTCCTTTTCCATACTACAGCCCTCTGTTTTACTAATACACAGCTCTCAAGGCAAGCATCTCTCAAGGTAACTGGAAGAATTAAATCCTTAGCCTATACTAAATGTAGCACGAATTTCTGTAGTAATGATTCTTTAAAGCGCTGGCTTAGCTATAGACACAGTTACGCAATCACAACCAGGGAACAGGGAATATATAAAAAAACCAAAGCCCAGGTAGACGAGGTTTTTCAGGTTTCCTCCTCTATGGTGACATATTTTGAAATTTCATATTCTTATGGAATTAGACTCTAATGGAAAGAGATTTTTTAAGGACACTGGGCAAAATTACCGAAAATTATTGCCTCAACCATAGTCCATTGCTTAGGAGTCTCCAAAGTGAAGCTTTCCAGTTTTTGAAACCCTGACTAAAAGCGGCATTTAACCCTGAATTAAAGAGGCATCCAAACTCTGAGCTGGAGCTGGGGTACCTGAAGGGTCCCATCTGCAGAAGCAGGTCTGAGGGGGCTCAGTAGTTAAGTTCTGCATAAAGACTGAGGCAACAGAGAAGCCAGGCAGGCTCCCAGTACCAGCCATCAGTAAAGTCCTTCAGGCTTTTTATGACCTCTCTAATTAGGCCATAGTCAAATCTCCCCTAGCTGTTCTTGACAGGACATCTGGCAGATGGGCTTAGTAATACAGAAATCCCAAAAGGATTGGTTTGGGGTAATTTGGATAGTCAAGCTTGGACCTGGCACATCAATGTGATAGTACAGTCCCCTTCACAGTGCTGGACAAGCACCCACTATCTCCAGCAGCCCCACTCATCCTCCCACATTTCTGACTGAAGGACAAACCCTCTCCAGGTCCCCAAACTCAGAACAAGTTCAGCTCTCCCTACATCACCTGCAGCAATGCAGTCCTTGCTTAAGGCGCTTGGGGCTGACTGGGACACTGGGACAAACCCAGGCCTCAGAATCCCGGGGTTGCAAGGAGACCATCACTTTCTCCAAAGGTTTCATGAAGTGAAAGTGATGCCTATATTTCTGGGACTTCAGGTGCTGGCAGAGCTCAGAGGGCCATGGGAAAGCTCCCTCTCCCCCCAGTTCAGAAAGGTCTGCTCAGCCATGCTGGATGAGTATTGTCTCTATATAACAAAGAGCTCCTCATTGATTTTTTTTTATTATTTTTCAAATTTAAAAAGGGACATAAAGCATAGCTATTCCCAGAAAAAGAAGCCTAAACCTTGTGAAGTTTACCCCATGGAAGAACAGAGGCCAGTGCTGTATCATGAGACATGACTGGTCCACTGCAGTGTCAGGAAATGTGTCACTGCTTTTACCCAGACATTGAAACCAGGAAGAAATGGTTGTCCTGGTAGTGCTGTCTGATTCCAAACTGCTCAAATGAAATGAAAAGAAAATGAATGAGTGCACACTTTTGACTATGAACTGTATAACTCAGTAATTGACCAGCATCTTCTGCAGTTGGATAAACTTTAACACATCACACATGACAAAAAAGATGGAAACTAAGACCTTAAGGTGTACCATTTGACTCAGGTTTCCCCCTTTGTACTATTTTGAATGTCAATGGAGCTGATAAAAGAAGAAAGCACTGAAGATAACATAGTCATAGCTCATATCCCAGCACACGGGGCTATTCAGCATCTGTCCCAGGCACAAGATGCTGCAGATGAAATCTGGGCTGCTGACAGTAGAAATGCCCCACCTAACGGTTGAACTTGGAAAGCAGGATGCAGGCTAACAGTGGTGAAAGCAGAGGAAAAATAGTGCCAGGAATAGTAGGAAAATTTAGGGAAACATTTCTTCTCTTTTTCCTGTGCCACTATGGACACCATCTAAAAGAAGTTTGACTGGTTGATCAGAGAAAATTGACAAGTAATATCTGGGATCCTTACAGATTTTGGAGCAGGGAGTTTCTCTGGAACACTAAAGTAAATCTCTGTTACCTGAGAAATGAGCTGAGGGATCTGTATTGTCAGCAAAACAGTTTTAACTATTGCACTCATAATAGTGGTTTCCAAAATATATTAGGTCCTGTGAGCTTTATTTCTCCTTTTCATTTCCATAAACATCTTTTTATAGAATTGAAACATTTTTCACTCCTCAATGAGAATTTAGGAAAAATAGGGGGAAAAAAGCTTTCTAAATATCTACTTTCCTGCCAACTAAAAGACTTTTTGTATACTGAATAACCAAAGAATCAGCAGGTCAGTATTTTACCTCTTATGACCTGAAGGACCTGAAACAGTTTAGGGATTTGCTACACACCTCCTGTTACTGCACTTGGTAGTAACCTCAATGTGTCCTCAGTTGTGGGGTGCAAAAACAACTGTGTAAAAGGGTGGGATTTTCATTTGAAAAACAAGCACTACAGCAGGCTCTTAATGGTGTTTGTCATGCAACAGCAGGAATGTACTGCCAGAGGGAAAAATCACTGGGAAATAAAACCATAAAAATCTATAATGCACTGAACTGGTTATCCTCAAAAAGCCACCAAATAGCTGTCATGGGCTTTCTTTAAAAAAATTGATAGGGACCAAAAATATCCAAAAAGGGGTGGCTTATCACAGATCTGATTTTTGGGGAAAGTGCTCAGCATTCGCTCTCTGAAAATCAAGATTCTATCATATGATATCTCATGTTAGGCAACTAAAGCCCCTTCTAAACAAAGTGCCCCAGATTCTGGAAGTACGGGAGAGTTTCATAGGCACCTACTTGCCCCTGCCGCTACAAAAGAAAAGCATGTAAGCAAAAGAATTGGTGTGCAGGCATGGCCAACTCCCTGCAGCCCTGTATATTAATGCAACCACATTTGCTTTTCCCACCAAGAATTTCAACCACTTTCTGCAGACTGCACACCATTTTGACCTGCAGAACACCATTTGCTCCAGTTGCTGGTTGAGATGCAGTCTAAATAGTAGGTGAGTCCTCCCCATCACTGTACTTGCCAAGACTTCTGGAAGGAATCAAAGAAGGAAGCCTTTTGGACACTTCAGAGCCAATCCATCCTTCTCAAGAAACAACCGTGAAGTCAAATTACACCATCACAGTGAAATCCTTGTGTCCCTTGGGATTCCTGCCAATACAACGGGCAATCAAAGGCAGCTCTGGATTGCTAACCCAGTTACTGAGATCTTTCATTCTTCTCAGGAATGGGAACAGTACAGGCAGCAGTGGCCCAAACACCCAAATAAGGTCCCACCAGGTCTCAACTTCAAGTGTCTCCAAGCTCCAGGACACTTACTGCAGAAGACCAGAAATCCCCAAAAGACATCTTCTTTATTCACTCATTTAAATTACACACAGCAATGTGACAAGAAAGTCTGTACCATTGTCATGCCATACAGATTTATCAATAAAACTGTTTTTCTCCTCAGAGGGCTCCTTATTTGTACCACTGAGTCTTATTTGTGTGTTGAGAAGGTTAAAATAGTAAAAGCATATAAAATAACAACCTTGTATTCATTCTGTCATTATTAGGGAAGGAGCATGAGAAATAAAGACAATCAGCACCTGTAAATGTCTCATCGGTATACAAACTGTTTCCCTTATGCCCAAGAGAGCTGACACATGCCAGGTTTCATGTGACAGCTGGGGACAGGTAGAAAATATGGAACATTAATTATGCAAATGGCATGGCTTTGAAAAGAGCTCAACAAACTACATTTTCTGCAGCTTGGTCCCTGCTGCCTTTTCCCTGCTGGCTCCTCAGACGTGAGCAATGGGAAAACTGTGTGTCAGGGTGGTGACTCTGGCCACTGAAACAGGAGCAGTAATGGGCTGAGGACCAGGTTGTTTGGACCAACTTCCTCCTATGCTGCCCATAGAGGGGGGTGGCTGGCCAGGGCTGCACGGCCTGGCAGGACTGCCTGCCTTGCCTTTGCTTGGTGAGGGCAGTTTTAAAAGCACACCTGAAACAAACCCAGTGCTGTGGCAGGGCTGGATCAGGTTTGGCTACCTGTGGTTCAAGGCTGGCAGAAGAGGTCAGTAATCTGACCAAATCAGTACGTTAGAACTGTGGAAAGGCCTCAGGCAGCTACTCCTTCGCCTACAATCTTTGGGGAAAACAGCTTTTACTGTTGAGATTGCCATATGCTGTCCTCCCCAGAACAGCAAACCTTTAAACAAGGACATACAATTACCCACCATGTAGTCCAGTGTGACCGGTAAGCATTCCAGCCCTGCCTGCTGCTCAGCCAGAGCAATTGGGCAAACATGGGGCTAGTCTGTGAGGAACAAACCCTGGGGACAGCCCCAACACTTGCTCTGAGCCTGTGTTCTGCTCCCACAGATGCCGGTGAAGGGAAGAGAAGGATCTTGCTGAGGGTTCACCCGGCCCCATCCAAAGATATTTTGGAGGAGCCAAGTTCAGTTCTATTCTTCCTTGTCACAAACTGTCTGTGAAATCATCAGTAATTAATCCATCCATGCATCCTTCCTGCAAAACAGAAGATGTCCTTCAAGGCTGTGGGGAGCTGAGGTGACAGCTGTGGGCAGGCTGCAGCCACCGAGCCTGGAGCCACTGCCTGAATGTGAACAGCACAGGGAAAGCAGGACCATTCACCATCATGCATCTGACTCCTTTCCCAAAACCCCCATCACTGATCCTCACCTCCCCTTCAGCTTCTCCGGTGCTATTTCTCCAGAAGACATACATAGGTGACACTGAGTGGAACAAGTGTGGTGGAGAATGAACAGAGCCCATGTGAGCACACAGGTCATCAGAGCAACCCCCTACAAAGGGAGCACTTTTTCAGCTTTAGGTTTAGCTGAGTTACCATTCCCCTGTTTTTACCCAAACTAATGCCAGCAGTTGCTCAGGGACTTCTGATGTCCTCTGGTGTTTTTCTTCACAGACTATACAACCCATGTTTGAAAAAGGTACAAAGAGTGTGTGTAAACTGTGTGGGAACACAATTTCCAGAAGGAGCATGTATGAAGGTGAATGTCACTAAGAATTAAAAGAAACAGACTTGTGTAAGTACCCCATGAAACCAAACACTTAAGCCCAATGGGGTCCTAAGAAAACATCATGAAAATACAGTTAAGTCTTGATTTTGCCCCCCCAGTGCAGTAAGGCTTTCTGATGTCAAAATAATCAGCCTTGGTCTATGCCTTGCTTCTCCCCCTGTGTAAGGGGAATGAATGACTCTTCCCCTCACCATGTCTCTATACACTTCAGTCCTTGGGGTCATGGCAGTCTGCAACAAGCATGTGTGCAGATGTACTACCCTTCTGACTGCAGCCAAGAGCTCACCTGATGTTTCCAGGCAATGTGAAAACTCAGTCTGAATACTATTTTCTATTAACTTTAGTCCCCTGTTTTCAGAATTCACCTGGAAGGAGATACATGGCAGAGGTACAACCTCTGGGTGCTTCCCTTTCAAACAAGCTAACACTGCGGCTTAGTTTTGAATTAAAAATTTGGTTCAGTCTTCTTGAAATGTTTTTTAAAACATAATAACTGGTCTCCGATGTATACCGTCAGTGCCCAGCTCTAGGCAAATAGAAATAGAAAAATCATGTCTTTCTTCATGTTTTCTTCTTTAGAAACCCAAGTTTAAATGAAAAATCATGTCAGCTTAGAGGTAGTTTTTTATTCAAAATGGGGGGAAACTGAGGTGGCTTCAGGGCTGAATGGAAACATTATTATGAAAATGAAACCTTTTCTTTAGGTTTTGACTTTCTGTGGTTAATTGGATGCAACTGACCTTCAAGAGCACTACAAAATAACCACTGAAATAAGGCAAATATCCTCCTTAAGATTTATTTCAAATAGAAAAATGCATTCCAATAATATTCTTCCAGCCTGACAAAGAAAGCTCAAACTTCCTGAAACACTATGTTTTAGTATCTTTAAAAATAAAACATGTTCTCATGACAAAAATATGCTTATGAAACATTGTGTTCTAATCAAATCTGTGTTGCATGGGATGAAACAGTGCTGATTTGTAGTAGCTGGGGGAGGGTGTTAAGGTCTGGGCTGGGAAGCCGTGCTCTCTCCTTGCAGCTCACACCAGACATGAGTTAATAAGGGTAGGAGAAGCCTGCTGCAGAAGACCATCAAGTGTAATTTTTTTTTTTTAATTTTTAAGCAATCCACCGGGATAGGATAAAGCTCTAGAGACAGAGATTCTAAACTCCTTTGGGATAACACCCAGAGAGCGATTTCCTTTTGTTAAATGGGGCACAAAAGAGGAGGAAATCCTAAGACCACGATAAGCAGGGTGTCCCTGAGCTTGTGGGACTGTTTCCTCCCCGTCCCTGGCGAGTTGTCTGACTGGCCTGCAGATGGCGAGTTTGCCATGTGGAGATGTGTCTTTTTGCTGGCAAGGAAAAGCCCTGCGTCCTTAAGGGAGTCTGGAAAACAGATTCTGCCTGAAGATGATAGCTAAGAGTTAACTCTTCACCCTGCCCAACAGGTCTCCCACAATGCTTCTTTTGTGTGCATGACCAGCCATCTACCAGGCATGAGGGAAGATGGTAATATCAATACTTCAGCTGATCATTAAACATTACTCTTTGTAATGGAAATAGGGATCTTTACTACTCACTTCAGCAGCCACAGTCCACTGCACAAAATCACTAAGACTGCTCTTTCAGGAGGTGAAGCAACATTACGTGATGATGATCTGATGAATTTTCTGGTCCCCTCTACAGTCTTTTTTAGTAATACACAGACATGAATTAAGGTATACCCATATTGACTGACTCCAAAGGTCTCACAGCAAGGTCCAAGGTTAAGACTTAAGCAATGGCTTGCAGTGTTACTGATCTCTGTGCCACAATGAGTTAAATTCTCCAGAGTTCAAAAATTTTGAGTCTGGGCCCCACTGAATCATGACATCTTTCTAGGAAAATATGGTTTTCATATCTATTTTTTTAAAATCCATGTTTGTGTTTAAAACTCATCTGGATTCCTTCACCAATTCACAAAAGAAAAATTATGAATGCTTTACAAAAGTAAAAATAAGATGTTGCAAAGAGTACTTTTAATAGACAAAAGAATATATGGTTTTCCTTCACTGCTCACATGGAAACTCTACTAAGCTCATCCTGTGACACATGCATTTCCTATTGTTGGCTTCCCTCTCTTCCTTTCCATTTTCCTGCTTTTCCCCTTACATTTCTGTCTTGTTCAATGGCTACAAAATGAGACTGGAACATGAATCATGTGTTTCCAAGAAATACAGAGAACTTGCTCTCTGGATCAAATTTTCCAGTTATCGTTCAATAAAGACTCCTGAGCCCTCCCAAGAGCGTCACGAGAAGGAATTTCTTTCCAACATGCAGCTGCTCATTAATTCCTGGGAAAACCCTGAAAATAGAGTTTTCAGTAACATAGGAATCTTTCCATTCCGAAGTTTCACTGCTATTTTTTTAAAGAAAACACTCATAGACATTAAAAAAACTCCATCGTTTTGAGCATGCTATTTTGATCAGCTACACAGATGCACACATATACTGCATTCTGGCAACAGATCTCAATTTCGGTGACAACTGGGTGCTCAAATAACTGAAATACTGGAGGGAGCAAGCAGAGAAAGCATTTCCATTACTCCCGTGCTCTAGTGGGCAGTACCCACTTATCCGTGGACACCTTGGGATTTTCCCCTCTGCCACCACCCCAGCTGCATGAGGAATGTGATAAGGAAGGCTGAGTCCTCTGCACCTTGGAGCCCTGGACAGCACAAGGGACAGGCAGCTGGTGCTACTGCCACAAAGCAGCTAGCAGCACCCCCTCCAACATTTCCAGCATGGCAGAAGGGTATCTGGTGCTCAGCTATCAGACCACAAATGCACAGCAAACAAGCCAGGCCTGTTATATTTGCACCAGGGCCATCGTCTTCATCTCTACAAGCAACAAGGCCATGAGAGCTGTGTTCTGTTATGCAGCCCCATCCAAAACCTCCTACAAGCACCAACCTCCTCTTGCCCATGGGAATGGGTGGATTTTGAAAGAACCTGGACACATCCATGAGTGTATTTGCCCATGGCTTTCCCACTGCTCATCCAACTCCCAGGGCTGCAGGGCTGCTGTCCATGTCAATGAGCAGCTGTGCAGCACAGAAAGGTGGGGAGGCTTCTTACAGTACCAGGGAAGGGGAAATGCTCAGCAAAGGCAGTGGTAACAAAGAGGAAACCTTGATTTATGCCCAGGAGAGCATGTTGCTGGCAAAGAGCAGCACTTGGTACCTCCTCCCTCCAGCAATCCAGAGAATCTATTTTATCCCTAGATTTTAATAGCTTGTCTTTGACCCCACAACAGTTTGTGAGTCATGTGGGTAAAGCTAAGGGGAGCAGAGGCAATACCTCCACAGCATATTTCACCAGCCTGGGGGCATTCCCTTTGCACACACAGCACTTCTTGGCTGATAAAACACAGCAATTTTGGCTGACTAAATCTTCTTTCCTTGCTGCAAGACATTTTATGTCATTACCTCTGCCTTTCCCAATGCACACTGGGCTTCCAAACTCAGTTGAAAGTGAAGTTGCCACAGGGACTTAGGAGTACCAGATCATGGCGGTCTTAAAGCCCTATCACCACTTGGCACAGAGTGTACTTTTATATTTTATAGGACGGAAATCCTTCAACTGTTTTTTTTACTGTGGACAAAAATAATCCTAGGGTTTATTGTCATTTAGATGATGTGGTTGTGCAGGACTGAAAGGAAGACTGCAACACTGGCAATCTCTCTCTAAGAGCACTGGCTTCTTCACCTACACAAGCCATTTTTGGAGCCCCTCCCCCTCCAATTTCTGCAAAGTTCTTTTCTGCCACTTCAGGGCAAAAGGTGGATTTGACAGTGCTAGGTTAAATGGTTGGACTTAATGATCTTAAAGGTGATTGACAACAGAAATTATGTTCTGATATTATTGTCGTGTGTGGATGGAAGGATTTCCATTGCACACCTTGGCCAGAATAAAGTAATGCCTGATTCTCTAATACTTAAAAGATGGTGTTGGAGAGTTTCTTTGATTCTCACGTTTTTAATGACACTAAGATTCTGTGATTCTATGTTGTGTCTGCAGTGGGCTCAGTACCTGCACTGAGCACAAACCAACACCAAAGTGGCTTTGCCTAATTGGAGCCCGTGCAATTTGTAGGTTCTGACTCTTTCTTCCCATTTTCCACAGCTGACAAGGTCTGGATGGTATTTGGCTGAGATCAGCAATCAAATCCTCCACAATTTACTTCAAGGCCCTTTTGACATTCACTGATAGTGTCTGCACAGTGATTTCTTTGGGTGTTACTCTGCTGCAGGCATAGATCAAAGTGCTCTCTCTGACTCCCTGCTGCTTGTCATCCAACTTGCATTCCTCAGCCACCACAACCAGTCGGAAACTTCTCTAATGAGGCTGCTTTATCACTTGTGAACATTATCATTCAGGACTGTGGGTAGATCTGTGAGTGAACAGCTTGCTAGTAGTAAACAGCGATAAGAAAGATGCCCTTGGCAAAGGCAGACTGAATTTTGCCCTGCAATTACTCCTTTATTCTGGGCCAGATCGGGATGACCCTCTTACAAATGTGGGTCTATATGGCAAATGAGTTCGCATGTCTCTGTCAGAGACTACAGAGTCTTCTTTTCTGCTTTTCTCACCACTTAGTAACGGGGGAGACAGGTTTTGTTGGAGGGATTATTTGCTTCCCAAAATCTTAGAAGGATCACAGAATAGCAATAGAATGAAGGCAACAGGAAATCATTGTTTCTATCCATAACACACACAAAACATAAAGTCAGATTTTTGTAGAAAAGTCATTAACTTCATTAGATAGTAAGAACTAAAGGCTGTAAAATTTCTCTCAGGACTAATTACTGAAAGGAAAGGAGAGGCAAAATAAAAGCAAAATTCAATTTGATGGAAACAAAAATAATGAATTACTTTTCAGAACTATTTGCCAAACACATGCTTAGTTAAATCCTGAGAGCTGCACATGATGTCACTGGCTTTAGGAACATGGTTGTCTCATCTGGCAGTCATTAATGTTGCTGGTATGTACAACAGGTCTTCTAAAAATAGTCATGTTCAAATTAGAGCTGCAAAAACCCTGATGCAGTGGTTCTCTCTGGTGTCCTGCCTCATCTCTCCTCACATCTGTCAAAGATAGATTCTGTCTTTTCTAAACATTTTTACCCATCTTCAATAGTACAGGCCATCAACACAATTACTGTATTGCAGTATATATGTTCAGGGAGGATATCCAAGATGCCTTTGTTTTTTAGTTTAATTAAAGGTAAGTGGTAAAATAGAAAGATAAGCATCTTGCATGTCCTTATTGTGAATATTTCAGCGTTCTCAGCTTTGATCCTTCCAATCATCTGCTGCAAATTTCTGAAATATTATTTGGTGTTACTCCACTGGTATTCAAAATTGTTTAGCAAGAAATGTTAAATGCAGACTGGACCCAGACAACTGAAGGTACCTCTGTGGGTCAGGGGAGTACAAGTTGCCAATAAGTGCACAAGAGGATGTATTTACAAAAGGTGCTGAAGGGTGCTGCAGCAGCAAATCAGACCATTGAAAAGTTAAAGTCAGACATAGATTCTTATGTGTTACCTAATCGTTACTTCTTCCCGGAAATCAGTCCACCAGAGCTGTCTTTTGTTTCATTACAAATGACGCTTTGTGAGGACCCCTAACAGCAACTGTGAGCTTTTAAAGTACTGTTTATTATCACTACATGAGCTTGACTGCAAAGACCAGCATTAGCTTTCTCTCCTGGGAATATGAAAGGTATTGTCAGGGACATACTATCGTCGCTGTGGGAAATACAGCACCTTGCTGATCCTGTATTTGTTTCATGTAGAACCCACACTGTGAACTCTGACCACCCCTTGTAGTAACCACACAGCAGTACTCTAAAATACAGACAGTGAATCAAAAGAACTACAGAACTTATTCCACACAGAATAAGTCATGCTCATGAATACTGTGTGCACTTTGAAAGCTGTGTCCTCCCTAGAGGACGACTTCCAAGAGTCCCCTCTCTTTTTTGCTTTTTATTTTCTTTTTTTCCCCCTTTATTTTCTTTTCTTCTTTTTTTTCTTTTCTGAAGCACTGGGTGAATCTGAGGAAGTTCTCAGCAAGGTGTCCATCTTCCCAGTATCTGACCATTTGATTCTCAGTTTGCATAGAGATGCTAGATTTGCAACTTTGCTGTGAGCAATAATTGATCCTGTAATGTGCAGGGGGGGAAATTCTGCCTTGTTCTGCACAATATCCAATGCATCAGCAGAATTTTTTCTTCTTCCAGATGGAAGGCTGAACTTGCTTTTGTTCTACTTGCAATTCCTTCACGTTTATTTTCCTTGAGTACTCAGATACGAAGTAAAACTGTGACTATACCTTCACATTTATGATCTGGCCTGCTTTAATGTATAGCCCCTCCCTCTACTTTTTGTCACACAAGCAAAGAAATGCCATGTGAGAGATAGAGCAGCCACATGTAATATATTTCACGAGCAGAATATATGTTAATAATAATATATATGTTACTCGAAGGTGGGAAAGATCAGTGTCAGAAATACCTGAAATATGAAAAAGAAAAATTAAATTATTTCAATTTTGACAATGTACCAATTTGTCATAGTACAAGGAACACTTACCTGCAAATAAACACAAAATGAGAATGACATTTTTTCTCCAGTATTAGTCATGTGATGTAATTTGTAACCTGACAAAGTAAGCCAGAAGAAAGTAATAATTTGATCCTAGATGTTGCAATCACAGTTTCTTCCCTTCCAAAGGAATTTAAAAACATGATACTTCAGCTGATATCCTGATCCCATGTAAATACTGAGGCATGTCTGTACTGATGGTTGTTGCTATAACCTTGCAGTTCCAAGAAGCTTCACTCGCTGTTCCTGTCAAACCCAGTTTTAGGGTTTCACAAAACTTCTTTTTCTTTCAGGCTGTGAGTTTGAAAAATGTATAGGGGATAAACATGGGGAAAACTGTTGTGAAGAAAAATGTCCTTGGGAGCACATTACCTTTTGCAGAGTTCAGCACTTCAAAGCTTGGAACTCACAGAAAGGGAATTTGCTGATCTAACTTAAACTAAGTGCCCCTGTATGTATGCATTATAAAACAGTATTTAATTACAGAAACTTCACATCGGTGCTCCTACAAAACTCATCTTTATTCCATGTGTGAAATTGCTGTCTGTTCCTGAGTGGATAGATATACCTTCTCTTTACACCAAATCATGTTGTTGCTTTAAGGATTTATCTATTTATTTATTTAATGCATTATTTTTAGATAACCTCTTACTGCATAGAGACAACTAAGTGAAATAGCTAATGCTCTTCACAGCTAAGACCATGTATTTACATGCAAATACTATATTTAAAGATCTGTAATGATAACTCTTCCTGTTTCTTACAGACTAGGATACTACTTGAGACAACTGAAATGAGAGTCCTTGTGTAGGAATCCTAATGCAGAAGCCATCAAAGGCCAGGAGAAGGTTTGCCTTAACTTTTCGCAACAAGGACCAAATGTGAAATCATAGTAGACAGAGAACATCCAAATTAAACCCCATCCCTCATCAGTAGATATTTGAGCTACAAGATTTACTAGGCGGGGTACCTTCACAATTGGGGTAAGAAAGAAAAGGGGATGGGACAAGTAAGGAGTTAATAATTTGCAATCTTGCCTATCATCTCTCCCTATGAAATTTCAAAGTTCAGCTGTAAGCCTTGTGCTCATGCAGCCAGGAAAATAAACATCATCATTGTGATTTAAAGGGCTTTCAGCACACCCCTCATGATCATTCAAGTAGATAAGGATAAACAATATAAACAGAAAAAAACCATCTAAAAAATACTTCATTTTGTCAGTTGAATAACAAACACATTTGACAGAATTGCAGCTTGACCTAGGATAGATTCATTAATTTCTCTCCTGCTCTACTCAGTTCCACACTGTTGGGTTACTGATCTGTGATAGCTACTGACCTTTTTCCTAAGGACACCCGTGTCCCTGCCTTAGGAATGCTTCCTGCTAATAGTATTTAAGTGTCTTTCCCATATCATATTTTGACATATAATTTTACTGTGTTTTTCACACCGAGGGCACTACCATATAATGTCTCTTCCCCTGCTGTTTCCATCGTCACTTACAGCCTTGAGCCTTTTTTTCTGACACAGCTGGAGGATGGCAGCTGAGTGCAGAAACCTTTCTGCAGAGGTTTCCATGGGTAATGTTGATTCTCCAGGCAGCTGCAGTGCTATGCAGCAAGCTTTAGAGCTCCTTTTTATAGATGCTCTTATCAGTATGCTTTGACTCCTGGAGCCACAGTCATACTGAGAATGATCAAAATACTGGCGATTCCTAGACTACATGTGGATGTAACTTGTCCTAACAGCTAGTAACCTTCATAGACATGGAGCTGTGAAACCTTTAGGGAATAGTGGAAATTAACTTTTAAAAATACATTTCTGTCCTTGCTATGCAGTCTGTTCTAAAGTTCAGTGAATGCTGATGGAACAATTTGCGTGAACAGGTTTAATCAGGCTTGCTGACTACAATTATGTAAGCATGATGCAATTTGCTGGGACAAAAACATGGAGCAAGTTCAGCATTTCATTACATTTCATTATGGATTGAGAGCCATATGTAGGTGAGGATTGACTAAACTTGGTAGGTAGCTGGTTGCAACAGGAACTAAAGGTGTCTGGATGTGATGGTTGCATTCCTTAACCTCATTAGCTGGGTGAGTTGTCTTGTCCTGGAGCACATGATGTCTGTTGTAGAATATAGACAAGCAGTGACACACACACACACACATATGTTTACTTCTTACTGGATATTCTATACTGCCATATCTACTTTAACTGTTTTCCCCAAGTATAGAGCAGCAGATTTATTTCAGGTCATGGGAAAGTAGCTCCAGCCAAAGAATAGAGCTCCAAGGAAGCAGGGTGCACTTGTGTGCTGTGGTTAACTAAGTACAGACACAAAGATGAGTGTGTGTATGGAAAATCACATGAGCTAGGGAAGCCACGTATGCTGTGGGAATTTCATCCGTTACTTAGGATACTACAGCACCCAGCCAGCAGTGAGAATTATCTTTTTATCTCTTCTTCAATGCTGCTGCATTTGTATTCTTTAAAACAGGGGCTATTAAACCATCTTGTAAGTAGTTAGGGGTTTTTTAAAAGTTTAAATTCCTGTCTGGATTTGAAAAAGCAGAGCTGCTACCTTTTCTGAAAATGGTGTTTCTCACTGTTATTTCCTACTAACAGATTCACCCATACCGTTTTAAAAATATTAGGCACACAATATCCATGTACACCTATATTCACACACACCTTATTCTTTCTCAGTCCTGTAGTGCTTTTCTCTTCCCTAACAATTTCTATTCTTTGGCCTCTCTGAAGCCAGCAAAAAATAACCTCAGGGAAAAAAAACCCAGACACATCTCCGATTTTCAAAATAATAAATATATTTCTTCCATTCTTCAATGGATAAAGAATCCTTATGGTTCCCACAGGCAGTCAAAGAAGTACTTCCAGCACAAATAATATTAAGAAATTTCTCCTCATGCTCCTTCTCCACTTCTGGCCTTAAGAGCAACAATGGCTGTGGAGTGGTATATGAGGAGCTGGACCACATTGCAGAACTGCTGATACATCAAATATAGGTGACGTAGCACACATGTCACAACATAAGGAAGCATAAATCCACTCCAGAATAATTCCTGATAAGGCTGAGAATCATCGTGGTATTGTTATTTAGCAACTGCCCTGCAAACACAAGAAGGGAAGCCTTGCTCACTAAAATGCAGGGTAAGAGACAAGCAAAGCTCTGAATGCCTCAGCCACTGAAACACTCATCTGCTGTCTTCGTCTGCCTTTGCAGGGAACACGTCTAAATGCCTACCCTTAAAGGGAAGTCACTATTTTAAGAAAGTCACTGTTTTACTCTGGGAGCAGAATGATGAGAATTTCTACCAAACACTTCATCATAACATAAAAACTTCAGGGATAAAGTTCAGATGCAAAAAGCAGGTGGGGGAGAGGTTATATAAAGTATATTTCCTTTTGCACCAGGTGGCAGATAGGAAGGCTGTGAGCTTCACTGGTCTGAATGCCAGCTAAGCCTACCCTTTTGCACTCTGACACAGTCAACAGCTCCTTCAGAAGAAAAGGATCAAAAGTAAATTGTATCCTTTTCTGCTGACCACACCACCAGAGCAGTTTTCCGATTTGAGGGTTTATGCATTAGTTTCTTTGAACGCCTTTAAAAGCAACATGATATCTCCCCAGAAGGGAGCAGCATTGATACCCCAGGAAGGGCAACCAAGGTATTCTCCCTTGCCAGACAGTGGGCTGGCTCGAATTATCAGACAAAATATGGGGATCCAATTATTGTGCTGAAATTTAGGAATTATTTGTATTAATCAATTAATAACCTAAGCATTCTCAATGGGAGCTTTTGTGTGTAACAGGCATAAATCTGAGTCAGCCACATAGTTGTATTTGTGTTAGAGCAAGAGAAACTGTTCATAACATTTGAGGCTTGAGTAAAAGTACACTGTGCTATAGACAAGGCTACCCTTGATGCACAGCAGATGTACCTTAATTAATCACAGGAACAATCTGCTGCTTGCAAGGAACTTTTGATGCATCCATTTTGAAGGGCATACACACCAAAGGGCCTGATGTTGACAGATGAAGCTTAACTCCGTTACCAAACAAGCCTATGATTTCACGATTTAGGGGAGAAAAGCATATTCTGCTTAACTGAGGCTTCCTTCTCTTCTTCCGTGGGACAACATTGCCTCCCATCCACACCTCAGCCAAGGATTTTCTGTGAGACTGTGGCCATGTCGCTGGGCAGAGCTGTTTGCTGAGTGTGCCTCTGCCTACGCTCCGCCAAGGCAACGCTGGCGCCGAGTCAAGCCCGGCTTGGCGGCGGCCCCGGGCGGCTCTCCCCGGGCTGGGCTGCAATCACGCTCCGGTTCTGCCGGAACCCGAGCCAGCCCGTGATGCCGCACAGTAATTTGAGCAGGACCACCCTCCTGCAGGAGCAGCCCTATGCCCGCTGAAGCACAGAATTCCCTCCTGGCCCCCGCGAAAAAAAGGTAATAATTACGTTTTGCTGAACAATCACAAATTTCCACAGCACTGCAATGGCAGTTAAACCAAGTACAAACCTCTTTATTTTCTTTTCTTTGCCATTGGAGCCGAACTACTTTTACATCTCTGTGTGGGTGATTGCCTGTGATCCCGCAGAGGGAAGGTGGCTTTCCTGAAGAGTGTGCTGGAACAACTGTTGATCTCCCTTGTGAAATCCCATCTGTTGTCTGCAGCAACTCTTACTTGCTGGCTGAACAAGATAATGTTTCCCCAGCAGGAGCTGTAATTTTCCAAGCACTTTGCTGGGTGCAAAGTCAGAACTTGATTCAGAAAAGGACAAGCAGGGATATAATTTTGCTGTCTCCCTTCTGTTTTGCGGTGTGTTATGAATTAAGCTGCTGGCAGTCAGGTAGGGCTGAGTCCTTGTGGTCTTCAGGCTTTATTCGAGACCTGGAAAGATGAAGAACAGTATGCTAATTTCAGAGGTGGATTCTGGAAATGGGGAAGCCATTTTTTTTTTAGTATAATTTTCTGTACTATTACTCCGCATTTTTTACAATCTGCCATTTATTATTTAAATCAGATCTAAATAAATGTTAGTTTATGGTGGAAACTAATCAGCAGAAGCTGAAGTTGGCAATATTTCAGTGTTTTGGGAAAAGGTTCTTCACCCAGAGGGTGATTGGGTGCTGGAACAGGTTTCCCCGGGAAGGGGTCGCAGCACCAAGCCTGACAGAGCTCAAGATGCATTTGGACAGTGCTCTCACACACATGGTGTGACTCTTGGGGTGTCCTCTGCAGAGTCAGGAGTTGGGCTTTTTATGATCCTTGTGGCTCCATCTTTCAACTCAGAACATTCTGTGATTCTGTGATTCTGTGATTATGACCGTAATGAGCAATTTGGGGAAATTAAAAAGAACATTGTGACGATTTGAGGGGAAAAAAAATCCCAAACCAACCAAGCAAACTTAAATAATAATGCAACCACCTCTTCTTCCTGCTTATAGGGAAATTCCTTGGGTTTGAAGAACTGTACCTGAAACCACTCTTCCCCCGTACTAGTAAGACATTTTCCTCGTGCTAAAACATTTGATTTTTTTTTTTTTTTCCTCGAGATGTGAGCGAAACGTGAAATGCACAAATCTAAGGCGGGATCAGCATCAGAGGCGCGTCTCCCAGCCGGCCCGGCCGGGCAGGGGAGGCGGGCCGCCCCGCGGGCGCGGAGCTGCGCTGCGCTGCGCTGCCCTGCCCGCCGCCGGCCCGGGCACGGGGCGGGCCCGCCGGCCGCCCCCGCCCCTCGCAGGGCGGCTGAGAGTTGAACTGGGGAGCCGGAGCTCGACGCGGGGCCGCGGCCGCGGCGCTGCTCGGCCTGGGGAGCGCCCGCTCGCCGGGCGCCAGCGGGGCGGCCGATGGCGAGGCGAGAGGACGGGCGGGACTGGGCGTACAGGTAGGGCTGCCGACAGCGCCGGGCTCGCACCGCGCCGGGAGGGCGAGCTGTGCCTCCCCAGCGCTCGGAGCCGGCCCTGCCGGGGGCTGCGGCCGGGGAAAGCCCCCACGGACCGGCCCGGGCGCGGCTGGTGGCTGAGGGCAGCGAGCGCCCGCCGCAACCTTCCCTGCCCGAGGGCAGCCGGGGAAGGTGGCTTCCCTAAAACCCTGCGTGCTCCCTCTTTGTTTTTTCCCCTTTCTGCCTTGGGAATGGAGTGGAGCATGGAATTAATCTGTACTTGCTGCCTGGCCAGTCGCGGTCGTAAATAAGAGATGTGTGTTCATGGACGTGTGAGGGGGTTTTGTGTGTGTGTGTGTGTGTGTGTGTGTGTGTGTTTTCACGTTCTGTCTGTTCAGAGAAACCTGTGTCGGAGCTGTCGTTGCTTTTTGCACCTGTGGTTTTTGTGTCAGATTTGAGGAGTACACGAATACTAAGGTGATTCTTCTAAACAACCAACAATGCACTAACAATTTGAGGTCTGAATATTTAATTGTTCCTCATCTGATTCATGCTTTACTACCTGTGACGCTCCCGTGAGCCAGTTTTCCCAAGGCTGTGGCACTGCTGCTCCGTGTCCAAATTCCTTCGCCATGAATGAAACAGGCAGTGTTTTGGGAAGTTAAATCCTGAAGTCTGTCTTGAAACCTTGTCTGACAGGACAGACCCCGAGCCTGTTTAACTTCTGCCAATCCCATTAATGTCCTGTACTCAGGTGGGATGCTGTAGGTACGGGGCACCCTGGGAAGTTGTAATAAATCTAATTTAGCAAGGTAAGTTGAAATGTCAGAACAGAATCAACCATGCAGTTCTGATACTCTGTCATTATTGTGCTGCCTTAGATAATGTGCTGTGACATTGAAGAATTGTAAAAGATAACAAAATAAGCAGTTTTGTACTACATATGAAGAAGGTAGATTGACGCAAGGATTTGTCTTTTTTCACATTGTATATTTTCATGAAGATAAATTCAGAAATTACCCATTTAAAAAATAACCTTCGTAACTTGTTACACTTGTACTTTCTGTGGTCATTTTTCTGCATGGAACTGTCTGGAAAGAGAATTCAGGCCATGTTGGAGCTGTTGTGCTATACCTCATACTTTTCAACTGCCTGTGTTGTGGAGAAAAATACCTCCCAGACTTTTATGTGGCCATAATTTTGTGTCAGTTTTGCACACAGTGGGTCCTTTGCTCCAAAAATGCCTTACTTAAAAAGCAGTGAAATCTGTGAAACTGACTGAACAGTGCATGTTTAAATTAATTTACTTAAACAGCTTTGATATGCTAAATGGCATGTAACAGTTTGTGTAAAGTAGGTTTTTGCTGGGAGGAGGGAGTCTTAAGCTGCTTTTAGAAATAGCAACTGGAAGTTATTTAAAGCATACTTGCCTTTTTTTTTTCTTTTTTTTTTTCCTTCAGTTGTAGGTATGTATAAATGTAATTTTTATTTTATTTTGTAGGGTTGATCCATATGGGTTTGAAAGGCCAGAAGACTTTGATTATGCATCCTATGAAGCATTCTTTTCCAGATACCTAGTGGTACTCACTAGAAGAGCAATGAAATGGTCCAAGCTCCTAAAGGGGAATAACAGTATACAGAAGAGTTTAAAAGGTGAGCTTCATGCCTCTTTATAGGTATAAAAGTGCATTATGTTTGGATTCAATAAGTTTGTGGTTTTGAATGTTGAATACCATTTCTGTCTTTAAATGAAAACCAGTAGTGTAGACAGTAATAATGCATAAGAAGTATGCTTATTATTATTAGTTGTTAGAAGGATTTAATTTAAACCTTCCAAAGGAGTAATCCCTCTTCAGCAAAGGAATATCTTGTTATATCTGTAACACAGCTCTTGTGGCCACTGGCACTTGAGGATGCTGTTTTGCAGCTGTTAGCTGTATTTACTCTGTGCTCTCTTTAAAAAGACATGAGATTATGTAGAAGATGCTGTCTTGAACCCCAGGGATTAGGATGTTAGGGCTCTCAGTTACTGCCTCTTTAACAGTTCCCTAGGCTGCTGAGATTTTCTAGCTCTCCTTATCCTCCTTTTGTAAAATGCCTTGACCATGCAGCTAAAAAGGTGTCTGCGAAGAACTGATGATAAATGCCTTACAAAGTGAAGAAGGTATGACTAATGCAGGAGCTAATGCAACGTTGGATAAAATGCTGATGGAAGTGTTAATGTCTGCTTCAAAGAGCATGAAAATCTCTAGTAATGTTTTATCTTGCAAGAGATACAGGTAGAAATAAATGGAGATAGTCAGAAGATGTTTGGGAATCCTGTGAAACAAAAGGGTGGAGTTTCCTCCCACTCTCTCTCTGGGTTATGTTTTCATACATACATCTAAATATTCCTGTTTGCTCTAAATGCTGCTAATCAGGTTGCTTTCTCTTTGGGTGTCTTCTGGAGTTGGGCAGGGTTCTCTTAAGTATGTTAAGGAAAAGTTAAGTAAAACTAAGCAAAGATTATTCAGACATTGTAACATAGGTAAAGTATTTAGAGCTGTGCTCCAGGTGCAGCTTTCGGCTGGTGATTCTGATGATTTTGTTGTTTTGCCTTTTTTTTTTTTTTCCTTGGCACCAGGAACGGGATAACTAGTGAGACATTTTAAATATAACCGTGTATTTTGTGTACAGATGTCTGTTTTAAGGGTGTGAAATTCCAGAAAATGTAGGTTTGAGCTGTAGCTGCTAGATGACACACTGCTAAGCAGAAAGTATCTACTTCTATCTTATTTTTCTTACAAATGTAAAGATGTTTTTGTTTGGGGTGTCAAGTTTGAATGTAGTGATAATTGCGTGCCATTTTGAATTAGTGAGGATTTTGAGATTCTGCAGAACTTCTAGTTGTGGAGAAATAATCTCAGTTTTGATTCATTCCCTTAATGTGGGAGTGGTAACAGTGGCAGCTTTTAGCAATTTTTTTGAGTTCATTTCACTTCTCTTTCGTTGTGTTCTCAGGTCTAGCATTTTAGAAACAGAATGTTACTGTGATACTAACGGTGGGAATGCCTTTGGTCTTACTTTGGAGCCAAAACTTTGACCAAATCTCTGAACTTGTCCACCAGGCTTCAGAACCAATGGTCATGCTGCCCCGCGGGGCACATAATGGCAATAGCCTTTAACGTGGCTTGATTGTCTCCAGCAGGCTGCACTTTGTGGAAACTGGGATTCTGTAAATCCACTGAGGGGACGCAGGCAATGGGTCTGGACTGTCCTAAGTCCTTGTGGGCTGGTGCATCATCCTTGACATTACTGACTTTTGCCAAAGATACTTGGATTTGTAGGCTATGGATTCTCACATGTGCATGTAATTCCAGGGAGAGGGACAGGAATAAGTAATATTGGGGAAATGTAGTCTGAGTGTTGATTCAGAGTTGTTACGAAAAGCTTTCTGCATTAGCCTCATCTGATACCTCAGAGGAGGAGAGTGAAAGGTTGACCTGTGCCATTACTGATTTTTAAATACTTTCTTTCTCCTTTCAGTATTAAGATTGAAGTCTGTGACATGCACATGGAATTGTGTAAGCAGGTGTGTCCTTTATCCTGCAAGGTGATTATGCAGTGATTTCCTTGCAGGCAAATAGCCTTGCTGGTTATCCACTGAATTTCCCTCCTCCTCCAGGACCTGAGTTCATTGCTATGAAGCTTTGCTCAGAGCTGCTGGCTCTGCCATAAGCTAGAACTGAGAAGAATATTTGATTTGCCACTTCCCTCCCCAAACACAGTAGCTGTGAACCAATGCTGTGTGTCCTGCTGTGAGTAGCTATGAGAGAGACAGTGTATGTGTGGTATCTCAGTAGTTCCACACCCATTTGTCTACACACAGAGAAGCTCATAATTTCTGCCCAGGTGAACAGGAAGAAGTGATGACTTGTGCTAATTTTCCGGTTTGGAAATGTGGCATGATCACATGCTGCTGAGTTTGCCTCATATCCAGGGTGGTTTGTATGTATATAATTCTGTTCCACTATAAAGAAAAATAATTAGACTACATTTTAACAATGGTAATTAAGCAGTGCATTCTGTTGTTCTGTATTGCAGCCTGCTGGTAGGGTAGGTCATGGGAATTTGGCTGACAGTTCCTTTCACTTATTCTCCAGTCTCTGTTTTTTTGGGTTTTTTTTGGTCTTCTGTTTTCCCACCCACCCTTATCTTCACCTTGTTTCCACTGCACATGAGTTCATCAGCATTGTTTGTCACTTGCCATCTTTCTGTGTCTTTCTCTCCCTCTGCCACTACTGAGATCCTCCTAATTTTTTCCTTGTTTCATTCAGCTCTAAAATACAAAAATACAGCTTTCTGCTCTGTTTTGTTTGCGGTGGGCAATAAACTGACACAATTGCTCACACTATCCTAATTCTGACCAAAGTCATACTACACAAAAGAATTTGGCTGTTGGTGTACTAGTCAAAAGTGACCAGTAGCAGATGACACTTTCTGATCTTTGATAAAATACAGTGAAAGGGAAAAGTAAATGTATTAAACAGTGATTATAACACGAGCACTTCTGCTCCAGCCCAGGGCTTGGCAGAATGAGTCAGTTTCACTGGAACTTTAACATTTACAGCACTTAGGTGCTCTGTTTCTTCTGTTATGTATTAATGAAATAAAGCTTTCACTTCCTTGTATGCTGTTTCCAGCTCTTTTATAGAATTTTTCTTCTAGGGCCCAAGTTTATTTTCTCAACATTCAACAGTAATTGTTAGTACTTGAAAAAGTAGAAGCACAGATGCTTCTCGAAATCGTCACACTCTTCTAATATTTTTAAGATTATATAGTTTTTTGGTTTTAAATTTTTGGGAGTTTTTGGCTACATAAATTGAGTCTATGTTGTAGAGTGAAACAATGTTAATAGGAGAAAAAGGCAACACTTACCTTGAAGCAGAAATCTCCAAAATTTTCATATTCTACCATCAAACAAGAACAGGCAGGTTGAAATGACTTTTCTACATCTTGTTATTATAAGTAGTGTACATTAAATGTAATTATAAGTGTATAGAAAAATGTTATTTTCTGCATATTTTTCTCTTGAAATTACTTTGGGTATTTATCATCACTGTTAGACTCCTACTCTCTCAGGTAGCTGATTTTTCTTGAAAAAAGGAAACCACATTCATAAAGTGTGACTCTAAACTTGTGAAACTGGCAGTAAGTGTCAGAGGCAATTGAATTATTAAGAGAGGGGGAGGGTTTCTTAAAGATTGGTGTTTCATATTTTGTTAATGAACAGAGGCAAAGATTTTACATAAAGATATTTCTTACCTATGTATGTTCAAGAATTTAGAGCACATACTATGATTGTCCTGGGAGTGATTCTGTGTGTAGTACTTGAGGCCTGGGGGTATCCAACAGAGCTACTTTTGAGATCAAGCCCTTGGTTTACAACTGGCATTGGATGTGTGAGTGGAGACACATGCATGATCTGACTTCATCTGGGAAAGCTTCTCAGATGTTACAGTGGGAGGATATTCTGCAGTGTGAACTATTGTTATGGGCTTCTTAGTTCCCAAAGATAATGTGGAAGAGAGCCTATATATGTATAAACACAATTCTATATATAGAATATATCTGTGTCTATCTGCATATATAAATGATATCTATTAAACTGCAGCTGTCCTTCTTTTCAAAACTACTTTGCTGCTTCTGATTGCCAGTTCGCAGATTCTAGCAAGTGTTATAATGGTGTGAGGAAAAATAGCACAATGCAAAGGGCTTTTGCATTCCTCAGGGAGTGAGGGAGCTGGGTCAGTAGTCACTTGGGGTGATACAAGCCCTTGGCTTCTATTGCCGTGAGAACGATGTCACTGAGGAATGATGAATGTGTGCTGTGCTCCAGGCTGCTTTCTCCCTGTGCCACTGTCAAAGGCTTGTCCGTGCTTCTCTGGAATTTACTGTGTGTTGTTGGATATCAATGTTGGCTATGCTTACAGAATTTACAGTTCTTCCAGAAAAAAATGCCATTGGGATTATGTGTTAAAAATGTGATAATCCAGTATTTTAGCTAGTAAGTTTATTTCTAGGCTCATCTGAATGTCTGTTAGTAACCTAAATGGGACTGGTTCTTGATAGTCATTTCTGTATTTGCTATGTCAATTTATAGGATTTCTTGAGCATTAGAGTTCAAAATCATGTAAAAAAGGATGAAGTGGGGATTATTAAACCACCCTGGAAACAAGTGAATTATTTCTAGTCTAAAAGAAGGTTGTAGTTAAGATAACTTTACAGATAGAACTGTAGAGTCTGTAATCCATAATATAAATCCTCAGTGAAAAGCTAAACAGAAACTGTACCCTGACGACCAGGCATTTGTTACAAATATGTTTCTTTGAGAGAAAACACCAGATTTTAGGTGGGTGAAATGCTCATTATATGTGCATGTTTATGTTGGGTGAAACGGGGGAAGGAGCTTTGGGTCCTAAAGGATAGGCAGCTGTAATTAGGTGGAACGTATTTAGAAGGCTGAGTTGTATAACCTCGCTTCACTCTGCTGTTTTTAAGGCCTTTAATTTAGGCAGCATTTATTACAGGATTGTGTGATTCAATAAAATCTGGCTAGGTATTGATACTGTGTGTGGCAGTGTGTGGGTGGAATAAAAATCCCCACGCGGATTTGAGCCTCATAAAGTTTAGAGAGGAGACGTTGATGCTTTTATTGATACAACATGATTCATTTAGTATGAAATGTCTCTTTCATTTGTCCTTTTCTTCTCCCCCAAAAGAGGAGGAGAATCTTAAGCATTCAGCTGTCTTTTTGGGTCAGAAAAGGTAATGCTGATTTAGGATTATGTACCCATAAGCAGCATTGACTTCTTATTAATATTTTTACACCATTCCCAGGAGGAAGCTGCTTTTATTGTCATTAGCCTGATGCTTCTTCCTGTAATCTTGCATCATAGTTATTTACACTGAGTCATCAGCTTAAAAAAAGCACTGAAGCACACCCTTATGATGAAAATGATGCAGGAGATAAGAGCTACTTTAGATTTGAAAAGACTTCCACAGTTATTCTAGGAAAAAGTCATCTGCTGCTCACTCACATCTCCAGTTCTTCCGGGGCTCATTTAGAGAGGAGGCATATATTTAATTTCCTCAGTTTCTGCTGTATTTCAGTGGTCAGGTGCTAAGCTGACCCTTAGGGTTATGGTAATTTGGCCATTGATGTTAGAGCTGAATGGGCAGAGCCATCATGTCAGAGGCCACTGGTGATGTAGGAAAAGTCAAGTCAGTGCTTGTCTGAATGAAAAAGGATAAAGATCAAGGGGGAGCATTGCTGCTTGTATCTCCATCCAGAAAAGTAAAAGAAGAGGAAAGGATTCAAAATTCTAACAGGGGAAGAGAGGAGGGAGGAAAACCTGAGTCTGAAGATCTGAAGGGGGAGTCTGAGTGACAGGAACTTAGGGTTGGATCTAAAATCTACTGTGTAGTGAAGAAGTGAATGCTTATCCTAAAATGGTAGCATAGGAGAGAAAATATAATCTCCCGTCAAGAGTTTTCCTATTACTTCTTAACTTCAGGCTGCTCATTTAAAAAGGAATAATACAGATGGATTTTTTTAAAAAAATTACTTAAAAATGAATAAACAAAACCAAACTTCTTGTCTTGCAGTGAAGAGATATATCAGGAAAGGCATCCCCAATGAACACCGTGCATTGGTGTGGATGATTGTAAGTGGGGCCCAAGCCAACATGGAACAAAACCCTGGGTATTACCACAGACTGCTTGAAGGAGAGAAGAATGCCAAGCTGCTTGAAGCAATCAAAACAGGTTATTCTCTTGATAATGCTGTTTGTCTGTATTTATCCATCCTATGTCCTTAAGTGTTAGAGATCAAGTTACGTCATGGAAAACTTAATGTTTCTGTAGTAGTGGTTTAAGTGCTGAATTAACACTTAAATTAGATTAGCCATAAGCTCTTTAACAGCACAGGTCTTTCCAGGTTCATCATATGGTTAAAAGCATTAAGAAATGCTTTTACGAAAGATTAGGAATTATTTGAGAAGGAATAAACTAGAAGACATTACAGTGTCATCTGAGTGATTGAAGAGTTGTAACTTTGAGCCATGACACCTGCCTTTGAGTCTGTTTCTCCTACTTCTGTCCCGTAGGACAGTGGAGAAGCAACAGGGCTGGTTGAAGATGTGGTACAGAAGCTCATATGAGGCAGATGAAGTATGCTAGGATTTCAGGTTGAGAAAGAAGACTGATAAGAAAAAGCTGTTGATAGGTTTACATGAATTATACATGGTGAAAAGAGGGTGAATGAGGAGCAATTGTTGTTTGTTTCTTGTAACATAAGAACCAAGGACACTGAATCTAATTTGCCACGCTGCAGGTTTAGAAAAGTTGTGGTGCTTGTTACTGTGCTGCAGAGGTTAGAAGTATGAACTGGTTTAAAAAGGAATTTGATAAACTGAGAGGTGGGGGAATCCACTTGATGCATGAAATATTAAACACTAAATGCCAATCCCTGGGAGAAATGTAGGAGGTGAAACACCCCTCCTTTACTATACCCATTTTCATGTGTGCTTTCTGTGAACACTGATCAGTGGCCAATACTGATGGGAGGGTATAAGGGCAACCAGACCTTAGGCTGGCCCACTGGGAGGAAAAAGGCAGTAAGTGAGGACAAACAAGTGGGAATTTGATCTAACTGATACTTGTCCTGAAACCTGCTACAGCAGACCCTTGTGGCAAAGCTGATACTGGCTGAATCGCCCAATTAAATTGTCAAGGGGTTGGGCTCTGCTCTGGAACAATGCTGAGGTTATTTGGTTCGAAAGGCAGGTTGTCTCTTACCTCTTGCAAAAACCCACGTACTCAAAGTTTGGGCTTTATGGATTCTTATTTGAGTTGGATAAGCCTCCAAGCACTTTTGGTTTATGCAGAGTTTCTTCTCTGCCTTTCCCCACAACAGCAGTACTTTGGGCTTTTGGGACTACACGCCTTAGTAAGGTATTTTGGAGCATCATCTTCATGCTCCTATGAATATGGACACTAGCCAGAAATCTGCAGGCTTATATCCTCCTCAGAACTAGAAACAGTAGAGCTCTTACTATGAGTAAAGAGGGAGCTAGTAAGATGACTTTCTAAAGCCCACCTTGGTAAGGGTCTGGAGAAGCATCAAACTATTTAATCGGGGTAAAATTGCAGCAAGAGAGTTGAAAACAACTTTTTTCCAGTATTAGGCAAAGACATGAAGGGTCAGTAGGTGGCTTTCCACGCAGGTTAAAATGAAATAAAAATATTTTTGTGGGGGAGGAAAAATACTGGGAGGTGATAAAGATCTATTTGTGAACTATGGAGGAGATAGTTTTGGAAGAGCTACTGCATTGACTGGAAGATTGCAGAAGAGAAAATTAACATGGAGCAAGTGAGGGAAAAGATAAAGAAAAATGGCTTGGAAGACTTTATTGTAGAGGAAAAGATATAATGAAGACCTCAGACACTCCTCCTTTGGAAAGGAAGAACCAGTGTGGACATAGGAGGGATGAAAGGAGCAAAGTACTTAAGGTGAATGTAAACTTTGTGGTCAGTGTGTTTAATGAACTTGTGCTTCTGTTGACTGTGCACATTTTGTAGTGGGCTTTGGCTGAGGACTCCTTTAGTGTGAATTGTTGCCTGACTTTCATTTTGTTTCTTCAAGTGTTGTTTTCCCATTACTGTAGTTGTTTTTAATAATGAAGCAAGGTAAGATGCGGAATCATGTGCTGTTCGCTTTCATGTTCGCTATTTCCAGGATTTTCAGGCAATTGTGTGGTATTTATTCCCACAGCTGTAGAGTTACAGCGCAGCACAGTGCTGGGGTTTATAAACCAGAGAACAGCAATCATACTTTTTTCCCAGGGGAGGGGCAGGAGGACAAGGCCAGCCAAAGACTTTATTTCAAATTCATTTTAAAATGCATAAGAGCCAGTGTGTCCTCTTTCTTTCACATGCCCAGAAGCTGGAAACAGTTTGCATGTCTGTTTGAAACTAGTTTTCATATGGGAAAGTCTTTAATGTGGTATAATCAGGTTAAAAAGGGCAGGTAGACTGTGAAGAAATGGTCTAATCTCTAAAGAAAAATCTGATTTGTAATAGCAACAGAAGTCTTTCAGCTAATTAAATCTGTAATCTGTTCTTTCACCATTTTTGCCCTTTAACTTCCTGATTCTGAACTGATGAGCTTTATTGCTACTTTGTTTTATATGGCATTTGCTGTTTGAACATTTTGGGTTTTTTAAGAAAAATGCAGGAGGGAACAGGCTTCTAACTCTAACCATTAAAAAAGAGCTTAAAGAATGCAGGTGTCTAAGTTTTTGTATCTTAGTTTATGTACACATTGAGAAGGGCATGCATTCCAACAATGCTTTTGCATTCCCTATTTTAGAAAAGTTTAGTCGGACAAATGATGTTGTAAGATAAAAAGTGGCCGTCCTAATGCAGAGGCTATAAAGGATTGGAATGTAAGCTGCTTCCTTGGAGTAAGCTCCCCTTAGGCTGGGCCATTCTGAGTTTTAGCTCTTGTATCTTGTCTTTTCTCTCCATTGAAAAAACACACTTTTGGACAGAAGCGTGTCTGTGTCTGTAAGTGCTCAGGCATGTACATGCAGCTAATCTGTGTTTCCACGCTTGCATTTCATGAGGGGGAATTGTAGGTGCTGTGAAACCTACAGTTTGATACTTGTCAATGTCAGTCCCAGAGCCTGAGCTGTGCTGTGTGACAGCTGGCATAAGGATCTGACTGTGGACTGGATGATAGTTGCAGGATCTTAATTTAGTTTATGATGGGTTCGGAAAAGTAATTCAAACAATGATCATTGCCATCTCACTGGAGACAGGGAATATTTTGCTGTCAAAGCACTAAGAAGCTTCTCTGAAGCTGTGAGTAGAAGCTGGGAATTTTCAGGTGAGTTTAAAGCATTTAACCATGCAAGAGGAAGGGGAAGAGCATTGTCAGCTCTTGTGGCTCTCTGTCAGAGGAGCCCTATCAGGTCATATCCAAACAGCTGCCTCATCTGGTCTTTGGTCTACCAGAACAGCTGAAGGGAGAACTGGAAGAGTAAAGTGTGTAGTGACACTTCCTCAGACTGTTTTTCCTGGTCTCCAGTTATCTGCTGTTTGGAGAGTTGCCAAGTCATATGCTGCATGTTTGTACCTAATAATGCTGGATGAGAAAAAAAACCCCTTCTGGTTGCTCCTTTTTCATGTTGTTTACCATGCTCATGATTTTGCAGATTTGTGCTGTCTCAATGCTGTTAAGCATCTCCCTCTAAACTAAGGAGCTTTTGTCCACCTGGATTTATGCTATGTATGATAGCCATTTTTTATCTGTGGTCTTCCTTGTTGCTACTCTTTTCTGTAACTTCTCTAATTCTGGTATCATCTTTTGGAGATGGAGACTGGAATTTTTTCATCTGCTTCTCAGATTCATACTGTGGCAATATTGTTCTTTCGCAGGAAATCCTAACCCTGTTGGCTTTCTTGATTGCTGAAAACTTTTGAACTGTTGCTTGGTAGTAGGGGTTGTGAGGCTCAATTTTTCTGACTTTAGTTAATGACAAACTTGGACTTGACTTAAACAAGCCCCCCAAACCTCCAAAACAATTTATAGTTCCAGGTGTTGCAGGGAAAAGCTTGAAGATGACTTCAAAAAATCCTTTGAGTATACTGTTTTTACAAGTTGCAATTTATGGCCTTAACCACGTTATTCTGGATTTGCAGTGGAGTTTTTGAGTGCTTTTAGTTGGCAGCTGAAGTGAATTTTTACTCTGCTCTCTACTGTGTAAAAAACAAACCAATAATCCTGCCTGGAAGCTCTTCAGAGCAGATGCACATCACGGGTGTAGCAGTGGCAATGAAATGACCGTAAGTGGAATAGAATATGTTAGTTATAAAAATAGTTGTACAATTTACTGTCCACCTGTGTCTTGGAGTGGGAAGCACCTGGATGTGAAAGTAGAAGTGCCAAGGTTTAGGAAATGTATTCTTCAATTTAACACTCCCATGAAAACCACGTGCTGGTTCCTCTCTGCACCTCGAGCTGTAGGGGCCAAAGGCAAAGATCATGGATTGAGATAAGAACTGTTTACTGGAAACAGCAATGACATACAAAAATGAACAGTAACAGCAGTATTAATAACAAAAGGTATACAAAACAATTCACACAGAAAGAAAACAAATGATAATAGACAGTACCAAGTGGCTCCCTCTGCCACTTCCTCAACTGGTTGGAACCCTTTTCCCCTGGAACACAGTCCCTTTCCCAGGCCCCTGGCAATAATGAGGTCGTGTAGAACAACCTCCAGGCCCTATAGCCACAGCCCCTCCCTACTACTGCAGAAATTAACTCTGTCCTGTCTGGAATCAGGACCAAAAGGAAGGATGAGATAGCAAGGTGAAGAAGGCTTGGGGGGTTTGTAGAGGCCTGATTTTTGAAGTACCCTAAGTAGGAAAAGCATGAGACTGGTTTCAAAAGCATTGGTTTTCTGGACTGCACTTTGAAATCTCTGCACCAGAAATAGTATCAATGACTGTGGTTCTTGGTACTGAAATAGACATCTGTTTTATAAACTGAGGTTAATGTGTTCTGCCTGTTTGTGTTACTGAATGTGGTAGAAATTCTGCAGACCCGTGAGAAGGAAGAAAGAAGCCAATGGTCTCATGGTTGCTGCACAGAGATAAATCAGCAGGAAAGCTGGTGGTTGGTTTTGTTTCATAGCAGCATAAAACTGCCACCTCAGAGAGCTGAAAGACTGTAAAAAAAATTGCTATTGGGATTTAATCTGAATTCACTACGAAAGAGTAGCTAGTCTTTTCATTGTGACCTTCTTAGTGGTTCTGTGCTCCCATACCTAGTTTATTTATAAGCAGCAGATCTGCACATAATGACAAGAACGTTATAGTTTTGGGATTTATCTAGCAGTGTAAGATTCTAATGTTCATTTTGCTGCTTGAAAAGAACCCTGATTTTCTTTTTCCCCAAAATTGAACTCGTTTGAGATGGTGATCCTTTGGACTGTCATGTCTATTAAGAGCAAAGCAGATCAATGGACAGTAGGTCAGAGGGGTAGGTAGGCTGTGCAGAGCATGAGGAGGTGTTTGGATGTCTCCCCTGGAACAGATGTATTAAAGTGGATGTAAGTGGTGAAGCCAAAGGAACAGCCCTTGCCTGCTCCTGCCAGTTGCCTCAAGTCATCTCTGACCCTCATCTTGTAGCATGGTAAAATATATTGGCTTGTGTGTGCCTGTGGAGTGGGTTGAGTTCCCTCACCTTGAGTCAGAGGAGCCTCAGAACTGGGGGAGGAAGGACAGCATGCAAATGGAGCAGAAAGGGCAGGATGGAGAGGGAATGGGACCCTCTGCTCTTGTGCTCAAAGTAGTAATGTGGCACAAGTAATCCTGTGAGACCATGCTCCATATCTTCTATTAAGGGTAAAGCCTTTTGGCTCTTGTGTCTTTTTTTTTTCGCTCCATCCACTCGCACTAAACTAAAATATTGTTACTAAATATAAAGGAAAGTTTTAAATCCTTCATAAAACTAGGGAAGGCTTCCCCCAGTCCTTGTGGGAAAAACATGCTCTGCAATCAGAAAACAAGTTGCAGTTGCTTATCTCAATTTCAGGTTGTGGAATTACAGATGAGTTCAGTTTGAGTAGTCCCTGCTTTGTATGTGATGAACTTTTCTTACTCTCCTCTCACCCTTTCTCTGCAGAGCTGAGAAGAGCCATGGCTAAAATTCAGCATTAATCTTTTCTGTGACATTCAGCATATACTTTAATAAAGAATAAATTTTGATTATGTACTATGCTTCATAATCTTCCTACCAAGAAGAAACAGAAGAAATTTATTTATCCTGTAACTGTCTGTTGTTCAGGTCCTCTCAAAAATTGTCTTTGTCCTTGCTTTTCTTCTCATTCACATGAGAGGTGAAGTGAAATATTTTCCTGCAAATTATTTGGTCTCTTTGAAAGGAAGAAATAGTGATTAGTGTGATAACTTCTTCATACATGTGACTTCCGCTACCGACTTATGATTTTGGGGAGTTTTCTCCCTTTGGTTGCTTACAGCTGAAGTTTGTGTCAAAGCTGTAACAGGCTTCTTCCTTTATGCTGGAAAAGGCTGATAAAATGTGATAATTCTTAGGACATGAAGATCTGTACGGAGGTGCTGTTACTGAAGTTTGTTTATAACTTTAACCCAATTTGTTGTTGTTAAATCTAACCCAAACAACTACTCATATTTTATGAACAACTCTTGGGTTTTGAAAATTTTTGAAGTTACTTTTAGACTTTTAAGTTGGAGAGAAAAATTCTATTTAAAGATCAGATGCACAAGTCTGTGCATGTGACCTTGGGTTCTCCCTTTATGGAGTGAAGCAGGCCAAAAGTTAACTCTGCCTGTTTCTTTCCAACAACTAAGGGCTGTTTTGGGGTGACTAGCTCAAACTTGCATGTCTAATTTTTAGACCTTTGTAAGGAGAGATGAATCCTACTATTAATGTTTGATCTGGAAAATTAATGGTTGGAAATGTCAGTAATTGCATACTCCTTACTTGGTGAAGCATTGAGCTTGAAGCATGTGGGAATGTGCTCTGCTGCTTGGTTATCAGAAACCACTCCCATTCTCAATGATCTTGCACCAGTGAAGAAACAACTCTTCTCATGATCACGTCATGGAGAAAGTTAAATTTTAAAAAGTGATTTTTAAGTGGAGGTCGGCAGCTGCGGGAACAGGTCTGGGGTTTTTTGGCTGCTACTTCTTGGTAGAAGTTCACTGAATAAGTAAATTGAAAGTTCATCTGACTTGTTCTGAGAATATGGTTTCCTAGAGGCACAACTCATTTCATGCCACTTGACTTGATACATTTGGCATGTCTTGTATCTATCAGCCTAAATACCTGGTTTGCTTTCATATAAGCCTTTGCAGTCAGACATGGAGAGAGTCCAATCCAATCTGCAGGAGAATTTCTTTAGGCCTGCTTGAAATTGGTTTCTGTACACTAATAGGTTTATTCTTTCTAGGAATAGATTATCCTTGAATGCAAGTGCCCTTTTAGCCAAAATGGAGGTAAAGCTGTTTTTTAAAAATTAATCTGCCGAAACAGTTTAGTGAACTGTAGTGAAGCTTCAGTTGTACTTCAGAAGACCGGTAAAAGTTATTTTGGAAAGTGACAAGGAACAGCTCTTAATTTTGGCTTTTTTCTCTTTTGTCTAGACATGAACAGAACATTTCCAGATAATGTAAAATTCCGCAAAACTGCTGATCCGTGTTTGCAACATGCACTCTATAATGTGTTGGTAGCATATGGGCATCATAATAAATCCGTAGGGTATTGTCAGGTAGGTAATCATTGTTTTGTAAACAGTGCTGCACTTCACCTGGTAACTGTTCTTGTCCATTTGAATGTGTGTTCTTAGAAGCACACCCACAAACTATTTCTGTTTATAAACTGGCCCTGGAGGGTTGAGGGGCAGGGGGTGCAGGGTGTGAATGGCTTCAGGCAAATTCAAATGTCCTTCTGAATTTCTCAGTGGCTGTTCTCCTGGCCAGCTTGATCAATTTGGTTCCATTTGTTAGCTGCAACATAACTATCTTATCACACATGGTTGTATGAAGAGTAGTTGCTTTGTTGAGCAAGAGGAAGCAAGCTTGTCTTTCTCTCCTCCTGTCATCTTTTCCCAAACAGTCCTTGCTATGTACAAGGCATCGTGAGATCTCAATTTCCTTTGTTTTCACTATCGCATTTTTCAAAGTACAGAAAGACCAGCATTAATGGGACATGGTGTACCTGGAGGCTGGTAGCATTTATTTAGGGCCATCTCCCAATATAGATAACACAAGCAGGAAGAAAATTTCTTTGAAAGTCAACCTGATACTGCTTTGATGGCAGCTCAAGAAAATTTCTGTTGTGGGTGTCAAGTACTGTAAAGTTTTTTGTGGGACACAAAGAAGGTAAGTTGATTCATGATAGTCTGACAATCAAGAAAAAATGTGGCTGTCTTTAGGAATCTTAAGCAGGCACTGTCTTGAGCAAAATGTGTTTTCTTTTTCACTTAGTTCACTTATTAAGTCCTCTCCTGTCTCCTCCACTTTCTGAGCAAGAATGTGTGCGCTAATGTATAGCTCATTTTAGTTGAGAAAGTTAGTATAGTAAATACAACTACGTCATAACTGAAAGAATATGAACAGTGTTTTTTTGAATCTTGAGAGGAGAAGACTTAGAGGGACTTAAACCCACACCGAGGTCTCTAAAAAGAAAAACCAACCAATTTTTAAATTTTTTTTCTTGTGGTCCCCAACTAGTTTTAGTACAGAAATTATTTACTCCCATTCTTCAAAAGATGAGTGATTTCTATAGTTTTCAGGAATATGTATTTGTTAAAATTATATTTAATATTTTGATAATAAAAGAAGGGGTAGAATTACAAATACTCACTTTTGCAAGTGTCAGGTTTCTATATAGAGGTGTATACATAACATAACACAACTTCTAAAGCATAGTAACTTCTACATGCCCAATTGTTAATAAAATACTTTGGTACCTTTACTGTTTAATGTGCTAATGAAAGAAGAACACTTAAAAAAGCCTTGTGTGGATTCTTTGCACATCTGGTCTCGTCACAGGATCAGTGCTATTATATGTATATATGGAGTACTGGAGATGTTATGGAAGAAAACAGTTTGTACACAGCCGGTGCAAGAGTTAAGCAGCTTGTTAAAGCTGCTGGAACTGCAACATTTTACTTAGTGTCTTTGGTCAGATATTTCCTCCTGCAGCCTCAATGTCTATCTGCATGTTTGTTTTGTTTGTAGTGCTCATCTAATACAGCTGTGTTTGAGTTCTGATCAAAGCTTTCAGTTGGATTGGGCTTTGGAATTAAAAAAAAAAAAAAGAAAAATTGAAAGTATAGACTGCTAAGATTTTTGTTTTAATTTTCTTCTCCTTGATCTTTGTTAATAATTTTTGTTAGCTGTTGTCATGCAAGTTTAGCAGGTTACTCAATCAGTGGCCTTCATTACTAGAATTGATTTAATATGCATGTTTTGTAGGACTGTAGTAATTTAGTTCTTAATCAAAAGAAGTAAGCTAGAAACTCTTAAGATAAGTGTATGCATCTCAAAAACTTCTTTCTCCTTCAGGGCATGAACTTCATTGCTGGATACCTGATTCTTATTACAAAGAATGAAGAGGAGTCCTTTTGGTTGCTAGATGCTCTTATTGGAAGAATATTGCCTGGTATGTTAAAAACGTAGTTTTATTCATATATTGGAGCTTGGCTTTTATCTTTGTTTTCTTCTCCAGCTGTAGACAATATCTGCATCTGGTCTGTTCAGTAGTTCTCAGAGTTCCCTTGCCTGGATCTCTGGGTTTGCAGGAAGTGTTTACACAATCAGTTTTTCCCCATGTATAACCTGAACCTCACACCACATGTGAGGTAGTTTAAAACCAGAAGCGGACACCAAGCACAGCTATATTTTTTACTCCTGTAAAATGCATTTGGGAATGCTTTTTTCTTGGGATTTAATTGTAGAGGGAGAACGGTTTTATTGTGGATTCCCATTGTCATTGCACAAGTCTGACTACAGATACACCTTTATTGTAGGTGGAAGATCTCACTCGAAGACCAGTAGAAAATGGAGGACTAATTCCTCATTGGCCTAGTTTTGCTTTTGCACAGATTTTTATCTCAGATGGTTGGAGGTGGCATTCAGTATTACACTGTCAGCTAGGTACTAGTCAAGGACATGAAGGTTGATTGAAACTTTCACTTTTCCTTCTGTCTGTTCATGTTTAAGATTAAACAAAAAAAAAATTCCCTATTGAATAGAAAGAAAAGACCTTAAGAAATTAAGAAGAATAACTGAAAGATTCTGTTCGTGCTTTTGAGTGACATGCTTTTGAGAAATTATTTTACACTGAATATACCATGTAGGAGCTTGGATTTTCCTTATGTGGAAATGGTGGTTGGACTTTGTTTCCAGACTGAAAGAGTAGAGACAGGCAGGGAATGTCATGAGTTGTTGAATCAGTCTGCAAATATTTAACGTTATGCAGCCTTGAGGTTTACTTTCCAGCTGTAAATAGTCTAAAGAAATCAACTGTCTGTTGCTTTTGTTCAGCCTTGAGAGTTCTAAGCTGTGCAAACAGGTAGGAGACAGGGCTGCTGTCTGCCATGGGTCCTGCCACTGCCTGGCATGGCTGGATGTCTGCTTTGGCATCCCTGTGTCAGGGATAAGGCACTCGGGAAAAGGCAAGTTTATTGTGAGGTGGTGTGTGGAAACTCTGGCTGTGAATCCTTTCAATAGTCTTACACACTTTGGTTTGAGGCAAAGGAGGTAGAGTCAGAATTTTATGCTTGTTGTTTTTGGTAGGGAATCTTATTCACTTTATCAGAAAACCTTCATTTTTAAATATCCTTCTACACTTTACTGATACTTGTGGCAAAAGTTGTTCTTATTTTTCCCTCTTAGCTGTTGACTTAGGCAGGTAGCATTGGTGATGAGAAGAAACTCATAACATGAAATGCAATTACTGTGTATAAAGGAGGTGTATGTTTACTCAAGTTATAGGTATATTTTTACTTTTCCATAACAAGATTGTTGTTACTGACTTTAGCCTGGGTCCAGCTGGACAATATGAGTCTTCTGTATAGTATAAATATTTGTACTGAATAATACAAGGCTATATTGACAGAAAACTTGTTGCTGATGCTCTTTTCCACCCCAGATTTCTAAAAATATTTTTATCCCTTCTATTCCCACCACTCTCCTATATAGTCTGATTTGTATATTTATAAAAGTCAAAGCATGACAGATGAAATAATTGGCATAATTTCAGTGAAACACTGTGCATATGTGAGAGAAAGAATCAGACAGACCATATTCTTAAAGCAACTCACTCAGGTAAATAATTACTGCCTTTCTGTTAACAGTGCAAGGTATTGCACATTTCAGTTTTAAGCCCTATAATTATTTGTTAGGGAAGCAGAAAAGCACTGTACCTCTTAAGATCTTGTAGATCTTGAGTGTTTTCCAGATCTTCAGAAGGAAGACTAGGGAACAGTTTTGTTGGATACAAACAGTTTGGTTAGCTAGCGTTTTCCCATTAGTTTGGTTGCTGATTTGGTTTTCTTGATTTGTTTGCATTATAATACACGTTTTCCCCCTGTCGTTGCACCAAATATGCCTCCAGGTCATGTCCTCATTTTCGAGTTCGTCCTGTCACTGCCAGTTAAATCAGAGGTGCTTTAGGACAATTTAGAAATCCATTCTCTGCCCTCTGTAGTGTCCCTGTGTGTGCTTCCTCCCCTGCCCACACTTGTTTAATTTCATTAAACAGCTGCTCCAGAACCGTGAAGCTGACAGTGGTTTTCTTGGTCAGCAGATGAACTAAGCCAGCCACAGATCAATGTCATTGATTGAAAAATGTACAGTGTGACAGATGGGAATATTCTGGGGAAGTGACAGAAAATGGGACTCCATCAGTAAAGGTTTTCTGGCCTAATTGTTCTGTTACATCCAAATGGAGATAACGCAGCTGGAAGAGAGAGCCTGTAAATTGGCCTTTGGTTGATTGGTAAGAGGAGTTGTGTGCATGCCTTTCATTTGGCTGAACATAGTACTGCTGGGTACAGCTGGGTGAGGCCAGAAAGTTCCTGCTTCTGCTGAGGGCAAGCCCCTGCATTTCTGCTTGTTGTCTGTCAGCTGCTCAGCCAGGGATTTGGAGGGATTATCATTTAAACACAGCAAGGGGAAAGAGAATTATTTGTTTAACTGAAGTTTAGGGTGTTACCAAGTGTTTTTTTATTCCCAGGCTCATTCAGACAGATGGTTGGAGCAGACAGGATTGCCCACAAGAAGCAGTATAGATTCAATTCAAGGTCAGCATGGATGTGTCTGCAGTTTGTACTCAGCATAGCTCTGATGTTTCTGTTCTGTTCATCACTTTGATTCTTGCTGAGAAGTTTTGTTGAGGAAAGAGAGGGGAGATTGCTTTAGAAAGCATTGGGTAGGTAGGACCTTTTAACTGTGGTACCTCAGTATGTATGTAAAGGAGTATACTTCTCATATTTTGCATATTTGTGATTAAATGGCGAGCTTATGAGAAGAAAAAGTCAACAATTTGGTCTCACTTTAGCATGACAGTTATGCTTATATATAGAAGAATAATCCCCCCTCCCACCTTCGGTGGTTCTCGGTCTACAATCTATACTCTAACTAGACTTTTTGGGGTAAGTCCCCCACTCTCATGTGCTTACTTCTCACATATTTGTAGGATGCAGGCAATTAATTTTGAAGGTTTTTTGGTACTGCTGTTTTTTCAGTCAAACTCTTGCATGAAACTATCTTTGTTCCTGTTTTAGCCTAATAATTATTCTATGTGCTAGTTTCAGTTTGAATTGATTTTTCAATTTTTTTTTAAACCTGATCACAATGGCACACTTTTATTTTCCAGTAGAGAATCAACTAGTGCCTTGTGCAGTGGTTTTTTTCACAGTGGAAAGTGTTTTGCTTAAGAGAGAAAAGCTATAGGATTTCCCTTGCCTTTTTTCCCTAGTGGCACTCTGGTTTTGATTTGTGATCTCCATCATAATGCATGTGCTGTTCCTTCTCTCTCATGGTCAACAGATGTTTTTTCCACAGCATTTAGGAATTCATAACACCTTTCTGCTGAACTTTATTTGCACATTCTTGTAATTTTAAATGTTGTCACGTCTCTTACTCCAGCCTTTCCACTGTTACTTTGTTGTGCTTTGTGTATTGATATGGGTCAGTCATGACCCATCTCTTAGTTTAGGGTTGTCAACAAATACCAGCCTTTTCTTTTTCTCCTGTGTTCTTAATAAAAATTTAAATGAGATGTGGCATTCTTCAGGAATCAGTCTAACAATCTTGCTTCAATCTCATTGCTTTTTAGCAGCTTCTTCTAAAATTTTTTTACCCATGTGTACTGCCTGGTTGTTTATAAAAAATTAAAAGAGCAGAGTTTTGAATGATGAAATAGTTACCAAAGTAGTAGACTGCACTGAAGTAACTGGCATTAGCTGCAAGCACACAAGGTGCAAAGCAAGGTGCCACTTTGGTGTGCAGTGTAGTGACTGTTGGTAAAGGCCAGTGCCTGCCTGCTGAGATAACAGGTATCTCTGATGTTTGTTCAGCTCTCTGGCTTGCAATTGTATCAGCCTGAGACTCACAGGTTGCACAAGAGATTAGGCACAGTAAGAGACGTGAATATTTGAACTGAATGGTACCATAGCTACATGTCAAACTCTTGAACATCCTTCTCTTTTGAGTGATTCATGTTATAACAATCTTTCAAGTCCCATCATACAGACTTCCAGGTTTGAAGGGAAGGACCACGTGGGAAATGCAGAAGGCTGTACTAAGCTGTAAACTATTTCTATGTAGACTGTTTGCTTTTAATTGCAGTTGAGCCTGTATTTATTTTGTTCTTGTGGCTGAATTTATTTAAATACCCTAATTGGGTATTGCCAGGGAACCTCTGAATGCAGAAGTGGCTTGGCAGCTGCATCTTTTCACTCCTGCAGAACTCTTCACAGGAAGCATTTTTATTTAGTTGTGCAGGTAAAAAACACTGCTAGACCTAAACTGAGCTGAATTTGCAGCCTAAGATGGGGACTGTTGTGATAAAAAGCATTTCCTTTCAGAGAGAAGACTTGAGCACCTCAAGCATGTGCTTTTGGTATAGAAAGCTCCTTTCAAGGCTGTGTGTGACGTGCATAACACCATGTTTGCAAAGCAGATTTTGACAACTGAGCTTTTTTTATAGCACCATCAACCCAGAAAATTTCAGCAGATTGATCAGTTCTGGGCTGCTTCTTTATCTTCTTCCTCTGGCAGCACTCAGCTACAGGTCTGTGAGTTGGCAGGATTCTCACTCATCCATGGAGTTCCTCTGTGATTGCATTTGAAGCCATAGGGGTGTGGCCCTCTGGCCTCCAACCTCACATCTGGTACTCAGAGACAGGGGCATTTTGCTGGTCAGCTGAACAATTAATGGTTTTGAAATATAGGACTCCATGTTTTACTGTTAACCCCCAGCCATGATGAAAGCATTCATGTTTGAGCATTAGAGGTCAGTTGAATATACCTATGAATTAAGCATGCAGTGTCCTGTTAAGCTGAAGGTGGAGAGAAGGAGTCATGTGCCTGTATTTAGAAACCATGATAAGCCTGAAATCCTCATTACTTACAAATCTGAACTGCTAGGAGATTTGTGAGACTTGAGCAAGCAGGAAATAAGCAACTGATGGGGTTTTTTTCTTTAAAACTACACAGGTATTTGTACATTTGAAAAAATTTATTTCCTTTCTGTATCGTATCTCACTCCCACCCAGTCACAAATCTCATCAATAAAAGAACAATCTCATTATTTTGTAGGTGTGTTTTAGGTGGCTGGGTAGAACTCTTACAGTTTTGTGTGAAACAGAAGTTTGCTGTATGTGACAAGAATATCCATGTTGTCAGCCTTACTTTTGTAAGGAAACATGCAGCAAAAGCACCCATAGCATTTAAAAAAGGTGAAGGATATTGTGTTCCTTGACATGACTGTATTTACACTGGAAGCAGGACCTATTCCACCAAGAAAAAGACAAGAATGCCTCCTTCATTCTGACAAGGAAGCCTTCTGTTGGTACAGTTTGATTATGTTGAATTTAAACTATCTTCAGTGGGCCATCCATGGCACTACGCTGTGTGGGACTGCAGCCTTTGGCTGTCTATGCAGACAGTGCTGTTTGCTTGTTTATCTACCCAGTAAATCAGTTTCATCCCTTTCAAAAGCCATCAGCAAAATAACTTGCCAAATAAAATCTTAATCCGGCTAGGACTGATCAAAGGTAGAACTCCCTGGCTACATGCAAAGGAGGAAGGTAGGTAGAGTGGCATGAACACAAGTGTGGGTTTGGGAGAAGAGGTCATGGGCTTTTTTTGATGTGGAAGAACCAGTTAGTGGCCAAGACTTTGTATGCAGCACAAGGCTTACTTAGCTTGTGCTTTATGTTTTGTCCTGGTCAGCCTGGGCTCTGTATGTTCAGTTACAATTTTAATAAATGAACCTTCCTGAGTATGTCACTTTGACAGTAAGAAGCATAACATCAGCTGACAAATGTATGATGGGTTTTACATGCTCAAAGCAGATCCCAGTAAATGGTTTTGTATTTTAACTTGCAAATGTATTAATATGCTTGAAGTTATCTGTGTATAAAATACCAAGACTCATGAAACTGGAAATCCAACTTTCCATACAAGAAGCCTGGAGAGGAAATAGTAGGAATTCTTCCCACTGTGGCCTTTCAGTACTTAAAGAGAGCTTTAAAAAAAGGTGGAGAGCAACTTCTTACAGGAACAAATAGTGATAGGACAAGGGGAAATGGTTTTAAATTAAAATCGGGGACACTTAGATTAGATGTCAGGAGGAAATTCTTTACTCAGAGGATAGTGAGGCAGTGGAACAGGCTGCCCAGAAAAGTTGTGGGTGCCACATCCCTGGAAGTGTTCAAGGCCAGGTCAGGATATCCAAGAGGTCTCAGACTTGGTTTGAAAGAGCAACTCTGCCACCACTGCTAGTAGTGTATTCAAACTGTAAATCAGTCTTATTTAAAACACTTGCTATGTTTTTTAATTGGAATTTGAGTTGTCCTTATTTGAAGGTATTGCTTTTTTTAAAGACTTTCTACTATTATATTGAAAAGCCCACAATGTCTGGTGTGTTTCCTCTACAAAGTGGTTAACTTTGCTTTTCAATTTTCTTGCATAAATGCTACAAATAAAGAAGTTCCTTACAGAACTCAGTCTTTCTAAGTAGTGCTTATAACCTTTTCTTTCATGTCCTTTCCAGTTCTTCAACTTTCTGCCTGAATTTTAAATATCAGAGCTGGGTGCAGTTTTCTAACCTCAGTTTTGCTAATGTCATAATCAGAGATGATATACTCTCTCTTCAGTAGTGAATATATCCAAGGATTGCTTTGGCTTTTTCTGTGCGAAGATGTGTTTACTCTGAATTTATTGTATTTGCAGCTTAAGATACTGCAAAATTGAGGGTTTTTTTCAAAAGTTCAACTCAGTATTAAGAGTTGGGGTTTTTTAAATATGTCATAGTAGAAAGAAGCACTGACAGCAGGCTTTGAAACTGTTTCAAAATATAGTATAATGTACATGCAGCATAGGTGGTAACATAAAGAATGTGTGGGTGTAAGGAGATGTGCCTTGGGAGTAAAGGAAATTAAATGAAGAAAATCATGTACAGTGGTAACTTTTGTCTACCTAAATTTACAAGCGAGTGTTTAGTTTGAGAGATGCTTAGAAAATGCAGCCTTGGTTGCATTTCATGTATTCACATTGAGAAGACTGAAATGCTTTACTAAACTGTCCACTTGTTTATGGCTTAGTGGAGAACTCTCATTCCTCTTACAGTTTTAAAAACTGTTGCTTCAAGAATAAAATTAATTCTCTTGTTAGCTTCTTCAAGCTTGAAGTAAGAGGATTGTGGCTTTCATTCCCCTTCTATTCAGACCAAAGTGTTAGATTGGTTTCCTTCTTCCAGTGTAGACTAGAACCATACCTGTTGGTCCAGCTCTCTGTTTTATGGTGCTTCTGTCCCAGTCTCAAGTAATGTGCTAAGTGGCCCCATGTTGTGACTGCAGCATTCTTGGGAAGTGCTGATGAAAATCTAACAGTGGGGTTCTTCTTAGGCATGAGAGGATATCACTGCTGTGTTTTGTGCTGAGGTGTTAAAAATAATCTTGTCAGTGCGGTCAACTGATAAAATATCTATTCTTCCTAATCCCGTGGAGAAGTTAAAAACACAAATCCAGGAATCCTTATTCAGCAGAAGTCATCAGTCATTAAGACTCATTATACAGTTGTAAGCTTTTTTTTTTTTTCCCCCAAAGTTTGTTTCTTCAACAGGCATGATAAGCAGTTGTAGTTTTCAATGCTTGTTCTTGAACTTCCTCTCAGTTTGAGGAAATTGGTGATAAAAGTCTGTCAAAGGGTTTTGTGAGTTAAAAGCCTTGGCTCCTGGGACCGTCGTCGGCCCCACAGGCTGCAGACTTCTCCAAGGCATGGAACTCTTTAGACAGGCAAAACTCACGGGGTGCACTGACTGGAGTCAGGCCAGGCTATTTGGAAACAGCCGCGTGGGGAATACTGTGTGTGTACAGTGTCTGTTGGTGTCTGTCAGCTCAGTGATACTGTGAAAAAACCGCTATCGACAAACAAACGTAGCCGTTCCAATGGTAGCCGATAGGAAGAGGGGAGAGAGGGAAGCGAGGAGAGCTGGCCAACAGTATTTTGCTCAGTTAGATCTAAGCTATATGACACTGGTTTGGTATCTATAACTTTAAGCTGGACTAGTTTTAAATTATGCAAATATCTCTACTGTGCAGCACATAACAGAGCTGGTACAAAAATAATTAACATAGCCAGTTTCATTCTCTGTAACTAGACTGTCTGAAAGTTGCATTTGTGTTTTTGAACGTGCTGCTAATTTCAGTTTGTTTCTGTGAGGGGTTACATGTGAAGTCTTGGTTTCTTTGTATTTCATCTCTGCTTTTTCTGTAAGTCTGGAAGGATGACATCTTTGCCTGCCTTTCCATTGTCTTTCTAATTAACAAGCATCCTTCTTCAGTTTCCAAATGGCAGGTAGCTACAACATCTGCTCAGAATCCCACTGTGCTCTGTGAAATGCAGATGGGAAACCAAAGGCTCTTTCAGCTCCCTGGGATCTATTTTCCAAGTTTGGGACCAGAAGCAAAAGATGAATACAGGCAGGTGGCATTATGTAGAAACAAACACTGCCTTTTTGTGCTTGCTGGAAAGGTGTTAATAGTAAGTCGTTTCTCAAGATACATTACTCTAAATTTTCTATAACCTCAATGTCAATCAATAAGGATCTATAAAATGCTCTCATTCCCATTTTCCAAAGATAGTTTTGCCATCCAAAATAAATTGGGTTTCCTTATGTTTTCCTAAAGCTAATGTTCAGTTGTGAATTATACAGCTAATGCTGATTGTGAGCTCAGTACCCCAGGACAGAAGTTCTCAGTCAGTTTAGTCTGAAGGAAGAGATAAAATATAGCCTGAGCCTGTTTTGGGTTACTTGGTTTGTTAGCTTTTTTTTCTGTTCCCTGGAAAATTAGGAACTTGTGTTTTAAAAATAATATAGTTAAGAGATTTTAGCTTGCCATTTAACCTCATATCTGCAGGATATCACTCTGGCCAGGACACCTGCAGGGGTCACTCTGGCCAGATACTGCAAAAAAGAATTGGCAGTGCTCCTGGGTTTCCTCCTTTTCCTGTTGTGGCTTTCTGATTTCTTCCCAAATAGAGGTTGTCCAGCCTTTAATGTAAGGCTCATGATGTAGATACTTAGAAGGCACAAAAGTTGGTATGTTTTAAATGTTCGAGGTTTTTTTTCCCCCCTGCAAATGCACATGATGGAATCTGTTTTGGCTTTGACTTGAAATGTAGGAAATGTAGAACTGAGTGCTTTTCATGAAATTCTGTTCATGGAAACCTCTGAATTTTCTTGCCAGCCCTTAGGCCTGTTCTATTTCCCTCCTGGATTCCAATGACGTCTCGTAGCAAGTGGTATCTCCAGCAAGGAGACATTCTTGAATGTTGCTTGGTGGTATAAAAATGAACTATTTCTGCTACAGAAAGAACATTATTATCATCTATCTCACCCACCCCCCCCCCCCCCCCCCCAGTTCTCATGGATATTATAAACATATTCTTGTGAATAAGATACTTTGCATTGCACAGACTGTGAGAAAAGTTAAACCAGCCAATTTTTAACTTTCCAGTTGGTTTGGATCTCCAAGACAAATCATCAGGCTGGGCTGTGTGGGCTCTTGAAGTAATAGAAATGCTGGAAGATAAGCAGCAGAGATGAGGTCTTGTTTTGGGTATTTTTGTAACACGAATTTAGTTTCACTCAGAATATGTATATTGAACCTGACACATGCACAACAGACTGGAAGGATTTTTTTTTTTTTTTAAACTTCTGTAGCTCTTGACTCCTAGAGATAATTTAAGACTATAAGAGTATTGCTTCTTAAACTTTTATTTTTGGAACCTCTTAATCTATTTGTAACAGAGAACAAGGTCATAGAGTCCCTACAAGCTTTATCCTTATTTCCTACAAATCTTATTACTGTTCTGGAGGACAGGCAGCCAGTTACATCTTAGTCCTGGACATTCTGGTAAGATCCAGAGAGGTGCTAACTATTGTGACAGGGAGACAATGAAATGTAGTGTTAGGAATGTCTCTGCCAGAACAGGTTTCCAGCTCAGTGATTGCATGCCACAGGCATAATTTTGTGAGTAACAAAAAGCCTTCTGAACAAGGGAAAACGTCCTTTTATGTGGTCACCTGTGTTGTACAGTAGCAATAAAGTAGCTGGCAGCTGGTGAAGCTGGCTTTTCCTGTTTGCTGCTCGACTCCAGGAGGGAGAAGCTGATGATCCCAACAGAGCCACAGGGCTACACTGCTATTTAGGGTCAGGACATTGATGAGGAAGGAGCACATGGCAGGATGAATTCCCTGTGGGATGCTGCCCACGTTGCCGTCTGTTACGCTCTCAGGCACTCCTAAATTTAGCAAGGCATCCAAAATCCAGAGGCAGATACTTGGATTAACAGACTGGGCAAAGCACGCAGGTAAGCAACAAAGGGAAAGCTGAGAGGAAAGTACAGAAAGCCTTGGATCAGTTTACAAAAGCACTTGAAAATGCCAAGTTGCATATTGAGAAACTTGATTTTCATCTAGATATTTTTCTGGAACTTGGTAATAAATTAATAATACAGTAATAATTTATAATAGAATATTTTGTTGCCTTCCAGAAAATGTGATGAAAAACAATGTAGTGTGTGATCACCTAAAAATTATCACCTCTGTTTGACCATTTGAAGAAAAAAAGAAAATAACCTGGCTTTGTGGTTTTTTTCAAGGGAATGATATTTTGTCAGAGGACATTCCTATAAACCACCTAGATCAACAGTTACACAATATAATTAGCCCTTTTTTTAAATTAGTAAATGGCAGATTGGGAGCAGTTACTGACTCAGGTTTGTTCTGGGTCATCAACTGCTCAGTATTTTGCCAGATTATTGAGAGGGGGAAAAATAATTAAGATGCTATTTAAATGTGGATCATGCAAATCTAGAAATTTCAAGTAATTTATAAGATATAAGATACGTAAGGAATATAAAGCTAATGTGTTTCAATGGTAGATGAGTAAAAATAATTGACTGCGCTGTATTTTGTGAAAAAACAGTTTTGTGGTGTGGGGGAGAGGTAGGCTTGTGTAGACTTGGTTACAAACAAGGATATTTTGACTTCTGGGCAGAGCAGCCAATTATAAAATATTAAGAAAGTAGGGCACACAGTGAAACATTTGTTGCAAGGGAGAGCTGCAGGATTTTTGCTGAGGGGACATTTCCACAAGGCTTAATGGCTGGGAACCCCTAGTAAATAAGAAGGGAATATTAGAGCCATGTAGGTTAAATGTTACCAAGCATGTAGGCACTGAACCAAGTTACAAAATCATTCTCCCTAGTGAAACCAGATGTGGACTGTGAAAGGTGTTCCCTGTAAGTGATCTGTGGTTAAGTTTTGCACAAATATGAGGTCCTCCAGGAGTGTTTCTGAAGGATTTGGAAACGTGGCTTTCCTAATTTGAGGAGCTAATTTTACATACATACGTTTATGTATAAACATATATACAGGAAAAATAAATAGAAAATTATAATTACATATTAATTATGTGTAATAATTATAATTAATACCCACATGAACTATAATTAACATATAATAATTTAAAGATAGTTAACATTATTAACATGTAAAAATGTCTTGAGTGCAGATGCTTTCAACCTAACTTCATGTGTGAATCTGGCAGCTAATATCCTGAAAACCTCTGCAACTCAGTTATTGGCATTTGCATAAATCCTTAATCACTCCTCCCACTGGTTCTGCAGCAGCGCTGGGCTGAACATTGCAGTGCTGTGTACCGCAGCACATGGGAGCTGCTCCTGCTCCACGAGGAACAGCGGGGGGCTGCCCCAGATAGATGAATAGTTCTTTTTTTCCTTTCTGTCCAGCAGTACAATTTAACAGACTTGAATGAAGTTTTAATTTACACCAAAGCTTCCTGGCTGCTTCAGTAATTTCTGGAGTGATGTATCCACGTTGCCTGTTAATTTTTTGCTTCCCAGCTCTCAAAGACGGGGTTGGTATCCAGTTGTGTTCCTGAGATCCTGACATTTACTTCGCTGTACAGATTAAAAATAGCAGCTGCTGTTGGTTTCAGCATATCAGATGATTGCAGCAGAGCGAGTGGGCTGCTGTCCTTCTTCCTGAGGACATTTGCCAGTGGTAACTTGAAGAAGTTCTCAGTACTCACATGTTTCAGGAGCACAAGTAGAGGAAAAAAATGGTTTGTGGATGTATGATAAGAGGAGGAAGGATAGGAAGGGGAAAAACCTTGTTCTGTCACTTTGTTATTTGATGAGACGTGATTAGACTTCACTTGCATTAAAGCAGCATTTTAAAGATGTACTCAGCCAATTCATGTTACTGTTACTGCATTCCAGTTCAAAAATGAGCACAGCACTAATACAACAAATGCGGAGAGGGTTTTGTGTTGGCTCTGAGGTCATGGTGTGTTTTTAGTACACATTTCCATTGGATTACTTGAGTTTGAGCTGTTGGAGCTTTCCCTACAAGCAATTGAAAGGCAGATGGTTAAAGAATATATGCAAGTGGCAGTGACTCTTAGGTCTGTAGAGGAGTTTTACATCTCTCTCTTCAGGGGGAACAGAGGATCCCGGACAGAAAGCTAGATTCCTAAAGATTGAATGCTCTGTAGTACCATTAAAAACTCCTGTAGATGTTCTAGAATTTGGACAGAACAAATGTAGAGCAAATAGCTCATGGGGTGGGAAGTCAGTTCAGGAAAACAACTGGCACAGGAAAGAGTGGAATACTAAACTGCTCTTGTGAAATTACAGAAATTTAAGTGGTTATACATGTGCTGCATAGTTTGGATGTTTTTAAACTTACCTGTGGCACTGGGTGGCTTTTTTAGAATTTTTTCAGGCAAAAAGATTTTGCTCTGATTCCTTCACCTTTATATGAACAGTTGGCCTGTGCTGTGTGTGTCTGGGGACATTGGCAGAAACCAATTAAGACGGAGAAACCTGAACTGCAGCTTCCCAGAATCAGTGAAGGAAAGAAAGGCATAGAAAAGCACTTGTGTTACCACCGGTTTCTTTCCATAAACAAAAATTAGTAACATAGGTATTGTCAGCAAAGCACTCGTGAACTATCAGAAGTTGCTTCCCAGGACTAGAACGGCCAAGTCCAGCTTAAATTCTTGTCAACATATAAACCCAAAATACGAATTTCTTAAACATCTGTGTAATTCTTGTGTCATACTGAGGTATTTGAATACTTACGAATTGAAACATCATCTTTTTCTTCCCTTAAATATACTTAAAGCTACTCATTTATAGAGCTGAGACACTTGTTATTTAGCCTGTACCTTGGTAATGAAAATACTTACCCCGACAAACACGCTGTGGACTGACAGCCAGAGAGTGCTCTGTTCTTCATTGTGAATTTACCACTTACTGCAGTGACCAGAAGTGCAGAAATGTCTTGTTTCAATCCCCATCTTGCAGGTAAATTAAGTAGGAAGAGATGCTGCCTGAGGGATCTGTCATTCCTTTCCTTTCGTAATTATTCTATGGAAAATGGGGTTTTCTTGGCTCCGAGAGAGGAGAGAAAAACTCTTACCTTAATGGCTAGGTCACACCTTAGAAGATGGGGAGTGTCTGGCCTCCAGCACCCCTGCACAGCTGATGCTCTGGGGAATTTGCATTTCCAGTTCGACTGGACCTGGTCTAAAGGCTACAGGTTATTATTGTAGTGGTTTGGGGTTTTTGTTACCTGTCTGGGTGTTGTGTGGACTAGGAGTTGTGCAGCCCCCACACACAGGAAGGAGGTGGTGGTTATATTGAACTGTTTAAATATTAGTAACACTTTTTCAGTTTTGGCTAGCAGTTAAAAACCACCTAGACAATCCTTCCTTGGGAAGGAAGAATGAATTGCCAAAAAACGTCAGAGAGAAAGAAGATACTTCAGAGTAGGCATGAATGAAGCCTTTGTGCAGAGGGATCAGCCTCAGCTGAAAGAGCAGCACTCTATGACCACAGTGCAGAGATCTTTGTGCTGTGGGTTAATTTACTTCACCTTGGGATTCCTAGGCTCAGTGTGCCTTTATACATTCAGCTGCAGAGGACATTCTCTTCAATTTCATGAGAAGATCATGTGCACAGCTTCCTGAGTTTTAATTTCTTCTCTCCAAGATTATTACAGTCCTGCAATGTTGGGCCTGAAAACGGATCAAGAAGTCCTTGGAGAACTTGTGAAAATGAAAGTTCCAGCTGTGGCAGAGCTGATGGAAAGACATGGAGTCATGTGGACCCTAGTGGTGTCACGCTGGTTTATATGCCTGTTCATTGACATTCTTCCAGTGGAGGTAATTGGTAACGTGAAGTTCTCTTACTACACCCCTAATTATTTCATTTGTACTGCTGTAGTAATAATTGCCTACTGGAAATCAAGGTTAATCTGAATTTTCTCCTTTCCTGCAGACTGTGCTCCGAATATGGGATTGTTTATTCTATGAAGGGTCAAAGATCATCTTCCGTGTGGCCTTAACACTGATAAAGCAAAACCAAGCTTTTATTTTGGAAGCCACAAATTTCCCTGACATTTGTGATAAATTTAAGCAGATCACCAAAGGAACATTTGTAACAGAGTGTCACACCTTCTTGCAGGTAAATTCTTTGCGGCTTTTGGTCATTTCAAATTAAAACCAGCATAGACTTAGAAATGTTTTTCACTGAGCAAAAGATGGATACAGTTAAGAGAAACATAGCTGTTAGGATTGTTTTTTCAATAAGAAACTCAGACCTTTCTAATAAATATAGGAATATATTAAATAATTTCTATTCAATTATTATCAAATAGTATGTTTAATAGTTATTTTCTCATTCCATATATAGAAATCTATCCACATTATCTGTCATACAGGGAAGATGATTCTTTTTGCCCTTTTTACCATTTAAGGCAGGAAGTCTGATGAGAAAATAATTCAAGTGCATTTTTCCAGTGAACTATGGATATTGATCCTGTGCTTTTTTTCAGATGAATTGTAAATACAGTATGGTTGAATAAGCATTAAGTGAATTTTAAGCTTGCACTGATAAATGGCTGTAGTGCCTGAACACACAGCATTCTGTTTAGAACAAGATGGTAGCAGCAGGTTCTTATTTCCAGACAAAAACCCATGAAGTTGAATGTCCAAGTGCTGTGACAGTCTGCAATCTAAGAATTATTCTTTTAAATTAGTAATACAGTGGGTGCCACATCAGTATAAAACATTAGATTCAGGGCTTATTTTGAAAGATAGAAACATGAAAGGTAGTAGCTGCAAAACAAGTAACAGGAGCACATCTGTCATAAATCACTTGGTCAACTCCACTATCACTGTTTGCTCAGTGTGCACAAAACCATGTCCTGGAGGGTGACATTTACCCCCCCCTAAGTGTTTCATGCTCACGGCACATCTCTGTGTATAGCTCAGTCACAGCAGAATTTCATTTATACTAACTTTCCTTACTGTTCATATAGAAGAAAAATCAGCTTAACTTCCTGACACTTCTAAATCTTTTAATTTAAGGAGCAAGAGAAAAATCACAAGTACAGGTTTAACTGTAAAGGGAGATGTTTGAGGGGGTTTTCCATGCCATAAACAGTTTAGAATAAGAATTTTATTAAGTGTTCACTGCCTTAAGAACACTTATACAGAGGCTGATGCTAACACTTGTCCTTGAAGGACTTCCCTCCCTCCTCTTTAATTGTGTTTCATTTTACACCAGCTATTTTTAGAAAGTCAAACACCTTTTTCTTGCAGTTACCCTGAGTAAAAGAATTTTAACTGTTATTTACTATAGGAATGGGGCTTTGAAGGCAGTTAAGATAACCAATTTAGGTTAGGTTCTTCTGAAACTTTGAAACATGTACTTTTGTGCTTGGATGTTTGTTGGGTTGGGGTTTTTTTAACCAGTAGAGGTGATGACAGCTATCTTTATGCCTCCTCCCCCAGAAGACAACCTTAGTTTTTAGTTTGAAGGCTTCTTTGCCAGAAAGCTGTTCTGAACTGGTTCAGTTACAGTCTCATCTCTAGAGCTGTCTTATAACAGCTTCAGAGAACTGAGGTGCCCACACGCCTTAACTGTAGCTTAAAGTGCATAAACCTGTAGCTTTGCTTCACAGTTTTGTTCATTCAGAAGTTCTAGGTGAAGTAGTGGAAATAAATGTATTGCTTTTGAACAAGTGAAAAAAGAAAAAAAGTAATTGAAGATGTGTGATGGGCATTCAGAATGCATCAAGTTCTTACATCCCTTACTCCCCTGGAAAGCCTGGTAGAGGAGCAAAGGTAGTGTCATGAGGGATTAAAACTGATTTTTTTGCAGGAGGAAGACACTGGTTCCCTTGTGTTCCAGAGCCTGAACCACTTCTACTAGCACCACACAAGAATTGTACTGGTGCTTTGTCACATTACCCAGGACAGTTTAATATATGTTCTAAATATGCCACTTTCCACCACCTGCCATCTAAAATAATCTCAACTGGACACACATTTTCTATTGCTGCTTTTGTGTAATTTACTGCACTTGTTATATAAGTTGCAGGTTTACTGTGTATTCACAGCTCAGTAGATGAAGATGTTCCCTTGTTACAAGAAGGCCACAGAGCAGTGAGCAATTTCACAGTATGGACATCAAAGCAGGGATTTCACACCTCAGAGAATTATGTGAGAATTCTAGCATGCTGTCCAAAGTCAGCATTTTAACTAAGAATTTTCTTTTTTTGCCCTCAGAAAATATTCACGGATCCTGGAAGCTTATCCATGGCAACAATCAACAAACTCCGAGAGACTTGCAGGGAGAAGTTGCTTTCTCAGGGATGACATGCCAGATGTAACCAGGTGGTCAGATCCTCCAGCAATTGACACATTCCTCTATTTGCACTGATTAAAGCACACTAAGCTTTCCATGAATTATTAATTGACACTTGACCAATTTTTCCTGCCTTTCAAGTAAGTGTGTTAACACTTTGTACTGTATGTCAGACTTGATAACTGGAACTGGTGGTTCTGTCAGTGTTTGTTGGTGTTGTTTTTATTTTTTAAGGATTAAGGTATCTTCAGACTAGAATGTGATCAATGTCAGGACCCTCCTTTTAAAAAAGTAGTCCCAGGGAATTTTGTAATATTAAAAACAAACAGATGTATAAAATTATGTATTACTGTGTTAACTGTGACACCATTACCATTTGTACAAAATAAATTAATTTAATTTGTCAGAACCTGTTTCTTGGTGTAGAGAGTAAAATGTGATCTGAGTCCTGACTGCCAGTTGTTGACTGGAATACAAGCATCTTTTTCCTCACTGCTCTCACTTAAGGAATCCAAATACAGCAAAGTGCAGGGCAAGAAAGCAGTCAGTGATCTTCGCTAACAGCTGATCTGTGCAGTGTGAGATAGACCAGCTGTAGTGCAATTCTCCCACACCAGTGTCCCTAAAAGTTTGAGAAACACTTGTAAAGACATCCACCGACAGCCTTCCTTGACAGGGGCAGATACTGGGTAGTGCCAAAGTCTGCATTGACACCGGGCCACTTACAGCCCTGCTGGGGCCAGGAGTCTGGGAATTGCTTTCTTGTCCATACAGAGCCCTCTCGTGGCCAAATCTCCTTTCAGCTGGGGAAAAGACAACTGGAGCACTTTGTGCAACAACTCCTGTGGAAAGCCTCACATTTTAACAGCACAATCCTTTTCAGACTTTACTCCAAGCTCTCTTCATTCCTTGTGAAGCATGGCTTCCCCCTATCCCAAAAATTGAGATTTTTTCATTCCTTAGCAGAAAAAAAAAATCACCTTTTTCAGAAGTAGAGGAGTGCTCTTCTGAAGACTGCTACTCAGCAGTGATTCTGAGCTATCCTATCCTTTATGATACCAGGCATATGCCTTTTTCCTCAAATACTGAATTATAAGGACAGTAGCAGTAACATACTCCTAGTGTGTCAGCAGGTATTAGGAAACACTATTCACTACTAGCAAAACTCATGGCTGCCAGGTGCCTTCAAGATTGCAGAGCATTGGTCCAAAGTACCCCAGCCTTACTGTCCTGCATTAGGGTCTCTTGGTCAGGAATGTTTTGTGCCATTGTTTTGGTGTGCCCCGGTTCCCGCCCTGCAGAGCCAGTAGTTAACACCAAAACCTTGCTGCAGAAGGCAGTCACAGAAGCTTTAAACACCAAGGTTCATTTCCAGCACATAACAAGGCACACAGCCCGCAGCAGATGTGTGTTTCCTACTTTGTGGTAAGACGCCAACTTCAAAATCAAACACGAAATGTCATTTACACAGTCCTTAGACTAAGAACCTTAGCAGCACTGTCAGAAAGGGAGGCTTAGCCAGGTAGACCCGTGTACCGACATGTCTCAGGAAGGGACAGTTTAAAGAGTTAACTTCTCCGGGTCTCAGGTTACCAACTCACGGCTTTCCTTGTTTCCAAATACAAAGTGCAAAACGAACCTGATTCCAACACACACACATTAAGGTTCTCCTTTGTGCCACAAAGAAAAAACTTAAGCACTTGTTTAATTCCACACTAAAGACTGTTTGAAGGTTCCCAAGAATAGCCAAACCATAACTTCAGCCCTCCACAAATGGTCAACAAATGGTTTTAAGAGTGATCAGCAATACTAAGAAATACAGAAAAAAAAGTGTCTTTATTAGCATTGTTACAGGCAATGCATACATAAGAACTGATCCTCAAAGTGTACACCCCCCCAGCCAAGTTTAAAGCAATAGAATCAGCAGATTGAGATCTATATTGTACACATGTGCAGTAACAGGATCTCTCAACCTTCCAACAGAATAGACTGAAATCACTTTACAAAAAAAAGTAAATAAAAATAACACCCATTTTAAAAAAGTACCAGCTCCTAACGAGTTGGCATAGCATCAAAAATATCAAACAGGGGAGTTGTCCAATCATAAAGAGTTCCTGTAAGGTTTGAGTATTGCGTCGTCCACACCCTGCATGTGCCAGGCATTGAGTTTAAAGCTTAGTAAAAAATACACACCTAAGAGACAAGGTGAAGTTCAGATTTTAGATTTAAATTTTGTCAGTTGTTACTAAATTTTTTCAAATGTATCATCAGTATATTTTACATCATTGCTCAATGGCAGCGGTGCAAATAATGAACCTTTTCCCTTTGTTAAGAGTTCTGAAATTGAGTCAGAGTTAGCAACATCCCTCTCTGGAATCTGTAGCTGACATGATCTTATGCCAATTCCAAAAAAGCACCCTTAAAAACTTTTAGCTTGTTTCTAAGTGGGTAAATATTAAAACTAGTTAGCAAAATTAAACACCAGAATCTTCAGAAGTTATTTTTGTGCATAGTTAAATGCTGCAAGATGATTTCACATTTAATAAAGCAGACTTGAAAGAAGCAAGTTGCAAGAAAAGATGTTACCTTACAATATCAACCAGTTCAGGGGAAATGTAGGGGGATTTTTTTCCCCCAGCCTCTTGCAATTGCTTTTCATCTACGCTGGATTTTAGTGCAAGTAGTTAAATTGTTTGATATCCAGCATGGCTCCTCTTTCTGCCAATCAGGTAAGCAATCAAGACAATTAGAACGAGACCAGCAAGGGCTGCACCAACTATTATAGGGATCAGCATGTTATTTTCATCCAGTTGACATTCTTCCACTGAAGAGAGAGAAAAAGATCCACGTTAGGTACTAGTGCACCAACAGATGGCTACATCCAGAACTTCAGCATTCTGCTCTCAGCACATAGATAAAACTGGCTCAGCTAGCTCAGCCAACAATGAAAAGGGAGCCAAGTCCACTAACTATGATCATTCAGGATCAAGTCTTTCTAGTACCAGCTGTATACACAATATGGAGATTATAGTGATTGTTTTCTTCTCAAGAGCTGTTAGTTACACACAAATGTAGCCATCATAAATATCCATGTGACCCTTCCCACAGTCATTTTGCTTTCATCATAGTCGCAAGGGACAGGTTTGCCCCTTTCACACAACTGTCTGCACACAGTTTGGAGGGAAAGGTAAGTTCCCTTCCTTAACTCTTCTCTGGACCATCAGCGACAAGTCCAAGTTGTTTCAAAGCTTTTTACATACTTCTCACACTAGCCTCAACTTGGACATCTTAATCAGCCCCCACATCATCTGTACTGGGGCATGCAGAGACTAAGCACAGCACCCACAAGCTGACATTTGACTACAGAATGGTGTATTTATATCGAAGTATACTTCACAAATTTGGATTTGACAGACGCTGCCAAATGCAAACCTCTTACCTGGCCCAAATTTGTCTCCGTCAATCTTGAAAATCTGGATCTGAACATTAAATACATTGACAAGGGCTTGGTCTGTGACCTGCAGATTCTCCTCAGAACTGCACTTGTAGGAGTTCCCAACTGAAGCTATCAGTTCACTCATGCTGTTGTTTGATGCTTCAAATTTTGGATCTGTGAAAGAGAAAATCCTATTATATAAATCTGAAGAGCAGGAGCTGTAAGCTCACAGAGCTGCAATTTGATACACTCATCCCCGACATTTCTCGTCCATTATTTAATGCAGGCTACCCTTAATATTTATGGAAGTAATCACAGAGAGTAGATTTCTTAGAAGTCCTTACTTTTTGCTTCAGAAGGCAGGGTCGTGCTTACACTCACACCTTGCAGGAAGAATTTTCCAGCACTTGCATTCTTTAAAAAAACAAAAGCCAACAAATCAGTAAGCTGATGATGTACAACATAAGCTGTTCATGTTCAGGTTCCATTCTGCAAGCATTCTGACAAAGGTTTTTAAAACACAGACCACAAATGGGATTAGCATCCTGAGGAGGTGTTTAGTTGGACTTAAGGAGAGAAAAGCTACAGGAAGTATGCACCTTCAGGAAGATTATTTTCTGAGAGGGCAAAGAGGCAGAGAAAGGGGGCCTTGTCACCACCAAACTGTTGACTTGACTTCCACACCGCAGGCATAGTCCCACCCATTGCTTAAGCAGCCTACTTGCAGTGAACTTGAGCCCCACAGAGCTGTAGAGTCATTTAATAGCAACAGCTCAAGGTGATCAGCATTCACAGAAGCATGAAGCTCTGACAAGCAGTGGATTCAGTCCTCAAAGGTACACAGCTCCAGTGCAGCACCTGGGGCAGGGCTGTGGGAAACAGGATTCCCAACCATCATGGGAAACCAGAAGACAAGCACACTTGGCCTTTGGGCTGTACACAGAATATTAATGAGGACTTAAATCCAGCTCCAGGCCTAAAATAAGATGAGATGCCCACTTGGCACAGGCTGCTCCCAGTTTCGGCAAGAAGCCTTAAAGAGTAATCTTCAAGGGAGTTCCTACTCCAAACAAAATACTTCTCTGTGTACACATATGTACACATATATATACATATTCTTTTCACACAGTGGTTACCAAGCATAAAACCCACTAAATCCTTGTATCAAAACCAAAAGAACTAGTTACTGCCATTCCTGTAGCTGTCTTTTTTCCTCTTGCACTTGCCCCAGTTAGTTTTTCCCACATGAAAAGTCCTGCAGACCCTACACGTTTTGTGCAGAGAATCTTACCAATGCAAACTGGAAGATAACCCTGGTTTTCTCAAAAGTCAGGTTCAGCAAGGCAGATGTATTGTCGCATCTCCCAGAAGAAGTTGTGTTATGTGGAATGAAATTCAGCAAATCCAACCCCACCTGTGAGAGGAGAGGAGCAATTATGACACTTGAAGAGACTGAGCACATCACCTTACACTCAGTGGAGGTGCAGCTGGCTTGTGTCTTTTGTCCTACACTGTTACGTTTGCCCTATGTTCCAGACACCAGGGCACATTTCAGACCCGTGCAGGCTGCATCTGAGTTACCAGGCTGACAGACAACTGAAGGCACATCTAACAGAGGTTTCTGCAGCCCTGACTGCTGCAGCCAAGAACCCACTGCTTTCTCCACACAAACTGCTTTGGTCCTTGCAGCATAAGGAAAAACATCAGGAACCACCACACAACACAGAGGGCAAGATGCTATAAAATACTGCTTTGACGTAGGGTAGAAGCAATTAAGGGCACCACCTGTCAACACAATCATCTTGCATGTCATTTCAGTTCAAAATGTTTTAGTTTTGTCCATGGTTCATGATTTTATACTGTCTTGCATCTGCAGAAGGCTATGGGTTAAATGCACTTGCCAAACAATTCAATAGAAACCCTCTCAGCAGCTCTTAGCTGATCCTCATGTGACCAGAATACCTACTTGCCACCTCCTCACTGGTCATTACACTAGAAATCAGCTGTTCCACCAGAAGTAGAACACCAGAATCAGGGAATTTCACACAATTAAGGTGACTAAAATACAGTTACCATCATAACAAGCCACTGTACAGCCACACACCAGCTCTAAGTTCTCATGATTTTACCTTTCAGTCATCAACATCATAAATAAATGCAGTAGTTCCTTTTGCAACACCATTGTTTCCTGTTGGGGGGATTCAACAGTCCCTTTGGGACTCTGGGTTTGTCCGAAGGGTTGGCAAGCTGGGCTCTGCACCAACAGTGGAGGGAAAGAAACAGTGCCAGGGCTGGATCTTACATAAACTTTGGGGGGGTTTTTTTGTGTGGTTTTTGTTTTTGTTTTTGTTTTTTTTTTTAATTGTTGTTGTTTTGTTTTTGTTTGTTTGGTTGGTTTTTTTGGGGCTATTTTTTTTTCTATTAAAATCAGCTGTTATGTAGCTTTTAAGCATCAAAGTCAAACCCAAATGTCTTCAGTGCTGGCTGGAAGGTAATTAAGTCCCAAGCCTGTCCAGTTTTACAGCATCAATCTTCCCTTCTATTAGCCATTCACTCTTTCTATGCCTCAGGCCAAATTTCTGCATTTTTTCTTAAGAGTTTAAAAATCTTGTTTCGATTGCAACTTTGGTAACAGGATTCCCCTACTCGTATCTTGGTAATTTTTATTACTTCTCTTAGATGACCATATATACACTTTCTGGATTCAACAGACAAGTTTAATACTGCTTTTAGTGAATAGAAAAATCCGTAAGAACCACTTTCAGTACAAGTGTTTGAAATGTCACTAGTCTAGACCAGGTTATGCAATTCAAATAGAGAATAATGATGAATGAACATAAACACCTGGGCTTTTTAAAGAAAAAGGTTAGCTTATAATAATTTACCAAGTCCTCCCCAAAGAAGAAATTTGAAGGCTTTGAAGAAACAAAAATCAAAATGTACCTTTTCATCTTTTTTTGGATAGGTGATATTAAGCTGTAAGCCCATGTGGGCAAGTACACAGGTTCCATTTGGACCAGTCACATTGTATTTACCAACTGCAGGATTTGGGGGTGATGATGTTGGTGCTGGGCTAGTTGTTGGAACCTGGCTAGTAGTCTGTTTAGGAGTTGTAGGCACTATAATAGTAGTAGAGACCATATCTTCAGCACATTCTGTCTCTGCAGAGAAAGGAAAACAGTCATTACCAACCAAAATGAAGCTGTGGGATGATCTACCTTTTTAATCCTCGAGGGAAAGGAAGACGCAATTTCAAGTAGCTTTTTCCCTAATAAAAGGTAATAAAAGCTCAGAAACACAATGGTAAAGCATTACCTAAATGCTTGTTGCAAAGTTTGAGACCCTTTTAAAGCCTGTCATGTGAAAACGACACCTCTGCTGGTAATTTACTGAAGTTCATCAGTAAATTACTGATGATGTGTGGTGACCACATCCACTTTCATTCACATCCATCATTTCACTTTGCCATCGGGTCAGGACAAATGTGACAGAGCCAGTGTTCTGCTGTCTATTCACAGCCAGGCTGGGATCTCTATCACTCACTCTGGGCACTCGTGTGGGAAAAGCAGAGGAACAGTTTTCCTGCCCACTGTTCAAGGTGGTCTCCCAGAAGATGTGTTCTCCTTCCCCTCACTCTCAGTATTCTGGCAATACCCAGAGCAGCCTTAAGATATTGCTGTGGCTCTTCTATCCTGAACTTAACAAGGGGATTCTAAGGTACTGCTTCTGATGCCAAATTTTCTGCTGTATCCTCTCACATCCATCCTCCCTTCAGCCCTGCATGAGGAGCCACCCTCCACGGGGTTAACTAGGCTGTGAAGGAGTAAAAGTTCACCTTCTCTTTTCATCTATTCCAGCAGCAACTTCCAGGGGAACAGTGACTCTGATTTATTTGCCAGAGTACTTGGAAACATGTGGCAGCAAGATCTTAAGATCTTAACTTGATCTGGGAGCCAAGAAGGTTCCTGCATTGAACATCTAAGCCAAAACCAAAGGTCATAACAAAGACATTACTAAAGTAGAGGCTTCCATGTTCCAATCCAAGGTCATCTCCACATGCCAGAATAACAACTTGAAACTTTTTAAGGATAACAGCAACTGCAGCAACAATCAACTGACTCAAAGGGCCTACTTCTAAAATTTAATGCATACATACTTTGCAGATACAAGACACCTTATAAATAAATAGCCTTAAACAGCATCTTAACTTTTGATTGTGGCTCAGAAAAAGGAACTCTAATCACACAATCTGAAGCCACACACATTCCAACATAGCATGCTTTCCTATTTCTATTCCACTGCTGGGAAGTCCAAGAACAGAATGAAGGTGGATGAAGGAGTGATCCTGTATTTTGTAGACTGATACTGGTCTGATCCCAAAATGCAATCATTTCCTAACAAACCAAAAAGCAGCTTTCTGGGTACTTCAATGGAAAATTACCTTATATCTGCAAGACCTCAACACATAGAGGCTCTTGTTTCAGTTGGCAGAGATGAAAACAACCAAATCATATTGAGTGCCAGTTTAGCCTAGTTGGAGTTTTGATACATTATTTTTACTGAACTGATTTAGAGCAGTTTCTAGTAGCTCTTCAGGACAGATCAAAAGATGAGACAAATTCTAATGTCTTTTCTTGACAGTTACAGGAAAGCAGCCTGCAAAATTACCAACAGAGAGAAAATGGAAGTCTCCCTTTCAGAGCTGCAGATAACCACTATCATCCCCTCAGTCACTAACTTCTAGCACACTGACAGAAGTCACAATTTCTAGTTATGCAGATGCACTGAACATTGACCCTTCTTCCCGTCAGTGAGCCCTGTACATACCATTGGCAGAAATATCCTTTCACTAAAGATTTGCAGAGGAAAAAAGATATTAAGGAAAATTCCAGATCTAAAGTTTATCAATAACTAGCTGCCTAAGGGAGAGGGGAAGGCTCAAGCCTACAAGAATGGAAGCAGAGGACTATACAAGAGCAGATCTTAAGGTCTTAAAAAGAAAAGTATTACATAGTAGGAGATTTTATTGAAGTTTTGTAGAAGTTAAAAATCAGCTTTTCCCAGTATCATGTCTTATGTTTAAGCCTGCTGATAAATGATCGCTTATCATACTTACCTGGTAGAACAATTAGATCAAAGTTTCATAATTAAAAAAGATACAGTTCTGAAGACTGCAGTAATAGAAATCAGGGTTTGGTGTGGGTTTTTTTAAGCATAAATGTAGGTATACATCTTTGTTGCAAACTAGTTAACTGAATGGAAAAGTTAGATCAAGGGAATGATACATACAAATCTGAGCCAGTCATGTGAAGCAGCCATAAAAGAAGTCAATGCCACTATTATCATTCATCAGGCAAAGTATTTTTCACAGAAATGAGTCAAGGTAGAGATACTCCAGTAGAAGGCACTTTTTAATTGCATCCATTCCATGCTAGCACTGGCTACCCTAGTTCTTAGTATTTGTTTCAACTTAGCAGGTGCATAAATGGGATTAACAGCTAAAGAAAAGTTCTACATTTCCCAGGGAAGATGAAAACTCTAAAAGTAAGGCAAAGACTTATCACTCCTTAAGACAGTATGGGTGATCAGTTATACATTTCTTTTGTGTTTGAGGACTGCTGCCTCAAAGGACATGAACACACCATGAAGTAATTGGCCTTTAATAATCTGAACTAAAATTCCACACTACTTTTCAGTACAAACAAATCAGGATAAAAACATGACTTTGTGATTCTTCCTGAAAGAGAAAAGCCTGACTGCTACAGCTAACATAAAACCTCCTGTAGGAAGATGTACATTTCTGCTCTCCACAGACCAATTCTCCACTGTCTGCCATTAATACACTACTTTTCCCCAGAGCACACAGTAACTAGTTCAAATTACTTTGGTAGATGCCATAATGCTTGGAAGTTATCAGATACTTCTTAAACTAGGATTTTGGCCATATGTCCACTCGACCTACTGCAGCACATGTTTAACACCCACACTCATGAAGAGCCCAGTACAATACCCAAGGGAAGCCAGGGCACTATTCCCTAGCCACGGATTCCAACATCCTACAGAGAAATCCTGAGCCAAGTCCATTCCTTTCAAAAGATGCTGTTATCAGTTTCAGATCCAGCTTGTAGCCACCTCAAATATGACCAGTCAGGACTTAAAAAGAAATAACCCATTATTGGAAATATTGGCTCATCAAGTACATTTCCTGTTACAAGATACTTACTGTTCACACTGAAAGTGCCATTTGTGAGATAGGCTTCCAAAGTGACATTGCTAAAAGTAACATTCACACTCTTCATATTGATGTGCTTGGAGTTGATGCATCTGTATTTTGTGCCCATATGTGCCTGAATAATACTTTTATGTGATACAATCTTCATGCCTCCTGGAAAAAGATACATTACATTAGTATGTAGCAGTATTCAAAGAAAGGACTCACTATTACATCTGGAAAGGTTTCATAATAACAACGGGAAGTTTTATTTTACCTGTAGTTGAATTTGGGAATAAAGTTTCATCAGACAGATTGTAGTGGAAAACTAACTCTTCAACTTGGTACTTGTCTGCAGATTCTGAGAAATTGAGGCTTAACGAATGTCCTGCTCCAAAATCCAATACCAGAAGTGGATGAGATGTGTTATCTTTACCGCATGAGCTCTGTGAGTCTACTGACGCATTTTGTGGAAGAGAAAAGTGTACAAACTGTGGGGTAGAAAATAAAACACATGTAAGTTTTTTTCTCACAGCTTTTAAAATATCCTACGAAACTGTTACAAACATACAGCAGACATTAATATTTTCTGTAAGATGTCTCCTTATATACACCAGTATATAGCAAGCAGCATGTTACTGGCATTCAAGTTTGAGAATCTTGCTCTCTGAAACTGGAGGACAAAAGAGTACATACTCACAGCACCTCTTAGACTTTTTTTCCCCTCCTAAACCAGCAATGTGAATTTGCAGGTACTTCTATACTACAAGAATCAAATCTGGCAAACTCTGGACATGTGAAAAATGGGAGAATTTAAGCTTTGCTTCATGTAGTACAACTGAGTAAGAACAAAAGTGAATGGTACATTCTATGTAGCTTGGCTGTAATACTTTCAGTTTATTACACATTGTGAAGAAATGTGATATCTGAAGACCAATACAATATTTACTGGGAAGTTCTGAGCTTACTGCTTACAAGAAGAAACAGACAAAAGTATGTTAGGAAAGAAGTCAGTTCTGAATGCAAACAAATGTACCAGTATCAACAGGATTTCAGACCATCAGCACCACTGAAAACATGGACTACACAATATAAGGCTCAGCTCAAATCATACATAACAAGTGCACCACTTGTACAGTAGTAGGATTTTTTTAACCTTATATTACACTGATAGCTAGGAAAACAATCAACAACACAAAACTGCAATAAGAGTATAAATAATCTCCAATTCCTATTCAGTAGTAAAGATACAAAAAACCCCCAAAATTTATTTGTTGGGGCAAATTCTTAATTTTCCATTAACAAACTTTTGCTGTTAATATGGAACAATTTGTAAGCATTGCACTAGTATGTAGATACACTGAAATCTAGAGATTTGCTAAGTAAGAAAGTCACAGATTCCCAGAGTTTAAAAAGTTTAAAAGCCACATGCCAACAGCCATTTCAGTTCAGACTTAGTCCATGTGATTGTGACCAAGTTACCAAAAGAGAACTTGTAGTATTTCTGCCCTTACATTTCCAGTGAAAGCCATTTTAGTTATCAACAGGACAGGTGTGGAATTTCAGTCATTTCACATGGTTTTTCTGTGATTGTTTCAGGCAGCCTCAACCTTGCTGTTTAATTAGAATACGCACCCATAATAAAGAAAAGTCGATGCAACATGACTGGGAGAGTAAAAATCTTTGTTGAAGCAGTTTCTCATGCACAGATACTCAGTGAAAGCAAAGATACTACATATTTTACAAATACTAAAAATACTAATAAATGACAAGCAGTAAGATACTCACTGCCCTTACCTCTTTTTGCCCATTGTTTTTGTATTCCACTGAGAAGGCTACTGTCAAATCAGCAATTATGCAGACCTTACCACTTGAATCTTTCACTTCAAATGAAGAGGAAGCCTGTAAAAAGCCTGATAAGAATAAAAAGTGGTTAACTTGGTGTCACGTAAATTTGCATTTTTAATCTCAAAGAGACAACTATGTACAACTGTACATTTTGGGAGTACAACTTAAGCATCAGTTGAGTTTGGAAACCTGGGCATTAACAGTCTCTAGATTAGCTTCAACACCACTAACAAACAGAAGACAAATTAAGCAACTCAATTATAAAAATGCAAAGCCACCCAAACCAAAACTGTTGACATGCTGGGTCCTAAGAGATAAGAAAAAAACACAGAACAAACACCAGTCATAGTCAAGGCAGGTTCAGTGTTCACCATACACAGCAACAATTTTACCATCTTCAGCCAGACCTGACTTAGTTTATTTGATCCTGCAGGCCTCCAACACTGCCTTCCCCCACAGCACACCATGCAGCCTTCACTCCTGCTGTACCAGGACGCTCAGCTGTACCCGCACTGAATGCAGCATTTAGAAAGCCTGAACTGACTGCAGATGTTTTGAAGGCACTGCCAAAAATAGCATGATAGAGCATGCTACCCTTGCCAGGAGAACTTCTCTTTACCGTCCTCACGCTCTCCACACTTCAGAGAAGGAGGAGGCCAAGACCTTAACACAGACTTGATGTTATGTCTTCCTGACTGGTTTAAGCTAAACTCAGACTGAACTGCTGGGAAAAGCAGGAAAAAGCTTTTCTGCCCTTGTTCCATCCCAGCCTCTACTCTCAGAGCACACTGAGTACAACTGCCCAAAGTACCGACTCAACAGGGCAAGACCAGCAGCAAGGGGAGCACACAATCATCCTTTCTGATGGCAGCACGGACTGCACCAGTGTGACCAGTGCCACTGTCAACAAAGCTTCACTCTGACAGGCTGGAAACAGCTGGAAAGCTGCTGATCTCCTACTTCATTTGTGGCTAAGGATATCTGACAGTGCTCCTGCACCTGACCAGTTCTTTATTTTAGAACCTTTTGTTTTTCAGATTCTCAACTTTTCACCACCACCACCCTCCAAGTGAACCTCACTGCAAAAAGTCCGCACTGTTTTCATGCTGGCACTTTATCAGTTTGCATTTACAACAACTTCAGTCTTGCAGAAAACCTGATAAAAAAACGGCTGCAAGACATGAGCCATTATCACAAGCAAATAAGCTTTACGGAGTCAAACATGGTAATCCATTCAACTGTTGATAATAGCAAAGAGATCCAGGTGAAGGATTATCCATTAGCTAACTTCCCTCCCTGAGAAGTTTTAAAAACACAAAACTTTTCACTGCAAAACAATGGTGTGTACAATAGTATGAAGACAATTATTAGGAAAAATTGGACTTTTGTCAGCTGGACTTCAGTAGAAGGCACATCAGTTGCAGGAACACATTGGAAACTATTTCTCTGGCACCCAGCAAGCATTTTCCCTTGTTGCCTTCCCCTTAGCAACATCACATCCTCTCCCAGCACCAAAGAGAGCAAAGCTGAAACTGGAATTCATTCAACTATACCCAGTTTTTGGAGAGTCTAGACTTGAAATCAGAGATAAGACAGAAGAGAGAAAATGCTTAAGAACAGGTAGTGTAGAAAACTTATTTCAAGCACAAACTGTCCTACCTTTGCCTTTATAGCCTGCATAAATGTTCATTAAGGACCACATATTCACAAAGAAATGTTATTTACTGCAATTCAGAGCAGTATCAGAAACATGTTAGTCCACATGGAAGTTTCAATTTGCAAAGTTTCCTTCAATTTCCATTTACATCTGGAACTTGTTTACATTTTATGCAAGCACTGGTTTTCTCCAAAGCAAGCTGCTTACACTTTCCTGAGAATTTCTAGCACAGTGTAGTGTACACAGTGTAGAGGCAGGGAATGGGAATCCACTGCTCCTTGAACTAACACTATGACTGAAAAATGCTAGAACGAAAACCTACATTGTGCATGCAGACTCCCTTCTTTGATAGTTATTAAAATCTTGGCAATTTTAGAGCTAAAAATAGTGAAGTAACAGAGTAGAAGAATGAAAGAAAAATATTTTTAAAAAGAAATGCAGGGGAGAGAAAAGATGGAAAAACAATTAAGAAAAATGTTGCTGACCTAAATGAAAACATGACAGACCCATCCATTACAAATGATTCAGAGAACAGACAATGCAGAGGTACCAGAAAGTATCAAATGGAAGCCAAATTCTGGTAATGAAGAGTTGATAAATCAACCTCAGCAAGTTAAAGTAATAAAGAAAATGGGGCATGAATAAACATTAAACAGTAACACCTGCATAACTGCTAGCTTTTTCTAAGTCACATTATTATATGAATCCTGATTTCATTAGTGTGGAACAATTGCTATAAAACTCCAGTCCTTCTTAAAAAAATACTCAGCAGCTGCTGGATTCGCAGTTTCAGTGACGAGACACTGAGCTGTCCTCGATGGAGTGGTGAGAGCTGTTTGACTGCAAGTGAGGCAACTCTCAGGATCACAGGGATGGTGATCAGAGAGAACTCAGCTGCAGCATCATCTGCTCCCAAGGTCCTGAAGGAATGCAGAAGAAATCGAGTAACACATATGGGACACAGGAGTAAAGAAAAACTAGGAAAGAACCACTGAAGAACAAATCAAGACACTGAAGGAAAGAAGGTCCCGCCCACTCTCTGCTCCAGCCAGCTTCAGGCAGAGGAACAGCTCACTGGTCTCACAGGAAAGCAGCTGTTGAGTTTTGTGAAGGCAATCTCAGTGTCGAGTTGTGATTAATGCATGAATCATCACCAGCCCACAAACACTACAAGCCTACAGTCAAAATGTCAAGAGTACAGAAAAGCAAACTGACTGCTGAATCAATCTATCCTGGGAATATTTCTAATAAAGTTATATAATGTATTGCTTCATTCTATCAGGGCATATCTACAAGTTGAGATTACTTTTTGTACATCTCATAACAATATCATTCTTTGCAGGTAAACACGAAACCTGATACAGCCTCCAGATTCTTGACTTCAGGCTTTAAATGTTCCTCTTAATAAACTGCAGAGCCCTCTGTGACAACTATCCGTGGCACAGCAAGTGCAGTACTTCAGATTTAAATGAAGCATTCCAAGACCTTTCAACAGCAGAAAGTAAGTTATTGTTAGGTTCATTATTTACTTAGCTGGAAACACTACATTATGGATATCTAGTAAAGGAATTACCAAAAATGTTCTAACATCGAAGAAATTTCACTTGGTTCAGATGCTTCCTTTGTATTCCAGTAAGTTCCACAAAAAGACTGCTTGTAATATTTATTCTAGTTGCATATTTTCAATTGAAAATAAGACAATGTCTCCTTTTACACCTCATTTCTGCAATTACAATCTCATGCAAGAAAACACTTAAGGTAACTATTAAAGCAACAACTAGAGATGTTGCTTGAATTAAATTCAGCATCCTTCTTTATCTAACATACCTAGTTCAAAAAACCCTCAAAGTATATTAACAGTCTGAGATAAAATAAGTAAGTCAAACAAAACAAATACTTCCTTGATTGTCTAACAATTTACCTTAAAGAAATCCACCTCATAAAGTTGTTTGTTTTAAGCTGAACACTACAAAGCTAACAAAACAATCTACCACATGCTCTCAGGTTTCAACCTTCTTACAACTGAAATCCTGTTAGTCAAACACAGCTACCCTTGATTTAGTCTCCCACATAATGGAAACCTGCTAAGGGAGAGAGACAAATGGTTGTTGTGTGCTAGAAAACCAAGCATATTTCATGGCAATTGTGTACACCATCTGCTTACAAAGAGAACTGCAGTTACTATAGTTAATAATTTACTTTGCCTCCAATTTTTATTAGAAACATGGAACATTGACAACAAGGAAACACAAAAGCTACTTCTGTATAATCTGAGGTTTATTACTACTGTCACGTTTCCTGCGTAAGTAAAAAATTCTTTATTCTAAGAGGGAGAAAAATGCTAAAGGGCAGCAAGCCATCCAAATCCACCTGGGCACACATCCCATATCATCAGTACTTTAAGTCATACAGATATCCAGTGGATGGGACTGTTTAAAGTTACATCAACTGCCTATGGTGTTCAGGAGGAAAACCATAGCTGCAGCACAGCACAGCTGTCAGCTCCTGGGATGTGCTCTGATGGGGTTCAGAGTATCCCACAGCCTCACCACACTCACAGACTCTCCCTGGCTACAGCCCACCCTGGAATTACAGTGCAGCAGCACTCTGGGGTAAGGGATGCCAGCCCCACATAATCATTCTGTACCTAAGCTGCAGCACTGATGTGTTGCCCTGCACCTTTGCCCAGGTGTTCTGAAGACAAACACAGCGCACACTGCTATCTGTGGGGCATTAATCCGAGGAGATAAGAAATGCTGGTTATTATCTAAAGAAGGTTTATTTCCTATTGTACATGTTAACCAAACTGCCCGGTAATTTACTCATTCTGATGGTTCAGAATGATCCTGTCATCGCAGTGCCATTTTGTTAACAGTGGTAACCTTAGTCACCGCTTTAAACTCCTAAATCTATACCAGAGAATAGAATGGAAAAATCCCTGAGGAGTTATGCTCTCCTACAGTGCTCTGTCTTCTAACGTATGCACCACTCCCAGAGGGACACCGGGTCCAAGTCCTTTATCAGAAGACCAAGTCAAGAACACCTCCTTAGGATTCAGAACCTATACCACCTTGGGATAATACAGAAAGAAAAAGACAGGAACAACTGAAAGCAGGAAAATCCCTTCACAAGCTTGACTTATGAAACACTTTGCAAGATGTGAGATGGTCTCCATAAGATTATGAGTTATACACTCACCCTTCACCGATGGACACACGAGACTGAATGCTGGCTATCTGCAAAGCTGGCAGGAAAAGACAAGGCTGGACTCACTTCAGGGCACACACAGTGGTGGGGAAAGGGAGAACAGAGCTGAATTCAAGGATGTATGAGAGTACTTTAGGGGATAAGAGAACCAGCTGCACTTGTGCAGGTGCAGCACCTGATTATATCAAGTTCCTGATCCAGCCCAGAATATGAATCCTTGCCAACCAAGAGACAAATTCACACAATCTCAGATTACAGCTTTGATATTGTCGACTTCAATTAAAGCAGTAAACATTTTGTTTTTCAATTCAAGTTGGCAGATGAATAACTTCTGTCTTTATAAACCAATTCATACAAGTACAAAAGCATTAGAAAGGAAAGGCTATCTAACAGCCATAGACACTTGCCACTTGACCGGAGAATTGCACAACTGCATCAAGTTCAGTCACATGAAACTTCTTTAAGGCTTCCTATCTAGAGGAAGGAAGTCTTGGGATAGCTCTACAGCAAATGACTGCATGAGTGCCCTGAGAGAGCTGAACTCCCCTGGCCAGATCCTTTTCAGCATTCACACAAATCCATTTTGCACTGGCTCTGCTTAGTGCTGCTTTATCACACCACACAACTAACACACATTCTTCAAGGCAGCTGCCAGCCCCAAACAATGTTTTGAAGAAAGGAGCACTGTGTGACAATTTAAAGAGAAAGCTTCACCAGAGGAGAGAATATTGGAAATAAGGCAATAAACTAACTGCCTGAGTAAAACCACACTCCTAGCCCTACAGAGTAGATCTTAACCCTGTCAAAGAAAGTAAAAATACAGGTGTTCCCACATCATACAGAGTGAATTCTTGTTAAGAAAACAGATGCCATCAGAAGTCTAATACAAGAAAACCAAATATATTAACTGTGAGCTACTGTGCTCAAGGCTGAACACTGGAGAGGGAACAAGTACCCACTGCACAGAGCTGAAGCACATTCAAACTCTGTACTGTCAATGCCAGGGTACACCTAAGACTCTCACATTTGAAATTAACAGTAGAAAAAGTAGCACTGACAGAGGTGCTGACAAGGGACAGAGAAGGTGAAGAAACTGTTATACTAAGACTGAAAGGGACACCAGTCCATCTTGAAGTCAGATGCCCATAAACCGTGGAATCCTGATTTACCAAAACATAAGGTACATTTAAAAGTATGTAACACAGAATCAAGGTAATGCAAGGGAGTGTTCAAATAGCTGTTGTAATTCCCACCACTCACACACCCAAAAGTGTCTTCTGCCAAGCTTAAGAGAACACATACCAAGAAATCCATTTCAGCACCAAGGTTTCTCAAGGAATTTCCAAATAATCACGGCTGACTTGAGACCAAAGACAAACTGCTGAAGCTGCAACTAGCAAAAGGGAGGTGTGCCTTTTGCTAGAAATAAGCTTTTATCTTTGAGACCTACAAAGGCTTATCAGAGATAACAACAGCAGTTAATGTTGCAACAGAGTATCAATCTTTGAGTTCGGTTCCTCAGTACTTTGAGGCAATTCTTCACTTTGTCATCTGCTACTGATTAGAAAACATCCTAATCACTACAGAACAATCTAGAAGCAGGCTACACCAAAAATGAAACTCCTCGGTCAGCCTGAACAGAAACCTTGGAAACATATCTCAAAAGCAGCATGTCAGGGAATCTGCAGAGTTCTCACCAAGTCAGAAGTTACTTCACCAGTCACAAAAGCTGCTGAAGTCGAAGACAAGTAACCTATCAATTGATGACTGGCACACTCATTCCGATTCTTAGAGACTGTGTCAACACACTTCAAGCAGCTATCAAGCAAACACTCTGTCAGGGCACAGTCAAGGGCAGCATTTGGTAAAACAACGTTTCAAAAGCTGCTCAACATTAAAGGAGATAGATTCTGTGAAAACCAAGTTTAAATGGTCTCAGTTCCAGACACCCGATAATGCCAAACCTGAAAAAAACAATTCAGCACCAGACTGCTCACTGGCTGGAATTCATTATCAAGTTTCTCTCAACTATCTCTACATTGGTAGCAAGGTTTGAAATTCCTTTTTGGACTAGAGTTGAGCAATAGAAACATGTGGATTATGCGTCAGTGACTCTGAAATGGCATCACATTACTTTGAAAAACTAATTTTCTCTTCTGCAAATCTCAAACACTTCATTACTTATTCACTACACTGAATCCACGTCTGATTCTAATCTTAAATTTTCAGGAGAGAGTTCTCTGATGTGTCTGTGTTTCAGTAATGAAAAACTGTATGGGTGCTCTAGATCTGAGAGAGCACGAGCAGCTCTGTTGGGTTTGGCACACAACCCAACTGACTCATCGTGCTCAACAACAGACGAGCACCATCTTACTCAGTATTTCAAAAAGCAGCAGCCAAGTTTAAGGGAAGGTACTTCCACTCCCCATAGCCCCCTTTCCCTGCATGTACCATGTACTACCTAAATGTTTTCTTAATTAATTCCATATGTACATTTGATGTTAGCAAGGGAATCAATTAGAAAATGCTCAATGCTGAGACATGAAACATTCAGTTTAGTGCTTGCTGCTCAATCTAAATAGAAAACTGAAACAGTAAGTGAGGTATCGTGAGGCATTCAGGTGGGGAAAAAAAAAATCTGCTGTCCCAAAGTCAAGGCATCACCAAACAAGTTTTCACATCTGTCCCACCCATGCTAATCTTTCAGTCTCCTGTGATCACTACCTTATCCTAATCAGTGTTCACTCAGATGACTAAAAGGCTTCAAATGAGCTAAAATATCTGAAGGCTTGAGCTCCTATATATCATTATCTCTTATTCTTCTCTCCTCACCTATAACCCAAACCTCACACTCTTGCAAGAAAGGAGTTTCTATTTGTACCACAAAATCTTCCCCCAAGATTGCAGTATAAAGTTATGCACTAACACCCAGCAACTAAGCTACTAGACACTGGTACAAAGTCTCGACTATCAGTAAACAGTTACTCTGTGGTAAAATAAACTATTCTGTTGCCTCAGCTGCAGAAACCTAACACATTTTAGATGCCAGAAAGTGACAAAGATGATGACACCGAATGATGTTTGTAACTGCCAATTAACCAGAGGAAGACTACTGCAGTTAAGCATTAACTGTGGTACCACAAAAAAAATCACAAAAGCTGATGTGAAAGCAAACTATAAAGCAATTCTTCATTTAAGCCATAACTATATCAAACAAACCATTCAAGTAATTCCCACTGTAACACCAGTTGAACGACACTTCAGCTGGCAGCCCTAAACAGCAAGGAGCACTGTAAATCACTGTGCTGGCTGCACTGGCTCACGAGGGCTGGATATCTGAACTGCTCAGTGCCCTTTGCGGGTGGCACTTTTTGGGCTCAGTGAAACTGAAGTACGGTCAGTGGCGATAACCATATTCACTCCCAAAGAGACGTTACAGGAGTCGCAAAGACTGTCCCATCTCAAAAACGATGGCAGATAAGCATTCTCAACTGCTACTTTATTTAGGAAATACTTTGGCCAGCTGCTGAACAAGTTTCCTTTGCTGCCAAAGCCACATCTCAGAAACCTGACAGCGTTGTGTGATGTGGCTTTCGAGACAAGAAACCAAAAGCAAGGTAGTTATCAGTAAACAAGCAAGACGCAATTCCTCGTTAAACAGCCCTGCTGCTCTAACAAACCTTCTCATCAAGGCACTGAAATCTCTCTATTTCAGGCACGTTTCGTGTTTTACTCAAGATACAGCAGGAAGACAGTCATTAAGGAACGGAGCACTACATGCCCCATAGAAAAGCGCTGCATCCTAGCAATGACATCAGTAGCGCCCGCGTCTCCACGCCTCGTGCTCCAGGCGCGTTTCCAGGTTCTCCCCGGAGCGGTTCCCCACATCCAAGGCAGGTGCTCAGAGCGGCGTTCCGGGGCTCTAAGGCGGCTCAGGGCGCCCAGCGCGGCGGCCGCCGCCTCCCGTCCGTCACTGCCCTCGTACCTCGGGCGGCCCTCACAGCTCCCGGGCGCCACAGGGGCCCGGCGCGGGGAGGGGGCGGAACGGCCCCCCAGGAACCGTGAGCCCCCGCGGGTCGGTCAGCACCCGGCAACGCCGACAGCAGGCGGGAGCGGACGGGCCGGCGTCCGGTTACAGGTGCCGCGTCCAGCGCCGCCGGCCCCGGGGCCACCTCAGGCCGCTGCGACCCCCTCCCCCGCCGCCACCCCGCCGAGCGCACAGGCCGCCCGCGTCTCCCCCCTTACCGAGCAGGGCGGCCGCCGCCAGCAGCCCCCGAGCCATGTCGGGGTGCGGGGACGGGGCGCGGCGGGAGCGGGCACGGGCCGAGGGCGGGCACGGGCAGGGGGCGGCGGCGGCGGCTCCGCGCTCGGGGCGCTCTGGCGACGGCCCGGCCGGTCATGTGACCGCTGACGTCACACGGGCGGGCCGCCCGTCACGTGAGGCGGGCCGGCGCTGCGGTGGCCGCGAGGATCTCGCGAGAGCGGGGCGCTCGGGGGGGAGCCCCGAGCTCTGTGCTGCCCCCAGGACAGGCTGCAGGCCACTGAACCTGAAGGCACTCTGAGGTGACTACAGTCGTCTCGCACAGAATTAATTCAGTCCCAACTGTATAAAAACATTGGAAGTTGATGGCCTATTATCTCTGAAGTGTTCTATCTGTATATACCCGGGTATCCATATGAGTCACATGTGTTCCAAGACAAAACTTGGAACTAATGCTTCTGCTAATGACGTGTGTTTCCATGGGTAAAAACTTCAATTTCACGTAGCTTCAGACGTCTGATGGCTTTAAAGGAATCCTTTTTTGTTTGTTTGTTTGTTTTGTTTTTGAGAAAACCAGAAAAGAAGGTGAAGTTAGTTTGTAAACATTCTCAGATACAACGGAGAGTGACAGCCCAGGTCATTTGATCACTTTGTAATCCAATGCTCTCTCTTATCCACACTGTTAGGGATAAGCTTACTTCATCTGAAACCTCAGAAGCATGGATCTTGCTCTTGAAATCCTGTTTCTAGTAGGATTGGAAGGAGTGCCAATAGCAGCGTGGCTCTGCTTCCTCACAATGACTGCCATATAGTCCCTCTCCTCAGTGAGGCCGAATGATTTCTGCTCTCAAGCTGCCTTCATACATTTTTATTTTGAACCCATTTGAAATGGAATTCAGCTACTCCCATCTGCTAAAATCAAGTTCAGCTGCTGTGAACTTGACCTTTCCTTGCTGTTTGTCTCAGTTCACTCACACTTCCCTGTTTTTCCAAAACATCCTGGATAAGTTTAGTTGCTCCTTAGGGTGGCATGGGAATCTACTTTTCATTTTCAATGCTATTGCTATAAACACATATTTCTTTTTCAATGCAGCATTTTTAGACACAGTAATGTATTATTTTGTTTGTTTTCCCTGCAACACTTCTCGCAATCTTTATTGTTGCCGTGCATTGCCAAAAGCAGAAGTTAGCTTGAAAAAGGACATAATGAGCAGCTCTGGTCAAGTGTTTAAATGACTCATCAGCAGAGGAGTTGAGGGTAATGGAGGTGGGACATGGGTTGTTCTCATTTTGGATCAGTTTTTGGAACCTGCTCTGGGAGTGGAGGAAGGTCTGGAGAACACAAAGTCTCCCACAAGAGATGGAGAGGGAGGCCCAAGCTCAGGTTTATACTTGGTGTGCAATATTCTGCCTCTCTGCTGGAAAATCAGTAGACACCTATTGGAAAAATAACAGATGCTTGGATTGCTACCAAAAAATGATCACTCTCTCATATATATATAAAGTTGCAAAAGCAACAATATTGTGGTAAAATTTGGTAAATAAAGAACATAAGGTTATCGGCAGAGAATGATGTTGACCTTCCCTGCTGTGGCTCATTAGCTCACTAGGCCTTTATTAATGGTGCAGAGATGGCACCATACCAATTTCCACCTCCTTTCAGGACAGGTTTTACCAGGGTGTTTGTTAGATGAACGCATCAAGTCTTGCACAACCGTGTTGGTAACTTGTTGGCTGACATCAATCAAGCATTAGAGCAGGGTAAGACATAAACAAACAAAGTTACAGCTTCTGTAAAAGCTGTTATATACACACCCTGGGGGTCCAAATTAGCACTGCCACTGAGGGAAATAAAATGCATACCCAGCCCCTACACATTTAATCTGACAGAGCTGCTGGCCACCCAGCATGCTCACAGGCCCAGATAATGAACCATGATGCACTCCCTGGCCTTTCTTCAGAGCCATGGATGCAGAATGGGAAACACCCAGGAGATGTAGGAGCCATTACTACAGTAAAAGCTGTCCTGTGAGGTCAAGGCAGAGTACAAGCAAGGGAAACAGAGTACAGGCTAGGAATTTTTACCAGGAAAGAATTTCCACAAAACATGACTATTTTCCCATAGCCTTTTGCTAAGTATTACCTGACTTCACACAGTTATTTCCTTTCTGAAGAGACATACTAGGCATGGCTAACCAAGTTCATGGTACAGAGTCCACTCTCCTGAGCATACCTGCCAAAGATAATAAACCTACAATCAGAATGGAACCATTTAGGTTGGAAAAGACTTCAAACATCAGAGTTCAACTGGTAACCCAGCCCTGCCTAGTCTACCACTAAACTATGTCCCTAAGTACCAGATTCTATAGGGATGTGACTTCATCACTTCCCTGGACAGCTTGACCCAGTGATTGACAACCCTTTCAGTAAAGAAATTTTTCCTAATATCCAATTGAAACCTCCCCTGGCACAGACTGAGGTCTTCTCCTCTCATCCTGTCACTTGTTACTTGGGAGAAGAGACACACCTGGCTACAACCTCCATTCAGGCACTGCCGACAGCAGTCAGGCTCCTTCCCTGAGCCTTCTTTTTTCCAGCCTTAACAACTCCAGCTCCCCCAGCTGCTCCTCATAGGACTTGTGCTCCAGACCCTTCAGCAGCTTCACTGCCCTTCTCTGGACACTCTCCAGCCCCTCAATGTCTTTGTCATAGTGAGGGGCCCAGAACTGACCACAGGATTTGAGGTGAGGCTTCACCAGTGCTGAGTACAGGGAGACAATCTCTGCCCTGCTCCTGCTGGCCACACTATTCCTGATCCAGGCCAGGCTGCCATTGGCCTTCTTGGGCCACCTGGGCACTGCTGGCTTATGTTCAGCTGCTGTCACCAGCAGCCCCACGTCCTTTACCACCGGGCAGCTTTCCAGCCACTCTGCCCCCTGCCTGGAGCAGTGCACAGGTAGATCCATGTAACAAATTGAGACAGTGAAGTTACCTGAAAGGTGTGCCTTTTTTTTTTTTTCTTCCCAGAGATGTATAGCACAAAGAAAGGATGAAAGAGTTACATTATAAACCCAGGTTCAGATAAATGAATTGAGGGGAAGCTAAAATACAGAACTAAGAAAAAAAGACCCAAGAAGAGGGCAGAAAGGAGGCTATTGGCTGGTTAGAGCTGTACCCACCAGGCTTGGGAAGCACCTTTAAGTCAGCCCCCAAGCCTACATTCTCACACTTGCTTTCCCTCAGAACATGCTGGGCTAGCTAACTATGTCACATTTAGGAAAATTGCTTTTTAAATGCATATATTATATGTTTGGTTAAGTTAGAGCCCCCACTTGTATCCAGGCTCCTGCTGTTATTTTTGTCATTCCATAGAAGATGCTATTACAGTTTTTCCTAAGGACACTGAATTGCCAAAATCCAGGTTTCCCAGACACACCTGAACACAGATGTTCTATAGAGGACATCTGTTACTTTGCTACAGCCCAACATCATCAACACTTCCTTTTCCAGGAAGAGATGTTTAACCACCTCTGCCCTGTGGGTACAGGTACACTCAGCCAATGTGACCCCAAAGAACCAACTGATTGAGGCAGGCTGCTCAGCCAAATTGTATCACCAGCTACTGAAAAGCAATCCAACAGCTCTTTCAGTGTGGAGAAGTGATTTCCATGCTGACTCATAAAGCAACTGCTTACCTGTTTGCTTCAGCACATAAAAAATCCCAGTAAGAAAAATCTAAGGAAATCAAATTAAAAATGAGGACCTGAAAAAAGGAGTCACAGATACCGGGCCTATTAGTCTCTCCCAGAGCTTTTGAACCTCTGAAGCTACTTGCAGACCAGTCTGGAAAAGTCTTCAGGGATCATGACAGTCTCTGTAGGTTCAGGGGGGCAAGGGGATGGGTAGAGATCAGCAGCTGGATGAAGGAGAAAACCCCCAGTCCCACAAGCAGAAAGGCAGAACCAAGGAGAACCCCTCTGAGTACTGCTGCTTGAGGTTATTTGCAGGGGATGATAGAGTCAGGTACCAAGGGCATACAGCACAGAAAAACGGGCTTCGTGATTTCCACTGCTGTGGAGCAACTGATTTTTAATTGCTAGACCAGAATAATGTGGCCAAAGAGTTCTTAGTCAGCGGCAATTAAGAAAAACTGCACATATCAGCACTTTTAATTAACAATGCTTCTTGAGGCAGAACCATTTCAGTCATCTTCAGGATAACACCACTGCTTTAAGCTATTGTTTCAAACTACTGAACCAGAACATATGAGTTCAGAAAGGGCAGGCAGTACATTGTCACTGCTTCCTAACAGCTACTGCACACTACTTACTGCCAGCTTTCAGTGTGAATAAAGCCTCTCTGGCCATCACCTTTCTGTGAAGCATATATTCCTTTTTTGGTTTGGAAGTCTGGTAAGATGGATCTCATTGGTTTCCATATACATAAAAAGGGAACTACAAAATGAATGGTATAACTAACACTAAAAAAACCAACCACAAAAATAAACTAAAGTGCCACATTCTCACAAAGGCTAAGAAATGAATACTTAATATGCATCAAAGATTTTATTTGCATTAACTGAAGATTCAAATATTAAAATAAGTCTACATTAAATTATAATATTAAATATGCTTTAAATACAATAAACTAAACATGTTTAGTTTCTAAACACAAAGGGAACAAAAATAATTCAGAATGCAATAAAATTAATGACACCAGAGGACAGAATAACGACTTTTAATATGTAGTTCCACAAGTTGTCACCTCATAGCATTGTTTATTTCAAGAAGTGGCCTTTTAATTGATGCACAAATCCCATGTTACATAAACTAAGTAAGGTGTCTCTCAAAAAAATATTGCTCAGTTAAATTCTCTTTTATGCAGCGATCAAAACTCCTTTGGTAGCTCTTTTTCAGAATAAAACATACCAGTAGACAATTCAGGAAAATAAACAGTCTTGCAGGTATTACCAGAAAAGGTGTCCTCCTCATAGTTACACTTATCTAACACATCTACAGCATCATTCAGTCTTCAAATCAAATCAACTTACGTATGTACAATATGTAACAAAGTACTCACAAAATCCTCAGTCTTTCAAGACAAAAAGCTATGCTTTCCCAATATTGAGACCATAAAAGTATTTTTTTTTTTAAAAAAAGGTTTTGCTTTCTTAAAGTGGAGCACGCTGTACAGTAAGTTCCCTGGATGTTATTTTCAAGGCAGAACTAAATGTTACAGCAATTACAGAAAGTGAAATACACCTGCTGCCCTAAAATGAGGTAGGGCCTCTTTGACTCAGATCTAATCTTTGCCACCCAAGCCAGCAATAGTAGTAATAATAGAACAATCCATACTTTAGCTAAATAATCCAACAGCTAAGTACACACATGAATGCAGCTGTCCTCTTGGCACTTCAAGAATCTCACTTCAAAACCTGATTTATCCAAACCAGACTGAAGTTTCTAATAACTTGAAAGAAAAATAACAGAACACAAGTTTAAGGGTTTTCATGGTGCAAAACTTCAGTGTATTTCAACAACACTGCTTGTATGTACATGTTCATCTCTGAAGGGTTTTTAAAAAGTTACCCAAGTTGTCACTGTAGCTAAAGAATGCAGCATTTAGGGACTTTATGGATGCAGTTAGGAACACCTAAATGAAGAAACCAGACTTGCCCCCATGACAGAATTACTTTTCACACAGCTGATTTTACCTTTCCATCCAACTTCTATGACATTGTTAAACAAAACTGTAAAACTAAATTTTGAAGAACCCAAGAGAACAAAACATTAACTAAAGGGGAAAAAAAAAAACCAACCCCCAGGACATTTAAAATTAGTAAGAAGTCTTGACAAAGGCGATCAATTAACATGTCATTTTGCTTCTTTTCCACAGCAGTGCATGCAGCTGGTTGAATAATATACATCAACCCGAAATCTGCTAAAAGGAAAGTCTGGAACAGCATAGGTATTTGGTGTCCTGAAGATATATGATTTTGGTTTTTATTCTTTAATTTTTTAAAATAAAACTTTTTCTTCTCCTTTATGCGACATAGTGGTACTGATTGGGGTTGTCTTTATCTCTCTCCATATAGTCTCTGTCAATGAGAGATTCAATTCTCTTTTTCAAGTCTCCAGGCTACAAGAAAAGATGAGATTAGTAGAACAGTTAGGAATACAAAGGCAAACATACTTTAAAAAAATACTGCTAAAAGCTATATAAGAAATGCATCATAGTATATAACTGATGATGATACTGATACTCTGACTTCTGTTCACACGATACCTTAATCTTTGGGTTTAATTCTGTATTTCACATTTCTTGCTCTTATAGATAAGCTGAATAGAAACATCTATTACATATATTTAGATAAACCTAGGATGGTTTGACAAACAAAAACGTAAGTTACCTTTACAGGAAATTTCAGTTGATTATACAATTCAGAAACAAGAAGATTATGACCAAGAGTCTTCCTCATCTTCATTATTCGAACAATAGCAGCATCAATCTGGTATTGCCTGTCCTGAAATACTCTTTCAGTTGTGCTGACCTGTTCCTCAACCTAAAGAACAATACAACACCACAAATCGTATCACCTTCTGTTGCTACTATTAATTATATACCTATAGTTAACCTTGGCAATAAAATGAAACTCATGCATTCTTACTCATCCCTGAGACAGATGCATGCATCACTGCATTCTAAGAGGTATGTGATTTCTGAAGTATACTGCTAAAGCAAGTAAAAGAGAAAATTAAGGATAACGTAAAGGAAAAAATGTGTCTTGTTTTACATTATTTGATAAATTAAAGCGTATCTTAGAAACTTCCTTCAGATTTTTGAGGGAACACGTAACACTTTGACAGCCCAAATACAGCAGTGTTTTGTGTCAAACTCCAGTTTGAATTTCAGCTAATTTAATATGCAAAAGCAAAAAAGAAACAAGCCAATGTTAATTAGAATATGTCCTCTTGTGTCAAGAATGGGGATTCAGATACAACAAATAAGTTTTTTTTTTCACTGCAGAATCAGGGACAATCCTTTTATAGCCCTCTTACCTGCTAGATATAGAAGTGACATGGTAACATTTGATTCATGAGTTCAATATAGTACCAACACTTCAGCAACACCACAAACTTCTAAGACGGACTGAAACATCTACAAGATCCTTTTAGTTTAATATACAGGCATTTAAATTTGCAACCGCAGGAAGCAACTTAAGTTGTTTTCAAGTTCAGTGATTTTAGGGTCTATTGCCTCTCTGAGTTATCTTGACTACTCTAAAAATGAAATATCCATCAAAATTAAATATTCATTTCTTCATATGCAAAAACCACAAGAGATTATATCTTTCCATAAGGGATATGTGGATAAACAATTAATACATAAACTAAATGAATGCAAAAAGTACGTACTGTTTCTTTCATTTGAATCTGGTTGATCTTTATTCTAAACAATTTATGCTTGAAGTCACCGTTAAAGATGAATTTATCTCCATCTTCCACATCCTTGCCCTTTGGATTTTTAATCAACACTCGTGCTTTTCCACAAGCTAAGGACTGCAAGGTTCTTCTTAATTCACTGTCCTCTGTGAAGGAGTTTAAATTTGGAAGAAAGCAGAACAAAACGTTAACATCAAGTTAATGTTATGTTAATCACATAACATCAAGTTTTATGTGATTAATCTAGAAATAAAATCGAGAAGCCAGTGATTTTATGTTAATACCGTCTTCTAAGTTCCAATTAGGAAGTAGCTCACAGCATTCAAACTTGGTGTTGTCTTTCACAAGTTAAATGCTGAGAGCATGCACAGGATTATATATGTCAGGAAGTTGGATTTAGGCTCATCTCAGTGAGTTTTCTATCCAAAATAGTTTCGAAAAAGATTTCACATTAACACAAACTTAGTTTTATTGCTTTAGTTTTGTGTGGTAGTAACAGGGCTTTGGAAAACAAAAAGTCAATGTATGACAAGAAACTCAAAGCCACCTATTTGATCAATGTTTTTATCACACAGCAAAAAAATAGAATAAAAATACAGAAGTCTAAATTGACAGAAAGATGTTTTGTGGGAGGATACAGCTGACTGCTATTATAGTCAAACTGCTCTCAAAACATGAAAGTAGTAGACAAGTGTGTCAGGAAAATTTCATGTAGTAATATTTAAGGCTAAAAGCATTTAGGCAAGAAGATAATTAGAATATTTAAGACTTTATTTTATGTTGCAAAGCCTTGTATCAAGATTTTGCATTGAAACAGCCTCTGCAGTCTCTAGAATACTTCATTCACAGTATAAAATTATCACTAAATGCGTTGGATCTCCTGAATGGAGTTTTAGTTCAAAAACTGAAAGAAAGGTTTTACAATCTAGTGCTGAAGTACAGCTGAGTAAAAGAGTAACACCATCACTACTTTTAAAATACTTAAGCTTTTACACAGAGCTGCCTTTTCCTTCCTTTAAACTTCCAACTGTCCAGTGATTTCTAGTAAAAACTCCTTTAAACAATGTGGGGTAAACAAGCATTAATGACGTTTTGAGGTATTTTTTGTGTTTCAGCCTCAGTAAATAGAGATTGTTGAGCCGTGCTTTTTCCAAACACAAGGCAGCTGTTAAAACACTCTGGAGCTTTGCATGGGAAGTCACAGGTTACAGTATGCCAGAGGGAAGGAATTTACAATTACTTATCAATCCCTGAAGTAGAAGTAAAAACTACAGCCCCCAGAGGCTTCCTTGATAATAAGACAAGTCAAAACACAAAATATATTTGGATAACACATCTCAAAGTAGCACAATTAGAGAGAAGATGCCCATTCTTTCTCTGAGTAACAGTTTATGCATTTTCTCGCTGTCCTAATGTAGCAGGGACAATCTCATTAAAGAGGCTGATGATAATTTATTGTAACAGTGATTGGAAAACACAAGTTCCAACTGTGGCCAATTAATCCCTCCAAGAAAAATGGATAAGCAACTTGTAACTTTACAAAACCATGCAGTGACATGACAAGGGGGAATGATTTCAAACTGAAACAGAACAGACTAGCTATTAGAAAGAAAGTCTTTATTGTGAGGGTGGCAAGGCACTAAAACAGGTTGTCCAGAGAAGTTCTGGATGCTCCTTCCCTGGAAGTGTTCAAGACCAGGCAGGTTTAATGGAAGGTATCCCTGCCCAGGGCAGGGGGATGAACTAGATTACCTTTAAGATCCCTTCCAATCCAAGCCATTCTGTGATTCTATGCTATTCATCCTGGTCTCACAGAACACTGTGGACCATGAACTGTCCTTACTCTCGAAATTTCTATACTACTTCTGCAGAGGGGAGAGAAGTACAGGCATGGTGCTCAGAACAATGACATATAGGTAGCTCCCAACTATCAGTTCCAGCCACCTGCCTTAAAAACAGTCCATTGAATTCCTTATTTTGTGCTATAATGGAATGGATTTCCACACAGCAGATTTTATCTGTTGCTGTCAGGCAGCCAGAATGCAAGCTCCAAGGGACAGCAATCCAAGATGAGAAAGCAGGACCTGGGTAAGGCTTGCATGAACCTTTGTTCTGTAAACATTGTACTCCAACCTAATGAGCCTCTCCAGACTATCCTGATGATTATTATCACTGGCATGGATTTTCTTTAGCTCCCTTACCATTACGGGAGAGGATGACTAACTTCTAGCACTGACACTGAGACAATGAAGCACCCAGGCCGTACTTCCTTCTGCAATGCATCATTCTGAACTGCAAGGATTCTTGGTATCCCCATTTTACAGTCTTCTAATAAATACATTACAATATTTTAGTACTTGTAAGGACTCAAATATTCTTTCAGATACTGATTAGGTCGATCTCAAGTTTCAACATGTGAAGGACTACTGGGTATAAATTTGCAGAGTAACGATGACACTGTTTTGGCTGCAACTGTTTCAAGAGAGTGTAAGAATTCGGGGGAAAAAACCCACCCTAGAACATAAAAACACAGAAGACAGATACTGCAGATGGTTAAAAAGAAAACTCTACTCTTCCTCAGTTTTCTCTGTCCTACAGGTTCAAGTGCCAAGGCAGAGAGCTACAAAGAACACACCCAGCACACACTGCTGCTCTGAACAAATCCTTCCTGCTGGGAAGGGGCACCCTAGCCACAGGAATGGGCAACAGGCAGGTGAGCTCTCAGAACACTTCAATTGAAAATACTCTCTTAAATCACCCCCAAATGACACATCATTTTCAAAGTACGAGAAACTGAAAAGGGAGCAAAAAGAATCTGTACACACAATAGTCTTTATCACCACTTAAATTTTAAGAACTGCAGTGAAATCCAATAGGTTGTTAGTAGTACCATGTGCCACACAGTTCTTACTAGTAATTTTGTGAAGCATCCATTTTTACACACCAAGAAAATACACTAAAATACCTGCAGTGTGTTTTCCTCACCACGTTTGGTGTGCGTATGCTATTGGCACAGAAAGCTTGTCCTAACGACCATGACAAATTTCTTAAAATTAGGCCTTTGCATACCAAATCATAATTGCCAATGACTTGATGAATAAATTTAAGAATCGGAAAGTATTCTTCCTACCTACACCAGTAGCCATTTTAATTTCTTCAAAACTGAATTCATCTCCTTCATTAAACATAAGCAATACTAATGTCTGAAAGAGTGACACTTGAAACTCCTTCTTCCCCTGAAAGAGAAACAACAAAATATAGTAATATTCAGAGAATTTTCTACTGTACCCCCTACATTTGACAGTTACAGAACATATACATTAATTTTTCGATTTCTAGAAGAATGGATATGCCTTTTAGAATGCTTGGCACACAAAAGAATCTGCCTGAATGTTGTATTGAGGAAACAGGATATTCATAAAACCTCTTTTTCCTCTCCTCTAAGACTAACAATACAATACACAGCAGAAGCTTGTTAGAATGGCCTGGTATTTACTTCACATCCTTCACTTCATTTTAATTACAATATATGAAATTTTGCTGTTGCCATCGTCAATAGCAAATTTGTCCATAATTAATTCAAGTTAATATTCACAGCAAGTTAGTAAAAGAATTCAAGGGGGTTTTTGTCTTTGCTGTAGCTCAGTGATGCTGCACTATTACAAGGCAAGATACTGCATGAGACAAAACAAAACCACATGAACAAACAGTGCAGTTATTTAACAGTTAAATAAATCAAGAAGCATTTAAATTTTAACCACAGCCATCACATGACTAACACTCTTCAATCTTCCTTATGTATGTCAAGCATACTAAAAGCATCACCAGGATTTCTACAATCAAAACAATTCCAAATTGAAGATAAAAGACGCTGTCTTTTTCTTGCTTTAGTTTCTTGTTTTATTACAACTTAATTTATTTGAATGAGCAACAATTCCTATCAAATTAGTATTACCAAAAGGTATCACACTGTCTTGTTAGCTAGGTGGTATTTCAGTTTAATAATAAAAAGCCTACTTTCTTTACAAAGTAACAGTATTGAATTGTGATTGTTCCTCCACAAAAGTGTTACTACCTTTATAAAAAATACAACATATGATAAGATTCCAAATAATTCACTTAAATTTTAACCTAACAGGCAAAGCATCATGCAAGCAAACCTACTTCCTTAAATTCTGCCTTTAGGACAGCATGCCCTAAAGTGGTCTGCCACTGAAGTTTTCGGCCACTGTGCTTTCCCAGGTAAAAGGTTTTAAATACCTCTTGAAGTTTTATCATCTGTTAAGAAAAGAGTAAAAACAGTAGCATTTTATCAGTGCAGTGATATGAAAAGATTTCACACATGTAATTTCTTTCTTCTCCTCAATCATGTTTCATAACAGGTACTTTTGTGGTAAAAACTTGATCTAAAGAGCAAAATTTTGCTCTCAAGTAGACTGGCACTATTATGCACATAAAGCCTCAATTCAAAAATAACTGAATTTTCCTTGGACTTTTACTTTACTTGTTTTGTTTTAAATAACAGTAAAATAAACTCCCTGGTAAAGGGTTTTAAACCTCAAAAGAGATACTGGTTTTGTCCCGGACTTTGAATCTGACCTGGAAGTCATGGGACAAAAAGCATCCATCTCACACTTTACACTGGCTAGTACCATCTGCTCTTAAGTTCTTCCGGTAGTTTCTGGATGGAATTTAACTCCAGGCCAATTCCACTACGTTATGCCCTCTTACTTCCAAGTAAGGGGATTCTACCCCTCCATTTTCATGAGGTGTTGCTCAGGCTGGATCCTTCAGTAGTCTGTCACAGAGGAAAAGACACTTCAGGAACAAGGGTACAAGAGCTTCCATATGTTCCAAACTGAGTGGGAACCCCATTACCACCTCTGACCTCGGAAGTGCTTCCCACACGTCCAATCAAGCAAGGTATTGTAGGAAATAGGGACTCCAAATACACATTTCAACCTAAATCATTCCTGGAAGGAGCTTGGCAAAAATCTCTCAACTGGGAAACAATCATTTTTCAGGCAAATATTATTTAAATGCACGGGTTAGTTTTGTGTGACACATTGCAGGGAACGGAAGAAGGATCTTTAAAAAAAGGAACCTGCAATAACATAACTATTGACTAGTTCAAAGTGCCTAAGCAATGTAGTTAAAGATTGACTAAATTAAGGTGAACTGACCAATTGCAAACTTTTAAGTAACTGCCTGCAATTCTAAGTAAGGCAATGATATTATTATACAGGTAAAAAACCCACCACATTTTATTTTTTGCAATTCTGGAATCCTTAAAATTACATAAACCCCTTAAATATCTAGCAGAAAAAACGTTAAATGAAGGGCATTAATGCATCCTGTGACAATGATTCCATTCTGCAAAGTGCATTTAGAAGAAGAATTCAAACACGAACCTCTGAATTTAAATGGACTTCCATAGGTGTGTAAGTTGGCCAATATCCCATAGTTAATATATTTACTGTCAGGTCTATATTTCCTGGGTCACTTTGGTTCTGCATATACTAAAATATAAGAGACAAAAATTATTCAAGTACACTATCTCCATACTAAATTAGAAAATGTATGTACTTAAATTAGAAATTTAGGATTAGTATAACAATGAAAAATTCTTACAGGCCACATCCTTGGTTAGACATGCTCTACCAGGATTTTCAGTAACTAGCTAATGACCACTTCCCCAACTTCAAAACACAGCAAGCAGATCTCTACCCTAGCATCCTGACTTCAGTAAGGTCCCAAAACAAGTACCCAGAGAGAAATTAAACAACAAAGTGAGCACATACAGTATTTCCTGCAAGCAATTATCAGTCACCATCAGGTTGGAAACTTTGGGGCTGAGACATGCACAGTTTCTGTGCACTTAGCAACCTTCAGGGAGTTTCTCTGGTGTGGGCCATTCACAAAAAAATCATCAGCGCAGCAGCAGTTTACAGAGTGAAAGGATACAGACTTGTAAGGATGTCAGTCAACTAAATTACTACGTGGTATTTAGACTAATTTACTTTAAAAGGAATCAAAATTGTATTTTTTGTTTTATACAATAAAATTATTGTACACAATAAACAAATTCTGTTGTATAAACAGAACAGTAAGTAGACGCCATTGTTGTGACTAGGATCTGCTCAAAAGCTGTTTTGTTTAATTTTAGCTTAATCCAAGGGACAGCACCGTTAAATGCCTCCCCATGACTGCAGAAAATTTAGTATACAAACAAAAGCTAAAGGTACCTGCTTGAACTGTACCATGACATCTTTGGACAGTTCCATGTCCTTGAACATGCCCTCCAGTTTGCTGGTAAAAGCAGCGCCACATTCTGTCACACAAAAAAAAGGGCAAAGATCCCATAATTACAGAGAAGCACAGAACAAGTAAAACATTTAACCTGAGACAGCTGAGCCACATTACCAGGTTACAGAGCATCCACAAATAGGTACCTTTTCAGGATTTTGCTCCTCTGTAGGTACATTAAATAAACCACTCATACCTAAGAAGTCAGCCTGATAGTTCTTTCTGAGCATAATGAAAGGTCTGATATACATATATATACACCCCCCCCCCCCAAGTATTAAAGAGCTGTCCAGCTATTACTTAAAATTTGGCTTGTCACTTAAAAACATGAGAAAATAAGGATTCCAATTTGCACACCAAGAAGTAATACAAATTTAACACATCTGAAGACACCTACCATGTTTAAGCTTTGACAACATGGACTTCTCTGCATCTACTGATGCACTTTTACCAACCAGCAGTCTTTTGGCCAAGTCTTTCTTATAAAATGCCTCAAACACATCTTTCCCTGTAAAGAAATTGAAACAAAAATTTAAATGAAATGATACATTCTATCTGCATCTAACTGACCTTAAGGTTTGTGACACACGCCTTTCACATAAAAAGCTCATTAACAGAACAATATTCATTATGCAGCAGCGAAAAAAACACACAGACATTTTGTTCTTTTAATATTTTAGTAATTTTAAACATTTTGCAGATTTTTTACTTATTTTTTATTTCTGCCCCAGGAACTTAGGCTGCCTTTTATTTTCCATTGCATCAGCTGCAAAGCTCATGAAATTACTCTGGGCTCCAGAAGAACATTCTCCCTCCACTGGTCTGATTTATTAAGAAAAGGTGAGGGGAGAAGGTTTTCTATGCATTAAAGAATATATTTTAAAAGCCTAAGGGAAAGAAAATTTAACAGGAGTCCTCTCACATGGTTTGCCAACACCCTTTTGAAATAAATGAGTCCTAGAGATAACCACGAACTTTCACACCTTAAACCCAAGCTTCTTCCTAATGACAGTGCAAAGATACCAGCAAGGTTCCCCTTTAAGAGGAACAAATTTACTGTAACCCAAGCCAATACTTGTGCCGCTTACAGTAGCCCCTTGTAATTCCTTGCAAACACCTTCCAATTTAGTGTTTCTTATGCTAGTCATCTTCTTTCCCCATTCTGTCCTGGTGAAGTTTCATGAACCAGCTGCATCAAGGTATTATCAAAAAGGCCAAAGCCCAGAAACTACCTACTAATTATCATCTGCTCTTAAAAGAGCTCCTATGTACTAGACAGCTCCAAATAAAATTTGTGCTTTTAGCTCAGCACTACAAAAAATATGAAGAGAAAAAGAGTTGCTGATAGTTTCAGATTAACAGAAATTAAATCTCTTAGGCTGACAAGCTGCCAGTACAACTGTTTTCATTCACCATCTCCATCTGACAAAAACAATGCAATTATGATTCAGTTATGCAAATGATAATACTTTATGACTTGAGTTCTTTCCCATCATATTGTACTTGTTCGGGACTTTTATGAGGAGAGAACCCCAGAGACCTCAGACAAACTAATACAGAACTGGGTAATCCCTGCTATTCCACCCCAGCCCAGGATACACATTCCACTTCCCTCAGAGCAGTGACCATGCATCTGTACTGGATTAGACCACTGGTTTTTCTGATAGCCAGTCTAGGAAAAAACCCCAATTTTTCCTAACACATTCAAGGGTTTTGCTCAGGCAGATATACATGAGTGAAATGCATTTCAAAAGCAGTGAAACTCAGCAATAACACTTTTTCCTATCACTCTGAGCCCTCCTCTGTGCTCCTTCTCAGCTATGATGAGAAAAGAGAAGTCAAGAAAAGTTGCTGACTTTTCATGCTTTATGCCTACAACGTACATAAATGGACAGGAAAGAGAAAGCCTGTACTGTCATTAGAGGAGAGGCTGTCATTACAGGCATGGTTGATTTACGTTAAAAAACTTTCAGCAACACCTCTAACTCTTAGCTCTCCACTCAGAAGACTCTGAAAGGTCTGTAATTTGCCAATCTCCACAGAACTATTTGTCCTCCCCAGTATATTTCTGTGCTCCTCCAGGTGTAAGGCAACTTGAATTAAAGACCAAATTGAGCAGAAATTCATGCTGAAAAAGATCTCTTGCATTCAGAGGAAAGCAGCCCTAATATTAGCAACGGGAACAGTTTTAATTGCATCAACAGCAAACTGCTATTTCTTACCATGAATGAATCTAAATATGATCATGATTTTGTCAAGGATTCTTTCCAGCTCTTCATCTGTTGCTTCTTTATTACCAGCTCTTAACTTGGAATCCACATATTTTGCTACAAATAAATAAAATTAGGTAACAGCTTAAAAAATAGATCTAAAATACCAATCTCCTTTAAGCATCTCCTGCTTGAAATATTACTAGGTGTTAAATACTACTGTCTGTTAAAATATAGGATAAGCACTAGATTTTCTATTTTCCCTTTTCCAATCCCTATGTTCAGTGGAATGACAGAGCCCTACTATATTACTGGAGCCTTACTATATATAATGGAAAAGAACTGCAAAAAGGAACAGTCCAAGGCAAAAAGTGAATACAGTATAATAATTAAAATTATTGCATTAGAAATTCCCACATTTTGTGTCACAGTCATACAAGCACATTACTTGCTGAAAGACAATGTTTTGGAAGCATACAATGTATATGAATGCATTTTATGAGAAACAGAAACAAACAACATAAAGAGGACTATATTTTTGTGAACCTTTACCATGTCCCTCATGCTCCTTAGTAGGAGCATATTAAAATTTAAACAGAAGCAATGCTTTCCAGTTAGTAGCTTCAGAATGCCAGAAACAAGGTTAAGCCTTGAGTTTAGCTGAGTATTTATTAAGCCACATTAGTATCCTTATACAACCTTCTGTGTAAGAAAAAAACCTTTGTGGCAGCTCGAACACCATGATCCACAAATGACAACAACCCATATCACGGCTTTAACCTGTATCACTGTGTTGTGCAATCTGTCCTACATAAAGTGGATTTTAGACGGAAGACACAAAATAAGCCAAATAAAGACAGAAGAATGTACAGAGGAAAAACAAACAACCAAGGAGCAGGATCCTCTCCTGGTGTAAAATGCCACAGCTCCAGTTTTTCAGCAGGCAAAAACTGTCAAGATAGCTTTTGCCAGATCAGGGATAAACTAAATAACAGTATTTTTAAAGAATTTGTTATTATCTTTCCCGTTAGTAAGCGCAAGTTCTCCTGTCAAGGTAGTGGGGCTTTTCCCCTCCATTAAAATTCCTTGTACCTGAAGGCTTTAAAATTGTTATCCCAACTTCAGCCTTCAAAGCAGATGGATGGGCTGTACTTAGTCCTTCCTGAGAGATCCAGAACATCCACAGAACTCCTCTACCACCACAATTAAAGCCAGTTCCCCTTTACTTGCCACAGCTGCTGTTCCCACTGGCCATTTAGTCCCGTGGCAGCCCCAGCGCTCCACTGAGCAGTTGTTAGCCCCAGGCCCCGTGCAAGCAGCAGAGCAGGGACAGGAGGTGACAGGTGACATGCTCCACCAGGCCCCTGACAGCACACCCAAGCTCTCGGGACCCACCACGCGCCCCAGTTAACCTTTGCCTCACGTCCCAAAACCAGTCTCCTAAAGCAGAATGCGACTCCACCACTATTGCACTAGCACACTCAGCAGCATTATCATGCTTTCTACAGATTTTTGAAATATTTTACAGAAAAATATTTGTGTACCTATCAATTCTGCAGGCTTATTTGGTCTCTTGTTGATAAATGTTTCAAAGGACTCCTTCATCAAGTTTATAAATTTTTCATTTTTCTGAAAGCACACTTCTATGATATGGTCCACTTTATCCTTAAAATCTAGTAGCTCTTGCACCATATCCTTGTCTTTTTCAGGATTAACCACTATTGTTGTCCCAAAGTTCTGTAAAACAAACACTTTTGATAGTAAAATACTTTAGAGTGCTACCTATCTCCCCCAACAGAATCATTTACCCTTATAAAATTTATCATTAGAGAAAGGAATTTTTTTACAGAACTACCTACTTATGACTGCAAGTTCTTAAAAAATGAGATGCATTGAAATTTAAAATAAAAACTAGACACACATTAATGGATTTCAAACATTAGTGTTTGATTTAAAGATTTACATTTAAGACAAAAGAAAAAAATTAAATAAATACACAGTAGACATGACTATGACGTGCAAGTTTACAGTGAGATACAGAACCATGATTCATGTAAAATAAATTAAATGGAAACTGCCTCAGAAACATTAAATAAGAAGGAAAATTTGCACTCTTTTATTAAACCTGCTGGAGAGCTTACTTGGTTAAACAGGTAGCAAAAAATTTAACTGCTGCTCAGCCCCCAGAGATTTCTCTTTCATCAAGGGCTCTAAACCAAAACAATCGTAGCTAACTTAGAAGGAAACAAAATTCTCATGCACAAGCAGCATACACAGACTCGACTTTTTCTTCCTGTTCCTAAATTTATTATCTCAGACATAGAACACCATTTGTCTAATGAACCAAAATATCCTGTACGGGAGGATTTTCACCTACTGGACAATTTACATTTGCTTAGTAACACTGATCAGTGCCCGGACAGAATGATCAGTTTTCCAAGGTGACAAAGAAGAACATCTGCACAGCAAAAGCAAAACAGAATTCAATTGGTGTGTTTTCACCAACTGAAGTATGTTAGCCAACAACAGTAAACGAGATAGGGGGAAATCGCTCTCCAGCCTCAGAATTTCCACTGCATCATCTAATTAGCCGCTGTCAACTTTCATGGAGATCTCTCTCAAGTACCATTTCACAGTAAAGCTGAACAGAAGGCTCCCAAGGTCCTTTGACTCAACATGTGTATCACAGAAGCACAGAACAGTTTGGGCCGGAAGAGACCTCTGATTATCACCTAGTCCATCAGATCTTCCCCTCGTCAGAATTTCCCCTTCATTAACACAGCATTTGGGTGTCTCACAGTCTGTCAGGTACATTCCTAAATTGCAGGCCTTTCCCCCATTCTGCAAATGGCAAACTGAGATACAAAAAACCAAATGGCACCTCTGAATTCACAAAAAGGTGACTACAATGGATCATAGACCCTTACCACAGTAATGTGGCTCACAAGATAAACGTCAGAAGTTCTTGAAGCCTCTCTTTACTGTCATGCAGAATGTTGGGAAGGAGGAGATTTACTGACAGTATGGAAAAGGTTTTCTACATTTTAGAGTATGTACAAAGCCATCTTAAAGCTGTTAAGAGGTCTGATTCTGTGAGATACAGGGTATGATAAGCCAATTTAGCAACTTGCTGCTATGAAAGGAGAGGTTCCTTTCCTTATTTTCTACCCATCTTGAACTCCTGCTTCTTTACCTGGACCACCACATGGACTTTTCTGTGAGTCTCTTTAGCTCACAAAACCTGGGATTAAACTGACCTTGCCCAGGTATTGTGATAAAACATCACAGGAGAGCGTATGGAGCGGCGGGCAGCACTAGGATTAAGTGAGGAGCATGATCTGGGAGAAAGGAAGAAGAAAGATAATCCTCCTCAGCCACAGCACCACCATTCAATTAGGCAACACCCTAAGAGCAAACTCCACCTCGGTTTTGGGGGCAGAGGTAACTATGTTCCACTCCCTTGAGCTGCAACACCGGTGGATCACGCTGAACTCCAGACAGAGGTTTGCATAAAAGGCACTTCTAGAATTAACTGATGTTGTGCACTTAGTCCTGAAGGTTGATGAACACATAGGCAGTTCAGGGAAGAGCCATGACATTGAAAATTATCAACTCCAGGGAGAGAAATCTTTTATGAAGCTTTCCTGTCTTCATCTTGCAAGAGCACTATAGTGAAAGCTCTCTGGGGCAGCATACTATATGGGTATTATGCCTGACAACCAAACCCAAAGCATCTAAATACAACTGCTGGATTATTTTCAATAGGAGCATTCTCTTCCCAACAGCTTTAGTACCCATCAGCACTGTTGTAGGTCGGTTAGGAGTAGCACTGCCTAAACTGCAGAAGAATAACATCTGATGTCTCATTGGTTTTGCAGGTACGTAAACAGTTATTTGCAGCAAAACATACAGTACAGTCTAATATAGTCTAAACACATGTGCACGTGGTTCTATTTAAAAGCAATGCAACCAAAACCACCCTGTATAATGTTGAAACCTATAAGGAAAGCAATTTCCAAGTAGAAATTTAAAACCAAAGCAGCTGTTGCTGTTTCTCATCATGTGATTGTTACTGAGGCAGAAGCATTTACATCCCTCCCTGTATATTTACTTAAAACAGAAATCTGGTGATACACCTATATGTTATTCTTGCTTTTGTCAGAAGAAATTTGTTACAGCATAATTTTTTACATTAGTAATAGATCTTTGACATACCTTGATGTATTCACTCCAATGCTGCAAAAGGATCTGCTGCCCACCTTTTACCCGGCTGAACAGCTGGTATGTCTGGGTCAAATCTGATATTCTGTTTTCATCAAGCAGGCTATCAAGTCCTAAAAAAAAAAGTAAATTTCAAAAAAAAGCAAATTTGAATACAGTTGCATAAATAGAGTTAGAAATATATTAGAGAAGATATCTATTAGAGAATTTACTAGTATTTCAACTGAAATACTTTCCCAACCAGGCGATAATTGTAAGCCTTTTGCAGAATGGTTATGAAGAGAGCTTGACATCAAGGGTATGGTTTTATCAAGGACCTCGAAAGAAAACAGGAAGCTAAGTAAACTACCCTAAATTTAAAGTAATGATAAATACTTAATGAGATTTATTTCTGTGGAGCATGGTGAGCCATGTTTTTAGATTAAGAATGTGCTGGGAACAGTCTACACTCCTACCAATGGAGTAACACAGTGTTACAAATTCCTTTAAAGCAACTTTTGTTTTGTCAATTCACCCTACATGAGACCAAGCTCTGGGCCAGCAAATGGAGAAGTGAAGCCTAAGGAATGTAACAAGCAAATAACTTCATACACATTTTTCCATTTCAGACTATGACAGATGTAGTTCGAGTGCAATCAGAAGTACTGTCTGGTGTCAGTTACAGAGGCTTTAGTAATACCAAAGCATAGCATCAAAGATTGATGACATTTTTTTAAAAACAAAAAGCTTGATTTTACACAGGTTCACAATTCACACCATCAGTGTAGCTGACACTGTACAACTGTCCTACTTCACCAAATATGTTTCATTAATGCCATTTTTCACAATGAAAGGAAACATTGATTTGTGAATCACTACCAAATTATCCCATATTCTACCATATTCTTCAGCTTAAACATATTTCACTGTATATTGTAACTTTCATGGATGTTCAGAAAGGCAAGCAATGTTCAGGAATGATGTTAGGTAAACTTTTGTCTGCTATTTTGAGATTTCCTAAACTCCTCAGGTATCAGAAGAATAGACGTACTTTAAATGTAGAACAACAAACTACACAGTCTCAAATACAGGGGTTTAGTGCTCTCTTTTCACTGAACATGGAATTAAAATCCTGGAAATCAAAGAATCATAAAAGGGCTTGGATTGGAAGAGACCTTAAAAATCATCTTCTTCCAATACCCAGCTGTGGGCAGGTATTGGTCACCTTCCAGCAGACCAGGTTGCTCACATCTCCTTCCAGCCTGGCTTTGACCACTTCCAGGGATGGGGCATGCACAGCTTGTCCTGGCGATGTGTTCCAGTGACTCACCACCCTCATAGTAACATCTCATCCTAGATATCTCATTTTTTAGTTAAAACTATTCTCCCATGACCTATCACTATCTGCCCCCTCTTTTTTATAAGCCCTCTTCGAGTACTGGAAGGTCACTGTGAGGTCTCCTGGGAGTCTTCTCTTTTCCATGCTGAATAACCCCAGCTCTCTTAATTAAAAAAATGCCCATCCCATTCAAGCATTAGTTGCTATTCATTTAAAGACACCAATACACTATCTGCTTTATTATAACCCAGATCATAAAATATAGTCTGCCCTTTCTCTAACATAAGCTATGTGACTGAAAAAATATTTAGCCATACATTTGACAAATGAAAAGGACATGCAGCAAAGCCCTCTGATAAAAGGTTTCCACAGAGCTTCCAGAACGCACTGCCACGGCCTTGGAAAAATCTATTGTACTCGCAACCCCACCCCCCACTAGATATGACTCAACAGCAGTTATCCTAACATAAGGAAGGAAACGTTCCTTATACAGACCCTGCATTTTAAAGTTTTCTCCTGCATCAAACAGACTACTTCACATTCCTTGACTTAATGAAGAAAAACTACAAAAGGTCCCATCTTCTACTTGAACACAATACTAAGATGCCATAAGCAAATCAAAGTATGTCCTAGATCAAACAAATACAGAAAACTAAGCAAGTCAAGTGATGATAGAAGCTTTTTAAACTATTTTTTCTCTGCGGAGACTGACTGCAAAAGCTGATCCAACAATACTTGAGTCCTGACGCACAGTAACCAGAAAGACAGAAAAACGTAAAAATCTCTCACACACATTGTAAACCAATAAAAAGTTCAGTTTTTAAGTTCAGTCTTAAAACAAGACCACATACTTCCTGTTTAAGTCACTTGATAAAAAAGCGTATCACTGGAAAAGTTACTTAATCACACTTGAATTAAAGAGCAAGCAAAATCGACATTATCAGCAAGATATAATTATTCTTACCTTCTGTTTATAAGTTTAAGAATAGCTAAGATGAAGTGACCAAGCTTATTTCTATAAAAGTACTGAAAATAGTGAAACAAGTGATTTCCTGGGTAGTTGAGAGAAAACTGTGAGCATAAGTCATCTTTAAAAGGGACAGAAAGACATAGAAAGGTATGTAAAACACATCAAAGTGTTAATCATGGAGGTGATGGAGCTTGAAGATACCAGACTACCAGGGACATCTGTTTTGCATCATAAAAGAAAACACAGATCTAAGGACAATTTGCTAGAAGATCTAAAACCTAAAATACAGCTACTGCAAGAAAAGGAAGAAAAAGATCATTTAAAGCATTAAAAGATCAGGGGATACTGAACAAACCCAGAAATTCAGGGGAAAAGGAGAGATTAAAATTTAAGAGGAACAAAGAAATAGCAATTTGAACACACTAATGTCTGAATAAGGCTTCCTAAGAAGGCTGCAGTTCTTACCTGAAATTACCAGACAAAAGGTAAAGTACAGACAAAGGCATATGAAAGCTCATTCCCTCAAATGCGGCTAGTTCCAGTATCTCACCATTCTTAAACTACACAATCATGAGAACACGTGAAACTATTGCACTTGAGCTGTGTGATTATCACAAAAAAGAAGCTACAACAGTAACTGCAGCTCTCCTCTAGAAGTTTATGTAATTCTAGGAAAGAAGCAGTTCCAAAGATTTAATTCCTAAGCCCACTGCTGCAAGTCAAAGGAGATTTAGAGGCTTAGCAACCTTCACAAATATGGAATTAGATTTTAGACATTTCTTTCCAAATATACCATTTACTTGTCACAGTGAGGATAACAATCACAGGATTTGCCTTCCATGTCTGTGGAAGTTCTTCCCATGGCTAATATACCTTCTAAAGTAAAAGCTGTGGAATTTATAGCTATTGCAGAGTATGAAAACCCATTGCTAATCAAAGGTTATATTAAATTTAAAAAAATACCTTTTTGCAAAATAGCTGCTAAGTGTTCTCCTAGTAGCTGCTTCTCCACACATGCAATCAGTGGTTTCCTGAATTAGGCAAGAAAAACATATTAGAAGCATTAAGAGTACAAAGGAGCTGCCTTCTGTCACAGTGTATTTGTGCATAATTTACATTGTACTGCAAAAAACCCCAACAATTTTCTACTTAGGGGTTACAAATTAAGACTAAAAATCACGTGATATAAGACAACAATAAACTATGTACATAATTTAAAAAAAATTTAAAAATTTGATAAAATGAAATTCCTTACACAGTAGAAGTGAGACACTTACATTGCAAAAGTCAATACAAAAGCATAGCTGGAAAAAAGTCATACTGAATTCTGGAAACAAACAAGCAAACAAACCAAAAACCTCTAAGGGTTTAAACTTCAAACCAAAACAATACAGACTAGTTCTGTTCAAAATTCAGCTAATTGTAAAATTTTCAGCTAATTTTGTTATGTATGTACATAAGCATAAGTTGAGCTAGAGCCACAAGACATAAATTTGCAAAAACTTTTAAATTTGTGCTGGAATATCCCCTACTTTTTATGTTTAGACATTCATTTTAGTCAGGACTGAAAAATAATGGGAAGTTTTCCCTTACACCTTTCATCGCCCAAAAGATAAAACAAATGCCTGAAGTGCAAAGGCATCATTAATTCCAATGTTTAAACTTCTACCCTGCTTACAATGGAACAATGTAAGACCAACCATTTCTTTATGAGTTAAGTTTTATAAAATTGGTTCTCAAAACCTTAATTGAGATTTCCTAGAAGAGATGTGCTCAACTTGGATTGATGGAAGCCTTTCCTGTAGGAGGATACACTTTTGCTAAAATGGAAGTGTACCTTTGCTAATACACTCTACATCCTGAAACAGCCCAGCAGCAACATGCCTGACTTTCCATACAAGACACCAGTTTAGGTCCTTCATTGGGAAAGGTTCAGAGAAGGAAAGAAAGATGGTCAAAATATGCAGCTGCAGCTACAAGAGAGACACCTGGGCATGTCAAAACTTTTTTCTGGGAAGGAGATGACTTAGGGATACCATTAACAGGCAGGAAAGGGAACTGACAGATCACTTTTCTCTGCATGAACTGGGGTCATCAGCAATGCTACTGGGTACCAGACTTAAAAGGAGGCACTTCATCACCTGGTGGCCGTGTACTTTAACACCCATGGAACACTTTGCCAAAGCCTGGCACAGACAGAAAAGCTGATGTGAATCCCCATGAGAGACTGCAAATATTTCACAGATACAAAGACACAAAACCACAGCAGGTTCAGAAAATACACTGAGCTGAAAACAAGCAGACACCAGGAAAGTATCAGGGCATCAAATACACTTCCTCTATTTGTTTCTTTCAGTGGTCATTAACTGAACATGAAATATTGTTCAGACAGACCCTTGTTTTTAACACATACAGCCATTTTCATGGTACTTTCCATATGCCCTGCCATTTCCAACTACTGCTATCTGCAGCAGCTGGCTCTTTCCAACAGCAGGAGTCAGGGTGGTATGAAAATGGTATTTCATTCCCTGCCCTGGAAGACCTATTCTGAGTATGGGAGAAGGGACAATTTGTCTGCTTGAGGCCAAGAGGCAAAGTGCTACGTCCTGGCAAGCGAACAAACTGAGTATTTATCTTGACTAAGGAAGGAGTCAGAAGGTACCTTCTCTGTGAGCACAAAGCCATGTACCTTGGTCATCTACTGACTGACAAGGAGACAAGCTTAACCTGGTCAGTTGTCCAGAACAGCATGTACTGCTGCGCTCAAAGAATCCCTCTGTGGGTTGCAACAACACACTTCCAGGTGTTGTTTGAAGTATTTGGAATGGTGTTTCACATGATGCTTTTTGTCCTAGTGATGCCTTAAGCTTTAGCTTTCATATTTGCAGATTCTACGTTATCTAGGGATGTAGTTTGGAGCCTCGTATTAAGTGCCAGTAAGCTTTCTTCACAGGGTAGGTAGACAAAACAAATCCCTTTTCTGTTGAGAACCAAGGACAACTCTCAGGCCCAAAAACATACAATGGTGGACTGAAGGGAGAAACAAGAAGGATGAGACCTCACAACCTGAAGCTGTGATCGGACAATTAAACCGCAATATGCAAATGGACCAAAACTGAAAAATATAAGACCTCGTGACTGGTCGGCCATTGGTGTATGGCATTTCGTAGTGGACTCGGGGTGCAGCCTTGCTCAGGCTCCTGTCCTGACCAAGGTGGATCCTGGAGGCCTTTCAATAAATACCTACTTTATTCTCTAGCTCTGTCCAGTCTGTTTCAGGTCAGCCTTCCAGGCAACACTAGAAGTATCACATCCAGCTCAAGATCAAGCAAAAAACTGCATCCTTTCTTCTGTTTCCATGCACACACAGACAAAACAGTATAACCCCAGGAAAACTCAAGTGGTTTAATTTTAAGAACTGCTGTTTCTTAATGCAAGGGAAGGAAATTAGTGTGAACCCTTCTAAAAGTAGGTGTTTAAACCTTTAGCTAAAGGTGAAATTCAATGCAAGTATAATGTCCATCTAGACTGAAAATGTAATGGTATCAATCTGGTTTTTAACTTAAACAGTAAATAAATACATATATTTGCTCTCACTTTATAAACAGAAATAGTTCCACGTATTTCAATGAGTGATTTCACCAGAAAAAGCTAGTCATCCTGCAATCAGCATTTACAGGAAGAAGATCCAAGTTCAAGTATGTGCCATGACACACGACACACATAGGTGTACATCCATATAAATGTCTGAAGAAAATAATATGTTAAAAAGATAATTTTATTCAGTTATCCTTTTGACACCAAATGAAATGCCAATTAATCCTCCAGAAGACAAAAACCCCATAAATTTAATGTCACATTCTTAACTAAAGAAAAAAGTAATAGCTTATTACAGGACAAATTATACTTGGATTTATGTAGTGTGTCAGTTCCTGCAGGAATGTGTTAATCCAACAAAACAAACTATTACTTAAAACCCAAATGAAAATAGGACAAGCTACCTCACACAGTATATTGACAGCAGCTGATGTACTGTTAAGCTCACACTTTGCACTGTTTACAAATGATATTCATGTCCTCTGCCCTTCTGGGTTTTTGCAGGTTTTGTTTGGGTTTTTGTTTGTGGTTTTGCTTGTTTGGTTGGGTTTTTTTTCTAATGAGTCTCTCCTTCCCTCAAGGGAATTGTGGTTAAAGATGTTATCAGTACATGAATGGCTAAAATCAGCTGCTATTTTGATAATGAAAATTTGAGTTCTTATACAATGTTTTTTTAACTGCAGTATACAGAATTGATATTTCTGAACAAATTTCTTTCTTACTGAAAATACACTTTTATTTTAAAGAAGTAACTTTTGATAAAATTGAAATCCTTAAAAAATAAGCTTTTTCACAAGCACTCTCAACAAGATAATAACTGTAAGATAATGAAGAAATTATCTCAGTGTCTCTACAACCACAGATAATCATACTGCTTTATGAAGAATGCATGACTGACAGTAAAACTGATAAAACTGTGTACTCACTGTGTGCTGTGATCTAAATATGTTATTACTCTGTCTCCTTCTTCTTCCAAACGTTTATTAACATGGTGAAGATATTCCGGGACCTAACAAGACAAGAGAACGATCAGTTCAATTATAAAGCTATGAAAGGCATCTAATCTTGTTCCATGACAATTAAACTACATTTTCAAAGAGAACATGAGTTGGAAAGGACTATTCCACCAGAACGCTGTTATGTACTACATAATCTATATTTTAATTAATAAATGTTATTTTGTATTAAACATATTATAGTTGGTACTGTGACTTTAGCTACAAAAATGTTACTGGGTTACTACACAATTTTATGTTGGGTTAACCGGAGCCGCAGGAGAAGAGCCTCATGCTATCATGGTCAGCAAATCTCGTTTATTTCAGGTAGCATACACACATTTATATCTTCTATAATCAGCTCATACATATTGCAAAAGTTAAGCTCAGGATTGGTGCTCAGACTAAAAGTCAGCTACGCCTCTTTCTACATTTCTTTGTGGTTACATAGTTTGAGTAAGTTTTTGTTTTACCGTGCTTCTCCCTCATATCTTTCAGCTACAAGGTCTTGTTATCGTATTCCAGCTGTGCTCAAGGACATACGAAGCTTACTGCCTTGCTGGTTTTCATGAGAGTGCCTGTGTGCTCAGCAAAGCTCTCTCATGTCTGCGTGACCTTTTGCAGCTAGCCAGTTATCAATCACACTCTCCACATTTTATCTATCAAGTTCCATGACAACCTGGGGTGTGCTTTCCCTGTTGATACAACACCATGGTCCACATCAAAACACATGAATACCCGTGTGCCCGTAAATTTCACTGGACATTAAGACGCCATGGCACTACCAAAGTTCTCATGGAATCCCAGAGTTGATAAAACTAACATAAAAGCAATCATCTACCACATGCACCTACCTCTCTTTCTTGCATTAATCTCTGGCCTTCTGCAGCATATAAACAATTTGTCTCTTCCAGAAACCTCTGTTCAAATGATTCCTTGTAAACCTGCTCAAGAAATCAATTTAGTTGCTTACATTAACCTCACAATGACAGCAGCGCATTTTGTTTGTTAGTCATATGAGGGCAAGTAAAATTTTAAGGATGTACACAGCCATGAGAAACATCAATGTAACACTAACAAATTTTCCGTTTGCCCACTGATTTCAGAAAGACTGACATCAGAAGTGACTTTCCAGAGCAGCAATGGTTTAAGCCATCACTACTTGAACAGTCTAAAGTAACAGGCTTCTGTTCAAGGCACACAGCCCAACACCAGTACACAACATCACAGCACAGCAGTGACATCCAATCCACCCAAGACCTAAACCCCACTGATATTTCTGTGGCAAAAACTCTCCCAACTAGTGAAACATTGGCAGAAAACAAGTAATTCGCATGAGTAAAATATTAATATGCTCAGTAACACATCTTCAGGTTTCAAGATCTGCCAGGTTTCTCTCAGTGGCCCAGGAAAAATGAATTATATCAAAAAAGGTGAACTCCTTCTACAGGGAACAAAGAAGGTGTGTAAAAAAGGGCACCAAAACCAACCAGAGACATTAAAAAGCTTCTGCATAATGACTAACATTTTATTACAGAAAGGAAGTAAGACAGAAAGGACAACTACATAAAGAAAAAGTTGAAGTAGGAATTAATATGTAAACAGAGGTACAGTGAAAAGAAAATAAGAAAATTCCTTGAGCATGGTGGAAGAATAGAAGAAAAGATTTCTTCCAAAACATGTAACAGAGCTGTCAAACTCATTACATTCTGACCACTTTTTGTCTCTTAAGGACTCCTAGTTGAAGGTTCCCTGCCCAAAGCAGGAGGGTTGGAGCTAGATGATCTTTAAGGCCCCTTCCAACCCACAGCATTTTATTATTCTATCACTTTCAAAAGCTTAGGGTTTTTTTGCAGTGGCTTCTCTCTCGAACAGACTAATTTTTCTAGGATGATAGGGGAAGCTACAGATTAAAGTCAAGAGGATTAACATGAAAGCCAGAAAAACAGGTAAGCTGCCTAACCAGAAAGGACTTTTTAATGTAGTCTGCCTCTTCAAACTCTTTCAAACCTTCAGCCAGTTTTGCAATGCTGTATTGTCACTCTGAAATGGAGCAACCTCACCAGGTTTTAGGAATGAAGGATAGCTCTGAAGCTTCACTGCACATCACACAAAGCTGAAACTTTAACTCAAGGACAACCTATGTGGAAGTCAGAAGCACAGCATTCCTCAGTCTCCTTGGATGCTTACTATCTCTGCTCATGGAAAGTTCCAGTGAGTTGCAGTTTGACACGATCTATCTGAAAACCTTGGCCTTAACATGGCATCCCATTCTATCCTCAGCATTTCTAAGAAGCTGCCAGTAGAGTGATGTTTTTGTGATACAGACCCAAGATCTGGACTCCAAAAAGTGACATTTTTACAGTGACAAAGAGGGATTTTTCTGTTCCTACATTTAACTGGCACTAGGATGAGACAATGAGAGATTCAGACAGACAAAACACTGCACATACTACAAGATCTGTAAATTTATTAAGATCTGAGGCCATTACCTCTGCTAAGGAAAAACAGGCAAAGAGATCTCATTTAAAAACAGTACATGAATTGCACATGGGGTAAAGAAGAGGCAATCATACCAATGTAATAGCTAGATTTTACACACATTTACCAGATGAACAGAATAATTTCTGTACAAAACACGACACGCAGTCCACACTGTGTTTCTAAACAAAGCTGTTACTAGTGAGTTTGGCTGTACTCACCTGCAGATCTGAGAGCATGCTCAACAAACTCCGCAGCAAACTTCTGTCCACAGCTTCACCATTTCGTTCTCGTTCGATCAGCAGGAGAATTCCATCAATGGTCTTGGTTTGAACTTGCTTGTCACTAATGATATGGGTTCTAAATAACTCGAGCCCCATATCCCTGTGTGAGTATCGAAAATTAGTTACTGCTGATGCTTTTGAAAAATCACACCTTTGTTTAAAATACATACAGTATATATATGATACAGAAAAAGATCAATGGTGTCTATACTCGTTTTGACACTGTCCTCTAGCAAAACCGTAACAATTACCTAAAAATACCAGATCACATGCAACCACAGGTATACACTTCAGTGGAGAACTGTTACCAGCCTGTCCAACTTTCACATAATAGACTGTTTCTCTGCTTATCAAAAAAAAAAAATCTGATCATATACCTTAACCTAAGATTCCCAGGATCAGACATTCCACATGTAATTTTTAAGTTTTGTTCAAAAGTAGGAATTCTTTGTATCTTTGGGATCTTATCACCTCTATCAGATTCTTGATTCATTCTAAGTGATGAGGAATATTGCCTTTATGCCATGAAGTAGCTAATCGTTAAATATTGAAAACTGAACAATCTTAGATAAAACTTGTTACCTCTGATTTCTTCATATGCATCAGGATTTCAATAAAAGGAATTTCCCCAGTGGGAGAAAAATAAGACAAAGTATGAACAGAACTCATCAACAATGTTTAGTAAAAGGCAGCCTAACACAAAGAGTTGGAGGAAAACTGCTGAAGCTGGGAACAAAAGATGTCCACTGGACAAGCAAGAGGCTGGAGAGAGATGCCAGGCTCTTCAGACAGCCTGAGGAACTCACAAGAGCACAGCAGCCATCCAGGCAGGGAAAAGACATGCTCTTACTCCAGTACTTTATCTACTTTATTTTTTTTTTTTTTTTGGGGGGGGGGGGGGGGGGGAGGGGGCAGGGCCAGCACTTTAGATAAAGTAATAACAATACCAGAATTTTCTTTGCAAAGCTTGGGTTTATTTGCTGGGGCAATGATGTAAAATGCCCCTCAGTGGGAATGCTTTAAAGGAGAATGCCAGAAGATGGGGGCTGGAAGTACAAAAGCATCATCAAGTGACCAGAGCTGGAAAGATAATCTGCACCTTGTCACTGTATCTGACTTACTTAAAAAAAACAGAGCAGGAAGCTGAATGTTGAATTCAAATGTTTCAGCAAAACCAGGAGCACCTACAGTAATGCTGGGCCAGTGCTAAGGTGGGAGGCAGCAGACAAGAGGAGGCTCCCACAAACCCAGCCTCATCCAGGCTCTGACAATGACAGCTACACATAGCCCTTAATTTTTAAGCCCATGTTCTCAGACCATCTTCTTTTACCCCCACTTGACAGTGAATATTCCTGGGGAAGGAGGACATGACACGTGCATATGCTGACACATGCATTTCCATAAACGGACAAAATATTAAAGATCTATTATATAGCTCAAATATAATGTCTAAAATTTAATTTCAATCTTTGCAAATGTAATAGCGCGTCAACACTCTAAAGCTTATAGGAATACTTATATGGATACCTACCATATAGAAGGAAGCACTGAATTCTGAAGCACATATGTACGATCCAGAAATAAGAAAATGCTTCTGATCATGATCTGAAATATATAAAGAAAATATTTTTCTCTTCACCTCCACGTGATATTTTAAATTATAAAACAACTTCTGAAAACTACATCACCTCATTTACTGATGTAGGTATTTTAAACTTTTATGGTGACTTGTACAGCCATGGGATTGCAATTTATTGAAGTCAATACTATTACTTGGTGGTATTCCCAAGTACATCTAAGACAGTTTTCAAATTTATAACCATTAACTAAACAGTTTTATTAGCCTGTTAGGAGTTTTATACTACTGATATGCATAAGCTATTCAAACAGTACCTCCAATACACTCAGTAAACACCCTGAAATAGCATGCTGCCATGCTTTTTGCTTTAAAATAAAAAAACCCCAAACAACAGTTTAAGCTGAGACAGTAATAAGCTGTGCAACAGATCTTTTAATGATAAAAGTTACCTGCCAAAACTCGTAAGAGAAATAGAGATACATTAAATCCAACAGTAGAAAGAGGGTATAAAAATATATGATCTCTTTTTTAAATTAAAAAAGTGGGAGGAGGAGGTGGTTTTGTAGCTTACTGGACTTCTACATTGAAAATCCATTTTTAACTTTGCTCCTAAGAAGGCGCTGCCCAACTCCCAGTTTAGCATTAGCGTAACTCCAGATGTCAGTAACTCACCCCCAGGCCAGATAGAGATTTCTATTCGCAGCTGTCCACCTACTCCTTCCCTAAAAGATTGCATTGCCTCTCAAGCAATTCTCAAGCTGACATGGCTTCTGACCAAACATAATAAAGAAAAATAGCAGTAAGGTTGATTTTCTCTTTTCTTAAATAGCACAAGGGCTAACCCAGCACATGGGCAAGAAAGGCACTTGCTACAGGTTGTTGCTTTAAGGAAGAAAAAAAAAAATGCTTAGAAGTAATTAAAGCAAACAGCGTTCACAGCAAAAGCCCTTTTACGAAAACACAGGTTCACGCTAACTACATTTTCAAGGCAGTATTGTCAACTCTGTTTTTATCAGACTGCTGAATTCAAATAGTTTCCCTAACACCTTCCATTTTTAATTCAGATAAAAATCACATACCTCTGCTCAAACCTCGCAGGAAAGGAAAGAACAGATGATTTGAGGAATGAAAACAGAAATTCAACCATACAGGGCATCTGCAGCCAAAGCTATGCGACAATACAACAAAGACTCATTGTAAAATGTTGGTTTGGAATTATAATGACACCTTCTTAAAGGCATAGTTTTCATAGCGTGTATTTCAGAGAGGACTTTTTTATCTCACATATATCATTGTGGAGGTAGAAGACCAAAAAGGCAGACAGAAAGCAAGTTTCAGTTCTTCAGCCTTTCTATTTCTTAGCTCTAATAGTCAGGATAATCATCTCTGCTTTGGAAAAAAAAGAAGTCACAAGTTAACCTAGCTCTTGGAGCGATCTAAAAGCAAAGACTCTCCAATTACTTAAAAATATGAACAGCAAACAGCTTCACCATTTCTTGGTTAGTTTTTCCTTCCACCTAAAGAAAAATAGGTGTCAATATATTTCTGAGTGATGTTCAAACCTTATATGAGCCTATGAAGGTCAGAGATAACAGACCCTACATTTCAAAAACAGAAGTTCCCTCAGCCAGCAAAGAGAAAAGTAAAAAGGAATGCTAAAACTTGGGAGGAGATGCAGTGCAGTCCCAAGTTAAAACTGTGACAAACTCATTTTAGCCAGATTTCACACCTCAAGGATATGTACTCTGAAAAAACATTCAACTTACCATTTGTCTGCAATGATCTTGCCAGCATTTATTTATCTTCTTTAAAAATAAAAGACTATCCAGAGAATCTGTACAGCACCCATTAAGGAAAACTAGTTTGCCAGTATCTTTAGAGGCCAGATTCTGGAGATGATCTTTGCCAGCCATTAGGCAAAGCTGCTCCATGGATATTCCAATGCTACTGTGCCTGCCAGAGATAAACTGTTAATTGCAGAGCTGCCCAGCACAGTGGCTGGCAGCTCTCCAAAAGGCCTTCCTGTGTTTTTCAAGGACTAACACTCACAGCTCTTCAGTCATACCATCTAGTGGCTGTACCATGTAACCTTAATATAGATTTAAACAAGAAATCCCACCAGCATCAAACACACATTTGTCACCAACGGAGGTGAGACGGATGGAGAGGTTATTTTGTTTATTTAATGAGTTCACACTGTGCACAACAGGAGTGACCCTAATCTCTTAAAAGCAGTTACAGTTCGAAATAATCCTCAACAAATCCAAATACCACTCTTTTCATATACATCTCCAGGTCACCCTAAGTAATCTACACAGTTTTTGTCATTACACAACAGATCCAACTGTTATTTTCAAATAATAGAATTCTCAAGTGTCTCACAAGTAAATCTAATGAGTCTTTACCTTCCTCTCCTGCACATTATCATTTGCAACTCATTCTAGCCAAATCTGATTAATTTGATCTCGTGTCCTTAGGATACAAAGTGGTACAACTGTAAAATATTAAATTTTCAACCTTCCAATCCACCATCACCCTGTCAAGTGGGCCAGGTGAAAGCAAAGTTTGAAAACATTAGTTTTAAAACATTTTTTCATAACGTCACCTAAAGTCTGTAAAAGCAGGAATGCAAAAGATGGTGGTGCACTGCTTTGACGACTACATTTGGTTCTCAAAGACCAAGTATGCTAAAGACTACTGTACTAATGTGCTATGTAGAAGCCAGATGACAAATAGGACTCAAAAAAACCTAACAAACCACTTACAAAAAAAAAAAAACAAACCCAAACCCACACAGCCCAAAACCATGTTGGTGCTACATACCATTAAAACCCCAGATTATTCTGAGTGTAGGCACCTACCTGGGGAATGTAGTGAACCAAGAAACTGAGAGTCACAATCCAAAGCACCTTTGAACATTCACCTGGAAAGGACATTCATTCTGGGCTCTGGCCCCTTGTTTCTTTCTACTTTATCCTAGCTTTTCTATCTTATCCTATCATTTTCTGCTAAAAAAAAATCCATAGAGAGCTGGGAAACAATGCCAGCAGCCTCACTGCTGCAGTATCTGTTCGATATGGCACGCTCCACCTGCTGGCTAAGGCATTTTCCAGGAACATGGGGACAGCAAGGTGGACACAGACTATTCATCTGCAGCTCCAGCAAGTACAATCCCGTGGCTATTACACAAAAGACACCTACGATATAAACCACCTTCTCAGCATGCAAAGCTTGACTGGATTCAGGAAACAGGGCTGGCAACAGCCAGGTGTCCACAGAAGATCTACAGGCACTTCTGTGACCCATTCAGCTAGAAGACAAGTCTCAGCAATGTAACTTCAGTAAACCATGGGGAAATTTACCATAAAATTTCATCCTTACATGCATTCCAAGACAGCCAAATGATCTCCTGAACTTAGAGCTCTCTTCCAAGAACCTCCCAAGGTCCACATAAGATGCATGAAGGCTTCTTGAATGCCTCTGTAGTACATCACTGTTGACCAGTTGTTATTTTTGGTCAAAGAGGTGCACTATGTTTGAAAATTCTTTTGATGTTGACAATCACGGTGATTTTTTAGGCTATTGCTGCCATAAGCATCACAACTACTCACCTGCCACAGAAATTCATACCTGCTGAGAAATCTCATAGTGCGGTTGACATTTTCTAGATTTAGTGTAAAATTTGCATCCTTATTAAAGTGACAAATTCTTATTAGCATTTTACACATCAATACACAAAAATTATTCACCCAGATGACTAATATTGCCCATGACTGATTTAAAAATATGTAAGCAAAGAACCTCTTTAACACATTGACAATTACTGGTGCAATTTTTGCAGACTTGTTTTAAGAAATAATGATTTAAACTAACCATTCTAACCACTTCTGTGCATGACAAAAGGATATTCTCTAAACTGAAGGATTTGTGCTTTCACATGTTCTTCGCAGACTTGTCGCAGCTGTTTGTACAGTGTAGCAGAGACTTTGTAGGAACAGAGATTTTCAACAGCCTAAAAAACAAAAATGGATCATGAATGAGACAAAAAAAGTACTTAAATTTTTGTGTCTGTGTAATTAAGACTGACAAAGAAAAAATCAGCATTATATGCTCAAGCTGTGAACAAAACCAAAACATCAAAAAAAATTATGTAGAAAAACTAATACTTCAGGTGTCCTTTGTGAATTTGGTCCCCTGTTGTTCAGCTAGATTTTGTGTCACAAACAAAATCCACCATCAGAGTCTGGGTCATATTTCAGATGTGCTGTTAAACACTACCAGAATTCTGCCTCCTTCAATACTGCTCAGCAGTAGGACTCCTCCAGAAGGTCCATTTTGTGCATCATTCAGTATGCACACAGGTGCTTTTCTGGAGCAGGAACACAATCATACCAAATATTTTAATTTCTTAATAACTTTAAGGTAGACATTTCAATCAGTCTGTCTAAATGGTAATTGAGTACAGCTGCTTTCTTGCCTTTTTATCAACTTATTTCTTCCCAAATATTTCCACTGATTCACACACTCATGCTAAGGTACATAAACTGGGGGGGGGGGAAATTAAGAAAAAACCCAAACAATAACAAAACCCCAAAACCCAACTTCACATTAATCATTACATAAAGACTTGAACTGATTTATTGGGAGCTCAGAGGATTTAGTTCAGTATTTATCCTTAGTTAACTAAGGAGGCCAATTCTGCCCCAAACCAAACGTTCTGATTGTCACTACATTAAAATCAACAGCCCTTATATTATGAGGCAATACTTCACATAACACTACCAAGGATTTAAAGCACAATGTCACCTTGGCACCTAAAATTGACCCAAGAATGTTTTCCTCTGCTCCAGATGATTCTAACCTACCTAATCTAACTTTATTTAAATGCACATAAAAATGACCTCCACAATTTTGATACAACATTAAAGCAGGCAAATAAAAAATTATAAAACAGTGCCAATAATATGTTTTTAATCTAATCTTAAGGTAACTAAAATGATAACTTGCGACAAACAGTATTCAGACAATCACTTTGCAGACAGTGTTAGAGCCACTCCCATCCACCCACCCATCCAAATATAAGTCTAGTCAGGACTCTCATAATTTTTTCGTTCACTGCACTACTGTCTTTCCTTTGCTACTACACTGTCCTGTTCTATGTCCTCCAGGAGGGCAGTGCTGCCCCACTTCAAGTTATTTAGGACCTCGCTGTAAAGGTAATTTTCTTTTTCCATTATTTTTATCACTCACTCCTCATTCGGTAATTCTTTGTACTGCCCCACTTTCTCTATCCCATCAAGTATAAGCTACTTCTATCAAAATCTGTGCAATCTACCACCAATCCCAGACATTACTTCTATTTTAGTCGCAAAAAATTGGCTGCCACCCTCCCACTGCTCACTGACTACATTTCTGCCAAGCACCTCCATGCCTGTTTCCATGCTGCCTCTAATGCCTGGAAAGGAGTATCCTTCAGGCTTCCCACACAGCCTCATCATTGTTCTTCTTCAGTTTCTTCTCAGCCACTGTGCCAAATTAAATAAATAAATCAGAAGGTTCAACTGTAGGCTGGTACACCAGCCCGCTGAGTGCCCTGAACTCTAGCAGGCCTCTCACTTCCCCCCACAATATCAGATAAAGAGTCAAAAAAACCTTCCAAAAAGGCCTGATATAGTAAGAACTGATGCACCCAGAGATATTTTCCCTTGTGGATGACTAGGTGCTCACCAACAGGCAGTTAAAATGATCTGTAAATACAGATCAGGTTTCCAATGGATGCCGAACCTCATCTTTTATTCCTCTGGCAGGAGAGTAAGTACCTGTCTATGCACAGGCACACTGAGCACCACCACCCACGGTGCAGAAATCCTCCTGATTTGCTGCGTTACGGATTATTCGACCAGCCTTGCATAGTTTCTACAAATAAGCAGGTAAAGAGGAACAGCAAGAAGTACAGTTCTCCCTTCACAGTTTATCTGAAATCTCTCTCCTCTTCTGCCAAAACTCAGGCATGTACCCTAGTGATTTCATAGCCGTATTACTATAATATCATTTCAGAGCCTCTGAAAACAAGTTAGGTAACACTCAAAGCATCTGCAGGCTGTTGTTTTCTTTTTTCTAGACATGAAAAAGCAGGGTTTTCAAAATGCTGGTTTTGAAACAATAAAATGCATTATGTCATTCAAACTCTGCAAATCTGCAAGTATTAACAGGTAAATATACTACAGTCAAGTATTCTATTTAAAGGGAATAATTCTATTAAGTCAATATAGATTTACATAATCAGCCATTTTAGACCCATATATTACATTCCCTAACTAAATAGACAAGTATAGTCAGTTCTGAAGCCCATCCTGATTTTCTTGAACAGGGACCCAGTACAGACTACTGGCCTTCTCCTCTCTCAGTGTCCCCTTTGCACCTCTACTTAACATTTAGAAAATTTCAGGTGTGCATAATAATGTATTCGGTCCTGGTCTGGCAAGGACTTCAGTCTGCAGAACAAATACCTGCACCCACTGAAAACTCATAACTAACTTAGGTAGCACAATTCAGCACATCAGTGACTTTGTATAACATGACTGCTCTAAAAAGCTACTACTTCAGTCAAATACCCCAAAGCACATACATCTAAAATAACACAGAACTAAACCACACAACTGGAGAAAGTAGAGAGAAATGGCTCAGAAGTCCATCTCTCTTTTACCTGCCCTAGCCCCTGCTCCAGTAGTTCCAGAAATGCTTTTTCACCACTTGAACAGAAAAACTAAGATCCTGACTGTTATGAAAATGCAACAGCAATCTGAAATGTGGGCAAAATGACTGTTTGTTGCCTACTCAATCAAGAGTCTTCTAACTCCCCAAAAGGTATAGAAGTGTAATACTATAACCTAATAATATCGAATACTTTAACATTGCTACTGACAAGAAACCATAGTGAACAAAAATGTACAAAAATCATCATAACTTCATAACCCTGTTAGAGTAACATCCTGTTTTCAGCATGTTGAGTAGGCAGAATATTGAAGATACTAAGACTTAGATCTCAGCCCTGCCTAAGAATGTGCCTCCCAACATAAACTGCTTTTTCATGGGTCCAAATCCTGGTAGCTCTCCGAGGAACTGATATACAGAAACTGACTAGAAACAGAGTATGAAGCGAAGTATTCAATCAGCTTTTAAGAAATCAAAATACATTATGCTGAATGTGTGCCAAAATAGTTTATTCCCCCCAAAAAATGAAACCAAAATCTTACGTGGCTTACCTGGTAGAGCTCTTCAAGGTTGTATTTAATAGAAATGCTACTCTGTATTGCTCCCACCGCTTCATTAAGTTTCTGCCAGGTGTCCTGAGTATAATTATCTGGTAATTTGGGTCTTTCTGTGAAGTAAGACACAGGTAGTTTAAAAACGGCCACCCAACGGGAGCCTGCAGCAATGTCTCCCTCCCTGCTGTTCCACCAAGTTCTGCCAAGCCACTCCGCTCTCGGCCATGTAACTCTGGCACACTCAGAGGGGTCACTAGTTCCACCCGAGGCTTTGCACGACGCGCTTCGCCCCCGGCTGCTGTTTGACGCCCGTGTTACTTTTAGCGAGGCAACCACCCTCGCCTGGCTTTAATCAGCGTTGACACTAAGGTGGCTTTCTGCCCGCTGCCTACGGCCGCTGGCCCGGCGCACGGAGCCCCACGCGTGTCCCCGGGAGCCCTCACACGGGCACGGTGCCGGCAGCCTTATCAGCCCCGCGGCAGCCACCCCTCGCCCCGATACGGCGGCGGGGCGGGTGACAGCGGCGGGGCCCGGCCGCCAGCAAGGGGCGGGGAGCGGCCGGGGCCGCAGTAAACAAAGATCGGGCCGAGCGCACCTGCCAGGACAGAGGGCCCGGCCTGCCCCGTACCCACCTCTGAAGTTCTTAATCACGAGTTTCTTGGAGGAGGCGGTCGCGCCTCCGCCTCCTCCTCCCGTGGAGCGGGTGGCGGTAGCGGCCAGCGAAGCGGGCTTGGTGAGCCCGTTCGTGTGTCCCACCAAGGCCGACAAGTGCGGCTTCTTCTGCGGCTCGTCCGCCATCTCCGCCCCGGGCGCCGTGTCCGGCCGGGGCAACGCGCTGGGCTGGGCCGGGCCGGGGCCGGCTGGTCTCCGCCTCCGCTCCCCTCCTCCTCCTCCGCCACCACCCAGCCGCCCTCCCCCACTGCCCGCGGGCGGCTGCCAAGTCCCGCCGGGGCGGGAGGCATCGATGGCCTCCGGGCCGCCTCCGCCCGCCCTGCGTGCGGGTCCGGGTTCGAGTCCGTTCCCGAGTCCGGGCGGCGCTCGGCCAGAGCCAGCCCTGCTCACAAGATGGCTCCCGAGCCGGGGCAGCCTCCCGCGGGCGGCAGCAGCCCCTCGGTGTCCCCTGCTTCCCCCGGCTCTGTTGGCCGGTACCCACCGAAGGGCGGCCGGAACGAAAGCCAAGGAGCAGTCCAGCTTCCCGCCCAAAACCAGCCCGAGAGGCCGCCCGCGTCCTGCTCACCGGCACCCCCCAAACCCAACCGAGCCCAGTTTGCACGAGCATGGAGCGTGTCCTTGTCTCACACATCTCCCTGGCGTCAGTGCCCTCAGGAGTCAACCTGTTCGGCAGTTTAATGCTCAGTTCAACTTTTTCCACCCAAGTTCACTGAGACCCCTCTCCAGCATTCCCCGCGCGCAGCGCAGCTAGGAAGGAAGGAGGGGAGACGAGTCTCCAGCGCTCTCCCGGGGAAGTAACTGGCGTATCCCACCACAGGGGTTCCGCCATCTGGAGGCCACCACCCGCCGCCTGCACAAGCCGCGGGTACGAGCCGTAGCAGAGGGACAGCAAACACTTCCGACCGCTGCCTGAGAATGCGCAGCGGCCACCAGGACACGCGGTTTACCGGTGACGGGCCCCGTCTGCCCCGCCCACCGCTCAGTCCCATTGGCTGCTCCAGTGAAGCCACGCCCCGAGGCCGCGGTGGGCGGGGTCTCGGCCGGTGGGGGCTGTCACGTGACTGTCGGGGCCGTTCCCGCCGCCCTCGGACGCGCCGGGATCCGGAAACGCGGAGGGAGCTGCGGGAGTTCCGGGGCTCGCAGGGTGACACAGGTGTGCGGCTCCCGCCTCGTCTCCTTACTCGTTAATGGCGCACATCACCATAAATCAGTATTTGCAGCAAGTAAGCCGGATTTTTTATTATTTTTTTTTAATTAGTCTGTGGGCCCTGTTTGAGGATGCGGGTGTGGTTTTCTTTGCTGTAAGTGTGCTGCCTTGGCTAAGAAATAAAGCAGCGTAGGGTGAGTGATGTGGTGGGGTAATACAGTTTTTCATTGTGCGTGAGGCACACACCGTCTGAGCGCAAAGGATGTACCCCTGGAATGCCTGAAAAGTCTGGAGGTTTCTGAGGTAATTTATTTGTAAGAGCCGCCACGGAGGGTTGTGTGTGTGTCCAGGAACGAGTGCGGCTCAGGGATTCGAGGGATACAGAGGGATCTGAGGTGCCCAGAAGTGCGGACACACACTTCTGACATGGAGCATGGAGAGGCAGGAGCGGATCCGCAGGGATTCCAGCTGGACGGAGCTGGCAGCGACAAGCTTTTTGTGTGCCCACTCTGGAGGGTTCTTGCCGCACCATCGTATTCTCATCACTGTTTACCGTCTTACTTCATCTGGCGTTAGTTAAGGCATAAAAGAAAGTAACTGTTTGCGTTTTTAGTCTCCAAAAATGGAGCATCTGAGATCTCCCAGGACAGTGGTTTGCTCGGAAAAGTCTACATCTTGTTCGGTTGACACTCCATTCAACATTCAATATGAAAAACTGTCTAGCAAACATAAAATCATCTCTTCTTTTTCCTGAAATGAAAGCCGAACACAAATTTCTGAAAGAGTTTAAACAGTTGATTTTCTCTCTTTTGTTGCTATTTTAGTCTTGGGGGTTTTTTCCCATTTGGTATGAGCTTTCCATGCATCAGAAAGATTTTTTTTTTTCATATTGGGACACAGAAATGTGACAAAGCACAAGCAATGGGAAGGGAACTCTTAAGAAGTAATACCTAAAATAACTTCCATAACTGAAGAAATTTCCACCTTGATGTCACAGTAACCTGTCCAAGCAGACTATTTTTTTACAAGGAGTTATATTTAGCAGGAAGCAGAGTTAAACCATTCTTCCATAGAATATAGCATTTACAGTCTTAGCAGGTTTTCAAAAGCATTCAAAATAGATAGAATATCAGTCTAATATCAGACATTGCCTTTGGAATGATATCTGCCTGTTAAATCTGCCTGTGTTCATTTTAAAGTATTTCTCAAAGATTGTGCCTTTGCATCTGTGTTTGATGCCTTTAAGTACAACTGGAATTTTAAAAAGCTTAACCAAATGTGGCTCTCAACTGCTGTTTTACAATGCTAAACCCATGTACATATGTATGCTTGCCTCCTACAAATAAGGAAAAACCACAATGGTGTTCTCTCTACCTTCTCCCTGAGATCTTTTTGAACAGCAGCTATATTGGAAATACAGAATTATTTATTCAGTTTTAAGCCTTTAAAAAGTTGATATTGGTAGGTATGAACAGTGGTAACTAGGTGGTGGCTTCTGTAGTTGTGTAAATGTCTTGTGTGCCTGTTGCTGGATTTTATTCTGTAATGTGACTTTGGTTCTGTAATGTGTTTACTTTGGTAGGTACAAGAAGCCATTGAGAACAGAGATGGTACTTTTTGTGCAGAACTAGTATCATTTAAACATCCACATGTTGCAAACCCAAGGCTACAGGTGAGGATCTGGTTTTTGAGCTGTTGATTTACTTTCAGTTTTCCTTGCTCTATATGTGGGTTCCTTTCCATTGGAGAGAAACCTCAGAAATCTTTTTCTCGGGCTGAGGTAGGATCCCCTTGTGGGTTTCCTTCTCTTTTCTTCTTACAAGGATACTATGTATAGATTTTTTTTTTTTTCCCTGCTTGGCTCTTTGTGTTCCACTTCGAATTGTTTTCTGGATAGACAGAGTTTTGAATATCCTTTCTGACCAGGTCTGCATTAGTTATTAGCACAGCACAGTGGAAGGCACTATAGAGAAAAAAGCAGTGGCTAGTAAAAGGGTGTTTGTGTGTTTTGGATGCTTTTATTTAAGGTTGGCTCTGTTTAGGTTCTGGAGACAGAATGCACGCTAGCAATTCATTACTCTGGATATGATTGTTAATGAAATTTAAAGTTCTGGTGGATGCATACTAGATGATCTCCAGAGGTCCCTGCCAACCCTAGCAAATCTGTGAGAGCTGCCATGGCAAAATATGCGTATGATGTTCTGTTTCTGGTACACTGCATGTTCCTTTAATGTTTTATTGATTTTTTTCTACCCTTAGCTTCCATCTCCAGAGGAGAAGTGTCAGCAGGTTTTGGAATCACCATATGATGAAATGTTTGCAGCTCACTTAAGGTAAAGATGGGCCCGGGATGTAAAGTCTGTTGTGAGATGTACGGCAGGGATTGGGAAGGATATCCTTAAGTTTACTTGCCTATTTTAAAGGGCTTACACCTGAAAACTTGGTATTTATTACTCTTACAAATAATGCTAGAATTGCAGGAAATAAAGACTATCTTTCTCCTCTCCACATAAAGTTTGCTCTATGTACCTGGCTGTCATCTGTGTATGGCCATTGGCACATCTTTGGTGTCAGTGCTTGGTGTTTCCCTTGCTCTGCCTACTAGCTGCACAAGAATTTAGAGTGAAACAAGGGAAATAAATATTTTTAAAAGGGAATTTCAATCATAGAAGTACTCTTGAGAGGGCTTAGTATCCAAGTAATTCTCAAGGCTTTTACTTAATAATTTTCTGTATCTAGTCTCTTTCAACAATCTTGCATTTTTAGAATTTAATCTTGATGACAGTTTCAATAAGCATTAGCTTATATAAAAAATACTTATTTATCTCTAGGATCTGTTTTCTACAATTATTAAGTGTAGTACTCTATTAAAATACTTGTGCCAGTTTTGTAGGAAAGCTTCTAGTCATATTTCTTTGCGCCTTAAGTAAACTGTAAAACTTCATGTAGGACACAAAAATAAATATTTAATTTATGTATATTTTCTGATGCACTAATGCACCTTTTCTTTGACAGGTGTACTTACGCTGTTGCAAACCATGACTTCGTAGAAGCATACAAATGCCAAACAGTTATTGTCCAATATCCTTTTCCGTAAATCTTGCGTATTGTTTTCAGATTAACTTCTGGTAGAATAAGTTCTCTTTGTGGTTTTTAAAAATCTAATACAATGTGATCTGCTTCCCAATACACTTCAGTTTGTTTAGGTTTCTAAACAAGGAAATTAAGATTCATTCTTCTTCCAGTTTTCTATGGGGCTAGGAAGGAATTTTTTTACTTAGCTCTAAAATATAGTACTAATTTCTCCCAGAATATAGGAGAGTCTCAAATCATTATAATACCTTGCAGTTTGTACTTGGCTAGAGGGGAAGATAATGATAAAGAAGCTTCTGTCTTATCTCTGGCCAGTGTTTCTTACTGCTGCTGCTACTCAAAGGAGTGCATGGCTGTGCTCATGTTCGTCCATACTGCAACTCAGCCCCTCAACTTCTTGATGGTGTTTTGATTTCTAGTCTTCCATGAAGTCTTACATGGTACCACTGAACAGCTGTTTCTCGAATCTGTGCGTCAGATTTCATGGCATTTTAAATTTTCCTAAATGCAGTACATCTTTCCTGCGAGCATTTCAGGCACATAAAGAAGAAAATTGGTGAGTACATGGTAGAAAGCTACTAGAAAACAGACTCATCTTTTCCTAGTATAATACCATTGTAGTCAAGCTAAAATTATACCTACAATTTTATTTATCCCCAGTGATGCCAAAATCAAGCCTAATTGGCTTTGTTGCCTGGTTGAGTTTTCATGTCCAAAGTGTGAAAACTAAACATCTGAGTTTAATTACGTAGAATGGTCCATATGTAAATACATGACGGATTTTTTCAAAGAGAAATGGAATTTTATTAAAGCCACAGTAAAAAAGACTTTAGAAGTAATTATTGCAGTGTAGGATTTCTGAAATGGTGAGATCTTGAAGAACTGTCCTGTTAAGAAGTGCATCCTTCTTCATTTAAAGATTAATATTTACTTTTCTAATTGTATGACCAGCTAACAAAATAAAAATAAATTGCTTGTTTCTCATGTCTTACTTATTGCTTGATTTGCACCTACTAACTATGCTATGATTTTTATTTCCAGGGCCTTACCTATTATGTATTCTGTAGCCCTTGATCTTCGAATTTTTGCTAATAATGTAAGTAGATCTGATTAACAACCTCATTATTTTTATCTGTTTGGTATTTCCACAGTAGAAATATTTTTATAAAGTTTATTACACAGTCTAATTTTGCTCAGTTCTCTTAAACACATTGTTTAGGATTTTGTTGACACACTAAATTCATCCAGTCCTATTGAAAAACGAGGTTGCTCTGTCTGTCCACATCCCATTTGCAGATGGAACTAGAGGGGTTCTGAGGACCTGAATGCAACTCCCAGCAGTTGCTTAGACCTTATGAAGAAGGGATAAATATTTTCTTTATTGAGTAGCATGTGGTGTAAGTCACTGTTTTCCCTGGGATTTGGTGGAAATTGGAGGTATCACAGACAACCAAGCTGATCTAACCATTCACCAGATCTGAACAGGGAACTTTCTGCTGCCCTTTTCCAGACGTGTGCACCACTTCTGATGTTCCTTGGAGCACTTGGTGAGCCCATACAACTGCTGACATGCAAATAGTCCCCAAATTTACATTATTTTTCTCAGACTGGTGAATTGAAGTAGCTTGTGTAGGGATCTGTTGAGAACTTCTAGGCCAAGGTGAGTGGCAGAGTTGTGATTTTTTTTTTCCTAGTCACTTCACCTGAAGAATTGAAGCTAGAGTTCAAGTTAGGTTAGGGCTTGACAATATCCAGTATTTGCATTGGTCATCCCCTCATCGCTCTCTTGTGCCCACTTAACCACAAAACCACACATGGAATGCTTGCACAGGGAGTATTTTTCTTGTGTGTGACTGCTCTGCAACAAGTCTCAACTCTCAGTTTTAATGAGGGAAATCTGTATCTCTGAGATGCATGAGGAAGGGAAGTCATGCTGGATCAGTCATGCTGGAAATGTTTGAACTCTGTCTTCTAACCTTAGTGTATTCAGAGGATATGGTTTCAGAGAAGACTTCTGCAGCAGGATGCTTTTCCATTTCTTTTACTTATGTTTCAGCTAGTGACGATGCAAACACTATAATAAAACTTTAGAAAGTGTGTAATAAATATCTTCTTGCCATGTTTTTTCTGTTGAAGTTCTGTATTGCTCAATGTGTGGATTTTTCCCATATGTTGACAACGGAATTATTTTTTTTCCTCTTGCTGCTGTAACATATGTTTTCTCTTTCTTCTGGAAGTCTCAGGTCCCAGCAGTGTGTGTTACTACTGGAAACTGTTGAATACAGTTTAGAAATAAAATCTAGTCTTTGTGGCTGTGGAGAGAAACTGAATTATAAATTCTAAGACTCAAACTCCATAATTTTTTTCCAGGCTCCTGGTCTTTGTACACTTGAATTGAAGTATTAGTGCTCCAATTCAGGTGTTAAATCTGAATTTAGGTTTCTGAGACCTGCATTAAGCTGGGTGATACCAAAGGTAATAGTGATCAGTGCTCTTTTCCAAGGACTGTCCTTCTCTACATTGGGCTTGGTACATGTCCAGGAGCCTCTTAGAGTGTTTTCTTTTGTTCTGTGAGCTTGACTGCCTTCTAGATTTGGGAGATAGCAGCCATGACAGATCTCTTGCTATAATACTTTATAAAATGCTGTATTAAAGAACTAAATTTTACAGCCCAGTTAACCATGATGTAGAATTGCATATTGTTTCTTGCTGTGTAATGCTAGGCAGATCAACAGCTTGTGAAGAAAGGGAAAAGCAAAGTTGGTGACATGCTGGAAAAAGCAGCAGAACTGCTGATGGGCTGCTTTCGAGTCTGTGCCAGTGACACGTAAGTGAAAGACCCTCTGTTAAACTTGCACTAATTAATTACTAAGATCTTAATGAACTTTGCTTTAGATTTTCCCACTAACTTAAACCATATATGGGTCTTAGAATGAACACTTCTGAGGCTTGTCTCTTCTCATTTATAGACTGTTCTCTCTTTGCTATTAACTACGGAGGGAGAGCCCTCACTTCAGGTTTAGCATTCCTAGCAGGTATCGTTGGGTAGGACTTATTATGTCCCTGTTTATCAGGGAAGATGATTAATGCTTCTGTGCCCTGTTAGATGTGAAGTTTCCTCCATTAGAATTAATTAGATGGAAAAGAGGCGACTCTGGTTTCCAGTATTAGCAATTTTAACACCTCTGAAGTAGAAAAAATGTTTTTTTCGGGTTGTTCTTTCACCTCAAGTGTTATAAACCACTGCTGTGCTTGTGTTTGTTATAAACCACTGCAGGCTGGAGTGAGGACCCTGATGCAGATGAATAATATTCTGTATGACATCTTTTCATTATGTTGGGAAAATATATAGCAGAGCTACACCTATGTTAACCCTAAAAATGCTATGGAGCAAATATCTATGGAATGAATTTACTGTGAGGACTAAGTCTTTTCTAAGTTTTCTTACAATGTTCAGTACTAGCAGGTTTTTTCTTTTTCCTTTTGACAGTCGAGCAGGCATCGAAGACTCGAAAAAGTGGGGCATGTTGTTTCTTGTGAATCAGCTGTTTAAAATTTATTTTAAGGTAGGGTTCTAGTCTGATGAGCTGTGTTTTGTATTTCATATTCTGAGTCAAACCCACCCTGTTTTTATATGATACCATCCATCAAGATTCTGATTAAAATGCTATTTTTTTTAACAGATCAACAAGCTCCATCTGTGTAAGCCCTTAATTAGAGCAATTGACAGCTCAAATCTGAAGGATGAGTATAGTATGGCACAGAGAGTTACATACAAATACTATGTTGGACGCAAGGCCATGTTTGACAGTGACTTTAAGCAAGGTACTGTGTGCCAGTAAGACACATTTAAAGTTTTGCTGCTTGGCATGAAATCTTGCTGAAATTGTGTGTTTGTGTGACTCAAAATTGCATTGATCGAAGGAAAAGTTATGCTGAAAGGTCCAAGGCCAACAGGCTGACTTGAAGCAGTGATGAGATTATGTGATACTTCTAATTGTAGTGTATGGCCAGCTTTAAAGTATTTGTGTCAGTGAAGTTTTCTGCAGTCTTATGCATTATGCATGTGCTTTACAAAATGTGTGAGCATCCAAAATAATAGGTTTATAAAAGTTTCACAGAGGAGCCTTCAACTCTTCAAGTTGCTGTGTGCCACACAGGAAATCTTCAGCAAACTGTAGTGTGGAATTAGTTTCTTGATCCATTGATTTTGGAAGATGTACTAACTGCATTTCCTAGATTTCTAATAGAGTTCACTAGCAGAAATCCTTCTAGAGCTAAGGTGTACAGCTTCATCACTAACTGAAGCCCCTGACCAACATCTATTCTGGAGCTGGCTCTGTTACTCCAAACAGTGTGTTCTGCCTGTCAGGCTTATTGGTTTTTCTCTGTCGGTAGAAGCCGCTGAGAGATTTTCATGTTGTTATGCTGTGTGGTCTCACTGGCACATTTCTGCAGCTCAGGAGATGTGTGCATTGCATTCAGCTTTTATCTCTTGAAGAATTTAGGAAATAGAGTGCATTATCAACAGATCTTGAGATTCGCTGCTTTTGTAGTAGGAGCACAATAATATTACTGAAATGAGCTGAAAATTCCAATATTACTTGTAACTGTAATGTCTGACATCAAGATCTTGACAAGTTTTCTTTGACTTTCCAAAGGAGCACTTACCTTTCTGGTAACACTTTGCATTTTGTATGAATCTCCAGTTTTTCTTTATGTGTTTTGAGTGGTGTGATTCTTTTTTATACTATTTCAAATGTTATGTGTTCAAGTTAGAGATGGACATGGAGCACAGAATTTGTGTTACAGCTTTTATCCATTTTTGTGGTTGGTTTATGTTTCTCAATGTTTGCAGCTGAAGAGTATCTGTCATTTGCCTTTGAGCACTGTCACCGATCAAGCCAGAAGAACAAAAGAATGATTTTGATCTACCTGCTGCCAGTAAAAATGTTGTTGGTGAGTAGGCATTACTTTCCTAAATAAGGGGAAGGGGGTACACATGCAGATCATAAAACTGATGCTCAGTATTTTCTTGGTTTTCCCGTAGTGGAATTCAGAGGCTGTTTTACCCTGTAAGAGCCAGCGTATACACACCTTGTTATGTGAGGGCAAAAAGTGTTGAGTTGTCATTTATAAAAACACAGGAAAGGAGATGGGGGGAAGTAACACAGCCAAACAAAAAACGCCGACCCCCAAACAAAACTAACCCAGCCCTCCTTTCCCCCTACTTTTTCCCACCCCTCCTAAAGGTGCAACCTGATCTTACTACTTTAATATAGTCGAATTCTTTGGAGAAGCACTCAACAGTGTAACTTCTGTCTGGTAGCAGAGTGCCTCTCTGCTGATGAACTGCACACAAAAGCCAGGGAAGGTGTGGATTCACTAGAACAAATTTGTTTGCTTCTTTCACCTGGTGGAAGAAAGAAGGATGTGCAAACAGATGGCTGAGGACTGTCGAAAGGGGTTTGCCTCAGCTACAGCCTGGCTTCGGCTTTTTTATTTGTACCTTTATTTGTACATTTTCCCATTCGAGGCATGTCAGAAGGGTCATGAGGCAGAACATTTTGGTTCTGAAAAATCAGTGAAGACTTGTTACTATTTGATCACTTCCTATTTCTATTAAAAGAGTTAAGCACATCTGTTTCTTGTTCCTGTCCTTTCCCATGTGCTGTGCTAACATTTGTGTATCCCTGAATTTGTGAATTATGCTGAGTATTAATTGATTGTAACTGAGGGGACAGGAACTAGATTTTAGAGTTTCCTGTTCTGGCCCTGTGGCCCTGTTACCCATGAAGAGTGTTACCACCTGCCTTTATTGAATTGCCGTTTTCCACCTTTCCCTTGACCTGCTTGTGACCTCCCTGCCTTTTCAGTTGAGTGCTCCCTTTCCAATCCCTTGCTGTGTCAGGAGGGTAAAGGGGAAGTATAGTGGGTATGGTAATTGGCTTCTGTCTTCCTTGTTTTATTTGTTGTGTAGTGGTTGTTTTCAGATCCGTCAGTGGTAGGGTTGATAAAGAAAAACTTACTAACAGTCTTCCTGAAAGTTTTGTCCCAGTCCTGAGTGGGTGCCTTAAACTGCTGGGTCTGTCAGTGCCTAGAATTACTGTGGCTTTTCTAAAGCCATTTTAATGTACAAGGGGCATTAAAGAAACTACATAAAGGTCATTGTATTTACAGTTGCTTTTTTTAAATCAAAGACCAAACATTGACACTAACTTCAAACTACTAAAATAGCTTGTGTGTTGTTTTTTTTGTTCTAATAGCTCTAAGTAAACCTACAGCTCAGTTCTGCTCTCAGCTAATCCTTCACCCAGGAAAGGAGTTAGCAACAGCATATCATGATGTAACTAAATTTATTAAGTCTGACCAAGTCAATGTGCACTCTGATGTTTGCTGTGCAGGGGATAAAAGACAAAGCTTCTTTTTTATTCTGTAGATGGTTCAGTCTTACCTGATCTAGCAATAAGAATTAATTTTGTTTCTTTAAATGTAGCCTTTCTCTCCCTTTTTTCAGCAGGAGGAGCATGGTGGTTGGTTTTTGGTTTTTTTTTGAGAGAGAGCATTTTTATTTCTGCATGGAGGCATAGAGAACAAAAAAATCTGGTACAGACTGAGATAGCACTTGACAAGGCTGAAGCTCTGCTCATATTTCCCTGGAAATGCTTGAGATTCCTGCAGCTCTTCTGTTTGTAGAGTAGATGATACAACCATGACATGAAATTTGAATCTCCCAAGGCTTCATATCACAGGATCTTGATTCTACGAGTTTGATAGTTGTTCCCTAACATTAAGTATTAATCATCCCTTAATCATGATTAATCAGTAGTTATTGTGAGTAGTGCTACAAGGTGTTTGAGAGGGACCAGGGGGTTGTCTTAGAAATTCTTTTATTCACTTCTTATTCTGTAGCAAAAAAAGTGGTTAAACATTCCTCTTTTTCTCTTAACAATTTTTTAAAGCTTACTAGATTCTATTTAAAATGCATTTGACTTTACTCTGGAAAACTTGGACACCATTTATTTTTCAGGGCCATATGCCAACAATTCAGCTCTTAAAAAAGTATGACCTTATGCAGTTTGCTGAAGTAACAAAGTCTGTGAGGTATGATGCTTGTTTTTCTACTTTGTGTTCAAAAAGCATTAAGTAAAAAGTGTTTCTTTGGGGTGATTGAGAAAGGCAAGGGAGGTATATTCCTACCAAGTTGTAGTTTCATTTCTCACTGGAGTTAGACCTTCTCAGTGTTTCATTTCTTTATCCTTCCAGTGAAGGAAATCTTCTCCTACTGAATGATGCTCTGACAAAGCATGAGACCTTCTTTATTCGATGTGGAATCTTTCTTATCCTTGAGAAGCTGAAAATCATCACATACAGGAATCTCTTCAAGAAAGTGTAAGCCTAACAAAAGCTGTGGTTTTGCAAAAGCAGATTTAATATGGTTTCATGTGAGACTGGGGTAGAATTGTATGTGCTCCTTAGTCTCTCTCTGAGAGAGATGACTTTCTGTTAAGGTGAATTTATTGTAGAAAGGCCACTTTTCTAAGAAACAGCATTTTAAGTGATTTTTTTTCTCAATAACATATTTTTCCTGTTGTTTCTTTCAGATATTTACTACTCAAAACTCATCAGCTATCTCTAGATGCTTTTCTGATTGCTCTGAAGTTCATGCAAGTAGATGATGTAGATATTGATGAAGTCCAGTGTATTTTAGCTAACCTTATATATCTGGTAAGCACTGACCACTCATTGTCTGGTGCTTCCAGACTTGTAACAATGAAAAATATTACACAGAGAATAACAGTTTATGACAAAAGCACATCAATAATCCCAGGGTTTCTTGTGCCTTTTTTGAGGGAATTGTGCTCAAAGTGAAATGTTTTCATTTGCCCATAGGACTTCCTCTAGTTCCTGCCCTTTTTTCAGGAATCAGTTAATATTGAAGTTGAATTTCTTATTACAAATTCAATACTGACATTTCTATATATGCAGAAATAAATTGATTTAAAAATACAAACCTTTCAAGTGGCGCCAAAAAGATTTGTTCTGAATTTGAAGTAGGAGACTCTTGGTCTTCTCAAATTAGAAAACATAGAGCCAGATTTCTTTGGTTCTGTTCCACATTTTGTCTTTTACTCTAAGTGAATCTCAACTGCTTATGAATGGATAAAAGCTTGAAATCTAAATATTTATTTTAAATCAGAGATTTTGAAGTATCACTGTAGTGTCAGCAAGAAAATGAATCCCTCTTCTGTTTCTAAAGCATCATTTGGTGTGGTCTAGGTCACTGGGAGATTTCTCTCAGTGTTACAACACTATGTCTGAAAAGGAAGTACTATGTCATTTAGTTTATTAGGCATGGAATACTAATTGATTAAAATCCTTATTTTAAAGTGAACAAGAGTGAATTTAGAAACACTTGTGTAGAGCTCTGTCTCCTCAAGGCAGTGTAAGCACACCCATAGAGGGCCCTGGCAAGAGGCTCTCAGTCTTGACACCATCCTTAGTTCACAGACGGGGTGGTGGCTCCAGCTTTCTGCTTACTCCTCAAGGTGACCCACTTACATAAACTGGACCCTCATGGAGATTTAAGTACAGTAGTGCAGTGCTGAGTGAGCATGCACAGCTTTGCTATGGTTAACTTGTAGGTGTTTGCTTGGGTTGTAGGGATTGTGTTACCATCTCTAAGTACTGACGCTGCCTTTTTCTCCTTCTGCCAGGGTCACATTAAAGGCTACATATCCCATCAGCATCAGAAGCTTGTGGTCAGCAAGCAGAACCCATTTCCTCCACTGTCAACAGTGTGTTGTTGAGTATTGCATCTCAGCCATGCAAGTGCTCTTCAGATACTCAGCTTGCCCAGTGGAGCTGCTCCCGATGACCCCAGGAACACTGTAAATGGCCTGGTTCATGTCCAGGACTGAAATACCAGGAACTGTTCGTGGTTACTTTCCCAGAATGGCCAAGGCTGCCAGTGTTACAAAGTGCACTGAAATGAAATGCTGACTTTTAAGTGGTAGTTTCCACAGGCTTTCTAGATCATTCGAAGTATTTAATGAAGAAATAAAGCAAAGCATTCCAAATTCCTTCTGAACTATTAAAAAGCTTTTATAAAGTACTTCATGTTACTATTTTTGTGTTTATCCTTCATGGAGAAGTATCAGCTTTTGTTACTTGTGTTAATCCATTCTTCAGAGTGGAAGTAATGTTTTCTTACATGTTTCCACGGGGTTTTTTTAAGTCTCAGTAATTTTGCTGGTATTAAATACTCTTCAAACTGTCTCTAAAAAATAGAGAAGTGTTTGACACCAAAAGCTTTACTGTGTCGTTAATATTGGTGGGTTTGAGTAAATGTGGTAGGTGCCCACAGATGGCTTTGGGATTTTTTTTTAAATTCTGTTTATAGTTTAATTTTTGTTATGATGAATAAAAACTCATGTAACTAAATTATCTATACTCTGTTTTATTTTGCTTCTGGGAAAACACTACCACTGGATCCACTATTTTAAGTGTTACTACCCTGGGGGTTGGTTTGTTTGTTTGGGGGTGGTACAATATAACTTTGTCCAGACTGATGAGATCATAGTTTGGGGGTTTTAAAATTATTTTTAAAATTTAAAAAAAAAAAAAATTTCTGTCTTTGACAGGTGGGTTTAATTGTATCCTCTAACCACATGGGCATCATTCATAAGGGAAAACATAGATTCCATGTATTAGGGGAAGCATTTTTTAGTGTGATGAAAATGTCATGTCCTACCTCAACATGGACATTTAAAAACTTGACATTCCCCATGTCTTTGTAAGTTTTACTTGTATGGATCCTGAAATACGAATTTGCTGAGTCAAACCTCAGGGTACAAGCAACATTTAAAATCACAGAAAAATGTTCAACGTGTTTTGAGGTTTAGGATGAAGAGCTTTAGGAAATTTAAAGTTAAATCAGTTTTTAGTTCAGTAACTAGGTTTACTGTATCATGACTTCCACAGTACTGTGTGTCAGCCAAAGGAAAGACAAACAAGCATTTCTGTATAAACTGGAGTTAAATACATGTCATTGTTGCAACTTCCAGTGCTGCAAATAGTGTTAGAGTCAAATAGGGGTAGTGGCTGCATCCATATGTTTTCTTGCCATGATTGGTACGGGCTTGGTGCTTGAGAGTTGGTTGTGTTTGTGTCTTACTTTATTTTTTGTTTAACCCATATCATATACCTTGCAGTGTTGGTGAAAAGCAATGTTTCCCAGTCAGTGTCTTCCAGCGGCCAGGATCCCAGGATCCCAGTCAGAAACCACGTGCCCTTGTACTCAGCGACCAAAAAGCTTCCTCCTGCCAGGCGTTTGTCTACGGGCTCCTGGAGGTGCCCACAAAACTGCCTGTTTGTCAGGCTGGTGTTGAGTCTTTGTTTGCAGTCCTCTGCAGGAAGGTATGAAACCTGCAGCTCTTCGCCTTGAAGCTCATCGTCTTCCACTCTCCAGCCACTGACTGTACCGGCCAGTTTTGGAATTAAAACATGTTCTGCAAAGTCTCTCTCGGGGGCGCACACAGGAAGGTGGTAGTTGTCACACTCAACGTGCTCTTGAAGTTGTAGTAATGCAATGTTGTTCTCACCAGTGTCTTCATCATACCGGATGTGTATGTGCTTCTCACTGACTTGCATTATCTTCCCACTTCCACTTGTTCCATTAGGCCCTGTGGAGCAATGACATTTCACTGCTCTTAAGAATAGTTCATTAGAGACCTGAAAGCTGCATGCAAGCTGCCTGGTAGTGCTGAGAAACGTGCAGCAGAGAAGCTAAAGGCACTCTTCCTCAAAACCTCTGCAGTAAAGGGAAATGAGGAATAATACACTGGCAGCTTTTTAGTGCTGGTGGGTGTTGCACTTTGGACACAAAAGAATGAAGCAGGCAGCAGGAAGGTCAGCAGGAGAGTTCTATACTTAATTTTCTGACTCCATCTTTTATACAGTTCCTTCAGAAGGCAAAAGGTTGGCTACATAGGTTGCCACCTTTTTGGCCTCATTGGTGAAGACCACCATTAATCATATTTCTCCTCTGGGAAAATAGGTAATTCTAAAAATATACATTGTTGTCTTGTAGCTGCATGAGAACAAAATGCAAACACTGAAAAGCAGGCAAAGTTAGGGTGACAGGTGGGAGCACTCATAATTTCAGCAGTAAGGATAAATATCCAGCACTGACATGAATTTTGGCATGAAACTAAAGCCACCGCTAAATCCACCATGTTTAGCTGATCTCTGGGTGCTGAGTTCTGAACTGTGCTCAAGAGGCATTTGTCTCTGCTTGCCTCGTAAAGGGGAGTGTGGGGTAGCTGTAGTTCTAGCTCAGAAACTTGACTGAAGTGCTTAAATGAAATGACAGTGTATTTGTTTCCTTTAAAAATATTTTTATGCAGCAAGAAGTTCAGTATGCTTTTTTTTAAAATTTAGCTTGTCAATACTGAAATGCGCTGCAGCAAGAAAAAATGTGTTGGATCACCTACCAGCACCAACGCTGATCTGTAAATGGGTGTGCAGAAGGGCACACTCTGCTGTGGTCAACACGAAGTTACTTTTTAGCAACACTCCTCCACAGAAGCCTTTCCCTTCTGAGTTTAGCAGCAGTACCTGAGAAAATGCAAAAAAAGAGATAGCACTATCCATGTGAGGGTAAGTGATGGGTTTCATGAATTGCTAGGAATACCTGCCAAGGAAAATGCTCATCACTTTTCTTCCTGGTTTCACTTATAAGGTTATCACTGTCTTGAAGTCTGCCACATGCACATGCATCTAACAAATGAATTAAAAAAAAAAAAGAAAAAAAAAATCAGAACTTTGTGCTGTATCATTTCGAGATAGCTAATACCTGCAAATGCCTTACTGTTCCACCTGGAGTTTGGGGTTCTGCTTTTGCACAAAGGAAAAGGAAAATGACAATTTCTCAGCTGGTGAAAATTGTAGTCATTTGTTTGGCAACTGTAGTCATAATAGTTTGGCAATGACCTGAACATTGTGGGTCACCTTGTTAGGCTTGTAGTGACCAGGTTTCACTGTGCCTGTCACAGATGAAATGAGGCTTTCTCTCCAGCCAACTATTAGCACAGCTTGCTTTTTCATCTTTGTATCCTGTATTCAAATTGTGTCAAATACCTGATAGCTGTGGCCCAGTTTGGGCAAGGTAAATGCTGGGTTTTCCTTGTTACAGTTGTCGCTCTAGGGGCATGCATGCCTTTCTCATCTGGTTCAAACAACACACGTGCTGTTTGATTGGATCACCTGGTTATCTGCATTTGTCACAATTCCATTTCATTTGGGTTTGGGTCACACATACTTGGATTCTGTTCAGGTGAAGCCAAACCACAGGGCACCTTCCAGGTGCACACATGACATGTTCTTACAGCTGGCTGGTGCTTAGTCCACAGGACTGAACTAAGCCAGTTTGTTGTAAAGCCCACCTGAAGCGTGCACTGAGTGTGGACATCAGTCTTTCACCACCAAAAGCGTGGCTCTACAGCTGATTTGGCTGAACTCTGATTTGGCCACCCTACTTGTGCTAAAACAGACACAAGTCTAAGTACACTTCTGTGTTTTTAGCAGACCTGCTTTGTAAGGGGATGAAATGGAATGAGTGACCTAAAATGAGATTGAAGAAATAAAAAGGGCTACTGTTTCAAGCTAATTCATATGGCACCAAATGTTTCCCTTCATTTATCAAACCGTTGGTCACCTGATGGGAATCAACTGAATCTCATTGCCAAGCAAACAGGTGTTCAACAGAATTACTCTTTACCAAACATAGGAGTGAAAAACCTGGTCCAGACAGTGATAAGTAGGGTGGTGCAAGTCCTCTTTGCTGATTCATATTTAAATGTTCTGATCAAATAGCCCTTCTTTTACTATTACTTTGGCATCTTGGGTGGTGGTCCCTAGATTCGTTTTTCTACCCAGCAATATTGCTTTAGGCTTGAAGGAGGCTGATCACATCTGTTAGATGGTGGCCTGCCCACCCCAGCTCTGAGCAGGTTCCCCCTGTACTTCCATGCTCACACCTACCTAATGCGATGCACTGTTTTTTATCCTTCCCAAGCTCATAGCCATCAGCACAGGAACAGCGGTAGGAATTACTTCCTGGATAGCAGAAGTGGTCACATCCTACCTTTGCTTGGTGGTGACATTCATTTTTAGCTAAACAGAACAAACAGAGGAAAAACATTAAGTATTCTTTCATTGCTTGAGTCCTCTATGTTTTATTTTTTATTCACTTTGTGTGGAGGTGGGTAGGCACTCTGACTCCCACCACTAGCACTGGGATTTTTTTTCCCTTGTTAAGCAGAAATTGGAGAGAGCTGAGTCTCTGCAACATTCACATTGCAAACCGTGCTCCTCCCTGTACCTCCCTGCACCTCCCTGCACCAGACATTGCACCTCTGAGTTCTGAGGAACATTAGCCATGGGTCAAACTGGGCCTTCTATGTGAACCCATGGAAGGATGCCATGGGTTTTTAAGCAAAACCCCAAGTATCTGCAGTGAGGGGAACTGTTGCACATGTTATGAAGACAAGTATTGCTTAAAGAAGAAGTTAGCTAAGGTTTCTGGTTTTGAGAAAGAACAAACCCATAGCTCTCATTTTGCTCACTTGTTTAAATATTCAGCTACCAAAGATAAGAAAAAAAGAAGGGTAGTATGAACATTGAAACATTCTCAACTTTCCATAGCTGAGAAAACACTTAAATCTTTAGCACAAAGCAACAGCTATATGATCTAGCTCATAAGTAGCAAAAAATCTTGTGTAACATGGCTGCCTAAGGCTCATACTGAGATGATCTAGTTCCCAGCACAAGTCCAAGCTGTGTCACCTTCTGCGCTCCCCCAGGAGCTGGTCACAGTCACACCCCTTATACAGAAAATGACCCTGCCTTGCTGCAGTCAGGGCGTCTCCCACCCCAGGGAACCTCCGAACCAGCAGAAATACTGATGTAAGGGCTGGAAAGTAGAACCTGGCAGATATAGAAGTGTAATATCTGGCCCAGGGTTCTCCTGTGTCAGAAAGCATCTGTTTTACTTTATGCTTCCACTGGAAATGGTTTGTTTTCTGGAGTCCTTGTGTCCTGAGGGAGTGTCTTGTGGGTGTGTGAGGCCTCAGAGGCACCACAGTGCCTGGGAAGCCACCCTGGCACTGCAGCCTTCAGGCCACCCACCTGGGACCACAGCAGGACAAGCAGCCAGGCAGCACAGGTGGCAGTGCAGGGCTGGCTTTGGGGTGTACCCATGGGGTGGTTTGGTTTTGCATCCCCAGAAAAGGGAGGCTCAGGGCACAGGGGCAGACTGCGGAACCTCAGGATGCCAATGTTTTGTAGGCAGGCAGCACCCATCACCCCTGCTCTGCTCAGAACTGTGTGTTTTAACCAAAACCACGGGAGGTGGCATCACGGAGGAGCTGCGTGTGGTTTCACAGGGACGCCCTGTGACAGGAGGGGCCGGGTTTCTCAGAAGGGGACAACGCCTTACCGAAAGCACAGTTCTCTCCCTCGTAGCCCTCAGCACAGGTGCAGGTGTAGCCACGGATGCTGTCCTCACACACACCGTTGTGTTGGCAGGGGCTTGAGGAGCACCTCCTGCCGCCTGAAGATATGGAGAGGGAGGAGTCACCACCACCAGTGATCCCAAATTACACAGGCCCTGTCCCGGCACATGAGCAGTTCGGAGAAGCGTTGTGAGAGCGGTTTGGAAGGAAATGGGCTAAGTGTCACTGAACTGCTCCTCAGGGGTAATTTTTGCTCGTCTGCTTCCAGAGGCACTCTTGCAGCCCCTGTGAGAGGGGTCGGGAGCTGCCCAGAGGCAGAGCCTGCTTCTGGAGGATGGATGCTCTGATTCAGAAAAAAAGACTGAGCTACAGTTCATGCTTTGTTACAAATGTGTTACAACTGGTGTTTTAGGTCTCCCATGTTAGATTGATCTGCACTGGATAGAAAAAACTGGCATCAAAATTATAGAGCAAGTGTACAGCAAGCAACATCGAAATAGGAAGACATACAACTTTTATATATCTGCACAATCATCATGCAGCAGCTCAGACTCCAGCAAGCCTAATCTTTCTGATGAACTGAAGATTGAAATGAGAGGATGCCCTCACTATGAGTGAAGCACCAGGCAGAGCTGCCAGTTTCCCTACAAGCTGCCCACAGGACTGACTTTTAAGCAGTTTGAAAACATGCTCCAAGTAACAACTACTTATTATAGACATATGTTATCAGGTAAACAAGCCAGAAGAGCCTAACCTGGGACATGTTGTCCAACCTTTCTAAAACTTAACACCTTGTCAGAGAGGTTAACTCAGTCAGCAAGCTGCCCTAGCTGATTTCAGAGATGGAAAAGTAAAAACTCTGCCAGCTACTGGGTAAAAAACCCCGTTCACCATTTGCTCAGACTATGAGCACACATATCTTTGAGTGTTAGATGTATTAAAATACTGCCTGAAAGAGTTACCACCTTCAACCCATCTGCAGACAGATGCCACCAAGCATATCCAAGCACAGTGTAGGCCTCCAGGGAGGATTTTTGGGTGAATTAGGAGAATCTCACCTACACAGCTGAGCAGGCAGAATTGAGGAGCTGGAGCTAGGGAGGGGTTACCCCTGCAGCCTGAAGCAGTTAGATGGATTCAAGCCTCTGAAATGCATGCAGAAAATAAATTCAGCACCTAGCTTTACCAAAGGAGAAAAGAGAAGATTCAAGGAAATATAGAGAACTTGGCCTGATTTCTGTTACTGGCAAGCTATGATTAAACTGTAAGCACCCAGCAATATAAAAAGGTGGTAAGTAAAAACCAAAATACATTTCTCAAGATCAAATAACTCAAGCCATTTAAATCTAATCACATTATAGGATGAGGGACCTAGGGGGAATCAGTGAACATCACAGAATAGAAATGTCTCCAATGACGTTGTCATTAAGTGAGCAGACTGCTGTAAGGCATGCACAAAACTTTTGGAAAGTGATATTTAAAGAGAGATTGTTAATGACTAAGTTTATACTGTTGATAAAAGAGGGTAGGGGACAACTGTGACCTCAAGCAAAGTGCCCTGACAGCAGACATCCTGCAAGAAGCCACTACATCACTTTTGACTTAAAGGGACAAAGGTGGAACAGTACAAAACAGAGCTGGTGAGTGACCCAGCAGTTAGGTGGGTGCTTAGCTTTTCTGCTCAGCCCTCTTTTATTCACAATGCAGATTTATCCACTGTACCCTGGACTTCCAGAGGAAAGCAACGTGGATATCAGAGGTCTAAAAAATGAGATTATTGGAAGACAGGATGAAAAAATGTGTTTGTTTAGTGAGGAGGAAAGAAGCCACTTTTCAAAGGCAACACTCTTCAAAATGTTAGAGAAAACATCACAGTGAAGGAAACACACTCTGCTGTTCTTTAGGAAGAAGACAGAGCATATGGCTTTTAATTACAGCAAGAAAGCCACCCCTGAGGCTGAAGTCAGTAATGTGTCCTAATTGTGGCTAAGCTTGTTTGTAGGGTCCATTCTGAACTGGTTGCCTTTCCCTCTTCCTAGACTAGAGAGGAAGCCTGCATGACATGCTTAGTACAAATATCCAATGACTCAAATTAGAAATTAATCCCACCCTCACAGAAGTAATAAAATGCCAGATATTTAGCATCATTCTTCATAACATTTATAGCTCTGATGGGATTCTTCTATGCAACGGTTCCCAGGACTCAGTGATTTAGTGGTTTGTACAGAAAATTATTACTGACTGCTGGATTTGCCACCTCCTTATCCACTCTTTAAACCTAAGAGTAGAAATTAATAATAGCTAAGTTTAAAACAAGAGAAAAACTTGGGATGAAGCATACAGAAAAAAGGGAGGGAATAGGGCATAGTCACCACAGGCTCCTTGTTCAGGTGGCATTCTGTTACGTCAGGCCCTTAGCTCCTACAGATTTATTTCTCACCTTGGCACCTGACAGGGAATGATGCAGTCCCTGTGTGCAGGGTTTGTAGACAGCTCAGTAGCTTTTAATATCTATTTATCTTGCTCAGGTTTAAGTGCAAATTGTGTATTTAGGAGATTTTGCCGGTAAAACTGTGCTGCTGTGCTGTTTCAGCAAAACATACTTTCTCATATCCCAGGCTATTTCAGGACAGCTTTAGATTCAGGAAAAGAAGTAGCCTATTTACTGTGATAACCTTTGCTCACCTTCTACTTTTATTGTTTTTGCAGCTTAAAATGGTTTTTCCTATTGTTTTTTAAAAATCATTTCACATCAAGAATTTTCTGCTTTACTACAGACGTGACAAGTAGAGACTGATTGTTTCTCATAGAACAAACTCTTAGAAAACCAGTATTAGACCGAATCATAATGTTCATCATGTGACAGTACTATGAAGGAGAGAAATCAAGAAGCCAGCTTACCATAGTAGATATCCCAAAACATTTTCTGGGTGGAAAAAAAAAAAGGAAAAATAGATTTTAATTCTCAAGTAATGTAACATGTCATAAATATTTTGCTAAACCAAAAAACATGTTAGGAGAGAATATATACAATGGTTTAATGTTTATGAAGTTGCACAACTATAATTTCTGCCCTGCTAGCAAAACACGCCTGAGAAGGGAGAGGCTTTGCCTACTGCTTACTTTATTGTTTCTGTAAGGAAAAGAAACACTTCACAGGCCAGAGAGGAACAGCTGGATCCTTATTAGCAATGCAGCTTCCTGAGAAAACTGTCTGGATATTGTCTCCGTGGTGTGCAGCAGCCTGGGAAGTGACCTCATCCTGTCCCATCCCGCCTGGCCCCCAGCAGGTGCTGCTGGAGACAGAGCAGTCAGTGCAGAGCAGAGCTGTGGGGCACCACCACTGCTCACCCTCAACATGTGCCCTGCATTTCCCTGGGTACTGCAGCTGACCCTGATGTTGCTTTCCCTGAAGTGACACCTCTGCCCACCCCTCCCTTCCCCAAAGCACCATGGCTGCCCATGAGCAGCCCAACAGCTGTTCTCTCTGCTTTCCCTGCACACAGAACTCCATCCAGATTCCCATTAAAGAGCCCAGAATCCGTCTGTATATGTCCAGAGAGCCCCTGGTGCAAAGGAATTTGCAGCTACTCACCAGGTCAGCCTCCTTCTATAGGTCCCACTACTTGCTGATGCATTGATTCCCTCTGTCCCAATCATAAAATCACAGAATGGTTTGAATTGGAAGGGACCTTAAAAATTGTCTAGTTCCAATCTCCTGCTGTGGGCAGGGAGACCTTCCACTAGACCAGATTGCTCAAAGGTCCATCCAACCTGGCCTTGAACACCTTCAGGGATGGGGCATCCACAGCTTCCCTGGACAATCTGTTCCAGTGCCTCACACAGCTCTAACTTCCCTCATTTTTTCCCCATGCTGTATGCATTTGCATAGAGGTGTTCGAGTTGGGCCCTGATGATGCAAATTTACAGGCTGGAGCGGCTGGAATTCCTTTGTGCTGCCTTCCAGGTGCTCTTCTGCTGACCAACACCCTTTTGCCCCTCCTGGTCCCTAAGGGATGCTGAAGCTATATTTCTGTGTGTGGTCAGGATGGAACAACAGCCATGTGATTTACTGAAATAAGGAGCATGACACATCATTTTCAGGAGAGGACTTGAAAAATGTCAGAGCTGACCCCCTCATTTCTCTTTTGTCCGTGGAAGACTTGCTACTTGCTGAAATGGCAAATGCAAAGATTTCACATGGAGAGAAACCCAAACAAATGAAGCAGTTTTGTGTTTCATAAGTAAAGGATGGTGGCAGTAGGTTTTATTGTGCATGCAGGGAAACAAAATACTTACAAGCATTTCATCATTTTCAAATACTTCTCTTGCTTCTTCATGTGTACATCTCTCTTCTAGGCATTCTCTTTCCAAGCTGCCTTGAAGGACCTCCTCCAGAAGTAGGGAACTAGCACGTCTCTGTCTCTTCATAACACTGTTTGCATCATCAGCTGATATAAATACTGGAACATTGTATGACAAAACACTAACATAAGTACTTTGATTAATTTCTTGATATAGTTTTACCTTCTTTTTTAAGATAAATAATTTTGGTTGATTTGGGGTTTCAGCCACATAAAAATTACATACTTAAAGAGCTCTACTGTCTTAGCCCAAATTCAGCTGAGGAGTTGTGACCTTTTACTTCTGGGGAGTGCCTGACTTGCTCCCAAGCAGGGGGAATTTGAAGCCCTTCCTAGCACATTTTACTATACGAGACACACAGAGCAGACTGTGGTGGCACAGCTAGGCAAAGAGGGAAAACATTATTATAAAAGGCAGAAGCTATTCTGAGAGACTGCATAGGGGTTCCAGATGCATTGGTAGAAGTGAGTATTAGTTGTATTAAGTTATGAGAGTGGATCCAAACTGATGCTGTTCAGTCTTAGTTCATGGCAATTTTTTTTTTGCTGAGAGGCAAAGTCAAGACGTGGCTGAGTTCTCAATCAATTCCCTCTTAAGGAAAGAAAATAAGAACTATCCTTCAGCAATGCTCATAGTTAAGAGTGTTATATCCCATACCGCTGTTTATATGGAAGTCATTGTACTCTTTCAGATTTGAGTAAAGAGGAGGAGAGACCAGAGACACCAGAGTTAACAGATCTTAAAACTCATCTTTGCAAATGATACCTTCATCAAACTCTGCCTGCCAGCTGGGCAGCTGGTGGCACCCTGGTGCCTTATCTTCCACATGAAACAATGTGTGACTGTGTGTGTCAGCACGTGTTTGTTCTTCTGTGCATGGAAAGTAAATGTGTTGGGGCAGGGAAAATTCAGGGTTTTTTTTTTCCCTTTTACACAGTGTTTGGGGACCCAACACTGCTGGTTGAAGTAATCAATAATCACAGAACCGGAAAAAGTGAGAGCAATAGCAAAATTATTCTGAAACTGTGTACAGCCATTTAGTCATCTTTTTGAAGGGTATCCCATAAGCAAGTGACTTACACATGATAGTAAAAAAAGAAAAGCTTCATGACTCTGTTCTGCATTTTAAATTTTATCTGACCCCCCAGCACGTGTTTCTGCCATGCAGTGGTTCTGCCACATCCAGCACAACTGGCAGTGAACTCCTGCTGCAGGGTGTTTTGACTTTCGTAAGAGATCACCATCTTTTTCTTCCTTGCCTGGCTCCTCCTAATTTTTGACGAACTGTGGAGGATTACTACAGAAACATAAATTTCTTCAAGCTATAACAAGCATGAATATTGGCCTCTTTCATAGGACTCTTTTATTTTATTTCAGCAACAACTAGAAATATAAAACAAAATTCTCTTTAATATCTGGGACACTCTAAAAATTTTCAAGAAAGACAAAATATTACCCTGGCATAAATGATGGTACTTCAGAACTACATTGCCCCATTAGCCTACAGCAGTTTTCACTTAGCAGCATGAAATAAACAGCAGAAAATAAAGAAAATAAGGAATGGACAGTTTTTATTGATTTCACTCTGCTGCAAAGTAAACTTTATACGAGGTACAAAATTACTGGTGTTTTTGGAAAAGCAGCAGCACAAATCAGGATTAAAGGTGCAACAAAACAAAAGGCATACCTGCCTGCTCTGTCTGAAGGAAAAGGGCAGAGAGAAGGAAGAATATTATCCAAGAGCACCTTGCCATTGTTACCCTCTGAGCCTAGTGGTGCCTGCCTGCATTCCTGCAGCTCTTGTGGGAAATGGCTACAGGAGAGATGTTGAAGTCCGAAGTCCAGCTGCTCATGAGAAAACAAAACCTCTAAGGGCAAATCCTGGCTGCAATGTCAACACATGGGGGAAAAAAACCTGAAAAACAAACCCAAACCAAACCAAAAAAATCAACAGCCAATTCAGTAGTGAACAGTGCCCCTTCTCTCTGTGCCCTGGTTGACTGTGGGGCCCTTTGCCAGTGCCACTGGGAGCTGCCCCGAGATTTGGATGTGCCTCCCATGCCCCAGCATTCACTTACCCTACCACAGTGTGGGTGGAGATGAACAGCACGAACATTTCTTTGCACCAAATCAAAGCACAGGCTGGACAATGACTCAGGGACCAATTACATGACGTGACCCTTTTGTACGTTGTCCCCACAAAACATTTACCATGGCTTAGCTGCAATGCGCAAATCCCACCAGCTTTTGGAGCAACCAAGCCCACAAACATGATTTTTCCCCTACGCATGCATCTGAATGGATATGGCATTTTTCTTTTTCACTCTTAGGTTTGTAATGCCCAGCCATGAAGGAGAGCATGGAAAGCTTGTCCTGACATCAGGATTCCAGTCATGCAGAGATGCACAGACAGAGTCTGTGAAAGGAGGTGTAGGTATGGAGAAGACAGAAACACTTCCTGGGCTGCTGAGCTATGAACCCTGTGGACAGGGTGACCCTGCTTCCCAGCCCTGGACAAGAGGAAGGAAAAACCCCATGGCATGCAATGGCAGTGTTGCTGCAGGGTTCCCAGAATAGGCTGGCTCCTGGGAAGAGCAGGAAACCATTTCTACACTCAGAGCAACAACCAGTGAGAGGAAGAGTGATTTTTTTTATTTAATCTGAGTTACAAACTAAGACCATTCTGTGTTTTCTTACTGTAAATTCCCTGCTATTATTTGAGTATGCAGTTCTTTAAACAAAGTATGATTGACCTGAACATCCCTGGGTAAGTCCACAAATAAAACTTCACTTCCCATCAATTGCACCTTTGTGAGCATTGAGGCCAATGAGGGAAACGAACCACATCCCTCACCAAGGCCAGTCCCTACCAACCCAGGGCTGATGTGACAGCTCACATCACAGGCCCCAATACCTGCAGCAAATAATTAACCTGCACTTTGAGACTCCATTGTGGGAGGGTTTCTCCTGCACTTTCTGCAGGGCTGTTGTTCCAGTTCACTTCGAGTTAAAAACCCTTCTAATACCAAGTTTAATTTTATCCGCAGCCAGTTCATGACCTTACATGTTTGTTTTGCCCTCCTTGATATTTCTGCAGAACTAATTAAGACAGCCTCTCATCCTCTGGTTAACTGTGTGTCCAACTTTCCTTAGTCAATGAGCTCTCCATGCTCTCCTCGGTCACCTGAAGCCACCAAACCCCATTGTACCTCTCCCAGCCAGAGCTTTCTGGCTAGGAAGGGGAGAGCTGTTGCCTGTGGTCACGTTTGGTGCGTGCTGGGAGCTCAGGCAGCACTCCTGTGCCCAGTAGTCACTGTGCAGGCTCACCTCACCCGCCTTGCCTTGCATGAGAGAGGCTGTGCTGCTTTTCCACACTCCTCTGCCTGTCCATTCCCACTGGAGCACCTGTCAGTGAAGCTGCTGCTGTAGTGGCCTGGGATACTTGCCTTTACCTTCTCGTGATAATGAACATAATCCCATGCATACACAGCACAGCCAGTCTGGCTCCCTTTGGCATGAGAAGTATGTCACCACTTGATGTCAGCACAGGACTTTGCAGAACCCAGCACGAAAATGTGGATCTGCAGTTTGTTGTGGTGTTTTTTTGTTTTGTTTTTTTTTTTTTTTTTTTTTAGCAACTGTTTACATTTCACAACCCCAAACCTATGTCAACTAAGGAACTCTTGTAGATATAAGTTTGTCATTCAAATTGGTTTAATATTAATAACACAGAGCTTCAGAAGCTGTATGATCACAAGATCTTAGTTTACATGGTAATTTTTCCTCTTACTGTGGGATCTGTTTTACAAAAGATATCCCTTGACTGAGCAGCTGTGTCCTTGGGAATGGGACACAATGTACTCAGTACCTATGGCACTGACTTTGCTTTTTCTGTATTGACATCAATGCAACAGGTTTACATTTTAACTTTCATATTACTGTGGGAAACTTCATAAACAGAGGAGTTTAAAAGGGCAGTTCTTTCCTCATGTGTTTCTTTCTAAAGAGTTACTGGGATTTCTTTTTCCCTTCCTTTAATTACCACAGTGAGCATATGGCGACATGTTTCATTATGGAGTCCTGCACCCTATTTCCTGCAGCCCTGCTTAGGGATTGCCTTCCTCTTGAAGGGTTACTCATTCCAGGATGAAGCCTCAGGCAGCATCAGATACAAAATTAGCAGTTCCTCAGGATGGAGTAGCTGAGGGAGTTAGTCCTGCTTTAGCAACTGGTTCACACGAAAGTTGTTCCTTGCCCAGTGCAGCAACCCAGGGGAAGTGGGTTCGCAGACCTGCTGCCCAGGCAGTGATGGGGCAGTGATGGGGCAGTGGTGGGGCAGTTATGGGGACATATCAATACCGCCCATATCATGCTATGGGTTGGCCATCAGCACTGCTGCAGCATGATGTGCCAAGGGCAGCTGTCCTGAGTAACCCGTCATATGCTTTTTTGGAAATGCAGACCTCAGCTAGTGAGCCGCTTAGTGCAGTTAAAATGAGTACTGATTTCAGCTAAACACCTGGATTGAGACCAGCTGGGTCTGTTCACCATCTGCAGAAAAAAAAAAAAGTTTTTCTTGCCAAATCCAAAGGGCATCAGCATTTCTAAATGTGTGAGGAACTTGGTGGCTGTTTCAAAAGAACATCAGCACTCTCTTTGTGTTTTGGTCACAGATTGCAGGAAACTTTGGAGGAGTGAGGAAGGGAAGGAATGTAACCCCAGAGAGCTCTGATTTTCTCCTTTGGGTGCTGCACTCACAGCAAGAGTGTCAACCTACCCTCAAGGATGTGCAAGTGTCCTGATGGCCTTGGCAGTGAAAAGAAAAGTCACCTCAAACACTTACTCCATCCCCAGAAGGATTCAAAGCCAGGCTGGATGGGGCTTTCAGCAACATGTTCTATTGTTGTAGGAAGTGATCTTTGAAGGTCCCCTTTAACCAAAGCCCTTCTATGATGCTATGATATCTGTAGATGCAAGCTCTGATATTTTCTGTGCATATATTATTAAAAATAGCAATTGTTAATATTTCATTTATTAAAATACTTATTAAATTAAATTTAAAATTTATTTAAATACTTATTGCTTTACTTCCACCTTCATGTTTCTTTACCTTTTCCCTCAACTTATATATTAAAATTCTTTTCCCTACCAAAATTCCAGCAAAAGAAATGGGCTTTGGAATAACCAGAAGATGGCAGAGCACATGCACAGACTTCATTGCACTTCATCCCCTAGTTACAGTTTCAGTGATGGATAAGGGGAGGGGGGGGTTGGTAAGATGCTTAATTTTGCTCTGAGATGAGGAATACCCCCTCATCCTATGTGAAAAATGAAGCAAAATCACTCTCAGATCTGTGCCATTTTGCTGAAGATTTTTTTTCCCTCCAATTTTGTCTGGTAACATCTCCCCACTGCCCTAACCTGGAGTTCTGGATAAAAATTATCAAGGATGTCTCTCAAAGTAACCTAAACAGTGGATTTTTCAGGCAAACTCCTGGAACACTGATGCAGTCTGAAGTGGACAATGAAAAGATAAGAAAGTATTTGAACTTTATCCGGAATTTAATGCAATTTCCTCTTCCTCTGTTTTTCTGCATGACTCTCTCCACTGAGGACATGGGGCAGCAGCCCTGCAGCTGTGTCCAGATGCTATCATTTAAATTGCTCCTTTGACACACCAGTCAGTCCTTCTGCAACAGATTCAGCAGGACGGAAGTCCTAACATGACCTCAGCAGCACCAGTGCAATGTCTGCACCCGACATCTTCCACCCACAGCCCAGACATGTGTAACTGGCTGGCTTTTGCCATCAACCTGACTGCCAAGCCGTGGGACACGTGGATTCTGTGGACTTGTGCAACTGTCACACTTTTGGACTGCTTTTGGAGATTGACTTCTGCATTTACAACTGGAAAAAACCCTCTCTATCCATATTGAAACAGGATGGCAAAAAAAGCTTATTCAAGTTGCAAAGTGCATCTTCAGGATGATTTGAGTTAAAACTCTATCTTGTCTGGGTGGACCCAAAGAGCATTGGGGTAGAGCACTGATAATGTGTGCCTGGATATGTGCCTTGAGTGAGGATTGCAGCTCTCTGTGCAATTAAGCAGCCATGGTAGGTGTCCCTGCAGACAGAATTTGTTCTTATCTGGTACTGAGTATCGAGGAGGTTGATGATGGTGTTTCATGCCTGGCAATGCAAACTGGGAGGTGAGGAAGGAGAAGCTCAGATGACCGATTCCTCTGAGTGCATGTTGAGCTAAAGACAGCAATCAAAGCCCATCAGAGGTGTCTGTGCCCTCTGTAATTGATTATGAGTAAACCCGGTGTGCTGCAGAACTGGGACAAGTGGTCATGGAGGGCTGCGTGGAAGGAGAGATGGATGGCAATGAGGGAATGGGTTAGCAAGTGACAGCCCCGTGTTATGGCCTCCCTCTAGTCCCTGGGACACATCCCAGCATGGCCCACTGTTCCATGTATCAAGCTGGCTTTCTCTATTATTTAGGGCTGAACTGTAATCAGAGGTTTCATAGAAGGTCCTACGGGAGTTCAAACAGGGGTATATCCTTTGGAGCAGTGATGTCAGGGAGTGACATATTCAGCTATCAGGGGTTGAACACCATGACTGTCACTCCTGAACTGAGTTCATTTAGTAGGCTGAAATTCAGGAAGTGTCAGAGAAAAATGGCAGGGAAATAATACAAGTCGGTCAGACTCCAAAGTGGGTTTTTTGAGGTTTTATGGGGAAACCACAGTGACCATTGCAGAACAAAGCTGACTGCTCTGTTCCTTTCAAACTGATCGACAAATTCCATTATAAAAATCATCCCTGAATGGTGACTTTCACACTTGAAAACTGGATATGGTGAAGATAGGCAATGAGAAAAATATTGCACATTTTATGCCACAATCCAATTTGTAACATCTTTCTTCTCTCCCAAAATATCTATTGACACACTTTTTGAAGTATAACACAGAGTACTTTTTCTGTAGAGGTTCAAATATCTCAATATCTGCCTCACAATTTTAACATACTGTTGAACTGGCTGCAAAACAAATATTTTTTTCTCTGGGTTGAAATAAGGCAGGCAGAGGATTTCAGGTTCTGATGATAAGAGAGCTAGGCTTTTCTTAGTCTTGAAATATTAGTTACCCTTACAGATTTAAAATATTTTTCAGTTGTGAATGATTTAAATAATACTTTATATAAATAATAACATTTAGCAATACTGTAATTTGTAGGGTATGCAATGCATTCACTTTATGATAGCCAAAATCATTGTATCAATAAAGCTAGTTAAGAAAGTGTCTCAGAAAGAAAGCGAGAAGCTATAAGAACAGCAGTGATTTTGGTGACAGCAAGCAAACCTTTCCGATTTAAGGAACTTCATCTAACAACTCATTTCAGTCAGTGACATGTACAGTTAATTAGACTTTTCTGGATACATGTGTGGTTTTTGCATTTTCTAGGAGTTTTTTCTGTATACATGTTTATAGATTTAAAAAATCAGGTAGCTTTTTCAGAGGCTTTTAAAATGCTGTCTGGCTCTGATACTGTCGTGCTTTGATGTTATCCTAGTGCAGCTTGTTTCTATAAAGCATGGACTGCCACAAAAACATTGAGGTAGTTCCAACTTTCATTGCAATGGGAGGTGGGCTTATCCACAAAGGCAAAGCTTCCAATAAACAAATCTGGGTTATAACAGCAAGAGCAGAAGAGTTCCTAAACAATTTGAAGAAATTTCATTATTGTCTGGAACTACTAAGCTCTTTGGAAAGTCCAAGCCCACCTTCTGAAAACCAGGTATTAGCCCATGAAAAAATAGATAGTATTTCTTAAAAGTAGAACAATCTGTCAAAATTTTAGCAACTAGGTTAAAAAAGAAGAAAATATTCCTTTGGAATCAGATCTGATGGCTAAGGCAACTTGGTCTATCAAATGTCAAAGCCATTCAATTTTTTGTCAAAACACTTCTCACCCAGGGTAGGAAATTTAACAAGTTGTGGTATATCCCATATTTCTCACCTTCCACACCCTTCTGCCCAGCTGATGATGCCATTAACAAAGCAAACACCATTTCTGTTGGGGTCTGTGGGAATCTCCTTCATCTTCTTGGCAGACATGTTTTCCATATATCCTAACCAGCACAAAACATGTTTTCTGTGACCAGGCTATGAAAGGTGAGCTTAACAAATGTCCCTCTCCACATAAAGGATTTGAAGCGCTTTCAATCTTTTGACTGGCCATGCACATTAAAACATGTTCTCAAAGCCACTGACAATTCCAATGAATTCATCAGAATGTATCTAGCAAAATCTTCTGGAAGGCATGCTGGGACAACAGCCTCAGAAAATGTGATGGATTTCTCCAATTTGAGAAAGACTGTCCTGCTGCTGCTGGAAGTTTCTGTATCAAACTCAGCATGGCCAATTATTTTTCCCACTCTGTGCATAGGCTCTTACCTTTCTTTGTCTACCATCCCTGTGTCAGATAATGAAAGTAGTTGCTAATAAGACAATACCAACAAGTCTAAGGCATCTCAATAATAGAAGGGACCAAAGTTCCTTGCACTCTGTATAGGCAATGTGCTGTACAAATAAAATTGACCGGTCCTGTATCCTGAAGCTATAGCAATTCATAACCATTTTGGAGAGGTTTTAGAGGGCTGACAAAATGCCGAGCATGTAGAAAATCAGAACTTTTCAGTCAGAATAATGCTTTCAATCAAAACTTTGATAAAAGATTTTTGGCTTCCTTACAGTATTCCTGTGGCACTCATAATAGGCAAGCCTCAACATAGAAGAATTTTGCCTCATTTGTAGAGCAATATAGTCAGAATTAAACAGAAAATAGATATTTATTGTCTTTTAAAACTTCAACATTCTGCATAAAAAAATCTACAAATTCACAAATATATTTGGTCTTCCTCAATTTGTTTGAAGTCTCTTTAGCAATTAAAGGGCCAGGCAATTCAAGTTAAGGCAACTACAATTTTTGCTTTACTCTGGTACGTTGAGTAAATATTTTATGAATCAGAACACCATTTTTCAGTGCCTAGAATTTTTAATAAACAACAATGGCAAATAATATATTTGAGGTTTCAAGTATGGAACAGTCCCAGAATAATATCTACATGCTGTCAAAACAGTTATTGCTGCTATCTGAATGAGGCATCTGGAATTCTTCAGTGTTTGGCCAACACAGGAAATTGCATAAAGTTGTGATATTACACCAATTTAACTACATCAGCTCAGCCCTACCTGCCCACATAACTCCTTAGTTTATATTTGGCTTCTAACAAATGTAAAATACACTAGGTCAAACCAAGCTTAAAGAGATGGTCTATTCTATAAATTTGACCATGTATCTCACAGTTAGTCAAGAGATAAAATGAGGCAGTGAGGAACAACAAGAGGGTAAGAAAAGCTCTGCTAGAATTCAGTGTCTCATGTAAGGAGAATAAAACATGGGACAGTTTCTTATTTTTGCAGAAAAGGGAAAATGAGGAGCACTTACCAACCATCCCATACCTGCAAACCACTTCTTCCCTAAGCTGCCCCTCTCAGCACTTGCTGCATGCTGAAATAGAGACACAAGATCATTCAGGGCTGGAGACCTGTGCAGAAGCACAGTACTCAGCAGAGTGGAGTAACCCTCCCAAAATGCTGACACGAGGGAAGCCAGACCCTCTTGGGACTGGGGCAGGATGAGGATGATGAGGAGAAAACAGCTGCCAGCCCAGGCTCCCTGCCTGCCACGGGGGCATGCTGTGTGAATGTCAGCCTCCCTGGTGACCCCCAGGTGGAGGTCTGCTCGAGGCCTCAGTGGATTCCTCATTTTCAGGATGGGCATTCAGATTTGCTGTGATTCCTGTGACTTTCTGCTATCTAGTTCATGATTTCTGAGCCTTAAGTGGGAACTGGACTGCAAAGGCAAAACCAAAATGCTTGATGATGGGTGGTAATGGGACTTTGAAGCATGTGTTGCATGCTGACAACAAAGACCCCCTGTCCATAACACTGAGCACACTCTGTGAATGCTCAGTTGATGTTACCAGCCTCCATGTGAGCTCAGAAATACCTGATTTAAGCCAATACATAGAAAATGGAGGACTATGGTCTTCCATTTCTGTGAGGGATGGTGCCTGTGCTGTCCCTGAGGTAGGAAGCTGAGTGACGTGCAAGGAACCTTGTAGAGCAGAAGGACAGACAGTTGCTGTTGAAAGCAATTTCTGTCACTGAAGTGTCACTCAGCAGAGCTTGTTTGTCAGAGCCCTTGTTATAAAGAATAGTTTTATGGTCAGGAAAGTACGTCTAGTTTCCATTGCATCTTCGGTTGGTCTTCATCACAGTTATTCAAACCTGCTGGAACATAGGTTTTTCAGTCAAAAGCAGCCTTTAGAGTTATAGATAGATACCTACGATGGAAGAAAATAGTTTTCAGGGAAACAGGCCTCTTTCAGGGAATCAACCCTTCATGAAAACAAGAGAAAACTTGCTTAAAATAAATTTCAAGGACAACTCCTTGACAGCAGCCTTTTACAATCTAATTAGATATGCAGGTGCCCTTGCCAGGTTCAGCTCTGCTAGACTTTTCAAGATTCTTCAAGATATTAACCAAAACTTTGCACATGCAAAAATTGAAATGTATGAAAAATGAAAATAATTTTCATTTCTTTTAAAACTTACATATTTTTGAGCTAGTAGCTAGTAGTTAATAATTTTCAAAGTATTTAAAACTTAAACACCTTCCATTATTGGTATAATTGTTCTATTGTATATATCACAATTTTATATTGTATGTATTGTTATGTACCTGCTGTTAAAAAATATTTTAATTGGAAAATATAGTAAAGTATTCTGTGCTTGGAATCATAACTCATGGTAGTAATTTGGCATTAAATTACAAAGGGTATTATAACATATATCAGACACAGAAGAATAGACTAAGACTAGTGATTGTTAATGTTCAACTTGAATGAAGGCAAAACTGATGGAATTAAATTCAGTGTCAGTAGTTATTATTGTATGTAGGTTGCCACGTGTTAACTGCAGAAAAACAGTTGTTAGAAGAAAAGAGAAAGGCAGATTGTATTTCTTTCAGATGGAACAGGTGGTATTTGAAGACAAACAAGTGAAATATAACTTAGTCACATGATGTTACTACTACTGAAATGATAATGAGTCTTTGTGAGCTATATACTGTAAAAGGAGAAATTTCTTGGATTTCTACTTATTTGGATCTGTAGACATTCATTCAGGCATTCAGCATGTCCCAGAGACCTTCAAACTAGACACCAACTTTTATCAATCAAAAATCTAACCTGTTGCTTTCTAACAAAATCCTCCATAGTATGAGAAGCCTGTTTCAGTCTTTGAAAGAAGAGGAGTCTGAGCCCTGTTGTAATCACCAGTTTCTGATACGGTGTTCCCCCTGCTGGGACATGGATATTGCCGTCCCCTGAGAGCTTACCCAATTGCACAGAATACTTTCTCGAGATATTTTTGCTGCCCACGCATCCCCCACAGCTGCATAATTTGATGTTACTTAAATTATGTCTTCTGGCTAAGGTCTTACTAAATTTGTTATCAACAGCTCAAGTAAGCCATGTGAAAGACCTGAACAATTAACATTATTCTTTATGCTACAGTGGCACTGCAACACAGCAGCACTTCCTAAATGTGGCACAGATGTCATGTGTCCCATAGAATGAACTATAAATGTGCTTTGTACCTACAGAAACTCAGGTTTTGTCATTGCCCAGGCCATAGCCAGCAGCACAGGAACATACGATTCCCCCATCTTCAGTTTTTCAGAACTGCTCACATTTCTCAAGTTGACCTTGCATCACTTGGAATGACTGCAAAGGAGACAAATGTATAGGCAGGTTACAGGTTCATGGTGACTTCATAAAAGTACAAACAACTTGTAAAAGCTGGCTTACAAACATTAGTCAAACACCCCACCACTTTAGGAAATACAGTAGAATTCCTGCAAAAAGCCTCAATAATAGCAATAGTTGCATTATTATTTTAATTACACAACTGTAAGCTGCCAACATTAGGCAGACTGCTATTACTCTACTTTTTATGCTGTCTTTCCCAGCTGTAACTAACAGCTCTCAGAGGGCAGATCAAGGAGCAACCTGTACTTGCTAGAACAGCCATTGTACTGAGGCAAAGATGAACATGGGCTCTTACCCACGTAAGAGGCAAAACATATCAACAACTAAACCATCAGTAACAAATGAAGTATTGGACTCTTGGTATATCCTTGCAATATTCCTTTTCTATCTGTATATGGCTCATGCTACCTTAGCTCAATCCTGGTACTGCAAGATCACAGGCAGAGTGAGAGAGCTCTTCCTGGCTCTAGCAGTTCAACAGCAAATAAACTGGCCCTAAAGATGTTGTCTAACCTGTTCCTAGAGATTCATAATGAGATTCCACAGCTCACCCACATTGCTTAACACATTCCTTAATTAGCCTTATAATGTCTAAAAAGTGTTTCCTAACATTGAATTTGAGTAGCCCTTAGAGAGATGGGATCCCATTACTTCTTGTTCTAGCTGTTCATCCTCATGAAAATTAAGAAGTCTTGCTTTATTACATATTTTACAAATCTCTGTGGCTGCATGTTGTGGGACCAAAGGTGAAATTTTGGTTTCATGTTTACATAATTGCCTTCTATTTACGTTGGACCAGTGTTTTAGTTTCCCAAGACTGCCCGAATGCTCATCTCAATTTATGGTAATCCTTCCAGTCTGGAATGAGGTAAAAATGCAGGGAGAAAACACTCTCTTTTGTCTTGCACGTTACTGTGGAAAATACCAGTGTCAGAGGTCTTCAGGTTCACCTGTGTGGAGATTTGCACCCCATATAACCTTTCAATCAAGTAGCACAGTTTCTTGACCATATTTGCACCAAACTTACAGATATTCCTCTTTCTGTTGCAATAGAAGTGTCAGATAAAATCATGTTAGAAGACTCCCTCGAAGAGGAGACCTGAGGTTTACTCCATCTTTTGTAGCCACCCAGCCTGTTATCCTGTCTTTGGGGGAAACTGATGTGATTTTTCCCTTGGAGAAATTTGATGTGATTTTTTCCTGAATAGGGCAGTTCAGCAATTTTTTTCCTCCTTGTTGGGTGCAAGTTATTTGGTACCTTAAGGAAAAAGGGCTTTCTTTTCCATTGGGCAAGACTAACATTCACAGTCTTTCTTCTATTATTCAAATACATAGATCAGCTCTTGATTTTCACATCATGTTTACCTTGTTGTATTTACTCCTCAGCTTTTCTGTTTTTATGTCAGCGTGTTTACAATGCTTTTACACAGAGCTAGGCACTTTTACACTTGCTTTTGGAGGTCAAGTCTCAAAAGACTTCACAGTTTTAATCAATTGTCCTGTACTTTCCTGACCTTGGGACAGTTTTGACATATGCCTTAAACACTTAGGGGTTTTGTGGGGAATTACGAAGTAGTCTCTCTTTTAAAAATACGTTAATTTTATTCTCTTGTTCTTTTTCTTTACTTCATTAATGAGCCCTGTAATTTTTACAGTTACTTTTATAGAAGTTACCTTCCATCTTTCTTTAGTCAGCAACTTCTAGTCTGCATTTTAACGTTAAATGCGGATAAGTACACTCAAAATTGCTTTCAATGTGTTTATAAGAGATTTTCCTTGAAACTTTCTGGAAACTCACAGGGCACCCTGTGTCCCACAAAGTACCTCTCCCATTTCATCTCTGGGATGTCAAAATCCTCCTCTAACTCATGGCTCTTGAAATGATAATGACTCAGGTGTTTGCTCAGTTGTCTCGAATCAGAAACTACAGCAAAACTAAAACATAAGGCATGCACCATGTCCACAATATGATTCATAAACTTCCTCTGTAGAGAAGATCTCAAAAGTTTTCTGGAAAGTTGCTTCCTGTTGGACACTGAGGCTGCTGCAATGTGTTTTCCTGCCATACTGTAGGATATCATAGCAAAGGGAAGCTTGTCCACATTTCTTCCTTAGGGCAGCCCCCATCATGCTGCACACTTGACAGCTACTTACACCTCCCACTCTGGAACACAACTGGCATCAGAGACTTCACTGCCCTCCTGGGAAAATCTACTGCAGGGCTTCTCTAGTCACAGGGCTAACTGACCATCCTTCTTGATGATGGATGATGGGGCTTTGTTAGAAATAACCCAAATAAAGGAGAACAAAAAAGAAAGAATGGTTTATTTCAAATGCTGGTGTACATCAATATTGGACCTAACAGAAACACCTAGAACAATACACACGCAAGGAGCTTTCCAATCCTAAGCTGTACACTATCCAGAGCAAGATACAGAAAACAGTGAATGTGCACATATATATTTTCTGATGTGCAGAGTGTTCAAATTAAACTAGAGTGAAGTACAATCCTTATGAAGCCAACCCCTCTTTAATGAGCTGCTCTGATCTGAGCAGGGCATTTTGTGGAACACGTGGTTATTTAGCATCATACATTGATTAATTAATTCTTTCTCAGTTTTTGCCATGCAAGATTCCCTGCTCCCTTAATCTTCTGATCACATCTAAAGGTAGAAGCTAAACAACTCCAGTAAGGACAAACTGCCTGCTGGGCGAGATGGCTGTAATATGAGGATTAACTGTCCTTCCTGCTGTCATCACAAATTCTGACTGTTCAGAATGTGTTTAGGAGCCTCTGGTAGGAGCACTGGTCTCAACAGATAGGAACCAAAACAGCCACTGATAAATAAGAAAAAGAAGCCAAAGACCCCACTCAGCAGCCTTTTTCTTTGGGAAAATTCCCTCATTCAACCAATTCCAAACACCTGCACAGTCCACAGAGATATGCTTTGAAGCCAGGAATAATACAAATGGAAGCAGACCATAACTTTAACAAATCAGATCTCAAAACAAGCTTAGCAGATGTGCAGGAATAGAAAGTTTCTATTACCAATGCTGCACCTTGGCAGCTAACAAGAAGGATCAGGGGACACACCACCACTACAAACTCATGACTGTTCTTACCCAACGCAGGAACCGGGACAGTTTGGTATAGACACCATATTTGCCTTTCCTTGCACATCCTTCACCCCAGCTAACAATTCCAGTAACAAAGTAAGTATCCTTATATCTGGTCACATGGGGGCCACCACTGTCTCCTTGGCAAGCATCTTTTTCTTCTGTGTCATAACCAGCACAGAACATGTTCTCAGTTAATGGAAAGTTAGTGGATTGCTTGCAAATGCTCCTATTAACATAGGGGAGTTCAAGCACCTTCAGTTTTTTTGGGAGCGGTCCTTCATCAAATTCACGCCCAAAGCCACTGACCCTCCCAGATTTTTGGTTCATCAGAACATCATTAGCAAAATCTGCTTTGGGGAGACATGCTGCGATGACATATTCTGAAAACTTGATAGGTTCCTTCAGCTTTAACAAGGCGATGTCATTATCGTAAGTGTCAGCAACAAACTTGGCATGAACGATTATTTTGTCCACAGTATGCATTGATTCAGATGGCTCTTTCTTCTCTCTGTCCACTTCACCTGTAAAAGACCATTAAAAGGGACATTAATGTGGAGAGAGAAAAAGGATTTAAGAAATGACCTTGACAGAGGAAGAATAATTCTGAGTTGTTTGCCCAAGACCTTAGACAAAGAAGGAAACTATGAACAGGTATGGCAATATTTCTTAGCAGCAATTGGATCAGCTTTGGTCCTGGGATTTGTCTATGGAGATTTTTGTACCAGTTAACATAAAGGCATAAGCTGATTCAGCTAAACTAATGCAACTTTGTGTGGAAGCTCTTGAGCCCGACTTAGAGAAGAGAACATGGTCTGGACTACAACAGTGCAAAGATGAAGCTGTGTTGATCCTGTGTCCTGGCTCAAAAGGGAAGCAATGATAAATCTGAATATGTTCTTTTGTGCTCTATTCAATGAGTCATGGCTTCCCTGAAGGTTCCAGCAGGAGCAAATCTGGATGCTTCTGAAGTGCCAGGAATGATGAGCTTCCTGCAGAAGCACTGCTCTGCTGAACTTATTGATAGCCAACATTTCTAGAATATTTGACTGTAATCACTTGCACCTAGCTGCTAGAGAAGAAAGAGAGGCACCATTGTCACCTTCCACATCAGCTGCTCCTGTTGTTACAATGCAGGATTCTCACAATACCAAGAAATTATAAAAAGCAGCAAAAAAGCAACAAAGCCTAATGAATCATGAGTACATCTCACGGGAGATTTAAGGCACAGAAGGTTAGGCACAACAGATACTCCCACCTCAAGTAAAAGTAAAAGAAGTCATCACTCACCAACAACAACTTTGATTTCTTTGGATTGGTTCATGCAATGAGCTGCAGTTAGTATAAAATTTTCATTCAGAATAGTTCCACCACAAAATTCTTCTCCTTCCTCGTTTAACAGAACAGCCTGTGAAGCAAAGAAGGTAAGTACAAAAGGATAAAGTGCAGTTTAATGTTGAGGAGCTGTAAAGAGCTATCTGACTTCCCTGGACACTACAGAGATGCTTCTTACTGCACCATGTACATGGCCGTCCATGTCTCTCCTAGTATTGTATTCTCAGGTGTAGAGGCTACAGACAGATTCTTGATTGTCTTTATGTGACGTCAAGATTTGGCTTCCACTCTACCTCACTCCCAGTGCTGAGTAATGTCCCTCAGGCACTGACTGACAGAGCAGGCAGGGTGCAGACTCCACATCACCCCATCCCTTGGACTTACCCCCAAAGAATCTCCCAAATACAGGAATTCATTTTGGCTGGCCCAAACTCAAGGGTAAAACTGAGACATGAGGGTGTATTTGTGAAGCAAACACTGGATTTATCAAATGTGCCCTCAGGTGTGCTGCCTGAGTATATGGTCTCAGACAGAACCAAAATGTAACCTGCAAGAATGGCCTGGGAGAGCAGCATGACCCAAAAGTCCTCTCTGGGGATAGGGTAGGCAGCTCCATCAAAAATGGCACAAAGCCTTTTGTTCTGACACCGTGAGGCTGCAGTGGGCAGAACAGAACATCCAAGTGCCCAGGGTCACACAGTCCAGCTACATTTCGCTGCCACTGGCACGCGACACAGGTCACGTTCAGAAGGCAACTAGGTGGAAGGAGCCAGTGTTCACCTTTCCTCAGAGACAAGCTCTGCCCACGTGCCAGGCAAAACCACCTCCATTTACCTGCCATGGGCATTGACCAGGGGGACACTCATCCCCACCAACTATCCTGGTGTCAACATATGGAGTCTTGCTGCTTGTTCTGTTGTCAGGTGGAGGGGTTGGGCTTTCTGTGGTAATTGCAAAGTCCTCCTCTGTGCTCATTTCATTTGCAGGAGGGTTTTCTTGATCACTCGTTCTGTTGCTATAGTCAGCCGGTGAAAGAACAGACCTTTTTTTCCTTTTCACAAAAACTTTTCCACATGGGTATTTTACTGTAAAGAGAAGTACATTAAAATTGAAGATGGAGAGGAACATCAGCAGAAGAAAAAACTCCTTTGAAACACTGTCTCACAATATATAGTGCCTCTTCCTGATTTTCCAGAGAATAGCAAAGCCTTGGCACATGCAACCAAGGAAGAAGATCATATAGTTTGAAAAAAGACTGCTATTTTCTTATTGTGAAGCTTCTCCTTCGGCTTCCATCTCATTATCATATTTTGGAAGTATTTAAAATTTAATATATCATCTTCAATTATTTACATTGATATATTCATGTAATTCCTCTTAATAAAATGTGCTTAATTTGGAAACTGAGTGAAGTGCTTTATTTTAGGAATAATATGGCTAATAATAGCAAATTTTTATTAGCTATAAGTATTTAAAGCATGACATGATATCTAAATGGTTGAGTTACTTCTCCCCTGTGGTATTTTGAAATGCAACAAAATTGTACATATCTACGTAATCATAATTATCCAATCTCTTGAGTTACGAGTTGATGAGGTTAACTGCAATCCAAAGAATAAATTTTTTGCCATCTGCTCTTTCATATGGCCTGTAAGTGTTTAAGCAAAGATCTACTCTGATCACTTTTCTCAGTGTGGCTTCACCTTGAGTCCCATGTACAGTTTTGGCATCTAAATACAAGAAAGATATAAAGCTCTTAGAGAGTGTCCAAATAAAGGGAACAAAGACAGTGAAGGGCCTTGAGAGGAAACTGTATGAGGAACAGCTGACGTCACTCGGTCTGTTCAGCCTGGAGAAAAGGAGTCTGAGGGGAGACGTCATTGTGGTCTACAACTTTCTACTGAGGGGAGGAGGAGGGGCAGGCATTGATCTCTTCACTGTGATACCCAGGGACAGGACAAGGAAATACAGAATCCTTTATGCTGAGAAAGACCTCCAAGATCATTGAATTCCACCTTTGACAGATCACCACCTTGTTAATCAGACTATAGCCCTAAGTGTCGCATTTGGTTGTTTCTTGAAAATCTCCAGGGATGGTGACTCCACCACTTCCCCGGGCAGTCCATTCCAGTGCTGGATAGCCCCTGCCATGAAGAAACTGGAGAGAATGGCAGGAAGCTGTGTCAGTGGAGGTTTTGGTTGGATATTAGAAAAAGGGTCTTTACTAAGAGGGTGGTTGGGCAACGGAACAGGTCCCCCAGGGAAGTGGTCAAGGTGCCAAGCCTGACAGAGTTCAAGAAGTGTTTGGAAAATGCTCTTAGGCACATGGAGTTATTCTTGGGGTAGTCTAGTAAAAAACCAGGAGTTGGTCACTGACAATCATTGAGGATTCTTTTCAAAACAGAATATTCTGTGATTCTACAATTTTTTATTCTCCTGTTAACAGCAGAATTTACTCTAACTAGCCTCACTGACAACCCAGTTTTTGAAAGAGCACAAGATGACTTAGATTTTGATCCAGTCCATCACAGCACCTCACAAATGGAAAGCTTTGGAAAAACAAATCTTTTGGCCTCACTCTTGAGTCTAAGTCATGTAGGATACTGGTGGTTCAAAAGACATTCAGCTGTAAACCAAGACATCCCTTAACTGTGAAACAAGTCTCACCACCACTGCTAGTGGTTTAGCTCATGGCTTCGTACCTGTTGCGACACAGTGTTTGCCATCCTCTGCTAGAACATACCCATCTGCACAGGAGCACAACACATCCTTCCGTCCATCTCTTCGGACGCTGCAGAACTGCTCACAGTCCCCGTTGTTTATTCTGCAGAACTTTGGTATCACTATAAAAGACACGGTGGGAGAAAAACTATACATAGACACTGACTTCACAGAAGATCGGCAAGTTCCCCAAAAAAACCCACACTCTTTAAACACAATCTCTATCTCCACCTGCCAAGCACCTGAAGCACCCTTTAGGAATAACCAATGTGAGTGCTGAACATCAGCTTGTGCCTTACAAAGCAGCTGCATCCAGCCCACAAAACGTACCTGCCGAGTCCAAGTGGACTCAGTGGCCATGGCATGGTGAGCTCAGAAAAGCAGAGACAAATTGTCAGGGGAAGAATGAACAAAACACTAACAGAGAACATCATTGTGGAAATCCTCACACGATTCCTCCCTCCTGTCCTGAATCACTCCCCTCGGTCCTGTGGCTGAACCTCAGTTCCACACTCCCACTCTGACTTCTGGGCTAATGATACAACCTCCCGTGGCAAGGTCACGGCGGCAGCTCTATGCCACAGAAGTGAGCCCCAGGAAGGATTTCCGTGCAGAACATGCTTCCTTGCAAGGCTCCCTGGGAAGTTCACCTCCACAGCTCCCCAAAGCAGAAACTTACCAAATTCACAGTTCTTGCCTTGATAACCATCCAAGCACGTGCAAGTGTAGGAACCAATTCCATCTTTACAGTGGCCCCCATAGTGACAAGGATTTGAACTGCATTGGTTCCCATCTACAAAAACAAACCACAGCCCAGATTATTGGAAGTGTGCAAGCATTTTCAATGAACGCAGAAGGGCTCATAGTTTTCTTAAGCCATCTTTCATCCTTCCTTTTAAAATATACGTCCTGTGAGTTGCCACATTCCAGACGGAACAAACAGTATAAATGCAATCATTCCAAATCTGCAATGATTCATCTACCTACCCTCAGTTTTGCACTCTCTTTTTGGTGGCCCCTGTATGTGAGAGTGTGTATGCAAGTCTTTTTTTGTGGGAAGATATAGCAATACATAGTGGTCACAGTCTACATAACTTACAGTGAATCCTGTAAAACCAGACAGGGCATTTCTACATTGCAACTACTGGCTAAAAACCATCAACTTTTATTTCCTTAAAGGTCATCTCAGGCCTTCTGCATGTCTTCTGTCTGCAGAGCTGTTCATTTAAAGACACAGATACCGACATATTAAACAGAAGTTAATAAAACCCCCAAACTTTACAAAACCCTGCTAAATTCATATGAGCAGGCCAAATTTCTGTCCTGCACTGCTTAGAGCACCAAAATTTTCCCACTGTATCCATTGAGGTACAAGCTTAAGCTTGAAATTATTACCTCTTACCTCACGCTGCCCAAATCTATGCTGCCCTCTCGAGTTCTGCTGCCTTTCTTCCTTCCCCAGACAGACACAACTGACTGACCTGACTCCAGGGCCCCAGCCACGCATATCTCATAAAACTCAGCTTACATGGAGGACAGGGAGGTAACTCTGCATTTGGAGACAAATTTCATGTAGCAGCTCTTTCTCCCACCCCATCTCATCTCTTCTCTGGTGCTCACTGTCATGGTCTGTCCCATTTAGTGCTCTGCTGCAAAAAAATGTGTTTCCCCCTCACACATGTTCTCTGGGATGCACTGTTTCATACAAGAAGTATGATATCCAGAAAAGTGAACTTGCTTAATAATTCATTGCTTTAGACAAGACAAATTTCAAATTCCTAAATGTTACCACCTGTTCTGCCCCTGTTTGGAGCAGGGTCAGAATAGGTGGGACAATTTATTTTATCAAGTATAGCTGTGATGTTTGTGTGAGGAATTAGAAAATCACAGTAACATATGGGGTAAGGGTTCTTGTTCTCCTCTGCACACTTAAATATTGTGGGCATCATTTTGTCCCTCAGCAGCTTACAAATGCATAGTAAGGATTTAATTATCACATCTCTTGAGAATATGAAGAATAGCCCTTTAATTTTGCTGAGCTTTTGAAAACCCTACATGTCAACATACTGACCCCATAATTTACACTGACACAACTGTCAGTCCAAAATAAAGTTCCCCATGTACCTGAGCCCTGAATATCATTACATTACAGCTGTCAAAGAGAAGCAAGTTGGATGAGACAGCAGAGCTACCAGAGCCCACTCATGTCCCCTGCCCCGCAAAGCAAAAATATTGACAACTACTTGCGTGGTTTAGGCAAAGCAGCACAAAGCCAAGTTAAATCAAATTCTCTACCTGTGTGCCTCATCTCAAGGAAAAGGAGGACAACAGGAAGAAGCCACATTGTCCCACGATGACCTGCTATGCCCATCCTCCAAGCTCACTGCGCATAACCCACCGCTTTCCCTGCAGGGCTCTGAGGCAGCTGCTAAATGAGAAACACCACAGTGCAAAGGTCATTTACTCATGAGAAAACAAAACCTCTGAGAGCAAAGTCTGCACTCAATGTCACCATGGCACAGTGTTAAGACACAAAAAAAGTGAGCGTGCTGCAGTAATGACACGCTGATATCTTTGTGCTAGCAGAGCACCTCTAGGAGGCTTTCCTCTAGAAATTTTGAAAAAAGCCTCTCTAAAGCAGCTGGACTATGCAGGCAGCAAGGAGCTAGAGTAAGTGATCTGGCTCTTGCCCTAGTCCCAAGAAGGCAGAACAACCAGAGCCAGAGCTTTGTGCCTCCTGTATGCTGGGCTGAAGCAGGAAGGCACCCCAGAAGTGAGGAGTGAACCAAGGCACCAAGTGTCCAGATCTTGGCGAGCACAGTTACCTACTAGCTCTGTCACAAGCACACTTGGACAGAGCACACTTCCCCAGATTCATCAATTTCCATCCCATTATGAATGTTGGGGGTGTTATTGTTTGAAAGCAAAGCAGTGGGAGATCCCAAGTCAGAAATAAAATTTAATAGGAAGATTAAAATAAACTCAATAATACAGAAACACTGACAGAGTCAGAATACAACCTTACACCGGGTCAGTCAGGGTGTTGGTGGCAGTCAGATTAAATGGTGACTGCAGTCCTCTTGAAGTGATAGATGTGGTTCTGTTGAAGCAGTGATCCTGTAGAAGGGTTTGATCTTCCTCTGAAAGTCCAGTGGTGGTTATGGAGCTCTTGTCCTCTGGGAATTCAGAGATTAAGGCTGACTGTGGTGTTCAAAACCTCAGATTATATCCAGGTAGGAATGCTTGGTTCCTCCCCCTGGGTTCAGCATTTCACAATGGGATGATGTAACTTTATCAGTCATGCAGTGAGACTCAGTGGCCCATTAACAGAAGATATCACCTGGAGTTATTGGAGATGAGTCATGAAGGGGGTAAGGAACACTGCCTTACCTGGTTTTAACAGCTTATGAAGATGGTGATAGAACTTACTTTTGGGTACATCTTACATTGTAACCTAAGACAGGGGGTTATGGGGGTTATGTGCTGTTTTCTCTTGCTTAAAATACTCCCAAGTGGACAGCTCTTGAAATGGCATTGTGGTCTGGGAATTAGGTTATGGAAGACAATCCTACCAGGCGAGTCACCTGCACCAGAGAGCAGTACAAAGGAAACTTGTTCTTCCCATGCCAGTGCAAAGGCACAAAGGCATGATCCCAACAGTGACACTCTGCTTGTGTTGCTCACCTGGAAATATTGCTAAGGGCACCGAGCCCAGCCTACTGAACCAATAAGGGATCAAGTTAACCTCTATTATAATTTTGATATGTTGGCCAAGGCTCCAGGGAAAAAGCTATCTGGAAAGTTGGACACTGAGCCTGCTGCAGTGTGTTTTCCTACCATACTGTAGGATACCATAACAAAGGGAAGCTTGTCCACATTTCTTCGTTAAGGCAGCCCCCATCATATTGCACACCTGACAGCTACTTACACCTCTCACTCTGCAACACAACTGGCATCAGAGACTTCACTGCCCTCCTGGGAAAATCTACTGCAGGGCTTCTCTAGTCACAGGGCTTGCTGACTGTCCTTCTTTTCTTCCCTGAAGTCTCATGACTGGCTTTTCCTTGAAGGCAGAAGAAGCCTGAGAACTAGAGGGTACCTTAGAGCCTCTCTGTCCACCATCCCTGGCACACACCAGCTTTTGCCTAAGCCAGCCATGTCTGCTTGCCAGGAGGAATTCTGGCAAATCCACCAGTTTACTTAACAGCTGTGTGCTGTGTCCCTTTCCTGGATTCTGCAATCTGTTCAAATTTTGCTGTGAAATTACTCCCTAAACATTGGTCTACATTCAAAAAAGAGTGTGCTTTTGTTCCTCCTTTTGTTGCAGGAACTAGGGCTGCTTATGTATAATCTTTGGTAGGAGGTCCAGAGGCAAGGAGATGTTTCACTCATGTCCTCTCAGCATGGCAGAGATGCTGGCACAGAAAGTGCAATGGACATAAAGTGATGCCTTCAGCTACCTCAACACCTTCACAGCCCACTTTGTGTTTTGCATCAGTCCTCAAGCTGCACTTGAGTAGAAGAAAGCCCTTAGCAAGAGTATAAGTAGGATCTGTGTAGGACGCAGACCTGAGGTTTTCCTTTGTAGAGGGATCTTTCACCCTGATTGATCACAAGGCAGAGTACCCATGGGACAAAGGATATGAACAAGAATCCAGTGGACAGCAGAACTCAGGGAACAAACACTGCTGAGCAAACATTGAAGTAAGCCCACTGAGGAGTTATACAGGTCAAGACCATCAAGCTGGGGTAACTGACCTGCCCACTCACTTTCTCGCCCACAATTAGTGTTGAATGCAGAGCTGTATTTTGAGTTGGTCAGTCTGCGTTGCTCACAGCACCTGCTATGCAAAATGAGCCAGTACCAGCTCAAAGCCTGAGAAAGAAGTAGCAGGTGTCTAATGAAATTCAGTGTTCCTCAGAGCACAGGGAAGCACAAGAGTTTGGAGAAGCCTTGGAAAAGCCATCAGAATTGTTAGGAGGATAGAGGCTGATGGGGCTGTGTTAGAAAAAAAACCCAACCAAAGGAGAACAAAAAAGAAAGAATGGTTTATTTCAAATGCTGGTGTACATCAATATTGGACCTAACAGAAACACCTAGAACAATACACACGCAAGGAGCTTTCCAATCCTAAGCTGTACACTATCCAGAGCAAGATACAGAAAACAGTGAATGTGCACATATATATTTTCCGATGTGCAGAGTGTTCAAATTAAACTAGAGTGAAGTACAATCCTTATGAAGCCAACCCCTCTTTAATGAGCTGCTCTGATCTGAGCAGGGCATTTTGTGGAACACGTGGTTATTTAGCATCATACATTGATTAATTAATTCTTTCCCAGTTTTTGCCATGCAAGATTCCCTGCTCCCTTAATCTTCTGATCACATCTAAAGGTAGAAGCTAAACAACTCCAGTAAGGACAAACTGCCTGCTGGGCGAGATGGCTGTAATATGAGGATTAACTGCGTCCTGTCCTTCCTGCTTTCATCACAAATACTGACTGTTCCGAATGTGTTTAGGAGCCTCTGGTAGGAGCACTGGTGTCAACAGATAGGAATCAAAACAGCCACTGATAAATAAGAAAAAAAAGCCAAAGACCCCACTCAGCAGCCTTTTTTTTTGGGAAAATTCCCTCATTCAACCAATTCCAAACACCTGCACAGTCCACAGAGATATGCTTTGAAGCCAGGAATAATACAAATGGAAGCAGACCATAACTTTAACAAATCAGATCTCAAAACAAGCTTAGCAGATGTGCAGGAATAGAAAATTTCTATTACCAATGCTGCACCTTGGCAGCTAACAAGAAGGATCAGGGGACACACCACCACTACAAACTCATGACTGTTCTTACCCAACGCAGGAACCGGGACAGTTTGGTATAGACACCATATTTGCCTTTCCTTGCACATCCTTCGCCCCAGCTAACAATTCCAGTAACAAAGTAAGTATCCTTATATCTGGTCACATGGGGGCCACCACTGTCTCCTTGGCAAGCATCCTTTTGCTCTGTGTCATAACCAGCACAGAACATGTTCTCAGTTATGGCTAAGTTAGTGGATTGCTTGCAAGTGTTCCTATTAACATAGGGGACTTCGAGCACCTTCAGTTTTTTTGATTTTCGTCCGCCTTCAAATTCACGCCCAAAGCCACTGACCCTCCCAGATTTTTGGTTCATCAGAACTTCATTAGCAAAATCTGCTTTGGGGAGACATGCTGCGATGACATATTCTGAAAACTTGATAGGTTCCTTCAGCTTTAACAAGGCGATGTCATTATCATAAGTCTCAAGAATAAATTTGGAATGAACAAGTATTTTGTCCACAGTATGCATTGATTCAGATGGCTCTTTCTTGTCTCGGTCCACTTCACCTGTAAAAGACCATTAAAAGGGACATTAATGTGGAGAACGTACAAGAATTTTAGAAGAAGATTTCCTCCTTTAAAAAGGAAGAGGGTAGTGTAATCATTCTGAGTACTTTGCCCAAGACCTTAGACAAAGAAGGAAACTATGAATAGGCATGGCAATATTTCTTAGCAGCAATTGGATCAGCTTTGGCCCTGGGATTTGTCTATGGAGATTTTTGTACCAGTTAACATAAAGGCATAAGCTGATTCAGCTAAACTAATGCAACTTTGTGTGGAAGCTCTTGAGCCTGAGAATAGGCTCTCTCTCTCCCTCTCTCTTAGAGAAGAGAACATGGTCTGGACTACAACAGTGCAAAGATGAAGCTGTGTTGATCCTGTGTCCTGGCTCAAAAGGGAAGCAATGATAAATCTGAGTTTCTTCTTTTGTGCTCTATTCAATGAGTCATGGCTTTCCTGAAAGTTCCAGCAGGAGCAAATCTGGATGCTTCTGAAGTGCCAGGAATGATGAGCTTCCTGCAGAAGCACTGCTCTGCTGAACTTATTGATAGCCAACATTTCTAGAATATTTGACTGTAATCACTTGCACCTAGCTGCTAGAGAAGAAAGAGAGGCACCATTGTCACCTTCCACATCAGCTGCTCCTGTTGTTACAATGCAGGATTCTCACAATACCAAGAAATTATAAAAAGCAGCAAAAAAGCAACAAAGCCTAATGAATCATGAGTACATCTCACGGGAGATTTAAGGCACAGAAGGTTAGGCACAACAGATACTCCCACCTCAAGTAAAAGTAAAAGAAGTCATCACTCACCAACAACAACTTTGATTTCTTTGGATTGGTTCATGCAATGAGCTGCAGTTAGTATAAAATTTTCATTCAGAATAGTTCCACCACAAAATTCTTCTCCTTCCTCGTTTAACAGAACAGCCTGTGAAGCAAAGAAGGTAAGTACAAAAGGATAAAGTGCAGTTTAATGTTGAGGAGCTGTAAAGAGCTATCTGACTTCTCTGGACACTACAGAGATGCTTCTTACTGCACCATGTACATGGCCGTCCATGTCTCTCCTAGTATTGTATTCTCAGGTGTAGAGGCTACAGACAGATTCTTGATTGTCTTTATGTGACGTCAAGATTTGGCTTCCACTTTACCTCACTCCCAGTGCTGAGTAATGTCCCTCAGGCACTGACTGACAGAGAGGGCAGGGTGCAGACTCCACATCACCCCATCCCTTGGACTTACCCCCAAAGAATCTCCCAAATACAGGAATTCATTTTGGCTGGCCCAAACTCAAGGGTAAAACTGAGACATGAGCGTGTATTTGTGAAGCAAACACTGGATTTATCAAATGTGCCCTCAGGTGTGCTGCCTGAGTATATGGTCTCAGACAGAACCAAAATGTAACCTGCAAGAATGGCCTGGGAGAGCAGCATGACCCAAAAGTCCTCTCTGGGGATAGGGTAGGCAGCTCCATCAAAAATGGCACAAAGCTTTTTGTTTTGACACCGTGAAGCTGCAGTGGGCAGAACAGGGTCACACAGTCCAGCTACATTTCGCTGCCACTGGCACGCGACACGGGTCATGTTCAGAAGGCAACTGTAGAAACTGACAGTGGTCAAAGAGGAGATTCTAGGCTTCATCCAGCAAGAGCAGAGTCTGAGTCTATGTGAAATCAAGTCACAAAACTTTCTCGCATTGGCCTGAGAAATTTTAAGGTGGAATCAAAAACAGTCCCTGGAAGGTTAATGACCGTTAGCAGGTGCTGTATTCTCCTAACTTGTTGTTTACTTGTAAGAAACAGTCTATATGTGTTGTTCCAAATGACCAATAATATTCATTCTATCAAAACACTGTATAAAAGGATGTTTCTCGCAATAAATGTTCTCTATAATGCCCTCCGAGGAAACCGGAGATTTTACGTATCGTTATTTGAACCGTCCCAAATCATAATGACAGGCAACCAGCTGGAAAGAGCCAGTGTTCACCTTTCCTCAGAGACACGCTCTGCCCACGTGCCAGGCAAAACCACCTCCATTTACCTGCCATGGGCATTGGCCAGGAGGACACTCATCCCCACCAACTATCCTGGTGTCAACATATGGAGCCTTGCTGCTTGTTCTGTTGTCAGGTGGAGGGGTTGGGCTTTCTGTGGTAATTGCAAAGTTCTCCTCTGTGCTTGTTTCATTTGCAGGAGGGTTTTCTTGATCACTCGTTCTGCTGCTATAGTCAGCCGGTGAAAGAACAGACCTTTTTTTCCTTGCCACAAAAATTTTTCCACAAGGGTATTTTACTGTAAAGAGAAGGACGTTAAAATTGAAGATGGAGAGAAATACCAGCATATGAGAAAACTTCTTGGAAATGCCAAGGAAACAGAGTGAAGTAAGAGTGCTCACAAGAGCAATTTGTTATTTTTTAAAGGATATAACAAGCAACATCATCTGACCAGTCTTTGACATCTCTGACCAGTCTTTTTATTAGAGGGCAAAAATGCATATGGGAAGTAGCACTTACACACGGTGGAAGTAGCACTAATTATAATATAATATAATATAATATAATATAATATAATATAATATAATATAATATAATACAAATAATAATATAGTATAATTATATGATATAATAATATACAATATAATTATAATTATATATTAAATAAATTATATTAATTATATTATATTAAATATAATTATTAAATATAATTATATAATGTTTAAAGTCTCTATAAAAAGAAAGGTTTTGAAAATAAAAGTTTTGCAGGCTGCTATGTTATGTGGCTTGTAAGTATTTAAGAAAATTAGTTATTGTTATTAATGCAATTATTTTTCTCTTGACGAAAGCGGAAGTTACTGTGGTAATTTGCCGAGAGGCACCTTGTAAAGGGTCGAAAACACATAGATTTTGATCCAGTCCATCACAGCACCTCACAAATGGAAAGCTTTGGAAAAACAAATCTTTTGGCCTCACTCTTGAGTCTAAGTCATGTAGGATACTGGTGGTTCAAAAGACATTCAACTGTAAACCAAGACATCCCTTAACTGTGAAACAAGTCTCACCACCACTGCTAGTGGTTTAGCTCATGGCTTCGTACCTGTTGCGACACAGTGTTTGCCATCCTCTGCTAGAACATACCCATCTGCACAGGAGCACAACACATCCTTCCGTCCATCTCTTCGGACGCTGCAGAACTGCTCACAGTCCCCGTTGTTTATTCTGCAGAACTTTGGTATCACTATAAAAGACACGGTGGGAGAAAAACTATACATAGACACTGACTTCACAGAAGATCGGCAAGTTCCCCAAAAAAACCCACACTCTTTAAACACAATCTCTATCTCCACCTGCCAAGCACCTGAAGCACCCTTTAGGAATAACCAATGTGAGTGCTGAACATCAGCTTGTGCCTTACAAAGCAGCTGCATCCAGCCCACAAAACGTACCTGCCGAGTCCAAGTGGACTCAGTGGCCATGGCATGGTGAGCTCAGAAATGCAGAGACAAATTGTCAGGGGAAGAATGAACAAAACACTAACAGAGAACATCATTGTGGAAATCCTCACACGATTCCTCCCTCCTGTCCTGAATCACTCCCCTCGGTCCTGTGGCTGAACCTCAGTTCCACACTCCCACTCTGACTTCTGGGCTAATGATACAACCTCCCGTGGCAAGGTCACGGCGGCAGCTCTATGCCACAGAAGTGAGCCCCAGGAAGGATTTCCATGCAGAACATGCTTCCTTGCAAGGCTCCCTGGGAAGTTCACCTCCACAGCTCCCCAAAGCAGAAACTTACCAAATTCACAGTTCTTGCCTTGATAACCATCCAAGCACGTGCAAGTGTAGGAACCAATTCCATCTTTACAGTGGCCCCCATAGTGACAAGGATTTGAACTGCATTGGTTCCCATCTACAAAAACAAACCACAACCCAGATTATTGGAAGTGTGCAAGCATTTTCAATGAACGCAGAAGGGCTCATAGTTTTCTTAAGCCATCTTTCATCCTTCCTTTTAAAATATACGTCCTGTGAGTTGCCACATTCCAGACGGAACAAACAGTATAAATGCAATCATTCCAAATCTGCAATGATTCATCTACCTACCCTCAGTTTTGCAATCTCTTTTTGGTGGCCCCTGTATGTGAGAGTGTGTATGCAAGCCTTTTTTTGTGGGAAGATATAGCAATACATAGTGGTCACAGTCTATATAACTTACAGTGAATCCTGTAAAACCAGACAGGGCATTTCTACATTGCAACTACTGGCTAAAATACATCAACTTTTATTTCCTTAAAGGTCATCTCAGGCCTTCTGCAGGTCTTCTGTCTGCAGAGCTGTTCATTTAAAGACACAGATACCGACATATTAAACAGAAGTTAATAAAACCCCCAAACTTTACAAAACCCTGCTAAATTCATATAAGCAGGCCAAACTGCAATGATTCATCTACATATCCTCAGTTTTACAATGTCTTTTTGGTGGCCATGGTATTATGATGTGTATACAAGCCTTTTTTTTTTTTTAATGGAAAGATGAAGAGATTAGCTCAGTTGGTTAGAGTATGGTGCTAATATGGACAGGGTTGCAGATTTGATCCCTGTATGGGCCCGTCATTTAAGAATTATCAATGACTCAATGATCTTTGTGGGTTCTCCCAACTCAGAATATTCTTTGATACTGTCGTTGTGGTCAGAATATATATACAGTGAAGCCTGTAAGAGCTGACAGGACATTTCTACATTACAGTTTCTGTCTAAACATACCAAACTTCTGGGCCCTTGCATTTCCCTATAGTTTTTTCTCTGTTTCATACAAAATCCTGGATATCCAGCAAAGTGACACTTGATAATTTGCTGCTTTAGATAACATGATCTTATCCCCCTATTTTGCCACTTGTTCTGTCCGTCTTTGTAGCAGCTGAAACAGCCCATAGCAGAAACAACATGCAAGAAGCTACTCATTCTAAGGACCCTCCCTGTGTGGTACTTATGGACTGCAACCTCATCTGCGGCAGCTTTGCCTGCCACAGGGAACAGTTGCTGTGATTTGTGTACTGCACCCACACATCAAGATCCTTTTTCTACCTGGATGTGGCCAAAATCAAGAACTCTCCAAATGCTCCAACCATGGAGATTCTGGAAACTGATAACCATGCTTAACAGAGGGAAGGCAAGACCAACATTAAAAAAAAAAAAAGAAGACACACTGAATGTCTACATTATAACTTCTAGTTTCTGCCTCCTCTGCAGTGCCATAGCACTCTATTCTGTAGTGGCCTTAGCTAAGCAGCATCCTATTGTTAGAAAACATACTTTAGTCCTACCCTCCACTGTAGTTGTAGCTGTGGCAATGAGTTTTATATCAATATTGCATTAATTGCAGAATCCCCTACTAAAAAAGGAAGCAAGAACAAATTGTTCTAGTAACTTGGTTGAACGTAGCTGTGGTTTTCAATACTTCTGAACACCCACAAAGTGATTGTGGACTGTGGTTTAAAATGTATGAAAACTAACATTTCTGCTAAGAGCATTGGCACTGATATTCTACTGCTTGTATTCTCATGAGAAAATGGTTTGAAATATTCCAATCCTGTTTACTGTAACACTGACACAGGCTTTGCTTGAAGTTTTAGCTTGTAGGTTGCAGAGTTCAGGCTCTGCTTAGAGGATTGTGAAAGTCTTTGTCTTCATTTTTCTGCAGATTCCAAAAGAAAAAGCTGAGCTCTCTTTGGTCAACATTCTTGAGGTACTCCTCCTAGTGTGCAAACTGGACATATATTTTCTGGAGAACATGTTAACAAACACTAATACATTAAAAATCTGTCCCTGCACAGTGCTTACAAACACTAGAACCCTAATAAATAAAACTCACATCTCTGGATAAAAAATCCCAGAAAACTGTTAGGTAGTATCTGCTGATCTATTGGCATATTCTCCTTGAATGCTAAACAGTTCTGTAAAAAGCACAACCGAAAAAATGCTCTTTAAGACAGGAATCAACAACACTTTGGCATGGAAGGTGACAGGAAACTGGCAAATGGCTATGCAATGCAATCTAACTTCATGTTGGTTATGGTGATTGAGAGACACCCTCATCTGTGACTCTTTGCATCTTGAATTCTTCCATCTGGGGCTGCCCCTCTGAAGGAAAACTATCTGGCAGTCCCATACAGTTTCTGATCCTCACTGTCCTTTGCGTGCAAAGGACCACTGTTCCTCTTTTGAGAGGACAAAGGTCAGCCCAGCAACTGGAGACAGCTGAACCTTGCCTTCAAATGAAGCAATTGGGTTCAAGCAACAGCAGGCAGTAAATCAGACTCCTTTTTCAGAGGAAACACAACATGAGGGTGTTCCAGAGTGAAAAGAGAGGAAGCAAGGGAACAGGAAGGGCTTATTTAAGAGGTGCATCCTTTCAAACTTTGCAATAAGGAAGATTAATCTTCTAAACAAACACCGAGTGTTTTCTTACCTACATAAATGTTCCAGAATTCCTCCTACAGGTAAATGTGGGAAATGGAGAAAAAAAAGGAAATAGATAAGCGTTACTGAATTCTTCAGAAAAATACTAGACTTTTCACACACAGGATACCTGGAGCTAACAACTGATAAAAGAAATATTTACATTAGAGATACATACAGTGCTTTGCAGCCCACCATTACTTTTTAATAACTTAAAACCATATGATCCATCCTGTGTCCAGCTCTACAGAATCAATCTCATGCATTTTTCAGAAGTATCTGAAACTCCTCAGAGTTTTTCCAGTGTGACTCATTCAGCATTAGCCACTTGTTTTCCTGCATAACTATCTTTCCACCAGTTTTGTCTGAATTTACTCATATTCCTGTAATGCCAAATTCTCAGTCTCGATGCCCACCCCATACTCCCATCAACCAGGACCTCACAAATCCTGACTTTTAAAAATATTTTGTCTGATTTGTGTTCTCCTTTCTGTCTGGACTCCAGGATGGTGTCTGTCCAAGACAGTTCTTTCCAGTGACATCTGGTCACCCGGCAGAACAGGCTGTGCCGGTTCTGCTATAGGTAAGTCAGCATTTATGATCCAAAGTACGCTGGTGATGCACCCATGACTCCCCACCCAGGACACCTCAGGGCCACTCCAAGAACATTCTGGCCACCAAGTAATGCTAAAGGGAAGTGAGTCTGGCCTTAGCTCCAGTTACAGGGTAGTTCTAAACAGCTACACAGCTACAGGCTTTGCTTGCAGTATCACCTTTTCTACTTACTCCAGTCCACACAGTCGCCCTGTAACTTTAACTCTCCCTTCAGCTTGGGTACAAACCACATTTCTGTCTAAAGTTAAGCAAACCATTGGGGTAGGGCAGGTGACACAAGAGTCACACAAACTTCATTCCAATCAACATTAAGGCATTTAAGAACTGTTCACAGTATACATTCTCTCAATTCAGACAAAGATAGCTACAAAATTACAAGAAAAGCTGCTTGAGATAAGTTCAGTAAAATTCCCTCATGAGGTTCCATGTCAGCATTTGAGTTCTCAGACTTCCCGTGGACTGCCTTGATCGCAGCCACGGCACTTAGGTATATAATCCAGATAGGGTGAACGTATTTTCAACACTGATAGCAGCAAAGCCATTGGAGGTTAAATAACTTTTAACGGCAATTAAAAAGATCAGAACAGGTAAAAGAATGGAGGATTTAACATGGGCTGGCCATGCAAGAGCTAAATTAAGACTGCTACGGGATGATTACTGCCTTAGCAATTCCACCCACAGTCAATCACTATTTGTTCTTTGTGTTAAATGATTGGAAACAACTTGGGAGTTTTGATGCCCAGCTCAAAGGACTTGAATAGTAATTTTTAAACATGAAATATAGAAATATATTTTTAAACATGAAATAGACCTATGTTTCATTTTAGTTCAACCTTACAGTTTTCTCCTGGTCTTCAAAAGCTTCTCTTGCTTCTTCTTTTGAGCAGCGTTCCTCATTGCATTCTCTTTCAATATTCCCTTTCTTCAGCTCCTCTAAGAAAGAGTTAGCACGTTTTGCTCTTTCCAAGAACTTGTAGGCATTTTCTTTCTTGATGAATACTAGATAGCAGAGAAAAAATGTACAGGTGGGTAATATTCGGTGGTGGAAAAGAGTCATGACAAATGAGTAAAGTAGAAACAAAGCCAAAACAGACCACACTACCTGTACACAACATTACCTGTGAGATTAGTCCTCATACAGGCTGATACATCCCAGGATCTCTCAGAGCAGTCTCTCTGAGAATCAGTAGCCTCAGAACAAAATGTAGGACATGTAGGACCCCAAACTTTTCCCCTATTCTTTTTATTCTTGAAAAGGTTGCCAGTGAGGGCTTATATTTCTCCTGCTCCTGCTCAAGACTCAATCTTGAATAGAATGACTTTCCCTGAATGCTGGGGAGATTACATTCCTTGATTTGTTTTTAAAGCTGACCACTGGGCAACACCACTGACTGCTTCAGGTTGCAGAAAATAAATGCCACTCAAGATGCAGCAATGTATCTTCTGCAGCTAGAAAAAGTCCATGTATGAGTTCTAATGCTCTTCACCACTCCAAATCTCACTGCACTGCCCTGCGATCTTCCTGCCCTCTTAACAGCACCTCTCAATTGCCTGTAGAATTATTCCTGCCTTCCTGATTTATGTGCATGTAGAGCTAAAGGCAGCTGCCTTGTAAGATTTTACACAGAGCAGGAGTAAATGAACATCAGCTTTAGCAGGAAAGTAGAGCCTGAAGTCAGTTTGCTGAGTTGTTTTATTTCAGAAAAGCTTGGTGTCACAGAAGCCTGAAACTTGCTGCCTTCAAGATTCAGGTAGCTGTTGATTTAAACTGGAGGATCAGAGACATGAAACCATTAAACTCATCGCAGGCACTTGCCTCTGTGAACAACAGCATTACTCTCCAGTGACTTGTGCACAGGTCACCAGGCAGGAAAAAAAACAAACAGCAGTGGAGTAAGTTGCTAATCTCTGTAAAGAGTATACATTCTAGGAAAGTGTGAAGAGTTTGGAAGTTGGCATTTAATCAAGTTCTATCACCTGGAATTTACACTGAGGAAATACTTTACAATCACAGGCTGGAGTGTGGAAGATTGTGCTACAGATATGACTTCAAGGACTATACCTTATGCTCACTGGGTGGCCTGCACATTCCTTTTGGAGCATTCTTCATGCAGCTTAATTCAATCATAAATAAACTTGCTAATAGTAATTATATATCCTAATATCTTCCAAGTGAGCACAGAGGAGACTTATTCTGCTTTCACTGAAATTGGTGGATCATCCACAGGGAGACAAGATCTGTATTAAGCAATCCCACATGTCATTTGAAACCCCACTTACTTTGAAAAGGCTTCTCTCAAGGAAGGCTTACAGAAAGTACTTTTAACTTGCAGCTCAGCAACTGTTAGTTCATTCACCCACTATCTTATTTGTCCTTAAATCCCTTTCTTCAGTGACAGGAAAGTGACAGGACACAGCCGGTGGGGTTATCACCTCTATATTCCTTTCCTTTCACGCCACTCACATAAGCGGATGTTTTTGTAAACTTGAACTAGCCTCTTTCTGAGGCTGCTCACTCTTTTTTCCAAGCTCTCTCTCATACTTCCTTCTTTAGAGACAGCAAGGAGCAACAGGCATTGGTCAACCAAAGCATGATATTCCACAGACATGTTTTAAACCCCAAGCAGTCAGACTCACGGAAAAAAAAGAGTTAACAGCTTTTGAAAAGTTCTTTGCTGATGCTGCCTTGGACTTAGGCGCTGACTGGCGGCACTGAGGGCAGCGGGACCCGCTCCCCGCTGTGTCCCAGCTCCTCCACGGCCAAGCGCATCTAACCAAGACTTGGCCAGGTTTCCCCTCACACAGGAGAGCACCTCAGGCTGCGAGGACGGCTGTCCCCCTGGGGCGAACGGCGGGCAATCCCACTTTCCTACACCGTCCCCGAGATGCCCCCAGCAGCTTCCTGCCCCCGAAGCTCAGCTCCCCGCTTTGTGGCGCTGTGCGGCGTGGGCACAGGTGCTGACAAGCCCTCAGCCGTGTGGAAACGGAACCCGCCGGGGAAGACGAGCCGTGGTGGCCGCTCCCCTTCCCCGCCGCCGCGGCTCCTGGCACTCTCCCGGTGCGCGCCGCCGGCCCGCAGCATCGATCCGCCTCTCCCCGCAGACTGTGGGGAAGGGAGATTCCCCCCTCCCGAAAACCTGGAAAAGGTGCCGCCTTACCGCCTCCCTGAGCGCGGAGCTCGGCGCAGAGGAGCAGGAGCAGCAGGAGCAGCAGGAGTAGCAGGCGCCCGGCCATGGCAGCGCCCGCCGGGGCCGCTCCCAGGGTCGCGCCGGCGGCGCGGCACGGCACGGCACGGCACGGCACGGGCGGGACAGACGGACGGACGGGACGGACGGGACGGACGGGAGCCGAAGTCTTCACCCCCTCGGGCGGGGTGAGACTGAAGGCGCGTTGCTTCACCCTGCCCAGAAATAGCGGAAGCGCCGCGACAGGGTGACAGCCGCGGGATTTCTCAGTCGGGGAGTGAGGCTGCTCTTCTTTTTGTAGTTTATTTTTTAAAGCCCAAGGCAGAGGGGCGGTTGTTTTGTTTTTAACTGCACCTTTTACTTTGGAGGAAGGGAAGTGAATCGTCCCCTCAATAAACTGGCGTGGCCCCGGCCCGGCGCTGGGCAGAGCCGGGCTCCCAGCCCCCAGCAGCCGCCGTCCTTGGCTGCTCCCAGCCGTGTGTCCCATCCACATCCAACACTGGAACTTGTTGGCTCCGCGCTTTGGGCCGGTGACCTCGGCCGGGCGCTTGCCAGAAACTGACCTCCATGTCTCCTTTCTTGTGGGAAGTTCACGGAGCGCTGCGGAGGCTACATCTTCGGTGCTTCCAGAGCCAGCCGTCAGGTCTCCTTCATCTTCTTGGCTTTCCTAAGCAGGCTGTTATATTAAAAAATATAATCCAAACCCAGATTTGTTTTGAAAAAGTAATTTTTGTGCTGCAGTTATTAGTACTGATTTCTTTCAGCGTTTTACCCTTGTTTCTACAAGGTGATTTGTTCATAAATCCAGTATTGTTCAGTGTTGTTCAGTGTTTTCACTGGAATGTTACAGAGGAGAAATCGTCTTGTGGATCATGGAAAACACAAACTATTCTACCTTGAGGGATCGTCAGGGATGATTTTACAGTGCCAAGCACCTCATCTAAATGAAGATGAGGCTTTATTTGCTGGTCACTACTTACAGTCACCTTTCTCTTGAGACTGGACTCTCTTTACGAATAAGGAGAACCTCTAGTGCATGTATGTATTATATACTGTAACACCTCTTGTTTTTCATGTTTCTGAAATTTGCTGCCTTTCCTAGTTCAGTTCACTACCTAAATGAACAGTAAAACTTCATTCTCTGTTGGTAAAACAGGTTATAGGATGTTCAGTATTACATGGTATATGTACCATACCATGAGGATGTTTTCCCCTAATAAAAGAGTATGATGAATTGTGTCCTACTTGCTGATAAGCTTTTGTGATTGAGTTGATATTCTGCATTATTTGGACAATCTAGAGTGTAAATTCTGCATGAGATAGTTAAACTGTTTTCTAATCTCCGACTTCAGTTTGATCTTCCTCACCTTTTCAGGGTTTTCATGCTAAGGTTAGAAAGTACATTTTTGAACTGTGTATGTTTTCAGAGCGCTTCAGGTTATATCATTTATGCCTTACGACTTTAGTGAATAGTTTTTGGTCAGTGTTTTTCAGAGGGGTAGACAATTATCCTGTTCTGGTTTTAGATCTCAGGATAGTGAATACAACTGAGATTATACTGGACAACTGATAAACATTCCCTTTCATTTGTGCTCTTTGTATCGACAAGCATAATACCAAGGCAAAGATAAGATTAAATCAGTGGTATTCTTTACCACTCAGAGGGTTAAATATTGCACTTAGTGGCCTTACAGCAATAATGCTTGGTGCAAGAAGATTTAAATCAAATTTTCATAGCAGATCTGTAAATATGGAATCAGCCTTTTCCCAGATTTCTTGTCCTGGAGGGTGTCTGCAGTTCCTCCCCTTCAAATCTGCCTGTTGCCACTGCAACTGCGAGAGAAAGCTGCTTTAATGTAAGCTAAAAGAAACACCTTTTCTATTTTTGTTTCTGCTATTTCATCGTTCTGTTACAGGATCCATAGCATAGGAAGTTATGAAAGCCAGAAGCATAAATGTGTTCAAAGGAGATTGCACACAGTTATGGACAACACATGCATTCATGACTGTTCGATGTAATGCAACTTCTGACTCAGGAAGTCTGTACTTCACTGATTACTAGAAGCTGAGAGAGTAGCTGGAAGAAGGCCTATGGTCTGCATGATGTGTTGCTGACAGTCTTTCTCTCAGCATCTAGCTCTGACCTTCAGCAGAAATGGTTGCAGAACAGGAGGGACATTGTGTCTGATTTGTCAGGGTCGTTCGCTGCCTGCTTGGCAAGATACACACATTTACAAACAACCAAAGAGGGAAGTTATTTTATGTTTTCAAGTAGACCTTAGGCTCACTTCAAATTTTTAATAGTGTTGTGGGTATGGCATAGATAATGAAGGAATCCTTCAATGGCAAAATAGTACAGAAGGACTGGGGGCAATAAAACGACCTGGAAATGCTGTGGTTCAGCATCATTCATCCATGTGCTTCCTCAACCAGTCGATGTATTTGGATACCCTTGTGTAAACCCCGTAGCTGCCTTCAACAGCACAGCCCTTTCCCCAGCTGACAATCCCAGTCAGAAACCAAGTGTTCTTGTACTGTGTAGCATGAGGACCACCACTGTCTCCCTTGCAGGAGTCCTTAGCCCCAGACAGGTCTCCTGCACAGAACATATTCTCTGTAATATTTAAATCGGTCTCCTTTTCACATTCTTGTGTTTTTACACGTGGCAAATCAACTCTCATCAGAACAGAAGAGGTGGCACCTCCATCTATTAGGCGTCCCCATCCGCTTACTGTGGAGAACTTGATGGTGGACAGTTCATACACAGCAAACCTTTTCTCAGGCAAACATATTGGCACCACGTAGTCAGTGAGGTTCACTGGGGTTTCCAGGTTCAGGAGGGCAATATCATTATTGACATTCCCATTTCTGTATTCTTCATGAACAATCATCCTGGCAACTCCCCTTTCTTGCTCAGTTTTCTCATCAACATTTATTTTGTGTTCACCTGGAAAAGTTATTAATCACAGGTCATGTCAGGTAGCTCCTTGATTCCTTGGAAGTTTGAGGATATAGGGTGTTTCTAGTCTGATGCCTCTAAGGACAATTACCTTGTACTGTCAAAGCCTTCTACTCTGATTTTATGAGGATGAGAAGCTGCCACCACCTTGACAAGATGAGGACGGGAAGATACATACCCAGTCTCACCCGAAGCTGTTTAGGGTGAGTATGCTCCAAACAGTGAGCTGCAGTGACCACCCACCCTGGGGAAAGCAGGGTGCCACCACACTTTTCTCTCTGATCCTGAATTATAAGGGCCTGCAAACATAAAGCAAATTTATGTCTTACGTCAAATGTGCTTGACAAAAATCTGAGGAGAGACGGATTTCATTTTGCTTTTTTCTGTCCCTTTATGCAACTGTGTTTGACAATACCACACTGACTGCATGGAGAGCTTAACAGGGGAAGTATTCCTGGACATTTTCTTCATCTTGTAGTATGGACCCTGCATATTATGGCCAGAGTATATCCCTGGAAGCAGCAACTAAAATTCTTGCTGGCAGTAAGGTTAAGGACTAAGGGGTCAGGAAATGGAGACAGCTGTGCTACCACTCTACTCCAGGTACTCCAGAACAAAGCTACAGTGACTAAGTGAAATGGGTGGATCTGCTGGCTATGGATGAAAAAGGAATTTGGTTATCAAGACATGGCACTTTTTAAAATTTTTAACATCATAGATATAAAGCAATGCATTTATTGCAGTGATTTCATGAGGAAATTTTAAAAATAAAAGCAGTGAAAGATTTCTGAAAACTCACTTGCCATGGACATTCACCAGGAGGGCAGGTTAAACCACCTACTATTCTCCCACGTACAGTTGAATTTTTTTTTGCCAGCACTGGAATTTTTCCACATGGGTATTCCACTAGAAAAAAAGAAAACAAAAAACCAAAATCCAAAACAACAAAAGGCAGCAAGTGTAATTTTATTTTACTGAATTCACAGCAAAATGTGTAATCTCTTCAGTGAAGCTATGTCAGCTGAAAAACTGATTTCTAGTCTAGGAGCATGGATTCTCAAAAATAATGTAAAGCTCAGCAGGTGAGTAGTCTTTTTTTTGTTTGGAAACAGCCAGAAATTCTCTTACAGTTAGAGTTCAGGCCCTTACAGCATCCTTGACATGGAGTCATCTACCATATGTCTTTGCAAACAATAAACCTGCTTAAGAGACACATCAACACATTGAAGTAGGCTACAGACTGGAGTGCAGAAGTGACCCTGGCAAGCTCTGTAGTCTGCACATTTTCCTTGTCGCTGCTGACTAAGTCAGTTGTACCAAGTGCAAACATCCATGGCAGGGTGAGACAGAGGCTTAATGGTGGGGTGTACATCTTGCCATCCCTTGTTTGGACAGAGCCAAAGATGTCCCAAGAGCAGACACTGCCTTCTGGTGTGCCTCTCCCCAGACAATCTTATTTGCTCGTGTCCAGAGCATGCTGGATTCTTCCAGACTGCACATCTCTGTTCTGCCTGAGCCAGCGTATGAAGACTGGCAATAAAGAGAACCAAATCCTGGCTGAACTTGCAGTTAAGTTGTAGTGCAGAGGAAGTCTTGGTGTTTTCAGGACAGCCTTCATCCAACACAGTTTTCCTGTAAAGGAGAAGGCCTACCCCTGGGGGTGCCTGTGTGCCATGTGTCTGTGTTGTAACACCCTCCCTTCTGTCTAGCAGTCACTTCACTCTCTGATGACACTGTGAGGAGGAGTGTTTTTTTCTACCTCTTTGGGAGCCAGGGTCCTATAGTCTCTGCTGAGCTGCATGCAGCATCTCCATGGAGCTGTAAGTACTTCAGCTGACATGAAGACAGCATCAAGGTTTTACAGGTACCCACAAGGTATGGAGAAACAGGACTAGCTTTTTGGTGGCAGCTGGTGAAAGATTGAACAGACACAACACATAACACCCATAGTCTCTAATGCTGTGTGTAGGGCAACAAAAATTTGGGCCACTGTGGGAGACGACAGAAGGACAGTGAGGGGACTGTCAGCCTGGCAGTTACACAGGTTTTTCTACTTGTAACGCATGGTTAGTTCTATGGCTGTTTTGGTCCCCAAGAAGCAAGCAGCAACAAATACATCTTCCTTGCAGGGAAAGATGCACTGAAAAGCCTGTGAGGAATTCTGAATTCTTTGTTCTCAGCTTTAAACAAAAGCAGCTTTCCCATCACATGGTATTTCAGAATCTTTTAATAAGGGATAAACACATTTGTAGACATTTTTTTCTAATGAAATTGCTGCTGTTGAGAGCTAGGTTGTCATTACCAGCTCTCTGCATGAGTGCTCCATTGAGGTGTGTGTAGGGGGGCACCACCTCTCAGAATTGCTTTACATACTCCCTGTGGCTCTGTCCATTATGTTGTTATGTTCATATCCCCAGGGGTCTCTTTTCCCTTTTAATAAAGTAATTCAAGTAGGCATCTGTAAAAGAGTCAGGTGCCAGCTTATGTATTGGCAAAAAAAATTAACTTGCACTACCCTAGTCTCAGTTGAAATTTACCTTACAAGATGAAAGAAATATCTTACCATCATGTCTATAGGCATACCAAAAGTGTATTACTCCTAGCAATGGAAGGAAGGAAGGAAGGAAGGAAGGAAGGAAGGAAGGAAGGAAGGAAGGAAGGAAGGAAGGAAGGAAGGAAGGAAGGAAGGAAGGAAGGAAGGAAGGAAGGAAGGAAGGAAGGAAGGAAGGAAGGAAGGGAGGGAGGGAGGGAGGGAGGGAGGGAGGGAGGGAGGGAGGGAGGGAGGGAGGGAGGGAGGATTAACTGTTTTTCTTTGGTTTTAATAGGCCTCTTCCTCTCTTGACTCCTGTGCTGAAATAAATATAGTAATAAAATCTAGTCACAACTTCAGATTGGAGAGAAAACAGTAAAACAAATCTGCCCCCAAAGTATTTTCCTACTGTGGGTGTAAGCTAATACAAAAAAATGACTTGTGAAGCCCAAAGCCCCTCCACTCGCCAGATATTCCTCAGCCTGATCCCAAATCCCTGGCCACCTGCTGCCCTGCTTTATTTAGATCACCTGGTGAGGAGTGAGGAGCTTGTCTCCCCTGCTCAGTTCCTTTCTACTCGACTAGTAGTGAGTGTGCTCCCAAAGGAAGAGAAGGATTCAACTCCCTCCTAGCTTTGAGCAGGTGGGATGGTCAAACTTGAATTTCCCATGTTCCAGAGGACTGGAACTCTGGGGCAAGGAAGAAATCCAAAAGGATCTCTGCTTGGTGATCCTGCTGACAGCTGCTTTTCTGGCATGGCTAACTTGCACCAGAAGCAACATGTACAGTTTGGGACTCTGCCCATGGAGAAGAGGTGAGGAGCTGGTATCTGAGGGTTATGCATGGTCCTGACATGTCCACATTGAAAACTTTTCTTCCAGAGCTGGCTTAGACTTAGCATCAGGTTGGTACTGTCTTACCTTGAGGGATGCAGGACACACCATCACTCGCTAAAGTGTAATCATCATCACAGAAGCACAGTCGTATTTTGGACTGCTTGTCAGTACAGTACTGTTCACAGCCACCATTGTCAAAAATGCACTTCAGTTTGTCAGCCACAGCTGAAGTCAGAGAAAAAGCATTTAGGATTCAAGACTTGGATTTTTGTGCTTAACATTGATAATTTGAAATTGGAATGTTGTCAGGAAAGCAAGGCAGGCAAAAAGATTTTTTAGATTTGTGCAGAGCAACTTCATCAAAAGCACCTTCCATCAAAAGCTAAGTAGGCCTCGATCTCCAGGGATTAGGGAAAAATAGACTTTGCTTAAGAAATATATACCTAAAATCAATCAGCATTTATACAGTACCTGAGCTGTCTCAAGAATGGAAATATTGTAATTGTGTTGTAACCATCATAAAACATGACTGAAAAATTGTAATTCTTTGATATTTTGCCATTTAGCAGGAGGATGGTCTGAGATGACTGTTGAGACTGCCTGCCTAGACTTGATGAGTGCCTATCCCTTGTCCAGATTCTGCATGTTCTGAGGATGTAATACTCAATATGCAATGTCTTCTGAAATCAGTGGAAGGGTTTGTATTAACTTCATAAACCACTGGACCCTTCCCTTTGGGCTTTGTACTGTGCATATGCAGTGTAGTTCTCATTTACATACAGCATGGAGCTTCTAAGTCAAAATAACTTCAGCACTTGAGTAGGAAATAATTCCTCCTTTTCTCTCAGATGGTAGGCAAATTAAATTTTTCTTTTTTATCACAAAGTCATTCTAGGGCAATAAGTATCTTGCTGCCTTGAGGTGCCTGACTGCTGTCTGGTTAGATCCATCAAACAACACCAAAAGTAGTATGAACAGTAGCTGTCACAGCTAGAATGATGCAGAATCACGGAATCATAGAATATTTCCAGTTGGAAGGGACCAATAAGGATCACCAAATCCTGAGTTATAGTGACTGCTACTGTTCATCTCAATGCCTTGCCTTTGGATTAATAATGACATTTTAATTTTGTTAAGTTATGCCACAGCTGACCTTTTTCACAGCTTTTGCCCTCATATTCGATGGGACAGCGGCAGACGTAATCCTGAAACTGGTCATCACAAATCCCACCATTCTGACAGGGGCTGGAGTCACACTGGTTAGGGTCTGTAAAACATTCAGGGTCAGTTCAGCTCACGAAAAGAGCTGCAGCAGTGGGCGTGTTCCATAACTGTTAGAACATCCTGAATGATCGTACCAGAATAGGTGAGCCAAAACTCTTCCTGGAAAAAAAAAGGCGTGAGATTCAATGAAAGAGGAATCAACTCAAGTCTTACAGCTCATGTTGCACAGGATGGGTTACAGACAGTCACAGTGATGCCAGTTCTGTCTTTATAGTTTGTGACAGTTAATATCCATAAAATATTCTATTTTCTAGATTGTACATTATTTTAATATACTAATAGAGAAGGGCCTTGTTTAACACGCATAAATGGGTCATACATAAATAAGTTCTGTATTGCTGAGGTGGGATTGACTGAAAAAATGTTGCACAATACAATAATTTAAAATATTGTCAGGGCAGGCATTACTGGGGGATGTCTTAGAGATCATCCATTTTCCCACCATCCCCTAGATGGTTACTGCTTTAGACTGCCCATGCAGTGTGCACTCTTGCATCTCATTGCTACTGTGTACCCCTGTATATAGAAAAGAAAAATGCAGGACACCAAGTGGTTTTTTTAACTCTGGGGGTTTAAAATGTCAAAGCACACCGTTGAGTAGCGAGAGTCCTTAAGACAATGAGTGCTCACCCAGCCCCGTGTTACTTACTGTTCTCTCAATATCACCGTAAATCTCTCTTGCTTCCTCATAGGAACACCTTTCTTCTATGCATTCTCGCTCTAGTGACCCCAGTTTTATCTCTTCAAAGAAGCTGTTGGCTCGTCTTTGTCTTTGCAAAACGTTGCTTGCCTCTTCCTGCTTTAGAAAGACTGAAAAACAGCATCACATGTTATTTCACACCCCTCCATTTGTTGGACCTGAAGAAGGGATTTATCTCACCACTAGTAGACCACAATTTATGAACCACTGCTTAAATATATTATCTTTAATTTTCTTCTGTGGAGAAGGTTATGTTAATGTACACAGGAAGGCTGGACAATGCTGACTGCCTTTCCTAGTGGAACCTGTGAATGGCTCCTAGCTCCTGCCATCACCACAGACTACAGCCATGAAGGGGTCTTCTTGTGTGTCTCTACCCTGCTTTGAAAAGATACTGGGTACATAGATTTGATAGCAGGCATCAGCAAAGCTCATTTCCTAGAACTGGCTCAACTTGCCACTGGCAGAAGTGTGCACTGGAAACACTAATGTCATTGTCACCATGCTGACCTGGTCCTCAGGCTCTGAATATAAGCACATCATACAACTGTGCTCTCCTAGTATAATTCAGGATAAGGAACAAGAAGTCCGAGTGCTGGTGTGTAATTTTGCTTCATGTACTACACAGAAAAAGTCTTGAAATAGTTCATTTTTCTCTTTTTTTCCCCCTCCTTTATGTCAGTAGGGGAGCTTCTAGAGCTTCATGACAGGTCACATTTCACCGCTTTAACTATTCAGCTTCTTCTTGTGGGTAGATTTGGGGATTGAGGCTGATGCATATCACCTGCCTTTCCTCAGGACATTCTCTCCAAAAGAGTGGGAGTTATCTTCTACCTGCTGAAAAGGCCCTGAGGGATGCTGAAAGACAGACTCGTGTGTCACTAGTGTGCAGTCATATATACTGAGAGGGTTTATTCCAGTCTGAAGTGTTGTGAGGTTTCTCCATAAACATTTGTTCCTAGTTTAGGATATTTGCTGAATTACATGCAGAATAGTGGTAATTTTCGCCTGTATTTCAAAGTTACTTAGAAGAATAAAGGATTGTGCACTGAATTTATCCCTGGGTGCTTCACAAGCATTTGGTCATTATAGGAATGTCAGGTGGGTCTTTCTGCCTTGATTTCAGGCAGGTTGTATGCATTTGATATGACTTTCCTTAAAGGCTTTTAATTAACCTTATACTGCAGGTAAATGGCACATGTATCAATGCATGGGCATGGACTCTGGCCAGAGGACATGGGGGGGGGGGGGGGGAGCACATGGCTTGGGATGTCCATCCACTCATTTTGGCACTATCCACTTATTTGTATCGGATCACTTCTGACTTTGCTACCTATTTTTCCACTTCTCCTCAAACAAAACCTAGTCAATGGCTAATGGGGAATCTGAGAGCACTGGATCTGCTTTATTAATATGAGAGCTGGTTTTTGGGCATATACAGAGCAACTGAAGAGCTACCTCTTCTCTGCCTTCTACTGAAAGGGTGGATCCTCCCCACTTTACTCATCAACTGAATGACAGGCTATTGGTTCTTTGCTTTGAAAAATGTCCCAGTTCTGCTTGAAATAACAATAAATCCCAATTCCTTTCTTCATGTAGACAGCTGGTAGTTTGCCTGCTGTCTGTGCACCAAGATAACAAATTAAGTTAGTACTCTAGAGGTGCTTTTCCTTAGCTGGCAGAACAAGTGCAGAGAGCCATTGCTGGGAGTAAATTAGAGCTTTAGAATAATGCAAAGGCACAACAGGAGAAAGGACAAACATGCAACAGTGCTCAAAACTTGCAGTGGAAATCATCTCAGTAACAGGAAAGAGGAAAGAGTTCTATTGCCAGTAAACATAATTACAGCTGTATCCTACCACATACCTGCGTCCAGAGAAAGAGGGATCAGTAGCAGACAGCAGAGAAACAGAGCCACATACTGCCTGGAAATCATGATGAACCCTGTGAGCCAGTGTTCTCGTAGTGTATTGACATTTCAGCAAGGACTGTTTGGCCAAAGGGCTCAGCTTCAAATGCTTGGAGCCAGAGGAGGGGCCAGCAAGCCATGGAAACAGCAAAAGATCCATGACAGCCTGGCGAGCTGAGCAGAAGGGCACATGCAAATCCTGCAGTGTGCCCTTTTCACAGAAGCAGGGAGTTTGGTTTTGAAGCGTGGTCTCCTGACCCATGCAAAAGCTATGCTGGTTACACAGGCTGCTGCCCTGGGCCTATATTATCTATTTACCACACCTTTTCCATGAGAAACATGAATGCTGGGACCCTGAATCCATAGGACAGGGAGTAACTTGGCCGCATAGCACCATATGCAGAGAGCAGTGGTGTGATATTTCTCTTGCATCAGCAGTCAAGATATGGCCTTTCAATGCTTTGAAATATGATTGTACCACTGGCATCTATTCCCATTTTTCTATCACCAGTTGAAACTCAGCACTTCTGCATGAGTTTGCTTGGAGACACAAATTAACCAGCAAGAGACACCCTACATTGGTTCTCTCCATCTTTGTTGCCAGGCCCATGTGGCCTGCACAGGTTGTACCAGCTGGAAGTGCCACTGAGCTGATCCATGTTGTACTTCGCTAGGAACTACTGGGGCTTGAGGGGCCACTCTGCAGACAGTGCTTTATCTGGAACAGTCCCCTGATTTAATGGAAATCAATCAATGGCATCAGACTGGAGAGCTGACAACATTCTGGGGGAAATATTTACTTAAGATAGCAGCAAGGTAAAGAGCATGTTTGTCCATGAGAAGTGAAGCATTAGATGAAGGCTGGAGTGTTTTCCAGGCTTCCTGCATGGAAAGGAAGGAGGGTTAGCCCTACATCTGAATGCTGCAGCAAAGGAAATCAACAGCTTTTTACTTTGTTCTAACACTCAGTAAAACTCCTTGCAGAAGTTGTGACTGCTTGGGAAAGTCAGGCTCCTGGCTGTTGTTTCCATGCAGTCCTGTTGTTTTGGGGCAGTACACACAGCTTGATATTCTGCTTTGAAAACACTTTCCCAAGAGGCGGTATCCAGGCACTTCTCTGGATCACAGCCTGGCTAATTCCCAGCAGTCCAGTTCCTGGGATGGCTGGGAACAGATGGCATGTCCTGTCCCAGGCAGAGGAAGGAAGCCAGTTACAGGAATGCAAAAGAGGCTACAGCAGCCCTCTGCTGCATTTTGGGAACCCTCTCCATACCTCTCAGCCTGCCAACACAGCCCTTACTCCTTGTTCATTTGCCTGTGGCAATGAGTTGAAAATAGCAAGTGCATGTTCAGATTAGCAAGACCAAAACTATCCTTGAAAATTTCTTTTTATCTCATCTTCTTGGGCATGATCTAGCTCCATCTATCTGCATGAGCCATGCAGATCAGAGAAGGAACTTCTGCCTTCTCTGCCTGAGGCCAGCCTGAGATAACACTATGCCCCCCCGCTCCCTTTATTTGCTTCCACAGGGTGGGCATCTCCCTGCCAGGGATGGCAGGGTGACAGCCACTCCACAGTGCCATTGCAGCACCCCTGCAATCTCCACCTTCTTTGTAATGTGCAGATTCTGTACATCCTTAGGAGACTGATGCAGTGTTTTCCTTTTGCCTTCCTCTGCTGGCATCCCTTAAACCTGAAAGGTTTTGCTTTTATTTCTTGGGAATACATCCAAACAGTTACTTTTAGAGTCCAGGAAGAAGCCCAGGTGCTGGGAACAAGGGTCAGTTCATATGGGGACCATCCTCCTTCCAAGAAAATTAATGCAGTTAGGGTCCATCGGGATGAACCTGAGAAAGGTCACTGCAGATTCAGCACTTCAGGACTACATTCCAACTCTTTGTTTAAGGACTTTGTACTGACAGATCTCATCACACAGGTGGTGTGACTAACTTCACACTAACTTCAGCTGGGCCTGTTCATTGCTTAAATAGGTGTGTTTTAAGGAGAATTCCCCTTCCTTGACATCTTTGACCCCAAATGTCCTGGTTTCAGCTGACATAGAGGTAATTTTCTTCTCAGTAGCTCGTACAGTGCTGTGGTGTGGATTCAGTGTGAGGATAAGGATAATACACTGATATTTCAACTGTTGCTGAACAGTGCTTCTCCTGTCAGGATCTTTTCAGTGTCTCATCCTCTGCCATGTGGAGCTGCACAAAAAGCAATGAGAGGACATGGCCAGGATAGGTGACCCAAACTGGCCAGAGAGATATTACATACAACAGAATGTCATGCTTAATATATATAAAGTGGGGGGACTCAGCTGGGAGGGGATGATCACTGCTTGGAAGCAGCATGGGCATTTGTCAGTGGGTGATGAGCAATTGTATTGTATATCACTTGTTTCCTCTTGGGTTTTCTCTCTCTCTCTCTCAGTGTCTCTGCTTTTTATACTACTAATATGATTACACTTGTATTATTAGTACTATTATATGTTATTTTGCTTCAATCATTATGCTGTTCTTATTTCAACCCATTTCCCCTGCTTCTCCTCCTCATCTCATGGGGAGGTTGGCATTGAGTGAGCAGCTACCTGGTAGTTAGTTGGTGTCTGGGATTAAACCATGACAGTCCCCTTAGTGCTCAATGTAGGACCTGGAAAGTTGAGATGATGACTGATCTGATTAAAACAAGTTTCTTATAAGCCTTCATTGCATTGGTTTAATAGTCACTGGTCACTGTGCTGATTTATTTGCCACCAGAGTGGTTGTGCTTGTTCTCAGGGTCGTGTTATGCAATACCTTACTTGCAGCATTTGTTGCTGTTTTGGTGTCTGTCGCCTTCGAGGCCTGGGTTCTGCGGTATTTCCTCGTACCGGCTTCTGATCTGATAAGAACCGCTGCGAAACGAGCCCGGTGTGTTCTCAGCCTCGTTGTCCCCTTTGTATTTCGGGAGCCATCTACTGGGAACTATTAATAACTACATCTAGCCGCAAACCCCATGACCTGCGCTGCTACTCGAAGGAGGAGGAAACGGATTCAAACTCCAGCAACAGGCTCTGAAGCTACTCAAATTCTATTAACGAGCACTGGGGCTACTCACACTCCAGCTGATTTTACTTGGAGGGATGTCCAGCACACCTGAAACTGACTGCCCCGGGGGGGAGCACAGCCCCACCTCCGCCATCCAGAGGCAGTGGAACAGGGTGAAGCTCTGGAACATCTGCACGATGTTGATGTCGTTGTGGGGGGCAATACAGCAGAAGTTTTTGAGAAGGAATAAAACAGTCTAACTTGTTCTGAACGACGGTTATGCCATTGAACAAAGTAAAAGTCAAGGGATCTGCGCAGGAGATGCGGCTTTAGAGAACACAGTGGTGAGAAAGGTGTTGCCACATCCCAATAGATGTGATCATAAAATAACAGCAGTGTCTCCATCTACTAACAAGAAAGAAATAGAAGCTTTCTTAGGTGCTGCAGGTTTCTGGAGAATGCACATTCCAAACTGAGCAACAAGTCAAGCAAGAGATACTCATGCTGTAGCCCTTGAGCCAGTCTGAACAGGGCAAGATGTAAAGAATGTGCTTTACACCACAGGCGGGGGAGACAGTCCTGGAGCCTCTGGCAGAAAGTACCAGAGAAGACCCAAGATTGATCCATATGGAGTCACATTGGCTCCAGAGGACTGAAAGCCTGATACACTGTAACTGATAAAGAGCTACTGGCAGCTTATGAAGGTGTTCAAGCGGCTTTGGAAGTGATAGGTACTGAAGCACAGCTCCTCCTGGCACCCTGGTTATTTGTGCTGCATTGGATGTTCAAAGGAAGGGTCTCCTCTTCACATCATGCAACTGATGGTGGCACAGTGATGATGGAATCAGAACTGGTTTCAATATGCAACAATCCAACACCACGGTGCCATCTTTCCTGCACTGAAAAATTTGTTGTGAAGGATGAGAACTGGGGTTGTGGATTGAATTAATCCAGTGGACTTTTATGAGGATGGCCTCATAGACTCTCATAGACTCTCATAGACTCTCATAGACTCTCATAGACTCTCATAGACTTAGAGAATGGAATCTGTGTGTGTATCCATCAAAAGATGGAAAAGGTGATGGGGTATTTGGGGGTGTGGGACCTGGCATGACACGAGTGGTATGGAATAAGCATTGGATAATATTCTGGTTTCAGCTGGGACAGAGAAAATTTTCTTTTTCAATGCAATGCTGGGATTTTGGATTCAGTATGAGAATAATGGTAACACACTGATGTTTTGGCTGTTGCTCAGTAGTGCTTACCCTACGTGAGGGACTTTGAGTTTCATGCTCTGCCAGTGAGGAGCTGCACCAGAAGCCATGAGGGAGTATGGCCAGGACAGATGACCCAAACTGGCCAAAGGGACATCCTTTCTTAGAAGTCATGCCCAGTATATTAACTGGAAGGGGATGATTGCTGCTCAGGTCTGGGCTGGGCACTGGTCATCAGATGCTGAACAACTATATAGTCATTGTTTGTCCTTTTTTGGTGGCTTTTTTTTTTCCCTCTCTCTCCTCCTACTAGTAGTATCATTAGTTCATTACCATCATTATTATTATATTTTGCTTTGTTCCAATTATGGAAGTGTTCTTAACTCACAAGCTTTCTGTTCCCGATGCTCTTCCTCAGCACACTGGGTGGGAGGGAGTGAGCAGCTGCCTGGTCACGTCCTGTTTGGGGTTAAACCATGTCACCTGCCAGTGAAGCAAAGAGTTTTCTTTTCTTCCCAGAAGATCCCTACGTGTTACTTTGTTTTCCTTCTTGTGTGGTCTTGCTCTTGTTTAAGGAATCTCCCCTATAGTTCTGCTCTATATATCTCCTTGCCAGTGCAGGCTTCAGCTTTGGCTTATGTTTTCTGAGCAATTCCAAGAAAAATGAACTGCTGTTCAATTAAAAATTAATAGATATTAATGCAAACGTGTGCCTCTGCTGCTCATGGGTGCTACTAGAATCAGTCTGGGAACTGCTCTTTAGAAAATATGACTTAGGGTATTTATTGATGTGCCAAAGTCTTTTTGTTTAAAAAAGTAAGAAAGTTTAAAAAATTAAACATAAAAAATGTTAACACTGCTAAATAGAATATAAAGCAGAAACATGAGCCTGAAGACAAGATGGTGCCTCAGAAGATGTCCTTCTTTATATTTGCTTTGTTTTCTGCTGAATTGAGGATATGTATGGAAGCTATTGGGAATGAGTCAGATTGATCTGATCCAACAAGTCACTGGTCATTTCAACATGAGTTTTCTCATCAGGAAACAATTTTTAAAAAATAAACCAATATTATTTCCATTTTGAAGAGGCTATCAGCAATCATTTAAGTAAGCTGACAAAACTGTGTCTAGGTAAGAAAGCTTTAGGAATAATTTCTTCTTGAATTTACTATAGCAACTTGCCACCAGTCATTTATCAGACTGACGAAAAGCTAAGACTTTGAGCAAGTTAATAATTTCTGTTATATTAATCTATAAATATATGAGTATTATGCTGCTAAGCTTTAAAGCAAATTATTTGAGATTTAGACCTCAAAATAGAATCACATTCTGGGAGAAATCTCAGACTGTTTGATTTATTTCTGTACCTCAAATATTCTCATAAAGAGGAAAGAGAAGATGGGAAGACTTTTTATTTTTTATGACAAGCTCTGAATACAAGCTTAACATTGTATTTTTTAATTTTGATATGGGATATTTCTTTCTGTTCTTTCACTGCTTGAGAAGGATAGCTGAAAATACAGAGAGAATAAGGGAAGAAAAAGGTAATAAAGGCAGTGTGCTCCAAAGCTTATCTGTTTAACGCCACATATCTCAGTTGGTAACGAGAGATACTAACTTTGGTACAAACCTTTTTTTGACTGAGGCAATCACAGCTACAACAGCACCACTAGCCAATCCATAGTCTTTTAAATGTAGTTGGGGACCTTGCTGTCCTGTCAGTGGATGGGGAATAAACAAAAATTCACCTCCTTTCAAATGAATGCCCAGAGAAGACACTTCAGTAACTAAATGTCTTATTTTGGTAAAAACAGTTTACACAAAGTCTTAGGGAACCACAGAATTTCTCTCTTCTATTCCTGCATCCTTAACTAAGGGATCTGATTATTTTTACCTGAATTTACCCAAATACCCCTGGATTTGGGTTGCTTCATTATACCAGGCAGATTTGGTTCTTGCCACACACATCTAGGGAGACTGCCAATTCTGGGGACTTGTGTGGACACTCCAACCTTCACAGTGGAGTTCATACTAACATCTAACATATCGCTGAGAAGGGGAATGGGAGTTCCTGCCATTTTGAGTTAGGTGATGTAAATGAGTTATGGTACAACTTCCTTGGTTTTGCTCAATGATAACATCTGTGCAGGATGGAGAAAATGTTTTATATTCCAACTAGCAAACTGCTTCTGTATCTATGAAACAGTCTGTGCCCCAACTTTGAGCCAGTGCTCTAAGAAACCAATCATTATTAGGTTTTTACATAGAAAAAACCCTTTACTTTTCCTGTTTATTAAGGTACATTTGGGCTGCAATTATTTCGTTCTTTTGCTTTAACAAGTATGATGTGAATCTACTCAAAAAGGCTGAACCTCCTTTTGCTCAGAAAAGTAAGACTACCTGTTACAGAGGGAGCTGTTAGGATGACTAGATCAAGAGTAAACAGAAAGCAATCAAGTCTCCGTAACGCTGTAACTGGATCGTGTAATGCACAGGGCCAACAGCTCAGCCCAAATCACTCCAGTCAGTGTGAAATTCACCTGGCATGGCATGATGGTCCTTAAAGTCATCAATCAATGAATGTACAAGCATGTTCCTCTTCAGGTGCAGCAAGAGTGAACATGGTGTCTTGTTTCTCACCCAGCTGTGGCCAGATGTAGACCTCCAACTTGCTCTGCTAATACCACAGGATCCGTGGATACACAGCTTTCTTTGGGAAAACCTAACAGTGATGTGCTCTCTTTCAGATGAGCGTGTGTGGGAAAAAGGGAATCAGTCCAACTACCTGGCACTGGCTTTCATTTTTTTTCCTCAGCCTGCAGCCAGGCTTTAATTCCCTAGTGGCAGGCACACGATACTAAATGAGACATGACCACAAGGTGAAATGGTGTTTTTCTGAGATGGTACCAGAATGACTAGGCTGAGGATTTGAATATACAGACCTAGTTTTCTGTTCCAAATCCTAGAACCTCTCTCTGTTTTAATATGATACTCACAAAAACCTTTTAAGACTTGGCGACAAAATAATAAACCCCAGAGCATGTCTATATAAAGGCATTCAGCAAGAAGTGCTGAAATTTATTCAAATTAATTACAGTAGAGATCTCTGACTTTGAACTTCTAATTCACAACAGCAGTAAAAAAGGAAATGGTGAAATGGGTTGTATTAAAGTGCAATGATGTGGAAAAACCATTGAAATAACACAAATGAGGCTGCAGTGAGAAATGAAACAACAGTCTCATCCTAGCAATGACAGCAATATATAAGTAAATTATGTTACAGATAATTTACAAAATAACTTACATAGATGAGGATAAGATAAGCTGAATCTCATGTTGCTATTCCATTGTTAAATATCAGACTAAATATTCCTGGTCAGCACAGTATTATATGGAATAATAAAAAAGATCAGAGGATTTCCGTGTTGAAAAAGACGCCTGAAGTAAAACCCTGATCAGCATTTATATTGCAGTACTGCAAGAAAACTAATTATTTATGAATTGTAAAGTGACACATTCAGCAGCATGAAGACTATAAATACATCTTTTACATTGATACATCATATCTACACACATATACATATCTACACACACAGATATATACACACAAGCATATACATGCACACATATATGTGCATAAATATATGTGTGTGTATATACATGCTTCAGTTTGTGCTGACCATGGTCAGCTGCATTTTGATTGCGTCTGGGTTAGGGTTGCTTCTGCATCATTCTGAGGAGTGTTTGTCATTTAAGTTTTATAATCTGCAGCCTCTGAAACACAAAATTCTCATATGGCATAAAGACAGAATTCAGGGCTCAGCCACCAGTGAGTCTGATGATTAACAGCAGTTCCCACTGACCTAATCTGCAGTGCTTAGTGCTTCTGAAAAGTCATGCTCCTCATGTCCCCATTATTTTTAAATAATGTGGTGTATGAATCAGTTAGAAACCTCTTTTCATATATGCAAAAATATTTGAGAGATGGACAGGAATGAACACAGTATTCTATACATGCATTTAGTTTTGTACTGTTTGTAAGGATGGTGTGCAAAGAATGACAAAGTAAAAATGTACAATATCGGCTTACAACATACCCTGAAAATGGCAAATTTAGCATCAACCTTCCTTTAAAAAATTTATAATACTTATCTGTAGCATAAATCTGACTCTTTGAGATTTTTTTTTCCTCCTGTGCTCCCCTTTTATAGAAAAATTATGTCACTGGGTCTTTTTTCTCTTTCAATTAATCTGAAACAAACACTGCGGACTAAAAATATTTCCAGCCCTCATAGGACTGTTTGAAGGAAGGCTCTTGACCCACAGTGCAGTAACAATAGTTTCCTCTGCCTGTTGTGAGAGCTGAAAGTAACCATGCAATTACTGTTTATTAAAAAATCATTTAGTGAATAAGAACATTTGTGTTTCATTGTGCACCTGCATAAGGAAAAAGATACTACTAAATTGCCAAGGCTATGTAAACACAGTGATCTTGGTAAAGAATTTGGTTGTGAGGCCAAACAAAATACCTCAGAAAAGAACTATTCCATTGCACATCACTAAAATGTTGGAAAGGATAAAGTAATAATTTCTCTTGATGTTGTTGTGGTCAGTGAATTGGCCATGTCTGCATCCCAGCCTCTAGGAGGCAGAAGAATATCCTGAAAAACCAAGAGAAAAGGGTGGACCAAACCTCCTTCCTCGTTGCCATCAGAGTCCCATTCATTGCATTGACCGAGGTATGTCCTTGGAGAAAGGGTTTCTTGGGGAGAAGAAATTGTAAACTTGGATTTATTTTCCTCATACCTAACCTGTACAGTGTCATTTGTTTGCAATGAGCATTTAGCATTGAACACATTTTGTTTGCTCACATTCAGATTCTGGTTGGTACAAAATGATACAGTTCTGCAGAAACCTGATTGTGTGTCAAGGAGAAAACGTGCTTTCTGCTAACAGCTCTTCAGAGCAGAAACTTCTACAAAATCCTATTTCAAATCATTTAACTTTTATTTACAACTTCACATTCCATGCACTTTTCATTGAGATCTTCTGAGAGAACCTGTAAAAGTCACCACTAAAAATATTCAGAGCTGGCAACACAGTACTGGTGGTTCTCCAATGAAGTCCAATGTCCAGAACTCTGCAGCAAATGGAACTCTCCAGATTTACCTTCCAGGGAGGTTGGATGAACCTTTCATATTAGCCCTTAATGTCAGAGAAGCTGGTGCTACTGACATTGCAGCTGTCACTGCAACTTGATGATGTGCTCAAATTGCTGGAGGCGGTGCCTGATTCTGGGAAAAGAAAGGGAGGAAAGAAACCCACAAGAAAATATTATATAGTGGTTGTTTTTCATTACTTTCTTTGATAATATGAATCTTTAAAGAGACAACCATCTTATTTAAAATACATCGCCTACCAGAACTGCTTAAAGATTGAACTGATTTTGAGTTGCCTATGAGCATCAGTAGATTGTTTGCTGGAATCCAACCTTCTCTACTACTGCTCAGGTTCTTTACAAACCTAAAAAATCATAAAAAAAATAGAAGTCAGACTTATTCATCTGATGCCTTTGAAAGTTTTGCCCTAAACACCTGCCTTCTAAACCCAGTTTTGCGTATAAAAATTTCCAAACACAGATCTGCGTACCAAAGTCCATCCTCCCCTTCACGAACCAGTTGAACTAGATCTCCACTTTTCACTGTAAATTCTTCAGAAACTCCTTTGTCATAATCAGTCACAACTGTATATTTACCAGGAGTCTAAATGCACACAGAGAAAAGAAAACAAATTATTTCTGTTGAGTACTTTAAGGTATGTTGCAGCTTTTTTTATGTAATTATAATACTTTTCCCTTCTTTCTCATGTACCTACATGCTGAAGATGGTGTAAATATACATACTGTGGCATTAAAATTCTGCTAATTGATTATATGCAAATTCAATACATTAATTCTCATTCCCTGAAAAACATTCAGTGAAATGTTCCCTCTACAACAATTAATTCATTTGGCTACAGAAAATAAAACCAAAAGAAACAGAAAACCTGGCAAACCCACGCCATGGTGTCTGCATTGAAGTCCATTGACACGGTAACTGAACAAGTCATCTCCTGATGACTGTATCTCCTGATTCCCATATCGTGGCACAAGCAGCTGCGACTGGCTGGGCTGCAGGTGTGCAAAGGCACACAGGGACCTCCCCAAAGGACAAACACCCAGCTGATTTAAGAGAAAGAGTTCTTCTCCATTGCCCTGGGAATTCTGCCCAGCTGAGCATTTCAAGGCACTTTCCCTCCCGCCAGCTTCAAAAGCATTCCTGTATCCCGCCACACTGTGCTGGTATCACTTGCTCAGCTCCACAGGAAATCATTTCTGGTTACCAGCTTCATCTCGCCTCCCCCTCCTCCTCCTTCTTCCTCCGCATCCGATGAATTCAGCGGTTCCTCAGCACTAGACCAGCCGTCATTTTCTTCGGATGCATCAAGAGAATGGGAGGGTTTGGCCCAGCCTTGGGGAAGGAACAGCTGACAGTTAACTTTGCAGCAGTGAGACATTGACTGGGAGAAACGTTCTCCCCACTGAAAAGCTCCTAAGTGATCAACATAAACAGGAGAAAAACTGACACAGGGAGGTTATTACAGTCACTGGGTGAAATTCACTGCTGGCAAAAGTTGGCCTGCTTCCATCTGAGGAAGTAGAGTTGAGGAAATGCATGGCAGTGAATTTAGCCCTTTGGATTGATTTAAAGGGAAATGAATGGAAAGGATGCAAATTTCCAACTGAAAAGCAAATATAAAAAAATATTTGTATAATAAATATATATTATACAAAGATAAATGAGGGATAGATAATCTTTTTTCTTGAGAGGAAGCAAAAGACAGGAAAAAACACTTCTTGGGAAGAGGTTGAACACACAGGGTTGTCACCCAAAGCGACCTAACCACCTTGCTGGAGTAAGGGATGGATAAGCATTGCCTCCTTCACACTGTTAAGCACTGTCAAAGAAATTCCACACAAGTTACAAGCACTCTGTACTTCACCTGACAAGGTAGCCCATTTATTAAGAGGTCTGACACAAGAATAATTAAGTACTCGGAACTACCTTGCTGTGAAGTAACTGCAAACACCACAACAACAATCTTCTGCCTGTCATTTATTGTGTTTTCTCTCTCAGGGTGAAGCATTTAATTTACTCATAAAGCTGAATCATATCCAGAGTGCACAAAATCCTCTTCCAAATAAAACTACCTCAGGTTTTATTAGTGGGATGTTTTACACAAAGTTCAGCAGCTGCTAATAAATGTGTTGAGCTTATAATGAAAAAAGTCATAATAAAAGAGACAAGTATTTGTAAGCAAGCTTTTGTTTCAAGTCAAATAGTAACAACAGTGAAACTCAATGAAAAGAATGAAAGGAAGAACAAACCTCCCATTTTATGTAACTGTTAGTTAAACTGAGAAAGCACCAGCATTTCTGTTTTGCACTGCTCCTGAGGCATTTGTCACACAGCTGGTCATGCCAGTGCATTAGGAAAAACCAGAGTAGCATCAGAATAAAGCCAAAGAAACCATAGAAAGGAATCACACCCAGAGCACACCAAACGGAGTGGGACTTTTACCTTGCCTATGCTGCTGAGTGACCTGCACAAGATCGGAAGTACTGACCCATTTGGCCCTGTCCAGGGTTAAGAATGAACTTCTATCTGTGAAGAAACTGAGTAATAAATTTCTGCTGTATTCCATGAAAATTTCCTTGGAAGCTTACATCTTGTAGTTGGCTTGTTGGACACAGCTGAAACTATTTCTGTTATTTCTAAGTTAAGAACAATGCAACAAAAGAAAACTTGGTTTCTCCTAATTGTTCCAAGCTCTCATTGGAAACAGAACCAATGAGTTGCACAAAAGAAAAAGAAAGTGAAATCACTCTAAGTGCCTGTAACCTCACACTCATTGGCTAACAGCTTGGGTACGTTTTGGGTACATTTTGGGTAACAGCTCTTGTTCCTCAGCCTTTTTGTTTTCTTATATTGTGCTGATGTGCTAAGAGCAGACTGGCCTGGTCCTGCCATACCAATGATACTACTCCTCAGGCAAGCTGGAACTCTACAATTAACGAGTCTATATAAAAGCCCAACTCCTCCTAGGAAGCAAGGTTGTCACTATGGTAGTATTTGTATTAGCAAAATATGGACATGAAATTATGCATGTACATTCAATCTGCATGTGTGTGTTCTGCAGGGTGGGACTACATCAGAGCTCCCTATAAAGGCAGGAAAGATAGGAAAAGGGTAGGCAGACCTGAGAAAAGACAAGGTTATTCAGAAATTATTTTAGATTTAACAATGCCAGGTAAACCACGAATTCATTAACTGCTTATCTTCAGAAATAATCTGACAGGTTTCTTAAAAGAGCTATCATCAGCCTACAACATGTAGTTCTGACACTAATTCATATTCCTTGAGCTCACTTCAGCATAAATCAGAGCAATACAGCAGTGAAAGGAAATGAATGGGGGCCATGTGCTCCACTGTGGCCATCACCAGGCGCAGTTTCATTCTGAAATGCCCAGGTCATCTCCCTGTTTATCCCTCTTTGAGCTGGGGAAGGGGAAGAGATAAAGTGTGAGAAAAGAGATTGGAAGGTGCAAGACAGAAGGAGGGGTTAGAAGATGTTTTAAATTAATTTACTTGGTTTAGCAGTTTCATAAAGTAATATGCTTCTGGGACAGAACACCAAATCAGAAAAGCCTGTTCCAAGGACACAATTTTACTGTAAATCAGCAATGATCAAGGACTCTGTTCTGTGGAAAATTCCAGCACTCGAGGAAAAGGCCATAAAACACACTTTTCTTTCAGACATTTTTGGGCCCTCGGGATTTCCATGGTACCTGGAGATCTCAAGAGTTCTGCCTGCTACCAGCAGAAGAATAACCTTGTAACTCTCATATCCACCCTTGTGGTGTTTCTGCATGTGTCTATGCCAGGATTACATTGCCTGCTGCTCAGCAAGGTGAATGGTGTTGCAGTTTCCCCAGCACAGCAGCTGAGCTTGCACCATTCCCACACACAAGATAAAGACTTCAGAAACCTGGAGAGGAGGCTGACAGTAGGGATTGAAACAGCTTCACCTTTAGACTAATATTTTCCAAAGGAGATAGTGGTGGAAAGAGTCAGGAGGAGGGGGACTGCTCTCCTTGTACCCTCTACTACTCTAGTTAATTAGCCCTAGGGATTTTTACTCAAACTTTCATCATCAGCACTGCTGGTTAGAAATGGGTTGTTTAATTGAAACAGTTTGGGAGGCAAATTGCTGCAAGAGGTTCAATTAAGTCATCTGGGCTTCACAGGGCAGTAAAAGTTGCCTACTATCACCCAAAGAAAGATGCAACAGGTCTGTGTCTGCAGGAATAAATGCAGATCTAAATGGAAATTCCTTATGACAGTGATATCTTTGGAATTTTTTTGCTTTTTTAAAAGATAAATCCTCTCCACAGGGGCCCCAGTGACAGAAGGATTCTAACACAAGGAACACCATGGTTGCAGAGCAGCTAGACCCCCCTGTTATTCCATTAAACATGGCTTCTGGCTCTTTCTTCAGCAACAGATCTCTTTACCCTGTCTTCTAAAAACGAGTTACCCGTATGCTACTTTACTTAAACCAAGGTTAAACTTCAACCAGTTGTGCTATCAAAACCAATATACATAGATCCACTTGGAAAAACACAGCTGATGTCAATGCTCCTGCACACAACAGCATCATAGAGGTATTCTCAGCACTATGATGTAACATATTACATGAGGGATGTGTGGGTACTTGTGGAGTACGAGATGTGGCATCACTGTACCTCTTAAACCAAAAGGAGTTGGGTCACTCACTACTTCGTGCCGTTTGGCTTTTTTGTCAGGACTGGTAGGAGAAGCTGCAGAAGGATGAATAGGTAAAAAACACAGAAGAGATATTGAAGAGTTGGAAAAAAGAGAATAGGTGGATTGCATGCTAAATACCTTTGAGTTTACACTGGAAAACAAGTGGATTTCTGTAATCTAATTTTAGCTGTCACTGGTGCATGGCAGCAGAAGGAATTAAATATTTACAAGTAGATATTTGAAGAGAAATTGACAAATTTATTTTACAGTAATACATGAAAATACATGTAAAGTTTTCTAAATTGATTAGACATCAACTGAATACAATTAACTTCAATTTCAGACAAACATTACCAAATTAAGCAATCACTCTTATGTAATTCTAGTGCTACAGCAATACCTGGTCCTGTAAGAAGGATCATTGGCAATGTCTGGCTTTTAGCAGAAGGAGATGGAGTTTCTGTCAAGGCAAGCATGGGACATTAGTGCTCACCTCAATAGCATTAGATACACAACCCTGGAGTCTCTCCAGAAAGAACTCAAAGGTAATTGAGTTTTAAACAGGCATTCTGAAAAGATGCTTGTGGAAGAAAAAACACCATGCTTTTGAACAAGTGAAATCATCTTAATGCAATTCAGAGTGTTCAAAGACAGCTCTTCAAAGCAAGAAGTGACTATACCAGTGTAATTACTTGGCAGGAGGAAGCAAGAAAAGTCTCAAACTCTTACTGCCTGTTTTAGAAAAAAAGAGGAAAAGACCATTTCTGGAAGAATAAGGAAATTCTTACTTATTTTTCTATCCAGCAAAACAACATTGTCAGACACATTCTGCTGTAGTTATTTATACTTTGAGAATTTGGTTAGCAAGGATGCCAATAAAATAATCCTCTGTAAAACTTTCACAGAATCACCTTGATTCCTTTTTGCCAAGTACTAGTGCATTTGGGGCAGATCCACTGAAGCTAGAAGCAGGCCAGGTGTCTGGTCAGAAGACAACTTCCTTCCTCTAGATTTTCTACAGGAATGGGGCACTATAAACTCTGTCTTTGGCCTTGACAGTGAGATTGGAGGCACTGGAAACCACACTCCTTCTCTTGCATCTCCACAGACCCACTTTTCCTAGCTGCATCTCCCCCTCCCACTCTGGGGCTGGCTTCCCTTGAAATCTCCCTGTCAGAGGCACCAACTAAGGAACCTAGCTTGACCTCGGAAGAGCAAGCTAGTGTGTACACTGAAAACCTACCACACTACACACACATACAAGGTGATGCTTCAATTACAGCCTTACACAGAAAACAGTCTAGCCTTTTTTTAAAGTTACCTTTCTGACTTTTGAGGTTAGTAAAGCCCTGCAGCGTAAAGCGCTTTTTTGACAGTACAGAGCATTCTGAGGTAGAGCTAGTGTTGTCTACAAAGGAAGAGAGAGACACAGAAAGGGAGAAGGCCATGAAAAGATCAAGGCAAAAAGTCATTTGCAGCTGTGCCATGGAATCTGCATGTTAGGATGAGAAGGGACAACTGAAAGTCCAGGTACAACACAAGTATCTGGTTGTTCTTGTTGTGCAAGGGCTTGTACTGCCACTGGTTCAATAAATAATTTCCATGATGGGAAAAAAAAAATCAAAGAGAAAAACCAAAACAAAAAAAAAACCATTCCTCTTAGGTCAGGTAATGCCGAGAAATTTTATCAGAGAAAGAGAACCCTGAGAAGCTGGGCAGCTTTAAGAGAAGACCTGCTGCAGATTTTGGCCTCCTAACAAACAGTTCCCACCTGCCTTTGGCTACCATCCATTCAAGATAGCTTTGGGCCTGTCCACATGTCCACACCACACCTGGAATGCAGAAATCAATCCCAAGCTAAGGGCAGATGGGAGCGGCATGCTGGTGCAGCTTGGGGCAGCACATTGTGGGTGGGCTGCCTTAGGGTTGACAACAGCAAAGCTCTGCTCGTTCAGGAGTGCTGCTGCCTCCCCTGCACTACCGTGGCTACTCTGCCGGTGGATCTGCCTGGGCATCTGCAGTGCAGGCATGCTCCTTGCAATTAAAGACCACAACATGTATGGGCTAACTCACCTTTGCCTTTCTCGGGGTACTTTGGTGCTACTGTAGTGCCACAACCTTCTACACTTGTGAGATCTGCTTTTTTCTCCTCCATTTTTTTGGTATTTCTGAGGTGGTTTCGTGAAGGACTGTTTATTAGAAGAGAATTAAAACAATCAATCCAATCACAGGCTTTTACATACAGATATATAGGCTGAAAACAATTTATTTGTTACTTCCCAGATGGTAGCTTCCAGGACTGAAAAAGTCATTGGTGATTGTGCATTTAAAGACCATGAGAACATACAAATGAGAAACAATTCTCCTGGCTAACTGCAATCACATGTACTATGGCAGTGGGAGTTACTGGAAAGATGGCTCGGGACAAATTCCACTCACTTGCAGCTAACAGGTTCCTCCTGAATGTACTAGAAATAAAACAAGAAAGATAAAGGAATAAACTCTGCCTCTCAGTAGCTCTTAACACAGGAAGAAATGAGGGACCTTGCAGTGGCTTCCCCTCACTGCTCCAGCTGGGAATAGGATAGAGAAAGACACTCCACAAATATGATGTATCTGGGAAATTCTCCCTGAGCAAAAAGTAGGTACATAAAAGATGCAGAGCAGAGAGCTACCAATACATATTTGAGCACACACCATATGGATATGAGCACATGGGCTTATGGATAGGTATATACACACATATGAAAAAACAGACTGAGTAGCAGAGGACAAAGAGAGGTGTCAGGCAAGGGCAAAACAACAGATGGGAACAGAAGAATATATATGTTGGTATGGTGAGGGATGGAAAAAAAAAAAAAAAAACTTCACCCAGAAATTGGGACACTGCAGGAATTAACACATTACTTAGGTTAAAAAAAATATAACTGGAGTAAAAGAACAAGAGACAGAGAAAAGATACAGCCATGAAAAAGACAAAAAGGAAGGTAACATGACATTGGAAAAGGGAAAAAAAGTAAAGGAAAAGAACAGTGAAGGAAGAAAAAGGCTGCTCCATAACACTCTATTTTCTGGACTGTAATGTATATAATGTGTCTGCTCAACAAGCAGACACATAATACCACCAGGATTTTGGCTGGTGCAGAAAATTACATTTCTGTGGCATTCTCTATCAACAGACAGAACACATGCTACTGCTGCTCAGTTTAACAGTTCTGGAGATGCATAAACTCTAGGCTTTACAGCTTTATAGTAGGAAGAGAACTAATCCAAAACTTTAAAGCACAAGGACCAGTGTTAAGGGGTAGGAGCGATGAAGAGCTGCAAATCAGTTGTATTAGTATATAGTATATACAAGATAGCCAGGTTGATGTGACAACATACCTACCTTGCACAAGATGATGCTGGTAATGGTAGAGGTAAGCTCTGCGTTTGTTCTAGTGTCCTGTGTTGACTAGCTTCTGCAATGGAGGAAAGAAAAAGAACTATCAAAATTTATTTGTGTCTTGCACCAGGAACATCTAGAGGGCAGGATCTGAAGATCAAAGAAAAAATAGATTTAAAAAAAAATTGAAAAAGAAAAGAGAATCTCCAAAGGATTTTACCTCTGCATGCCTGCAGTTGACTTGTCAGCACTTTTCTTATTTCATTTACCCAAGTAGCTTTAACTTCAGGGGTTGGTGCCTACCCAAAAATAAACACAATCAGCCATCAAGCACAGAATAGTTATTGCACAAATAGTTGCATGCCAAAGCATGGCCTCGGAGGAATCATTCAAGATGGACAGACAAAGCTCCCTCTCCAGTGCTTCCATGAACAGAAACTGGTTGTAGTGACTGAAAAGGCTGAGGCAGAGGCTGTGCATGTGCTACAGCCAAACCCCATCTCCCAGGCCATCCACTATTCCAGTGACAGCTATAGTAATGGTGTATAGAGTATTCTCTATGGATATTGCAAAATGTGATTAATTTTTTCCCCCAGAAGACTCTTCCACTGAAAAATGATTTAGTTTTCTTTTTTTCTCGTACATTTCCTCATCACACTCTATTAGTGATATAACAGAGCAAAAAAAACCTCCAGATCTTCTTAGGGTTAGACTCCTGCTCCCCTCCCCCTGCTTTTTTTTTTTTTAATGTAGGGCCATGTTATTTACCTGTATAATGTAAACTTCTTCCCTCGCATTATACCAGATTTCAAATTTTTTTGCATCACCTTTGACATTTTCTGTTATTCCAACTGCAGCCATCTGAAAGCAAAGAGAACAAAAGCTGACCTACTGCATTGCAATTATGTTAAAAACAGAAGCAGGCAGCTACTGGTATTCTTTGGTACCTTATTTCTGAAAAGGAAAACCCCCTCTGGCTTCTTGCACAAGGAAAAGAATAGCTAACAATTTGTGATCTGCGTTTAGGTACATTAGATTGAGACAGACTTGTAAAACGTTGCTTTTGGAATCTAGACCACCAAATCCTTCACGGTTTTTACATTACCTTTCCCTATGTTTTCTGTGTGATTAATGCAACTGCCATTCGGCTGGACAGACAGCAACACAAAATAACACAGACCTGCAGCACCAGTCAGGTCTGTCTGAAAGAGTGAAGTTCCCAGTACAATGCTGCAACACAGGTTTGCACAGATAAAACTAAAATGTTGTACTACTACAAGCTAAGCCCTGAGTACCTTGACCGTCAGGATTGATCAGTGTCTTACATTTAAGGAGTGTTTGTAGCTATAAGAAGGCGCTTTCTCATATCCCTCTCCATTTTCTTCTCGCTTCTTACAGAACAGCACTGCTTTCTCATGGAGGAAGAGGTGTCGCTGCATTGGCTTGAAGCGTGCCAAATCTTTCACCTTTGTGTGACCCTTTTTATGATCAGTCCAGACATTGAAGGATCCCTGCATTAAAAGCTTGCCCAGCTCATTCAGGTTTCCCTGGAACAAAAAAAACCCCAAACCACAGTGGTATTTGTAACTAGAGAGATAACATCAGATTAAAATACAGACTCTGAACACATCTTTAGAAGTATGTTGTTGCCAATAATCTCTCATATCAGAGTTTATTTTGGATTTGGAAATGTAATGAAGTCGGTGTTGAATTTTTACATGTAATTTTCACTGGCCAACACTGTTCAGGCAGCATTTTACAGTCGAGAGTACCAGTAGCAGAGGCACAGAAAACCATGCATAGAGAGAGGGAAGCGCAATACACGTTTGGTTGTTTGGTTTTGTCCCCCAAACTCTGCTCCCAATCTGCTCATGTATTGTTTTAGGTTTTGTTATCTTTTTGGGAACTGAAAGTTTTGGGTGTAGTTTTACACAAAGATCAAAGAAAAAAAAAACTCAGGTAGACAGAGGAAAATATCAGTCATAGCAGGAAAACTTCAAAAGAGTATAAAGAGATCCCTTTTCTATTATTTTCATTACACAATTAAGTTTAAAAGCATGTTTTGTAAAACACTCTTCTTATTATTAGCACATAATATGGGGCATGCTGTACATATATACCTAAAAAAGAAATGAAAATGAAGTTAAAAGTAAGCGAAAGTACTGCTACTCACATCATAGCCTGTAATGGCTATCTGGTGCATAGAATCATTAACTGCTTTAAGAATGCCCAGTATAGAAGTTAGTGCTTCCTGAAGATCTTCAGCACCTTCACAGTTCTTACTGTACTTCAGCATTTCCTGAGTGTAAGGGAATGACAACACACTTACTTAGCTTTTTAAACAGTTCCAACTAGGAATGTTCAAATTTTAACACTAAATTTTAGGCATGGGTGTTGGAATGAGATGATCTTTAAGGTCCCTTCCAACCCAAATCATTCTGTAATTCTGTGATTTTAAAGCTGGCAAAGTAAAGCTTTACAATACAATCTAGTTAGTTCAATAGTGGCTGGAACTCAGTAGATCTTAAAGATTTACTTCTCATTTCTCCTGCTCATTAGCCAAATATATTTTGTTCATCTACAGGTTTTGTAAGCTGTATGTAAGAATTTTACGAGACTAAATTTGCAAAAATCATTTTCATCACAATTGCAAAAAAACCAAAAACCAAACCAACAATCCTGAAACAAAAGTTACAGGGTTTTTTTCATTTGTTACATTTAGAAGTGAACATATTTTAAAACAAAGTCAAATTTAATTTACTCTTTTAATTATGGCAAGGCCTGGCATGCTAGTAACAGATTTAAACTTACTGCATTGGGTATTGTCTACACATTTAAAAAGGAATCCCTTCTCTAAGGGATTATTGGTGTAGCAGCATCTTCTAATATGATACAGATAAAACACAGCAGCAAGTTCGTGGAACTCTTCTGACTTCACAGTATGAAAATAACAATTTACTCATCGACTGTAGGAAGTTAAGATATTTTAAGTCAAAAACCTTTATAATTCTCCTCTCTCTACACAAGACAAAAGTAATTAATTCTTTAAAGGCTGTTAACAGCTCAGTTTTAACTCAAGAGTAAACCTGGTTTGAGACAAATTTTTGAGCTGCTCTTAAATACAAGAACTGTAACATGTCTTTGTGAGAAACATTTCTTAGTTCAAGCATGGTAGAATGTTATATAATAATTAAAATAAATTTAAGATAGTCTATTGCTTTTATTTTGCTCTCTCAGTATAGCATATTTAAATGAATCACAACAGTATCCTTCATACAAACACCATAGAGTGCTCTCTCTCAAGTGCATTTCCTAGAGTCCAGCAAGGCAAGTTCCTGCAACATAGGTGGGGTGACTATAACTGAAGTACTTCAGATACTCTATCATCTTTGTTTCAAAGTTTTCTTGGACCTTCTGGTTTTCCCTCATCAATGTCTCATCTTCTTTTCAGTCTCATCTAAGGGCAAAAGTTGTTACACAAGAAGTCTCTGTGTAATATTTGCTTATTAGAACTTTTTTGACTGAAAGAAGAAAGAACTGAGCTGAAAACTGATGGACAGGGATTTGTGTGTTTCCATTTACACATCTGTTCACTAACTAAGGTTTCTCTCTACAAGGATGAGAGAAGCAGCATTCAAAAAAAAATGCACAAAATGTGCTTAGCATTATAGTTTAGCAATACTTACCTTCAGCAATAATTGGTATTTGGTTATTCTTTGAACGGGTTTCAGCAAGTATGAGTCCAAACTGAGCTTGTGGTCGAGTTTCCTTTGACATTCCTGTAATCAGTGTTGGATTTCATCAGGACATTAATTAGTATTTGTGTTATTTGTTCTTGAGAAGATTCAGTAAAAATAAACCAAACAAAAAACCCCAGACCCCAACAAAACCAGAGCCACGATTATTTTAAGTGTTCAAGCGAGCATACCTGGAAAAATACAGAGTCTGAAAACTGTCTCCACAGACTTTCAGATCGAGGTTTATTTTGACAGTATTTTTCATAAATCTGGAAGTCTTCCATCTGGAATTGGGGAGACAAGCAAAAAGTTCATTAATTCTTGTGACTTTAATAGACAAAATTAATGACAATTTTTTCATTTCAATAATGCTATGAAAAAATCCACCGCCACCAAAAATTGAATAATTGTTTTTTGCTTAGGATGCCTCAAGGAATTGCTAAATCACTGATTTTGTAATAGATACTAATTTGCAAAATAAGACATTCCTGTAATTTTTGCTTCAGTTGAATGTTAAACACTTTATGAAGAAGCATATGTTACATTTACAAATATATTTCTACTACAATATGAAAAATATCTTTATGAGTGCTCAGCCATGAGACTCACTGTGTAGCTTTTTCAAAACACTTTGTCCTTTTTCTTTATTTTCATTTCACAAATGTGTTTTTCACTGAGAGCTGCACTAAGGTATACCAAGCAGTTTGTTCCCCCTTACTACTTCAAAAAATAAATAGCATGACTACAGCGCTTGCTGAAAGCAAAAGAAAATAAAGACTGTTGAAAATGTTGTAGTAACCATGGATATAAGGGAAAGACCAGGCAGGAAATCAGAAGGCACAGAAGTACCTCCATCCCTCAGTTTTAGGAAACAGCATCTCCATGGTTGTAGCCAGTAAACAGAAGGGCAAGGGGTGGCTCCTCCAAGGAGCATCAATAGGCAGCAACAGCAGGAGTCTGATTTCCATACACACATTCTTATTTAGTCTTTAGTATACTACAGGTGAGACTCATTGTTTAGTACACCCCTGATTACAAGAGTTCATTTTTGTCATAGCTTTCTATTTTTGGAACAAAAATGGAGTTAGTCTGCTGAGGTGTACTCTTTAAAGAAAACAGAAAATAACAGAGCAACAACCCAATAAAGAAATCTAACCAAGTAAACCAATCATTTATAGTGAAGTGAAACAATGCAGTGCATGACTCCTCTTCACGCTTTCTTGACTGCCACTTGAGAAAAACAGTTTTCTTTTAATGAGAAATAGTAGTTTTTTCTAACAAAATCAATAGTGCTGCACAGGGGAAAATATCTCTAACTAGCAAATAACATCTACATTCTCAACCTATTACATGCTCAGGACAAATAAAGGGGATGTGGTGGTAATTGCTACATGAGAACCACTCTCACATGTTACATCCCTAAAGAGGTTTGTGAATGAAGTGCCAGCAAAAGGCGACACGTACCTGATCCAGAAAGCACCGTCCTACTAGTTCTGGGTACTCTACATAGGTTTCTAGTTCTCTCAAGAATATTCTATGAGAAAGATAATTTTCTTAGAGCACACATTAAAGAAAGTTGTTATAAAATGTTCACAGTCTTGCAATTAGTTTTCTAAACTTCTGGGAAACAGGGTTGTAATGCTACAAAACTAAATATAATTCTTCTAGATAATGTACTTTAAAGGGGATAGGATATTAAAACAAATACTTTGACCAATTCCTTTTAGCTTACTCTTGCTGCAACTGAAATCAAATACAGGGTTGGAGAAGGAAGGGCGATTTAATTTCTGTTCCCTATATATTCAGCAGCAGAATTTGTACAGTTTAAAGCGTTTGGCTTGTGCTTCCAAATACTACCAAACACCACACACCAAACCACCCAAAAACCACCTTCCCAAAACTAAAAATCAACCCACCAAAAAACCAAACTAAAAATACCAATGACAAAACTCTCATTCTAGTTTTGCCTGAATAAGAAACAACTACTTAATATGCTTAACTTCTCTTGAAAATCAATTTGTCTTTCCTACAAATTTAAATACTATCCTATGAAGAAATACCTCCCTAGCAGCAAGGATTAGGACTCCAGAGAGGTCACTCAATATATATATTAATATATAAAAATAAGTATGGTTTTATATATTAATTTTGAGTATTTTTAATACATCTATAAAAATATAAAATTAATCACCCTTCATCAGATGTAAGAGCTGAGAATTTGTGGTTTAGAACCATAATTCACTTTCCATAGCAAAAGTAATAAAAAAAAAGAAACCCAAATAAGACCTACTTTAATTATCTTGTAACCAGATCCAAATATCTTGCTTCAGAAAGATGACCACAATATGAAATTCTACCTGTGCACTGCATATATGCTGTTTCACACAGCTTTGCTCATCTTTTATAGATATTTTGCTTTTCCTTTTCTATGAAATACAATGTTGACATGCCATATAGACAAGTAGAACTTTGTAAGGATCTTTTAGCAATTTAAGGCAGATTAAAATACAAAGTAAAGATTCTCATCCAAATGCTGTTCTTAGCACCAAATGCAAATCCTCACCTGTTGTGAAAGTGATAAATTTCTTCCATATTCCCAAACAAGATGTCTTTCTTATTTTGCAATTCCGGTGAAATGAGATGAGCCATTAAGGGGTTGTCCATCTCTGCAGCATAACCCTGCAACACAGGAGAGAGGCACAATTATTAGCTCCCTTTACTTGCAGTACTTCTCCCTCTAACAAGTCAATCTGCCTTCAGGCTGACAGACAAGAAAGCGCTCAGTATTAATCATGAAAGAAGAATACAAATTCTGTTTTTTCATCACCCCAATCAGACACACACAGAGTCTTCAGAAAGACACTTAAGTAAATCCTGCGATACTAGGTAAGTGAGGATAAAACAAAGTTTGCAATCATTTTCACCAAGTATAGGCTCTACATATCTATACTGCTTACAAATTATAGCTCATACTCTTTTTGCTAAGACTTCAAACATCTGAATTTAGAGCCACAATTCCAGTACACACACAAACCTTCATGCCTGTGTTACCCATTGTTATGAAGGAATAAGCTGTCTATAGTTATTTCTGCCGGTAACAGAAACCATGAAGCTAAAAATTCCATTTAAGGCACTTCCATTTGCTTTGTTACCAAAAGGAGTAGCTTTAGATTCCCACATCTTCCACTTGTCATATAAGCACATTCTCTCTAGTCTGTTTATCTGGCACAGAAAAGGACTCAAGTGGCTTTAGCCCAGGACTGTTCTCATCTAGCCCTGAGGTCACTAATGTGCCTTCTCTCAAAACACATAAAAACCCCTAAACAAACAAAAAACTCCCAACAAATCAACCAGAAAAAATGGCAGGAATTATCTAGCACCTGCATTACAAACAGATTTCTTAAGGTAAGTAGATTTCTTAGCATACAGGCATTGAAGGAAGATGACTCTATCTTCTTTAGATTTGGATTAGACTATTCTCTCTTGTCTGTTTTTGTTTGGTTGGTTTTGGTTTTGGTTTTTAATTTTTTTTAAACACAAGGTGATCCTTGCATTAAATCACACTGATTATAACAAAACACACCAAATCATAACAAACGAAATGACTAAAAGAAAAGATAAGCAAAAGTGCACCTACAATTAAGATTCTCAATTTCGACACGTGATCCAAACTACAAAAAGTAGAAAAACTAGCTGGTAGAGTCAGCTAACCTGAGGAGTTCAAGCATTTGGACAGGACAGAATTTTTTTTTTAAAAGAACAAAACCAAAAATTCCCCCCAAAAAACCCCAGTGGTATAAGCAAAGATGATGGAGCTCATAAACAGCTAAATATTGGTTCCTTTCTCATATTTCTCCTGCCCCCAAGTAGGAAAATGCAGAGTCTGAAAGAGAGAGGGTGGAATTAATCAAGAAAAATCGTACAGCCCTAAAAATTTTAAAAATAATTTAGATAAAATAGAGTTAATTCTTTTTTTGGAGGAAAAGAATTACTGCAACCACCATGCAGTTTAGATGAAGAGCTGCACCAAGAGAATGATTTCCACTTTAAGTCAAGATGATATTGAACATAGCAGCACAGCCAGCACTGGCAAGAAAAAGGAGTCTTGAATTTAGTTGACGTCAAAGGAAGCCTGACAGAGTTTATTACTTGTGAATTTTGAAGGAGCAAAAGCGTGAAATACATACATCGACAAAAGGTTTTTGTCATTTTTCTCACTTTAGGCTGATACACATTTAAAATTTACTATAAAAACCTTCATATATTGCTACCTGTGCAGTAGTTGTGTTTCAAGAAAAGAGAGGGAAAGCTACTTAATGCAGCCATAGACATCATTTAATCTTACTCAGATTATTTAATCTTTAAAAACACTTAAGGGTCTTACTTAGTCTTTCATTTGAAAGCTTTTCTAAAACCATCCAAATAAGTGGAAAAAAGGGTAGAATTCAATACCTAAAAATAGACTAGATCAGTAGTCTTCTCCCAGTAAAGTTTACTGAATTTCACAGACTAAAGTGGGATGATCATGGTTAGTAATGAAAGAAAAATTATTGATCTTGGATAAGCTATAGCAGTTTCCAAACAATCAGTCTTGGGAAACTACCTTGCTTTTTTCCTATCGGAATGCTTGGCAGACAGAAAGTGCATGGCAAACAAATAGGACATAATTAGAGTAGACACTGTCTCTACAAAGGAGTACCAGCTTATTTTACATGAAAAATTGAAAGATTAATAGAACAGGAGAAACAAAGGGAATGGGAGAACAGCCAGAACTATGGACTAATAACTAACAAAAGCTGTAAGACTGCCACTGAACCATACCTCAGCAAGTATCTTATCCAGAATTACTGCTGACACTCCCAATCACCCAAGTCAAGCTAGAGGGACACCAAATTGCAAGGAGGCAAAGAGAGGTGTGCCTGGCATGACTACTGGAGTGGCCATCACAGTGGCACAAAACCAAGACACTTGGCCTAGCAAGACAGGAGTTACACTGCACTCTGTGGAACACAAGAGTAATACAACAGGAATAGAAAGATGCTCCAGTAGCAGCAGTAAGGACCAAAAATCCTCCAACTATTCAAGTTTTGATTTTATGAATAAACCTGTACAGATGCATTGCATACAAAATTAGAGAATAAAGTGATCTTTAAGGTGCACTCCAAACTGACTTGGGTTTATTATCACATGTCAAATGTCACCATCCCACTGTAAAAAACACTTCCACCACTTGGACTGAACACACGATGTAAATGCTCAGCACAAACTAGCAAAACCAAGACCAGAGTCCAAAATCCTCATACACTATTCTTACTTGAAGGTATGTACTCAGAAATTATCAGTCCTGGTCCATAACTTTAGGCAGTTCCTATTTAGGAGCTTAAGATTGATATGAACACCAAGAATATCCACTTATCTCAGCTCTAGTTCATCCTGATCAAATTATTCAGCCACAATTATCTGCAACTTCATCATTCCCTGCAATCAAATTGGATTACAGGAAAATGACACATCCATAGCTGAAGACCTAAACTTGAGGAGAAAAAAAGAATACTGCAGTGCATTTCTACAAGCAACTCAGCAGTGCTGCAATCATGCCTCCCTAACTGTGGAGCAAAGGGAGCACCTTTGCTTCCTTGATGATTTCAAATGAGGATTTTATTACAAGGCATTCTGTCCCCACAGTTGTACCCAAGACATGTGGAAGATCACTTAAATATACGCAAAGAAAGATATAAAAAAACAACTTTTCTCCTCTGACACAGTAGTCTCTTGATGCAGATTCACATTCCTGTGTGACTCACGACCTTCCTGGAACTGACCCAAGACTCTGGAAAGAACTTTTTCAGGAATTAATGTTCATTACAAATCTCACTGTGATTCCATCTAAATACTAAGGCACATCTTGTTTTCTGCTCAATTTATGTTTTCTAATACAAAATCCTAATTGGATGTCTACTTCTAGAAAGAAATTACATATTTCTGCCTCTGTGAAAATAAGATGAGAAAGGAAAAATACAATGACCACATTGCTTGACAGAACAAACAGAGGCTTTTATGGTGGTAAGGAAAATGTAAGAGCATCCATGAAGTATAAGAAATTCACTAAAATCCACAGTGAAACCTAGTCTTTACCTCAAGAACGCAGAGTAGTTCTTCCACATATGCTCGTTCAGTCTCAATAAGTTCATTCATTACATGCCTGTGGACAAAGAATGATAATTAAGGCGGGCCTATTCACTTATGTAAAGTAATGAGGCAACATTAATTTTGTCTATGTTTCTTCTTTACTTCAGACAATAAAAGAACAATTTCCAAGTAATGGAAAATGTGATGTTCCATGGATATTCCTGTCATTACTTTATATATCCTTATTGAGATATATGTATTTTTAAAACATTTTAAGATTTTTGAGAATGTGTGTTAACAGAAAAACATAAAATCTGGGAGTTTCAGTGCTGTAGTACCTGAATTGAAGCAGTAGACTGTTTTATCATTGTGTGTACAAAGTCTGGTTATACTGTGTTTGCAACTACTATGGGAGCTGGAGTTGGGGCTGCATAGGATTATCAAATACAGACTTGAAGTTACACTGGTAATTTTAAATTAGAGGCATTTAGGGTACACTTTAAATATCTCAATGATGCTTTAAGTTTAATTTCCATAATGATAAAGCATTGAATCATACTTCACCCCAAATTCCTTCCCTTGTGATTTTGTGTGATGTAACAGAAATTTATAACAGTAAAAAGACCATGTAAGTACCCAGTTTACAAGTAAAAATGCAAGGTCTGCTATATGCAGTGCAGGTGGTACTTAGTAATTTCTTTAACATATGTTATGCTCTTCAGTTTTTATAGAAGTGATTTTTTGGTAACATATATCAAAACAGGGACTAAAAAGAGTCCAATAAAAGGACAAAGTCTCAAAGCATAGAGACCAAAACCTTCCATAGATTTTCATGGGATTTATTACTCAAAAAATGTACCATCTCTGAAATGAAAAGATGCAGTTGTCCTGCCATAGCATCACCTCACTGCAGTAAAGGTAGACTCTGGTACTACCCAAACTCTAAATAATGCTGCAGACAGACTGAAATGTCTTCCTCTGTGCACAGAAGAGCATAGTCAATGCATTCCAAAAAGTTCTGAGGGTTATTTCAGAGAAATATACTTGTTTTATCAAATTCTTAGCCAAACTCAGGTTTTGCTGGAACCAAATTAGAGAAAACCCACACTCTTTGCTTATCAAAATATACTTACTGCCGTAACACAGCTAGGTTTTCTTCATCATCCATTGTAGATCCTCCTCTGCTTTGATGGAGTTCAGTCATTTCACTCTAAAGAAGGAAGCAAACAATGAAAAAAATAATCATGGCATCACAGATGCAGAAAAAACACTTCAAAATACAGAGCTTTGTGCTCAGCACTTTCACTGGAAAGACTGTATTCCACTAAAAATGAAGGCAGTTTGCAAGAATGCTACGAACAAAATCGAATTACCCTGAAGGTCTTGAAGCACACAGCATTTGGATGTGGAAAGTTCTCCATCAAAAGCCAGTTAAGAAAAGATGGTGGTTCAAAGCCCCTTTTCAAGAAAACATCAGAGCACCAGTGTAATCTTGCAGGCAACACCAGCCTTAGTCTGTTTTCCAAGCTAAAAATAAGGAACTGTGCTAACTTTTGGGTTACTTCTTAACCTGACACAGAAATTCACTCTTAAAACTTTTACTGTAATGCCAAAACCTAACTATGACTTGCTGAAAAAAAGAGAGGGGTTCTGCTTTCAAGCCCTCCTTCAACTGCCCCTTCTCTCTCCAAATGTTGTCCATCCTGGCCATGTGGTCCTGCCTTCCTTGTCTTTGGCTGAACCTTTGCTGAGTTGATTCAACTCTAACCCAGTGAGAAACTACTTGTTTCTGTTGCTGCTGTCAGGATACTTCCCTTCCTGCAGGCAGGGCAGGAAGACCATCCCCACTTGGGAATGGCAACCCACTAGGTCAGGTGAAGCTGTCTTGGAGCCAATGACAACTACTTCTTCACTGTCAATGGTTTTAAGAGTAGCCAATTACTGCTGGCAAATAAAAAATATTTCCTGTTCATAGACTTAATATTTTGCTGCCCCTAACATTTTTCCTAATATTGGAAACTATTTACTTTACTCTCCTCATAACCAGCCCAGCAACAAAGCAGCCCCTATTTAAACCACGACTGTTTCACCAGTTTACTTCAACTGGGACGATGCCATCACTTTTTCAGTAGAATTCCCTCATATTTATCAAGAGTTCCTGAATATTCTGTTGTACTATGAGTTTTTCAAGTAGTACATGTGTGAAACACGCAACGTGAAAAAAATACCTTTCCTTTTCTGTAGTTTACCCTCCGAAGTGCGCTGCTTTCTGAGCTGGACACGTTTTCTCTTTGAAGACCTACGCATGTAAACCAGAATCAAACAGAAGTTAGAACTGGATCAGATCTGACACAGATGTTCATGCAACCATAAATTATGGCTGGAAGTTTCTTTAAGTTTCTCAGCATAGCGCAAAAAACCTAAAGGCTAATACAGTTACTTACCTGGAGAGGTACAAGGAGATTTTACAAATGCTTCAGGTCTTGGAGCAACTGGCTGAACAGGACGTGTCTGCTTAGCTGCCAGCTTCTTAAGACTTACTTGCCGCTTTTGAAACATTTCTTCCATACTTTCTTGCTTCTGGAAAACCTTTTGCACATGCTCCTATGGTTGCCATGGAAATAAAAAAACAACTTGAATTAAAAATAAATTTAAATAGTTTATTATAATTTTTAAAATCCTATCAGAGACCTATCAACAAACTACATTGACATCTAGAGCATCTACAGCATACTGATTTCAAATTGCAATTACTTTTACACCACATACAAAAATATTACACTAACTCTTCACTCTTAACAAGGTGTAATTTACTGTGATTTCATACACTTTAAATTTGGAACATCACTTCAAAAATACTTTGTATGCTTACTATAGAGAAATCTGGGATTCAAGTTTCAAGTTAAAAACAATAGAATGTTTTTGCGTGTCCAAAGGTTCTGTTACATGAAGAGATCAGTCATGAAGAAAAGGAATATTGGCGAAATATCCAAGAAACTGGTGAACCTGAAACCACTACAATTCTCAAGTTCTACAAAATAATTAAAAAAAAAAATGTAGCATATTTTAGCTAAATAAAACAAAAGGTATTTCAAATACTCGCTTGGGAGAATTTCTTTTAAAAGCAATTTTACCGTCTGAAAACTTTAAGTAGTTATGAAAAGTCTCTGAAGCCCTTGATGTTTATCCAAAGATATGATGAGACTCAGGCACAGAAATGTATTGGCTTTCCAGTTCACAGGTATAACTCCTAGTACTGATTACTTAGCTTTATCAATGGCGGTACAAGAGAGCAATTCTAAAATGAACAAATGGACACACAGATACACATAAACATCTTCTGGTACCTTTAGGTCTTCACTGAGGATATGTGCATACTCTCTGTAAATTTTATTCAACTCCTTGATTTTATTGCCAGCACCAGTATCCAGGAATTTTTCAATCTCCTGTAATGCTGATTCTGCACCATCCTGAGACTGACACTTATCTACTGGTTGGGAAGCCAGCAGGTAAATTCCTTCATCACACCACTTCATAGACTAGAAAGAGAGAAAAACAGGCTCAGAATGCACCAATGTCAGCATCACACACTAAGAGTCTAAAACACCTCAACCTTGTCATGAATTCAGCTATTTAAAGAGAAAACTTCCAGCATGGTGAGATAATGTTACTTACCATTATGACAATTGTTCAACTGAGGTTTTGGGAAACAACTGCTGCACACTAAAATTTACCTTCTCTAGTAAGTCATGCAGTTCCAGAGATTTGTTAAGAAGATTTCTCCTCCGTTCTGTCTCGGTAGTCAAGGCATCACAGAGATGATGAAGTTCACTGCATTTTGGAATTATGGAGTCCACAGCATAATGATTGCTTTGAATAAATGCATCACGCTCTGAGGCTAACATTCTGGCTTTTGTTACAGTTTCCTACGAAAACAAGCACTGATTAAAGGACATCTTTCCTTGATCAAGATCAATGAAAAAAATTTAAAATTGTTTTACGCAGTGAAATACACATATTGATAAAGAATACATCTTTAGTTAATATCTGCCTTGCTTAATAAATCAAATTGATTTCCTGTCTTTCCAGACACCCAAGAACTTTCATGTACCAGAGTACCTCAGAGATAACAGTGAGTTTAATCACAGGCCTCCTTCTGAAGGAACCACTGTTGTCTTTCTATGCCTTATTCAGCAGGATCTGTACGTGTATGAATGCAATTTAGGGTACAGCAACAATCTGAATTCAAATTTAAAAATACCTACCTCAGCCTTAAGAGCAACAACCTCATTCACAGAGCAATTTGTTTCATTGTGAAGCACAGATCAGAAAAAAGTTCCCGTTCTATATTGTTTGGTGTATGTTTCTGTTGGCCATCTTTATTGTACATTCAATACACGGCTTTTTTTTATTTCTAAGTTTTATTGAAAGACATGGCTTTAATAGGAATGGAAGTGGCCCCTTCATCAGTAAATACAAAACTTGGCTATGTAGACACTTCATGCAAATTCTTACGTGAAGCAATCACACTTTGTGTCTGCTCTTTATTGAGGGATGTCCAAGCATTACTCTGCTCCAATGGTTCAAGATTTTATTTCAGATTCCTTCTGTATGTTACCTGAGACACCAAATCTGCCTTGTTGTCAGCTTAAGCTGACACGCTCAACAACCAAATCCCATTCCCCTCTGCATGTGCATTGTCATAGCAGAAATTAAGGAGACTTGCAGAGCTCTTACATGTGATTTTTCTTCAAAGTTGGCAAGATCTTTCAAAATATGCTCCACATGTGAACGGCTGTTTCCCACATCTGTGAAAGCCGACAGTCTCTCAGACACAATATCCAAAGCTGCTTTGACCTGAAACGAGACACAGCAATGTATGAATGGAGCTCTACCTCTCCAGAGACCCACCAATTAAATAGCTGACAGCCACTATTTGTGAGGTGACTCACATTATGTGGTTACTGGGGCACAGAGACAAAGCACCTTTTTTTGATTCCCCCCTCCAATTCAAAAGGAAAACAAATACAAAGAAAAGGCAGTGAAGTAATCCTGTTTCCCGACACTGAAAAAGATGCGAGAAAACTAATGCTAAGGAAACATTTATGATCTTGCTTTTACCAGACGACAAGGACACAAAGCAACACCAATGTTAACAGCAAAACATGAGGGAGTGGTCACCACTCCAGCAATTGTTGGTGAGACAAATGCTTGCAAGAGGGTTTCTGAGTGTTGCTCTTATGGAGACACAGGGGCTTGTGCTCCGAGATCAGCTACACCAGAATAAAGGGCCTGTAGGTGCCATCAAGCACATGAGTTAAACAACATGAGATCAGAAACTGGCTGTGAAAATTGTAGTTCAGCCTCCACCCAGCTTCTAACACTATGGCTGCAACTTCCCACCCACAGTGTTGGAGACAGTTTTCACAAAATAGCAGCCAGAATGTTTAGTTGAGACTTGGTTCCATAAAAGGACCTATTGGAAAGATGAAAGTGTTGCAGCAGCATTTTATGCTTCTGTGGTACAGAACAGGTTTCAAAGGAGTTTTTGAACGCTTATACACAGCTAGGTTCATGGGAAAAAAAAAATCCTAAGACTGCAGAAAAAAAAATGTTATGTCTCTATAGGCAAGAATTCAAACTAGTAAAGATAGCAGTGTGTCAAGTAAGGGCAAGTACAAGAAAAAGGGTGGAGAAAGCCTTCAAGGACACACAAGAACTGTAAAATCAAGAGCAGGAAGCATTTTCTAATAATTTCTATATTACCAAATATTGACCACCACCAAGAAGTTCTCACCTCTCTGAAATTGTGTTCAAAATTCCGAAGGCGCAGACACTGCTCTAGTTTTTGCTGATGCTTAATCCAAAACTCATCAAAGGCAGTCTCTGTTTCATGTAATTGAGCCAGTAGCCTTTAAAAATCAAAACAAAACACATAAAAAATACTCTAAGAATGATGGGTGCAACCTTCAAGGAACAATGCAATCCTGCACAGTAAATAAAAAGCCTCCCCAAAGCAGTATTTTTCAGGACAAATAAACTGAATACAGGAAACATTTTTTGTATCGCACAGTATCATTTCCTACAATAACATTGATGTAAAAAAATGAAACTCAACACAAACATTAAGTTCTGAAAAATGGGCAAGGGTTCATTTTAAGTAGTTTCTCAGCTTTGGCCTGGGGTCATGGGGAGCTGGGGCTAACATACATAAAAAAGATATGTAAATGCGTGTGGGTTAAGACTCAGAGGAGCCCAAGGAAAAATTAAGGTAAAATTTATACTGCTGTACAGCCAGCTGCCCTTACATTTCCTTCTTTGGACCAAAGCTCACGATAAACCTGAAGGTCATTGCTCCTTCTCTTCCAAGCAGAGTTATTAATTAAATATCACAGGCAAGTGTACAGCTTTACTGTGATGAGGAAAACCTTTGATTATAATTCTGGCAAATAACTTAAAAATTTCACTTCTTAACTTACCTTCTATTATTGCATTTGACAGTATGATATCCCATGGACGTTATATAGTGCACTTTGCTATACTTAAGCTATATCCAGGGAAGGCTACACATCAGAATTTTAATGAAGTTTTGTCTTTAACAGTACAGAAATGAACTCTGAATTTACAAGTTAAAACCAACTAGAGAAAAGGCAGAGACACGCACACACACACGGAGTTTGTTCCAACTTCCATCAGATATTGTATTGAATAGGAATGTTATGGATAAATTAGCAACCCCCACCCTGATTGTCCTTGGATAGCTGATAGCAACAGTGACCAAAAAAGAGTGACTTCTGCCAAGCTTTGTGGGTTGGAATGAACAGTTATTTGGAAAGAAAGTCGGCCTGAGTGTAACAGAAACACAGAATGACAGACAAAAAAAGAATGCAGAATACTGCCTGGGGGAAATGAGCTATGCTTTCATAGCTTTGTGAAAATTTACATCTGTGCTATAGTGATATAATGTCTTCAAACCTGGCAGTAATGTGAGGGGGGTGTGTATGTGGCAGGCAGGGAGCAAAGGAAAGCAATGCCTATTACTTATATGCTCAAAGGATGCACATAGGAAATTGGTGCATAGATACTTCAAGAGGGTGTACTCCCTAGCAGTGCTTTAAAGGCTACTAACAACACTGGTAAGTTACCAGGTTTAAAAGAAAAACCCCTCCCACTTCAAAGGAACCTAATGGAAATGGACAAATCTACTGAAAAGAAGGTATTTATCACTTCAATCTTCCTTTCATGCCTTCCATACAGCAGCAAAATTTCTTGGATTGCACTTTAGTTTCTAAAGCAAGTATTGATATTCTTTGAAATAAGGAAAAGATACTCAAATATATAGTCCAAATGTGACAAAAATGAAAAGACCAGTGTTGTGTGGTATCAGAATTCCAACCCCATTTCCCTATTGCCAGGTGACCCCACGGTGGGCATTAGGGGGTTACTTTGTTCAGGACAGATCTCACAACAGAGTTGTTTCTGAAATGTTCTGTAATGTTCACACTGCAACATGTGTTTATTTGCAAAGCATAAATACGGAATTAAATAAAGGAGCTGGGGAGGGGTCAAAAAAGCAGAAAAGCAGCATATTTAGTATTTCACACCGCTCACCTTTCTACTGTTGTTTGATTGTCTAGCTGATCTTGATTCAGTTTGTATTCAGGATTCTCAGTAACTGGTTTTGTAATACTACCAAGGATATCATCTCCCTGTTCTACTGCTACCCTGATATCCTCCTACAAAACAAAACAGAACAAAGCAAAACAAACAAAATGAAACAAAACCTCCACATGCTGTAGTGGCATGTTGTTGTTTTTTTAAGCAGAATTCACAAGGCACTGAATTGAAAGAAGGATTTCCATAGCATTCGAGCAAGCACAGTTTTATTAAAAGCAGTGGCTGACAACAGACAGTTAATGATAAATGTCAGCTTCTTCCATGTTTGCCATCTTAGGAGCCCAGTGTAACTGAGTTGAATTTTCATGGTAGACAGCCTTCTAGTGTCGCTTTAGGCTACAAATATCTCAAAAATTTTAGATGCACAGCTCTGAAACCGCCAAATAGCTTTCATTTAATCCTTTTTGAAAGAACATTTGTTCATGCTCCAAAAGGCCATATATTTTAATATGCACGCAAATACAATCAAATTTCCTGTTGCAAACAAAACTACAAATTAAACACACCACCACTAACAAAGAAATTACTGTTTCACATACAATCCATTATGCATTTGTACATACATAAACTTAGTTTCAAGAAATGTCACTTTTCAAGGCAAAAAGGATTTTTAACATCACAAAAAACAAGTCCAAAAAGATATCGATGGTTCACATTATTACTGTCTATTAGCATTGTCCATATTTTTCATTAATATTGCTAGCTATAAATTAAAAGACAGGTTAACTAGAAGACAGCATCTCTACAAAAATTACATACCTTCATTTTGTCCTTCTTTTCTGTGTGTGTTGCAAGAAGGGAGCTGGTTGATTGCACATCATTTGGTAGTTCTGTTTCAGCCAGCTCAGTCCCGAAGGACTGAAGAATCTGAGCTGTTTGCTTAACCTTTTGGGCGAAACCTTCTATAGCCTTTTGGAATAAAAAACATTAAAGATGTTTTGTGTTCATCACACACATATGTACAAACAAACACAAGCACACAAAATATAGCTCTCAAAAAACCCACAAACAGATGAATTACAAGACTGAACAATGGTCAAAGTAGAATTTTGCAAGCAACAGATACCGTCACCATTAATTCCTTAATTGTATTTTTTTCTTAAGCTTGTATCAGGTGTATCTTCTTCATATTTTTATAATCTGGAGTTATTTTACAACTTGGGCTTTTTCTTTCTTGTAGAAAAACCAATAAACCTCAACACAATAACACACTGTAGTTCCTTTGCTCTAAGTGCTCAGAAAACCACTCCCAAGTTATTACTCATATTATTTCTCTAAGATGACTAAGTACCATTGGGAACATCTTCTCACACTGAGCAAGTCAACTTGCATCACTTGGAATTTGTCTTATAAATGACAGGGTATAAAACAGAAGGGTTCATTAAGCTGAAAAGTTAAAACAAAACCTAAGACTTACAGTACGACGGGACAGCCATCTGTTGTGGCAGTAATCCAGGGTGCCACCAAGATCTTCTGTTAATTGTGTCTTATCAATGTAACCCTGCAGTTCTGACACTGAGCCCAGCATTATGATCTGCAGCAGGACAGGAAAAAAGTGAACGTGATCAGCGGTGACAAGTCCCTTGTTAAGGATTCCAAGCCCCATCCTTCAGACACTGACAGAGAAGATGCACTTTTATATTAAAGTGAGTGATGGAACTGTTTCCTGTGGGTATAGAAAAACAAACCTAACAGTTCTTTCAGTTGAAGATGATGTAAATGTAAATGACTGAGTATGAGCATGGACACCAGGCATATTAAATAAAAAAAAAAAAGCTTATGGGTTATACAGCATAAGACTGCTAGAATTTTTCATCTTGATAAATGGCTATTTTCTTAAAGCAGCATTCATTTCTTGTTCATTTCTCCTTGTTATCCTGGGTCTGCAGGACAGAACAAGAGTGTCTACATGGATTTGTCATGGAAG